>NC_090297.1:20702500-23202500 GCF_039906515.1 Pseudorca crassidens | reverse complement strand
GCTGGGCTTGTTTTCTGCACAGCACTTTTACTGGCATCCCTCCAGTCACCTTCATACCAGCTGGTTCTGTGCCCTCAAAGATGTCAGCTTTTGGTCCACATAGGCATCTTCCAGACAAACACTTCACTCTCCCCACGAAGAATTGTGATGATCACAAATGTCTTCCTCGTGTTTCAGAGATATTATCATCACTATTTTACAAATGAAGTAATGGAGGCTCAGAGAGGTTAAGTGACTTGGCCATAGGCACACAGTGAGGGAAGGATTTTGGTAGCAGTAGCTCCATCTGGGGTGTGGCAGTTGGGACCTTGGGTTCTGTCCAGATAGCCCTGGCCGGGTTCCGGCTCCACCACTGACCAGCTGTCATAGTGCCCCCATCAAGGGCCATCTATGGAGCAAATAAGATGACACAGCTCAGGTGCTTGCAAAGCCCAGACACATAGTAGATGCTCAAGTAAATGCAACCAACTGTTGTTCTCAATGATGAGCTGACCACATCTGCAGAGCCTCCCTCCAGGTCCTATGCCTGGACTTTCCTGTCTCTGTTCCATTCCTGTTCCTTCTCTCCTTCCAAAACTATTCAAAAGTTCCCTCCCTGAGGATGCCCTCCCTGACCTGCCTCATTTGACTCTTGTCTGGCAGCTCAATGAGGATGAAGAATGGGATTTGGTATTGGTCCTGGGCTCAAACATCTCTTCTTTCACTAGTCATGGAGGCTTAGGCAGGTCCCTCGACAAGCCTCAGTTTCCCCATCTGTACAATCGGGGCAGCTCTCTGTCGTTTTCAGGCTTGTTATAAAGATCAAATGAAACAGTGGGTGTGTAAATACCTTTGTAAATGGCAAGTGTCAAGCCAGTGCTTGAAGACTGGCTTGTCGTCTCCACCTGTCTTCCCTCGCTTTGTGTCCCCTCAGCAACCTGGAGGGTGATTTATGTTTTCCTTCCACATTTCATGATCTCCTTCCATGCAGAAACTGTGGCACTAAGAACAGATCAGACAGCAGGGCCGATGGAATGAGCTTGCCATGTGGAAGCGTCCAGGCCAGGCTGCTGGAGAGAACACAGACCCCTTTTCCCCCGAAAGTCAGGGGGGCAAAGTTGGGATGTGCCAAAGCCAAGCCTTTTGGTCCCAGGATTCTTTGTGCTAATAAGGAAGTCCAGGCACAGTTCTGGGGAGATAGAATTTCAGGCATCGAGGCAGCCAGTGGGAGAGCTATTTCCTGGCACTGCCTCAGCCCCGTCCACCAAGCCCATCAAAGTTACCCAAAGAACCAGCATATTTTTACTTAAGATTCTGAGCCCAGGAGGAAAGCAGGAAATGACTCATTCTCTCGCTCAGACAATGTACACAAAGACACATTATTAATATTTACTCGGGGGCTTCTCCAAGGACCCCAAACAGCAAATCATGGTGAGAGAAGGGAATGGAAGATGAGCTTTGCCAAGTTAGCTGGCTGCCTACAGATGGAGTGAAAAAAGCCTGTTAAATGTTTTTCATGGCACAAGTACCACCCATGTCAGGACTAGACGGGGCCTGACGGCTCCTTCTTTTCACCCCAGAGAAGGCAGGGGACCCACCCATGGTGACACAGCTAGGTCATGACAGAGGAAGAAACAGAATCTGGGAATGTGGAGGGATGGGAAGAACATGGGGCTGTGAGCCTCGGGGCCCCCATCAGTAAAATGAGCAAACGAACACTGCCTGGCTAGGTGTGCAGGAAGAGATGATCTGCCCGCCGCATCTGGCCAGGAGCAAGTGTCCCACAAGTAGCATCGATGGTGTGTAGTGATGAGGACAGGTTGTCAATGCCAGTCCCTGCCCCCATTGCCCAGAATGCTTTGCAGTGGCCTCAGGTGCCACTTTCAGTAGAGTAGGGTCAGGCTCCCCAGGCTGGGCTGGGCTGATGTAAACCAGGTTGAGAAAGTATCAGTTACTCGGCAGAGGAAATGGTCCTTCTTCAATTCCATTCACAATCTCCCTTCCCTGGGGCCAGACAACAGGACCCTGAACCCGTCTTTCCTCCAGAAGCCCTATCCTTGGCCCCTTCCCGGGCTCAGCAACCCAGCAACACCCCCCACCCCCACCTTGTGGCCCTCACTATGTCACTGCCATGAGGAATGAGGTCCAGATGTCATTTTCTACACGGTGGGCACCTGCTGACAGCTTCTGTCGCTCGGCGGCTGTAATTGCTGCTCCTCTCCCCTTTATGCCCTACTCCGCACAGACTCCCTTCTGCCTCTGCCAGGGAGTTTATTAAATAGTTTATTAAATCTCTCTGCCTTTGCTTGCAAACTATCTCTTTTAGAGATGAAAGAAGACTGAGACCCAAAGAGGCAAAATGAATTTCCTAAAAGCCACACAGCTAGAAAATGACTGAGCTGGGAGTTTGTGAGTCTGTAACTCTGACATCTCCTGGCCCCTTTGTGACTTCCCCAGCAAGTGAGGGGATGCGACAGAGGACAGATGCATATTACTTAAAGCAGAGGGTCAGAGCAGGGATCCAGGCTGGAGTAGGAGCAAAAAAGAGCTTCAGAGGTAGGTGGGGACATCGGAGTCACTAGTCTTATTCCTTCATTCAACAAATGCTGATTAAACACATAGCACCTGGAAGAGACCCTGAAGATTCAGCTATGATTCACAGTCCCTGACCTCATGGGATCCATGGTCCAGTGAGAAGAGACAGACAAGCAAATACCAAACTGCGTGCCATGATAGGGGAAGCAAGGAGACTGTGGACATTCATAGAAGAGATACTTAATCAGGGCTTGGCAATCAAGGGAGGCTTCCCAGAAGAGGTGGTGTCTAATGTGAGCCTTGAAATAAGTAGGATGTAGTTCCAGCACCTTACCTCTTTGGAGAGAAGAGCTTTGCTGGTAATTAAGGTTGTTACAGGAGACAAAGACCAGGCTGGTATTGACGCCAGCATCGGCCCAGAGCAGCCAGATGGCCTAGAACTGGATTTGAGCTGTATCGCCAACTTCCATGTTGCTCTAAGATGCCAGTCAGTAAAATTCTTAAGATTTTGGCCTCTTGTCTCATAAAACATGTGTGTGGAGTGGGGACGTGTTTATAGATATACACACGCATACTTGGGGGATTGAAAGATGTGTGTGGGTCACTGGGTCGAGGCTGTGTAAAGTTCTGGGTTGTGGGTGATGCTGAGAGTAGACGGCAAACCCTGTGAGGAGAGAAACAGAAAGGCACGTGGGCAGAGCCTGGTCCTCAGGTCCTTCCTGAAACCCCCTGCTCTCCCTCCAAACAGCATCCAAGCTACAGAACGGGGTCGGAACAGGAAGCTCTCCTTTCGCTGGGTAGCTGTACAGATTCTGCTACCTGTGACTCAAGGGGCCCTGATTCTGACATGAAGAGCAACTGCCGGATGGTCAGAGGCGTCCAGAACCAGGTGGCTAGCTGACCTCAGGAGGGAGAGCCCCTCCTGGCAGTGCTGAGGCCCTGGGGACGCTAGAGGGCGTCCTTCGCACCTGGGGGCTGGGGTGCCCTCCTCAGTGCTCTCTCTCCTAATCCATCTCTTCCCTGCTTTGTTTTCTTCCTCCTCCTCCATGTCTCTCTCTGCCTTTTCTCCCACACTCGGCCCTTCATCGGATCATTCACTCATCCTACAGGCAGGGTCTGTTGCCCACCTTTGCCTGTTCACCCCTGGGCTGGCCACGAAGGGGACACCGAGGGGTCCAAGGCCGTGTCCCTGTCCTCAGGGAGCTCCCAGTCTGGCTGGGGAAACGGATGAATCATTCACAACCCAGAGTGGTCAGTGCTGAGATGGGGGGAGATGTGGGATGGGACGGGGAGCCCAGGGGTGATCCCCAACCCTGGACAGGGGTCAGAAAGGCCCTCTGGGAGGAGACAGTGCCCATGCTGAGATCTGGGGGAACCAGCAGGCGGGGTAAATGGGGGAGAAGGTTGTTACTGGCAGCAGCAACCCGGCACCTGCAAAGGTCTGGCAGAGAGGGAGAGCCGGGACCCTTGGAAGTGGCAGGCAGGGCTGCATGGCTGGGGCTGGGATGTGAGGGTGGAATGGGGGGTGGGAAGGTGGAGAAATACGGGCAGGGGTTCTCCAGGGTCAGACCACAGAGGATGAGGCTGGGCTGCACAGGCTGGGCTTCACCCTGAGGGCCCTGGGAGCCATGCAGGGATGGCGGAGGGGGTAAGGGAGGAAGTGACCCCTCTGTAGGCATTTGGGGGAAGGGGATTCCAAGAGTATCGAGCTCGTCCAAGCCCCTGGGATGGGAAGAAGCCTCCTTCTCCCCTCCTGCTCCCCTTCCCGCCCTAGCATTTTCTCTCCTCCCTCCTCTTGTCTCCCCGCTTCTCTCTCTCTGTCCTCTCCTCCAGTCCTTTATATCCCCGTTCTCCCCGCTCTCTGCCTTTCCTCCTTCCTCCGCCCCTCTTTCCCCCCATCCCCGCGCTCTGTTCTCTCCAGACCCTCCTCACCTCCAGGCACAGGGCTGCATCCCTGGCTGAGCTGTCCTTGCGAGAGCCTGCAGCGCCACCTTCAGGCCGGATCCGGGACCGCCGCGGGGCCTCCCACACCAGGAGGAAGACGCTGGTCCTTCTCTGCCTCACAGATGAGGCAGAGGTTCCCGCCCACCTAGCCCCGTCCCAGTGCCCGTCTCTGCCGCCCGCAGCCTCGGGTGTGGCTGCCCTAGGTCGACGCTGGCATCAATACTAGCCCCGCCTGTATCTCCCCTAACAACCCTAATTACCAGGCAAGCTCTTCTCCCCAAAGTCCAGACGCTAGAATTGATGAGCTTAATAGCAGAATTCCTTCCCTTTCGCAGCCCCTGCCCTGGAGTGCCGCCGGCCTAAGGATGCCAGCATTCTTTGCTCTCCTGGGAGGGAGGGCCCCACAGGGGCTCTCACAGCCATATTGCAGATGGGGCATCCGAGGCTCAGACAGGGTGAGCCACTCAGGACCCAAGGGAACCTGACGTTATGCACTTGGTTTGTTTGTTTAGTAATCACTCGTGGACACCCACACTGTGCCAAGTGGGGTTCTGGGACCAGGGACACAGAGATGGAAAGACAGCGGAGGGAGTCCCTGCCCTGGGGAATGTAAGAGAAGGTGCTGGTGCTGGGTGATTGGAGGTGGGACCTGGAATGTGTCAATTACTGCAGGAGCCCAGAGAAGGTGCTGGCAACCCAGGGGGCTTCCAGAAGAGGTGGGCGAGAGGACCTCTGAGCTGGCCTCACCGAGGGGGTGGCATCTGAGCTGATTCATGCAGGCAGGGTAAGAGCTTGCCAGGGAGAGATGGTGCGAGAGCCTTCCAGGCAGGGGGACAGCATGTCCAAAGGCAGGGAGGCCAGAAAATACGGGAGGAGGAGGGGAGTTCCGTGTAATTGAAAAGATGCTGGGGGGAGGGGATTGGATTGGAGGGAGGGGCCACACCAGGGAGGGTAAGAGCTTGCCAGGGAAAGATGGTGGGAGAGCCTTCCAGGCAGGGGAACGGTGTGTCCAAAGGCAGGGAGGCCAGAAAATATGGGAGGAAGGGAAGTCTTTGTGACTGGGGGAGGGGGATTAGGTTGGAAAGAGAGACCACACCAGGAAGGGCTTTTGAGACCTCCTTCAGTAGGCATTAGGGAAACAGGGTATAATAGTAATAATGATTCTCCAGTAGCCACAGCTGACACTGACTGAGGGCTTCCAGTTGGGCAGACACATTCTGAACACTGTAGACAGACATTTCTTTCACTACCTCTAGGTAGGTATGATTACTGTCACCTCTATTTTGTAGAGAGAAGCAGGCACAGATAGACTGTCCCTTGCCCCAGGTCATTCAGCTAGTAAGTGGCAGATCTGACCCCAGCATCCTGGTTCCAGAGCCTATGCCCTCAACAAGGACACTGAAAAGAGGGGTGTGGGGCTGGAGAGGGAGTGGATCCCAGAGCTGTTTAGGAGACAGGCCACCTGGACTGAGCCGCTGATTAGGTGAGGAGGCCAGGATGATGTCTCTGTCTTGGTCTGATGGTGCCATTCAGACTCATTCTGAGAACAAATACCTACTTCATGCCCTGCCCAGACTTGGTCTCTGCCCTCAGAAAGCTGGCATTTCAATAGGGATGGACGAGCAATAAACGTGAACACATGACTAAAGAAGATGATTTCAGACAGTGACCCATACCGTAGGGCAAACTGACCGAGTAGAGGAATCCAGTGACTGGGGGCGGGGCCTGGGGAGGACCACCTCCTTAGGACTAACCTCCTCGGACACAACTTGCAGCCCCTCCCCTCCAAGGATCTCCCTCACCCCCACTGCAAAGGCGGGAAGCGGGGGGTGCTGATGGCCCACTTCTAGAAAATGCCCCTGAAGACCCCTCTCTGCTTTCTGAGTCACTTTCTTCCCCATGCGTTGGTTTCGAGCCATCCGCCTTGGGGACACCAAGATTAATGGGCCCCACATAGCAAAGGTTTTGGCTTCCCCTGCCCACCTCCAGGGTTAGCGGTGGGGAGACAGCTCAGACCTTTGGAAATGTAGCATTGACCTCTCTCTTTGAAAGGAAGTAAAGAAAAGAAATTCCCTACCACATGTGGTTTGGTTTTGAATAACCCCCTGTGTCACCTATAAAATAATAGACATGGAGAATCTTAGAGCAACAGAGTCCTAGATCCTCAGACGTAGCATCAAATTATAGACTCTAAGGCTCTGAGAATCATGGAATGTTAGAAATAGAGCACCTTAGATTCACCTTAAATTATAGATTTAGATTATAGATTTAGATTTATAAATTACAGATTTTTAGAATTAAAACACAAGATCTTAAAAACCTCAGAAGCCTAGGATTTTAGAATTGGGAGCTGCAGGGAACTCAAAGGTCATCTCCTGGCTCCACCTTTCACCAGCCGAAGTCTTGGGTGTTGACTTCATCTCTCTGTGCCTCGGTTTCCTTTTTGTTAAAAGATATATAATCATAGTTTGTACCTGACAGAGCTGCTATGAGGATTCAATGAGTCGCTACAAGCAGAGAGCTTAGCCCGGTGCCAGGCATGGGTACACCGTGAGCTGTACTAATAGTCTTACAATTAATCTAGTTCACTCTGCCCTGTAATGTAGATTAAGCAGGCCCCCACCCCTCAGCCCACCCAGCTCCTGTGCAGGAGGCCATCCAGCCTAGAAATACTCGCGTCCGCAGGAAGCAACCTTTCTCCTGCTACATAGTCCTGGTTCCTTTGATGACTCTCAAGCCTGCTGTCCCCTGGTACTTCCCGCTCCTTTGTCCCACTGCTGTCCTCTAGTGCCGGAGACCCCCTCCTCAAAGCCGTCACAGCCACGGTGTGGGGAGGGGCAGCTGCTCAGCCCCTTCTCTCAGATGGCCTGGTGGAGGTGCTGCAATGTGTCTGGAATTCCACCACCCCCCCCATCCAACTCCCCTTTTCTTCCTTTCTGGGATTGAATGATGGGGAAGAAAGTGCAAGGATGCAGAGGTTCAAGACGGGAAAGAACACATGTGTCCCAGCCCCCTCTCCTCCCTGCCCCCACCCCACCTAATGTCGCAGGTGCTGTGAATGGTCCCTGTTCCTCAGGGGCGCCAGGCTCTGCCAGGCCTGCTCCTGTGTGCATGCCCTTCCCCCTGCCCAGGAGCACCCTTCTCTCTGCTGGTTAAACGCCTCTCACCCTTCCAGCCACATGCCCCCTCCTCTGTGAAGTCTCCACTCTCCCCCACCCCCGCCCCTACTCCCCACCCACCTACCCCAACCATTGTTCTTTTAAGAACTTTTCAGCCCCAGATCTTCTTACTTTTGGAAGCTACTTGCTCCATCAGTTCACGGGTAGTGTAATCAGATCCCACGTTAAATCCATGTGTATGTAACTGGGGAAAAGGCAGGTAGAGCAGCAGATGACTCTCTGACAATGTTACATTTTATAGACATTTAATTAAGCACGCATCAGCTTCCTGTTGCATTTATGTTACAACTTTCTGTTTGTATTTAAATCCCATGACTCTTTTCAGGCCTTAAACACTTCCACAGACCCTTCAGAGCTCTGAGGCCCTGGCACCGTGGATGGAGCTGGGTGTCTGATGGAGAAATGCTCCCCTCCCATCCCCCTCCCCATCCAGGCAGTACCAACGCCCCCTCCAGACCCTGCGCAGTACCACATGCCTATGTGGCGATGATCTGTTCGTCGCAGTCCCCACTGGACAAGGCAGGTGTCACAACTTGTCATTTCCAGATGCCACATGCTCAGCCCAGGGCCAGGCACAGAAGGATCAGTAAACCTGTTGGGGAAAAGTCGGCAAGCGAAGCAGAGCAAGGCTGCAGAAAGCAGCAGGCGCGCATGTCTGGATTTTGTGAGTTCAGAACACAGGGGTGGCCTTCTCAGACCCCACCTCTCATTACCTGCCGCCCTGGAGAACAGAGATTCCTTTCCCAGGGGGCCAAACTTCTTCTTCCCGTGGAGACACTACCAGAATGCAATGTTCCTGAGGCCCCACTGTGAACCGGGTGTGGAGTGAGCACTGGCTTCTCACCCTCATGCTGGTCTCTGCATATCACATCTCAGGCAGAGGCCTGGGCGCGGGCTGGCACAGGTGTGCTCTCTGATGCTCCTCTCCCAGTGGAGACGTCCTTCATCCTCTCTCCCAGCCGGTCAGGATGGTGTGGAGGGGAGAGTATGGCAGCAGATGGGGCAACTCTGGACAGTCTCCCATGCCAGTCTCTCAGGGGGATGGACATTCCAGCAGCGGCTGGGCTGGTGAGACCTGGATTTGGAAGTCCCAAGGTCACATTATGGTCACTAAGGTCATTAGGATCCTTTCTGACCCCTAAGGGAGTGACATACTCCACTGTCACCTCTCCGCATCCCCCACCAGCTAATGTCCACAAGCCTACCAGACCCTTCCTGACCACCCCACCTAAACAAGCCCCTTCCTTCCTCTGGGGGACCCACAGAGTGATCGGCCAAAGGTTCCATGAAAGACTCTTAGCTCAGGGGCTTCCCTGGTGGCGCAGTTGTTGACAGTCCGCCTGCCGATGCAGGGGGCACGGGTTTGTGCCCCGGTCCGGGAAGATCCCACATACCGCGGAGCGGCTGGGCCCGTGAGCCATGGCCACTGAGCCTGCGTGTCCAGAGCCTGTGCTCCGCAACGGGAGTGGCCACAGCAGTGAGAGGCCCGCGTACCGCAAAAAAAAAAAAAAAAAAGACTCTTAGCTCAGGAGAATCTCGTAAGAAGAAAAGACATGAGCATGTGCTGGGCACCTGCTGTGTGCCATGATTTTGACTGGTCAGGTCCACGTCTGTGACCTTGTTTAATCAGCACAGCAGTCCTTTGAGGGAGGAAGTTATCATTTCCCCATTTTTACAAGTGAGGAAATTGAGGATCAGGGAAATGACTTGCCCTGTTCAAGGCCAAGCCTTGGACAGAGTGTAAGTGACAGAGCCAGCCCCAACCCTTCATCCACTGCCCTGGGGAGGGAGGTTTGGGGTTCTCGGCATTGGAGGTGGTAGCTGATGCCACCTGCTGATGGTGTGGGTGAGACTGTCCCAGGAGAGTGTGAAGGAGGGCAAATCATTGCACAATGATAAAAGTGGGCGTGCTGTGAGGATGAGTTGAGAGACCAACCGAGTGGTATGAGATCTGTCAGAGAGGTGGGAGGAGAACTAAGAAAGAGAAAGAATGACATGGAGAGAGGGGAGAGGGACAGAGAATCAGGAAGCAGGTGGTACAGACATAGAAAACAAACTTATGGTTACCAAAGGGGAAATGTAGGGGAGAGGAATAAATTAGGAGTTCGGGGTTAACATATGCACCCTACTAGATATAAAATAGATAATCAACAAGGACCTACTGTATAGCACAAGGAAGTCTACTCAATATTCCGAAAAAGAATTGAAATATGTAAATATATAACTGAATCACTTTTCTGTACACCTGAAACTAATACAACATCATAAATCAACTATATTCCAATATAAAAAAATGTTTTAATCGACCTAGTTCAGAAGAAGAAGAAGAAGGAGGAGGAGAAGAAGAAGAAGGTAGACTATTGTCAGTAGTGATGATGTTAGTCAGCAGTGACCAATGGCAGTCAAAGGCAATCCACAGTGGTCGGCAGTGACGGTCAGCCTGGGCATCTGTAGTCAGTGATGGTCAGTGTTCAGTGGTGGCTGACAAAGTTGAATGGTGATCTGTGTGGTCCACAGTGGTCACCAGCAGGTGGTGGTCCAGCCAGGGAAGCACTGAGAAGTGCCCCTTGGATGTCACCACCAAGAGATCCCTGGTGACCGTTGCCAGAGCAGCTGCAGGAATCCGTGTGGGCGGGGCTGAGGGGGGCGGAGCGGGAAGTGGAGAGCCTGGGGATAACTACGATGAGGACTGAACCGGAGGAGATGAAACTCACGTCGGGAGTGAAGAGGACTGTTTCTTCTATTGTCACCGGCCAAGTGGGTGACTTAAGGAGAGCAGTAACAGCCTGGAACAGTTTATGAGTGGGCAGGAGAAAGGAGAGTTGAGAGAGAAGTAAAATGATGGTGGAGCCGCTAATGGGACACCCCCCGCCCCACTCCTAATGGGATCAGTCGGTTTAAATCAAGTGAAGCAGGGCTTCCTTGGTGGCGCCGTGGTTGAGAGTCCGCCTGCCGATGCAGGGGACACGGGTTCGTGCCCCGGTCCGGGAGGATCCCACATGCCGCGGAGCGGCTGGGCCCATGAGCCATGGCCGCTGAGCCTGCGCATCCAGAGCCTGTGCTCCGCAGCGGGAGAGGCCACAGCAGTGAGAGGCCTGCGTACCGCAAGTGAAGCAGAGGAACCTGGTGGAAAGTATTTGGAGTTAGGGGTCAAGGCAGCATGGTTTGAGTCTGCTTTCACCGTCTGCTAGCTGTGTGACCTTGCTTACTCCCCATGGGCCTCATTTTTCCTCACCTGTAAAATGGGACCCAGAATGCCCACGCTTACGGCACAGGGTACCTGTGAGGATTAAATGAGAAAACTCGCGGAGAGTTCTGACTTAGCACAACGCCCACGTAAAGTGTTCAACAACATAGCCTCAATGTCACTTCCTGGATGAGATGACCTTGGACATGGAGCCTCAAAATGGGGACACTAATTGTGCCTACGTCGCGGCATTGTTTTGAATGAGGCAATGCCTTTATCGTGTTTAGCACAGCACAGCGCAGCAGAAGTGCTCCACGAATGACATAGGGCAGCAGCCACAGTGAATGGGACAAGCTTCCCTCTCTTCCGGGTAGATTTTTCTGCGGCCTTCATCTTTCCGGGGTCCGGTGCCTCTGTGGGTGAGGGCTCAGGCTGACCTCAGTGTACTGGGCTCTTAGAGGTGGCAGGGAGCCTGGAGATGAGCTCTCTATGCCAACTTTTTCCCGGGAACATCGAGATTCATAACTAGAGAGGGTTGAGCCTGTCTAAGGTCACGAAGAGTGATGGTAGAGCCAGGCTAGGGACCTGGGGACACCTGACTCCAGCAGCAAGGCCACATCCCTCACAGCCCCCCTGTGTGCACTGGGGTCAAGGATTTGGGGCCTCATCTACCCTCCACAGTAGACCCCAGAAACCAAGCCAAACCAAAGTAAGAAGTCGCTGTTCGGTACTGAGTGGCCGCTAGTCAGGAAACCCTGGTCTGAACGCTTTATACATCACCATTTAGTTCATCCCCTCCACGCTTCAATGAGGCAGATACCGTTGTTGACTGTCTTCCCTTACAGATGAGCAGCTGAGGCTCAGAGACGAAAAGACCAGTCAAGCAGCACACACAGGATACACGGCAGAGCCAGGATTCCATCCCAGGCAGTTTGGCCCTAGAACTCGTGAAGCCACACCTGTTCTCTGTGTCTTGGGCAGAGCGAGAAAGAGGGAAGGGGGTGGGAGGGCCTGGGGAGAAGCTCCACCCCCATGTCTGGAGGGGATCCAGGCCCCCCCATGTCTGGAGGGGATCCGTCGGCACCCAGCACGGCACATAACATGTGTTCATTTGTGTGGATGGTCTGACGCTCTGTGTCTGACAGGAAGAGTGTGCCTTCCCCCTGAGCAAACCTGTCTGGCCCAGGGAGCCTACGGAGGGCAGTTTGCTCCCCTAGACTGAGCTGGTGAAGCCGGGGCAGGGTGGCAGAGGGGAGAACGGCACCAGCCAGAGCCAGGCTGGGCCCCAGCACCACCAAGTCTGATCTGTGCGAAAACGGCCAAAGCTCTTCCCTCCCCTGAGCCTCCTGTCTGCAACTTCACAGCGCAGATGGACACAGTGTAGCCGCCAGCTTGTGGCATTGTTGTGGGAATCAAAGGAGCTGAGAGAGAGGAGGAAACTGACGCTGAGACTTAGGAACGTGCCCACGGCTCACGTAGCTGGTGAGCTCTGAAGCCAGGACTCAGACCTTGCTGCCCTCCGCTCTAGTGCGCGCTCCTCCGCTGACTAGAGGTGGGCCTCAATTTCCTCATCTGAGGAATAGAGATAATGATACCCTCTTGCAGGTTTTCCTTCAAGGCTTGCAATCTTGTGTTTAAATTGCCTGGTACCCAGTAACCTCCATGACCCAGTAGCTAAGATGATGATATGATGATAACCACGGCGGTGATAACAGAGGTTGAATTGAGCAGAATTAACAGGGAGAAGTGAGTTGGTTAAGGGAACATCCTGTCCCCACCAGGGAAAGGATGGGCTGATTGTGGATGCCCCTGCTTGCCCCCCTTACCACCTGCCAAGCCAGAAAGGCTCCAGGAAGCTTCCGAGGATGAGTCAGTAGGTGGGTGGCCCACTGCCTTCCTGAACATCGACTGTTGTCCTTCCTCCCATATGAGATTTGTCAGTCATCGCAGCGTGGGAGGGAGGCCTGGCTCTGCTCTCCCCCTGAGGCAGGGGCTGGAAAGACCCGAGGAATGGGCAGGAGGGTAGATGCAGGCAGGGGGATGACAGGCGGGGTTCTGCCTTTCTGGGCGTTCGTGGTCCCCACCACCACAGTCCTGCCCCGAGGCCAGGCTCTTTTCTTGATCTAATTAAGCCTCACTGAGAATTAAACTACACAGCCTTGAAGTGAACATGTCCCCTGAGAGCATCCTAGAACTAATACTGATTAAATATGAAATGATCTTTTCTTCAGGACCAGAGTCATGGAGGCACAAATCAGGGATGGGAGCTGTAATTACTAGTTCCAATTATGCAGTGGGGGGGGGGGCGGTTGTTTTTTGCTTTTTAAAATAGAATAAAACAGAAAAGAACTAGGACTTGGATTAAGACTAGGACTAGAAATAAAATGAAATGAAATGGAGTCGCGCAGCATAGAACACAAACCACCCTTCCCGTCCCACGGGTAAAATCAATTAATAACATTCTGGGCTGTTTCTGCTCTAAGGAACAAGAGCTTTTTTTTTCTTTTTTTTTTTTTTTTTTTTTTTTTGCGGTACGCAGGCCTCTCACTGTTGTGGCCTCTCCCGTTGCGGAGCACAGGCTCTGGACGCGCAGGCTCAGCGGCCATGGCTCACGGGCCCAGCCGCTCCGCGGCATGTGGGATCTTCCCGGACCGGGGCACGAACCCGCGTCCCCCGCATCGGCAGGCAGACTCTCAACCACTGCACCACCAGGGAAGCCCAGGAACATGAGACTTTGTATGTTTTATTTCCTTTCCCATTCTTACGGTGTACTATTTCATCCAGGTGATTTGCTGTGCACCTACCATGTGCTAAGTGGGTACCGGGTGCAGGGGTGAGCAGTAAATGAGTCGGACCAGGTACCTGGTCTCCTGAGGGTCACGGTCAGGAAGGGACATGGCCTTCGAGTAAAAGTCCTAACCCATGTGTGACCACACCCAGGGATGGGGCCAAGCATGCCCTGCACAGGAGACTGTGTGGGAGGATAATAAGGGGGACTAACTCAGATGGGAGTCTCAAGAGCTGATATTTAAGTGGTGCCCTGGGGACTTCCCTGGTGGTCCGGTGGTTAAGACTCTGCACTTCCACTGCAGGGGGCATGGGTTTAATCCCTAGTCCGGGAACTAAGATCCCACACGCTGCACCGTGCAGCCAAAAAAACAAATTAAGATGTTTAAGTGGTGACCTGAAGGGCCTGTGCTCCCATCATCCCCTCTGCTAGAAATGCTCGTCCTCAAATATCCGCGTGGCTCCCTCCTTCATCCCGCCCCGCCGCAAGTCTTCGGGAAAACGTCAGCTTCTCAGTGAGCTCTTCCTCACCCACCATCACTTCAACTGCAAGCCCCTGACGGTCCCATGTCCCCTTGCTGCTTGATTTGTCTCCTTTTCACCAAACTATACGTGAGACACGCTCGATCTAGACAGTTACAGTCCATCGTCCCCATTAGAAGAGAAGCTTCCCAAGGCCAAAAAGTCTTGTGGTCGCTGCTGTTGTTCTCCGCTATAAGCCCAGCTCCTGGCACAGGGCGGGGCTCACTACACATCTACCAAGTGAAGAGCGAGTGCGTCTTGCTCAGGGGACAAAAATGGGGCGGTCCCTCAGGAGTGGGAGCGGGGGCTGGGCCAGCGCAGTGTGGACCAGCAGCAGGGGCGTGGCCAGAAGGGGATGGGAGGAAGAGGAACACGTCATGGTGTCCAAAGGGCTGCAAGGGGTGCAGGAGTGTGGGGTGGGGGGTTGAGGGTAAAAGCCCAAGTTCTCGATGTTGGCGACCAGCCAGGAAGCACGATGGCAGAACAGTCTCCAGGGCACAGAGGGGTTCAGATGGAGGTGGGCTGCAATGGAGGGGCCCCCGGTCATCGGGCTCACATGGCAGAGTCCAAGGATAACGAACAGGATGAGGACTGAGCAGTAAGAGGGAACAAAGAGCCTCACAGGCTGAAAAACACAAGGATCCGTTTTCCTGTCCTGAAACCTCTCTGATTTGTATCAAAAACAAGTGGGGGCAGAGGATGCCTGGATTTGTAATCACATCACCTGGTTATGGATTTCACAGCCTGTGACATCCGCCCAGGCCTGGCTGTAGTCATCTCCTCCCACCTGCTCACCTATAACAAGGGCACATTCCCTCCCCAAGGGCAGGAGTGGGGTGGGCTGGGGAGGGGTGGGGGTGGGGCTCAGCTCCTGCCTGAGGGCTCTGGTTGCCATGGAAACAGGTGGCTGGGAAAGGCAGGCCCTGAGGCAGAGGCCTTCAACCAGGCTGCAGCCTCCAGAGCCTGATCACCTGAGCCCAGGCCGGGTCTCAGACCTCAGTTCCTTCCTGGTTCCCACTGCACTGGTAGAAGGGACCCCTCCCCACTTCAGAAGCCCAGGGCAGGTCACCCAAGCTCCTGGAACAGCTTCCTCTGCCCCCCAGATCCTGCCAGCAGAGGTGAGAAGAGCAAAAGCTGAGCTCAGCACCTGTGGGGTCAGAGACCGGGGCTGCGGGGCTGGAAACTGAGGCTGCGGGGGCAGGGGGTGGAAGGAGGGGACGCCAGGACATTGGGCTTGTAAAGGCCCCTGGAGGCCTTGGGCTCAGCCCGCTCCTTCTCTGGATGGGAGAGCTGAGGTCCTGAGGGTGCAGGGCCCTGACAGTCCACCGGCATCAGCATGGACTTCTTGAGGACCCTTTTTCCCAACAGGCAAAGTGACAGGCAAAGTCCTCAAAGCCTTTCAGGGCCTCCACTGTCTCCCACATTCTCCCAGGCAGGCGGGCTCCAGCTTGGCCATGTCAGGGCCTGCTGGCCTCCTAAGTGACAGCCAAGACTCAACTGCCCACGGGGCACATAAGCCCCAAACCACCCCCAACCCAGTGCCGGGCCAGCTCCTGCCTCCGTGCCCACCGCCGCCTGCAGTGAGGCCTGTGCGCCCTGAGCCTGCCATGCACTAAGCTTGAGGGCTGGTTTGGGGCGGTGGGGAACAGGCAGCATTTGGTGCAGAGTCCGGGGTTTTTGCAGAGTGTGTTTTTGGTGCCCAGATGGGAGATGATGATGGAGCAGCGGGGAGGGCCGCAGCACTGAGAGTCCTGTGAGCCAGGCTCAGCATGGGGACGCCGTCCCAAGGCCTGCGGGAGCCACGAAGGGTGTTAGGCAGAGATCAACGTGACTGTCCTGGGTTTGGGACGATCACTGTCTGGTGGCCGGGGTGTGGGTGCAGGTCGCCCCCAACATGTGCAGCCCAGGGCACAAGAACCAGTGAGGCCCCCAGACCAGTGGGCTAAATATCTAAGAGTTATAAAGCAACTAATGAACTGTCAAATCAAATAAGTTTTTCCTCCTACCTCCTCAAATTCCTGAGCCCAGGAATGTAGGGAGCAGAGACATCTGGCCCCTGACCCCTGACCCCTGACCCGGCCTGGACCAGCACCTTCCCTTCCCTCCCTCAGCTCGGCCGCTCCACGGTCTCACGCACAGTGTGCGACACCCCAGCCCGCAGGCTCTGTCCGCACCTCCCCACCCACAGCTGCACTTCGGGGTTTAGGGGGCATGTGCTGGCTCTGCGGGCCACCCTCGGGGGGGCAGACCCTGGAGGCCACACGAGCCCTGGAAGCAGGTTCGTGTCAATCAGGAAGGGAGTTCTGGGGTTGGGGGACCGGAGCTTGTCCCTTGTCCCCCAAGTCCCTGAGGGGAGAGGCACAGCTGGAGGAGGCGGGAACAGGGCCCCTAAAGCATGGGGCCCCAGGGCAGGACACCCCTGCTCACATCTCAGGGTCATGGGATGGAATGCAGGGGCCGTGGTGTGGCTGAGGGACCAGGTGGGGCTGGTGGGGAGCGATGTCTGGCCGGATGGAGATGCTCAGGGCCTGAGATGGGGCAGGGATGGTGGATGTGGGGAGGGAACTGCAGCAGTTAAAGGAGTTCAGCTTGGCAGGACCTGATGGTCCCTGAGGTGTCAGGAGAGTCAGGGATGCCCCTTGTTTCTGATTTGGGTGAGTGGGTGCTGCGGGGGCAACACCAAGATGGGAACCGTGGGGAGGACCAGGTTTGAGGGGAAGGGGAAGGGTTTGGTTTTAAATTTCTTGAGGGGCAGGAGGCTGCAGGACCCCCAGAGGGAAAGGTCAAGGAGGCAGGGGTGGCCTGTCCAGCTCAGCCCTGTGTGGCCTGGCCTTGGACAGGTCGGGTGCATCAAAGACCCTCGATGTGGATCATGGCTCAGCGGGGTGGCAGCACATAGAGATCAGGGGCTGTTAGCACATGGACAGGGCTGGGCCCACAGGCATGGCCGAGCTCACTCAGGGAGAGAGAAAAGAGGAGAGTGATTCGGGGAAGCAGGGTTACCCGCCCTGGCTTCACTGTGGCTGGGTCTGCAGAGCTGACTCCCTCCTGGAGGCACGTGGAGGGGAGCTGAGGGGTGGAAGGAGAGAGCTGGTCCAGCGCCTCACCTTCCACGCACTGACCCTGCCCACTAGTGAGCGTGGCCCAACCAGTGTCTCGCCTCTGACCAATCAGATCTGCACGTCTTCCTTTCTAGGGGAGTACGGAGGGGTCTTGGAAGGACACCAGAGGTGGGTCTGCCATGGGGCGAAGGGCAGACATCCCCCCCCCAAAATGAGTCAGACTCTGACAGCTGCTGTAACAGTGATCGGAGCAAAATCTGCACAGAACATAGAGGTGAAGGACGTTCATTTCAACTGGGAGGTGAAAAAAGTTTCATGGAAGGCCTGCCCTTGACTCTGGCCTTGAAAGTGAGGGAAGATTTCAATAGGCAAAGATGGGGTTTGGTGGGAAGGGCGGGAAGTGCAGGAGAGTGTGCTGGGGCGGGGATGAAGGGCACAATTCAGCCACACTGCAGGGGCCTGGTGTGCTTTGAACAAAGGGTTCAGTGGATGAGGCTAGAATTAGAAAAGGCATCCCTAAAGAAGTAGCAGTGGGCCACTGGGGGGTAAAGATGGAAGATTTGAAGTGGAAAGAGGAACGGAGATAAACGCTCCCTGTGCAGCAGACAGCCCACGGCTGAGACGGCCGTGCTGGTGGAGGGACGGGTTTAGAATGCGAATCACACAGCCTAGGTTTCTGAGGAGACTTAGATGAGGAGAGTCACAAAATCATAAATTCGAAAGCCTTAGGATCTTAGGAAATCTTATAATCTTCGTATAATCGAATTACTGGAGCTCAGAGTCTAAAACTGCAGCAAGCTGGACCTTAGATTGCTCAGGGTTTCACAACCCAGCCTCCTCCCACTCTGTAATGATAAGCCGCACTCCACGCTCAGTGCTTCGCACACATTATGTCCTTTTGTCTCCATGACAACCCTGGGACGTGGAACTTCTTTTGCCTGATTTCCCAGATGAAGAAACTGAGGCTCAGTGAGCATAAGTCATTGCTAAATGTCAGACACCTTGCAATCAACGTGACCGGGACTCAGCCCAGATCTCTTGGCCCCTGAAGCCCGTGCCCCCAACCTCTCTGCTGGTTTGCCTCCTGCGAGGCCTCTCTGCTGAGTGCTCACCCTTCCTCTGTGCACACCTCCAGTGACGGGGAGCTCATTACCCCTTCCCAGGGCTGCTTATCCATCCCAACTACGGACACATCTCTCCTGCTGTTCCTAAATCTGCCCTGGGAGACCCCACAAAAGAACATAAGCTTCACCTGGGGCTCCTGTAGGGAGGGGAGCAGCTGCCTGAGGTGGGATGACGGTCACACAGGAGCGGGGAGTCGGGTTAGGGAAGCCCCAGCTGCAGCCCCTCCCTGGCGATAGAGAGGGGGGTTCATCCTGAGGGAGGGAATCAGCCAGAGACAATGGGAGCAGGACGTCTCAAAGACAAGTGAAGACGGAGCCCAGAACACTGGGCCCTGGGGGTGAGGGGTGGATTATAATACAGAAACGCAATTCTCCAGCAGTCAGAGGCATGCGGCCTAGTCAGATTGGACTCGGAAGTGCTGTGCCTTTAATTTCTTGGCTCTTCCCCCTGAAAACTTATTCTACAAAATGTGCCTTTGCGCCATCCATCCTCCCAGATGGCTTTTTAAGTGAAGCTGTTTGTTAAGTGGGAGAAGAAAAGGGAGGGGTGGGGGAGCAGGGAGGGGGTGGTGGAGCCACCGCAGGCCCCAGGGCTGGAGACAAAGTGGGAACAGCAGCGAGTGGGAGGGCAGGTCAGGGAGAGCCGGGGTGGTCCAGGAAGGGGCGGAGCAGGCCTCCCTGGATGGGACCTCGGCACAGCGGAGTCACGTGACCAGAGTCCCAGGGACAGTCGCTGGCAGTGTCCCGGCCCCACTGTGTGCCCAGCTCTGGGTGAGCACTCTGGACTCATTGACCCAACAGGTCCTCACACAGCCTGTGTACCAGGTCCTAGGACCATCCTCATTTCACGCAGGAGTGGCTCAGAGAGGTACAGGCCTTTACCCAAAGTCACACAGCTGGTGAGAGGCAGACTCGGGATTCGAGCCCAGGACTGGGACTCCAGAGCCCCAGCTCTTAACCAGGAATCACACAGCCCCTCCCAAACTGTCAGCTGGAAGGGCCTTAGAGATCAGCCCCACTGCAGCACTACTGCCCTTGGGGCTTCAGTTTCCCCATCTGTACAGTGAGGCAGTTGGTGTAACTCCCTGGTTCTCAAGCCTGACTCCACATCAGAATCTCCTGGAACTTTTCAGCAATACTGAGACATGGGCCCCACCGCAGGCTGATGGAGTCAGAATTTCTGGGAATGGGGCCCAGGTATCTAGATTTTTTAAAAAATCCCACTGCTGACGATCCTAATCTCTGGAGAGGATGCAAAGCAATAGGAACTTTCACTCATTGCTGGTGTGAATACAAAATGGTGCAGCCACTTCGGAAGAGAGTTTGGCGGCTTCTAAGAAAGCTAAGCATAGCCTTACCATACAATCCAACAACAATCACACTCCCAGGTATGCGCTCAACTGATCTGAAAATGTGTGAATATACAAAACCTGCATGTGAATGCTTATAGCAGTTTTATTCATAATTGCCAAGAACTGAAAGCAACCAAGATGTCCTTCTATAGGTAAATGGATAAACGCACTGCGGTACACCCAGACAATGGAATATGACTCAGTGATCAAAAGGGATGAGCAGTCAAGCTACACAAAGATGGATGAATCTTAAATGCCCGTTGCTAAGAGGAAGATAGTCACTTGAAAATACTGCATTTGTGTGACATTCTGGAAAAGGCACAATTATAGACACAGTAAACAGATCAGTGGTGGCAAGGGCTTTGGGGAACAGGGAGAATTGAAGAGACGAAGTATTATACAGAAGATTTTGTTCAGGACAATAAAGCTATTATGTGTGATACTATAATGGCGGACCAACAATAGCCGGCATTTGTCCGAATCCACAGAACTTAACAGTAGAAAGGATGAATGTACGCAGATTTTGAAAAATCCTTTAGGGGGTCAGGGAGTCCAGGGTGGGATGCAGACTGTGACAAAAGAATCTAACTGTCTCACAAATGTATGAGATCCCCTCAGTGAGGCAGGTGGAGACAAAAGGTGCTGACCTCTGTGACCTTGAAAATGGGTGGAGTCTATAAGACTAAAGGCAGCAGGAACTGCACGTAAGCACTGTCCTCTACTGGATAAAGTTGTTTTCCATGGCAGATGGGTTAACAAGTCTGAAATCACTAAACATGTACACTGGCAATAAATGTTCCTGTGGATGGTAGATGGTGGGAGCCAGTTCTCCCACTGCTGGGGTGGGAGGTTCCAGACAAAGAAGGGGAGGAGGCTAAAATGGTCCACGTGGTAATGGATTAGAGTTGGAGATACCAGTATGAACTCATGTTTAGCTGAATATAGACACAGAGGTTTACATATAGAAATATTTATACCTAAGTGCATATGCATGGGTTAGTGCACAGAGCTTTATTTCCTTTCTCTGTGAGCTGACAGAGCCTAGAGGCAATGACATCCCAGTAGCAACAAGCATGTCTAGTACCCAGATCTTGGTTTCTCATACCATTCTCCAATAAAAGGAACCAGATCCCCTTGAAGAAAAGGCTGATTCTAGGACTAGGGCAGGAAATATACAAGATGAGCAGGACACATCTTTTAGGGCCAGAAAGTAAGCAAGTGCTAAAAACAAACAAACAAAAGAAAAACTCATAATGATGGGTGAAAATCAAAGGAAAACGAGAGCCAACTGAAAGAACTTTCAATGGCCAAAGTTTGGTCAATCTCAGCAACAGAATACCTAAAGTAATATTGCATTATAACCCAAAGGATAAAATAAATATATCCATTAGTTCATACTGATATGAATGAATGAATACATATTCATACATATATATGAAAAAGATCTCACATGCAGAAAAATTTCAAATAATTTATGTAGAATCTGTAATGTCACCTCTCTCATTCCTGATACTGGTAATTTGTGTCTTCCCTTTTTTGTTTCCTGATCAGTGTGACCAGAGGTTTATCAATTTTATTGATGTTCTCAGAGAATCAGCTTTGGTTTCATTGATTTTCTCTATTGCTTTTCTCCACTGATTTCTACTCATAATTATTTCCTCTCTGTTACCTGCACTGGATCTAATTTGCTCTTCTATTTCTAGTTTCTTTAAGTGGAAGCTGGGGTCACTGATTTGAGACACTTCTTCTTTCCTAATGCAAGCGTTTAGTACTATAAATTTCCCCAACGAACTGCTTCTGCAGCATCCCACAAATTTGGAGATGTTGTATTTTCATTTTCTTTCCGTGAAAAATGCTTTCTAGTTCCGCTTTTGGTTGATTCTTTTACACATGGGTTATTTAGAAGTGTGCTATTTAGTTTCAAAATATTTTGGAGATTTTTCAGAGATCTTTCCGTTACTGAAACAGCTCTTTCTGTTAAATTACTGATTTCTCATTTATTTCTGTTGTGGTCAGAGAACAAACTCTGTACAACTTGAACCCTTCAAATGTATTGAGACTTGTTTTACGACCCAGAATATGGTCTATGCTGGCATATTTAGATATACTCATGAAAAGAATGTATACTTTGCTGTTGCGGGATGGAGTGTTCTATACATATCACCTAGATCAAGTTGGTTGATGATGTTATTCAAGTTCTCTATATCTTTTATGAATTTCTGTCTACTTGCTATATCAATTATCGAGTAAGGCATGCTGAAATTTCTGACTATCATTGTGGATCTGTCTCTTTCTCCTTGCAGTTGTATCATTTTTTTGTTTTATGTATTTTGAAGCATTGTTACTAGGTACATAAACATTTAGGATTCTTAGGTCCTCTTGATGAACTCACAATATCATTTCCTCTGTCTCTGGTAATATTGTTTTTCTGCAACCTACCTTATCTGCTATTACTATAGCCACCCCAGCTTTCTTTGCCAGTCACTGTGGATTTTACCTTATTGGGTGCTGGATGTTTTTGTTTTGTTATAAATATTTTGAGCTTTATTCTGTAATGCAGTGAAGTTACTTGGAAACAGTGTGATTCTTCAGGATCTTCTTTAAGATATCTTAGATGGGACCAGAGCAGCTCTCAGTCTAGGGCTAAAGTTTCCCACACCTGAGGCAAGACCCTTCTGTGTCCTCTCCGGAGTCTTCTCTCTGTGCAGCTCTCTCTTCTCAGGCACTATGCCCTGTGAATTCCAGCCACCTTGGTCTTCTGGAATCTCAGCTCCAACTGCTCAACAGTGGGACCTCCCTGGGCTCTACTTACGTTCCTCCTCCTTGTCCCATGGCCGGGAAACTCAGGGCTGGAAACCAGGGTGACTGCAGGGCCCACTGCATCTGTTTCTCATCTCTCCTTCATTGCCTGAAGTCCAGTGTCTTGCAAACCATTGTTTCATAATCCTGTGGTTTTTGGTCACTTCGGGCGGGAAGTTCACTCCATCTTGCCTGGAAGAGGAAATCTTTACAGCTGGGGTAAGAACCACTGAGCTACCTCAATCATCCCATTGCTCAGATGGGGAAACTGAGGCTGGAAGTTGTGGCCCTTGCCCAAGGTCACATAGCAGGTTAGAGGGTCTAGAACCTGCATCCCCCATGTGTGGGATTCTAATGAGAACACCAGGTGATTTCAGAGAGCAATGAGGAAATAGGAATTGCTCTCAGCATACCTCTGCAACAACCTGGTGTGAGGGCTGGTGACGGAGGCTGTTTTCCCTCCGCACCTCTTGGTCCTCTGTATTTCCCTCCTGTCTTCCTCTTTCTTCAGTGCAGCCCAACCCGAGGCTGCATCACCTCCACTTCCAGCAGCAGATGGCCAACCCACCACCCTGCACAGGCTCCCAGCCATATGTCTACGGCTGTAGCCCAATAAATGATGATAGAATTATAAACAACAAAGGAGAATGGAAGCCTGAGAAAAGGATGATGCTAGCAGACAAGAAGCCAGGGAAAAGCCATGCCAGCTGCTCTGGAGGCTGGTCCAGGTCCAAGCCCATCATGATGTTCTCCCATGTTTCAATTATGAAAAACTCTAGCTCTAGATCCAGATATATAAAATTAAAATTAGTTTTCTTCCTTGCCTTGCCTTTCCATCCTTGGGTATCTGGTGGATTTGTCTGCTTCTATAGCAGCCTCCAGATGAGGGGAAAACAAGAACTTCTCAAACTGTGGCTAGAAAATTGGTGGAGAGGCAGCCATTGTACCCTCTGGTGAGAGGCCATGGCCAGAGGCTCTCAAGGTGGAGGGAGAAGCCTCGCTCCTGCCGACCTGGCCCAGGAGCCTCTGAGCTCACTGTCTCCCCCACCCCCAGCCTGCTCCTCCCTGGGGCTTTCTATCCCAGAAAAGCCCTCAGAAGCCCCCTCTTCTTCATCACTCCCGTAAAGATAAATTAAGTCACTCCTGTCCGCATTCATTCACCAAACGTACCAAGGCCCACTGTGAGCCCGCCCTGCACCTGGAACACAGCGGTGACGGAGGCAACCCTGTCCTGGCCTTGTCACTTCTGGGTCACAATCCAGCAGGCGAGCCAGGAGCAGGTAAGTGCACAGGTGATGCACTGCTGTGTTGAGGGCTGTGCTTGGTGCCCAGAGCTGCAGAGAAGACAGGGGAGGGGAGACCCTGGGGCGAGGGGACGGGCTGCAGAGGCCCCTGAGGTGGGGAGAGCTGGGAGTGCTTCTCTGTAGGAAGAGGGATCACAGTGAGGCTGGGTCCTCCCGGTCAACGCTTACCTGACTGGAAGCTCTGAGCCCATTTCCAAACTCTAATAAAACACTGTAGTTAATTTGCAGCCCCAGGCTGGCCCCGCCCACAAGCCGGCTGTGCCCCTCAGGCCCCCGTGCTTCCGCCCGCTGACCTTCTCCTTCTCCCCTTTCCCAGCCTCCCCTGTGGTCTGAGATCCCCCGCAGGCCCCCCCCTCCTTGAGGGTCCCCTGGGGTCCGTGGGGTTGGGCTTGGATTTGACACCTTGACGAGAGGCCGCTGGCGTCTCCCAGGCCCCTTTGGGGACAGTGTCCTGGTCTGTAACTGGACATCATCACCCACCACAGGGCGTCCAGAGCCGGGGAAGTCGTGCAAACCCTGACGCTGCGCCCTAATGGGGAGGCCCAGCGAGCGGAAGCAGTGTCACGGAGCGCAAGGACTCTGATGGGGACCCTGGGGGGAGGACGTCCTGTCCCATGAGCCTCCATTTCCTCAGGCAGATGAGCCTCTGCCCACCTGTCCTCTGGTCCAAGATACCAGGCCTCCCTAGACCAGGACAATGCAACTGGACTGTGGTCGGAGCCCAGGAGCATATCCTGGAAGCCCTGGTAGAGACAAAAAGCTGGGGGAGGAGAGGGAGGGTAGATGCAGCGGAGGGGGCGTGGGCTCCAGTCAAATCCATTTTCTCTCTGATGCTGGTCCTGTCGCTGCCTCTGGTCCTGGGTGAGGACGGGCGGTAACTCTGGGAAAACTCCGAGGATGGAGGACAGGAGGCAGCCTGGAATCCAACAGCCCCGGGGGCATCCGATCATGCTGCTAAGAATCATAACCAGCCACTGTGCGCAGGACCCTGGGCCGCCTCCACCCTGGGCATCGTCCAGGTCTTTGCCTGGGCCCTGTGGGTGAGAAATGTTCCTGCCCCACTGAAGTGGCTTCAGGCTTGCTCTTCACAGGAGAGAAGGGTCTGGGAAGTGGGAGGGCTTTCAGATCTGTGTGCCATCGGGAGGTGGCCCTCTCCACTGCTAGTCCTGTCCCCAGTCTTTTTCCTGAGCACCATGGGAAACCGCCGTGAATGTGCACTCCCCTTGTGTCTGGGGCTCCCGGGAATGCTCAGCTGGCATGCCAGTCCACATTCAGCCTCCAAGAATTCATTAAAACGTTAGCTGTTGTTTCGTGCCTACTTTCGCCGCAGCCACCACTCTCTCCGAGGTTCTGCCAAAGGTGCAGCGGTTTGCGTGTCCTGTCTCTCCTTGGTGCGTCACGTCATTCTGCGGATTCCAGTTCATCGGGTACCTTGCAGCCCCAGCTTCCTGATGGGCTCAAGAAAAGTTATGATTTTGTAGATTATGTGCCTTTTTGTTCACATTCTCTCTTGTGTCTTTTCACATCCTAAGTAGAAGCAGAAATCCATGAGCAGACCAAATAAGTAAATAG
The DNA here is from genome assembly GCF_039906515.1 of Pseudorca crassidens. NCBI lineage: Eukaryota > Metazoa > Chordata > Mammalia > Artiodactyla > Delphinidae > Pseudorca > Pseudorca crassidens. The sequence goes on along the minus strand of NC_090297.1, from coordinate 23,177,154 downwards.
AATGTTAGGACGTGTGAGCGAAGGCTAGAGGCAGCATAATGATGGGGCAAGATTTTTCCTTTATAAAGGTCACTCCGGCAGTTCAGTCTTTAACAAATATTTGTTGAGCACATATTATCTGTCAGGCACTGCTCAAGGCCTAGATAAAGTGGAGGCAGGGAGACTAGCTGGGAGGCAATAGTAGCAGATCGATAAACCAAGGCCCAGAGAGGGCCATGTAATATACCCAAGTCACACAGCAAGTGAGCACAGAGTTGAGACGGGGAACCAGCTCCCGACTCCCCACTCGGGGCTACCCTGTCGTCATTGGCTGCCTTTCGTCATGAGGTTTGCTGGAAGCCACTGAATCTAATTTGATTATCGCCCTGCTGGGAAACAGGGGCTATAGGCCAGGGCTCTGTGTCTCCAAAAGATAGTGAAGTATAATTTCAGGCCCATGAAATTAGTAAAGACTAAATAAAAACAGAAAAATCAATGCTGGTAAATGTGTGGTGAGACAGGCACTCTCAGGCACTGCTGGAAGTCTTTTTGGAAGGCAATTAAGTAATAGAGATCTTGAGCTTTTGAAATGTCGTGCCCTGATACAGTGATTCCAGGAATTGGTCCTTAGGAAGTGGTCAGGGATTTGAGCAAGGATTATGCCTATAGATGTTTATTACAGCCTGAGGATACGAGAGAAAAGCCGTGATGCCCTCTTCATCCAGCCACCAAGGGTGACAAAGTAAACAATGACACTTCTAGATGAGGGACTATTATGAAGGAATTAATATGTTGCTTTTGAGGAACTTTTAATGATGTAAGAAAGCACTCATGATACTGTGATAAGAAAGAAGTAAGACATAGTAAGATCTCATAAACATAAACTATATTGTATATTAAAATCTATAATACATGCTTACAGAAAGGGTAGGTAATAATACTGATAATAACAATTTAAATAAAGCTTTTATTTGAGTACTTTCTCTATGCCAGGTACTGTGCTAAAGGCTCTAACTCCATAGGTGGTAGAAAATGAGGTACAGAGAGGTTAAGCGACATGTCCAATGTCACAAAGCTGAGAGACCAAGCTGGGATATGAACTCTGGTCTGGAAGACTCCTGCCTCTACTGAGTACTGCTGGAGCTGAAGAGAGGGCCAGATACTGTCTGGACCACTGCCCCATTGCCCCAAACTCCTGGAGAATCCATGTGCTGTGTCGGGAGACTGTGGAGGCTCTGCTGACTGCCCTGATAAACTGAGGCCCAGAGCCCACCCTAACTAGCCCCCGAGCTGTTCCAGGACCCTGTTCTCTACTTGGCCACACCTTCCCACCCCTCAACCCCCCAGTCTTCCGCGTTACTCAGTGTGTTTCCCTGATGGGCTGAGCTGACAGCTGAGAGAGGTGTGGAGATGGAGAGCCTTGTGAAGGTCTCAGGGCCCAGCCCTCCCCTCGTGAGAGCTGCTTTCACATCCAGTGAAAGACAAACACCGGGGTAGGAGGATCCAGGAAGCATCACTCAAGGGCTTCTCCAATAGGGAGGGGGGGATGGTTTCCTCCCTGATTTTTGATAAATGTTTTCTTTAAAGCATCAGTTCTGGTGCCCCTGCCCTGCCTGGGTCGCCCGCATCTCTCCCCACCTAGTCTGGGGCTCTTGGAAAATACGTCACCTATCTTGGTCTGTCTGCTCACTCACACGTGGAGAGGAATCTCATGAGCGTCCCCCACCCCAGATTTTATCCTCCCCTCCCCTGAATGTGCAGCTACCCCATCCACCTCTTGTTTTGATGGATCTAGATGTGTTGATCAGAAACGTGTTGCAGCAACCTGAGCAGGGAGTGAGGCTTCCTGGAAGGAGGAGGAGAGAACGGGATAGCTCCCCAGTGCCCAGCTCATCCTGCCCGGCCCTGCCATCACCTCTACTGATGCCACTTGGAGTGGCAGCCATAATGGGGACATGCTAGTGTGTTGGTCACCAGAGTCAGACTGCCCAGACCTCTTTCCCAGCAGGATCTCAGATCCAGTGAGGCCCCACTTCTTGCAGCTCTCAGTCTGTACCATAGGCATAGATGCAAGCAGAGAGATTTGTAATTAACTCTGTGTGTGTGTGTGTGTGTGTGTGTGTGTGTGTGTGTGTATTTTCCCTTACAAAGCATTTTCCTATCCATTCTCCATATCCCTGCAAGGCCAGTGGGGTTATCAGCCCCATTTTATAGATGAGAAAACTGAGGCACAGAGAGACAAGCTGTCTGCCATCCAGTTACTATCCAGCTAAAAAGTAATGGACACTGGGCTCAAACTCAGGGGTGACTGGTACAAAGTCACTGGCTTCCCCTGGTCACAGCACGGATCCTGGAGAAGCAGACAGCAAGATGAAGTTAGGGATGAGATGTTTATTAGGGACCAATAACTTTGAAAAGAAGGGAAGGAAGCAGGACCGGAAGGAAGGACAGCAAACTGTGACGCAACTCTGACGATGCTCGACCACCTGGTCTGGAGTGGGGGAGTGAGTAGCTTGGGCAGCATCTGTCAGAGTTGACCTGCACTGGACAGAAGCAGCAGGGCGCCTACATCTCACTCTGCCGTCAAGGGTGGGCTCCCGGGAAAGGAAGCTCTCTGCAGCGGAAGCAGACCCGAAGGAGCTAACAGAGGGTGGCCCTCTGTAAAAGGCATTCTCTGCAGCTGGACAGCAAGTCCTGCCTTGGTAGAGCATCTCCACGTCAACTACAGGTGCCAGTTGCAAGTTCAAGTGTGAGATAGCAGATAGGTCCCTAACGTGAAGAGCACAATAGAGGGATAGGAAGGATAAACCAGCAGCGCATCTGAGTGGGTCTCTCCATGTCCATCACAGTCCACTCCTTGAGCCATTCAGATCCATTTTTTCATCTGGGAAACCTTAGGGAAAGCTTCTCGGACTATCTGGTGGCCCACTCTTCCGGAGGGGCAACTTAGCAGGAGGAGATCAGTGAGACCGATGGAGCCCTCAGCCCTCACTGGGACTCAGCTGCAAATGATCCTTATCACCTCCTTCCTCATCTATCCACTCCAGGTTTCTCGGACCCTCACTCTGGTGGCTTATGCGCTAACGTAGCCAGGCTCTCCTCCCCAAGGGGACTGAGCTTCTGGCCACCAGGCTCTTCTCAGGTAAGGATGCTATACCTGCCCGTTCACAGTCACGGTTGTCAGAAGAGCATCACAAAGTGCCCAGTAGGACCGACTGGGTTCCACACCTACTCCTCCCCTCCTTGCATTGCAGCAGCCCTACCCTCTCTGATCAAGGGTAATTGATCTGAGTCGATTACCCTTATCAAGACAGTGACCCCTCCTCTTGCAATCTAGTCCCTGGATACCAGGAGCCCAAAGCACCCAGGCAGCCACCTTAGTCTACAAACCAGAGACTCTCTCTGCGTTTCCTGGCACATGTGGGTCCTTTAGGGAGCAGGACGTCTAACCCTGCGGAGCCCAGCGCTACAGCGACAGGAATCACCAAGCCCCCTGGTGGTTCTCTAGTAGTGGTGGTAATGGGACCACGTTGGTTTCTGGAAACACCTGGTGTTTCCTAAACCCTTGTATTCTTACTGGGGGCACCTCCCCTTAAAAAAGACTGTGATTTCGTGCAATACTGCATCCTGCAGGGTGGACCCCCATCCTCACAGGGCATTTCCTCCCAGTGGCACTTTAGCTGGGCCTGCAGGAGACCATTCCAGCACTCTGCACTCCTACTCCATAGCCCTCAGATGGTGGTGCTAGATGAGGCCCCACCGGCAGGACAGGCCAATGCCCACCAGGAAGGTAGGTCTGTTCCTGTGAGAACAATCTGCTGGGCCTTTCCACATGCAAGGGTCCCAATGTGGCCAAATTGCCATTTGGTTTCATTGAGGAACGGTGCCCTCTTGGGGGCTCAGCAATGGTCCATGCCACTAGCAGGTTGGTTTCAAGAGCCAGCAGCAGTAGCTAGACCAGCCTTGGTAAGTGGAGCCTGGGCCGTTGTGCCCATGCATGGCCTCCGTCTCCATAGGCCAACACTGGGTGGCCAAAGGCTGGTGTTATTTTTATATTTATTTTTTTATTTATATTTTTTTATTTATATTTATTTATATAAATATATTTATATTATATTTATATTTTTATTTATTTTATTTATTTATTTATTTATATTTATTTATATTTATTTTATTTATTTTATTTTATTTTTTTTTTCGCGGTACGCGGGCCTCTCACTGCTGTGGCCTCTCCCGTTGCGGAGCACAGGCTCCGGACGCGCAGGCTCAGCGGCCATGGCTCACGGGCCCAGCCGCTCCGCGGCATGTGGGATCCTCCCGGACCGGGGCACGAACCCGTGTCTCCTGCATCGGCAGGAGGACTCCCAACCACTGCGCCACCAGGGAAGCCCGGCAGGCGGACTCCCAACCACTGCGCCACCAGGGAAGCCCTGTTGGGTCATTTTATTTACGTTACCCTTTAATGCCTCTTCCTCAGAGGATGGGCATGTGATACAAAGACGTGAGCACTTCCTGAGCATTTACTGTGTACCAGGTACTGACCTACAAGCTTTACATCTATTAGCTTATTTAGTATGAAATAAAAACTCTCAGCATCCCCATTTTACTGTTGGGGAAGCTGAGGCACAGAACAGGTCAAATAACTTTTCCAAGCCTGTTCAGTTAGAGAGTGGAAGAACCAGGGTACAAGTGCAGGCATCTGGCTCCACAGCCAGGGCTCTGACCCCCAGGGTCACATGGCTCCTCTGAATGCCCAGACAGATCCTGGTCCTGTCTGCTCCCCCAAGCACATGTCTCAACCCAAAGCTCTTTGGTGGATGAAAACAGACACCGGGTGACGGACTGTGTCACCTGAGAGCTGTCATCTGCACACCCTCCCCAAGGCGGGCCCAGCCATGCCCTTTTACCCAGAAGTAAGTTTGCTACTGATCCAGCCTTACAGGCAGCATCCTTTGCAGCTGGGAGTGCAGTGTAGCCCTGTGGGATATATTCATTGAGCATCTCCTATGTGCCAGCCCCTGTACTGGAGATCCATGAATGAACAAAAGCAGATTCTCCCCTATCCTTGAGGGTTTACAGTGAGGATGGTGACCAAGTTTAAAATAACACCTTGGATGGGTCTCATGAGTCAAAGCAGATGGAGCCATGAGGGTCTGTGGTGGGAGCTCTGAACCAGCCAGGGGAGTTCAGGATGGCTTCCAGGAGGACGTGATGTTGGAGTCCGATCTCTGAACCAGCCAGGGGAGTTCGGGATGGCTTCCAGGAGGACGTGACGCTGGAGTCCGATCTCTGAACCAGCCAGGGGAGTTCAGGATGGCTTCCAGGAGGACGTGATGCTGGAGTCCGATCTCTGAACCAGCCAGGGGAGTTCGGGATGGCTTCCAGGAGGACGTGATGCTGGAGTCCGATCGGAAGCCTGGAAATGCCCTCGCATTGCTCAGAACCACATTGTGGAAGGGACTAGAACGCCGGCTGAGTGTCTGGGCAAGATGATGGTTAAGATCCCCCTGGAATCCTAAAACCCTGTGATTCTGACTCAATACTTGGTAGTTTTAAGGTTCTATTAACTGAAGATTCTAAGGCCTGGGAATTTAAGATTCTGGGGGTCAAGGACTGTTGGGTTCTAAGGTGTTGGAATCCTCACATGTGAGTCTTCGCTGCTGGAGGAACACCAGTCAGAACCTTCCATGGCTCAGAAGCTGGCTATTCCCCTTCCTGAGCCCCAGCCAGGCCCGTAATGCGGATGCATGTTCAGCTCTTCGTGGCTTAGAGAATGTAAATTTATTCTGCGGCTCAAGCATCGGGCACCACCTTATCTGCATGTTCCAGTCATCAGAATAAATATTAGGCGACACGTTTGTGGGGATTTTCCATGTGTACATGAGTTAAGTCCTCCAGCCAGTGGTTAATCCAGGCAGGGATTTCAAAGAGACGATTTTCTTATATTAATTACAAGGAAGGGCTGGTAACTGGGCCTCTGGCACTATCTGAGGAGGGCCCTGTCTCCCCAGGAAGTGACTGAGAGAGCCGTTTGTGTGCTGAGGCTTCGGGCCGAGGTGGGACGAGGAGGGAGGGCAGCCCCAGCGGGTCTGAGCCGTGTGCGCAGATGGGGCCGTTCCCTGCGAGGATCTGAAGGGTCTCCGTGTGGACCCCTGGGTCTGGGCTCACCAGGGGCTGGTGCCAGAAGAACCTCCCCACTGCGGGGAGGGTAAGGCAGCCCCCGCCATGGGTCAGACACTGTGCTGGACCCCGGATGGGCTCCGAAGTCAGGCAGACGGGGCAGCGCTCACCAGCTCAGCCCTGTGATCTCTTCCCCTTGGGATTCAGTTTCTTCAAGGGGACCAAGGGTCTCAAGCACCCCACTCACCTGCTGGTTCTAAGAATTAGAAATAGAGCATCAATCCCAACCAACACTCTGCTGGGGGCCAGGCACCGCTTAAAGGGCTTCCCAGAGTTTAATCCCCACCCCAGCCTGGTGAGGGGGTTCTGTCATTATCCCCATTCCACAGATGAGGAAACTGAGACACAGAGAGATTACGTAACTTGCTCAACATCACATCGGTTAAAAAAAAAAAAAAAACGGCAGAGGCAGAATTTGCCATCAGGCAGCTGGCTCCAAAGCTGATGAACTTAAAACACTACATTTAAATTTTCCAACACCCCTCCTAGCGGGGTGCCCAAGAATTGGCCACATGTCAGCACTGACACCCTGGGATCTGACTCTCATTCTTCTGCTGTGATGGTTGCTCAAGGTTACAGCCAGGCGACAGTGAGATGCAGTCAGTGGCTCCAGGCCTTTGCTCACGCTGTGCCCCCTCCCTGGACCACCCTTCCCCCCGGCTCGTCCAGCAACATTCACCAAGTTTGGTCCCTGTTCTAAGACTCACATTCCGAGAGGAAAGACCAACCCCATGATGTTGGTGTAACTACCCCCATTTTATGAAAACTCCCACTCACAACAGTTTTGTACTTTCCTCTGGCCCCAAGCCCCGGTAGCAGGTAGCAGTATGGGAACTCTAACCCCGCTCCAGGCTGCTGAGGTCATTTTGTGGAGTTTATGGAGAAGCCGCTCCTGTTTAGAGGCTGGAAGGTGCCCCCTCCCCTCAGGGGTGTCAGCCACTCCTACCTGCAGCCATCAGTCCAGGAGACATACCTCCTTTGTGTCACAAACCAAACCATTGCCATTTAGTCAAGTTAACTAAATGTGAATTGATTAAAAGAACATTACTTGAGATTTAAAAGAGATACGCTTAAGAGAGGGATGGGGAGAGAAAATAACAGAACTATATTGCTTTGACATGTTTTTTTCACAGCGAGCCTTGCTAAGAAATTGAGGGCTAAAATAAATTTTTGAAGTCTGTGGTTATTGTCGCTCCCAACCCACTTTCCCCAGTTCTAGAACATAAACTCCATGTGGGTGGGAATCTTGTCCATTTTCTTCACTGCTGAATCCCAAACACCTAGAACATGGGCACACCAGGATAATAAAAAGTACATAAAGGAAAAATAAAATTTTAAAAGAGATACATTTAGGTACTAGGTAATTCATTTCAAAAAATAGGCAGGTCAGCTGAGAAAATTAATGAACCCAAAGTTGGGTCTTTGAAAAGATCAATAAAATCAATAAGCCTCTACCAGGCTAAGAAAAGAAGAGAAAGGTCACAAATTACTAATATAAAAATGAAAGCAGGACCATCACTACAGATCTCATAGAAATCAAAAGGATAACAGAGGAATATCATGAACAACTCTATGCCCACAAATCTGATAACCAAATGGACCAATTCTTTGAAAGACACAAACTGTCAAAACTCAAGAAGAAATGGATGATCTGAGAGGCCTACGTCTATTAAAGACATTGAATGAATAATTAATAACCTTCCAAAAGAGAAAGCACCAGGCCCAGACAGGTTCACCGGTCAATGCTATCAAACTTTTAAGAAAGAAGTTACCCCAACTCTGTACAATCTCTTTCAGAGGATAGAAGCAGAAGGATTATTTTTCTAACTCATCCTATGAGGCTAGCATCACCCGAATACCAAAACCAGAAAAAGACATTACAAGACAACAAAACCAGAGGACAATATCTCTCATAATCATAGATGTAAAAATCCTCAACAAAATATTAGTAAACCAAATCCAAAAAAATATAAAAATTATTCCATCATGATCAAGTGGGATTTATCCCAGGTATGCAAGACTGGTTCAATACTCAAAAATCAATTAATGCGATCCATCATATCCACAGACTAAAAAAGAAAAGTCACACGGCTGTATGAATAGATGCAGAAAAAGCCTTTGACAAAATCCAACACGCTTTCATGATAAAAACTCTCAGTAAACTGGAAAGAGAGGGGAAATTTCTCAAGTTGATAAACACTAACTACAAAAACCCCACAGCCTACCTTCTACTTAGTGCTGAGAAACTTGAAGGAGTCCCACTAAGGACCATATTAATACAGTACCCTGGCAGGCATCATTTGAATTCTTTTTACCACTTCACTTTAAAACTCGCTAATGACTGCCTAGTTCTTATTGATTAGCAAGCATTTACAAATTGATGACCAAATGAAATTAATTGGCCGGAGTGAAGAGTGAGTCTGAACCAGACCAAGGTTCTGTGGTCCAGGCGAGGCGAGCCTGGAACAGGGGAAACTCTGTGAATGAAACACCAGCCTCATGGGACACCAGAGGGACATCGTCCCTCAAATGCTCTCAAGGGGTCTCCATCCAGGCTGGCTTCAGGCTGCCATGCTAGCTCACCTGGAACACAGCCCCAGCCTCCCACTTTGCCAAATCCTATCCCATCTCCCTACCCCAGCTGGTGGTTAGGAAGTGCCTAGATCAGAGGCTGGCAGGAAAAGATGCTCAGGTGCTAACTGTTCTCATCACAGGCCGTGATACAACAGAGTCCTCACCCTGGAGGCTCCACAGTCAGGGACAGTTGGCCACAGAGGCAAAGAATAGGGGATGTTGGGTCAGCACTCTCAAGGCCTTCCACATGCCATCCCCACTCATGCCCAGGAGCTGGCAGGGCCGGATGCTCCCCTCTCATCCCCCAGCCCTGCCCGTACAGATGAGGAAACTGAGGCTCTGAGGGTGGTGCCGCCCAGGTGCTGGAAGCATGGGGTCTGGGGTGCAAGAGACCTGGGTCAGCACCACTTGCACCTGTGGGACCTGGGCAGGTGACCCAACCTCTCTGCACCTATTTCCTCACCTGTAAAATGGGGATATTCATGGTACTTACCCCATAAGTTTGTTGTGTTGGATTAAACTCTATAAATGTCTATGAATGACTTGCTACTTAGCCTGGCACACAGTATGTGACTCAATAAAGTTAGTTAAAAGAATGATAACAATAATAATCATTAATGTTATTCTACTGAAGTGACTTGGTCTCACTTTGGATCCATGACCTGTTTGTACTGTAAGCCTACAGGCCCCTGGGGTGACTGCATCAGCCATTTTCATTTGTCTGTTTTCTGCCCCGGCTCTCCGGGATCTCACACTGTGACTCCATGATCACAAGGCTGTTTCATTTCATTTCTAAGAAGAGTGATTTATTTTGCTCGATATTTACATGGTCATGAGTGTGTGAGTCTCCAACCCTTAGAAACCATTTCCTCCTGCATCTCTTAAATTCCTTACCGAGGGTCTCCCACACTCAAGTACTGTGACTGTGTTGCTTAAAGAAATTACAGGTTGGCTCTTTTTCTAACATATATATATATAAACTTATTTATTTATTTATTTTTGGCTGCATTGGGTCTTCGTTGCTGCGCGCGGGCTTTCTCTAGTTGCGGTGAGCGGGGGCTACTCTTCGTTGCGGTGCGCAGGCTTCTCATTGCGGTGGCTTCTCTTGTGGAGCACGGGCTCCAGGAGTGCGGGCTTTAGTAGTTGCAGCACACGGGCTCCGTACTTGTGGCTCACAGGCTTAGTTGCTCCGAGGCATGTGGGATCTTCCCAGACCAGGGCTCGAACCCATGTCCCCTGCATTGGCAGGCGGATTCTTAACCACTGCGCCATCAGGGAAGTCCCGGGATGGCTTTTGTAAACTGTTAGTAAATCATTGATTTATCGGACGAGGGAGCTGACACTTTCAACAAACAAAAGGTTTGTTTGGAAAACCTCACAATTCAGCAAGGCTACCTTCTATCATTTGCGTATTTAGCGCTTACTCTGACCAGCACTGCTCTTACATGGGGCGCCCGGTGGAGAGGGGAGCGGAGGGGTTCCCTGCGCCTGGGATTTTACATCATCACGGGGGGCCGGAAATGGGGATGGAGAAAAAAATGCAGGTTCACGTGGAAAGGCCAGAGGTGAGAAGGAGGGTGACGCTAGGAGAAGCCGGAGGAAGTGAAAGGAGACCGGAATAGCTGCAGAGGGGTGACCGACAGGGATGTCACGTGGCTGAAAGGCCCTCGTCAGGGTCCCAGTCTTCATCCCGAATACTGGGCAACCGCTCAAGGGAGGGGCCCAAGGACTAGATCACCCCAGTCTTGAGCAATTCTTGTGGAAAACGGGGGGGGGGGGCAGTCCAGACTTCCCAGCAGTGACATGGCCACTCGACTTGCCACTAAACCCAGACCCAAAACCAGGAGTGATGGCCCCATTGTCTCCTTCCCCAACAGCAGCTCCAGACACACCGGCGAGATTCACCCTCCTTATGCCGCTAGCAGCTACTCCAGGAACCTGCAATGTCGTATACGAGTGAGAAACAGCCTTAAAGAAATAGAGAAAGGCAAACTGACAAGGCAAACTGACGAGGCAGGAACTGGAGGGACAAGGTGTTCCTGCTGCTGTTGGAATGTCCCTCAGGGACTTCACTGTCCTGTCTGGGTTAGGAGGGCAGGGCTCCAACCTCAGGCTGTTTCTGCAACAAGATGATTTATGACCCAAATGTCAGAGGGATAGAGCAGACACATGCTGGTGCCTCCCGGCACTGTGCACTGACTCTCAGGAAAGCCCAGCCAGGTCTGTGAAGCTCATTACTAAGTCACACCGATTTTTAAATGCATTCCATACTGGGGTCAAGAGACAGCGGTTTGGGAGATGTTAACCGTTGGCAACTTTATGCCAACAGACGACATTGGCCTTTTTTTCTCATTTTATGGAGAGCCTGTTACAATTTCATCTGCTGTGACATTAGGCTGGCTGTGATCAGGACCAGGGAAACCGTCATTCAATGTTCCCTCCAAAGCCAAAGGGGTCCCTGAGTGAGGCGTCTACTCCATGGCTTAATTTCATCCCCCTCCACCCAAGCCCACGCCTCCTCTCCAGCCCTGCCCTAGTCTGTTCCAGGCTCGGAATTATGGCCCAGCCAGCCCCAGGCCTTGGATTCATGTGGAATTAGGCAGAGCTGAGAGACACCAATCATGGGTCAGAACAAGTCCTGGTTCTGCCACCAATTCACTTCATGACCTTGAACAGGTCACTTCTCCACTTTGGGCCTCAGTTTCCCAACTGGATGGTGAGGGTATTTAATCTACCTAGTTCCTCTCCACTCTAGCAGCCCAGGAATCTCTGATTCTGTGTTGGAAGTTCTCACCCAAGTATTTGAAAACAAATGACACAGGATCTATTTGTTTTGTTTTGCGGTACGCAGGCCTCTCACTGTTGTGGCCTCTCACTGTTGTGGCCTCTCCTGTTGCGGAGCACAGGCTCCTGACGTGCAGGCTCAGCGGCCATGGTTCACGGGCCCAGCCGCTCCGCGGCATGTGGGATCTTCCCGGACCGGGGCACGAACCCGTGTCCCCTGCATCGGCAGGCGGACTCTCAACCACTGCACCACCAGGGAAGCCCGACACAGGATCCATTGATGACGGTGTCTATCAGGGAGGTGAGAAAGGAGAAAACAGCATCAGCCTAATCATGAACCATAATCAGAAACCAAAAGGCTTAACCTCATGCTGGTCGCCATTGACCCAACAGAGGGAAACTTTTGTTCCCAGAGTGATTAAATTCTGCTAAACAAAGAAGATGTGTCAGGACGTAAGAAACTGACCCCTCCTCTAATACGTAGGGTGTAGGATTAACTGATCCAGTGAAAGACATGAAGCTCCTTGTTGGTATAAGAGCCTGGGGAGGAGATGGGTCAGGGAGGAGGGGGCCTGGCCTTTGATGACAGAAAAGGGTGGTAGGAAATGGGGGTGGGGGCGGAAAAATCACAACAATAATAATAACAGCTCACATGTGCCACGCGCCAACCTCTTTCTCAGCACTCTTTGTAAAGCAGCCAGCCCAGGGCCCGGCACACACTAGGTGTCTATGCTGGTTGGACTGATTCATCCAGCAGCCACCAGTAAGGTCTATTTTTGATGCTGCTGAAAGGGCACCTCCTCTCATATCTGCCATGTGCAGCCTAGCTATCAGCTCTCAGCAAACTTTTAAGAAATGATGAGATTAGAGCAGGAAGTGGACAAGACTCCCCACATCCCCAGTCACCGCAGCACTCGCAAACGCCTGCCCACCGTGAACACGAGGCTGCCCCACCACACCGCCAAGGTCAGACAGTGTCTTCACATCCTGAACGAGGCATAACGCAGGCATCTCTGAAAAGCTTGGAACAGATCCCGCCCGTGCGCTCCCGCCCTTCTCAGGCACCTCTCAGGCCCGACCTCTCTGTTTCCATCAAGGTCCAGCTATTTTAAAGGGGCCTTTAAATAATCCCTCTGCTGCCAAGAAATTTGTGTCCCACAGAGACGTGTGATGCTGTGAACTGACGAACAATGAGAGAGGTTCAAGGCCAGCGGCTGTTGAACAATGAGTAAGAAGTGCCCTCCCCTTCCTTCCACCCTTGGGGATGTCAGTTTCCAGTGACTCAGCAGACGTCACCGCAGAGCCCTGGGCCGTGTGCAGGGCATGGAGAGAAAGCTCAGTCATGTTCTGTGTTTGAGGAGGTCACTGTCAGATGGCGGAGGCTGGCCCGCCAGCAACACACACCTTCCTACCCACAAAGTCCCAGACTGGAGGGCACAGCAATGGGTGCCGTTTCATGAGCACCTCCTGTATACACCTCTGTTCATTTAGTGCCTACTACGTGCCAGAGCAGGCGATTCACAGGTATTGGCACTAACCCTCACAACGTTCCCTGCTATTTAGAGATGAGGACACAGGCTCAGAGAGGTTGAGAAACTTGCTCAGAGTCACACAGCCAGGGAGGCAGTTTGAGTCAGGGTGCGCTCAGTGGACAGCCGGCATCATTGCAGCTCTATGCACCCACGCTCCCTCAGAAGGAGGCCAGGTCTGCTGGGTTACCTGACCCAGAGGGTCAGGATCCGGAGGGGGTGCTAAATTGCAGGTACACTGTCACCTGATTGTGGAGATTCCTCAAAGTGACCCACGATAGCCCAGTTGAATTTGGTCATCCCAGACCAGCAGCCAAGCAAGAGACAGGAATCAGATTTACTTGTGTATCATCCTCCTTCCCTCACGCCCCACACTTCCCCACTCTTTATCTCGGTTGTTTGGCTGGGGCTGAGCCCACACCTGACTCCAAGGGTGAACATGTGATTCAGGCCTGACCAATCAGTAATCCGTTCCCCGCCCCCAGCCATAGTGATTGGCTCGGAATTGGCACATGACCCCAGGTGATCCAATCAGAAATAGACCTTGGATTTTTTCTTTTTCTGAAAAATTTAGCAGTACCTAAATTGGTCAAGATGAACCAAAGTGGTTGGTGGACATCTTGAGAAGGGCCTACCTGAGAGTGAAGCCAACACGGACAAATGCAGCTCTGAAAGATGGAAAGGAAGAAAAAAGAGAGAGCTAGACAGAGACACAGAAGGAGAGAGAACACGTGTAGACAGGACCGTGTGCACACCCTGATCACACTGACCAAGAGCCCAGGGAAGGCAGAAGGTATTTTCCGCTTTGCTCCCTGCTGTAACCCCAGCACTGGGCACTGCCTGGCACAGAGCAGTTGCAACTGTTGGAACCCCCAGGTCAAGGCAGGCCTGGAGCCGGCAGCCTCCAGACTTCCCTGAGCAAAAATATTTTCTTTTCTATGTAAGCCAGTATGAGTTGAGTTTGATCATAACTCAATGAGTCCCAATCTTGACCTGTAGTTGCTCATCCCCACACATCTGGAGAAACAGTGCAGTGAACAAAGAAGTGAATGAACTTGACCATTTCTCCTTTCTTGGCCCCCTCAGCTCTCTCCACTTCCTGAGTGTTACCCCACCCTCTCAAGTACAGAGGTCCTAGCTGGGACCATCCATCACGGGTGTATAAAGGAGGCTTGATGAACACTCAGCTGACTTCCCCATGGCAGTGTCTGCTCCTTGAGCCCTTGCAAAGCACAACTGGGCTCAGTGAAGTGGCCAGTGTTTCTGTGTGGGAGCAGCACCCCCAGGACATACTGGAAATGGGCTCAGAACTGCCAGGCTGGGCACCAGGACCCTGCCCTCCTGGCCAGTGGATGATGGATAAACGGATAATAAAAGTAACTCAGCACACATCCACATGGAGTCCACATGGAGTAAATGAGCCCATGGAAGGGGGCAGGGCTGAAATCCTGGCTCTGCCACTTACCAGCCTTGTGCCCTTGGGCAAACCACATCCCTTCCCTGGCTCTGGGGTTTTTCAACTGCAAAATGGCCCAACTGACAGGGCTGTTATGAGGAGGGAGCAGGATAAGATTCGGCTCAGAGACTGCTGCATAGTGAGTGCACAGTAAATCACTGCTATGTTATTATCAGCTCCACTCAGCTCTGCGTCCTGGGCTCCTTAGGTGACAAGAGGTTGCCTAGAGTTTCAGGAGGAGCTGGGACCCAGGGTCCCCCACGTTCTAGCAGGGAACAGCTGCCTGAATGTGCATCACTCAGCCGGGCCCCAGGTTGCCCAGAAGGGCTGGGCTCCCTGCAGAGAACACCGAGAGGAAAGCTGGGTGCACAGTGGCCAGTACGACATGCCTGACATTCCCACTGGACATTGTGTTTTAACAGAAACCATATCTTAATTTCCATCACCTGGGAATGCAAGCGTGCACCAGATGCTCGGATGAATGAATGAATGAATAAATTCAAATACATCATTTTAAGTAAAGAAGATAGAGTCCCAGGGAAGTTAAGCAAGTTGCTTAGGGTCACAGATCTCAGATGGCAGAGCAGGTCGAAAGCACAGGCTTCTGCCACTAAGGTCCATGCTCCATCCTCCACCCCACACTGCCCCAGAGAGAGTTAGGAAGGGAAGAGGCCAGCATGGGCTGGAAGCATCTGGGAGGGCTTCCTGGAGGAGGGGGAGCCCAAGCTGGGCCCTGAAGGACAAACTGGAGGAAAAGAGCACTCAGGGAGGGAGAAGCAGCCCACAGTTTGCTGCTCCCAGATCTCTAGGCCTCTGGGTCTGGAATTCTCCATGAGAAGCTTCAAGGTCTTCCTCAAGCAGATGCCCCAGAACGTCTCCCCAGAGCAGGTGGAGCCGCACCCTGGGCCGAGCTGGAGGCGGCCCCCAGGTAAGCGGTGGTGGGCAGGGCGGAGCAGGAGCTCCTGGGAATGAAGTGTTTACCTAGTGTCTGTTCCAGGGGCTCCTGGATGGGAGTGAGGATGGCAGTGACCTTGCCCATATGCTCTGAGAGGATGACGGTCTCACAAGCGCTCTGATGAGGCCATTAGATCATATTCCGTCAGACAATAGGCCCCACCAGACACAATTCCCCAAAATGTCTCATCAGCACTAGAATTGCCCTGTCTACAGGCCCTGTGATTTCCCTTGCAAATTCCCCCATGGGATCAGCGGCCTGCGAAGGTAAGTATCCCCCCATTTTGTCCACAGCTGGGGACATTAGTCCATTGGCCTCAAGTTCTTCCTCTGCAGCCCGTGTTGACAGCCCATCTCCCTATAATGAGGGCGCAGAAGCCGAACGCCGCCACGCTGCATGAAAACACACGTCGGCTGCTCTGTGGGGTGTTCTCCTCTGTGTGCAGGTGGAGCCGGATAATCAGGAACTATTTTGGGAGCCAGATGCCTGAATGGGGGGGAGACACATCCATTCTCTGCACAGCTTTCCAGATCAGGCCCCAAAGCTGAGTCAGTGATTCTTTTAAATCCCAATCTCCTTTGCCTCCTGCCTGCCTTTCTTTGACAAGCAGTTACTGATGCCAGTTCAGTCAGAGCTCTGAGGGGACACCTGGCTGTGGGGAGACAGATTCCTGCCTCCTGGGGTCCACCTGTCTTAGGGGGACATGTACACTAATAGAAGGAGACCCTGCAGGGAGACAGCAGTCATTGCATTGTCAAGGCGGGTTCCTGTGCTGCCCCCCAGGGTCCCATTAAGGAGCCAGACTCTGGAGGGCAGGCAGGGTCACGTCTTCATCTCCTTCTGTCATCTTCCCTCCACACAGGAAGCTCCAGGATGCTTCCCTGGGCCTGGAACCGTGAGGAACGCACAGCCCAAGCTCATGAATACTGGAGAGAAAGAAGGGAGTAGTGAGGGCCTCGCTTCAGAGGTAGGGAGTAGAACTGGAGGCAGAAGAGGAAACTGGAAATTAGTAGGTGGTGGGAGTGAGGAAATTGGAAAATATTCCACAGTAAAAATGGTCCGACGGTGACCTACGACATTTGGCTCAATCAGGAACAAATTACTCTGCCCCGCATAGATCTGAGAGTTTCTGGTGCAGAACAGTCCTTATATCTCTTACGTTTCGTGCTGAGCTGGACACGCCCCAGATTCCAGGAGCCCAAGAGCGATCCTGGCACTGGGGCCCAGGGAGGAGCAGGGGGTCTGAGCGCAGTCCCTCCTCACCAGCCATGTAAACGCAGACGAGTTCCCATCTGGCGGATGATCCTCCTGTTTCCCAAGCTTGGGAGGGATCAGAGTGATGGACATGGGGCCCCAGACACATGGTCTGTGCACTGTCTGAGTCATGGAAACATTTGTGGGATGAAGGTCAACAGCAGAGAGACCAGCCGGGGTTCCGAGGATTCCAAGACACTGACTCACCTCCTCTCCCTCAGTCCTCGCCCCAGCCCCTTGGGTTGGTACTGCTCCCACACAGGCATGCGGAAACCAAGGCTCAGAGAGGTCACGTGCATTGCCCAAGGCCACACAGCTAGCCCACGAGGGTCCAGGTCAGATCCTGCCCCCATGCTCTTCCCATGACCCCGGGTTGCATTTCTGCCACCAAAGGCACCTTCTGCAGCCCTTAGAGTCATATCCCTGGGGGTGAGAGGGACCTCCAGGCCATTCCATAGGACCCTGGCACTCAGCCAAGCCAGGCGACCAGCTCCTCTTCCTTACAGGCCCTGACCCCTCCCTGATCCATGAAGGCAAGTTGATCCCCGCCAGGCCCTTCCTGGGTATGTGACTTGACCCCTTCGCCCCACCTCCCTGGGGCCACAGTCCCTCCTCTGTAAAACAGGCAATAACAGTCCCCAGCCGCTGAGGTTGTTTTGAGGATGAAGTGAAGTAATTTGCAGAAAGCTGGGGGCACCTGATCAGCAACCTATCCTCTCTGCAGGAAGCTCCTCCTACCCTGCTGCTGCCCCATCCCTCACTCCCTTCCCAGCCCCCCACCCAGGTCCCCCAGTGGCCTCCCCAAACCTGGCATTTGTTTTTCAGCATCCTTTGTTTTTTTTCCTTCACAGCACTTTTCATAGCATGTAATTTTTTTTTTTTTTTTTGGTTCATTTACTCATTTTGTTCGGCTGTTTCCCAAACTGCCCAAGAGCTCCTTGAGGGCAGGGACCTGTCTATCTTGTTCACAGCTATGTCTGAGTGCTTGGCACAGAGCCTGGCACCCAGAGGAGCCTTATAAGCACCTGCTGGATGAAGGGTTGGATGAGGAGTGGGACTGGTTTTATCAGTCAGTACAGGTGAGGTGCTGTAACAAATAGACCTCAAATACCAGTGGCTTCACCCGGGAAGAGCTGATTTCTCTTCCACGTGAAGACCACGTGAATGTTGCTGGTCTGAGGATCTCCTGAAGGGAGGCACCTCCTCTGAGCAGTGATGCAGGGATACAGGCTCCTTCCATCTGTGATGATGTCATCTCCACACATGGCCTCTGGGATCACCAGGGAAGGGGAGTGAGTGAGGTGAAGGTCACCTGATGATTAACCAGCTCAGCGCAGAGGGGTCCATATCATTTCCACCCACATTCCTTTGGCCAGAAGTGTCACCTGGCCCCACCTGGATCTTGATACACAGGGAGGGGCAACTGGGAAATGTCATCCCAGGCTGGGCAGTCACCCCCCACCCTGCACGTGGAAGGAGAGAGTGAGCCGGTGGGCAGCAGCTGTCTCTGCCCCTCCGCGGTGGCAACTGACAACTCCCATCACTTTTCTCCTCTTCCTGAGACCCTTGGGCCCGGAGTCCTCTCTCTGGGCCTCTGGCTGGCACCATACCTGGGTCAGGAGGGCACAGAGGGAGGAGCAACGACCCAGGAAAGGGCTCACAGCGCTGCTCCCCACACTTGGCTGGGTGGGGAGAAGTTCTGGCTGGTTTGAGCTGATTGTGTTTAGAACCTTCTGTATCTGCTGAGCCGCTAATTCCGGTACCATCTGCCTGTGTTCCCAGCACCAAAGCCCTGGGATAAACAACTTTTTTTCTGTAGTTCTTAAAGAAAGTTTCATCAGGGAGTGGGGAGAGGGAGAGGAGGGAGGCCTCTGAATGTCTTGCCTCTGAAGAGGATGTGCTGCCCAGACAAGGGACGAGTGACATTGGAGGGACTGTACTGTCATTTGCGTGGAGCTCAGAGCCTCATAAGAATCACCTGAGACGGCTGTGATTTGCCCCATTTTACAGAGGAGGAAGCTGAGGCCCAAAGAAATTAAGGAATTTGCTTAAGGTCCAACATCCGTGATCGCTGAGCAGAGCTGGCGGCTCATTTTCCGTTACTGCCTCTTCACACATCAGTCCCTCCAGCTGGAAGCACCCTGCCCTTCGGCCCTCCCATGGAGACCCTCCCCTACTGCCGAATTCCGGGGATCAGAAAAGCTCAGGACTAGAAAGGGGGCTCAGGAGAGTAGCGGGCCTGGCAGGCAGGGTCACACAGCATGGTGAAGCTGGGCGATGGAGGGGTGCAAAGGACGTAGACTTGGAAGAGCTGCACTAGGAATGAATCCCGGCTCCGTTGAGCACCAGCTCTGTGATCCTGTGTGGGCTTCACCTCTCTGTGAAACAGCAATAAAACCTCTCTTTTCTCCACCACCATGGAGTGGCTGGCACGTGGCACGTGGTAACAGATGTTCGTTCCTCTTCCTTTCAGATGCACGACTCAGGGTTTTAATCATCACCTCCAAGAACACCCAGCCTCAACTCTCACCCCCGCCCCAACACAGTTTCTCAGGAAATCTCATTACTTTCCAAGGCTCCATGCAAATGTCGCTGTGATTTGGGTCAATAATAGTAACATGAAAAGGATTTGGAATCTGCCTCCCAGATCTCAGCTGCCTTGTTTCTGGGGTAAATTGACTTGAGACAGGATGCCAACTCTGTCACCTGCCCACCGAGTGAGGTAGCACGTGGGACTTCGCTATGCCAAAGTATGCTTACTCATGAAATGAGGCTTATACTGGAATCTCCCTCATACTGTATTTAAAAATAAAAACAAAACCCCAAATGTATAAAAGTTCTTCGTACTAAGCCAGAGACCAAATATTAACCATACCTAGGATTTAATTTTAATAGGCTTACTGAGGGATAATTGGCATATGGTAAACTGCATATGTAAGTGTACAGTTTGATAAGTTTTGACATACGTGTACCTCTGTGAAACCATCACCACAGTCAAAATGATGAGTACATTCATCAGCCCAAACTTTGCTTTGTGCCCCTTTGTAATCCTTACCTACAACCCATGCTCACCCCTCTGTCCTCAGGCAACCATCCATCTGCCTTTTATCACTACAGATTGGTTTGCATTTTTCAGAATTTTTTATAAGTGGAACCATACCACATGTAATCTTTTTGTCTGGCTTCTTTAACTCAGTATAATTATTTTCAGATTTATTCATGTTGTTGCAATAGTGTATCAATACATGTGTATCAATAGTTCATTCTTTTTTATTTTTGAGTAGTTTTCCCTTGCATGGATAGAATTTTTTTCATCCATTTGATGACCCTGTTAATGGGCTGTTAGGTTGTCTCAGATTTGGAACTATTACAGACAGAACTGCTCTGAGCCTTTGTGTGCCATTTCCCTCTAATTTCTGTCTTAGCAGCACCTCACAAATGTGTCTGTGTTGTGTTTCAATTTTCATTCACTTAAAGATACTTCATAATTTCCCCTTGCATTTCTTCTTTGTACTATGGATTATTTAGAAGTGTGTTACTTAGTTTCCAAATATTTGGGTATTTTCCAGATACCTTTCTATTATCAATTTCTAATTTAATTCCATTGTGGTCAGAGAACATATGTTGTATAACTTGAACCCTTTTAAAATTTTTGAGATTTGTTGTACATAGCCCAGAATCTTGTCTATCTTAGTGTTTGTGTGCCCTTCAAAAGAATGTGTGTTCTGCTGTTGCTGGGTAGAATGTTCTATAAATGCCAATTAGGTTCAGTTTGTTGATGGCATTGTTCAAGTCTTCTCTGTCCTGACTAATTTTCTGCCTATTTGTTCTCTCAGTTACAGAGAGAGGGGTATTTTGCAATCTTTAGCCAACTGAAGTTTGTTTATTTCTCCTTGAAGTTTCATAAGTTTTCCCTCGTGTATTTTGAACCTCTGTTATTAGGTTCGTAAACATTAATAATTGATGCGTCCTCCGATGAATTGACACTTCTGTCATGAAATGGCCGTCTTTATCCCAGGCAACATTGTTTGCATTGAAGTCTACTTCATCTGCTATTGATAACACCACTCTAGCTTTCTTTTGATTAGTGTTACGTGGTATATAATTTTCCATCCCTTACTTTTAACCTATTCTGTCTTTTTATATTTAAAATGTGTTTCTTAGAGGCTGCTTATAGCTGGGTCTTGCTTTTGTATCCAGTATGATGATCTATGCCTTTTAGTTGAATATTATTTAATGTGATGACTGGTATGGTTGGGTTTTGGATGTACCATCTTGCTACTTATTTTCTATTTCTTCCATCTGTTCCTTGTTCCCTTTTCCCTCTTTTTCTGCCTTCTTTTGGATTAATTGGGTAGTTTTTATGATTCCATTTAATCTCCTTTGTTGGCTTCTTAGTTATAACTCCTTGTTTTGTTATTTTGGTCTTTGCCTCAAGATTTACAGTATACATTTTTAACTTATCACTGCCTACTCTCAAGTGTTATTATACCACTTCACATTTAGTGTAAGAACCTTACAAGAGCCTCTCCGAGTCTTTGTGTTAAAGTGGTTGTACATTTACTTCTACATAACAAATGGTAAATAGTCAATTATCCTTTAAAGATATTTACATAGAGAAAAAAATGTATTTTATATTTACTCACATAGTTCTCAATTTCAGAGCTCTTTATGCCTAGATGGTTGGATCCATATTTCTACCTGTTGTTATTTTTCCTTCTGCCCACCTTTAACGTTTCTTGTAGTGCATATCATCTAGGGATGAAGCCTTTCAACATCTGTGTATCTGAAAACATCTTTAATTTGCCTTTATTTGTGAAAAATATTTTTCTTGTCTATAGACTTCTAGGATGACTGTTTTGTGTTCTTTTGGTTTTTTCCTTTTCAGTACTTTAAAGATTTTGCTCCGTTGTCATCTGGTTTACATTGTTTCTGATGAGAAATCAGCTGTCCTCATTTCTTTCTTCCTCTGTAAGTAATGTGTCTCTTTCCTCTGGCTGCTTTGAAGATTTTCTCCTTATCACTGGTTTTGATGAATTGCATTGTAATATGCCTTGGTATAATTTTTTCATGTTCCTTGGGCTTGAATTTTGTTGAGCTTCTTGGACCTATAAATTCAAAGTAGTGACCAAATATGGGGAGAAAATCGGCCATTATTTCCTCAAATGTATTTCTGAACACCTGCCCTTAATTTTAGGGACTCCAGTTACACATATAACAGGCAATTTGAAGTGGTCCCACAGATCACTGGTAATCTGTTTATCTTTTTTATATTATTCTTTTTCTCTATGTGTTTCCTTTTAGATACTTTGTATTTCTATGTCATCAAGTTAGTACTTTTTTTCTGCAATGTCAAATATGCCATTACAACCATCTAGTGTTGTTTTCATCTCACACATTGTTACTTTCATCTCTAGAAGTTCAATTTTGGTCTTTTGTATATCTTCCATGGCTCTACTTATCACTTCCAATCTTTCTCCTATATTTCTGTACGTATGAAATAATGTTATAAGCATTGGTTTTACCATTCTTTTCTGTTAATTATACATTTGTTTCATTTCTAAGTTTTGATTGATTGATTTTTATACTTATTATAGGTCATATTTTCTTTGCTTGCCTGGACATTTTTGACTGAATGCTAGTCATTATCAATTTTGTCTTTCAGGGTACTTAATATTTGTGTATTCTTATAAATACTCTTAAACTTTGTCCTGGAACACAGTTAAGTAACATGGGCACATATATTTCAAGTCTTGCTTTTAAGCTTTATTAAACATGAACACAGCAGCATTTAGCCTAGAGCCAATTTTCCCACTGAAGCAATTTTCCCACATAGCACTGAAGCAAGACCCTTCTGAAAACTCTGCCCCATGACTGATTTGGTTTTCCACTCCGGTGGAGTAGGAACTGTTTGAGTTTCAGGATTTTTCCCTCCAATCCTTTTGGCTGTGTTCCCCCAGACTCAGGTGGCATCCACACACCAAGATTTGAGCAGACTCTTGCAAATCTTTGGTGTCGTCTCTGTGTGAAGTCCTCTCGCCTCCAGTACTCTGCCCTGCAAACTCAAGCTGCCTCATTCTCCCAAAATTCCAGCTCAGTCTCCTTAACTCAGGAAGACAACCCAATTCTGCCTGGATTTCCCCTCTCTGACACCTGGCCTATGATTTCTCTTTAGGCAGTAAGCTCAGGAAATTATAGAGCTATTTCCCATTTCTCAGGGATCATTATTCTTTGTGGCTTGGTGGCTAATGTCTTGGAAACTGTTGTTTCATATATTTGGTCTGTTTTTTAGTTGTTTTATGTAAGCAGGTAAGTGTGACCCCTGTTATTCCATCTTGGCTGGAAGAAGAATTCTTGGTAATTTACGGAGCACTCATAGATGCCAGGCCCTGTTCGTAGCACTTTCCTTGCATTAACTCATTTTATCTTCACAGCAACCTATAATATAGGGACCATCATTGTCCCCATTTTACAGATGAGAAAACTGAGAGGCAAGAAGTGGAGTTACCTCCCCAAGGCCACTCAGCTGGTAAATGGTACAGCCAGGATTCTTACCTGGCCAGGCTGTCCCATAGGCTGCCCTCTTCACTCTACCCAGCACTTCCTGACCCTGGTGCCTCAAATGGGTTATGCATGTGTTTCACTTATCCAGGGGTCTGATGGCTGGTAGCTCTTACTCAGGAAGCAACATTGTCTCCTTCCCAGGGTGCTGGAGAAATGCCACCATTTTTCTAGGTGGTCCCTGACAATGGAAAGCACAGCTATGCCCCATGCTGTGCGTCCTCTCACAGTAAGCACTTCATAAAGTAGCTGTCACAGTTGTTATTATCTATATTATTCTCACGACGAGAGTCAGGACTCAACATGGTGTCTCAGGATGTCTGCACATACCAGCAATTCAGAAAAATGCACATCACTTAAGCGCACATAGGTGTCAGCTAGAAATCCCCACTGGGGCTCCTGCTCTGGAGAACTCAACCAAGACATTTCTGACTGTCCCAGACCCCCTGTACTCATTAGCCCAGATTAGGAGGGGGTCCTCCCGTGGGCCTCCAAGGAATGAGGCTGTAATCTTGTTGCCAAAACAGGTCTGCTGTTCTCCTCTGTGGGCTTCAGGAAGAATAAAGACATGTGGGGAACACTCATAATATGAACTTTAGGGCAAGAGACACACAAGTTCAAACCCTGAGTCCTTATGAGCTCTGTGACCCTGAGCTTCAGTTTCTTCATTTATAAACAGGGAGTTGTAATAGCCACCTTACAGGGCTATGGAGAGGGTTAAACCAGATCACGGATGGAGATGGGCTTAGCACAATGCCTAGAACAGTTCTCTCTGGTCAGAACCGTTGCAATCATCACCTACTAGCCCAGTGACCTTGGATAAGTTATCTCATTTCTGTAAAATGGGGGAAATAATAGGATTTTCCTTATAGTCAAATTATAAGGGTGAAGTGAAATAATCACATCTGCCTGATTCCTACGTCACTCAACTCCACCCCTTTTGTTTCACTGACCCTCAAGCCCCCTTTCTTAGCGCTACCATCCTGGGAAATCCCATGCTCTGAGGCTGGGGGGAGCAGAGGCAAAGGGTCTCCATGCCCCTGTCTCAGAGCAGATTAGGCAACCACAGCACTGGAGGTGGCTTGATAGTTTACCAACTTCTCATAAAGCCAAACAGCCTGTCAGAGAAACAAGGGTGTCATCTCTAATTTCTCTGATCCTTCATTTAAATGCAGCCATTGCCCAAAGGCCTCCAGGTATTTAGAGAAACAACATAACAGTATGGTCCCTGCCTCACGTGCATGTGGAATTATGCTCTTCCTGAAGCCCTGTGAGTGCTACACATGTTTATTTGAAAACCAGGTGAGTCTCAGCCATGAGAGATGGAGGAGACTCTGCCCCCACAGGACATCTGGATGGTCCTGAGTTGGCTGGGGGTCATGAGACCCACAGTATGGACTGGCAACAACATACATCAAATGGTTCAGGGTCACACCCACCACCTCATCCGGTCCTGTGGGTCTGAGTGAGCTAAGGCAGGCCAGAGCGCCAGAGTCTGCAGATATAGCAATCGGCAACCACTATGTAAGGTCAACAGACTAGCAGCCAATGTTTCCTGAGCACTTACCATGTTCCAGTCACTGCTCATCATCCCCATTTAGCAGATGAGAAAACTGAGACACAGAGAGGTGAAATGACCTACCCAAGGTCCCACAGCTGGGAAGTGGCAGAGTGGGATTTGAACCCAGACCACCAGGTTCCAGAGCTTGCAGTAAAGTCACTGTAATGAAGTCCAGACTCCCCACCTAGCACAGAAGGCAACTCCCCTCCCCAATTTGACTCCTCATGTGTATCAGTTAGCGTTTGCTGCATAACAAATCATCCTAAAACTTAGAGCTTAAAACACAATCGTGAACGTTTCTAATGGCTCTGCTGGTCAGCGAGGCAGCTCTTCCAGGTCAGGCTGGCCTGACTGGGGCTGATGGTTCCAAATGGCTTCAGCCAACTGTATGGGTCTCCAATGGAACAGCTGAGATGCCTGGGGCATCTGTCCACACAGTCTCTCATCCCCAGAAAGCCAGCCTGAGCTTGCCCAGGAGTGGCAGTCACAAGTCTCCCAGCAGCAGGAAAGGGCTGGCCCCTTGCACAGCATTTTTCAAGTCCCTGCATGTGTTATGTTATTAATGTCATCTTGATCAAAGCAGGTCATTGGGCCAGGCCCAGATTCAAGGTAGAGAAACAGGTTCAACCTCCTGGTCAACCCTGCATAGCAAAGGGCACACACTGTGGGGGAGGTTGGGGTTTGTGAGCACATTGCAATCTGTCACACCACGTCTCCAGCTTCACCTGTTGCCAGCCTTCCCTCCACTTGTCTGCTGCTGAAGTTGCCAAAATACTCCGGATTGCCACACATGCTGTTCCCTCTGCCTGGAGTGCTGTTTCCTCAACTTCCCCCGAGAAGATCTTTCAAAATTCAGCTGAGGGGACAAAAGACTCCCCTGAGCACCCAGCCCAGCCCCCCGCAGGCTGGATAGGGCCTCCCCTTCTCATCCCTCTCACAGCACACAGGGGGTGAGTATACCCCCTCTGGGAGGCTGGGAGCCCTGAGGTCAGGAGCAGCGTCTTACAACCCCAGGGCCCAGCAGAGAGCCTAGAATGAGCAATTAGCTCAGTAACTGCTTTGGAGGCGGGGAGGGAGGGAAGGAGGCATGAAGGGAGGGAGAGAGGGAGGCAGGACAGGAGCGAAGGAGGTGGGGAGGCAGACGAATGAGCCTTGGGTGAAAGAGACGAGGTAATCTAGGGTCAGATGCCAGGTCAACAACCAGGCAGGGCCAGGCCCAGGGCAGGTAGAAGCTGCCCAAACACCCACCAAGCCTGGCACAGAAGAGCCTGAGCGCAGGGTATATATCCTGGTGGGGGGAGGAGGGTAAAACATTTACTAGCTGATAACAGAGTTAATTCCCACAGGCAAGTGTTGCCAAGGAGAAGGCCAGGAGCCTGAGATGGGTGACAGGACTTGATACGGTCCCAGGTGAGGTTGGGGCCAAGGAGAAGGGCAGGTGCCTGAGACGGGTGACAGGGCTTGATACGGTCCCAGGTGAGGTTGGGGCCAAGGAGAAGGGCAGGAGCCTGAGACGGGTGACAGGACTTGATACGGTCCCAGGTGAGGTTGGGGCCAAGGAGAAGGGCAGGTGCCTGAGACGGGTGACAGGGCTTGATACGGTCCCAGGTGAGGTTGGGACCAAGGAGAAGGGCAGGTGCCTGAGACGGGTGACAGGGCTTGATACGGTCCCAGGTGAGGTTGGGGGAGCCTTCTTGAAGGAGGTGACATTTGATCGGAGACTGAAGGATGCAGTGAGGTAAGTAGAGGCAGGGGTGTGGCAGGCAGAGGAGCAGCATGGAAGTCCTCTCCTGAGGTGGGAGGGGCAGGGCTGGTCTAAGGAGCTGAAGGAAGACCGCCAGGCTGCTACCCAGAAAGGGAAGCAGGAGGGCTTTATGTGAGGCTGCGAGGGTAGCCAGAACCTGGGGTGGAGGCTTAGGCTCTCCTCGGAAATCCTGTACAGCTTGAAGGTATCTTTGGGATGGGACGAGGGGCTGAGTCTCAGCCCTGGAAGGTCTGGGGTCTCAGGAGAAGGAGCAAAGCAGCAGCTCAGATGCTGAAATCTAGAACAATAAGGATAAGAGCAAATCCTCACACACCACGTACTACTACAGGCCAGGTCGGTGCCACATGTACTCACTTAATCCTTACAACAACCCAATGAGGCATGGTGTCCTATTGTTCCTATTGAACAGATGAGAAAACTGAGGCACCGGGAGACTGAGCAGCTTGACCAGGGTCACACAGCTGAGAAAGTGGTGGAGATGGGCTTCAAACACAGATCATGTCACTGCAAAGCTTGTGCTCTTACCCACTGTCCTCGCCTGCCTTGTTATTTGACAGTCATTCAACAAGCATTCATTAATCATGTAACACATGCAGACACTGCCCTTGGTGCTGAGGATATGGCAAGGGACAAGAGACACCTGGTCTTGGTCTCTTGGCACTGATGCTCCAGCTGGGCAAAGAAGTAGAGGAGCAAATGTCAGATAGCAATAGAGGCTATGATGCAAATAAAACAGGGCAATGCAATAGAAATTATGGCTGGGTAGGGTATGGGGGCAAAGTTGGGTGAGTGAATGGAGAGTCCCCAGAGGAGGTGACATTTGTGCCAAGACTTCAATGCCATGAATGGATGAGGAAGAAGAGCGCCTCCCAGGGAGAGGGAACAGCAAGTGCAAAGGCCCTGAGGCAGGAGTGAGTTCCGTGTATTTGAGAAGCTGAACAAAGGTCAGTGTGGTGGAAACAGGGTGAGTGAGGGACAGAGGGCAGAGGATGAGGTCCGAGGGGCAGGCAGGGCAGATCTGGTTGGGTCTCAGGGGCCACATGTGTTGCTGTCCTCTGTGTGCCCTCCAGATTCACCCTCACCCTCCTCCCCTGCTCTGTACCTGGGACACTGACCTGCAGGGGCAACACCAACAGGGTCCTGCACCCTCCTGGGCCCCAGCTTCTTTTGGGTCCTGGAGGCAACAGAGGAGACCAGGGGGAGGAGGAGAGAGGTCAGGTGTTTATTTGCAGTTCTCCCCGCTAAGCCATGTTTGACAGTGGCTGCATCTCTCTCCTGTAGCCCCAGCTCCATCAGGTAGCCCCTCTCCCACGGCTGCAGCTCTCTCTGGAGTCTGATAACCACCCCTCCTTTGGCCCCGTCAGGACTGAGATGGACACAGCTCCCCACTGTTGCTCATCCCAGGGGCCCCACCATCCCTTGTTGGTTTCCTGTATCCTGTCTATACCTTGGTGAATCATTCCCCCATCAAACTCCCTTCAATCACCCTCCCTCATTTGTCATTTGCTCCCTGAAAAGACCATACTTGACTCTCCATGATGAGTTCAGATTTTATGTGAAGTTCAATGGGGAAGCCACTAGCGAGGGAATGGACTTATTCTGACTCACCTTTTAGACTTTCGGACTTTTAGACTTTTGGATTTATTCTGACTCACCCCCCTGGCTGCTGTGGAAATGGATGAGAAGAGGAGGCAAGGATGGATGGGGGGGCACATTAGGGTCCAGGCAGATTTAATGAAGTTGGTCCAAGGTGGACACATTAGAGATAGGACCCTGGCCAGACAGGACCAGTTGCATCATCTACTGAACCCATGGCTCCCAAGCTCCTTGTCCAGGGTCTTGAAATCCCCAGTGAAGGGGAACTGGAGGGCGTAGAACCGAAGACCCTGCTGAGTCTGGGGCAGGGGCAGGGGAGCTCAGTGTGGGAGTGCCCCCTGGGGCCAGCCCTCTAGGATTTAAGAAGGAAGGACAGGAGTGGGGGCACCAGTGGGAGCCAGGAGCTGCTCTGGGCCTTGAGGAAGAGCTGCCTTGAGCTGGGATGTCAGGAAGCCCGTACATTCCTGCAGCTCCATGCAGCCTGCCTCTAGACAAGGGACCATTAAGGCACTAAACCAGCAGCCATAAGCCTCATTTTTTCTCTCCATCTAATTGTTTCAGTCTTGGGAAGGGGGGACAGCATGGGGCAGGGCAGTGATGCAACTGACCCTCCATCATCTCCTAATGAGCGGAACCCAGATGCATCTCAGACTCCAGCAAAGGTCTCTGGTCCTAACCCGCATCTTTCCCTCTATGCTCCGTCCCTGGAGGACAGGAAGTGGAAGTGTTGGGGGATCTCTGGTTGGTGCAAAAGCCAGGAAGGTCACGTGTCTTTTCCCAACTGGTCAGTTTTGTGTTTAGGAGGGATTTGCTGTGGGGCACTGAGCAAGTCACTTAATCTCTGTGAGCCTTACTTACCTCATCTGGGAAATGGGATAATACCGGCATCACAGGGCTGGTGTGAACCCTGAGTGAGGTAACCCTGGTGCTGTGCCTGGCCCTCAGCTGGGGTCCATGTGGGTGAGCCCCGTCCCTACTGCGGAGAGCTTGGCACTAAAGATGCTCCTAAAATGCAGCCCCTGCCCCATCCTCCCTTTGACATCCCCACGTCTGCCTTCGTCCCCCATCTGGACCGTCAAGGCATTGAGTGGATGGTCACCAAGGCCCTTTTCAGCTTGGACAATATGGGGTCAATTATTTCTTTTTGGTTTTTTTGTGGTACGCGGGCCTCTCACTGTTGTGGCCTCTCCCGTTGCGGAGCACAGGCTCTGGACGCGCAGGCTCAGCGGCCACGGCTCACGGGCCCAGCCGCTCCGCAGCGTGTGGGATCTTCCTGGACCGGGGCACGAACCCGTGTCCCCTGCAACGGCAGGCAGACTCCCAACCACTGCGCCACCAGGGAAGCGAGCCCCTATTTCTTTACCTAGCAAGAGCCTCGCAGCCCAAGCCCTGAACCACTGCACCCCCAGCCTCAGGAGCCTGTCGGGGGCATTCAGGAGACCCTGAAACCTCCCCTGCTGGGCCCCTAGAGCTGCAGGCAGGAGAAGACAGCCCCACTGAGTAAGGACCCGCTGTGTCCAGGTCCTGGGCTCCCAGGGAGGCCCTCTTCCCGCTGAGGTCACGTGCCTGTCGGCAGGAGGGAGCAGAAACCACAGGGACGGACCCTGGACCCCCAGGCACCCCTGGGAGCAGGGTGCTCACCTGGAGACCCGGGAATAGACACGCTGGGTGCCTGCGTGAGTGCTGGGCGGCGGCGGCAGCTCTGGCCCTGCAGCCTGTCAGCACCGGGAACAATTAGAATCCTGAAAAAGCCCTCATTATTTCTCCCAGGGCTGAGGCACCCTTTGGAAAAAGGAATGTTTCCTGCCAGATCGTCCCCTGAAGATGAGCTTGTCACAGGCTATTGTGTAAATCCGCGTTTGCCCCATTTGAAAAGACGTGACTTAGCCACTTGACTGGCCTTAAGGCTCCTTCTCCAAACCCTCAAAATGCGGCAGAGAGTCACCCCCTGGGCTCTGAGCCCCTCTTCCTCGTGCTGCACAGGAGCTGGGACACTTTAGGACACAGGTTTGTCCTCAAGGAGACAACCTGGGATGCCAGACAAAGGCCCAATGTCAGGTTCACTCATGCCACCACCAGGCTTACTGAGGCCCTACTGTGTGCCGGCCCAGATGGGGGTGAGGGTGCAGCAGCGAACAGACGAGGTCCCTGCCCCCAGGATCTGACGTCTGGAGTGGGGAGGCAGGAAGGAACAGGTAGACCATCATCCTCGAGTATCCCAGGTGGGAAGAGGCTGGAAGAAGATAAACAGGGTGACGTTATAGAGTCTCGCTCTGGCGTGGACAATGAACTGTGCCCATCAGATGGACAGGTCAGTGAAGGTCTTTCTTTCTTTTTTTTTTTTTTGCGGTACGCGGGCCTCTCACCGCTGTGGCCTCTCCCATTGCGGAGCACATGCTCCGGACGCGCAGGCTCAGCGGCCATGGCTCATGGGCCCAGCCACTCTGCGGCATGTGGAATCCTCCCGGACCAGGGCATGAACCCATGTCCCCTGCACTGGCAGGCAGACTCCCAACGACTGCGCCACCAGGGAAGCCCACGTGAAGGTCTTTCTGAGAAGGGAATCCAAGATG
This sequence comes from Pseudorca crassidens, assembly GCF_039906515.1. Classification (NCBI taxonomy): domain Eukaryota; kingdom Metazoa; phylum Chordata; class Mammalia; order Artiodactyla; family Delphinidae; genus Pseudorca; species Pseudorca crassidens. The sequence continues at coordinate 23,146,387 of NC_090297.1, read as the reverse complement.
AGACGTCAGTGAGAGGATGGAGGACAGAGTGGTTAGTCCTGCCTGCAGGAAGGGGAAGGCTCTAGGGAGGAGAAGACATCTGGTCTACTCTTGACGGATGCTTAGAATGGCACCAAGTGGCAGAGAGGAAGAGAACCCAGACATGGAGACAGGAGCAAAGGCCCAGAGCAGTGCAGGTTCACAATATGTTGGGGAAGCATTTATTGTGGCCAGAAGTGGGGCTGGAAGTGTCCTGAGGGCTGCACGAGACAGACCTCAAATCTGTGCCAAAGAGATGGGATGCTATCCTGAGGCAAGGGACTCTTCGGACATGTTTATCAGCGAGCGAGTCCCACCTCTGAAGAGGATACACTCTGTGGCTTCTAAGCTCCCTTCCGGTTCTAAATCTCCATGAGCCAGAAGGGCAAAGACTTTAGTTGAATGAACATTGAATGCTAATAGACTCGTACTCAAATAATCTTGAGTGTCTGGGGTTCCCAGAGACCAGAGCTGGTGGGCAAGACCCGAGCCTCAGTAACCAAGGCTCTCTTGCATGGGGACCTCACACAGATGGACACAGCAAGGGCAGGGACTCCCACCCTCCTCCAAACAGCCTCTCCACTCAGCTCTACGGCCCAGAAGCGCCAGCAGCACCTGGACCGCCCACTGCCCCTCACCCAGCACCCTCGGGAGCAGCCCGCAAGGCCAGCCCCCAATAACCGGCCCCGAACCAGGTCAACCTCCCTCTCCTTCTATTTTATTTTATTTTTTTCCCCCTTCTATTTTAGATCAACCCAGTCAGGCTCCCCTTGGGGAGCAGCAGACTCTCATTTCTCTCCCGGGCTCGCTAAATTGGTAAGACCCTGTGCCTGGCCCAGCAAGCAACAGAGGGAAAAGTTTCCCAGAATTTCAGGCCCTTTGATGGAGAAAGTCTGCCTAATACATAATTGAGAGGTACCTCGGCTTCCCGAGAACAATGCCAAGCAGTGAAGGTGTCCGTCCCAGTTCCCCCAGCAAAGCGGAGCTTCTGAGCACTCCAGCAGAGGTGAGGAAAAGCCTTTACTTAAGGATGAGTCAGGAAAGGCAAGAGGGCTGGGGTGGAGAGAGGCTGGAGGCACCAGGAGAGGGTAGGCGCAGCAAGGGGGCTGCTTCAGGGAAGGATGCAACCAGGTAATTAGTGATTATGACCACGTGCTCCACACTCAGACCCAGGTAGAAGAGCCATTTATGCAGCATAACGCAGGTCAGAAGCCCAGCTCATCCTTTCTTCCAAATGGCCAGATGCATGGAGCGGACAGGGTGGAAAGACACCACCAGGCTTACCGTGGCCCAGAGGAAAGAGAGACCTTGCCCTGCCCAGCAACCATTCATCAATCTCTAGAGAAGAGCTCTGATTGGCCTGGCTTGAGCCATGTGCCTATCCCTGCACCAATCACAGTAGCCACTTGGGTTGGGTACTGTGATTGGTCACTTCTGAGTCACATGCTCCTTCCTTTGTTGGGAGGGAGGTGGTTGATTGACAACCAGTCCAGAACCACAGAGAGTGGGGAAGGGGCAAACAAGAAGGAAATGAAAGGCTGTTAGCAGAAGGATGGAGAGAGGAGGGAGTGTTGCTGGGCACTTGACCAGGTACTCAAATCCTTTCATGATCTGGCCCCAGGCTACCTGTCCAGCCCCTTCCAGACACACCCAACCTGCACTGTGCACTCACCTGAATATTTGCAGGGTCCTCATGCCACACTCTCTGTCACCTTACCTCCATGCCTTGGCCGTGTGTTCCCTCTGCCTCTGATTGCTTCCCTTCCACCACCTGCACAGAAAACACTCACTTCTTTAAGTTTCAGGTGTCACCTCCTCTGCTAAACCTTCAGTTCTGCCTCCTGACAAACTGCTCCATTCCCACCACCCCCTGTAAAACTGTGATGATGCTCATAATGGCGACCATGACTATGAAGAGGAGGATGTGATGTTTTCTGGTTGGTATGCCTCTGCTCCCACTCCAACTCGACTTGAGAACAGAGATTTCACCTTATTATCCTCTATTTTCCTCGTTCTTGCTCATTATTGGGCACGTGGTAGCCGTCAGTGGATGTCTTTGGAAGGAATCAATTAATGAATTAATTGCAGTTATTGGCAGAACTGGTCCTTTGCATACCTGGGAAGGGCAGCTGCTCTCCATGTGCTGTGGGTTAAGGGGTTTGTGGGAGATATCCTTGTCCCAGATCATATTCCCAGTAGACACCCTGGAGAATTCTCTTCTCTCTGACCTTGGTTTCCTCATCTGTGAAATGAAGGGCTGGGCTCCTCAGCCTTTAGCTCTGCTTCCAGTCCTGTGAGTCATTGAAAGGAACCTCCTTGGGAAACACAGAGCCAAGCTGGGGGCCCCTGGACATCCAGGAGGGCCCGGGGAGACTGACTTTCTGGGGAGCATAGGGCAAGGGGCCAAGACAAGAGAATTTTCCAAGTGCATAAAAGGAATTCTGTGGAGCTTACAGTTTTACTAATATTAGACTACTGTCAGATACTTCCAAAACTCAAAAAAAAAAAAGGAATTCTGAGTCTTGAATTAGCCTTTGCATTTTAAAGGGGAAATTTAGACATGTCTTTGAAAATACAAGAAAATGTCACTAACACAAGCTGATCACAATTCCAGGGAGGGAACAAAATATATTTTGTGAAGCCATTTAATATTATAAAAAGGACTGGAAGTGAGAGTATTTACCCTACTCAAATTAGCAAATTGCTTTCAAGCCTCTTAGTCACAAATTCTTGGGTTTGGAAAGGACCTCAAGATTCTCTCACGGGTCTCCTCTCTCTCCTCCCACTCATGTTATCTGTAGCCAGGTGAGCTCTCAGAAGTAGGGAAAGGTTATAAAGGACCTACTGTGTGCCAGCGACTGAGCTAAACACTTTTAATCCTTGCAATTCTATTTCTGCTTCTCTGACCTCATCTCCTACTGCTCTCCCCTCCCTCACTCTGCTCCGGCCACACTGGCCTTTCCTCAGGGCCTAGAACATAGCCAGCTAGTGTGCACCTCCAGCCCTTTACACATGCTGTTCCCTCTGCCTGGAGCTCTCTGCCCCCTGATCTCCACATGACTGGATCCTTCTTATTGTTAAGTCCTGAGTCCAAATATCGTCTCCCTCAAGAAGCCCTCCCTGATCATCCGATCGTGCATTTCCGTCCTCCTGTCCCACAGCATCCCCTGTTCAAGCACATCACCCTCAGTTACTACCTGCATCGCCTTCATCATGGTCTGAAGTCAATCTACTTATTGATATACTTGTATATTTACCTGCTTCCCCTTCCAGAATGTGAGTTCCTGCAGGGTGGAGCCCTTGTCTATCTTTTTCATGGTTGTATTCCCAGTGCCCAGAACAGTGATTGTCACAGAGCTGGGACTCCATAACCATGTGTTCAGTGAGTGGATGAATAAATGATTGAAGGGTTTCCATTTCCCCAAACCCTAACCTTGCCCATGGTGCTTTCCAATAAGCGCTTATTAAACTAACAAATGGATGTAGGCAGTAGAGCAGACCCAAATAACTCAGAATATATCATGATCCAGGCATGAGTTTATCTCTACTTCATCCACAAGTTTTCCTGAGTCATTTGAAAGATTGTAAAAGGCATATCTGTCCTATTTTTGAAAGTTCCTCGTTTTCCAGCTATCTGTATTCACAAATTCATCACCTGAATAGGATTTCAGTGATCACATAGACCATGGCTAATTTAACAGATGAAAGAACTGACACTCAGAAAGAGGGACAAGGGTTCAGCAAGATTATATGTGTCAGATGAAGACCCAGGTAAAGAAGCCAGCTCTCTCCATCCTGCCCTTTCCACGTCTAAAACACTCGAGAGGTGCTGTCAGTCACTAAAATTAGCACAGCATTTCTGGAGGCACTCTAAGAATAACAATAAAAAACAATAGTAGTAGCTATAATTTCTTGAGTGTTTTCTTGAGTGGAGAGTGTAGTAAACACTTTAATTTTTTACAACAACCCTAGGAGGGGTGGGTACTGTTATCATCCCCATTTTTCAGATGAGGAGACGGAGGCACAGAGAGAGGAAGTAGTCTGCGTACCGTCACATAGCGAGTAGATGGTGGAGCCCAGGCTTGACCCAAGGCATTCAGGCAAAGTGCCTCAAAAGCATCTGTCTTGACAAGTCCACCCCTGGATACTTCTCTTAAGGAAATGATCATGGTCCAGGGAACGATGCATATTTAAAATGAGTGACCCTCTCTGGTGCGCCCCCTTTACATGGACTTCAAGGCTGCCCATGAGGAGAGGGAAGGAGTGAGCCTCACGGCCTATCACTGGGGGAGACCTTTGTGAGGAGGGCCAAGCCCCTCCCCCTGCAACGCCCCTCCCCCCAAGACAGGGACTCGTGGGGGAGATCCTGGCACACTTTCTATCATCTCACTCACCTGGACTCATGTATGGAGACATTAAGACACACTAAACGCTGAGTTCACTGAGATCTCTCCATCCTACAGTTTCAACTGAAAATTATATCTCTCGCTTTCTTTTTTTCCTTCTCCTACATGTCAAATGTGTCTTTTCTAGAAGCACTGAATGGAAATAAAGGGGCTTAGAGGATAATTTTATCCCATTTCAATGTAACCTGCAGCGAGTGGGAGTAAACAGACCCACTTGGCAGCCACACCTCATCCCCCTTCTCCCTCCAGGCCCCTGCCTTCCTGCCCCCACTTCCCACATCCTCAAAGGCGCCCTGGGAGCTCCTGATACAGGGAGGATTCAGGCCTCCACTGGGGCCCTTGCCAAGGCCCGCCTTCCAGAAGTCCAGTTCCCATATTCACCTCGTGTGAGGCAGGTTGCCAGTGAAAGGTTGTGGTCTTCTGCAAAAGTAAAGGGAGGAGTCTCCTGGGGAGAAGGAAGGAGCCCCTCAAGCCTTGGCCTGGGATGACTTTGCCAACACTCTGCTCCCACTCTCAACCTCCCCTCCCGCTGCTGCATCCCCAAGCAGGGCTGCCAGATAAAATACAGGGCATCCAGTTACATTTGAATTCCAGATGAACAATGGATTTCTTTTTTATGATAAGTATATCTCAAGCAGAATTAATTGAACCATTCTGTGTAGGAAAACAGAGAGTTATTAAGAACAGGAGCTCTGAAGACCTGAGCTGGCTTGACATTGATTCCCAGCTGCAGTGCTTATGTTGTGTGTCACTGATAATTTCTCCAAGTCTTAGACGTTATCTATAAAATGGATTTATTACTAGTACATATCTCATGGGATGGCTGGGAAAATTATTTTTAAAAGTCTAACTCCAGTACCTGGATTTCAATAAATGTATTAACTGAATAAAAAACAGTTAAAAACAGAATAGGTATATCCTAAATATTGTATAGGTCATACTCATACTAAAAAAATATTCATTGTTTAACTGACATTCAAATGTAATGAAGAGTCCGTCTTACAGTTTTACTTGCTAAATCCGGCAACCCAACCATTGAGCCACCTCAGAGGAAGCAGGCCGCAAAACTCTTTGGTCTCCAGAATAGATTTCAAACTCCTTAGCCTGGCATTACACGTCTGGCCTTGGGCAAAGTCTGTAGACTCATTGCCTGCCCCTACTTTTCCATCCCCCGCCCCCACTTTTCCATCCCTCGCCCCCACCATCACCATCCACCTCGAGCTCCTTCTTGCTTCCTTCCACACTTCTGTGCCTTTGCCTACACTATTTCCCCTGCCCAGGCCGCTTCCACACACCTGCCCATGCTCAGCTTTGCCTCTTGGCCAGTGCTGCAGAGTCACCTCCTACAAGGTATCCGGCTGCAAACACGGCACGTGCAGGCAGGTAAACGGAATCTAGGAAACAACAGATCAGACCTCCTGATGTAGGTTCATTGCGGACTGTGGCTGACGATGCAGCGCGTCAGCTCTGCCGGTGGAGCATGAACACAGCCTTAGGCAGTACAGGAGAGGATGAGTGGGGCCGTGTTCCAATAAAACTTTATTTGCAAAAACAGACTGTGGGTCAGATGTGGCCTAGATCCCTGGCCTAGACCATTGGGCACCCTCAGGGCCAGCTGAAGGAAACTGTGTTCTTTCCCCTGCCATCCATAAAATCTCTTTCTGCCACTGACTTATAGGGGGATCGAGAAACAGGCTGCCTTTCCTTCCCCAGGTCTCAGGGGGCCCACGTCTAAGATGAGGTCGTTGGACCCTCAGGATCTTCCCCAAATCGGAGTTGATGACCCGGTCCTGCCAGAGAACACCTGTCTCCGAAGTGGTAGATGCCTTTCTCCCTGTCTCCTTTCCTGGAACTCCCCACTGCCTGGCCAACAGGTTGCAAGATAAGACACCCATTTCTTATTCTGTCCACTTCCACACTTAAGGACTATGGTTTCTGCCTTCCAGGGACTCCAGAACCTCTGGCAACCCTCCACCTCTGCCGCCTCCTCAGTCACTTAGCTGAGTGGAATACCCCAGAACAGGAGCACTGATTCAACCTCCCACCAACTCCCCTCCTGCAAATAAATAGGTGCTAACTCACTGCAAGTTGCCAAGGGCCCTCATCACAGGGAGCTTGCACATAACTGGAAATATCTTTAACACCCTATTGATGGTTCCCCACCCAACCCCCCCATTGCTCTGTGACAAAGTTGAAACAGTGAAAGGCATCGATTTTCCAGGTCTGAGCTGTGAGCCCAAGATCAAAGCGGGGAAGAGGTGGGAGGGACACGGTACAAGAGGGCGTGTTTTACAATGAAATTATGGTTATCATTGACCTGGGGGCGTTTCTTCTGTGCCACCACGGCAGACAGCTCTCTGAGTAACAGCGGGTTTGTGTTTCATAGGATACTTTAGTCAAAAGATCAATGATACTCTCAGAACGGCTCTGTCAGTCCACAGGGGCGGATGAGCCTGGTGAGAAGCCTGCAAAGATCCAGCTAAAATTAGGCAACTGCTGACAGACACTGGATTTGCAATCATAGCGAATCGATTTCCAAAGTGACGCTGAATCCAAGTGAATTTCATCAGCCTCCGTGTTGTGTCTTTGTGGAGGGGAGCCTTTCATAATGAAGTGGGTCCCTCTCTGGGGAAATGGAGTTGTTAAAGGCAGGCTTGGGTTTGGCAGAGTGAGGGGGTAGGAGAAGGTGGTCAGCAGGTTGGGAGCTGTACATGCTCTTTTAACCCAAAGCTTGGTTGTCAGGCTCTGGGGCTCGTAAGGAAGAGCAAAGGGGTGCAAGTGGCAAGAGAGAGCTCAGCTTCTGACCAGCTGAGTGAACTCAGGCATCAACTTTTCCAGCCTCCATTTTCCTCATCTGTAAAATGGTACCTTATTCGTTGGTACTATCCAATGGTACCTCATCAGGGGGTTGCTCTGAGAATTCAGTGATTGAATTGGTGCAGAGCGATTGGCAGGGCGCCTGGCACAAAGGAACAGTTCACTATCCAGAGGCTGTCATTGATGCCTCTTACTAAGTAAGCATCGCAGCCCCACACACGGCACCTTGTATTTTCCTCACCCACCTGGATGTGACCCCTCCAGACCCTCCCGGGTTCTTAGGCTCTTGGTGGCCTGTAGCACTGTCTGCACCCCACCATTCATCTCAGTCTTTCCACTGCTCTGCCAATTTTCTGATCGTTTTGAGGAGCACCACGGTTCAGGGAGAAGAGGATTGGGCTTTGAGCCAGACAAACCTGGATTCCAGTCCCAACCCAGTCACTTCCAAGCTCTGTGATCACCCTCAGCTCATTTACCTGCTGAATCTCAGACTCTTGGGATAATTATGTCCACAGACCCCTGGGATTGAATGGGAGGAAAATCAGCACAGTCACCCTGCCGAAGCTGTAAGCCCCCTGGGGTGGTGTGCAGGGTGGGAGGTGGTATGAAGGGGGAGGTGGGGGCAGAGTCACCACCCTTCACAACCCCCCGGTGCCTGGGGTAGTCATACCTTCTGCCAAATATTTTCGCATCTCCCCCTTCCAGGTGTGCGATGGTATTGAACTTCCTGTCCCCTGTGGCCCAGTGGGACCATGTGACTTGTTCTGGTCAATGAGTTGTGTGAATGAAGTAATGCATGTCATTCCCCTGCTGAGCATTTAATGGCTAGTGTAAACCCACCAGGACTCTCTCCATCTCTGGCTTGATGGCTACTTTGTCACCTGGGGTCCGTGAATGGCCCTGATGAGCAGAGCAACCTCACCCAACTCACAACGGGCAGGTAGGATTAGCAAGAAATAAACATGTGGGGTTTTATATGTGGAATCCAAAAAAATAAAACAACAAAATGTGTGTAACAACTGTACCTAACAAAACAGAAACAGATTCACAGATATAGAGAATAACTAGTGGTTACCAGTGGGGAGAGGGAAGCGGGGAGGGGAAAGATAGAGGTACGGGATTAAGAGACACTCTACTATATGTAAATTAAATAAGCAACAGGGATATATTGAACAGCACAGGGAAATATAACAATTATTTTGTAATAACTTTAAATGGAGTATAATCTATAAAAATACTGAATCACTATGTTGTAACCTGAAACTAATACAATATTGTAAATCAACTATACTTCAATTTCAAAATAAATTAATAAAGAAACAAATAAATAAAATATCAGTAACATATATATATATATATTTTTTAAGCCACTGGGGACTGTTTGTTACTAACTAAAGCCTCACCTATGCTGACTGATACAGTACTCCCACAGGCAAGGCCTCAAACTAGGTGTCCTCCATGATTGGCTATTGAATTACATGCACAAGCTGCCCCTCTGATGCTGCTCCAGTAGGGCCAGGGATGGGGGCAGCATTGGTCTAACCATTGAGAAGAAGGGACAGTGATGATCAAGTCCTTCCCCCCCACCCCACACCCACTGTGGAGACTGTCAGAGTCCTGGTAAAGGTGGCCCTAACTGACACAAAGCATCTGGGTTGGCAAGTCAAAACCAGAGCCCTTTAACCACAGAGGCCGTAATTCAGGGCAGAACAGCCACCCAGGCTGCAGCCAGCACAGGAGCTCAGCCCATCCATCCTCAAAACAGCCTGAAGGTGACATAGAGCTTTGGGTTCCTGGTTTCTGGCTACCAGAACCGAGGACAAGTTTGTTCTTGTTCCTCTGTTTTCCCCTTACAGAAGTCAGACTCAGAGAACTCCCCCTGCTCAGGAGTTCAGAACAAGGGCTCTGGAGTCAGTTGTTGACGCCAGGCGCTGCCTAGCTGTGTGACCTTGGACAAGTCCCTTTGCGTCTCTGAGTTACATTGCTCTCAGTTGGAAAACAAAGATAACTAAACTGGCCTCTTGGGGTTGGGGGGAGTTAGGAGGACTAGAGGAGATCTTTGTAGAGGGCTTAGTATAGGGCCAGCACAGGGAAGCATTCAGTACCTGGGAGTCACAGCTGAATAGATGCCATCCTCTGTGCTCAGAGAGGCCAGGAACAAGGAAGGATGTGACAGTCCAGCTTCTTAAATAGTTATTTTATTTATTTTTTTTACATGTTGGAATGGTTTAGTAGAAAAGTTCAGAGAATAAGGAGTACCACAAAAGAGGCAGCCGGTGATACAGCACCGCTGTTAAAGCACAGACCTGGGACATGGGAATGACGTCAAACCTTGGTCATGGGAATGCTGTGAGGGTGACATGAGGGGTGACATGCACAGTGCGAGAAGAGGGGCTGGCTCACAGCAAGAGCTCACGGACATCAGTTTTGTAGAACTGCAGTTATTAAATCTTACCTATTTTTATCGATGACCTGGAGGGTGACTAGAGGCATAATGAGGACTGAGGATGGGAAGGGTTGCAGCACCCTGTCTTTAAACCTGAGAAGAGAGGCATCCGTGGGCGGAGCCAAGGCCACTTGCAGGTGTCTCTGGCTGTCCCGGAGAGACACACAAATACATCCTGTCCCATGGGGCTCAGGAGAAAAGCTAAAACAAAAGAGGGTAAGCTGGGACAAAGTAAGAGAGTGGCATGGACATACATACACTACCAAATGTAAAATAGATAGCTAGTGGGAAGCAGCCGCATAGCACAGGGAGATCAGCTCGGTGCTTTGTGACGGCCTGGAGGGGTGGGATAGGGAGGGTGGGAAGGAGGGAGACGAAAGAGGGAAGAGATATGGGAACATATGTATATGTATAACTGATTCACTGTGTTATAAAGCAGAAACTAACAAACAATTGTAAAGCAATTATACTCCAATAAAGATGTTAAAAATTTTTAATTTAATTTAATTTAATTTTAAAAATAAATAAATAAAATAAAACAAAAGATTGGGGCTGAAGGGGGCCAGGTTCAGCCTACCACATGGAAGAACTTTCTGAAATCCACAAGTTCTCTGACTGCTGAGCCCAAGCTTCCTGGCTTGGCATCCAAGGCCCCGCAGGACCAGGCCTCCTCTCCAGCATCCTCTCCCAGCCAGCCCTTTGCCTCCAGCCCCAGGGACCCACCTGCAGGTCCCTCCCCTCCCCTGCCTTTGCCCCTGCTGTTCACCCAACTGGAACCCCCTCTCCCTTCATGCCTGCCTGGTGAACAGCGCTCAGGGATCTCCAGGACCCAGCTCAGAGAGCCCCTCCTCTCCAAGTCCACCTCCCCAGGCACTGGAGGGGCTCCATAAATGCTCCGTGTTATTATTTTTAATCTGTTAGCTCCAGGCTCTGCCACTTCCTGGCTGTGCATTCTCACATAAGTGACTCAGCCCCCCTGAAATGCTACTGCACGGGGATGCTGCGGAGAGAGTCAAGTCCACATGTGAAGCTCTTGGGCCAGGGCTTGGAGACACTGGGGTCCACTGAAAGGAAACCTCTCTGCAGCCTCCCAGGGCCTGAGGGGCCTGCAGGGCACGAGGCATTTATTTGCAAGAGAGATGGTTGGTTATTCCAGAAAGGAAGTGGGGGAAGGAAAAAGAAATTACATCCCTCCCGCCCAACTTTGTAAGCATTATTGATTGGAGGCGGAAGTCACCAGCGTTGCAGGTGCATTGATTGACTGGGCTGGGCTGGGCTCTTCAGGGTAATGTGAGCTGCGTACACAGTCAGTTCTGTCCCTGCCCTCCTGGCACATTGATTATGGATTAAAGGTGCTGCGCCCCGCCCCCTTTTCCAGGAGGGATGCAGGGGCAGAGGCCAGGGGACCCACAGAGGAGGGAACAGCAGTAAAGAAAAGGAACTCCCTGCCCCCGTAGCTTCCATTCTGTCCATTACAGTGACGTTTTAATATTTCATGAATGAATTTCCTCTCTCTAGATCTGTTCTTTGAGGCCAAGAAATGGATCCTCTTCCTTGGGACACAGCCTTGTGCCTGGGTAGGTCCATATTTGTTTCATAAATAAAGTCTTTGAGTTCCCCTTTGCCTGGACCCTCACACTCCCGGAACATTCAGACTCTAAGTATCAGAGTTGATGAAGGAGATGTCGAGACCCAGAGAGAGGGAACCACTCTCCCAAAGCTGCACAACAAGCTCTCAGCGCATCCAGGACTGATTCTCAGCGCAGGGCCTCTTCCAGCTCCTGTTCACATCCACTGGGCGTGTCTGAGGCTGCAGAACGGTCACTTTACGAGAGCGTAAAGAATTTATTTTCCCCGAAATATAAATGACTGAAGAAGATACCCAAATGCTTATGAATGTGCGAAAACCACCTTATCAGCACATGAACTGCAGAAGCGTACAGGGGAAGAAGGCCCCGCCCGCCAGGCAACACAGGCCCGTTCAGTGTGCCCTGGATGGCAACAGCTCTATAGGCACTCACTAAAACCCAGCAGGAAATTCTGGGCACAAGGGCAGCCGGACCCCCAGAAGGTGAGTTTCAGATGCCTTCACTATTCCAACTTCACAGCAGCAAGAGCAGAAGACAAAATCTACGTTGTCATATAAAAGTACCAACCAACCTAGCATCTTTCACAGAAAATCACAAACTACTTTTACTTGTCTAAGGGGGAAAGCTGGCTACTTCTCATGGAGAATTTGATGGGTTCTGACAAAGAAAAGAAAACGTGGTATAGAACAAGAAGGAGAAAAGGCACATCATTTATTGCAGTCCTACTGTGTGTGACACAGAGACGGGCACTTTTAACTCATTTTCTAAATTCACCCACGAACCCTGTGGAACGGGTATTATTATTCCCAAAGCCCAGCTCTGCACCTGCTCCACAAATATCTGCTGACGTCAAACACCCACTGTTGGACCTGTTCAATTCACCTGATGGCAGAACAGAGCCACTCTACCCAGTGGCACCCATCCGCCAAGCATGACAGTGTCTGTTTCAGCAGCTACCTGCTTTCTCAGCTCTGTATCACAGCATCTGGGGGCAGGCACTGAGGTTTCTCTCTCTCTCTCTCTCTCTCTCTCTCTCTCACTCAGTCTGGACATCTCTTCTCTGCCTCTCACCCTGGCCCTCCTTCACCTCTATGCCCTCCTTTCTTTCCCCCTTCCCTCCTTCCCTTCCTTGCCGACGTTTATTTTCAGAACCTCAAAATCCTTCCCAAGCCTCTGACATTTACTCTTTAGAATTAGAAAAGTTTCCAGTTCTCTTTCCCAGAGCAAAACTGGTGGATAAGGTTTCCCCCGGGATCTTGCCTGCCCTTCTGGAGGTGAAGCTCTGGAGGCAGAGCTGGCTTATGTCAGCCCAGCACCGATTGTGTCAACCAGCAGTTATTAGGCACCCACTGTGCAGCAAGCCCTTCTCGTGAACATTCAATCCATTCAATCCATTTAAGAAGCCTGTGGGGCTGGCTTTACCATCTGCACGTGCAGGATGAATGAACCGAGGCTTAGAGCAGTTAGATAACAAGTCTAAGGGGCAGGGAGAGGAGGGAGGAGGAAGAAGAAGGGGGGGAGGAGGAAGAAGAAGGGGAGAGGGGGAGTAACAGATCACCAGAATGAGCAGGTGGTGAGGGCTCTACACACACTAACTCATCTATCCTCATAACAACGGCATGAGATACATATTATCATGATCTCCAGTTTATAAATGAAGAAACTGAGGTGTTAAGAAATTAAGTAACTCGTTCAGGGCCATGGCCACGCCAAGATTTTGACCAGGGAAGCCTGGCTTCAGAGTTGGGCTCTTAACCACTGCACTGCACAGCCTCCCTGCAGGACTGTTAATGGGCTCAGTCAAGGTCAGCCTCACCTGCAAAGTTGAGCGGCTTCCTTTGGTAGGAGAGGAAGAATCCTGGAATGTCGCTAAGCAGGGAGGGGGCTGGCATGGTCAGGGCTGTGCCTGAGACACAGCGCATGGCAACTGGGTGACGGTAGGTCTGGGGCAGGGCAGGGGGGAGGACTGGGTGGTGTCCAGGCAGGGCCGGTGAAGACCTGATGCAGGCAGGGCAGTGAGGAATGGGGCGGGGCGGGGGAGGGCTCTGAGATGCCCATTCATCTCCCCTTGGCCATTTGCCTTTGTGCCTGCGAGCCTGGGGCGGGGCCTTGTTGATGGTATACAGCCTGGCTCTGAAAGTGTGCCTGCCTGGGTAGGTGTCCTTTCACAGTGCTCCTTGCCTCGCAAAGGAGGCAGCCAGTGCCAGACTCTGCAAACCTTCCCCGTTGTTGGGCCACAGGAAGAGGCCTGGCTACACGGAGGGCGGCTCAGCCAGCTCTGCTCAGGATGGATGAAGGCACCTCAGCTGCGGCCCTGCCACAATGTTCCCCTTCCAAAGGGAAGACCAGGGATTCCCTGGGGATCCAGCGGGAGTCAGGGACACAGCCTGTCTCCATTGGGCTGTGTTCTGGGCATTTGGCAGAAAAGCTGGTTGACTCCAGGTAAGATGGATGGAACCATGCCTCACAGGGTAACTGACTTTGTCAGAGAAGGAAACAGGCAAGGAGACAAACCATCCATCACCTGCTTTTCCATTTGAGGGATGGAGGGAAGCAGAGAGCAGAGCCGGGCTCTGGAGAGGGCAGAGGTTACTCTTCTCTGCGGCCAGTGTGGAGGGTGGCAGTGCACTGGCCTTCCTCCTCATTGCCATCCACTGGGGAACACCAGGGAGCCTCTGATTTGCTAAGACCAATAAGGACCATCAGACCAGGGATATCCCTTTCCTCGGCTCCCAAATGGCCCACTTAGCTGTGCTGCTGGACCCAGCTGTCTTTCTTTTCAGGCCTTGCCGCAACTCTAAACCCATCATCAAAGGAATGAAAAATAAACCACCCGGCACTCGAGATCTCCATTCCCCGGTCCCAGGAGTCCCGGCCAGTCCTCTGGGCTGCAGCCGAATCGAAGCACTTTGTTTGTTGATTTTTCCATTCATTCATGACCATTAATTGAGTATCTGCTATGTCCTGGGCTCCGGCTGTTGGTGTTAGGGGTGCAGAAGTGAACAAGACAGGCACAACTGCCCCTGCCTGTGGAGGATACAGATGTTATACAAGTAAAACTGTCCCCCACTATAAACTTCCCGCCTCTGAGCATTTGCACTTGCTGTGCCCTTTGACTAGTTCATCCAGCTATTGATCCATCACCTACGTCTGTAATTCTGGACACAGGACTGCAATTGGGAAAACGGAGGCCAGGGCCAGAACAGAGACACTGTCCAAGTCCTGGATCCCCATATCTCAGCGATGACGCCACCATCCCCAGGCCTGAAACCTACACACCATCTTTTATCCCTCCCTTTCCCTCACCCTCCCTCGAAATCCATCACCAAGGCCTGTTGACTCTAAATCCTGAATTCCCCTAAAAGCCACTCCCATGTCCTCTGCCTCAGTTCTGCCCCTGCACTTTCTCCCAGTGCACTGGGCCAGCCTCCCTCCCGGTCTTGCCGCCTTCCATCTTTCCTTCTCCAATCCAGCCCACGCTGGGAGCCAGAGGGCCCTTTCAAATGCACGAGTGTGACCATGTGGTCACATGGTCCTTCTGCTCAAAAGCATTCAATAGCCACCCTGCAGGGACTCAGCATGCTTCCCAAAGTCCCCCACATGACACCAAGCCTACCCAGGACCCAGCTCCCATTCACCTCTCTGCCTTGGGGTCTCCTCTCTCCCCATCACAGGATATACCCTAACCACACAAACTACTGGAGGTCCCCAGGGCTCAGTTTCTCTCCCCTGGGCCTCTGCACGTGCTGTCTCCTCTGCCTGGTGCACTTTGCCCCTTCCCACTGGTCTCTTACTTTTTCAAGCCCGTGCACAGGCATCACCTCCTCTGGGTTAAATCTGCCGCATGTTCTCAGAGCTCTGACACTGCCAGCCAGCAGGCGACTTTCCTCCCTGCGGTGATTTAGGGCCCAGGCTCCTTCCACCTCATGGCTCCGCCTTCCTCCAAGGCCTCAAATTGCTCTGCTTCCAACTTGCAGAGGGGAAAGAGAGAGTGGAGAAGACACACCTGCTTCTTAATCACCTCAGCCAGAAGTGACAATCACATCACTTCTTCCAACCCACTGGTGAGAGCTGATCCTATGGCTCCACCTACACGCAGGGGGTGCTGGGAAAGGTAGTCCCAGGCAGCCCCTTCCCAGCAATGTCTCTACACAGCCCTTCACATGCATCGCCAACTTGTCATCATCTCTGTATTAGTTTACTAGGGCTGCTGTAACAAGATACAACAAACTGGGTGGCTTAGAACAACAGAAATTTACTTCTCACAGTTCTGGAAGCCAGAACTCTGTATCAAGGTGTCAGCAGGGCCGTGCTGCCTCGGAAGGCTCTGGAGGAGGACCTGGTCCTGAGGCCTCCGCAGGCTCAGGCGTTCCTTGGCTCACGGCCATCTTCTCCCTGTGCCTCCTGACATGGTCTCCTGTGTCTGTCCCTGTGTCCAAATTTCTCCTTTTTATAAGGACACCAGTCATACTGGACAAGGACCCACCCTAACGATCTCATTTTAACTTGATTACCTCAGGCAAGATCCAGTTTCCAAGTAAGGTTACATTCTGAGGAATCGGGGGTAGGACTTGCATGTATCTTTTTGGAGAAACACAATTCAACTTACAGCAATCATCAGCTCCCTTCATCTGCAACACCTGGACCATTTTTACCACCATCATCATCTACATCTGGGGGCCTGCAGGAGGGTGGAGTAGGTTGTTAAGAGGCTTTGAGGCAGACAGAAGTGGATTCAAGCCCTTCTTTCCAAGGGAGCAACAATCAGGAGGAGACCAGCCCAATGAGGGGTGGGGAGGAGAAGCAGGAAGGTGCTGGGAGTGGACTGCTCCAAACGGCATCCCAGCTGGTCTTTAACGCTGCAGATTCTGAAATGTGATGCACAAAAAGAAAACAGACTCAACTGAAATGGAAATGCCTTATGATGGGTAAGAGGGGGAGAAAATGGAAACTGTACTTCCTTTCAGGAAATGTTTTATGTCACTCCTGAAAGGAGATCTCCTAATAAAAGCAGCCCTGATGCTAATTGAGACAATGGAGATGAGAGAGCATGGAGCCCCAGTGGAAAGATGCCAACAGTAACTGTGGTCACAGTAAAGCTTGTCTGCTCTGGACACAGCCCAGAGAAGAGGGTCTGGCGCTGACGATGGGGAGCCTGGAAGGAGCTGGGAGCCCCACTGGCACTGACTTGCTGAGTGACCCTGGGGAGGTCACATAAGGACTCCTCCCTCCCCACCCACCTCCAGCAGCCACAATGGCCTCCAACCTCCTTCCGGGGTCAGAAGGTCAAAGGCCATGGGCAGGCCAAGTACTGTGCAGAGGAAGAAGAGGCTCTGGGTTTAGCTACGCCGCGGGAGCCCGGGAGGCATTCAGATACTCCATCTGCACAGGCATGAGTTACAGGTTCACCACTTTCCTGCAGGAGCCGGGCCAGAGGGGGGCTCCAGGGCCCAGTGCTCACCCCTGACCTTGCCACCTGGCAGGCAGCTTTCCTTCCTCCTGGGCAGAGGTTCAGGGCCCAGGGATGAGGGCAGCCCCCTCCTGCCTCTCAGGAGCTGACCATCCCTGTGCAGGACAGATGGTGGCAAGTCTGTGGGGTCGTTCAGAGGTGGATTGGGAGAAGGTGAGGACAGGAGACTCACAGCCCTGCAGGAATCACCCTGGGCTATTTCTTCATGTAGGGCAGCCCATCTAAGCCTCATAGCAAACAGTGGCCCCATTTTGCAGATGAGGAAACTGAGGTCGGAGGGATATGCCCAAGTCACGCAGCAGGAGAGTGGTAGAGCTGGGGCTTGAAGCCAGGCCTCCTGGCTCCAGAGCTGGTGGCTTGCTCAGCCTCGCACTGAAGCTCTTTACAAGTGGGCATCGCCCCTCTAGCCCCTGTGCCCCGTCATTCATCTCTACGTCCCTGTTGTGCTGATTCCCATACCCCAGACTAAGGAACCCCTTCATCAGCCTCCTCTGGGAAGCTCATTAAAGATGCAGGTTCCTGGACCCCATCCACAGCTGCTGCATCAGCATCTCTGGTGCTAGGGGGCCTGAATCTGCAGTTTCTTAAAAACTTCCCTGGGGAACTATGTCCAAGGAGTACTGCCCCAAGCCCTAAGTGCCACTCTCTCTGTGCCTTTGGGCCTGGGGGGCAGACACCGTGCTAAATGCTTTACATCTAGTGATTCAGCCAAACCTCACTGCAACCTATGAGGTCTCCACCATTATGTCCCCATTCTATGTCCCTAGAGAGTTTACCTCAGTGCCTGGCATATAGTTGTCACTCAAAACACACCTGTTGACGAACTCGCTTCATATATGTGAACTCATTTAAGGCCCAACAGAAGTATGAAGTGGATTTAGTTCCCATTTTACAGAAAGGGAGACTGAGGCTCAGAGAGGTTAAGTGATTGGAAGAGACAGGGTCAGGATTCAACAGGGCCAGAGCTGGCTGGTTTGCAGAGCACTGTCCAGGGCAAACTGGGCTCTCCCCCTCCCCCCGCGCACTGAGTGGCAGCAAGGGCTGTGTCAACGAAGGGAGAATTGATCCTATGGCCCAGTGGCTTTGCTGAGGCCTGAGGCCAGGAGCCACAGGGTGCCAGCTGGGCGAGGAGTCCAGCTGAACCCAGAGAGGCTATTTTCATGTCTCATGTGTGCTCAGAAGCTGTAACTGTGCTGTCTGCCTCCATCACTGGTTTATCCCCCAGAACGCCCCCAACCCAAGCTAGAAGCACTGGAGGCAGGGTGGCCTGAGTCCCTGCCACAGGGTCTCCCTCCAGGCCTGACCTGGCTGTGCCTGACCTCTGGGGAGGGGCGCTGTCCGCTGCCCTGTGCTGAGCAGCTCACCTGATCAGAAGGTCCCTTCTCCTGAGCTGAACTCTGCCACCTGGTGGTTCCTCTTGAAGGTCCCAGCTCCACATCCAGGGACGACACAGAACAAGCGGAATCACCCACCCGACAGCCTTCACACAGCATCAACCACGGCAACAGCGCCGGCGACAAGAGCTCTTTACTGAGTGCTCACCACCTACCAGGCGCCACACAAAGGGATTCACTCGGACCATCTCATGGAATCTCATGACAACCTGTGAGGTGGGGGCAGCTACTGTCCGACTGTGCACATGGGGACTGAGGCTCATCGACGCAGAAGATCCTGCAACATGAGTGCTCGAGAAATAGTTCACTTGCCCCCTTTCCCCTCCCTTGGATCCTGCTGAAACCTTGCTGGTGTCCCTTTCTGAACTCTCCTAAAATCTTAGAATAGCCCTCGGGCTGTCAATTCAACCAAATCTGTAACCTCATCCACCCCTGGATTCTTTTCACGAGAAATAATGTATGTCGTTATGATACAAGCCACTTTGATTGGGGTTTTATTGATTTGGAGTCTGAACAATATTATAGACACAAGTTTCACGATAATGCAAAGGGCTGACATGACTGTTAGAAGTGATTATCAATGAAGTAGACACAGAGCCAGGAGACAGAGACACCGGGGTAATTCTGACCTCTTGCGCCAATGCCCCCTGCTGTCTGCATTCCCTTTCACAGCTCTCCAAGCACATTTTGCTCTGGACAACCCCACTCACCCTTTACAGGTGATGCTCAGAGAGCTGAGGTCACCTAAGGTGACTCAGCTAGTGAGGGGCAGAGCCTGGGAGTGGACCCACTTTGGTGACAAATAGGGAGCATTTCCCTGCACCATGGTCCTCAACTGGGCCAATATTGCTGGTCCAGTTAGATAGGTTCAATCTAATTGTGTGGATTACAGAATGACAATGCCAATTGAATGCACTCAGCAGACAAGCCCCTGCTTCTCCCTTAAATAAGAGAAAGTGAGAGGTGGAAACTGAGGCAAATGCTTTTGGATAAGAGTGCGGCGGCTCCTACTTTAAGAGTCAGTAGGAAAATTGGAAGGGGGAGATGGTGATGCCCTCATTACCCCAACTATTAATATTACATCATTCATGGTCACTGACCACAGGCCATGGTACAGGTGAGGTGGACTAAACTTCTACCCAAGCCCCTAGCCAGCTGTAAGCCCACCCCTTCCCTCTATTCGAGAGAGCATGGGAACACAAGGGAACAGGCAAGGGAGACAGAGTTAATGCTGCTCCCAAGATCACCCACTCAGGCCTTCCTGGAATGGGTTGAGCGGTTTCCCCAAATAGGAAGTGCTTTGGCTCTCTGTGTCCTGAAAGGATTGATCTTTCCCTGTTTATGCTGAGGCTCAAAGGGCCAAGTTTAATCCAGAGAAGCCTTTACACTTGGTTATTAGACAAGAGTGGGGTCAACAAGGGCTAATGGGGACTATTTCCATCCAGGCACGTGGTCACTGCAGCCGCCAAGAAAAGGGCGTTCGCAGGCAAGGTCTGTCCGGGACTCAACACCAGCGGCGGGAACCAGGGGCGTCACCGCAGCCAGTGTTCTGCTCTGGATTCTTTCTTTCCCCCACAGACGGCAGTGAATCTGGCTCTGACATAAGCGAATCCAGATGTGTGGGAACACAGTTGGTTGAAGACAGCAAAAGAATCGCAGTGGCCTCAGCTCTCTCCGGAAGTGGAGGATGTTTTAGGAGACTGCCTGACTAAGGCTCACTCGTCCCTGTTCAAATGCCTCCAAAGGCTTCCTGCAGCCCTGACTGGAGAGACAGCCTGGGCCAATGTTGCCCCAGCCCCACCTTACCCCGCTCCCCTCACTTTATCTGCTAACCTGCCCACCCTAGAGCCTTTGCACATGCTGTTCTTTTTGCCTAGAATGACTTTTTCTTCCCACTTACCTGAGAAACTCGCGTTCATCACTTGCTCAAGACAGCCTTCCCTGACCCTTTACTAGAGCTCTAACTGTACATAGATGATTTACTTTTTATACTGTCTGCTCCCACTGTAGTCTAAGCTCCAGGAGGGCAGGAACCATATCTGATTCTTCTCTCTCTTGTATCCCCAACCCCTAGCACAGATCCTGTCACAGAGCAAGTAGCCAGTAAATACTGAGTGAGTGAGTGAGTGAGTGAGTGCGTGAATAAACAAGGAGTTTCAGCAGTGGTTACCATAGCTGTATAAGGCTCTGTCAATGGAAACGTTACCTAATTATCCAAATGCTCAGGGGGGTCTCCCTAGTTTGAGGGATCCCAGAGCTAAGCGATGATCCAGAAGGCGCTTTGAGAGATCCAAATTAAGGCAACAAAAGAACTATGCATCAGTGTCAAGTTTGAGAAACATGGAGTGGAAAGCAGGTCTTGGGGGAGGGAAAGAAGGTGGAGAGGACAGAATGGACCCAGCTCCTTCCTCTCCCGCTACCAGCTCCACCCCAACTCCCAGAAACACCCCCCATCGACGTGCCTGAGTGGGACGGGCCTGCCAGTGCCCCCCAGCAGGTTCTCCCATCTTCCTTTAATAACTGAACCTCAGATTTCGGCTTTATCTGTGTCTGCTCAGACCACATCTCCCAAGGCTAAGAAAACCTTTGCCTCAGCCCATTACTGCCGCCTTGACTTGGGCACAGTCAGCCCACAGAGCAAGGGAAAGGGAAGGAAGGAAAATTTACAGCCCCACTGATGGGGACGATGGTTACGAATGGGCGGATGTCCAGCCACACACCCATCGCACCCGCTGATGGAAGCCTCGGGCAGGCGGGCTCAGGGGCCGAGTGTTCTCCTCACTGCAGGGCTCGCTCTGGCCCCCACCACCAGGCCTAGTGGAGTCATCAAATAAATCCAACATTAAGAAAAGGGGGGCAGGGCTGGGGGGCTCAGCAGACACTTTCCTGAAATTCAATGGTAATAAAAGAGAAAAATGGACCCGCTCGCTCTAGACAACCAGTGTCAGAAAAGTAATTATCCCACTTTCTGGTCCTCTGCGAGGATGCCGGTGGCAGAGGCACCTGCCCAGGTAATTCATCAGCCTCAGGTTTATGGACTCCCTGGGAGCCTAATGTACAAAGACTCCTCTCCAGCTCACTTGAAACCATGCTGTTTACATTTTGTCAAGATTATTGCTCTTCTCTGCCATCCCTGAGTGGGGAGGCAGGCACCATAATGGGTGGCACAAGTGAATATCGATTTGCCAGCACCAACCCTGAAGAAAAATCACTACAAATGAGCCAGTTGTTGCCAACTGCCCAAGCCCTCCGCCGTGGAGGGCCGTGGTTTCCCCGTGAGTCACTGAGCTGCCGCTGTCACACCAGGCAGACAGAGAGCCCAGCTGCGTGATCATAGGGGAATAAGGTGTTGTATAGAAAGCACCTCAGTTTCCTCATCTGTGGAATGGGAATCACAGCATGTGCTGATGAGGGCTCTCATCTTCTTTATTGCTTAAAAGAGTTTTTAAGGGCTTCCCTGGTGGCGCAGTGGTTGGGAGTCCGCCTGCCGATGCAGGGGACACGGGTTCGTGCCCCGGTCCGGGAAGATCCCACATGCCGCAGAGCGGCTGGGCCCGTGAGCCATGGACGCTGAGCCTGCGTGTCTGGAGACTGTGCTCCGCAATGGGAGAGGCCACAACAGTGAGAGGCCCGTGTACCGCAAAAAAAAAAAAAAAAAAAAAAAAGAGTTTTTAAGATGAGCATATATTCCTTTTGTATGGAGAAAACTAAGCACAACGAAACATAGATAAAATGAGGGTGTAGTACACACCCCACTGATGTGCAGTGAGAGCTGAATTAGATGATACTCACGGCTCCCACCGCACAGGGCTGGGCAGGTGCTGAGCGCACAATGCCTGGGGCTGCCAGGCCGCTCTGATGACTGTGGCGGATGCTGGATGTGCCTGTCGCAAATCAGGGCTCTTGGCAGTGTGCTGCCTGTGACACTGGACAGGGAGGGTGACCTCTCTGATTCATCCATCAAATAAGAAAGACACTGGCTTGCAGCCTAGAGGCAGGGACATGGACTGCAGACCTTCTCATGCCATTTCCAGTCCCTGAAACCCCTGTTTGAGTCAACGAGGGGTTGGTGACCTTTGATGTCAACCCTTCAGGAGAACAAGACATGACCGCCGGGGTCTCTTCACTTTTCCATGGTCCAAAGCCTTCACTCACCTGATCACTCATTCGTTCATTCAGGCGCCCAGAAGCACTTATTTAACACTTTATAAGCCATACCCTGGTCCTCCGGGAGCTCTAAGCCTGGTGGGTGAGGAATACAGGAGCAGGAGAGTCTGGTGCGGTTGGAAGGGCTGGCTGCAGGGATGTGTGGGATCTGGGGGAGCTCCGAGCAGGGCTTGTGTGAATCTGCCTGGGGAGGTCGGGCAAGCTTCACAGAGTGACATTGAACTGGGGGGGGGGAGGCGGAGTTTGTTGGGATGTCATGGTGGGAAGGGCACACCAGACAGAGGGAACAGCATGTGCAGAAGTTCAGAGGCTGGGAAGCATTTGGCCTGTTCAAGGAGGAGCACACGGTCTGGAATGGCTGGAGGATGGGCTGTAACTTTAAGGGGTGGAGCAGAGGTGAGAGATGAGGCTAGAGAGGCTGGTGCCTGGCAGACAGTTATGTCACCTCTCAGAGCCTCAGTTTCCTCATCTGTAAAATAAAGGCAATAACAGTTCCATCCTCATAGAGTTAAATGAGAAGCATAGCATTGTGTGAAGCACACAGTAGGCACTCACTAGTTGATCCCCATCACTGGTCTGACAGGTATTGAGCTCCCCCTCAGCCCCTCTCAGGTCCTCCCTCTGGCTGCCCTGTCTCCCCATCCTGGGACCCACCCCTGCTTGTGCTCCAGGCCTGATGTCGCCCCAAGGTTCTGAGTAGCTCTAGCCCAGCTCCAGGCTAGCCCACAAGCTCAGCGCCTGGCGCAGGGTGGGCATTTGTGCACGTGGGTGAGCAGTCCTGTCAGGACAGCGTCCTCCTCCCACTGCCCAGAGCTGCCCATGCCTCAGCCACTGCCCTTTTCTGTGGCCAACCCCACCCCCTGCCCTCCCACACCACACCCCTCTCCCCGCCCAGGCCACCATCCCAGCCTGCAGCCCTGCTCATGGTTCCTGGGACCCACATATGGGATCTGCTGCATCCCAAAGGCCCCTGTGAAGGGCACACCCTCGAGATCCCCTCCCTGTGGCTCCCACCTTTCTAAACTCTCTTGTCTGACAGGACAGCCTTGTCATCTATCTGGGGCCTCCAAGGTTAACTGTACTCTGAGCTGCAATCAGCTGGTGTCTGGGCTTGGGGAAACCTGGGTCTTCTGAAGGCAGGCTGGGGGCACAGAACATGCCAAAGTGAAGCCCTCCTGATTTCCTGATTCTGCCCGGTCTTAGAATGAGGTCATTTCCAGGAAAAAGAAACTGAGAGAAAGAATTAACAGCCAGACTGGTAAAAATAAAACATGAACATACGGCCATTCACAATAACATCATAAATAAGAAAATACTTAGGAATACATTTAACAAATGAAGGGCAAGATTGTGCACTGAACACTATGAAACATGGCTGAGATCAATTAAAGAACGTCTAAATAAATGGAGAGATATTTCATGTTCATGGGCTATAAGACTCCATATTGTCAAGTTGGCAATTCTCCCCAAATGGATCTACATATTAAATGCAATCCTTATAAAAATCTCAGCAAGCTTTTTTATAGAAATTGACAAACTGACTCTAAAATTTATATGGAAATTCTAAGGACAGAGAATAGACCAAACTATTTGGAAAAAGAACGAAGTTGGAGGACTGATACTACCTGATCTTGAAACATATTATAAAGCCATAGTAATCAAGATAGTGTGGCATTGGTGCAAGATAGGCATATAGATCAAAGAAAAGAAACTGAGTCCTAAAGTAAGTCATTAAATTTTTTTTTTTTTCGGTACGCGGACCTCTCACTGTTGTGGCCTCTCCCGTTGAGGAGCACAGGCTCCGGACGCGCAGGCTCAGCGGCCATGGCTCACGGGCCCAGCCGCTCCACGGCATGAGGGATCTTCCCGGACCGGGGCACGAACCCGTGTCCCCCGCATCAGCAGGCGGACTCTCAACCACTGCGCCACCAGGGAAGCCCTAGTAAGCCATTAAATTTATGGTGAATTGTTTTTTAACTAAGATCCAAAGACAATTCAATGTCTTGTTGAATTGTCAAGGCACGTTTGACCATTTGTTCAAAACTGTCAACTAATGATGCTGGGGCAGTTGGCTACCCACGTGAACTTAAACCCTCACCTCATTCCATACACAAAAATTAACCCCAAATGGATTAAAGACTTAAATATAAGAGATAAAACTCCCAGAAGAAAACAAAGGAATACATCTTCATGATGTGTGTTAGGCGAAGAATTTTTCCCCTTTTGGAAGAGACCAAAAAGAAGATCCACAAAAGAAAAAAAAATCAGCAAATTTACTTTATCAAAATTTTAAAAATTTGTTTCAAAGGACACCATTAAGAAAATGAAAAGACAAACCCACAGACTGGGAGGAAATATTTGTTAATCACATACTGATTAAGGTATTGTATCCAAAATATATCAAGAACACTTATAATTCAATAATAAGAAGACAAACAACTCAATTTAAAAATAGGCTAAAGACTTGTGTAGACATTTCACCAAAGAAAATATATGGATGGCTAATTAGCTCAAAAAAACATACTTAACATATTCAACTAATGAGATTAGTCATTAGGTAAATGCAAACTAAAACCAGCAGTGAGATACCAATTCACACCCACTTGAATAACTATATTTTTTAAAAGGACACCATCAAGTGTCGTTAAAGAAGTAGAGAAATAGAAACTCTCTTATACTGCAGGTAGGAATGTAAAATAGTATAATTACCATAATACCCAGCAATTCCATTCCCAGGAATCTCCCTAAAAGAAATAAAAAACCTATGTTCACAAAAAGATTCATATGCAGACGTTCACAGCAGCATTATTCATGACAACCAAAATGCAGAACAGCCCAAACGTCCATCAGATTTGAGTGGATACATAAATGTGGTATCCATCCAGTGGATACCACTCAGCAATAAAAAGGAAGAATTACTGACACGTACTGCACATGAATGACCTCAAATATGTTATGCAAAGAAGCCAGATGCAAAAGACTACATACAGTAAGATTCCCTTTATATGAAGAGTCCACAAAAGGCAAACTTACAGAGACAGAAATCAGACCTCGAATGCCTGGGACATTATGTGTGTTTGGAGGGGAGGGGAAGGTGGGGATTAACTGCAAGCAAACACAAGGGAACTTTGGGGGTGATAGAAATGTTCAATAACTGGATTTCGGTGATGGTTACACAACTCTTGTTTGTGTGTGTGTGTATGTGTTCGACATTCTTTGATATTATACATAAACTACACTAAAATGCCTTTCATTAAATAAAAGGCAACATTTTAGATACAGGGAATTTTAATTAAATAGGCATAGTTAAGACCAAAAAGATAAAGTAGACATTGCCAGCTTATCTTCAACCCTTGCCTTCACAGGCTGGTAAACACAACTTGAAACACACAGGTGAGTCTTGCTCTGTTTTATGAAACAATAAAGGAATCTCCTCAGTACTTAAATATGTTAATATAACCTGTTGTATAGATCTACCTATAAAACCAAACTCCTATAGGTTTTGAGATGGCATTCACCATCTCTGTGAAAAGTTGAACATTACTAATCAAATTCAATCATATCTTTAGAAGGGGAAAACAGTGACAGCCCTTGCTGAACCAGAATTACTATCAAAACTCAAAAAGCTGATCATCGTTTAGCCACAAGCCAATCCTATTTAAATCAGGACTGTCCAACAGAAATATTCTAGCAGCCATTCATCATCTGAATTCTGGTATATGAGATCAGTTTAGATACGGTATGCATAAAAAGGTCATAGACATTTCTGTGCCGTAATAAATAGGGCAGTAGCCGTCTATTACTCATTAGTAGCTTTTCTGAGAGAAGTTACTAAGTCTACGCTTTCTGCCTTCTTAATGCCAGTGAAGATTACTTTTGTTCCAGGGATGTACTACTTAGGATTCTCCAAATACTCCCCAGTGATACCTTTGTTCTTTTTTTTTTTTTTTTTGATAATTTCTTCTTTATTTGTTGGTTGTAACTCTTCTACAAGGAAGAAACCTCTGTTCAGCTGTTTGTTTACTCTGAATTACAATTTTCACAGGAAAGGCAGGAGACACACACGATTCTGCTTACTTTAGCAATGTTTAAATCAGAACCTCAACAGATTTCTCTTTTTTTTTTTTTTTTGCGGTATGTGGGCCTCCTACTGCTGTGGCCTCTCCCGTTGCGGAGCACAGGCTCCGGACGCGCAGGCCCAGAGGCCGCGGCTCACGGGCTCAGCCACTCCGTGGCATGTGGGATCTTCCCGGACCGGGGCACGAACCCGCGTCCCCTGCATCGGCAGGCGGACTCTCAACCACTGCGCCACCAGGGAAGCCCCATGCCTTTGTTCTTGATGACATCTGCGTAAGAGAATCCAGGGTCCTGAACTGTTTTTTGCCCAAATAGAGCATGGAGGTTTGGTCCAGTCTTGTGCTTGCCTCCCTTTTCCACGGTAGGGCACTGGAAACACTGCTGAAAAATCGTCTTGCCCCTCTCCACATCACCCACTTTGAAATTGTTCCTTTGTCATATGTGATACGAAAGTTCCAATACAAGTTGGATGTCCACTTTCTCCACAACTCTTGAAGTTTACTAAAAATCACTGAATCATATTCTTAAAATGGGTGAATTTTATTATAACTTATATGTCAATAAAACTATTTAAAAGAAACAACTACATGGGAATGCCCCACAGAGCTGGCTAAATGAGGAAGACAATAGGTGATGAACACAGTTCTCTGCCAGCTCCCATTTCCTTCTGAGAAAAGAAGAGGGAGCTGGAGAGTGGTCTTAGTGTTTTGGACCAGTCTTAGCAGGAACAACTCCCACAACTCTTAGAATAAAGGCCCAACTCCATCCTGGCCAGGTCTTGCCCTCTCTAGCATCAGTTCCCAACACTCTTCCATGCCTTATGTCCTCCCCAAATACACTGGCCTTCTTTCAAGACTTAATATTGATGTAGTCCTTCCCACCTCAGGGCCCCTGCATGTGCTGTCACCCCTACCAGAAACACATTTCACTTTCTGCCTAGGTACCTTCTACTCAATCTTGAGACCTCAGCTCCATTGTCTCTTCCTTGGGGAAGCCTTCCTTGATTTCCTGAGCTTGGTCAAATTCCTCTATGAATTGGTATCATAGACCCTTTCTCCCTATATAATTTACCACAGTAGCAACTTTTTATTTATTTGTGATATCATGATTCACGTTAGACCAGTCACCATGAAGATAGGAAACATGTCTAATTTGCTCACCATTGTATCCCAGGGCCCAGCACAGTGCCTGCCACATAGTAGATGCTGAGTTAATTGTTAATGACTTGCTGAAAGTTAAAATTCTAAACTTCTTAAGATCAGGGGGTTGTAGTATTCAAAACTTCTGTCATTTTGAGATATAACAACTCAATACATTATGCAATTATTATGTTCCTGAAACATTTCATGTGCCAGAGAGCAAAAAAATCTACAAAAAACTAGTAAAACCTGAACTTGAAGTTTATGGTTTCATCATTTAAGGAGCTTTTTCTCTTCTCTAGCCAGGCTGAACAAGAAAACAGGAGAGAATGTACAAATTACCAATATCAGAAATGAAAAAACGGTCATCAGTACTGATCCCATGGACATCAAAAAGATACTAAGGGAACAACTTTATGCACACAAATTTGATAACTTAGCTGAAATGGACCAGCTCCTTGAAAGACACAAACTACCAACACTCACAGAAAGGCAAATAGATAACCTGCATAGCCCTTCAGCTATTAAAGAAATCAAATCAATAATTCTTTTAAAGTCTTCCAAAAAAAGCAAACAACAGGCCCAGATGGTTTTGCTGGTGAATTCTACCAAACATTTAAGGAAGAAATATTACCAATTCTCTACAATCTTTTCCAAAAAATAGAAACAGAGGGAACACATCTTAATTCATCCTATGAAGTCAATAGTATCACAATACCTTAAAAAAAAGACATTATAACAAAAGAAAAGTAAAGATCAATATCTCTTACGAACAGACACAAAAATTATCAAGAAAGTATTAGCGAATCAAATCTGACAACGTATAACAAGGATGAATATGTCAACCAAGTAGATTTTATTCCAGGTTTATGGGCTAGAAGACTCTGTATTGTCAAGAACTGTTAACATTTGAAAATGCAAGGATAGTTCAACATTTGAAAATCAGTCAGTGTAATCCACCATAGCAAAAGGCTAAAGAAGAAAAATCATATCAATTGATGCAGTAAAAGCATTTAACAAAATCTAATGCCTATTCATCATCATTCAAAAAAAAAAAAAAAAACAAAACAGAAACCTCTCAGCAAACTAGGAATAGAGGAAAACTTCTTCAACACAATAAAGAACATCTACAAAAAACCTACAGCCAACATCATATCAATACTTAATGGTGAGATTAAGATCAAGAATAAAGTAAGGATATCTTCTTTCTTATCACTCCTATTCAACATCATACTGGAAATCCTAGCTAGTGCAATGAGACATGAAAAAAAAATTAAAAGCGTATATATCACTGTCTTCATTCATAGTTGGCATGGTTTTTTATAGAAAATCACCAAAATTCTCAAAAAAAAACCTAAAATAAGTATAGCAAGGCCACAGGATACAAGGTTAATATACAAAAGTCTATTGCTTTTCTACATACCAGCAATGAACAAATGGAATTTGAATTTTTTAAATACCACTTACAATAGCACCAAAAACCCAAAGAACTTAGGTATATGTATATAACAAAATATGTTCAGGATCTATATACTAAAAAACACAGATAAAATAAATTTTTGCAGGTCTAAGTAGAAGAGACAGTCCATATTTATGAACTGAGGTTCAATATTGTTAAGACATCAATTCTTTTCAACTTGACATATAGACTCAATGCAATACCAGTCAAAATCCCAGTAAGTTATTTGGTAGATATCAACAAGCTGATTTATGTGGAAACATAATACTGAAAAAGAACAAAGTTAGAAGACTCACATTATCCAATTTCAAGATTAACTATAAAGCTACAGTTTTCAAGACAATGAAAGTTAGACACTTAGATCAGTGGAACAGAATAGAGAGCCCCAAAATAGACCCACATAAAAATAGTCAACTGATTTTTTACAAAAGGGCGTGGCAAGTCAATGGAAAAATAATAGTGTTTGCAACAAATGGTGCTGGAATAATTGTATAACTATTTGCAAAAACAAATGAACCCAGGCACAGACCTTAACATCTTTCACAAAAATTAACACAAAATTGATCATAGACCTAAATGTAAAATGCAAACTATAAAATTTCTAGAAGAAAACATAGGAGAAAATCTAGGTGACTTTGGCAGCTACTCCCCCTGCCATCCCCCAGCTACACTTCTGTGTATAGTTATGCCCCTTCCAGCTACCCCACCAGCCTGAGAGATGTTGAGGATAAACACAGCCAGACATTAGTTACAGCAGTGAAAACAGAATTTATTCAATAACTACTGACACTAAGGGAAAGAGCTGAGCTCTACCCCAATCTGTGCAGAGGTGATTGGGTGCTTTAAAGGGAGAATGATCAGGAAGAGAGGCAATGGCAGGGTCTTGAGCAGAGTCAGGAAAGTGAAAAATTACAAAGAGTGAGAAGGAAGGTTGGTCCACGTAAAACCCATCTGGGTTTGCTAAGTGGCACTCATTGAGTTAGGCTCCTGCCCTCCCATGAAGGTTGGGAGACAGCAGCCATATCTTCAGGTGTTGGCTGGAACAAACAAAACTTCTTTGGGCATCCTTGAGCTTTGTCAGGCAGGCTCTTTAAGAGGGGCTAAGGACATCCTAGGGATGTGGCCTTGAGCTGTTAGAAACTGTTAGTGTTTTGTTCAGTTCTTTAGAGCTAAGGTTAGGCTTAGTCAAAAGGAGGGTTCAGAGGAACCAGGCTAGAGTCCAATCAAGGAAAGAATTTTTGTCAGAAACCAGGGGCATTTATTCATTCTGGGCTGTCAGTTCAATCTGCTTATGGTGCTTAGGGTTTTGTTACATTTCCTGTGGCATCAGCTACCCAGGTAAGTTCTTCTTAAAAGCCTTCTCTGTAAGAGAGTTGACAGTGTCAGGTTCCCTTGGAACATGGATCTTATTGATCTCTGTCCCCCCACAGTGCCAAGCACAGCACCCAGCTCTTAGTAAGAACATGGGAAAATACTGGTTGAATTGGACAGAACTTGAAACAGAAATTGAGAAGGTTTTTCAGGGGTGCATTGGAGCATAAAAGAAACGGGTTTATAAATCAAAATCATTTTCTGTAGCTCTCTGGAGAGTGTAGCATTTCAAGGAAGGCTCTGGAAATCTTTTTTGTAAAGCGTGGAATTGCTTTCTATTGAAAATAGTTCTTGCTTGTAAGGGTGTTTCACACACACGCATGAGCTTGTGTGCACAAATTATAGAGGTAATATATGATTTTTTGGTAGAAAGAAAGAGAGGGAGAAGAAGGAGGTAGGTAGGAAGAAAGAAAGGGAAGAAGGGAGGCAGGAGGCCAGGAAGGGAGGGAGGGAGGAATGAATAGACACCTGGATGTATAAGCCTAAAGCTCAGGGAGAGGTCCAGGTTGAGAGGTACATTTCAGAGCCATCAGCATATGAATGGCATGTAAAGGCCACAAGTCTGGTGAAGTCCCCAAGGGGGTGAGGGAGGATAAGGAGAAGAGAACCAACGGCAGAACTCTAGAATAACTCAAGGGTTACAGGTTGAGACGCCAAGAAAGAACGAGCAAAGGAGATGGAGGAGGAGTAACCAGGGAAGCAGAGAAAACCAAGAGAGGGTGGGATCCCAGAGCGGAGAGGAGGGAAGGTTTGAGAGCCATGAGCAACTATTCCAAATACTGATAGGTCAAATGTCATTGAAAGTTGACCATTGGATTTATCGGTGCATAGGTAATTGATGACCTTGACAAGAGCAGTTATGGTGGAGTATGAAGGGACGAAATCCAATTCGAGGGCAGTGAAAAGAAACTGGGAGGAGGGGAATTAAAGATAGTAATAATCATGACTTTTGTTTTATTGTAAAGGGAAACAAAAGTAGCAGAAGAGGTTGGATATTGACTTGTTTTTATTTGGGGGGGATTAGAGAATTAATGGTGTGTTTGTACACTAATTGGAATGATCCAGAAGAGATGGGAACATTACTGATGTAGGCAAAAAGGGAAGGGATCTCAGCACAAATGGCTTGGATAAGGCACATAGAGTTCATGTAATGAGAGGGCCTCAATGCATGAGGAATTTTCCTGAGAGTCTCTCACACAGGCACATATCCTTCCAGATACTCACTTATCTGTATACAAACCAAGATTATTAGAATCTTTATAATGCTATTTGTCTTTTTCATCAGTCTACTTTCTTTATTCAAAAACACATCATGGGGCTTCCCTGGTGGCGCAGTGGTTGAGAGTCCGCCTGCCGATGCAGGGGACACGGGTCCGTGCCCCGGTCCAGGAAGATCCCACATGCCGCGGAGCGGCTGGGCCCGTGAGCTATGGCCGCTGAGCCTGCGTGTCCGGAGCCTGTGCTCTGCAGCAGGAGAGGCCACAACAGTGAGAGGCCCGCGTACAGCAAAAAAACAAAACAAAACAAAACAAAAACACATCATGGACATTCTCCCAAGTCAGATCATAGAGGCCAAATTCAATCATTTTAATGGCTGCTCCATACTCAATGGCATGGATGTGCCGTGACTTAAGGAACCAACCTCCTACTGATAGACGTTTAGATTTCTCCAGCTCTGCTATTACAAATAACATTGTAGTGAAGATCCTTACATAGCTTTGTACTCTAGCGTACTTCAGAATGATCAACTCCTAGAAGTTAAATTGCTGAGACAAAGGACATGTGCATTTTGAATTTTGATAGACACTGCCCAGCTGTCTTCCGCTAAGGTTACCCCAGTGAATATCCCACCAGCAGGATGTGAGAGAGGGAGTGTTAACACCAGGGGATTGGTCTGAGTTTGGACTTTCCATAGCAGATTTGCTTAAGGTAGTTCAGCCTGAAAGTATGTCTGTGTCAGAACCGTAAGTGATAAACAATTGGTCTGTATCTTCAGCCTGCAGGAATGTGCTGACCCCATCTGGTCTGGGGAGCTGGAGAAGCGGAGAACTGGGATGGCAAGAGAGGAGAGAGCAGACAACGCGGGGCAGGAGGGCAGATCTGGGGAGCTGCAGGGAGCCGGGCGCTAGCCTGGTTCCTCAGGCCACTCCTGTGGGGTCCCGGGCAAGTGGCTCAGCCTCTCACTGCCTGATCACAACAAACATGCTTGTGTGGATCCAGGGAGGTAGCAAACATGAAAATGAGATTGTAAATGTTGGGGCAGAGACGGCAGGCTGCCCACCAATAGTCACCCTCCTCTTCTTTCCTCCTGACACGACCCCTATTTTGTCCAGGACAACAATTTCCCCTACTTAAAAACATTACATTTCCCATCTTTCTGCAGGCTGTCACGTGACACAGCTCCAGCCAATGAGACGGGGCAGAGGTGGCTGTGGGGCATTCTGGGAAATTCCCTGGAAGGGCAGGGGCCTCTGGCTTCTCCCAGAGGACCGCTGGCTGCCCAGCCTGAAAGGAGGCCCAGGTGGAGCAGCCACGCTGTGACCCCAAGGGCGTCCGCACACCCTGAGGACACTGAGGGGAGATACAGGAGGAAGCTGGCCAGATGGTATCTTGGAGCTGCTGGGCTTTCACCACCTCCCACCCCAATGATTCACTGAGTGAATCCCGCCTCACTGAGTGAGAAAAATAACCCCTGACTTGTCTAGAGCTCCACTGATCAGGTTCCAGTTACTGTCAGGAAGGCCAGTCCCAACTGTACAAGTGACAGTGTGCAGGGTGACAGGGTACCAGACTGGACTCCAGGCACGCTGGCCCACCCCCCCTTCACCACTGACCAGCTGTGTGAGGGAGCCCAGAGGGCTGGGCCCCTCTGAGCCCCATTATTTCATCTATAACCAGGGAAACAGTTACAGGGACTCCAGCCTTGCAGGGATCAAGGAGGGTAAGTGACACAAACTCTTTAAAGGCTTCTGTCCTGAGACACAGGGGGCAGCCCTGACCTCTGACTGCTGGGCAGCTGACCTTGGACAACCCCCAACTGCTTTCTGACCCTCATTTGTTTCATGTTTAACACACCTTGCAAAGTGTGATACTGTTTAAGGGAGAGAGGTTGTCCGTGTGTAAATATGTG
Organism: Pseudorca crassidens; assembly: GCF_039906515.1. NCBI lineage: Eukaryota > Metazoa > Chordata > Mammalia > Artiodactyla > Delphinidae > Pseudorca > Pseudorca crassidens. The sequence goes on along the minus strand of NC_090297.1, from coordinate 23,112,904 downwards.
GCTGGTTGGTAGTCCCATCAGAGGCCACAAGAAGGGCAGCTCAGGGCTCATGCAACCAGCAAGGCCAGTGGGGTGGTGGGAAAGCATCAGACTGGGAGCCGGGAGCCCTTCTACCTGGATCGCTCTGCCTGCACTGGAATGCCCCCCCTCTTCTGGGCCTCAGTTTGCCTCCTATAAAATGCAGGGTTTGGGTTAGATGACCATGAAGAGTCTCACCATTTTTCATACTCGGAGTTAATTTTTCTGCTTTCACAAACCTGCAGGGAGGCATGGTCAGGTGGCAGAGGTTGGGGTCAGCTACCGATCAGGAGTGTGAAACGTGAAGAGCCCCAGGATCCTCTGAGAGAGTCTCCAGCAGGGCGCAGCTGGGTGTATCTACTGAGACACCAGCCCATGCTGGGAGGGTGGGGGCAGGGAGGTGATGAGGGACCCGTTTTTCCACTCACCCAAGGCAGGATGGACTCTAGCCCATGTAGGCTGCCCTGCCTGGTTTGCGTGAGAGCCAGGCTTGCCTTGCACAGCGTTCACTGTAATTCAGCAGCACCTCTGAGCAGATGGACACCGGCTGGACCGACCTGTCTGGGAAGACCTGAGTCTTCTACTAATGAACCATGTGACCCTGAGGGAGTCACTTAACGTTTCTGGGTCTGTTGCCTCATCTCTAAACATAAGGATGTCAGACCAGGTGCTTTTGAAGATCCTTCCAACACTAAAATATAGGATTCTGGATTCAGGATAATAGTACTCACACTCTAATTAGACTATCGGGAAGATGAATTAAGATCAGCCATGCTTCAAGGATATTAGGCTTTTCTCCCACTATTCCTCTTGATTTTATACATTAGCTATTCTTGCCCTCTACCCTAACCCAGTGGAGCATATCTGTAGGCTGTTGCCATCCAGTATCCTGTCACCCTTTTACTAGTAAAGCTGTAATTTCCCCCAGAATTTCCCCCTCCCCTACTCTCAGCCCATCCCAGGCTTAGGCTGGATCAACCCCACCTCCAGATTGCAGGATCTTTCTTGATTGGATTAAGCCAATCACCACATTCCTTCCCACTGACCCAGATCAGTTCAGGGGTAGGTGTGTGACCCTTGGAGCCAATGGGAATCGGCCCAGGACTTTTGATTAGTTGTTGAGGAAGCTCTCTCTTCTCTGCTGGACTCCAGTCTGGATGGAAACCCATCTGGCCTCCAAGAAGCGAGATCTGAGCATGGCCTTGCATGGGGGAGAGATGCTAAAAGATGGGGAACATCCTGGCGGCATCCTTTGAGCCCCTGCAACAAGGTGGAGCTAAAGGTCCATCCCTGAGCTTGTCAGTGGCATAAAACCAATAAATCCCTTCTGAGCTCAAGCCAGGTTTACGCACTGAGGTTCCTGTCACAGGAGATGAAAGAGCCTAATGGCTGCCTCCCCTCCCGCATCTAAGTCTCCAAGCTGAGACCAGCACAAAACTTTGCCGTGTCAGCCTCTCCCCCGGGGTGTGAGTCAGGTTCATCTCCCGCTTCCCCTTCTCCCCGTTCTCTTCCCTCCCAAGAAGGAAGCTGCAGAAACCACCCCGTAATGGCATCTCCAAGGGCGAGGGCACATTATCCCCAGATTTTAATGAACCGAGCAGCCTTGTCACTGCCAGACCTGCGTCACGCAGCGACCGTGAGGGCTGCTGACTCACCCTGTGGGTTCCTGGTGCTGACTGGCCTTCTGGCAGGAGGCGGGTTTGAGCTGGGAAGCCACGGGTCGTATTTAAGGTGGGGGTTGGACGGGAGCATTCACATAGAACTCTTTAGAGTCAAGGCTCTGGGAGGGCTCTTAGAAGCGCCTTGTTCTGCAGATGTGCAGAGAGGTCATGGGACTTGCCTCGGGTCACACAGGGATCTGGAGACTGAGTTGGGCCCAGAACCCAGATCTCGCTGTTCTGAGTCCAGTTGCTCCTTTCACTCTGCCATGGCTTCTTCCCAGGATGAGATCTGTTTCCTCTCCGGGTCCTAAGCAGCCCCTCTCATAGAATCCTTGCTATCTCCCGGAGCCTACACTACACTGAACACCCCCAGTTATTCCATCAGCGGTCCCCGCGTCGGTGGGTGCAGAGGGGATATGGATGGGTACCGCAGGGTCTGCTGCACTCATTCCCAGGGCCTGAGCTGAGCTCTGGGCTCAGGCGCTGCCCCTCTTCTCAGATGTTATGCATGCCCTTCTTCACCCCGAGTCAGGATCTCCCCTCACCACCGGCTCCCGGGCCCCACAGCGGGTGGAGCTCTGCCTGCCTGCAGGACACACCCTTGCTCTGTTTTGTTGCTGGAAGGCCTGGGCTGACCTTGCTGGCCATCTCTAACCTGCCCCAGTTTCTCTAAATGCTGTCCGGCCTCCTATCAGCCATGGCTGGGGCTGCCTCCGAAGTGCTGCTGTCTCTTTGAGCAGGAAAGTCTATTGCCCGCATCCCTGAGTCTCCACGTCTGGTCGGCCTCCATGTAGACCCACTCTCCCACTGCCCAGTGGTGCCCAGAGCCTCTGCAGACCATCAGCGGTGGGACGGGGAGGGCTGGAGGCCAGGGCTCCCCATCACCTCTCACCCAGCTCAGCAAGTCATCTGGCACCCAATTCAAGTCAACAGCCACTTATCTGAGCAGCTACTGTGTGCAGGCAGCGTGCTCAGAGCTTCCCACAGCCCCTCCTGTGACCCCCGCAAGTGCCCTGTGGAGGAGGGTTCATCAGCTCCACCTGCCAAGTGGGGAAACTGAGGACCTGCCCCAAGGTCACCTGCCTAACCCTAAGACACCCTGAAGGGGTTGCACACACATTCCCTCCCTCCCACTGCCCCTGCAGGGATGTGGTTTTCTGTAACCTCCAGGTACAACCCGCTCTGCAGTCTCCCTTCTTAAATCCTTGGCCACTGTTTACCTGGAATCATCCCATGGATCTCGCTGGGTAAATGTCAGAGACTGTCTCCTGGAACCAGAGGCCAGGACCAAGTGGCCAGCAGACCCCACAGCCCTGCTCCGGCGAGGGCCTTCTTCAACCACAGTCACCAGGGTGCTGCATCTGCCCCACTTTGGACTTTGCGACAATCACAAGAGGGCTTGTTGTCAGAACTGATTTGTGAGGGTTGAAAGGCTTCGGATGAAGATCTCTGCTGTGGGACCGCTGGACTCAGGCAAAAATCCAAGGCCATCATCAGCTGTTTGGGTGAAACATGATGACTGTCGTGAAATTTTAATTAAACTCTTACTGGCGTGAATAATTGAGCATGACAGTCAGGTGCACTGACTTCCTCAGGCCCGCTCTGGAAGGAGAGCAGGGGCAACCTTGGTGTCAGGTGCAGGGCTCTGGGGGAGTCTGCAGATGCCCCAGGTGCTGAGGGGGCAGCGAGCGACAGGACTTTCACCCTCACCGGCCCCAGGAGCTGCCCCCATTATCTCTCACCTCAGGGGAGTCATTTTTCCCTGTTTCCTGCTCTGCTTGGCCCAGCAGGAAGCGGCAGGTGAGAGGAGCAGATGGGAGGAAGAGACGGAAAAGCAAGAGGTGTTGAGGGTTGCGGTCTGGATTGCAGCTGAACCTCAGGTATAAATCGCGATTACCCAGCTTGCTAGCTGTGCTATCTTTAGCAACTCACTGTACCTCTCTGAGCTCCAATTTCCTTATCTGAAAAATAAGGACCATAACTCCCATCATTTTAGAAATACTGATTATTTTCTCCTGACCCACTCCTCCCTGCTCAGCCCACAGCCCCAAAGTTCCTCTCCCACTCCCATACCACCAGCGACCCTCAGCTGATGAACAGTATTGAGGTGGACGCCTGGTCCACACTGGCCAGGTTAGCAGATCTCCCCTCTCGGGAATCTCAGTTTGGAACATGGAGACAGAGTCATTAAACTGTGGCAGCCGGCTGGAAGAGGGGTAGCTCAGGGCAGGTAGGGGCCACCATTTTGGTGTGGCCACAGTGGGTCAGAATGGGCAGAGGAGGCCCCACCCCCGGCCGTACCACATAAACACACATACTCATGAATGAGTACAAGTGAAAACTGGGGAAATCTGAGTAAGGTGGGTGGGTTGTATCAATGTCAATCTCCTGATTGTGATATAGTCCTGCAGTTTTAGAGGATGTTACCATTGGGGGAAACTGGACAAAGGGTACACAAGTTCTCTCTCATTCCTTTCTTTTTTTAAAATTCAGCTAAATATCAATTCCCCCACAGGATGATGAATGCTTGCCCAGCTGGGGGCTGTGGTAGGATCCATCTGGCCAGTGTCACCTGATTGTGTGGGCAGGGCTCCCGTTAGATCCAGTGAGGAAGGAGCTTACCTGGGTTGCCTTCTGTGGCCAGGTTGGGGCTAATAGAGAAACTAGGCCTGGGTCTCCTTCTTCTGTGGGTGGGTGGGATCTAAGACATCCTGCCGCCGTGTTGTTCCTCCAGTCCTGGGGCCCTTAACCCATCTGCCTTCCTCTGTCCACTTTACAGAGTGCTCCTTTGGTCCTCTTGTCATTTCCAGCAACGACAGTTATGCTTAGTGGGGAGGAACAGGGAAAGACCTCTGTATTATTTCTTATAACTTCACAGGGCTCCTCAATTACCTCCCCCCACAAAAAGGTTAATTTTCAAAATAAATTATCTGCCAGAAAAAAATAAATAAATAAGACGAATACCACCAATCTCATTGCATCATTGTGAAAATTAAGTAAATTAACATATGCAAAGAACTTAGACCATGCCTGCCATGCAGGGGTGCAAGACAGATATTCATTCTTCTCCAAGAATTTAGGAATGTTATGTTTCTAAAGTGTTTTTGAAGTTCAAAATATAATTTTCCCTAAAACTCTGTTATAGACTGGGGTTGGACCAAAAGTCCTAATGGCTTCTACCACTACTAACCATGATAACAAGGTTTCTTTGGGGAAATGTAGTGCAAACGCCAGACACCAACAACACATCCTCCCTTCCCTGGGCCATTCCCAAGAAATGGAGGAAAAAATTGTATGGGTGCCCTAAGCAGAGAGAGCAAAGCAGAGTGAGACCAGGCTCTGTAGACATAAGAAGTCAGAGTCAGGGTCGACGGAGACCAGGAGCCTGAATGTGCCTCCGATTCACGTCCCTTTAGAACACCAGTGACACCGCCCACGGTCGGTTGGGGGCTTACTGTGCGCCAGGCTGTGTGTGCACCACCTCATTAATTCCTACCACCACTCTCCAAGGGAGGGACTGTGTTAACCTGTTTTACAGCTGAAGAAACTGACACTGAGAAGTTAAGGGACGGAACTTCCCAAGGTCACAGCTTGGATCTAAATCCCAGACCTGTGGCGACTCCACCCCTGGCCCCTGACCACTGCCCTCACTGCCCCTCTACTCCTGGGTGTCCATTTGTATGGCTTTTAGGGCTCATGTCCTCAACCCCCCTGTGAGGGAAGAGCTGTTTAAATCACTGTCCCCCATCTACAGATGAGGAAACTGAGGCCCAGAGAGGGAAGGCAACTTGCCCAAGGTCACACAGCAGGGAGTTGGGGGATCCCCATGTACCTAACTCCTCCTCTAGGGCTACCTTGCCTACCCCCCACCGCCCTCCCCACAACAATCCTCAGAGGAAAGCACAGACTGAGGCCCCCTTCTCCCTGGGACGGGGGTGTCGTGGGCTCACAGAAAAGCCTCCATTCGCGGTATCTCCTGTCCTGGTGGCCAAACCCCTCTTTCTAAGTCTGCACCACATCCACCTTATCCTCCCCACCCCCAAGCCCATGACACAATAAAGATGTTTAAAAAAATAAAACATAAACCAAAAAAAAAATTTAATGACATCAGCTTCCAGCCACTGGGAAACTGTGCCTGACCCTTTTAGTGTTCTACATGTGTTACTTCAGTTTAGTCTCGTAATACTTTAGTGAAGTATAATATAATTGACATAAACTGCATGCATTTAAAACATACAATTTGGTAAGGTTTTTTTTTTTTTTTTTTTTCCGGTACGCGTGCCTCTCACTGTTGTGGCCTCTCCCGTTGCGGAGCACAGGCTCGGGACGCGCAGGCTCAGTGGCCATGGCTCACGGGCCCAGCCGCTCCACTGCATGTGGGATCTTCCCGGACCAGGGCGCGAACCCGTGTCCCCTGCATTGGCAGGCGGACTCTCAACCACTGCGCCACCAGGGAAGCCCAGTAAGTTTTTTTATATACATCCTTGAAACCATCACTGCAATCAAGATAATCAAAGTACCCATCACCCCCCAAAATCTCCATGTGCTCCCTTATAATCCCTCTCTCCTGTCCGTCTCTGCTCTCCCCCGCCCCCATCCCTGGACAGCCATGGATCCGCTTTCTGTCACTATCAATGAGTTGGCATTTTCTAGAATTTTATGTAAATAGAATCATATAGCAATGTGATCCTTTATAGCTGGCATCAGTGTAATTATTTTGAGATCCACTCATGTTGCATGTATCGATAGTTATTTTATTGCTAAGTAGTATCACATTATATAAATATGCTGAATTTGTCCATCCATTGACCTGTCAATGGACATTTGGGTTGTTTCTAGTTTGAGGCTATTATATTTAAAGTTGCTATGACTTTCACGTTCCCCTTTGGTGAATAACTGGGAGTGGAAGAGCTAGATCATATGGTAGGTGTTTAACTTTGTAAGAAACTATCGAACTGTTCTCCAAATTGGCTGTATGATTTTATATTCCCACCAGCAATGTACGAGCATTCCAGTTCTTCCATACCCTGGGCAAAACTTGATATGGTCCATCTTTTAAATTTTAGCCATTGTGATACCCCAGGTCTATAGAGGCATTTCACTGTGGTTCTAATTCGTGCTTTCCTAATCACTAGTGATGTTTGGCATCTTTTCATGTGTTATTTATTTGCCATTCACAGATCTTCTTTGATTACGTGCTCAACTCCTTTGTCTACTGTTTACTGGTTGTTTGTTTTGAGGGTTCTTTACACACTCTGGATATAAATCTTTTATCAGATATATGCTTTGCAAATATTTTCTCCCAGTCCATGGCTTGTATTTTAATTCTCTATCTTTCAAAGAGTAAATGTTTTTTTTAACTTTCATTAACTTCAATTTATCAGTGTTTTCTTTTACAGATCATGCTCTTGGTGTCATCTAAGAAAGCTTGCCTAACCCAAGGTCACAAAGATTTTTTCCTCTGTTTTCTTCTAGAAGTTATATCATTTTAGGATTTATATTTAGATCTGTAATCAATTTTAAATTAAGTTTTTGTGTGATGTAAGGTATGAACTGAAGCTCACTTTTTTGCGTAGGGACATCCAATAGTGCCAGGACCATTTGATGAAAAAACAATTTCTCTACTGAATTTCCTTTTCACCTTTGGCAAAATTCAGTTGTGCATATATCTATGGGTCTCTTTCTGGACCCTCTATCTTGCTCTATTGATCTTTCTGACAAATATGTCAATATGACACTGTTTTGATTCCTTGAGCCTTATAAGTTTTGAAGTTAAGAAGCGTTAATCCTCCAAATATATCCTTTTTCACAGTGTTTTGACTATTCTAGGTCTTTTGCATTTCCCTATGAATTTTAAAAACAGCTTGTACATTTCTAAAAAAAACAAATGCCTGTTGGGCTTTCAATTGGATTGAGTTGACCGAGAGAACTGACGCATCAATATTAGGTCCCCTCACCTTGAACGGTATATGTCTCTTCATATATTTGGATCCTGTTTAATTTCTCACACCAATGCTTTTTTTTAGTCCAGAGTGTATAGGTCTCATACATCTTTTTTCACAGTTATCCCTGAGCATTTAAAAATTTTTGATGCTGTTGTAAATGGTATTTTTTATTTCAATCTCTAATTGTTCATTACTAGTAAATATACAGTTGATTTTTCTATATTGATCTTGCATCCTGCAACCTTGCTAAGCTCATTTATTAGTTCTAATAACTTAGATTCCTTTGGGTTTTCTATGTAGCTGATCACGTTGTCTGCAACTAAAGTTTTACTTATTCCCTTCCTGTGTGGATGCATTTCATTTCTTTTTCACACCTCATTGTACTGGCTAGACCCTTAAGTACAGTGTTGAACAGAGCAGATTTTGAAAAAGGACATCCTTCTCTTGTTCCTGATCTTAGGGGTAGAATATTCACTCTTTCACCGTTAAGTATGTTAGCTGTTGGCTTTCACAGGTTCTCTATGACAGTTTGCAAAAGTTCCTTTTTATTCCTGGTTTGCTGAGAATTTTCATAAGGAATATAAATGGCAAATAATGAAATGTTAAAACATGTGTAAAAACTGATTGGAAAGTGGCCACCATACTTCTTCTCTGTCTGCATCTGTCTCCTGACCTTTGAAATATGACTTTGCTTCTCTTCCCATCAAGAGATGAGGTCTTTTTCCCCAGCTCTTGAATCTGGGATGGCCCTGTGACTTGCTTTGGCCCATAGAATGTGGTAGAAGTGACATGCCAGTTCCCAGCTGTTCTAGAATATGCCCAGGGTTGTTGTCTTTTTGTGTTTTTTTAAACTTTTTATTTTATACTGGAATATAGTGGGTTAACTATATGTGTGTTAGTTTCAGGTGTACAGCAAAGTGATTCCATTATACATATACACGTACCTATTCTTTTTCAAATCCTTTTCCCATTTTAAGTTGTTACATAATATTGAGCAGAGTTCCCTGTGCTACACAGTAGGTCCTTGTTGGTTATCCTTTTTTGAGTACAATTAGAGGATAGATGTGTGGACACAGAGGGGGAAGGGGAGGGTGGGATGAATTAGGAAATTAGGTTTGACATAAATACACTACCATGGGTAAAATAGATAGCTAGTTGGAACCTGTTGTATAGCACAGGGAGTACAACTCGCTGCTCTGTGATGACACAGATGGGTGGGATGGGGGGTGGGAGGAGGGAGGTCCAAGAGGGAGGGGACATATGTATACATATAGCTGATTCACTTCATTGTACAGCAGAAACTAACACAACATTGTAAAGGGCTGTTGTTTTTTTTAAAATCAGGTATGGTAAGACACGCAGACACAGAAATGATTGTCATTAAGGAAGAAGTTTATCCTCACAGATCCCTAGAAGAGCAGAGCACACTGCAGAGGGCCATCTGGGGAAGCACTAGGGTGGGTTAGGAGGCAGAAGGAGAGTAAGGGAGAACATGGCCCAGAGTCTTTATTAGGGTTTTTGTGAGAAGGAATGGGTGGGGCAAGGTAGGTATGCTGAGTAACCTTCGGATTGGACAGTTGGAATAATCTTTGCAGGCTATGGACTATTGGAGTCACCCCGAGGTGCCTGGTAACTGGCTCTGGGGTCATTTAGGGCAGGGGAAATATTGGCATGGTATGTGAGAGTTTGATAAAGAAGAAGAGTGGGGTATGGGCTCTGGCTTGTATCTCTAGGTGAGTAACTTTTTTTCCTTTTTTTTTTTCATGTCTGTCTTTGACCATAGTTTTCTTTTTTTCCTTTTCCCTTAGGGTGCTTACTAGCTGGACTCTGAGTGGTCCCCAGTGGCCTCTGCTGTGAGCGGTGGCCTCCCTTTTTAGGGCATCCCACTCAAGCTCAGGGGGGCTGGGGTTTACATCTGAGAGAGCACCAGTGCTATCAGCTTTCTTTTTCAAGTTTTTTTCTTTTGAGTGTGGAATTCCCTGGTACTGACACGCAGTACTTCAGAGAGCCCTTGCACATTGATTAGACGTTTTACTTTTTTTTGTTAATTGAACCATATCCTCGGGGAGTGAGGGGTCTGAAGGGAACCAGGACTGGGATGTTCCTTTCCTTTCCCCTCTTTTTTTTGTTTTTTGTTTGTTTGTTTTGCGGTACGCGGGCCTCTCACTGTCGTGGCCTCTCCCATTGCGGAGCACAGGCTCCGGACGCACAGGCTCAGCGGCCATGGCTCACGGGCCCAGGAGCTCCGCGGCATGTGGGATTCTCCCGGACCGGGGCATGAACCCGTGTCCCCTGCACCGGCAGGCGGACTCTCAACCACTGCGCCTCCAGGGAAGCCCTCCTTTCCCCTCTTTTATTAAACATTGAGCCTCTGGTGTCCAGGGAGGGGCCCTTTTATATCCCACTGGGTGGGGAAACAAATCGCAACAGCAGGAAGCAGATGACAGCAGAGAAGCTTGCAGCCTGAACCACAAGGATTGCAGGGCATCACGCTCCCCGGAGGAGGAGGAGAAACTCGCACTGACCTCGCAAATGGGACCCTCGACACGTGGCAAAGGTTCAGGTGGCGCACTTCCCGACTGCTCTACAGAACAGGCGCAAATGTGACTCCGCGAAGCTCCCAGGGGAAAGGGGAGGTGGTGACCGTCACCTTGAGTATATAACGTCCCAGGTACTAGGCACGTTCATCGAAATGACTCAGATGGCCCCAAGGCTTGTAGGTCCTGCCCAATCAGCTGGTCAGACTTGTCCCACAGCACCAGAAGTGTGGTCACTCCTTGTCCCCTGCAGAGGGGTCTCTTGGGGAAACGGAAGTAGCTAATCACCTCCACACCCCCGGATGCTCTGTCCTGAACACCTGAAACTCTAGACCACCAACAGCTCCGGGAGGACTCAGCTTTTCGAGCTCCACAATCTGCGGTTGGGAAATCATGGCGCCACCTGACAGAAACAGCACAATGCTGTCACCATCAAGCAGCACGCGCCCCGACACCTGGCTGTGCCTCTCAGGGCAGTGGCCGCTGTCTGTGGGGTCCGGTTAGTAAGCAGAGGGCAGTCTGAAGACATAGCATCTCCACCTAGTGTCAAACCACCCCGCTTTGCTGTACCAGTTGTGTCAAAATGTACCCAGTGTTGAGCATCTTTTCATGTGCCTGTTGGCTAGTAAAATAATACAAATGAATCTCTATACAAAACAGAAACAGACTCACAGGCATAGAAAGCAAACTTATGGTTACCAAAGGGGAAAGGGAGGGGGAAGGGATAAATTAGGAGTGTGGGATTAACAAACACAAACTACTATACATAAAATAGATAAGCAACAAGGATCGACTGTATAGCACAGGGAACTACATTCAATATATTATAATAACTTATAATGAAAAATAATCTAAAAATATATATATATATATATATATATATAACTGAATCTCTTTGCTGTGCACCTGAAACTAACACAATATTGTAAATCAACTATACTTCAAGTTTTAAAAATATACTCAGGGTTTTTTTTAACCAGGTATGGTAAGACGTGAAGACATGTTATAAAGGAGGAAGTTTAAACGCATAGATCCCTAGAAAAATGAGGCACAGCACAACACGCAGAGCCACATGGGGAAGCACAAAGGTGGGTCAGGAAGCGGAAGGGGAAGAAGGGAAGGCATGGCCCAGAGCTTTTTTCAGGGCTTTTGTGGGAAGAAATAAGCAAGGCAAGGTAGGAATGCTGAGTAAGCTTAGGATTAGATAATCTGAGTAATTTGGGCAGCTCTGGGCTATAGGGGTGGTCCCTGGTTGCCAGCACCTAGCTTGGGGTGATTTAGAGCAGCAAGAATATTGACTTGGTATGTGAGAGTTAGATAGGGGTGGTCAGGGCTGGAGGCTCTGGATTGGTAGGTTTGTACATCAAAGGCGTTCTCACAGGAGAGTCACTTGCTATCTCTAGGAACTAACTAGCCCTTCCTGGAGAGAACTAGCCTCTAACACAGAGCATCAAGAATATGGAAAATAAGAATATGTGGTCAATCCGCCAACCCATGTCTCAAAACAACTTTGTGCGCTTTCACTCCCTCTTTTGTACCTTTATCTTCACCACGAAGATAGGAACAGGCCCACTGTCAGATGAGGCCACATGAAAGAGAAATGAGCCATCCCAGCTGAGGCCATGCTAAACCAGGGACTGCCCCCGCCCTGAGCCAGTCCACAGCTGACTGCAGGTGCATGAGTGAACCCAACCAAGATCAAGCAGACCCACTCCATCAGCAGAAGCACCCAGTTTATGTACACACTCCTGAGCTAAATAAATGCTTATATCTTAAGCCAGTAAGTTTCCGGGTGGTTTGTTATGCAGTATTAGCTAACTGATACACCACATCTCTCTCACTGCAGAGCTGCGGGACTCAATAGCTTTGCAGTGTTTCCTCTAGTGCCTTGGTTCTTCTCAGTCGCCTCTTCACCATTATCTTTGTTCCTAAGATTCCACAGGTATTTCACCCTGCCTAAAGAAACTGAGCTGCTAGAACTCACATCCCCCTTTCAGTGCATCCTTTATTCAACCACCCAGCAGATACTTAAAATGTGCCTACTGTATGCGCCAGGCACCAAAGAATAGAAAATGACGAAGATAGTGATAGAACCTGCCACCAAAGGACTTACAGGAGATATGAAAATTAAATAAATAATTGCAGAAATAATTACAGTGGATTTAAGCATAGCATTTCACCCAGAATTTGTTCCATTCAGCATATAAAGTAGCCCAATGTGCAATTAAGTTGCAGCCACAACACTCAGCCAGAACTGTCAGAGCTTACCTTGTGAGAGAGCAGGTGCCCATAGTGATCGGAACTCACACCCCTCCATGAACAGCGGGACTGCCTCTGCGAGGGGGTACACCAGCTCCAGACCAGAGGAGTCCCGCACAGCTGTAATGAAGGAATTACAGGGTCCTGGAGAAGGAGTCTGAAGGGCTTTGAAGACAGACCATCAGGAGGGAGAGGCCGGGTGGGTTGGAAGAGGAAGCCTCCACCAGGGTCAGCCAGGCTGGATCTCGGTCTCAGATCTCCCACCCACTCACTGGTGACCTTGGGAAAGCCCCTTAACTCCTCTGAGCCTCAGTTTCCCTAGGATCCTGTGAGGGTTGCATGAATACAATGCATGTGAATATGCCCAGCACAGCGCTTGGCTCAGAAAAGATGGGCTGGAATGAAATTTCGTCCACTGTGATGAGGAGACCTGGGACCAGGATCCAGTGTTCTGATGTCTGAACTCTGAGCCTTCTGCCTTCCCTCCTGTTCTAGAAGCTAAACCCAGTGTCCCTCCCTTTGGACCCAACAATGAGTCACTTTACACTTGGTGCCTCCTTTGGCCATGTGCCCCTCACAGCATTCAAAGATGCCGGGATTCATCAGGGCACCGCTCCCTGGGATGACCGCAGCTCCACACCAGCTCCTTTCCCATCTCCCTCCCTCCCTCCCTCGAGATTCCACATCCTTGGGACAATAGCTGAGTGCATTTGCAGAGAGTTTCTAATGGCTGGTTGGGTCCCTCGAGGACTACTGTGCATTCCCTATAATGACATTCATTAGTCTCTCTGACATCAATACCGTTCTCAGGTTAATATGTTTAACTTAATGAGGCATTATTTTCAGTTAGAAAACTCCTGAAGAAGCATGTTTTCTCCTGGTGAACGAAGCTGATGAATAGATTAATACCAGGCTTGAAAAGCTGACCAAGAATTTGAGTCTAACCAGCTCCTTTTTCTTCTTCAGGTATGAACTGAGCTTGAGTTAATTTGCATTAAACTTGTCATTTCTTAGAGTAAGAAACAGGAGGAAGATCCCCACTTTGGCTCTGTGATTTGTCTTCCATGTGCCTGCTGTTTCCCTCCTCCCATCCCCAGCCCCAGCTCTAAGACCAAGGACCAGCAAATGATGCGGGGGGAGGGGGACGTAGCATCTGAAATTGAGCAGCAGGAGGGGTAGAGTGTGAAAGGGGAGCCCCCACGTGGCTACAGAGGCCACCAGCACAGTGCGCACAGCGGGATTCCGGCTGGCCCGTCTCCGTCATCACCCACTTTGTGGGGTTCACTGTGCCCAGAACCTCAATAGACATTTGCTGAATGAGTTCAGTAGATGATCAACAAACGGCTCTTATGTATTCAAGGAATCACATGATACCAAGAGAGAGAAAGTACTCAATGTCCCAGATACATCTGGTGGGTGAGTCAGTGTTTATGACTCCTGGCCTAAGGGCCAAGTATGACCCAAAGGCCAACCTCCTTTGATTAATCGACCAGTGGATATTCCCACATCCCTTTTCCCAAGGGCACCTAGAGACACTGCCAGCCATAAGATGCCAGCTTCTCCCAGAAACGGGCTTCCAAGTCATACCAGTTCAATGTGCTGTGTTTGCACAAAAGTCAGGTGGCAGGAAGGGACTCAGCACACTTGCTGTACCCACCCTCCCCACTCACTCCGGACAAGTCCAGCCCTGTTTCCATTGCGTTCAGAGTCAGGGTGGGAGTGTTTGCTATGGAATGAATGAGGGTTTTACAGGCAGACGGAGTTTATTCCAAACTCACTTCTGTCCCCTCCCCAGCCTGAGAGAGCTTGGGCAAGTCCCTCCACCACTCTGAGGCTACGTTTACTTAGTTGTAAAGTGGCAATAATGCTGCATTCTTTATTGTGTCACTAAAACGAATTAAATGAAACCACACGTGTAACACAGGGAGTGCTCGGTGAATGCAAAATTAAATTGGAAGGAGATGATTTCATCAGGCCCTTCCCAGGATTTTACCTTCCGGCCTCCTCAAATCTACCTTCCCTCCTGCAGTTCTCCAGCCCAACTGATCCAAGTTGTGAGTCTGACCATGGGATCTCCTGCCTTCCTGGCCCATCTTTTCCACATCCCTGGTCTCCCACTCTGTTGGCTGTAGCTGCTCCTACAGGGTCTTGACAGCCAGCCCATCTAAGGTCTTAGATAATAACCTGCCCACAGCTTGTGCATGTGCCCTTTAGTATATCTAAGAGTGCCCCTCCCCCATCATATGGTATCATGGCTGATGGAGAGAGCTTAGCTTTGGCGTTCTTTTTTCTGGACCACCCAAACCTAGGACAGAGTTTCAGTGCCTCATCAGTGAGAAAACAAAGCTAACATACCATTCACCACTGCTGTTTTCTCTCCAAAGGCCCCTGTCATATACGGTTTCCAAGGCTTAGTTGGGGAGGGCACCAAGAGCCTGGCACATGGGGGAGCCATGAGATAGTAGAAATAATGATTCTAGGGTGGATGGAATGAGGTTCTGAAGCCAATTGTGCCCTCCTCCCCTTGGCTGTGGGGGCCTGGTTGTAGGGACAGGCCCTCACTCTCCTTTAGAACCTTGGATAGTGGCCATGCTGGCCTAGGTTCTAACCCCAGCTTCCGTATGTCTTTCATGACTCAAGGAACAGTAAATTAATATAGTGAGAAGGAATCTCGGAGAGAGAGTTTGACAATCTCTCTCTTCATTTTACAGGTGAAGAAATGCCAAGAGTGTTGGAGTAGTGACGTAAATTGATAAAATGGTCACTGGACTAAAAGGCCAGTGACCTGGATCAGCTTTATATCCCCTTGGGCAAAATAAATTCCCTCCATGAGCCACAATCCTCTGCTTCTAGGATGCCTGGTTTGAGGTACAATGCAGGTGCTATCTCTGAGGTCCACAGCCCTAATTCTGTCCCCATGTGGGGAAAACCACCCAACAGGCTTGTGAGTCTGCTGATTGCCCACCAAATTTTTGTACTCCAAGTATCTTATCCCTTCTGTTCTCCTATACAGAAGATCCTTGATGAGTGGCTAATAAATGTGGCCATATTCGTCAACACCAAACTAGTTAGATCTTTTAGAAGCTTCTTCAGCAGACACCTCATGAGACGTTGAAATGTTTTTCAACAGGTCAAGAAAGCAACTCCCAGATTCAGAGAATGTTCTAACTGGAAGTGTTTTGGCAATTGTTCCATCCAAACTTCCGTATTTTATAGATGAGAAAACTGAGGTCCAGGGAGAGAAAAAGTCCTACCGAGGGTCCCTCCGTGAGTTAGTGGCAGAGCTGGAACCGGAACCAAGATCAGCTCCTGGCCCCAGACAACATCCCTGTCTACTTCACTCTGCAAGTGCTGCAGAAATCCACCCAAAATATTTCAGTCATGTCCCTGGGCTGAAGACCCTAAACATCAGCCCTGCTATGATGATAGCTAACAATAGCAATGACGTCACTGTGTGTTGGCTGCTCTGCACTCATTATTCCATTGGTCCTTCACGAGAGCTCTGTGAAGTAATCCCCAATGTCAGTGGCATTTTAAAGATGAGGAAATTGGGGATAAAGATACTTGGCTGGTTGGTGTGAAATAGGAGATACGTGCTCTTAACCACATGGCTCTTTACTTCTCAAAGGCCCTCTAAGCCAACTGGATCTTCAGCTTACTCTACCTACTCCGAGACCTCACCCTACCTCTCTCCCCCCAGATCTCTGCTTCTCCAGTTGGTGGAGTCCCAGGCACAGCACCTTTTGGAATATAAGCCAACCTTCCTAGAGCGTCAATACTACTCAAAGATTTAGTGGAAGATTTTTTTTAATTCAAGAAAATACAAATATATAATGGAATACAGGGATAATTAACATGACTTTTTTCAAGATCAGTGCACGGTCCTCAAAATGTTCCTTTCCATGGTGGCTCATTTCTGTCAATGCCCTCAGATGCCCAGAGAGCATTCACTACCCCCTGCCCTAAGAGGGTTTTGTGAGAAAAGTTTCAGGAGCATTGCCCTTAATAATAACTGGCATCCTAAAGATCATCTAAGCCCTCAGTAACCTTAATCCCTAAAGGTCAACTGGATCATAAAAGGTGTCACCCATGAGGGTACCTGGGGAGAATGCTCCAGGCCACAGGAACCACAATTGTGAGACAGGAGGTGGGAGTGTGCCTGGCATACTCGAGGGTCATCAAGGAGGGTTGGCCCCCACGTGACTGGGGCAGAGTGGGCAGGGAGGGTTAGGGGAGGGGGGGGAGAGAGGTCACAGGCAACTTGGGTGCCCGTGAAGGACTCTTTAATCCGAAGAAGATGGGAGCCATGGAGGGTGTAAGCAGAAAGGACCTGGTTGCACTGGCACTTTCAAAGACTCTATTCTTCTGCTCCATGGAGACAAGACCATAGAGGCAAAAATGGAACCAGGGAGAACGTTGAACAGCTCCCACTGTAATCCAGGCAGATGTAGCTGTGATAAAGGTGGGAGCTTAAATAAACGTATTTTCCAGGTTTACAGTAAGGATCATGAATAACGAACAATAACTAAACAAACAGGCACCCAACACGGTGCATGGCACATTGTAGGCCCTCTGGAGATGGTAGCTATTATCATCAGTAAATGGAAAGGGCTGATAAATCTGAAATCAAGTCTTGTCGCTGCCTGTCTTCATCCGAGTCTAGTAGCTCCGTCTGGTCTCTTGGAGGGAACTAAAGAAACAAACCCTCAGGCTGCAAAGAGAAATTGCTGATGATGCAGTGCAGCAGGGAGTCCCTGGCCTAGGTCTTCCCATCACCGGGGAAAGGCTTAGATAAGTGATAAAACACTCACATTTCACACATTCAACATGTGCTCAAGCAACGTCATCTGGGGTGTTTTTAAGGTGAAGGTAATCTTTTAAAATAATTTGCTGTCCCCTGACTTAAAAATTAAAGTAAAAGTTTGAAAGCAACTTGAGTTCCCCCAAATCAAAGCCCTTCACTTGTCATAAACTTTTTAATGGCATTTTTAATTACATCAATAGCATGCTATGTCCACATAGGCAATAGCTCAAGTGTGCTCGCTTTGGAGTGAAGCTGACAGCCAGTTCAGATCAGAAAACGTGGTTTTGGGTGAGTCGAAAAAAAAAAATAGGGCCCCAAGACAAATTAGCTTCCAGCTTTTCAAAGGCAGCGTTCGTGCTTGTTGGCTTTTGTTCTTTCTGAGAATATCAGTCAGAAAATTCCCAGACGAGGTTGAACATCTCCCTGGAACATAGAGTAGGAGCCACACTGAGCAAAGACATTGATCCTGAGTGGAGCTGGGAGCTGGACCACAGCTGGCTGGGTGAACTCGAGCCCGTTGCTCTACTTCTCCG
This sequence comes from Pseudorca crassidens, assembly GCF_039906515.1. NCBI lineage: Eukaryota > Metazoa > Chordata > Mammalia > Artiodactyla > Delphinidae > Pseudorca > Pseudorca crassidens. Next base: position 23,095,147 of record NC_090297.1, on the reverse strand, counting down.
GGCCTCAGTTTCCCCAATGTGTAAAGCAAGGGGTTGGGCCAGTTGGTCTCTCACAATCTTTTTGAGTCTAAACTTAAAATAAGTCAAAGAAAAACTGAGACAAAGGGAAGTAAGTGAGCAGGGAGTGGAAAGAAGGAGGGAAGTGGAATCCTGAAGGGTGATGCACAGAACCAAAGTGAGGGAAACACCACCCTCCGAGAGAACGTGAGAACGTGATGACCAACCCAGGGTGGATCAGGCGGCAGGGTCTGTTAACCCCTTCACCCCCACCGTCTCACTCAATCTTCCGCATAGTCCCAGGAGGCCGGTCTTTTTATCCCCATTTCATGATTGTGGCACCTGAGACACAAACAGGTGAAGGGACTTTCCCAAGGTCACACTGCTGGAGAATCAGAGAAGGAAACAGAAGGAAAAGTGGGTTTGGCCAACTGCAGTCCCTAGAGAGGGTCACAGAGGTGAGACTCAACAGATCTTCCAGCTCCAACTCCAGGGCCCTTGCCGTCAGTCTCTGGATTCCTCACAGCCCACTGGACACCTCCTCCTGGATGCACTGATGGTACCTCCGCGTGTTCTAATCACCAAAATTGGTGCTATCACCTTCCAGTCGCACAGCTAGACGTGAAGGCATTGGAATTTGAGCCCAGATCCAACTCATTTTAAAGTTCAGGTACTTTCTAGCCTATGACATCACCACCCCCACCCCACCCCCAGTAAATCATATGCCAAGTTCTATGATTCTCTCCCTGTGAAGTTTCCTCTGTCAACTTCTTCCTCTCAAATCTGACTACCCATCTTTGAGTCACAACAAGAGAAACCCAGGCAATATCTCAGACACTACTCTGTGAACTGCACAAGGGCAGGACTTACACCTGGTTTATCAAAGACCCCCAGTGCTCAGCAGAAGGCCTCAGCCATGGGCCAGTTACCCCAGGAGGTAGGTCAGGATGCCTGGGTACCTCATCCCCCAACAAAGTCCCTAGGGTGGGAAAGGCAGCCAGGCTGGGCCAGGTCCAGATGACCTGGCCTCAAGCCACTCACCCAGAGTGGCTTGAGAACGTGTGCCCAGGACCAGGGCTGGAAGGAACCAACAACAGAATGAGGGAAGAGGAAGACCTTCACTGCAGCCCCAAGGAGGGGCAAGACTGGGAAGGAGAACTGAGCACCTGGGCCAGGTGTGGTGAGGTGAGGTGAGGTGAGGTCATGGGGAAAGCGAGTGATTCAGGGGCATGTCTGTGGGGGAAGGATGGGCCTCACACACTGCTGGTGGGAATACAAACGGCAATAACCACTTTGGAACACTGTGTGATGGTATCTTTTATGGCTGAACGTACGTATAGTCATATGTACGTATACTCTGTGTATATATATGTATATCTCAGTATATGTGTAGATTGTTATACATATGTTCATGAAATAGTCCATGAAATCCAGAAATTCCACTCCGAGGTGTCCATCTAGCAGAAATTCATCCATGTGTTCCCCAAAAGACACACACAAGAATTCCACAGCAGCACTGTTCATAGTAGCCCCAAAGTGGACAGTACTCAATTTCCCCTGGAGTTAGATAGGTAAATAAATAGCTGCATATTCAAACAATGTACATGCATCATATATCAACACGAGCGAACAATGTGCAGCTCAACGCAGAGACTTGGATAAACCACACAAACAGAATGTTGAACAAAGTGGGAACAAGGCCCGTCAGAGCACAAAATAGTTCAAATCCGCTTGTACGAAGCTCTGGACCAGGCACAGGCAATATGCAGTGTGACGTCACAGTACTGAGTACCAGTCTAGGCTTGGTGGGATAGAGACAGGCTGGGCTACTGGTAACATTCTCTTGCTTATCCTGATGCTTGTCCTACAAGTATATTTAGTTTCAGAAAATTCTTCTAGCCACACACTTACGATTTGTGTACTTTGCTCTATGTATATTTTACATTACATTATCCTATAATAAAAAGTCGGCTTTAAAAAAAAGAGAAGCCCCAAGGCCCATTCTACTGAAATGCCTAGAAAATGCCAGAGAGGTGGCATGGCTGCAGTCACACCAGACAGATGCACCCCTCACATTGCATATGAACAAACCGTTCACAGTCAAATGATGAATGAATGAAGGGATGGACAACTACACGAACCATTGAATAAATGAGTGAACCGGGGAATAACAAATAAATGAAAGAATGAAGTGATGAATGAAAGAGCACATCCTCGAGTGGTAGAATGAATGACCCAATGAAGTAAAGTGTGAAGGAATGAAGAAGTCGCTGGTTGACTGAGTGAGGAACTGGGTACATAAGTAAACAAGGGAAGAAAGAGTGAATGAAAGTACAGTCAATGGAAGGAGGAATGAATAGCAAGGAATAAATGAACCCAGGATAAGTGTGTGAATAAATGAATGAAAGAAGCAATAAATGTATGAAAAATAAAACTAGTACTAGAGGTGAATGAGTGCATATAAAAAACAATAAGCAAATGCATAATTGTACAAAGGTGTAAATGGAACAATGGTTTGACGTGTTCTGGCTGGATATGAAGGGGAAGTATCAATAACCTTGCGGAAGCATCTCCACTCAATTGAGATGTAATAAGAATATAATTGCAAATATCACTGGTGCCACTGAGTTCGCCGCTCGCTCCCCAGGATTAACTCTGGTTTCAGTGGGAAGAGCTAAATAGCATTCACTACATTGTTTTCCCAGTTATGTTCCAGATAATTACCTATTATGTAGCAAACCCCCAGCATGATTTTAATAATCACTATTTAAATAACGTATTTTCATTGTCTCCTTGCAAGTTAAACTCTGGTTAGTATAATTACTGTCAGCGTGGGAAAGTTTGCTGTGTGGCCTGGGAATGAGGAAGGGGGTTGCGTCATCACCATGATTGTCCCATAAGCCCCCGAAGCCAGGTGATGCTGGGAACGGAGCTCAGGTTTGGGGAAACCTGGATCCAGGACATGAGGCAAGTCCCTCCTTCATCTGGGCCATCTCTGTCAGCTCCCCTGAGAAGTGAAGATGGTCTCCAAATGCCCAAACTCCCCAGGTTATCGGGGAGCTCTCACTCTAGACCCAGGTCAGGGTCAGAGTTAGTCACCCCCCAACTGTTTCCCCACAGCTCAGGCGCATCCTCATCAAGGGGTAATAGGGTCTCCATTTCTCTCCACCTGACTGAGGGCGGGACCCATCTGATCCTCAGCACGTGCTCAGCTCCCAGTGCAGGGCCTGCACACAGTAGGTGCTCAGCGAACGCTCGAGAGGAACACATGAATCTTGCTGCGCAGTGTGGGTTTGAGAAGCCACTTCAGTCCCTTTCAGAACCACGAGGTTTTATGAGCAGGCGGCCACTCACCGCGTCCTCACGGTGGCCCCATCACTGATGCTCTCCCAGGTGTCACTCCTTCCCTGGACCCGTCTTGGCCACTCCCCCACTCCCTGTGCACTGCCTCTAGTACGTATGGAAACCGGTGTGATTGTACACGGAGTATCAACGGGCTCTGATGTGGGGCCGGGGCTCTGCTCTGATCAAAGTGCATGAGGGTTAACGTGTCTCCGTGTCCCCACACTGACCCTGACCCGGCCCAGGTATTGATGAGAGGTCAGCATTGGGGATGGAGGATGGGGGACGGACAACTGTGGAGTCCCTCATGAGTGCCTGGAGGAGCTGACTCCCTAACAATGACCTGGATACCACCCCTGCCGTCTGTCGTGTGGATTGAATGCTGTGTCTCCAGTCTGTATCCGTGATTCTAGAACTTCTGCCTCCTTCCAGAGTGAGGGAGAGTTGGAGAAGGACTGTCCAAGAGGGGGACCAGGCTCCTCTTCTTAAGTTTGCTACATTTTCAAATTGTCCTTGATCATGACAGATTGCTCCTAAGAGAGAAGAGAAATAGACAGAGGTGGCCCCTTTGAAATGAAGTCAAGTTTCCTTCTACACAATCGGACATGGGCATTTAAAATTCCCTTTCACATGGTTAGCGTAGATTCTTCAGTAACTGAGTGACTGGAGAGTTTGGCTCTTTCAGTGGTACAGGGATCTTGGATTCTCAGCTCAGAGGAGTCTGCCCCTTCACAGGCCAGGAAACAATGTTAGCCCTGACCTCTAGGTCACAGGGTCCCTTTCTGGTTTCCCTCTTAAGTGGGTAAGGGAAATCAGGATGAAATTCCCAGGGGGATACAGAGATGATTAAGGGGGAAGAGCCAACTTGTCCCACTGGGGGAAGGAATGAAGATGGCGCCATGATATTTTTAATTATCTGAATTAATTAATAATAAGTATTATCACTCACGTGGATTGAGAGATTTCCATGTACCAAGCACTGTTCTATGTGTTAACTTATTTAATCCTCATGACAAGCTCATGAGGCTCAGTACCACTGTCATTCCCATTTTACACATGAGAAAACTGAGGCACAGAGGAGTTGAGCAGATCACAGGAAAGGCAGGTAGGTGGGGTGAGGGCCACAGACTTGGGAGTCAGGCAGGTCAGAGTTCACATCTCTCCCCGTTTTGCCACTCTTCACCTGTGCGGGCTTGAATAAGTGACTCCAAGTCTCTGAGCCTCAGTTTCCTCCTCTGTGAAATGGGGAGATAGGGTATGACACCTGCAGAACCTAGAGTGTGGAAGGGGCTGCAGAGATGAGATGGTCATCTCCTCTCTTGAGCACCAAGGCCCCACCCGCTGGATTTGGGCACATTCAGGCCTGGGCATGATCAGAGGAGGATGCTGGTCCCTCAGCAAGAGATGGATTGTCTGAGCCAGGACTGCCGCCAGGTCTGTGGGTCAAAGATCTAGGGACGCATAATCCCAGTGCCGTTTCTTGGCAGAGCCCCATCCCAGCAAAGGGCAGTGGACACTCAACATCTCTTCTGCAAAGCTTTCCAGCGGAAAAGCTGAGTTCCCACAGCCAAGCCCAGAGTTCTGGGTAAATGGAGTGGAACAGCTGGATTGTGGGGTAGATGCAGTCAAGTTTTTAAGAAACCACCAGCCTGTTCTCCATTGTCACTGTAACATTTCGTATTCCCACTAGCAATGCATAAGGGCTCCGTTCTTCCACATCCTCACCAATACTTGTTATTTTCAGTCTTTTTAACTTTAGCCACTCTAGTAGGTGTGTAATGCCCTCTTGTTGTGGCTTTAATTTGCATTTCCTTGATGACTAGCAACGTTGAGCATCTTTTCTTGTGCTTATTGGCCATTCACAGATCTTCTTTGATTACTTTTTAATGAAAAACACATTTGCATCCAAACTGAACTTATATTGTCAGCAGTTAATTATCACTTGTCAAGCAAGTGTGTGCCCAGATTGTGGATTTAATTTTCATACAGGTTTGCAAAAGCCTCGTTCCTCATGTTTGACGAGGCCTCTGTGAACGGGAGACATTCATTGCTGGACATGGTGCTTTTTTTAAAGCAGTTTTAAAAATAAATAGGTCTTCTTGGTGTCCAAGTTAGGGCTCTTTGCAAAAACCAGTCTAGCTTAGGCAAGAGGAAATTGTGTGAGTACCAGGCTTGGGGTGGGGGGAGCGTCTCATGGAAGACCCTGCCTCGCTAGAGCCTGAAACCAGGGCTTGCAGCCCCCGCTGGGACCCCGCTGGGACCCTAGACAGAGGCCCACTGCCCACCCCACCCCATCTCAGCTTCTCTCTGGGCACCTGTTCATCCTTCTCTCTACAGCTGGTTTCCCTGCTCCTCTCCTCTCATTGCCAGAATCACCTCCCTCCTCCCTTGAAACCACACACCCTCAGGTCAAGGGCCAGCAGAGACGGACCTGACTGGTGTGTCTCATCCTGCCTTGGCTGCTGGCCCGCCGGTGCCCTGAGAACCCTCAGCCTCTCGGATCTGTAAGTGTCACCAGGTTGACCTGTATTGTGTGTGTTGCTTTTCATCACGCAAGTAGAGCTCTTTCCTCGGCTGGGCAAGGAGCCAGAGCAGGAGGTGTCTCTGCCTGGCAGTGGTGGGGCCGGGAGCCCGAGGAAGGGGGCTCAGGGTAGGGGGCTCATCAGAGCTGGGAGCAGAATCCATTCCTGACTCCTGAGAGGGTGAGGGTTGCCACCCACTGCACCCTCTTCTTCCTCTCCCTCCTAAGGGGAGTTGGGTGGAGCGTGGGGGATGGGAATGACACTCACAGCCCCCCCTCCCCTCTGCCTTGGGGGCTCACCTTCCCCTGCCTCTGACCTTGGCCAAACGAACACCTCTGTGTGTCACGTGAATGGGTGAGAGTGTGTGCGTGGGGGATGTGTGTATGTGTATCCGGGGGGGAATACGTGCCTGTGTCCACGTGTATCTGCGTCTGTCTCTGCCTGTGTGTATCTGTGTCTCCGTGTATGTCCATGTGTGTGCTGAGCATATCTGCACACCCGTCTACACATACAGAGGTTCTGGATGGAGCCCACGGGGGTCTGACTCCAGGCCCCCGGGACTCCCAGTCCAGTGCTATCTCCACTTCCCACGCTGCCCCCCCATTACTGAGGAGAGCGTAATGCACCCCAACCCCACCTCCACACAGACCACCTTTCTCTCCATCCCCAGCTGTAATTGACATAAATGCCGTTCTAATTTCTAATAATTTTGTGCAATTTGTAAAATGGTTTCTTTAGTTCCTGCAAAAAGGGCTACACAGTCGGCTCTGCTGTGCTTCTCCCTGGAAGATTTTGATGAAAATGATGTGGCAAAAAGTGTTGTCTTATAGTTAAGCAAAAGGAAGGAAAAAATAATAGAGCATCCTGAGGGGGAGGGAGTGCGGAGAGAAGACAGGTGGTCAGGGAGCATGCAGTGATCACAGGAAGAAGATGGGGAGCCTGTTATTTCAACAAATCATTTCTTAACTAAGGGTTAGTTCCATTCATGTACTAATAGGCCAGCCTCGCCATCTCCTGTGATGGGAGTTTTTTTCCTTCCTTTTCTCCATCCAGCCCCATGGCCCTCAGCCCTCACCACTCCCTCCCAGGAACATGGGGCTGACACCAGTGGAAAACTCAGGGATGCTTTAGCATAAAAACAGATGTGTTCGGAAGAATCTTCCATACAGGCTGGGGGCAGAGATGCAGGTGTGGGCCATGCAGGTGGGAGAGACTGAGGTCAGATATCTGACCCTGAGCCGCCCACTTCCCTGCTCCGCCCTCCTGCCCCTGGACACTGGCAGCTCCCACAATGTTTCTCTCAGGAAAGAGGGTAGATGGCCTTTCTTGCTTTTATTTTTATTTTCAGAGTAGCGTTTTCACATAGATAACTATCACAACTTTCATTCCAATTTGATGGACATCTGGGAATCTGGTAAGAACTTTTTCCTCCGCTGCTGCGAAGCCCCCGGCTCCCTCCACGTGTCCCTGAGATGCCAGGAGTGAGCAGTGAGGCACGTGAGAGAGGAGAGGCCTGAGCAGGACCAGGAGGCTCGCCCTGCCCCGCCCCTGCCCTCTGCCTTCTCCCGCCCTGGATGAGGGTCCTACTGGTAACAGGTAACCCGGACAACCTCTGCATTGTCCCAGGCCCCTCACAGACCTGGTTGCCGAAGAGTGAGTAGAACAGAGCATCACAGTCTCATTCTGCCCAAGAGGCGAGCTGCCCAGCCCGCGTCACGGCCAGTGCACGCACGAGCAGTGACGTCCCTGACCCCAGGGCAGAGACGCCCCTCGCTAGGCCAGCGGAGCTTCTGTGAGAGACGTTCCTGGTGGCTCCAATAGCCTTGCCCAGTAAGGAAAGCAGGTGACCTGTCTACCCACCGCCACCCGCCAACCTGTCCAGGTGCCAGGCCTCGTCTGCGGAGGGCTGTGGCTCTGGTTCTGTCCTCATGGTTCAGGAAGCTGTGAGCAGAGCAGGCAGACCCTGTCCGCATCTGGTAGCACCTGCAGGGTTTGTCCCACACCGGCCCACGTCCCCTGTCCTGTCATTCCCTCTGGCCTCCCTGGTGAGGATGTTCCAGGCAGAGGGAACAACACGTGCCAAGGCTCAGACGTTTGGGTGGCAGGAGAAAGACCAGTGTGCCTGGACCACCTTGAATGGGGGGATCAGAGGCGGACAGAGTCAGACTTCCCTGGGCCTTGGCGGCTGCATCAGGAATTCAGGACTTGAGCTTAAATGCCACAGTAAGTCTCTGAAGTATATTAAAGTTGTATTTCTAAAGCTGCCTCTGGCTGCTTTGTGCTTAGAGGCGATGGGGATGAGACCTCAGGGCCCAGGGCCACTATCAGCGTGGACGGTGCCCCCGTGAGGCAGGAGCCCTGGGGTGTACAGCAGAGCAGGGACGGGCCTGCCCCGAGTCTTACAGGGTCACCCAGCTCCTGCGGGGAGAGTGACGGGAGCATGGCCAGGGCAGAGGCAGGGACGAGGCAGAAGCCCACTGCACCGGTCCAGGCATGATGGTGTAGGACCAGGGTGAGAGCCTGGACAGTGGGAGACGATCTCAGTTCTGGGGTTAAGTGACAATCAAGCAAATGGAAATTATTCACCCCCTATGTATTAGGCATTATCAGTTCTTAAAACTTCATACTACTTTATCTAACATCTCCTTCCTTATAGAAAGCTATTCCAACAAAACAGAAGCTTAGAGGAAGATTAAAGAATGAAAATATTAATCGCAGTGTTACTCATAATAGTAAAAAATGAAGCTATCTAAACTACATAAATAGGATGTTAAATAAATTATGACATATTAATCAAATGGACTAGTTCCAAGAACTTATGAGATGGAAAACTGGTCAGAGGCGAGTGTCAGGCAAGAAGTACCCAAATCGGTGTGTGCAGAGTGGAGGGCACAGCTGGGGTTCTCCAAGACCCAGTTCTCCTGAGCCGCCCGCCCTCACAGTGGGGGAGTAGCACGCCCCCATCACCCTCATGTCAAGTCTTCATGCCCATGAGACTTGCTTTGGCCAAGGAAACATGAATGGAGGTGGGGAGTGTCCCTTCCAGGAGGGAGCGCCTAAAGGTCAGAGCTCAACATTCCAATCTTCCTTGTCACAGTTGAGAGACACACGTGGAGATGCTGACATCCTGAAACAGTGGCACCTCCATCAGTGAGGGTCCCTGGTGATGAGCAAAGCCCTCCCCGCTGACTGCAGTGGGCACATGACAGGAGCGAGGATGACCTCGGTTGTTTTGGAGGGTTGTTCATTATTGCATCATATCTGAGCTTATCCTGACAGTCACATAAAAATGAAAATGTGCACGGACAAACAGAAGAGTAAAGATATCAATAATGTATCGGCCACTATCTTTGGGAGATGCGGCATCAGGTGATTTACGTACCCTCATATTTACCATTTTACACTCCAAACGCTTCACCGGAAGTAGGCATCACTTACTTTAAGGGGAAAGGTCAGTGTTATTAACAAGAGTGCTGGGCCCTGGCGAGGCTGTCCCCATCTCAGGCTGCATCTCAGGCTCCGGGCGCACCGAGCGGCTGTCCGGCCCAATTAGCCCTTTATTACAGATGGTTCTGTTCTCTAATTGTCTGCCCTGCGTAACTTAGCAGGTCACCTACTGTCTTGTTCTCAAATGTTTAATTTAGTGTCTCTTGGCCTCGGTTTCTCATCTCTGAGTGCAGCAGTGGCAGAAAGGGGCATCTTTTTTTTTTAATTAATTTTTATTAGAGTATAGTTGCTTTCCAACGTTGTGTTAGTTTCTGCTGTACAGCAAAGTGAATCAGCTATATGTATACATACATCCCCTCTTTTTTGGATTTCCTTCCCGTTTAGGTCACCACAGAGCACTGAGTAGAGTTCCCTGTGCTATACAGTAGGTTCTCATTAGTTACCTATTTTATACATAGTAGTGTATATATGTCAATCCCGATCTCCCAACTATCCCACCCCTCCCCTTCCCACCTTGGTGTCCATATGTTTGTTCTCTACGTCTGTGTCTCTATTTCTGCTTTGCAAATAAGTTCATCCGTATCATTTCTCTAGATTCCGTGTATAAGCGACATTATACAATATTTGTTTTTCTCTTTCTGACTTATTTCACTCTGTATGACAATCTCTAGGTCCATCCACGTCTCTACAAATGACCCAGTTTCGTTCCTTTTTATGGCTGAGTCATATTCCATTGTATATATGTACCACATCTTTATCCATTCCTCTGTCGAAGGACATTTAAGTTGCTTCCATCTCCTGGCTATTGTAAATAGTGCTGCAATGAACGTTGGGATGCATGACTCTTTTTGAATTATGGTTTTCTCTGGGTATATGCCCAGGAGTGGGATTGCTGGGTCATATGGTAATTCTATTTTAGTTTTTTAAGGAACCTCCATACTGTTTCCATAGTGGCTGCATCAATTTACATTCCCACCAACAGTGCAGGAGGGTTCCCTTTTCCACACAGAAAGGGAGATCTCTAGAGGCCCCTCAATGCCAACACTCCCTCGGGGCCTGGAATAATAAGGGCTGACTCTATGCCAGGCCTGGTGCTCAGCCCTTCATGTGCATTAGTTCACTTAATCGTTTCAACAGTCCTATCAGGGAGGCACTGTTGCTATGCCCCCATTTTAAAGCTGAAGATACTGAAGCACAGAGAGGTTTAGGGACTCATCCAAGGTCACACAGCTCAGAAGCGCTGGAGCTGGACCTTGAACCCCAGCAGTCTGCTCCCCAGTCCCTGCTCTTCCTGCTGTACCAAGCGTCGGCCTCTACTGTGCCCAGACCCTGTGCCGGGGCTGGGCTTGATGCCCATTGTCAAGATGGCGGCATCCACCTGCAAGCTGATTAATGATCATCATCATAATAATGATAACCGTGCCAGTGAACATGCATTCGGGGCTCATCGTGTACCAGGCTTTTAACACACATTAGCGGGTGGAGTCTCCACAACATCCTTCCCACCAGAGACTGTCACAATCACTGTGTTACAGAGGAGAATCCGAGGCACAGAGAGGCCCTGGGTTTGCCCAGAGTCCCACCTCCAAGTGCTGCCTGGAAGTGCCATGTCAGCCCAGGAATCTGCCTCCCGCTGAGGCAGCCTCTTCAGATCCTCACAATAACCATATGTGGGCAGTGTTATTGTGCCCATTTCACAGAGGGGAAAAGCGATGAGGCTCATAGAGGCTAAGCCACTTGTCCAAGTCACACAGCGAGTGAGCACTGGAGACTGAATCTGAAGCCAGGTCTGTAGGATCCAAGGCCAGTCTCTTCTCACTGCGTCAATGGTGAGAGGCCCAGGTGGAGCCAGCACCCTCCAGGTGCAGGGGGAGCTGCCCGCCTGGGGGGCTTGGGGCCAAAGAGATCACCAGCCATGACACAACACAGGAGTAATACTAACAGAGTCTGTCACTGAGAGTGTCACATGTGTTAGCACATCTAAGTCTGGCCCCACCCATAAGGCAGATGCTTTTATTATCTTCAACTCACACATGAGGGGGCCGAGCTCAGAGAGGTTAAGTAATTTTCCTGAGGTTCCACAGCAAGCAAGTGGCTAGAAACCAGGGTTGGCCAAAACTTGTGGTCTAACAAGTAGGCCACACTTCCTCCCTCTACCACAGGAGCCATTAACAGAGAATGACTCTCCACTATTGGTGTTCGGAATCATAATATAAAACCCTTCAAGAGAGGTCCCCAAGGGTCTATATTCAGATGCTGTCCTGAGAACAGGGAGGATGACCCAGGGCAGCCGGAGAGGGGCAGGGGCTTAAAGGAAAGAGCTTCAGAAGAGATCCAAATTCAGGCCTTTCTATCCCCCTTGCCATCTAAATAGCTATCATCTATTTACTCAGGGCTGGAAGGGCATCTGGAAGACCACCCAGACCAGGGGTCTCATTCCAGGACCATTAGAGTCACCGGCTTTAAAACAAGCCTGATGCCCACACACCCTCACCCACCCATTGTACAGACAGGGAGACAGAGGCTCTGGGAGCTGAAGAAGGAAGTGTGGTGTGAGGACTGAGCTCAGGCCTGTCCGGGTCCACCCTCTGCTTCTCTCATCTCCTGAGACATCCCCCGGCTCGGTGCCCTGCACACTAGGGACTGTCGGCATTTATCTAAATCCCCCTCCATCCCTGAGAACAGGGACCCTTCCTTGCTTCTCTCTGCTCCCTTCGCCCTCAGCATGGGGCCCCCGCCGGTGACCCAGAGCCATACACATTTGCAGAAGCCACAAGTGGGTGGAGGGCCACCCTCCCTGGGTGAGCTCGGCCCCCCGCCGGCCAAGCCCGTGCGCGTTTTATCTCTCAAGGGCCAGAACAGCTCCGCCCTCACTTCCTTCAGTTCTCCGCTCAAGGTCACCCGCTCAGCGAGTTCTTCTGGGACCCCCACCAACCACTTCAGTTCTCTGCACGTGGCCCATTACCACCCGGCACTGTCGTGTCTCCCCCCACAGGGACACCCGCTCAATCCCGGTGCCCAGAACAGAGCCCGGCACGTCGTGGGCACTCAGCAAACTGTTGGGTGAGAGAGTGATGGGTGAAGTCTCAGTTTCCCCGCCTAGAAAAGGGGACGTTCACTCTCGGCGGTCTTCAGGGTCTCTTCCACACCCATCCCCTACAAGGTCTGTCTCTCTGGGAGCTGAGAGGACCAGGAAGGCTGGAAACGGTGGGGATGGGCACAGGTCCGAGCGGCGGGCCGGCAGGGGAGACAGCCAAGGCATCCCACAGGGCTGGGCTGCAGTTTCATTTCACACTTGGTGTCCAAGTTTGCATCACGGTGCTGGCCAGGATCTTCAAGTGCAGTTATTAAATGTGATGTACCATAGGTGTATAATTGTCAGAATGGTTTTGCATATTTTGATAAATCTATATGTATGGGTTGTAATTACCCATCATTAGCATATGCTTATGTTCTCATAAGTGTACATTCTTTCCCCGAGGATGCAAGTTGCCAATTCACGACCAAGACACAGGGACCCCAGCTTAGTGCTCATGTGTCCCCATCACGCAGGACATGGAACGTGTCCATTCATCATCCTGGGGAGGAGGGGCAGCGGGGAAGGTGGACAAATCTCCCCACACCACAGGCAGGTCTTGGGGTCCTGGAGCTCCGGGAGGACAGAGAGAAGGGTCAGGAGAGAGAGGTCAGCCCCAGCCACCAGCCTGGACCAGGTGACAGTCAGCAGGGGGAGGGGTTACCTGAGCACCTGCCTGTGGCTCCACCCAGGGTGCTGCAGGGGGTCAGAGCTGGAGCCCCGGCTGCCCTCACTCACCTGGGGTCACCCTTGAGCCTCAGTTTCCTCAGCTGTAAAATGGGGATGAAAGCAGCTCCCTCCTCGAGGGGTGGCTCTGAGGATTAAGGAAGCGAGTGCAAGTGAAGGGCACCCAGCAGACGCAGGAAGTGCTCACTTGGGTGAAATGATGCTCCGGCTGTTGTTACCCCAGGACTGAGACAGAGGAGGCACCCGGGCCCATTTCACAGATGGAGATAATGGCTGCGATGGTTCCCAGCTGCTGACACCCCCTTGGGCCAGGCGCCTGCTCCCATGACTCCACATCCCCTTCACAAGCGCCCTAAGCGGCAGGTGTTGTTCAGGCCCCCTCTCTACAGGGGGGAGGTTATGCCCCGGGCGGGTCAAGTACCTCCGGAATCACACAGCCCGCAGGGGCAGGGGCTCAGAGCAGGGCTTTCTGCCCCCAGAGCCCAGGCTGGGCCACCACCCAGACCCCACGCTGACCAGGACACTCAGTCACAAGCACTGATGAGCAGGTGGCAGACACTGGTGGCTGCCCGCCCAGCAGCCCACCCCTCCTTCCTCACTCACAGAGCCCTGGGTCTGTTCTGCAGCAACAGGCTCAGGCCTGGTGGGCCTCCCCAGCCCAGGGGAGAAGCCAAGCCTGGCAGCCCACCCCCCTTCTCCAGACATTGTTTTAGGGGTGAGAGTGTGACCCAGATCTGGCCATTGAGATATAAGGGGAAATCTGGTAGAGGGACTTCTGGGAATTACTTTTTCTGCCTCACTCCACTCCCTCCCTTCGTCTCAACTTGAATGTTTTAGTGTGAGACATGATGTTTGGGGCTGCAGTAGCCATCATGCAACCATGAGGCAACAAGCAAGGCAAAAGGCCAGTATGGTCAAGGATGATAACCAGGAAAGAGGGAAAGACCTTGGCTTTTTGGCATCACTGAGTGTCTGACCAACCCCAGAACTACCTCCCTCCAGACATCTCTTTATGCCTGATCATTACATGTCTCAGTAACTTGAGCCACTGTTGTTGGATTTTCTGTTACTTGATACCCAACACATCCCAACCGATGGAACCACTTACCATGTGCCCAGTCCATGTCTCTCATAACCTTCAACACGCAGAGTCAGGGCTACTCGTCTACACCTCTGACTCCCATATCAGACCCTAGACCACGACGGCCAAGGATGGTAAAGAAGAGAGAGAGAAAGTGTCTGGGTTTGCTGATACCTCTGAGCTTCTGACCAGCCTGGGAGCCCCTCCAGACATCTGTTTATGCGAGATCATATCACATCTCAATGGCATGAGCTACTGTTGTTGAATTTTTTTATTAGTTGCTGCTCAGAAAATCTGAACTGATGGCAGCACCCCACTATGTGCCAAGCACCCAGCTATTTGTTTACAACTTCGTCTCCCTCACCAATTCTTGACCTATGAGAGGGCAGAAGTTGTGTCTTGCTGAACTCTGTACCTTCCCTGCCCTAAGGGCAAATAGGGCATGACACACAGTCAACCCAACTCCACAAGTAGTGGAACAGGGTAAATGATGAGCAAATGAATGGATGAATAAAGGAATGAGTGAATGGGTGAGCATAATGGATGTGCAAATGCTTTGCAAACTGGAAAGTGCTGAGCCCAAATGCAGGATTAAGATCTGGAAGGTGGACAGAGATGTGGGATGGAAGAGGGGCAGGGCGCAGAGCAGGGATTAGAGGAGAAGCAGCAGTCCCTTTGCTCCAGCAAGAATGAGGCACCGCTGTCTTCCCAGGCGTCCCCCTGCCTCTCCATCCTGCTGGCACAGACGTCAGGTCTAAAATCCCTACCCCACGTGCAGCCACTCCCCTGGGCTGCGGGAGCCTTTGACAGCTAGCGCCTGCTTCCCCAAGCCGGAGACACAGGCTTTGTGCTCTGCAATTTTCTCCCTAAAAAATTGTTTCAAGAAACCAAATGGCTATCATTACACCAGGTGCAATTCTTTGCTGCATTATTTTGTAAGAGATGGAGGACAGGGCACTGGGAGAGGAGGTGGCGGGAGAAGTGAGGAAAACCATTTAGGGTGAACAGGCTGTAAAGTTTCAGCTCCTGGTTTTGCAGGGAAACTGGATTAAAGAATCAAATCAAATGAATTTTGCCATCAGAGTGAGAGATCTGTCTCCCCTAAAATGCTTTAATTTGACAGTTGGCTTCAAGGGGGTTGGCAGAATTCATTTTGTGAGCAGACAAGATCAAAGAAGGAAGCAAAACACAGCCCGCCATGAGAACTTTCTTAACCGCTTGACATCACTGTGTTTCACTCAGAGTTGGATTTTTGGCAAAACTGAGAAGTCATTTTCTTTCCACTGACGTCTGATTTTATGGTGTCTGGAAAAGGTCCTGTGGGCGGGGGCAGTCAGCAGACGGGGGGTGGGGGGCCTCCCTGCTCTGCCCTCCCGACCTCAGATGCCCAGGGAAAGGTGGCCAAGGAGAGCCCTGAATAGTAACGGGCTCTGGGCCTCGACCTGTCTCTCCACGTCGGAGCTTCCCCAGGGCCTTGAGCCCATGCCCCCGCCCTCACCGTCTCTCTGCCAGAGGATGGATGTGGAGCTGGACATTGACCCCCTGACCCCATCCTGGCTGCTGAGATCAGCACCCGTCCCCAGCCATGATACATGCACATTCAGCATCTCCCTGGCCGCTGGGGGTCCCAAGTGGGGCCTGAGCCCTGCCCCCACCTTCTCATCATGGCATCTCCAGGCCCATTAAATGGGCGATTTACAGACCTGACACATAGATTTGTATTAGCTGCACCAAGATCAATTTTAATGCCTCCTCTAAGATTATGCCCTCAAACGTCTCCTTCCCCTTGGAGAGATCTGAGTGCTCTCCCCTCACCAATTACCTGGCAGCCACCTCCTCCTATCAGCCTGCCCACCTCCCTACCAACATACAGAGTGACTGTACTCTGTATTCATTCACTCATCAGTTACCATGGATGTATCAAGACGAATAGAACTCCCTTGCCCTCTGGAGGTTTATAATCTGTTTCTTACTCTACCATAGCCGGTCAGGGTGGAGGAACTGGGTTGGACCTCAAGAAGCACGTCTTGTGGGGAGGGGCAGTGCAGTGCAGTGGTTACAGGCAGAGACTCTGAGGGTGACAGACCTGGGACTGCATCCCAGTTCCACGGCTCACCAGCTGTGTGTCCTCAGGCAAGTAACTTAACCTCCCTGAGCAGCATGTTCCTCACCTGGAAAGTGAAGGTAACCGTAGCTGCCTTGCAGGCCCTCCGGGCTGACTGAGACATGGTGAGGGAGGAGCCTGGCACAAGGTGGCGCTCACTTCAGAGCAGCCTTTATCCTCTTGGAGGGAGTCGCGCTTTGGGGAAAGGACCAGGCAAATCCCAACTCCACTCCTTCTGCCTCATTTGACCTCTCTGAGCCTCGGTTTCCTCATCAGTGAAATGAGGAAAACACAGCCTGAGCCTCGGGAGGGGATTGGGGGAGGAGCTGGAGGCGGGGGAGGTGAATCGATCTGGACCCTGAAGGTCCAAACCCAACACTACCCTCCGCCACGGGAGCCGTCAGCTCCTCCTCCCGCCTTCTTCGTCTCCACCTCGGTGTTGGGGTCGCGTGAAGGGCGGGGTGGGGGAGACGTGCAGGGATGAAGTCCCAGTCATGCCCTGAGCCAGCGTTTGATGCCTCAGTTCCCTGCCAAGTGTTGCCCAGGCTCTGGGGACCCCTCCAGTGATGGGGAGCTCACCACCCCCTGGGCTGGGCGGCAAGAATCCCAGGGCACCAGAGGGGATGCGGCAAGGAGTCCTGAGCTGCTGCAGCCTCCAGGCACCGGCCCTGCAGGGCGCAGCCGGCCCAGGGCCACGTCCTGAGAGGTGCCCCCAGCGTTGCAGGAGCAGTTTTCTTCCTTTCTCTATGAAAGAGAGGAAATAAAAGAACCTATACTGTAAACACATTTGGCCCCTGATGTGGCCAAATGTGTTTACAGTACAGATTCCAGGGATGGTGCAGTGGTCTTGGCCACTCATCAGTCACGTTCAGGCAGCACAGCGTGGTGGGAAGAGCCCTGCTCTGGGATCCCCATCCACCTTGCTGTGTGCTCTTGGGAAATCAAGCTCCCTCTCTGGGCCATTAGAAGGTGCGATCAGTGGGCAACACATAATTGTATAGGGAGGGGTGGAAAAGACACTGGACAAAAAGGGAAGAGGAAACTTCTTATACCGAGAAGGTGAGGAAGGGAAAGACCAAAGAGGGGTGACCCCAGTGACCACGACCTTCCCCCAAACCTGGCTCCCAGGTCCTGACTGCACTGGAGGCTTCACCCTCCACCAGGAACCCTGGGGCATCTTGACCCCTCCCACTCCCTCCCTGCAGCCCACATCAAACCCACCTCCAGTTTCATCTCCCTAGACCGCTGCCATCATTCTCTCTCTCCAACTCCATGGCCTCTTCCCACCCCATCATCTCCCGTCATCTCCCATCTGGACCTTTTCTTAGCCTCTTTCCCGCCTCCTGTCCACCGTCCTCTCCTGACCAGAGACTGCAATGAGCGATTCACCACAGTAATCCACTCAGGCCTCCTGAGTTCTGGCAGTCCCCACGGGCTCTCAGCAGGAGGACAGAGATGCTCCCCGTGGCCCACCTGGTCCAGCAGGGCCCAGTCCAACTCCCCACCTCCAGCCTTACCTCCTTCCTCCTTTCCCATCACATCTCCACCCAGCCTGAAGCACCACCACTCAGGCCCTGAATTCACCACCACCACGACCACCACAGGGCCTTTGCACACGCTGTTCCCACGGCCTGGAGCACACCTCCTCCCCATCTCCTCAGAGTTTCCCGTCCTCGCCCCTCAGATCTCAGTGCAAGTGTCCCCTCCTCAGGGAAGCCCTCCTTGACATTCCAGTCAAGGTCAAACCCTGGCGCAGGCTCCCGAGCCCTGGGAACCTCGTCCTGGGCACACTGGTCACAGGGCAGGTTCCAGGTTATTTGGGAACCGTCTGTGCCCACACTGGGCTGTGAGCTCAGGGCCAGGGAGTGTCCTTGTTTCGTTCACTGCCATAGCCCCTAGAACAGGGCCTGGCACATCGTAGGTGCTCAGTAAATACTGGTGGGAGGAAGGCATGGAGGGAGAAGAATCGGTGGAGTTCGCTCTGTTCAGAGGTGCCTGGAAAACAGAACAGAGACACAGGACTATAGGAGGGAGGACCAGGGGCCCCCAAGCCACAGCCGGGGACTCAGGAGATGTCATCTCCAGCCAGGAGCCCCTGAGGCCGAGTTGGGGGACAGAGGATGAGAATCACTCTGGGAAGCCCCAGATGGAGGCCAGAGAGGCAGGAGGGCCAGGAGGGACATGGTCTCCCCAGAGGAACATGGTCTCCGCTCAAGGCTCCCATCTTCGGGAGGACCCGCCACTCTGACCACATCCCTCCCCTGCTTCCGAACCATCCATGGCTCCCAGCGCTGCCTGCTCAACCCACCTTCCCTGCCAAACCTCCCTCCATTCATCCCCACAGACCCTGGGCCTCAGGCCCCCAGACCACACCCTGGTCCCTAATCTACCACATTCTTCAGTTCAAGTGTCACCTCTTCCAGGAGGCCTTCTCTGATTCCCTTTGGTGCTTGTCCCTCCTCCATTCCCAGAAAACCCAGCAGATGTCCCTCCTACAGAGCTTGTCTCAGTCTCACCACTAGATCGTGACCTATTGGAGGTGGCAGGAGGTTTTATTCTTCTCTCCCTCATGCCTGGCACACAGCCCGGCACACAGTGGCTCTCAAACTGGGCTGGACAAATGAATGAATGAGTGAATGAATGAATGAATGGATGGATGAACATTACTAGCCTCCATTTATTCAGGACCTGCTGTGTCCCAGGCACCGTGTTGACATATTACAAACATCGTTTCATTTAATCCTCCCTACAACTCCTTTGTAGAGTGTACTGATATATGCCCATAGTACAGACGGGGAAACTGAGGATCAGGGGGTTGGGTCACTCACCAAGGTCACACAGCGAGTAAGCTAAGGCAGTAGAACCTCCCTGCTCAGCTCCATCCGACGCCTCTCGCTCTCCTCCTAAGCTGAGTACACAGCTCACGGTCGTGTCCGGGGCTTCCCTGCTGATCCCTTCACTCACTGAGGACCCACGATGGCTGCTTTGGCTGAAAGTCATGATCACAGACATCCAGCCTCGGTTCTAGAGCAACAAAGAAGGACCCACCAAGAGTGTGTCTGCAAGAGTGTGTCAGAGAGTCTCTGCATCCACAGGAAACCCTCCCAGTCCCACCCACAGCTCCTCAACTGTCCCCAGCAACAGCGGAAACCCCTCCCAAGCCCACACAGACTCTGGGAGTTCCCTCTCCTCAGTCCTGGGGTGACCTATGGATCACGGGAACACAGGCTGTAAAATCAAGATCTTGTGTGTGTCTGCACTGAGCAGGGGCCACAGAGCCATTCAAATCCCAGAGATTCTGCAGAGGGGAGGAAATATCTCAGAGAAGAAGCAAAGAGAGCAAAGAGGAAACAGAGATGTGTCAGGGAGATTAATCCAGCGCTCAGACATGAAAGAAACATGTTCAGTTATATTCTGTTGCATTTCATTGAAATGTACATGTACTTAGCAGCCTGCAAGCCTCAGATTATCCAGAGAGAAAGCACAAGAAAGACAAGAGAATAAAAACACACACAGAAAATGATCCTGAAATTGGAGAACCACTAAGAGAAAAAAAAAAGCCAGACTTGAGACGAAAACTGCTGCTTGGCACCGAGGCCTCTCAGCAGGTCCCTGTGGCCGTGCAGTCCAGCACCAACCCAGATGCCCTGCTCACCGGCACCAGGGAACGTCCCAGGCAGGAGTCAGGAGGCTCCACCTGCCGTGTGAGAAGCCTGAAGCCTTCAGAGGCCGTCAGAGGGGCGGAAGGATGGAGAAAAGAGCAAGAAGAGATCACACTGGACCCAGCCCAGGACAAAAGGAAACCCCAGTGACCCCTGCTGGGAACTGTGCCCTCCTCCACAGGCCTGCTGATGAACCTGGGCCAAGGTGCCTCATGAATCAGACACCTCCTCCCTTCCAGCACCTTCTCTCCCTCAGAGAGGGTCTTGGAGAGAAGGGGCTTCCTGCAGCCTCCAGCTTCCTGGCCACTGATTCCATCCCATCATTTGGAAAACCATAGGACATTGCACCAGGCTGAGAAGCTGGGAAAAGACCCCCCCGCTCAGTGCGTGCATGTGTGCATGTATGTGGTGTGTGTGTGTGTGTGCGTGTGTGTGTCCACTCACAGGCTGCCAGACCAGGCTCTCCCTGACCAACACCAAAGTCTCCAGCCCCAGCTGGGCCCGCGGCTCTGCCAGCCCAAGAGTCCCTCAGGAAACTTCTAGGACCGGGGCCTAAAAAGCGTGTCTGAGCTGTCTCCTGCTGTGCAGTATTACTGAGGTACTGCTCTCTCTCTCTCTCTCTCTCACACACACATACACACACACACACACACACACACACACACGCAACACAGTCCATAGTCCAGGCCACAGGCCAGATTTCACCTTCTCTGCAGGAGTCCCTCCCTGGCCCAGCCCAGGTTCAAATTTCTGCAGCTCCTTACTGTGTAGCCTTGGCAAATTGCTCAACCTCTCTGACTCCAGTGTCCGCTTTCGTGACATGGGAATAACAGTCTGCCTCAGAATAGAATGAGATGGTGCAGGCAGTGCCTAGCATGGAGGAAGCACTCAGTGAATGTGTGTTGTTGCTAAGATTCTGCACTGTTTCTTCATCCTTCAAAACTCAGCTCAGACATGCCCTCTGGCAGGGCTGCTACCTGCCTGCACAACTCTAGGGGGTGCCATTCACCACATTTGTGGTACATGTGTGAGTTGTACAGTGCACAGCCTGCACAACAGTACACTGTGACCCTGGGTTCTGGGAAGATTTTCCTGACAGGTCCAACTTGGTCAGAGGCCCCTTCCTCCTCTGTTGTCCCCACCCCACCAGAGTGAGCTTCATGAGGAAAGGGACCTGGTCCTGCCCACCCTTGTGTCCCTAGGATCAGCTCAGGACCTGATCTGAAGTAGGGCAAACACCAGCAGCCGTTCTTACAACTAGTAAATGGCTGAACAGGGGTTGACACCTAAGTTTAGGCTCCAAAGCTCTTAAGTGCAGTCCAGAGAGGTCAAGTAACTAAAGTACACCTTACTCTGTATTGACAATGCAAAGCCAGACACCATTAGGTGGACAATTAGACTTGCTCTAATTGTGACTTGCTCTGGCCAATGAGATGTGAGA
Organism: Pseudorca crassidens; assembly: GCF_039906515.1. Classification (NCBI taxonomy): domain Eukaryota; kingdom Metazoa; phylum Chordata; class Mammalia; order Artiodactyla; family Delphinidae; genus Pseudorca; species Pseudorca crassidens. Next base: position 23,073,788 of record NC_090297.1, on the reverse strand, counting down.
GGCTACGGCGTCTGTCACTCCCAGGAGGGAGCTTTAATTGCCAGGGCCCAGTTTGCACAGTGATCTCAGAAAGCCCACGTGGAGGTAAAGCCGCGTTAGCCCAGAGCGGCTGTGGGGAGCAGAGCCGGCCACCTGCCCTGGGCAGATCAGCACAGAGAGGGGGGCCTCCTCTCAAGTTGGGGATGTTACAGTCACTGGTTACCACAGCATAGCCCGGGCCCCCCAGAGTGATGCCACCGCTGGAACCAGGTCACCTGAGAAGTCTGACCCCAGCCTCCAGGCCCCCATGGATGCTGGTCTCTGTGGGACGGGTCACTCCACGCCACCCTAGTCACATGTCTGGAGGGTCCTGCCAGTATCTGGGAGGCCGGCTCCCCAGGGTCTGACTTACCCAGACCTGGGCCAGACACACACATCCCATAATGATGTGCACATCACCCGAGAGCATCTGGGCTCCTTGCTCCTCTCTGTTAACTCGTCCCTTCAACAAAGAAGCACCTGGACACTGAGTCTGTGCCAGGCATGCGCTGGGCGCTGTGAATATCCAGGGAGCAGGACCGATGCAGCCCCTGCCCTCCTGGAGCTCACAGACTAGTGCAGGTGACAGTCGGTACCAGTGAACACCCAAGAAAAGAAATACAGAGTGCTGAGTGGGGCAAGGGGAACAATCAGGGGTGGGGAGAGGGCATGGGGGAGGGGAAGCAAGTCTGCAGCTGGGGTGGGCCAATCATAGTTAAGCTGAGACCCAAGGGTGAGAGGGACCAGCCAAGTGAAGGGAGGACAGGAAAAGGCATTCCAGGTGGAAGGAACTGCATATGCAAAGGTCCTGTGGTAGGAAAGGCCTTGGGGAGAAACAGCAGAGCAGGAAGAGGGGAGGGAGATGAGGGGTGCACAGGGCCGGACCACATAGGCCTGCTGGCCGCAGGGAGGAGTCTGCACTTGATCCTGGGGTCAAGGAGAAGCCACTGAAGGGGCCAGGAGGGGAGGGTCATGACTAATTCACATTCAGAGCATTATCTGGGCCCAGGGCTTAGCACAGGGCCTGGCACACATTAGTGCTCAATGAATGCTGGCTTACAATGGTGACACATGAGGGAAGAAAGGAGACACTCTTTAGGGCACTACCGACTCTCCCTGGTCAGTGTGCATGCTCCCTACGCCCAGCGAGGGGGAGCAGCTGCTGCTTGTGGAGCAGCTGCCGCTGCCTGGAACCCAGGCTTACCACGTGTCAGCTCACATGTCAGCTCATGTGTCTTCAGTGAGGACCCCACAAGGGGGGTGCACAGACGTCCCCAGAGAGTTACTGATGTTGTTTTTACAACAAAATAGGTCCAAAATGAAAACACCCTAACCCTAATTTGAAGACACGTGAAACAGGATTCTCATTAGAAAGGGTGTCAAGAAATATTTCAATGTGGAAATCAATGGACTCTCGAGAAAAGAAATACCAGCTGAATAATGAAGAAGGGCAAGTCAATAGAACTGAGAAAATATGGAGGAGAAAAGCCACAACTCTTTCCCTGATTATAGGGTCGGAAACACTGAATTGATAAAACAATGGCATTGAATTATGAGGAAACGTGCAACTTCTTAACAGAGGGGGCAGAAACCAGCTAATGTGATAATGAACCAATGAGGGAGCATCAGAGCCTATGGCCAGGTCTGAGCATTTTCTAGGCACATGAGTGATTCCCGAAGCCCAACCTGAATCCCAAAGTGAGGCCTGGGGCTGGACCTCGACCTGGTCCCATCCTCTCTGAGCTGCGTCTCCCCAATACCTTCTCTGGACCACAGGTTGTTCTGTCCTGCCTACCTCTCCACCCTCAGTGTGCAGTCTACCTCTTCCAGGAAGCCTCCCCTGATTACTCCAGACCCCAGTCACCCCAACTCTAGCCTCAGCCCATCTTCCCCCTAAACATCAGGTGGTCACAGCAGAATGTGAGATTAACAGATTACAGAACACAAAGGCAGATGGTAGATTCAAGTTCTCTCTCCTGTAGAAGGTAACCACATCTGGCAGTCCAACAGCACTTTTCAGTTGGCAGAGCCCATCCATGCCCTTCGACTTAGTGGACCCTCAGAATCCCAAATTGGAAGGACTTCCCCGGTGGTGCAGTGGTTGAGAATCTGCCTGCCAATGCAGGGGACATGGGTTCATGCCCTGGTCCGGGAAGATCTCACATGCCGCGGAGCAACTAAGCCCGTGTACCACAACTACTGAGTCTCTGCTCTATAGCCCGCGAGCCACAACTACTGAGCCCACGTGCCACAACTACTGAAGCCCATGTGCCTAGAGCCCGTGCTCCGCAACAAAGTGTAGCCCCTGCTCACCACAACTAGAGAAAGCCCACGCGCAGCAGTGAAGACCCAACGCAGCCAAAATTTAAAAAAAGATAAATAGGGGGCTTCCCTGGTGGTGCAGTGGTTAAGAATCTGCCTGCCAATGCAGGGGACACGGGTTCAAGCCCTGGTCTGGGAAGATCCCACATGCCGCGGAGCAACTGGGCCCGTGAGCCACAACTACTGAGCCTGCACGTCTGGAGCCTGTGCTCTGCAATAAGAGAGGCCGCGACAGTGAGAGGCCCACGCACCGCGATGAAGAGTGGCCCCCGCTCGCCGCAACTAGAGAGAGCCCTCGCACAGAAACGAAGACCCAACATAGCCAATTAATTAATTAATTGATTTTTTTAAAGATAAATAAATTAATTAATTAAAAAATAAAAAAAGAATCCCAAATTGGAGCTAAGAGTGTGAGTCTGGGGCCAGAATCTCTGCCTGCCTCCACCACCTCCTAGCTCCCCTGTGCAAGTTCTTTCCCCCATTTGACCTTCAGTTTCCTCACCTGTAAACTGGGGCTAACAATGCTATCTCTTTGTAGGATTGTTACAAGGTCTATACATGTAAAGCATGTAGGACAGTGCCTGGCCCGTAAAATCTGTCCGTCATGTCTGAGATCTTTATCATCCTCCCCATTTTACAGATGAGCAAATTGAGGCTCGGAGAGGCTAAGGCACTTGTCCAGGACCACACAGATGATGGCTGTCAGAGCCAACACTAACTCAGATCCATAGTGTCTGGACCCGCATCCCACCTACCATGTGTCAAGGGCTGTGCCCTTTACGCCTCATCTCGTCCCACAGTTGTCCTCGGAGGGAAGTCTCCTCATCTCCCATTTCACAGGTGAGGGAACAGAGGTCCGGTATGCGCATGGAACTGGCCCGAGGTCCCACAGCCAGTAGGGGAAGAATTCCCCAGAATTCAGATCCAGGGTTCCCTGTTCCCAAACCTGCAGGGAAGGCGGTTTCCTCCTCCCTTCCTTGTTCCCAGGCTGCAGGGCAACCGACAGGCCCCAGCTGAGGGGAGAGGGCTGCAGGGACAAGGGACCAGCTGGGGCCTGTAGGGAGGGCAGGCTGGGCAGCCACCCCTGGAGCTCCAGAGATCGCCCGAGTTCCGAACTTTGTCTGCCGGAAACTCTGCAGACTTCAATCCTTTGCAAAGCCAGAGGGCTTAAGGCAGAGACAGTTCTCCGAGAGCCCCGAAGGGGAGGCAGCAGGTGAAGCTCATTTCTTGGGGTTTATGCTTCCTGTTCCTCTTCTGCAGAGTTGCTCTAAGGGGCCAGCGATAAACCCTGTGAAGATGGATTTGTCATAAACTCATTATCTTTCCCTCCCCGGGGTCGGAGGTCACGTCAATAACTTCCTGCCCACTCTCCGGTGCAGATCTGTGGCGAGGCTGCAAGCCTGTTTTAGGAGCTATAAATCCATCCCCCTCCCCCCTGGAAATCAATTGGAAACCTGTTTGCTAAATCAACCCTAAATGTAAACGCACTCAAACTACAGGCCTATTCTGGGCTAGGCTGGGGCTCCGGAAGGACATGCCCAGAAGAGGCGCCACCCTGGAGTCAGACCCAGGTTCTGTCCAGGGTCCGGGGGCACAGTGGGGACCGACCAAGCCAGGCCCCATCAGGGACACAGAGAGCAGACAGCAGTGGGGAAACCTCAGCTGGGTGGGGCTCTGTGCTTAGCTCGCCCCCTCCTCCCACTCAGAGGCCCATTCCCTCCACAAGTCTTTCTGTCAAAGGGGAGAAGATCTGCTCAGAGAGGGCAGGGATCTCACCGGCTTCCCCCGAGAGTCAGGCTAAGGATGGGGAATATGGCCTGGTCCCTCAGGCCCACCTCAGTCCCTGAGACCAGGCTTTCTGGCTGCCTTGAACATGGAGTCCCAAACCCAGGCTTTTCCTTAGAGTACGCTGGCTCTGAATTAAACCAAGAGGTTCATCCCCATAAGCTGCTCTGGCTGTTTTCAGAGAAGAGAAAACCTTCACATGCAGGCAGAAAACTGACCGTCCTCTCTTCACAGAAATGGGGGCACTATTCCTGTGAGTACTGCTAGGGTTCTAGTCTCCTCTTGGGTTCTAGAACAGAAGGGAACAGGCCACGCTTGTTTGCTGAGTGAATTGACTGATTGATTTGGGTGGGTCAGATCCAGATAGATGGAATTTGGGGATAATCTTTGACCAGATTTCTGCAACAGCAATATTCTCCGTCACCCATGGGGACAATTTTAAAGCAAGATTGCAAATTCTTTGATGTCTCCTCTCACAACCCTTTGATCAACAAAGAATGGTGGAAGCCATATGACGTCCAGGGCTAGATCCCAAAAGCTCCCATGTGAGAAGCCCAACCACCCACAAGGCTGCCATGATGTGAGGAAGCCCAAGCCACAGGGGAAGGCTTTGGTCAACATTCTCAGCTGAGCCCAGCCTTCAAAGCCATCCGGACTCAACCATCAGACACGTGAGTGAATGATTCTCTGGTTGCTCTCAACACCCAGCTGTTCAGGTCACTCCCAGCCATCTGAATCTTTCCTGCTGAGGCCCAGACATTGTGGAATGGGGATCAGACCGCCCCCACTGCACCTCGTCCGAATTCTTGACTCACAGACTCTGGTTGTTATTTCACATGACTAAATTCGGGTGGGAGCGGGGTGGAAATTATTATATAACAATGGATAATCAGACTACCAACCTAGGGACAAAACAATGTTCAAAGTGGTTTGACTCTGAGGCTCTACCTTAAAGTTCTCAGGAAGTTAGTGTTTTTATCCTGAGAAAGACCACCAATGCTGAGTGTGTTGGGTAGCCTTTGCTGTGTAACAAGGCACCCCAAACCTCAGAAACGAAACAGCAGCAAGATATTGTTTCTTACAAACCAGTGGCTGGCTAGGTGATATCTCTGCTAGTTTCACCTGGACTTACCCCTGTGCTGCATTCCATCTGGCCTGGAAAGTCCAATCTGGCCTCCTTCACTCCCCTAGTAGTTTGATGTTGGCCAGAGGGCCTCAGCTCTCCACATGCCCACTCATCCTCCAGCAGACCAGGCCGGCTTCCTTACCTGGCGGTCTCAGAGCAACATTCCAAGAGGGTAAAAACAGAGGCAGCTACGCCCTGAGGCCTACTCTCAGAAAGAGTATAATATCTCTTCTGCTGAGTTCTAGGGTAAAAGCCAGCCACAGGCCTGTGTAGATGCAAGGGGTGGGAAAGGAGACTCCATCTCTTGATAGAACAAATGGCAAAGTCATGCTGCAAAAGTGCATGCATAGTATCTGTGGAACCTAGAAAAATGGTACAGATGAACCGGTTTGCAGGGCAGAAATAGAGACACAGATGTAGAGAGCAAACATATGGACACCAACGGGGGAAAGTGGTGGGGAGGGGGGGTGGTGTGATGAATTGGGAGATTGGGATTGACGTGTATACACTAATATGTATAAAATGGATGACTAATAAGAACCTGCTGTATTAAAAAATAAAATTCAAAAAAAAAAAAGAAAGAAAAAGCTATTGAAAACAGAAAAAAAAAGTGCATGCACAGGGAGATGGAGGAACTGTGGCCCTATTGTACGACCTACCCCACTGGGGAAGCTCTAGGTGAGTCAGTGGGAGAAGACTGTGTGTTCTGTGTGAAGAGAGAGGCTCAAGGGTAAACCTAAGGCTCCCAGGGGGCTTAGGACAAGGCAAGTCCAGCTCACCACTGCATCCCCAAGAGGAAAGAGGTACATGTTCTTTCTGCATGGCCCACGTGTCGTCTGGCCAGTCCTGCCCCCAGTGTCAGGGAGCCAGACACTCCCCTCCCCGGTGTTATGTCTACATTTGCTTTCTATTCCCGGCCCCACAGTCTCCTGCCATGGGGGGCGGTTTTGAACACACACAGAGGCAGCCCTGCTGAGTACCTGGGGAGATGTGGGTGGCAGTGGGGTCTGGAGGGGCTTTGGCTGCCAGGCTGAGGGTGCTGAATGGGTCTCCGTAATACAGCTGAATGGAGATCCATTCCCGGAGGCATCCCAGGAGGAAGGAAGGGGGGGAGATAAAAGCAAAAAGAAAAGCTGGGAGATGGCGGGAGGTTAGGGCAGGTTGAGAAAGGAGATGCCTACGCCCCACTGGAAGCCGCCCGTGGTGGGGGGAGAGATCCTTCCTCCCAGCCCCCACCCCAGGTGTCTCCCACCAACAGCAGGTGGAATAGGGATCCAAACCAGTCTTGCCTAAATCCTGAAGATCTGTGCGCCTGGGGACCAGGATCGGCCTCGCTCGGATCAGATACAAAATTCAGACTAAATCATAGTGGCCAGGGGAGGGGACAGGCCAAGCAAGACCAAGGGCACCCCTACTATCACCATTTGGAAAGGGATGGGGGGGGCAGATGGCTTGAGGAGGGAGGAGAACTCTCTCAATCCTCAGGAGGAAACAGAAGAGGAAACTGTGGCTCAGAGAAGAGGAACTTCCCAAGGTCATCCAGTGATAAAGCAGCCGAGCTGGGACCTGAACTCCAGAGCCTCTGCTCCAGCCACTGGGCAGCAGAGCCTCAGGCTGCAGACTTAAGAGACCCCACAAAGGCTGGAGGGACTGCGGAGCCCCAGGGACAAGACGAAAAGGTCCTGAGTCCCGGGACACCAGGGAAGGCAGGTGCTCTGCCCTTGGTGCCCTCAGCCCCTCTCTGAGGGCTCGGCTGCGTAAGCGCATCCAGGGTGTGGTGGCTGAAATGGGGGCGCATCTCGAAGCTTCCAGTTCTCACAACCAAAGCCGATGCCAGTAAATTACTCCAAATAATGGGGCTGTTTGCTCAGGAAATCGAGAAGGCAGTACACAGTTGCCAAAGTAAACACAAACGGTGAACACGCCAGGCTTCTCAACACCGCCAGGCCGCTCCGCAGCAGCCTGCCCGCCGCCGGCTGAGACAACGCCACCAGGTTGTTTGTCTGTTGAGCTGAGCAACTGAGGGTCAGGGAATCAAAGAAAATCCAGAAGGGATAGGGTAGGGATCGGATGCCTTGAGAACCACTGAATATAAAACCCTTGGTTTACAGATAGGGAAACTGAGGCCTAGAGAGGAGGAGAGACCTGCCCAAGGACAGCAGACTAGAAGGCCGAGGTAGGTCAGGAATGTTCCCAGCACACTTGGCTAAGTGCAGGGTCAAGGTCATGGGGATAGGATGGAATCTGACAGATGATGAATAAGGAAACTGAGGCTCAGAGAGGGTAGGTACTTGCCCAAGGACTCACAGTTAGTGGTGGAACTAGGAGTTGGACTCCAGTCTGTCTGGCATCTTTTAATTGTGCTCTGCTGCCTGCATCTCTTCAGCCTCTGGATCAGGACTTAAAGGGGAGGGGTTGGGAGAGGTCAGGAAGAGATTTCCAGAGGCAACGGATGGCATTCCAAGCTGAGGGAAAAGCACAAGCAAAGGCACGGATGTGAGACCCTGTTTGGTGTACGTACCAGTTGGTCCTCTGGGTGGCAAGTAAAAGTCCCACTCGCCCTGCCTTGAACAGTTAAGGGACTCTACAAGCTCACATAACTGAGAGGGCCCAAGACGGTCAGAGGTAAGATGAATATCTCCCATTTGTCCAACCAGATCCACCCCACCCTGCTCCGTACCCCAGAAGGATGACCTGTGTGGACTGCTGTTCCTCTGACTTGTCAACCAGTGGGGAGCACCAAAGGAAGGCTGGAGGCAGGGAGACCAAGATATTCATTGCTTCTCTCCCCACATAGGGCCACCAGGGGCAGTGAACACACACAGCGTCTATGGGCAGCCCTCCCCAAACAGCCCTCTGCCTCCAGGTTCTGATAACTGCTCACTCCCCACTCACCCTTTTCAGGCCCAAGGGTAATAATGGCCCCTCTGTTACTCACCCTGGCATATGCTGAACTATCTCTTGTGGTGTCCCTCCACACTGCCTTCACTCTCGTAAATTGTCCACTTATTAAACTTCCCTCAAATTGCTCAATTTTGTTTCCTACTGAGGCCCAGACTTACAACATTGACTTCAGGTATGGCTTGACCCAGCAGCTCAAATGATGTCAACAGAGACCCAGGCTCCATCCATCTCCCTGCTCTGCCTTTTGTGATACCAGTTTCATCCTCAGGCTACCCATGGTAGCCCCCTTCCCCCTTACCTTCCTACCCCATCCCTGCCCCTCACACTCTCATCTCCAGTGACCCACGTTCTCTAAGTCTCACCTCCCCACATCACACCATTCAGGGGGAAGAGAGAGTCCCTTTGGGTAGCTGAACAGAAAAACCTATTTGTTTCCCTGAAACTGGAACAAACTTCTCTACATCTCATTGGTTCTGATTTGATTATGTTCCCAGGCAAGCCAGCAACTGTGGCCAATGGCTAACTGCCTCAAGCCAATCAGGGCCCACCCTGAAGCTGCGCAGGCCAATCCCACCTAAACCACATGATTGAGGATAGATAATGTGTCAGATCCATAGAGGGGGATCCAGGAGAGCCTGGAGATACGGGGGTGGGGGAAAGGCAGTGAGGAGGCAGTGGTCTAGGTGAGCGCTGATAGGGTCTGGCCTGCCACAGGGCTGGCAGCAGCGAGAAGCAGAAGGGCTCAGGGAGAGATGTGTAGACATCCATTCCTGCATCTCAAGGGCCCAGGTGCAGAACTGAATTCCAGAGGAGGCATCTGGCCCATGTGGCTCAGGACCTGCCTCCCAGGCCTTCCCAGACCGTGTTGATGGACAAACAGCCGCTGTAGGAAGTATGAACACAGAGCCAGGGCCCAGCAGCCACCCACACCTGCAAGTCATGGGGACCAGGCCACAGATGGAGCAAAATTAAGCACCAGATGGGCCTCAGACAGGGTAGGATCCTCTAGTGGGGAAAGATTGACAGCCACACAGGACAGGGGAAAGGCCTGGACTCCGGAATCTCACGGACCTTGGCCCTGCCCCTCATTTGCTGTGTAACTTTAGTCAAGTTACTGATCTCTCTGGGTCTTGGGCTTCTTATCTGTACAAAGATGGCTTAGACTTGATTAGAGGGACCAGCTGCCCAAGTCAGACTCTGGAAGCAACGCAGGCTGTAGCTTGAAGATCAGTCCCTGAGTCAGGAAAGGAGAAGTTCCTCTCAGTAGGCCACCACCCCACCACCCCCTGATCTACCAGAGAGGAAGCGCAGCACCTAATTAGACTGTTGAGGTGCTGGAGACATCATGGGCCTCGTTAGGTCTCTTGTTGAGCCTTATGTGTAAATTGACCAGAAAACCTGTCAGAAGTATCTGGGGACCCAAAGAGAGCAGGTGGTACTAGAGGCAGCATGACAGGGTGTCTCAGCAGCCCTACCCTGGGGACTTGCAAACCCAAGGACTCTTGTTAACTCAGGTCTGGCTGCTGATTGGAGCCCCTGGCGACGGGGAGGTAGTCCCCACCTGCAGGTGCTCCTTGGGGATGCACATGCCTGCCTCCCTGGCTAGCTACCTGGCTGCCCTCCATCTGAGAAACAGCTTCTGGCCCGCTAGGGGGCGCTGTGGAGACTAAACTCCCGATGCAGGACCTCCAGGGAAGACTGCACCCTGATATTCCCATCGTGGGTTCAGTCCACTCAGGGGCTGACCCCAGCGTCGGAAAGACACGGCAAGACTGGCTAATTAAATGGAAATGGAATATTCAAGAGGGAGCCAGTCTGGCCCCACAGGTGTGTCCCCTAAGCTGAATAGGGTATAACCACACCTTTAGGGGCCATTGTACTTCTCAGTCGCCCACACGAGCAGCTTTTGGCTACTTGAAGCTACCAATTTTGGTTCCAGGAAGTCTCTTGGGGTGTTTGGGCTTGGTTTACTGACAGCTCAGCCAGCTGTCCAGCCCTAGCAACTCTGGAAGCCCTTTTCTCAGACAACACTCCTAAGGACACGACATTATATTTTATATAGACATTATATTTGATATATACATTATATGTTCACCAACTCTTGGGCTGTGGCTAATGGCCTAGGTATCTGGTCCAGCACACAGGTGATGCTTGGCTGATATATTAAAGACACCCTTCTGTGGAGCCGTGAACTCTGCAAAGTCATTGCCACAGCCCAATGAGACATTTATAAACCCGTGTGGATGCCACACTCACATGACAGTCAATGGAACAATGAGGCCAATCAGACCTGACAGCCCAGGCAGCCAGCATCACTGCTGGGATCCTTCACTGGACTGGGCACAGCAGCCCTGCCACCATAACCTAATGGCTCCAAACATGGGTCTCCATCTGCATGACAAGGAGGGACCATGGTACCTGTCAGCAGTCACCACTCTAGCTGCTCACTCTTTGCAGGAAGGGGACCGGCTTGTGTAGTGCCTATTACAGTGTTTGCTTCATGCTCGAAAAGTGCTGGAGCCTTAGCCCTGGGTTTCTCCGCTTCACCACAACCCACTACATTGTAACATCCACGTGGGTCCACCACTCTGCCCTGTGGGACTTGGGGCAGGGGAATCAATGCAACTTTGCTAATGGTCCTACTGTTTGCTCTGTGGAGTAAAAGACGGTCTTGCTCTGGTCTAAGTCGCAAGTCTACTTCTGGCACCTGTGGAGTGGTGGCAGGGTTACTCCTTCCCATCCTCTGTGAGGTTGGGAATCTTCCCTGACAGGCCCCCAGGGCTGGGGAACAGACAGGGGAGCTCTCAAAACAGAAGTAGAGCTGCAGGAATTGCAGTCTTGGTACCTCCAAGGATTCTTTCTCCACCATCTTGCATCTCTCTTGTCTCTGCTTCATTCAGCAAAGTGGTCTCACCTGCTCTCATCAGACCCATGAGGACAAGAAATGTGGCCCCAAGCAGCTGTTTTCAGTTCCAGGATCCCCAAAACAAGAGTTTCTCCTACTAGCTCCAGCAGAAAGTCTCAGGGAAGGCTCTGATTGGCCCATCTCTGAGCCATCAATGGGGTCCAGAGCACAATACTCTGATTGGCCAAGCCTGGGTCACACGTCCAACACTGGGCCAGATGAAGTACAGTTAAGGAATTAAGGATTCTCAGAATCACACGGGTTGATGGAAGTTCTCACAGAGTGAAAGAGGTGCTATTGCTGGAAAGGGGTCGGGGGGGCTGTAAAAAGTTAAACATTCTACTCACCCCTCACGCACTTGCACTCTCAGAGTCTGTTCCATCTGGTTAATTCCTCCTCAGCCTTTAAGACTCAGCCCTGCCTTCCCCTCTGCCAGGAACCTCCCTGGCTAACTTCAGACTCTCTCAGAAGCCCCTCTTCTGTGTCCCTGCAGCTATCAGAGCCCCGCCAGCTGGTACAAATGCATCTCCCCCACTGGCCAAGACTCCTGGAGGGCAGGGCCCTGCATAGCCATCCTGGCTTGGCAGAGGTTTCAGAGGCAGCTGTGGGTGGAACAATTTGTTGAACTCCTCCTGACCTTCCCTAGGACTCACTAGTAGAGTAGACTGAAATCCTTCAAATAACTGCTCAGGCTGGGTCAGTCAATCCAAAGCCCAGTCAGTACCAGGAAGGAGAGGGAGGCAGAGCGCATAGGGCTGGCCCTGCAGGTGCCCCCACAGGGCGGTTCTGATCACTCTGCCCAAATGGCTACATGGCCAAGAGTTCTGTGTCATCAGGAGCTGGCCAAGAACTTGGCTGCATACAGCAAGCCAGTGGGCAAAGGAAAGATCCCTCCTCTCTTGCCTAGTGCTGGCTGCTTTTTCACAAACAGCCCCACCCAGGACCTGCAGCGCACATCTTCCTCAGCCTCCTGGGAACTCAGACAAGAGCTAGCCAGGCAAACCCTTCAACCCAGCAATTCCACATCTAGGTATCAATACCAGAGACAAACCTCCACATGCACACAGTAAGGCATGAACAAGGAGGTTCGTTGCAGTCATTTTTATAGAAAGAAAAATAGACACAACCTAAATCTCCTTAGGGGAATGATTTAGGAAGGAAGACAGGGAGGGAGGACATCCAGGCAATCGAACATGACCCACGCCTTGTGCAAAAGGAGGCAGCTCAGTATGTACCGACATGGAAAAAGGTCATTTATTGTAAATGCCGAAAAGCCAGATAACAAAGCTATACATATAGTATGGTATCTCTAATGCTTTTAAAAACACTCAGAGCAAACGGGCATAGCTCAGCGTACATTTTTATGTACAGAGATGCATATTCAAAGGGTCTGTAAGAATTACATACCACGCTGATAACAGTGTCTGTGGGGAAGAGATTGAAAAAACTGGAGGTGATTATGGAGGAGGATAGGACAGAGGCACTTTTCCTTTATCTGAGGGCTTGAATACGAAACAATGAGAATGTCTGTGCACAGCACTTGTGTAATTAAAAATAATTTTAAGTGAATGGGGAAAATGGCAGGATAAGCTTATTGCAACATTGTTATAATAGCAGATATAAAACAACCTAAATACTCATTTATAGGGAACTAACTGAATAAATGTGGGTGTCTATGGCAACAGAACACCAGACAGCTGGGAAAGAATGGAGCAGGTCCACGTGGGGAGATGTTCGCAAATGGAAAAGCAACTTGAAAACAGTGTGTATTGTGATGATCCCATCTTTGTTAAAGAAAGAAGACTTAGAATATACATAAAAATGTATGCCATATTATAAAGAGTGGAGCTTTGGAATTGTGCAGACCTGGGTTGAAATCTCTGCAGAGTTACTAACAGAGTGGCTTGGGTGGGTCACTCCACATCTCTGAACCTCAGCTTACCCAGCTTGTTCATGGAGGATTGATTGAGAAAATGTATCCAAAACGTTTGTCACAGCAAAGACAAGACAGCAAATTTATGATTTTGTTGTTGTTGTCATTTGCAGTGTTTCATCTAGAAAGTGGATTTGGGGCGGAGGGAATATGGTGCTTTTATTCCTTTAAAAAGAATTTTATTGAGGTATAATTGAAATGCAATAAACCGAACGTATTTAAAGTGTAAAACTGGCATGAAACTATCACTGTAATCAAGATAATGAACATATCCATCACCTCCAATAGTTTCTTCATGCCCCTTTGTAATCCACCCTTCGTGGTCCCCAGCCCCAAGCAAGCGCTGGTTTGCTTTCTGACCCTATAGATTCGTTTTCATTTCCTAGAATTTAATGTAAATGAATTCACACCATATATGTGCTTTTTTATCTCCTCCTCCCACTTAGCATAATTATGTGGTGATTTAGCCATGTTGATAAATGTATCAAGAGTTCATTGCTTTTTACTGCTGAGTAGTATTACATGGTCAGATTTCTACAAATCTTTTGTTAGATCAGCCCTAAGTATTTCATATTTTTATGCCATTGTAAATAGGAGATATGAATTTAAGTTTCTGATTGTTCATTGCTATCAAAATGATATTTTTTAATTTGTTAATGTGGTGAATTACATTTATATACATGTAACCCTATGTCTACTACATATATGATTATTATTATTATTACTATATATATTATAGTAGACATAGGGTTGTTCAAGTTATCTATTTCTTCTTGACAGAGTTTTGGTAGTCTGTGTCGTTAAAGGAATTGGCTCATTCCATCTAACAAATTTATTTGCATAGTTATTCACAGTATTTCCTTATTACACTTATAATGTCTATAGGCTCAATACTGCTGATATTGATGATTTGCATTCTCTCTCTCCCTCTCTGGCCTAACTAGAAATTTACCAAGTTTATTTATCTTTTCCAAGAACTAGCTTTTGGTTTCATTCATCCTCTCAATTACCTGTTTTCTATTTCATTGATTTATCCTTCAATTTTTATTATTTTCTTCCTTCTGCTTGCCTTAGATTTAATTTATTCTTCTTTCTCTAATTTCTTAAGGTTATTTTTAAAACATTCTTCTTTTCTAATATATGTATTCAGTGCTATAAATTTCCCTCCTAAGCATTGCTTTAGCTGCATCCCACCAATTTTGATATGATGTATTTTCATTCTCATTTAGTTCAAAATAAATTTTAATTTTCCATAAGACTTCTGCTCCTTCAATCCATGGGTTATTTAGAAGTATGTTGCTTAATTTCCAAATATTTGGAGATTTTCTAAAAATCTTTATTGATTTCTACTTTAATTCCATTTTAGCCAGAGAACATACTTCGTATAATTTATATTCTTTTGAATTAGTTAAGGTTTGTTTTTTGGCCCCAGACACAGTCTATCTTGGTGAATGTTGCACCATACTTGAGAAGAATGTGTTTTCTGCTCTTGTTGGGTAGAATAGTCTATAAATGTCAACTCGTTAAGTTAGTCAATAGCATTGTTCCAATCTTCTATATGTTTACTGGTCTGTGTCAATTGCGGATCAGTTTCACTGGACTTTTTCTCCTCCTTATGAGACCTATTTTCCTGCTTGCTTACAAGCCATGTAATTTTTGATTGGGTGCCAGACATTGTGAGTTTTGTCTTCTTGGGTGTTGGACATTTTTGTATTCTTATACATAATTTTGTGCTTTGTTCTGGGATGCAAAGTTACTTTGAAACAGTTTGATCCTTTCAGTCGTTGCTTAACCTTTGTTAGACAGTCCCAGAGGAGTGTTCAATCCAGGGATAGCTATTCCCCATTCTACTTAGTGTCATGTCAGTCATAAGGTTTCCCAGTTTGGCTGGTGGGAGCAGATGCTACTCCTAGCCCTGTGTAAGTATGTGGCATTGTTATCTGGGTGATCTTTTCCCCCAAGCCACAGGCAGATTCCTCACACCTTTGTCCTGATTAGAACTTAGTTGAAAACTCAAGAGACCCTTTTGCAGATTTTTAAAGATCTCTGTGTATCAATATCTCTTTCCTTTCCAGTACTCTGTCTTGTGAACGCTCGCCACATTAGTCTCCCCAAACCCTCAGTTCCATCTCCTCACATCAGGGAGTGCACTGTGCTCTGTCTGGGTTCCCCTGCCCTGCACTACATCCAGCTGAAAAGTCTCTCAAGGGAGTAAGCTAGTGCTATCATAGGGCTCACCTTGGTTGTTTCCTGCCTCTCAGCGACTACTATGCTTCCTTTCCTGACATCTAGCATCTTGCAAATGGCTGTTTTATATATTTTGCCCATTCTTTGGTTCTTCTGGGAGGCAGGAAAAAACTCCAATCCCTGTTATTCCATCTCGACCAGAAGCCAAGTCCCTCTCTTTTACTTTCACACTGTGTGAATGTTTACAGTATGCGTGTATTATCCTCTAAATTAAAAAAGAAAGACATACTAATTAATATTAAGATGAGGCGAGGGATTAACCCCAACCCGGCAGCTGCCTGTGATGTGTCCCTTCTGCTGGGCTCTATATCCTTGCATCACCCTGAAGTGGGGATCCTGTGGCCAGCATGCCCGCCATTGCTGGCTCCAGCTTCTAGCAAATGTGCCTGCCCATCTCCACTCTCATCTCAAGAAAATTGCTTTCATTTCTACAAAAGTGATTGTGGGAAAGTGCACATGAAATGAGCCAGGTCCTTAAAGCATGGTGAGACGGGCTAAGATCTTCCCTCCCTGAAAGAGCTGGGATGTGGGTGACAAGTGTTCTCATACTGCTCGCACATGCTCTGTGATTTAACGTAGGTATGAAATTTCTCCAGCTCCCTGTGGCCAGGGCTCCGACCACATGAAATTGTACAGATAAAAACTTAAGCAAAGGGCACTGAGACCTTGGCTCCCTGGCTCTGCCAGAGCCCAGCTAACACATTAAACTGCTGGAGTCAATAATAAGATGCTGCAGGCACTGAAATAAAGGGGAGAAGAGGGAGAAAGATTGGGACCAGTGCAAAATGGATTCTTCTTTGAGAGTCACGTGGTTCTGTTGCTGCTGCTTTTGGCATGAAGGGGCATCAGGTAAGTCCTGCGAGGCTCCATCCACCTGTGGAGAGGGGACTCCAGGCAACTGGCAGCATGGACAGGGCATTGGCTCCACAGAAACGCGGACAGCTGCTCTGTGGGTCTTTGACCTGCAGGGCACAGGTCACTTTTGTAAAGGAGGAAACATCAGTTAGCTCAGCTGTGTGGTGAAAGCTAAGGAGCTCCAGGCCCATGCATCGAGCACCTACTGTGTGCCCGGCCAGTGCAGCCCCCAGGGATGCAGCAGTGACAGGACAGGCAAGTCCTCTGCCCATGAACACCATCAGGATAAACAACAACTACTACTAAAATAATAATAACATCATCGTTCCTTGGTTGCCTACTACGTGCCCAGCTCCACATGCATTTATTTTTTTCATTTAAACCTCAAAACACCCTCTCAAGTAGAATTTTACAGAAAAGAAAGCTGAGGTTCAGAGCAGTTGAGACATACACACTATGACACACTTTGTAAAAGGAGCTTACAGATTTGAACCCAGATCTCCTCTGGCCCCAGTGCCCGTGCCCGACCAAGCCGGGGGTGGCATCTCTCATTCTGTGGAACTCCTCTGGGGGCCTGGCGTCCTGAGTGCCAGTCCCGGTTAGATGCTCTGTGGCACTGGGTGAGCCTTGAAACCTTGTATGATTGGCTAAGTCACCCCTGCCCTGGGAACACACTGGGTGATTTCTAACAGCTCATCAACTCAAGAGGAGGTTTTCTAGTTACTGTTTTTGACAAGCTTACGTTTCTCTAAACCTGGCCTTTTCCATGGCTGAGATTTCAGCCCCCACATCATGCACCTTTCCTCTGACTCCTGAGCTAATAGGTCTGGCATGGAGACCTGGGGTCTCTTGGGCAGGTCCAAGGAGGGCCATAGGTGAGGGAGGGCCTGACAGGGCGCAGCAGTGATGCTAGAGGGGTTCCCCTAGGCTGACACTGACAGGCACTGACCTCTGACCTGAGAGACTAAACTCTGAGCCAGTGAGGTAGGGGTGAGGGAGGAAACTGAGGGAAGCAGCTCCCAGGTTGGGACTTCAGGCCTCAGTGTCCTCATCTGTAAAATGGGGATAATAAATTCAAACTGGGGAGGGGTATGATAATGTGGGAAGAAACACGGAGCACCAGGCAACAAGAGAATAACAACTAATCACATACAAAGCAACCCCCATTTCCTCTGTATTATCAGCTGATTTTTCAGCAGAAATTTTACAGTCCAGAAGGTAGTGACAGGATGAAGTGCTGAAAGGAAAAAACTTACAACCTGGAATACTCTACCTGGCGAGGTTATTATTCAGAATTGAAGGAGAAAGTTTCCCAGACAAGCAAAAGGTAAAGGAGTTCATCATTAATAAACCTATGCAAGAAATGTTAAAGGGTCTTCTTTAAGTGGAAGAGAAAAGGCCACAGCTAGAAACAAGAAAATATTTAAAAGGAACACAAAGCCCCATCCTCTGCATGAAGCAGATGCTTGGAAAATGTTAGGCTCTCTTTGCTATGCTCACAGCTCCTCCCTGCAAAGATAAAGCCACTTGGAGAACCATTTGGAATTTTTTCATGCAAGGGATAGAAAACCTGATCTGAACTTACTTAAGAAAAAAAGGAATTTATTGGACACAGTAACTGAAAAATGCACAGGGAGTTCTAGTTTCAAACTTGGCTTCATCCAGGGGGTCCACATTATCTCCCCAGGACCCGGTTTCTCTCTCTTCCATCCCGCACTTCCAGTTCCTCTGGTCTGGCTGCATCCTAGGACACACCCTCCGCTGATGGAGACAAGGTGGCTGCAGCAACAACACATCTGTCCTGGGAGTCAGAAGAGTTTCTCCCTGGTAGACTCAGCTCAAGTCCTAGGGGTCGCATTGATTTCCTCCCGCATCTTTACAATTTCCTTTCTTCAGTCTCCTTTGAGTTTACTTTCTCATTCTTCTTCTAGTTTCCTAAGGTACGAGCTTCAGTCATTGATTTTAGATCTTTCTGCTTTTGCATAGGTTTTCATCGCTATGCATTTTCCTCTATGTACTGCGTTAGGGGCCTCCCACAAATTTTAATATGATGTACTTACATCTACATTCAGTGCAAAATACTTACTGATTTCACTTTGATTTTTTTTCATTGACCCATGGGTTATTTAGAAATGTGCAAACTCATAGACACAGAGGACAGATTGGTGGTTTCCAGAGCCCGGGGAGGGGTGGGGGAGTGAAACAAGTGAAGGGGGTCAAAAGGTACAAACTTCCAGTTATAAGATAAATAATTCATGGGGATGTAATGTACAGCATGGTGAATACGGTTAATAATACTATATTGCGGGACTTCCCCGGCAGTCCAGAGGTTAGGACTTTGCCTTCCAGTGCAGGGGGTGCAGGTTCAATCCCTGGTCGGGGAGCTAAGATCCCACATGCCTCACAGCCAAAACACCAAACACAAAGCAGAAGCAATATTATAACAAACTCAATAAAGACTTTAAAAATGGTCCATATCAAAAAAAATCGTAAATACTGTGTTGCATATTGAAAGTTGCTAAGAAAGTAGATCTTAAGAGTTCTCATCACAGGAAAAAATTTCTGTAACTATGATGATGACAGAAGTTAACTAGACTTACTGTGGTGATCATTTTGTAATATATACAACTATCAAACCATTATGCTGTACACCTGAAACTAATACAATGTTGTATGTCAATCACACATCAACTTTTTAAAAAGAAACATGTTTTTAGTTTCCAAATATTTGGTGGGTTTTTCAGGGAACTTTCTGATTTTAGTTTCTAATTTAGTTCCATTGTGGTCAGAACATACTTTGCATAACTTAAATCTTTTTAAATTCATTGAGACTATTTTATGGCCCAGAATAAGGTATGTTTTGGTAAATATTCAATGTGCCCTTGAAAATAATGTATATTCTGCTGTTGTTGGGTCGAGTGTTTTACAAATATCAGTTATGTAAAGCTAGTTAATAGCGTCATTCAAGTCTTTTATAGCTTTACAACATTTCTACTTGTTTCATCAATTATTAAGAGAGTGATATCAAAATCTCTGACTATAATTGTGGATTTGCCTATTCCTTCTTGCAGTTCTTTTAGTTTTTGCTTCATGTATTTTGAAACTCTGTTATTAGGGACATAAAAGCTTAGGATTCTTAAGTTTTCTTGGTGAATTGACCACTTTATCATCATGAAATGTCCTTCTTTACACCTAGTATAGTCTATGCTCTGATATCTACTTTTTTTAATGTTACTGTGGCCACTGCAGATTTATTTTGATTGGTGTTAGCATGGCATGTATTTTCCAATCCCTTTTACTTTTAAGCTATCAGTTTCTTTATATTTAAAGTGTACTTCTTGACTCCCTCAGCCTTACTCCAGGGACTTTCGCTGTAAAGTGCCTGGCATTGCTGGAGGGTACATGAACGAGCACACATCCTTCCCTAGGGAGACTGCTGTCCTGTGGGACCTACACGTGGAGCTGACAGCATAGGTCTGATGGTTTCCTTTTTGTACGTGCTGACTGGCAATACTCAAACAGGGTAGAGACATTAGCGATCAGTAAGCAAGAGATGCTGCACATGCCCGAAAGAGCCAGAATGAAATGCTAAACTCCAGCGTAATTGGAAGACAGGCCACATGTCAAAGGAAACACAAACCGAACAGTTTTGTTATGGAATAATTTCTAACTGATAAGTATCAGAACATGTCAGAGGTTTCCTGTCGTTTTTCAGGAACGGTAACTTGGGGGTATAAATAAATAAATAAATAAAGTGTACTTCTTGGGACGTCCCTGGTGGTCCAGTGATAAAGAATCCGCCTTCCAATGCAGGGAACACAGGTTCAATACCTCGCAGGGAACTAAGATCCCACTTGCCACGGGGAAACTAAGCCCACACGCCACAACTACTGAGCTCGTGTGCCTCAACAAGAGAGCCCGTGTGCCCACAAACTACAGAGCCTAAGTGCTCTGGAGCCCATGCGCCACAATTACAGAGCCCATGTGCCCTAGAGCTCACATGCAATAACTAGAGAGAGAAAACCCACATGCAATAACTAGAGAGAGAAAACCCACATGCCACAACTAGAGAGAAGTCCGAGGGCTGCAAAGAAGACCCAACATAGCCAAAAAAATAAAGTAAATAAATAACTTAAATAAATAAAAAAATAAGTGTACTTCTTGTAGGTAGCATACGGTTGAATCATGCTTGTTTATCCAATATGACAATCTCTACCTTTTGATCAAGGTGATTAGACCATTTACATTTAATGTGATTATTGATACAGTTAGGTTTAAGTCTCTTATTATGCTGTTTGTTTTCTATTTTTTCCAGCTGTTCTTTGTTCCCTCTTGTCTCTTTTTCTGCCTTCTTTTGGACTGAGTTTTTTTGTGATTCCATTTTATCTTATTTCTTGATGTATTAGATCCATCTCCTCATCACACTAGTGGTTTGCTTTAGGGTTTATAGTATACATATTCAACTTATCAGTCTGTCTTCAAGCGATGTCACACTACATCATGTATAGTATGAGAAACTTACAGCAATGTACTTTCTTTTTTCCCTTTCTGGCCTCTGTGCTATTTTTTCTCATATATTTTACCCTATGTGTGTTATGCAGTCTGCAAAACATTGTCATTACTTTTGCTTTAGAACCAGTCAATTATCTTTTAAAGAGATTTAAATAATAAGAAAAAAAGTCTTTTATTATTTACCCACGTATTTACCATTTCCAAAGATCATCATTCTTTGTGTGGATCCCGATTTCCATCTGGTATGATTTTCCTTCTGCCTGAAGGACTCCCTTTAACATTTCTCATAGTGTAGGTCTGCTGGCGACAAGTGTTTCCAGAACCTGGTCCTCAGGTCTTTTGCACTCAAAAGTCCAACACCACAATTTCCTAAGGTTAACACTCTCCAAAAATTTAAAGTGAACCAACATTTGCTGCGGGTCTGAAGTGGGGGACTGGAGAGCTGGATATAAACACTACAGGACCACTAAACTTCAGTCATACAAGTTCCTCTACGATTAATTCAGTAGGGGACCCTTCGAGCTGATACTTAGGGAGTGGGAACGATGCATGTTGAGAATCTACTATGTGCCAGGCACTGTGCTAAGCATGACACATACCTTGTCGGCTTGTGAAGAGGATGAGATGAGCCCGGCACCTGGTACGTATCACCCCTCAGCAAAAGGTAGCTGTTAGGATGACCTTCCTCAATAATTTTAACAACGTCGTGGGACAGCCATTTTGATCCCTGAGTTACAGATGAGAAAGCAAGGCTCAGAGAATTGAACCAGTGAGGGAACTGGGATTCAAACCCAAATCTGTGTGACTCCAAAGCCTGGGCTCTATACCACCTGCTCTGTCCTCCAGAGCCAGGAGTTGGCAGGGACAGGGCAGGACTGACCTTCAGGCAATGGAGCCCATGACCAGAGGAAGCATGGGAAAAAAATGTCCAGGAAATGGGGCTGCATTGAGCCAGACCCTGCACAGGAATCCATCTGAAGGGTCCAGGCAGGGGTAAAAAGAGGCCTTGGCAACAGCAGGGGGGCGGAGGGAGCACTGAGAACAGGGTCTGGGGCTATTTGCCCGGAAACCCAAAGCACTCCACCTACCCAGATTTGTACCCCGGACACGGAGAGCTTGACAGCACTTTTAACAAATCAGTATGTTTTTGCCTCAGCCGAGCAGTGTGGCAAGTACAATGTGTGCAGGCATAAGAGGCACAAAAACTAAACTCTGAGTCTGCAGGTTTTACTGGTCTCACCCATGGTTGCCCACGGCCCGCAACTCAGGGGTCACCCAGGGACTGGCTGTGTGCTCTCAAAACCCTGTGCTCCAATCTCCCAAACAGTTAACATCTGTTTTCTCTTTATGCCTTTTTGTTTCTTTTTTTCTCTTTTTCTCTCCTTTTTTCTCTCCCTCCTCCTCCCTTGCTGCTTGCCCTCTCTGAGCACAGGGAAATGCCATCTCAGAAGTGTTGCCTTCCTTTAATCAGGACCTAATTCCTTATCACAGAGCTCAGAGATGAAGGTTTCCAGGAAGACAAAAATAAAGCACTAGCAGTGATTAACATTTCCCTGTTCTCTTGAAGACAGGAATTATTCCAGGGTGCAGGTTTTTTTTAAAGAGCTTTAGCATGGGAGACGCTGGGAGGCCAGCCCATGGATTAGTGGATACCCCATCAAGCAAAGCAAGAATTCAAAGGAAACGAGGGTTGCCAAGCTGAGGCACAAGAGGGTGAGCCTTTAGGAAGAATTAGGGAAACTCCACGATGTGGGGGCTGGAGCCAGTCTGCCCCACCTCCAGCACACCAGGGCAGCTGGGTGTTATGGGTGCAGGAGGAGGGAGGAGGGAGGGAACAAGGGCATCTAGTCACTTCTGCCAAGTTTGCAAGACTGTTTCCAGTTGTAAACCCCTCCTAATTTTCTTTCCCTGCCACCTGCCATCACACTGTGGTAGTTAAAATAGTCTCCGTCCCAGAAGGTGATGAGAGAAGATCCCCATGGCCAGAGTGAAGGGCACATTGGGGAGAATCAGTAAATGAGGCCAAAACAGGCAGCCCCAGGAGAAGCTGTTCCAGTCCTGGGGAGAAAGGATTGGGCCGGGGGGGGGGGTGCGGGGGGGAGTGGGGGGTGGAGAGAAGACAGATCCCGCCAGGAGGCGGCAGATGGTGTCAGTGAGACTTGGTGACTGTGGCCATGTGGAAAAGCACTTCTGAGAAATGGGTATGAAGACACCCCTACTAAGTGGCAGGACCACATCAGAACCTGGACTGTGCTCAAAAGATGAGTTTCTGAAGGGGATATGACGGTCAGAGGTGGAGGAGGTGGGAGTTGAGGGCAGAGAAGCCTGCATGTTCCAGGCCGGGTCGTCTTCCCCATCTCCCACTCATGGTTCACCCTGTCTCCTAAGGGCTGACCTGCAGTCCAGGGCCCAGCCCATCAGCCCCTCCCTAGCTGGTGGCCTTACCTCTGAGCCTCAGTTTCTTCCTCTGTCAAGTGGGTTAATGCCCCCTTCCTCCCACCCTGTTGGGGCTGCAGTGAAATCATGGCAGTATAGGAAGCCGGGGTGGCCCAGCACTGAGGTGACGGGGACCAGCATCTGTGCCCATCTGTGTGACGGGTCCCTTCCATGCCCTTAGGTAACATTGGGTTTTACCAAATCTGGGGAATTAGAGGGTCCAACACAAACTAGGACCTCAATCAATAAGAATGTCACATGAACACATCCGTTGATGGGTCCGAATTCTTGCTTTGACATTTAATAGCTGCATAACCACCGGCTAGAACATAGAGCTTATTCACTCCCTGGATTCCAAGCAAAAAAATCTCAGTAAAACAGACTCAGATTCAGGGATGGGGCTGGGGACTGAAGAACAGAAATATATTTAATAACACCGTCGGGGAGACCGTCAGGTGCACGCAGACACCCAGGACCCAGCATGTTTGATTAAATTCTCTGCTGCCACTATCTTGAAATTCGTCATAACTTTAACTTGTGTTTTGTAAGTGCAGTCTGACAGGATGGTGGAGTACATACGTGTGAGCAGAGGGTACATGCAATGCGTGTGTCCTCTGTTTTTTGCCGCCCGTTCACGTATAACGTCCACGATGCCCCCACGAGTTCAGAATTCCAGGGACGCCTGTGTGGGGCAGGTCAGCAAGACGCACTGTGAGTACAAGGCAAGAGTGTTACGTCTACGGCTGAGTACGGGGGTCCTGACAGCCCCAAAAGGCCAGGCTTCTCATTTGAACCAGGACATTCTACAAGCGCAGAAAGAACTCGGTGGTATTCTAAGAAACATAAATGGTCAGAGAACCTTTCTTTCTTACTTGTGTTACTTCCCTGCACTAACCAACCACTGAAAATTATGACGGGAGGTGAGGAAAAGATAAAACAACTCCTGGTTCCTTTCCTTTCAGCCTTTCCTTCCTCACCAGTGAGCCAAAGGTAGAGGCTGTTGGTAGCATGGACGCATACCAAGAAGTGAAATAAAAGCTGTGGAACTGGTTTTATGTAGTTTCCACTCTTCTGGGAAGAATGAAATACACACTCAGGAATGAGCTTTGAAATACAAATTGTGGCATTTCAGTGATTCCCTATACGAATGAAATGCTCTTCTATTTGCATTCGAAACTGGCATTGCACAAAATGAAGATGAACGGTAAAGTTCACACTAATCAATTCTGATTTTTCCTTACTTAGAACAACACTAACTAGGAAATAAAAAAACACCATGACAAGAGAGAGAAAGACTGCAGCAGAAAGGAAAAAGCTTTATATTTTCCAATGCTTAATGGCATTTTTTCCAGCTTTCTGAGCAAGGACCCCAAACATTCATTTTTCACTGGGCCCACAAATGATGTAGCCAGTCCTGCAGTGAAAAGCCAGGCACCAATGCACTTCGCCTGGGCAGAGTAGCTGGGTTTCTGTTATATAACTTTTCAGCTGGTGGGATGTGCTAATTAAGCATGGGATTTTAGGAAATGTGAGTTCTGGAGGAAGTTTCTAATTACCTTTGCCCTGAAGGTAGGGAGGAGGTAGGCGGTGGGGAGCCGTGCAGGGGAGAGGAGCCCTGGGTCCCATCAGAGGCCGAGGTGAGACTGGAAGGAAGTGAGGCGGGAGGGAGGGAGGGGGCTGGTGTCTGGGGAGCACGCACTGCCGTGTGCACCCGGCACCGTGCTTTCCTCACGCGGCTCGTTTCATACCACAGCCATCCTGGGGGATGTGAGTTCACCCCCTTTACAGATGAGGACACTGAAGGTTTGAGTGGTCAGGAGACTCATCTAAGGTCTCACAACTAGTGAGGCGCAGAACCAGGCGCTGATGGAGGCAGGCAGGGTGCCAACCAAGGAGACAGAAATACATCACTCCCCGCTGGTCCCCCAGTCCCGTGGGAGACAGACGATGAGGATGCAGTGGGATCTGATGGGGAAGCACAGGTGGTGTGGAAGCAGAGGGAAACCCCAAACAGCCTGGGATGTCAGGGGGCTCCCCAAGGAGGGGCTGTCTGCTCTGGGGCCTGAGGGTGAGCAGGGGTTAATCCTGCCAGGAGGAGGAAGAGGGGACAATTAGTTCACAGGCTTCCCTTGCTGAGCCGCTTTCATTCTCTCCCCGGGGAGGAAGCACCTTAAATTCACTGTCCTGTTGACAAAGGCCCCCCCAGACCCGTGCCCCCATCTCTGGGCTTCCCCTCCTTCTCCTCTGTCTTTCCCCCTTCCCCAAAGCAAAGGCAGCCCCTGGGGTCCCAGAGCAAGGCCTGCTGTGTGTCAGGGGTTGGCGGGGGGGCGGTTCACTTGACTTCTCTGAGTCTCAGTTTCCTCATCAGTGAAGTGAGGGGCTTGGGCAAGGGAAGAGAGTTCACCTCCACGAGCCCTAGTGTGTGCTGGGCCCTGGCCTCCCACCCTCCCCAGAGCCCTGGGCGCCAGGACTACAGTTCAGGGGTTCCCTCTTGAGCCCTGAAGCACAAACCCTGTTCCCGCTCCACCCCTCCCCCTGCCTGACATCAGGGGTCACCAAGCAGGACCACCATCCTCCACATCACCTGCATGGCTTCTCTAGGACCTGCTGTGGCTCCCGCTGTCGGCTGCCTCAGGCCACCAGGCCTCCCTACTCGGCAGCCTCACCACCCGCCATCCCTCCCATCTCTCCCTCCCAGGAAACTCCAGGCAAAGCGGGTCTTCACTGTTTGCCCAACACCCTAACTCCACTCCCACCCTGCCAGGGCTTTGCTTCTGCCAGATCCGCCCTCCTTTCCCCTCCTCCCTCTGAGGAACTCTTATTCATCCTTCAAAGCCCAGAATTCACCTCTGTGGTGAAGCCTCTTCCAGGCAGACTAATCGCTCCTTCAACTGTGCCCCAGAACAGCTGGTAGAGGACATGTCCTGAGCCCACAGCTTGTAGAGAACATATCCTGAGCCCATAACAAGTGCTCACCCGTCACCTGTGTCATCTCGCTTAATCCTCACCCCAACCCTGTGAGGCAGGATCATTATTAACGCTGCTGTACAGATGAGGAAACTGAGCTCAGAGAGGTGTGCAACTTGCCTGAGGCCACACAGCCAAGAAGCAGTGGCATTCCCACCTCTCTGCTTTGGGTGATTAACGGTGTCCCAGGTTGTCTCCCCAACTAGGTGGTGAGCGACTCAAGCGAGAGTCATCCTGAGTCCTCCCTCTGTCCCCAGAACCTGAGAAAGCAGGGCCTGGCTGGGTCGATGAAGGTTTGTCCAGTGAACACATCTGCCCCTGGATTCCCGCCTCCCAGCTGTGCCCTGCAGCGCCCCTCCCCCAACACCCTTCCCAGTCCGTATGTGGCCAGTGCTCTGCGGTCCCCAAAGCCAGCTCTTCAGGGAGGCCTGGGGTTCCCCAAGAAACCCCTGAGCCTCTCTCCCCAGCTGCTTGTTTGGAGGTTGGCCCTGATGAGGTTCACGTTCCCAGGGGCCCAGGACCTGCCTCTCTCGGACCCTCCTCAGAGCCCGGGCATCACAGGAAATGCTCAACACTCAGCTGAACGGAACGTGGGTCAGTGACAAGTCCCACCACTCATGTCTGGGTCCCAGTTCCCCCAATGCACACGTCACCGTGTCCCTCCTCCACTGGGCCAGGGAAAGAGCCGGGACCCCAGGGTCATCCAGGCCTGGGCTCTCATCCCCTGCTGCCACTGGTGAGCCGAGTGACCTGGGACCAGTCAGCTCATCCCTCAGAGCCCAGACTCCCATGCAGAAAAGTGAGAGCAGCAGTGCCCATGGGGTGGGGGGGCGGGCAGTGCGAGGCTGATGGGGTTCAGCATGTGCCCCGCACCGCACACAGTAAGCCCCACCCCCATCCCCTGCAAAGGCAGCAAACTGTAATTTGCATCCATTTCAGAGCTTCCGAATGAATCCTTTATCCAGCAGCCACCGAACACCCCCAGCTGCGCCCCTCCCTCCCAGGCCCCAGCCCAGCTTCCAGCCCACCTCAGCCCTGCTGCTCTGAACATAATTTGTGTGGTGTCTGCACACTTTACATCCATTATACAGAATAAATCTCCCAGGCTGTTTAAATTTCAACTTCTTATTCCCCCCCCCACCCCAAAAAAGCAATGGCTGCATTTGGCAAAGGTCACTCATAAAGCACAGGATACAGGACAGGAAGAGGAGGTCAGGACTCGATCAGGGAGCAGGTGGCATTCGTTAGGGAAATCGCAGCTCTCCTTCCAAGGAGCACGCGCTCTTCCAGGGCTGCAAACCCAGAGAGAAGGCACTTTTCTCCCGAAGCCTCAGAAATGCGCGATGTGGGAGCTCCGAGCTGGGCGGCTGCTACCGCAATACCGCGAGCTCTGGGTGTTGAGCGCCTGCTTCCTTGGGCCCCGAGCCCCGCACAGCCCGGAGTGTTATCCCCCCTGCACGGTGGGGGCCACGCGACACTGAGAGGAAGAGACTCGCCCAGGATGGCGCAGGGCACTAAGAGTGAGGCTGGGATTGGAACCCAGGTCTGCTGGCTCTCGGGTCCCTGCTCCTCTCCGGATTCTCTGCTCCCTGGGAACGCGGGAGGATCGCGATGGGTAAGGTGAGCAGATAAATCAGCCCAGTCCAGGTGGACGCCCACCAGGCTTTGGGTTCCATCTTGGTACAGAAACCTTAAGTACAGGCCCAAAAAACACAGAAACAAAACACCATTGATTAATTAGTCCAGCCAACTGTGTGTTTGGCTGCAGGATGTGCGCAGAGCGCAGTCACAGAATGGATTCTGAAGTGATCCCCCTCTTCACCTCCAGGGGCAGCAGAGCCCACCTCATCTGAGACCAGCCCCATGAGCCCCTCCCCACCTCCCTCCCCAGCTCTCTCTCTCTGGGTCAGAGGAGGAATGAAGGGGACGGGAAGCCAGGTCTATCTTTATCCTTGGGGTGTCTGTGCCTTTCCATAGGACGTGAGTAACAGGATGACGGCAGCCTCTGTTCACTGCAAACGCCCTAGAGGCAGAACCTTCTCCCGGCCCAGAGCACGTGGGTGCTCGCACACCCTCCTCAGAGGTGAAAGGACTTCCTGGGGCAGAGCGAGGGCAGGTGGTCTGGCCCAGGTCACCCAGAAACCCAGAGGGACAGCAGGCACCCCTCCAGATGGCCTGGAGGGACCAGCCTGGAGGGACCAATGAATAAATGCTCTGAAGAGGGGCACATGACCAGATGGAAGAGTAAATCCATGCCTCACTGCTTAGGTGCATGGATCCTGTGCAGACAGTGGAGGGAGGAGGGAGCAAGATTGGATGGAGCCCCGAGAGCAGACAGAGGGAAGCCTTGGGGCGGGGTAAGCAGAGGTCTTCCTCGCACTGCCTCCTTCGGTCTGGCTGGCACGCTATGGAGGAGCTCCATCACTATCACGACCCTCAACCTGACCTCATGAGGGTGAGATGTGAAGCACAGAGAGGTTAGGTAACTTGTCACACATCACACAGCTCATGGGGGCAGAACTGAATCCCAGCCCAGACACTCGGCTCCCACAACACGCCTCGGGCTGCTTCCCCAAATCTGCCGTGGGCCGCCAGGCTCGCCAGGAGGCTTGGCCTCCTTTATAAACTTAATAAAATCCAGCTCTTTATGTCAGAATAAAACCTTGCCAGATCTTTCTAAATTGCTCCAGTGTTCCATGTGCTTAGGGCTGGGTGTTGGCTGGGAGCTCTTGTCTCTTCTGATGGTTGTTTCTGACATGTTTTAGTTTGTTCAGCTTTCCTGGCCCTGCCGTGCGTTGGGGTCCAAGAAGGCCAGGCAGCTGCACTCTGTCCCCAGGCTGAGGACGAAAGGAGGGTGGGGCATCTTTGCAGGTGGGCACCTCCCCCTGCCACGGCTCCCAGCGCCCTCACTCCACCCTCCAGGACAGGGGCATCCAGGGCCCCCGTGCCCTCAGACCATGCCTGCAGCTTCCCCTCCGCAAACCCCAACTCTCCAAGAACACGTGCTGCTCCCCAAGTACTCCTGACAGGCCCGTGGCTCCCAGGTCTTTGCGCAGGTTGTTGCCTCTCCCAGGAATGCCATTCCACATCTTCTTCATGTGCAGAAATCCTGCTCATCCCCCAAGACCCAGGCACGAATGGAGGGTGGGGAGGAGCTAACAAATTTACCCTCCTGCCATGTGCCAAGGGCGCCGCGAGAGGTGAGCACCTTCAGCGAGTCCACTGCCACCTGGGCACTGATCACAGAGTGGGCTGCATTAGCCCATTTTACAGATGGAGAAACCGAGGCTCTGAGACACTGAGTAACCTATTCAAAGTCACCCAGTGGTCAGTGGCAGGGCTGGGATAACTCTGACTGGGTCAGCCGACCCACAGACCAGTCTTGCCCACCACCCCTGGCTCTGGGCATCCTCCTGACCCCGGGAAGGGCATCACTCCTTCCTTCATGTCTCCTGGAGCATTACTGAGCATCCTTTCCTCATGGTCGTTCCCTGTCTGTCTGCCTCTATCCCTGACTGGTCCCTCCTCAAGGAGAGGAGCAGACTGAATTCTTCTCTTGCTCACTCTGTGGGTCGAGGACAGCCAAGTGGCCCCAACCCATTCCCATGTCCTGGTGCCCAACTCTGCCCCAGAGGGAGACAGACCCCAAGAGGATACAGCTGTACTTGCCTAGGTTAAGCCTCTGTGTTTGTGTCCAGTTCACTTTTCCTCATGTTCAGCTTCTCCTAAGGGGCTGGGGGGCGCAGGCAGGAAGGGTGGGTGAGTCACGTGGGAGCAGATTTAAGTTCAGGAGCAGCAGCCTGCTGTGCCCAATAGTGGGACGGGTTCTGCTGTTTGGTGGTGAGCTCCCCATCCCTGCAAGAGTTCAAGTTATTACAGGACAATGAAGAGAGTGTTTCCTGCATTACCAGGGGGTGCTGGACTAAGGCGGCTTCCTGTGCTAAGATTCTGACTGCAGGGTGTCTATTTCAATGCCACGTTCCTCCAGATTGATTCTGTGATTCCAAGGGTTCGGTAAGTGAGGCTCCAGGTTTTCGCCAGAGTTTCCTTAATTCTGCAGCTCTCGGGCCCATGAGTCCTCGAATGCTCCTGTGAGTCTAGAATTCTAGGATTCTGTGAAAGGGACCAGATGCTCAGGTTCTGGGATTCAAAGACTGTGTGAAAGCATCTGTGAGTCTGTGAGAGATGCTCTAATTCCAAGATCCCATGCATTGCAGATGCCATGAAAAGGGCTGACAGATCTGAAAATCCTGGGCTGGGAGAGGAGGAAGGTTCCCGGACCCTCCCCTCCCCGGTTTCAGCGTCTGCAGGGGGAGGACACTGGGAGCTCCTCTCAGCAGTAACATGCGGGGTCCCCGGGAGCCCTCATCTCCACACTCCCCCTCCTCACCTGGCTCGCCCCCTTAGGTCCCCCCATGCTGAGGGGGTGACACGGGTCCTGAAGCCCCAGGGGCAGAGCCCATGTGACCAAACATTGATGGATGTGCCCCAGATGAGCCCTTGGCTGTTCTGTCCTTGTTTTCCTGTTGCGTTAATTCTGAGGAACAGCCTTTGCTGAGTGGAATTTTCTGGTGTATCTTCCTCTGTATAAGCAGCTGGGGACAGGAAGCCAGGAGCCCACTTTCATTTCAGTTCTGTTTGTGTTTCCTGGTCCTCTCGGCCTGCTCCACGGAGCTCTTCTCCTATGTTCACTGTTTAACCTGGGAGCTCTCAGTGGGCTCTGAGCACCGGCTGTCCTGCCGGGTTCACTCTGGCTTCTCTGGAAGGAACTGGATCCCAGGGAGGGAGACATGGGAGACAGG
Source organism: Pseudorca crassidens (assembly GCF_039906515.1). NCBI lineage: Eukaryota > Metazoa > Chordata > Mammalia > Artiodactyla > Delphinidae > Pseudorca > Pseudorca crassidens. The sequence goes on along the minus strand of NC_090297.1, from coordinate 23,042,976 downwards.
CAGGGAGGGGCCGGAATTCTGGAGGCTGGGTCCACAGTCGGTCCTCCAGGCCGTCCCAGGGCGGCCCCCTCCCACCCACCCCAACCTCAGCGGGCAGGTGGGTGTCCTGGGCACCTGTGGCAGAGAGGGAACCCGGAGCCCAGAGCCCAGCAGCTTGGCCGTGGAAGAGAGAACCAGGGGCGGCTGGGGTTAAATCGACCGCAGCCTGGGTGCAGAGGCCTGCGCGTGAGGGAGAGGGAGTCCCGCGGGGCCAGGCGGCGAGGGCACCCACCCACCTGCTCTCTGTGGTCCAGACGGCAGGAGCATCTCTGGCAGCTGCTGCCCGGGCCCCTCTGGTCAGATGTGAACAGAGGGGAGCCCGCACCCCAGGCCAAGGCAGGACAGGCCTTTGGGTCAAGGACCAGAGACCGGGCTGCCTCCATGTCGAGAGATGCTGTGAGGCCAGAGCATCATGGGACAGATCAGAACCACGCAGCCCCATTACCCTCTGGCCTGTTTCCCACCTCACGGGGCTGAGGTGGCGGCTACAGTAACCGCACAGACAGCCGGGGTGACACAGGCAGCTGGGGTCAGGGCCAAGGGGAGAGAACTCAGGGCCTGGGGGCCTGAGGGAGGGGCTGGCCTGGGAGAGAAGGGGGAGGGGGGCGGAGGGGGGTTGTGTTCGGAGCCCCCACCCCGCACCTGTGACGGGCACTTCACACACTCGTCTTCTGTAATCCTCACTCACAACAGCCCTGGGAGCCTCTGTTATTAGCCCCATTTTTCAGGTGAGAAAACTGAGTGTCCACAATGATATGACATGTCCAATTCACCAGCCGTTCAGTGACAGGGTCAGAATTCCCACCCAGGCCTGTCTGGCTCCACAGCAGGTGGTTTTCCTTGTGCCTCATTCAAAGCAGACATGGAATACCCAACACTGACAGGCTCCATCAGGCACAGGCATCAGGCCCGCAGGTGTAAGCTCCAGGAAGGGCCCTGGACTGAGAGTGGGGAAACTGAAGCTCAAACCGTGGTCTGCTCACTTCCTAGATGCATGCCTTGGGCCTCCCTCAGCCTCAGTTTCCTCATCTGTAAAATGGGAGTGATGACTCTAACTGTGGGGATAGCATGAGGGTTAGAATGAGACCTGTGTGCCTGGCACACAGTGGGCCGTCAATAAACATCAGCAGAGGCAGGATCTGAGGCTGGGCTCTGAGCTCTCTGCTGGCTCCTTTCCTGGAGCTCTCTGGTTCCTAACTCTTTGTGAATCCATTTATCTGTCCATCCATCTACCCATCCACCCACCCATCCATCCACCCATCCACCCATCCATCTATCCACCCATCCATCTATCCACTCATCCATCCACCCACCCACCATCTATGCACTCATCCATCCACACATCCATCCACTCATCCACCCACCCATCCATCCACACATCCACCCATCCATCTACCCATCCACACAGCCATCCACTCATCCATCCACCCATCTATCCACTCATCCATCCACACATCCATCCACCCACCCATCCATCCGTCCAGTTGTTCTCTTGCTGACTTACAGCATGAACCTAGAACTGCTTTGTGCAGGAGGGAGACACTATGAGTGATAAGACTGTCACTGATGCCTGAAGGCCCTTCCAGCCCCATGAGAATGACCACAGGTAGAGGTCTGGTGGAGTCCCGAGGGAGCACTACAGGAGGGAGGGGCGAAGTCACCACCAGCCTCAACAGAGGAGGAAGGGCATTCTGGGCAGAGGCATGGCACGCGTAGAGGAAAGGAGGAACAGAAGAGCCTGGCTTATGTGAGGAAGAGCTCACTGCGGCTGGATCCCAGGTCCAGCACCTGGTGGGTGTGTCATGGGGGAGCAGGGAGAAGACACAGCCTGAAAGGAGGCAGGGCCAGACTCAGAGAAGCCTTGAATTCCAGGCCAAGAAGGTTGAACTTGAGCCCCCAGGCAGTCAGGAGCCACTGAAGGTTCTTGAGCTGGGGCACGGCAGGAAAATTCACATATTAGAAAGCACCTTCCAGCAGCAGGACAGGAGTGAGGGGACCAGCTGGGAGGCTGGTGCGTCTCCTGGGCCCAGTACTTTAGGGCCTTCCTCTCACAGAGGGTTGCCTGGCACACAGGGACCACAGGTTGGATGACTCGGGTGCAAATAGCTGGGCGGATGGGCTGAGCAGTGGTTCAGGGTCAGTTCAACCCAGAGCCCAGCGCGTGACCAAACCCACAAACGCACAGCTCACACAGCCCCACGAGGTACAAGGGACTCCTGGAGTCCGCGCCTCCCCCAGTTCCCACCCCCCCACCGCCCCCCGCAAGGGCCTCATCACCAAGGGGACTGTTCCAGCCCCTCCCCCTCCCTGTCCTTCTCAGCAGGTGCGCTCACTCCTCTGCCCAGAGAAACCCCAAGCCTCAAAACAGAAACTCCCTAGATTTCCTGACACCAAACATACAAAGCCCCCGGCACCCACGCCGCCCTCCTCCTCCTTCTCCTGGAGATGGAGATGGTCCCCTCCCTCTGCCTGGGCTCAGACCTGCTGTCAGGCCCCTCCCACCCGCCTCCTCAATCTGTCCAGGGGAAGAGGGAGGGGCAGCTTCAATTTCTTTGTCTATCTGTCTGTCTGTCTGTCTATCTATCTATATTTATATCTCTCTAGCTCTATCGGCTCCTTCCCTCACACCTGATTCATATTTGGTTATATTCAAGTCTCTCTCTCCTTATAACAAACAGCAAACAAACCTGAACCCCATGTCCCTGCCAGCTGTGTCCCTCTCTTTCCCCTCACAACCTAAATTCCTGAACCAGTCGTCCACACTGGTTGTCTCCCTGCCACACTCCTGTGCCCACCACAGACCCCATGCGGCCCCTGTGACACTGCTCTTGTTGAGGCCACTCTGACCTCCATGCTGGTTCAGCCAGTAGCCACCTCCAGCCTGCAGCCACCACCACGTGACTGGCTTCTTCCCACCCTCAGCCCTGTCCATAAGCACACAGAGGCCAGAGGGACCTTCGGACTCAAATCTGCTTGGGTCCCTCCCCTGCTCACACCCTGCATAGCAATGCCATGCTCAGGATAACATCCCAACTCCCTGGCCTAGCTCTGCTGCCCCCACCACCATTTACTGGATGGATGGATAGATGGATGACGGATGAGTGTGGTGGACAGATGACTGGATGGTTGGATGGATAGATGGATGGGAATGGCTGGATAGGGGGATGATAAATGGATGGATGGATGGAGGATACATGGATGGAGGATGAATAGAGGCTGGGTGGATGATGGATGGTGGCTACATGAGCGTGTCAAGGACAACACATCTAACACTCAGAGCTGGTTCAGAACCGCCCAGATTGCACCAAACTACCCTTGCGTGACCAGCAGATCCTCACCCGACGAGAAGACAAAATGTCACACAGGATGAAGCCATGCTGTTCCGGGAACTCCACCTGCCTGTTTCGCTGCTCCTCGCAGCCACACCCCTGTGAGGTGGGCCTCTTGAGCTCAGTCTACAATCAAAGACATGGTGGCTCCCAATGGCTCCATCACTTCCCCGGCGGGCGGCCGAACTACCCGGGCGGCCTGGCCCAGAGCTGTGAATGCGAGGAGGGCGCCCCTGGGGCTGCGCCCCTGGGGTTGTGCTGAAGATTGGGTGACAGCTCTCTTCCTGGCTGAAAGCCACCGGGTCACCTCACCCAGCATAAGCTCCCGATGCTCACGGTGACACCAATACTAATAATAATACCACCATCCGTTGCTGCCGCATCTCCGGGCCAGCCCTCCACCCGCTTCACCTGCTTCAACCCCCGCCACTGACCCGCGAGCCCTTGCTACTGCTCATCCCATGTTACAGAGGAGGAAACTGAGGCTCACGAGGTGCAGTGAGCTGCCCAAGGTCCCCCGTCCCACCACCGGCAGAGCCAGGCTGGACCCCAGGGATCTCGCTCAGGCTCGTGGGCCCCCTCAGTGCCTCCCGAGCTCCAGTAGCTTCTCTGACCCTCCCGTGCATTCGCCGCCTCCACCCTCCACCTGCCCGATATTGATTTTGATTCAATCAGTCCCTTTAAATTGACTTGAAATGACCTCCCTTTTTCAAGTTGCCTCACCCTGAGCAATAACGTCCATGAAATCAAGGGTTTAATGCATTAATTACGTGTGAGTATTTTTTCTGATACCCATTAAAATAAATACATGACTGGTAAGATATAAAATACTAATGTTTGTCCATGCAGCACCCGCAGTCACCTCTCACACCCCCACTCCCTGGGAGACCCCGGGGCTGCTGCTGGAGAGGCCGGGAGGAGGGGGAGAAGGTGGCATCTGGGCAGTGGATGTGGCCTGGCCGCTCCCAGCCCAGCCCGGCCCAGGGCAGCGGCCGTTTCTTTCTCCTGGGGAGGCCCCACCCTCATCTGCCGCCCCAGGCTGGGTCTTGGAAAGGGAAACACCATGGCAGCTGGATGGGGCCCACTGACCACAAGACCCAGGAGGGAGGACCCTGGGGGAAGGGACCAAAAGGCCGTGATGGCCTTAGCGGCCCTTTAGAATAAGATGCGTGCGGGACGCTCATCACACCCCTCCTTCCTCCCAAAGGAAGCCCCAGGCACCGAGATCAGAATTCCCCGCTCTGCACCACCGCAGGGAGAGAAGCCTGGAGGTGCCTTCTGTTCCTGTGCAAAGGGTCCTGCCAGAAATGAAGACAGGAAACTACAAAGGAAAATCTGACAGCAAGAAAAGGGAGCAGAACCTTCCAGAAAGGCAGCCACATCCCCAAGCAGCTGCAGCAAACATGGTGGGGTGGGGAATGGGCAGAAGAGCTTCCAGGCTGGAGTTGGGGCTACAGGGATGGGAAAAGTGTGCTGAGATGGGGTGTCTGCTCTGGGCCCATGAGAGGGGATGTGGTCGAACTGAAGGAAGTCCAGATGTAGCACCAGCGGGGGCGGGGACCCCAATTCAACGGCCCCAAAGAGTTTGTTGGAAAAGGAAGGTTTTCCACTGGGAAAGAGAAGCATCAGGGGCCACCTGGGGCAGACAGGCCTGAGTTCAAGTCCCAGCTGGGTGCTGGGTGTGGGTACAGGGCAGAGTTGGACCCTTCTGGGAAGCAGGGTTGAGGTCAAACTGGGCATGAATTTATCTGCAGTCATGTTCTCCCAGTGGGGCAGCTAGAAAGGGCTGATGCTGGCACTGGAGTTTCGGGGACGGTCACAGTGAAAACATGCCTACTGTGTGCTGAGCACGGGCCAAGGCACGTTCCACAGCAGCATCTCAGCAAGCCCGCAGTAGAAACAGCCGAGGACACAGGAAGCACCAATCCCCCCCTCACAGAGGGACGGGATGCCTCAGAGAAGGGGAGGGACTCATCCAGCGTCTCGTGTGCCAGAGGCCAGAGCCGGTCTCCCACCCAGGCCTGGACAGAAGCAGGGTCTCCTTGGACGGCAGGTTCCAGGGCCCCCACCCACTTGAAGATCTGCTAGATGGAGGCAAAGAGGGAGTGAAAATAGCAGGAAATTTGGAGGTCATGGGCCCGGCTTCCAATTCCATTTCCAGCTCAAGTGCCTTGAGCAAATCCTGCACATCTCTGAGTCTCCACTGAACACCTTCAAAATCCTCCCTGCTCCTCACTCGTAGCCCAGTGCCCTGCACACACCCGTCTGTAAAATGGGCCTGTCAAATGATCACTGTCAAGTTAGAAAACCCATGGAAAGCTTCCGGCATACAGTAGGTACCCAAGAAATGGTAGCTCAGTAGAGGACCAAGGCTGCCCGGACCCAAATCCCCAGAGATTGCAGCTGCATGAGCAGAGCAGCCCTTCCCCAGGCCTGCATACCTGATGCCAGTCGGGCCAGGCCAGCATACCTGATGCCAGTCAGGCTCCAGTGACCCAGCCTCCCAACCATGAGGCAGCTCTGAAGAGGGGGGAGGCACCTCCTCCTAGCACAGAAGTCCCCTCCCCATGTCTGTCTTCTCCCACATAATTATATTTGCAACTGGGACAGATGAGGTGTTGGAATTTTCATCCCATTTTTCACAGACCTTTGAGCCAGGATATACCCACGCAACTGAAATTCAAAGCCATCCTCTGAGTGGGAGTTAACCATCTTCCCTCCCTTGTAAATCTACTAATGAACTGTAATTGCAAAGGTAGCCCCTTTATTGAAATCTGATAACCAATTCACTTTGGGGCAAAGTTGTTCCCAAGACTTGAAGAAGGAAAGAAGTGTATATTAATTAGCTTAATTCTTTATCTATATAAAAATCAAGAAAACAAAAATATTGACTAGAGAACAACTTGCCAATTAGACAGTGGCTGCCCTGAGGAGATGCCGATTTTCCTTTTTTCTGGGACTTGTTTATAACGTTCTGTTGATCAAACCTGGATCGGAGAGAACGTGGGAATTACACGGAGAGGGTGGATGGAATGAGGCCCTGGAGCAGACGTGGGGAGAATTGGGATGAGTTCGCAGCAGGAGTTTGGGTTAAAAAGACCTCAAGATGCCAGCCCCTCTCTTTCTCCGAGTCTGACAAGATGGTGCTTTTACACTCATCCCCTCTCAGGGAAGAATGTGTTCCTCAGGAGGGTGGCCGTGTAGGTGAGGCTGTGCCAGTCAGGGATCCAGTGTAGGCTGGGTTCCTAGAAGCAGAGTAGGATGGGGACCTGTGGGCAAGTGGCTTGTGGAGGGGGCTCTCAGGAGGGGGGCGAGGGAAACAGGGGAGGAAGGAGAGGAGCCAGGCAAGGCTGAGGGCTCAGCTCGGGTCTGGCCCCAGCCTGAGCCCACAGGGAGCCCTGGAGCGTGGTGCCCCTCCAGCAATGAGCTGGGCCTTTTGTACCTGTGTCCACTGGTCATTAATTGGAGGTCACCAACTGGGGAGAATGTAACCTCAGCTTTTTCAGGGTGAGCTGGAAGTCAGCTCCCTTCAGCTGAGGTTAATACTCACCTCCACTAGAGCACGGGTGCACTGGCCCAGGAAAGAGAATCTTGCATGGCAGCCCCCATACCTGTTGTGGGTTGAAAAAATTCATGTGTTGTGGGAATTCCCTGGTGGTCCAGTGGTTAAGACTCCTCGTGTCCACCTCAGGGGGTGCGGGTTCGATCCCTGGTCAGAGAACTAAGATCCCACATGTCGCAGGACACAGCTAAAAAAAAAAAAATTCACGTGTTGAATTGTCCTCCAAGAATTCATATGTTGAAGTCCTAACCCCAAGTAACTCAGAATGTGACCTCATTTGGAGATAGGGTATTGACACAGGTAACAAGTTAAAATGCGGTCATTAGGGTGGGCCCTAATTCAATATCACTAAGGCCCTAATAAAAACAAGAAATTTAGACACAGACATGCACGCAGGGAGAAGGACATGTGAAGATGAAGGTAGAGACCAGGTTGATGTTTCTTCACACCAAGGAATGCCGAAGATTGCCAGCAACCCACCACAAGCGAGGAGAGAGGCGAGGAACAGATGCTTCCTCACAGCCCTTGAAGGAAACAACCTTGCCAACACCTTGATCTGGGACTTCTAGCCTCTTGGAACTGTGAGACAATGAATTTCTGATGTTTAAGCCACCCAGGCCACTTTGTTATGGCAGCCCGAGAAAAGAAATATAAGGCTCAACTCTGACTCTGAACATGATTCTGCCCATGCAGCATCCAGGCCTTGCCTTTGATATCAGCTTCCTAATCTTCCTTGAGAAACCTCTGGGCAGCCCTCTAAGTCCTTGGGGGTCCTGCAGAAATCACTCCACCCTCATATCAACCTGGCCAACCAGAGTCCTGTATCTGCCTGGCCACAGTTATTGGTTCAGAATTGAGCACGTGACCCAACCTGAGCCAATGAGGCTGAATTCTGGGACTTTCTGTGGACTTGGAGACAGCAGGGTATAAGCATGGTCCCAGCTGTGGGACCACCTAGAAGAAAGGGCCTGCAGGAATGTGAGGCCTCCATGACAGAGACTCAGCCAGGAATGGAGACCTGATGACATAATTTATTTAACTAATAGGATTTCGTTTCCCCCATCATCCTAATTTCTATCTATGTGTATATATTGCATCAAATGTATAGCTGTTTCAGATCAATTTGGGAACATAAATTTTAAAACTACAAAAAATGGGTAGATTCAGACTGTAGTCCAGGGTGATCTTGAACTGGGAAGTAAGACTGCGTTATTAAGGAAAAATTAGAGTGATCATTTATTGGAGTTGAATTATATACTACATGTGCTGAGCACCAATGCATTTGTTTTACATGCATTACCTTAAGCCCCACAGTCATCCCTCTGAAGTAGGTCCTGTTATTCCTTCACTTTTTCAGTGGAAGAAACTTGTGTTACTTTCAACCAGCCGTTTCGCTACCCTGATAGCAAAAACAAAGATAAAACACAAAAAGAAAACTACAGACCAATATTCCTTGTTTATGTCTCCTGCTTTCCTGTGCATTACCTGAACAATTTTTAGACTTCAGTTTTGATTTATCTATGGTGTTTTTAGTATATCTCTTTTTATAGCTTCTTTAGTATTTGTTCTAGGTGTTACATTATATCTACATCACTTATTACAGTCTCCTGGTGGCATGATTTTACCAGTTTGAGTAAATATAGAAAACTTACCTCCCTTTACCCTCCCCCATTTAAAACATAAATGTCTTAACTATTTCTTCTATATACATTTTGAACCATTTCAAATAGGGTTATAATTCTTGTTTCAACCATCAAAAACAATTTAGAAAACTTAAGAGGAAAAGTCTATTGTATTTACCCATATTTTTGCTTACTGTGTTCTTTCTTCTTCTTGGTATTCCAAGATTCCTTCTTTTATTGTTTCCTTTCCATTTAGAGAATTTTTTAACCATTCTTTTAGGGTAGGACTGCTGGCAACAAATTATCTTAGTCTCCCTACATTTGAGAATGTCATGGCTTCCTCTTCATTTATGAAGGATGTTTTCACTGAATATAGGATTCTAGGTTGACAGTTCTTTTATTTCAGCACTTAAATATATTTGCCACTTCTTCCTAGCTTCTGCAGTTCCTGAAGAAAACTAAACTGTCGTTCTAATATTTATCCCTATTGATAAGGTATCAGTTCTCTCTCTCCGCTTTCAAGATATTTTGTTTAATTTTTAGAAGTTTGACTATAATGTGTCTTGGTGTGGATTTCTTTGGTTTTTCTTATTTGAGATTCGTTCAGCTTCTTGAATGTCTAGGTTTATGTCTTTTGCCAAATTTTGGAATTTTTCAGCCATTATTTCTTGGACTACTTTTTCAGATCACCACCCACACTTCTCTTCTCCTCTGGGATTCTAATGATGCAAATGATAGATCTTTAGTTATAGTTCCATAGGTCCTTGAGGCTCTGGGTTTTTTTCCTCCAAGTATATTTTTTCTTTGTTATTCAGTTTGGGTAATTTCTACTGCCCTGTCTCCAAGCTGACTGACTCTTTTGTCTCCTCCATTCAGCTATTGAACACATACATTGACTTTTTTATTTTGGTTATTGTTATTTACGACACAGAATATAGTCTATCTTGGAGAATGGTCCATGGGCATTTGAAAATTAATGTGTGTTTTGGATGGAGCATTCTGTATATGTCAATTAGATCCTCTTGATTGTTTGCTCTGCTCTAGATTTTTGCTGATTTTCTGTATATTAGTGGTATCAATTGCTGAAACTGTGGTTTTGAAGTCACCAGCTATAATGGTGGATTTGTCCGTTTCTCCTTTCAACTTTATCAGTTTTTGCTTCATGTATTTTGAGGCTCTATTATTTGGTGCATATATGTTTAGGATTGTTATGTCTTCTTGGTGAGTTGATTCTTTTAACATTATGTAATGTCCCTCTTTCCTCTCTGTCTAGTAATTTTCTTTGCTCTGAATTCTACATTATCTGATATTAATATGACCACTCCTGGGTTTTTTTTTTTTAATTACCAAGAGAATTTAATGGAATCTCTATAGTCCATGACCAGAGAAAGATGAAACCCTGCCTAAGGTTCCAGATTCTGGGAACCAACTCCAGGCTGGACACTGCTTTTGGAGGATGGATGTTGTCCCTACCCTAGTCCCAGGGCTTGAGGGAGCTCAGTGCAGCTGCTCAGACCAGAGCCCTGCCCACAGCAGTGTTGAAGACTTGGGGGTTGGAATTGGCTGACTGGCTGGGACCCAGTGCTGAGGATGTGACATCTCAGTCACCAGTCACTGAGGCTCCTGGTGAGAAGGGCTGGGTGATGCCTGTCCATCTTCATGGTTTTGTTCCAGGTAAGGAAACTGAGGCCAGGCAGAGGGTTTCGAAGGGACAGCCCAGCTAGATGCTCAGAAGTTGGGTGAGGCTAGGATTCAGCCCAGGACCCTGGCCTGGCCTGCCATGGGAGCCCATTCCCCTTCCCTCCCAGGAGGATAGTCAGCTGAGGGGGTTAGCCTTGCCCTGTCTGACATCATGTTGGGGGGTGAGGCAGTTCAGTCTGCATGGTACACAGGACCACAAAGCCTGGGAGCATCACAAGGCCTAGGATCTGGTACTTCAGGTAGGAGAGGTACCTGTCCCAGCCCAGTATCAGGCTGTTGGTGTAGGTGACTCAGAACTGGGGGTAGGTAGGAGCCATGAATAGAAATTCACCAGCTGCTCAGCTGGCCTCACATACCAGTCAGCCTTGAAGAATTCCCAGAACTTGTCCCACAGCTCCTGGCAGCTCTCAGCCAGCATCCAGCCCTCCAAGAAGTACCAGAGACCCAGCACAGGGAAAACCATCAACTGGTTGACAAGGACCTTCCTGACGATGTTTAGGAGGCCACAGCAGTTGGACACAGGGAGCAGGTAGTCCAGGCAAAGGTATCAGCATTGTATGAAGGGGCCCATGCTGTAGGCCACCACAAACGTGCTTGATGAGCACCTTGGGTCAAACTTCTGTCAAGGCCAGGCACAAATCTCCCAGGACTGGTATGTATTGTCCCCAGCCTCCATGAGAGTGCCACAGCCCAGATTATTGGTGATGAATAGTGCATGGCCTTGGAACAAGGGCTGCCCTGCAGCCTACAGGCCACACAGCCAGTTCCAACCACCATATACCATCACCTGCTCCTACTTCTTTAATCAATATTTTCATGGTGTATCTTTTTACATTCTTATAATTTCACCCCATCTACGTTGTTGTATTTGAAGTGAGTTACTTGTACATAGCATATTGTTGGATCATGTGTTCTTGGGGTAATTGTTTATTTTATTTTGTTTTTGGTCTACTCTGCCAATCTCTGACTTTTAATTAGTGTATTTAGCCCATTTACATTTAATTAGTGCTATGTTAGGGCTTAGGGCTATGATGTTATTTTTTATTTTCTGTTTGGTTTCTTTGTTTCCTATTCCTCTTTATCTTTCTACCTTCCTGTGCATTACCTGAACATATTTTTAGGATTCCATGTTGATTTATTTAGTGTTTTGAGTCTATCATAGTTTTATTGGTGTTTGCTCTAAGTATTATGAGATATGTACATAACTTATTGTACTCTACTGGTATTGATGTTTTACCACTAAGAGTTAAGTGTTAACACCTTACTTCCATTGAGATCCCTTTACCCTTCACACTTTTTAAGTATCATAGACTTAAACACTCCCCTTAGAGATACTGAATACCACAGTAGATGGTTTTTAAATTTTGCCTCTACCACAAAATATGTAAGAAAACTCATGAGAGAAAAGATTGCATATTCTATTTACCCCTATCCACTCTGACAGTCTTCATTCCTTTTTGAATTTCCAAGCCTCCTTCTGCTACCATTTTCTTTCTGTTTAGACAATTTCTTTTCATCCATTCTCTAAGGATACATTTTCTAGCAATAAATTCTCTTAGTTTTTCTTCATCTGAAAATGTCTTTACTTTCCCCTAATTCTTGAAGGATATTTTCATCAGATATAGAATTCATGGTTGACAGTTCTTTTCTCTCTGTACCTGAAAAACTGTTGTACCACTTAACCTGAGCCTCCACAGTTTCAAAAGAGATATCCACTGTCATTCAAACTAATGTAACTTATAAGTAACAAGTAGTTTCATTCTGGATGCTTTCAAGACTTTTTCATTGTCTTTAGTTTTTGAACATTTAATTATAATGACTTGGCATCAGTTTCTCTGAGTTTATCCTATTTGGAATTTGCTCAGCTTCTTGAATCTGTAGGTGTATGTATTTCATTAAATTGGGGGGGTTTTAGCCATTATTTCTTCAAATACATTTTTAGTCCCACTCTCTCTCCTCTCCTTCTGAGACTCTAATGATATCATTGTTAGTTCTTTTGCTATTGTCCCTCTGGTCTCTGAAACTCTGTTTGTTTGTTTGTTTGTTTCAGTCTATTTTCTCTCTGTTGCTCAGACTGGGTAAGTCTGTTGATCCATCCTCAAGTTCACTGATTCTATCTTCTATCATCTTCACTCTACTGTCAAGCCATTCACTGAGTTTTTTATTTTTGTTATTGTATATTTTAGTACTATAATTTCCATTTGGTTCTTTTTTATAACTTAGATTTCTTTGCTGAGATGTTTTTCATTTGTTTCCAGAGAATTCATAATTGTTTATTGAATCATTTTTGTGATGGCTGCTTTAAATCCTTGTCAGATTACTCCAACATTTGACTCATCTCAGTGTTGACATCTGTTGATTATCTTTCTCATTCAAGTTGTGACTTTCCTGGTTCCTGGTATGATGAGTTGTTTTTTGTTTTGTTTTGTTTTGTTTTTGTATCCTGGACATTTTGTATATTATAAGACTCTGGATTCTATTTAATCTTTTATTTCTTTTGGTCTGTGTGTGTGTGGCTTTTTGGGTTTTGTGGAGGGGGGTCGTTTGTTTGTTTTGGCAGCTGTTATAGCAAGAGGCCAGATGGGTGTATATGCTCAGCTCCCCCCAGCATGCCTGGAAATTGGACACCCACTCTACCCTCTTGTTGCTGCTGAATGCAGATATTAAGCTCAGCTTCCCAGTGCCCTACTGACACCAGGAATGGGAAAGCTGAGGGCTGACTCATGCCGCTTTGTTGCTGCAGGGTGGAGGCAGGAGCTGAGCTTCCCATTGGGTCCTGCTGACACCAAGGGAGGGGAAGAAGAGAAGCAGAGTGTCAACTAGCCCTGCCACCACCCCCTCATTCTGCCTCATTGTTGCCAGGTGGGGAGACTCTTTTCTCTGGGTCCCACTGATACCAGCTGGATGATGGATGGGGGCATTGAGTGTGAATAGCTGCACCTTCTATCACCATAAGTCTCATTGCTGCCAGGTGGGAGCAGATGCTTAGCTCATGACTAGACCCATCTGACACTACTCTGGCAGGGGAATCAGGGCATCTACGCTTCCTTGCAAAGGGGGTGGGGCAGGGGGGACTTCAGCTTCCTGCTCTGTCCCACTGAAAATGCAGAGGGGTGGGGGAAGAGAGTTCTTCTGTTGCTTTTTGACTGGAGTAAAGGCAGATTTTGACAAGAAGTTTTTCTGCTATTAGCCACCCTTTCCCCAGTAATTGGCTAGAGTGGCAGCTTTTTCTTGGAGCTTTTTTAGTCTGTGTCTATTTGTGGTTCTGGGTTGGAGGCTTCTGCAGCACTCTGTCGGTATACATGGGAGGCAATAAGGAAACCACCTCGTCATTCCTCTGAGATTCCCAAGGCAGGCTACCTTCTTCTTTCCATCTTTCAGAGTCTTCCCATGCTTGTTGTTGTGTTATGTCCAGGGTTATTAGTTGTAAGTGGGAAGACCTGGGAGGCCTGGGGCTACTCCATCTTGGAAGAAACGGAAGTCCCATCCTTTATATATGTGTTGTCATTCTTAGATATGAACACAGAAGCCCTCCCAAACCCCTACAATAGGTCAGCCCCCTTACGTGTTTCCATGGCAACCCATGTGCTTCCTGTGTGGCACCATCAATTGCATGTGCATATTTATGTGTGGGGTGGGGGGAGTCTTCAACTAATATCGATTCCCATCCTTCCACCTTCAATAGAGCCCACAAGGGTCCAAGGACAAAGACAGGTCCTGCTCACTGCTGTGTCCTGTGTGCATAGAACAGAGCCTGGAAAGGAAATGGAGAGATGCACTAAAGCACAGGGACTTGGGTGGTGGGGGGGACTCCTTTAGACAGGAGTTCAGAAAAGGCCTCTACGAGGCGGTGACCTTTAGGCTAAGACCAGAAAGACTCAACAACAGAGCCATGCAGGTGAAACCCTGAGCTCCCCAGTGACAAAGCCTTGCGGTGGGGATGAGTTTGATGTACTCCCAGAGCAGCAAGGAGGTCAATGGCTGCAGAAGGACCTAAGGAAATAGATCATCCAGGTCTCTGTAGGCCAGTGGAGAAGGGGGAGGAGAGGTCATTAAAGGATCAGTGGAGGAATAAGGGGACATAATTTGACTTGGGTCTCAGGGAGATGTCCTCTGTCTACTGTGATCTGTGGGAACATAACAGGCTCCCAGTGCAGAGGCTGTTGAAACACTGGATGAGAGATGGGATGGGGTGGGGTTGGGGGGGGGCCTGAGTTAGGTGAAGAGAGGAAGTTACGGGGTGGTTGGATTTGGGAATGGACAACTTTCCATCTGCAGCGGGATGTGAGGGATAAAAATGGAACAGAGTATGGAAAGCATCAGGCATATGGTAGGTGCCCCCCTATTAGAATCTGGTTTCCACCCCTCTCAGCTCAAGGCTTTCACCCCATCCCAGGGCCTCTGTAGCCAGCAGGGTTTGCACAGGCAGCTCCAGCTCTGAAGGGGATACTGTCAGCTGGCTCCTGCAGAAGCCAATGGTGTTCCTGAACCTTCTGCCTGTGACTTGTGGTAGCAAGTACCAGTTGGAGCCCAACTTTTCTGTCCCGTTGCATTCCAACACTGGGGGTCCCCCAGAAGCACCTCCTCCAAAGCTTCACCTGCTGAATCCAGCCCACCTCACTTCAGGCCAACCTGCCAGCCACTGCCTGCCAGAAATCTGGTACGTCATCCAGGCGCTGTGGCCAAGATCCTGGTTTGAATGTACAAAAGGAGCGCATGGGTTTTGAAGCTGCTCCGAGTCTGAAATCTCCACTGAGAATCATAGAGGCTGCGAGTATTAGCACTTGGACCCCAGGCACCACGCACTCCAGCCCCTTCAACTTACAGATGGGGAAACTGAGACTCACGAAGGCAAAGGTCCTGAGGCTTAGTTACTAAAAGTACTTTAGGGTCAGGTAGCTCTTGGATTCACATTCTAACTCTACCGTCTCGTTGCTGAGATCTTGGGCAAGTGACTTTCCTCCTCTGTTGGCTTCCTCATCTGTAAAATGGGACGATGCTAACAGCCAGCGCTGACTCTGTGACAGGCATTGTTTTAAGCCATATAGATTATATGAACTCCTCTTTAAATCCTCATAGCAACTCCATGAGGCAGGTGCCATCGCTACTCACCCCATCCTACCAGAGGAAACTGAGGCACAGCAAGCTTATGTAACTCCATAAAGATTTCTCCAGCCAGTAAATGCAGAGGCAGGTTCAAGTCCAGCAGGCCTGGCCTTCAAGCCTGTGCTCCCAGACCCGATGCTGTCCTGTGTCCTTGAAGATGACTTTGAAGGTTAATTGACATATGCCTGTAAAGGCTGAGCACGGTCCCCAGCACACAGTCAGCGCTCAATAAATGCTGGCTAAGGTGTCAGGGACCTCCCCCTACACAGTGGGGAGATAGCAGTAACTGAGCCAGACACAGATCCCAAGGGGCTTCCGGTGCCATGGGAGGATGGAGGCATAAACAGTCACTTGCAGTGCAGAGGAGAGCCGACTGGAGAAGCTCGGGGGCCACGGGAGCCCAAGGAGGGGCAGTGGAGACAGAGGAGGGAACAGCATGTGCAAAGGCCTGGTGGTGAGGAGGACGGGCCTGGCCCCGGGCCCAGAAAGCAGCAGGGGGAGCCATTGTAGGCCCCATGGGGTCCAGGAAGGGACACCGTGACACCTGAGGGGTTTTTCAGACTCACTCTGGGGCAGACAGGGATTAGATGGGGAGGGGGTTGAGCCTAGAGTTGGGGAGGCCAGTGAGCAGCTGCTGGGCGTAGGCTGCGCTCACATTCAGGTCCTCACTTCATGGGCAGGGGACTTTCACAAGAAGAGTAGGGCGTGCCCTTCACTCCCCTCTACTGATTGCTCTAGACTGGGGAGAGTGACTCTGCAGACTCTGGAGCTGCCAGGCCGTGGTGAGCCAGCCTCCCCCTCTGCCCTGTCCTCCCCCCACCCCGTCCCCTCTCCCTCCAAGGCTGTTCTAGTGCATTAAATGGTGAAGCAGCCTCATTACTGAAGCCTCTGGCTCATTAGCAGGCAGCTGGAGGGGCTGGGAGACCACCGAGGAGAGACCCGACGGGGTGGGGAGGGGAAGTAGCAGAGCCCGGGCAGTAATAACCATCTGCACTGCACCTTCTGCTGAGTTCCGTGTATTCCGATCGGTACACAGACATCCTGGGTTTTTTTTAAATCATTGAAACTCCCATTTGATCTTCACCACCTGTGTCTCTGTGCTTTTATACAATGGACCCCGTTTCAGGCTGGGCTGGAGACACAGAGAGGGGAAATGACTTCCTCAAGGTCAGACAGCTGCAGGTGGCAAACCTGGCCCCAATACCAGCAGCCCACATGGATGGAGCTCCTCCTGTGTGCCAGGCTGTTACCTGCAGTACAGGCGAGATGCTTACAACCCTACCAGGGAGGCAGCATTATTATCCCGTTTTACAGACAAAGAAACTGAGGCACAGAGAGGTCAAGGTACTTGCCCAAAGTCACACAGCTCCATCTTTCTTACCCTCAGACCCTGTTCCTTCCACACTGAGATGGAGTTGGGGTCTTCTGGGGAAAGGACCAAGCCTCACAGCGGTCCCAGGTGATGGCATCCTCCCCCTCCTCACATCACCCCTCCACACCAGGAGTTCTGGGATCAATGAGGGGCCAGGGTATGGAACTGATGGTGCTGCTGAGATTGACACAGACCCACAGTGAGCCCTTCAGAGGCATGAGGGAAGAGGCCCCTCCTCTGACCCAGAGCCCCCCACCCAGGTCAGCTCACCCTGTCCTCCTTCAGTCTCCCACTCAGGGCTAAGAATGTCTGAGGACTTCTGTGATCCTGGGCAGGCGGGAAGCCCACGGTCACCTCCCCCTCTGAGGCCATGGGTGTCATGGCATCATTGGAGCATGTCCAGCCAGGAGAGGGGACTGGCCAGGCCCATCCAGAGCATCCCAACTCAGACCAGGATAGAGATGGAGGTCATGCTTATTCCCAGCTTTTCTCCTGCAAGGTCCTGCCCAGGGAGACATGAGGATGGGCTTTCCAGAAGCTAGGGCAGCCGGCGAGAGAGGATGATCTCTCTGGAATGGCCAAAACATGGTTCCTCATCTGAACCTTTGCCTCCTATGGGACCTGATAGCACCGTGGGGTTGCCTCTGCTGGGGAGAAAGTGCTGGAAGCAGGAGGGTCATGGGAGAGCAGAGGTGTGTATGAGAGTAGGGTCGGGGGCACAGGTCGGGGTGTACGTGCAGATGGGCGTGGTGTGTGCATGGGGGGTGGGGAGGGAACTGGGGGGTATGTGTGACCAGTCAAGTGTTTGCCAGCATGGGTGTGACACTGGGTGTGACCCAGGAAAGGGAGGAGGTGGGAAACACAAACTTCTCCTTTCTTTGACCACTCAGGGAGCCTATGAGCAGAAGTCAGGGGTATGGTAAGGGCCAGAGAGGGCGTTGGTGGGGGAAGCCACATGACAAGCAGTCAATGAAAGATCTGGGAGTTCCAGTCTCCAGAGGACCTTGCTGTGTGACCTTGGGCACATCTCCTGCCCTCTCTGAGCTCCCTGTCCTTACCTGCATAACGGGGATCATCCCAGATCAAGATGTGCTTTGCTCATGCTAGTGTCAATTATTATCATCTCCTGCTGGGACGGGGGGGCCAGGGCCTGGGCTGGTATTCACAACAGGCTAGTGACAGACGACGAATGGGCTGGTGACCAGGACACCGGGGCGAT
Source organism: Pseudorca crassidens (assembly GCF_039906515.1). NCBI lineage: Eukaryota > Metazoa > Chordata > Mammalia > Artiodactyla > Delphinidae > Pseudorca > Pseudorca crassidens. Next base: position 23,025,026 of record NC_090297.1, on the reverse strand, counting down.
TCCCTGCAACTTCAAAGCACGGAAGAAAGAGCTGGACAGCACGCAAAGGTGTTTCTGTACCTCCCAGAGCACAGGCTGTCAGTACGGGGTGTGCCCTGCCAAGTCTGTGACAGGATGCATTTCAGTTTGTCAGCGTTCATTATCTACTCTCGGCTCTGGTCCACAGAAGATTTAGAGGAGCTCACAGCAAAAGGCCATTCAGTAAAGTGATAAAAATAGAGAGAAACACACAAGTCGGGACCAGAAGACACAAGTCTGCCATCAGCACCTGGATGTCAGGCTCAAGGCCACGGGGGATCTCAGAGCATCCTGGTGACCCAGGGGAAAGGGCACAAGTCATTCCCTTCCATCCCATTTCTAGCTTTTCTTTTCTTTACCTCAAAATCCAGTATTGTAGCTTCTGAGTCATTCTGCCTGGGCCTCTGAAAGAGCTCTTGTCATGGGCGCCCCAGGACCAAGAACCAGGGCCCAGGGGTGGCATTTGGAGCCTCAGCTATTTCACCTAGGGATAGATCCAGGGGATGGAAGGGAGGACTGCCAGTGCCCTCGTCATCCGCTCCCAGAGTCCCCTGCGCTTCTGCCTTAAGGCGTTCCCGCACCTTGCAGCCCCAGAATTAGGGATTTGTGATACTTTGGGATGAAGGGGCCAGATGACAGAGGGCCTCGTAGGCCATAGGACAGAGTGTGGGTTTTATTCTAGACTCCCCGGGAATCCAGTGAGGGGTTTTAGGCAAGGGAAGAGGAGCAGGATCTGGGTTTATCGTTTACAAAATAGCTTGTCTATAACAAGAGGCGGAACCAGGATTGACCCAGGTCTGCCTAATTTCCAAACTCACACCCAGCCCACATGACATGCTGCCCTCCTCCACCCACCCCACGCTCTGTGACCAGCTCAGGGCCCTGGACGGCACCCTCTGTCCCTGGGGTGGGTGACATTCTGTGTGACCTCGAGCCAATCTCCTGCCCTGGCTGGGCCTCAGTCTTCCCCTCCACTCTCCTTCCCTTCCCTCCCCCATGATGGGTGACGTGGGGCGGGTGAGTGGAGGACCTGGAGGGGGCCTGGACGGGGCCACAGGGGGAGCTGGCTCTGAGGGCAGGGTCCTGGGCCTGCTCTGGACTCTCGCTGACCCCCAAGAGCCCCAGGCAGACCGTGACTCTCTGGGACTGGCTTCCCCACCTGGGAGCTGGGAATCAGACCTGCCCCCACTCCTCACTGCTGGTACCTGGCGGTCAGGTCAGGGCTCTTGAGCCCCCTGTGCTCTGGGTGCCCGTGAGGGGGTGACCCGGCTCCTTTCATGGACCCCACACCCAGGGGCAGTCTGGGTGGGTGACGAGGCCACAGTGTCCCCTGCCCTGGCCACTTGTTCCCTCCCAGGCACAGGTGCGTGCAGAGGGCTGTCCCGTCCGGGGCAGAGGGGCCTGCAGGGGTGGGCGGCACGGGGACCGCAGGGGGGACTGTCTGCAGGGGAGAGTGCGGCAGTTACCTTGAGTGTGTGAGTGGGGGTGTCCGTGTGTGTGAACTCAGGCGTCTGTGTGTGAGCGTGTGTTTGTGTATGTACCTGTGTGTGTCAGTGTGTGTGTTTGAATACGTGTGTACGAGTGTCTGCATGTGTGTAAATATCTGTGTTTGTAAGTGCATGAGTGTGTCATTGTGTTTCTATGTATGAGCGTGTGTATCCAGATGAGTGTGTCTGCATACGTGAGCGTGCAGTGCGTTTCTCTTTGTGAACGCATGTGTGTATGACTGTGTGAAAGCTCTGCTTCCCTCCAGGCCCTTTCCCCACCTCCTTCTCACTCCAGCAGTGGGCTTGGGGAAGGTTCTAGAAGGGACCTTGGGTCCTGGTCCTCAGAGACTGAGCCCGGCCAGCCCTTGGGTCAACGAAGGCCCTTCTGACCTGTCGGTTCCCGGCCAACCCCGTCCCCGGCACGGAAAGCACCAGGCCCCTCCCTGCTGGGGGTGCTGCCCTGGGCCCGGCCTGGGGAAGGACCGTGGCCCACCTGTGCTGTTCTCTTTGCACGCTGCCAGGAGAGACCACTATGCCTACTCCTACTACCCGTAAGTAGCGTACCTGCCTCAGAGCCCCGCCCCTCCTGGGGAGCCCCTGCCCCCACCCCGGCCTGGCCTGGCGTCAGCCCCTCCTCCACGGCCCTGTCTCTGAGCTTCCCTCCTCTGCTCTGTCTCTCCTGCCTCCATCGTCCTCCTGCGTGGAGGTTACAAGGGCTGGCTTTGTGGTCAGTCTCAGGTTCAGACCTGGCTCTCCTCCAGTATCAGCATGCGTCCTAAGTCCTTTCCCCTTTGTCTGGTCTGGCACTTCAGTCATGGAGCTGTGCCCCCTGTTGCCCCACCCCGGCCCCTTTGCCCCTTCTTCCTGGCCTCCAGGCTCCCCTCCTCCACCCTCCTGAGTGAATAAAATCAAGCCCTTCCATGGTCTTCACCATATCAGATGATTTCTATATTACCCCTAACCAACATTGAAGCATCTGTTGTGCTCCTACTGGGTACCAGTACTCACACTTAAAATACAGAGAAGACACAGGTATTATCCTGGTACTGAAGAAGCTTTCGGAAAATTTAGGATGTAGACACAGACTGACACAGAGTTATAAAAGGAGTGAAGAATAATTAACCCTCTACTGGGCACTGCCCTGGTCCCACCTAACAAATATTAAAAGCAAGACCCAGCAGGATCAAACTGTCTCCAAGTAACTTAACCGTATCCCAGAACAAAGCGCAAGAATATTTATAGGAACACAAAAACATCTGGCCTCCAGCCAGGTGAAATAGACAATGTCTGGCACCCAATCAAAAGATACCAGACGCTCAAAGAAGCAGAAAAATATGCCTACAAATGAGGAGAAAAATCATTCATTTGAAACTGATCCAGAGTGCAGAGCAGGGTCAAAGGTCGGGTGGAAGTTCAAGCTGTGCTCAGGAGGCTGGAAGGGGGTCTTAGTACTTTCTATGTCCGTTCCCCACTCACCGCCCACTGGCCCAGTCTCCACCTCTGTCCTTTCTTCTCCAAGGAGTAGGAACCTAACTCCTGTGGTTTATATCCTAAAGCCATGTTCATTTTGACACTTTCTTAACATGCAAGTTGTTTTTTTTTAATGGACTGAGGGAACACACATAGCATCAAGATTTGGATTCTAATACCTTTTCCCAACAAAAGGAACGAAGAATCCTTGGGGAAATGGCTGATTCTAGGAACTAAGTCAGGAAGTGTACTAGAGGAGCCTGGAGTAGCTTGTCGTGCCAGAAAGTAAACAGGAAGTACGAAACACATACACATACAATGACGGGAAAATGTCAAAGGAACACAGGAGCCCAGGGGAGAAGCCCCCAATGGCCAAAGCCAGAAACAGTTGAGCAACAAAGTAAATAAAGTAGTATCAGATTATAAAACCCCAAGTAGAAAAAAATATTCATGAGTCCACAGTAATTTAAATAAATGATTAAATAAATTAATAAATGGAGGAGATTAGACAAATCTCCCATGCAGAAGAATTCAGAATAATTTAGGTAGATTCTCGGCACTCAAGGAGATGGAACCTAACTCCTCCTTAAGTGTGGGCTACACAGCATGACTTCCTTTCAACAAGTGCAGTATGAAAAGTGGAAAAGAGTAACTTTTGTAGAAAAACCTGACAAATACTACCTTAGCCAGGTGATTGGCTAACATCATCACTGATAAGTCACGCTGATAGCATGTACCCTTAATATCACGGGATGCAAATGGTACTTTCCACCCAAACACTCATAACCCCACTATAACCATGAGAAAAAAAACCATACAAAACCAGCTGGGGTTCAACAAACGATGCTGGGACAACTGGATATCCACAAGCAAAAGAAAGCATTTGGACCTCACCCCACATGCAAAACTAACTCACAATGGATCCAAATGTCAAAAGCAAAAACTAAAACTATAAAATTCTCAGAGGAAAACAGTATAAATCTTTAGGACCTTGGATTAGGCAACGGTTTCTTAGATATGACACCTAAAGCACAAGCCACTCATTTTTACTTCACTGAAATTAAAAGCTTTTGTGATTCAAAGGACACTCGCGAGAAAATGAAAATACAGCCCACAGAATGGGGGAAAATATTTGCAAATCATACATCTGATAAGGGCCTAGTATCCAATACATATGAAGACCTCTCACAACGCAACGATAAAAGGACAAATAATTCAATATTTAAATGGGCAAAGGATTTGTATAGACATTTCTCCAAAGGAGATATACAAGTGGCCAATCAGCACATGAAAATATAATTAACGTTATTAACCATGGGAGAAATGCAAATCAAAACCACAATAAAATATCACCTCACCCACTGGCATAGTTACAATTTTTAAAATGAACACTAACAAGTATTGGTAAGGATGTGGAGAAACTGGAACCCTCATATTACTGTGGGAATGTAAAATGGTCCAGCTGCTTTGGAAGACAATTTGACAGTTCCTCAAAAAGTTAAATGAGAAATTTGAAAACATATATTCAAGCAAAAATCTTACACACAGGGGCTTCCCTGGTGGCGCAGTGGTTGAGAGTCTGCCTGCTGACGCAGGGGGCACGGGTTCATGCCCCGGTCCGGGAGGATCCCACATGCCACGGAGCAGCTGGGCCCGTGAGCCATGGCCGCTGAGCCTGCACGTCCGGAGCCTGTGCTCCGCAGCGGGAGAGGCCACAACAGTGAGAGGCCTGCGTACCGCAAAAAAAAAAAAAAAAAAAACTTACACACAAAAGTTCATATCAGCATTATTCATAACAGCAAAAAAGGGAAACAACCCAAAAATGTCCATCAAGTAGTGAATAGATAAACAAAATGTGATACATTCATACAATTGAATATTATTCTCCATAAACAGTAATGAAGACCTTACATTAATTAGGATGGCCACTATTTTTTTTTTTAATGGAAAATAAGTCTTGGTGAGGATGTGGAGAAGTTGGAACCCTTTTGCACTGTTGGTGAGAATGCAAAATGGTACAGCCACTGTGAAAAACAGTATGGCAGTTCCTCAAAAAATTAAAATATGAATTTTTCATATTCTTATGAGATTACCATGTGATCCAGCAATTCCACTTCTAGATATAGATCCAAAAGAATTGAAGGCAGGATCTTGAAGAAATCTTTGTACATCCATGTAACAGCATTATTCACGATAGCCAAGAGGTGGAAGCAACCCAAGGGTCCACTGACAGATGAATGATAAGCAAAGTGTGGTATATCCATGCCATGGAATATTATTCAGCCATAAAAAGGAATGAAATTCTGAGCGACGCTACAACATGGATGAACCTTGAGGACATTATTCTAAATGAAATAAGCCAGTCACAGAAAGACAAATACCGTATGATTCCACTTATGTGAAGCATCTAGAGTAGTTAAATTCACAGAGACAGAAAGTAGAAGGGTGGTTGCTAGGAGCTGGAGGGTGGGGAAGATGGGAGCTGTTTAATGAGGCTCTAATTTCAGATTAAAAAGCTTTGGAAATTGGTTGCATAACAATGTGCATATATATGTACTGTTCAACATTCTTGAACAGCACACTTAAAAACGGTAAGTTAAAGATGGTAAATTTTATGTTATGTGTGTTTAACCACAATTAACAATTTTTTAATTTTTTTTTAATTTTTAAATTTTTTTCAAAAGGAATGAAGTACTGATCCATGCTACAACATGAATAAACCTGAAAAACATTATGCTAAGGGAAAGAAGTCAGTCACAAAAGGCCACATGTTGTAGGATCCACTTTATGTGAAATGTCCAGAACATAGAACTCCATAGAAACAGAAAATGAATCAGTGGTTGCCAGAGGGTTGGGGGAAGGAGGGTTTGGGGGGTGACTGCTAATGGCCACTGGATTTCTTTCTGGGGTGATGAAAATGTTCTGGAATTACATAGTGATAATGGTTGCACAACCTTGGGAAATACTAAAAAACCACTGAATTGTATACTTTAGAAGGGTACGTTTTATGGCATGTGAATTACATCTCAATTTTTTAAAATCTCAACTGAGAAACATTCCACAAATTATCTGACCCGTAATCCTCAAAACTGTTAAGTCCATCAAAAAAAGAAAAGTCTAAGAAACTGTGACAGCCAAGAGGAACCTAAGGAGACATGACACTAAGTCCTGTGTGGGATCCTGGAACAGAAAAAGGATATTAGGTAAAAACTAAGGAAATCCAAAAATGGCATAGACTTTAGTTAATAATAATGTATCAATATTGATTCATTATTTATAGCAAACTCAGATAAGATGTGAATTATAGGAGAAACTGGGTCTGGAATGTATGAGAACTCTCTGTACTATCTTTGCAACTTTTCTGCAAATCTAAATCTATTCTGAAATAAAAGTTTTATTAATTTCAAAAGAAATCGACTTAACATATCAAGGCAAGTTGTGGCAGGCTGGTGGGAGGGGACGTGATGGGAGCTTCCCTTTCTATTGAAATTTGAGCCCCACTGACTTCAAAGCATTGCCTGGAAAAACCCCCAGATCCCGCTGGGCCCCATCCATCCTGCTGGCCCCCCATCCTTGATCCTGCTGGGTGCCAATAGATTCCACCCAGACGGTTTGCCAGGAAAGTGGGTTTCTATCATAGTCACCTGATAAATGTTTCTTTACCAGAAGAGGGACAATAGGGGAAGACTGATGGACAACAGAACCCCAGAGTCCGACAGGCCTGGGTGTGAATCCTGGTGCTGCCACCTCCCCGCTGTGTGGCTGGGGAGAGCCCATCTTCCTGGGCTCAGGGTACACAGGGCTGAGAGCATCACTCACTGCCCTGTCCCCGCCCACCAGCTGTATTTACAGAACATCTTGTGTCGTCCTTCTACTCAGCCAGGAGGCTGCCCTGATTCGTTCTGCCCCTGCTATCACCCTGATCAGGTGGTGCTATTTGCTTGTCCTCAGCCAGCCAGGAGCTCCTCCTGTGTGTGCCCCCCCCCCACCCAGCTCTCTGAGCCCCTGAGGGCGGCCAGCCCTTCACGGAGCCCTCTCATACCTCCTCCTACACCTGGAGAGTTCTCTGTTGTCAGCACAGATTCCATAAAGAGCATGAGTAATCCTTTGTCCCCAGTACCCCCTTTCGGAGCTCCTGAGAGCTCCTCGAGCAGCAGAAAATTCTCTCTTGAAATCCGACCGCATGTGTGTTAGCTGCAGCTGCCTCTAAGAATCATCTCTCGAAAGCTACAGTTCAAGTCCTGGTCCAAATCCTTACACTAAGGCAGATTAAAGGCAGGTCAAGCTGAAAAGACAACCCTCAGAATGGGAGAAAATATTTGCAAACAAATCAACAGACAAAGGATTAATCTCTAAAATATATAAACAGCTCATGCAGCTCAATATTAAAAAACAAACAACCCAGTCCAAAAATGGGCAGAAGACCTAAATAAACATTTCTCCAAAGAAGACATACAGATGGCCAAGAAGCACATGAAAAGCTGCTCAACATCACTAATTATTAGAGAAATGCAAATCAAAACTACAATGAGGTATCACCTCACACCAGTTAGAATGGGCATCATCAGAAAATCTACGAACAACAAATGCTGGAGAGGGTGGGGAGAAAAGGGAACCCTCTTACACTGTTGATGGGAATGTAAATTAATACAGCCACTATGGAGAACAGTATGTAGGTTCCTTAAAGAACTAAAAATAGAATTACCATATGACCCAGCAATTCCACTACTGGGCATATACCCTGAGAAAATCATTATGAAAAAGAGACATGTACCACAATGTTCATTGCAGCACTTTTTGCAATAGCCAGGTCATGGAAGCAAACTAAGTGTCCATCGACAGATGAATGGATAAAGGAGATGTGGCACATATATACAATGGAATATTACTCAGCCATAAAAAGAAACGAAATTGAGTTATTTGTAGTGAGGTGGGTGGACCTAGAGTCTGTCATACAGAGTGAAGTAAGTCAGAAAGAGAAAAACAAATACCGTGTGCTAACACATATATATGGAATCTAAAAAAAAAAAATGGTTCTGATGAACCTAGGGGCAGGACAGGAATAAAGACACAGATGTAGAGAATGGACTTGAGAACACAGGGAGGGGAGGGGGGAGCTGGGACGAAGTGAGAGTAGCATCCACATATATACACTACCGAATGTAAAATAGTTGGCTGGTGGGAAGCAGCCGCATAGCACAGAGAGATCAGCTCAGTGCTTTGCGAGGACCTAGAGGGGTGGGATAGAGAGGGTGGGAGGGAGGCTCAAGAGGGAGAGGATATGGGGATATATGTATGCATATGGCTGATTCACTTTGTTGTACAACAGAAACTAACACAGTACTGTGAAGCAATTATACTCCAATAAAGACCTATTTGAGAAAAAAAAAGGAGGTCAAGCACCACTCTTGTCGGCTCCTTCTTTCCTCTGAGAACTGCCCTCAGCTTTCTGGGACTCAGTGGGTGTCTGACTTCACAGTAAATTCTAATAATACCAACAGCTGCTGTCTGTGGGCATTCACCAGTTGCCAACAATGGACTGGGTATTTTTCATGCATCATCTCACTTAATAATCACAATACCTCTATTGGATAGTAGTGACTTTATCCTCATTTGGCGCTTGAAAACTGAGGTTCAGAAAGGGCTAGGAATTTCCCCAAGGATACACAGCCACTTAGTGGCATAACTGTGATTCAAACTCAGGCTGTCTTAACAGAGTCCTTGCTCTTAATCACCCCATTACACTTTTTATCTAAAGATGTTTAGTGAAATAAGCAAACAAGAAAAACCTCCTTGGAAAAAAAAAGAAATCGGGGAAGTGTTGCTACCTCTGCTCTCCTCCTGGAGAGTCACAATGCATGTTAGTTTGTTGCAAGTCCTGAGATGTCCTGCAGGGAACAGAGCTATTTAATTTTGTTTCAACCAAAATTTTCCAGATTCATTTTAAAAAGTTGAATGTTTATTTTGTAAATGGACTACCACTTAATGACCTTGCACAACTGGTGTTCTCTGAAACACACTTTGGGAAATATTACCTGTGGCAAATCACTTCTCTCCAAGCCTCAGTGGAGTTTCTGGCCATGATGGAGTCACGGCGGGGCTTCCCTCCCACTGTAAGCAACTATAAAACAGGGCAAAATACTTGCGACAACTGTTTTTAGAGGCGGGGGTGGGGGTGGGGGATGTTTCTCCATCCCAGGACTGAGATGCTGACCAGGGGAGCCGGGGAGGGGTGGTCTGGAGAGAGGGGATAGTTTCCCGGGGCCTGTGGGGCACTGTGAACCTCTCCACCTCGGGCTGACAATGGAAATGCTTATGCAGGAGAAACGCCTCTATTCAGGTGCTTCCCGTTAATCTGCAGAAGGGGTGGCAGCAGCAGCTAGTTTCGGGACTTGCTTGTCTTTGAATGGGGGTAATTGCTGGGAGTTGTCAATGTTCCAGATTGTTCCCTGGAAGAGGGGAAGGAAGGAGGGATGTCATGGGCTCTGCTGAGCACTTCCCCCTGCAGGCAGCACGTGAAGTCACAGAGGGGTGGGCCCTGCAGGGGAGCCCAGGAGGGTGAGGGGACCACGGGATCACAGCAGGCAGGGCCGAACCAGAAGGGCCCTGCGAGTTCATATGAACCAATCCCCTCAGTTTACAGATGGGAAAACTGAGATGCAGCAGGGAAGGGGCCACCCAGGGTCACACAGGGTGGGCCCAGCCAGCTGCTTGGCTCCAGCAAACAGCCCAGGCGTCCTCCACGCTGGCCGTGCTCCCTTCCCTCCCTCGGCCCCCTGAGTCCATCTGGGGTTCCCCAGGCTGGGGCCCGTGTGTATCAGAAACCACTTTCCCTTTCTCTGACTACAGGAGACCAGCGCAGTGGTGGGGTCACTGAGGCCAGCAGCCTCCTGGGGGGCTCACCGCGGCGTCCGTGTGGCCGGAAGGGCTCCCCGTACCACACGGGGCAGCTGCATCCCGCGGTGCGTGTGGCCGACCTCTTGCAGCACATCAACCAGATGAAGACGGCCGAGGGCTGCGGCTTCAAGCAGGAGTGTAAGGTGCACGGCCCCAGTCCAGCCAGGACCCCTCGCCAGGGCCTCCTGTGGCTCCTTCCTTCCACACCCCTCCCACAGGGCTGTCATGAAGGAAACAGGAGATAGTGGCTGTAAAGCACCGGCAAGCACCAGGGCCGCAGTGGGCTGCAGCTGTCAGCACGCCTGCTGTTATCAACATTCCCACCTCTGGGGGCAGGCTGGGTGCAGTAGGGCCCGTCTAACCCGCCATCGTCCTAGTTGGCCTCCACCTCAGAGCAGCACCCCTGCCCCAACCTTGAGCTTATACCATCCTCTTCATGACCCCCTGTGCCCTCCCGGGAAACCTCAGGCTCCAGCCCCCTCCCCCAGCCTCCCATTCTCCCCTCCCGTTCCAGGAACTGCACATCTTCACCCACTCTGCAAACCTGGAGGCCTGCCTGTAAGGAGAGACCACCATCCCTGCCAGCAGGTGCCCAGCCCCCTACAAGGAGGTACCAGTCGCCGACACTGACCCTCCCAATAACTCCTCTGTCGTGGAGAGTCAGTTCCAAGGGTTGGGTGTGTGTGCATGTGTGTGTATGTGTGTGACACATGCGTGAGGGTAGCATTTGCGTGTGTACATGCCTGTGTATGTGTGTGTACCTGCCTGCGTGTGAATGTGTCTGTGAGAGGTATGTGCACGGTGTGTGTGTGTCTGTTTGTGAAGGTACAGGGGGCATGTGCTGTGTACTCTGTGTGTGTTGGGGAAATTCTCAGTGCTCTGGGGGCCCCTGTGTGCCAAGCAAGAAGGCCCTGTCTGTGATCTTAGCTGGAGGGCCCGGGTTGCAGTACTAAGACAGACTTCTAGACAGCAGAGGACGTGGCACCACAAAGCAGTTAAAAGGACAGGCTTTGAAGTTAGATAAATCTGGGGTCGCATCCTGACTTGCCTTGAGAGACCTTCAGCAATTCACATGGCCTCTCCTAGCCTCAGTTTTCATATGCATAAAATAAAGTTAGTGGTGTTTAACCCTCACTACGGTCTCAGGGCATAGGCACATTATTATCCCATTTTATAGGTGGATAAAACTGAGGCTGAGAGATACAGGAACTTGTCTAAGGTAAGCAAGGAGGCTGCCTCCAGTCTCCAGGGCTCCATCCAGGCCCTGGGCAACCTTGCGCAGGGAGAAGTGCTGAGCACCACCCAGCCATGAAGGGCCATTGGACCAGATGACCGCTAGGGTCCTTGAGAAACTCTGATTCCAGAAGGGGAGCAGCAGACCCAGGAGAAGGGAGCGGGGCAGCCTGGGTGTCTGCCCTGTGTCAGTCACTCTCACAGTGTAAGCTTGGCCAGGGCCTCTCTTTCTGGCCTTTGATTTCTCCATCCATGAGACAAAGCTAACAGCCCTGGCCAAGAGACCCTCATGAGGCTGTTAAGAGACCCACGTGCCTCGTTCCTCCCCCAGCTCCTGGGAGATACTCATTCACACCAGCCCTGGACATGGAAGAGCAAAGTGGTCCTGCTGCCCCAGAACTATGACAAGGACACAGCTTGGCTGTCCTGCCACCCAACCACTGCCCACCCTTCCTTATCTCCACCAGTGGGGACCCCAACATTTACATTCCTGTGGCCCTGACTGATGTGAGGGCTGGGGGCAAAGCACACCCTAGAAACCCCCCAACCTCATCTGGGAAAATCCCAGGGACTAAAGAAGCAGGGCTGAGGACTGCGGGGGTGTCCCTCTGTGCCTCTGTCCATCTCCCTGGGAACCGGGCCTGTGGGGGTGATCCCCTCCCCTCCAATGCTCCTCCTTTCTGGGCATCAAGGCCAGCGCTCCTCCTCAGTGTGCCCCTCTGCACACGGGGGCCCTGCTCTTCTCTGAGCTGGGGAGGGTCATGCTGGGGCTCCCTGGTGCTGGGTGGAGAAGCTGCTGGGACAACCCTGCCCCTTCCAGCGGTCCTTGGTCCCTGATTTCCAAGGGAAATCCCAGGAGCCAGGAAGCCCTGACTCTCAGATCACACTGAACTTGTCAGGAAGGGGCCAGCTGGCGTCTGTTTGGGGTGGTCAAGTCTGCAGGGAGCTCCATCGGGTGCCCAGGCCTAAGTTTTGGAGTCTGGCCGGCCCTGACCTCGAGGAGACTGTCAGTCAGCCTGCATCGGCACCTTCAGAAAGTCCCGGGGAAGGGGAGCTGGTGAATTAGCGAGAGGTCCCTCATTTCTCTGCCCTGCCCCTTACAAGATTACAAAGGGCAAGTCAAGCTATGGTCAGGGTACAAATCAGGGTCAAGTCCAGAAGAAGCCAGACAAGCGCCAAGGCTCTGGGAGCCTGTGCTAGCCTCTTGGGTCAGGAGGAAAGCTGGGGTCAGGTCTGGGAATGGGGTTTTAGGAGAAAAGCATCAGGAGAGGGAGGGAGACATGGACAGGTGGGGCAAGGCAGGACACCAGGAGGAGACTTGGGGCTGGAACACTGATGGGGAGAAGGCCGGATGCCAACCCACCCAGCAGGACAAGGTCAGGAGTGGGGAGCAGAGTCAGTGCCTGTCACTGTCGGGGAGCCTGGCTCGGGGTCTCAGATCTTCCCAGTCATGGAGTTGGCAGGAACCCAAGAGATTCGTTCATTTATTTAAATATATTTTTTATTTATCCCTGGGCACCAGGGATACTGAAATGAACAAGACAGGCAGAGAGCCCTCTTTCCTAGACCTTACGTGGGAGGTGGGCCTATCAGCGGCTGGTCAGTGCTGCAAAGAGCCATCAGGCAGGAGACAGGGCTGATAGGGTGCCCACCCATGAGCGGCAAGGCTCTGCGTGAGTCAACTGCCCTCTCTGGGCCTCAGTTTCTCACCTGTAAAATGGGAACAATCATATTAGGATCAGATGAGGTTGTGATCACGTGCCTTGCGTGGTGCCAGGTGTGCTGAAGGGGCTGCATCCACAAACACGCAGCGGAGATGCAACACAGCCCTACTGGGGACGATATTCCAGTGGCCTGAGCCCAGCTCTTTCCCAGCCCCAGGCTTCCTCAAGGGGTGCAGTGGGAGGAGGAGTGGGCTGGCTGGCAGGGACCCGAGTCACTCCTGGCTCTGTCACAGACTTGCTGTGTGGCCCTGGGTAAGACACTTCCTCTTCCTGGGCCTCAGTTTCTTCAATGAAGACTGGCTCTATGAGGTACTGATTCTGTTTGCACACCAGCTGACACTCTGTGCCTCAGTTTCTCCATTGGCCAGAGGATTCAACCTATTCTAGTGACTTTAGGATCCAACATCCTTTCATCTGAATTAAGAATTTATGGGACAGTGCGAACCCCCAGCTCATTTCATTGATGCCATCACTTCCCACCAGCCCTCGGTCCTGGCAAGCCCCTCCGGACCAGGCTCAGGTTTATGGGAGAATGTCAGCTGCAGTCCCTGCCTCCCAGCAGCCTTCAGTCCACGCAGATCCACAGCATCACTAGCAATCACCCCCCTGGGGAGGCAGGCTCTTCAGCTCTGCAGATGACAGGCTCTTGAGAGAAAAGCAAGTGCGTTGGATGAGGGCGGGAAAGAAAACCCTGCAGGCCAGAGCCACAGACTGAGACTCACACGATGGGATTTCATAGGCGCGTGTGAGTTAACTGTGCAGCGCCAACTAAATCAACAGCTCAGGGACAGAGGTGGGAGACAGGCCTGGAGATGAGACCGGCAGGGAGCTCAGTGTGAGTCCACAAGGTGACATGTCTCTCGTGTCACCTGTCCCTTATCTGCTCTCCCCATCCACCCTACCCCACCCATCCAGCCCAGTCCCAACCAAGGCTTTTCCCATGAGATGGAAGGCCCCAAACCTGGTTAGTTTAATAATAACAACATGGGGCTTCCCTGGTGGCGCAGTGGTTGAGAGTCCGCCTGCCGATGCAGGGGACACGGGTTCGTGCCCCGGTCCGGGAAGATCCCACATGCTGCGGAGCGGCTGGGCCCGTGAGCCATGGCCGCTGAGCCTGCCCGTCCGGAGCCTGTGCTCTGCAACGGGAGAGGCCACAACGATGAGAGGCCCGTGCATCGCAAAAAAAATAAAATAAAATAAATAATAACAACAGTAATAGCTACCAGTTTTCAAATGCTTACCCTACACTATGTACTCACATTCTCTCTCTCCTCACAAGTTCACAAGGTTGGTATTAATAACATTTTACACAAGAGAAAACTGAGGCTCAGAAAAGCTAATTAATACAGAGCTAGGAAGTGGCAGAGCTGAGATTTGAGCCTTATTCTAACTGACTCCAAAGCCAAAATACTTCTGTGCACATCCTGCCACTCTTTAGGCCATGTAAATAGAGATATGGAGTCTAAAAAAAGGGAGGAGAGAATCCTGTTCAACTCATGAATAAGCTGAACTTTGCCTAAAGGCAGGGCCTCCAGGCTTAGAAGGGCATGCGATCAAGGTCACATTGATTAATTAATTTAAGAAGTATTTATTAGAATCTGACTAAGTACTAAGCTCCCTTCCAAACAGTGGAGATATACAGGTGAAGCAGAAGGACAAAGTCCCTGCTCTCCTGGAGCTTGCTTTCCAGTAGGGGAAACAGATAATAACCAAATAAATAGATATTAGGAAGTGGTAAGTTCTGAAATGAAGGGAAAAAAGTAAATGGAAAGAGACCAGAGATGAGGGAGCTGCATTAGAGAGGCTGGTCAGGAAGGCCTCTCTGAGGAGGTGATATATGAACAGAGATCTGAATTAAGTGAGGGAATGAGATTTGTGATAATTGTCAAGGGAGGAGCAGGTGCAAAGGCCCTGGGGCGGGAATGAACATGATGTGCTCAAGGACAGTAGAGAGCCAGTGTAGCTGGAGCACAGCAAGTGGGGGAAGAGGGCTAGGAGATAAGGTGCGAGGAGTCAGCAGAAGGAAGATCATTTAGAGTCGATAGGCCATGGCAGAGTTTGGATTTTCCTTTTAGAGTTGAAGGAATTCACTGCAGAGTTTTGAGCAGGAGAGTGATGTGATCTGATTTGTTTTGAGAAGATCACTATGGCTGCTGGGGAGAAAAATTTCTGCTGGGGTGAGAATGGAAGCAGGAAGCCCAGGGAGCAGGGATAACAAAAGTCCAGAAGGACCAGGGTGGGAGGGGGCAATGAGAAGTGGTCATTCACAAGAGGAATTATTGAAGGAATGGAATGTTCCTCCTCAAAAGGAAGAGGCTCAGATGGACCCAAGAGCTGACCTGTAACTTCAGAAAAGCCATCACATGGACCAGGAGTTGAGCCCATTCTGCAGTCCTCAAATGTCAGAACCAGGACCTATGGGTGAGGCCATGGGAAAGCTGTCAGTGCTGTCAACGGTGGAGCAGCTTTCTGGCAAGGGCATGCTCCCCCTGCTGGAGGAGCACAGCAGAGGTCAGCTCTCAGGGCTGCCGCGTGGAGTGGACAGAGGTCAGCTTTTGGAACCAGACAAATCTGAATTCAGATCATTTTCCTTTTTCTGATTATTATCTGTGCTGCCTTAGGCCACTTTACCTTTTCAAATTTCAGCTTCCTCATCTGTAAATTAGAACCAATACCCATCTTATTGGATTGTTCAATAGAGAATATAAAGTACCCAGCACTGTGCCTGACACAGAGTGCTCAATAGGTGGCAGTGATTATGAGGGTGACTGTGCTGGTGATGATGATGATGATGATGGTGACGGTGATGATGGTGGTGGTGCTGATGGTAATGGTGATGGTGATGAGAAGAAGGAGAAGAGTGCTGGTGATGAATATGATGGTAGTGATGATGATGATAATGGTCATGATGAGAAGGAGGAGGATGGTGATGATGATGAAGATGATGATGAGGATGATGAAAGGTTGATGAGAATGTTACTGACGGCAAAATTATATTTTGTTTGGCACTGGTTTTTGTGGAAGGAATCCAAGCACCAAGCAGGAGACAGAACTAGAAGACCACTCAGGTTCTCTTCAAATAGTAAGATTTGACGAGAAAATGCTCTGCAAGGCAGCTCACTCCCTCTGTGGATGTCATCACTCCCTCTGCTGACTCTCCCTCCCTGGGAGTACTAGAGTGAGTTGGAGACTCCTGTGCCACCAGACTCATCCTCTGAACAGGGAAGTTTTGACCCATCTAGGGCTTGACACTGTGCTGCCCATGTTCTGGGTACAAAAGTCCCTCCATGTCCCCCATTTCGTATTTGTAGAAAAAAGTTTTAGTCTCCTAAGCCTTCCAAAGAATAGACTGAAGCAGTTAAGGATGAGGATAATAGAGCCACTGGACTCCTAGCTCCTCCTGAAGGGATATACATGACAACCTGATGCATCTCTTTGAGTTGTCCTGCAGAAACTATGGCCCCCACCCAGTGGAGGATGGTGACTACATGCTGACCACAAGCATGTAGACCCCAAACTGGTTGGAACCAGAAGGTTGATGACTGAGATTCCCAACCAATCAGAAGAAGGTTCACGAGCTGATCAGGCATCATACACCCTCTCCCTCATACTCTTTAAAAACCTTTGCCTGAAAGCCATCAGGGAGTTCAGGTCTTTTGAGCATGAGCTGCCTATTCTCCTTGCTTGGCACCCTACAAATAAATGCTATACTTTTCCTTCACCACAACTCAGTGTCAGTTGATTGGCTTTGCTGTGCATCAGGCTAGCAGAACCCAAATTCAGTACAATGATAACTTTACCCTAAAGGTTACCTCATGGTTACATGATGGCTGCTGGAGTTCCAGCCCATGAGAGCTGCATTCTAGGCAGAAAAAAAAAAGGACAGAAGGAGAAAGAGACTCCTTCCTCCTGAATAAACTCCCATTGAAGTACTTTCCTGGAAACTGCATCCACCACCTCCGCTCATATTTCATTGCCACTCCTACCTGCAAGGAAGATTTGGGGCACAAAGCCACCCACAACAGTACTGGCCTCTTGCTACTAAAGGAGAAGGGGAGACTGGATTGTGAGCAGACAAGGACCAGCAACCTCTCCCATAACCAGCAACCAGGAAATTTAAATACAGACAGAGAGAGCCTGAAACTGGAGCTCCAACAACAGAATTTCCTCCAGGAATTCCCCTGAGGGGGAGGAGAAAAGAATCCCTTCTCACTTAAATCTGCTGTAAAAATAGTTAAACACGCTAACATAGCAGTAAATTCTCATTGCAGACAATATTTTTAAACAAAAGATAGAAAAGAAAATCAAAAACCCCTCCTAATTTCATCATCCAGTGTGATTATCTGATTTTACATATATACATATACATGTATATCTATATATACACGTACATGTATGTATTTGGTCTTCATCCACTGTTCCTGGCACAGAGCTCCTAAAACCCTTGTAATTTCATATATATGCCATAGGGGCTTTTTTATAATATTTTTTCATAATCTTTTGTTATAATATTTACTTTTGCTCCTAGTCCCTGAAATAGCTTCAGAATATAAAGGTAAAATGAGTGTCTTTTGTTATTCATAACAAGCCCCTATCAACCACACCTGAGTTTATGTTAATGAGGTGACTTTTGGAAAGCCCCTAAGGATGAGGGCTGGTTGCCAGGGGAACCAATCATGTGACTAGAAAGTTGGAACTTTAAGCCCCACCCCCAACATCCTGGGAGGGGAGAGGGTTAGAGATTGACTTGATCACTAATGGCCAATAATTTAATTAATCATGCCTACATAATGAAGCCTCCATAAAAATCCCTGAACTACAGGGTTCTGAGCACTTCTGGGCTGGTGAACAAGAACTCAACCCTGTGCTGGGAGGCTGGCTACCCTAAACACCACAGGAACAGACATTTCTGTGCTTGAGACCCCAAGGAACCTCAAACCTCGCCCTAGGTACTTCTTCATCTGGCTGCTTAATTCATATCCTTTGCAGTTCACCAGTGATCTAATAAACCAGTTGTTTTCCTGAGTTCTGTGAGCTGCTCTGGTAAATTAATCAAACCCAGGAGGCGGTCGTTGCAACCTCCAATTTATAGCCAGTCGTCAGGAGCACGAGTGACAACCTGAACATGCGGTTGGCGTGGGTGAGGGGTGCAGTTTTGTGGGACTGAGGCTTTAACCTATAGGATCCGACAATATCTCCAGGTAGGCAGTGTCAGAATTGAGTTAAATTGTAGGTGATCCAGCTGGTGTTGCAGAATTGCTTGATGTGGGAAAAACCCACACATCGATGGGGTGTCAGGAGTGGTGCAATGTTGCAACAGAGTGTTGAGACAAAGGAAACTCACAGGACTGTGCTCTCCCTTTACATTAAAAATTAATTAAAAACTGTTAGTATTTGTGCGCACTTCCTCCTGCGGTTTCTTTTTCTCTGGGTATATTTAGAATACACTTTATATCCAGATCTATATGTTGCTTGTTTTTCTTCTCACTCCTATTTCATGTGCATCTTCCCAAGTGAATTACTTTTGGACTGTCTGGTTTTCACAGGCTACATGACATTCCCTCACGTGTTTGTCCCATACCTGAGATAGCTAATCCCCCATTGTTAGGCATATACATGGTTCCACCTAAGTGTGTTTGTTATAAAAGATGCTGAGATGACTGACTCTTCACGTAGATCTTTGTCTCCATCTGATTATTTTCTTATGATTGATTTGTGGACTTATCAAAACAATAAGTACAGATATTTTTAAAGCTTTGGATATGTTTGGTCAAATTTCTCTCCCAGAGGCTGGCCTGGGACCCACTTCCCATACGAGTCTAAGAACATCCTCAGATGGGTTTCTGAGGCCTCCCTCCCCCCTCATTCAGCATCGTCTCTCTGCCACCCACCTCAGCCTCCTCTCCTCCAGTTTCTTTCAGGAAACACAATGGGAAAGTTTATTTTCTGAAATATCTAATCATGTACTTATCTCTAAGTAGTTTTTAAAGTCAACATAATTACTCTAGTCCCATTAAGTTTAATTTGCAGCAAATTATGCCTTTAACGTGAAGCTGGGGTTGCTTTGCTGGTTGGAGTGGAGATAGGGTTTGACTATTTATAACAGGAGCCAGTGATGAAAAGCGCTCAGCTGGGTAAACAGCGTCAGGTCCTTTCTCAGGAAGGTGTTAGTCCTGGGTGGGAGTCTCGATGCCCTGGCTATCCCACCCCATGTCCCCAGGGCCAGCTCCGCTCTCCCCGCTCTCCCCAGCAACAGATGAACATAGTGGTGGGCGGTTTCCAGTGAGCTGACCACTCCCTCCTCAGGCCCTGTTTTCCCTGCTTCTCCGCCTGGGGGTTCTCTAGTGTCCTGGGCCAAGAACAGGGCAGCCCCAAAGTGCCAGGGATTTAACACCCCAGGGAGGGATGGGACAGGGTGGATAAATAGGTAGATACCCAGCTTCCCTCTGAGGGACAAGTCTGAGGCACTTCCTCAGAGGGTTCCCAGCAGGGCTGAGCCCACATCTGATTCAGCCTTTAGGGCTTTCCTCCCTCCCTCCCCTGTCCCCTCCTCACTGTGCCTCCTGGGATCACCTCCCACATAAACCAGCTGCTGTTTTGGAGGAACCCAAACTCAGCACTGATCCCTCGAGAACAGCAGCAGTGGGATGGATAGAGTGGAGGATCTGAGAGATACTCAGGGAGGGCAGAGCTGTGATGGGCAGAATGGCAAATGGTAAAAGCAGACATTTCCCCTTTTGAGCCTCTGATAAGACCACAGCCTTTTGAAACCCTAAACAGAGGCTGCAGCTGACCTGTGCCCAGATGCCTGAACCACAGAAACAACAGTTCTCATTTATCATCTCACAGCTGTGGCTCTGGGTCTGTGCTCCCCTCACCTGACTCCCATTCCAGGCACTCAACACCTGCCTTCTCCCAAGGGCACATTAGCCCTCCTAACTAGTGTCCGGGGCCCTTATTGTCCCCCTTGCTCACAGTTCCTCTACTCCCAGACCTCCGTCTGGGATCCAAAGCCTGCTGGGATGTCTGCCTGTTGTCACCTGCCAGCCAGGTAGCTGGGCCTGGACAGTGGCCCCCTGTCTCACCCTTGCCATGGCCAGGCACCAGGTCCTCCTGGGCAAGCTTCTACCCCTTGCGCTGGGCGGGGCTTCCCCTCTGCTGGTTTTAAGACCCCAGCCCCACACATCCTGCTGCAATGATTAATTTTATGTGTCAACTTAGAGGATGTTTTAGGGTGACATTTGTGTTTAAATCAGTGAATTTTGAGTAAGCAAACTGCCCTCCATAATGTGGCGGGCCTCATACAATCAGCCGAAGGAAATTCTCCAAGCAAGAGGGAATTCTCCAGCAGCCGGTCTCTCCAGACTGCTAGCCCGCACTGCAGGGTTTTGACTCACCTGCTCCTATAATTGCATGAGTCAATTCTTTGTAACAAATCACTCTCTGTATACAGATACACCTCTTACCGGTTCTGTTTCTCTGGAAAAGCCTGACAACACACTTGCCCAGACCAAGAGCCCACAGTCCCCAGGGCTGTTCCGATATTGAGCAGGTAACCTCCCAAAGCCAGCTTTCTTGGGTCTGGGGATCACATCTTTGCTTAGCTCCTTACCTTGTCCTAGCCTGCTCACCCCCTCTCCCTGTGAACCACTTTCTCAAGAATCCTCATTTCAGGCTCTGCGGCTAGGGAACCCAGCCTCGGCTAATTGGTAGTAGGGATGGTCCTAGGAAGCAGGTTCTGAGATGAATTTGTGGAGATGGCAGTGAGGACCCCATCACTGGTAGTAAGAGAACTGGAGACAGTCCTGACATGTGGTGGTAATGCCATGGTTAAGGCATTCACCCTCAGGGAACAGGGAAGGGATCCAGGTGGAGGGGCTGCACTGGCTGGTGCAAGGCCCTAAGTAATATGGGAGGGAAAGTAATTCTAAGGAAATTGGAATTGGGAACCCTTGTCAAATGGCTCTGATACACTGAAGACTGAAAATTATAGACTCAGATGAATAATCTAGCAAGTCGAAGCAAATGTTCATGCAAGAACTTCCCTGGCGGCACACGGAGAGACACCCATCTCTTGCAGCCAGAGACCGGACACAAGTCGTCACTGTAAGAGTGCAGCACTTCAAAGAAGGATGAACTCTCTGTCTAGGAAAGTTTTCTGTGCCCAAGTCAGGGCCCCGATGGGACAGGAACAAGTGCCTGAGACTCAGGGTGAGGATATCTGGATGGTTGGGACTTGAGAACCCAGATTCTTCAGAAACTTCAGGCCTGCAAAGTGACCCACTCCCCTTGCTGGAGCAGAAAAGCTCCCTTGCCAGAGGATGGTACAGGGACCTCAAATGAGGAGGTCCTTCCACGAGAACACTTGCCCTCTTCAGGATCTGCCCCTACATCCCACTTTGGCCAACAGAGCCACAACCAGGCTTAAATCTAAGCATAAACCAACTGCCAAAGCACTGGGTCAGCCAGGGGAGGTGTGAGATTGATTATACATTCAAGGAGCTGCAGGACCTGGCTGCAAGGGCCCAGGAAAACAGGGCTGGGGATGGATCCCAGAGGTGCCGGACCAAGGAGGGCAGGATACAAAGCTGGATAAAGCCACGTGTTGATATAAGGGGACTGTCTTGTGACACGGGATTTGACACTCTGGGAAGGGCTTGTTCCAAAGCAGCTACGGGGATGAAAGGATCCCGCCGTGGCAGATGGCATAATTATCGTAATGAGCAGTAAGTTTGAAATGGCAGCCTCATTAAATCTAGAACACGTTGAGCTTCAAAAGACACTGGTAAGAGATTGAAAGATATTGAAAGACAAGCAACAGGCTAAGAGAAAAGATCTAAAAATCATATATCTGATAAAGGACTTGTTTCCAGAATATATAGGGAATTCTCAAAACTCAATAAATAGAAAATAACCAGATTTTTTTTTAATGGAAGTATAGTTGATTTACAAAGTTGTGTTAGTTTCAGGTATACAGCAAAGTGATTCAGTGATAAGTAGATAGATAGATAGATGATAGATAGATAGATAGATAGATAGACAGATAGATGATAGATAGATAGATGATAGATTCCTTTTCAGATTCTTTTCCATTATAAGTTATTACAAGATATTGAGTATAGTTTCCTGTGCTATACAGTAGGTCCTTGTTGATATTTTATATATAGGAGTGTGTAAATGTTAATACCAAACTCCCAATTTATTCCCCTTCCCCTTCCCCTTTGGTAACCACAGGTTCGTTTTCTGCATCTGTGAGTCTCTTTCTGTTTTGTAAATAAGTTCGAAAATAACCCGATTTTTTAAATGGGCAAAAGACTTGAACAGATATGGATGACAAATAAGTACATGACAAGATGCTTGACTTCTTTAGTTACCAGGAAAAATGTAAATTAAACCACAGTGAGATACCACTGCAAACCTATCAGAATGGTGAAACTTAGAGCCTGATGACGCCGAATGTTGAAGCGGATGAGGAACCGCACGGATCCCACACACTGAGCAGGGAAAGCGCTGTGAAGAGTAGTCTGGCAGTTTCTTTAAACGTTAAGCATGCAACCTGCCATGTGACTCGGCCATTCTACTGCTAGGTATTTACCCAAGAGAAATGGAAACACAAGTTCACTCAAAGACTCATACGCAGGGAGATTGGGATTGACATATATACACTAATATGTATAAAATGGATAACTAATAAGAACCTGCTGTATAAAAATAAATTAAATAAAATTCTAAAAATAAAAAGCAATTAGAACATAAAAAAAGACTCATACACAAATGTTTATGGCAGCTTTATTTATAATGTCAAAAACCTGGAAACAACCCCATGTCCATCACCAGGTGAATGGATTAACAAATTGTGGTATATCCAGGTAATGGGTTACTATTCAGCAATAAAAAGGAACAAACTGTTTATACACACCACATGGATAAAACTAAAAATAATTTCTGAGTGAAAGAAACCAGACAAAAAGTGCATGTTCTATAATTCTAGTTAGATATAATTCTAGAAAATGTAAACTAATCTATAGTGAGAGAAAGCAGATCACTGATTGCCTAGAAAAACAGAAGGCAGAGAAGAGGAAAAAAAAAAGGGAAAATGTAGTACTGGCCACAGAGGCAGATGGCTGTCAACTTGTAGTCCACTATGACTGGGAGCTGTCTCTTGTGCTGAGCAGAGCTCCAGTTTGCCTCAAAGTCTTTCCAGACTGTCCTCTCCTGGAGTGAGTGTCAGAGGGACCAGGCAGGATTTGCTGATGGCAGGGAAGAGAGAACCCTTCTCCACTCAGGTCTCTGGGAAAGTTATTCCAGCTGCCATCCTGGGCTGTGCAGGGTAATGGATGGCCTTTCTTTCATGCTCTCTGGGAGATGGGCTCCTCCTTAATCTGCTGCAGTGTCATTAACTCAGAAAACATTTGCTCCTTGAGGCTCCTGATGGCCTTTAGAAAGTGCAAATTAAACACCAACCAGGAAGGGCTGCTCAAGGCTTAACCCTCCCCTTCCCAGCACAGACCCAGGCCTTGGCCAGATGGGTCTACAGATCACTGGCCTTGACTCCCAGGGAGGCCCTGGGTCATGTCTCCAGCTCTTCTCAGCCCAGTGAGCAAGTGGGTGTGAGGGCAGAGGAAGGGCAAAGAAAGAAGAGGAACCCTTGGCCCCTGAGTGACTCAGTTCAGGGGTTTGTAGACAGAGGGCCCTCCCCCAGGCCGGTTAGAGAGCAGAGCACTGAAGGGCCTTCTTTGGGGGCTGGGTGACTTTGAGTCACTTCCTTAACCTCTCTGTGTTGGCTTCCCACAGGACAGAGGGGCTGGAGGGGCCTGTGTTTCACAGCAAGTAGAGCCTGGTTCCCCCAGGCTCTACGTGTCTATGCTCCCACCCAGGTCCCTGCTCCCTGCTGGGACCACAGGTCACATGTGACCAGGTGGGGAGCCACCTGTGGGGACAGAGAGGAGTAGGTGACCTGGATGAGCTGACGGGGGTGGGAGCCCCTGTTACTGAGACTCCCTGGGGAGCCCAGCACTGTGCCAGGATTCCCCATCCACACACACACACACACACACACAATACCCTATATGAGGCTCAAAACACAAGAGAGAGGTCTCACCTTGACCTCTCCCCTTCCAACCTCCCTGCTTTTGCACGTGCAGTCCCCCCCTCCTAGCACACCTTCCCTCCTCTATGCAAGTCCCACCCAGCCCAAGGTCGGCCTCTTCCAGGAAGTCCTCCCTGATGACTGTCAAGCCCTCAATGGTTCCACTCATCTGGCTCTTGGGTTGTTCAATTTCCCAACACAGGTTTAGATTTTGGTGCCATGAGGCACGTGGCCCAGACACAGACATTAGCTCATTTCATTATCTCATCAGGTTAATTGATATTTACTGTACACTGACTTGGAGCCAGGTACTGCGGGGTCACAGAGGGGACGGGAACAAACATCCACTGAGCTCCTGCAGATCTCCCCACCCTCGTGGCTGGTGGGAGCCCGAGTGGGGTCCCTGCAGGCCCCTCACCCTGTTGGAAGATGAGGAACCTGAGGCCCAGAGACGGAAGAGGGGGGAAGCTGCTCAGGTCTGGCGGTGAGTCAGGGGCTGGGATTCAAAACCAGGCCAGATTCCAAATCCACCCCACCCCCATTACCTGCCCCTGGAACTCTTTAAACCCCCTCAGCTGGGGCAGAATTGGTCCTGGAGCCTGGAGCCTTCTGGTCACCCAAGCAGGGCTCAGGCAGACACAGCTGTGCAGAGAGGGGGTGGGACAGGGGGCAGCAAGGCAGGAACCCTAGTCAGGACTAGGTGAGGTGAGTGACACCCTCACCCTTCTGGTGGCTCCCCAGTCTGTGGTCCACCTGGGACTCCTGGCCCCCTGGCTGTACACTTGCCCATCCCCTTTCTCCAAACTGTCCCCAGGGCCTGTTTGTAGCCACAGCACATGATGAACCTGCCTTTAGGATTCTGGCTCCAGATCTTCTGTTGTCTCGCCTTCCCAAGCTGGTCTCCCTTGTCAGTGAGATTCTCCGAGAAATATTAAAGGAACAGATGGTGGTCACTGATCCCAGGTGGTGGGAGGACAAGGCCTGGCCCCGGGACTGGTGCTGGATGACAAATCCCATCACTTGGAGCTGGTAACGACTTTTCCTGCAGGTGTGTCTCAGCATGAAAGCAGGGTGCGTGTGCATCTCTGTGTGTGTAGTGGGATGGGCTATACATCCCCTCTGCTCCCCCGGGCCCTGGACTCCATCTCTGGCTCCAAACTGAGGCTGCTGGGGTGAGTTCCCAGTTTGTTGATGGAGGCTAAAAATGAATGTCAGCTTGTGACCCCACTTTGGGCTGCCCCCGGATCAACTTCAAGTTGAGAGAGAGAAGAAAGAGAAAATTGAATCCCGAGATGCTACAATCAGAATGGTCCCCAACAATCTAACTCTTGTTACAGATGGGCAAACTGAGGGTCTGAGAAGGTACCAGAAGTTTACACATCTGGGCAGTGCCGGGACAGGCACGCAGGACTCCTGAGTGTCAGTGCATCCGCGTGAAATGACGTGTGTGTGTGTATGCGTGCCTGTGTGTGCATGGTGTGCACACACGTGCCTGCCTTACACGTGTGTATACAGGCTTTGTTAGGATGTGTGCGTGTGATTATCTCAGGGCACGCGTGTGAAGGTCGCAAGGACAGGCATGTGCATTAATCTCAGGGTGTGGGCGTGTATGACTGAAAGTGTGAGGGGGTGTCGAGGTGCCCTGAGGGTGAGGGTGGTGGTCTCGAGATAGTGCAGCTCTTGAAGAGCATGTGGGTGCCTGTCTCAGCAGGGCCACCCGGGGTGAGGATTCAGTGACTCTTTGCAGAATGCAGGAGGGATCAGTGACAGTGTGTGCAAGGTGCCAGGCATTGAAAATGAAGCTCAGAGGCCAGGACTCGATGCTGAGCCCCAGGGGGGGAAACTGATGCCACCCTCTCCTGCTACAGGTCAAGGCCAATCCAGGACTTGGGCACTGAGCCTGCAAGTGGGCCAGATGACCTCATCCGTGGTCTAGGAGGAGGCCAGCCTGCCCAGGCTCTGCAGGCAGTGGCTGGCATGGCTCAGATGGTGACCTACGTCCCTAGATGTAGATCACAGGTGCCTGGGATGTCAGGGGGGAGCGGCCAGGTGCCTCCCAAGGTCTCTATCAACTCCTTGGCCGACAACTTCACAACACCCCTCCCAAGGTCCTGGCGTTTTGCCAACTCTGGTTTCCTAGAGTCACTCCCCTATCCTTGCTTATGGTGAAAGGGACTCCATGATTTAGAACATAGATGGGTTCTGCAGTTAGAGAAGAACACAAGAGATTTGTCCAGGAGGCCAGCTCACTGTCCAGTGGGAGGAGCCACATCCTAACCCCAGCTTCTGAGGCCTCTCTGGGCCCCGTGGCCCTGGGGAGGGTGCAGCCCACTGACCCCATACCAGGTTGGGAGGGGAGGAGAGGTGGCCAAGGTGAGACCAATAGTGTGATGGTTAAGGGTTTGTTTTGGAATCAGACAGATCTGAGTTCAACTTGCTCATGGTGTGACCTTGGGCAAGTCCCTCCACCATTCAGAGGACAGAGGTCTTATCTGGGAAGGTCCCACATTGAGCTCTGGGAAATCGGTGCTGTATCAGAGACCATTCATATTCCCAGAGAAAAGACATTATCTCCATCTAATTAATCTAATTAATGGTAATCAAGTTGTGGAATCTGTGCAGCAGGGTGAGTGATTAGGAAGAATTACCTCCCCCGCAAACAGTTTAGATTTAACATTTTTGGCTCCACAATCTGAACACTAAAAAAAAGAAGAGTGAGCTCTCTGTCCCCACTCCCACAGAATTCCCTTAAGTGTGGGCACCAGCCCAGAGAGAGGGTCAGTCTACAACCAGAAGGGCAGGGGGGCACAGAAGACCTGCTGAGATGGTCACCCATAGCTCTGGAATATCTGTGCTGTCTCAAGACCGCCACCTGCTCCTTTGGGGACCCGACGGTCCCACCATCAGTAGGAGTCTCTCACACACCCAGTCACATCCATACATACCCGTATCCTGAGACAAATAGCACTTCTGTCTTTGAGTGTCAAAGTGTTCTTATATTTTATTCCAATAGACCCTCCCTCAAAAGAACCCAGAATTCTTGGGAGCCAGAGGTGGTTATGTCACGTATGTGTGTGTGCGTGTCCTGGAGGAGGAGTTGCACTAACTTCACTGCTTCCTGTCTCTGTTGGGTTTGGCTCAGGTGGAATGGAGTGGATAAGTGTATCTATCAGTAGCCTTCATCAGGAGAAGCTTAGGAAAGCAGCCTGAGGGATGACACCAGGGTAGGGCAATGCTTAACCCAAAGGGATGAATGCCCTGATGGTGTGCATTGCCTATAAGTGCCCCTTATATCACACTCCCTACCTCTCCTCCTTCACTAAAGAGTAAGTCCTTACATTATTGCAGGACATGGGACCTGCTTATTTAGAGCAGTGCCCTCTGCAGGCCGTCCGTCACTTAGGGATGGGCAGAGCCTGGAGACCGTTATTTTCAGCCCTGCTGAGTCCGGTAGATTGGCCCTTCCAACCACACCCTTTCTCAGCTTGTCCCCAAGTCTGCATGGGGCACCTCATTATAGGCAGAAGAACTGGGAGAAGGAGGACTACAGAAGAAGGTGGGAAGGGATGGAGGGAGGGGCTTCCCTTTAATGGTTGCCTGTTGGTGGGGGGAAGGAGACAACATTCCTCAGAACAGTTGGGTGTCGGGATCTCCTTCTCTTCCCCAGCATTTGCTTTGGGGTTTCAAGAGGAATAAACAAGACACAGTACTCAGAACCACAAAGTCCAGTACCCACAATTTAGAATTATACAACTGAGGATCAGGACTGTAGAATCCTAGACCCCAGAGCTATAGATGATAAAACTTTGAACCACCAAACCTAGAAGTAAAGACCCCAGAATCACAGAATTCTAAACTCAGAAATTCAGAACCCAGAGTCACAGAATCCAGACCCATGGAATCTAGAACAGAGAATAAAAGACCCTGAACCCAGGGATTCCCTGGTGGCGCAGTGGTTGAGAGTTCGCCTGCCGATGCAGGGGACACGGGTTCGTGCCCCGGTCTGGGAAGATCCCACATGCTGCGGAGCGGCTGGGCCCATGAGCCATGGCCGCTGAGCCTGTGAGTCTGGAGCCTGTGCTCTGCAACGGGAGAGGCCACAACAGTGAGAGGCCCGCATACTGCAAAAAAAAAAAAGACCCTGAACCCAGAATTATAGAACCCAGAACCCTGTAACACTAGAGCCTAGGACTTTTGCTCTCACTGAAATGCACTCTGCCTCCTACTCCATCTTAAATCCTTCAGCGCCCCACTCAAATACTTTTTCCCATGGGACCTTTGGCAGGCCCTTCTTCCTCTGAGCTGTCCAGGCTTCTCCTAGATCCTGTGATGCTATCCACACCTGTCCTCTCCGACCATTCACATTGGATTCCACACCCCATCTCTGCACTGCGTCTGACCCATTTCCATGCTCATGGTAGACATACAAGGCATGTTTGTGGAAAGAGTGAATTCTTGAATCATTTAGCGTGAAGTCCCTCAAGTTCCCTGGGTGGGGGGACCTGAAGCCCAGAAAGAGAGTACATTTTTCCCATGGTCACACAGTGTTTTGAGAAATCTCCGAGAAGACCCTAGTTCTCCTTATTCTAAGCCTAGAGCTCCTTCTCTGCCCCAGATTGTCTCTGAAAAACTAGGGTGTTGGCATGGAATGCCACTATATCTCATTGCTTCATAATGTCCCCCATTGTTGTTAGTTTCACCCTCAAAAACCTCAAAAGTTTAGGAGAAACTACTCAGCCTGGCAGTGGTGGTGATTGTGGTAGGAATGAAAATAGGCTTCCTGGAGGAGGTGGCACCTGAACTCAGTGGGCATGTGGGAGCCTATGCCAGTTAGAGAGCAGTGAAAAGGCCCAGAGGTAGGAGATGCATCCTGTGTTCAGTGACTGCAGGTGGAGGGTAATCACAGAGACAAAAGGTCACATTACAGGAGACGTTACAGGGCTTTGTATGCCATCCTGAGATGTTTAGTCCTTACCTACTGTATATCTTGTATATATTATATCCCTAGATTGCCTATAGCTCCTTGAGGGCAGGAGCTAAACACAGATTTGATCAAGAAAAAAAGCAATGAGGGTTGTGGCCTAGGAACACTGCTGATCCAAGGCTCAACCAACACAGCTCATAAGAAAGGAGTGAATGTCAAGTTAGAGCAGATGGGTGTTTATCAAGAGTAGCCTGAATATGCTGAGAGATAGGGGATGAGTGGAAGAGAGATAGGAGAAGGTGAGTGGAGGTCAGGAGAGTGGATAGAAAATGAAGGGTCCGATGTTGTTTAGAGTTTCCTTAGCTTCAGGACCATGGACAGCACCCAGGGCATTTAGATGGTTTTTCTCTTCAGATTCCTGGGATCACTCATTCCCTTGGTCTTCTAGATGGAATTATCTGGTTGGTTGGTTTGTTTTTTTTTTTTTCTCTTGCAAACTGTGCATTGTGACCAGGAATGAGGGAAGGGCTCTGAAGCCAGACTGCCTAAATTCAAATCCTGATTCTGCCCCTTACTAGCTACATAATCTTGGGCCAATTTCTTAAACTATCTGTACCATGGCTGCCTTATCTGTCAAATAAGGATAATAATGGCAACCTACCTCATAGGGTTGTGGTGAAGAATAAGTAAAAATAATGCAAGAAAAGAGATAGCGACTGGCACATAGGTGGTGCTAAAAGAATATGTGATATACCTGAAACTAACACAAATATTGTAAATCAACTGTACTTCAATAAGAAAAGAAAAAGAACATGTGAGCTGTTATGGTTGTAGATGTTGTTATCTCAAGATCTTTCTATGCAAGATGGGGATTCTTGAACCCAACTCCTATTCTTTAAAATGAGGCCCTTTTTTTCATCCATATTATTAGACTGTTTTTTACCATGACAATGTATTTTCACATTATTTGGTCAATTATTTAAATAAAACAAAATAAGGATATTGGACTAAGAAGTATTTATGTTCCATAACTCTTCAGCCATAACTGTCCCAATGTCTTTGATTCAGGATTTCTCATGAGTAGAAAAAGAGTTGAGCATGAGGCATAATGAAAAATGAAGACTTTGGAACAGATCATGGGGTACACCAATTATAAAGAATTAGAAGTTCTTATCAATGTTTTTAGCCTCTATATTGTTCCTCTCCACTTTTCCCAATGTATACTCAGGTATTTTGGCACCCTGAGCCCCTATATCCAGACGCTCACCACCCTCCCTTCATATACCACTATGTACATTGTCTCCCCGCTTCTTGACATGTGGATCATCTTTCAGATCTCAGATTGAGATGCACCTCTTCAGAAAAGACTGTCTTCACTCCTGAGCTTAAACAATGGCCCTCTTTTTTTTTTTTTTTTTTTTTGTGGCTGTGCCCTGCAGCATGTGGGATCTTAGTTCCCCAACCAGGGATCAAACCCGGGCCCCCTGCATTGGGATTGTGGAGTCTTAACCACTGGACTGCCAGGGAAGTCCAACTTTTTAGCTCTTTTATATTCAAATTTGGAGTTTATTAAGTACTGTCAAAAAGAAAACACTCCCATTTACCATTGCAACAAAAAGAATAAAATATCTAGGAATAAACTTACCTAAGGAGACAAAAGACCTGTATGCAGAAAATTATGACACACTGATGAAAAAAATTAAAGATGATACAAATAGATGGAGAGATATACCATGTTCTTGGATTGGAAGAATCAACATTGTGAAAATGACTCTACTACCCAAAGCAATCTACAGATTCAATGCAATCCCTATCAAACTACCACTGGCATTTTTCACAGAACTAGAACAAAAAAATTTCACAATTTGTATGGAAACATAAAAGACCCCGAATAGCAAAAACAATCTTGAGAATGAAAAACGGAGCTGGAGGAATCAGGCTCCTTGACTTCAGACTATACTACAAAGCTACAGTAATCAAGACAGTATGGTACTGGCACAAAAGCAGAAAGATAGATCAATGGAACAGAATAGAAAGCCCAGAGATAAACCCACGCACTTATGGTCACCTTATCTTTGATAAAGGAGGCAGGAATGTACAGTGGAGAAAGGACAGCCTCTTTAAGAAGTGGTGCTGGGGAAACTGGACAGGTACATGTAAAAGTATGAGATTAGATCACTCCCTAACACCATACACAAAAATAAGCTCAAAATGGATTAAAGACCTAAATGTAAGCCTAGAAACTATCAAACTCTTAGAGGAAAACATAGGCAGAACACTCTATGACATAAATGACAGCAAGATCCTTTTTGATCCTCCTCCTAGAGATATGGAAATAAAAACAAAAATAAACAAATGGGACCTAATGAAACTTAAAAGCTTTTGCACAGCGAAGGAAACCATAAACAAGACCAAAAGACAACCCTCAGAATGGGAGAAAATATTTGCAAATGAAGCAACTGACAAAGGATTAATCTCAAAATTTATAAGCAGCTCATGCAGCTCAATAACAAAAAAACAAACAACCCAATCCAAAAATGGGCAGAAGACCTAAATAGGCATTTCTCCAAAGAAGATATACAGACTGCCAACAAACACATGAAAGAATGCTCAAGATCATTAATCATTAGAAAAATGCAAATCAAAACCACAATGAGATATCATCTCACACCAGTCAGAATGGCCATCATCAAAAAATCTACAAACAATAAATGCTGGAGAGGGTGTGGAGAAAAGGGAACACTCTTGCACTGCTGGTGGGAGTGTGAATTGGTACAGCCACTATGGAGAACAGTATGGAGGTTCCTTAAAAAACTACAAATGGAACTACCATATGACCCAGCAATCCCATTACTGGGCATATACCCTGAGAAAACCATAATTCAAAAAGAGTCATGTACCAAAATGTTCATTGCAGCTCTATTTACAGTAGCCCGGAGATGGAAACAACCTAAGTGTCCATCATCGGATGAATGGATAAAGAAGATGTGGCACATATATACAATGGAATATTACTCAGCCATAAAAAGAAATGAAATTGAGCTATTTGTAATGAGGTAGATAGACCTAGAGTCTGTCATACAGAGTGAAGTAAGTCAGAAAGAGAGAGACAAATACCGTATGCTAACACATATATATGGAATTTAAGAAAAGAAAAATGTCATGAAGAACCTAGGGGTGAGAGGGGAATAAAGACACAGACCTACTAGAGAATGGACTTGAGGATGTGGGGAGGGGGAAGTGTAAGCTATGACAAAGTGAGAGAGTGGCATGGACATATATACAGTACCAAACGTAAAATAGATAGCTAGTGGGAAGCGGCCGCATAGCACAGGTAGATCAGCTCGGTGCTTTGTGACCACCTAGAGGGGTGGGATAAGGAGGGTGGGAGGGAGGGAGACGAAAGAGGGAAGAGATATGGGAACATATGTATATGTATAACTGATTCAGTGTGTTATAAAGCAGAAACTAACACACCATTGTAAAGCAATTATACTCCAATAAAGATGTAAAAAAAAAAAAAAGAACCACACACTAGTTAAAGCAGTAAAGGCAAATTTTACCCAGAAACTATTGCAATAGGGGAAAAAAGACTTCAGTATTAAAAAATTGAGCACAATTCCAAATAAAACAAGAACAAGTGAGTACTTATAGCCAAGGAGCAGAGTGAGGGGGTCGGTGGAGACACCAACAGTAATGGATTCTTGCTAAATTGACCTAGCAGGATTCTTACTGAAGGCAGGTCAGGGCGATCAGATATCAAGAGTGAGAGATTTTCTCTAAGCAGACTTAGCAGGATTCTTGCTAAAATTGGACTTAGCAAGGACAGATATGCTAGCCCAAAATCAAGGTCTAGTCAAGAAGAGGAGCTTAGAGGAACTTGCCTAAAATTCAGTCAAGGAGAGCCTGTGTCATTACTTACTAGGCACCAAACACTATTCTAAGTGATTTACACATATTTAGATTAATCCTCTCAAGTTCCCTATGAGATAGGCACTTTTATCTTCACTTTAGAAATGAGGAAACCGCAGCCCAGAGAGGTTAAGTAACTTGCTCAAGTTGCCACAGTCAAAATGTAGCAGGGCTGGAATTCAAATTCAAATCCAGGCAGTCATTCTTCAGAGCCCACTCTCTTAACCACTCTACTCCTCTCCTAAACATAATCATGCAAATAATCACAAATCTACCTTTACTTATGTGTATTCTTTTTTTTTTTTTTTTTTTTTTTGCGGTACACGGGCCTCTCACTGCCGTGGCCCCTCCCGTTGCGGAGCACAGGCTCCTCCGGACGCTCAGGCCCAGCGGCCATGGCTCACGGGCCTAGCCGCTCCGCGGCATGTGGGATCGTCCCAGACCGGGGCACGAACCCGTGTCCCCTGCATCGGCAGGCGGACTCTCAACCACTGCGCCACCAGGGAAGCCCTACTTATGTGTATTCTTGATGTGATTATTTATAAAATGCCTGTCTTCCCCACCAGACTCTGAAACCCAAGAAGACAGAGATCTTATCTGTCGTGTCCCTTGTTGGATCCAGTCTGTCTCATCCAGCACCCAACAGTGCGTAGCACGTAGGACTTGAGGTCCTTCCTTTTCCAATGGAAATAACGAGTCGACCCAGCATTGCAAGGGGCATTTAGAGAGTCAAATCCAAACCTGAGTCCTATCTCACCGCTTCCCCCTCGGCTCACCCCTTTCCTTCCTTCACCCTCTTTCCTCCTTCCCACCCTTCCTCATCCTCTCTGCCCCTCTAGGAACCCCTCTCTCCCTCACCCTCCTGCTCTGCCCTTTCCCTATCTCAGTCCCAGACTATCTCCTGCCTCCCCCACCCCTGATAATTAAATGGCACTGTGGAATGCATTTAGTTTGCATTTGGCTCAGGGGCCAAAGAGGGTCAGCAGCCCTGTGTTCATTAAACCGCTCTGTGCAGAAAGATGTAATGAACGTGTTTTATTACAATCTTGGCTCATCCTATGAGACAATTATGTATTCATTGGGGGAAAAAAAGAACCACAAGCCTTAGCCCAAGTCTTGAGACTTGGGGGTGGGTGAGGGGAAGAGCTTGGCTCTGAATCCAGGAAGGGCCTGGGCTGCTAAGTACTCTGCTAGAAGCAGGGAGTGGGGGAGGAGAAGGTAACTCCTGGACTCTTTACTGCAACGCTGTCATCACTGTGCTGTCAGAAATCCCTCTTGGCTTTGACTAGAACAAGGTCAGAGTCAGAGTGTGGTTATTAAACTCCTGGGGGTGATTATTGCAAAGGAGTCCTTAAATCCATCTCTTGTACACCCAGCACCTAATAGCACCAAGCACTTTGTGTACATGGAATTATTGGCTTAGCGCACAAGAGGCCACTATTTTATTATATGTGTGTGCTATAGCAATTATAATGACAGAGAAATTCATTGAAAGCATTTCTGAATTCCTAGCAGCTTTTGCCCATTATGTACAGTAAGTACCCTACATATGAACCTTCAGATTGCAAACTTTCAAAGATTCGAACGTGCATTGCATCAACGTCAGGCGTGAGTGAAATTGCAGCTTTCCCTCCATCTCCTATTGCTGACGATCCTTCAGCTCTGCCATCTCCCACCTCCTCTCCCTCCTCCAGTCAGTAACTCTTCTTGCCTGTTCACTCGATGCCAGTCCCTGTATGCCAGCTGTTGTACTGTGCAACGATTCCGCAGTATTTTTCAAGGTACTGTACTATAAGATTTAAAATGTTGGGCTTCCCTGGTGGCGCAGTGGTTGAGAGTCCGCCTGCTGATGCAGGGGACGTGGGTTCGAGCCCCAGTCCGGGAGGATCCCACATGCCGCAGAGCAACTAAGCCCATGCACCACAACTACTAAGCCTGTGCTCTGGAGTCCCCAAGCCACAACTACTGAAGCCCGCGCACCTAGAGCCCGTGCTCCGCAACGGGAGAAGCCACCGCAATGAGAAACCCGTGCACCGCACGGAAGAGTAGCCCCCACTGGCTGCAACTAGAGAAAGCCCACGTGCAGCAACAAAGACATGACGTGGCCAAAAATAAATTAATTAATTAAAAAAAAAAAGAACAGAACTCGTTCGTATGTAGGGGACTTACTGTACTTCCTCAGTTATTGGCGTTGAATAGTAGCGGTTGTCGTAGTGATGTAATGATAGCAGCCACCATCTAGTGAGCACTTAGCGATTTAGTAGACAACAACTCGGGGTGGGGGAAGGGTAGTTATAGTTATTATTCGTCTTTTGTGGCTAAGGATACTGAGGCTCAGGACTAAAGGGCCAAGACCAAGACACTGAACAATAGACAGTAGAGGTCAGTGATCCCTCAGAGGGAGACAGAAAGGTGAGACCAGTGATTCCCCAGCTTCCATCTTGAGAGAATTCCCAGGCCAGGATGCTGGGAGGAGGAGTCAGCTGGAGCTGAGTTAAAGGGATGGAGCTGAGAAACCAGGAAGAACGAGACAGAGTCCATAGGACCGAGTACCAAGAGCAGAGAGGAAGAAAAAACTGCAGAGGGTCCTTCCCAGGCATTCAGCTGAGTGTGATGAGTGCCCCCATTGGAGGAAACTTGAAACTGTGGACAGAAGCACCCAAAAGGATGAGATTAACAGTGCCAGCACTCACTATTTCCAGGGCTGGGAATAGTGTCTATTCCCACTAGGCAGACTGGAACACCTCGTGGTTCACAGGGAATTGAGTAAAGTACACAGAAGGGTCTTGTCTCGATAGTGGGAAGTAAATCAGCCTAGGTTAAGCACTACTTCAGTTCCTCTAACCATTCTTAAAAGCAAGACCTGAAAGGATCAAACTATTAACAAGTAACTTAACTACACCCCAGAATATAGCTTAAGAAATTTTTTAGAAATACAAAAGTATCCAGCATCCAACAAGGTAGAATTCTTGATGCCTAGGATTCAAATAAAAATTAACAGGCGTTCAAAGAGGCAGGAAAATGCAAGCCGTACTGAGGACATTAAACAATCAGAGCGAACTCAGAATTGACACAGATGATAGAATTCACAGACAGGACTTTAATGGCTGTTATAACTGTGTTCCTTATGTTCACAAAGTGAAGTAGAGACACGGAAGATATTAAAAAGATCAAATGGAACAAAGAGAGGTGAAAACTACATTGCATGAGATGAAATATACACTGGATGGAATTGACAGCAGATTAGAAATTGCAGAAGAAAAGCTCAATAAACTTGATACCATAGTGACAGAAACTATTCAAACTAAAACAGAGAGAGAAAAAATAATTTTTTTTTAAATGAACAGAGCAGTAGTGAGTTGTGGGACAAATCCAAGCCCTCTGGTGTACATGTGTAATTAGTCCTCAAAGGAGGGAGGGCAAAATACTTGAAATAGTACTAGCAAAAATTCACCAAATTTAATAAAAACTGTCATCCTACAGATCAAAAAATGCAAAAAACTTAAGGAAAAGAATTATGAAAAAACTATAGGCTTTTTCATAGAAATTGATAAAGTTGATTCTAAAATTTATAAGGAAACACAAAGGTTCTACAATAGCCAAACCTTGAAAAAGAAGAACAAAGTTAGAGGACTAACATTTCCTGATTTCAAGACTTATTATAAAACTACAGTAATTAAAACAGCATGGTGGGACTTCCCTGGTGGTCCAGTGGTAAAGAATCACCTTCCAATGCAGGGGACGTGGGTTTGACCCCTGGTCGGGGAACTAAGATCCCACATGCAGTGGGGCCCCTAAGCCCACGTGCCACAACTACTGGGTTCGCGCACCTCAGCAAGAGAACCCTTGTGCTGCCAACTACAGAGCCCAAGCACTCTGGATCCCGAGCACCACAACTACAGAGCCCACGTGCCACAACTAGAGAGAAGCCCGCACGCCACAATGAAGAGCTCATGTGCCACAACTAAGACCCAACACAGCCAATAAAAGTAAAGAAAATAAAGAAAAAAATAAAATAAATATTAAAAAAAACAGTATGGGGTTGGCATAAAGAGAAATAAATCAATCAGTGGAACAGAATAAAGTCCAGAAATAGACCCACAAACATATAAAGACAATTGATTTTTGGCAAAGGTGCAACGGCAGTCCAGTGGAGAATGGATAGTCTTTTCATCAATATGGTGCTGGAACAACTCAATATCCACATACAAAAAAAAGATAAAAAGAACAGCAATCCGTATATAAAAATTAACTTTCAGTGTATCATAGACCTAAATATAAAACCTAAAACTATAAAATCTCCATGAGAAAACATAGGAGAACAATTTTGTGATCCGCGGTTAGGCAAATATTTCTCACATGTAACATCAAAAGCAGGATTTATGAAAGAACTAATTGATTAAATTGAACTTCATCAAAATTTAAAATTTCTGCTCTTCTACATAGAAAACAAACTCGTGATTACCAAAGGTGAGGGTGGGGGGGAGATAAATTAGGGGTACGGGATTAAAAGACACAAACAACTATACATAAAATAGTTAAGCAACAGGATTCACTCTGTAACACGGGGAACTATATTCAATATCTTATAGTAACCTATAATGGAAAATAATCTGAATATATATATATATATATGAATTACTTTGCTGTATACCTGAAACTAACACAATATCGTAAATCAACTATACTTCGATAAAAATAAAAAGCTAAAAAAAAAATACTTCTGCTCTTCAACAGACACTAGTAAGAGAATAAAAAGCCACAGATGGAAGCAAATATTTGTGAATCATATCTGAATAAAGGACTTGCAAGAAGAGTATATAAAGAACTCTTACAACTCAATAATAAAAATACAAATAACCCAATTTACAAATGGGCAAAATATATGAATAGATATTTCTCCAGTGATATACAAATGGCCAGTAAATACATGAAAAGATGCTCAACACCATTAGTCTTTAAGTAAATGGGAAATGCAAATCACACCACAATGATATATCAGTACATACCTATTAGAATGCCTAAAACAAAACAAAACAAAACTGACAGTAACAAGTGTTGACAAGAGTGTGGAGAAACTAGAGCTCTCATACACCACTGATGCAAGTGTGAAATGGTTTAAGCACTTGGAAAATGTTTGGCAGTGTCTTAAAATGTTAAACATATGATCCAGCCATTCCACTCCTAGGTGAGAAAACTGAGGCTCAGGAGACAGAGGGGCTGCTAAGAGCCCCTGGTCCCTGGTGGCCCAGCTGGTTTCTGGCTGGTCTGATTCCAGGGCCCCTCTCCTTACAACACTGTACCCTGCTGGCTGCAGTAGCAACTTTGAGAATGGAAGGGGTTGTTTTGGGGTCTCACACTGAGGGGCCCAGAGATCCCTTCAGAGGGAGTGGAGCTGCCTCCCACCCACTCCATCCGGGGGTCTGACCCCAGCCCAGGCAGACCCTGGGTCATCTGCCTGATGAAGCCAGTGCCCACTACTCTCTTCTTCCTTATTAGAACCCAGACAGGTTAAAGAGTTCTGCTGACCCCTTGGATCACAGCACAACTTTGGGCCCCAGAGGCCCCTTACTCTGCCAAGGGCTGTTTATAGACAAGATGTGTTAACTCATCAGCAGGGAAGCAGCTGCACTGCTAACAATCCCTGGGCGTGTGAACCATCTGTGCCCGGCGTCCTGGCACACAGCTGGGCCTGCCCTGCCAGTGGGACCTCGTCCTTCTCTTTCCTGAGCCACAGGGACCTGGAACTTGAGAGACTGACAGGGTCTGCTCTCCCCGAGGACAGAGACGGGTGCAGGAAGGCACTTAGAGGAAAGCTAGGGGGGAGGCCTGGAGGAGGTGATCTGGCAGGGAAAGGGAGACCTCAGATGGGCTGCAGGGGAGAATTCAACTTTCCTGAGCACCTGTGTGCGAGGCATTTATACACAACCCCTCATCTAAGCCTCATCATCTTTGGAGGCAGATGTTGTCACCAACCCCACTGTGTGATTATACCCATTTTGAAGATGAGGAAATCGAGGCCCCAAGAGATTAAGTGACGCTGCTAAGTTCACACAGCTTGGTCATGGTGGGGCAGGGATTCAAACCCAGGTCACTGGTGACCCCTAAATCCATCTTTTTTTCAACCACACTGTCTCGGTTTGCACTTCACTTCATGGGGGTCCCCATAGCTCCTACACCTCTGTTGCCCCCCCTACCCCAAAGCCACCAGGCAGGAAGTCTCAATAAATCTTAGCCTTCAACCAGGAGGGGCCAAGATGATCCCTCTGGAGGAGCAAGCATTTCCCAGCAGAGTAAATCACCAGGCCTCTTAGTCACTGCAGGTGCAGACACCAATCTCCTTCCTCAGGAAGTCTGTAAATCAAAGCTTCAACCTGGATTTGAGAATCTGCCCAGAGGTAAGTGAGGCAGGAAGCAGGGGGAGGGATGCTGGGAGAAGAACAGCGCCCCAAGTCAGGCTCTGGGGGCCTTCATGGCCACAGCGTGGTGCTGAGGGACCACTGCTCCCACGTGAGCCCCCAGGGGTAGACGAGATGCTCCTGGGGCCCCTGCCAGCCCTGACATTCTGTGGGTACCTGATCTGCTATCTGGGTGTCTGGGGGCAGCTGGAGCAAAGGGTCTGGGGCTCAGGGATGGAGGCTGGAGAGGGAGGTTGGGGGTGGGCAGCAGCTCTGAGCTGAGCTCTGGGTGGAGGTATTTGGTGGGAAGAGGGCTCTGATGGTCACAGAGACAGGCCCAGGGTAAGGGTGGCCAGCAGGGCCCTGGGCCACAGCAGCCGGAAGGAGCCCAGAGGTGCAGGACTCAGCACCCTGGGCTGGGAGTCAAGGCCTGGGTCAGTTCTGGTGCTGCTGACTGGCTGTGTGACCTTGGGCAAGTCTCTTGACCTCTCTGGGCCTCAGTTGCCTCATTTGCAAAATGAAGGTGATTGTTCCTGCCCTGGATGCTGGGCTGTTGGAAGAACTCAAGGAGGTCAAGGAGCAAAAAACCAGTCAGGAGGGTCCATCCAGAACACAGGGTGTGAAGCCTGACCACTGACCTGGGTGGGGCCTGGCTCTGCTCCACCTGCCTCTGCTCCCAGCCTCCTGGTGATTGACCAGGTCCTGGTGTCCCCGCCCCTGAGAGCCCAGCTGATTGGACGAGGTGGGGCTTTTAGGCAAATAAGGCTGCTCCCTCACTCCCTCCCTTCCTCTCTCCTCCCCCTTCTTCCTCAAGGTCACCATCACTGGGCCTCACACAGGCTGGCTTGAGTTTCCCCAGGAATGTCTGGAGCCTTGTAAAACATGTGATTTGCTGTCTAAATGCAGGACCACTCTGGCCGTCTCTCCCCAAGATCCATGCCGCTCTCCCAGCCCTACCGCTGACCCTCCCCTTCCTAATCCCTGCCCCCTCCCCCAGCCGTGTGATTTGGGGCAAGCACTTCACCTCTCTGAGCCTCAGGCTCCTCCCCTGGTAAATGCGGATGCGAATGCCTACCTCATGGATGTGTCCTGATTATTTACACGCTCTCGTCGTCCTTAGACAAACATTTCTTGGGAGCTTCCTGTGTGCCAGGCCCTGGTCTGGACACTGAGGACACGGAGATGGACAGTGGAGAGGCCTCTGCTCTCTCGGTGCTTCCATCGTGGTGGGCTGCTGGGCGGCTGCAGCAAGGAGCTGGCGGGGAAGGTGTTTGCAGGTGGCCAAGAGCCGCCGCAATCAGAGTGCGTGGGTGACACACCCAAAGTCACGGCTGGGTCATCAGCAGAGCCCAGGCCAGGCTGGCCGCAGAGCAGGCACGTGACACACCCCTGTAAGGGGACCCACCACGTGGATTTCCAGACCCACATGTGAAGTTACCCCCTAGTGCAAGGATGTCAGGTCCCAGGGCAAGCCTCAGCTCATGGGGGAGGCTGAGCCCTCCTGGGTCCCCTTGTCTCCTCAGGCCCACCCAAGGGCTCAAGGGCCATACAGGTGAGGGTCACCTGGTCACAGAAGAGTAGCTCTCCGCTTCCCCTTCCTGAGCTCGGTCACCCTGTCCATTAGCTCCAGAATGCCCAGCACACTTACCCTGGGATTGGAGGTTTAGAGCTGGAACCTTGTTACCAGAACATCTGCTTCGCTCATCGACCCCCAGCTGGCTGTGCGGGCAGCACTTTCCTCCCCACAGACGATAACAGAATTTTTAATGATTATAATTATCACTTGAAATATTGCTTTACAGACACTGATAAATAAAATGAGATCTGGCTCCTCTCTACCTACCTCTCCCTTCGGCTTTAAATCTGATGGCAAGTTTTGTGACA
This sequence comes from Pseudorca crassidens, assembly GCF_039906515.1. Taxonomy (NCBI): domain Eukaryota; kingdom Metazoa; phylum Chordata; class Mammalia; order Artiodactyla; family Delphinidae; genus Pseudorca; species Pseudorca crassidens. Next base: position 22,983,990 of record NC_090297.1, on the reverse strand, counting down.
TGCCCAGAAACAAGAGTGGGTAAGAGGAAGCCCCTGAGGGGACTTCATGCAGGAAGGAGTTTATAGTAGTGAGTGTGAACGTGGATGTGGAGACACATCTCGGGGTGAGGGCCCCTCGTGCAAGCCTGAGTGTGCACAAGTGTGTGTGTGAGTGTGTGTGCACATGTGCAATGATGGGGGTGGGCAGGGGGCAGGCGGCACCTTGTCAGGGGCAGGGCATGGCAGGGGAGTCAGGTGAAGGCACCTGGGGGTGGGTGATGGGGTGCAGGTGCAAGTCTGTCCCCAGGGCTAACAGCCGGGGCCCTGGAGGCAGGTGAGCCCCTGTGCCCGCGTCCTGGTTGTTTATTTCCCCTCTCCAAGCCTCTTTTCCTCATCTCCAACTGAGCACAGTGATTGTTCCTCCTCCACAGGACCGTTAGTCGTGAGAATTAAGTGAGATGGGCTGTGACGCATGGGAGCGCTCAGGGAGGGTTAGTTATTAGTACTGGGGGCAGGGTGGACGGACAGGGGGATAACAGGTGACAGGGCATGACTGTGGGTGATGAGTCAGGTCTGAGGGTTCGGGCAGCAGGGCCCAGGCTTTATGCCTGCCTTGGCTAGGGGCGCAGAGGCCCTGCCTAGAGAGACCTGTCCATCCTCCCAAGAGGTAGTTTGGGAGCTGTGGCCAAGCCAGCCTCTTCTCCTGCCCCCGGCACCCCCAGTGGGAGCTTAGGACCCCACAGAGGGGACCATCAGGCCCCCATGCTACAGCCCAGCCTGCAGGAGTCCCAGTCCCAAGGGGGATGAGAAGGCCCAGCCATTCCTGAGTACCTACTATGCTCTAAACACCTGTGCCTGCCTCCACTCCCAGCCTCCCAACAAGCCGCCACTGCAGCTGAGTGACTAGCCCAGGGCCACAAGCCCGAGTGGCATGAGCCTGGGTCTGTCGGGGAACAGGGCCCACTTCTCTCCCACAGTCCCTCCACTGACCACTCACTCGGGGGGTTCTGGGGTGAGCCCGTGAGCCCCCCTCTCTCTAAATGTCAGGGTGGTGGAGAGAACACGAGGAGGGCAGGCACCCCTCCCCATCAGGGTGCAGATTCCACGGCAGGACTTTCCAGTGTGACCTTGGAGGGGTCCCTCCCCTCCTCTTAGCCTCGGTCTCCTCACCTGTCAAACAAGGACAAGGACCCCCTCCCTGGGGGACAGTGGGGTCCACATGAAGATGGTGAAGCACAGTGATTACACACAGAGTGCTGAGCCCAACAGCCTGGGTTCAGATCCCGTCCTCAGCACCAATGAGCTGCGTGATCTGAAGTAACTTGCTTAACTACACAATTTTCTTATCCATAAACGGGGAGGACCATAATTAAATAATAGGTGTCTTGTAGAGGTGTCATGAAGATTAGGGAAGTCAGGAGCCTTGGAGAAGTTACAGCAGGGCCTGGTGCAAGGTAAACGCTCAATAAATGGGAGCATGGTTTAATGTGATGATGGGTAGTTATGAAGATTAAGCATAACAGTAATAGCTGACATTATATAGCAATTTGAAAAACGGATATGATGTTGGTGAGCATTTTATTCAAGACAAACTCAGTGAATGTCACTGTCCCCATTACTCCCTGCCCACCCTATGCCGACCTCTCCCTGGGTCTTAATGCAACCCTCCCACCAACCTCCTTTCACAGGCCCCACCCACACCCGCAGCGCTCAGAGCTCTGCGCACCTCCTCCCAGGACGCACACTCCCAACCATGGAAACAGCAGTTTCTATCTAATCGTCGATCCAGCCCTACTGCTGATCAGAGCCCACCTCCCTGAGGTTTAATTACCCAGACCTGCAGGGTCCCAGCAGCCTCTGTCTGCACCATCTCTGAGCCCAGCGGCCCGGCAGCTGCAAGGCTGTGCTTCTTCACCTGGGCTGAATTCTCTCCCACTGCAGGAGAGGGAGAGTGGGTAGGAGGTGGAGTGGGGCAGGCACTCCAAGTGGGAATGGGGTAGCAGCTTGGTTCCAAAAGGCAGAATGTTTGTTTGTTTGTTTTTTATTTTATTCATTGATTGATCGATTTCTGGCTCCGTTGGGTCTTCGTTGCTGTGCGTGGACTTTCTGTAGTTGCGGCAAGGGCTACTCATCCTTGCGGTGCGCAGGCCTCTCACTGCTGTGGCCTCTCCTGCTGCAGAGCACGGGCTCCAGGCGTGCAGGCCTCAGCAACCGCAGCACGCCAGCCCAGTAGTTGCGGCTCACGAGCTCCAGAGCGCAGGCTCAGTACCTGTGGCACACAGGCTCAGTTGCTCCACTCAGTAGCTCTGTGCCATGTGGGATCCTCCCAGACCAGGGATCGAACCCGTGTGCCCTGCATTGGCAGGCGGACTCCCAACCACTGCGCCACCAGGGAAGTCCCTGTTTGTTTTACAAAGGACTTTTTTTTTTTCTTTTGGCCACACCACGCAGCATGCGGGATCTTAGTTCCCTGACCAGGGATCAAACCCATGCCCTCTGCAGTTGAAGCACGGAGCCCTAACCAATGGACCTCCAGGGAATTCCCAGAATGCTTGTTTTAGAATGAAGCATTTAGATGATGGAATTCTGCCTCTGCCCTCCCCTCTACTTTTCAGATGGGGAAACTGAGATCTAGAGAGATCAAAAAACTTCCCCAAGGTAACACTATATGTCAGTTAAAAGCAGGGATTAGAACTCAGGTCACCTCTCAAGCCAGGTCTCTTCAGACCACTCTGACTGGGGGATTAAAAGACATTTACGGGAGAACAAATGGATCTGTCTGCTGCTGTGTGTGAGAGGACTAGAAAGGGAGGCCCCTAATGCCAGGATGAGGAGGTTGGACCTTGTTATGTAGGCAATTGGGAGCCAGGGATGGTTCTTCAGCAGGATAGTGACATGGTCAAAGCTGGCTCTAGGGAGCTGTCTATGGAAGCAATATGGAGGCATGATTGGAGATGAGGAGACTGGAGGCAGGGAGACTGGTGAAGAGACTAGAGTGGTGATCCAGGAGGCTAGTGAAGAGAGGGACCGTAAAATAGTGATGTAACACTAGTGACCATATTTTGACTACTTATGGATTCCAGGAATTTCACGTGCTTCATTTTCTTCAATCTTCAAAACTATCCCATTAATAGTCCCATTTTTCAGGACACTGAGGCTCAGAGAAGTTAAGTTACTCCCTGAGCATCACATATGAATTAAGTGGCAGACCCTAGGCTTGAACCCAGCACTGCCTGCTCCACACAGGGCTGACATGCCTGGGACTGCTGCAGTAAGGGTGGGGAGGAGGGACATTGCCACAGAGATCTGATCTGAGAGGACAAACTGAAAGGGGAGGGAGGTGGCAGAGTTGGATGAGACTTGGAGAATCAGCCTGGGAGTTTAAGCTTCTGAGGGCATGTTGGGATGGAGCCTGGGTTAGGCAAGGGAGATAGCCCATTGGGCAGATGTGTAATAAGAGGCAGGGAAGGTAAGGGGCATTTATCTCCCTACTCTCATGCCCAGCACCTTGTAATACGAAAAAAAAAAAAAAAAGGTTTTAAATCAATCCCTAATGACTCCCAAAATTACAGGAGCACTTTAAGTTCCAGACTCTGAGCTTTGTATCAGTCAGTTTATGCTAGGCTATGCTGTGGTAACAAACATGCCCCAAATCTCAGTGGCTTAAAACTAAAAGGACTTCTTCCTCATTCTTCCTGTCCTTCCTGTCCTTCTTGGTTGGCTGGGCCTTCTGATCCATGTTATCCAATCTCTAAGACCCAGGCTAATGGGCCTGAATGGAGCTCTTCTGGTCATTCCAGCAGAGAGAAAAAGGAGCAAGGGGAACTGTTCACACATTCTTAAACTCCCACCTGCACATGTTACTTTCACTCACATTCCATTGAGGAAAGCAAGTCAATGGCCTCATCCAAGTTCATGTGGGCAGCAGAGTGCAATCCCACGTGTCTGGGAGGAGAACAGGAAAATCTGGTGCACAGTACAAGTGCCCACGGTGTGTTTGATTTCCCCATTTGTGCATCCAGGGGGCAGCTGGAGCCCAGCATATCCAAAAGAGAACTTCCTCTTCCTCAAACTTACCTACCCTAAGCCTTCCACGTGCCTGCAGACAGCACCTCCATCCACCAGTTCATCAATCTGAGAACCTGAGAGTCTCCCCCTTCCCACCACCCACATCAAATTCATCACCCAGTTCTGTTGATTTGACCTCCACAATGTGTCTGAGTCCCATCTTCTTCTCTCCCAAGGAGTCCCCAGTCTTGTGGAGGCATCAGGGCTTGTTCTAAGGAGACGTTAGTTCTCTGGAGGAGATAGCTCTGCCTTTAGAAGACCACCGTCAGCTGGGGGAGCCTATCCTCCCTGGGCAGGAGCCCTCTGGGAGAAACCGGGAACTGCTGAGGACACCTGGTCCCTGCAAATTCACTGAGACATGAGCTCACACTGTCCCGACAGAGAGCATCGGTGAGGTGGCCCTTCTCATAGGTGGGTTCCCCCCTCCCTGAGGCAGAGGGGCAGCTCGGGGGAGGTGGAAGCTAGCCTCCTCAGATAAGTGGACCCTGGGTCAGAGCTGCCAAGGGCATCCCTCTCCTGAGAGGCCAGACCCCATCAGTATCCTCCTCTGGTCTGGTGGTGCAAGGAGGGAGCCTGGACCCCAGCCTCACTGTGCCCCCAGCAGCCTGCGTCATCACGGATGTGCCCCTGCCCCTCTCTGGGCTGGGCTGGGTGACACTAGTACTGCATCTGCCTCCAGGCTGGACTCTCCCCTCTCTCGCCTCCCCGTCCCCTTGCCCCCAACCCTCTCCCCCCATCACTCCTGGTTCTTGATCCTGCAATTATGGAAACAGAAACTTGGCTAATTTCTTGGGCCCATAAATCACCCAATGGGGAGGCCAAGTGGGCGGCCCCCGCTTCACTCCATCACCCACCCTAATGCATCGTCTGACACTTTCAATTCATTTTTCAATTCCTTTACCATCAGAAATGATGATTAAATTTCCAGTGTAAATACCACTTTACCAAACTGAATTAATCTCAGGAGAGGAGGGGCAGACAGGCCCCAGCAGCACCATCAGAGCATCTCAGGCTTTAACCCTTCCGCCCAACCGAGGCCCTACTGGGAGGGCAGGGTCTCCTGGTGGGGCGGTGGGGGGGGGGGGGCCTCACTGGGGTCACATGACCCAGACCCCTTTGTCCTCTTGCAGCCATTCTCCTGTCGGGGGTCTGGGAGGAAAGTCTTGCCCAAGGTCGTCTTGCCCAAGTTCACCTTCCCCATCAGGGCAGAGTCAGGGACACCAGCCCCTCATCCCCCGACCTGGCTCCTTCCTGAGCTGCCTCCAGTCCCTCAGGGGGACTCAGTTGGGGAAGGGGCGTTTCATGGCTGAGAGAGGATGAGATGTGGGGAGTACCGGGGTTTGCCATTGTTCAAGTCACTAAGGGGCCAGGGATCCTGCAGGCATGAGGATGGGAGTTCCCTGTGATCCCAGAACCTGGGGCAACAGGAGTCCTGGAGGGATGGGAGTGCGCACGACTTACAGTCCCCTCACGCACAACCAACACCATCGCCCCCGCGCCCGCCATGGCCTCTCATATCAATCCAACCAACAGCTGCATTTGACGTGTCTCCTGCCCCCAACCTCAGCCCAGACCTCCTGCCTGTGTGACCCACCCCCCGGCCTCCCCCCTGGTCTCCCCACTTCCATGCCTGCTCCCATCCATTCCCCATCCATCTGCAGAGTCATGGGCTCAAAATACTGCCCCATCATTTCCTGGCTGGAAACCCTTCAGTGCTTCCCTCTGCTCTCAGATCAGGTCCCTGCCCTTCACTGCCACGAGGACTGAGGGAACCAGCTCCTTCCCCAACAAATCGTTCCTCCACCTGGAGGGCCCTCTCCCTTCCTAACATCAAATTAGAAGTCATCTCCTCGGAGAACCATCTCTGACCACCATCCTCCATCTAAGTGAGTTTTTACCCCTTACGATTCTATTTCATTTCCTTCAGAGCACATAACACGAATGATAATCTTGTATTTATTTGTGGGCTTATTTGTTTAATAGAACTTCAGTGAAGGGACTTTGGTCTGACTCACTCAGTGCCTCAGCGGAATCCCCTGGAAGCAGCCCTGGAATACTGCAGGTTCTCAGTGCAGACTTTTAGCCCACAATGACAGATGATCCCCCTGTCTCTGAGCCCCGCCCTGGTTGGGGGGACACACCCAGGTACAAATGGGGAAGCATCAGGCAACGAAGTGCCCTAAGGGAGGGGCAGAGTAGGAGCTTCTGGGGCAAGTTCAGGAGGCTTCTCAAAGGAGGCCTCTCACCCTTCCAACCCTCTTTTTCTGTCCCTCACCGGCCCCCTGCCCTGAGGGGAGGGCCCCCCACTGCGCCCCACTATTAAGCCAGGGCAGCTGAGTGTGGGCAGGGAGGAGGAAAGTTAGCAGTGGCCCTCCTGCAGGATGTGAATTACCATTCGGTGGCCTGGAAAGCAGAAGGGGCGTCTGCAGGAAGCCCGGGGCTCCGACCACCTTCCCACCCTGACGTGGGACAGGGCAGGCAGCTGGACCTCAATACACTGTGTCACCCCAGGCAGGTGGCTGTCTTTCTTGAGGCCTTGGTCGCTCTACTCTTAAACCCCAAAGAGCTTCTCAGAGGCACCTTCCCAGCCCACCTCGGCCCCAGCTGTGCCAGGTGGGTCAGTCCCTTCCCCTAAGCCTCTCTTTCCTCATCTGTAAAATGGCTCAGTGATGCTTGTTCTGAAGTTTGAAAAACATGGGGTGTCAGAGATGACACAATAGACATATTAATATAACATTAATATTAATCGTGAAAGGGCTTTTTTAACTGTCAGGTGCTGTGCCCACATCAGGGCTATGGTTGGTGAGGAGGCAGGATTGGGGCTGGGAGACCTTGTTCTCATCTCTTTAGGCTGCTGGGCAGCTGGATTAGTCAAGGCCCTCCCTGCTACTAATTCACCAACCATTTAAAAGTAATTTATTAAGCATCTGCTGTGTGCCATGCTTCATGCAAGGGGCTAGGACACCATGGTGAGCAGAGCCAGAACCGGGCCTCAGTTTCCTCCTCTGTGAAATGGGGCCTTACCTGGATGGTCCAAGGGCCTCTCCAGCCAGCCCCGAGCCTTTCATCTAGAATTAGTCCCTGAGGCCAGGCTGAGGGTGCAGCTGGCAGAGCCAGAGCCTGGGCAGAGGGTTGAGAAGAGGCTGCAGTCTGCAAAGTGTCCAGAGGGACAAGGAGGGGGGACATGGCTCCTGAGCCCATTTCAGCCCTAGGACAAAGAGAGTTTCCAGAAAAGACGAGACATGCTTCCTACCCCGCCCCTCCTGCTCAGCCCAGTGACCTCTGGTCAGTGGCTGCTGTGACCTCACCCTCCTCTGGGAGCCCTGGGCTGGGAAGGAGCTCTGGGACCTGACATGGACTTGGAGCCTGACCCCATGTCTGAGCAGGGAGCTCCCATATCCCTCTGTGCTCAGATGGGAAAACCGAGGACAGAGAAGAAAGCAGCTTTCCCAGGTCACCCAGCAAATTAGTGATGATTAGTCCCCACCGATGTGTGTGCTTCTGATGAGGAAACTTAAAATACAATAACAACCATAATAATAAACAGTGCTGAGCGCTTTACAGGTGAGACTGCATTTCACCCTCACACCCTCCCCTTGGGGTGGATGCATGGCTGGCCCCATTTTACAGACAAGGAAACTGAGGTTTCACTCCCATGGCGGCCCCTCTCACCACCCCTGCTCGGTCCCCAGTGGGTTTTCTATGCTGTGGGTGGTTATTTATCCACGTCTGCCCTCCCTGCTCATCTCTGACCTCCAGGACGTCCAGGGCCTTCCGTGTCTGTTTCACTCCCCACAATACCCCAGCAGGTGCCCAGCATGTAAGAGGGGCTCAACAGAGATGTGTGACAGGGCGGTAAAGTGAGAACCTAGGAAAACCAAGTCTCCCAGAGGAATTGTGCTCCCACCCTGACCCCCAGCAGCGGGCAGACCCCAACTCCTGGCTCCTGTTGGCACCGCCTGCCACGCCCCATGTACCCACGCCTAGCGCTGCCGAGACAGGCTGACTCAGAAGGAGTTAACAGCCTGAGTCTCGGGGTGGGATTCCCGGCCTGCCTGGTGGGCTGAGCCCCATGATTAAGCCCCACACGGGGGAGAGCGGGCTGCTGACGGAGGCGTGGCCATGCACTCTGGGGAGAGTCAAAGCCAGCCCCTTCCCCTTCCCGAACCTGAGCACCGGTTCAAAGCAGCCCCACATCCCTCCCCTCTCCTCCCTTCATCTTCAAAGCAGCCCTGGAGCTGGAGCACACGGTTTACTCCTGAAAAAGAGGCCCTAGGGGCAGGGGGACAGGCCCAGGGTCACACAGCTGTTTGGTGATGGACCTGGGGCCAACGGCCCCTCCTCTGATTCACTGGCATCCTTCCTCCTCCTCCCTGGCTCTGTGGGTGGTTGAACACCAGGCTCTGGCTTTCAAAGTCCCTGAGCGCTTCCCTGTCCTCCGGCCACCCTGCAGGACGTTCTGCCTGCCACCAGTCTGCTTCTTAGACTGAGCAGCTCATCCGCAGGAACTGCCCTCCCTCCCCCAGGCCTGCAAAGTGACTGAGAACATAGAAGATTCCCCCAGAAGCTGTTGCCCTGGCCAAGCCCACAGAGAGGAAACATGAACTCATATCCCAGTTCCTCTGTTTTCCTTAATTCATTCAATCACCCACCCATCCACCCAGCCTCCCATCCACCCATCATTCGATGAGCAGCTACTATGGGCCAGGCACTGCTCTAGACACTAGGGTGAAGCAGTGGACAGAAGAGATGGGCAACATAGTAGGCTCTCAGGACACAAGAGCTGTATCACTGTTACTGTTACACTTTGGTTATTATTGTTTGAATACACCGCCTGTTCTGAGGTCTCAGAAGCCACCAACGAGGGGTGTGGGGTGAACACTGCTTCCCCTGGATGAAGCTGCCCCCCCCCCCAGGGGCTGCCAGGAGCCACAGAGCACCCTGAGCACCCATGGGTAGGGGATGCACCCAGGTACGGGGTCAATCCTTCCCATCCCCCATCCTTGCAGACAAGGCAGGTGGCTCCTGCTGACAGACTGTGGTACCAGGAATCTGGGGAAGGTCTAACTAATTATGACACTGACACCTTCGCCAGATGTCCGCCGTGAGATGCCAGCTCTGAGAATAAAAGGTTCGGGTGATTCTGTTTGAAAAGCACTTTCTAAGCAATATGTTTTTCATTTGAGTCACCAGGAAATGGGTTTATTTTCAAGGACACCACCCAGGAAGGGCCGGCTGAGCTTTTGCTCCCCCTGCTGGAGGGTCGCAGAGGGTGCCAGGGCAGACAGGGCTGGGCAGCAGATCTGTCTTGCTCAGGATACAGGGCATGTCCACTGGGAGAGCCACATTCTCCGTGGGCCTCACGACAGTTGGGCTCAATAACTATCTCACCTCTGCCTTGCTTTTCTCAGGGTCTGCATAGTCACATAACTGTGGGGTGGGGGCACATCACCATCCCCCCACCTTCTTTTCCTCCTCCCCCATCACTCACAGATCTTGGTCTGTTTGTTCCTCATGTGACCCCAAGCTCCTGGACAGTGTCTGGCACATAGTAGGTACTCAGTCAATGAATGCATCCTTTTTTTATTGAAGTAGAGTTGATTTACAATGTTGTGTTAATTTCTGACGTACAGCAAAGTGATTTAGTTATACATATATATACATATTCTTTTTTATACTCTTTTCCATTATGGCTTGTCACAGGATATTGAATATAGTTCCCTGTGCTATATACAGTAGAACCTGTTGTTTATCCATTCTATATACACTAATTTGCATCTGCTAATCCCCAACTCCCAATCCATCCCTCCCTCCCCCTCCATCCCCCTTGGCAACCAAAAGTCTGTTCTCTACATCTGTGAGTCTGTTTCTGTTTTGTAAATAGGTTCATTTGTGTCATACTTTCGATTCCACTCATGGTATCATATGGTATTTGTCTTTCTCTTTCTGCCTTACTTTGCTTAATATGATAATCTCTAGGTCCATCCATGTTGCTGTAAACAGCATTATTTCATTCTTTGTTATGGCTGAGTACTATTCCATTGTATCCACGTCTTCTTTATCCATTCATCTGCCTACCAACATTTAGGTGGTTTCCATGTCTTGGCTATTGTGAATAGTGCTGCCATGAACATTGGGGTGCATGTATCTTTTTGAATTAGAGTTTTGTCCTGATATAGAGTGCATCTTCTTTTTTTTTTAAACATCTTTACTGTTGTATAATTGCTTTACAAGACTTTGTTAGTTTCTGCTGTGTAACAAAGTGAATCAGTTATACATATACATATATCCCCATATCCCCTCCCTCTTTCATCTCCCTCCCACCCTCCTTATCCCACCCCTCTAGGTGGTCACAAAGCACAGAGCTGATCTCCCTATGCTATGTGGCTGCTTCTCACTAGCTATCTATTTTACATTTGGTAATGTGTATATGTCCATGCCACTCTCTCACTTCATCCCAGCTTACCCTTCCCCCTTCCCATGTCCTCAAGTCCATTCTCTACAACTGTATCTTTATTCCTGTCCTACCCCTAGGTTCCTCAGAACCTTTTTTTTTCTTTTTCTTTTTTTAGATTCCATATATATGTGTTAGCATATGGTGTTTTTCTCTTTCTGACTTACTTCACTCTGTATGACAAACTCTAGGTCCATCCACCTCACTATAAATAACTCAATTTCGTTTCTTTTTATGGCTGAGTAATATTCCACTGTATATATGTGCCACATCTTCTTTATCCATTCATCTGTTGATGGACACTTAGGCTGCTTCCATGTCCTATTGTAAATAGAGCTGCAATGAACATTGTGGTACATGACTCTTTTTGAATTATGGTTTTCTCAGGGTATATACCCAGTAGTGGGATTGCTGGGTCATATGGTAGTTCTATTTGTAGTTTTTTAAGGAACCTCCATACTGTTTCCATAGTGGCCGTATCAACTTACATTCCCACCAACAGTGCAAGAGGGTTCCTTTTCTCCACACCCTCTCCAGCATTTATTGTTTGTTGATGGCCATTCTGACCGGTGTGAAGTGACACCTCATTGTAGTTTTGATTTGCATTTCTCTAATGATTAGTGATGTTGAGCATCCTTTCATATGTTTGTTGGCAATCTATATATCTGGTTGGCACTGATCATCTGTGCAGGAATCTCTCCACTTTGCCCTCTGCATCCCTGTTGCTGTGCTCTCCTCGATGGCTCCGAAACATCCCCCCCGCCCCCACCATCACCCCCTGTCTCTGCCTGCGCAAAGGGGAGTGTGTGGAAACTTTTCCTCCTTCACAGCTCCCTCCCAGAGGTGCAGGTCCCATCCCTATTCTTTGTCTCTGTTTTTCCTTTTTCTTTCGCCCTACACAGGTACGTGTGGAGTTTCTTGCCTTTTGGGAAGTCTGAGGTCTTCTGCCAGCTTTCAGTAGGTGTTCTGTAGCAGGTGTTCCACATGTGGATGTATTTTTGATGTATTTGTGGGGAGGAAGGTGATCTCCACGTCTCACTCCTCCGCCACCTTGAAGGTCCTCTCTAGAGTACATCTTTAATGACAGCAGCACACATACACTGAGTGCTTACTGGGTGCCTGGCCCCCACAAGCTCTCATTTAATGCCCACCACAGGCCTACGTGTGATAACAGGTGACAATCATGGCTGGCGTCTATTAGTCAGAGTTACAGGCCAGCACAGTTCTAAGCACTTCAAATGGATTAACCCTTAAGCCCCACAAAGCCCCAGGAGACTTTCGCTATTATTAACTTTCACTTCCGGGTGACTTACGAGCCCCAGGAGACTTTCGCTATTATTAACTTTCACTTCTGGGTGACTTACGTCCCTTGACCGAGGCTGCTTCGCTGCTGAGCGGCAGAGCTGAACCTGGAGTGTCCTCTGGAGGCTGACTCTGACCCTGTGCTGTGTTGTTTCCCCATTTTACAGATGGACTCCCAGGCTCCCCCAGGGGTTCTGGTTCTCTGTCGCTGTGAAACAGACCACTCTAAACTCAGCGGCTTAAAATTTTGCTCACAATTTTCAGGGCCAGGAATTCGGCACATGGAGGACAGCTTGTGTGGTTTCAGTGACAGGCCACAGCCGGGTGGTCGGCAGGGCTGTCGATGGCTGCTGGGCTCGACGGGACCATGTATCTGGGCCTCGGTTTGGTTGTCAGCGGCTTCAGTTCTTCCCCTGACACGCCCGCTGGAGCTGTGATGGCCCAGATGCCTTCTTCCCTCACATGTATGTCATCTGGGATGGGCTCAGCTGCCACAGCTGGGGTCAGCAGGCATCACTCTCCCCAAGCCATCCCTCCCCTGGTTTCTTGGGCTTCCTCACAGCCCTAACAATGGCCTCCCCCAGAGAAGCAGGGGGTGCTGCCTGGGCCCAGAAACCAGCCCAGCATCACTTCTGCCATATCCTACTGGTCAAAGCAACCAAAGACCACTCCCATCCAGGCTCAAGGGGACAAATTACACAGAACCACAGCTGGTCTGTGAGTTGCGTGTGACAAACATCACCCAGAGGCAGTCCCCACCTGCCCCCAGTCTTGAACACCTATCCTATCCCACCTGCCTTTCCAATAAAGCCTCTTGTCCCGCTCCATGAGCTCTGCACCCCCTCCGCACCTTCCCGCGTCACCTGCCGGACCCCTGGCCCACTCAGTCTCCTCCAGTTCCAGCCCAAGCCCCGAGAAGACACCTCAGGGTCCCCAAAGTGTGATCGGTAGTCTCCCGAATGCAGGAGGGGCTTGCGAACATGCAGATTCCCCGGACCCTCCCCAGACCCAGGCACCAGGATCTCTGGGATGGGGTGGGGTCTGGGAGTCTGTATTTAACCACACCCGGGGGTGAGTCTGCGCGCTCCCACCTCTGGGAACGGCTGTCCCAGTTAGCGCACCCCTTTCCCACCACCCCAGGCTCTCCCGGTGGTGCCAGCCCCCCGCTGACCTCTGCACACGTGACCCAGGCCGCCCCCCAGCAGCCCTGCGGCCCAAACCACCACCGCCCTTCTCCGGGGTGTCAGGCGAGGCTCAGGGAGGAATGACTCGTCCAGTCTCTGCCCTCGGCTCCACCCCCGCCCCGCTCCTCCCCCTGGACCCCATCCCTGGGCCGAGGACCCTGATAGGGGCAGCTTCCTGGGTGGGGAGGGCCCTGCTGACTCGCTCACACCGTCCCCCCAGGAGGACTGAGGGGCCCCGGCCTCAGCTTCAGAGTCCTGCGGCCCCAGGAAGAAATCGGGAAGCGCTCGGGCGTTTGTGACTCAGCCGACCCAGCAGTGCTCCACTGCGGGGGCCGCAGCCCCCGCTACCCAGGCCGGGCCTCGATCCGGCCACGGGAGCCCCGCCGACCCGCGGGAGCCCCGGTCAGTCAGGGCGGAGCCGCGGCTCTCCTTTCTCCCGGTACAGTTCCCGGACCTCACCTCAGGGTCCAGGTTCGCGGTTTAGTGAGAGAGAGACAAAATTACTATCGGCTTCCTAACTTTCCGTCACCAGGCGATTGGGGTCTCATGGAAAGTTCTGGAAGCCAGGCACACGGACCTCATCTGCATCGCCTCACTGAACCCTGGCCACAGCCGCACGGGGTGTGCTTCTGCCCCCTGTCCTGGCTGGGACGTGAGGCCCGGAGCGGTGTGCCTCCCGGCCACAAGGCACGCGGCCACTCAGGGGACAGAGCAGGCGGTGGACCCCGAGCCCCCGCCCGCGGCGCTGCCCTCCGTCCAGCACCTCCGGCTCCGCCCGCGGCCCCCAGCAGCCCCTGCGCGGTGACGGTGCCCCGGGCTCAGCCCGCGCGGGAGAGAGGAATCACAGCCCCGCCCGATGCGGCTGTGTCCGCCGCCGGGGCCGCCGCTGCGGGAGGAGCGGGCAGAGACCGGGGCGGGGGGGAGCCGCCCGTCAGCCCCGCGAGCTCCGTCCTCCGAAGACCGTGTTGCGCTGGCTCCTCGTTCTGTAAATTCTGCAGTGGCCTTTGGCCAAAAGCAAGAAAATCCTGACCTAGAAAAGGTAAAAGGCCTTTGAAATTATGAGCCCGGAGCGCTGGCCTGATGTGTGGCCGGGGACAAGGTGGCTGAGGCGGCAGAAGGAAGAGGAAGAAAGGCGCGGCCGCAGTTCCCTCCCCGCGGCTCCTCCAGGTTTGCGCTGACAGCCGCGGGCCCAGAGCCCCGACCTGACCTGCCGGTGGAGAGGAAACGAGGGGGTGGTGTTGGGGGGCGCCCAGTGTGGGGAGGGGCACGCGCAGGGTCACCTCGCCCTGAGGACCACCAGGCCCTCCAGCCGGGACGGCCGTGCAGCCATGAGCTCCGCAGTGAAGGGGCGGCTGCCCACCTGCCGAGGCCAGGATGGTTCTCAATATTTGGGGTTCATAGCGCCCTGGAATTGAGGGCAGCCCACTTAAAGGTGTCCCAACAATCCAACCATGATGACAAGGCCACGTTTTGTCATGTCCACAAGTTTCTCTTGCCCTCTGCTCTGCGTCTTTCTGTGCAGGTTGTGCTCTCCCACACCCTATGCCTTTTCTAGATATTTCTAGCTTAGGCTCAAAGCTTAGATGGGTCCTCCTACATTGCTCCTTCGTGAGTTGAGATTGGTTTACATTTGTCTGACCACAAGAGGGAAGGACGTTCAAGAAGGGAAGGGGGGCATAGGGCCAAGCTTGCAGTCTCTGACCTAACTTACTCAGTAGTTTTTTGGACAAAGTGGGAAAGGTGAGGTGAGTCCTGCCTACATCTGCCCACCACATGGCAGTGGCAGAAAGTGGAAGAGAAAGGCTATATGGGCTCCGGCCTTGTAGCACAGTAACCCTGTCCCCCAGTAACTGTGGCTCTGATGAATCAACTCCTCCGCCTCTGCAGTGGTGGGGGGGTCAGGAAGGCAGAGGTGGGTGAGACTAGAAAGGAGGGAGAAGACTCCCTCCCCCTCTGTCAATCATACACTCCTCAGATGCTGCCCAGGTCCCAGGCACATCCCCTCGACAATCCCCATCCCAGACCCTACCACTACTAGAATGTTCCATCAGGCACCTGTAAGTCTCCATCTGAGGCTTCCTCTCAGCCTGCGTGCCAGGCAGCCAGCCTTCCACCAGCAATGGGTGAGAACCTGGAGGACCCGTGTGGGATAGCTGGCAGGCATGTTCTAGAATGTCTCCTAGCATTCTTCACTGGGACCGAGCCTCAGTTACCCCCAGTGGTAACTGTTCTGAAGTGCGCTTGGGCTGCTGACTTTGAACCCTTCCTAGCTGTGCCTTAGGTAGGTCACCTCCCATTCTGACTTCAGTTTCCTCCTCTGTGAGTATGCCCACCTGGCAGCTCGCTAGGGAGGTTTGTGGTCCTGGATGCCAAGTGCTTAGACCAGCATCCGTGGCAGGAGGTACTCCACTGCCGTTGATGTGTACTCCAACAGGCATCAGTTCTTTGCTGCCCCAGTACTCATCTCCTCTCAACAACAGTCCTTGATCTGGGGAGGGATCAAAGGTACCCCCCTCCTTCTACTCTCAGTCGGCGGTTCTGGGTGGCTCCAGCTAGTCAGGGATTTACATTAACTTGGCCACAGTTATTGGCTCAAGGATGGTCACAAGGCCTGATAAGAGCCAACAAAGTGCAATGAAATGCTGGCTGGGAATGCTGGGAGTGAAACACTTGCTCTTTGCCTCTGAAATTGAACCTGAGGGGACAGAAAGGCTGCTGCAGCATCTTGCCAACACAGGGTCTGAGGATGGAGCCAGTGGGGCAGAACCAGAGCAGGGAGAGAGGAAGAGACTCAGACCTTGTTTGAGCTCTTGAGGAAGCCATTCCTGAAACCCTCCTCTTTGACTTTTCAGTTACCTATGCCAATACTTCCCCTTTGTGCTGAAGCCAGTTTGATATGAATTTTCTTCTCATCATCTGTAACTGAAAGCAATGACCCAGATATTTTTTGTTATTACTATTATTATTTACCCTCAGGCCTCAGTTTCACCATCCGCACAGTGAAAGGGTTGAGTCTGATTGAATCTCACAGTCCAGCCCTGAATTGCTGGGATTCTAAGGAACCTGAGGGCCTGACAAGGCTTGGAGCTTCCAGAGGCAGGGATGGGTTTTCCTTGCTCAGGCCACAAGGAGGATGGCAAGCTGTGGGAGGAATATTGATAAGGACAAGTCAATCATGGCTTTCACTTGCTGGCCTGCTGGGGGATTTGGTTTGGAAAAACGGAGCCAGGGAAGGGAAGAAGAGCTTCTTGCTGAGCCCCGGGACACTCAGTGGTGACAGTGATACCCAGGCTCACAATAATCCTTCTCACCTCTCAGGTGTGTAAAATGTATCCTAATCCGCTTGAACCTCCCCATTGCACCACACAAGAAGCAGAGCCCAGGAGGAAAGGGCAGCCCAGAAAGGTTAAGTGGTTTGCCCGAGGTCACACAGCCATTACAGGACTAAGCCTCCACCAACCGGGAAGTGGCTCCAGACAAGCGGCTTCCCCTCCCCAGGCCTCAGTTTCTACATCTGACAAGTGAGCATGACCATCCCTGCCTGACAAACCTCACAGGGTTTGGGTGAACAAATGAATGGGTGGTTGGGTAGGAACCGCTCTGAGATGCCAGGACAAGGCATTGGAATGTGGAAAAGGAAATGGGGAGCCTGGGAAGGCAGCTTTCTGGCACATTCAACCCACACTGCATTCCTGTCTCCCTCTAGGGCAGGGAAGGCCATGCCGAGGTCAGGGGTTGTACAAATGCCGAAGATTGTCATCAAACTAGCCATCTTGCACCTCTGTGTCTATGCAAACATGACATGGCTGTTGAGGAGGTGATCCTGGGGGTCGGGAGGGCTGGGTGGGAATTAGGCTTGTGTTTCTCTAGGGTTCCCCATCTCTGCCTCACTGCACAGCAGCTCCGATTTCCAATTTCTAAAGCCTGGGGTGGAGGAAGGACCAGGACCCGGGGCTGCCTGCCCTGGGCCAGCCAGAAAGCAGAGCGGAAGGCAGGAGGGCGAGTTAGAAACTGCACGACCGACTGTGGCACCTCATCCCACCTGGTTCCTCTCCCACTTCCTGCCTCCCGCCTCCTCCATGCAGCCTGGGTAACATTCTAAAAAGTAAATCCAATCACATGCCTCCCAGCTTAAAACCTTCCAGTGGCCTCCCACTGAACTTGGAATAAAATCCAGCCTTCTCACCATGGCTTCCATGGCTTCCTGTCTGTCCACAGCCTGGAATGCTCTGCCCCAGCTCTCCATCCCACAAGCTTCCCTCATCTTTGAAGTCTCAGTTGAAATGGAGTCAGCCCCACATGTGCCACCCACTTATTCTCCATCCATGCCCCTATGATCTGTCTCCCTGGCTGACCAGCACCCAGCCAGCACAGGGCCTAGTGGGTGTTTGAAAGAATGGATCAGCTAATTAATGCACTAGAGCAAATCTCTTTGACTTACTGGAGGTCACAACACTCAAATCCTTAACTCGTCACTCCCAGGCCAGGCTCTTACTACCAACCCATCTTAACTTCACTATGAAAGTTGGGAGTGGGGAAAAGAGGAGAGAAGGGGCCAAAGGACAGATGCCAAATCCATTTCTCTTCCTAAATGAAGGCCCCTCAATCCAGGCTTCTCCAGTGTGAGAGAAGAATTAGGAGCTGTTGAAGAGTTGGGAGCTGTTGAATAGATGGTGGGGGGAGACATGACATGCTCAGGACCTTGACCTTTGCTACTAAGCCCACAGACTCTGGAGCCAGACTGACCAGGTTCAAATCCCTCATCTTCCAGTGACTAACTGTGTGACCTTGGGCAAGTGATCCAACCTCTCTGTTGGGCTGAGCACAAGAGGAACCCAGGGAAGGGTTTCAGCAGGTGGGGACTGGGTGGTACAACTGGGTTTGCAGAGAAATGGGTTGGAAGGAGCCAGTTTGGGTGTGAAGAGTTGTCATCTGTAATTATACTCCAGACCCAAACAGGCTCCTACAAGAGAGGGCTTGTAGTAAATGTCAGCTAAGCTGAAGTCTGTGGGTCCCATCCCTTGTCCCACACTTGGATGACAAATATGGAGGTGTACGCCTCCTTAGTCATGGTGTTCAGGCAGCACTGTGCCCACCGTCCCCAACGTCCCCTCAACACTGACCATCTGCTACTCACCCAGGAGGCCCCCTCTCAGCTCTTCCTCCCTGTGGCCCTCTGATATCATCCTATAGTTTTGGCAAAGATATCCCCTAACACCCCACTTTTGTCAAAACACCAGTTTTGATTTCATTGAGCAAGACACAATCTGAGATCCGACTGATGCCACC
Source organism: Pseudorca crassidens (assembly GCF_039906515.1). Lineage (NCBI taxonomy): Eukaryota > Metazoa > Chordata > Mammalia > Artiodactyla > Delphinidae > Pseudorca > Pseudorca crassidens. The sequence goes on along the minus strand of NC_090297.1, from coordinate 22,965,714 downwards.
AAAATAATTTTAAAATAGTGAATTTTGATTTTGTAAAAATGGCAAATGTATAGTGTAAAACATTTAAGCAACACTGATGATTACAAAAAAAAAATAAATTCAGCATTTGGTGGATCTCATTCTAGGCACCTCTCTGTGCACATATGTAGCATAGAAGGAAAGATAGATGAGGAAAAATGAGATTATACACTGTTTAATAAAAAGGTGTTAAATATAATTTTACTTAAATTTAACAGAAGAATTTAAAATCGAGGTTAAACTGAAATAAGTATTAACTTCAGATAAATGTTGCCTCACAAGAGATATCCTTTTCCTAAAAATATTTTTACAGTTAAGAAGAAAGCTTGAAAAAAAATAAATTAAGATGTTGTGGTCATGCTTTAAAAGAAAAAGAAAAGCTTTATGTTTTTATTTTAGACTGAATGTACTGACTCCCTAGTAATAAGAAAAGTTAGGAAATTAGTGCATTTATACTGTCCCTTAAAACGTTATTATTACCTTGTCAGGGTTTACAACATTTTGTGCTGTTATGGAAGCACAATTCTCATGGCAATTTAGAGTGAGCTTTGCATTTAAATAGAATCACTTCTCAGCCCCAACCCTTTCTTCCTTCCTTCCTTCTTTCTTATTTTAACTTTTGACTATACGTTTGCATTTCCTTTTATCTTTTTTACTTTCAATGTTTTGTTAATAAAATATTTTTTTCCAGAAAGACTCATGAATGTTGTTTCCTGAGCTCCAGACAGATGAAAATGTCCCTGTCACCTTTTTACTTGAAACACAACTTGGCTGGGTATAATATTCGGGAGTTGTATTTTCTTTCCCTCAGATTTTGTAGACATTGTTCCAATGTCTTCTAGCATTACTGCGGAGACCTTTGTGCCAATCTGATTTCTGCCTACATTGTGATTTGATTTTTCTACCTAGATGAACAGATGAATCTTTTATTTCTGAAGCTCAGTTATTTCATTCAGATTTGTCTTAGAGCTGATATTTCTTCAGCAGTTATTCCTGGAAGATTGTGTGTACTTTGGACCTGAAGATTCATGACTTTATTTTCAGACTTTTATTTTAGTATAACTTTGAATATCTTTATACCGTTCTCCCATACAAGGTTTATCTGTTAGCTAACCTTTTTCTGTCTTTTATGCCTCTCGTCACTCTAATCTTTTTTTTTTAATCTTATTAATTTTATTTTTTGGCTGCCTTGGGTCTTCATTGCTGAGCGTGGGCTTTCTCTAATTGTGGTGAGCGGGGCTACTCTTCGTTGCGGTGTGCAGGCTTCTCATTGTGGTGGCTTCTCTTTTGTGGAGCATTGGCTGTAGGTTCACGGGCTTCAATAGTTGCAGCACACGGGCTCAGTAGTTGCAGCGCACGGGCTCTAGGACACATGGGCTTCAGTAGTTGTGGCACACGGGCTTAGTTACTCCATGGGATGTCATCACTCTAATCTTTGACCCCCCCAAAAAAGTTCTTCTTTTCTGTTTAATGTTGCATGACTTTCCATAGCTTAACCACAATATTTCTTACTGTGGTTTAGTCATGTTCATTTTATTTGCTGGTGTTTCTAATGTGGCTTAATATCTTTTGTTCTTTTTTTCTATTTCATTCCTAAGAACAGCCAGCTTGATTTTCACTATTTTATAATCACTTCTTTCCATCCTTATATTTCTTATTTGAGTCTTTTATAGAGACATTGTGTCATTTGAAAATGATGAAGGCTGTAAAGAACAACTGTTTTTTCCCTGCTTCTTTGGGCAATTCTTCTTGCAGAGTATTTTCTTCATCTGCTTTTGTTTATGTTCCTTTTCTCCCCTTTCGCAGCACCTCTGCACAGTTCCTGTGCTGGTTTCTTCTTAACTCATTTTCCAAGGGGCCAGCTCTTTGTGGGAGGGTAGTGTGGGCAAGGGTGGGAGAGATGATCTCAGGGAGACCACAGCTTCCATTTGGGTTTGTCGTCTTAAACTATTTTACCACATCAGTTTTTTCCTTTGCTGTGGGAACACAGCTCAGTGTTTGACACCCAGCGGTCAGTGTGGCCCCTGCAAAGCCTCGAGGGAGGCTGTGACTGGGTCCCAGGGCTCTAAGCCCAAGATTTTTGGATAAAGTTTTCAGGTTTGGGATGTATCCTGCAAAGCCTCAACTTTCCTATCCACAAAACATACTAGAGACGTTTGCATAGATTCTCTCTTTCCTCTGGGCAATGGTCTAGATTTCACAGTATTTGGGTAAAAGGACTTCAGTGTTTGTGGTTTGGGGCTGTGGCAATTTGTGATTTCAATAAAAATTCAGGGGAAAAAATTCCCCTATATTCCAGTTTTGGTTGTTGCTGTCTTTAGCTGATTTTGAGAGAGGAAGGTGATTCAAGTGTCCTTTAGCCATCATTTTTACCTGGAAATTAAATGGTTTTTCATCCATTATCTCTTTTAACTCTAACATCAACCTTAAGAGGTGAACTATGCTATATCACCCTAGGCTGGTTAGTGGTGGCAACAGGGCTAATAACTAGAAGACACAGGGCCTGAGCATAACATAAGAGTGCATGCTCATCTTAGGTAAGAGCACCCTGCTCTGCCTCAGGGACAAGTCCTGATATGTCAGCCAAAATTCTCTCATACTTTGGGTTTGGATATACACAAGACTTAATGGCTAATGCGTAGCACTCACACTGCTGCTTTTGTGTTCACCATCCATGGCAGACATCACTAATCAACCACAGTAATCTTTTTCCCCCCTCCATCTTTTCAACAGTACATTACAGGCAGACATTACGAACTAACTAACACTGGCAAGTGAAATGAAGCCTATTTGCCACCCAAGTATTAGAGATTCTTCAGCTACATCAGAAAATGACAGAGGAGTCAGAAAAACCTGGGTTGAATTTTAGCTCTGGGATTACTAGCAGGATGACTTCAAACAAGCCTTTACTTCTCTGAACCTCAACCTCAAAATGGGGATCATTGTTATTACAAAAAATTATTGAGGGAACCACATTAGATAGTGCATGTTAGTCATGGTTGCATTAAAAAATAACTCCAAAACATATCTTAAAACAGTAAGCACTTATTTATTTCATGAGTCTGAAACATAGCTGGGGAATTCTTTTGGTCTGGATAAAGTCGGCTGATCTCACCTGGACTTACACATCTGTCTGTGGTCAGCTGGCAGGTCAGCTGGAGCTGGCTAGTCTTAGGTGACATTACTCGAATGAATGACAGTTATCTGGCTGTCATCTGGGGTAATGGGGGTGATTAGGCCCAGGGGGGTCTCTCATCTTCTACTAGGCTAGCCCAGGCTTGTCCCATGGCAGCAGTAGGATTCCAAGAGATTGGGTAGAAGAGCACTGCGTCTCTTGGGGTGAGGCTCTGAACTGTCACACTGTCATTTCCATCCCATTCTATTGGGCAAAGGAAGTCACAAGCCAGTCCAAGTACAAGGTGGGGAGAAATAAACTCCCCCACTTGATGAAAGGAGCTGCAAAGTCCTATCGCAAAGGGCTTGATTACAGGGACGGGTGGAGAATTGTGGCCATTCTTGCAGCGAATCGAGCATAGCCCTTCGCTCACTAACAGCCACAGTTGAAGCTCAATAGTGGGTTTGAGAGAAAAAAATTAAAACTCAGAAATTACCTACTTTTTTTTTTTTTTTTTTTTTGCAATACGCAGGCCTCTCACTGTTGTGGCCTCTTCCGCTGCGAGCACAGACTCCGGACGTGCAGGCTCAGTGGCCATGGCTCACAGGCCCAGCCGCTCTGCGGAACGTGGGATCTTCCCAGACCAGGGCACGAACCCGTGTCCCCTGTATCGGCAGGCGGACTCTCAACCACTGCGCCACCAGGGAAGCCCAAATTACCTACTTTTTCTTTCGGTTGATGGAGCTCATAAAGACTGGGTATGGGGAGTAGCTCTTACCTCACGAGTTAACTCCCGTATTGGATAAGATTGTGCGATCCACGCTTAGTAGGAACAGTGCTGAAATCCATCAACACCGTCTGCCATCAGTATGCGATGGAAGTTGGTGGTAAGTGTGCCACCGTGTCCTGGGCAGTGAGACTAGAGCTCAGAGGAGGCAGGTCCTGCTTCATTAGGCCCTCCCCACGTAGATCACAGGTGCATGAAGAGTCTTCTTACGACAACGTGACATTTTTTGCTAACCTGCTGACAGTGTGTTAGCCCAAAGCTGATAGGGACCAGGGTTAGTCGGTGCAACGGGAAGGTCACTGGCGTAGCATCAGATAGCCTGTGTTCTGGTCCCCATTCCCCTGGACCAGCTGTGTGATGTCGGAATGAGTCTTTTCCTTCCTGGGGATGGAGGTTGGTTGGAAAGGGATGGAGGAGGAATGTTGTCTGACAGGGAAAATGGGGTGAGCCCAGATGAGCTCTGAGATGTGTAATGAGTCAGTCTATTAAAGACAGCCTGCCACCAATCACCGCATTCCACCCCAGCCCCAACTGCGCCCCCCACCCTGCTTCTCCATCTCCTGAACAAACGCTTGAAGGTCACGGTTGGTCCCCATGGAGTTAATGGGCACTAACCTGCCTCCTGGTTTAATGCAAATCTCAGCCCACCTTATTGTGCGGGAGTTTCAGTTCATTTGTACTTTCTTGGTGACACAACTCATCTCTGTCTCCGGTGGAGTCTGTAATCCCTGCAATTTCCATGGTGCTAGTAATTATGGGGGAAAAAAGTCAGAAGCACAGAAATTCTGCACCCTGTCTATGAGATTACACACTTTGTGGAGTTTATTAAATTTATTTTGCAAGTACTGAGGAGATTAAACTCACTGTGTGGCTCCAGAGAGCAAAACGAGGACCAGCTGGCAGAATCTTCCAGTAGGCGGGTGAGAATGCAGAGGAAGAAGCACTTTCTGATAATCAGAGCCAACTGGTACTGCGTGAGCTGTCCCAGGAGGCCAGGGGCGAGGCCAGCAGGGTCCAGAGCCCGGTGTGGTCACTGTGGGGGGCAGAGAAGAGCAAGGGCTGAGGGCCATTCCTGGGTCCACTTCCCAACCCGCACTTCTCAGGAGTTTGGAAGAGTGAGTCAACTCTCCTAAGCCTGTTTTCATAAGAGGGTGGCCTCCCTGCTTAGTACAGAGCTATGCCCAGCAAGTGGTCACACTATTATTTCATCATTTAGAGTTGGGGAGAGGCTTCGTCTCCCCTCTAGTTTCCCCACTAACAGTGTGGAAACTGAGGCAGAGAGAGGTTCGGTAAATTACCAAAAGTCACACAGCCATTAAGTGGAGGAAGAGGGATTTGAACCAGGGCACTCAGGTTCTAGAACCCATGTTCTTAGCCACTACACTGTTCTTCAGCAACAGAGGGGTGGGTCAGTTTTGACTTCAGAAACAGTCCTCTAGCGGCCAGTCTAGGTGGTCGATTCAGGGACACAAAACTTGAGCCTGGTGATAGGTTTAGAAGCACATGACCACTGTCCAGTGAACAGTGGCACTGGTCACATCTACTGGATGGGGGCCAGCTGTGGAGCGCTTGCATGGACCCAGACATCAATGTGTCAGATTCCCATGTTGGTCTTAGACCAGACTATTGGGGAAGCCTGCATGGGAAGCCCCCAAGACAGTGTCAGATATGTCACAGGGGACAATTACACTCCTCCAGACTGCTGTTGACAAAGACAGATTTAGAGCAAGAGCTAGAAGGGCCTGCGTCACAGGGAAGCGACACCCGGAGACAGAGCTGTGTGAGCAGGAACGGCCGGGATTTTCAGACGTGAGGACCCGTAGAACCCAAGCCAGGCAAGAAGGGAGGGAGGAACAGAGACCTTTGTTGGAGCCACACCTGGGTAAAGGGCTTTCACTAGTTGCCTAGTAAAAAGACATTGGAAACTCAAAAAGAGATTTCGTTCAGTCATTCATTCTTGGAGACTTATTTAGCAGCTTCTACATGCTTGTTATGTACTGGTGTCCACCACAGGGGTGGACGAGACAGACCAGACCCTGCCCACATGGAGTTTGTATTCTCCAGGGCCCCCATCGGTTGGGATACTGAATGCTGGTCGACACCATAGGCACACCCCCAAATCTCAATGGTTTAATAAAAAGGTCTTTCTCATTCACATCAGTCTGATGTGGGTCTGTTGGCTCTTATAGCTTTGCTGTCTGAAACAGGTGGCCCCTAGGTCACTCTGAATGGGAAGAGAGGGAAGGAGGAGTCACATTAGCTGTTTGCCATCTCAGTCTGGAAGTGACAAGTTACTTCTGCTCATGGCCCATTGGTCAGAACGAGTCACATGGGGAGGACTAAGCTGCAAAGGAGGCTGGGAAATGCGGGCAGCACCCGCACTTCAGCAGATCCAGAGCTAGAAAGACATGGTCGTAATCGGAAGCATTGCTAGGTACTGGAAAAGGGCCATCTGACAGTGAAGATCAGGATTCACATCCTGGTACCCTGTCCACCATGAGCAACACCCCGCACAACCTCTGGAATGTTGCCAGCATTTCGCCATTCTGGCCGAGTGGTATTGGTAACATCCGCAACTCGACAATGTCTTGGCCACAGGCTCCATCGAGTACCATTCAAAGCTGCATTTAGTTTTACACATACGGTGAATTGTCAACAGTCCTCTTCTCAGGGGCTGACCTGTCTTTCTCAAGGAATCATCCAATCAACGTCCTAAAGCTCTTAAGTCTGGGAGCTCCTGTGGGTCAATGGAGGAACCAGTACCACAGGACCACAGTCGAGTTCTGGAGCCCAGAAAGGGCCACACCAGAAAGACAGCCCCTAGAGAAAGTCACCTCAGCAAGGCTTCCCTTTTCCTCTGGCTGACAGACAACTTGAACACCACTTTTCTCCTGGATATGACAGGAAGAGCAAAGAGAAAAAAAATTGGGGTGAGGACTGAGTCTCTGAGAAGCGCCTCATTAGCGGGAAGGACCCAGGTGGTAGCTCTGGAATGTTCCATGACAGTGACTGAGTGGCCAGACTTGGAGCCTGCATTAAGCGTGACAGCAGGGGAATCAGGAGACACGGCCAATGCATCGCATCTCCTCACCTGAGCGGTGCTAACGTTTCTGAGTGACCAGGGCCCCCTTCTCAGGAGGCTGCAGGAAGCAGGAAATCAAAGAGCACAGAGTCATGGGTCCGGCAGGGACCCCAGAACAGTCGCCAGTCCAGGCTCCTCATCTTATCAGTGGCCCACGATTGTGCTATGCTCTCACATTCATTACCTCAAGAACCTGTGTGTGCGTTGGAGGGTGGAAGGAGGAAGTTCTTGTTACCCCCACATGTCAGAAGAGAAAATTGAGCCACAGAGAGGGTAGTGCCTTGTCTAAGGTCACACAGCTGGTGTGTGGAGGAGTTGGGTGTGGAAACCAGGTCTCTGCTGGCTTCCACACTGCTATTCCTCTCCAGGAACCAGAGAAGTGACAAGGCCTGAATTCATCCAGCAACAGCAAGCCCTCCTTTATCCTAAAGAGATATTGTTCTGACGTGTGATTGAGGGATAACATTCCCAGCCCCTGTAACTTTATCAGTCAGGACAAGGAAGGCTCTGCTGCAATAATAAATAGCCCCCAAATCAACAAAGATCCAAAATCTATCACTCAGGCTTTGTGTCCTTTGAGGCCCAGCTGAGGCTCTGCCCCTTATGGTCTTCACTCAGGGACTTAGGCCAACAGAGTGGCCACCATTTGCTACATTGCCAGTCACCGTAGCAAATCAACAGAGAACTCTGGGGGGTCTCCCATCAACATCAAATGCTCCAGCTCAGAGTTGGCACACACCACTGTCTCAGTCGGCTCAAGCTGCCATAACAAAATACTAGAATAGTATTGAGTGGCTTAAACAACAGGAATTTATTTCTCACAGTTCTGGAGACTAGAAGTCCAAGATCAAAGTGCTGGCAGGGTTGGCGTCTGATGAGGGCTCTTTCTCTGTTGCAGACGGCCACCTTCTGGCCATGTCCTCACATGGCCTTTGCTCCATGCATGAATATGGAGAGAGGGAGAGGAAGCAAGCTCTGGTATCTCTTCTTATAAGGACACTAATCCCATCACAGGGGTCCCACCCTCAGGACCTCATCTAAACCTAATCACCTCCCAAGTGCCCCATCTCCAAACACCATCATATTGAGGGTTCAGGCTTCAGTATATGAATTCTGTGGGGGGGGGGGACACAATTCAGTCCAAAGCAAGAACTTTTGCTCACAATTGGCCAGAATGAGTTGCTCAACTACTCCCCCCACAACCACAGGGGGCCGGGAAGTCAACCCTTCCTTGTGGAGAGCAGGAATACTGGGCAAGAGGTGTTGGTGACCCCCACACCCAGCTTTTCAACAAGGGTGACTGGGTGGCTGCTGCTGCCGTTTAGAAAAGTCACAGGACCCTGGGGCAGGAGCACAACTGAGGGAAAGATCATGATAATGACCTTCATTGAGAAATTGCCCCGAGTCAGGCCAATGATGCGTTCTATATATACACGATGTAATGTAATCATCATGACACATGTATAGCAGAGGTGTTGACACCGCCTTTAATAGGTTGATTTGCACACAAATAGTTATTGCCTTTTGTGTGCCAAGCTATGCTCTAGACAGCAGGAAAAAATCGGTGAACAAAGCCAGCCTAATCTTTGAGCTTGCATTTTACTGTAGAGCATGGACAGTGACCAGAAAAACAAATGTGCATATGATCCCATGATGTCAGAGAGGACACGTGATAGAGAAGAATAAAGCAGAGGGGTGGAGGGAGCCATGGAGAGGCTGCGGTGACGGGCTGTGCCGAGAAGGCCATCTGGGGGCGGTGGGGGGACGTCTGAGCAGAGACCTGAGTCAGGTGGGCCGTGTGCATCCAGGTGGATAAGCATCTGGGGCAGAGGGAAGGGCACATGCCAAGACCCTGGTGTGGGACTGTACTGGGTGTGGTCATGGGACGGCCAGGAGACCAGTGAGGCTGGAGCAGAGTGAGGAAGGAATGGAGGGAGAGGAGGTCACATAGGATGGGGACCAGATCAGGCCAAGGCCTCGGAGGCCTTGGACTTCGTCCTGGGTGTGGGCTGACCTGGGGGTGATCCAGATGTTTGGGCACGTGGGCAGTGTAATTTTGGCACCAGGAAATTCTGCCTCTGAATCCTGGCTCTGCCACTCCCCAGCTGGGGGAACTTGAGCAAATACGTCTCAGGTTCCTCATGCTCCGGGATGCCACCACATCTACTTCAGGTGACGTCTAATTGGGGAAGAGCATATAAATGACTCTGCACAGGGCCAGCTGCTGCGGCCGCCTCTCATGACTCCATTTTGTCATCTTAACGGTTCCCGACAATGTTTCTCCCCCCTTCCGCCTCCAGAATGCCCACCTGGCCTTGTCACCGTTGGGCGACATTCTCCCCCTGAGGGGCTCCTGGGCAGCCTTCCCAGTTACCCTCCCCCTCTCCACTCCCCCCTCCCCCACAATCAGTGGGACCCACAGGCTTTTTTGCATCACCCTGCTCCCAGCACAGCTCCCTTGACCAGAGCTGGGCCTGGCAGGAGTAATGGTAGACCCAGGAGTTATTCTTTCCTTGGCCAGACCTGTAACGTGTAAACTGTAAACTGCATAAACTCAAGGGGTCTGTTGCGGGGTTCTGTCATGGGCCTGGTCAAGGAGGATGCTGATGGGGGGAAGGGGGGAACCACGATGTGTAAAAGGAGCAGAAACCCAGGACCGTGAGGGAGAACCCCAGCTCTGCCCACTCCCCGCTCTCCGTTCTGGGGTCTGACCACACTCCTGACCTTGGATCTGGGGGGCCACCCTAGGTCCTGGATCCCCCTCTGGGTGTAAGTTAGCTTGAGTGAGTTTCTGATTCCTGCCACCAGGAGAACTTCATTGCCTATGACTGCACCTTCTTTCAAGGTCCCATTCGTCTGCGCCCCCCTCTGTGGAGCCCATCCTGACCTTCCCCGTGGTGGGCATCTCTCGCCACCTCTGAGCCCAACATCTTGAACCTCCATGTGATGCTCCCGTTCAACAGTGATGTTTGTCCATGTATCGCGTCTTTCCCGCTGGACTGTCTCTTCCCAGGGGGTTGCGAATCCTGTTTCCTTATTCAAACCCCCAAACCCCAGGCCCCGACGCAGGCCATACAGACAGCAGGTGCTCAGTGCCAGTTTACTGAGCCAAGAGCTAATCAGAGTAGAGGTGACTTCACTGGGTGCTGCCCCCGTGCCAGGCGTTTGCACTTCCTGCCTCCATCATCCTGTTTAATCCTCATGAGGAGCCAGACGTCCTAGGTTCAAGTCTCAGCCCTGCCGCTAGCTAGCTGTGTGACCTGAGCAAGTTGTTGAACCTCCGTGTGCTTCGGTTTCTCATCTGTAAAATGGGGGTAATCATGGTTCCTCCCTCATGAGGTTGCTGTGAGGATTCAATGAGTTAACACAGGGAAGGTGCTTAGACTTGTACCTGGCACCAACAGGTGCTGCGCAAACATCGGCTATCTTGAGGCTGACGCAGATAAGGCGGCCTGAGGTCTAAGGTTACTGAATACACAACAGCACAGACCCTGCTTGGGAGAACGTGGAGACGCTGGGCCCACCGCTCACTGCCACTGGCACCGCGGCGAGGTCCACCTACAAGGCCGGTGGCCTGTGGGGCAGGCTGTTCTGAACAGTGGCCCACGTGTGCTAATGAAGATCTACGGAGGAATTGTGCACAGATAAGCCTAAGGGTGCTGCTAAAGCCGCGAGCAGAGGTTGACCTGAGAGAACAAGGCGGGAGGTCTGGGCAAAGCTGCGGTCAGCAGGGAATGTTCACCAAGAGGCACTGGAGCAGCCAGAGCAGTTGGTAAAAATGCAGAAATGTGCCTTTATTGGCTGGTATCAGTTGCCATCCTGAGCCCCGTGTGCCCCAGCCCCTCTCCAGGTACCCTCACACGTCCTCACCCTCCAGTAACTAAATAGTTATCATGCAGCCCAGCAGGGGGCCTCTGGGGCCCTGCCCAGCTCTGGCAGCCTCCAACCCTATTGGTCAGTGCCTTGGGTCTAGTGGTTGGTAAGTATTTTCAATCTCTCCCCGATCAAGAGACTAGTTTGCCAGCTGGAAACCTACTCCCTCTTTCTCTAGAGTACCGCCTCCTCCATTTTTCTTTGGGGACCCACTGCCACCACTTCCTAGGTCCTTGGTGGTTTGGGTTCCAGGAGATGAGCACATAATGTCAGCCTGGCCAATTAGTAATTAGAAATACTGCACATAACCTCTGGCCATGCAATTAGTTTAGGGATGGGCATATACCTCAGGACTGACCAATGAAATTCTATCCTGAGACTTTTTTGGAATTACTGAGCTAGTGAAGCTCTCCCTTCTGCTGGAACCTCTGGGGGCCTCCAGGAAGAGAGGGGTTGTATGGTAGGGAAGCAAAAAAGGAGAAAAATAAGAGTCAACTTACAGGGAGAGATGGATTCCTGAAGACCTCATCTGATCACCTGGATCCAGCCATACCTGAAATTCCCCTGGACGTTTCATTTAATATGCTTGTAGTTCCTCTTCTGCTTTTCTTTCCCTTATAATCAAAAGGGTCCTGACTGATGCAGTTATTACCCCCATGAAATATTGTCCCTGGGAAGTAACTTATCTACCCTCATGCACCTGGTCACATACAGAGATTCAAATCCAAAGCCAGCTGTCTCTAGTGGTGATGGTCTTTGAAGAAAGCTTTAATAGTTGGGCTGAGGGAAGCAGAGTAACAGGCCCTGCTCAAGATGCAATTTGCCAAGTCTGAAATCACTCAGCAAGGCAATCTAATTTGAGGAGGCCTATTTTGCCGGCAATCTCCACAATTTCCTGGAATCCTCACCACTCACCTCGCAGGGTCAGACTGTCCACGGGCCATGACAGTTCTGTTATCAGGCTTGGCAGGACACAAGCTGTTGCCGTGGCTGCCAGTCCAAATAGGTGGTGAGGTACAGTGGAAGGTAATTTTCCTCTCTCTCACTTCCTGGGGAGCAGCTTCCCTGCTGCCATCAGGACGGCCTGATGCAGGGGGTGGGGAGAACCTCCAGGAAGCCACGGGCTCAAATGAACCTTGACAGGTAATCATTCCCCAGAGCAGTGGGTGAGTAGTGATTAGCGCTCCCAGGGAGAGAGGTGGCCGTGCCTCCACCAGTTCCCTAGGACTCCAGCCTGGAAGTTGCTGGAACCAGTGCAGGTGAGGGGAGGCTCCAGGTGCTATGGGATCATCTTCCTGTGACAGCCCAGGATGTACCACCAAAAGGCCCTTCTAGACTGGTCTCTGTTCGGGGATTCAGGGTTAAAGTCAAGGTGCAGCCGAGACCACGATCCCTGAACAGTCCCACATCTGTGTCTCCTTCTATATGGTGACGCCCTTGAAGGTGGGGAGGCTCTCATCCCACTGTTGGCTCCTGACGGCCCAGCACAGTGCTAGCTCCTAGGAAAGCTTGGTTACGTATTTGTTGACTGATTGATTGAATAAATGGAAAAATAAATGAACTAAGAGGTCCTCATCCCACAGGTGGGGAAACTGAGACCTACAGAGAACTCACAGCTCATCTGAAGCTACCACCAGCTATAACACAAGTGCACAGGGGACCTTATGCCCCGCTTGGCCCAGGACAGCCCAGTATATGCCTACTGCCCTGGTGTAATAATTAATAGTGCTTCCTCTCTCGCTCTCAATAGTTTTCTCATTTGGATAATTTTTCAGGGTCACTGACAGGGTGGGGTCTCTAGAGAAGGAAGGGAACCGGCATCGCCAAAAACTACCTGAGGCTCAGCTTCCTTCTTTTAATCCTCACAACCACCCCCCCGTTCTCGATGGCTTTCCCACACCTTGAGCTTTCAGATGTTCACAGATGCTCCATGACGGAGGTGTTCCATGGCCAAGTAAGTTTTGGAAAGGCTGAACTAAACAACCGTAAACTGACTTTCTCACCGTAGTGTTTCTCAGCGCCCCTCCTATGCTAATACAAGCATCAGGAAGAAAGAAAAGACACTCCTCCAACTCCAGAAAGGAGTTGGTCTGGGACAAATCTTTATGCTAGTTCCCTTTAGTTTATGTCTTCACCCAGACAGGCAGTTTGTCTGTGCCTCAGAATGTTATTGAGTTAACAGTAAGGGAAAAAAAAAAAAAAGGAAAGGCATTTTATGGGGCTAAAGAGAAGCTCAGAATAAATGATTTTTGCTCTGTCAAGCAAAGCAAGGGTTTTTGATTATGGAAACTTGAGCCCTAAGCTGGGGTGCAGGTGGAGGTGGAAAAAGGAGAACAGACATGGGAGGGACATGGATAAAACTGAGAAGAGAAAGGAAACAACGAGAAGCAGTGATCAGGAGACCCTAAGCCCGGGGGAATCTGTAGACCTCTTTGGGAATGCCCTGGACTTTGCAGAGAGCCTGAGCTGTGGTTCAAGCCAGTTTACAAGACATTAAAGGAAAGGTGGCACCAGTAATCTGGAGGACTGTGGGCAACCCAGATGAGCCATCTGAGGCCAGGGTGTTCTGTGCTTCTGAGTCTCAGTGTTACAATGGTAGGTTGGACTTCTGTTTCCCATCTTTTACTCCCTGCCTCTGCCATGTGGATTTGTAGAGCCCTAGAACAGGCAAGCTCACGATCTTGGCTTGGCCGTATGACTTGCTTTGGTCAATGGACTGTGGGTGCAAGTGACCATGGCATTTCCAAACTGAAGCCTTACAAAGTAAGGGGGCCCTTGGGAGTCAGAAAGTGTGGGAGAAAAGCACAGGGAAGTGGGGAGCTTGAGAAAGCCATCCAATAATGCTGTGTATGAAGTCCTGGACACAGGCTGGGCATGTATGTAACTGATCCAAAACAATACACTAAAGGCGTGAAGAACTGAATTACAATGTAGCGTGCCCTTGGGGGAGGGGAAGCACACACTTGGGGAAAAATCAGATAGTATTGCAGTCTTTGAAAACTCAACTGAAATTGAAACTGCCGGCCAAAGAAGATGGGTGAGGATTTGTGGCCTGCACCCTCGTAATCTAACTGCCTTCTTTTAAAGAAAAATCAAAGTTCTCCACAAAATTTTTTTTAAAAAACCAAAGTTTCAAAATGTCCAGGATATACTCCAAAATTACTCAATATACAAAGAATCAGAAAATCTCAACAACTTCTAGAGGAAAAGACTATCAATAGGAGCCCATTCTGAAATGACAGTCATGTTGAAATTACCAGACAAAGATTTTTAAAGCAGCCGTGATAACAATGTTCCATGAAATCAGGGAAAATACTCTTAAAACAAATGGAAAGGTAGAAATTCTCAGCAAAGAAATAGAAGCTTAAAAAAGAACCAAATGATACTATTCAGCCTTAAGAAGAGAAGAAAACTCTGACATATACTACAATGCAAAGAAACCTTGAGGACATTATGCTAAGTGAAATAAACCAGCCACAAAAGACAAATTCTGGATGATTCCACTAACACAAGGTGCGTGGCATAGTCGCTAGCATAGAGACAGAAAGTAGAATGGTGATTGCTGGGCCTGGGGGTCAGAATGAGGAGTTTCTACGTAATGAATACAGAGTTTTACAAGATGAAAGGAGTTATGAAGATGGACGGTAGTGATGGTTGCACAACGTTATGAATGTATTTAATACCACTGAACTATACATTTAAAATGGTTACGGTGGTAAATTTTATGTCACGTGTACTTTAACCACAATTTTAAAAGTGGGAAAAAAATAACCAAATGGAATTTTAGATCTGAAAAAAGCAATAACTGAAATTTAAAATTTCATTGGATGTGTTCCATAAAGCAATGGATATAACAGAGGAATGAGTCAGTTAGCCTGAGGACAGATTGATAAAAGTTATCCAATATAAACAATAGATGGGGGGATAGAAGAATGAGAAAATAATGAACAGAGCCTCAGGAAACTGTGAGGCAATATCAAAAGGTCTAACATTTGTGTCTTTGGGTTCTTTCCAGAAGGAGAGAAGAAAGAGATCAGTGCAGAAAAAGTATTTGAAGAAATAATGGATATAAACATCTCAAATTTGTAGAAAGACATTATTTTATGAATTCAAGAAGTTCAGCAAACCCAAAATGCATATACTCAAAGAAAATCATGCCTTGTTATATCATAATCAAGTTACTGAAGACAAAGAAAAAATCTTGAAAGCAACCATAGAAAAACAACATTTTACATATAGGAGAAAAATACATACAAATGACTATGGATTTCTAACTAGAATTCATAGAGCCAGAAGACAGTGGAACATTCTTTTCTTTTTTTTGAATTTTATTTTATTTATTTTTTTATACAGCAGGTTCTTATTAGTTATCCATTTTATACATATTTGGAACATTCTTAAAGTAGTAAAAGAAAACTACTGTCAACCCAGTATTCTATAGCTACTAAAAAATATCCTTCAGGAATGAAGGCAAAATAAAGACATTCTCAGATGAAAGAAAATTAAAGAGAATTTGTCACCAGCAGACCTTCTCTGAAATAAATGCTAAAGGGAGTTCAGATAGAAAGGAAATGGTACCAGTGAAAAACTCGGAACTTCAGACATGAAGCTAGACTAACAGAATTATCTGGGTAACAATAATAGACTATTTTTCTCCCTTTAGTACTTTAAAATACGTATGATAGTTGAAAACAAAAATTACAACATGGGCTTCCCTGGTGGCGCAGTGGTTGAGAGTCTGCCTGCCGATGCAGGGGACACGGGTTCGTACCCTGGTCCAGGCAGATCCCACATGCCGTGGAGCGTCTGGGCCCGTGAGCCATGGCCTCAGCGCTGAGCCTGCGCATCCAGAGCCTGTGCTCCGCAACGGGAGGGGCCACAACAGTGAGAGGCCCGCGTACCGCAAAAAAAATTATAACATTATCTGGTAGTATATACATGTAAAACTTGTGAAAACTGTAATACAAAGGTTGGAGAGTAAAAGAAATAATGGATTGTAACGTTTCTAAATTTCACTTGAAGTGGTAAAATATTAATTTTAAGTAGCCTGTTCAGTATGTATATTGTATGCTAAGTGTGTATATTGTTATCCCTAGAGAACCACCAAAAAAATCTGTACAAAGAGATGTAATAAAAAGACCAAGATATTAATTTAAACGGAACAATAAAAATATTCAAATAACCCAAAAGAAGTCAGGAAAGGGGAAATCAAGGAAAAAAAGTACAAGGAACAAATAAAATCTCAGTCTTAAATCCAAACATATCAATAATTACATTAAATGCAAATCGTCTAAACACCTCAATTAAAAGAGAGAGATTGCTAGATTGGATTTCTTTTAAAGACCCAACTACACGTTGTCTACAAGAAAACCACTTTTTATGTAAAGATACAGATAAGTCAAAAGTAAAAGGCTGGTAAAAAAAAAATGTACTATACAAATATTAATCAAAAGAAACTTGGCATGGCTATTAATATCAGAAAAATGTAGATTTCAGAAACAGGACAGTTATCAGAGATAAAGCAAGATATTACATAATAACAAAAGAGTCGATTTACCATGAAGACATAGCAATCCTAAATATGTATGGAGTTAACAAAAGAGCTTCAAAATACAGCGTAAGGAGAAACTGACAAGTCCACAGTTATATTTGGAGACTTCAACATTCCTCTCTGTAATTGATAGAAAAAGTATACAGAAAATCAGTAAAAGTAGACCTCAACAATATGACCAACTTAGCCTAATTGTCATTTAAAAAATACCACACCCAGGGCTTACCTGGTGGCGCAGTGGTTGGGGGTCCGCCTACCGATGTGGGGGACGCGGGTTCCTGCCTCGGTCTGGGAGGATCCCACGTGCCGCGGAGCGGCTGGGCCCATGAGCCATGGCCGCTGAGCCTGCGCGTCCGGAGCCTGTGCTCCGCAACGGGAGAGGCCACAACAGTGAGAGGCCCGTGTACCGCAAAAAAAAAAAAAAAATACCACACCCAACAACAGCAGAAAACATTCTTTTTAAGTGCACATGGAATATTCATGAAGATAGACCATATCTTGGGTCATAAAACAAAGTAACAAATTTAAAAGAATTGAAATCCTATAAAGTATGTTCTCTGGCCAAAACGGGAATAAACTATAAATCAATAACAGAAAGATATCTGGAGATTCCCAAACACTTGGAAGTTTAGCAGCACACTTACAATAACCTATAAGTCAAAAAAAGTCTAAAGGTAAATCAAAAAATATTTTGAGCTTAATGAAAATTTGTGGGATGTCGCTAAAGCTGTGTTGGTAGGAAATTTTATGTTAAATGCTTATATTAAGGGAGAAAAGAAATATCTCAAGGCCAGTAATCTAAGCTTCCATGTTAAGAAAGTAGAAAAAGAAGAGCAAGATAAAAATGCAACCAGAAGGAGGGAAGTAATAAAGACAGAAGCAGAAACCAATGAAATTAAAAACAAAAACAGTAGAGAAAGACAAAATCAAAATTTGGTTAATTTTAAAAAATCAATAAAATTGATAAACCTTGGTCAGACTGATCAAGAAAAAAAGGGAGAAGACACAAATTACCAATACCGTAAATGAAAGCAGGGGCTTCACTACTGGCCTCACAGACATTAATATGAGAATAAGCAAATACTTTGACCAACTCTGCACCTATAAATTTGACAATTTAGATGAAATGGACCGATTCCTTGAAAAATAAAAACTACAAAAGCTCACTCAAGAAGAATCTGATGATCTGAGTAGCCCTCTGTCTATTAAGAAATTAAATTTATAGTTAGAAAACCTTCCAAAAAAGAAAATTCAAAGCACAGATGGTCTCACTGTCAAATTCTATCAACATCTAAGGGACATAATAATACCAACTCTACACAATCTCTTCCAGAACGTAGAAAAGGAGGGAACACTTCCCAACACACTTTATGAGGTCAGTATTACCATGATAACAAACCCAGACAAAGACCATATAGGAAAAGAAAACTAAAGATTAATATTCCTTTGTGAATATAGATGCAAAAATCCTCGATAAAATATTAGCATGTCAAATCCAAGAATATATAATTAGAATAATATATCATAACCAATTTTGTTTATTCCAGGAATGAAGATGATTGAAATTTAAGAATCGATCCATGTTATCCACCATGTCAACACACTACAGAAGAAAAAATATACATACACGTACATATATATACACATATACATATATATATGATCATATTAACAGATGCAGAAGACATTTTGACATTTGACAAAATTCAATATACGCTCATGATTTTTTAAAAATCTCTCAACAAACAAGGAATAAAAATGAATTTCCCTAACCTGGTAAAGGGCATCTACAGAAAATTTACAGCTAACATCATACTTCTTTTTTAATTTTTTTTAATTGAGGTACAGTTGATTTACAATGTCACATTAGTTTCAGGTGTATAGCACAGTGATTCCGATATGTGTATATATATATATATATATATATATATTCTTTTTCAGATTCTTTTCCCTTATACGTTATTACAAAATATTGCATATAGTTCCCTGTGCTGTACAATAGGTCCTTGTTGGTTATCTATTTTATATATAGTAGTACGTATATGTTAATCCCAACCTCCTAATTTATCCCTGCCCCCTCCTTTCCCCTTTGGTAACCAGAAGTTTGTTTTCTATATCTGTGGGTTAAATGTTTTGATGTCATTAAAATTATTAAAGTAAGAAAACTGGAAAAATATTTATGCATCTCTATTTACATTTGGGGGGAAATGTAAATATTTAGGGGGAAAACATGGAAGAATAGACTAGAGCAATGGCTGGCAAAGGATGTCCTGAAGGCTAAATCAGGCCTGCCGTGTGTCTTTATATGAGCCACAAGCTGTGAATGGTTTTTATATTTTTAAATAGTAAGGGTAAATCAAAAGAAGGATAATATTTCATAATATATAAAATTATATGAAATTCACATTTCAGTGTCGATAAATAAAGTTTTATTGGAACCCAGCTATGCCCATTTATTATGTATTGTCCACGTCGTCTTTCGCACTATAATGGCAAGGTAGAGCAGTTGACATCATACTTGATAGTGAAACATGGAAGGCATTTCTGCTAAAATAGGGAACAAGACAAGAATGTCAGCTCTCACTATTCTTATTCATCTTTGTACTAAAAGCCCTAGGCAGTTGAATGAGGGGAAAAAGACACACAGATTGAATGATTTCACAATATATGTATACATATATCAAAACTTCAAGTAGCACACTTTAAAATACACACATTTTGTCAGTTATACCTCAATAAAGCTGAAAAAAATAAGTAAAACTGTCCCTATTCACAGGTGACATGACTGTCCATGTAGAAAATCCCAAGGAATCTATTGAAAAAGATTTCCTAGAACTAAGAAGTTCTAGCAAGGCCATAGTATACAAAGTTAACATATGAAAATCTCTATGTACTACAATGAACAGCTAGAAATCAAAAATTTTAAAACAATACCATTTACAATTGCTCCAAAAAACTAGAAATACTTAGGTATAAATGTAACAAAATATGTACAGGATCTATATGCTGAAAACTACAAAAAAAAAAAAAAAACTGATGAAAGAAACCAAAGACCTAAATAAATGGAGAGACATATCACATTCATGGATTGGAAGACTCACTACTGTTAATATGTCAATGCTCCCCAAATTATTCTATAGATTTTACATAACCACAATCAGAATTTTAACAAAATATTTTGTCAGATATAGACAAGCTAATTCCAAAATTTATATGAAAATACAAAGGAACTGAGTCCAAACAATTTTGTAAAATAAGAACAAAATTCTTAAGACTCAACTGTCCCAACTTTAAGACTTACTGTAAAGTTATAGTAATTAAGACAGTGTGATATTAGTGAGAGGATAAACATATAGATGAGCGGAATGGAACAGAGACCCCAAAAATGACCCACAAGAATATGGCCAATTGATGTTTGGCAAAGGTGCAGAGACAATTCAATAGATAAGAGATCATCTTTTTTTTTTTTTCAGAGGGATCATCTTTTCAACAAGTGATGGTGGAATCTGTGTGCAAAAAAACTGAACCTCAAAACATACTTCACACTTTACACAAAAATTAATTCAAAATGGATCATAGACTTAAATATAAAGTGTAAACCTATAAACTGTAGAAGAAAACATAGGAGAAAATACTTGTGAACTTGAGTTAGGCAGAGCTCTCAGATGTGACATCAAAAATATGATCCATCGGGCTTCCCTGGTGGTGCAGTTGTTGAGAGTCTGCCTGCTAATGAAGGGAACACGGGTTCGAGCCCTGGACTGGGAAGATCCCACACGCCACGGAGCAACTAGGCCCGTGAGCAACAACTATTGAGCCTGCGCGTCTGGAGCCTGTGCTCTGCAACAAGAGAGGCGGCAATTGTGAGAGGCCCGCGCACCGCCATGAAGAGTGGCCCCCACTTGCCACAACTAGAGGAAGCCCTCACACAGAAACGAAGACCCAACACAGCCAAAAATAAATAAATAAATAAATTACATCCTCCCTCCATATTAAAATATATATATATATGATCCATCAAAGAAAAAATGGATAAATTGGACTTCATCAAAATTAAAAACTTACTCTGTGAAAGACACTGGTAATAGAAAGAAAAGACAAGGGACAGATTAGAGGAAAATATTACAAATCACATATCCAGCAAAGAACTTGTGTTCAGAATCTATAAAGAACTCTCAAAACATAATATAAAAATGAACAACCCATTGAAAAAATAGACAAGAGATTTGAAGACAAAAGATTTTTCACCAAAGAAGGCATTTGAATGGAAAATAAGCACATGAAAAGAGATTCAACATCACTAGCCGTTCGGGAAACATGAAATAAAACCATAATAAGATACCACCACACATCTACTAGAATGGCTATTAATTTATTTCAAATTGGCAATACTTAGTGCTGACAAGGTTGTCAGCACTTCTCAATGCAGTGCTGGTCAGCATGCAAAATGGTACAGTCCTTTTGGGAAACAGTTTTGCAGTTTCTTATGGTGTTGAGCGTGCACTTACCACATGACCCAGCCATACTGTTACTATGTATTTGCACTAGAGAAATAAAAACTTACCTTCACACAAAAGCCTGTATATGAATGTTTAGAGCAGCGTTATTTACCATCGCCCCAAACTGAGAACAACCCAAATGTTCTTCAACAGGTCAATGAATAAAAACCCCGGTAGAGTTAGCCCTCCAGATCCCCGGGCTCCACATCCATGGAGTCAACACAGATCAAAAATATTAGGGGGCTTCCCTGGTGGCACAGTCGTTGAGAGTCCGCCTGCCGATGCAGGGGACACGGGTTCGTGCCCCGGTCCGGGAAGATCCCACATGCCGTGGAGCGGTTAGGCCCGTGAGCCATGGCCACTGAGCCTGCACGTCCAGAGCCTGTGCTCCGCAACGGGAGAGCCCATAACAGTGAGAAGCCCACGTACCACAAAAAAAAAAGAAAAAAAATTATATATATATATATATATATATATATATATATATATATATAAGGAAAAAATTTTTCTAGGACGTTCCAATAAGCAAAACTTGAATTTGCTGCACACCAGCAAGTTTTTACATAGCATTTACGCTGTATTAGGTATTATAAGTAATCTAGAGATGAAAAAGTATATGGGAGGATGTACATAGGTTCTAGGAAAATACTATACCATTTTATGTAAGGGACTTGAGCATCCTCAGATTTTGGTATCCACAGGGATCCTGGACCAATCCTCCTCAGATACCAAGGGAAGCCTTTACATCCATTCAGTGGAACACTACTCGGCAGTAAAGAGGGCCGAACAACTGACACACACAACATGGATAGATGTCAAAATAATTATGCCAAGTGGAAGAAGCCAGATTCAAAAGGCTACATGCTGTGTGTTTCCATTTGTATGACATTCTGGAAAAGGCATAACTATAGGCATGAGGAACAGACCAGGGGTTACCAGGCTTAGAGGTGGGGATATAGTGTGACCACAAGGGAATTTGGAGGTGATGGACTGTTCTGTGTCCTGATAGTGGTGGTTGTGACACTAATCCACGCATGTGTTAAAACTCAGAGACCTGTACACCACCAAAGGGTGGATTTTACTGTTTGTAAATTTTTTTTTAATGTTTAAGACAGAATATTTGGAAAAGAGTCGAATGTTCCTGCTCACCCCTCCTTTGCTCTCTTCGTTCGTCACTAAAGAGCCTGCCCAGGGGAGCTGCTGGCTCAAGAAGGACCTGAGGACAGACCGGAGCCCACCTGCGCCCTGAAGAGGAGCCTTCTCACCTACCGTGAGCAAGAAAATACGTTTGCTATTGTAACCCATTGAGATTTCCAGATGACTAATTACGTAGCAAAAAACTGGCTAATACAGTTATACAAACTGATCTGATCCTAGAAAACACCTGCTGGCATCTCTCAGCACTCTGTGTCCCTCCGAACCTGCTGCTCTGGGAAAGGTAGACTATTCCTGTAATCAGAATGTCTCAGAGCAAGAAATAAAGGGGCCACCTTAACATCAGACAACTGCCCTGCACCTACCCGAGGACCATAGAACCTCACTTCCCTCTTGGATCTCCCGTTAGCTCTGAGCATCCACGCTGGGCGGGGACACATGCTTAGGGCTCCGATCACACTCATCGTCCCCTCTGCCCTCCTCCTGGACTGCTGACCCCTGCAAGCCGTCAGCGGGGCCTCCCACCTCTGCCACCAGTGCCGGTGTCTCTGGGAGCCTGCGCCTCTGCTGAGGGCTGAGGTCTCTCCCTGGTCCAACAAGCAGTGACCCCAGAAGGCCCAGGAGGTGCTGGGCGGGTGGCCTGCTCTGGGGAGAATGCCCCATCTCTTCCCTCTTGATGTTACCTGGTCCCTGAGCTGCACTGCTCAGAAGCTGAGGCTCACACAACGTGTCATGAATACAGCCATGCTCTGGCCTTTACCTGTCTCCCCATGGAATTGGAGAACTGTCCCTGTGGCCAGAAAGAGAAAGAGCACGATGCAGGCAGCTGTTTCTCCCCTCCCCACCCCCACCAACCATCGCTTCCCTCTTTACCCACAGGCACCTGCCTCCAGAAATAAATTCTTCTCTTCTCCTTTAATCTAATGTATTTGAATAATGAAGAAAATATATTTATGGAAGGGATGATGCCTAAGTCTACCTGCCAGGAGAACATGGGCCCCAGTTCCAATTCATCCAAAGCATCTCTGCCCATTTAACAGATGAAGAAACTGAGGCCCAGGGAGGCAACACAAGTTGCCCAAGGTTGCACAGCTGCTCAGGGATAACGATGGGGATAAGCCCACAGCCCTGTGCTTCCAAAGATCTTTTCCATGTAGAAGGTTCAGGGGGTGAGGTTGGGGGTTGGGGGGTCAGAGGCGAATGAGTCAGGGGCGAGTGGAAAGTCCTTTGAACTCATATTTATCTGTAAAATTCATGTGACTCCAGATAGATGTATCTATCTTGGTTTTAATAAAAAGTGTTTCATGTTTGCCCTGGAGGGTAGTATAGGGTTTTATCTCTTTATTAAGGTCCCTCTGTCATGGAGCAGATCCCCAGGGCTGAGCCTGCCCTGGGTTGAGAATTCCAGAAGTACACACCCAGCTGTCTCTGGGGATGGGGGGAGAATGTGCCAGGGGTGGGGGTGAGCCTGATGGACCTGCTATTAGAGGCTCAGGAGAATTAGGCTAAGGGGGAAGGCGGAGTGTCTGGGTGTCATCTGCCAGCACCAGGGCCAGAAACCAGGGACTTCAACCTGGAAAACTGATGAACAGTCCTGGACACTGATGTCTCCATTTTAGAGATGGGGAAATTGAGGCCCAGCAAGGGAAGGCGACCTGCACAAAATCACCCAGAGAAGTGGGAGCTGAATCCGGGCCAGAATCGGGTCTCCTCAAGCCCACTCCGTGGAGTCCAGAGTGTGGGGGCCGCCTTCTCGCGTGCCCCAGGCCCTGCAGTGGTCCCTGGTGGCCTCACTGGTGTTGGTGCTGACCGGAGGTGGGAGGTTATGGGCTCTGTCCTCCAGGAGGTCACAGGTCAGGGGTGGGAGGGAGGGGAGTAGGCCACCTCCCCAGGTCCTGCGCAGGCACCTCCCAGCTGTGTGACCTTGGGCAGTGACAGCCTCTCTGAGCCTGGGTCCCCTCAGCTCTGAAACAGGGAAGTGATGGCTGTGTACCGAGTGACGTGAGATAAGGGGCGCTGACGAGGGCCCGGCAGAGTGACCGCTCTGCACAGATCACCTGTTATTTTCCTTATGATTTTGACAGTTGTCATCACGGTCACTCCTACAGGCAGATTCAGGCTGAGGGAGGGTCTGGACAGCGCTTCAGAGCCAGACCAGGCTTTGTCTGGTTGGGGTCCGGGAGGGTTTTAAGGAGACTGCCTTTGAGCCAGGCAGGGAGCACCTTGGGTAGGGAATGACGTCTCAGTGCCGAGGGCAGAAGAGCCCAGCAGGCAGGGAAAGCCCTGCTTTGAGCTTGGAAGCGGTGGGAGGGGACACATCCGGGGAACAGATGAAGATACCAGCATGACCTGATGTGGGTTCAGGGCTTGTCACATGCAAACCACGATCTCCACTGCTCAGAGCAGCCGCATGGGGTAAATGTCACGTCGGGGCTCAGGGCAGGCCACCCCCAAATATTCATTAGTGTGAATTAAAGCTCCTTGAGGAACAGGCAGTGCAAGAAGAACACTCTGAACCTCCTCTTTGTCTCCTGAAGGCAGAAAATAAATCTCCCATGTGAAGGGTGCCCTCCCAGTACCAGGAGGTAGAGAGGCATCCTTATCGCCAGAGATCGGGAATTTGGGGCTGAGAAGGCTGTGTAAACAAACTGTGCTTAGATAATTCACTAATTAGTACCCAAGCCCAAGTTTCTTTGTCTTGTCCGTTCTTCACAAATATATTGTTTCTGTGTCTAAAAGGTATAAAGCTGCCTGCTTTGGTCATTGCTATGCGTCTCGCATTTCTATAAACTCCTGTACGCACAAAATTAAAATTTGATTTTCTCCTGTGAATCTGTCTCATGTCAATCTAACGACTAGACCAGCCAGAAGAACCTAGAAGGGTAGAGGAACATTTTTTCCTCCCCAACATTTGGTGTAGTCAGCAGGATAAATTTTCCTGGCTAGATGCTGAGAGATCCTGGGACCTCTGACAAGTATGGGCAGAAGGTTAGAACTCTTATCACGTCAGCCTCCTGGATCTCTCTGCCTACAGGGTCTGTTGCAAGCAGGAGTGGTGAGAGTCCTTTTCTTTTTCTAAATTTTGATTATCAGGAGAAAATATTTGTGCAACTAGTTCCTTGTGACATAGCGACTTGGTAACAAGGACTCTTGATTTTTCTTGATCCTTTTCTTCCCAGAGATGGTTACTGTTTTTCTTTGTCTTTGTTGTGTCATTTGTCATCAGGAGGAAAAACCACAGAGCAGAACACAGGCATAGACCCTACAAGCTACTCACAGACTGGTAAGCTCCCAATTCTCATCAGACCAGAGTTTGTTTAGACAAACTTTTCTGTGTTTCTAAAACATCCCCGATGTAAAAACTGGATGAGGTTTTTCCTTTCTTCTTGTTTCATTTCCTGAGAACTTGCTCTGTGGCCAATGAGAATATTTTCTCTGGTCTCTGCCATCCAAATAGACTGAGATTTCAAGACAGGAAGTCACAAGCAGCCCTCCATTTGTCCAGCTGTTCCAGCTGGCAGGGGAGTTTGTCATGAGGGGTCCCAGTCCCCCCAGGAGACTTTGTCATCTCAATTTTCATTACTTTGTTAGTGCTGGAAAAATCGCATTCCAGTAGCACTTGCCTGGTGTCACAGATTAGCAAGTTTGTAACTGGAGGTGTCTCATGTGCCCATGAGAGACAAGAGACACCATTTTCACTACACCATCTTCACACCTGTGCAATGAGGACCTTTGATTTCTTAGACTATCTTTGAGAGTGAACTTTCTGGATCTTCTGAGGGCTGCACTCTCTTATGGGACACCCTTTGCATCCTTCCTTAACCTAAAAAGGCTTGTTGGTTTGAGTCGCTAACAAGATTCTATTGGTCAATGGCCAGACGATGGATCCTTTAAATTGAAATTTTAAATTGAAAAAAAAAAAAATTTAGACAATTGTCTTATCTGTATCTATGGAAAGACAAAATTAAAAAGTATAATGACCAAAATATATACATAGTGCCTAGCCTTAAGGACTCCCTAACAAGATGAAAGAAGAGGAATTAAATTAAAACAAAATTAAAGTCCACATCCAACATAAATTCCCCTTCTCAAACTCCAGCCCCATCTCCTTAGCACTTAACTCCCAAAACTCCACCTTCCCCAGAAAATCCCTTCAACACCCAGCTGTGTGTTTTAACTTCCCTTTCCCTACAAGATTTACAAAGAGCACTCCAGCCAACTCTCTAGGCCTAGAGTATACAGGTTACCCATGTAAATGCTAAAATCCAAGAAAAAAATTTAACAGAAGCATCTAGAACAGGCCAAAATGTTTGTTTTGTTGGCCTCTGTAATCAGGCTTTGCCAGCTTCAGACTTTCCTATGCAATGTTCTTTGCAGGTATAATCCTAGAACCCCACCCAAAAAATTCATGTCCCCTGGGCCACAGAATTTAGAAATCCTTTTATTTCCATCTTAGTTGGAAATTTTCTCCCCGATATAAAAAGGAAAATTCAAATAGTGTGGTGGAATGGGCAAACCAACTTCTAAGCATTATAATGGAAATGGATACCCAATTCTTTGAAGATAACCTAAATGAATGCAAATGAAAATAGAGTTAAAATCAACAACTTTTAATTTACAACTTGACTCTAGAAAAACAAAAGTATAACTCTGAAAACAACTCAAAATCCACTCAGACCTTTTCCTGTTTGCCTTCAGACATATGCAGATATGGTGAAAATCAGGAGATTGAAAGTACAATTGTCCTGCACCTAAGAAAAAAAAAGGAAATTTTTAATAATAATTACCTTAGGCTAATAATAATAGGCAAATATACTCCAAAACTCCTAGGGAAAAAAACTTGCATTCTTTCTCTGTCCCTTGAAGTTATACATCTTATCCTGTCTTTGAAATGTGAACACAGCCCACAATTGTCTGAGACTAAAGGGAAGAAAAATAAAAGAGAAAGAAATCTTTTTAAAATACAAACTGCAAAAAATCTCTCTTGCCAAACTCTAGACCACAGCCTCTTTAAGATTACTTCCAGAGACAAATACAATTCTTAAAAGTCTTCTCCACAAATAGTAAAAGCCTTTAGCCATCTGAGCCAGTAAACTTAATTTATTCCAACTTGTTGACTGAAAAAAAATGCGCAACCTAAAAACTGAGAGTTATGTTTTATTCAGCAGACAAAACTGAGGACTTAAGCCTGGGACACAACATCTCAGATAACTCTGAGAGGCTGCTCTGAAGAGGCAAGGGGGGAGAGCCAGGATATATAGGAGTTTTTGCAACAAAGACCAGGTAGTGGGAACATCAAAAGATTACGGTTAATTAAAGAAAACCAGATGTCTCAAGTTAAGGAATTTAGCATTTTTCTATGTATGGGAAGATGCAAAGTCTGGGCTCATTGAAATCATTCCTTTGATCTGCACCTCAGCTTTCTGGGGCTGGTATCTGGTCCTTTCCCATCCTGAGTACCCTCAGAGTGCACCACTGTGGGTGGCTGCAGCGGCTGACTGCTAGATGGGGGGCAAATCCTGCCTCCACCCTGAGATCCTTCAGGGCTCACCATTGGGCAGCCATAATGTGATGGCTTGATGGCTGCAACTCCTTTGTTTACTAATATGGCAGGTGGCATTTTTAGTTTACAAACTGTTATTTATAAACTAGTGAGTTTTATATTATTTTAGAACAGAAGCTATAAGATCTCTGTTCGTATGTATGTATGTACATCATAAATATGGTATTTTTCTACCTTTAGATGGAATTGCCAACATTAATTTGTAAAAGAGCTCTACTTAACTGACTTAAAAATAAGCACTCATATAAATTCAGTATTTGTAAACTGTCAGAAATATAGAAACTAACCCACATGCTTTCAAGTTCACGTGATCTGAGAAAAATCTTTGGTAAATAAAAACTTGTTTAAATGTGTTGGTTTAATTAATACAGGCATGTTTTTAGAGTTATCAACATTAAATACTCTTCTTCTACCTAGATTTACTAAAAGTCAAATAAGCTTATGTTATCTGTTACAAAATTTGTCATCAGGAAAAATAGTTCAGAATAATGGTTGACTTTGTCTAATGTCTCATGACGTTTTCATGAGTAGTCTAAACATAAATTCTAGGAGCAAATAATATATAGAATGATATATATAATTATATACATATATATATCTAATGTAGATGGGATAAGAGTTTATAGTTGAACTTTTTAATGATAATTTTGTGTTATGGTATGTATATATCTTCCAAAATCTTTTTGGTAGCTTAAAACTTTAAAGCTTTGCTAAATTAAATGACAGGATTTCACTGAGTGTCTAGATCATTTCCAAATAAGATAAAATACTGAAACATTAATTTCTAAACAAGTTTAAGTTTACCTACTTTTGACACCTTATTACAGAGACTATAGACGTTTGGGGTCTATTAATAAACATTAATAAACATGTTTTGTGCCACATTGAAAAAATGTGCTATGAGGAACTATATCTTTCTAGAAATGATTAAATGAATTCATGAATTTGCCAATCTAAAAAATGCTGATGCAACAGTTCACAATTGATTACTTCTTAGTCTTCCATAGAAACTAAAATCTCTAAGGGTTAGGAATTCTAGTTAATATATGTAATTAAAGCTACTAAAGTAATAAGGATAAAAGGAAATGACTGTATATGAAAAGTAGGATGTATATTTTCAGTAAAAGAAGGTATGCAGAAAGGAAATACGTTTTTACTGAGGAAAATGAATGTAATTTTGTCCTAAAGTAAAATGATTGTTCCAGAACAGAAAAAAAGAAAAAGGTAAGGGCTTCTCTGGTGGCGCAGTGGTTGAGAGTCCGCTTGCCGATGCAGGGGACACGGGTTCGTGCCCCGGTCTGGGAAGATCCCACATGCCGCGGAGCGGCTGGGCCCGTGAGCCATGGCCGCTGAGCCTGCGCGTCCGGAGCCTGTGCTCCGCAACGGGAGAGGCCACAGCAGTGAGAGGCCCGCATACTGCAAAAAAAAAAAAAAAAAAAAAGAACACCTGGATAATCTCCAACATCCCCCACAAGCCTCCTTAAATAAAAGTATTGCCTAGGGTGAATGCAGCTTTAAGGCAAGAGCTCTGCCCACCCCTCAGAGCCCCGCTCCATGTCAGAATCCTGGAGCAGGGGTACCATCTCAGGGGTGCCCTGCTCCAAAACCCAGGTGCTCCCTCCTCTCCAGAAGGTTTTCAGATTCAACCTTCACAGGCAGAGCCCCAGAACCTGGCCATCCAGGGCTCACTCCTGCGTAGGTGAGGCTGGGGAGAGCGGAGGGGACAGCTGGCTGGTTGGTAAGCCTACAGTGTGTCTCCAGCCATGGCCTCTCTGAGTTGTTCCCTCTTTGTGCTTCCAAAGACGCTCTTGGGGGAAAGAAGGCAGCACACCTCAGTCATCTCTCTTGTTTCCATCCTGGAGAGCAGAGCTGGGGTCCTGGCACTTGCAGTGAACTCTATCTCCACCCCCTCTCCACGGCCTGTGATCAGGGAACATGGGAGCACAGACCACCAGACTCCCCGTCTTCAGGGCTAGGGTCAGGCCGAGGGGAGGTGTGGAGCAGAAGGGATGGGTTTCCGCCTTCACTTCACCATGGGACACAGGTTGAAAATGAGACCGAGTGCAGCTCACTCAGGTGCTGGGCCACCGTGATAAAATCAGAGGTGCTGTTTCTGTTCAGCTGTGGTTTCTGCCCTGCCTGCACCTGGACGGGTCTTCAGCTCCCCACCCTGTTCTGACTTGGGAGAAAGGAGAGACAAGATCCCATCTTGACTCAATCGAAGCCTCTGCGAAAACTCTTGAGTGAGAGTTGCCTGTGGGTCTCGGCTGTCCCTGGAGATTTTAGAAACTAGGGCAGATAAAATGCATAATAATTTCTATGTATGGAGGGACGGGGGATTTATCTTACCTGCACTCTTGTACCTGCTGTCTCATTAAACCTCATCATAACTAGGGTGGAGAAGGGATTATTATCTCACTATCTCCCCTTTAAGGATGAGGAACGGAGGCTCAGAAGGGACAGAACCGTGTCAGGTCACATCAACAGCAGCAGATCCGGCATTAGACCAGGGTCAGAGTGACTCCAGTGCCTGCCTTGTTACCAAAGGCCATCTGCAGTCACTGTCACCTTCATGCTCTCACATGTTGAGAGAGGTGGGCAGTGTGGGAACCAGGATACCCATTATACAGAAAGGAAAGCTGAGATAAGACCACATGGGTGACCTGTCCAAGGTCCTGCAGTTTGTTTGCTGCTGGGCTTATTCCAGGGCCCAGAACTGCAGCTCTTCAGATGAAGATGCTTGCAATGAAGATGAAATCGACAGTATTCACTCATCGTCCCTGGCTCTCAGTCTTTAGATTGCTGAAGAACCACCCAGGGGTGGGTGTGTCTGTTAAAATGCACGATCCCAGGCCTGCCCCAAAGACTCTGACTTAGTCGAGATGGGGATGGAGCCAGGAAATCTGTATTTTATACACAGCATACCCCCTCACCCAGGTGCTTCTAGCAGGTCAAGTCCATGCAGACCACCCTTGGAGAAACACTGGTTTAGGGTGTTCCAGACCCCATACTTAGTTCTATATGGACATTTTATAGCCTAGTGTTTAAGATCTAAGATTCTAGGTTCATCCAATTTGGACTCAAGGACCAGCTCTTCCACTCACCAGCTTGAACCCAGGGAAAGTCATCTAACTGCTCTATGTCCAGTGTCCCCACCTGAAAGTGGGGATAGTAATAGTACCTCCCTCATAAGGTCCTTGCAAGGAAGGCTGAGCACTTAGAACAGTGCCTGCACAGAGCGAAGCTTGATGATGGTAATCCTCAAACGGCCCTGCAGTGTAGATATCCTAGGCCCACTCTACAGACGAGGAGCTATGGGCACAGAGATGAAGTAAGTTGTATAAGGACACACAGCCAGTGAGTGACAGAGCTGGGACTCAAGGAACACAGTGCTCCTAACTGCTATGTGACCCTGCCCTGATAGCACAAACTCCCTGGCCCTGCCCTTTGCACCCACACCCACAGGGCACTGACACACAAGAGGGAGTCAGGAGAGGCCCCCCAAGTGCTAGGCAGGGATTTGCTACAAAGGGCTAGGGATCTGCACTGTGATTCTCCAACTGGTGCTGTCCAGAGGCTCCAAATTGCATCCCTTTTTGCCACAGATACTTTAAATATTACTGGATCTGTTGTATCATAAGGCCAAAGGGATAGAGCAACATGCACTGTAGCCTAGAATTACTGAAGAGACTTCTCTTCCTAGGTTCCCACTCAAAAGTGGCAGCTTTATAGATGATCTTGCTGTTAGATGGAAGTGAATCCGTGTGATGCTTTGTGGAATGTCAAGACAGCCAAGACTACATTATGAGTCACAGACTTGCCATACCCCTTAGGCAATATTCTGACAGTATACTGTTGGCCCAGCCAGGTCAAAGAAATCTGCTTCTGGTGGACCTTACAAAACTGGTATAGAGAAAAAGCCATCAGCAAAGCCAATAGTTGTATTCTAATTGCCAGGGGCCATGTCGATTTGCTCTAGCAAAAATAATGCATCTGGGAAAACAGCTGCAGTTGGAAAAACTACCTGACTACGTTTACAATAATCCACAGTCATTTTCCGAGATCCATCTAACTTCTGAACAAGTTGATCAGATTAGTTAACACGCCTATTTAAAAGCACCCCTGTTTCTTTCAAGTTTTTTTAAGTTCTTGTGAGAAGAGTTTTGGGGGTTTGTTTGTTTGTTTGCCTGTTTATTTTTTATACAATTTTGAAAAGTTACTTTCCGTTTAGTTATTACAAAATATTGGCTATATTTCCTGTGTTGCACGATACAGCCTTGAGCCTATCTTGCACCCGATAGTTTGTACCTCCCACTCCCCCACCCCTATATTGCCCCTCCCCCCACTGGTAACCACTAGTTTGTTCTCTTTATCTGTGAGCCTGCTTCCTTCTTTGTTATGTTCACTAGTTTGTTGTATTTTTTGATTCCACATATAAGTGATATCATACAGTATTTGTCTTTCTCTGTCGGACTTATTTCACTTAGCATAATGCCCTCCAAGTCCATCCATGTTGCTGTAGACGGCAAAACTTCATTCTCTTTTGAGGCTGACTAGTATTCCATTGTATATATAGTATATACTGCACCTTCTTCACCCATTCATCTGTTGATGGGTACTCAGGCTGTTTACCTATCTTGGCAATTGTAAATAATGCTTCTATGAATGTTGGGGTTCATGTGTCTTTTTTAATTAGCGTTTTGTTTTTGATGGTGGCATTAATCTGCAATCTGCACCACCACCGCCTCCTACAGGGAACATTATCGCTTTGGGTTTACTACCTTTCTAGGGAGGGAAAGTTCCAGAACTTCTTCTTAACCCTTCCTGGGCCAGAGAACCAAAGTGGGAATTCTACCAGTTGTTATGTATGTCTATTCCAATTATACTTTTGGAAACTAGGGAAATAACAGACTTGGCCCACTGTGAGATGAACTTGAAATAAGACCCCATCTATCACCTGGAGGTTGTAAATCCCCACTTTGACTAGTGGAGCACAGTGACATGTTGGGTCCCCAGGATTTAAAATCAATTCATAGCCAGTATCTGAAATTCCTAAAAGGCCTGAGTCTTTCCTTTTCTCCAGTGGACAGTCACTCTAGTACAGGGATTGGCAAGCCACGTCCTGTGTGTCAAGTCTGGCCCATGGCCTATCTTTGTATGGCCCATGAGCTAAAAATAGTTTTACATCTGTAAAGGGTTGTTTAAAAAAATAGCATCTTTGCCGGTCCATATCCTGAGACCTGTTCCAGTACCGATTCTATATCAATCAGGACCTAGACAGAAAATAGGATCACAGAATTTTATCAGGAAAATTTAATGTAAAGAATGAATGGCTAGTAATGGGATGAACTGCTAAGAAGTGAAGAGAACTCTAACAGAAATAGCTGATCTATGGAGTTGAGGCAGGGTACTCAAGGAGTAAACTAATTTGAAAGAACCACTCCTCCCGCACCCCCCAGTGCTGTGGTTCAGACTTCATTGGAGAGGGTGTGGCTGGAGCCACTGAAGTTTGGTGAAGAGTTTGCTGAGGCCCCACAGGCTGAGGCTGGCAGAAAACAGCCCACAGCAGGACCAAACCAAGTCGCCAGGCATCTGCTCCCTGCGGCACCAGTGAACCTCACTGGGAAACCCACACCCTCTGCAAGATGGAGAAAATGATGGTGCCAGACACCGTTGTTGTGAGGATTCAGCAATTCAAAACATGTGAAAGGCTCAGAAGAATGGTGTTTCTCTCAGTGTGGGTAAGCCCTCCGTAAATGTTTGCTATCACTATTTTTGTCATCACCCTTATTACCACTCTCCCCAGGGGGAGGAAACTCAGCCTGCTGAAGGCCACGGCAGGACACTGGACTCCAAGCCCCAGCCCATCTGGTGTCAAAGACCATGTTCTTTTCACTTGCACCAAGTAAGAAGCTCCTGGTCCAGTCTCAGTATTATATAGATAAACGGGGAATCTGAGGTCCAGAGAGTGGAAGGCACATGCCTGGAGTCACAGAGCGAGAGGGGCCCGATCCGGCCCAGGCCCCCCTCTCAGCCGTCTCTGGGCAGAATCCTGGAGACAACAGCAATCCCAGTCACCTGTGTGAATGTGACCCCACTCTGCTAACTTTCCCCTCCCCCTCCTCGTCTAATATTGACTTAACCTGTGGTTTTATGGTTAATCAGCTCGTAGTAAATCTCTGCTTTAATCTCCCACCGGGCCAGCCAGGCTGTCTTTTTATTAGGAAATAAATAGTGCAGGTACTTTGTGCCACACCGCGGCCAATACAGGGAGCTTGCTGGTGGGAGGAGAGGCCGTGGAGCCTGGAGGAGCCTTGAGGGCCTGTAGACAAAAATAGGTGTGAGAATAATTCCAAGACGATGGGTGTGTGGGCATGGTTTATGCAAGACACAAAAGCTGAGATAAAATTGGCTTCTGCTCCAAAGCTCTAGGTAAGATTTTAAATGAAAGGATCAGCTGAGGGATAAGTCCCCACACTGCTGCTTCCATGCTGTGCCTTCTGAGTCCAGCCTGGCCCTCTCTGGGCCCCCGGGAACCCGAGGACGGGGTTTGGGAACTGTCACTCAGGGGTAATCCACCCACTCGGCGTGGTGAGAGTGAGCCGACAAGGGCCAGCTCAGAAGGGAGCTCCCCCCACAGACCTCTGAGGAGCCCTGGGGTCAGCCCTGCCCCACCCAGCTTCCTGTCTCTCTGACGCTCTGAACAGAAAGAGCACTGGACAGGAAGTCGGAAGCCTGAGGTCTGGCAACCAAAAAAATGCAGGAGGCTGCAAGTAAGAAAAGAGCTTAGGAATTCCCTGGTGGTGCAGTGGTTAAGAATCTGTCTGCCAAGGCAGGCGAGCCACAACTACTGAAGCCCGTGTGCCACAGCTACTGAAGCCCACGTGCCTAGAGCCCGTGCTCTGCAACAAGAGAAGCCACCGCAATGAGAAGCCGGTGCTCCTCAACGAAGGGTAGCCCCTGCTCGCTGCAACTAGAGAAAGCCCACGCGCAGCAACGAAGACCCAACGCAGCCAATAATTAATTAATTAATTAAAAAATATATATATATATTAACCATCTAAAAACAAAAAGAAAAGAAAAGAGTTTATTTAGAGTCTTAAGAACTGCAAATTGGGAGACAGATTGAGTTAAAACTGAAAGAATGTTCTGGGGAAGAGAGAGAGTCAAGGGCTTATTAAGGAAAATGCCACAAGGCTGTACTCTGACACAAGAAAAGAAATATTTGTCCTTAAGTGAGGGCTGTCACGAGTTGTTTTAGGGTAAGGGCCCCCTAATTTTCTTGAGTTTCTGGATGCCTTCGTTAGGAGGATAAGTGGTCAAAAGGTCAGATTCCCTCCAGACTGAGCCGTGCATAGGTCACACTTCCTCAATGGTCTCCTGGCTTCATTTTAGAGAATTCTCTTAGCAATACTAACTCCATTTTTATTTTTCTTTCACAGGTCTCAGCCCAGCCTGTATGACGATTTGCTGCGAAACCTCGGACAAGGGTCTTCCTCTTTGGAGCCTGAGATACTGTGATTTATAAGAAATATATATTTAGCCTTCATGCACTGTTTCTGGCACAGAGCTCCTAAAACTCTTGGAATTTCCTAAGCTTTGAGAGCAGTAAAGGTGCCTTTTGTTGTATGAAGGAGGTGACTTCTGGAAAGCACCTAGGTTAACCTCAGAACGAGGACTGGTTGCCAGGGGAACCAACCAGGCGACTGGAGGGTTAGAATTTTCAGTCCCTCCCCTCCCCCAGCCCCCACCAACCTCTAGGGAGGGGAAAGGGGCTAGACTTTCAGTTCAATCACCAATGGCCAATGATGTAATCCACCGTTCCTATGTAATGAAGTCTCTTCCCACGCACCTTGCCCTGTGTATCTCTTCTATCTGGCCATTCCTGAGTTATATCTGTTTACAATAATCGGGTAATCTAGTGAATAAAATGTTTCTCTGGGTCCTGTGAGCTGCTCTAACAAATTAATTAAGTCTGAGGAGGGGGTCTTGGCTCCCATCTATAGGCGGTTGGTCAGAAGCACAGGTGACAACCTGGACTTGCAATTGGCATCTGAAGTGAGGTGGGCAGGGAGTCGTAAGCACGAACCCTTCACCTGTGGGATCTGATGCTATTTCCAGGGAGATAGTGTCGGAACTGAGTTAATTGCTTGGTGGTATGGAAAAAAGCACTCACATCGGATATCTCGTCTTTAAAACGAGGGACATGCTGGACCCCAGTGTTCTTTCCAGTGACCCAGCCGCTGGAAAGCCGCTGGGAGCCGCTGCAGGCTGGTCCACTCGATGGGAGGAAGGTGTGCGGACTGGACGGGGCCCCTCTGCCCGGCTACCTGCCGCCTCTTCTCTGTGCCCCTCCGCCTCCCTCCCTCATCCCTGGGGGCCCCATCTGGCACCATCCTCATCCCTGCTCCCCAGATGCAATGGGAACATTTCAGCAAGGCTCAGTAGGATGCAGAGAACTGAGTCTGTCCCTCCAGATGGTGATGTCCTCTCCTGCTCCAAGCCCTAAACTTAGACGTGTTAGAGATGAAAACCAGAAGCTCTAGCTGCTGCTTCCTGTAGCTGTCATCCCACAACCTGTGCTTCAGAAAGCGGTGCCACAGAAGAATTGGAAGCAGGGTCTGGAAGAGCTCTCTGCACTCCCACGGCAGCTTTACACACAACAGCCCAAACGCAGCCCGACTGGCCACTGGCCGGCGAATGGATGAGCAAAACGTGGTCTATCCCTACGGTGGAATATCATTCAGCCTTAAAAAGGAAGGAAAACCTGACACATGCTACAACACGGATGAACCTTGAGGACATTATGCTGAGAAAGATAAGCCAGTCGCAGAAAGACAAACGCTGTATGATTCCACTTAGATGAGATACTTCAAGTAGTCAAATCATAGAGACAAAGTAGAACGGGGTCACCAGCGGCTGCGGGGAGGGAGGAATGGGGAGATGTCATTTAATGGGGATGGAGTTTCAGTTTTACAAGATAGAGTTGTGGGGATGGATGGTGATAAGGGGTGCACAACATTAAGAATGCATTTAATACCACTGAACTATACACTTAAAATGATTAATATGGTAAATTCTACATTATGTGTATTTTGCAACAATAAAAAAATTCAAAGATAAAAAAACAGTGCCAAATAATAATAACAACAACTGTTGATTAGTGGGCATTTACCACCTAAGTACTGGGCACTCTTTAAGTAATTCACAAGCAGGAATTTATATACTGCTCCCAACAAGCCTGTGAAAAAGAAACCATTACCCCCATTTTACAGATGAGGAAACTGAGGCAGAAAGAAGCTAGGTAACTTGTCCAAGGTCATAGGGCTAGTAATGGCCAAGCCAGACCTGGACCAGACACTCTGGCTCTCGACTCCTCATGGTGACACATGTGATAGCCCTTATTAGCCCTGATCTGGGTTTTCTGTGCATTTGCCCACTGAGACCCCAGAAGGAGGCTCAGGGGAAGCTGGGGGGAATCAGCTGTGGATTCCACAGGAGGACGAGGACTGTCCCCCATCAGCCACTTCCCCACAGTCCCCAGAGCCACCCAGAGCATCCCTATGGAGAGTGAACCACACTCAGCCCGGCCTCTGGAGCCCCCAGTCCTGCAGCATGTGGAGCAGCAAGCACCTGGCCCTGGGGAGTCTGATGACTGCTGGCTCATGCATGGGTGGGGAAGCAGGTTCTGCATCAGGCGGTGCTGTACCAGGAGCAGCTTGAAGACTCCATGAGCCTGAGAAGGAAAGTCACTGAGGGATTCAGAGATTTCCTGCTCTTAGTAAAGGGAGTGAGCAGGGCTTCCTGGATAAGAGAAAGTTCCAGAGCTTGGTCACCTTCCAGGAGGCTGGAGGCAGCTCTGGCTGAGCCCAGGGAAGTCAGATGTCAATGCTTCATCTTCTTGTTTTCAGGAAGGTTATCAGCCCCGGAGCTGGTCACCACTGCCTTCAGGAAGTAACCACAGCAGGGACCGGCTTCCTTCCATGTGCTGGCCAGTACCTCCCTGCTTCCCACCCAGACCTTCCCAACGCGCTTTGCAGATTATCACCATCTTAAAAAATCAAAAAGACAGAGTTTATTTCAGAGCTGTCACGGGGCAGAAGGGAAAGAGGAAGGCCTGGGGTCAGGCAAGTCTAGGTCACTTTCTAGTGGAATGAACCTGTGAACTCAAACAATTCACATCCCACCTCTGAGCCTTCTTTTCTTTGGCTGCAAATGGGAACAAGGACCCGACCTCACTGGCCACGTGAGGATGAAACGCGATCACGGCCGGTGGGGGTTGATACACTCTTCCATCACCTCTTTGCTCTTGACGGAATGTCTTTTCGTGACCTGGGAAGGGAAGAGGTACCAGCCAGTGAAAAGGAAGAAGAAAACATTTAAAATTAAAACATTGAGCATGCCTAATCTTTGAAAACCAAACCTTTCCGCCAGGTTCAGGCGGGGACCCTCCTGCTGGGTCCTGGCTCTCTGCCCCCTTCTCCCCACATTCAGAGGTTCCAGCTTTGCTTCTGTGCCTGGACCGGAGCCAGATACCGGAGCGCTACCAGCCACTGAGCCGCTGCCCAGAGAAGGGCCAGGCGCCCAGGCAGCGGGAAGGAGCCGGGAGAGAGGCCAGAAGCCAGCGGGGAAGAGTGTGTGTGCGTGAGACAGAGACAGAAAGATGAAAGAGAGAGTGAGAGAGAAGACAGCACACAGAGGCAGAGACAGAATGAGAAAGAGACAAAGAAGGAAAATTAACTGTGAATCCCTGTCTTTGCCTGGCACCCTCCCTCCTCCCCGACCCATTTTCTGCCCCATCGTCACTCCACCACCACCCTAACCGCCCCCCAGCTCTGGTAACTCAGCCTCCCTTCTGTAAGTAGGGGTGATCACAGCACCGCCCCTGCGGTCCCGTGAACCATCGCACGATGGGTGTTCGGTAAACGTGGCTCTTACAATGCCCCTCGTTCAGGGAAAGGTTTATCGGGTAGAATCTGGGCTGTGCTTCCAAGGGAAGCATCCAGAGGAAGCAGGACCCTTCGGATGCAGCCATCGCCTCATCCAGAAAGCCAGGGCTGCTTTCAGTTGTTTACTTCCTGTAAACGTGTTGATGTTTCATTCATGAAATATGGTTTTCCTGAGGCCTCTTGAAATACAGAGGCTGGAGTGAAGAATTTAATGAGAACTCGGGGCTGTGCTCCCTAAACAGCACTAAGGACACCACTCCCAGGGAGCTGTGTCTGCTCTCAGAGCACGAGTCCTCATCCTAATTCTGCAGATTAAGTGGGGGGAAGGCTGGGGGACAACCTTCAGCTACAGGATGGAGCAGGGGTCATGGACCCATTGCACAGGGAGGCAGAGTGGAGTCACCTCAGCATACATAAACACACATAGTAGCTGGAATGGGGATGATAGTTCAGACTTTTCAAAGCACCTAGGAGGTGCACAACGAAGATTGACAGAATGAATGAAGGACATCCCATTCGCAGGTTTGACTCGGGTCCCAGAATGCCCCTGCAGATGGGGGAGGGCAACTGCCATTATCTCATCTTTCTTGACAAAGAAGCAAAGGGTCAGAAAGGTCAAGCTACCTGCCCAGGGGCACACAGCAGCAGCTGGTCCTCTTGGCTCCTGGGGAGGACTGAATCCACCTCTCCTTTGACAGACAGGGGAGCTCAGGCTGAAAGAGTGACAGTGGTGAGTGCAAGGGCAGCAGCAAGGGGAGTGCCAGGGCTGGTCAGGACTCATACCCAGAATTTCTCTGACCCAGCTCCCACCCAGAGGCTGTGATGGCCCTCGGCCCCGCCCCTCTCCGACCTCAGCCTTGGGAGCCAAAATGTCTGGCGCTCACCAGGCCACTGGAGCTATGCACCCCATTCAGCTCTCTACAGCCTCCAGGGGGATGTTCCCCTGTGTCCTCCCTACCAGAAGGTCAGGGGAAAGGGGACCTCCCCACAGATGTTCTGCATCATCCCAGGAAGTGGGCTGTGGTTGCCAAGTCCAGTACAAATACCTCTCAGGGCACTGCCACCCGGCCTCATGACCGGGCCTTGCTGACACACCTCCTGTGATGGGACACTCACTCTCTAAGTCACCCACCACAGGGAGGCAGCCCTGACTGTTAGAAAGCCTTTCCCTAGACTAACCTGAAAGCTGTCCCTGTAGCCTTACTCTTCCATCCCAGGCACAACTGCTGGGCCGCCCAGCCTGAATCCCCTTTTCCCATGGCAGCGCTCTAAATATTTGAAGGAATGATCATGGCGGTTCCTTCATTCATGAAATATTTACTGGAAGATAGCCATGGTGGCTTTTATCATCCATCCATTCATTCATTCATCCTACCCTGGGCTGGCTTCCAAGGATGCAGCTGTGACACAGCCACGGTCTCTGCCCCCAGCATAGTGGGCGAGGCAGGTGAATGGACCAGCAGTGACACAAAATGTCTAAGTGCTATGATGGGGGGTGGTGAGGCAAATGGCTGTGGAGCCCAGAGAAGGCGCCTTTGGGAAGGGAGGTGGAGGTGAAGGGAGCAAGTTTCAAGCGGAGGGAGCAGGAAGTTCCGAAGTGGAGAGAGACTCCACAGCACGCTGGGGACTGAAAAAGAGAAGGGAGAAGGCCGGGGGGCAAGGGAGGGGCGGGGTGATCAGCACAGCACCGAAGCCATGCTGCCCACAGCACCCTGCACCCCTGCTCCCTACCTCAGTTACCCGCATGTCCTGGATGGTCCAAGAGGCCAGAGTCCACCTCACCTTGGTGTTCACGTAAACATGAAACTCAAGGACACAGGAGCCAGGAGCAAAGTAGAGAAAAGGCCACGAGGATCTCCCTAGTCTGGGCCCAGGGTAGGGCCCCAGGCCAGGCAAGAGGACAGAGTGACCCACTTTTCTACCCCGGAGTAAGAGCCCGGCCCTGGCCAGGTTCCCCACGTGCAGCGTGGGGTCTGGACCTCACTACAGTCCAGCAGAGCGGAATCACTAACCCACCTGCCGAGGAGTTCGGTGAGGCACGTTCATTCACATCCCACAATCCCATGGGGAGGGGCTTACTGGCCCTGCATGGGGGCTCCGTGACTCATCCAGGCTCACACAGGTCTCTGGCCCCAGTGCTCAGCCTGTGCCCAGCCCCCTCTGGGGCGGTAAACAGGAGGCCAAGATGGGAGCGACAGGACAGCCCTGTCCAGGTAAAGGTCCCTGTGGTCAGACAGGAGGCAGCCTTGGCTCTGCCCTGGTCTCAGGCTCAGGCCCAGGCCCTGGTCAGGCCTGCCCAAGGCTTGATCTCTGGGGGCTGGGGTCACTGGGGTTAAGGTCTCTGCCCAGGGTCAGACAGACCCAGGTTAGAGTCCTGCCCCAGGGACTCAATGGCTGATCCTCTACTGCCTGTGGTCTCCAGTGTGCTGGGAGTTTTGGGGGGGGGGGGGGGGCGGGGGGTGGTGCTTGCTGTGGGATGGTTGCTCCCTGGAGGCCTAGAGGGGTAGACGGGCTCTGGAGTCAGATGCACCAGTTCACAACTTGGCTCTGACCCTGAGCGGCCATGTCCTGGGCAAGCCACGTAACCTCTTGCGCCTCAATGTCCTCCTCTGTAAAATGGGGAGATAACGGTACCCCTCATAGGCTGGTTGTGAGGGGTCAGTTACCCACGGGACGGGCATTCAGCAGAGTCAGAGCCCCATCGATATCAGATGTGATTCCCTGGCAGCCCTGAGGATGTCATCAACAGAGAAAGCCCTGGGGTGACAAATCTGGAAGTGAAGCTCTGACGTTCACTCCCTTCCACACTATGTGATCCTCCCCATGGCTTTGACCCTTTATATGTAAAAGGAAGATTGTGACGCCCATTTCATAGGACTGTAGTGGGGATGAAATGGCAGTGTGAGAGCCCCTCCCCCACCCCGATGCCTGGCACCAGGGAGGGCCCAGGGAACGAGGTTGCCCCCCCTGCCCATGGAACTTGCCCCAGGCATTGCTGCTTGAGGGGCCTGGAGCTAGGCCAGTTTGGAAGGTATCTGGTGGGTCGGCTGGTTGATAATCCTATAAGCTGACACCCAGCTCACTACCTGTACCAGGTAGAGAGCAAAGTGCTTCGCACAGCTATTATCCCCCTGAACCCTCCTAATACAACTGCTGATGCCCCCATTTTACAGATGAGCAGGTCAGAGGTGAGCAGTGACTTGCCCAAGGCCCCACAGGTGGCAAATTGTGGAGCCCAATTAGAACCCAGCCAGCCTCCCCGAAGAGCCTGTTCTCTCAGCCACCCACCCTCCTCGCCAGCAGTAGCAGAGATGAACAACCAGAAGGTGACAGTCCTGTCTGTGATGATGGTGCCTGAGGAGACAGAACCCTCTACTTTCCCTGCAGGAGACCCCATGACTCAGCAGGAGGGGGCTCGCCATCTGGCCCCGCACACGGATTCACTGTCTAGGGCAGATCTGCCCGGGACACCGTCTCCCACTGTTTTATTTTATCTATTGAGCTGAGCAGGCCTGCAGAACAGAAGGTGGGCACAGCATTGCCAGCATCCCTACGAGACGGGAATGGAGGAGGGACGGAGGAGGGATGCGCTCCGCAGTCAGCGCTGGATGTTGAGGACGCCCACCTGGTATCAACTGAAGAAAACATACAACGTGAGAGCTGTTAGTTTCAGTTTTATTCAGGGATCTTACTGGGGACTACAGCCTGGGAGACGGCCTCTCAGAGAGCTCTGAGGAACCGCCCCAAAGAGGCAGGGGGAGAGGCCAGTATATATGTGATTTTAGCTAAGAAGTAAGTGCAATCCAGCATACATCTCGGTAGAAGGTCACTGCTAGTCACGAGGAACAGATATCTCAGCTAAGGATTTTAGTGCTTTTCTCAGTATGGGAAGATGCAAGAATCTGGGTTCATAAAAAATTCTTCCTGAAATGTATCTATCTAAGGGCCTGTCTTGACTATTTTTCCAAAGCACAGAGCACCTCATCCTGTTCTTTGTCTTGAATTCCGTTCAGGGTGTCCTGTAGGTCAGCGACGGCAGTGGCTAATGAGTTGAGCCTTGTAGAACTGGGGGGCGGGTAATTTTGTTTTACACCAGGCCCCCTCCTTTGGTGACTTCCCCCACCCCTTGGCAGCTCAGTGACCTTGTTCCTTCTCCCACTCATACTCTGCACCCAGGAACAAATCCACTCTCAGTGTGAATGTGGACAGAGGAGAGATGACCATTATTAGGGCTCACAGAGAGTTCTCCCACTTCATGGGAAGGGGCTTGTGGTGACAAAGAGACAAGCTTTGGGGTATATTGGTCTCAAGTCACTCAACCATTTGGGATCAGTGTTCTTGTCTATAAAATGGGACGATATGTATTGATAATTCTTGAAGCTAATTGAGGGATTCATGGGGATTTATTCCACTACTCCTTCCACTTTGTGTATGTTTGAAATTTTCCATAATAAAAAAGTATTTAAAAAATGGGATGATAAATCCCACCTTTGGAAGAGGAAGTAGGTTAATACCACATGCAGAGAGCTCAGCGCTGGGCAAGCCTATAGCAAATGCTCAGTGAGTACCAGCTGTTACTGTTATCATTAAAATAAAAACCATCCAGTCCAAGCCCCTGTAACTGTATGGGGAGAGAAACTGAGGCCCAGAGAAAACAAGAGATGGGTTCCAGGTTCCAAAGTTGTGAACGGGGGCGGCCAGAAGGAAGACCCAGGTCCTCAAGGCCTGCCTCCCTCACCCTGATACGTCTCAGCCCTGCTGGGGATTTCTGGGTGTCCTCAGAGAAGCCAGCAAACCTCCGGCTTCAAAGGGTAATTTTCAAAGAGAGGAAACACTCCCTGTCTCTGATATTAAACACAGAACCAGGTCAGTGCCCTAAAGGGGCCCCTGGATTGGGAAGAGGCTTTTGGGGAGGGAGCTCAGATACCCATTGAGCACCTACTGCATGCCAGGCATGGTGCCAGGCACTTAAGTCAGACAAGGCTGTGCTCAGATCCCAGCTCTGCTGCTGATTTGCTATGGCCTTGAGCAATTCCTTTACCACTCTGAGCCTCAGTTTTCTCATCTGTGATATGGGAAAATAAGAGCCACTCTCTGGGAGGGTGAGAGGAATAAATGTAATAATTTACATGGGGCACCTGGCACACAGAGGGAGCTCACACACTCTAGCTCTCTTCCCCTCAGCACTGACTAGACTGGTGACCTGGTTGACCCCTGCCCCCCTGGCTCCACCCCCTCCTCTGCTGGAAACAGCCTCAGAGCTTTGCACTCCTCCCCTGCACAGCAGCCCAGGGTCCAAAACACCACGTTTTCTCTGTCTGCTCCTTACAGACCAACAAAGGCTCATCCTGAGGGCCAGGCTGGGGGCACAGTGGGTGCGGAGGCAGGAAGGGGGAGGGGGATTGCTCTTTGAGAAACAGTCAGAGGAGGGGCCAGTAAGCATGACGGGGAACAAAGAAAATCTACCCTTCACTGATTCAAGACCGGATGATGGTGGTGAGGATGATGATGGTGATGGTAGTGGTGATGGTGGTTGTGGTGAGGGTGATGGTGATGCGGGTAGTGGTGGTGGTGCTGCTGAGGTGATGATGGTGATGGTGGTGAGGATGATGGCGGTGGTGAGGTGCTGATGGTGATGGTAGTGGTGATGGTGGTGATGGTAGTGGTGATGGTTGTGGTGAGGATGATGGTGAGGATGGTGGTGGTGGTGGTGCTGAGGTGATGATGGTGATTCTTACAGTGCAGATAATAGTGAGGATGTGACTGTATCAGGCAGTTATATGGCACCACTATGTTCCAGGCAGTGTTTTAAGTATTTTACATATATTAATGCATTTACTCTTTCCAACAACTCTAAAAAGTTGATATCAATATTATCCCC
Source organism: Pseudorca crassidens (assembly GCF_039906515.1). Taxonomy (NCBI): domain Eukaryota; kingdom Metazoa; phylum Chordata; class Mammalia; order Artiodactyla; family Delphinidae; genus Pseudorca; species Pseudorca crassidens. The sequence goes on along the minus strand of NC_090297.1, from coordinate 22,921,241 downwards.
ATTTTGTAGGTGAGAAAACTGAGGCATAGAGAGGTTAAGTAACTTGCCCAAGGTCATGTAGTTGGTAAGTGACAGTATTGGGATTCAAACCAATCTGGCTCCAGAGCCTACATTTTTAACCACAGTGCTATGATAATAATGACAGTAAAACTATGGCCACAAATAAAAAGAGGAGCCAAGCATTATTAAATGTTGAGGACGTGCCAGGAGCTGTTCCAAGCACTTTATATTATCTCATTTAATTTTCACTATATTCCTTTGAAGAAGGTAATAATTCCCCTCATTTTACTGATGGGAAACTGAGACTCAGAGTAATTGGTCCAATGGCTGTGTGATGAAGCTGGGACTTGAACTTGGCTCTGTCAGACTCCAGAGCCTGTTCTCTTCACAGCTTTAGATGGTACAGGATGCAGCCTGGAGTCTGGAGACTCAGGGTCAGGCTTGGCTCAGTTCCTCACTCACTGTGTGACCTTCGGCAAGCTGCTCACCCTCTCTGGTCCCTTCTAGTCCTCAGAGTGCATTCCACCCCATCCAATGTGGCAGCTGCTGCCCTCCCCCGACAGCACCTGCCACCTGTGCCCCGCAGCCTGTCTCGGCACTGCCTCCAGGAAGCCTCCACGGCTCCTTCATAACCACCAGCGGCTCCTCCATCCAGCGTACACCTGTGGGCCTTAGGCCACACCCGGGCAGCCTTTGAGTCCTGACTCCTCCTCTATTTGTTGTGCCCCTCAAGCACATTTTACTAATGAGGGAACCGAGGATCAGAGAGGCTGAGCGACTTGCCCAAGGTCACACAGGAAGTGGAAGAGGCAGGACTTGAGCTCTGATTCTCTGGCCCTGAGTCCAGTGCGTTTTCCACCGCATCTGGACAAGGTGACTCAGGAGCCCCCTGGGATTTGCAACATGTTCCTTCCCCAAGGATCAGCCGAGAGCTGCCTGCTGCCGAAAACTGATTTCTGCTGCCTCAGAACTTGAGGCCCTCAGGTCCCCGTGTTAATATTAGCAGCAAATATGAGGTGGAAGGAGCGAGCAAGTCAGACAGAGAGAGAGAAATTAAATGGCTCATTGAGAAACAGAGACAGAAATATCGAGCAGCCTTTATGAAACACAGACACCAGGTTCACAAACACATAAACACACACACATAAACACACACACATTCACATGGAAGGAAGGAGAGAAACACACACACAAGGTGAGAGATGGGATGTGTGGAAATGAGATAATAAAGAGACAGAGGAGGGAGAGAAAGAGGAAAAAGCAGACTCAGACAAGGAAGGAAAAACAAAGAATAAGAAGTAGCCACAAGAAGATCAAGATAGAAACATACAGAAACGGGTTGAAAGGTACAAAAGCCCACAGCATATTTACAAAGACACAGTTACAGACACCCTCACATGAAGAGAGAATGTGAAACTCAGAAAGAAACAGAGGCTGGGCGCGAGAGAGACTTAGAGATGCACAGCCAGGCAGAGATGGACAGTCAGACAGACAGCCATATGGAGAGACAGAGGCGAGTTACAATAGACACAGGCAGAGGGAAAGAGGACCGGGTCAGGGAGATAGAAAAGGCCATAGTGAGTGAGAAAGAAGAGAGAATGAGAAGAGGATAATAGAGAGAGAGAGTGATGGGGAGGTCATGAGAGAAGCTGGAGGGGAGGGAGCTGGAAGGAGGCAGGAGCCAGCAGCGCCCAGAGCATCAGCTGCTCAGAGCTCACGCCTCTCCTCCACTGCCTGCAGCCCTCTTTCTTCCACCACCTCCTGACTCAGCTCACAGGAGCCTGAACTGTCAGCGGAGTGGAGACAGTCACCCTCCCAGATCCAGCCCTCCCAGACACGCTTGGCCTCCATCCAGGTGTTCTGGGCGCATCTGCATTGAGCAAGGCTTTCTCCTCCAGTCCTCACCCTTTTTTCTTTTTTTTTTGACTGCACCACACGGCATGTGAAATCCTAATTCCCTGACCAGGGATCAAACCAGTGCCCCTGCAATGGAAGCTCAGAGTCTTAACCACTGCACCGCCAAGGAAGTCCCTCCTGTCTTCACCTTGAACCAGACTCCCTGATAGAAGGACAGAGACCTGCCCAGCATTTGCACCCCAAGCCCTGGCCTCAGAGCTGCTTGGTTCTACTGCTGGTTTCTGAGTCACAAGGACTAGGGGTGGGTACAACCCGCATCCCCTCAGCAAACCTCTGCGGGCACCCACCATGGGCAAGACACAGCCCCTGCCCCAGGGACCCCCAAGTGGGAGGCAGGCAGCCCCCCTCACTGCTGCATGACAATGGTGTCACCTGACCTCTCAAAGCCTCAACCTCCACCTCTGTGAAATGGGGATAATGGGGCTTCCCTCTCAGGTTGATGAAAAAGTCAGAAGTGGACGCTGATGAAGCGCCTGACACAAAATCTGGCACAGAGCAGGTGCTCACTAAGCACTAACTTTCTCTCATTAAGAAAGTCTGAAAAATACAGCAATAAAGGCAGAAAGTGAAACATGGCCAATAAGAGTGAGGGGGTCCTGGGAAGGGAGAGGTACGTCATTCTAACTGGGTCAGGAGAGGCGCTGGTGACATTTGAACCAGACCTTGGAGTATTTAAAAGTGAGAGACAGGGGCTTCCCTGGTGGCGCAGTGGTTGAGAGTCCGCCTGCCGATGCAGGGGACACGGGTTCATGCCCCGGTCCGGGAGGATCCCACGTGCCACGGAGCGGCTGGGCCCGTGAGCCATGGCCACTGAGCCTGCGCGTCTGGAGCCTGTGCTCCGCAACGGGAGAGGCCACAAGAGTGAGAGGTCCGCGTACCGCAAAAAAATAAAAAAGTGAGAGACAGAGATGGGGGGATGGTGAGCATTCACCTCCTCAGGAGGGTAGATGCTGATAAAATTCACTCTCCTGGCCACTTGGATAAGTTTGGACCTACATAGGTCGGGTAGGAGCAGAGAGCTGGATGGCTCTGCATGAGTAAGAGAGAAGAGCTTGGAGTTCCCAAAGGCCATCAGTTAAGCGGGGTGGGAAAAGGAGCAGTGAAAGGAGGGGAATGCCACCATTGTCACAAGTCAGGTCACAGAGTATGAAATTGTCAGGGACTTGAGCCAATATTCCTAGAGCTGAAGAAGACAAAGGGACCCCAAGAAGCTAGCTTAGACGTTATGACTATATATAAATGCATATTTTCCTAGAGAAAAGATCCATAGTTTCTATCAGGTTCTCAAAGGGGTCTGTGTTAGTCAGGACAGGCCAGAATTATGCTTAGTAAAAAACAGCCCCAAAGCTCCCTGACTAGGAGTTTATCTCTTTGTCTGTCATGAACTACACTGTGGGGCAGGTGACTCTCCAGGGTCCCACATGGGTTGACTCAGCAATCCAGGCTGCTCTGAGCTTATACCTCAACTGTCTCAACATGCTGCCTCCATGATCTCCAACAAAGAAGAACGAGCTGGCCCACCTCCCAGGGGCCTCTTCCTGCTGCAGCCCACATGACACACATCACTTCCCCTCACTATTCCTTAGTCACAACTAGTCACATGGTGCACCTCACTGCAAGGGAAGCTGGGAAGACTTCCATGTGCCCAGGAAGGGGAGGAGAGCTGGGTATTGATGAGCACCAGTTATGTCCCAAAAGGAGCATTAGCGCTAGAGGAGTGAGTCCCAAACTCTGATTTATAGACCACCTGACTCAGACAGTATCCTGAAAGCTTTGGGGAAATGCAGATCCCAGGCTATGATCTTAGAGAGTTCTGTGCTAAGGTCCAGGAATCTGTATTTTTAACAAGTTCACAGGCGAATGTACAGAAACAGTTTGGCAACCCCTGGAGTGGAAGGTCCTTTGATCACAGCTAGGGGTCGCCTCAGAGGTCATCCCAGGTTAGCATCTTAAACTGCCCCCAACTGGCTTGCTCTCCACTCTCTGTATCTTCATGCTGCTGGGGTGAAATTACAAAGCCCTCTGTCAAGGTTGATGCCTGCCATCACCCAGAATTCCAGAACCCAGGCCTGTGCTTCTCGTGCCAACGCTAAGATCGGGCCCATTTTGCTGATGTGATACCCCTTCCCCAGTAGATATTGTTCTCTGGTATTTTCCAGGACAAGTGGGCCTTTAAGACACAGGGTGCTCAAAAGTGCTCAAACACCTGCATTATGGTCAGTTCTCTCTTGGCCTCTGTTGTTTGATTCCTCCCAGAGAACAAGATTGGAAAGACAGTGCTAATTTAATTTGTCAGAATGAATAAAGATAAGATAGTAACCGAGGGTGATAAAGTGCTGGGAGCACATAATTCACATCCACAAAAGCTGGGCTCCTCCCATCACGACAGCCTTCCCCACACCGGAGCTGATTAAGCTGGAATGATGACAGTTAATTATCTTCCTCTGCGGCTGAGGAAGGCCCGCTTCCCCCAGCCAGGCCATGGGCGTGAGGGGGTTTATAAACGGGCAAATGAGATCAAGGGGAGGAAGGAAGGAGCAGAGGCTTGTGGACCCCTCTGGGGTCAGCATTATTGTGGGCGAGGAGGGCACTTGGAGAAGGTGTTCATTAGTTAGTGGTTCACCAATCAGCCCCCCGGGCTTGGAGTCCGGTGCTCCTGGAAGCTGTTTCCGGGGCTACCTGAAAGCAGGTTCATCACTGAGCCTAACGACCTGCTGGATCCAGAACATGGGCAGCGACACCCGTTGTGTTCACAGAGGGCATCACTTGTGCTCACGGGACATTCACCTCCCTGTGCACAAGGAGGCTTTTCATCGGTGCACACAGGGATGTTGCCCATCAGCGAAGGAACACGTATTTTCCTGGTACACGTTGAGGTGTGCATTGGTGTCAGGGCATGTGGGGATTCCAGGGGGCTGGTTCAGCACTGCCCACATGGTGTGATGTAGAAGCGCCCATATTCAGACAGCCCTGGGGAGAATTCCCTGCCCAACTGCTAACCAGTTGCGTGACCTTGGCAAAGATTTTTCTCTAAGCCTCAGTGTCTTCATCTGAGGAATGGGGACAGTCGTAGCACTCACTTTATAGAGTTCCAGGGAGGACCAAGAGATGGTGCCTGGAAAAAACCTGGCTCGGCCCCCAGCCCACAGGAAGGACTCCATGATCACGAGTTACCATCAGTATCATTACCGTGAGGATCACATGGCTCCTTTCCGGGTGAACATGGGGCACATGTTTATCTGTGAACATGGGGGGAGGGGGCCTGATGCGCTGATTCATGGACCTCGTGGGCAGAGACATTTATGGCCACAGGGAGAGACCTTTCTTTCACCTCCAAGGTGCCATGCCACCCTTCCTCTGTGGCTCAGACAGTGAGGACTCGGTGCCCAGCCGGAAGGGAGGGAAAGCAGGTGGAAAGCCATCCCTGCAAAGTGCGAGACCTACTTTGCTGGAACTGGAAACGATTTGCGGCAACACAAAAGGGGGCATTAGAGAGAGAGGCAGGAGCTGCAAAGAAAGGGAAGAACTGATTGTGGGAGAGCAATTGAACTGCAACCACAGCCTGGAATGAAGGGTCCGCATGCAGGTGCCCTGCCCCTGATGGGGGGAGGGGAGGAGCAAACCCCACACAATTGCAGAGATTCCGTGGCCAAGCTTTAGTCTCCTTTTGTGTGGAGCCTAAAATGAAGACAGCTGATCTTGGGCCCTGGGATGGGGAGACCCTTGGACCTGGGTCAGATAAGGCTGGAATTATGGGGGCGGTGAGGGAAAGGGCAGAGCCACAGTCAAAGATGAAAGGGATTTGGAGCTAAGAAGGCTGTACCAGGCACGGGTTCAAGGAGTGACCCTGGCTGTGAGGGGGTGTTCAGGGAGCAGGACCAGGTGGGACTGAGCGGAGCCGGGAGGCTCAGAGGGAAAGGCTCAGATAAGACTGTGAACAGGGGGACGGCAGGAGGCGGTGCCAGGTGTGTGGGGAGCCCAAGGGCTGAGCGAAACAGCAGCCTGGCTCTTAGACCCGCACCCGAGCCCCAGCTCACGACGACTGGGCTCTGCGACCCCTTGGGAGATTGGGCGGCCTGGACTGAGGAAATGTAACAAACCCCACTCTTGTGGGGTGTCAACCAAGAAGACGCAGAAGGCTACAAATAAGAAAAAGCTTATCTGTGGGTCTTAGGAGCCGCAGTTCGGGAGACACACATTCAGGTAAAACCTGAAGTGTTCCCGGGGAAGAGAAAGAGTCAGGGGCTTACAGAGGCAATGCCACGAGGTTAAGTTGTCTGGAAAGAATTATGATCGACCCTGACACAAGAAAGGAAATACTTGTCCTCAAGGGATCAGCTGTCATGAGTTATTTTAGGGTAAGTGTCCGATAAGTATCCTGAGTTTCTGGAACCTTGGGCGGATGTTCTGGGTGCCTTTGATAAGACAATAAGTGGTCAAAAGGTCAGATTCCATCCGAACTGGGACGTCCATAAGTCTCACTCCCTCCATGGCCTCCTGGCTCTATTTAGAGAGCTCTCTTAGCAATGCCAGTTCCATTTTGATTTTCCTTTCACAGAGAGTTGGGGATAGAAAAGCTTGTGGACATAACCCAACTCCATAACTAGACAGAAGGGGTTCCCAGGTCTAGGGGTGGGGAGTGATTGTTCAAAGTGTCTGCAGCCGTTTGGATCTTTTCAGCAAATATTCACGGCCTTCTGCCCTACTGGTGCAGAGCTTGGCCCTGTGACCTGTTTGGGCCGAGAGAGTGTCAGTGGATGTGACAGGTGGCAATTCTGAGCCAAGTCCTTAAGGAGCATCCCGTGTTTCTACTCAGCCTCTTGTGCCTGTACCATTTTCCATGAGCAGAGCACGCCGTCAGGAGCCACTGATCCACAGGGGTTCATCCCAGGGCCCAGCAGGAAGGGCACGTGACAATCACAGGACTGGAGATACACGACACAGTAGCCGATATTCTATTCATGAATCACTCGGTTTACTGCACACAATTAGCACGCAACATGGGTGAATCAAAGTAGGGATAAAAGGGGTAACAAACCACTTCCAGGAGAAGTCCTGGATGAAGGTATTTCGGCACGAGCAGCGATCTCCAGTCCAGCAATGGGTCTCGCAACAAGTGGGAGTGGGAAGCCTCCTTCTGCTCCGACAGGGCCTCTGGCAGCATCTCTCAGCAGCGTGGAGTCAGGTCCTCCCGCGAAGGGCCTTCCAGTCACTCAGCTTAGTGGTCTCTTTTTAAGGAGGGATGGTCACCCCAGGAGAGGTCTTGATTCTATCAGCTTCTCCTTCTGTTTGAGTGATGTACGTGATCCCTCAAACGTCTTATCTAAAGCAATACTCCTAGCTCATCACTCGAAGACACTCGCAGTCCCACAGGGAGCATTTAAGGCATCCAATATGGAGTTCACGTTGGCCACTGTGACTCCATTTTGAACTACTTATCGTACCTTAAGTCCTATAAGTTTCACACAAGATGAGTAGGAGTCAAAACAACAGAGGACGAGAGGCTCATGGAGCAAGCCAAAACCCAGCCCAAGGTCTGCAGCCAAGTGCATCCAACTCAGAACCCAGGACAGGCTGCCCAGCCAGGCCACAGACCCATGAGCAAGAAGAGCAAGCGCCCAGTGCTGGAATCTACGCCCTTCAGGGGGTGTTTCACACAGCATTATGATGACAATCTGTGTGATACTGTGATTTATAATGATAAATACCTATTTGGTCTTCATCCCCATTCCTGGCACAGAGCTCCTAAAACCTTTGGAATTTTGTAAGTGATGAGAGTGATAAGGGTGTCTTTATTATGCTAATGAGGCAACTTTTGGACCCCACCTAAAGATGGGGGCTGGTTGCCAGGAGAACCAGCCATGTAATTAGAGGGTTAGAGTCCCATCCAGCCTCCCTGGAGGGGAGAAGGGCTGGAAACTGAATCAATCATCAGTGGTCAATGATTTAATCAATCATGCCTACATAATGAGGCCTCCATAAAAACCCGAAAGGACAGGGTTCAGAGAGTTTCCAGGTTGGTGAACACGGGGAGGTGCAGGAAGGGTGGTGCGCCTGGAGAGGGCATGGAAGCTCTGTGCCCCTTCCTACCTACCTTGTCCTATGCACCTCATCCATCTGGCTGTTCCTGAGTTCTATCCTTTTACAATAAACGAGTAATCTAGTGAGTAAACTGGTTTCTGAGTTCTGTGAACCGCTTTAGGAAATTAATCAAACCCAAGGAGGATGCTGTGGAAACCTCTGATTTATAGCCAGTAGGTCAGAAGCACAGGAGACAGCCTAGACTTTCCACTGAAGTCTGAAGTGTGTCCGGGGTGGCCGGCAAAGGGGACCCAGCCTCGTGGGACTGAGCCTTTACTCTGTAGGATCTGAGACTATCTCTAGGTAGATAGTGTCAGAACCGAGTTGAATTGTAGGACACTGAGCTAGTGCTGGGAAATTGCTTGATGTGGGAAAAACTACACCCACGTAGGAATCGGGAGCAGAAGTACAGGCTGACAGAGCGCCACACAGCAAGTCAGGGGCTGAGCTGGCCCAAATCCCACAGAGAATAAAGGACTCTTTCTCTGCCGCCTCTGTACCCACTAGGTCATCACGCCTCTGACATGCTAGCTAAGGTCTCACTCTTAAGAGGCTGTGTTTGGACGCTCCCCCGGGTATGCCGTTTCCCGGGAGACCCCTGTGAAAGGCTCAGGCTGCCTGGAAGGGATGTGCCAGTCCCCCTCCCTCTCCCCACAGCAGGGTCCCTCTCAGACCAGGCAGCAACACTGCGGTGACCAGGCGGCTGTGAGGCAGAGCAAGCCCGGGAGGAGGGCTGGGCAGCAGCAGAGGAGGTGGTACCCAGGGCTGGGGGGGGTCACAGGAGGGAGGATGTGCAGGGCGCCGGGTGGGCGCTGCACCCGGGGGACCACGCTCCCGCCAGGATGAGCTCTTGGGTGCAGAGCAGACTGCAGACAGGAACGGCCCTGCTCCACACGCGCTTCTCTGTGACCCTGGGCCACTGGCCTCGCTGCTCTGAGCAGGGCAATGGGGATAATAACAGCCCCCAGGACTGCGTCTCGGAGTAATAGACCCTGAAATATGCAACAGGCCCAGCCCAGAGCCTGGCAGGTGGACGGTCCCTGCCAGAGCGGGCTCCCTCCCCACCCAAACCTGTCCAGGACGCCCCAGCCAGGGACATGGCTCCTGGGACTTGTGTCCTGCTCCCCTGCCTCTTGGCTGTGAGACCCTGGGCAAGCCCCGCCCCTTCCCTGAGTCTCAGTTTCCTCATCTGCAAAATGGAGATAATGATAGCATCTCCCTGCAAGTCGAGCTGAGGACTCAGTGAGACAATCCTCGTAAAGTGCTGGCACAGGGTCTGCACAGAAGGCACCCTCCATCAAAGGCAGCCAGCGTCACCCCGAACTGCGGGCTCCGCAGGGGCCTCTTATGAAGCCCTGGACCCACAGGAGGGTTGTTCCCAAAGTTATCATTCACTCCCGGTGTCCCTTCCAGAATCCCAAGTGGGAGGTTTGTGGCTGTCCCTCTCCTGCCCCTGACACCTCCTCTCTCCGTCCCCATCCAGCTTTGACAAAGTGGGTCTGGCTCTATGTGGAGAAGGATTCCCGGTTCACGTGAAAATTTCACGGAAAACAACAATATCTTCTACCCGACCGATGACAAGAGCAAAAACATACCAGCATCCTTGCATTTTGCCTTTATGAACAAACAAGCTTTCCCCACGTGTGAGGGACTTGGTAAAAACTATTCAGGGACACATGGGTCCTCCTTTCAAGCCACAGTATGTTAAAAGCAGTTTCCTCTCCACTACATGTTACCTTTTCTCCTTTTTCTTTTCTTTTATATGCAGGTAACCCTTGTGCATTACTATGGACTTAATTAACTCCTGCCCAAAATTCGTGTGTTGATGCCCTGACCCCCAGTGTGCTGGTATTAGGAGATGGGGCCTTTGGGAGGTGATTAGGGTCAGATGAGGTCATGAAGGCGGGGCGCCCAGGATGGGATTACTGTCCCTTTAAGAAGAGACCTCAGATTGCTTGGTCACACTCTCTCTTTCCCCACATCCTGTGAGGACACAGCAAGAAGGCAGGTTTCTACAAGTGCCGTCACCAGAACCCAACCATGCTGGCACCCCCATCTCAGACCTCCAGCCTCCAGAACTGTGAGAAATAAATTACTGTTGTTTAAGCCCCCTTTTGTTATAGCAGGGGAGCTAAGACGGTCATTCTTTTTTTTTTTTTTTTTTTTTTTTGCGGTACACAGGCCTCTCTCTGTTGTGAACTCTCCCGTTGCAGAGCACAGGCTCCGGATGCACAGGCTCAGCGGCCATGGCTCACGGGCCCAGCCGCTCCATGGCATGTGGGATCTTCCCGCACCGGGGCACGAGCCCGTGTCCCCTGCATCGGCAGGCGGACTCTCAACCACTGCGCCACCAGAGAAGCCCCAAGACGTTCATTCTTATGAATGATCTGTTAAGGGAGATGAATCTAGGAAATTCATATACTGTTGGAAAGATATAGCTCTTTAAAAAAGCATTCATTTATGGTGTAAAATACAGCTGAGTGAGAGTGTGTAAACCCAGGCAAGGTCGATGGGCCATTACGGTGCAGGTTGAATAGCTTTGCTGTAGAGCTGTCTGTAATTACCTGTTCCTAACTGGTGCTCAGGGCTTCTGTTCCTGTTCATGACCTGCAGGGAAATGGTAGAGGTCTGGCAGGGTCTGTCACCACCTTAAGGCCCCAGCTGCACCCTCAAACCTGTACAGCTCCATAGAGCCCAGGTCCTTTCTCTGGTTGACTCCATCCTTGGGGCTCCAGGCCCAAATGGTCCTGTCTCTGGACCTCTGTCCGTGGCCTTGGCATGGAGTCTGTGAGTTTCCCTCTCCCTAATGACTTGGTCCAGCCTCTTGGTTCCTTCCCACTGTAGAACCAGGCAGACAGTCTGGCAGGTGGAGCAGGGCTTGATTTCATACCATCCTCAGACCGGGGGCAAGACAGGCCCCTACCCTGAACCCCAGACATTAAAGGACCCTGCTCTGTCCCTCCTCTAGCCGTGCCTCTTCTCACAGGATGACACACATGTGTAGCCAAAAGGATGTGCCCGTTGGAGACTAGTCCCTGATTTAGACAACAGTTTGGATACCTAGGACCCCAGAAATCCCCATCCAAGTGGCCTGAAGCCCACTTCCTGACCCAGGTGGGCCTCTTCCCTGGGCCTGTGCTGCTGAAGGTGGACACACTGGGCTGGGGGTTGAGCACCCAGGCCTGAAGGGCGCCAAGGGGCAGCTGTTTGTGGGGGTCGTGAAAGGAGTTTGAACACGTGCACTGGGGCATCCACACCCTGGTGCTGTGGGGCGGACCTGGGGAGAGGAAGAGAAGGGGATGGGCCCAAGGACACCAAAGCAGGTTCTCCCTGCACCTCCACATCTGGGCTGGAACCCCAAGAACTTCAAATCAAACCTGGTCTCCCAGGTTGTTATAAAGTTGTCTTTGTCAAGGTAGCAAATAGAATATATACTATTTCCACTTCACTGATTTGATTTATCATTTTAAATATTTAGGAACGAGGGCCTCCATGAGGTGTGGTCTCCGTCCCTCTAATATCAGGGGCAACCTGGAGCACCTACAGCGCACAAACAATATACTAGGCCCTGGGGTCAGCGGGGAAGAAGCCCACCTCCCGCAGGTAATGCCGGCCACCTCGCCCTTAAGTGTAGGAGTCTGATCTGACTGAGGGGCAGACGGAGTCCTCACCGGGTCGCACGCTTCCGCTGTGGGCCCTGCGTGCGGCTCCGCCATCCATGGGGATGGTTTTATCGCGCTGTGTGAGGGGTCACACTCTGCTTCAGGGAGCCTTCAGTGCTGTTCCAGAGAATAGCAGGGCCCTGTAACAGGAGGAGAGACTGAACAAGGTGGCAGAGGCCCCGTAGCTGGGCTTATGGCCCCATCCTCTTCCCGCTCTGTCTAATTATTCCTCACAACCAGCCCGCAAGGGGGTACGATCACCTTCCCATCTGCAGGTGAAGTCACCTGTCCCCAGTGGCGTGCTCAGCGTAAGCACCCCCATCCTCTGACTGTCAGACCAGGGCCCCTTCAGGGATCAGCTGAGTGTCAAGAGCAAGCGCCCAGAGCAGGATCAGGGGCTGGAGTGGGCAGAAGCTGGGAGCAGCTGAGAGAGGCCCCAGCCACTCCTGTTTCACCCCCAGGGCCTTTAGTGCCCAGCCCAGTCGTGGCACAGAGACAGCATGCCCTGAGACACGTGGCTGGTGAAGGGACGACAGCTGTGGGACCTGGGCGGGAAGGCTCCCCCAGACGCCCTCAGCCAGGTCTCTCCTGTTTCCCCAGCCTCCTTCTATATCTGGCTTCCCCACTCTGTTCCCTCTGCCCTCCAGCATTTAGGGCCTCCGCTCAGTCTCCCAGAATACACCAGCTCCCGCCCACCACAGGGCCTTTACAGGTGCCCTTCTCTCTGCCTAGATCACCCTCCTGGTCCCGGTGGCTCTTCCTCCCCTTCCCTGCGCAGGGCAGGTCAAGTCCATATTATCACGTCTCTTTCAGAGCATCAAAGCCCTCTGCTCAGGGCTTCCCTGGTGGCGCAGTGGTTGAGAGTCCGCCTGCCGATGCAGGGGACACGGGTTCGTGCCCCGGTCTGGGAGGATCCCACGTGCCGCGGAGCGGCTGGGCCCGTGAGCCGTGGCCGCTGAGCCTGCGCGTCTGGAGCCTGTGCTCCGCAGCGGGAGAGGCCACAGCAGTGAGAGGCCCGCGTACCCACACACACACAAAAAAAAGCCCTCTGCTGTCTGCCAGTTGCCCCACGTGTGATGAATTAAAGATGTGGGCAGTGATCCATCCAGTGCAACTCTCCTCCGCTGGCTGCAAACTCCACGAGAGCAGCCCCTGCGTCCTGGTCACCTGTCTCTCCAGCATCATAGTTCATGCACAAGAAATACAGAATGGATGATTGAGGGAATGAGATCTGAGCTGAGCCTGTGACTGCAGCCTGGAACCTCCCCCAGCCCCACCCATCAACCTCTCCCATCCCCAGACCCAACCTGAGGTCCTCCTCTGGGTTCCCGTCCCAAGATCATGCCTCTGGAGTCCTTATCATTCTAGGTGGTCTGTGTAGATGGTCTGTGTCTCTGCCTGCCTCCCCATCCAGACCGGAGACTGTGAAGGTGGGATTCCCTCTAGGGCCCCAGTGTCCACCCCAGGACAAGACCAGGGGTGGACAGTAAGCGTGTGTTGAATGAATAAAAGAGGGGCGTTTGAGAGAAGGGAGGCATCTGGCTCTACTCAGAGGCAATGGCTCTGGCCCTTTGCTCTGCAGGCTGAGCTGTGGTGCCTATTCTCCCCAACACACACACACACACACACACACACACACACACACACACACGTCTATGGCACAGATTTGGCTGCAGCCTTCAGAGGTCCTGGGGGAAGATACAGGAAACAAGGTGGCATCTGGGAGCTGAGGAGCTGGGAGCAGGGCTGTCAGGGTAAGAGCATCAGTGAACTGGGTCCTCCTCTCTCCTCTGAGAAGAAGCAGGCAGTGGCATACCTGAGACTGCTGTCTGGTGGTCTGGCTTCTATCGTGGCTGTGGAGTTGGTAGTATCTTAGAGGCACTGGTGGAGTGATGGCTTCTAACTCATCCCCACCTCCTTGAGGTCTGACATCTTAAAATTCATGGAACCACAGCACCTCGGGGAGGCAGGGACCCTCCTAGGCACTTACTGATAACCTGCTGTGGCAGGAACAGGGTTTATTATTGTGTGCATACTTTTTTGCAACCATTTACAGACACACACACACACACACACACACACACACACACACACACACACGAGAATTTTATCTTTCCCCACCCAGCTTCCCCCCTTCCCTGTCCTCTAAACGAGAATGTTATCTCTGCAAGATGGTTTCTGATGTGTGTGAGCCGCTTACAAAGCAGAGCCAGGAGAACTGACAACAGGGAGAGAACCAAAGGTGAGACCGAGACCGAGGGGATGGTTCTACATGATGCAAGCGGGGAAGCGGAGGAAAGGAGACAGAACAGCTCTGCAAGCTGCGGGCTGGAGAGATCTGCAAGCTTCAGCTTGTGAGAGGCTCTGCCATTCCTCGAAAGTGAGGCATGGGGCCTTGAGAAATTGTGGGAGCACAAACCACCTCCCCGGAGTCTTCTTCAGGAAATGGGAGTAAAGTAGGAATTCCTTTTTAAATGACTGTTGTTGGTCACCAGACTGTTTCTTTGGGTACAACACCGAATTGAGACTGGGCCCCATGGAACTCCAGTTACGATCAGGTCACGGCGTCATGAAGGATGCAGATGTTTCTCAAGGGCAGAGGTGGGGCTCTGGGTGTCATCCCCGGGGCCCAGGACCTGGCCTGTGCGGGGCAGACACTTCATAAATAAGTGCTGAACCAAAGAAGAGTCTTTACTTGTAGGAGTTCATTTTATCGTCAGAGAGTTTGCAGAACAAAAGTAATGAACAAAGACTATCTTATTTTTTTTAAGGTTTTCACATTTTTTTTAAATTTTTATTGGAGTATAGTTGCTTTACAACGTTGTGTGAGTTTCTACTATACAGCAAAGTGAATCAGCTATACGTATACATATATCCCCTCTTTTTTGGATTTCCTTCCCATATAGGTCACCACAGAGCACTGAGTAGAGTTCCCTGTTCTATACAGTAGGTTCTCAGCATTTATCTATTTTATACATAGTATCAGTAGTGTATATATGTCAGTCCCAATCTCCCAATTCATCCCACTCTGCCCTTACCCCCTTGGTATCCATACATTTGTTCTCTACGTCTGTGTCTCTATTTCTGCTTTGTAAGTAAGCATCTGTACCAATTTTTTCAGATTCCACACATATGGATTAATATACAATATTTGTTTTTCTCTTCCTGACTTACTTCACTCTGTATGACAGTCTCTAGGTCCATCCACGTCTCTACAAATGACCCAATTTCAGTCCTTTTTGTGGCTGAGTAATATTCCATTGTATGTATACACCACATCTTCTTTATCCATTCCTCTGTTGCTGGACATTTAGGTTGTTTCCATGTCCTGGCTATTGTAAATAGTGCTGCAATGAACATTGGGGTTCATGGAGAGATATACCATGTTCCTGGATTGGAAGAATTAATATTGTGAAAATGACTATACTACCCAAAGCAATCTACAGATTCAATGCAATCCCTATCAAATTACCAATGGGGTTTTTCACAGAACTAGAACAAAAAAATTTACAATTTGTATGGAAACACAAAAGACTTAGAATAGCAAAAGAAATCTTGAGGGGGGAAAAAAAAACGGAGCTGGAGGAATCAGCCTCCCTGACTTCAGACTATACTACAAAGCTACAGTAATCAAGACAGTATGGCACTGGCACAAAAACAGAAATATAGATCAATGGAACAGGATAGAAAGCCCAGAGATAAACCCACCCACCTATGGTCACCTGGTCTATGACAAAGGAGACCAGAATATACAATGGAGCAAAGACAGCCTCTTCAATAAGTGGTGCTGGGGAAACTGGACAGCTACATGTAAAAGAATGAAATTAGAATGCTCCCCAACACCATACACAAAAATAAGCTCAAAATGGATTAAAGACCTAAATGTAAGGCCAGACACTATAAAACTCTTAGAGGAAAACATAGGCAGAACACTCTTTGACATAAATTGCAGGAAGATCTTTTTTGACCCACCTCCTAGAGTAATGAGAATAAAAACAAAAATAAACAAATGGGAACTAATGAAACTTAAACTTTCCTTGCACAACAAAGGAAACCATAAACAAGACAAAAAGACAACCCTTAGAATGGGAGAAAATATTTGCAAATGAAGCAACTGACAAAGGATTAATCTCCAGAATATACAAACAGCTCATGCAGCTCAATAACAAAAAAACAAACAACCCAATTAAGAAATGGGCAGAAGACCTAAATAGACATTTCTCCAAAGAAGACATACAGGTGGACAACAAACACATGAAAAAACGCTCAACATCACTAATTATTGGAGAAATACAAATCAAAACTACAATGAGATATCACCTCACACCGGTCAGATTGGCCATCATCAAAAAATCTACAAACAACAAATGCTGGAGAGCGTGTGGAGAAAAGGGAACCCTCTTGCACTGTTGGTGGGAATGTAAATTGATACAGCCACTATGGAGAACAGTATGGAACTAAAAATAGAATTACCTTATGACCCAGCAATCCCACTCCTGGACATTTATCCAGAGAAAACCATAACTCAAAAAGACTATCTTAAGGAGAGTGATCAAGTTAGCATTTATTGGGTGCCTCACCGAGAGTCAGGCAACAGTCTGGTCAGTGGGCGTCACCTCCCCCATCCCACAGAGGAGGAAATAGACTCAGAGAGGGGAAGAGACTCACCCAAGGTCACACATCTGGGCAGTGAGGAGCTGGGTGCAAACCCCACCTGCCTGGCTCCCCCTGCATGCTCTTTCCACTCACCCCCCTGAGCAGAGGAGAGGGAGGCAACGTGCAGCTATGGGGGACCTGGGCAGGAGTCGGGGCGGGGCAGGGGGAGGTCACGTGTGAGCTGGAGTTTGGAGGAGGCTAAGCATTCCGACGGACAGAGGGGATAGGACACTGGTGTGGGCGAGGGAGTGATGTTCCAGGTGAAAGAAGCAGCATTAGGAACAACCAGGAAGTGGGCAAGCCCAGAGCATCTTTGGAGCATAGAGAAAATGGGGGTTTGGTAGGATCAGTAAGGGGAGATAGAACAGGAAGGGCAGGGTGGTCCTTGGCCAGAAAGTGCCTCCGAGGTCACAGCTTTGACCAAATCTTCCAGCCCCCCGGAGTCAACTGCGTGAACTCAGTTTGGATGCGAATGCTTAGGCCTGTTTTCTTCAGCCCTTCTGACGGGTTATTTCCCTGCCCTATCACTAGCCATCTGCCAGCCCTCCCTTGGGGCCCTGACCTCTCCCATAGGCCCAGCTCTGCGCATCCAGGTTCAGCAGGCCCTGCAGACTCCATCTGCCCGCGCTGAGCCTGTCACCCAGCCTCCTCAGGCTGCGCCCCATGGACGGCTCTGAGCCGAGTCACGGCTGGGGTCAGCGACGAGAGGGGCTATTTGAAGTACCCACCCCTCCTGCCTATTGTCCAGATTAAAGCCACATCTCCCTAAAGCACCAGCAGAACAAGTCACTCCCCTGCTACAGCCCACCAATGGCTTGCCATCCCGACGTCCATGGCCTTTAAAGCCACACGTGCTCCCCCGCCTCCCAACATTGCCACTTCAACCCTGTTATTCTCACCGTGGGAGGAAATCAGTTTTCGGGCTGTGCAGCTGTTGGTTTAGCGCTCACTCCTAAGCCACCCACCAGCCATCGGGCACGGGCCAAGGCTGAAACACTGCTTCCACCTGACCGCACCCCTAGGCTCCCCATCATCTACCGTCCCCCAGACACATCCCCAGTGTCCCTGTGTTTGTCTGTGGCCTGGGCTCTCTCCTAGGAGTCAGGCCTCGTGCTTTCCCTTAGAGCATCTGCCGGGCATAGCCGTCTCTCTCTCTCTGGGAACCCAGCCCAGGGCCCTCTGGGTCTCTGTCTGCCAACTGGGGAGAGTGTCACCATCAGCTCAGGGGCCACACTCAGCATCTCTGTGAGGGGGAGGGTTTCTGGCTGGCTGGTAGCCACCACCTGCCAGACGCCTGGGTCTCTACCATGAGCGTGGGGAGCCATGGCGGAAGCATTGCTGCTGCCAGAGAAGCCCTTCTGAAATGCAGATTCCCCGTGAAAGGAAGCACATAACACACTCAGTGTTCTCCGGCCTCCCTCCCAATCACCTGGATGCTGAGTCATGGAGTCAGGACTTGTCACTGGGGTCAGGTGCTCATGTCACCGACAGCACAGGCTCTGGATTCAGCCGGGCCTGAGCTCGAGTCCTGTCTCTACCTCTTGCGCCCTGGGTGACCTGGAACATGTCCCTTGATCGCTCTGCACCTCAGCCTCCCATCTGTTCTTGGGGCAAAAGATGCGAAGGAAAAGATGGGGTGAAAAATGGCCACCTTGGAGGGTGGAGGAGAGGATTGGATGAGATGAGTCTTTAAGTGCTTGGCCCCGTGCCTGTGTGTAGGAGATCTCGGCACGTAGCTGTCACTGCCATAGAAGCAGCAGGGCAGGGTGGTGACAGGCTCGGTGCCAGGAGTCAGCCTGGCTGGGTGTGAATCTGTGCTCTGCCCCTCCCCGGTGTGTGACTGGGAAAGCTTCTTAACTGTGCTGGGCATCAGTTTCTGCATCTGTAAGATGGGGAGGCTGGTGGTGCCTTCCTCGCAGGGTTGCTGTGAGGATTCAGTGAGTTCCTGTGGGTAAAGCCCTTGCTCACAGTGCCTCCATGTGAGCCCTTCCCACCGTGTTCACAGTGGCTGCTGCTGGGTCTGTCAGCTTCACCCCACCCAAGCTCACCAAAGGCAGGGCCAGTGTCTCCATGCGGGTGACCAGCTCATCCCGTTTTACCTGGGACTGTCCCAATTTCAGCACTGAAAGTTCTGCATCTCAGGAAGCCCTCAGGACCCAGCAAACCAGGACAGTTGGTCACCGTAGTCTCCACCTGTGCATCCTCTGACCCCCAGCTTTGTCCATCGATTTCAGCTCACCTTCACCTCCTCAGAGAGGCTGGGCCTGACCCAAGACATATGTCCCCCACCTGGTCCCTCTGTCACTTGTCACATTAATGTCTCCATTTTTTCCCCAACCTCCCCCCAAGCCTCCAGAGGGGAAGTTCTCTGGAACCAGGGGTCCTGTTCTCCCTCCTCCACAGGACCCCCAGCACCCGGTTAAGATCTGGCACGTAACTGGTACTCAATACGTAAGTAAATGTCATTCATTTATTAAGCACCTGCTGTATGCTAGGCCCTGTCCTAGGCACTGGGGACACTCCTCTGAGCAGGACAGATTCAACGCCCTGGGAAGGGGGCATGGGCAGTGGGCAGAGCAGGGCAGATAGTCCAGTGTGGGTGCATCAGGGGCCCTCCCAGAGGAAGTGGTGTCTCCGCTGGGGTCAGGAGGACGAGCAGGGGTACGCGGGCCACAGGAGGGGAAGAGGCTCCTGGCAGAGCCACCGGCGGAGCAAAGGCTGGGGGGACAGAGGAGGTAAAAGGATCCAGCAGTCAGTGTCCCTGAAAATTCCAGAAACAGAGCCGCCCAAAGGCCGTGCACGGCCAGAGCCATTTCACCCAGGAGGGAGCCAGGCCTGGAGAGGTTAACGGGCCTGCCCGGGTCACCCGGGGTCAGTGATAGCATCGCTGGTCTGGGAGCCCACTGCCCCGGACCCTGGCCGGCCTCCTCGGCCCTGGGGCTTTCTCTGCATCCCGGTCCACCCAGCCGCTGTCACGCTGATCTTTTTTCCTCTTCTCCAGCAATTCCTCTTTCACCTTCCACCTTGGTGACTGAGACAATTTCTCAATATCCAGCCAAAGGGATAATACTTATTGGATTTGATTTCAGTGATAAAACACTTGCTGGCCCAGCCATTCGGGTGGGAGAGCTGGGAAGAGCGGGGCCGGCTGCAGACACACGCATCAGTCTTGCTGCTGTCCCAGCATGAGACCCCAGAGGTGCTGACTGGGGGCTTGGGGCCAGCGGCCCTGGGGTTGGACCCTCTACTTCCAAGCTGCCTGGGGATGTCTCTTCACCCCTGGGAGCCTCAGCTTGTTTCCATGTAAAGTGGGGCACCACCAGGTACCCCGCAGGACTTGTCGTGAGGACTGGAGATGCTGAGAAGCCTGAGAATGGTGTGTGAATTGCCATCTTCCCAGAGCCCCCGGGGTTCCGAGGCCTGACAGGCAGGGGCACGGTGGCCACAGCTGTCTTGGTCCCGCCCCCTTCACAGACAGGGCCCTCACCACCTCCCGAGCCAAACAGCACACCTCAGGGTGGTTCTGTGTGGAAAGAAACGGATCAACACACCCGTCCAAGTTCTCCAGGCCCCAGGACAGGCCCTGCCCATCCTCTGGGCCCCTGCCCTGCATGTCGGGCACTGGGCGGAGACCGAGCTTCGAAGTCCTGGCCCTGCATCCCCGTCCCACCCCCCAGAGCTGCTTCCCCCTCAGGTCTCACCCTCCTCATTGTACAGTGAGGTCATTGCCCCTGCATCTCGGGCTTGTTGGGGGACTCAGACATAAAGGATGCCCGCTGTGCTGCCCCATATTCTGCGATTGCCGTCATCCTTGTTAGCTTTTTCCCCACCTTCTCCTCTGCAGGTTCTCTCGGAGCCGGGAGCTCATCCTTAGGGAGCAGGTCCCTGTTCTTATTTTCCTCCCGTCTGGACTCTGAGTCCCCCTCAACAGGGTTTAATCCCCTTTTCCAGCCTGAGGTTCATTCTTGTCTGTTATTCAATCTAGAGCACTACCGTAGAGATCATCTGGTCCCATTCCATCATTGGCAGGTGGGGAAACAGAGTCCTAGCAGGTCACTCAGAGACTCCGAGCTGAGATTAGAGCCAGGGAAACCCAGTTGAGCCCAGGGCTGTCCACCTCTCCAGGCGACCCCCTTTGGATGCGCCCTCCTCTGAGACCCACCACTGGGGACTCCACACGCAGCCTCTCCCAGTTCAGGAGAGGGCAGGTCCGCTCTGCAGCCTCCGGGTTTCTCCATCTGTGAATCCGTCACAATAATCCCTGCCTCTCAGAGGTGCTGGGAGGCGAGCCTTGCTTGGAATTGTCCCAGTCAAGGAACACTGCCTGGCTAGATACGGAAAATTCAGGAATGGGTTGAGGGGTCAGGCGTGGTGTCTTCGAGGGAGCTAATGAATAAATCACAAGTCATTCAGAGGTGTCTGAAGCTCATCCACCTTCACTGGACTGACCTTCCTCTCTCATGCTCTCCATCCCTCCAGCAGAGTGCAGGTGAGGAATAAATAACAGCAGCTTCCCCACCCCACCACCCGACACACACATCAGCTTCCGTGCAGACCTCACTCACCGGGCTGGCAGGGCCAGAAGCGG
The DNA here is from genome assembly GCF_039906515.1 of Pseudorca crassidens. Lineage (NCBI taxonomy): Eukaryota > Metazoa > Chordata > Mammalia > Artiodactyla > Delphinidae > Pseudorca > Pseudorca crassidens. The sequence continues at coordinate 22,900,337 of NC_090297.1, read as the reverse complement.
GAACCCCAGCCAGCCTCCCCTCTGGGACCGACCACAATCCTAATACCAACAGCTACTGTTTACTGCATCATCTTGTTTCTGTCTCACAAGAAGAAGTGAGTTAAGCACTGTAATTAGCCTCAATTTACAGAATTGTAAGAGGGCCAGACCGTGGCACAGAGGAGCAAAGACAGACTCTGAGTCAAACTGGCATGAGTTTGAATTCCAGCTCTAGCCCTTGACCATTGTGAGGCCTTGAGCAAGTTATTTTAGCCTCAGTTTCCCCATCTCTAAGACGGGGAGTAACAATCTCACCGGACTCTTTTGAGGATCCCATGAACAAGTGGGTCAGGGTCTGGCGTGTAGTAATTATTCAGCACATGGTGGCCTTGTTTATTCATATTATCGTTGTTGCATTACTCCTGTGTTCTTTCTTTCCCCTGTGCCATCCTGGCTGCCTGTGCTGGGAGAACTGGGAAGCTGAAACCAACCAGAAAAAGAGCATGAACTTCAAGTGGCTACAGAGAGTTAAGACTTCCCTGCTGGGGGTCAACACACACAAACACACACACACGCACGTGCGCGCGTGCATGCGCACATGCACACCTGCGTTTTTCCTCCAGCAAGAAAAGGTAGGGTGAGGACTCCTTCCTGGTGGCAGCTCCTGGGCACTCTGCAGTTCCGATGGTTGCAGGCTCCTGGTGTGTTGCCCTGTCTGGGCGGGGTCCCTATTTGCTGGCACTAAGCAGAAGGTAGATGAAGCCTGGGCAGGCAGGAGGCTTGAGTGAGGCTCTTCCTCTTGAGATCCTGATTCCATTCCTGCTTTAAGAATCTATTCTGGACCTGCAGAGTTGTCTCGGCACCCAGCACAGAGCCTGGCACAAAGGGGACATTCAGAAAATATTTATTAAATAAGTGAACAAATTCTAAGATTCTATAGTCCTAGGTACCTGAGACCCTGCTTCTAACACTCTGTTGTTCTGTGGTTCAAGAATCTTAAACTGCCAGTACTTCTAACCAAGGATCCCAGGCTCAAATGCCAAGAAGAGGCAGGCAGAGAATGTGTGTGAGTGAAACGGGCCAGATATGAGTGCCAACACACACACTGTGTGAGGGGCAGCCTGGGAGGGTCTGGGGAGCCCAGTCCCATCATAGCTAGGACCAGTATGAACCCAGTGTGGCCAGATCTTCCGATTTTTCAGGGCAAGGAAGACAGCTGGATTTTTTTTGCCTTTTCTCTTTCTACCTTTTTGTTGCTGTTGTTGTTGAATAGTCTCATTTTTTTTAACTGCCATGTTTTTAAAGATAATAATAGGAGAAACTGTGTGTGGGGTTTATGGGAAGTCTCTGGACCATCTTTGCAACTTTTCTGCAAATCTAAATCTGTTCTAAAAGAAAAAAATTATTAAAGAGAACAAAAACACCACGAGGGCCAAAAGAAATAGAACTGTGAGCTGAATCAGCCCCCCGGGCAACTGTTTGCAAACTCTGTGCTCGATAGCAGTGAAACTAGGCACTAAGCTTGACGTCAAGGCCCAGGGTCTGAACAGCTTACACACTTCCACCTCCTGGTCAGGCCAGGGAGGCAAAGCCCACACCTAGAGACGGAGGCTGGAGAAGTGGGGGGAGAGGCAGAGAAGAGCAGGTGAGGGGCAGCGTGGGGCTGGAGCGGGGGATTCTGGGTAGATACATTAAGTTGAGAGGCCTGGAGGATGTGGAGAAAAGGGGACCCTTGTGTACTGTTACTGGAAATGTCAACTAGTACAGCCATTATAGAAAACAGTATGGAGCTTCCTCAGAAAGTTGAAAATAGAGCTACCGTATGATCCAGCAATCCTACTTCTGGGCATGGATCCCGGTCCAAATCCGGACTCTGCTCCCTACTCGCTGAGTGGCCTCAGGAGAGTCACTTCCCCTCTTCAGGCCTCAATTTCCTGATCTGTAATGTGGAGATAATGATTGCTTGGCCTCAGCTCATGACCCCAGAAGCTACCTGGTCCACCACGTCAGGGCAGAAGGCACAGTTCCTCAGGCCCAGTGCAGCAGGGCTCCCACAGGCAGGCCTGGCCGGCGCCGCAGCCTGGCACGGCCGAGCCTCTGCGTCCAGCCCTGCTGACAGTTGGCCACTCTCACTGGTGACACGGCCCATCGTTCCTGGCATCTCAGCTCTGAGGCTTCTCTCCTTCTCTGTTCTGGGCCTTGCTTCCCTTTCAGAGTCAGGTTCTGCTCCTTGATTACAGCTTGTTTTAGGCAGAAACTTTTGTTGCAAGGGGCAGAGCACGAAGAGTTAAAGCAACAGGTATAGGACTTGTTGGCCCACAGAACTGGAACATACAGTGTGTGGAACTGGTTTCACAGGGTCGGCTGGAGGCAAAAGCTTTACCTGCTTCCTCCCTTCTCTTCGCTCTGCTTCCCTCTGTGTCGACGTCCTTCTCAGACAGGTCTTCTCCCCACTGAGGGGAAAATGACCACCAGCGATTCCAGGCTTAGATGGTCCTTACAGCTTGTGACCCCAGAGGAAGAGGGCCCATCTCCCTCCCAGAGTCCATATCAGAGGATCCTGTTAATAAGAGAGAAGGGAAGGGTCTGGACAAACCCCTCAGAGCTCCTCGCCATGAGCTGATGCACCCTTCACTTCACAGGACCCGGGGAGAATGAGGGTCTGTCTCCCTGATAGGACTGTAGCCCCCACTCCCCAGCCCAAGAAGGTGAACTGTGAGGTCCATGGGGTCAGCAGAGGCAGGGGTGGGCTAGATCAAAGGGCTCAGAAGACAGCAGAAAGTTTAGAAAGGTAGAATCTGCTCCCAGGCTCTCTGATCAAAAACTGGAAGCAGGGCTTCCCTGGTGGCGCAGTGGTTGAGAGTCCGCCTGCCGATGCAGGGGACACGGGTTCGTGCCCTGGTCCGGGAAGATCCCACATGCCGCGGAGCAGCTGGGCCCGTGAGCCGTGGCCACTGAGCCGGCGCGTCTGGAGCCTGTGCTCCGCAACGGGAGAGGCCACAGCAGTGAGAGGCCCGCATACCGCAAAAAAAAAAAAAAAAAACTGGAAGCAAGGACATGACTGGAGGGACTGGAGGACTCGACCTCCCATCACAGTCCTCAGGGCCCCTGGAAGAGGTAATGTCCCTGGCCTTCTCCTGGGCTCTGGGCCTGGCCAAGCTGCCTCCTGCATCTGGGGGTGGACGAGTAAACAACAGGAAGGCGGATGCCTTAGAATAACCCAGGATTTGGGGAAGAAAACATCAGCAAGCAAATCACAAGAGGAGCCAATCAGCAGGCACCTCCAGTCAGCTGGACCAATGAATTCACCCAGTCAGATGAATTCATTTGTTCGGCCAATCACGTGTTGAGTTCTGCCATGAGCTACTATTAAGACACAGTGGGGTTGGCATTGGTGCTGCTTCCAGACTCCCAATGACCCTGGGCCTCTAGGAGTCTCCCCACGTCCCCCACCAGGGGGCATGTCCTTCCCAACACGCAAAGGACAAAATGGCCTTGCATTGGATGGGAGCCTTTCAAGGCGTGCAGGGAGCAGGGGACCACGCCTGACATGTCAGTGGTGCATTGAGACACTCGTGTCTCCAGGCCCCTGATGATGTCAAAATGTTATGACTTCCCTGGAAGAAATGATGAGTGGAACTGAGTGGAATTAAATATCGACCTGACTGGAGAGGCTGCTGCTGAGTGTGTAGCCATGGTGACAGCATCCCTGCTGACTCCTCACTCACCAAAGGGGACAGGGGCAGCCGGGAGAGAAGGAGCCTGTTGGACCCTCCTGGGGACACCCCTGAATTTCTGTCTCATTCAGGTTACTGAGGACCCAACTTTGTTCATTCGCTCCCTCACTCATTCCATATATTTCCCTAGCATCTATTTTGTTCTGAACACCACGACGTGTTCCCTGTCCTCAGAGACCCTATCATCTAGCTGAGGAAGGAGACGTAAATAGATAAACAAATGCATATAGTCAGAAACTGGGATGCTTATTGTGAAGTGAGAGGATAAAACAACATGACGGAGAAGAAAATGGCGGCTTAATCTAGGGGGTCCAGGGAGGGCCTCCCTGAGGGAATATTTGAACTGAGACCAGAAGGGTCAGGAGTCAGACAAAAAGGGAAGAGGAATAGCTTTCCTGGTGGCAGGAACTGCCAAGTGAAGGCACTGAGGCAGGAAGGAGCGTGGGGCTTCCCAGGAACAGGTGCTGCTAGTGTGGTTAGAATGAGGCTGGAAACGGACAAGGACAGGCCAGGGGGGACTACATGTTCTAGTAGTGGCTTATCCCAGGGCAGTAGGGGTTGTGGGAGAGCTTTAAGCTGGTGATGCCACCAGGCCGGTGTTCTTACAGCTCTTTTGTCTGCTCTGTGGAGCGTGGACTAGGGGAGGAGAGGGAAGGGAGAAGAGTGTTCCACGAAGAGGGAGCAGCGCGCAGGCAGGTCAGGCCTGAAGCAGCAGGACGTGTTCCAGGAACTGCCGGAGCCAGTGGGAGCATGGAGGGAGAGGAGGCGCTTGAGATGAGGGTGGGGTTGGGTGGGGCCCTGCCACAGAGGGCTTCACAGGTGTCTGTTCAGAGTATGGCTTTTAAATGGGGGGAAGTGACATGATTCAATTTTTTTAAGTTCCCCTTAAGCTCAGCCTTACTACGTCCAACAGCCACTGCTGACCAAGGTTTTAGGAGGCTGAGCTCCTATTGGATGGGAAGGGGGCGTGGCGGGAATCCTCAGAAAGAGGGGGGCATTGGGGCCCTGGCTCTGTCCTTCTCAGCTGTGTGACCTTGGGTGAGCTCCTGAACCTCTCTGAGCCTCATCTCCCTCCTCAGGAAACAAGGTTGAGACCCCTCACTCCACAGGGCTTCCCTGAGGGCCTGACGAGCTCCTGTGTGTGGCTCAGTCCTCAGTGCTGTCACCCGTGGCATCATGAATCCATCTCCTCCCTGAGGAAGGGGCATCACAATATCGCTGGGAGGCAGAAGGGCCAGGGGTGTCTCTTCCATTTTCGAGATGAGAAAAACGAGGTCCAGGGATAGGAAGTGACTTGCCCAAGGGTGGCGAGTGGCAGGCAGTGCCCAGGAGACAGAGGCTGAGGATGGTGGGCGGTTAGAGTTGGCGCCCTCTGGAGCCCCATGGGCGTGGGTTCAAATCCCGTCTCCTAGTCACCAGCTCAGTGCCTTGATCAGGTAGCCCAACCCCTCTGGGTCTCAGTCACGTCATCCCCAGCCTGTCAGAGGCTCAGAGTGACTGAGGTCACCCCACGTGTGGAGCCCGGCACAGGGAAGAAGCTGCTTAAACTGACAAAAAGGAAGAGCATCAGGGCGAGACAGAGACACTGCCTGGGAGAATCACTCTCCCCTCCTAGGGAGCAGGTGCCCCAAATCCCCCCACTTCTCTTCACCCACTTGGCTCCTGGCAGGATCCACTGTCATTTCTACACAGAGGTAACAGTAACAATAATTATACTGATCCCAATTCTCAGACCCTTCCTCCCAGCGGTGCTTTGCCAGCACCGGTTGCACTCCACCCACCTCCCCAGAAAGAGGGGCACTAAAGGCGGTCTTAGGGCAGGACATCCAACACCAACATGCTATGTGACCCTGAGCAGGGCGTTTCTCATCCTGGGCCTCAGTTTCCCCATCTGCACAAAGCAGGTAAGGAAATAGATACTTATAGAGGTAAGAAGTGTCAGTCACACTGGGCCACTAACCTCTGCGGCTGTTCAGAGGATGTGTGTGTGTGTTGGCCCCTCTGACCTTATCCCTCTCCCTCTCCCCATGTCACAGAGCGACAGCCTCCATGACCTCCTGCCATTCCTCAAAGAGGCTTTGCCTCTTCCAGCCTCAGGGCCTTTGCACTTGCTGTTTCTTCTGCTTCTGCTTCCCTCAGGTGTCACCAGGTTTGTCCCTTCATTTCTTTCAGGTCTCAACTCAGACATCCCTTAGAGTATCACCCACCCCAGCCTATCACTCCTTGACCCCCTGAATTTGTCCCCCACAAACTCCATGTGTTCAAATCCTAACCCCCAGTACCATAGAATGTGACTGTACTTAGAGATAGCACCTCTAAAGAGGTGATTCAGTTAAAATGAAGCCCTTAGGAGGGGCCCTAATCCAATCCAAGAAGAGATTAGGACACACAGAGAGACACCAGGGATGTGTGTCCACAGAGGAAGACACAGCAAGAAGGTGGCTGTCTGCAAGCCAAGGAGAGAGGCCTCAAAGAAACTAGATCTGCCAACACCCTGATTTTAGACTTCTAGCCTCTATAACTGTGAGAAAACAGATTTCTGTTGCTTAAGCCACCCAGTCTGTGGTATTTTGCAAACTAATACAGCCCTCAACCCAATTTTATTTTTCTGTGTAGCACTTATCAGGTCTGACATTATTTATATATACATATTTCTTTATTGTTTGTCCCCTCCTCACCCCATACAGTAGGAACTCCACGAGGTCAGACACTTGGCTGGTTCTGTTTCCAGGAATCGTAGGCACATAGTAGGTCCTCAGTAAATGAAGAAGTTGGAGCCGGACACCCCTGAGTTCAAGCTCTAGCCCCGTCACTCCCTTACACTGTAGCCTTGGACTGGATCCTTGACCTCTCTGGATCCTTGACCTCTCCTCCTTTACAGAGGAGCCCAAGGTGTCTCCTCTGTAAAATGGACCTAATAATCGTGCCAGACTCAGAAGGGGGTGTGACACTATGGAGGATTGATGCAGTTGCCTAGTGCAGCGCCTGGTGCGTAACATATGCTCCAGAAATAAGAGATAAGTTGTTGCTGTTCTCTTAACAGTAGTAAGTCCATTCATTCATTCATTCATTCCATAAACACATACTGACACTTTTTCTGCTGCCAGATGCTGGGGACATGGAAAATCAGGCTTGGCTTCTGACTTAGAGGTGCTCCCAGGTTAGTGGGGGAGACAGACCGGGGGATCGGAAATGAGGGTCCATGAGCAGAGACAGAAATAGGCTCCTCAGGGAAGGTTCACAGAGAAGAGGGTGTTGGGATTGGGTCTTGAGGAGTGAGTAAGAGCTCGCCAGGCCAATAGGGAGGAGAAGGGCATCCAGGCAGAGGAAAGGGCAGGTGCAAGAGCAGGGGCAGGTCCTTGCCTGGTGTGTACCTGTGCCTCTGCGTGGCTGGTGCAGGGCCAAGGAGTTTGGAACGTGATCCAAGGACACCATGGAGCCTGGGAAGGATTGATAGCAGGAGGGAACCAGTCAATTTTGTGCTGTGGAGGATCATTGCAGGGCAGAGTAGAGGGCAGGCTGGAGTGGAGGTACTGGAGGGCGGAGAGGGTGTCAGTGCATAGAGCTGGAGCATGGCGGTGGGGGGTGGGGGCAGTCAGCCAGAAGACCAGAGAGGAGCCCAGTGGTGAAGATGGGCCCCAGGTCAGCTCTGGAGAAGCATCCAGACCAAGGGGCTTGATGTGGAAGTGCCTGAGCTGCAGGATGGGTCTCCCAGCTAAGCAGAGCTGGACTGACAGGTAGGGCTCCATGGCTTTGGGGTCAGAGAGCTGAGGTGGGTCAATCAGGATGTCACCTTCATAGTTCACAGGGAGTCAGGAAGGAACATTCTGTCAACCAGAACAGGAAACTTGACAGGACTAGAGGAGTTTCTTTCCACAAGAAAGCCAAAGGAAAATTTGTTTCCATGACACATGTTTTCAGGAGCCCATGTGACTGTTTTTGCACTGGAAAGCCATGAATGGAAAATTCCACCTGCTGAGACAGACACTTCCTCCTCCAGGCACTAAACAATGGAGAAAGCTTCTGTCCTGAGTTTACTGGTGCCTGAAACCCTACCATTTGAACTTCATTCCTAAGGCTCGAGGCTTTGTCCTTTGTTAAAACGCAAACAACTTCACAGAAGTCGTGTCTTCAACACAGACTTATTTTCATTAATTCAACAAATATTTATTGACTTCTTGCTCTTAACCAGGCAGTACCTAGAGACTGGGAACAAAGAGATTAGTTAAGACTTGTCCAGGTCCATACCTTTGTTTTTAAATGATTTAAGAAGACAATGTAGGTGATACAAGCAAACTTTAACAGTTCATGAAGCAGGAAGTCTTCGTTCCCAAGAGTCCAGAGAACTGCAAAATTGGGCAGAAGGCAGGAGGCATTTATAAGATAAAGAATAAGGAACAAGGAAGAGAAAACCAGAAAATGAATGTAGAACAAGGACGAGAAAAGGAGAAAATAAATAAGGAACAAGGAAAAAGCATAAAGCCCAAAGCTGGCTTGGCCTCTGAGGATTGGTGTAGTAGGTATACTGCATTTCTGGTCAAGTGGAGCATTTATAGGGACACAAAAGTTATCTGGGTTTCGTTATGCTCATGTGACACCTTGGGCAGGAGCGGCTCCATCTTGGGCCTAGAGATTTATTTCAACACCTTCAAGGAACTGGAAAGCTCTGTGTGTAGGGAGTGGGCAGGGGACAATAGAAAACTTGATCATAATGGTGCAGCAAATGGTGCTGGGAGCACCCAGCAGAGGTGACTCGTTTCGTAGTTGCAAAAGGTGAAGCTTCAGCTGCAATCTAAAGGGTGAAGGGGGGTGGAGTGGGGATGGAGAATCCCAGCTCGGGGCACAGCCAGGGAGATGGATGGAGTCATGAGCCACGATGGCGGGGACTCCCTGCCTCTCAGCAGCCTTGGACATGAGGCAGGACATTGGAGATGGGGCTGGAGCAGCAAAGAAGACTTCTCATTGATTGGATGTTATTACCCATCTCAGGTGGTGGCATCTGTCACAACCTTTGCTGGCCCCCACCCCCCAACTTCCATCTCACCTCTGTCCAACGAGCCCACCACACTCTCCCTGAGGGAGCTGCCTCTTCCCACCCTCCGTCATGTGGTATGAATGACTCGCTCTCAGCTCCCGAGGTGGGGTCTGATTGGCTTAAGCCATCAGCCTACCTCATCCTGCTGGTACATGATTGGTTCAGGGCAGGGCACATGACCCAGCTCAGGCCAATGAGAGGCGAGATGTTTGCTGGAGTTTCTGGGGAAAGGATCGCTCGCTCTCCTCTGGGGGAACTCCCAGAAGGGACCCGCGCTTTTCTTCTGGCTCCAGGGAGTGAGGGGCACGAGGGGCCAGGGGTGAAGGCAACACTGGAGGAGAGAATGTCAGAGAGGTGGAGCCTGGCTGGATCTACCTTTGCTGGTTCACTGAGCCAGCAAATTCCCACATTTGTTTAACCCGTTTATTGTTACCTTCAAGTGAAAAGTTCCTAACTGGGGCAGGGCATTTCTGGAGGACAGAATTGGATAGAGCTGGAAAAGAAGCAGACAGGGGTGCTCCGACCAGGGGTGGGGTGGGGGTGGTCTAATCCCCTTTCTTTTTTATTCCATCTCCATGTACAGTACTTATGAGTCAAGATCTTTCCCCAGAAAATATTCCCTGACCCCATCACTGCCCTAGCTCCTCGTTGGAAAGCCAAGGTGTCAGGAATCCTAGGTTCTATCCTAACCCAGCCAGTTGCCTGACTGTAGGGCTCAGGGTGAATCATACCCCCTCTCTGGTCCTCCATTTGTGATTCGCCCACCAGCCCCCAGACTGAGCTCTAGGGCAATATCCAAGAAGCCCCAGAGCCCAGGGCAGGCCTGGCACAGAGCAGATGTCAGTTGGGTTGTTGACCAATTAATGTGCGAGCTGTACCTTCCTGCTCTAACCTCCTATGTCAGGGACCAGCTGCTGCTCCTCTGTTCACCCAGAATGCCTCCTGGAGACCAGCCCCATGTTAGAGCAGCAGGAAGGGATTTAGCATGCAACCTGCATGGTTCAGCTCACACAGAACCTCTAGTGCTGTTGAAGGCTCACTGAACCACAATTGGAGGAAGAAAAAATTCACCAAAACCTCAACCCTTTAGTTTCCATTTGCAGCTGATCTGGGCAGTCAAGCTCTAAGACTCTCTCCTCAGTCTGCTCACTGCAGGCAATGATGAAGAGCCCATGCCTGGAGACAAGATTCAAAGACTGAAGTAAATCAATGGGGGTCAGCCTAGGTTTATTCCTTTAAAACAGCAGAGCCACAGCTCTGCTCTGCTGGGTGGCATGGATTGCATCTCAGAGTGCAGGACATGTGTCTGTATTCACAGGCAGGATCAGAGAAGAAAGGAGTGGAGGGACCCACCTTCTTCCATGAGAAAGGATACAACCCCAAGGGCACTGAAGGGTGAGTCAGGGGTTCAATGGGATCCTATGTATGTGTGACATGTGTGTGTGTGTTATGTAGCTCTTGTGTGAGATGTGAGGGTGCGGCATCAGTGAAAGTGGTAGAGGAAAAGGAGGAAGTAGCGGATGATGATGTGAATTCCAAGGTAAGTATCTTGAACTTCATCCTGTGAGCACTGTACCCCACCACACACACACACACACACACACACACACACACACACACACACACACGCCAGAGGAATTTTTAAGGTGTGCCCGGCAGTACAAAAAGACATTGCTTAGGCATAGGACATACTCCTTCTGTTCCAGTTTTACTCTAATACACGGAAATATCCATTGCTTTGTATTTTATATTAAAACAATCATGGGTATAATATAGAAAGCAAAATGTGCATATTTTTGAAATATTAAATTGGAGAGTTCAAAGAACGTGTGAGCTTGTGGTTAGGGGTCTAGATGAAGCACTGTCTACATTCAGACCTTTTGGTAATCTGGGTGTTCCCATCTCATGACGCCATTAGCAAGAAACCCCCAGTTTCTCCTCCGGGGTCGGGGGGTGGCGGGGGAGAGGGGACGCGGCGGATGGGGCTCTGTCCGCGGTGCTGAAGCAGGATTAAATCATTCCAACGGGTGAGTTCAGACCTTAAAGCTTCTGGTCTATTTCTATCTCTTGGAAGGGGATGAAGGGGGAAGGCTCAGAGAAGACTCTCAAGAAGTTGAGCAACGCTGAAGGCTAGGGAGTGAATATTCCTTACTACTTACCCTTCAGTTCAGGGGACAGAATCCTCAGAGCAAGGTAGAGATGGAGGTTAATGAGGAAAGCTGGAGGAACAAGATTAGAGCAATTGTGTGTGGCCTTCACAGACTTCACGGAAAATATTTTCTTGAGTTTGGAGATTTTTTTTTCACTTCTTAAGAACGATCCAGTGTTCTTGAAGAAGGAAAGATCCCCAATGACCTTCTCTTTGTGTGCGTGTGTGTGTGCGTGTGTGTGTACACATGGGTATGTATCTGACTGCATGTAATAGATTCTCTGTGTGATGATACATCTCTCATATTACACAATCGGCATCTCACAATTCAGTTACTCAGGAGGGAGAATCTAGGACAAATCTTTAGCTTGCATTTTATATCAGTTCAAAAATGTGTGCATTCGGACTTCCCTGGTGGCGCAGTGGTTGAGAGTCCGCCTGCCGATGCAGGGGACACGGGTTCGTGCCCCGGTCCGGGAAGATCCCACATGCCGCGGAGCGGCTGGGCCCGTGAGCCATGGCCGCTGAGCCTGCGCGTCCGGAGCCTGTGTTCCGCAACGGGAGAGAGTCCACAACAGTGAGAGGCCCGCGGACCGCCAAAAAAAAAAAAAATGTGTGCATTCCATGATCATTTTGAAATATATAGAAATATCGAATTACTATGCTTATAACAGGAACTAATATAGTGATATAGTGTTGTAGGTCAATTATACTTCAAAAACAAACAAACTCATAGCAAAAGAGATCAGGTTTGTGTTACCAGAGGCAGCGGGTGGGGTGAGGGGAAATTGGATGAAGTCAGTCAAAAGGTAGAAACTTCCAGTTATAAGATGAATAAGTACTAGGGATGTAATGTACAACATGATAAATATAATTAACACGGCTGTATGTTATATACAAAAGTTATTAAGAGAGTAAATCCTAAGTTCTTATCACAAGGAAACTTTTTTTTTCTATTTCTTTAATTCTGTAACATATGAGATGATCAATGTTCACTAAACTTATTGTGATAATCATTTCATGATGTATATAAGTCAAGTCATTATGCTGTACACCTTAAACTTATACACTGCTGTATGTCAATTATATCTCAATAAAATTGGAAGAAAAAAATTTAATAAAAAATAAAAATTAATCAATTTTTAAATGTGTGCCTCCTAGGTTTTTTCAACTCCACCCATAGTTTTGTGGTCATAGCAACCACGTAGATCTGCTAAGAAGAGCAAGCTCTGGCATCCCTGAGGGAAGAGTTCCCCTCTTGGTGGGTGCTGAAGGGAAAGCCTAAAAGGATTTCATAATCCCAGGGAGCTGGAAAGCCCACAGCTCAGTTCATCCATCCTTCTGGCAGACAGGGTCCCTGGTTATACTTCATGACCAGCCCATCAAGACTGTAGGGAAGGTCCCCTCACCCCAGCCCCTCAGTCCTCAACTGCTCTGTCCTCCAATCTTGCTGGGCCTGTGAGGCCTGGGAAACTCCAGCCTGAAGATGATGTGGCGCTGGCCAACTCTGATGGGTGGTCAGAGCCTCGGCTTCAGGCATCTGGGTTGGAATCTGGGCTCCACTCACCCACGGTGGGATTTGGGGAGTGTTGTTTCATTTGATGTCGTTGCTGATCCTGGTGAGTGCCCCATCACCCCCTCTTCCATCTCTCTAACATCATACCTATTGTTTATACATGTGACAGTCATTTGATCATGGCTGGCATTGGCATTTCTTCCTGATGGATGCAATGACTTTAAATTTGCCTTCTTGTTATTTTAATCCGTTTAGCTACCATTAGCACATGTATTGTTGTACTCACTAATAGAATTGCTGTTAGCCAAATAAGAATAATTCCTGCTATAGTCAACACAATAAAAATGTGTTATCTATATTTCTTTGCATGTGTTATCTGGGTTTCTGTGCTTCTTCAGGTTTCTGTCAACTTGGACAAACCCACCTGCTCCTCTACTTGAACAAGCTCTCTTGTCTTCCTGTAGCCACAGTCACTGGGATGGATCCTACATCCCCTCCTGAAGAACACACAGATTGGTAGATTTACAGCTACTTACTCTGTTTATGTGGCCACTCTAGTTACTGTGTATTGAGAACTTACTCTGGGCCAGGCATGGCGCTAAGCACTTTGCCAAGATTATCCCTGAGACAGAGGCACCATGCTTATCCCCATTTTACTGATGTGGAAACAGGTTTACAATGGTTGAATGATTAGCCCAAAGGCCCCCATAGGATGAATAGATAAGCTGGCCTTTGATCTTGGGTCTTTCTGATTCTAGAGCCCACACTTCCTGCTTGCATTTTATACCATTGAACAGAGATAGTCATCCCCCTCCAGACGTTCCTTCTCTCTTTGCCCTCCTCTTCCCCTCACCCCCTATTCTTCCTCCCCACCCCTTTATAAATCACCACTTTCTGCCTTTCCCTTCCTTCAGCTCTTGCCCACAGCCCAGCACTCTGCCAAGATCCCTTTGGGCAGGCACCCTGAGATTTGACGTTCCATGTCACTTGCTGGGACAGCAAGAGGGAAATGGCTTCAGAGACAACCTCACCTTATGCGGAGAAAATCCAGATTCAAACCCACCCTGAAACCCCTTTGCTGCTCCAGGGCCTCTTGTCTAGGAGACGATACATTGGTTTCCCTTCACTCCTTCTAGCAGCTCAGATGTGGAACTAGCTCTACCCTCAGCATCACCTTGCTGCAGATGTGTGCGTGATGACACTGTCCCTGAGGTTACTTTCACACAATTGTGTCAAGGAACTTCTTATGGACATCACGTGATTCTCACATCATCCTAGGAAGTAGAGCATTATACCCCTTAAGTGGGGAAACTGAGGCTCGAAGTGATTTTTTTTTTTTTTTTTTGGAAGCTGAAGAATTCTAGAGGTCATTAGTCTTCTAGTTCACAGATAAAGAAACTGAAACCCAGAGAGGGGTCTCCAGCAAGAGAGGCAGAACAAGCATCTGATCCCAGGGTCTCTAATTTCCAGGCCAGTGTCTGTAACAAAATGGCAGGCACAACCTGTGAGTCAGTCCAGGGTGTTGGTTGTTTTTTGTTTGGGTTTGGTTTTAGTTTCAGCATGACTCCCATTTTGCCTGGTCTTCTGAGAAGTTGGGGACTGTTGGGGGCAGACCTGTTTGGATTTAGACTTGAGTCCCAGGTTTGCCACTGACTCACTGTGCATGACCTTGGGCAGCCTTTCCTTTGCCTCTACACACCTCGGTTTTCTTATGTGTACAGCGATCTTTCACAGGACCAGGTCGCTGAGTTTGAGTCCCCCATCATTCTGGACGTACTCAGAGTATCCCATTCCCTCAGGAGTTTCAAAACTGGACATGGTCTCCATGACCTCTTGGCTTGGGAACATCTGCTTCACTTCCCCAGCAATGATTTTATCTCCTCCTGCTGGAAACTCTGCTCCATGTACTTGGGCTGAATAAGTTGATTTCTAGAAATTACCGTTTCATGGGGCTGCTCACATCAGAAGCAGGTAGTTGTTCTGAGGGATTCTGCACGAGCCCCAGAGTCCATCTGGACAAATCCAGCCCTCCAAAGCAACATCTGCTGGCTGGTGGCATTGAATTATGTCACACTATAATAGCATCTCCCTGGGCTCCTGTAACCTTTATTTAACTGAAGTTGGAATCTCCCACCAAGAGACCCACTTCCCTGTCTGGGGACTTTTCCTGGCAGGAGGCATCCTGGGAACCAACTGCGATGGTGTTATAGAGGGCAGAACAGGTATCGATGGCAGAGGGAGGTGCCTCAGGACCTGGCAGGGGGGTCAGGAATAGGTCCCCCGATAGGAGAGGAGGAGGCAGGGGTTCAGAGGGCCACACCGATGGGATAATTCAGTTCACAGGGTCTGTCACCCAGCGTAGGTGCCCTGGAGATTCATGTCATCATTTACCCATTTACTTTCTCACTCCCTCACTCAGCAAACACTTCTTGGCCGGTGATGGGCCGGGTAATGTGCCAGGTGAAGGGGACACAGGGGTGATGAAGAGCTTGCCTTTACCCTCAAAGGGCTCACAGTCTGGAACAGGAGACAGAGGGTCTGCCTCAAGAAGTGCAAGAAAAGACACCAGGAGCAGATGGAGGGAGCGCGGAACTGCCTCAGGGGCAGGTGGGGCGGGCATGGGCCTTAGGGTGGGGCCCCCAAAGTGGACCCTGAGACAAGGGCTCTGGTGCCGGTAGTTCATCTGGGGGCTGAGCCCAGGGAGCACGAGTGAGGACATGGAGAGACTGAGCAGGGCAGGGAGGAGAGCCAGCGAAGCCTGGGCTCATGAGTGGGTTACAGTGGTGGGCACTGGGGCTCAGTCCTGCTGGGGACGCTCTGAGGAAAGAATAAAATAAATTCAGGCACTTGAGGTGGGAAGATGTCAGCACGCCCAGAACTTTCTGTAGCTGCGGGAGAACTCAGAAAGTCGAGGGGGGATGAGGTGGGGGATCAACAGCACCTGCTATGGCGTCTTAGAGAAGCTGACATTTGAGCTGGGTTTGAAGCGTGACTCGGAGTTTTGCAGCTGGAGCAGGCGTGGGGAGCAGCTCATCCAGGCAGCGTGAAGAGTATATGGATGGGAGGGGAAGAAATAAAAGTGGCTCAGAGGAGTTCAAGAAAATAACTTTTTTTTTTTTTGCGGTACGCAGGCCTCTCACTGCTGTGGCCTCTCCCGTTGCGGAGCACAGGCTCCGGATGCACAGGCTCAGCAGCCATGGCTCACGGGCCCAGCCGCTCCGCGGCATGTGGGATCCTCCCGGACCGGGGCACGAACCTGTGTCCCCTGCATCGGCAGGCAGACTCTCAGCCACTGCGCCACCAGGGAAGCCCTAAGAAAATAACTTATTTTAAAATTAATCATGGGGGAGATTTGAGCAGTCTTTTTGCAGGGAAGCCTTAGGTAGTGGAGTTGGGGGAGTTGACAAATGAGAGAGAGAGACAGAGACAGACAGAGACAGGGAGAGAATACTCAGTAGGGACAGACCTTGGCAAAGTTAGAAAGGAATAGATCCAGAGGACAGAAGAGTTGTCTTCCACCAGAAGAGAAATTTTCTCTTCCTGAGCTGGCTGAGAACAGGCTTAGCCGTAGGAGAGAAGGGAGCATTCGGGAAAGTCAGTTACCTGTTGGGAGTGAAGGAGTTGATGAGTGGGATGGGAGAGGGCTTGTGAAGGTGGAGGACTTGAATAGCCCTTGAAGGCAGGTAGGGGAGTGGAGCAAATTACAGGAAGGCCGGAAGGATGGGCGGTGCTGGCGCCAGCTTACGTTGGCACTGGCTCCCTGGCGGTGTACTCATTGAGGACAGTTTTCCTGATGGCTTCCTGGCAGCTCAGAACAGGAGTTGAGAAAGCAGATGGTTGCATTGGAAAATGGCTGGGGTTTGGCACGGCAGGGTGGCAAGAGGAGAATGCCAGCCCCCTGCAGGCACAGGAATCATGAGGGTAGGCCTTACTGGCTTCCCATCTCCTCTATCCTTGCCCCAGGAAGAAGAATGGGTGATAGTGAGGCCCTGGACTGTCATTCAAGTTCTGCTGTCCACTTTCTGTGTGACCCTAGGCAAGTCATTTCCCCTCTCTGGACCTCCATTTCTATATGTTGACTCAGGACTTCTCAACATCAGCGCCATTGGCATTTGGGGCCAGATAATTCCTTACTGTGGAGAGCTGTCCTGTGCATTATAGGATGTTTAGCAGCATCCCAGGCCTCTGTCCACTAGCTGCCAGTAGCACAAACACACACCCTTGTTACCACCAAATGTCTTCTAAGAAGCAAAACTGCCGCAATTGAGAACCACTGTACTAACTGGAATAAGAAAAGGAAGACCTGTCCGGCCAAACCATGTGAAAATGGTTCTTATGAGGAACACGTAAAATACTGGGAACTGAGACTGGGAGAAAATCTTTGACAGTGATTAGAGAAGTATGAGTAGTTATTTATCACAGCTTCTGCTCCATTTCCCACCTGTAAAATACATGGTTCAGAGGCTGAGCTGGGTCTAAAATCCAGGCACCCTGTTTCCAAGGTCCAGGCTTTTTCCATGCTACCAGTTTGGTGAAATTCCACCTTTTCCCAAGGCACCCTTGGAGGATGCCACATCCTTGTCTTTGCACCGTGACAAGAGGGACCTGAAATAGGCAGAGGTGAGGAGAAAGGCAAAGACGGTAAGAACAAAAGAGAGCCCAAGTCTTCCAAGGGTTGACGTGGAGATAGCAAAGGAAACCAGGGTGGAGAGTATTTGAGTCAGGGTCCGTTCAGGAGGCAGAGAAGCACATCAGTAATCCGAACATGGAAAATTTACTGTAAACAAGTGTTAATTAGGAAAAGGGGGTTAAGGACTAAAAGGAGTAAAAAGGATACTGAAGAAGAGATGAATGGCAAATGTAGGGAAATTTTACTACCTCTAGGAATGACTGAGGGCGTGGCTGGAGCTGGTCCCTCCAGGGCCCCCTATTGACAGATATTAGCATTGCACCAGCTGGCCGGGAAGAAATGTTCACGGGGTCCAGCTCCAGTACCACAAAGCAGGGCAAAGAAGGGTAGACTTGGAGCTGAGAGAAAATAAAGTGACAACAGCCACAATCCTTACCTTGGGCTAATCAGCTTCCACGTACACCTTTCATGCACTTTGGAACTTCATTCACAACACAGCAACTCCGTTTCCACCTAACAGGGCACAGTTATCTTTTGTACAAATAAAGAAGTTCTCACACTTGCCTCAAAATAAGGAGATACGCAGTTGAACGTCTTTTTATCCATTGCTGGCTGTATGAATGACTCCTCAAATTCAGTACAGCCACCCTGAATATTCTGTTCCCTAAAGACTAAATTCTAAAGTTAACTTCCAAGAACTTATATAAAGATAATAATGGGAAGAAGGAGAGAGGAGAAGAAAATGGTTAGCATACAGATATAAGTTTATAAACATAACAAGCAAAGCTACTACAGTCCTCATTTCTGTAATTGGTCAAAGTCATAATTTATATTTATTGCTTCCTTCTTCCACTACCTGTTTCACATTTCCCCCACCCTCAACCAGAACCTCAGCTGGTTGGAATTTTTTACCAGGAAGAGTGAACCAAAACTTCATTCCTGAATGGCATGAATCCTCAATTATTCTGCTTTTTGGGGTTGCTGGAGTTTTTCAGTAATATTTACAATTGGACACGGAAGTATTAAGGGGTGCCCCAGAGAATACCCTGAGTTCCATACACAGTCCTCTGTACTCTCATTGTGTCGCAGCAACCCAATTTCCCCTTATTAATCAGGATCAATCCTTCTATGCAGTTAGAGTAACGCTTTTTTTGGCTTCAGTGTTTGTTCAGTGACATAAGGATCTCAAACGGCTACACAGCAGTCTCACCCTTCTGCTCACTGGAACCACTGTTGCATCCTCTGGTACGCCCCCTCAGGAACAGAGATCTCCAAGCCAGTAGAGCTCAAATTTGCTACGACAAGAAGGAACAATTCTGCAAGTGGGTGATTAAGAATGAAAGTGAGAAGTACTAGTTGTCATTTATTGCTTCTTGGCTCCAAATCCACCCTTCAAGACCTGCCCGTGGTACTAGAACATCTTTCCTTACAAGGATGATGTTAATCTTTGTCCATAGGTGGCACCGGCAGGGCACAGGACATGCTACCTGATGCCAGTCACCTCTGCTTCTTGCTCCTGCAGCACCTGGTCGTGTGCAGGACACTCAGCGGAGCACGCCCCTCATGGCATCAGTGGCAAGCCCACAGCTGGCTTCTGAAAGGCAAGGTTGACGGGAGCCCCAGCTCACTTCCAAGAATATCCCCAGTCTTCCCTATACCCTAACCCTGACCTTAACCCCAACTCTGTGAGGAGCTTCTTAGCAGCCAGTTCCCTAGCTGGCTTCTCAGCATGTTCAACAGCAATTCCCATAGCCAATTTCTGAATGGCATCGGCCCCTCAGCAGGCCATTCTCTGCCCACTAAACTTGGCCCACCATTAGACTACCTCTGGCCTGGACAACCCAGTGACATTTTCTGCCATCCAGTGGGCTGTATCCATGCTCTGTCCAATGGCCTGAATTCCACCCATGGGGAGGATCCTCCCTCCCTCCCAAGTTTTATTCCTTGCATACTTTCCTTCCATCTTAGTGGAATTCTTTGAGCTCTTTTTGTTCCCCTTTAGTTAATTTAATGTAGTTTCTGTCTCTTGCTTGGACCTTGGCTGACACAGAACACTCCCATTTCCACACCTTGATTAATGGACCCATGTATTCTAATGATGAGGGAGGCAGCCTCATACAATTGTGTCTGATTCAAAGCATATATTGCATTCTTTCAGGATTTGTCTGCCAACTAGTGCCATACCTGAGCCTTCAGGATGCCATTCCACCTTTCAATGAGGCCATCCACTTCCGGGGGATGCGTTATATTGTAAAACTAATGAATTCCATGGGGATGAGCCTACTGCTGCACTCCTTTGTTATGGAATGAATTCCTTGAGAAGAGACATTCTGGGTAGAATACCATGATGGTGGCATTCTGTGTGTATGCACATGGTGGTGTGGATAAAGGCATTACAGGCAGAGACAGCAAATTTATAGCCAGAAAAAAAATTCTATTCTAGTAAGGAAGTATCTCTGCCCCATACGTGACGGAAGAGATACAATGAAATCAACCTGCCACCAGGTAAGTGGCTGGTCTCTCCAGGGAATGGTGCCGTATCATGGGCACATGTTGGTCTTTTCTGTCGAAAGATTGAACACCCAGAAGTGGCAGTGTCCTTAGTAAGGGGAAATTCATGTTTTTGAGCCCATGCATATCGTCCATCCCTGCCACTATGGACACTTTATTCACAGTACTATTGGACAAGAACAGGGGCCACTGGATAAACAAGGTAACTGATACCACAAAGCATGACATGTTGTTCATCTGATAATTGAAAGCCCCCAGGGCAGCCGATTCCCATTAGTGAGCATTCACACGGGACACAGATCTTCACAGTCTATGCCCATCCTGAAGAGTCCATCCTCATACCTCTTCCCCAGAATTCCTTGTCGCCAATATTCCAAACCCATTCTTTCCAAGTCCCTTACCATCCAGCCAAACCATACCATTAACAGCTGCTCATGGGGACTTCCACTGGTGGTCCAGTGGTTAAGAATCCGTCTTGCAATGCAGGGGATGCCGGTTCGATCCCTGCTCAGGGAATTAGGACCCCACATGCCGTGGGGCAACTAAGCCCGCGTGCCACAGCTAGAGAGAAGCCCACGCACTGCAACTAAGAGCCTGGGCAACACAACGAAATATCCCGCATGCCGCAACTAAGACCCAACACAACCAAAAAATAAATTAATTAATTTTTTTAAAACTGCTCATAAATCAGTGTAGATTCATACTTCATATCCAATTCCAAAACAGACGACCAAATACACTGCTTAAAGTTCTACCCACTGAAAAGATTTTCCTTCACCGCTGTCCTTCAGGGTCACCCCCTGATGATGTTATAATGCTGCAGTCTTCTACTCTGGGGTGGTACTCACATATCATGTAGCAGCAGCATCTGTAAACCAGGCTTGAGTTTGTATTCCTCAGCTAACTGGCCATAAGGAACTGCCCACAAAGCCATCGGCATGATATGAGGAAGAAGAGGCAATGAAGCGGGAGTCTGAATCATTGAATCATACAACTTACTCATATCTTCCAGACTTGCCCAAGCGTGGTCTCTCTCTTTTTTTTTTTTTTGCAGTACGCGGGCCTCTCACTGTTGTGGCCTCTCCCGTTGTGGACCACAGGCTCCGGACGCGCAGGCTCAGCAGCCATGGCTCACGGGCCCAGCCACTCCGCAGCATGCGGGGTCCTCCCGGACCGGGGCACGAACCTGTGTCCCCTGCATCGGCAGGCGGACCCTCAACCACTGCACTACCAGGGAAGCCCAAGCGTTGTCTCTTTTATACCACTTCCACCTGACTGTAGATTGCTGCTACACAGAGTTAAATTTATGGCTAGCTGTGTTAGAGGAATCCTAAATGGGGGTCAGGCTGCATGGTCACCTGCTGTAGTCTCTTACCACAGACCAGTAGAAAGCTAGAAGCTGTTTCTCAGAAGAAGAAGTGTTATCTGCATAAGAGGGAAAGATTTACTCTAAAATCCTGGAAGTCGCCACTGTGATCCTCAGGCCTTGCCTGAGACCATACAGCATTCCTATTTGCTATAAAATCTTTGACGATCATCAGATCTCATGGATTATAAGAGCCAAGCGGTAGAAGGACGTGTACTAAAGCCTTAACTTGCTCTTTTCCTTTGGCGCACACTCAAAACTGGCAGTCTCGCAGGGATTTTGCCAATGGGTCAAAGAAACACACACAGCTGTGTTTCTCCGAAATCCGAAAAGCCTACCAAGTGCCGTGCCTCCTCTTTTGAGGTAAGTCGCATAGAGTGCAGCAGCTTGACTTTCACCTCAAAGAGGATACCTCAATGTGTTCCATACTATTGAGCCCGCAGAAACCTTACTGAGACAGCGACCTTTGAAATGTTGTGGTATTTATTTCCCACCCTTTCATTCACATATGCTGTTCTTGCTACCTCCTGTTCACCAAAAGCGATAAGCTTATCATCAGTGTGGTGTACCCGTGTGATGCTTTGTGGAATGTCAAGATGATCACGTTATCTGTGGACCATATAATGGCAGAAAAGCAAGAGAACTGACGTAGCTCTGAAGCAAGACTGTGAAGGTGTATTTTTGGCCTTTCCAGGTAAAGAAAAACTGGCTTGGCGGTCCTCACAAGTTGGTCTGGAGAAAAAGGCAGTATCCAGGTCAATGGCTACATACTAAGTACTATACTGGGTTGCTCCCGTAAACATACTATATCTGGGACAGCAGCTGCAGTTGGAGTCACCGCCCGATGAAATGGATGAATAATCTAGTCATTCTCCAAAACTCATCAAATGTCTGCATAGGCCAAACAGGAAAGTTAAATAGGAATGGGATGGGAATCACCACCTCTGTGTATTTCAGCCTTCACCAGTCTCTGAACTTTCCCCAGGAATAGAGAATTGCTTCCAGTTCACTATCACGGTAAAAAGGAACTTCCGGTGAGAACTTCCTTCCACAAGTGCCCTCACTTCATGAGTCAGAGACCCAAAGTGGGGATTCTTCCAGTTGCCAAGCACGGCTACTTCAATTATACAATTCAGGAAATGGGGAAGTGACCCACCGGACACACCTGAGCTGAGTATCTATCATCCGACTACCTAAGTTTTCACTTTGACCGGTAGCCTCAGTGGCATTTTGCATTCCCAGGAATTATCATAAATTCAGAGCAGTGTCTAGTAATCTCCAAAGATCTGAGTACCTTCCTTTCCCAAGTGTAGTCATCTAGTAAACGGCCAAAGCTCCCTCTGGTGAAGGCTTGGAGGAAGATTTATGGTACATACTCATAGCACTGCTGCAGGAATCTTCTTCAAGGGGCCTGGCCTCCTCTTCAATAAAGGGGCTCTAACCTGTCTCAAAACGAAGAGAGGCCACCACTCACCGATGTGGCGAGTCAGCGCAGGTTTTGGCTGGTTGGTTGGTTGATTTTTTTTCTGTTATGTAAATCAAACAATACTCTAGTAGGCTGTCCACCTAGTTCCTTCCTCGGGATGCGCTGATCCATTAGTCACTACCAAAGATCTCTGTTGGCCAAGGCATTCTGATTACTGGTACATCCCTGCTGCCATTCATGGTAAATGCACTCACCTTGTCTTTGGCTATTAAGTACTGCCACTTAGCCTCTACCACTCCAGGATCCTACCATCCCCATGAAATCAGGGAGCCTGTCTGAACGACAGCATTATAATATCTGGTCTGCAAAGGTGAACATCCACAGAGTATCTTAAGGATGTAGGTTCTCAACTCACTAATATGTTTTTCAAAGCCTTGTTTGTGAAGGTGTCTTCTTGGAATTTTATGGAACATAGTTTAGGGGTGGCTGTGCAGGTCACACATGATAAATCCAGTCCCAAATCCTCTATCCTTAAGCCTTTGGATCAGAGGAAAACATAGGCAGAGCACCCTTTGACATTAATCGCAGCAATATCTTTTTCAATCAGTCTCCTGGAGTAATGGAAATAAAAACAAAAATAAACAAACGGGACCTAATTAAACTCAAAAGCTTTTGGACAGCAAAGGAAACCAAAAACAAAACGAAAAGACAGCCCACAGAATGGCAGAAAATATTCACAAATGATGCAACCAACAAGGGATTAGTCTCCAAAATTTACAGACAGCTCATGTGGCTCAATATTCAAAAAATAAACAACCCAATCCAAAAATGGGCAGAAGACCTAACTAGACATGTCTTCAAAGAAGACATACAGATGGCCAAGAGGCACATGAAAGGATGCTCAACATCACTAATTATTAGAGAAATGCAAATCAAAATTACAATGAGATATCACCTCACACCAGTCAGAATGGCCATCATCAAAAAATCCACAAACAATAAATACTGGAGAGGGTGTGGAGAAAAGGGAACACTCTTGCACTGCTGGTGGGAATGTAAATTGGTACAGCCACTATGGAGAACAGTATGGAGCTTCCTTAAAAGACTAAAAATAGAATTACCATATGATCTAGCAATCCCAGTCCTGGGCATGTATCCAGAGAAAAACATGGTTCAAAAGGATACTTGCACCCCAGTGTTCATTGAGCACTGTTTACAATAGCCAAGACACAGAAGCAACCTAAATGGCCATCGCCTGATGAATGGATAAAGAAGATGTGGTACATGTATACAATGGAATATTACTCAGCCATAAAAAGAACAAAATAATGCCATTTGCAGTGACATGGATGGACCTAGAGATTGCCGTACTGAGTGAAGTAAGTCAGACAGAGAAAGACCAATATCATATGATATCACTTATATGCAGAATCTTTTTTTAAAAATGATACAAATGAACTTATTTACAAAACAAAAACAGACTCACAGACTTAGAGAATAAACTTATGGTTACCAGGGGGAAGGGCAGGGCGTGGATAGATTGGGAGTTTGAGATTGACACATACACACTGCTATATTTAAAACAGATAATCGGGCTTCCCTGGTGGCGCAGTGGTTGAGAGTCCACCTGCCGATGCAGGGGACACGGGTTCGTGACCCAGTCCGGGAAGATCCCACATGCCGCGGAGCGGCTGTGCCCGTGAGCCATGGCCGCTGAGCCTGCGCGTCCGGAGCCTGTTGCTCCGCAACGGGAGAGGCCACAACAGTGAGAGGCCCGCGTACCGAAAAAAAAAAAAAAACAGATAACCAACAAGGACCTACTGTAAAAATAAAAAATAAAAATAAAATAGATTATCCTTCAAAAAAAGACGACTTGGGAATCCTTCTTCCACATTATTCCATGGAAACTCTAGCATCTCCACTCATTGAATGTAAGTCATTTTCAAGTCCAAGTTTCAGTCAACCAACTAAAATGTTAGAGCCACCTTCAGCTGTACAAGCTGACACTTTAAATCCTGACTCTACATCTATGAATTCAGAATGATTTAGTATTCTCTTCCACCCTTAGAATCAAGTCCATATATATTCCCCAGGATTATGTCAAAGCTTGCCATTCTTCTACTGTATAAACTATCTCCTCCTGGGTCCCAGTATGTACCTGACCCCTTGGAGCATGTTGAGATTTGACCTTCATTACGGATCTAATGGCAACAAAGGATGCTTGTGCTATGTCTTGAGGAGAATGGCCATCCCTTTTCAGGGTATATGCCCCGTATCACAGGGTTTTCAAACAAAGGAAAACTAGTCTCTTTAGATACAAGAGGGAGAGTTCTTTCTTTCTTATTTATTTATTTTTGGCTGCGTTGGGTCTTCGTTGCTGCACGCGGGCTTCCTCTAGTTGCGGAGAGCGGGAGCTACTCTTCGTTGCAGTGCACGGGCTTCTCATTGCGGTGGCTTCTCTTGTTGCGGAGGACGGGCTCTAGGCATGCGGGTTTCAGTAGTTGTGGCTCGCGGGCTCTAGGGCGCAGGCTCAGTGGTTGTGGTGCACGGGCTTAGTTGCTCCGCGGCATGTGTGATCTTCCCAGACCAGGACTCGAACCCATGTCCCCTGCATTGGCAGGCGGATTCTTAACCACTGGGCCACCAGGGAAGCCAGGGAGAGTTCTTTCCATTGGTAAAGTGAGCCTCAGAGTGGCTTTCCATTTCATCTGAGTCCAACCAGATGTCTCTACCAGACGTTTCAGGATCCCTTTCTTTCCTAACTTATTTCCAAACTCTCATGTGAGAAACTTGGCAATGATGTAAAGTTAACTGACGTTTAAATTCTGTGACCCACACCATTAAATTTTATATTTTCTTTTCAGCAATATCAGCCCTGTAGCTACATGAAATAAGTTTCTTTTAAAGATGCCATGGAAGCTCTGTGGTTCTCAAATCATGGTTTGAGCTGAGAATTAAATGACCTGAACTTATGATTTTCTTTCAAGTGAGTGCTCCAGTACATTCAGGAATCCATGTCACTGGAAGCAACCTAAGTTTTCACTGACAGATGAATGGATAAAGAAGATGTGGCACATACATACAATGGAATGTTACTCAGCCATAAAAGGAAACGAAATTGAGTTATTTGTAGTGAGGTGGATGGACCTAGAGTTTGTCATACAGAGTGAAGTAAGTCAGAAAGAGAAAAACAAATACCGTATGCTAACACATATATATGGAATCTAAAAAAAACAAAAGAAAAAAATGGTTCTGAAGAACCTAGGGGCAGAATGGGAATAAAGATGCAGACGTGGGGAATGGACTTGAGGACACGGGAAGGAGGAAGTGTAAGCTGGGACTAAGTGAGAGAATGGCATGGACATATATACACTACCAAATGTAAAATAGATAGCTAGTGGGAAGCAGCCGCATAGCACAGGGAGATCAGCTCGGTGCTTTGTGTCCACCTAGAGGGATGGGGTAGGGAGGGTGGCAGGGTGACACAAGAGGGAGGGGATATGGGGATATATGTATATGTATAACTGATTCACTTTGTTATGCAGCAGAAACTAACACACCATTGTAAAGCAATTATACTCCAATAAAGATGTTAAAAAAAAAATCCATGTCACACCACAGTCTTTGCAGTCGTAATTACTGACACGATGGTCAAGTGCACTAATCACTTGGGCTCCCCAGACACTTGCTTCAATTAGCACTGCATCAACATCCATCACAGGTGATAGCATAATTACGATGCCACTATGCTGTTGATTAGTAGCATCCCGTGTCCCACTGGCAAGGAGCACAGCACTGTGCTCAAGCCCAAGGGCACAACGAAACCAATCAAAATCCCACCTTTGAAGGTCTGTTCCAGGGTCCACCCCTGCTCCCCATTCTATATCGATTAGAGTCCAGTCAAGAGACAGAGTTCAGAACCCATAAACTGAGCATGGAAATTTTTAATATAAAGAATTGTTAGCTAGCAAAGGTGGTGAATTACTAACAGGGGTTGAAAGAGGATTCTAAGGAACATGGAAGCAGCAAGAAAGAAACACCCAGAAGAAAAAGTTTGCAAAAAAAAAGCAGCTAATAGGGCTTCCCTGGTGGCGCAGTCGTTGAGAGTCCACCTGCCGATGCAAGGGACACGGGTTCGTGCCCCGGTCCGGGAGGATCCCACATGCCGCGGAGCGGCTGGGCCCGTGAGCCATGGCCGCTGAGCCTGCGCGTCCGGAGCCTGTGCTCCGCAACAGGAGGGGCCACGGCAGTGAGAGGCCCGCGTACCGCAAAAAAAAAAAAAAAAAAAGCAGCTAATATGTCTAGGCTGAGGGAGAGCGAATAATGATGGAACTAAAAGACTGAGGAGAAAGTCTTCCCCCAAGACTGAGATTCAGACCTCTTCAGGGAGGGTTTGAGGACCATAAGAACATGCAGCGTCCAGTGGCTAAGAAACATGCCAGGGAATATGGGCTATAGCGCTTGTCTGTAGAAAAGGCCCTTTGGAGAGTGAAGCTTGAGGATACATCCAGAGCTGGTCCACAAGGGCCACTGAGGTCATGGCTCCCGTACTGAGAAAAAAAAAAAAAAAAAAGATGGGTGGAGGATGAGAAGCTGGAATGGCGGTGCACTCCTGCTATCACCAACGGTGTCCCTCTAGTGCCCCCTATTGACAAAGCCTAACATTGCTCCAGCTGGCAAAAGAGAACTGTTTACAGGGTCCAGCTCCAGTATCTCAAAGCAGGGCAAAGAAGGATGTATTTGAATCTCAGAGATAAAAAAAAAATAGATAACTGGTATGTGAGAGAGACAGAAATGGAAGGGAGCAACAAGTCCGTCAGGGGAAGAGGCTAGAGGCGCAAGTGTTTCTCTGCCTTTAGCAGAGGGGGGGGCAGGCAGGGGCTGTAGCCCTAGGGAGTGAACTCTGCCCCCCAGTGCTCTTCAGAAAGAGAATGCAGTCCCATAATAAACACAGCTCAAGAAAGCCACATTGTTCAGCTTTCAAATGAACAGAAAATAAAATTCCTGGACAGGTTCCCTCTCCCCACCCCTGGGAGTAAGTAGGAAGTGAGTTGAGATGCATTTCATTTCTTTTGAAGAGGCTTTCTCAGCTCCCTGGCTCCTGCTGACTCAGGCCAGCCCCACCATCTTCAGATTCAACGGACATTCAAATGTTCATCCAACAGCATTATCAGCAGGCCTACTAGGTGACAAGCACTGAGTCTGGGAGGCTCTTCGACTGTGGGCCTCACCTAAGCCGATCTACAGCTGTCTGTGGCTGAGCCTGGCTTGAGCAAGTGTTGAGAGGGAAGATTGATCCATGGACAAGAGAAACTGCAAGTAGTTAATGTGGTTCAGGTTCAGATTCTCCAGAATTCTGTGAGGATTACAAGAGCAAGGACTTTGGAGTCAAGTGACATGGGTTCTAATTCTGACTTGGTTCTTTAGTGGCTGTGTGACCTTAAGCAATTCGCCTCACCTCTCTGAGCCTGTTTCCTCATATATCAAATGGTTTTGGCTGTATCTACCTCAGGGTTGCTGGGAAGATTAGGGATGATGTCTGTATTAAATGGACCCGCTAGGGTAGGTGCCCAGACCCATCAGACCAAAGCCCAAACCACACCCAAGGTTTCACTAGACTCAGAGAGCAGATGCTCAGGCCAGTGGCCTGGCACCACCACCAAACAATGCCAGCCCCATTGTCACTAATACTGAACCATCGGTGCCCTACCTGATTCCACCTCCTCACTGGACAGATCAGAGCCCCAGAGAGGGCAGGTGATTACCCAAGGCAACACAGCATGGTGGTGGCCAAGCCAGCACTGGAACAAGGCCTCAAATGGCATCAAGCCATTTGACCATCTGGAAGACTAAAATAATGTGTTTCAGAGTATGGGTTCTGGAGCAAGGCAGGTCTGAGTTCGTGTCCTCCCTCTGCAACTTTCATTTATTCAGCAAATATTCATTGAGTGTCTGGCACGTGCCAGGCACCCGTGCTCAGTGTTGGGGACACAGGGGGACCAGATTCACATGGCCCCCACCATCTCACAGTCTGGAGGGCGAGACAGTGAACAAATAACCAATGAATAAATAAGCTCATCACCCACTGCGGGAGAGCAAGGAGGGACATACAAGGGGTGAGGCCCTGAGACAGGACAGTGGGGCAGGGGGTCCCCTCAGAGCAGTCAGGGAGGGCCTCTCTAGGGGGCATCTGAGCTGGGACCTGGACACCAAGAAGGACCAGCCACACAGAGACAGCTGCAAGGCGTCCAGGCCGAGAGCTCAGGGCAGTGAGGAGAAGTGATGCCCGAGTGAGAAAAGGAGCAGGAGAGACACGCAGAGAGAAGGGAGAGCCCGTCAGGCAGGGCCTCGGAGGTCACGGCCAGGAACTCAGCTCCGCCCACCGAGCAGTGGGAGGTCACTGAGGGTCTGAGCCAGGAACTCAGCTCCGCCCACCGAGCAGTGGGAGGTCACTGAGGGTCTGAGCCAGGAACTCAGCTCCGCCCACCGAGCAGTGGGCGGTCACTGAGGGTCTGAGCGGCTGGCGCTGGGACCTGGCGCACTTTTTCAAGCGATCGCTCTGGCTGCTGCTATTTGTCAGTCACTCGATGGCTCTGTGACCTTGGACAGGTCGCTTAAGCTCGTGGAGCCCCGATCTCCTCACCTATAAAGTGGGGGTGACAAAGATTCCTGCCTCACCGGCCTCCTTGGAGGATGACAGGGCAATCCACAAGGAGCACTTGGCAACTCGCCCTGTGCCATCTAAGTGCCGAATGGAGCTTCTTTTTTTTTTTAATAGATCTTTATTGGCGTATAATTGCTTCATAATACTGTGTTAGTTTCTGTTGTACAACAAAGTGAATCAGCCATATGCATACATATACCCCCACATCCCCTCCCTCTTCAGCCTCCCCCCCACCCTCCCTATCCCACCCCTCTGGGTCATCGCAAAGCACTGAGCTCATCTCCCTGTGCTATGCTGCTGCTTCCCACTAGCTAACTACTCTACATTTGGGTAGTGTATAAATGTCGATGCTACTCTCACTTCACCCCAGCTTCTCCCTCCCCACCCCGTGTCCTCAAGTCCATTCTCTATGTCTACGTCTTTATTCTTGCCCTGCCACTACGTTCATCAGTACCATTTTTTTTTGATACCATATATATGTGTTAGCACACGGTATTTGTTTTTCCCTTTCTGACTTACTTCACTCTGTATGACAGACTCTAGGTCCATCCACCTCACTACAAATAACTCAGTTTCGTTTCTCTTTATGGCTGAGTAGTATTCCATTGTATGTATGTGCCACATCTTCTTTATCCATTCATCTGTCGATGGGCACTTAGGTTGTTCATTGCAGCACTATTTACAATAGCCAGGACATGGACCTTTGCTTTTTCACATCACCACGTCCAAGGTTCTCGTCCTTCACCAGCAGGACGTCGCTCGGCCTGAACCTGTTGAAACCATAGGTCCCTCCAATTCCATCAACACCACCCAGCCTCCCACTGCCCTGGGAGCACCACAGCCTCTGGTTCTTTCTTCTCCCATTTCTTGGATGAGGCCCCCGAGGCTCACTGAAGGTCAGGACCCGTCTCAGTGCCCCTGAGAGTAGGAGGCCCGCGGACCAAGAGCCTTGGACGCCATCGTCCCTGCTCATGTCACCACATCACAAGGTAGGTTCTGCCCACATGAAGACACCGTTATTTCTGCACTGGCCTCAGCCCTGGGGGTGTCTATTAAGCCCCTGTCCAGCAGAGGCCGCTGGGAGAGGCCAGCGGGAGCCCAGTGACAGGGAGCAGCCAGGCCCCGCTCTCAATTAGGGCTTTGCAAATGGCCTTAGCGTCTGTCAAAGTCACGGCTCCATCTCCTGGGTGCCCGGGATATATAACATGTCCCAATCAGGGCCAATAGGCAGCCGGGCCCTCCGTATTTGTGGAAATCCTATTTACTGGAGTGGGGCGGGCGGGGGCTTCTACCCCACATCTGCTCTGCCCGTGGCCCTGGGCAGAGTCAGGCTGGACCATTCATCTTCTTGTGCTCCAGGCAGCCTTGTCTGAGAGGCCACTGCCTCTGACACATTTCACAGCATTTGAAAATCAGCACCCAGGCCACAGATCACCCATTTGGTGTTGTATCAAGGGATCGTCTGGCTTTCAACGCCACCCGGACAGGCACAGAGCAGAGCAGTTAAAGGCCCGGGCTTTGGAGTCAGCCCAGCGTGTGTTCAAGTTCAAGTCCGGGCTCTGCCGTGCAATGGCTGTGACTTTAGGTGAGGAAATGCCTCCCTC
Organism: Pseudorca crassidens; assembly: GCF_039906515.1. NCBI lineage: Eukaryota > Metazoa > Chordata > Mammalia > Artiodactyla > Delphinidae > Pseudorca > Pseudorca crassidens. The sequence goes on along the minus strand of NC_090297.1, from coordinate 22,869,720 downwards.
AGCCTCCGTCTCCTCACCTCTAAAATGAAGGGGTAGTGGCCCCTACTTTGAAAAGCTGTTGTGTGGATTAAGTAAGAGACAAAGCCTGCAGGTGCTCAGCGACAGGCAATGGTGATCACATTTACTATCCAGAGACTTCAGTATTATGGTAAGAGATGGCATTTACTAAGGGCCAGTAATGTCACCAGGGACTCTGCTAGTTCTTGTTAAACAATTTTATCTCCAGACTTCACAACCAATCCTGCAAGTAGGTAACGCTATGTCCATTCTCCAGATTAAGAAACTGAACCTGGGGTGGTTCGGGAACTTGAGCAAGGTCACCAGCTGGGGGGATGTGGGAGCTTGGCTTGTTGATTCTGGAGCTGGTTCTTCTCCTAGTACACAACCCACCCTCCCAGCTCCTCTGAAAGGTCAAGTAAGGCCAGACAGACAGGCAGAACCACACCACCCTCCCTCCCTCCCTCACACCAACATTTCCTGAGCATCAGCTCCAAGTCCAGTGCTTTGTTGAGAAGTGGATACACTCAGATGGACACAGAAACACTTCCTGCCCTTAAGGAACTCAGCACCTGATGAAGGGAGAAGCAGGGCCGCTGACCCACTGCACAGAACACATATGTATCAGTTAGCTTTTGCTGCATAACAAACAATCCACAAACTTACTGGCTTAAAAGAAAGAACAATTATCTCTTCCAGTTCTGGGAGTTGGTTGGGCAGTTTCTGCTACATTTAATCATATAAGTACACTCACCTGACAGGTCAGCCAGGCTGGAGGGCCCAAGATGGCCTCATTCACCACATGCTGGTTCTTCTCCACATGCCCTCAAATCTCCCAGTAGGCAAGACAGGTTTCATTACGTGGCAGAGTGCCAAGAGGGCAAAATCAAAAGCTGCAATGCCCCTTGAGGTCTAGAAGCCAGAGCTCACTTGATGTCAATTCTGCCACATTCTGTTGGTCAAAGCAAGTTATACTCTATTGCTTGGCCAGTATCTATGACATACATTTGCGGCCCATCAGGTAAGGCTTAGTGGTCAGTTCAGAATGAGTGTGAGGGTGTTAGTTTGTGCCTTAGCTAACTGGGATCATAACTGTCTAAAAATTGTTTAATTCAGATTAAAGGATGTTGAATTACAAGGTCATTAGAATGGGTCATATCCTTTAACCAATGGAGAAACTGAGGCAGAGTCAGCCAGTGTGTGAACAGAATCAGTACATCACAGAGCCAGTCTTCATATGAAGAAACTGAGACCCAGAAACAGGAATTGTCTTCACCACGTCCTACAGCAAGTCTGTGACAGAGCCAGGAGTGACTCAGGGCCCTGCCAGCCAGGGCACTCCTCCTCCCACTGCACCCCCTGAGGAAGCCAGAGACTGGGAATGGGCTGGACTCAGGCAGCTGGACAATCATCCCCACGAGATATGTGTCTGCTCTGTCCTATCTCTGTTGTGTTTTAAATGGAGTTCTTTCTGCACACCTGGCACCACACAGGCACTTAACCACTACCTCATCTCATCATGATAGAACTGTCCCCATTTTACAGATGAGAAACCAAGGCCAGGAAAGGCAGCTGATTTGCCCAGGGTCTCACAGATGGTGGGGACCATCTGCCTGACACTGAAGCCTGAGCTTCCCATGCTGGATGCGAAGGAGCTCAACCTAGATCCAGGCCCCCAGGGGTTCAGAGGCAGCTAGCTCTGTGGCCCTCGGAGGTCTCAGGATAAAGCCCCCTGTCTGAGTAAGTGCTCCAGAGGCTTGGGTGGAGACAGCAACAGCCAAGGTCCCTTGGAACCAGCTCTGCAAGTGGAAGGCCCCTGAACGATGCTCTGGTCCATGCCCCTCCCCCTATTTTATGGATGGACAATTCGAGGCCAGACCAGGGCCCTCCCACCCCACTGGGAGGCTGGGGGCAGGTGAGCAGGCCCCAGTCAGGCCGGCCAGACACACATCAGGCTGCTCTGTGGCATTCAGAGAGCACGTTTATTTACAAAGCGCTTTACAAACATCAGCTTATGCCTCCCCACAGCCCCCTGCGAGGTAGGTCAGTAGTCATATCTACAGTTTACAGATGGGGAAATTGAGGCACGGAATGGGGGTGTGGCTTGCCCCATTTTAAAGAGACCTTCCCAACCCCCCATCAAAAAATAAAATAAACAACAAAAGCATAGATCCTCCATCCCAAAATATACCTTCTTTCTCCAAACTCTAGAGGTGCTGAGCACCCCTGATTTAATAGCGTCCCAGTGGCCAGCCTGACCAGAAGCCACAGGGACCTCAACCCCAGGGGCTGTCATTCAGCCTTGCAGATTGTCACTGACCCAGGAACCAGCCAGTGAGGCCTGAAAGTTATAGGCAGTGGGGGCTGAGGTGACTTCATTCTGCAGACATTGGGTCAAGCAGGGAAGGGACCCCACACGGGACAGGGTAGGGATGGGCAGATCCCGGTTCGGGGAAGCTCAGAGCACATTCAGGGAAGCAGAAATGAAGGGTGGGTAGGGGTCATGAGCAAAATATCCCCGGGGCTGCAGGGAGGCAGCGGGTGGAGGAGGGAGCTGACGTTCCCTCTGGGAGGACAAGTCTGAAGTGCCCACTGGTAAATCAGGGCAGAGTCCAGTCTCCCCAGGACCCTCAGGGGCTGGGCCAGATGGGATGCTAGAGGCCAAGCCCCAGTGCACTCTCTACCCATGTCCAGCCAAGCTGGGTGGAAACCCTGGCCTAGCACTTGCTCTACAGGGCTTCACTCATCTCTGCCTAGGGCTGGGATGCAATCCAGGGGCCTGAGCCTGGGTCTCCCAGAGCCGGCAGTTCTGAGCCCGTCACTCTGCCGGGCAGCGCCAGGCCTCTCAGAAGGCCTGCAGGACCCCGCGGAGGTGGGCTGGGCTGCAGTCTTGCTAAGCTCCTCCTTGGCCCGCAGCGTGCCCACGGAGGTGCTGAAAGACCCTGCCCACAGTGGAAGGGGGCACCGGGATGGCCCAGCGCCCACTCCAGTAATTTCCCTGTGAGGGCTACAGCTGAGCAGAGTTGGGGGTGCAGGTCTTCCATGTCAGTCCGGGATGGTGGGCCTGGCCCTGAGTGCGTAGTGGGTGCCCCAGGCCAGGGGCCCCTGCTATCTTGACTCCAGTCCCTCCAGGTACTCCAGGGCCACATCATAGCAGAAGTGGTACTGATCCTGGGAGAGAGAGAGAAGGAATCACCAGCCTGGTCCCTCCCTAGTACCCTAGTACTGGGGCAAAGGGGCAAGCATGAGCCCTGCCCCATCGATGGGGAGAAGGGGAGAAATGGGGGTAACATTTTGGCACCAGAGGACTAGAACCCAAGGCCCAACTGTGGGGGCCAGATAAGGGAGAGGGGCGCTGAGGGGCCTGGCCAGGTGTGGACCGGGAAGTTGGAAGTGGCTGGACAAGGGGTACATGGCGCCTCACCAGGGTCTCCACCATATTGGGTTTGTAGTTTCTAAGCATTTTGGCAGCAAAGAAAACGTCTACCAGGTTGTGGCAGCGGATCATCTCCAGGACCGTGGCGCAGGCGCAGAAGGTGCCGCTGCGGCCGCCCCCATTTCTAAAGGAGAGACACGAAAGATTTGGGGCTGGGCTTGGGGGGTAGGGCGAACTCAAGGGTGAAGGGCAGGGCAGGGCCAGGGAATCCAGAAGGGAGGGGCGGGGCAGGGAACCCACATGGGAGGAGTCAGGGAGCCCAGAGGCAGCAGCAGGAAGAGAAGGTTAAGGGGATAACAGACTAGCATCCCAAGTGGAAGGTATCTAGGAAGGCAGAGCTTCCGAGAGAAACAGAGCAGATTCGAGAGAAAGGAGGCCAGACACACTCCAAGAGAAAGACACTGAGACAAAGCCAGCGACAGAAGAGGACTGCAAGGCAGCAAGCAAAAAACCAGAGAGCTGGAGAGAAAACAAACACTAGGAACACCAGCCACCCCTAGGAACACAGATACACTCCCAGTCAGACCCATGGCCTCTCACACGGAGACCCTCCCATTCCCCCAGTCCCCAGCCCTCTCCCTCCACTGTTCCCTGTGACCTGGGGTGTGGGGTTCCTCTTGGGAGATGGGGGACGGACTAGGCCCTCTGTCCCCTTCTCAAGGGGTCTCTCCCACTAGAACCAAAAGCCCTCGAGGGTCACGCCCTGCCTGACTCAGCTCCCTGCCCCTGCCCCCCATGTGCCCAGCCTGACACAGGGAAGGGTAAGTGCTGAAAGCATGAAAAAGTGGGAGGCAAAGAAGTGACTGCACCCAGATGTGAGTGAATAAACGAATCTGTGAATGAGGCATGTGAACGAATGAATGAAAAAAGCTACAGACAGACAGACATGAACAAAGACCAGAATTCCATTGATTTGGAAAGTATGTTACCGTATCATGGGCTAAACTAACTATTCTGACAAGACTGTCTCTAATTAAATTGGCAAAGTCAAACATCACACAGAGGGTGCTGGGCGGGTGTTCAGGATTGAGTCCACACCCTGGAAAGTGACTGGGCTCCTCCATGGAAGGCAGGGCCAGCCTCGCCTGGCTGGGCAGAGTCCAGGCCGCGCTGTCTGGGAGCTCAGGGTTTGGGTGCCACAGCCCCGAGGCCCTCTCTCACACTGGCCTCTGCCCCGGTCCCGTGGGGCCCTGACCCCTCCTCCCAGCCGAGGGAGGGCCGGCACTCACAGGCAGTGTACGATGGTGCGCCCGTCCCCGCTCTCTGCCTGCCACTTGTCCAGCTCGGCCAACAGGCGCAGGAAGGCCTTCTTGGAGTCCGGCGTGTCCCGGTACGCAGACCAGCGCAGGAACTGGAAGTGTCGCACCAGCAGGTGCCCCTCCTGCAGCTGGGGGTGCGGGCAATCAGCCAGGGGACATGATGCCAAGGGTTGCACGGCCCCCTGGGGACCTCAAGAGGGTCATTCAAAGCCACTCAGCCCCCACCCAGGTTCTCATCCTGGAGCTCCCAGATCACTCACCCGAGAGATGTTCTGCACCCGGAAAACGCGGGTCACCAAGTCCTCGTCCGCTGCGCCTGACACGAACTCCACCTCCATGAGGCCATACTGCTGCCGGCCAGGCTCAGGCCAGTACTGCAGGCATGGCTGGGAGCGTGGGCAGAGGGGGCGGAGCGGAGCTGAGCTGAGCTGGCTGGGCAGCTGCTGCCCACGCCCACCCCCAGACTTGCACGCTTGCCCGGGGCCCACCATTCACTCCAGACTCACCTTCAGTTCCCCCCACATCCCACCGCTCACCCATCAGACCGCAGTGCATGCCCGCCCCAGTGCGTTTGTACTGACACACTCAGGTTAGCCGAGGCAAACCCTTTATAGTGGTACACGGACTCTCACTGCCATGCCACGAGACAGCTACACCCAACACACTCGCCAGCACACACATCTACACGAAGTTGCCTTCTTCCAGGGACAGGCCTCAGATCACCCCCACCCACGCCAGCACCCCTGCCCCGCGGCCCTCTCTCTCGCTGCCTCGGCCCCCCAGCATCATCTCACAGACGTGAGGTGTCCCTGTGCTGCAACACAGCTCAGCACCCCGACTCCTGCAGTCAGGGTCCTAAATGTACCCCCTCCAGGCCACAGACTCAAGACAGTGGAGGGACACAGGAGAAGCAGCCCACACACACGTACATACACGGGTCCTCTGGGCAGCTGGTCCAAGGCCCCAGCTTCTAGCAGCCTTCTAGCAAGGCTCTTCCTTTCTCTGGGCCCCAGTTTCTCCATCTGTGAAATGGTCCCTAGGCTCCTCCCAGACAACACCATGCTCCATGTGCCTCCCTCTCTGATCACGAAGAGAGGACACTACCTTCCTCCTTTGCCTGGGGCCTGGCAACTCCTTGCATTCAGGCCTTCACACATGCTGCTCCCTCTCCATGGATCACTCATCTCCCAGCTCTTCACCTAGTTAACTCTACCCTTCCTACACATCTCAGCTCAGATATTACCTCCTCCAGGAAGCCCTCCCTGATCAATCATCCCCCCAGGCTCTTGTGTGTCCCTGTGCCAGGTCCATGATAGCCCTCTCCCTCTGCTGTCATGATCAGTTTTTGTACCTGCTTACCCCTGGACCGTGAGATCTGGGAGGGGCCGTGTGTTCTTCTGTCTCCCCACCAGGCTGACAGGGAGTGGCCCATGAGGAAAGGTGGTTGAATGAATGAGCAAATGGGTGACCAGTGAATGACATCTGTGTGAGACTCCCTATGGGTCCCTCGCCTCCATCTGAGCAAGGGCAGGTCCTTGCCACATGGGATTCCCTGTCCAGGTGCTGGAGCCCATCACCCTGCAGTTCTAGGTCATTTATACCAAGTGCCTGACTTGCAAAGAACCCAGTTAACCATCTTCCCCAGGCAGCCATTAAGAGGCTGTCATGCTCATTTTACAGCAAATCTTCCTGGGCCTCCTGGGATGGGGACCTGGGGAGAGCGGGGGCCCAGAGATCTAGAGAAGATGGTCATGCAGGGTGGAAGGCTGGGCGTCTGTACCTCCCAGGAGTTCCAGCTTTGGGAGCCCTGAAAGGAAATGAGGGTAGCTGCCCCTAGGCTGAATTCACTGACCAGTGTCTGGACCAACCTCAGAAGCGACTGTCACCCTCATCATCTTCATCCCTGCCATGTACCGAGCACCTGCTATGTGCCGGGCATGACACAGTGCTAAGCATACATCTCACATGGTCCTGACAATAACCCCTGAGAGAACAGGTGCTGTGATAGCCCCCATTTCACAGAGAAGGAAGCTGAGGCTCAGAGAGGTAGATCAACTTACCCTAGATCAAACAGTCGGAAGGTAAGGAGGCTGGAATTTTACTCTGCCTCAAAGGCCCCCATCATGAGCAGTTTCGCTGAGTGACTGAAAAAGCAGAGGCTCTGGGAGGAGGCAGCCCAGGGTAGGGGGCACAGCTCTGCCACTGCCCAGCTATGTGACCTTGGAGAAGTCACTTCACCTCTCTGGGTCTTAATTTTCTCACCTGAAGCCTATAAGCAGAGTCCCTGGCATACATCAGATGCTCCGTAAAGAACAGCTATTTTTCTCTAGTCTGAGCCTCGTTTTACAGACAAGGAAACTGAGGCTCTGGGAGGAAGTAGGACACATCTAAGGTCCCTACTCAGCAAGTAGGTGGCAGAGCTGGGTTCCAACCACTGACTTTTGAGATGTGCCCTTGAATACACTGAGGTCCTAGGCTGCAGGTAGCCAGCCTGCCCGGCCAGCAGGGCCCTCACCCAGGCGGAGTTGGACTGGTGCAGCTGGTTGAGCATGACGATGGAGGTGCACCCGTAGTCGTAGACCAGCCGCCAGAAGTCAGGCGTGGTGCTCTGCAGCGGGTGCAGGGTCACGATGAAGGCTGCGCTCCGCGTGTAGCTCTGCAGGGAAACCAGAACTCAGTGCCCCGACATTGCCAAGCCTCTGCAACAGACTGTCCTCCTGCCCTGCCCACCACAGCTCTGCCCCCAAAGGACCAGGCTGCCTCCAAGGGCCCAATTTGGAGGCTGGCCAGCAACTGAGGCCTCAGTTGATGGGGTGAGCCCCCAGATCTCTAATGCCCAAGCCCATGGCCCCCAGGAGCTAAAGGGCAAAAGGTTCCCAATGGGTGGCAATGGGAGCTTGGGCATGGTAGGCAGAGGCTGGCCAAGCTTGCTCCCTGCCTCAGTGCCTTTGCACCTGCTATTCCTGTTGCCAGGAACAAATTTCCCAAGTGTATACATGGCTCTCTCCCTCACTTCTTTCTGGTCTTTGCTTAACTTCACCTCTTCAAAGTGGCCCTCCTTACGAACTCATTAAAAATTGCCACACACATACCCCAAGACCCACATTAAATACTTCTTCTGCCTGGTTGTTTTTTGTAGAAATTACCAGCGACTGACATTCCATTGCATATTTGTTTGTTGACTGTCTCAACCCATTCCCCAAATACAAGGTTCAGGAGGGCAGAGATTCCAGGGTGTGGTCTGTGCCCAGAACTTTGTAGGGGTTCAATAAATATTTTTGAATAAATAAATAGCTAGGTCCCTTCCAACTCCACGGATCAAAGGTCTGACACCCCAACCCAGGACCCCAGACCAGTGACCGGTACTGACTCTGTTCCCTGCTCCCAACCTGGCCCCTCCAGGTGGGCTGGCACCAGCCTTCCCCCCTTTCAGTGCCCCAGCCCCAAGTCTCCTCCTGGTGCCCTGCCTTGACCCACCTGTGCCATGTCCCCCTTCCTCTCCTGATGCTCTTCTCTTCCGACCCCCTCCCCAGGGCTCACTGAAGGCTCCCTGACTGCCAGCTCCTGAAGGCCAGGCCCAGCCAGGCTCCAAACCTCAGGCCTGGGCACCCAGTGGAGCTCCCTGCAGAGTTAACCACCCGCAACAGACCCCAGCTGGCCCCAAGATTAGCTCACTCAACCCAAGCATCAGGGCCTCCTGGCTCCTGGGACTCATGGTTCACGAGGCAAAAGGCTTTGCGTGGCTGGGATCAAGTGCGTGAGATATCATGGCCCCAGGGAAGCTTCGCCACCTTACTCGCCCATTCCCATCCAAGGCCAGGGAGCCAGTGTGACCCTCTCCAGCTCAGAGACTCTCAGGACCTCAGAGAGCCTCCTTTCCATCCCCCCATGTGCAGATGGGCACGCTGAGGCCAAAGAGCAAGCTGAGAGGGAGGCCACAGATTCCTACGTCCCCATCCAAAGCTCGCCAGCACCCTCTGCCTCCTCTCCAGGGCCCCGGCCCCCTCTCCCTTCACTCCCTGCAGTGGCTGGGGCCACTCCCCCACTTGCCTTCAGCTCGCTCCAGGAAGCCCCTGGGAAGCAAGTGTGGGAGCTTTCCCTCCTTAGAGAAACCCCACTGTCCCCTGCACCTGCGTGCCAAGGGGCCCTGGCCAGGAACTGGGCCAAGAAAGGCCCATCTCCCTCGTCCCTGCTGTAGGGGAACCTCCCTCCCCTCAGCTCTCATTTCCACGTGGAGGTACGTCCAGTGGTGACACACCTGGCCTCGGCCCACCTTCATGCACTCCTCCCATGGGCAAGTTTGGGATGAGGACGGAGCACGCTGAGCTTGGCCCCTTCCCTGCTTTTTCCAGGCCAGCCCGTCCTGTCCTCAGAAGGTGTGCATTCAACTGCTGCTGCACCCTCCCACAGGAAAGGCCTATCCCTGATGTAGGGGGCATGAGTGGGGCTGTGGCTGGACAGCTGTGGCCGGGAGGACCGGTCTGCCTGCCTGAGGGGTGAAGGAGCAGCCAGTCCACTTAGCCACATCGCTGAAGTCACATTCTCCAGTGTCACTGGCTTTCTAAAAACGGTAACATTTTACCTCCACCTGTCTGGCCCCTACACCTCTCTCTCAACTGGGTCCAGTTGGGGAAGGAGTGAGCGGACACTCCCAGACTCATCCCCCTCAGGTAGCAGCACCTGGGAGTTATTCACTGGACCCTAAAGCCCCTGGTCTGCTTGCAATGCCCAGTAAAGGCGGTGGAGCCCCCTGAGCTGGGAGCAAGGGAAGGGGCTCCTAAACAGCTCCTGAGCCCTCAGACCAATACCAGGCTGGGCCAGGGAACAAGTCACTACTCCAGGCCAGGTCCTGGGCAGGCTCTAGCTCGACCACCCCAAGACAAGCTCCCCTGGCTCCAGATATCAAATCTCAAGTCCCAACCCCAAACCCTCCCAGCCTCCCCAGTCAAAGCCCTCGAATCACTCATCCTACCCCAGGCTCTGCTGGGCCTGACCCTGGACACAGCCCTGTCTGAACTCCACCACCCAGACTTCTATTCAGGCCAGGGGTAATACCTGAAGGGGGCACTGGCTTAAGTGCCCTGAATGGAAGATCCTTGGGGGAAGGAGGACCACACAATGGGCCTGGTCCCAAGAAAGGCAGAGGGTCCCCCTAATCAGAGCCCTCAGCTCTGTCCCCCTGGCTCCTGGACCCTCCCAGATGCTGCTGGGTGGGAGAGTCCCAGAGCCCACCCCACCCCCGTGGGCACCCCCGTGCCCTCACATCTGTCAGGGCTGCATTGATGTAGTTGTTGGGGTCACCATCGGTGGAGATGAGGAAGGGCAGGCAGCGGTCAGGCGGCAGGACGTCCATGCTGCGGTTCTTGTCCCGGTTCCGGGGCAGCAGGGCGATGCTGCACTCCTCCACATCCAGCGGCGGTGTGACCGAATTCAGCGTCTACAAGGAGTGGGGAGAGGAAAGGGAGGTGACTCCTGTGTTTGTGGGGCCTCCTCCCAGCCCCATGAAGGAGATGGGGCTGGGTTATTAGGCCCATTTAATGGATGGAGAAACTGAGGTCCAGAGGGAAGGGAGAGAGGGAAGGACACAGGCTCCCTGTGTCCAGGATGCCAGGGCCTGGACAGAGCTCTGGGGACTGGAGTCTGCCTGCTCAGCACCTATGTAACTTTAGACAAGCTACTGTATCTCTCAGCCTCATTTTCCCTCAACTGTAAAATGGGATAATAATATGCCAACCTCACGGGGCTGCTGGGAGGATAAGTGAGATAATATCAAGCCTGGCACAGGCACAGCTTTCAATACACAGATGGCGCCATGAGGGTCATTACCAGGTGCTTGCAAGGAGCTAAGCCCGGAAACCCCATATCTTCCACAAAGCAGACTCCAGGGACTGACACAGGTGGTCACCTTCCTCCATCATGGCCCTGTCAAGGGACACCTGGCACAATAGCAAGCCAGGGACTCTGGGTCACCTCCCCTACCCTCCCGCCTTCATGCCTCATGCATCCTGATTCGCCGGGTCTCCATTTCTTCTCTTATTCTTGGGGCTCCCTACCAGGGAACCCAGTCTCTCATGGTCCTCAGGGCTCAACATCCTTCTCCAGGAATCACAGAGAACATTTCCTGTGACATCACTCTATGCCCGTCCTAGAGCGCCAGGCCCCCGGCATGTACCACCAAACCCTCACGGGAACCTTGGAGTAGAAAGGACATCTGGGGTCTCTCTGTACCCAGTGACCATGCTCAAACTTCTCTGGCGAACCAGCCTTCTCCCACCTCAGTCATGTGACATGGTGAGACTGGCCCTGCCCCGAGAACCAGGCCTAGGCCGATCTGTGTGCTCCATCTCTCTGGGCCCAGTGATCAGCTCAGAAATGGGCACATGAGAGTCTGGTTGGGACTTTTATTGGGGCTGTTGGGAGCATGAACTGCCCTCTTCCAGAGTCTTCTGACGGCAAAGATAACGTAAGCCTGACACCGTGAGGGGCCAGAGTGTGGGTCTGAGAATGAAGCCAAAAACAGAAAAACGCAGAACCAAAAATGGACACAGACTAAATCTTGGCATCACTTGAACCCCTGGATCCAGCCATAACTAAAGCTGCACCACCCTCAGACTTTTCAGTTACAAGAGCCACTGAGCTGGACTTTTATCACCTGCAACCAGAAGAATCCTAATGACTACAAGGACTGCAAGGACAATATTAACTATCTTTCTTTTCTGGGTAAGAGAACTGTGGTTTAGAGAGGTCAAGTGATTCGTTCAAGGTTATTCACAGCTCTTAACTAGGTAAGGCAGGATTTGAACCCAGGTTTATCTGACTCCAAAGCCTGGGCTCTTAATTTCTTAGATGCACCACCTCCTCCACTGTCTCTAAGTCCTTCCTAGTAACCCAGCTCTGTGCATCCTGCTTGGCCCTCGGTGACTCCTACAGCACTGAGGACCTCCCAATACTACACACACACACACACACACACACACACACACTCTCACACACTCACACACTCATAAACCACACCTATACACATACACTCATGCCCCACCTGGAACTCCTCCCGCAGCTGGGAGGAATTACTCTGAGGGTCAATGCGGATCATCTCCTTGTAGGTGGCCTTGAATTCGCTGACAGGGATGGTGGTCTCCCCACACAGGCAGGCCTCCAGGATTGCATCATGGATAAAGATGTACTGCTCCTGGAGCAGGAGACGAGAATATGAGGAACCAGGAGAGGAGCAGAAGGTAGAGATTTTAAGGTTGAGGGGGGAGGCAAGCTCATGTTTGAGGCCGGGTTGCTCTGAGGTGGAGTCCAACCACCTGTTACTACAGGTTGGACCCACTGTACCTGAAACAATCTTCAGGGATGTTTGCTCACTTATCTCATATTTCATCCCCATAATCACCCTATGAGAAGCTCTGAAGGTGAGGGGACAGCCCAGGGTCACACGTCTAGTGAGGAGACAAACCCAGTAAGCATTATGTCTTGACTGTAGAACCTATGACCTTGGCGCAGTGCTGTCTGACCTCACCCAACTGAACACAGTGGAGCTGAGTTTGGGAAGACCCTAAGAGGCTGGCCGACCAAGTTCAGGGATGGGAAAGAACAAGGGGACATCCTAGGACACCCTTCTGACACACTCCACCGGCTTCAAGCTCCTGAACGAGGGACACTCCTGCTGGAGGGGAAGCGGGGAGAGGGCTGCAACCCCACCTCGGTCTGGATCATGTTGACGCGCCGGGAGCAGAGGGTCTTCACGCAGTTGTAAATGTCCACGACCCCCTCACACTCCGCCATGTCCAGCATCACATCCAGAACGATGTAGCAACCTGTGCGGCCAGTGCCCGCGCTGGGGAGAGAGCGGCCCAGGCCAGGTCAGGACCTTGGGGAGGAAGCCCGGGACCAAGCAGAAGAAGAGAAGAGGGTGCCTGGGGCCCCTGGCCATATCTACACCACACAGGGGATGGGGATACAGGAGGAGCCAGACACAAGGCTGCTTGGAAGAGTTCCGGTGAAATGTGATAGAGGACAGAGTGGGGGCTGGGCCTTGGGGAAGGAGAGGAAAGAAAGGGTAGGGAGAATGCAGATGTGAAACCAGCCCAACTTAGCAGCTGTGACTGGGGGAGAGGAACAAAGGCGCTGCTCAGAGAACATTAATCCAGGAATGTTCTGGTCTCCTGGATGTCCCCAAATCTCCTGCACATCCTTCAAAGCCCTACGCACTCAAACCCACTCACATACTCTGTGGATCCTCCAGCAGATGTCATGCTTTTGAGCTCCCAGAGCAATCTGGGTGGACTTTCATCAAAACCTTCCTTCCTGCTCCGTGGTCATTGTTTAGGTGGCTGTCTCCCTCACCAACTGGGAGCTCCTTGAGAGCTGGGCTGGGTCGGGCCCAATTCTGGGATCCTCACATTCAGCACCAGGTTGAGCAGAGTTGAGAGGAGGGGGGAGGACAAAGATGACACCAAGATCTCACGCTTGAAAATGGCAGTAGCAAAGTGTCAGCCACAAAGACACACAGCCACCGGGTCTCCCGTACACCGCTGCGGGGGGCTTGAATTAGTGCAACGACTCTGGAAAACTGTCTGTAGTACCTAGTAAGGCTGAACATTCGCACAGAGCAATTCCACTCCTACGTACATACCTCCCTGGAAGGTGTGTGTGTGTCGGCCAAAAGACATGTAATAGAATGTCCTTAGTAGCACTATTCATGATAGCTCAAAGCCGGAAATGCCTATCCATGGCAGAGTGGATAAACACATTGGGGTTTATTGACCCAGTGGAACAGGATACAATATGGACGAACCTTATAAACATACGGTTAAGGGAAAGTCAGATTCCAAAGTGCACCTGATGCATGGTTCCATTTACACAAAGTTCAAGAGCATGCAAAATGAATCTATGGTTTAGAAGTCAGGACAGTGATTGCTCTGAAGGGAGGACGGGGATACAGAGCAGAAGGGGGCTCCAGGGGCACACTTGCTCAAAGGAAGCAAATGGATCTCAGTCCTGCCTGGTGCCTCGCCAGCCCCTCACCCCCTCCATGTCTCCAGCGCCCCCTCGGCATCTGAGAGAAGGGCCTCCCCAGGTCTTGGGGAGCACACAAGGGTGCCAACCCCAGAGCCAAAGCTCAAAGGGCACAGGGCCCCTGGTGGTCATTCTCCCCTGTCCTCTGTCTCTGAGCAGGAAGGACCCAAGTCCAGTCTCGTTTAGGGACCTCCAACAGCCCCATTCCCCGCCCCTCTTCTCCCTGGGCTTCCCGGCACCCCACCTGCAGTGGATGACAATGGGCCCAGCATCAGGGGGCGTGGAGGCCTTCACGCGCCGGATGAAAGCCAGCAGCCCCGTGGCGTGGTAGGGGACGCCGTGCTCCGGCCACGCCGTGAAGTGGAACTGGCGGACCTCGTGGCGAGCAGAGTAGCCTCTCTGGGGAGACAAGAGTAGTAACAGTCAGAGTCCCTGCTGGCGTCTATCAGACACTTGCTGTGTGCCGGGCACTGGGGTGAGCATCTCACCGCAAGAACTCAGTTCACCCCAATGACACTCAAGAGGTGGGTATTAATGATTCATTGTACAGGTGAGAAAACTAAGGCTCTGAAGAGGAGAAACCACTTGCCCGAAGTTAGACGAGACAGATATTATGCAGGAGTTGGGCTGGGATCTTCCTGATGCCACACCTGCGTTAGTAGTCACCCACCTCTACCACCTGGATTACACAACAGCCCTAGGAGATCATTTTGACTCTCCGGGTCTTAGTTCAAAGGGAGAAAACTACCTTTCTTCTGAGGATTTTACAGACGATCAAGTGGGACCATGATTAGGACAATCTGGTCATGCCTGACCCTGTGGCTTTTCATGAGTGATGTAACCACTCTGAGCCTCACTTTCCTTAACTATAAAATGGGTCTAAGGGCAAAGGCCTAACCCCACAGAGTTTTCCAGAGCTGAAACCATATGTGCAACGGGCTTAGCACAGAGCCTAGCACAGAACAGGACCGGCACCTGGGCTGCGACCCGCATCATCCTCATCGCCTCGACTTCCTCTCGGAGTCGCCAGCAAAGACGGCCACCTTTCCACCCGTCCGTGGTGCTCTCAGCAGTTACCGAGTAGCTGCCTTGCTGGGCGGGCAGCGGGGCCCTTCCCACCCTCCACTCCTGGGCTGGGGGAGGTGGGCTCTGCCCCACCTCGCAGGCAGCCTGGGAAGGGCCCCGTGACGACAGGAGACTCACCCGCTCCAGGGCAAAGCTGCGCACAACATACTCCGCTAGGATCTCCGTCTTCACCAGCGTGATCTTGATGTCCCCGTACATGTCCGAGTCCTCTGGCCAGTACCGCGAGCATTTCACCTGGAGTCCCCACGGGGCAGGTTCAGCGGGCTCTTCACTGCCCCCTGGCCCACCACACCCGTCCCCCACGGCCCCACTTACCCTGCCCACCTCCACCAGCTTGGTGATCATGACAATGCTGGAACAGTGCTCCTGCCACACCATGCGCCAGAAGTCGTAGACCATCTCGGGCTTCGGCCCTGGGGGCACAGAGGATGCTTGTCCCTGAGGCCAGGTCTCCACCCAGGCCCAGCACACGGCTGCCCCGCACCACCACTCCAGGCCAGGAGACTCCTGAGCCCCAAATGGGGGCTTCGTGCTCACCCCACACACACCCCACCAACTGCCAACTCATGCCTGTTGGGCCCTGGCGGTGGGCATTATCAGGGAGGGCCTGCCTGGAGACACCCCTCATCCCGAGCGCAACCCAAGAAGCAGAGCTAGAGGGCCACGGCACAAGTCTCCAGGCGGGATGGACAGATGGATAGCTGGGCGGGAAGACGCGGCCAGAGGGACCCAGGTGGCCCCCAGACCGAGAGGCACAACCCACACCTGTGAGGACCGAGTCTGGCTGGCCCTTTTGCATGCAGACAGACAGCTGGACCAGGAGCTACAAACGGATGGTGCCCATCAGGGAAACAAAAACACAAAGAGGGGGCGGAGACAGATGGCCAGATTCCAGACACCCAGTCAGAGAGTGGGGCTCAGACAGAGAGACAGATGGGAGGCAGGCAGATAAGCAGGGAAGGCAGGAAGGCAGGCACACTGAGGGGCACATGGTGGGGGGGGGGTGCCAGGTACCTTGAGTGGCTATGAAGTGGTTTGACCTGTGGTAACCCTGGAACAGGAGAAGAGGGTGTGGTAAGACCCCAGGGAGCAGCCCCTCACTTGCTCAGGCCCCCTCTGCCCTCCTCTCCCAGAAGCTGCACACCCCCCCCAGGGAACTGCCCCACCCTCCTGACCAGGGTGACCCTGTCCTCCCAGTCCCCAAGTAAGGAAGGAAGTACAGCTCAGACACCAGTGTCTTAGGTTTAAACCCATCTCTGCTATGTGACCCTAGGGAGGACACAACTCCTTTATGGGCCTAGAGGGTCTCCCCATTCATAAATTGGGGATAATTATCCGCAATCTGCTTACAACCCGGCTGCTGTTTGAAGACAAATAAATTGCGGGGTGACCCTGCCCTGTTCCTAAAGCCCCAGAGACCCTAAGCAACCCCAGATCCTAGGCTGGGTCTCGTCAGCTATCCCAGGCCCCCTCAGGGCAACCAGAATGGGCAATACCCCTCCCGACTACCCCAGTCACCCAGAGCTTGGGCGGCCAGATGAAGGCTTCAGGTTAGGAGCAAATGAGCACAGGAGCTGCTCATGGACTTCAGATAAAATGTGTTTTAAAATCTTTGAAATCAGTAATAAAAACAATAACAAATAATTAAAATAATTCTTTATTAAAATAATAATACATTTTTGAGGTCCTATTATGGTCACATACTGTGCTAAGCACTTTACCTACATTAGCTCCCACAAAAGAGAGGCCAAGAGCTACTTCGTCCTCCATCCCCAGAGCCCTCAGGCAGAGAAGTGGAACCAGCCAGACTCCATCCCCACCCTGGGGCCTTAGCCACCCATGAGGTCCTGCCCACAGGAGACACCCAGGGAATCAATGTAGGCAACACGGGATAGGTAAGAAGTACTGCAAGGCCGGTGCAAGAGAAACCACCAAGCTCGGCCACTTGCCTCAAGTTCATACCCTCAATACAGCTCCCAGCAAATCCTCTGGCCCCGTGGGCTTCCCAGGCCCAAGGGGCCCTGGAGTCAGACTGCCAGAGTTCAAATCCCTGCTCTGCATAGCTCTTGCTAAGTATGTGCCCTTGGGCGAATCCCTTTACTTCTCTATGCCTGTATTTTCACATCTATAAAATGGGAATATTGGGCTTCCCTGGTGGCGCAGCGGTTGGGAGTCCGCCTGCCGATGCAGGGGACGCGGGTTCGTGCCCCGGTCTGGGAAGATCCCACATGCCGTGGAGCGGCTAGGCCCGTGAGCCATGGCCGCTGAGCCTGCGCGTCCGGAGCCTGTGCTCCGCAACGGGAGAGGCCACAACAGTGAGAGGCCCGCGTACCGCAAAAAATAAATAAATAAAATGGGAATATTTATAGCATTTACTTCCTTGGACTCTTGTGAGGAGTAAATAAAGTTACATATGCCAAGGGCTTGGCACCATGGCAAGCACTAAGCCAGTACTTAATCAATAACAGCCATTACTATTACTACTGCTTTAAAGGCCAACGAGTACCCCTGAAGATCTAAATGGTGTGAATGTCAAGAATTCCTGGAGATCTAAATGGTGTCAAGAATTCTTGGGCAGACAGTGGTTTACAACAGGGGTTAAGAATCTGAGTCTTGGGTCAAGTTGACCTGGGTCTCTGTTGCAACTCTACCACGGAGCAGCTGTGTGATTCCAGGCACTAAGTGGGCTCTTCTCAGCCTTTACTGTGCACACGAATCTCCTGGAGATCTTGTTAAAAGGCAGATTCAGATTCAGAAGGTCTGGGGCAGGGCCCAGGATTGTGCATTTCCAAGCAGATCCCAGGTGGTGCCAAGGCTGGGCTTCAAAGCACACTCTGAGTAGCCAGGCTCTCTAAGCCTCTGTTCTCCTCCAGAATGTGAGGATAATAGCAAGACATGCACGTGTTGTATACCTACACATTCCCATGAAAATGACCAAAACATAGTCAACGTTACCAAATAACGAAAAGTCCCCCAGAGTCATTCAGCCCTCACTACTGGGACTTCTCTGGGTCTAGCCTAATTCCCTCCTGCCATCTCCCCAGCCACTGCCTGTGCTTCAAGTCCTCAGGGGAGCTGCTGGGCATCTGGGGTCAGAGGGGTGCTGCCTCTGTGCTGCCCTCCACCCCCAGCCTTAGTCAAGCTGGGAACAAGCTACTCCACCTAAAACCGGTCTGCCTGAGAATCTCACGTGAGAGAGCCAGGGTCTCTTCTGATTCATCCATCTCTGGCCCTCCAGTGCCCAGCACACTGCCAGCGCCCAATTGCTAGTCAGTATACAGCAAACAACTGAACAAGGTTTTAGACAGATGGCCTTCAATACCTGCATATTAACTTTTGAATTGCATACATGTATTACACAATTATATCACACAGAGGACAGTGAAATGGAAAGTTTTAAATGATCAGATGTTAAAGGAAGATAAGGAGACACCTTGAGCACACCCACTTTAGAGACCAGGATTAGCGAGCAGAGGTCTTCACACTCCGGGCCATCAGCATGTCCTAGGGGCCTGCTCCCACCCCTCCCTGGCGCCTCTGAGTGGCAGACACCCACCCTTCCCTGGCGTCTCTGAGTGGGTGGAGCTGGGAGACTGACGACTTGCACGGTGGGCAAGACCCCAGGGCACCCCGATGCCCCCGAAGGGAGAGATCCAGGGTCTCGTGTGAGGGTGGAGGGCTCAGGATGGGTTTGAGCTGATCCAGAGCCGTGGGGCCATGAGTCAGCCACTCAACATCTCTAAGCCTCCATTTTCTCGTCTGCCAAATGCAGGTCCCAACCTTGCAGAGTGTGGTAAGGACGGCATGATGTGCCTGGCACAGAGCAGGTGCTCAGCCAATGACACTCTTGTTAATGGAAATTTGAAGATTAATTAAGCCAAGTCTCCTCGGCGCATTTCATAACAGTCTGACAATAACTAAATGAGTAGTGTGTTTTGTGGAGATCGAGATGTAAAGTATTGATACAACGCCCTATATTCATCACCTCCTAAGGGGGGGCGCTAGGGCTGAGTACGTCCACTGCCTTCTGTGGGCCTAATATTCCACTTAAGTTTAGGAACTTTAGAAATGAACTGTTTAAACAAACTCAAAACCAGGCAGAGGGTGTCTAGAAGCACATCTGGGACAACTGTCATCTCCAGCAGGTGCGACAGCCGGGACCTTACACTTTATATATTAGGTATCTCCGTGCTGTCTGAAAGTCTAATGATGAATTGTATTTTTGCAATCATAAAAAAAGCAAGAAATATATTTGTAAAAGAAAAAAGGAGATAAAACAGACGAAGTACCCAAAAAAGAAAACAATCCCGTCGGGCATCAACTATTATGAAAATAATATGTATTAAAAGACAAATCAGAGGATTGCTAGATGAATTGGGTTTTTTTTAATTCTTAAAAGGCCCAAACACAGCACAATTTTTGAAAATAAAATACCCATACTGCTCCCCCAAGATAAAACATTCAAATTAGGGCTACATTGAGGGCAAAGTAGCGAGGGTTGAGTTTCAAGCAAACTGATCACAAAGGGATTTGAACACCAGGGAAACTAGTATTAAGGGGACTGCCCAGGGCCATCCTTGCTTCCTGGAAGGCCCTGACCCCCAAGCATCGGAAACGCGGTACCCAGGGCAGCTCCTCCCATCGCACCCCTCCCAGGCCTGCAAAAGGTGCGGCTAGTGAGGATTCATCAGCCATGGGGAGCCCGGGACAAGGGTGACAGAGGTGATAGCCGGTGAAGAACAGAGCCTGGGGAGGCACCTGGAGGCACCCCAACACTGCTGGCCCATCTCAGGGCAGAGGAGATGAAGGGAATGGTTTAAACAGGGATCGTGTCGAATCTTCAGCCCTGGGCGGTCCCTGAAGTGGACGGTTGGTGTTGGGTGCACGGGTGGAGGGGAAGGAGGACAGAGACAGAGAGAGAGACAGCCAGAGACTGTGAGAGAGTCTGAGACATAGCCAGTCGGACAGACAGGAGGAGGAGGAGATGGGGAGAGAGATACTTACTTCACGGTTTATCCGAATCTTAATGATTCCAGTGAGGGAACAGTACAAAGCAAAAGAGACAGATATTAGGCCAGAGGCAGATGGAGGTGGACGGAGCACAGGAGTGGCCAGAATGGGTGATGCCAGCAGGGGCGGCAGAGCAGAGATGCGAGGGCTGGGCAAGAGAGGGGGAGGGGCAGGTCCCTGCCGGGGCCCAAGGTGAAGCCGAGGAGGACCTTGAGGAGACCGAGGCAAGGCCCCTGTCACCAAAACTGCCCAAGTCTGAGAGGCGAGGCCAGGCCCGGCCCCACAGCCCAGCCAGGGGAGAGGATGGGAGGTGGGGGAGAAGGCAAGGAATTCTGGGAAATATGGGGTAGCGCATCTGGCCACCAGGAGGGAATGAAGACAAAGGAAAGGAAAGGTCACCTCCAGAGTCCCTGACTCCCCCGCTCCCAGATACCTGCCTCCTCCACCTCCAGCCGGTCATGCTGCTCCTACCTGGGCCACCCTTCCCTTCCCTCTCCAGCCACCCAGGGCCAGCACAAGCCCTCTGCTTCCATGCAGCCGGCCACAGCTAACCCTGGCACTGCCACCACCTTGCTGTGTGACGCTGAGGAAGTCATTCCTCTTTTCTGGCCTGTGCTTTTCCATCCAGTCTGAATTTATTTTACTTGCACGCTTATGTGTCCCCCCAGCTCGAATCTATATGTTCACGGGAAGCAGGGACTGTGTCTGCTTGCTCACTGCTGTATCCCTGGTGCCCAGCACAATGCCTGGCACACAGTAGGTGCTCAAAACGTAGCTGACAAGTGAATAAATGACTCTCTGCCAAACCTGGCTCGCTGCAGGTCAGGGAGTCCGATCAGGGTCCGACTCCTGGGCCTGTCCTGTCTCACCCTCATCCACACTTGGGGAGCAGACTCATCACCTCTCCTTCACACTCAAGCTCAGGCCCCCTGGCTGCCTGCCCTGTCTCTGGCCCCTCCCTCTGGTCCAGCCCGAGCAGTTGCTGCTGTGGCTGGCAGGACAGTCTCATGGTTAGCAGCAAAGGCTTTGGAGACCCTGACAGGCTGAGATATGAATCCCTTCTTTACCACTCCCTAGCTGTGTGACCTGGGAAAAGTAGCTTCACCTCTCTGAGCCCCAGTTTCCTCACCTGTTAAGTGAGGCCACACAATGCTAACTACTGCATAGGGTGGTTGCAGGGATTATATGAAGTTAATTATTTGGTATAAAGTGCTTAGCACAGTGCTTGGCACACAGTACATGGTCAATAAACCTGAGTTATTCTTACAGTACCGCTCTGATCATGGGTAAACACTTTTAATGACTCCCTGGTGCCCCTAGGGAAAAGGCCAAATTCCTCACCTTGCCATTCGTGGCCTTCAGCGCAGCCCCTGTCTGCCTTCAGCCTCGCTGTGTATCACCAGAATCCCACCCCCAGGCTCTTGGCCCCTCACCAAGAGGGGATCCTTCCTCATATCTAGGCCTAGCTGTCTGCCCTCTTCCCTCCATGCTGCCTCACTGACACTCCCCTCCACCATCCCCATCCCCCGTCTCTCAGGCCAACTCTGGCCTGCAGGAAGCCCTCCTGACAGCTGCCGCCCACCCTCTCCTCCCCTCGGCTGAGCTCCGTGGCACTGACTGCAGGAGGTGGGGGCACTCAGAACCCAGCCACACGAACCCCCGTTTGTTCCCTGACAGGTCCCGCCCTGCCTGGACCGTGAGCCTGGAGCGGGCAGGGCCGGTCAGCAGAGGTGACGGGGCGAGGCACTCACGTCTATGTAGTTGGCATTAATGTAGTCGGCATCAGGGTCTCCCAGCATCGGGTGCAGCTTCACTCGGTGCCGATCATCTGGAAACACAGAGCAGGTGGCCATGGGGTGGGCAGGGGCTGAACGGGGGAGCCCAGAGCTGAGGCAGTGGGGGAAGCTTCCTGGAGGCCGGAGGTGGGGCACAGGCAGGTCAGCCAGGGAACCTAGAGGCTCAGGACCAACGAGCAGGCCCTTGGTACTGCTGGAGGCAGGGCAGGCCAGTGGTTAGTGTCTGCACTGCAGCATCAAGAAGGCCTGAGGTCCTGTGCTGCTCACACAAGTGTATGAGCTGTGTGACCTTGGGCAGGGGTCTTAACCTCCCAAGCCTCGGTTTCCTTATCTGTAAAGTGGGGGTTCTACCACATCCACTTCACAGGGTTACTGAGAGGACGAAGTGAGGTAACAAGTGTGACGCTCAGCACACAGCTTGGCATGAGACAGGCCCTCACTAAACGGCTCACGCTTCTGTTCTGCTGCTTCCTGTTCCATCCCACCCACGGCCCCAGACCCCAGGCCCTCCCCCAGGACTCACAGGCAGGCATGGGCTCCTGCCGGCCACCCTTGACCTTGTCCTTCTTCTTTGTAGCATCCCAGCCTTCAAAAAAGCTCTGCCAGAAGGGAAAGTGGTAGTTAGTGAGGGAGGGAAGCCCCTCTCTCATAAGAGCCCTATCCCCTCAAGAGGATGGGAGTGGGACCACGACAAGGGCCAGGGTCAGGGTTAAACTTGGGGCCTGAAATAAAGTCACTGGAAATTCCTTTGTAAGTGAGGGACTAAGTTCAATACCAAGCTGTGTAGGGGGAAGAGAGAAAAGAGGGGAAAAGAGGGTTAGAGTTCAGAGACATTTTAGAATGAGGGTCAGGTTTAGGGCAAATCCAGGTTTGAGCTGGGAAGAAGGTAAAGGTGAGGGTCAAATGAAGTCCAGATGGAGGTAGGATGGGATTCAAGTCAGAGTCCAAACGGAGCTTAGGATGAGAGTCAGGGTCAAAGTCAGACTGGGATTTAGGTTGGAGGTCAGGGTCAGTGTTGGTGGTCAGGTTCATATCAGGAATAGAATAAGGATCCCGGCAGGGTCCAGATGGAGACTGAGATAAGATTCAAGATCAGTTTTCAAGTCAGGGTTAGGATGAGAGTTAGAAACCAGGTCAGTCTGAGGTTAGGATCAAGGTCAAGGTCAAAACATTAGGTTGAATTTGGGGACTGTCAGAGCATGGGTCCATCCAGGGCTGGGCTGAGGGTTGCCAGGGTCCACAGGGAGGAGCAACCAGGCAAGGCCCTGGCGAGGGGTCCTGGCTGGACTGGGGCCGTGCACCTCATACTCCTGCTTGAAGCCGTAGCCCTCGGCCGTCTTCATCTGGTTGATGTGCTGCAAGAGGTCGGCCACACGCACCGCGGGATGCAGCTGCCCCGTGTGGTACGGGGAGCCCTTCCGGCCACACGGACGCCGCGGTGAGCCCCCCAGGAGGCTGCTGGCCTCAGTGACCCCACCACTGCGCTGGTCTCCTGTAGTCAGAGAAAGGGAAAGGGGTTTCTGATACACACGGGCCCCAGCCTGGGGAACCCCAGATGGACTCAGGGGGCCGAGGGAGGGAAGGGAGCACGGCCAGCGTGGAGGACGCCTGGGCTGTTTGCTGGAGCCAAGCAGCTGGCTGGGCCCACCCTGTGTGACCCTGGGTGGCCCCTTCCCTGCTGCATCTCAGTTTTCCCATCTGTAAACTGAGGGGATTGGTTCATATGAACTCGCAGGGCCCTTCTGGTTCGGCCCTGCCTGCTGTGATCCTGTGGTCCCCTCACCCTCCTGGGCTCCCCTGCAGGGCCCACCCCTCTGTGACTTCACGTGCTGCCTGCAGGGGGAAGTGCTCAGCAGAGCCCATGACATCCCTCCTTCCTTCCCCTCTTCCAGGGAACAATCTGGAACATTGACAACTCCCAGCAATTACCCCCATTCAAAGACAAGCAAGTCCCGAAACTAGCTGCTGCTGCCACCCCTTCTGCAGATTAACGGGAAGCACCTGAATAGAGGCGTTTCTCCTGCATAAGCATTTCCATTGTCAGCCTGTGCGTAGGCTCAGCCCGTGGGGAAGAGGCGGAGAGGTTCACAGTGTTCCACGTGCCCCAGGAAACTATCCTCTCCCTCCAGACCACCCACTTCCTGGCTCTCCTGGTCAGCATCCCCAAGGACATCCCACCCTGGTCCTTAGATCAGGTCCTGGGATTGAGAAAACAGTCCTGCCCAGCCACACCCACCTTCCAACACTCACTCCCACACACTCATTCCCTTCTCCTGGCCTGGGAGAGGTGCAGGGGCTCATTCTCCGCGTGTCTCACCGCTGATCTCTGCCCAGCAGGGCCTAGATGCCAGCCCTGTCCCTGCCCTGTGCCTTCACACATGCTTTTTCTCTGCTTCAAACACTCCCCCCTTTATGCCTGGTGAACTCATACTCATCCTTCAGGTCTCAGCTAAAATGACCCTCCTTGGGGAGCCTTCTCTGGCTGGTGCCTGGCCTCTAATTCCTAGTCATGACTAACAGACAGAATGAATGCAGCACCGGGACGGACACCACCACCCCCCTCCTCTGTGCAGCTCCACTTCCCCGAAGTCCAATCTCTGCCTCTTCAAATCAGGGAGACTGCAGGCCCAGCTTGGGTTCCCCTTCCTGTGCTGAGGTTTGAAAACTACCTCCAAGTAGAAAGGTGATGCCAGGCAAGGCTCACCTCGTGTGTTTCTCTTCTCTCGGGAATCACAGTCATGAGGTGCCTGGTACCCGATGTCTGAAAACAACTGTTTCACGTATTTTATCCAGATTTCTAGCTGCTTACAGCTGGAGGGCAAGTCACATGTCAGTTACACATTCGTGGTCCAGTGCGCGAAACCCTTAGTTTTTCAGATAGGGAAACTGAGACCCAAAGAGGAGAGATTTGCCTAATGTAGTGGTTGTCCAGGTGTGTTCCAGAAAATACTGGTTGTGCCAGATGACTCAACGGTATTCCATTATAAAGAAGAGAAGGAGGATGAGGAGGGGTTCTACGTTTTAAAGGAGTCTGTGAAATTGTTTTAAACAAAAATAAGTAGGTGTTTTTTTCCCTGTTAAACCTCTCAGGGCTTCCAACAAGTTAGTGTGTATTTTAAATCTCCAAGAGATGGAGGAAAACAGCAATGTTTCACCTCCCTCTTTCACCACGGAAAGCTTGTTTCATGAAACATCCTCAGGGGAACACAGTGTAATATGGTGATTAAGAGACACGCTCTGAAGTCAGACAGGCCTCAGGTCAAATCCCAACTCTGCATGTGACCTTGGGGACGTTAATTACTCTCCAGAAATTTCCCTTTTCATATGACAAATGAAGATTAAAACTGTTACTCTCCAAGATGATGATGTAAATATTCAATAAGATAATGTGTATGAAACACCCAGCCCAGTGCCTGGCACATGGGCACCTGCAGATGGCGCTGTTGACATGATCAGGAGCTTCCAGGAAAGGCAGGAACCTCTGGAGTCCCAGAAAGCCAGGGCAGCTGTTTGACAAGAGGTGGTCTTTCTGTCTTGGTCCTTCTCCACCCTAGGATCTTGGTCCAGGACCTGACAATCCTAAAGACCATCTACCACAAACACACAAGACAAGCACAAAGGTTTCAAGAAAAGAAGATTTCTGCTGGCTCAAAGAACTCAGAGACGAAGGGGTCCTAAGTGTTCTTCGTGGAAACCATGCCAACGGCTCCATAGAGAGCTCTCTGGCTGCAGAATCCAACAGCTCATCCCAGAGATCTTGAAGGCTTGGAAGCCCTGATACAGCCTCACAAGTAGGCATGGAACCATCTTGCAATGGGTGAAGACAAGCAGAAAATCCCACTTGCTTGGGGTCCAGACAGGAAGCCAGAAGCAAAGCTGGGCGGCTTCCAGCTGAGCCCGAGAGCAACACAAGATGTTCTACAAATAAGAGCACCCGAAGACAAAGGACGATGAACAATGATGCTGCCAAGAAGACCCTCCATTTCCTGGGGCCCAGAGAAGACAGGTCCTTGCTCTTCTCACCCATGAATTACCATGGGATTTCACTCACACTCACACACACACACACACAAACACACACACACACCGCTCCCCCCACCCCACCTCTCCCATACACACACATACCCCGAGAACCAGCTTGCCCACAGCTGGAAGCTCCTGAAAGGGAGGAAGAGAGGCAGGAAGGTAAGAGCCAGTTATCAGCTTCAAGGTCACCACTCAGGGGCTCTCCCAGGCTCTCTCCAGCTCCATTATGATTGTCGGACAATTTGGGGGAGTAACCACTGGACAGTTGATGTTTTGCGGCGAGGGCTGAGGCCCAGAGGAAAGAACACTGGGTGTGCAGTCGGAGAAGCCTGAATTTGAATTCTGACTCAAGCCGCTTAACCTCTCTGGACCTCAGTTTCCTCATTTGAAAATGGAGATCCTCAGACTTTCCTCAAAGATGGGCACTTTCCCCGATTCCCATCCACCCTCAGATGAAGACAGGCCACCGGTTATACAATCTAGCAGCATATTATATTTTTCCTTCACTATCTGCAATTAGCAAATAACTTTAAAGAAACACAGTCTGTAATAATAGCTAACAATATCTAACATACCGAGTGCTTTCATATGCCTAGCATGATTCTTAAGTCATTCAATCCTTAGAATATCCCTATGAAGTAGGTGCTATTGTTATCCCCCCTATTAAACAAGGAAACTGAGGCCCAGAAGGGTTAAGTTACCTGCTCCTTAAGTGGAAGCATCAGGATTCAAACCCAGGCCCAACTGACTCTGGGATCCTGTTGTCTTTCTCTGTTTTCCTCTCCCTGATAAAGGGGCATTTGTGGTGTCAAATAAGGGGCACTTATTTGACGAACCATTTGGACGGAACCCACTGGTTCCCACACAGGTCAAGAGCTCTGGATGGACAGGGCCCAGAGGGTTTGAGGGTTTTCATAGGCAAGGTCAGAGTCGAAGGGGGCACGTTCCAACATCTTGGGAACATCCCAGCTCAACATTTACTCAGCATGGGAAGCCCCTATTTAAAACTTCCATATTGAGGATACATCAAAATCAACATGGCTTTCTGTTCTAAACCACAAAACTCTGGCCGCCACTGTTTGGAAAGAAAAGAAGGATGTGGCGGCTAGACCAGCATGGGGCATAAAGAGAGAGAGAGAAGCCTTGAGACTGGGCTCCAGTCTCCTGAATACACCTTGAGCTTCCCAGCCGTCACACCTTCCCCGTGTCCTGCATCCTGCCTTCAGCGGCCCCGCCCTCCTCACCATCAGTCAAATCTTATCCATCTCAGCCGAACCCTGACCTCCCCTGCCCAAAGGTGTATCTTCTCAAGACTATGGCAGCACTCACTGTCTCCACTACCCCCTGGCAATTAGCCTAGTGTGGACTTCCCTGGGTCAATCTCATCTCCCCAACTAGTCAGTGAGTTCCTTGGGAGCAGAACCCGTGTTTCCTGGCTCACTGCATCTCTTCGTAAGACTCAGCAGCAAGGCATGTGCCCACACCACCTTCACCTCCCACTCCCCCCAGCACCCACTTGAGTTTTCAGCCCAAGCACACCTCTCCATGTCGTCCTCTGTGCCCGCCTCCATGCATTCACACATGCTGTTCTTCATGCACAGTTGCCTTTTCCTTCCCATCTCTGCCGGTCCAAATCCCACCCGGTCCTCTAGTCCCAGCATGATACAGCAGAAACAGCAATTTGCAATTCAGAAAGACCTGAATTTAAATCCTGACTCTGCCACCTTCTGCTTGATCTGGACAAGTGATTCTCCTCTCTGGGTCTCTGTTTCCTCATTTGTAAGATGAAGGGTTGATAACAGCTACTACTGTGTGTGTAAATTTAATGAGGGAGGTCACAAAGAGAACGTGATGCATAAATGCATGTCAATGAATTTGAAAACATAAATGAAATGGACACATTCCTAGACAACTATAACTTACTAAAAGTGTCTTGAAAAAAAACAGAAAGTTTGAATAGTCCTTTACTCCTTTAAATAGATTGAATTAAAAGTTTAAAATGTTTCCATAAAGAAAACAAACAAAAAAGATTATTTCACAGGTGAATTCCACCAAACTTTCAAGGAGTCAATTACTCCAATCTCCCATGATAAGGAAAAAAGAGAAGAGCCCTCAATGCTTTTTTTTTTTTTTTTTTTTTCCGGTACGCGGGGCCTCCCACCGCTGTGGCCTCTCCCGCTGCGGAGCACAGGCTCCGGACGCGCAGGCCCCAGACGCGCAGGCCCAGCAGCCACGACCCACAGGCCCAGCCACCCCGCGGCATGTGGGATCCTCCCGGACCGGGGCACAAACCCACGTCCCCTGCATCGGCAGGCAGACTCCCAACCACTGCACCACCAGGGAAGCCCTCAATGCATTTTATAAGACAAACAGAATCTTGATACCAGAAACCAGACAAAGACAGTATAAAAAAAGAAAAATTATAGGCCAATCCCATTCAGGAATACAACTTTAGAATCTTGAACAGTATTATAATTATACTGAATCCAATAATTCATTAAAAAAAATTATGCATGATGACCAAGTTGAATTTACCCCAGGAATTGAAGGTTATTTTAACATTAGAAAATCTAAAAATGTCACTCACCTCACTAACAAACTAAAGGAAAAAAATATGGCATCATAGTAAATCCAGAAAAAAAAGCATTTGCTAAGTTTAATGCCCATTTAAAATAAAATCTCTTAGTGAACTAAAAACTGAAAGGAATTTTGTTAATCTGATAAGGCATTTCCTCCAAAAACCTATGGCAAACTTCATTCTCGCTGTTTTAATGTTAGAAGCATTTCTTTTAAAACCAGGGAAACAAGACAATGATTTCTGCTATAACCACTTCCGTTTGAGGTTCCAGCCAGTGCCATGCAGAAAGATAAGGAAAAAAAGGATAAGAAACGAGAAATAAGAAACAGAACTGTCAATATTCACAGATCCTTTGTACTCAGGAAATCTGAATGATTCTACAGACAAATTAGAATTAATCAGAAAGTTTAGACCCTGAATAGCCAAAGCAATTTGAGAAAGAAGAACAAAGCTGGAGGTATCAAGCACCCTGACTTCAAACTATACTACAAAGCTACAGTAATCAAAACAGTATGGTACTGGCACAAAAGCAGACATATAGCTCAATGGAACAGAATAGAGAGTCCAGAAATAAACCTACATACATATGGTTTATTAATCTATGACAAAGAGGCAAGAATATACAATGGGGAAAAGACAGTCTCTTCAACAAGTGGTACTGGGAAAACTGGACAACTACAAGTAAAATAATGAAACTAGACCATTTTCTCATACCATATTTAAAAATAAACTCAAAATGCCTTAAAGACTTAGGCATTTTTCCAAAGAAGACATGCAGATGGCCAACAGGCACATGAAAAGATGTTCAACATCACTAATCATCAGGGAAATGCAAATCAAAACCACAGTGAGATATCATCTCACACCCATCAGGATGGCCATCCTCAAAAAGGCAAGAAATAACAAATGTTGGTGAGGATGTGGAGAAAAGGGAAGCCTCCTGCACTGTTGGTAGGAATGTAAATTGGTGTAGTCACTATAGAAAACAGTGCAGAGGTTCTGCAAAAACTTTAAAATAGAACTACCCAACAATGGGTATGACCCAACAATTCCACTTCTGAATATTTACCCAAAGAAAATGAAAACACTAGTTCAAAAAGAGATATGCACCTCAATGTTCTTTGCAGCACTATTTATAATAGCCAAGATATGGAAGCAACCTAAGTGTCCAATGACAGATGAATAGGTAAAGAAGATATGGTGTATATATATATATATATATATATATACACACACACACACAATGGAATATTACTCAGCCATAAAAAAGAATGAAATCTTGCCATTTGTGACAACATGGATGGACCTGGAGGGTATTATGCTTAGTGAAATAAATCAGACAGAGAAAGACAAATATTGTATGTTTTCACTTATGTGTAGAATCTATAAAGCCAAACAAATAGACAAATATAACAAAACAGAAACAGACTCACAGATATGGAGAACAAATTAGTGGCTGCCCAAGGGGAGACGGGTGGGAGGATGGGCAAAACAGATGAAGAGGATTAAGAGGTACAAGCTACCAGTGATAAAATAAAGTAGTCACAGGGATATAATATACAGCACAGGGAATATAGTCAATAATATGTAATAACTTCGTATGGTGTATAATCTATAAAAATATCAAATCACTATATTATATACCTGAAACTAAACCAACTATACTTCAATAAAAAAAGAGTTTATCAAGGTGTATGGTTATAAGATAAACATCTATACATATAAAAATCAACTGCATTTCTCTATATGACCAATACTTAGAAATATGATATTCTAAAAATGTATCAATACCATTTATGCTGGGAAAACTGGACATCCATATGCAAAAGAATGAAGTTGGGCCCTTATCTAACACCATACACAAAACTTAACTCAAAAAAGACTAAAGACCTAAATGTAAGACCCAAAACTATAAAACTCTTAGAAGAAAACATAGGGCAAACGTTTCATGACATCAGATTTGGCAAGGATTTCTGGGCTATGGACACCAAAGGCATAAGCAACAAAAGAGAAAAAAAGACAAAATGGACTACAACAAAACGTAAACATTTGTTCATCAAAAGACACTATCTGCAGAGTAAAAAGGCAACCCACACTATGAGATAAAGTATTTGTAAATTGTTCATCTGATAAGGATTAATATCCAGAATATATACAGAACTCCTAAAACTCAACAACAAAAGGACAAACAACCCAATTCAAAAATTCTCCAGATAAAATACACAAACGGCCAATAAACACATGAAAAGATGCCTAACATCACATCATTCAGCATTAGGGAAATGCAAATCAGAACTATGAGATACCATCTCACATCCATTACGATGGCTGCTATAAAAAAAACTGTCTTGAACAGAAAACTAGTGCTGGCAAGGATGTGGGGAAACCTGGAACCCTTGTACACTATTGGTGGGAATGTAAAATGGTGCATCCACTGTGGAAAACAGTATGGCAGTTCCTCAAAAAATTAAAAATAGAACTACTATATGATCCAGCAATTCCATTTCTGGGTATATACCCGAAAGTATTGAAAGCAGGGCCCCAAAGAGATATTTGTATACATCCATGTTCATAGTAGCATTATTCACAAGAGCTAAAACATGGAAGCAACCCAAGTGTCCATCAACAGACAAACGGATAAGAAAAGTATGTGTATACATACAATGAAATATTATTCAGCCTTAAAAAGAAAGGGAATTCTGGGAATTCCCCGGCGGTCCAGTGGTTAGGACTCTGTGCTTCCACTGCAGGGGGTACGGATTCGATCCCTGCTTGGGGGACTAAAGATCCCACATGCTGTGCGGCGTGGCCCCAAAATTTTTTTTAATAAATAAATAAAATATTTTGTAAAAAGCAATTTTAAAAAACACTTAAGAAAACAAAGTCAATTCTGAAAGATGCTACAACATGGATGAACCTTGAGTACATTATGCTAATGGAAATAAGCCAGTCCCTAAAGACAAGTACCGTATGATTCCACTTAATATGAGATAGAGTAATCAAAGTCATAGAGACAGAAAGTAGAATGGCGGTTGCCAGGGGCTGAGAAGGTAGGGAAAGGGGCGTTTAATGGATACAGAGTTTCAGTTTTAGAAAATGAAAACTGATCCAAAGAGTCAAAGCAAATTCATCCAACAAGGTTTTCCAAGGAACTTGCAAAGATGATTCTAAAATCTGTAAGAGAATGAGCGCAAATAGAGCCAAGACACCCTTGATGAAGAACTAAGTTGGGAGGGCTTGATGTGTCAAAAATCAAGACCTAGATAGCTAGTTTGCTATTGGTACAGGAATCACCAAACGGGCCGATGAAAGAGAATAGGGAGCCAAAACACAATCCCTATATGTATGGGAATGTGATATATGATAAGGGTGGCACTGCAAATCAGTGGTGAAAATATGAACCATAATACCTCATTCTGGGACAGTTGGTTTTCCCTATAGAAAAAATAAAATCCTTAATTCATATCACATACAAAAATCAACTACAGATGGATAAAGATTTAAATGTGAAATGCAAAATATTAAAAGTTTTAGAAAAAAGTAAAAAATATCTTATGACCTTACATAAGGAAGAATTCTTTAAGCAAGCACAAAAAATAGAAATCAAAAAGGAAAAGATTGAT
This sequence comes from Pseudorca crassidens, assembly GCF_039906515.1. Classification (NCBI taxonomy): domain Eukaryota; kingdom Metazoa; phylum Chordata; class Mammalia; order Artiodactyla; family Delphinidae; genus Pseudorca; species Pseudorca crassidens. The sequence goes on along the minus strand of NC_090297.1, from coordinate 22,837,888 downwards.
GAACTTGACTGAATTGAAATAAAAATCTGTTCATCCAAAGATACTATAAATAACCTGCAAAGATGAGCCACAAATTGGGAGAAGATATTTGCAATTCATAAGGGACGAATGAGTCTCATCCCAAATATATAAAGAACTCCTAAAAACCACTAAGATAGCAACAGAAAACCGAACAGAAAATTAGGTAAAAAACATGAACAGGCATTTTATGGAAGAAGAAACCTGAATGGCCAATGATGATTTGCAAATATATTCAACCTCGCTAGTAATCAGAGAAATGTAAATTAAGACTATAGAGAATTACCATCTTATACAAACTAGTTTGACAAAAGTGAAGAAGCCTGGCAAATTTTGATCTTGATGTGGAGCAATGGAAACTTACACCCTGCTGCTCGGAGTGAACACAGGCAAAGACACTTTGGAAAACAATTTGACGCTGTTTTATAAAGCAGCACAAGCACATACTTTATAATCCAGCAGTTCTACTTCCAGAATCTGCTGTGCAGGTGCATCTGGAGATCCATTTAAGAATGTTCACAGCAGCCTCGTTTGTAATAACAAGAAAACTAGGAACAAATCAAATGCCTATGGATGCCAGAATGAAGAAATAAATTGTGATATATTCATACAGTGGAAAGCTATACATCAGAGAAAATAAATGAACTACAGCAAAACTTCCACCTGGGTAAATACTGGAAACATGGTGTTGTGTTGAAAAATAGAGAGCAATTTCATTTCTATCAAGCTCGAAAACGAGCAAAATTATATAATGCACTGTTTGGGGACACATGCACATATGGTAAAATTACTCCCAAAAAGGCAAGAAAGTTATAAACATAAATTTCAGGGGAATATTTACACGTAAGAGGGAGGTAGGGGATATGGAAGGGGCAGCCAGATGACGTTCAAATTCACCAGCGGGGTTCACCGGTGTTTGGTGTATTATTATGACTTTATGATTTTCATAAATGTTATTTTTTGTCCAAATCAGCACTAAGTAGAATAAAAAGACATGTGATGAAGCAATTTATGACGAGTTCCTAGCATATACAGCTGACTCACTATACTCTCCCTGCAGGCCAGGTACAGCACTAAATGATGTGCACACATTCTCTTATTTAGTCTTCCAGCAGCCCTACCAGCAGAGATTATCTTTACCCTCATTTTATACATGAGGAAGCAGACATCCAGAGAGATTAAGCCACTTGCCCCAGGTCATGCACCTAAGGGGATCTGAGATGCAAAGTGAGGTCTGACTCCCAAGCACTTCCTCTCACACAGCAGGAAAGAGACTGTTCTGATCCCACAGCAGCGCTCCCTCCTCTGAGTCCCCAGAACTCTTCCCACAATTAACTTATGAACTCGCACTCCTCTTGGATGAATCTGTGTCTAAGTCCTCAACTTTCCTAAAGCTCCTCCAGTACAAAGATAATACCTGTGCCTTCTCTGTGTTCCCAGGGCTGGTGCTGGTACCCAGCAGGATGCTTAGTACTGTTGGTTCGGGGTGTTACAGAATCATCTGATGTGGGGCTCTGGGCTGTTGGCTCAGAAGTCTGGGGGAGGAGTGCCTGGGGGCCACGAGGAAGGGCCGGGCACTCACCCCGGGGGCTGTAGCCATGGCCGCCCATGAAGGAGAGGCCCAGCCGCTCATCCTCCTGCAAAGTGCTCTGGTCCGTGAAGCTCCGGTCCGCGGCACTCATCATGTGGGTCTTCTCCTGGCGGTAGTTGATCGTGGCCTTGTTCACTGGCTTCCTGCAGAGGGGGTAGACTAGAGATGTGGGTGATCATCTGGGCAGGACAGCAGCCAGAGGTGGATGGGGAGACCTGGCAGTCAGGGGGCCTTGAGGCCAGAAGCCAGTCTAGAAGCATCTCTGGATGCTGAGGGGGCTCTGCCTCCATCCTTTGCCCACCAGACCCGGTGAGCTGCTGCCTCCCCCAAGAGGGCCTGGGCAGGGTCCCTGTCCTGGGGACCTCTGCTGACAGCAAGGGATGGAACACCAGTGGCCTCAGGCTGGGATCTGCCTCCTAACTCTCACTGGCCCCGAGGGCTCGGGAAAGGGGAGGAAAGTCACTCTGGGTGACTATTCTGGTGGCACGGCAGACAGTCACTGCACCCCAAACAAGGGAGACGCCTGCCCCAGCTCCAGCCCCAGCAAGGCCCGTAGGTAACCTTCCTTCCTCCGTCCTCACCACACAGCTGCCCTGGGAACTCTTCCTCCTGCAGTGGGGTTGGACTACACTCCTTCATGGCAGAGTCTGGCTAGTACTCGGTCAGTCTCATAAGTTTTCACTGGGCACAGAATGACTCCAACCATGACTTCTTCTTACCCCCCAGAACCCCCAGGATGGTTGCACCACAGGCCACACCAGACTTGTAAAGAAACCCACGCAGGGTCCCTATTCCCGTCACTGCCCACCAGCCCATCCAGCCACCGGCAGCAGCAGAGAGAGAAGGCGAGAGGCCCCGGCCCCTCCCGAGAGGGCAGAGCTTCTGGAGAGCCCCTGGGCAGGGGCCACACAGCCCAGGCCTGCAGCCCAGCTTTACAGATGAGGATGGCCGTTTGTGGCCCCAGGGAACTCGGAGGAAAGTGGAAGGGAGGACGGGGTGGGGAGGCAAGGGCCACAGCTCCAAGACCGGGCGGCTGCACAGCGGGCAAAGGGAAAGGACTTGGGACCTGCGCTGAGACTGGAGAAGAGCCAGGGCCCAATCACAGGGAAGGCTCGGGACAAGAGAGCCGTTCACCTCTAGGTCCTACAGCGTGCAGGGTGTGGGGCAGACCTGAGAGAGGACTTCCGGGTCACGTGGGCTCAGGGACACTGGTCATCCATAGAGATGAAGAGGCCAGTGCAGGGATCCTCCAGACAAACAGGCAAACTCCACTCAGCCCCTCCTGGCTCAAGAGCCGCCTGGGGCCCAAGGGGGACAGGATGACCTCTGGGTGCCCCTCCTGCCAGGACCTCGACGTCCTTCTTGTGCTAAGATGGCTCTGTGTCCACGCTGGGGACCAGTGCTGCCGTGCACTGCGGTGGGTGCGGCCTTCCCAGTCTGGACAAGAGATGGCTCAGCAGGCCCAGGCCTCCAGCTCCCAGCCCCACCTGCGGGCTCTGGGCATCACCCTTACTGTGGCCCAGGGCAGAGCCAAAGACCCCTTTGGGGGCAGGTGAGAAGAAGCCTCTGTGGCTGTGACCTTGACCATCAACATAAGAGAGAAGGCGGAGGAGGAAGGGAGGTGAGGAGGGAGAAGGGGCAAGAGGACTGACAGAGGAGGAGGAGAGTAAAGGGACAATGACAAGGGGAGAGAGAGAGAGGGAAGGAGACAGAGGGAGGGAGGGACAGGTCAGACACCAGCAACCACAGGGAAGACAGATAGAGGACAGCCCGTCAAGCTGGCTGAACAATGGTGCCCAAGGAGGGCCTGTCACCATGGATACCGGCCTAGAAGGTCTGCAGGGGTGGACCCCAGGGCTCTGGTCCCACCCAGGCCTCCTGGTCCACTTGGAAGAAGAACCTGAAACACCAACCAACCAGCTCCACAGACACAGCCAGGAGGGACACCTCGCACTGAGGCCTCCAGCCCATCTCAGGGTGAGATCAAGCAGATGCCACGTAACATAGACACTTGGAAAAGTTCTGCATTTAGGTTCAAAATTAGCTGCAAAGTAGACAGGGAGGGCGAGCTGCCTCGTCAGCAGCTCCTGGAAAAGCCGAGCTGGAGACTCCACGTGAGTTGACGGGGGTGTGGTTGCTGGAAAAGCCAGTGTGATGGTGGGTGACTTCGATGCAAGAAGAGGGTCCAGGGAGGAGGTGAGAGATCACTGTCCTCTGGGCTGGCCCAGGGCCACCTGAGCCTGCTGTGCGAGGCAGGGACAAGCACAGGTAAGGGGAATGTTCTGGAAGGCTTGCAGGGTCAGCGATCAGAGGCAGGAAACAGAGCAGCATGGACAGACCGTGGAGTCCGACGGGGCCTGGGTTGTAACCCCAGCTCTGCCTGTCCTGTGGCCTCTGAGGAGTCCCTTAACCTCCCTGAGCCTCAGTTTCCTCATCAGTAAAATGGGGTGATCACAGTGCCTCTTCTCAGGGTTGTTGTGCAGATTCTGTGTGAAGAACTGAGCCCAGGGGAGGTGCCCAGGAAATGGTGGGTCTGAGGAGCTGGGGTCACCAGCTGGAGAAGGGCTGGTGGCACCCTGGGAGCGGCATGCACCATGTGGAGAGCTGCCATCTGTCTGCCCCACACACACACGCACAGAGCTGTGGATCCAGAGTGGGACCCGGGTGAGGACCTTCCTAGACGCGGACTGCGGTCTGACGTCAGGAGGTCCCACCCAGCAGGACTGGCTCAAGACACAAGGGGCTGCCTCGGGGGCGAGAGGACACAGAGGCTCAGGGAGGTCGAGTGACTTGCCTGGGGTGGCTCAGCAGAGCCAGGTCTGAACCTGAGACTCTGACCACAAAGCCAGCTCTCCTGACCTCCACGCAGGAGGACAACAGGGAGAGGAGAGACAGAGCAGAGGAGGGAAGCTCAGAGACAGGGCCGTGGAGGAGGGGCTGACGCCAGGCCAGGCCGGGGTGGGGGCAGGCGCTCCCCAGGAGGGGCGGGGCTCTGAGGCAGGTACGCTACTTACGGGTAGTAGGAGTAGGCATAGTGGTCTCTCCTGGCAGCGTGCAAAGAGAACAGCACAGGTGGGCCACGGTCCTTCCCCAGGCCGGGCCCAGGGCAGCACCCCCAGCAGGGAGGGGCCTGGTGCTTTCCGTGCCGGGGACGGGGTTGGCCGGGAACCGACAGGTCAGAAGGGCCTTCGTTGACCCAAGGGCTGGCCGGGCTCAGTCTCTGAGGACCAGGACCCAAGGTCCCTTCTAGAACCTTCCCCAAGCCCACTGCTGGAGTGAGAAGGAGGTGGGGAAAGGGCCTGGAGGGAAGCAGAGCTTTCACACAGTCATACACACATGCGTTCACAAAGAGAAACGCACTGCACGCTCACGTATGCAGACACACTCATCTGGATACACACGCTCATACATAGAAACACAATGACACACTCATGCACTTACAAACACAGATATTTACACACATGCAGACACTCGTACACACGTATTCAAACACACACACTGACACACACAGGTACATACACAAACACACGCTCACACACAGACGCCTGCGCTCACACACACGGACACCCCCACTCACACACTCAAGGTAACTGCCGCACTCTCCCCTGCAGACAGTCCCCCCTGCGGTCCCCGTGCCGCCCACCCCTGCAGGCCCCTCTGCCCCGGACGGGACAGCCCTCTGCACGCACCTGTGCCTGGGAGGGAACAAGTGGCCAGGGCAGGGGACACTGTGGCCTCGTCACCCACCCAGACTGCCCCTGGGTGTGGGGTCCATGAAAGGAGCCGGGTCACCCCCTCACGGGCACCCAGAGCACAGGGGGCTCAAGAGCCCTGACCTGACTGCCAGGTACCAGCAGCAAGGAGTGGGGGCAGGTCTGATTCCCAGCTCCCAGGTGGGGAAGCCGGTCCCAGAGAGTTACGGTCTGCCTGGGGCTCTTGGGGGTCAGCGAGAGTCCAGAGCAGGCCCAGGACCCTGCCCCCAGAGCCAGCTCCCCCTGCGGCCCCGTCCAGGCCCCCTCCAGGGTCCTCCACTCACCCGCCCCACGTCACCCATCATGGGGGAGGGAAGGGAAGGAGAGCGGAGGGGAAGACTGAGGCCCAGCCAGGGCAGGAGATTGGCTCGAGGTCACACAGCATGTCACCCACCCCAGGGACAGAGGAGGGGTCCAGGGCCCTGAGCTGTTCACAGAGGCCCTGAGGGGAGGGAGGAGGGGATGAAGGAGTGGTGTTCTTCTGGTATCAGCTGAAATATCATGACTTTAAAAGAGCCTTCCCTAAGGAGTCCCCCACAGTCACCAACTACATTACGTCCCCCTTTACCTTCTCTCTGCCCCCCACCCCGACACCCTGGTCTTTTCACAATTTGTAATTACACATTTGTGCTTTTTCTAGTTTAATGCCAGGCCCCCCGCTTATAACCACAAAGCACAGGAGGACAGCATCTTGGTCGCGTTTGCCACCACTGGATCCCCAGGGCCCAGGACAGTGCCCAGCACGTTATATTCCCGAGATATTTTATTGAATTGAGTAATCAGTAAATGAGGAAAACTAAATAAAAGAACTCCACCTTTATGAGCTTCCATTTCCTCCTCTAAACAAGTGAGGTTAATAATAATCTCCCCACGGCAAGCACGCGCTCAGCCCTTCCCTGCCCCCTCCTCCTGCTGGGTTGGCGGGGGCGGTTCAGGAGGACCCAAGTCCCCTGGGCCAGACCCTGGGGACACACAGCCAACAAGACAGAACTTCCTCCACCCCCATGCAAGCTCTCAGTCCAGCAGGGAAGAGAAATACTGAGCAAAGCGCTGCAAGCCGTGAATGAAGTGCGGGGTTGGGGGGGGCGGGGAGGGCTGCAAAGGGATGTGGGGAGGGTCTCTGGAAGCGGAACTAAGGGATCCAACCGGCGAGGGGCACCCCCGAGTTCCCCAGGGCAGGTGCATCCAGCCTCACTGTCCGCAGGGCGGACCTGGGTACACGGGGGCTAATTGGGAGCTGCCCTCCCTCCGCAACCTCCTAATCTGTCCATTACATCTGTACCCCAGGTTGATCTGAACACCCTCATCCCTGCCAGAGCTGCTCTGTCCCATGGCGCCCCACAATGCAGACTAGGGGAGCCCTCAGGAGCACAGTGGACCCTGAAGGTCGGGCAGGAGTCGGGGGATGCAGCGAGGTCCTACAGAATGGGACCGAATGGCTTTTAGACGACCTAAGGAGGGGCAGGGGGGTGGGGGGTGGGGTGGATCCTAGAGGCTTCCAGTAGCAGCTGCATAAAGTGGAGGGTTTCCTAGTGAGGCTCTGGCAGCATCTCTGACCCATCCTCTCCTGAGCCTGGCGCTCTCTCTGCAGGGGTGGGTAACATCCCCTACATTGCCAATCTTCCCTTGAGGGTAAATTTCTAGAGTCTTAAATACCACCTGCAACCCCCAAGATCTGACCCCTCCCTTACAGCCCTCTCTATCTGCACCACTACCCAGCCCCCAGGGCCTTGCCACTTACAGGAACCTACTGTGTGCCAGTTGCGGTGAGGCCCTTCACGTGCCCAGCCGTGAGGAGGATGGGCTTTGCAGTCAGGCCTGGGTTCAGTCAGGACCTGCCACTTAGCCAAGTGACATGGGCAAGTCGCTGAATGATAGTTTCCTGACCTGTCTAAGGGACTTAGACCTGCTTCGTGGGCCAGGATCCAAGAAGGAAAACTTCTCTGATGTATTCTGAGTCCCAGAGGTGCTCGATAACTCCTATTCTAATGGCTGATGTGTATAGAACTCCTGGCACAGAGTAATATTCATTAAATGATAGTTTAAAATATTTTGTCTCAGGAATCTGTACAGGGACTACGGGAAGGGAAAAATCAGAGCCCAGCATTCTGGACCGGACATCCCCACGCCACCCCATCGGTGGCATGCCCCAACCCCAGACTCTCTAGGAGAGCTTTTCTCCTATCATTGCCTGGCCTCAGGCAAGGGGGCCCTGGCCAGTTCTCCCTCATCTCCCTGGATCCCGCTTATCTGCTCCTGGCATCCCAGAGACACAGAGCCAACACACCCATGTGTGCCCAGCCTGGCAGCAGCAAGGGCTACAGAAGGCAGAGCCCAGGCGGGGAGAAGGCGGAGCAGGCTCTGCCTCTGGCTCCCTGGGTGACCTTGGGCAGGTCTATGCCCCTTCTGGGCCTCAGCATCTCCATCCCTCAATTAGGGGCTTGAACCACAGTGTCCTGGGGGTGCCTGGTAGGCAATGTGGTAGGGTGGGGAGGGAGAGCAGAGGGGTCTCAGAAGTCCCCACTCGGCTCCAACCCGAGGCTCAGCCTTCAGCTGCTCCATTTACTGAGCTCCCAGGAGAGGTTTATTTGGTGTTTTGAAGATGGGTTCTGCTGCTTTTGAAAGACTGGAAAACCACTAGACTAGACGTCCTTGAGCTACATGGCAGCCCTCAGTTTCTGGGCTCTGAGCCTCTGTAATTCTAAATTCTGAGATTCTCAGAATCTCAAATCCTGGATTGCTAAAACTCCAAAATTGTAAATTCTGGATTCTAAGATATGCTGGGATTCACTCTGCCCACTGCAAAATGCACTGGGAAAATGCATCCCTCACAAACACAAGGACTGGACCTTTGAGGCCCAGGAGATGGCACAGGCAGGAAGGAGGTCTCCTCTGAGTCATGGGCCCAGGAGGACTCCTCAAGGATCAACAGTAACAGAGTCCAGGGCAAGCAGAGCCCAAGAGAAGGTGGGGCCTGGGAAGCGCAGAGGGTCCTTGCTTTGAAGTGGAGTGAGCCCTGCCCCCACCTCAGGATCAACACCACAACCCCGTGCTTAGGGCAGACAAGAGAGCCGAAGACCTTCGGGGGGCTGAGGATTCCAAGTCAGGTTACCTCCACACCATCCCCATCAGAACAGCCCAGCAGGCACAGGAGGGCGGTGCCCATGCCCAGCACGGCTCCTTGGCAGCCGGCAGTGAGTGCCCTTGCTTGGACAGTGGCACCCGGCACCAGCTAGAACTGGGCTCCAGCCAAGCCACTCTAGGGCAGCTCCATTTGCAGAGTCTCGGGCTTCCCCCAACCCGGCTTGGGTCCATCCACAGGCCTGATGCCCAGGCTGGCAGCCCTCCACACACCCGCCAGGCGACTGCCTGACCAGCCCCCAGCCTCCTCTCTGCTCACCAGGCCTCTGACGGAGAGAAGCCTAGGGTGGGCCAGGGCACCGGCCTCACTCACCCCTTTCGGATGATAATAATAATGGCCCCCAGGAGGAGGATGAGGACGGCAAGTCCCCCTGCACAGATGCCCAGGATGAGCCCCATCTCCTCCGACCTCTGGGACACCTCCAGGGGCTGTTTGCTTTCCTTGCAGGCAGCTGGGAAGAACAAAGCAGAACAAAGGATCAGAGGGGAGATCAGGACCACCTTAAGCCCCAAGGAATAAACATCTGCCCCTCATCCTCAGCACATGTCCCACCTTTCAATCAAACCCATCTCCTTATCATCCCTCACACCTTCCGCATTCCCGTGGCAGAGGCTTTACGTGCCCTGTGCCCCTATCAGGGATATTAGCTCCCTTCACCTCTCTGCCTCCTCAAATCCTCCCCGTCCTTCAGTGGACGGGAGATGGAGGATGTGTGGGGCCTTCAGACCCCACCTTTTTGCCCTCCTGGGAGGCAATGGGGGGAGAGAACTATGTACCCAGGGCATGGTTAGGGCATCTCAGGATGGGGAACCAACCACATTCCCCATCTGGGAGCAGGGACAATCCCTACACCACAGGGTCCACGCTGTCCCCACTTCTCCCCACCATAGGAAAGGGGGAAGATACAGACCTCAGTGTCCAGTACCCACCACCCCCGTGGCCCGACCATAATGGCTCACCCTCCTCCAGCCCCCTGCCAAGGCCCCTTCTGTGACCATGGCAGGATGAGGGTTTGTCCCTACTGCCCAGTCTGGAAGAAGGAGACCTTGAGGTGGGGCACATAGGGAGCAAGAAAGGGAGATGGTTCCTGACCCCCAAGCCTGCCGGACCACCCTCCTCTGCTCCCACAGGCCTGGGAACCCAGGGTCCACCTCCCCAGAGCCCAGCAAGTAAGAAACCCGCTACTGAAGGACTGAACCCAGGGGGACTTACCTTTCCTGGCAATGCGGATGCAATTCAGCCGGGTCTCCTGGAGGCACAGATGGGGGTCTCAGCACCGCTGAAGTCAAGACCTGACCCTCCCCAGAGGGAATCTTAGACAGCGTGTCTTGGGCCTGGTCAGGGCTTTTCTGGCGTGGACTGTTACTAAAGACACCCGACCTGGCAAGAGGGTCTGGGGGGAATCAGGCAGGGAGGGGCCAAGAGGGAAGGAGCCTGCAATAGGGTAATGCCTTAGGAAAGGGGGATGAGATGGGTGGAAACAGACAAGAAACAGCATGGGAAGAGGGCTGGTTGCGGGAGGCGCTCAGAAATGAGGGTGGGGCCTAGATCCAAGGGTCTGCTTAGGAGGGGGGCGGCCTGGGAAGGAGCGACCCGAGGAGGGAGGAGCCTGGATAAGGGCGGGGCTTCAGGGAGGAGGCGGGTCCCAGGCCTCCTCAAGGTCTGCTGAAAGTGGGAACCTGAGATTGACCCCCTCTGGAGAGAGAGGAGCCTGAGATAGAAGACCAGGGCCTCAGGGGGCAGCAGGGACCAGGCTGGGAGCTTGGATAGAAAAGAGTCTGGGGAAAAACGGTTCAAGAAGGGGGTACTGCTGGAGAGAAGCTGGCTGGGGTTAGGAGGGAGGGGCTCAGGTGAGTGGGCGGGGCTGGGAGTGGGAGGAGCTATCGGAGGGCAAGGCTCATCAGCGGGGGCGGGATCAGGACGGGGGTAGGGCCTGGTGGGGGTGGGTCTCTGGCCTCTGTAGCAGCCTGCTCCAAGGTGTCGCCAATCCTGCCCCCCAGCCGGCCCCGCCACCACCCCGGCCGGCCCCTCACCCCCTTCAGGTGGCTTGTTGCCTGGAAGTAGATGAGGTAGGCCTTCCTGGGTTCAAGCGGTGGGTTCCAGAAGCCACGATAGGTATGGTTGTCACCCACGGTGAAGGGCATGGCCTCAGGCAGACTGCTGGCCGCCAGTTCGGCCCCGAAGTAGTGCACCAGGCCTCGGGCCAGCGCCGCATCGAAGGTCAGCGGCACTGGGAAGCAGTCCTGGCCGCCTGGCTCCCGCCGGAGTCTCCGCGGCCGCTCCTCCTCCACAATAACCTGGTACACACTGGCCATGGGGGGGGGGGGGGAAGCGCAGTGGTCACGGTTGCCAGAGAACAGGGAGAGCCATCTGGTGGCTAAGGGCGTGGGCTTTGGGGTCAGGCCCAGGAGAGGGCTCATCTCAGCTCTGCCTCTTACTAGCTGGGCAAGTCACTTAAGCTCCCTGGGCCTCAGTTTCCTCCTCTGTAAAATGGGAGTGATTACAGGACTGTTACATGAGGTAGAGGTGAGGAAGGAGGCAAGTTTAGCAAGCAGCCAGTGCCTGTCAGCTGTTATTACTGTAACTAAGGCTGAAAGAATGTGAGCCCTGCTTAAGGGAACCAAGCCCTAAAGCCCCACCCTGACTCCTCAATGAGTCCTCCAGGGCCTGGGAACCCCAAGCCTCAGGCTCCAACCAGGTTCCCGACAGGTCCCTCTAGGCCACAATAAATTCGAGTAAGACATGATGCATTCACTCATCCAGAAAGTGTTTACTAAGCTCAGACATGGGGCCCTGTGCCGGGCACTTGGGGGATGTAGGCTTCCTGGAACTGCCCTCCAGTGGGGGAGCTGGTCACTTAGCAGGCAAACGAGGTCACACTAACCCTACATCTCGAGTACCCTCCCAACCCGGAGGCAGCCTCGAGACTGCAACTCTGAGCCTGCCATCTCCCGGTCCTGATGGCTGATCTGTGTTCCCTGGTCTGTATTCCCTCTGATTTGTGTCTCCTGATCCCGACTTGTGTGTTTCTATTTATTTTCATCACTTTACTGAATGGCCTTGCTGTGAACTCCTCCAAATCCTCTGTGGAACAGAGCCAAGAGTAAATAAATGAATGCTGACAAATTTAAATATTTCCAGTCCCGGCCTCGGTCACGTCTTGGCACGGGATACCCCATACTGACAGCCTGCACTCTGGCAAAACAGAAATGCCTTTTCCTTGCTCTCCAGCTATTTCTTTTGAGCTTCCAAGTTGGGAGGGAATCACCCCAGCACCCTGGGATTTGGGCCAGACAGGTTCATTCCATCACTAACCAGCCCAGGCCCTTCTCAACCCTCCATTTCCCAGGCTGATGTGAGGCCTCTCCTGGCCCGAAGTCCCACCATTAGCCATGGACAAAGCACATCTTGATCCGGGATGATCCCCAAGATGCACCTAAGGGAGGCTCAGAGGGGTAAAGGGATGTGCCCGAGGTTGCACAGCCATCAGGCCTCTCCCCCACACATGGTCCACCCCTCGCCCAGACCCAGCCCTGCCATCATCATCCCTGAGAGACGCCGACCAGGCCTGCTCACAGGATCCCCCAAGGGAAAAGGAAAGGAGAAGGTGATGCTGGTTTCCCAACTCCTCCCAGATTCAGAGGCAACAGGGCCCTGAGGCTCCTGCAAAATGCCAAATGCCCCTGAGATGCCCAGACTTTTTCCTGGGGTCTGGGAATCAGCCCAGGGCAGGCTTTGCAGTGGCAAATACAGGGGAGCCAAAGCAGGAGAAAAGAGTGGAAGGGGGGGAGGAGTGAGGAAATGAGGGGGTGTCAAGGGCACCTGGGAAACCCACTGCCTTCTTGGGGGGCTTAAGAGGACACTCCCATGCCCAAATGCAGGCTGTCACCCTCTCCCAGTGCATGAAACTTTATGGTAGGAGGAGGTGGACCAGAGGGGCAGGGAGGCTCTGTGACTTCAAGGAAAGGTACAGGCTTTGCAGACAAACCTGGCTTCCAAATCCCAGCGCTATCGTTTACCAGCTCTGTGGCCATGGGGCTCATTATTCAGGCTCTCTGAGCCTGTTTCCTGATATGTAAAATAAGGGTACTAATACCCACTCCACAGGCTGCCACGAGGATAACATGACTCATGCAGGTAAAGTCCCTAACACGATGTCTGGCTGACAGGAAGTATGTGCACACATTCCACAAACACGCTCACTCTCTTTCACATACACACTCACACATCACACACACGTCACGTGTCTTCACTACACGTGCACACACGCGCGCGCACACACACACACACACACACACACATCTTGTCTCCAGCACCTTCTCCCCAACAGAAACAGCCACTATGGCATCAGCTTTCTCTGCAAAGAAGTGAGGAGGCCAAGCTCTTGGCCACTCCAGAGAGATGGCCCCATCTGGCTGGCTGCACTAGCCTTCCAGAAAGCCCATCTCTGTGTCTCCCTGGATGGGATCCTCCAGGGAAAATACTGGGAAAAATAAGGCCCCCAGAGTTCACTTCTCCAAGGTGTCAGAAGGAGGCCCTCTGGAGAGGCCTGAACAGTCCCCTCTCCAGGCTGGATGTTGTCCACAGATCTCATGACAGTCACCACCAGGCACCCTGCGGCCTCAGAGGGGAGTGGCTGCAGGCGTCCTGCCTGCCCGGGATCACAGAATGTCCTCCTCCTGACACTCTGAACCCTTAGTGTGAGACTGAGGAAGGACAAGGGTGAGCTGGCCTGGGTGGGGACTCTGGGTCAGAGGAGGGGCCTCTTCCCTATGGCCCTGACCCCCCGCCCCTCCATGCAGGCGTCCCCACCTGATGGGCGCCCCGCGGCCCTGCGCCGGCCTCAGCAGCACGGTGATGGTGTTCTCAGACTCCCCCAGCGGCGACGGCATGTCGGCATAATCAAAGCTGGGAGCTGGGGAAGGGGACAGGACATAAGCACAGAGCCCGGCCACTGGACCAGGAAGGTCAGGCCTCCAGCTTCCTTGACCCCTGTCCTCAGATCTCTTCCCCTTCAGCCTTCGCCTCCTTATTCCCTCTGACCTGAGCTTCCCTGACCCCTGACCTCAGCCCTTGGATTCCACCCATCATAGTCTCTAGACTCCTCTGGTTTAATCCTCCCTGACCCCTGACCTCAACCTCTAAATGGTACATTTATCTCAGCAGGAGCCCTCCATCACCACCCCCAGGAAGCCTCACCCCCTACCCATGGAACCCTGAGACTCTGCCTCCTCCAAAGGGGCCAGGGCGGGTCGGGCGGGGCTCACCTGAGATATTGGTGGTGATCTCGGTGAGCGCCGCCTGGCCGAAGCCTTTGCCCGTGCGCGCCCGCACGGAGAACAGGTAGGTGGTGCCCGGGTGCAGGTTGGAGAAGACGTGGTAGGTCTCATTGCGGAGCTTGGAGATGGTACGCCGTGGGCCCGGCACATTGACCGCCGGGTCTGACGACTCGATGCTCTGGTAGCTGATCTGGGGGCAGGATGGGCAGGTAGGCGGGCACAGGGGTGGGGAAGGGCATTACTAGTCCCATAGCCTCCCACCCATCATGGTTCAGGTGAGCTAGGGATAAGGTTGGACAAAGGGGAGAAGCTTGGTGGGGGGACCGTGGATGCCCCTTAGTCCAGGCCTCTGGGCACCTTCGCCTCTCTCTTCTGCCTTCAGGGCCTCTGTCCCCATAACACATGGGGCACAGACCACAGCCACAGTGGAAGGAATCCCGATCATCACCTGTGTTCCTCCGCCCCATACACTTCCCTCTCCAACCTGTGGGCCCACCTTGCACCAGGGGCCCCAGCTGTAATAGGGTCCAAACCCACCTCATACTGAGTGATGAGGCCATTGGGCTCCTGGGGCTCCTCCCACTTGAGGAAGATCATGTCCTCCAGCGGAGTGAAGGTCAGGGACTCAGCCGCAATCCCGCCAGGCACTGCAAGGGAAAGGCGACATGGGGCAGGGAAAAGCAAGCTTTGGAACCAGATCCCTGAGTTCAGATTCCAGCTTTGCTATTTCCTAGCTGGAATGCTTGGACCACTCAGCCTCTCTAAGCCTCAGCTTCCTCATCTGTGAAATGGGGATGATAATAACACCTCCCTCACCAGAATTAAATGTTGTGATGTACATAAGGCCCCAAGGCAAATAAATATCAGCATCTCGTATGGTTCCGCCTATGCCCGAGCACTCGAAAGGGGCAGCTGGCACTTTGGCCACTGTGCAGGATGCATCTGGCAGAGAAGAATGAATGCTCCTACTTTGTTCCAGTTGAGTGGTTTTCAGAAAATATAGACATTTGCCAGAAAAATGAAAACAGCCGCATTAGAGTGGCAGGATTATGGGTGGAGCTGTTTTCTTGTCTAAAAATTACTAATTACACAAACAATATGTTCAATGTAGAAAATCAAAATAGGCATAAAGAAAATTAATGGCACCTACAGTTCCATCACCCAGAGATAAATACTGTCAACATTTCAGCAGAAGCCCTTTCAGGTATGGTTTTGTTTTTGTTTTGTTTTGTTTTAAGGTATCATCTTAACAGCAGGCTCAAGGAATTTCTTCTAGGAAGAGAACGGCCTTTGTTTGGGAAAACACCTTGATAAAATGTTGTGGGGAAGCTGAACTCCTAAGATAGGGGAAAGCAGAAACCCAGATAACAATCAGGGACAGCTCAAGTGCCTTGTGTTAAAATGAACAGTTAACAAGGCAACACCACTATCCACCCACCAAAACGATAAACGGAAAAAGACAATTCCAAGTGTTGGTGAGGACGCAGAGCAACCGAAATGTTCACACACTGCTAGTGGGAGTATAAATTGATACAACCACTTGGGAAAACTGGATATATCTACTTATTATGAACACATATCCTATAACCTAGCCATTCTACTCCTAGGCATAAACCCATCAGAAATGTGTATATCTACCAAAAAACAAGAAATCTACAAGAATTTTATTTGCAGCACAATTTAAAATAGTTGAAAACAACCCAAATGCCCAACAATAGTAAATAAGAAAAATAAATGTGGCATATTCACATAATGGACCGTTCAGCATTGAGAAAGAATTCTCTAGCACTGTACACACAACGTGGCTGAATCGCTCAAGCATAAAGCTGAGAGGAAGAAGCCAGTCATAAAAAGAGTACACACTGTATGATCCCACTGATGTAATGTTCAAAACCAAGCAGAAATTCATCTGTGGCATTACAGGTCAGGATAATGCTTACCTTTGGAAGGTTGTGAGGGGGAGGGTGCATAAAGGGGGGCTTCTGGGCTGCTGGTAATGATTTTTCTTGGTCTGGGTGTGGTTATCCTGATGTGTACCATCTTTGAGAATGCTTTGAGCTGACCACTTAAGATAAGCACGCTTCCCGTAAGTATGATACTAATACTTCAGTGAAAAGTAAAAAATATTAAATAATGAGCAGTTATCAGAGGGAGGGGGGAGAAGAGGGATAGAGAAAGAAGAAAGAAAACCAAGTAACCCAAGTGAGGCCTGGCCAGGGTTGGGGGAGGGGGTGTGAAGCAGCCACAACAACGTACCTAGCCGGGGGGAGGGGAAAGGTCAACAGATTTTAAGAATGGAGCAGTCTGATATTCAGTTTGAGGTTACTTAAGAAGTGTATCAGTATATGCTACCCAAAATATGCCACTTGGTATAAGGATGATTTTGAGCTGAATTGAGAAGGCAATGCAGGAGCATACATGAGAAAAAATTCTCTGCCCTCCCCCTATTTGCCTAAAAGTAGGTCATAAATTTGTAAAGGTGCCCCCTTCCCCTCTCTACCAGAAAGGACAGAAGTTAATCACTGAGAAAACTAGACCCTTATCAGCCTGGAGGAATCTACCTAAAAAACTTTCAAGACTACCATTAGTTTCCCCATATATTTGACTTCCCCTAATTTGCTGCCCCTAGAAGCTCAAAGCCCTTTTCCTTTGTCTTGTCACTTCTCTAAAAATTCATTGTTCTTTTGTTAGGACACTATATAAGTCCCAGTTCTCACCACCCCTTTGAGTTACTCATCACTGAGTACTCCCCTGTTATGGGTGATGCATGTGTTCATAAACTACTATTTCCTAGGATGGAAAATAATCCGAAAAAATATGTATATGTATATATATATCTTATATCTGAATCACTTTGCTGTACACCTGAAACTAACACAATATTGTAAATCAATTATACCTCAATTTAAAACTTTTTAATAAGATAAATAAATAAAAATAAACTCCTGTTTGTTTTTCTCTTGTTAATCTGTCTTTTCTCCATCTAATTTACAAGGCCCCAACCAATGAACCTAACATGAGTAGAAGAAAAAAGTTGTTCTTCCTTTCCTACATTTGCAGTGATTCAGGGTAAACTCCTCTAGTCCTCACTCCCATCCCCAGCAAATCC
The DNA here is from genome assembly GCF_039906515.1 of Pseudorca crassidens. NCBI lineage: Eukaryota > Metazoa > Chordata > Mammalia > Artiodactyla > Delphinidae > Pseudorca > Pseudorca crassidens. The sequence continues at coordinate 22,820,997 of NC_090297.1, read as the reverse complement.
TCAGCACATCAGTGCAGGGCATAGAGGATACACGTTGCCTCAAGTGAGTGGGGTTTTCTGGAAATCAAGGAAGGAGTTGAATTTTATATCTGGGATGCTGCTGTGAAGAACAGAAAACTGCATATGTGAGGAAGCAAAAAACAAAACAAAACAAAAAACTATTAACCAAGGAGCTTGGGGTTACCTGGGATTTTACAGCAATCTGGAGAACGCTTTTGCTGGCATTAGAGTGTAGCTGTTAAGAAAAACAACTCTCAAACAGATGGCCAGGTTTGAAACCCAGCTCTGCTACCCATCTACCAGCTATGTGCCCTCATCTGTAAAATGGGAATGGTAATAGAAAATAACCAAATAGGGTTGCCATGAGGATCATATGCACTAATACATGAAAAGCATTCAGAATAGTGCTTGACATATAGTAACTGCTTAATAAATATTAGCTTGACATAAGTAGAACATTGCACCCAACAAGGACAGAACACCTATTTTTTTCAAGTAGATATGGAACATTTATCAAAATTTAACCATATGTCAGGCCATAAAGCAAGGATCAAACTTCAAAAGACCAAAACTAGAGTATATACTCTGACCATAGTGGAAGTAAGCTAAAAATCAATAACAAAAAGATAATTCGAAAAATCCCAATTGCTTAGAAATTAAGCAATGTATTCTAAATAACTCTTGGGTCAAAGAAGAAATCATAACAGAAATTAGAAAATATTTTAAACTGAATGATACTGAAGATAGGATATATCAGAACCTGTGGGATGCAGCTAAAGCAGGGCCTAGAGGGAATTTTGTAGCTTTACATGTATATATTAGAAATAAAGAAATGCTCAAAATCAATGATCTAATAAGTTTCTATCTCAAAAAGCTAAAAGAGGGCTTCCCTGGTGGCACAGTGGTTGAGAGTCCGCCTGCCGATGCAGGGGACACGGGTTTGCGCCCCGGTCTGGGAAGATCCCACATGCTGCGGAGCGGCTAGGCCCGTGAGCCATGGCCGCTGAGCCTGCGCGTCTGGAGCCTGTGCTCCACAATGGGAGAGGCCACAACAGTGAGAGGCCCGCATAACGCAAAAAAAAAAAAAAAAAAAAAACAAGGTAAAAGAAAAGCCGATCAAATCCAAAGAAAGTATTTTTTTAAAAGAAAGAAATAAAGAATAGAAAATATTCAATAAAGAAAATAAACTAGGGGCTTCTCCGGTGGCGCAGTGGTTAAGAATCCGCCTGCCAATGCAGGGGTCACGGGTTTGAGCCGTGGTCCGGGAATATCCCACATGCCGTGGAAGCAACTGAGCCCGTGTGCCACAACTGCTGAGCCTGCGCTCTAGAGACGGCGAGCCTAGAGCCTGTGCTCCACAACAAGAGAGGCCACCGCAATGAGAGGCCCATGAACCACAACGAAGAGTAGCCCCTGCTCGCTCCAACTAGAGAAAGCCCGCGCACAGCAATGAAGACCCAACGCAGTCAAAAAACACATAAATAAAATAAACAAATTTAAAAAAAAAAAAAGAAAGAAAGAAAAGAAACTAGGCCAAAAGTTGGCTCTTCGGGAAGATTAATAAAATTTATACACCCTTACCATGAGAAACATGAGAATAAGAGAGAAGACACAAATTACCAATATCAGGAATGAAAAAGGGAATAGCACTATAGATCCTACCGATGTTCAATAAATATAATAAGATAGTATTATAGGGCTTCCCTGGTGGCGCAGTGGTTGAGAGTCCGCCTGCCAATGCAGGGGACGCGGGTTCGTGCCCCAGTCCAGGAGGATCCCACATGCCGCAGAGCGGCTGGGCCCGTGAGCCATGGCCGCTGAGCCTGCGTGTCCAGAGCCTGTGCTCCACAACAGGAGAGGCCACAACAGTGAGAGGCCCGCGTACCGCAAAAAAAAAAAAAAAAAAAAAATAGTATTATAACCAACTTTGTGGCAAGAAATTTGACAGTTTAGGTGAAATGATCAAACTCCTTAAAAACGCAGTATACCAAAACTGATACAAGAGTAGAAAACCTGAATATTCCAATATCTGTTTTGAAAATTAAAACTACTATCAAAAAACCCTGCCACAAAGAAAACTCCAGGCCCAAATGACTTCATTGCTAAATGTTCTCAAACAATTAAGGAAGAAATATACCATCTTAACCCAAAGTCTTCAGGGGAACAGATATCAGTATCATTACTTTACTGTTATACAGTCGGTTTAATCCTAAGCAAATAATTTCCTATAGCAATTTCAGTCTCAGACATGCAGCGTCTGTGGGAGGCACTGAGGACACTGGGAATAAGGGGGCCTCTTACCATCCTCATCCGTCTGGAACGTGACCTCCTTGCCCTCCTTGCGCCCCTCGGGGTTAGTGAGGATGAGCCGCACGTGGACATTCCGGTAGGGCAGTAGGTTCTTGATGGTGTAGTGGCTGACACCCCGCTCTATCTTCACACATTCCCGGATGGTCTGGTTGTGGCTGCTGCCCAGGGTGTAGTGATAGCACAGGGACACAGTGTAGGTGTGGCAACGTGTCACGTTGTAGCCCAGTGGTTCCCACTGCAGGGTCAGCTGGCGGGCCTGGATCTCAGCAAAAGCCAGGCCTTTGGGGGCCCTCATGGGCTCTGGGCAACCCAGGAAGCAGAGAGAAAAGGTAGGAGAAATGGGAAAAGAAGAGTAGATGGGAGAGAAAACATCATTCAGCTGACTGATATCAACCTTCCTTTGCCCCCAAGAGTCCAAGAGACCCCCTAGAAGAGCAAACAGTGAGTAAAAGTGTGTTTGGAGTCAGGCGGGGCCACATCTGAATCCTGGCTCTGCCACTTGCAGCTGGCAACCACTGGCTAAGCTGCTTCACCTCTCTGAGCTTTACTTTTCTCAACTGCAAAATGGAATAATAGGCCCTACCTCATAGGATGGCTGTGAGGTTTAAGGTAATACATGCAAAGCATGCAATAATGGCTAATACACAACAGGCCCTCGAAAATTTTAGCTATAATTTTTTTTAATAGTACAGTTCACCTCCTATTTCAAGATCGTGCTGGAGGACGTCAAGACAGTCTGAATCAACCAACTGCTGTATTTTCCTTAATTTATTAATTCCAAACTTGTTCTAAAACAGCTTATAGTAATATATACGATACAATAGTATAGAGAAGTCAGGATGATGGGGGAAATGAGAGGCAAATAGTTAAATAATGCCAGAGAATGTTAGAAAAATAGAAATGCATGTCATTAGGTTCTATGTGGAGCTAAAGATAAGATTCAAATTAGGTGGTGAGTTTCCTGGCTGCCAAAGCAAAAAGGGAAATACAATCTGTTAGATGATGATAATGATGATGATGATGATGATAATGGCTGTTAACATTTATTAGAGGCTTTGTATGTGCTAGGCATTGTTCAGAGGCTTTAAAATGCTTTATCTCATTCAATCCTCTCTGTAATCCAATAGACAGGTGCAATTATTAGCCCTGTTACACACATGTAGAAATGGAGGCACACAGGAGAGATAAGTAACTTGCCCACAGTCGCACAGACAGTAAGTGGTAAAGCTGGGATCCAAACCTGGACAGGCTGGCTTCAGAATCCACACTCTTAACCACCACTACCCTGCCTCCCCATGAGGAATTCACTGTCCAAAAAATAAAAATAAATCACACCAATGCCTCTGGAGAGGCAGCTACCCCAACACAAGAGAGGTGTATATTACTCTGCTTTACAGCCTCTTGATGATTCCATAAAACCAGAAAGTTATCCTCATTTTATAAGTAAAGAAATCAAGGCTTCTGAAGCAAAGCCAGGATGGAGCCCAGGGGGCTCAGACCCATCCTGCATCTGCATTGACCAGCTGTGTGATCCTAAGCAAATCTCTGGGCCTCAGTTTCCTCATCTATAAAATGATGGAAGAAGCCAAGATTACTAATGATCCTCTTCTCTCTTGCCCCCTGACTGTGCAGGTTCTGTGACACCTGCAAAGTTTCCCCAGTTAGAGGACCTCAGGACACACCTTAATGAACAGGAAAGAAAGCACTACTGCTTGCCCTCTTAAGATCATTAAGTATGACCCTGTTATCATCTTTATACGATTAATTTGCTCAGGATGCTCTTTACAAAAATGATGCAAAGAGAAACATCAGGCTGCTTTTTACCTGGGAACGCCTGGGCAGGTGGCACAGCTTTAGACACTGGTCCCAAGGACAGCACAATGCAAGTCTGTTTCCGCCCAGGAGCTTTCCTTCCTTCCCTGGACCACAGGCAAGTGGCAGTCTCCAGTCATACATCAGACCACCAAGAAGAGATTTCAGCACATGCTAAGAGCAAGGCCCACCTCTTGACTTCTTACAGAGAGCCTGGCTCTCTTCTCCCCACAAACGAGGCAGACCCGATCCCCACCCGACAAAAACGTTAAAGGGTTGGCTCCCTGCTCACTGCAACCTGAGGGTTGCTGGCTGCAAGCCCACTTACCACACTTGTGTTTTCTCTCCCGTTCCTGGCGCACAGAGATTTTCCTAATGGTTTTCTATATAGTTTTGTTTTAACCCATCGTTCTTATGTGTTTGGACAGGAGTGGGAGGATTTGGTGAGTGCTCACTATGCCATCTTGTTCAGAGATCCTTGCTTTATTGCTTGACTTTCTGGCTCTGGTCCTGGCTGCCCGATGTGTCCTGTCCCAAAGTGTGTATGTCTATGTCAGTGTCTATGTCTATGTCTATGTCTACTAAAGCCAAGGACCATGGCTTTATTTGCACTAGTGAGAGTGGATCTCGTTTCCCTGCAGCTCTGCTCACACCATCCCCACCCCCGGGAACACCTGCTCCACATTCTTTGCCATCCTTCCAGGTTTGGCCAAAGTGTACTGCTTCCTTCACCATCTGGCAGCATTTAGAGAAGGACATGAAACGTTAAATATAAACCGGTAACACAGGCTGGGTTGGGACCATGACCAACAAGACTGTAAGTGTCCCATCCAAAAGGGGCAGCTGCCACTCAGTTCCAGGAGATATCGCCATGCAGGACTACAGGCTCAGGGTTGCCAGATCCTCCCATTTCTTCAGAGAAGCCAGAAATTCCGATTTGTGTGTGTGAAATCTCCGGATTTTTAAATACTGGCAACCTACTCAGGTTTCTTAAAACCACTTTGCAGGGCACAAAATGGTAACCTCTAACTTGGAGGATGAAACTTTCACCCTCGTGCTTGGGTATCTCATTCTCCAACAGCTGCGTTAGCCCCCATCCGCCTCGCTAGAAGAAGGGGTCTTTGAAAAGAAAGCTCACATTTCTTTCTCTCCCCACCCTGAACAAATCTGGGCAGATCCAGGGGCTCAAATAGTTTGTTGACTAAAGGCTGATATGTTGATTGAGGGGTGTGAATTCATGAGTCTCTCTGTGTTTCCAAAAACCATCTGGCACCCAGACACGCTCTCTTCAGCTGCCAGCACACACTGGCAAAACAGAACTTGGGGACCTCAAAGCCCCGTCTCTCTAAATTCCATATGGCTGTAGGCTACTCAGAGATCAAAGGTCAAAATGCACATTAAAACAAGAAGGCTAACAGTTAACATCTGTTAAATTAGGCCAAAATGTGTTGATTTTAATGATGTTAAGGAGGATTCAATAACCCTGCAACAGTCTGTTTCTTGAGGAAGGGGCTTTGGAGTGGGGTCGGGTGCTCCAGAGTTCAAATCCTATCATCTCCACCTCTCATTAGTTCTGTGACTTCAGGCAAGTGATTTAATCCCCTTTTGAACATCAAGTTCCTTGACTAAAAAATGGAGATACAGTAACACCTACTTTGAAAAGCAAGTGTGAGAGTTACATGAGATGGTCTAACTTATAGTAGTTGATTAATTAATATGTGCACTCTAAGGGTGAAATACACCCTTATATACAGCAGCACCCTTTATAGTAACAGTATAAATTAGTGCGACCATTTTTAAAGCAATATATGTCAAAGTCCTTTCTTAAACCACCCCTGACTACTTATCTCAAAGAAATAACTCAAGGAGGAAAGAAAGCACGATAAGCACTAAATTTTTCAATATGGTATTATTCACAATAACAGGAATCTAGAGACAAATAGCCCAGCCATATGGAGACACTCAGTGGACTCCTACAGCCAATAAACATAATTATAAACAACATAACACATGTAACACCACCAAGAAAAGGAAGCAGAATACAGAATGCTTTCTACATCCCAATGACAAGGGTGTGAAATGTGTACTGTAGGCATGTGGGCAGAGATTTGAAGAAGGCAGGAAAACTAAAACAGCTGTTGGGCTAGGATGGTGAGACTTAGAGTGATTTCTTTTGAATGCCTTCTACTGACGCTGTATTATTGTTTTTACATTAAATAATATTGTGGGAGCAGAGTTTCATGGGGACCAGGGAGATGACAACACAGCTGGCCAATAGCAAAACAACTATGGGCCAAGGCGTCTAAGCAAGGAGGGGTGGTGATGCCAACGAAGAGAAGGCAGGGTGAGCTGTCCGGATCCTGTCTGCTTGGTCCCTGCCCCAGGTCCCGTCCCGGCCAGCCTGTGTAAAGTGTTTAGCAGTGCTGGCACAAAGTGGGCACTCAGCCCACAATGGCATCTGCTGTTGCTGTTCCTGATGGTGTGGTCGTGACAGTGGTGGTAGTTTCGAACACTAGACTGGAAGGCAGGACATTCCAACTTTGGTTCTGACTCTGCTACAGACTCACTGCGTAGATTTGGGCAAGTGACTACATCTCAGTTTTCTCATCTGTGAAATGGGAACGAACAACAGCTGTCACCATGAAACATGGGTTCTTAACCCACTGTATGATCACAGGCAAGTGCCTTCCTCTCTCTGGGTTTCATCTGTACATTAAGGAACGTAGAAGAGAGATTCTCTGTGGATCCCCAGCTCTGATTTCTTTTATTCTAAGTACCTGACCAGAACTGGCTTTGAAGAGTTAAAAACACCATAGCAACAATAGTTGTCATTTACTGAGTGCTTACTGTGTGTTAGGCACTATACTTCACAGGCATTTAATGCATTTGCATGCCATCACCTGCATTTAACCCAAAACACTGGAGGGTCCCACGGTTCAGGCTTCACTGCTTTTCTCTTTTCCACCTACACTTATTCCCTAAAATCTAAGGACTAAATCAGGGGTTCTCAACCTCAGCATTATTGACGTTTCGGACTAGATAATTCTTTGTTGAAGAGGCTGTTTATACACTGCAGGATGTTTATCAGCTTCTCTGGCTTCCTCTACCCCTTAGATGCCATTAGCACCCCACCCCCCGTTGTTACAACCAATATGTCTCCAGACCCTGCAGATGTCTCCTGGGAGACAAAATCATCCCCCAATTGAGAACCACCATGATAAGAGATCTCATCCTGTGTCATGGATGTAAATACCATCTATACCATATCTATACTGATGACTTTCAAATTTATATCTGCAGCCCGAACCTCTTCCCTGAACTCCATACTCGTAAATCCATCCACCTGATAGATATCTCCACTTGAACGTCTAATAGGCATCTCAAAGTCAACATTTCCAGCACAGAACTCCTTATCTATGGCACCCCGTCTACTACACCTGCTCCTCCCGCAGTCTGCTCCCTCGCAGTAAATGATAACTCCATCCTTCTTGCTGCTCAAGCAAAACACCTTGGAGCCATCCTTGACTTCTATTTCCTTCTCCCACTGCACATCCAATCCATGAACAAATGCAGTTAGCTCTACCTTCAAAACAAACCCAGAAAATAAACCACTTTTCACCACCACCACCACTACTTCCTCCCAGCTCCCAGCCTCCACCATGTCCCAGCTGAATTGTTGCAGTAGCCTCCTCACTGGTCTCTCCTCTGGTCCCCTTGCCCTCCTGGAATCTATTCTCCACAAAAGGACCAAAGTGATCCTTTTAAACATAGTAAGTGATGTCATTCCTGCTCTCCAAACCCGCAATGGCTCCCCAGCCCACCCAGCGTAAAATGGCTCTGAGTCCCACATCCCCAGCATGACTCTGACCTTCTCTCCTGCCAGCTCCCCCTCAGTCACTAGACCACAGTTCTACTGGTCTCCTTGCTGCTCCTCACACATGCCAAGCACGCTATACAGACTTCCTTGCTATTACGTCTGCCTGGAATGCCCCTTCCCCCAGCAATTCCTCCAGCTTCCTGCGTGGCACTGTCCCTCACCTCCTTCAGGTCTCTGCTCAAATGTCACCTTCTCAGCAAAAACGATCCCTGAGCCTTTTTGAAATGACAATTCTCCTGCCCCCACACCCCATCCCCCTTCCCGCTTTAACCTTCACAGCCCTGGTCATCATCTGATCATCCGTATATTTCACTTGTTTACTGTCTCCTCCGCCAGAATGTGAGTTCCATGCAGAGCTCTGGCACGAGGAACTCACTCACTAGTGGCTTTTGTCTGTCTTGGTCGCAGTCTTATATCCCTAGCAACTAAACAGTATGTGACACATAATAGGCACTCAATAAACATGTGTTGAATGAATCTTCACACTAACCCTGTACGGTAAGGATTATCATCATTCCCATGTTATAAAACAAGGGGACTAAAGCTTGGGGAGGTTAAGTAACCTGACTCAGATCCCTCAGCTAGAAAGTAACTTCCACTGGAATACTCTTACCCAACACTCAAGGGTCTCTCTAAATATGGCATTAAACTATTTTAGATGGTTCCCAGATCAGCTTTTTAAAACACTTAAGAATACTGACTGGCAAAAAATAAATAAACCTCGACCTAAGCATGTAGCTTATCCAAAAATTAACTCAAAATGGATCACGGACTTGCATGTAAAACTATAACACTTTTCTTTCTTTTTTTTTTTTTAAAAGGAGAAAATTTGGGGGATCTAGGGCTAGGCAAGGAGTTCTTAAATTTGACATCAAAAGCACAATTCATAAAAGAAAATTTTGATAAATTGGCCCTCATCAAAATTAAAAATGGTTGCTCTGTGAAAGCTCAGGTGAAGAGGATAAAAAGACAAGCTAAAAGCCAGGGGAAAACATTTACAAACTACATACCCAAAAAAGGACTAGTATCCAGAATGTGTAAAGAGCTCTCAAAGCTCAACAATATAAAGTGAATAATCCAATTAGAAAATGGGCAAGGACAGGAACTTCCCTGGTGGCACAGTGGTTAAGAATCTGCCTGCCGTATATACAATGGAATGTTACTTAGCCATAAAAAGAAACGAAATTGAGTTATTTGTAGTGAGGTGGAGGGACCTAGAGTCTGTCATACAGAGTGAACTAAGTCAGAAAGAGAAAACAAATACCATATGCTAACACATATATATGGAATCTAAAAATTAAAAAATGGTACTGATGAACCTAGTTGCAGGGCAGGAATAAAGATGTAGACATAGACAATGGACTTGAGGACACGGGGTGGGAGGGGGAAGCTGGGGTGAAGTGAGAGTAGCATCGACATATATACACTACTGAATGTAAAATAGTTAGCTAGTGGGAAGCAGCTGCGTAGCACAGGAAGCTCAGCTTTGTGCTTTACGATGACCTACAGGGGTGGGATAGGGAGGATGGGAGGGAGGCTCAAGAGGGAGGGGTTATAGGGATATATGTATACATATGGCTGATTCACTCTGGTATACAACAGAAACTAACACAGTATTGTGAAGCAGTTATACTCCAATAAAGATCAATTAAAAAAAGAGAAAAAAAGAAATCCGCTTGCCAAGGCAGGGGACATGGGTTGAAGCCCTGATCCGGGAAGATCCCACATGCCACGGAGTAACTAAGCCTGTGCGTCACAACTACTGAGCCTGTGCTCTAGAGCCCACGAGCCACAACTACTGAGCCCGAGTGCCATAACTACTGAAGCCCGCACGCCTGGAGCCCGTGCCCCACAACAAGAGAAGCCACTGCAATGAGAAGCCTGTGCACCGCAACAAAGAGTAGCCCCTGCTCGCTACAACTAGAGAAAAGCCCACGTGCAGCAACGAAGACCCAATGCCAAAAATTAATTAATTATTTATTTATTTTTAAATGGGCAAGGACATGAATAATTCACCAAAGAGGATATACAGATGGCAAACAGCACATGAAAAGATGTTTAACATCACAAGGCATTAAAGAAATGCAAATTAAGACCAGGATAGGGTATTACTACACACCTCTCAGAATGGCTAAAATTTTTTTAAAAAATAATAATAATGACAGCACCAAATGCTGGCAAGGATGTAGAAAACTGGATCACTCATATATTGCTGGTGAGAATGTAAAACAATACAGCCTCTCTGACAGCTCCCAATAAAACTAAATATTCAATTACCATATGATCCATTAATTGTACCCTCAGGCATCTATCCCAGAAAAATATGAAAAATTATGTTCATGAAAAACTTGCAAATGAATGTTCATAGCGGCTCTACTTGTAATAACCAAAAACTGGGACCAGTTCAAGTGTCCTTCAACAGATAAATGGTTAAACAAACTCTGGTATATCCACACCATGAAATACTACTCAGCATTAAACAGGAATGAACTATTGATTTACACAACTGGATGAATCTCCAGGAAATTACAATAAGCAAAAAAGCAAATCTCAGTGCCAAGGCAATTCAATGGGAAAAGAATAGTCTTTTCAATAAATGGTGCTGGAACAAGTGGACATCTGCAAGCAAAAGAATGAGATTGGACTCCTACCTCACACCATATACAAAAATTCACTCAAAATGGATCAAGGACCTAAATGTAAGAGCCAAAACTATAAAACTCTTAGAAAAAAATAAGGGTAAATCTTCGTGACTTTGGATTAGGCAATGTTTTTTTAGATATGACATTGAAAGCGCAAACAAAAGAAAAAACAGATAAATTGTACTTCATCAAAATGAAAAACCTTTGTGCTTCAAAGGACACCATCAAGAAAACTAAAAGACAACCCACAGAATGGAAGAAAACACTTGCAAATATATCTGATAAGGGTTTAGTATCCAGAACATATAAAGAACTTTTACAACTCAATAATAAAAAACTGAACTTAAAAATGAGTAAAGGATCTGAATAGACATTTCTACAGAGAAGACATATAAATGGCCAATAAGCACATGAAAAAAGTTCAGTATCATTAACCATCAGGGAAATGCAACACCACAATGAGACACCACTTCATACCCACTAGGATGGTTATAATCAGAAGACAGATAATAACAAGTGTTAGTGAGAATGTAGAGAAACTGGAACCCCCATACACTGCTGATGAGAATGTAAAGTGGAGTGGTTGCTTTGGAAAACAGTCCAGCAGTTCCCTAAATGGTTAAACACAGTTACCATACTATATATATATATATACACCCAGGAGAAATGAAAACATATGTCCATACCAAACCCTGTACTTTAATATTCATAAGAATACTGTTCATAATAACCAACAAGTATAAAAAACGCAAATGCCTACCAACCGATGAATGGATAATTAAATTATAGTATGTCTACAAAACAAAATATTATTCAACAATAAAAAGTACTGGGACTTCCCTGGTGCCGGGATTTCCCTGGAGGCACAGTGGTTAAGAATACGCCTGCCAATGCAGGGGACGGAGGTTCGAGCCCTGGTCCAGGAAGATCCCACATGCCGCGGAGCAACTAAGCCTGTGCGTCACAACTATTGAGCCTGAGCTCTAGAGCCCGCGAGCCACAACTACTGAAGCCCGCGTGCCTAGAGCCCATGCTCCGCAACAAAAGAAGCCACCACAATGAGAAGCCTGTGCACCACAAGAAGAGTAGCCCTCGTTTGCCGCAACTAGAGAAAGCCCGTGTGCAGCAACAAAGACCCAACGCAGCCAAAAATAAAATAAATAATTTATTTTAAAAAAATACTAATGCATGCCACAACATGGATAAACCTTGAAAAATTGTTCTAAGTGAAAGAAGCCAATCACTAAAGACTACATATTGTATGATTCCATTTATATGAAATGTCCACAAAGAGGCAAATCTATAGAGACAAAAAGCAAACTAGTGGCTGCCTTGAGCCAAAGGAATTAGGGGGAAATGAGGGGAGGGGTGGACTGCAAAAGAATACAAGGTTTCCTTTGGGGGAGATGAAAAATATTCTAAAATTGATTGTGGTGATGGTTGCACAACTCTGTGAATATACTAAAAACCACTGAATTGTACACTCTAATGAATGAAATGTATGAGGTGTGAATTATATCTCATAAAGCTGCTACCAAATTAAAAAGCCGATTCCAAAGGTTATACACTGTATGATTTCTTTATCTATATAACATTTCTAAAGTGACAAAATTTTAGAAATGAAGGACAAATTAGTGGTAACCAGGGGTTGGGGGTGGAGGAAGGGACAGAAATGATATAAAAGAGCAACGAAGGATCCTTAAGCTGACTGAACTGTTCACTATCTTGACTGTGGTGGTAATACACAAAGCAACCAACACATGTGATAAACTGTATAGAACTAAATATACACAGATACACACAAATCAGGACAAATGAAACTGGGGAAGTCTGAATAAGATCTGTGGATTTTAACAATGTCAGTATCTTGAGTGTGATTTATACTACAGTTTTGCAAAATGCAGGAAACAGGGTAAAGTGTATAAGGAAATTTCTCTTATATTTTTTCTTACAACCGCATATGAATCTTTTATATCTCAATAAAAATTCAACAACAACAAAAACGCTGCAATCACAGAGTAAGAAAATTGTTCTGTTGTCAATTTCTCTTCTGATTAAACAATAAAGTCTCCCCTGGTGCAGGTGTGCCACTGCTCGTAACAGCTGCATTACCCTTTGAAACAAGCAAAAGCAGACTTCAGGCTCAATTGCCCAGACAAGAGAATCCAGCTAGAATTTAATAACACTTTTATTTTATGGTGTTTAGTTGTTTATCTACATGATATAATGTAGAATTAAGAACACAGATTCTGAAGACAGCCGGTCAAGGGTTCCAATCCCTTACTGCTCTGCTGCTTACTAACTGTGTGACTTTGAGCCAGTCACTTAACATCTCTGTTAATAATAATCTGTACAGAGGTTACAGATTTTACACCTCATCTGTACAATGGGTAAGACAAGAGTACCTAGATCATGGTGTTGTTCTGAGTTTTAAATCAATAAATGATACACACACAATATATGTATAAATGTCCATCACAAAGTGAAATGTTAGCTATCATTATTTTCTTTACCATAACTAGGATTGAGGGAAGGTCACGATGTTTTAGAAGGTTTTAGGAGCACAGATCGAGGCCATACTACCGCTCGGAATGTACCCTTCGCCCCTCGGTTGCCCTGAGTCCATACCCGGGTATCTGGAGGAGGGAGTGGAGCCAGGAGGCACCCACCTGCGCACTTGGTGCGGCTGACGAGGGGCGGCCCGGGGCGGCCTGTGCCGCCGTCACCGGGGCGCGTGAGCAGGACGCTGATTTCGTACTCCGTGTCGGGGTCGAGGTGCCACAGCTTGTAGGTCTGCAGGCTGACCGCGTGAACCTCCGCCCACGGGCCGCGCGCCATGCGGTACTCAATCTCCTTACGCACGATCGGCCCGTCGCCAATGATGGAGTTGGTGTTGAGCTGGATGATGAGGTAGGTGGGACCAGCGCGCAGCAGCTGCGGGGGCGCAATGGGGGTAGGGGGCTCTGCAAGGAGATGGGAGAGAGACGGAGCCCGCGGATGCCGCTATGAATCCCTGGCCCTCAGCTCCTCACCCCACCACACCCAAAAACCCAAGAGTCCTCCTGTCCCCCCAGGCTCCTCACGCAGCCCCCAAGCCCTAGACTAGACTGCCTCCCCCCACTAAATCCCCAGGGCCTAAGAAACTCCCCACTCCAAAAGCTGACCCCGTCCTCACCCCTCAGCCTACACCCTCTCCCTCACTCCCTTCTGAATCCCCAAGTCCACGCGTCCAAGGACTGATCGCTTGCCCGCTCCGGTCAACCCTAGGGCCCAATAGCCAGATCCCGCCTCGCCGGGCTCACACCTTGACCCAGCCCCCACGCGGGCCCACCTCTCAGTCACATCCCCTCACCTCCAGTCCGACCTGATCGCAGGTGAGATTGTGCCCCTCCGCAAGCCCCGCCCCGCGGTCAGACCACGCCCCTGGTCAAACCCTTCCTTCCCTACCCGTCCATGGGCCACGCCCCCTGACAAGACTCCGCCCCCTGGTAGAACCTGCGCCCCCACCCTCCGCTCGCCCCGCCCCTCGGAGGCCCGCCCTCCGCAAGCATCCCCGAGCTCACCTTTGACGATTAGCTCTGCGAAGTTGGAGACGCCCACGCCACGCTGGGCCTGGGACACGCAGCGGTACAGGTCCTGCTCCGCGCGGCGCACGGCGGCCAGCGGGAAGGTGGCCAGGAAGCGCCGGTGGCTGATGTGCCTCACGCCGGCCGCGGGCACCAGTGCCCCGCTCTGTCGCTGAGCGGGGAGAGGGGCCAATGGGTCATGGGCGCCGGGGAAGAAAGGTCCAGATCTCGCTGTGACCCGGGCGAGGGAGTAAATGTCCCGGCCCCATTTAGCCATCCCTACTACACAGGGGCATTTGGGGTTCCTGGAACCAGCTCTGCCACAGGAAGGTGTGGGTCTGATTAAGGGAATGTGGTCGCTCTGCCTTTGATGGAAGGTGTGGTTGGAGGATCCTGGAGCCGCTCTCTGTCCTCGGGGGATGGGGCACCCAAGAGGGCAGAGCAGAGCCTAGGGAGAGCCAGGACGCATGTGTATGGGTGCTGGAGAATAACGGAAGGACTCAGCATTCCTCAGAGGAGCCAGAACTTTTCATAAGAAGTTGGCCAAGGTCCCCCCACACTCCCACCCCACCCGCCTCACCTGCAGAAGGAAGCGCTCGGCCTCCGCTGCTCTGCCAGCAGCCATGCACTGGAACGAGGCGTTCTGGCCCGCATTGACCTCCACGTCGCCCAGGCGGGAGAAGTGTGGGGCCTTTGCTGCCGGAACAGAGCCTTGGCGTGAGCTGGGCTCGTGCCCCCTGCCAGCAGGAGCCGCAACCACCCGTACCCCTCACCCTGCACCCCAGTGGGCTGGGACTCACCGCAGGGGTAGCTGAGAAGCAGGATGTCATCTAGGCCCATGTAGCCCCTGCGGTCTGAGGAGATGAGGGCCTCAAACAGCACCTGGGGGAGGTGGGAGGGTCCCTGTCATGCTGACATCCCTCCAGCCCTGCCTGGGGAGATGCCCACAAGAGCCCCCCTTTCAGCTGTGCTCCAGCCCCATCCTCCTCAACAAGCAGCCCAGCTCACAGTTACCCTCCATACCAAGCCAGCTTGTTGTGGAAAGGGGTGTCAGCACCCAGAGTTAACAAGGTCAAGGCCAGAGGTTCCATCCCAATCCTGGACTGTTATCTTCAAGCCACAAAACTTCCCAGCCAGACAGGGTTTCCAAGTCAGCACTATTCCAACTCACCTCGATCCCAGCCATAAACTACTCCTAATAACAATGACCTCTGACACTGAACCAGACTGAACCATCAATGAAGAACCCAATGCTGACCACAGACTGACTCCTGATGCTGACACAAACTAATTCCAACCTAGGCCACTTGCTTACTCTGATCTCATGCTGACACCCCTCTACCCACACCCCCAAGCACAGACTGACCGCAGACTGAACCCAGCCCACCTGATATTCATTGGGCCAGAAGGTGCTGACAGCCAGCTCAGCCTGGTGCCACTGGCGGCCGTGGGATCCAGTCATATTCCAGACGGCACTGCCCAGGGGACCCCCATTGACACGCACATAGATGCCCAAAGTGCCCGGGCTGTGCCCATCCCGACTGTACAGGAAGTAGCTGAACTGCACACAGTGGGTGTCATTCTCACTCAGACTCTGGAAGATGACATGGGCCCTCTGGCCTGGAGCATGCTGGGAAGCATTGACCATCAAGTAGGAGCCTGGAAAGAGAGGAGGAAGAGGCAGGAGCTGAGAACTCAGGGGAGGACCAGGGTCAGGTGGGCAAAGAGGAGGAGGCAGAAACAAAGGACTCCAGGCACTTGGACCCATCTGGAGTCAGCAGCCTGAGTTCTGGTCCCAGCTCTGACTCACTGGGTAAGTCCCTTCATTTCCCTTCATCTGTTTCCCAAAGTAAAGACTTGGAGCAGCAAAAAAACACACAAATCTGGCTGTGCCAAAACCCCTTTCTGGCTCCTCACCTCGCCCTTTATGACCCCAGTCCAAGCTTGTGCTAATCCACAGCTTTCCCCACATTCCGAGCTGTCCTGGGAGGCAAGGACTAGGACACTCATCTCAGGAGTCAAGAGTCCAGCACATGACAGGCCCTCAAAGTCCACGTCTTCTGAAGCCGTCCCTCTCCATCCCTCTACGGGTGTCTCTCCTGGCCCCTGGATCATTAATAAAGTATGTACCGCTCTCCCCACCAGCCTGGGATGCCTCAGGGCTCCGCTGTGTCCCCAGCACAGGTCTGCAAGCTGAATGAACTTACAGAACAGAGATGGAATGAAAGGGCTCTAACTTCCCTTCCAGCCCCCAGCCCCTCAATCTAAACTCCTGGGATACAACTCTCTTGATTTCAAACCTGGAGAAAGGCATCCCTGCCCCTGCCCCAGAGATCCAAGCTGTATGCTGGGAGTGGGGGAGAGGGGTGGCGGGGGAAAGGGGCTGGACTCCTCAGGACCTGGCTGGGGGATTATGGCTTCCCTTCTGTGGGGAGAAGGCCCCAGCAGCTGCTAACGGGGTGCCTGCAGCCACCCAGGGCCACCTCCTCCCAGGCCTGGCTGCCAGCCCACACAAGCCCATTCAGATCCCAAACCACGAGGCTCCCTGCTCCAGGCGGGCTCTCCAGGGACTCCACTGGAGGGAACGGCATTCATCTCTGGGAGCCAGGAGCCTGTGAAGAAGGCGGCTCCTGCATCAGTCCTGGTGGGGTAGTAAACAAAACTCCAGGTCCCCATTCCCACCCAGGAAGGGGCGCATCCCAGCCCCCGCACAGTCTCTCTCGGCCCACTCCTCCATCCTCTCTCCTCTCCCTGTGAGCAGCTGTGGGCGTGTCTCTCTCCTCCTTTCAAACTGACACTTTGTTCTTGCCTCTTCCTCTTCCCTAGTCTTTTCTCACTCTGCATCCCTCCTCTTCTCTTCCATTTACTCCCTTCATCCCTGTCACCCCTCCTTCTCCTCTCTCCTGCTCTCTGAGTGTGAATCTCCCTCCGTCCTCCTCTCTCCACCTCCAAGTCTCTTCCCCAGAATGTGAGCACCAACACAGCAGAGAGACTGTCCATCTGGCTCACCACTGCATCCCCAGGATCCAGCCCAAGGCCCGCACTACGTACAACATTTCTCTCCCCCTTTTGTCACTGGGTGTGTCTCTGCTTGTGTGGAGGAGAGAGAGAAGCAGAGCCCACACAGGGTGGTCAGGACTGTAAGAGGTGAATTCAAATCAGCAAGCTGTACCCGAATGCTAACCTGTACCAGGCCAAGGCTGGGCCCTGGGGATACGGAATCGGCCCGCTCAGCATCCCTGCCACGGTGGGCACCTTGACAGATCACTGTCACACAGGTCAGACTTTGATACCTGCCAGGACAGTGGTCAAACAAGGAGCTGAGAGCCTGTGAAGGCAGAGAGGAATGCCCCAGGGAGGGCACAGTGTGAGCAAATGCACAGAAGAGGGGAGGCAGGGGGGCCTCCGGGAGTCGAGGCGAGGGGCAGGAGCCCAGGCTGCGGAGGCTGCCTGTGCCAGGTCGTGGAGGGCCTCTCTCCTGCTGGCTTCAAGTCCTGCTCCCATACTGAGAACCTTTGCTGCCCCTCCCACGAACTCTTGACAGCAGATGCGATCTTGACCATGCTGTGAGCTGAGCAGCAAAGGCCCTGGCCCACTACTATGACAGGGCAAAGGGGAGGGGCCATAGGCTGTCCCATTCTGGGTTCCCTCAGCAAGCCCTTTTGGTCCTCGCACTATGCTGTGTCCTCCGACTCAGCCCTCATCAGTAACAAAGGTGATAACTTGGTCTCCACCTGTCTTATCCTTTTCTTAATCCCCAGTTGCTTCTGTACCCAGTGAAGAGGGATGCTAGTAGTTGGACCCCCTCAAATATCTCCAACAATAGCATCTAAGCATTCATTGAACCCTTACATGCCACCCCCATGTTACGTACTTTATAGGCATTATCTAATAATCCTATGAAATGGATTATTGTGCTCTCCATTTTATAGTTAAGGAAATGGAAGCTCAGAGAAGTTAGGTGACTTGCCCAAAGTCACACAGATGGTAAAGTGATGAAGCAAAGATCTGAAGCCCAGCCTTCATGACTCTGGAACCAGTGCACTAAAGGCCATCATCAGGGTAGAAGGCCAGGACTAGAATCTACATAATTAGTCTCCTCTCAGTCCAGTGTTCACACCGCCAAATATTCCCCATCCTGAAACAGGGGCAGGGCAGGGCAGAAGTCGGGAAAGATCCAGGAAGAAAGGGGCAGAGGCAGAAAGGTTTTACACACATGCAGCCCCCAAGGTTACTGCTCTGTCAGCATCTTCAAGCCTGGGAGACCAGGACTCAGAGGCTCACAGGGAGAAAAGAGCCTCCCTGAAGGTGGAGGATTTAGGAAGACCTGGCAGGAGTAAGGTGGATCCTGAACTAAGCTGCCATAGGAGTAATGGGAGGTGGGCTTTATCTTACAGTTTGTAAGGGTCTTTGATTACTTGAACCTGCACCCATTTTACAGGTAAAACTACCTGAGGTACACAATTGGTCAGGGTCCAGAGAGCTCCATATTCACAGTGTCATCTGTGTCATTACAGATGCCAAAGCAGATGGAGGCCCAGAAAGATTAGGCAGTGCACCCAAGGTAACACAGCAGGTGGGTAGCATGCCCCTGGAAGGAGATGAAGGGGGAATGGTGACTGAGAGTAGGCTCACCATGAGGCAGGTCCGCAGGAGCCCGGGTGCCAGGGTGGATCCTCACTTGCTCCCACTGGAAGTCGTCATACTGGGCCTGGCTGTACTCACAGGGCACTGCTGGGTCACTCGCCTCCTCGAAGGTGCAGCCAGCTGTGAGGGAAGGGCCTGCTTAGCCCAGGCTAGAGCCGGGCTGCTGGCCAGAAGGGCTCCTGGGGCTACCCTCTAGGTGCCCCGCACTGTCCCTTCCCACCCAGGTCCACCCTCATCCCCTCCGTCTCCTCAAGCCCTCCCCCCACTGCTCCCTCCCTCTAACCAAACACTCCCTCCCCCACCCTCTCCTTCTTTTCATTGTCTCCTCCCAATGCCAAGACCTCCCCACATTGCCCACCCCCCCAGTACTCCCCAGGACCTCCCACTGCTCAACCACCAATCAAAGACCCTCCTCAACAAAAGCCAGTTATCATTACTACCCATTAAAGCCTCTCAACAACTCATGAAATCAAAGCTAGAATTATCCCCACTTTACAGATGAGGAAACTGAGGCCCAAAGAGGCTGTGACCTCCTTAAGGTCACACAGCAGGTTAATGACAGAGGTGGGGTTTGGGCCAAGATCTGCTGACTGCTGGTCAGTGTTCCATCACCTGCCCCTCCATCTTTGCAGAGAGGACAGACAGTGGGCCCCAGGACTGGCAGGGTCATGAATTTCCTAAGTCAGCCCTGATGGTATCTCCTTAAAAATAAGAACAATGTCCACTGATGACATCAGGCTTCCGACAAGCCCTGCACAGTGCTAAGTGCTTTAAGCGTGGATTCCCATTTAGGCCTCGCCTTCTAAGGAGGTACCACTACTGTATTTATTCCTACTTGACAGATAGGCTTAAGCGATGCACATTACCCAAAGTCACCTAACTGAGGTCTCTGCCTGCAGGAATGTGGCAGGCAAAACAGTCTTGTGTGGACTGAGGACACATATGCCTAGAGGAAGCAAATTCCCATGATTTGGAACCAATATACATAGTTTAAATATGGCGGGGATTGAAATGGATGTGAGCCCTTTGGTTGGTAATGAGGTTCATATATCTTAGCCGGCTCATCAACGCCCTGAGTTGGACATAATACACCTGAGAACACCACTGGTTCAGAAAGTAACTGCAAACAGGTCCCTGCACTCACTCCTGAACCTTAGTGTTTGGAGCCCCATCAGGGGTAAATGAAGGCATCTGAGACCCGGGAAAATGCATGGACAAGTGGCGAGGAAGCAGGCACAAATCGTGCCAGGCCCTGTCCTGGGTGCCTATCAGCCACTGGTACTTCTCCCCACTTGACAGATGAGGTGACTGAGGCTCTGAGGGGTGAAGGAATTCACCCACAGTATGCGGTGATAGATAAGCAAGTGGGCTTTGGCATCAGACAGACTCGGGATTGAACCTTGACTCTGCAATTTGCCAGCCCTGTGGTGGTGATCCTTTCTCATCTTCAGCTTCCCCACCCACAAGTGGAGTTGTTGAGGTTTCAGTGTGGGGGTCCACTTAGCACAATGCCTAGCACATGCAAGCACTCAGGAGAGAGCAGCTCTGCACCTGTTCCACCTGAGCCACCTGAGTAACAGAAGCAGGATTTGAATCCATGGCGGTCAGAGGCCAAAGTCCACATTTCTCACCAGAAAAGCCTTCACTATGAGAAGGAGCAAGTTTTAGCTGCTTCCCAGCCTCAAGAAGAGGAGGGGCAAGAAACAGAGAGTAACTGGGGAGTGAGCGCCACGTGCCAGGCACAACGGTGGGCATCTGCACGCACTGCTGGTGGCCTCACTTTCAGGAGGCTCTGCTGTTTCATCTGCAGCAGGGACTTCTCCAGGTTTTCGCGGATCATGTGAAGCAGCATCTCGAAATGCACAGCCAGGCACAAGGGGCTTGCCACTGTTGGGAGCGGGGGAGTCTCCCTTTCCTCTTTATGGACCCCATCAGAGTGTAAAACAGTAAAAGGTGGGCAAAAGGCTGGCACCAGATGGATGGGATGAAATAACAGCAGCCTCTCTCCAGAGCTGGGGCAGGACGTTGGCTGAGCTCTTTGCCTCATTGTGTGAAGACCCCTGGTCAGCATGTGCCCTATGACCTGTGGAGGTGGGTTTTAACCCCATCTGTGCTGGGGAGGCCTCGGCTCTCCCCTTAGAAAATGATCCATAGCATAGCACGAAGAGAGAACATAGCTAGTAGGGATGATCAGGGAGGGCTTCCTGGAGGAGGGGACAGCTGACTTCATTCAGCCTGAGCTGAGTCTGTGCCTGAGGGTCTTAGCCAAGGCCTCCCTGAGCCTCCAAATTACCAGAAAGGGAACCCCAGGATCTAGAGTCTCGCTGGGGCTCAGGTCCTTCCTGTTCCTTCTCAAGTAACAAGGCAGCTGCCCCAGATGTCTCACCCATGGCCCTGCGGCGAGCCTGGGAATGCCAGCTCCTTGGCTTCCTCCCCTCCATTCTGAGCCAGGTCAAATGAGCTTCCAGGACTCCCAGCCTGACTGACCTGGTCAGAGGGACCCCCAGACCGTCTGACCTTGGCCAGAGTAACCCTGAGACTGCCTGATGCAGGTCAGTTGACCCCCAGACAGATAGACCTGAGCCAGAGTGGCCCCATCATCATCCAGATGACCACCAGACCATCTGACTTTGACCAGAATGACCACCAGACTGACTGACTGAGCCCAGACCAGCTGACCATGTCCAGAGTGACCCCTGACTTCCGTCAAAACGGAAGTCCTGCACCTGTCCCAAGCCAGGGTGATCTCCCCGGCTGACCATTCCCATCCAGAGTACCCCCTTCTGGAGGTAGAATGATTCCCTCTCCCTGATCCATGCCCATCCCCAGCCCTGTGTTTCTGGGCCAGGCCCATTCCAGCCACAGCCTTCAGGGGGTAACATCTCTGGGGCCAGGTTCTCCAAGGTGAGCCCCACCCTCACCTGCTCCCCAGCTCACCCTGGGATGGGAACAATCAGCCCTCCTGGGTCCTGGGAAAAGCCCCATCACCTCCAGGCTGGATGGCTCAGGAGCTAGGAGTCCCAACGCCAAGTCCCCACTTCTACTAGAGACTCAACTCCTGCTAGGGGCTGCCAGCCCAGGGGAGAAAAAAATAGACCAGACTGTGGTGAGAGCAAGAACAGTCAGAGAATACCTCTCGACTCCATCAACACAGACGTGGGCACAGACATGCACACACACATCAACGCCATCACAAGAGGGCTGCCACTTACCACCATGACCCCCTGTGCCACTGATTCCTCATAATAACTCACAAGCTCAGGACTATTATTATTCCCATTTTACAGATGGACACCGAGGCACAGAGAGATGAGGTGGCTTGCTCAAGGCCACATCTTAAGTCCCAGAAGCTGGGATTTATACCACCTATCTTTTTTTTTTTTTTTTTTCATCTTTATTGGCGTATAATTGCTGTACAATGGTGTGTTAGTTTCTGCTTTATAACAAAGTGAATCAGTTATACATATACATATGTTCCCATATCTCTTCCCTTGCGTCTCCCTCCCTCCCACCCTCCCTATCCCACCCCTCTAGGTGGTCACAAAGCACCGAGCTGATCTACCTGTGCTATGCGGCTGCTTCCCACTAGCTATCTATTTTACGTTTGGTAGTGTATATATGTCCATGCCACTCTCTCACTTTGTCACAGTTTACCCTTCCCCCTCCCCATATCCTCAAGTCTATTCTCTAGTAGGTCTGTGTCTTTATTCCTGTCTTACCCCTAGGTTCTTCATGACATTTTTTTTCTTAGATTCCATATATATGTGTTAGCATACGGTATTTGTCTTTCTCTTTCTGACTTACTTCACTCTGAATGACAGACTCTAGGTCCATTCACCTCACTACAAATAACTCAGTTTCGTTTCTTTTTATGGCTGAGTAATATTCCATTGTATATGTGTGCCACATCTTCTTTATCCATTCATCCGATGATGGATACTTAGGTTGCTTCCATCTCCTGGCTTTTGTAAATAGAGCTGCAATGAACATTTTGGTACATGACTCTTTTTGAATTATGGTTTTCTCAGGGTATATGCCCAGTAGTGGGATTGCTGGGTCGTTTGGTAGTTCTATTTGTAGTTTTTTTAAGGAACCTCCATACAGTTCTCCATAGTGGCTGTACCAATTCACATTCCCACCAGTAGTGCAATAGTGTTCCCTTTTCTCCACACCCTCTCCAGCATTTATTGTTTCTAGATTTTTTGATGATGGCCATTCTGACGGGTGTGAGATGATATCTCATTGTAGTTTTGATCTGCATTTCCCTAATGATTAATGATGTTGAGCATTCTTTCATGTGTTTGTTGGCAGTCTGTGTATCTTCTTTGGAGAAATGTCTATTTAGGTCTTCTGCCCATTTTTGTATTGGGTTGTTTGTTTTTCTGTTATTGAGCTGCATGAGCTGCTTGTAAATTTTGGAGATTAATCCTTTGTCAGTTGCTTCATTTGCAAATATTTTCTCCCATTCTGAGGGTTGTCTTTTCGTCTTGTTTATGGTTTCCTTCGCTGTGCAAAAGCTTTTAAGTTTCATTAGGTCCCATTTGTTTATTTTTGTTTTTATTTCCATTTCTCTAGGAGGTGGGTCAAAAAGGATCTTGCTGTCATTTATGTCATAGAGTGTTCTGCCTATGTTTTCCTCTAACAGTTTGATAGTTTCTGGCCTTACATTTAGGTCTTTAATCCATTTTGAGCTTATTTTTGTGTATGGTGTTAGGGAGTGATCTAATCTCATACTTTTACATGTACCTGTCCAGTTTTCCCAGCACCACTTATTGAATAGGCTGTCCTTTCTCCACTGTACATTCCTGCCTCCTTTATCAAAGATAAGGTGACCATATGTGCGTGGCTTTATCTCTGGGCTTTCTATCCTGTTCCATTGATCTATCTTTCTGTTTTTGTGCCAGTACCATACTGTCTTGATTACTGTAGCTTTGTAGTATAGTCTGAAGTCAGGGAGCCTGATTCCTCCAGCTCCGTTTTTCGTTCTCAAGATTGCTTTGGCTATTCGGGGTCTTTTGTGTTTCCATACAAATTGTGAAATTTTTTGTTCTAGTTCTGTGAAAAATGCCAGTGGTAGTTTGATAGGGATTGCATTGAATCTGTAGATTGCTTTGGGTAGTAGAATCATTTTCACAATGTTGATTCTTCCAATCCAAGAACATGGTATATCTCTCCACCTATTTGTATCATCTTTAATTTCTTTCATCAGTGTCTTATAATTTTCTGCATACAGGTCTTTTGTCTCCTTGGGTAGGTTTATTCCTAGATATTTTATTCTTTTTGTTGCAGTGGTAAATGGGAGTGTTTTCTTAATTTCACTTTCAGATTTTTCATCATTAGTGTATAGGCATGCCAGAGATTTCTGTGCATTAATTTTGTATCCTGCTACTTTACCAAATTCATTGATTAGCTCTAGTAGTTTTCTGGTAGCGTCTTTAGGATTCTCTATGTATAGTATCATGTCATCTGCAAACAGTGACAGCTTTACTTCTTCTTTTCCGATTTGGATTCCTTTTATTTCTTTTTCTTCTCTGATTGCTGTGGCTAAAACTTCCAAAACTATGTTGAATAAGAGTGGTGAGAGTGGGCAACCTTGTCTTGTTCCTGATCTTAGTGGAAATTACACCACCTATCTTTATTCAAAGAGACTAGGCACAAACAAAGCAAGGCCCTGGTATTCTGTTGGCCACATGTACAAATTCGGTTCCACTCATTGGACATTCATTCACTGACAGTACAAAGCAGGCCCCAGGTTGGCACTAGTAGAGGCACAAGAATGGTTAAGACTCTGCTCTGCCCTCAAGGACCTCCTAGTCTGAGTGGAGGTAAGGGAATGAGACAAAGCAGAGAAGAGTCAAGGCCACAAGGGGAGTCCGGGGAGGAGGGTGGGTATGGGGGAAGGCTTCCTGGAGGTGGGTGCATCTGAGCAGAGGGATGGAAGGATAGGTACCATTCTGGCCAGTAAAGATGGAGAGAGGGGCATCTGAGGTAAAGGGCCCAGCAGGAGCGAAGGAAGGTAGTGAGTAACACAGTTGGTCCAGGGCCCAGAGAGGAGCCCAGACTGGCCAAACAATGGTAGATAAGATGGGAGGGAAGGAGGCTGAGGCCAGATCACGGACAGCCAAGTGCCAGGGTGAGAAGTCCAGCCTCATTTTAAGGGGGGAAACCATCCTAGGTATTTGAGCAGAGAAGCACCTGGATTCAGATGAGACAAGTGACACATCCTATAAGCCATGAGGAGGGCAGGTGGCTTCTCCAGACAGCACTGTAGGATCAGAAGTGGGACAAGTCATCAAGGGGTCTGGAGTCAGATGTCAGGAACTGGTGAGGAAGGGGCCTCAAGTCCCCATCCTGGATGCAAATGGCACGCACTCCAATCACACCGACAGAGATGCACAACACACACAGACACACACAGAGTGTTCACATACACACATTCTCTCCCCCCAGCCTCGTCTAAGCCTTGGGGACACAGTCAGCTGGGCTGGGGACAGGGAGAAAACCAGACCCCTCCGTGGGTATGCCATCTCTTCCAGGGCCTCCCTGAGAGGGTGGGCTGAATCAACCCAGGACCCCCAGCAACTCCCCCAGACTCGGCTCAAACTGGCCCAGCTACATTCCTCAGCTAATCTTCACAATCTGGCAGGCGGTTGCCTGAGCAACCGTCAGCCACAATTTGGGAAGGCAGGATGATGGTTTATCCACATCCGGCTGGGCTCCGGATGGGGTGATGCAAGGGGCAAAGCAACCTCTGCAGGAAGAGCCAGAGTGCGGGAGGGAGGGTCTCCACCCTTCCATATGCTTGTACTTCCATATGCAGACCTGTGTGCGTGCGTGTGTGTGTGTGTGTGTGTGTGTGTGCGCGCACGTGCGTACACATGTACATGGCTGTGAAACTGATAGCCTGGTACTGACTTATGAGTACTCGACTGGGAGGCAGAAGGCCTGGATCTAATTCCTGCTGAGCCTCTAACTTCCTGTGTGACCCTGGGCAGGTGGCTTGTCCTCTCCGAAGCCCTGCTTCCTCACCTATGAAATGAGAATGGGGACCTTGGTGACCTCTAAGGCTGTTCCACCTCTAGAATTCTGATTCCATTCGTGTGAGCATGTATGTGGGCAAGAATAACTTGAAGGCAGAGAGAGATACTATAGGGGAGAGGTGAGGGTGAGTGTGGCTCTCACAGTGTAGGTCCCTCAGGCACTGTGCTGTGAAGTTGTGGGTGTGTGGCTGTACGTTTATCTGCAGAGATATATGGGCACATTCAGCAGTAAGCATGTGCCTAAGGGGGAGGTGAGTGTACACGGCAGGTAGAGGGGAGTCGTGCGTGAGTGTGTGCGTGAGCGTGCACGCGTGTGCACGTGGGCACCACAAGCATGGAAGCACCAGACTTCCTCGCCACCAGACAGGGAATGGTGCTCTGTGCCAAGTGTGGCTGCCAGCCACCATCAGTGTTTTCCGAAGACCCTAGGTAAACAGAGGCTGTTTGCAATGAGATTTTTGTTACCTTTGGTAACAACAGAACATTCAGTTCCCAAGGGACGGCCCCAGGAGAAACAAAACTCCTCCCAACAGATTACAAATTTAGGGGCTGGCATCATACCCAACCCCTGGCATAGCCCCAACCCTTGCCTGGGGAACCCAAATACAACCCCAAGGATAACACTGGTCTATTTCATCATCTGAAGCCACACTCCCTTTCTAGGTAGCCCAACCCAACCCTAGAACCAACACAGGCTCACCCTTGGACATTCCTGCCCAACCCAGCCCCATCCCATGTCCTCCACCACAATAACAGCTCCATCTCAGGCCTGTCTAACCCCTACCTCCTCCCTTCTTGAGATCAGAGACTGTCTCTTAATGCCTTTGAGCCCCATCCCCAAGCCCTGTGTATAGTAGAATGCCAACAGTGGCTGGACTTATCAACCCCATGATCCCAGCTAGTCTGATCCAGGCTCAAGGACCATGACTCCAGCCCAGAGACCTGGCCCAGCCCACTTCACTGCTCTCCTGGCCCAGATCAATACAACCAGACCTTGGCTGGGGCTCCCCCGAGCTGCCCTCCAGAGCCCTGAATAATTGATGCGCAATTAACAAGGGCAGGGCTGGCAGCAATATGCCCACTTTTTAATCACCCAGCATTCAGCAGAGCTGCAACCACGAACACCCAGGCCCAGGCCACAGGGAGAGAAAGCTGAGCTGATATCCCCTACAGGACCCAGTACAGAACCCAGCGATGCCAACGTCCCTCCATCTCTACTGAGAATAGAAGGAAGCCAACTACAGCAGGGGAAACTTCGGCCAGGCTCACTCCCCATCTCCCGGATCAATATGCCCAGCAAATCCCAAAGTTAGCAGCAGGGCTGCCATGTTGTTAGTGTAAGGGGAAGGCCCAGGGCGGGGCCAGACTCCATACACAGGCAAAGGGCTGAACGGCGGGTTGTTCTTTGCAGAGGTACAGCGGGCAAAGGGTACACAGACCCCTGTAGTGCAGACACCGTGTGTCATATAAAAACACAGTGCAGCGTAGAGAGGCAGAGGGCTGTGAACGAACACATACAGTGCAAAGATCTGGACTTTCTAATGGTCCCGTGGCAAGAGAGGGCTACGTGGCTGCGGTGTGGTGTGTTGCGGGTGCAATGCAGCAGCTCCACTGTACAGAGGCGAAACGCAGTTATACAATGCAGGGGAGCAGAGAAGTGTACACAGACCCCCACACAACACCTGGCACAGCATGGCAGGACTGGTCGGTGCCATGATGCAGTGGAGAGGTGCCCCATCCATCGTGGCCACGACCCAGAGCTGCACAGAGGCACAGTGCAGCAGTGAGCACTTAGTGGTACATTGGGCTGGCGCTCAGCACCAAGGGATAGGTGTATGCAGGAACACCGAGGGGGTATGTCCAAGCCTCACTAGGCTTGGCACATGGTTGGTGCTCCATGAATTCTCACTGAAAGGATGTCTAGTGGAGGCATGCAGAACATGCAGAGATATAGGGAAGAGAAAGACGTGGTGCAGTGCAGAAGGAATTGCTGGGTGCTCGATACAGTCCCAAGGAGTACAGTAAGTGTAGACTGGAGAGCAGAGGTAGAAAGTGGCACCAAAATGAAATGTAGTAAAGACACCACGTGGAACAGGGAATTCAGTGCAAGAGCTCTGCATCTTGAAATCCAGTAGAACGCACACAACCCAACAGTGAACAGGTATAGTGCAGGGTAGAGGCCCAGGACAGTGACCGTGTGCAGTGCACAGACGCAACGCCGGCTACTTGCAAAGGTAATGCCTGCAAAAACACACGCCAGTCCCGAGCCCAACAGAATGGCCTCAAGCTGCAGTGTAGCTACTGACTCCTTGGGCAGTGAGCAGTGGGGGCCAGAGGAACACTGCAGTGAGGCCACTTGAAGCAAAGATGCTGCTCAACTGGGGCTGCCAACAGAAACCTGGGGAAGGACACCAGCTGACACCTCAGTGGCCGTACAGGGTGAGATAACCTAGAGGGCGGCGTTACAGCGGCAATGGTACAGTATGACGGGCTGGGCCAGGAGATGCGCATCTCCAGTGCAGTGCAGTGAAGCAGCGGGACAGAAGTGCTGTGCCGGGCAAAGGGGCACTGTGTTTGTACAGCGCGACGGTGGACTGCAGACAGGCTGTGCCCGGCCATGCCCGATGCAGTGCAGATGCCCACTACAATGCAGTGCAGTACAGAGAGGCCGTGTGACGCAGATGCAGTGTCGTGGTAGCACGGCATCTGTTGGCACAGTGCAGTGGTGCGTTGCCAGGGACTATGCACAATCCCAGGAGGGTCCACAAGCCCAACACAACATCATCATCCCGTAGAGTCACACAGCACAGAAGAGCCGCAAACACACAAATGGCAGCACAACTGCAGAACAGAGGCACAGCACAATGGGACAATGCGGGTGGAGCATACAGACACGCCGGAGAGTCCACACAGCCAATGTAATGCGGAATCTCACACAGTGCAGCCATGCAGCATAGGGCTGAGATGCAGTGCAGTGCAAGGATGCAATGCAGTGGCCCAGTCCTGAGATGATGGGTCCAGGACTCCCCAGAGAGCACACACCCAGAGCAGGCCGGGGCTTTGATGCAGAGCAGTTCTTAGTGTGAGGTGAAGACGTGGCACACTTCTCCCTATGATGCACTGGAGAGCAGGGGAGCCGGGACCCCCAGAAACCCTTGTGCCTACAGCTCTGCCTGGCTGGGCTGGCTACCCCATGGGTCGGGGGTGAGGCCTCATCTGCCCTTCCCCCCACCTCACCTCCCACTCCCAGCATCTTCCACCCCAGGGACTCTCCAAGGGCACAGGATGAAGCCACTGCCACCCGTGGGGCAGACAGCCAGAACTGAGCACATTGTCCAGGTATTTCTATCTGAGCAGGGCCCCAGCACACAGGCAGGGGAACAATGAATTCAGATTCTGCTGAAAAGCTTTTGGACAATTAAAGCACATCCCCTGGCCCCCAGCCCAGGGACAGGCAGTGTGGGGCAGGACGAGAGAGAGACGCAGAGGGAGACCTATTGGATTAGGCCCTGGCACAGGGTGGGCGGGAAGTGGACTGAATGGAGGGGAGGGTGTGAGAGGCGAGCCAGACCCAATGACCTGGACGGTCACTCCAGCGCTCCCAGCCACCATCACCCCTCCCAGGCCTCGGGTTCATCAGAGCCAAGAGCAAACTTTTCTGAGCACACAGGGTGCTGCACACACACACACCCTCAATAATAGTTTAGCACATACAGTGCTTACTACAGGCCAGAACCTGTTCTAAACGATACACGTATGTATATAAAATATATCCTCATAGCAACCCCGTGCAGTGGGTTCGTTCCATGATTATCCCCATCTCACAGATGCGAACACTAAAGGCCCAGAGAGGTCAAGTCACTTGCCCAAGGGTTACATGGCTAGCAGTGGTAGAGTGAGGATTCGAACCCAGATGGTGTGGCTCCCAAGTCCATGCTCTTCACCACCACACTCTAGGTACGAACACACAGGCACACACGCACAACCACACGGGTGTACACATACACACATGCAAACACACACATAGACACATCCTGAGCAATGTATTTCCCAGTCTCTCAGCTGAGACCCACCTGTCCTGTCCAGATAGGTTTCTGATACCTCCCAGTTGTCACCTCTTATCCCCTGTCAGCTGTCCCATATCCCCCTTCTATCCATCCCTCACCTGTCCCCCAACCCTCAGTTGTTCCCCCAACACCACCTGTCCCCTCATTCCCAGCTGTTCCCACCCCCCAGATATATCTTTATTGCAAGTAATCTCCCATCCCCCCCATTGTCCCCCACCCCCAAGTTGTCACTCCACCCCAGCTGTGATCCTGCTCATCAAATATCTCCAACACCCCTTCCCAACTTCCTTATCCCAATCCTTCATCCTCTCCACCTATACTCAGCTCCCAAACCTCAGGGACCCCTCTAAGCCCCCCTTTTCTTCATCCCTTCAGATTCACCACCAGGTCCTGGGGTCTGCACCCTGGGACTCCGCTCAAGACCTCCTGAGTCATCCAGTAACAGCTGCCTTCTGGGTTGTCAACCCCAGGGGTCCTCCCCAGCCATTCTTCAGGCAAGGGCAGCCCCACCCAGGGCCAGCCAAGGGGGGACACCGGCCCCCAACCATGACTGCCCTCTGGAGCCCCAGCTCCACTCCCACTCCGAGCCTTCCCTGTGTACCCAGGGGTCCACATCGATGCAAACACTGAGTGGGCACATGCCATGTACAAGGCCCTGGGGACGGAAGATGACAATGACCCAGCCCAGCCCTTCCTCCCAGCCTAGTGGGGAAGGAGACGGAAAACACTGCCGCTCACTGACACATGTGCATGGTGGGAGAAACCTGGCCAGCCGTGTCGGCTGGCGTCTGGGAAGGCTTTCCTGGGGAAGTGACATCAGAGCTGGACTTCTGAAGGCTGAGCGAGTAGCCAGGCCTCCAGCAAGCAAGACGGGTGGGAGTGGTGTTCTCGGCAGAAGGCACAGCACGTGCAAAGGCAGAGAGGCGTGAAAGGGCCTGGCAGGTTCTGGGACCAACATTGGCCTGGTGAGCCTGGATCATAAGGTGGACGTGGGGAGTGGGGTCGGGGAGGAGAGGCATAAACATGAAGCTGTCATGGAAAGCAGAGGCGGGGTCATACGGGGCCTCATCTGCCACGTTAGGCTTTGGTCCCAGCGTGCTGGAGAGTCTGCAGCTTAGCACAAGGGAGTGGCAGGATCCTATGCCTGCCTGTGAGGTCATTCAGATCCCGGGGTGGGAGAAGCACTAATGGCAGAATGGAGACCAAGGAGGGGGCTGCTGCAATCGTCCAGGCAAGAAATGATGCGGCTGGAGAAAAGGGGACATGGATTCAGCAAAACCTTCTTCAGTGGCCACTGAGCGACAGGCCATCCACTCCTTGAGGTGTCCGGGCCTCACTAAAGATGCTGTAGGCCTTGCACCTCTAGACCAGCACTGTCTATAGAATTTTTTGCTGTGATGGAAATGCTCTCTACCTTCACAGACTGACCAATTCCACAGCTACTAGCAACAGGCGACTCTCGAGGACTTGAAATCTGGCTGGTGAGACTGAGGGACCGAATGTTTATTTTAATGAACTGTAGCTAAGTGGCCACATGTAAGTGGCCACCATACTGAAGAGAGCAGGTAGAGAACATTTCCATCATTTTAGAAAGTTCTATTGGATAACACAGCTCTAGAATGACGAACCATAGAGAAGCAGAACCACTGGGGTCTCCTCCAGTGGCAGCACCCTCTGGCAGCTGTAGGGAGGTGAGAAGGCAAGCCCCAGGGAAGGCAGTGTCACAGGCTGAACTGGCACAGCCCCAGTCCCTGGTCCATAGCTGCGCACGGTCACCGGGACACTCCCCACCCAAACATGCATATCCCTTTCCAGGAGACGCAGACACCTAAATATACAAATAGACACACAGACCACAGGGCACCCCACAGCCAAACTCACAAACACCTGGGTACTCCAACGCATGCGCACCCCACTGCTGGATACATAGATACCCCACACCCGGACACTTGGGTACCCACACCCAGACACCCAGGCAGCCTGGGCAGCCCCACAGCTGGACACAACACGGCTATACTCCCACATACCCATTAACCTGAGGACTCCCAGACACCTGGATACACCCACCTCCAGATCCAGAGACACTGGGATATCCTTATGTTGACACACCCAGTTCCTCCCACGTCCTGGCACTGGGACACCCACACCCAGAACCTGAGATACCACCCACCCAAATAGCTCCACCCCCAAACTCCTGGAATCTGACACTTGGATACCCAGACACCCCAGCATCAGGCTCCCCAGGTTCAGACCAGCTTGTCGCCTCCTTACTCCAAGTTCAGATCCTGCCACACAGGGTAACCAGATGGCTAGACTCCCTGAGAAGCCACACATGTGTCTTGTGCCCCAGGCTGCAATCATACCATCAGAACCACACACACACACACACACACACACACACAGACACTCTGACTGCCCAGATGTCAGAATCACACCTGCACACACCTCAGCCTCCTCCCTGAACCCCACCTGCAGGGGTCAACACAGGGGGCAGCTCTCCTCCCTTCCCAGGCTCACAGGCAGCCAGGACAGAGGCTGAGACAGAGGACAGAGTCTGCCCTCCTGCTGCAGGGCCCTCCCCTCCTCCCCAGACGCTCAGACTGACAGTTGGGACTCGATGCCTCTCACCAACTGCCGAACCTCCAGCACAAAGAGCTGAGACCAGGGGCCGGACAGGCCCTGCCAGCTGCTGGGGGGCAAGGGCAGTGGGGGTGGGGCTCGGAGGATGGTGGCTAGGGGGAGGGGCTGGCAGGCAGAGAGTTGACCTCTCCAACTCACAGCTCCCAGACAACACTCTCTGCATGGCCTTTTCACACACACCATCCCCCAGCAGAATTTTCCAGATTCCTGGAGGGAAACCTATTATCTGTAATCTCTACTTTCAGTGGAGTCAGTGCGCCCCCATCTGGCATCTCCGGCTCAGAACCTGACCCACGGGACATCACTCATTCTTTCATGCTGGGTGTATTTACTCAGCAGGAGTGGGCCAGCCCTTGTACCTGGCACTAAAGATTCAGAAGGAAACTAAATACCCAGTCCCTGTCCCCACAGAGCTCATGTAAGGGAGAAAGGACAAATAAACTGTAATTACAATAATTACGGTGTTATGGAAAACCCTAATCAACCCCCACCCTCCCTTTTTAGGCTAGAAGGGGAAGTAACCAAGGAAGGCTTCCGAGAGGAGGTGATGTCTAACCTAAAATCCTAAGGAGGAGCAGGAGATCACCCAGTGAAGAGGTGGAGTTAGAGAGTTCTGGGGAGAAAATATAGCTTGTGCAAAGGCCCAGAGAGGAGGTGGCAGGAGTGGACATTTAGTGGGTATTAGTAAGTGGGTTAGACTGGCCACAGCATAGGATGCAAGGCAAGTAGTGCAAAGCTGATGGGACTGAACAGGCAGGCAAGGGTTAGAGCAGGCAAGAGGACATAGCGGGAGGGACTTAACCCAGGAGGTAATGGGGAGCCTTCAAAGGGTTTCAAACCAAAGTTTCAAACATGTGTTTTAGGAAGATCCCTTACACTATGGAGGGAGGGGTGGAGGAAGAGGCTGGAGCCTTCCTGCCTGTGAAAGATGGATGAGGATGGAGAGAAGGGGACAGATGAGAGAGATCCTGAGATGGCATAAAGGTAGGATGCATCAGGATGTAGGGAGAGCAGCTTGGAGGAGGGAGGGGGTTAAAAGACGAAGGAGGGCACAAGGTACCCCAGCAACTCTAACTAACGCAGCCCTGCATGAAAAGCCACCACCCACCCCATTCTAGCTTAGCTGATGAAGGCATGGAAGGATGGCAGCATGCCTGGAGCAAGCAGGGTGTCCCCCTGGATCTTCCCTGACACCAGAGCTAGGACGGAGGCCGTCCAGGAGCTCAGCACCCACCCCCCACTCTGGCCACTCACACATCTTCCTGCTGTGTCCCTCCCCCACCCCCAGGGAGAAGGGCCAGCTGCCCAGACAAGCCTTTATTGCCCAACCTGAAACCACTGGGCAGCCTCTCCCTCATTCCTGCTGTCCACAACTCCAGCAACCAAAAGGACAAAATGAGCTAGAACGCAGCAGAATAAATTACTGCCAGATTTGCATGGCTCAGAGACATCACCACCCACCCTTTGGGGGGAGGGAGACTCAGGAGGCCTTCAGGGAGCTGGGCTGACTCTAATCAACGTGGGGACAAGGGGAGATCACACCCCTTCTACTAAGGGCTTCTGAATTAAGCTCAACAGTAATAGCTACAGGTGCCAGGAACTGTAGAAGTGAAGTGACTTGCCCAAGGTCACAGGGACAGCATGTGGCAGAGACAGACTTGCACCCAGGTCCCTCTGGCTTCAAATCACAGTCTCTGGCTCTGTAGCAGTCCTCAAAACCATCTTTTATTCCCTGGCACTCACAAACAGAGCTTTAGTTTACAATCTACCAAGTACCATACACCTTCATTATGAAGCCCATGGGGCAGATGAGGAAACGGCGGCCCCAAGAATGGAAATAACCCACTCAAGATCTCACTCCCAAACCTCAGTCCTTGACAGTCTCCCCTACTGGCAGGAGCTAGGGCACCTGAGGGTTCTTGGAATCAAGATGATGGTGGCAGGGATGGGGGAGCATGTACCCTTGGTTTGATCTCAGGGTGGGGGAGGGGGACAAAGTTGCTACAGGACAGGGGGAGGGATTGGGGGAGGATAAGGAGGGAGGCCGCCTTAGGCGTCCTCTCGGGCACCGAGCGGTCAAAGCTAAAGCTGTGCGCGATGGCCTGGGACCGCTGGGCCCGGCAGAGCTCAGAGCCAGTGGCCAGGGCGGCTGCAGGTGCCCAGGGAGCTCCGCCCGAGGGGCCGGAGGGAGCAGCGGGGCAGCGAACGCGATCGGGAGAGGCCAGTTATCGGAGACCGGCGGCCTGATGGAGTCTCTGGGGCCGACGTGCTTCTGCCCGTGTCTTGGCTCGGGTACCCGTCTGGGGCGTCTCCCCGTTACTCAGCGCCCCAGGTACCAGGCTGAAGCCGCCCAACTGGAGGGGCTAGGGGTGCCGAGGCCACCACCGGTAAGGGACCGGCCACCCCCGCCCCAGGGGAGGCATCGGGCGCAACTCAGCAGAAGAGGGCCGCAGTCTGGGATCCCAGGCCTCAGGGTAGGATGGGGGGTTGGGAAGGGGGTGGACAGACACACCAACACACACACAGACTACACACGGTCCACAGCACACACGGGTACACAGACACAGCTTTAGATACACACATCCAGAAACGCTATCACACGTACAATTACACACACACACACACACACACACACACAACACAGCCCAAAAGACTCCAGACTCCAAAACACACCCAGAGACAGCGCGGTCATACAGCACACAGAAGCCCGGAGACACACGCTCACACACGTACACTCACTCACGGCCGTCCCGGCCGGCGGGGAGGCCGCACAAAGTTGCGGAGTCGACTGAGGGGGTGTCCCGGGAGACCCCTGCGTTCGCGGCGCCCGCAGCGCGCTACGGGAGGGGGCGCCGTCCGGCCGCCCAGAGCCAGGCCCGGCCTGCCCGGACTCACCCCCGCCCAGCTGCCCTGGAGCAGCCACGGCCCGGCCCCCGCAGGAGCGCCCGGGCGCCCGGCCTTACCCTCCCGCCGGCCTCGGCGCGCCCCGCGGCTCCCCGCGTCCGCCACCCCCCCGCGCCGGGCCCTCCCCAGTCCCGGGCCGGGCGCCCCGCAGCCCCGGCGCCGCCTCGGATCTGCCGCCAGCCAGCGCCGCGCCGAACTTGCGAAACAACAAACAGCCCGAAATGTCGGAGTCGGCGGCCGCCGGGCCCCCATCCCTCCCTGGCGAGCCTCAGGCCCGGCCCGACCCGGGAGGGGAGGGGAGGAGAAGGGAGGGGGCGCCGCCACGACAACTTGTTCCGGGCCCGCGCGCCCCACACGCACACCCGAGGGACACACACACACACACACACACACACCCTGTCACCGCCCCCTCGGGCGGCCCCGGGCCCCGTGCACACACTCAGCCACGGCCCAGGCGCGCACCACACTCGCAACATTCCCGGACACGCAGCCAGCACGCACGAACACACTCACATCCGTTCCAGACACGCTCCTACACACGCATTCCCGGCACATTTGGCATTCACTCGGACCCGCGCAGCCCCCCGGCGGCGCACACCACCAACCCCAGACACTCCCACACGTACACATTGCGCACACGGCGCACGGACACACACGTTCCGGACCCGTTCCCACGCCTTCACACACGTACACGGATCTCACAAGCACACACACCGCACACGCGTTCCCTGCTCCACACGCGGGCAGAATCCACAGAGCACTCTTCGCCACACGCAGAACACAAACACACGAGCCATTCTCGGACACACAGCAAGCAACACTCCGGGCTAGGGCACACAAAATGCCCACAAATGCAGCACATTAACAGACACAACTCCTGCCACACAACCAAACTCAAATGTACAAACAACAGGCACACAGTCCTACTTGGCCCCACACACACTACACAGTGGCAGAGATACAAGACACTCAGCGCACACCCCATGCCTCCTCGATGCACACAACATTCACCTCAACATACTCGTGGACACACAACACACACAGCACCTCTTCTTGCACATAACTCAGGACACACACCATTCACAGGCACACAACACCATGAGCACACGATCGCACATCCCACACTCAGACACACAGGGAGCAGGCTCGCAACGTCCGGTCACCCAACACTCCCACTTTCTTTCGAGCTACGCCACGGGCGCCGGGGGCTCCGCGGGGCAAGCTGGGTCCGACCGACTCGCGCTTACCTGCCGGAGTCTCGGTCTCGGGCGCGCAAAGCTGGAAGGTGAGCGCCAGGACGAGAGCCTGGGCGCGGGCCATGGTGCGCCGCAGCCTGCCCCGGGGGCCCGGCGCGGGGGGCGCAGCCGCCGGAGCCCGAGCCGGGCCCGAGGAGAGCCAGAGCCGGAGCGAAGCGGCGCGGCGCGGAGCGGGACTGGCGCCGAGTCCAGAGCGGGAGCCCAAGCAAGCGGGGCGCTGACGTCAGGCTCGGCCGCGCGTTCCTCGGTCTCGAGGCGTCCCCTGCTGGCAGCCGCGCGCTCCGCTGCCCGGTTCGGTGGCCCGCGGCCCTGATGCGCCCCTCCCCCACTCCCGGACCCCCTGGAGATCCCCGGCTGGGCCCGGACGCCCACCAGCCTCTGCACCCACCGGGCACCGACATTCTTAGGTGAGCAGGTCCACGCCTCTGCTCA
Source organism: Pseudorca crassidens (assembly GCF_039906515.1). NCBI lineage: Eukaryota > Metazoa > Chordata > Mammalia > Artiodactyla > Delphinidae > Pseudorca > Pseudorca crassidens. Next base: position 22,783,804 of record NC_090297.1, on the reverse strand, counting down.
CTGCCCGCGCCTAGCTCCCACACAGCTCTCCAGGACAGAGACCAGGGACACCCGGCCTCTCAGTCCCATCCAACGCTTGAATCCCCTCTACCTAGATCCCGTCAAATGCGCATCCATACATACCTCCAAGGACAGGGAGCTCATCACCTACCAAAAGCGGTGGTGGGGTCTTTGGGAAAGCTAGCTTTTAACGTCGTTCATAGTGTTGCTTTACCATCCTTTTAAAGTTCATGAGATCCGTAGTGATGTCCCCCTTTCATTTCTGATATTAGTAATTTGTGTCCTCTCTCTTTTCTTCGTCTGGCTAGAGGCTTATCGATGTATTGATCTTTTCAAAGAATCAACTTCTGGTTTGGCTGATTTTTCTCTATTGATTTTCCATTTCACTGATTTCAGCTCTAATTTTTGTTGTTTTCCTGCTTCCTTGGCATTCAATTTGCTCCTTTTCTAGTTTCCTAAGGCAGAAGCTAGTTTAGACGATCAATTGCAGATCTTTCTTCTTTCCTCATATTATGCATTCAGTGCTATAAATTTCCCTCTGTGCACTGCTTTCCCCACATCCCACAAATTTTGATAAGTCGTGTTGTCATTTTCATTGTTTTCATTTAGTTTGAAATTTTAAAATTCCTCTTGAGATTTCTCCTTTGACCCATGTGTTATTTAGAAGTGTGTTAATCTCCAAGTATTTGGGGATTTTTCAACTCTCTTTCTGTTATTGAATTCTAGTTAATTCCACTATGGTCTAAGAGCAATCACTGTATGATTCTTTTCTTTTAAATTTGTTAAGGTGTGTTTTATGTCCCAGTAGGTGGTCTATCTTGGTGAAAACTCCATGTGATCTTGGGAACAATGTGTATTCTGCTGTTGTTGGATGAAGTAGTCTTTAGATGACCTCTATATTTAGTTGATTGATGGTGTTGTGGAGTTCAACTATGTCCTTTCTGATTTTCTGCCTGCTGGATATGTTCATTTCTTTTTATTTAGTTATTTACTTATTTACTTATTTATTTCTGGCTGCGTTGGGCTTCGTTGCTGTTCATGGGCTTCTCTAGTTGTGGCGAGTGGGGGCTACTCTTCGTTGCGGTGCACGGGCTTCGCCTTGCGGTGGCTTCTCTTGTTGCGGAGCATGGGCTCTAGGCATGCAGGCTTCAGTAGCTGTGGCATGTGGGCTTCAGTAGTTGTGGCATGAGAGCTTCAGTAGTTGTGGCTCATGGGCTGTAGAGCGCAGGCTCAGTAGTTGTGGCGCATGGGCTTAGTTGCTCCACAGCACGTGGGATCCTCCCAGACCAGGGCTCAAACCCATGTCCCCTGCATCAGCAGGTGGATTCTCAACCACTGCGCCACCAGGGAAGTCCTATGTTCATTTCTGACAGAGAGATGTTGAAGTCTCCAACTGTAATAGTGGATTCAGCTATTTCTCCTTGCAATGCTGGCTTTTAAAAAGTTCTTCCTCTTTATGCCGTGAAATCTGCCCCCCTCACTGACTCTCATTGATTCTAGTCTATCCCCTGGATACACAGCTTAAGTCCATTTGGGCATCTGCCCAGTATAAGCTCTTGTACAATGACCACAAACTAGTTGTCCATTAGTACATAAGACCAGGCACCTTCTATGTGCTTCACCCACATAGACTCATTTAATCCCCACCACTATTATTCTTATTACACAGTTGAGAAAATTAAGGTCCAGAGAAAGAAAGTGACTTTTCCAAGGTTATGCATAGTATGCAGCAGCACCAAGATTTGAATCAAGGCCATCTGGCTTGAATTGAATAGAAGCTGAGACCTGTCTTCCATATGGAACAAATCAACGAACGCTGGATACTGATTCATCTGTTCAACACTTACTCTAAGCCGAAGTGGAGACATAAAACAGACAAAAATCCCTACCCTCACGGAGCTTATATTCCAATGGAAAGACAAGAACAATAAACAACCAAAAAAAGCAAATTCTCTGGTATGTGAGACAGTAATATACTAGAGAAATGGGGGAGAGAAACAGTAAGGGGGAAGGGGATTCTTGTAGTTTTAAACAGAGCACCTACTATATGACATATTCATTATGTGTCTGCACCTCTACAACATGAGCCCCCTAAGGGCAAGGACTCTCTCTTATATCCCACTGCTTGGTATCTGGCATGTAGTCAGCACTCAATAAATATTGAATGGATGATTAGATAAATGAATGAATGTAGACATGGTTCTTGCCTTCATGAAGCCTACATTTTAGGGGGAGAGACCAATAGCAAACATGCAGAGAAGAGACAGAAAGGATCATCCAGAAAAGGAAACTCAAGGAGAAACATCTGATGAAAAAAAGAAACAACCAAGGATGCTGCTGTTTCCAGAGGACTCTTGCAGGAGCCTCATGGCAGGAGTTTACCATTGGTCCTATTTGGGGGGATGTGGAAACTGAGGCTCAGAAAGCATAAGGCACTTCCCCAAGGTCACACAGCTAGTAAATGGTGGGCTCAGAGCTCAGACCTAGATCAGACTGATTCCACAGCCCTCTGCTCTTCGTGCAGGGGAAGACTATGGGCAGAGACTGTGATGGAGGGAGAAAAGGAACACAAGTAACAGATGGACAGATGAAAAGAGAACATTCTGCTCCACTTGAAAAAGACCACAAGCTTCTATAATCCTTGAGAGAAGAAGGAAGGGAAACAGAAAGTCTTGGCCTGGAGCCACTGGCCCAAATCTAGGGAAGAGGAGATGGCACCATAGACAGGGCCAGGCCATGAGGAAATTCAATCACTTTCAACTCATGGAATATTCATGATGCCTACCCTGTGCCAGGCCCCATATTGGGTGCTGGTGTCATGGAGATGTGCTAAACATGGCCCCACTCTTGCCTGGAGGGGGAAATGGCACATAAATAAATAAGAGACTATGTCCTAAAGGTCATAACACCAGTCCAAAGAAAACACAAAGGCAGCAGGGGTTAACTCAGGCTGAGGGAGTGGAAAACAACATCAAAGAAGGGATATCTGAACCTGGAGTTTCCTAGACAGGCAAGGCAGGGAAGAGCATTTCAGGCAGAAGGAGCAGACTGAATAAAGGCACAAGACATGGAAGTACTGGGAAAGGTGGGTGTCAGGTATGGTTGCATCATAGTCTCTACATGGCCCAATAGCAGGAGATAAAGACAGTATGGAAGTTGGGGTACAAAGGGTCTTAAATGCAAGGCCAGGACAATTGGGCCTGAACCTTTCACTCAGTGGTTCTCAAACTGTGCCCCTGCAGAAACCCTGGTGTTCCTCAAGCCCAGCTGAGGCATCCTACTGTTGAATTAAAACCACAGCCATATTTTTCTAATTTGCAAGAAGGTAGATTAATTACAACGAGTAGAAAAGTTTTTGTTGTCATTTTAAGGTGTTTTTCCTCCATATATTTTTCTGAAGAATTTAGAATGTGTTAGTAGTGTGAGAGAATGTTAGAATTAGCATAGAATCATAGTTTTATTTACAAGTTTAATATATCAACAGTTCACAGTGTTCTACAAAGAACTGTAGTTTATGGTTCTCCCTGAGTATTGAGGAATCATGGAAGGACTTTAAGCAAGGGAAAGACAAAATCTGGTCTTTCTGTTAGGAAAAAAAATGTCATTCTGGAAGCCTGAGAAAGAAGGAAGTGGGGAGGGAAAAATAAGGGAGAGAATCTCAGGAAGAAGGTTGTTGACACAGTTCGACCTGAGAGCTGATGTCCTGGGCCTATCAGGATGGACAGGGGACTAAGTCCAGCCCCCAAAGAGGAAGACCTGCTGGGTAATTCTCCATGCTTCCTGGCTAAGATGCCCAGGAAATTCAGAGGAAACGATTTAGTATAGAAGATAATGTCAACAGCTCAATGTCACCTAGGGAGTCTTGCAACAGAAGTAGAACTGTGGGTCACTGTGAAAACAGAAGATAAGCAAGACTGGGTATTTGTGTGTGTGTGTGTGTGTGTGTGTGTGTGTGTTGTGGGACCAAGTCTTTCTCCCACCATGGAACACCAACTTTCTCTAATAATAAAAATAAGTACAAACACTTTTTAAGCATGCACTATGAGCCAGTCTAGATGTTTTACATATGATGTTTCTCATTTAATCTTTACAATAACCCCCAGGAACATTTATCAAATGCTTTCATGTGCCAAACATTGAGCTAAATGCTTCAAGTGAATGATATCTCACAACAGCCTTGAATCAGATACTATTATTTCCTTCCTTTTACAGGTAAGGAAGTGGAAACACAGAGAGGCCAGGTGACTTGTCCAAGATCAAATGGACTTGTCCAAGTCCAGTGGCAGAGCCAGGACTCAAAGCCAAGTTGGCTAGAATGCAGCACGTGCACTCTTCATCATGACATTTTCTTTTCTTCCTCAGAGGAAAGGCTCTAAGTTGGCAAGTTTGGGGTCAATAAAATCCAATGAAAGGAATTCTTCCTTGTCCTTTGAAGTCCTGATTCAGTGTTTCTCAAGTTTGTTCCCCAGGCCACCTCCATCAGAATATTCTCGAGAGCTTCTAAGAAATATAGATTCCTGGACCCTTCCCCAAGATTCTAACTCAGTAGATCTGAGATGAGACCTCAGGTGAGTTTCATGCCTATTGAAGATTTTGAGTCACGGGACCGGCTCCAACAGCACTCCCTCCAAGGGTGCCCACCCCCACCCCAATCCCAAAACACCTCTCTCCTTCAGACTCCAGCAGTGCCCTCTGTCATGTCCTAATATTCAACTGGGGTGTTGGTTACGCTCATGTCTTCCTTCCACTAATAATATGATCTAGCATCTTTCTCGGGCTACACCCTTTTACCCATTGTCCCATTCAATCCTACTGCACCCTGAGCATTCTGAGAGGGGGCTCTCCTTCTTATGATTCCTCCCTTGTAATCTGAGCACACTTGGCATTCTACAATGTGCTATCCGGTCCACGACAACATTATTCTGTTGTTCTATCCAATCCTTACAACAATCTTGAAAGAAGTATATTAGCCCCAATGAGAAAACTGACTCAGTTTCAGTCACTTGCCCGAGATGGCCAAGGTAAGAAGTGGAGGGTCTAGGATGTGAACCTAAATATCTTCTAACTCCAAACCCAGTACTCTTGCCTCTATATCAGCTTACATCCATCTCCTCTACTTGGTGTAGGGAAGTAAGCTTTGCCACCCTATGCTAGCAGAAGACAGCGGGGATTAAATGAGATAATGCCTTAAAGGGCCTGGCAGAGTGAACGCTCAGATGGTGGGGAGGAGGAGAAACTGAGGCCAGAGAAGGTGAAATGTCTTCCCCCCCAAGTCAAACACCAATCGCAGACCATAGACACAGCCTTAGGCCAGTATCAGACGCTCCTTGTTAGGAGTTCAACTCTGGCAGGCTCAGAATCTCCGAGACTCCCTTAAGTCCCTCCACCGACCAGGCCTCGCTCCCCTGTCAGTCTCACCAAGCGCCACCGCGCGGACCGCGGAGGAAGGGGACGGCCTTCTAAAAGGAGCAAAGGGCGTGGTCACGCGACGGGGCGGGGCGCAGGCGCGAGGTCGCTGGAAGATGACGTATCTCACAGCGTCCGGCTCTGAGTTAACCGGAGGGAGCATGTGGGTCTGCGGGGCGCGAACCCCGGCTCAGCTGCGGCGGCGGCTGTTCCCCGCGTTCCGCCGCCGGCGATCTGCTGCCGCCGCCTTCTCCGCATCTGCCGAGCCCTCCCGGGTCCGGGCGCTGGTCTATGGGCACCACGGGGACCCAGCCAAGGTCGTCGAGTAAGACACCGCGCCGAAATGGGGCAAGGGAGCTCGGGTTCCTGGAGGGTTTTAAGATGGGCTGTGGAAAATGGGGACTGGAAAGGGAGGGACAAGTCCCGAGGAGGAAGGCAGCGAATAGGACCGAAACTGTAGCCCAGGGCGTGTGTGGTAGCTCAGAAAGTCGTTGCTTGGAAGTTGAAAACCCGAGAAGCACAGTTATAATTGTAGTAATGGCTGACGTTCATTGATCCTGTACTGTGTGTCGGGCAATACCTGTGTAAATGGATGCTCTCATTTAATCGTCACAACAACCTTTTGGAGGAGGTACTTGATTTAGCCCCGTTTTGCAGATGAGAAAATGGAAGCATGGGAAGTAAAATCACTTGTCCAAGGTCACACAAGCCAGTGAGTGGCAGAGTCGGAATTTTTGAACCCAGGTCTGTCTGACTGGCCTACGTGAGTTCCTACGCTCTATTATATTATGGAAGGAATTTTCAGAATACTTTTTGGTCCATTTGGATCTTCACATCTCAGAAAGTAGGTCAGAGATCATTGTTTCCATTTTACAGAAGGCAGGGGACTTGTCCAAAGTGATATAGCTAATAAAGATTGGAACAGAGACAGGGATCCATGGCTTATGAGTCCTGTCTCGTGTGATTTCCTCTCCACTGCGCATGTGCCTTTAGTTAAAAAGAGATCCTGTTTTGGAGCCATACAGACCTAAGGTCAAATACAGGCTCAGCCTCTTAGTAGCTGTTTGATCTTGGACAAGTCACTCAGCCCTTGTTACTTTTATGATTATGTCCTAAAATTCTGTTGGATCTTAACCCATGATTTTCACATGTGGCTCATAAAAACAGTATGTGAATTTTCAACGATTATAAATCTGCACATAAGCGATTATAGTCATTCAAAAGAGCTAGTAGGGGGCTTCCCTGGTGGCGCAGTGGTTGAGAGTCCGCCTGCCGATGCAGGGGACACGGGTTCGTGCCCCAGTCCGGGAAGATCCCACATGCCGCGGAGCAGCTGGGCCTGTGAGCCATGGCCGCTGAGCCTGCGCGTCCGGAGCCTGTGCTCCGCAACGGGAGAGGCCACAACAGTGAGAGGCCTGCGTTCCGCAAAAAAAAAAAAAAACCCAAAAAACAAAAGAGCTAGTAGGGTCACTAGTGGCGCTAGGGCAAAAGCATGGGTCTGGAGTCAGAAGACCTGGGGTCAAATCCTTGCCTCCCTGTCCTGGCTGTGTGTGTTTGGCAAGTTACTGAGATTCTCTAAGCCTCGGTTTCATCACATTTAAAAATGGAGACAATGTAGTCATAGCTCATAGTGCTAATCAGCTGCAATAAAAGGAATGCTCTTCACCAGAAAACACCTGCATACTCTCTTGCAGTCCCTTATTTCCAACTCTTCGATTCCCAGCAAATGGTTTGATTGTTTTCCAAAGGTCAGGCCAACAAGGAGTTATTTTCATGATTAAAATACAGGCTAGAGGGCTTCCCTGGTGGCGCAGTGGTTAAGAATCCGCCTGCCAATGCAGGGGACACGGGTCTGAGCCCTGGTCCGGGAAGATCCCATATGCCAAGGAGCAACTAAGCCCATGCGCCACAACTACTGAGCCTGCGCTCTAGAGCCTGTGCACCACAACTACTGAGCCCATGTGCCACAACTACTGAAGTCCGTGCTTTACAACAAGAGAAGCCACCACAATGAGGAGCCCGCACACAGCAAAGAAGACCCAACACAGCCATAAATAAATAAATTTCTTTAAAAAAAAAATACAGGCTAGAGTGCTGGCTTCAGCAGCACATATACTAAAATTGGAACGATACAGAGATTAGCATGGTCCCTGTGCAAGGATGACATGCAAATTTGTGAAGTGTTTCATATTTTTACTTAAAAAAAAAAGATACAAGCTAGGTGTTTTGACAGCCAAAGGGGTTAAGCCTCAGATAATTTCACAGTCATGCACTCAGCCTAGCCACATCCACCATTAGAGCAATTGAAAAGAATGTTGAGAAGACACGTCAGTCAATAAACCCCAATTTGTATGTTGATCATAGGTAATAAATCACCATGTTGGGAAGACACCTCCCTGAGGATTGCTGTAATGAGTTGGTAAAGTTCTGATGAACACTTTTTCCAAGAGTGCACCCCAAACAGGAACGATGTAGTGCCTCTCTCACAGGCTTGTCATTTATGCGTCTGGTGCAGGACCTGCCACAAAATAGGAGCTGCAAAAACGTTTGTTGAATCTGAATCTAATTTCCGTAATAAGTGCACCTTTTATTGAGTTCTGTGGTGATGAGGAAGGCGTCTCCAATGTGCAGGGACCCTGAGAAAAGGCCTGGGAAGGTTAGGAAGCTGAGTGCAGCTGCCTCCTGATTGATTCCCTCCCCTTGGAGAGTCAGGGAAGCTAGAACAGACCGGTCTGGTTGCAGATGCCACTTAGGGAAGAAAGACAGCTTGTCTCCTTGTGTGGGACCCTGATAATTTCCGGGAAGTTCAAGACATGATACTTCCACGAAGCATTGTATTCAAGCTTGGCCTCACATCTCAGTCACCTGTGGCACTTATGGAAACTATGTATTCCCAGGTGCCACTCCCGAGGTACGTAGCAGGTCTAGAACAGCCCTAAACATCTGAGTTTTTAAAGCTCTCCAAGTGACTCTGAGGCCTAGGCCAGGGTTGAAAACCATTGCCCTGTGGATACGGATTGTCAGGCACGCAGTAATTCTCTCCGCCCCTGAAGGGCAGCTTTCCCTCCTGACCCAGATTCAGGTGACCTGACTTGATCGTGTGTGGACTGAGGCCAGAGGCTGGGATTCTCTTCTTTGTAGTCATGTCTTAGGTGGTTTAGGGTAACCACGCTGTCACAGAAAGAATCAGGTGTCCTTTAAACATCCTGGTGACTGGATGTGTCAGGTTACACCAGGTGGGGTCATGGTGTCTGAGCGGAGTCCGAGCAGAGTATTCCCCGACCTGCTGTGGTTTGCGATACTTGCACTGTGGGCGGAGCTCTGGGAACAGCAGGGAGGGAAGGAGAAAGAGTCTGCTCAGATCTGAGAGGTTGCAGAACTCCTCAGAATGCGGCCTCCAGGGACTTCCTGTTCTTGTGTCAACATTCTGAATGTCCCTCTCTTCATTCCTCTTGGCCCCAAACATTCCAGCTGTTCTCTACTAAGGCCTTTTCCTTTGGTCTCTTAGAGTTTCTTTCTTTTATGCCCAAAATGAATCCCTTAAATAAGCACTTGGGCCTTTTTCATGTAAAGAATTGAACTGCTGACCTAAATGAAGCAAGACTGCAGGAGAAAATTACAAAGATGGGAGAATTACAAACATTCCAGAACTTTCAGAGGTCCCCATGACCATCAGCCCTCATGCAAAGTTCTGGATTCTCTATGACGTAATTCCAAGAAACTCCAATGTCCTCTTTCCTTTTGTTCCTGGAAGTCCCATTTTAGAACTTGATGTTCTCTGGATCTTATAGTAAAAACAGCTCTCATTTATTGTGTACATACCATGAGGCAGGCATTGGGCTAAGTTCTCCACGTATATTATGGATTTTAAGAATCACAGTAGGGGCTTCCCTGGTAGCGCAGTGGTTAAGAATCTGCCTGCCAATGCAGAGGACATGGGTTCAAGCCCTGATCCAGGAAGATCCCACATGTCACAGAGCAACTAAGCCCGTGTGCCACAACTACTGAGCCTGTGAGCCACAACTACTGAAGCCCATGCACCTAGAGCCTGTGCTCCGCAACAAGAGAAGCCCGCGCACCACGACGAAGAGTAGCCCCCACTCACCGCAACTAGAGAAAGCCCACTCGCAGCAACGAAGACCCAACGCAGCCAAAAATAAATAAATAGAATAAATAAATTTATTTTTTAAAATTAAATGTTAAAAATAAATAAATAAAAATCACAGTAACCCAGTTTGCTCATTGCTATCACCATTTTACAGATAAGAGAACCGAGGCTCAAGACACTTGAAAGTCACTCGCCCAGGATCATACAACTAGGATGTCCCTTCTTTACTAAAGGTCCATGATATAGACATAGGCCAGAAGAAACAATGACAGTCATTGCGAATGTTTTTTGAGCATGAGATGGAGTATAATACTGGGAAGAAGATAGGTCAGAAGAGAAGGCGAAATTCTAGGTCATTCAGGTGACCCCAAGTCTCTGCTCTTCATAGGACGCACAGCCCCCTCCCCACCCCCAGGGAAGATGGTAGGAATGCTATCCTCTGTCTCGTCCCCTTTTCAGGATCCTGACACTTTCATAAAACAGCATCCTAGTCATCATGGCTTTCTCACCTGCCTGCTGCTAGCACAGAATGAAATGAAGCTGTGAAACCTCTGGACAAATACCCTTTCTGTCTTAGCCAGATGGAATTTGGGGGAGCATGTGGTGGGGACCCAGGTTGTATAGGTGGTGAGTTCTCACTGTAGGGCACTGTTTACTCTCAGGGGATTTCTTCTTTTTTACAGTTGATGTCAGTGTTTAAAACCAAAACTCTGTGCAAATGACTTGGTTTTTAAACCAGAATTACGGTACTTTGAAAAAAAATTAGCATTCTGGTTTGGCGCCCTAAGAACTGGGATTTGTTTGCTTGTCTGTCTCCTGGAGCTAGTTTCTGTGGTCATGAATGGAGGGGAGGACAGAACTCATTGTGCACCTACCATGTGAGCCAGCATTTATTCTTCGAGGGCCTACTGAGCGCTAGGTGCTGAAGGCGCAGAGATTGATCATCTGTGGGCTTTTCCCTCAAGGAGCTCACATTCTAGTCCAGGAGATGATCCAGGGGGTAAGTGCTAGGATATCTATGTTCAGAGTCTGTGGACACCCAGAAGATGAGCACCCGACCCTACCCCCTCGGGGTGGTCAGAATGCTTTCTCTGAAGACATGAGATCTAAGTTGAGTCCCCCCAGAAGATCAGGTGAGCCATATACAAGGAGGGAAAGTAGAAGAACCTGCATGGGCAGAAGCCCAGAGGGAAGAGAAAATGTGGTGTGTCTGACTAAGGAATATTCGTTGGGCGCCCTCACATGTGATCTGTGAGGGAGGAATCTGTGGAAACAGGCTCAGAAGGGACGAGCCTGAAGTCGCAGGATTCGGACTCAAGCTGGATTTCACATCCTGTGACACCGTTACATTACCTTCCCTCTTGACTTAACATGACGCGGCCGGGTTTGGGGCCCAGCCCTTCTACCCTCTTTTCCTCATTCTTTCCTCTGAGGGTGAAACTTGGCAGCACACCTCTGAGGGATTGCACCGTAGACCAGGGCTTTCCAACGTGCAGAGTGTCTGGGAGGAAGTTCTTATCATCCGGCCCTCTCCTAGCAGCTCCTGCAAGCACGCTGGTGTGATTCCAGGTCTTTCCCACCCTGGATGGCGTGGGAAGGGTCTTCATTTTAGAGAAGGAAAAGCAAAGATAACATGAGGCTAATCTGTGGCTCAAGGGGTGTCATTGGGGACCACCTGCAAGAGCACTGGCCTGGCTTGTAGTCCCACCCACGCCACTCATTGTTAGATTGAGGACATCACTCCAGTCTCCATTCTTTTCAGTTTTTTGTTGTTGTTGTTGTTGTTTTGTTTTGTTTGGGGGGGTTATTGAAGTATAGTTGATTTACAATGTTGTGTTAGTTTCTGGTATACAGCAAAGTGATTCGGTTATATATATATATTCTTTTTCATATTCTTTTTCATTATAGATTATTACAGGATACTGAATATAGTTCCCTGTGCTATTCCATTCTTTTCATTTGTTTTTTGATAAAAGAAAGGGGTTGACCAAGGTCAGCAGCGGGAAACATGGGAATGCGTGCCATCCCCCCGCCCTGTCTTCTGTGCCAGTGACAATCTTCACAGCTCCCTTTTCTGTGTACCTCAAAACCTACACACCTCTTTGCCTCATTCTCCCCAAACAACACTCTTTCCTGCCAAGACAATGAGGCCTCAGCACCCTTCTCAACATTATCCTGCAGCCGTGGAAATGGTTCTGAGGCTTGAGTCCTCTGATCCAACAATCGTCCAGCTCCGGCAAGTCTGTGAAGCTGAAGCAGGTGTTGGACTGCCTGCTCGCCAGTGTTTGCTCCAGGGAGCAACGATGTGACTTGAAATAAGGGGTCCTGGGCACAAGATTTCACCAAGGGCCCCCTTTGCCATTGGTTAGTTACACAATCAGAGGCCCAGCAGGCAGGGGCTGCATGGTCATCGTCCTACCCATCAAAGAGAAAAGCAGCTGCAGGCGGGGCCTCTGCCCCCTGCTGTGGCCCAGTCATGCTCTCTGAGGCAGCAAGGAGAGTTAGGCCTCAGCAGACTAAGCAGCAGACTCTCTGCAGCTCCCTTCACGCAAGTTTCCTGATGTTAGCAGATGTAGAATATCATGGGGCTCGCAACCTTCCTGGTTATCTTAGTTGAGGGAAATAGGAGATTGAGAGGGTAGGGAGAGGGTTTCTTTGCCAACCCTGGGTAGAAACTTGCAGAAGTTGCCATCTGTCTCTGATTCCCTTGCATTCAAAGCGATTGTGCTACAGAACAAAAAGTCCTGAATGGTGGGAAGGCAAGATGACTCGGAGGCAGAGAACCCGGAAGAGGCGCAGGGAGGAAAGCGGGAGTGTCCGCACACCACGAAGAAACACAGAACCCGTGAGCTTTGCCCGGGAGAGGCAGAGAGCCCAGGACTCCATGAGAAGCCCCCCAGCTGTGGCCACCAGCATCCCCTGCTTCCTCCACAGTTGCCTGGTTGTGCCCTGCTTATTAACGATTAATCAAATGCCCAGCACTTCACTAAATCACAGAAGGCGGCTTGTTTGTGACCACGGGGACTGCAGACAGACCCGGGAGAGCCACGTAAGACATCAGCTACCTTCCCCCAGTGCTCTGTGATGGAATGCACATTCTTGGCTCTCTGTAATGAGCAGAGGAGAAAGTCTCCGTGGCCCATGACAACTCTTCCTGCGCAAAATGACGAGGGACCACTTTGAGGTGATTGAGTGGAAGATGCAAGATAAGTACAAATGGTTGCTAATTAAATGCGGAAGGCAGGAAAGATATCTTAGCAGAGCTGGCTGATGCCCGCCTTACACGGCCAGCATAACTGAGCCAGGCCCCAGAGTACTGGCCTCTTTTTCCCCCCCTCTCAAAAGGCTCTTTCTTCTGCCTGCTTTTGTCTCCCTTGTAGTTCATATGGCATCACAGGTGTACAGCCTTTGCCTCAAAGGAGCCATTGTGACCTTATCCAGTGTGGGATCTGTCGAATGAAGGCAGAGGCATCCCTCCGAGTCGCGTGGCGCCACTACTCACAGGGGAAGGGACTGAACAGTCTTGGGAAAGTGTCTTGAGATCCAGCCAGGCTGTGTTTGGGTGCCTCCTTTGCACTCCATAACACAGCCACCAGTTCCTTTGGTGAGTTTAAAGCAAAAAAAAACAAGGAAGAAATTGCTATCATTACACCCGAGGTCCAACTCTGGAATTCAGACTCGGCCCGGTTTTCCTTCCTGTCTCGGCAGAATGGTATCCTTGACGACGCTGTTAGAACTGTCTGCAGGAACAGCAGTGTCTAGTATTGATGGCATTCCGTGGGGCAGGCTGGGGCTGGTCTTCCTGGTGAGACGCAGCTGGACCAACACACCTCCCCCTGCGCAAGCAGCCTGTGTCAGGCCTGTCCCCGCCCTCACCCACCTCTGTCTGCAGCTTCAACTTTCCGTCTCCTGCCCCACTCCCCTTCCCTCCCACTTCTGTGAATTTCAACTGGTGCAGAGCAGCTAGGCTCCCAGAAGACAAAGAAGAGAACTGGGAGCAGGCTGCAGCCCAGTGCAGCACTTTTCATACTGCTGTCTGGGGTACTCAGTGTGCTGTGAGGGTAGTGTTCTCAGCTGAGTTAACTCTGGAAACTCTGGGTTACACAAAGCCACGTGGGTTGCTTTACTGGAGGACTTCTCAGAGCCTTTATGACTCTAATGTGCAGTTTGAATCTTATAAAGGTGGTTTAGTAGGCAGCGTTTCCCAAAAGTATTGGACCCCAGGGAATACCTATTAATATCTCCCAGGACAGAGATTCCACACACACAGTGTAGGGGATGCCGGCTTAGTGTTCGACAGTCTGAGCTTTGGAGTCAAGCTTAAGATCAAGTCTTGCCACTTACTAACAGCTTAACCTTGGACAAGTTACTTAACTTCTCTGAGCTTCAGTTCCCATCTGAAAATTGGGGTGACAACACCCTCCAGACAACTTGAGGACTCAACAGCATCTTGTATATGAACGCTAAGCACAATGTCTGGAGCTTTAATTGTCCAGCCAGATCACCCAGAATAAGTTTATCTACTATCCTAGACTCCACCTACACGCAGCTGACTCACCTCTGTGTGTCCAGTGCAGAGCACCCTCTGCTCCATTCCGTACTGCAGGCCACCTGCTTCAGGCTTCAGATGTAACACCTTCCTCCCCACTCCAAGCCACTCTTCTTTCCTCCTATCTCAACATCCAGTTGCCCAAGCCTGGGAGCCATCAAAGACTCCCCAGCCACCCCCATGGAGTCAGTCACCAAGTGAAATCAATGCCACTTTTTATTTAAGAGATTCCAGGTTATCAGATCCTTCTCTCCATTCCCACAACTCCAACCTCGACTGCACCTGTGCCTGGCCTACCATCAGGTCAGATTCTTTACCATTCCCTCTGGCAGGAAATCCTTCGTTTCTCTCAGTCCACCCCATAAGCTCCTGTTTATCCTTCAAGCTTCAGCTAAGATATCACACCTTCCGAAGTCCCTTTGGTAACCCTTTGCTATCCCTCCGGCTGGTCACACACTCAGTTGGCTTTAGCACTACAAGTGCCCTCCCAGTGTTTCCACATGTGAGTCCCCATGCCATCAATCTCCTGGGCAGGAGATACTATTTTTTTCATCTTTAAAGCCCTTGGCACAGTCCCTGGCACTTAGTAGGACTGTTGATAAATATTTGTTTAATTAAATTTACTTGAATTTTCCGAAAAGTTGCCGTCTTCCTTTGAGTGATTCATTGATTTTTTTCAGAGGTATAGCCAGCTGTTTCAGAGGTTTCCTTGGCTATTCCCACCTCTGACAACAGCTAACATTTCTTCAGCATCTACTGTGTATCAGGTACTCTAGCAAGTGCTTTATGTCCATTAACTCACCTAATCCATGAGCTGACTTCTAGTGTTCTCCCATTCCACAGATGAGTACTGTGAGGTTCAGCTAGCTGGTCGATGACTGAGGTAGAATTCACACCCAGGACTACCTGTTTCACTCCAAATCCATGTTCTACCCTTCATCTATGAACTGAGAGCTACCTGTATTCTTATCCTGACCACAGTCATCTAGATTTTTAAGAATTACAAACGTACTGCAAATTTGATCTGCACTCTCCTGTGAGGAAAAGAGGCATGGGTTTTTGCTTAGATTGAACTCCCTTAAGGATAATCTCCATTTTTATTTGTACCCATCGTTCAGCGGTATTTTCCTAAACAGCCCAGGACCAGGGAGAGCAAGTACCAGCCTCAGTAGCTAAGTCCTTGGGGTGTGAGCCCCTCCCCTGACTCCCTGACTGTCGCTTTTGCACCACATTTTCTCACTAAAGAGGAAAACGGGACAATTTCTTTAAGAAGCATTCTCCAGCACTGTTGTGGTCCCAGATGCTGTGCTGAACACTGAGTTAAGACTAAAAGTTCTCTGCCCTCCGTGAGCTTACAGCCTAGTAGGGAGACAACACACATTCTGACTTTAAAACTCAGTGATAAGTAAAAAGTACCCTGAACTGAGTCTGAAAGACCTGGATTCAAATCCGAAGTCATATCTGCACTCCAAAATCCAGAAAGCTCTGAAAACTAGCAGTTTTGTTTTTTCATAACTCATTTGGAGGCAAAACCTAATCTGGAGTGAAGTTTTTATATGGTCACTGTTCAACCCACTTAGTGTGAATATTCCTACTTTTTGCTTCAGGAACAATGTGTCTGATGGGAGTGCTGCCTATCCCCCAGGGAGGGGTGCAGCTAACACACGGGCCTGAACTCTGGAGGACATCCGGCCCCAGGAGTTGGAAAAGGAATGTGAATTTATGCTTTGTGATCAGTTGAAGAAAATGTATGAAAAGACTTCATAAACTAGATGGTCTTAAATGGCATAGTCACCCCCATCTGTGTAATGGGAGCACTGAGGTTGGAGCAAGTGATTTTTTTCAGGGCCAAGAAGAGCGTCAAAAGATGCTTTAGGGGACAAAAAAGCAAACAACCCAATCCAAAAATGGGCAGAAGACCTAAATAGACATTTCTCCAAAGAAGATATACAGACTGCCAACAAACACATGAAAGAATGCTCAACATCATTAATCATTAGAGAAATGCAAATCAAAACTACAGTGAGATATCATCTCACACCAGTCAGAATGGCCATCATCAAAAAATCTAGAAACAATAAATGCTGGAGAGGGTGTGGAGAAAAGGGAACATTCTTGCACTGCTGGTGGGAATGTGAATTGGTTCAGCCACTATGGAGAACAGTATGGAGGTTCCTTAAAAAACTACAAATAGAACTACCATATGACCCAGCAATCCCACTACTGGGCATATACCCTGAGAAAACCAAAATTCAAAAAGAGTCATGTACCAAAATGTTCATTGCAGCTCTATTTACAATAGCCCGGAGATGGAAACAACCTAAGTGCCCATCATCAGATGAATGGATAAAGAAGATGTGGCACATATATACAATGGAATATTACTCAGCCATAAAAAGAAACGAAATTGAGCTATTTGTAATGAGGTGGATAGACCTAGAGTCTGTCATGCAGAGTGAAGTAAGTCAGAAAGAAAAAGACAAATACCGTATGCTAACACACATATATGGAATTTAAGAAGAAGAAAAAATGTCATGAAGAACCTAGGGGTAAGACAGGAATAAAGACACAGACCTACTGGAGAACGGACTTGAGGATATGGGGAGGGGGAAGGGTGAGCTGTGACAGGGCGAGAGAGAGTCATGGACATGTACACACTAGCAAACGTAAGGTAGATAGCTAGTGGGAAGCAGCCGCATGGCACAGGGATATCGGCTCGGTGCTTTGTGACCGCCTGGAGGGGTGGGATAGGGAGGGTGGGAGGGAGGGGGACGCAAGAGGGAAGAGATATGGGAACATATGTATATGTATAACTGATCCACTTTGTTATAAAGCAGAAACTAACACACCATTGTAAAGCAATTATACCCCAATGAAGATGTTAAAAAAAATAAAAAAATAATATGACAAAAAAAAAAAGATGCTTTAGGGGAAGTAAAATTTCAGCCAGGTCCTAAAGGGTGAGTTCAATTTCTCACTTTGCAGAGAAGCTGTGGAAAAGGAATTCTGGGCTGAGGGAAGAGCGTGTAGAAAATGTGCAGGAAAAAAATGTCTTTAAGTAGCTTGAGCACGTGGACTCTGTCAGCTTACAGAAAAACTCTGATTATCTGTCAAACTGCAAGAGAGAAGCAGTACAGATGATATAAAGGGGCAGCTAGTCCACAATCCATTTGCTCTGGGCAGGATTTTTCTCTGGAGGGCAGACTTACATATGTGTTCACAGAGAAACAGTGCCGTCTGGGCTGACGCCTCCCTCCTTATCCTGGTGGAGAGGCTGTGGAGCCCTCCCCCTGGCCCCCAGCTCCCCAAGCAGGCCCAGCAATGGTCAAGGCTGCCCACTACTCCAGGCTTCTCTTGCAGCCCTCTGCGTGGTGTGGGGTCAGCCCTTCACCTGCCGGCTTCTCTAGCGTCAGACTGCCAGGTTCAAACCATATCAGCCACTTAACGACTTTTGGTGGCCTGAAACAAGTTATTTATTGCGCCTTTGTTCCTCCGCTGTAAAATCAGAATAATACGAAAGCTCACACGGAAAGCACTCAGCTGCGTGCCTGACTGGTACATACTCAAACAGTAGTTATTATTATTACGAGGACTCTCCCTCCTCCAGCTACGTATAAATACATACATTCCGGGCTTCCCTGGTGGCGCAGTGGTTGAGAGTTCACCTGCCGGTGCAGGGGACACGGGTTCGTGCCTCCGCCCAGGAGGATCCCACATGCCACAGAGCGGCTGGTCCCGTGAGCCATGGCCGCTGAGCCTGCGCGTCCGGAGCCTGTGCTCCGCAACGGAAGAGGCCACAACAGTGAGAGGCCCGCGTACCGCAAAAAACAAAAACAAAAACATACATTCCTTAATACTTAACCTAAAAGGGAAAAAAAAGCCCTTTCTGTATTCTCTCTGCCCTGGTCATCAACTCCTTCCTAGTTAACCATTTTCTGTAGAGAGTGTTTTTATTTTGATTTTTTGCAGCTGTTTCTCGATCATGGTAAAGCATGGCCTCCCTTACTTTGGTCATAATCCAGTACAGGGATTCCCACGTTGGGTCCCCAGGGGTCCTCGTAGGCAGTCAGAGGGATTCCCATGCTCATTTCAGGTACTGGTTTAGAGCAAGGTAAGTAAGAGAGCCAACTCTTAAAGTGGATAAGCCCCACCCTGACCAATTCTCTTACACTGCGTAAGTTTCATCATCTCCAGGAGCCTTCATTTCCTGCTTGATAGAATGGGAATAGTCATACTTTCATCACAGGGGTGTTACACTTAGATTATGTGTTTAAAGCACTTAGCACAGGTGTGTTATACCTGGTGTATAATAAACACCTCACAAATGCCTGCCACAATTATTACTACTTAGTACGAGCGATTTCTTAGAAATCACACTTTTACCCTAAGTGGAGCCTCAGGTATAATTAAAAGATCAGATTTCAGCAGGAAGTGGGTGGAATTACATCAGCTTAGTGCAGTGACACTGTTGCCTAATGCTAAGAACCTCTGGTTGGCTTTTATATCTGCCTTTGGTGAGTAAAAATAAGGAGAATTATTAACAAGTACATTTGGGCAGAGAAAAGCACTGCAAACATGAAGTCTCAGAGGTATGGAGAGAGACAGAAAAGGAATCTCTGATAATTAAAAGTCATGAGGATCCATTGGTCTAATACACTGATCAGTCCTTTCTGGTTGGAAGGTCTCCTTTTATTAAAAAAAAAAAAAGCAGCACATGGGCATTGCCACTGGGCAGGTTTTACCCATTAACCAACATTCCAGTGGATAAAGACGTTAGTCCCCTGATGTCTACAGCACACCCACTGTGAGTACTCTGAGTTACCACACAGGCTTGAAGTGGGAAGAGCTCTTGGAAGTGATCAAATGCAAGTTGGGGGGGAGGGTGGCATCATCCCCATTTTACAAATGGAGAAACGAAGGCCTAGAGCAGGGAAGAAACCTGCCTGCAGTGACGCAGCCATCCTTTGATGGAGTTTCACACCTGAGGCCCGCAGCTCTCCATCCAGCATCCTTTCTGACAGACCAGATCCTCATCCAGCAGGGACATCCTTCCAGGGGGTGAACCACAGTCACCCAGGGAGTTCTTTCCCAACTCCATGGGCCGTCTCTATTTCCCTCACCACTTGGGGTGCCCCTTATCTAGAGATTCTGATTCAGTAGGTCAGCCCTGGGGCCTGAGAAGCCATAATATTAGTATACCAGGTGATTCTTAGCATCGCTAACCACTACTAAACAATGCCCAAAGGAGTTTTAGCTATTTTCTGCGCTAGAGTGGGTGGTGGAGTGGAAAGGTCACTAGGGACTTTCCATTTGCAGTTAATGAGCATTACTCTGTGTCCTGTACTAATTCCTTATAGCTCCTCTCTTTCTTAACAACCCTAATTCCTGGGCACACAATGGCAGCTCAAAAATGTTGCTGCCTGACCTACTTTGGGGAGATGATTTGAGCAAAAGACTCCCTGGCTAGCCTGGCTGACATGAACATCTCTCTCTGGCTTTGTGCTTAGACTGAAGAACCTGGAGCTGGCTGCTGTGGGCGGATCAGACGTCCATGTGAAGATGCTGGCAGCCCCTGTCAATCCATCTGACATTAATATGATCCAAGGTAACCTTGGTTTCTGTGGCTTATGTTAATTGGCTTTTTTGCTTAGCCGCCACCTCGGTTTCATTCCTCCACAGGTGTGGGTGTGAAATTCCTGTGATTAGCAGCAGCTGTTCTCCAGATGAGCCGTCTACAGGCCGTGTGAGCCCTCTCTGGCCTCCCCTCCCTGGAATGTGAGGCTTTTTGAGTTAGGAAGATTGCAGCGGGGAGCAAACCAACCCTTGTGAAGTGTGCGATATGCCGGGCTCATTTCCTACATTATCTAATCTTCATAATAACCATGAAGCTGAGGAGTATTATCCCCCTTTACAGATGAAGAAGCTCGGGCTCAGAGAGGTTGGTTAGTTACACAGCCGGTCAGAGGCAGAGGCCAGAACAGGCTGAGGTCTGTCTGACTCCGAAGTCCATGCTCTTTCACTGCCCAGGCTTCACTGGATGATGCTGTGCTCTTCTCCCTTAGGAAATTATGGCCTCCTTCCCAAGCTGCCTGCTGTTGGAGGGAATGAAGGTGTTGGACAGGTTGTAGCAGTGGGCAGCAGTGTGACCAGGGTGAAGCCAGGAGACTGGGTGATTCCAGCGAATGCTGGTTTGGGTGAGTTTCTCCAGGTGTCTGCAGCTTTTTGTTGTTTCAGATCCTGTTTCACCCGCGAGATACACGTCCGTTCGTTGTCTCTGTAAGTAAGCAGCACAGGGTTTATTATTAAGTCCATATACCCACCTCCAGTGGGGATGGAAGCTGGACCAGGAGAGCGGCAGTTCTGTTTCTTGTGCTCAGGAGGTGACACACCTGCTCTCATCACTGTGGGCGCATGTTGATTGGAGCTATGAGTCTCTGAATCCCTACATCCCTAGGGAATGTAGGGTGCAATGGGGAATCAAATAAGACAGCCCCTTCCCTCCAGGAGGTTAAAACCTAATTGAAGAAATCTCCAAACCAGCAACCTCCGTAAAGGGAGTGCTGCAAGTTCACAGGAAGCCGAGGACACTTCTGGCGACTCTGTGTGAGAGAGACACGGTCTTAAGGAAGGATCAGGGCTTCGTGGAGGAGGCTTCATTGGAAGGGACCTTTGATGGATGAATTTTGGTAGGTAGAGATGCGCTCCAAATCGTGGCATTTAGAGGAAACGAAATGAGCAAAGACACAAGGGTGAGTTTGGGAAATGGAGGAGAACCCAGTGTAGCCACAGCAGAGGATGAGCATGTGAGAGAGGACTGCAAAAGTGAAGGGGAGGTTACAGAGCAGGTGGGGCCGCCTGGGGAAGGCCCTGCGAAAGCCATGCTGAGAGTTAGGGTTTTCTGTGACATGTGGTAAAGAGTCTTTGGTGAGATTTGTGTTTTCGTACTTGGTCGTTTTTGAGGCACAAACATTATACAGATAGATCCTGACAGGAGCCACAAGAGGGAAGCAGGGCTGACATCCACCCCATTGGACATACGAAGAACTGAAACCTAAGAAGAAGCCCTTGTCCAAATGCAAACAGCTAACTAAAAGGAGAGCCCCTTGGACTCTTGTCTCCTCCGTTTTTCCCACTACACTCCAATGGGAGGACCCTTTGGGTTATAACTTGCAGAGAGTCAACTCAAACTTGTTTTATCAGAAAAGAAGTTAATTGGTTTGTGGAACTGGGAAGTGCAAGAGATGGAAGGCTTCAGGCACAGCTGGATCCAGAAACACCAATGCTATGAGACCTCTTTCTCTTATTCTCATTAGCTCTCCAATGGGATCTCCCCACACAGTGATATAGGAATAGCAACAAATATTGACCACTCCCTTTGTACCAGGCACTGTTGTAAGCACTTTACCTATATTTACTCAGTCATTCCCACAACATGATGTAGATACTGTTATCATTCCCATTATGCAGATGAGACTACAGTAAATGTAAAGGATTAAGCAATTTGTCCAAGGTCACCCGGCCAATAAGTGGTGGAGGTAAGATTCAGACCCACTCTGATATATACCTTTCATAGATGGCCACCAGCAGCCTGAGGTTTACATCATCCTGAGAGCAAACGAAGAAGCATGTCCTCTACAATGTGTCCAATACAACCATATCCATCCCCCAGAAGGGCTCTGACCAGCCCTGTCTGGATCCTTGCCCATCCATGAACCTATCACTAGCGGGTGGGCTTAGGCCACTCCAATTGCCCTGGTTGAGTCTCTTGCCAACCTCTGTGGTACAGAGAGTGAGGCCTTGTGGTCAACAGCCCCAGAGGTTAGGAAGGAGCAGTTCTAGAAAGAAAAATGTACCAGGCGAGAGAAGACAGCACCAGGAGTCTACTAGAAGTTCTTTCCTTCTCTGAGATCAGGGAAGTGCCAAGAACGGCCCCACCCTCTCCGAAAGTCCCCTGGCAGTGAACGAGCACAGCCAGGTGAGCAAATTGAGATGTGTAAGGATTCACTGGATACTGACTGGTGCTTCGGGCCAGCCCCCGTGCAGAGTGACGGGCACACAACGTGGGTCAGACACAGTCTCTGCCCTCAAAGTGCTCTTGGCTGGGAGTGGGAAAAGAGCACTTAATACAGTGCAGTGTAGTGAGTGGTGTAATCACAGGATGAACACAAAGGCAAGAGTTCCCTATCTTGGGAAGCATTAGGAAAGGCTTCTCAGAGAAGTGATGCTTGAACTGGGTCTGGAAGACAGTAGAAGTACAGCCAGGGGAGGAAGGGCTTCCCAGGCAGGGAATGCGGCATGGGCAAAGGTGTGGTGATGGAGAAGGCAGGGCATCATCACACTGCAGGTAGCTCAGTATGGCTGGGTCATGGGTGGATAGGGAGAAGAGGCCGGAGGGGTCGGCTGGGACCTGGTCGTGCAGGGCTCGCATCCACAGTCACTGGGGGCCTGATGAAGAGTGAACATGAGGAATGATTTGATCAGATCTGTGCAGTGCAGAGAATACTCTGGAAGGGCAGAGGGTGGAGGCAGGAAGCCAGTGAGGAGGTGGCTGAGCAATCCACGCTTCAGACGGTGAGGGCCTGAGCCAGTGGTGCTGTAGGACTGGAGCGACGGGGTGGGCCTAGAAGCTTGGTGAGGTTGGAGAGAATAAAGGACATGTGCCAGGTGTGTGCGTAATCGCACGTGTGGGGGGGGTGATAGCCAGAGCAGGGATTTCTCCCCGGAGGAAAGGTGATTCTTTTAAAGCAGTCGGAGAGGATGGGGGTGAGGATTTTATCATTGTCAGGATGCTAATTAACTCAGTTTATTCAGTAAACATGTTGTGAGCATCTGAGGGTGCCAGGCTCTAACATACAGCAGTGAACAGGCATGGTGTTTCTTCTAGTGAAGACTGCCGTTTAGTAGAGTAACAGTCATTAAAGAGATAAGTCCTCAACTGGCCAGATCTTGGGCATTTTTCATACACTGAGCTACTCAGCTGTTGCTGCGCCTGTAGCCAGCTTTTTCCCACATGCAACCAATCCCAAGGGAGACAGAGCCAGCTAATGTGTGAACTGGCTTTCTCATTGGAAACACTCAAAGCCCCCTGAGGCAGCATGGGGCATAGCAAGCACTGGCCTGGGAATGAGATACAGGCCCTCCTTCCACCACCAGCACCCCACCACCCCATGACCTTGTTTAAATCACAACTACTTTGAGCCTCAGTTTCCTCATCTCTAAAATGGAGCTAATAGGCGTTGCCTTGTCTGTGTCAACTGAGGGAATACATACAATGATCTTTGCAAACACTAAATTTGCGGCAAACTTTTTTCTTAAAGGGCGAATTAGTAAATATGTTAGGCTTTGCAGGCCTTTCCACTTCTACTCAACCTTGCCAATGTAAATAGCCATGAATAATACATTAAAAAGTGGGCTGTCCTCCAATGAAGCTTTATTTACTAAAGCAGGTGGTGAGCCAAGTTTGGCCTGTGGGCCATAGGTTAGGGACCCCTGCGTTAGATGACAGAGATGCTTAAGGGTCAGGTGCACGTGAGTGTGGAATGGGAGTCCTCAGAACTCGGGCCTGGGAATTCAGATCAGAAAAGGAGACCAAGGCATGTTCCACACCTACTGTGTACCCGGCACAATGACAGGCTGTACAATGTCATCACTTAATCTTCACACTACAGTGGGAGTGTTATTCTCTATATTTCATAGATTAGAAAAACTACAACTCAAAAAGGGTGAAGTGATCATTCAAAGTCAACACACCTAGTGAGTGGCAGAGCCAGGGCTTTTAAGCAGGTCTCTCCAACTCCAAAGTCTAAGCATTTCTACTTTAAAGCCCTGGAGGCTGACGTGGGTGCTGCCCCCATCCCATCCCACCCAGGTCCTCTTAAGAAGAGGATTAGGGACTGCCAAGCCCCAGAAATCCGTGTCAAGGGTTGGATTTCCATTGTCCTGCCACTAAGGGGAAGTAGAAAACACCTTTGATTTCACGCACAGAAAGCCATTCACTAAGCGTCTGGCACAGAGCAGAGTACAGTAAACGTTGACTAAGATGAATGAGGGTGATAGTTATGAAGCTGACGCTGAAGATCTGGAAACCAGGCTGCACCAAGCCCAGAGACAGACAAGGCGCCTCCGGGACTCCAAAGCAGTCCTTCAGTTTTTCAACCTCTTATTTTCTCAGCCAGAAATCTACTCTGGGATTGACACAGCCTTTAATGAAGAGTGTTCCTGCCTCCTATCGCCAGCTCCTGGCCCCTAAAGCCCACCTTGGCTCTCCCCTCCTGCAGCACAGCTAGCGGTCTAGGCTGGCCCCTGCTCCCCACACTGGACCACGTAGAGCCAGGGCACTGTCAGAACCCCAGCCGCTGGGTCATGAGTCACAGTCGAGCACTTTGGAAGGGTGGGCCGAGGGCCCCTGAGACGTCGCAGCCACCAGACGCCAAGCTAGCAGGGCTCCAAGTCTCTCCCTGAGGTGCTTCGCAAGTGCGCGGCAAGCCAGGGCTTGAACCCGCATCTACCTGACTCTCTGCTTTGTACAGGACCCCGCCTGCACGGGTGAGGACCTGTCACCCAGTGCTCCTCAAATCCTGTTGGTGCTATCTTCAAAACATAACTCGAGTCCATCTGCTTTTCCTCATCCCCACTGCCAAAGTCGAGGCAACCATCACCTCACATCTGGGCCCCTCCAGAAGCCCCCTGGTCGGCCTCCCTGTTCCTACTCTGCCCACCCCTCCGCTCCCCCGCCACCGTCTTTTTCACGCAGCAACAAAGTGATCTTAAAGCATAAATCCAATCACCTCAGACTTCTCTAAAATTAGAAGCTTCCTGGAAGCTTCCTGGGACTTCCCTGCCAGTCCAGTGGTTAAGACTCTGCGTTTCCACCGCAGGGAGCACAGGTTCGATCCCTGGTCGGGGAATTAAGACCCCGCATGCCGTGCAGTGTGGCCAAAAAATAAATAAATAAATAAATAAGAAAATTAAAGCTTCCTATCACTAAAATAAAATCCGTTCTTTATGCCATGACCCTGAGCCCTTATGTTTTTCAGACTGCAGGCTGTGACCCATTAGCGAAATCAATCCAGTGGGTTGCAAACAGAATTTTTCTTTTGTTAAAGTTGGTCAGAATAGAACAGAAAATAACAGTACATCACATAGAGTAGGGTAAGATTTTTCCGTGAAACTTTGGCTTCTGTTATGAATCTGTGTATGTGTACGTGTATTTACGTATGTACGTGTACAGAGTTAGACTGTAACACACGGTTACTGTGAGTCAAGATCATGAAAGCCTGTATGACGTCCGTCCAGCCTGTGCCACGTCGGCCATGTCTCCAGCCACTCTTCCCACCATTCTCTCCCCTCCGGTGTGCATTCTTCCTGCTCCATTCCTATGTCTGTCCTGCCTCAGAGTCTCTGCACGTGCTTCTTCCTCCACTGGAATGTTCTTTGTGGCTTCTGAGAGGCTGCATCTCTATCCTTCAACTCTTAGCCTGTCGCCTTCTCAGAGAAGCTGTCCCTGACTCCCATCTAAAGTAATTCTCTCCTCTCTCTCCCTCCCTCCCTCCCTCCCTCCCTCCCTCTCTCCCTCCCTCTCTCCCTCTCTCCCTCCCTCCCGCTCTCCCTCTCTCCCTCTCTCCCTCTCTCCCTCTCTCCCTCTCTCCCCCTCTCCCCCTCTCTCCCTCTCTCTCACTCCCTCCCTCCCTCTCTCCCTCTCTCCCTCTCTCCCTCTCTCCCTCTCTTCCTCTCTCCCTCTCTCCCCCTCTCTCCCCCTCTCCCCCTCTCTCCCCCTCTCTCCCTCTCTCTCCCTCCCTCTCTCTCTCTCTCTCTCTCTCTCTCTCCCTCTGTATAACTTAGAATTCTTGTACTTGCTTGTTCGTGTCTCACCTATTCTGCTCCACTGGAGTGAGCACACTGCGAACGTAAGGACTGTGTCGTTGTTGGAGGGGCCTGGCTCACAGCCGGTGCCCGATGAGTATCTGCAGACGGAAGGGGGCAGCCCAGGGAGCTGGGCGACAGGGCAAGTCACAGCCTCAGTTCCTGCCCTGTTGAGTGAGGACTTTTTTTTTTTTTTTTTGCGGTACGTGGGCCTCTCACTGTTGTGGCCCCTCCCGGAGCACAGGCTCCGGACGCGCAGGCTCAGCGGCCATGGCTCACGGGCCCAGCCGCTCCGCGGCATGTGGGATCTTCCCGGACCGGGGCGCGAACCCGTGTCCCCTGCATCGGCAGGCAGACTCTCAACCACTGCGGCACCAGGGAAGCCCGAGTGAGGACTTTAAATTGGACATTTTATTATTCTTTTGTCTAGAACTGGAATGTGGTCTGGGGGTTAATGAGCATTTTTTTCCAGTTTACAGGATTGTTTCACTTCCCATATCTCATTTGATCTGTGCAACAGTTCTTGGGGGAGGCCAGTCAAGGCTCTTCTTGCCAGTGTCATCTACATATTAGAATAACCAAATCTCAGTGGCTTAGTGCTGTGCTCAGACTAGCAGAGCAGCAAAGCCAGGTCCCACACCCCGGCCTTTGCCTTTGGCTTTCATGCTTTTTTCCATAATACCACCCGAGTCACCCTGCCTTAGGTGAGAATGAGGGCCGAGTGGGAAATGGGGCTTTCTCAACTTCTCTTGCCCTGGTAATGATGTTGCTGTCTCACCCTCAGAGTCCAGTAGTTTGAGATCCTCAGCCACCTGCTGTGTGACACTAGCTAACTCCGCTGGTAACTGACGTGGGAATAACACAGTGTCCCTAACGTAATTATCACGAGGACTCAGACGTTCAAAAAGGCTTCGGGATTTTCCTTTTTCTCCAAGTATTACTGAAGTCCGCTGTCCTCGATGCCCGTCCACTGAGGAGGGGGAGTGGGGTTGGGCATGGAGGGGGTCCTTCCTTACTCCCCTGGCCTCCCCCCACTTAGGAACCTGGCGAACCGAGGCTGTGTTCAGCGAGGAAGCGCTCATCTCGGTTCCGAGTGACATCCCTCTTCAGAGCGCCGCCACCCTGGGCGTCAATCCCTGTACGGCCTACCGGATGCTGATGGACTTCGAGCAGCTGCGGCCAGGTAGGAACCGCAGTGGGTGGGCAGGCCGGGTACTCCTGACTGGGGTGTGACCCGTGTCCCGACCCCGAGGCCTGGGAACTTACCTGCGAGGAAAATGGCCCCAACCTGGGTGGTGGTGTTGCTTTACATGGAAAGGTGTTAGCTTGGATCCTGGAAAACATGCTGAAACCTCATGAGGAGTACACCCTAGAAAACCGCTGAAGGGTCACATTCCCTAGAGCTTGGGATGGAATTCTGTCATTCAGCAAAATCGTATG
The DNA here is from genome assembly GCF_039906515.1 of Pseudorca crassidens. Taxonomy (NCBI): domain Eukaryota; kingdom Metazoa; phylum Chordata; class Mammalia; order Artiodactyla; family Delphinidae; genus Pseudorca; species Pseudorca crassidens. The sequence goes on along the minus strand of NC_090297.1, from coordinate 22,756,439 downwards.
AAGCTGTGCTGAGCTCTGGGGCTACAAAGCCAGACAACATAGACACAGTCCCTGTGTTTTCAATAAAATGCTGAACTTAGTGTTAGTCTTTCCACTCAGCACTGCCAGAGCACTTTCCAGTCCACATACGTGCCTTTCCATGCATTGCCCCGTCAAACGCACTGGACGTCAGAGCGGTGCAATGAGGTCCACAGCACGGGTCTGAACCCCAGCTTCGCCTCACTAACTGGGAACTGACCTCTCAAATCATCAGACTTTTCATCCGTAAAATGGAGAGTAAGGGGTTCTGAGGACTCACTGAAACATGCCGTGTGACACTTAGCACAGGGCCTGGCATACAGCACAGTAAAGGTGCACTGCTGTTATCATTCTCCCTTTTTATAAATGAGGAAACTGAGGTCCAGAGAGGTAAGTTATTTGTATGAGATCACTCAGCAAGGAAATGACAAAGCCAGGTGTTTTATTCCAGGTTCCCCTGACAGAGCCTAAGAAAAGAACTGGGGGCCGACCGTTCGCTGGGGAGGTGACCCCAGGAAGCAAGAGTGAGGGACTGGGGACAGGGACAGGGAAGGAGGAAGAGCCAGCGAAAGCTGATTCCTGCCGTGGGCAACCGGGGCCCAGTCCTGCTGGGGACCCTCCTCAGACCCTCACAGAACCCTCCTCAGAACTAACCTCCAAGTGACAGGAGGCTGGGCCACTTACCCACCAGCTCCCGTCCCCCGTGGTTGGAGGGTTACCCCACACACCACGCATATCCGGGAGCTGGCAGGGGCCCTAGAGATCACCCAGTCCAGCTCTGTCATGCCGACGAGGAAACTGAGATGGAGAGATACCGGAGTGTGATCACCTTCGGTGGCAGCTCTGCGTAAGTCTGGCTGAAAACCAGTCCCAGCTTCCTGCAGAGACAAATGCCGGTTCTCCCAGCTGTGGCAGAGCAGCCCTAGGTCTCTTGAAGGGCAGAAAGCCAGCAGGTGTGATCAGGGACCTTTGCTGAAGTCCCAGTGCAGCAGATGTTTTGGTCGCCTGCATCCTCTCCCCTCAGACCCCCTCTGATGTGGGCTGCAGCTGTGGTCATCACATCAGGCTATTGTGACACCACCCACCTTTTGTGGCCTATTGTGCCCATGGTGTATCTCTCCACCTTCCTGCCCCAGGGCTGGTGTGAAACGTGTGATTTTGACCCAGAGTAAGAATTACACTTTAAATTGTCATCCAGTATATAGACGTATATGAATATATATGTACTGAAAACCAAAGTTTCATGGAGTAATATTTACCCTCACTATGTGTGATGCACTCCACTATTTTCTTATTCTATTTTCCTTGATTTTAACTTTAAAAAAAAAAAGATTGCAACCCACTAGGTTGGTTTCATAACCCACTGAAGGGTGACAATCTGTAGGCTGACCCTAAGGAGGATGGGCCTTCTTCCAGAAACTCCTCTGTCTCTAGCACAAGATCCCTGCTGCCTCTCAAAACCCAGATAGCATTTCAGGGGAACAGAGCCCCTTCCCGGACACAACAGCACTGGGCTCTAATGAGGAGCACCCCAGTGGGTGCTTCTAGGACTCCTGTTTCATGGGGGAGAAACTGAAGTTCAAAGAGGTCAGGACTCATCCCGCCCCGTTCACTTTCCGTTACAGTCAGTGGAGAAGCTGGGACTCACACCCCAGTATGTCTCGTTCCAGAGCCCATGCTTTTCCCAGCATGGCCCGTGGCCTCCCCCGTTGGCTAAGTCCAAAGTTAGGCCTCGGCTTTGACCACAGACTATCCGGAGGTCCCTGTTTCAGGGGCTGCCAGTTTCTCCAGTGCAGCTCTAATCCCATTTTGAGGCAGTGCATCTACCCCTCAAGAAGCCGCAGCCTGTTGATAGAAATGGACTGAGATAACAACCAAGTAAGTATAAGTCAGGACTGACCGTGACCATTAACAGAGACGGCCGCAGAGTGCTGTGGGAGTGCATGGGGGAAGAATCTGGGAAGGCTTCATGTAGGAAGCCACACTCGATCAGTCCTTCAAAGGATATATAGGATTTGAAAATGAAGGGAGATGGAAAGAGGAAAACATTGCAAGCCAAAGAAATAACCTAAGCAGAGACTTGTGGACATAAAAATTGGGAGGATGATGAAGGATGCAAAATCATTTACACAGCAGGGTCTAAGTTGCATCCAGTGTGAACTCTTGAGTTGCTGAACCCTGGCAGGCTTCATGGGTGTTGTAGAGGTTTGGGGGGCACGGGAGAAGAGTGAGCAACAGTCCAAGGACTGAGAAGGCTCAGCAGCAGGTCCTGGGTACTTTCAGAGTCTGAGGACTCCCCCTCCGGCCCTATAATAGGATTCTAGGCTGGAAGCCCTTGACCTATTACAGGTCTCAACTTGAGTCTCTTCCTGGCTCCACAGGGGATTCTGTCATCCAGAATGCATCCAACAGTGGAGTGGGGCAAGCAGTCATCCAGATCGCCGCAGCCCTGGGCCTGAGGACCATCAACGTGGTCCGAGACAGGTGCGTGGGAAGGCCTGATCCCAGCACACCACTTGGGCCTTTCCACCTGGCACCCGCGGGTGCCCACGTTTCCACCAGGTGGCGCCCTTGCGTAAGCGGTCTTCCTTTCCTGCGGGCAGGAGCTGGCTTATAGCTGAGTCAGCCACCAGCACTGAAGTCCAGTGGCTTTTGGCTATAGGATGAATGACTCTGAAATGTAAAGGGAGGGCAGGAAGGAGAAGGCCCTTAGTGAACAGCTAAGAGTTTCTGAGACTCTTGACTTGTGATAAACCTCATGTTTTTAAAACCACAGTTCACATTTGGGAATGTTTTAAGCTGTGTTATTCTTTCTGTGAACCAACTAACCCAGAGCCCTTGTTTCCCTTGCATTTGTGTGATACTTTGAAGTGCACTAAATACAGATGTAAAGGAGATGGGGCAGGTTTGTCATCAGAAGGAGGAAGCCACTTGCTCAGGAAGACACAGCAAACCAATGACAAACTCAGTTTCCCAATTTGTTCTCTCTCCATCATATCCTCCAACTTCCTTAAGCCTCACCATCCACGCACGTGGTTGTGTCTCTTCAGGGAAGCCCAGCCTTGGCAGGAGAACTGATACTCGCTTCAGTTCCCCATCCCCTCCGTTGTGCTGACAAAAAAATTGTTCTGTTTGCCTTGGTAAAGAGGCTCAGAGCCACTCCTGGACCGGAGTGTGTTTGCACAACACTCTGAAAAGCCCCTTGAAAAGAGGGGGAAAGGAAGCAGAGTTTGTCGTTTCAGTAGAAGAAATCAGGAAGTGAAATGACTCCTCCCTGAGCCCAGATGGTTTCTAGCGTCCTTGAGCTGACAGGAGCAGTAGAAACCACCCAGTGCTCTCTCACGCCAGTGAGGAAGCTGAGGCCAAGAGATGCTGGCGTGTGATGAGACTGGTGGCCAGGCCCAGCTTAGCTTCCCACAAAGAGAAACTCGGGTTCTCACAGCTGTGGCAGAGGGGTCCTGGGAGCCTTCCGTGGAGAAAGTGAGCAGATATGACGAGGACCTTGGATTGTGTTTGGTTTCCAGACCTGACATCCAGAAGCTGACCGACAGACTGAAGAATCTGGGGGCCCATCATGTTGTCACAGAAGAGGAACTAAGAAAGCATGAGATGAAAAACTTCTTTAAGGTACCAGTGATGAGGGACATTGCACCTCCATTCCAGGCCCAACTCCCTGCAGAAAGAAATTCACTTGAATTAGAAAAGCTGGCACTGGCCCCATGTCTCCAAAATCCTCCCTTTGTCTCTTTTCGTGGAAGGATAAAGCCCATTCCCTCAGCCAGGGGAAAGCATGCATTAAGTGCCCGGGGCTGTGAGGGGGCAGGAGAGACAGACAAGGTTTAGGAAACCCTGTGTGATTGGTAGTTTTGAATGTTAGTGGTGAACTACGTCAGCCCACACAGCCGAAGTAAATCTCGGAGCTGGGAGAGAGCTGAGGAAACTGAGGTACAGGAGGGAAGAGAAAGAAAAGGAGTCACATTTCCAAAGCATCTGCCTTATATTTTATCTGATAATCCCCACAAAAGCTCTACAAAGTAGGTGCTATCTATTTTATAGGTGAGAAAACGAAGACTTGGAAAAAAAGAAAGGACTTTACTGAGACCACACAATCATTAAGTGGTGGAGTCGGGCTGGTTCCAGGCCTCTCTGAAATCAAAGCCCCTTAACCCTGCCCAGCACACCTAGTAAGTGACCGAACCACATCTCAGCCTCTTATCACTGAACCCTGGAGGGACCGGACACACATTTACTTGAGAACACACGCCTCTTGAGAACATTTCTGAAGCAGTAGGTCAGCACATCTAATATAAACTGAGTTGTAAGTGCTGAGAAGAGGGGGAAATGAAGTCCGTCAAAACAGAACATAGGTGCCCTTTGTCCGTTCTTTCCCAGAGGAGGTGAGTTTTGAACAAAATCCTAAAACAGATAACAGGATTAAGCTGGTAAAGAAAAGGCCCTTCCCAGACGGAGTTGGAAGGCATGACTGTCCCACTTTCTTCGCTCCTTCCTGACACAGCCCTTGGGCCAGGGAAGTGCTGTTTGTTTAGCAAGCTTCAAACCCCACCACAGAGGGGTAGCTCGCTCACTGCAGGTCCCTTCTTTTCCAGGACGTGCCCCAGCCTCAGCTTGCTCTCAACTGTGTCGGCGGGAAAAGCTCCACGGAGCTGCTGCGGCACTTGGCGTAAGTCCCTCGGCCCCGTGGGTCCAGTGCACGAAGGCTCCCTCCCGGGATTTAGCCAGGAGGACCACCGAGTGACCAAGTCCCAGTGGCCAGTGCAGGCCAAGGCCAGGTCAGCACGACCCTGAGTAGGAAGATGGGACCCACGTCACGTCCTAGTTACTCGGGCCCTCCCTCTCTCAGCCTCCTCCTTTACAGATGACCATCCAGCTCTGTTCTCCTAGGGACCCCAGAAGTAGACTCCTGGGCACTCTGTGATAGGGGAACGGGTAAGGATTCATAACCTAGGGGCATCTGAAAAAGTCGCTTAGTCCTAGCTTATTAGCTTTTAAGTTTTTTATTAGCTTTTAAAAATAGATTCTGATTTTAAAGGTAACATCATGCTGTTACAAAACATCTTGAAAGCATGTAAAAGTACAAAGGAAGAGTTAAGCACAGAGCTCACCTATCATCCCACCACAGGGGGATGACGTTGACAGTGTTGACAGCGCATATCCTTTCCTTCTTTCTTTCCATTAATATAATCTTGTCGAATTGAAGGGCACCTGAAAGGACACTTCCCAACTAGAGCACCAACATTTGTTAACACATATTTGCTAGCACTCAGTAGCCACAGGGTACCTAGATGGCTGAGACACTGAGGGAACCCTCTAGAACTCAGGCTGGATGGGAATTTGGGTCATGTGACCAGAGAGCTGTAGTCACAATCACAGAGTGTTTACCACACACCAGGCTGTGCAGAGTGCGTGATGTACCCCCTCCGCAATCGCCTAGGTGAGGGGTGCTGCTCCCATCCCCGCCCAGACGAGGCCCAGAGAGGGTAGGCAGCTTGCCCGAGTCGCCGTGGCTCCGAGCTTACCTCTTCAGCCCTCCTCTGGGCAGCCTCCGAGGCCCGCTGCCATCCCCCCGTGGCTTACGCTTACTAGCTGTGGACCTATGAAAAGTTAGGCAATATGTGAAAAACGAGCCAGGTCTCAGTTCCTTCATCAGTGAAATGGGGGGATATAAACCCTTTCTGCCTCAGAAGGTGAGTCCAAGGGGCTCTGAGGTCTGTACACAGCGCTCTACAAATGAGAGGTGGGCCCCAGTTTTCTCGTCTGTGAAATGGGGTTACCGTGAGGATTCACTGGCCAGCACATGTGAAGGGCTCAGACCTGTGCCTGGCACATAGTAAACACCCAGTATACGGTAGCCATTCTGATTAGATCAAGTGTAATGCGGGTCCACAGAAGGAGGGCTCGCCCCCCCACCATGCAGGAGCTGCTTTCCAGAGGAGGTGGCAGTTGAAGGGAACTTAAGACCCGACTGGCCCCCGGCCTCAGGCACAGAGAGTTACCTGCCTCTCTCAGCAGCTTCTTCCACCCTGGGGTTCACAGAACCTCCCTCGTGTTGTCCCAAAATGTATCTCGGGTCTTCCTTGATCAACCAACTCCTAAAAGAGCCAGGGGAGTGGCGAGGGGAGCACAGGTTAAGTCAGGCATGTGAAGTCCTAGCTTACGTTTTGAAAATTATATGAGCCCCTCTCCTGTTTGACCGCTGGGGCGGGTGTGGGTGTCAGACAGCAGGTCCTGACAATTGCCATTGTCTTCTGCACTGTCCGCACCATTCCTTAGCTGCGTCGTGTCACTGGAGCGTGTACAGGAGAGGCAGTGTGGCCCGCTGTGGACATGTTGCCCAGCGTCATACACCGACAGTGGAGCAGAGCCCGGCCCGATCTGCTTCCGGCTCCACTCACGAATCGGGTTGTGAGCTTTGCTCAGGGGAGTATTCTTCTCTGCAGCTCTTCCTCAAAGCCTGACTGGGAGCTTAACTCTGGGCTCCCAACCCTGGCTAGACATCGAGGTCATCTGCAAGGGGTGTTTGCTTGCTTGTTTGTTTTCTGTCGTTTTTAATGTAGAGCTTTGCTTCCCAATTCATTAGGTCTGGGTCGGGCCTAGGGACCTGTATTTTTGAACCCTTCCCAGGGATTCTGAGAACGAGGTTTAGGAACCAGGGTTGGAATAGATGCATTGTAACTGGTTCAAGAAGGGCTCTGTCTCTCCCTGCGACCACTCTCTTCTCTCTGGACCCTTCAGGCCTGGAGGAACCATGGTGACCTATGGGGGGATGGCCAAGCAGCCTGTCATCGCCTCTGTGGTAAGCTGGTGGGGTGGGGCGGGGGAGTGCCTGGAGACAGGGGCCTGGACACCACCGTTGTCTAAACTCAGGCAGTGCCCCCCGCCCCTGGGGGAAGCCATACCTTAGGCAGTGCCTGAAGTTCTTGCCCTCAGCCCCAGCGTGTCCTTCCTGTGTCCACAGAGCCTGCTCATTTTTAAGGATCTCAAACTTCGGGGCTTTTGGTTATCCCAGTGGAAGAAGGACCACAGTCCAGGTAAGTGGATGATGGCCCCATTACCAAGGGTCACCTGAGGGCAGTGCCTGCTGCAGAAGTGACCAGCCACTCTGAGCCCTGGAGAGGTGATTGGACCCCCAGGCCCACAACGGGATAAAGGAAAACAGTCTCTAAATACAGCTACAGTCAGCAAATAGTTATTGGACTAAAGTGGGCTAGTCCTTGGGGCACCATATTGAACAAGGCACCCCCTGCCGCCCTCCTGAGGAGCTGACAGTGGGGAAGACTGCCATGGAAGACAGCCAAGGAAAGAGAACCGACTCTGGAACCGGCCTGCCCAGGCCCAAATCCTGCCTCCACCATTACTGGCTGTGGGTTCTGCTGAGCGAGCTGTGGGACATTGGGCAAGTTACTTAACCTCTGCCTCAGTTTAAATGTCATAATTGTTTAAACTACTGTCAGCTCTGTTTGACACAGGAGGAAACAGAGGCTCAGAGTAGTGAAGTAGCTTGCCCCAGGTCATCCCCACCTAAGGGGTGTGCAGCCAGGATGTGAACAGCCAGTCTCTCTGACTCCAGAACCTGAGCCAGCACACTATTCTTCCTCTCCTGGAGGACTGGCTCCCCAGACTGGGACCACCACCGGCCCCAGGCTGAGCTGAGGAATGGCGTGCAGTTATCCCAGTGATGGGGAGGGAAGTGGTCGTCTGAGGGGCTGTTCCAAGCAGAGAAAATAGCATGTGTTAAAGCCCAGTAGAGAGTGGGAAGCCGGACAGATGGGTTGTGGCCAGATTATGAAAGGCCTTATAATCCTCTTCAAGGAGCTCAGGCTCGATCTTAAAGGGAAATGGGAAGCACTGAAGTGTTTTAAGCAGGGGATACGATTCAATTTGAATGTTGAATGAATTGATGTCTGTGAAAAAGTACTTCTCAGCCAAGGCCTTCCCTTCTCATCTTCCTCTACCTTATGGGGTCCTTAGTGGGAGGCAAGCCCGGGAGGGGACGTTGGTGGCTTCTGCTGGTGCGGTTCTGAGGGAGCCTGGGCTCTCAGGGAAGGCTCTTTTCCCTGAGCAGAGCTCCTCTGTTCCACATCTGTTGGTGTGCCAGGCACCACCCACCCCCTCCCCATGCCTCTTCTGGCTTCTGCCCCTCTGAGTGATTCCGCCCTCCCACCATTCAGGACTCCCCGCTACACCCAGTCAGGTCCTGTGGGTCTGAGCCATCACAGCACCACTCTGCCTGCCCGTCAGCTCCTGGGGCTGCTCCCCGTGCTTCTGTCCCCACCCTGGCCCTCACTGTCCTGGGCACAGGCGGGCCCCAGGCCGCCTCCGCAGCGGCCGCTGTGTCCCTGGCTGAGCCCCGGGCTCTCGAGGCTTCCCTGGAGCCCAGCACCAGCTCCTACCAGCAGGGGAAGCCCGCGTGTCCCCTCACCGAGCCCTGCGGTTGCTCCCCCGTCTGACACCCTCCAACCTCCCACAGACCAGTTCAAGGAGCTGATCCTCACGCTGTGTGATCTCATCCACCGAGGCCAGCTCACGGCCCCTGCCTGCTCCGAGGTCCCACTGCAGGACTACCAGCGTGCCTTAGAAGCGTCCATGCAGCCTTTCGTGTCTTCCAAGCAGATCCTCACCATGTGATGTGATAATCCCAGAGGAGCCGGAGCCAAGTGGGAGGGGAGACGGACCAGCAGGACTGGTTTCGGGCCCCCCACTTGGGGCCCCTCCGCCTTACGCAGGCTGCTCCTCTCCCCACTGTCACTTCTGAGGCGGAGAATTGGGAGGCCAGCCAAGGCTTTCCCTGGGGCCAGCCTCCGGGTATCTAATAAAGTCCGAACTTCTTAAAAAAACAAAGAAAAAACAATAGAAGTCACCCCTAATAAGAAGGACCATCCCTTGCCAGCTCCCAGCACTAGAAGCCCCTCTTGCCCACCCTCCACCTGTCCTCCAGCCATCACTTCCTGACCGCCCTGAAAGCAAAGCCTTGACGGGGCTGGCAGGTACAAAAGCCAGTAAAACAGATCTCTGCCCTCAAGCCCTCCAAGCCCACAGAGGAGAATCTTCTAAAAAGGAAGGTTTGACTCATTCTCAGGTGGCCTTCGGCTCAAGCTGGGACGGGGAGGATCAGCTCCACAGAGGAGTGAATGCCAGGCTGAGAAACCAAGGAAACGGGGTCTCAGGTGCCTGGACCATCCTCACGGAACTTCCATTCTAACTGGGGAGACAGATGTTACACCAGTGGTTCTCAGCCTGAGCTCATTTTGCTCCCAGGGGACGCTGCGGTTATCATAATCGAGGGGGTGCTACTAGCGCCTAGTGAGTAGAGGTCAGTGACGCTGCTACAGCATCTCACTGTGCACAGCACAGCCTCCCTCAGCAAGGGCTTATCCAGCCCAAATGTCCACAGTGCCGCTGTTGAGAAACCCCACATCAAACCACTGGTCCCACGACAGTTACCGTAGTGATGAGTGTGCAAAAGAAGACATGCGTGAAGTGCTGTGAGTGCCTAACCAAGGTCCTGTCCTAGGCCTCCCTGAGGTGAAGCTTGAAAGTGGGCTCTGAAAAATGAGTAGGTTTATTCAGACAAAGAGAAGAGTTTGACACTATGTGAGTTTTTGGTGTTTGCTTCATGATCCACTCACTCAAAGCAAAGAACCAGAGGCTTTGAGGTGTCTCCCTCATCACCTGGCCCTCTGTCCCTGAGCTCTAGAGCCTCACTGCGGGGGGACATACTGAGAGCCTAGCACGTGCCTGAGGCCAGGGCTGCCCGTGAGTGACGTGGGGCTGGCCCGCAAGTAGCTAAGCCTAGTTAGTGCACAGCATACTCACGAGGCCGCTGATACGGAGGTATTCGGAGGGCCGTGGGGACACAGCAGCTCTGCCTGAGGGTTTAAGGAAGGCCTCCCAGAGGAAGTATGGTCACAGCCAATCTTAAGGCCCAGCAGGAGAAGGTGTACCAAGCAAAGCCAACAGCACTCGTGAGAGTCTGGCAGACCTGGAGAGCCTAGCAGTCGGGGAACTGCCCACAGCCAAGTAGAGCTGCTGCCTAGGACGTGGGGGGAGTATGAAAGACTGAGATGGGAGCAGTGGGCAGCAGTCAGAGCAGGAAGGCTCAGGACTTGCCCCCAAGACATGGGGGAGGCACTGAGGGATTTTAGGCAGTGGAGTGATGTGGAAAACTGGCTCTGAAGGCTAGTTACATGCCAGCACATACCTGGGCCCCGGCGTCATCCTCTTGTCTTCGGCAGCATCTTGTGTGTCCTCTGGAGAAAAGGACTCAGCTTCATCCTGGGGCTGGGAAAGGTCTACAGGTGCCCTCTGGGTAAGAATTGCCACCTTGTACACCTGGGCTCAGAATCAGCCGCAGCTCACCCAAGTCCCTCCCGTTCTGTATCCTCAAGGTTAGTGGGATGGATGATTTGTGCAGTTGGTCAATGGGGGAAAGTGCACAAAGTCTGAGAGGGAGTGGGAGGCTGCCCAAAGCCTACAGGAGTGCAAGTTAGGATTAGGTTCTGCAGGGGGACTCCACAAGGTTGGGCTTAGGGGATGTGATGAGCCTGCAGCCATGGAGAAGGATCGGGCCCCTGGTAGAGACTCAGAGTGGGCAGACAGGTGGGAGGAAGGTTCATGGCACCACATCACGGTTAGAGACCTCGGGGGTGTGCAGAGTGTCCCGGGAATAGTACCTCTGGGGGTCTGGAGCTGATTTTTTTTTTTTCTTTTGTCTGCTCCGTTTGGCATGAGGGATCTTAGTTCCCTGACCAGGGATCGAAATCATGGCGCCTGCATTGGGAGCACGGAGTCTTAACCGCTGGACCGCCAGGGAAGTCCCTGGAGCTGGAGCTGACGTTGGGCTTTAAAGGATGATAATATTTTCTCAGGCAGGGGAGGGAGACAAGCATTACAGACTAAGGGACCAGGCTAAGTTATAGAGGCAGAACATTTATGTCAGAAGCTTCTCGTTTTCCCCAAATACCATTCTATTGCTAAGAATTAAAACTGATGGGGCTTCCCTGGTGGCACAGTGGTTGAGAGTCCATCTGCCGATGCAGGGGACACGGGTTCGTGCCCCGGTCCGGGAAGATCCCACATGCCGCGGAGCGGCTGGGCCTGTGAGCCATGGCCGCTGAGCCTGCGCGTCCGGAGCCTGTGCTCTGCAACGGGAGAGGCCACAACAGTGAGAGGCCCGCGTACGGCAAAAAAAAAAAAGAAAACTGATGACTCTTAGGCGGGCACATGGTGGGCTGGAATAAAGTGTTTCCCTGCCTCCCTTGCAGCTGACAAGATCTGGCCCATGTGATGTAAGCAGAGGTGCTAGGTGTCCATTTCTTAGGAACCTCTTTAAAATATAGTTGGCATCCATCCTGTACCATTTCCTTCCCCTTTCACCTTCCTCCTGGCTGGGATACAAACATGGAATTTGCACAGCCATCTTTGACCATGTTGAGAATGGGACAGCAACAAGATCAAAGGAGCCTGGGTCCCTGAGACCCAGAAACGGTGACTGCCCACCTGAGGACTTGAGAAATAAGCTTCTGTGTTATTTAAGCCCCTAGTGTTTGGCCTTTCTCTGAACCTAATCATAAACGATACATATTCTATGATTTAATTTATATTGAAATCCTATCAATCCATCTGAAGCTGAAAATTTCACAAAATCACAGTCTGAATTGTGGCAGTGTGTGATTCCCAGCTAAGGAATTTGGACTTCACCCTACTGGCGGTAGGGAACAAAAGATTTCTGAGCCAGAAGATCAGAACTGTGGTTCAGAAAAATCCCTCTGGCAGCAATCTGGGGGGACAATTTGGAGAAGGGAGGCGCTAAAGAAAGAGAGAACCAGAAATTCCCAGATAAGTAAAGTCTCCCTAAATTTTGAAGACCACATAGGGATTATCAACATTTAATGAGGCCAGCAGAGGAAAGGAGCCTGAGGCAAAACAATGTCAAAAGGGAATCTGACTTAAGATGGATCATCGCTTCCCTACTTAACAAGTACAGGAGATTGTTTTCAATTTTCAGGCTGAATAATCTCTCTGTGGAGTTGGGACAGCTCTTCGGGCCCACTAAGTAAACAATATACTTTTTAAGTGGCTGAAGGAGGAACCCTGGCTCCAGGAGACCAAAGGAGGACAAACAGGCATGACCTCCTAAACCAAAGCTTGGGTGTACCTGAAGCCCTGAGGCTTCATGACTGGCTCTCCCTGGTGTCTTCTGGAATCATCCACCCTTCAACTGCCTACAGCCACTGTCATAATATTGATGACTGTCTGGTGTCTTGGGACACCAATTAACCCTGCTTTCCTCAGGGAAAAAACCGATGCCCAGAAGAAAGAGGTTCTTACATTAACCTGTGTGTGCCAGGCACCTCTGCCCTGGTACCTGGAAGCTGTCAGCAGCTCCCGCCAGCCCCATGCTTATTGGCAGGTACCATGCCCTGGGTAGGACGCTGGGCCCAGCTTGGGCAGCTGGAGGAAATGGTTGAAGAAGAGAAACTCAGTCCTGGCACAGCATCTGCCTGCATCTGAAGGCAGGAAGATCCTGGGATGACAGAGGGCCCACCCGCAGGTGAGTTAGCACCCTATGAGAGGGAAGAAAGCTTGCCCTATGTCCCTGACCCTTTACAGTGTACGGGCACTTCCACACCTACCTGCATTTGATTTTTACAACTTCCCTGTGTCATTGAGGTTTTAATATCACCACTTTTCAGAAGAGGAAGATGCTGAGAGAGGAAGTGAGCTGCTCAAGGTCACATACCAGGAAGCAAGCTGGCACCAGAAGCCAGGTCCCCTGACCCTGTCTGGTCAGCATGCCAGTCAACCCCAGTTCCTCTGGCCCCACAGCTGGCCTTTGAGCTCCCTCTTTTCTCAGGACTCCTTGATTTTGTTCAGTAATAATTGACATGTCACTCAGAATTTCCCTGAGTCTGTGTCTCACAGGGAAGCATGAAAAAAAGAAGCAGGAGGCCACTGAAGTAATCCAGGTGAGAACTCATTCACTTATTAATTTGGTAAATAGTTTGAACACCCCATATGTGAAAAGCCTGTCAGAAGTGCCAGGGATACAGCAGAAGCCAAAAATCGTGGCCCATGATACCAGGAAGCTTACATTCTAGTGGAGGAGAAAGACAGTGAACAAGTGAATAAATGAAGTAATTACAGAGTGTAGCAAGTGCTGTGAAAGAAAAAATAAAGTGATATCATAGTGATGGGGGTACTTGAGAGAAGGTGGGCAAGGAAGGTCTGAGTCCTGAATAAGAAGTCAGCCATGTTCCAGGCAGGGGGAGCAGCATGTTAAAGCCCTGTTGTGTGAACAATATGACAAGGCCTGAACTGGCTTAGTTAAGTGGGAGTGAAGTGAATGGATTCGTGAATCTTTAAGAGGAAGAATCAACAAGACAGAGTGAATGAGGTGTGTGAAGGTGGAACTTTGGCACCTTCCTGGAGGGAGGTGCCACTCCCTGAGTTAGCAAGCTCCGGAAGAGGAGCAGGTTTTGGAGGAGCAGGGTATTTCGATGGGTAGGGTTCTTTCCCATCTGTACAATGGGTTGAGCAGGTTATTTAACAGCCAAGTTTAGCACTGGTTCTTCATAATACAGGGACTATGATCCTCACACTTTACAAAATACCAAATGGATCAGGACTGCAGCATAAAAATCAGTTCTTAAAGCAACAGAATAAACCATGGGAGGTTTTGTTTGTTTGGCTACGCCCGGTTTTATTTGCAGCACGAGGGATCATTTTTTAGTTGCAGCACGCGGGATCTTCCTTGCATCGTGGATTTATTTATCTATCTATCTGCACCACATCTTAGCTGCGGCATGCGGAATCTTTAGTTGTGGCATGCAAACTCTTAGTTGCGGCATGCATGTGGGATCTAGTTCCCTGACCAGGGATCGAACCTGGGCCCCCTGCATTGGGAGCGCAGAGTCTTAGCCACTGGACCACCGGGAAGTGTCCAGGGGAGGGTTTTTAAAAACAAAAAATTTTTTTAACCTCAGAGTGAGGAAGGCCTTTCAAACTACAACACATAATCCAGAATCAAAGAAAAATAAAGGATAAATTTGATCCCATAAACATACAATGTTTTTGCATGACACACTGGGAAAAAATATTTGCAACTCATTTGACAAAGAGCTAATTTTCCTAATACATAGATAGCTCCTATGAATAAGAAAAATGGGCAAAAAATATAAACAGACAAAGGAAAATATGTGTCTTAAACATACGAGGCTCACTCCACTCAACATAACTGCAAGTTAAATTATCCCAAGATACCATTTTTCAGCTATCAGATTGACAACGATCATAAAGTTTCATAACGTGTTGATGAGGAGATGGAAAAACAGGTGCTTGTGGAAAATTGAGCAATATCTATCAGAACTATGTTTGCCCACACCCTTTGACCCAGCTATTCTACTTCTAGGAATAGATCCTACATATATGTATATATACAAAGTTACTCAGTGAAGCTGTTAAAACAAAAGGTTTCAATCTATCTCAACGTCCTTTCCTAGGGCAATGATTAAAGAAATTACTGTGTATAAAATGGCATATCATGAGCCATAAAATAGTCCTGAGGAAGCTCCTTTTGTACTCTAATGGAATGATTTTCAAATTATACTTAGTGCAGAACTGTATGTATAGTACACCACCACCATTTGCTTTACATGTGTAAAACCTCTGAAAGGACATTTAAGAAACATTATATTGTGCCTCTAGGCCACCAGAGGACAGAGATGGGAAGACGTTTCACTGTATATCATTTAAACCAGTTAATAAATTATCCGTTCAACATATAATTTTCAAAGTAAAAACAGCAAAGAAACAAAACTCCTTTGTGGTTCCAGGTAAACTGGGTTAGTGAGAAGGGAACCAATATTTATTGAGCTCCTACCATGTTCCAGATACTGTTTCAAACCCTTCCACATATACTTTTAGTTACCCTGTAGTCCATTGAGATGGGATAAATTATTTTAATTTTACAAGTTAGAAAAGAGATTTAAAAGAAAATAGGTTAAGTTGGTCCAGTTAATTTAGCCAGTGCCAAGCCTATTCTAGCTCCAAAGTTCCAGCCTTCTCCACTTTCCACACCGCTTCCACTGAAGCAAGTCATCCTATTTTTAAAGTAATATTGGCGTTACTTTATTGGGCACTTAAGATGTGCTGAGGACAGTACGCCTATAATTCTCAAAACAACGCTGGAAGGCTGGAATTACTATCCCCCTTTTACAGAGAAGATAAACGAGGCTCAAAAGGGAGGCGCATAACGACACCAAGGTCAGATACTTAGACGGTTAGAAGCCAGGTTCAATTCCAAATCTACTCTAAAGCCGAAACCACTCCCGGATCAAAGGACAAAAGCAGAAATATTCGAAGAGCTATGGGAGAGCTGCGGACACTTCCGGGGGGAAGGAGGAAAGCCAACGGGCTACGGAAGGCGACGCAGGCGCTGCGCGCCAAGCTCGCGAGAGAACGTGCCCGGAGACTGAAGGCCCCCGCACCGCCCGCGCCGCCTGTCGATCACCTGGCCCCGCCCCGCGCCGGCGCGCCCCCCGGCAAGCCCCGGCCGGGCGGGAAGCGAACGCGCGCTCCCTTCCGTTACCCTCCTCTTGCGGGAAGGGCGGGGGAGGCTGGAGGCGCGTGCTCGCGAGCTGCGTGCTCGCGTACGTCGCCGGGTTCGGCTGCGTCCGTCCCGCCGCCCGCCCGTTGCCGCCGCCGCCGTCGCCGCGCTTTCGCTTCGCCGGCCGCCGCCTAGGGGGGCTGGGGCCAGGCCAAGCCGCCGCCGCCGAAGCTGTTGCCGGGATGCCACGGGTGTACATCGGCCGCCTGAGCTACCAGGCCCGGGAGCGCGATGTGGAGCGCTTCTTTAAGGGCTACGGGAAGATCCTGGAGGTGGATCTGAAGAACGGGTGAGGAGGACGGAAGAGGGGCCTGCCGGGTGGGGACGGGGCCCCGGCGGTGGCGGGGTGGCCGCGGGGACGGGAGTAGGACGCCTACCCCGCGCGGAGCTGCCGGCCTGCTCCGGCTCCGCCATAGTCGCGGCGCCTCGGGGGCGCGGGTAGGCCCCAGTTCCCACTGCGCCTGCGCGGGTGGGGGTGTTGGAGGGATAATGGGAGCGATGGTGAGGCTCTGAGTGGGACGGGAAGAAGGAAAACCTGAGTGGGATTGGGGCGCTGGGAGGGAGGGCACAGCTCCAGGGCTCCGGGGAGGCCTGGCTTTTTCCTTCCCAGGCGCTGGAGCCGGAGCCTGGTTCATCTTCAGTAGAGACCGACCTTTCCCGCTCTGAGGGCTGCTGGAAACAAACAGATTTCCTTCTCCCTTTTCACCTCTTCCCCAGTCTAATGGATCAGATGGTCACAACGCATCTCTCCCGGGGACTGGAGCTCTGAAGGGACGCCCTTTTTAGACTTGCCATGTGCTACACTTTCTTGGGCGGGAGACTCTAGTTTGAGTAGTCTAGGGACGGTTTCGAAAGTATCGGCTTGCGGTGCTGAAAGCCTTCACCGTTCCCTCTACAAGGGTAAATTAAAGTCTTAGCCTGCTATCTTCAAGACTGCGTACAGAGTTTCCATGCTGGGGTTTCCGTTCTCCAACTTGCCAAAAAATTGTTTTGTCGTTGTAGAATTTGTTAGAGAATAGTGGCCCCCGTGACTAGTCAACTAGTTGATGTAGACGGAGACCTACAGTTTAGGAAATTGCTAACTTACTACCCACCCGGGTATGGTCTGTTACTTGTATTCCTAATCTACTTTGGTAGAGTAGGGCCCGCAGGGGCTACAAGTTTCAGGGGAAGCATGAGGAGTCAGCCCTGGAGAAGATATTCTACGGGGAAAACTGTGAGAACCGGGAAATGTTAGGTAGGACTTCAAAGACATGGATATAAAAAATAAAAGGAGTGGGGGAAGCATTTTAGGGTACTAAACCTTGGCTGTTAGAAGAACTCTTGGCTTTCTTTTTTTTTTTTAAGATCTACTTTGCAACAGGTCTGATACAGCTAGAGTTTACTCCCCAATGTAATACTAGCAACTAACACTTGAGAAGTTATAAAAGATACCTAAGTTGAGCATTTGAGAAAAATTGGAAGCTACAATGTACTCAAACTCTTGGCTGAGTTTAAAATTTTAACAAGTCATTTCAAATTGATTGTTAGGAAGATCACCTTCTTACTAAGGAAAATGTCCTCCATCAAGTGTTTATTATGAATGCTGATTTCTTTTAGAGTAGAAGGTTTAGGAAGTTACTCATTTTGTTCAATAGAGCTTTCAGTTCTTAAACATACTAGATAAAGTGGGCAGGGGGTTGTTCTTGTGATACATATCATATGTCTGAACAGTCAAGTTCAAACTCCCAGTTTTCTTCAGAGCCCAATTAAGTTGACAGTAAATTTTGTGGGGAAAGCATGGGTTTTGAAAGCAAACAGGCCTGGGTCAAATCGTAGCTTCACCACTTACTACCTATGGGCAAGTTACTTCTCTGATTCTGAGTTTCCTCATCCACCAGGAAAAGGAAGATTAGAGATAATAGTTGTAAAGCATTTGGCTCATAGCTGTAAATGGTAGCTATAATCAAAGGGATTTGACCTTGATCATAAGGAGACATCTTAGCTTAAGTGTTTAGTAACACGAAGCGTATTTGGTGAGGTCTGTTCTCTAAGGTTACTCAAGTGATAGTGAGCAGAAAATGATGTTGATGTTAATAGGAAAGCTAATTAATGGAACAAATATGTTGATAACCGACAAGATGCCTCTACTGTGCTAAATGAAGGGAGGAGGCAGAAAACCAGTTCTGCCCTTGAGTGAATTAAGTGCTTGTGGTTATAACATACACTTTGAGTTAAGCAGTGCTTGCTCTCAATTTAAACTCACGAAGTGAAACTTGGAATGGTTTGTCTGAAATAGGCTTTGAAGTGTGGATTGACTGGGGCTTGAAGTGTCTGGGAATAGTGTATGTCATAACTGGTGATGGTAGAATAAGGAAGAATTTTGAGATATAATAAACAGTCTAGCTTGGATTGAGTCTCATGAATGATCTAGAAGTTTAACAACATAAATCAGAAACAACTGTAAGATTTTACACTAGACATTCAAAATCGTGGATAGTAGTTCAAATGCTCTGGAGGGAATAATTGAGCAGCCTGAGAAATGGTGATCTAAGAGGAAGAATCGATCGATCCTTCCAGGACCCTAAATACGTGGGTCTCTTGGGGAACTATTCATTTTTACAGTTGTGCTGCTAAACCATGGTATGCATGAAATCTGTGATTGAAAGTCAAGGGAATGAAGAATGGGGAGTCATTTTAGGGATTTGAAGGCAGGTGTGACAGTCACCAAACAGGTGCACCTCCTGGTAGCATTCAGGAATCATTGCAGAGGAAAATGACTTCTGAACAAAGGACCAATGGTATATAGATGTATTTCAAGCAATTGACTGGATTAGATGGCATTAGCACAGAGGAGTTTGAAAGGAGGGCATAATTTAGCAACATGTGTAAGCTTATAGTCCTGGAAACATAGGAAGGATAGTAGAGCCCCTTGAGAAGCCTTTTTAACATATCTGGATTGTGATTATTAGTAACTGAAACTCAAAAGATTTTGGATGGTTAGGGCTTTGAAGAATTGCTGAAGAGTTCAAATTTGTAGAAGTGAGATTTATCAGTAGACAGTAGCTATATTGAGCTGAAGCGTTGTAGGTAAGTTCTGAATTAATTAAGTAGGCATAAAGCAGTGGTATAATAGAAAGTTGACCAAATGAGGCAGCAGATGAGCTCTCCAAAGGAGATTTAGTATCCAGGAGAACATTTTATGGACCCTCTTGGGATTAGGAGAAGGGAGATGTATGCAGTAGTGTATTGCCTGCTTTTATTGTACCAGGTAACTCTAATCTAGATTGCTTTAGTTTTAGAGAACTGGAAGGATGGTTTAGTTTGGGACCACGAACATGACATAAATCTCCCACCACAACATAGGCCACTCCAGATCCCCTCTGGTCTCCTCCATTTGTATGTGCCACACTAACGCCAGCAAGAGCCACGGTGGGCCAGGGGTCAAGGAAGCAACGTTATTAGCAGCTGTTTACAGCCTTCCAACTCTGTGGTAACTTTTGCTGTCTTTGATTATTTGTGAATTCTGTGAGCTTTCTTTTTTATTAGTAAATCACTTTTTTCATGTAAAATGTAGATTTTTTTTTAAGTACAGTAATTTTGCCACAAAATATTGTGGTTTTGGTCTCAGATCTTTATATTTTAATTTTGCCATATTTTAGTCAATGAATGAAACATATCACATCCTAAGATTATTTTTGCCTAGTAGCTGGACAGGTAAACCCCCAAACCATTGAGGGTTTGGGGGGGTTTTGGTTTTTTGTTTTAGTTGGTTAAATGTGTGAATTAAAGCTCTCCAAGGAAACTTGGCTATAAATTTCAGAACCTTTGTTTCATATTACAGACAGTGAAATTGTGAACAGCCGGAATTTTCAGGGATGTCCTGGTCTGTGTAGTTGGATTTTCATGATATCTAAGTATTACCAAGAAGTTTTTTGTTTTCACCCTCTGTTTTAAATTCCTTCAAGTAGAAGCTACCCCTTAGTTAATATTTTAAATATGTTATGGCTTTCAGTGAGTCAAGTCGTTGTTCTTTTTGTCCCTGAGCACTGTAGGGCACTGTTAGGCCTGAGATACTGGGATGAATCTCTGCCAACCCCAGAACCTACAAAGAGATTTTCTCTTTTGACTGAATCCTTGATGAGAGCTTGTTTTTCTTGTCTTTTAAAGAGGCAATAAGGAAAATATAATTGATGTTCCAGGTTATTGGTTTCTGGTTAATTGAACTGGTAGTTTAGTATTAAAAACCCATTCTTGGGAACTCCCTGACAGTCCAGTGATTAGGACTCTGTGCTTTCACTGCTGAGGACCCGGGTTCAATCCCGGGTCAGGGAACTAAGATCCTGCAAGCTGCATGGTGTGGCCAAAAAAAAAAGGAAAAAAGCCCATACTTAATCTGTGTAACATTTCAAAATAGTATGTATTTATTTCTGATTATAAACATTTTACATATTTATTGTACATTTTTTTAAATATAGAGGACAAAAAATGAAAGATGACAGTATCGGCACTTTGAGACTTTGTCTTTTTCCGCACACAGGTGTATGCACTTCTTAAGCCTCCCCGCCTCCCTTTTTCACATTGGATTCGTACTGTACGTTCTGTTTTGTAACCAGCTTCTACCTAACAGCCTGATCCTTTTGTCGTTAAGTGTTCTCCCACAACCTAATTCTTAAGGGCTACATAGTATTCCCACATATAAATACTATTTAATGTACATAAGCAAAACCATGTTGCAAGACATTGCGGTTGTCTTTGGTTTTCCACTATTTTACACGTATATAACGCTGTGGCAAATATCCTTTATGTAAATCTTAGGGCAGATTCCCGAAAATGGACTTTGGAGTCAGAGTGTATATAGCTGTCCCTCAGTATAATCACAGGATTGGTTCCAGGACCCACTGCAGGTACCCAAGTCTACGGATGCCCAACTCCCATAGTCGTCCCTCCACACCCACGGGTTCAGCCAACCCAGGATATGGAGAGCTGAGTGTACACATTTTTAACATTTGCTACCTTTTGGTTTCCATGGTATTTGTTTATATTTTCACCTGCCGTATTTCAGAGTTCCTATTTTTCTGAATTCTCAACTACTCTTGATCATAATTTTTTAATATTATGACTTTTTAAATAGAATGTCTAAAAATATATATTAGGAAGTTGTCTTGCAGCCTTTAAGCCTTATCTGTTTAGCCTACCAAGCATAACAGGTTCAAGAACTTTTTTTAGAAAATAAGTTTTTGACTGATTAGAAAATAAATACAGGTGCATTGTAGATAATTTAGACAATACCAACAGCAGAAAGTAGAAAAGAGGTATCATTAAGAATCCTTTTAACATAGACAAGGTCTTATGTGCAATTTGATGTCCCACTTTTTCTGCTTAATTTTTCTCATATATTTTTTCTGTTACATTAAAATCTTTCTCATAAACATCATTTAGGGCTGCATAAAATCCATTGTATGGCTATATCATGATTTACCCAACCATTCCTCCTAGGCTGTCTCTCAGTTCTTGCTGTTCTGTATAACCTTGTGATGGATATCACGTGCAAAAAACTTTGCATTTTAGTCATTCCTTAGGACGGAGTCTATGAAGTAAAATTCATGTGTCACAGTAGGAGTGAACACTTTGAAAGCTCTTGATGCGTATAGCCAAATGTCCTGCCAAGCTGTGCCAGTTACACTTATACCAGCAGTGCGTGAGCACGCCCGTCATGGCAGCCTCGCCACCACTGCGCCGGCCGTACTGTTTAGAGTCTTCGCTAATTTAACAGGTGAAATGGTTTCAGGTGTTTTAACCAAGAGCTTTTTCTTAAACAAATAAGAAATCATGAGAAACAGGGCTGTGGATTAAGTAGCATTCTGTCATTGTTTTATTCATAGTATCGAATGTAACTTACAAATGTGACCAAGTTGCTTTTGTACTGAAGTCTCTTGCTGAGGTCAACATACCTCGCCCCCGAAATATATTAGGTATGTTACTTCTTTTCTTAAGCCATGGGTAATTTTTAAATTTCTGTCATTTTGAAAAGTCATTGCCAAGAAACCATACCGTGCTGCGGTTTGACCAAATGTTACCACCTTAAACTGCCCTGGCTTGAGACTTCCACTCCTTGTTCCTGGTTTCCCAGTCAGTTTGTGATAAGAATAAACATCGTCTGTAATTACTTGGCCATGTCATTTAAAATCCCTATTCCTCAGTTTAATAGCTTGCTCCTCCCTTCCTTATTGATGTATCATGAATAAAAAGGCCATGTGAAGTATTTTTCCCTTCTTAAAAGGTAGGCACAGGATGTAGACTAGATAAAATGTGGTTTGGGTTTACGGTATTTTTGGATACATCGAAGTAACCTAAACAGCAAATTGGTTTTTTGTTGTTGTTTTTTTTGTTGTTGTTTTTTTTGCGGTACACAGGCCTCTCACTGCTGTGGCCTCTCCCGTTGCGGAGCACAGGCTCCGGACGCGCAGGCTCAGCAGCCATGGCTCACGGACCCAGCCGCTCCGTGGCATGTGGGATCTTCCCGGACCGGGGCACGAACCCGTGTCCCCTGCATTGGCAGGTGGACTCTCAACCACTGCGCCACCAGAGAAGCCCGCAAATTGTATTTTGAGATCCTCGGAAGAAAGGTGCTCCAAGCATCTGAGAGAATACTATTGGGGGTGGTATTTATAAGTTTGTAAACTAACACTGAAATTTTAAAATAAGTGTTGTCTCTAGTTTGTACTGACGGGGAAACTGAGGCACGGGGGATTAAATGACAGGGCCAAGGTTACAAAATGAGTTATTGACAACTCCGGAAACTGAAGATCTTTTTTATTCACATACCAGATAGAGCATGGGTAGTGTCAGCCAAAGTTGCTGTCGTGCTGTTTCCTTCCAGACGATTCATTCCTGTCCTTTGGGGCTTGCCTCCAAGGGTGAGAAGGTAGTTCAGGTTCCACAGCCTGAAGTCCTTAGTCTCTCTGCAGAGGCTTCCAACAAGCTGCCAAGTTACTGCCAAAAGTGAGGCAGGTGCTATTTTTTTTATGACGTTGGCCCCAGACAGACTGCTACTGATTCTCCTCAGGCTACTCTTTGCAGAGCTGAAGGGTGGTATCAGCTTTGTGATAGCTGACCAGGGTAGGATCTATGCAAGTAAATGCAGTGAACAGTCTCTGCCCTGTTGTCATAGCTAGGGCTGTCTGGTCTTGGAGTGTCCTGAAGGTGAGGGGTCGATTGTGCCCTGGATTTGCACACCTGTATTTTGAGGCAATGCCCTACATGACCTTCCCTGTGTGTTGAGATGAAAGTCTAGAGGTCCTGGAACTGCACATGATGCCTGAAGAGCCACTTAAAGGGCCCTCCGCCAGGGCCCCAACCATGTCTTGTTCCTGGGTGCCAGATGGGGGCCTCCATGAACACAGACCTCCAAGGCCTAGAGAGGGGGAAACTGGAGGAGGGAGGTTTGAATTCAGCCGTCAGGAGTGAAAGAGGTGAGCAGGAGGCTTGGGTGAGGGGTCAGGAACCACAGACCAGATGAACTGACTTTGAGAAAAGTTATTTCATGTGGATGAAATGAAACTATTGATCCATTAATGTTTAAGGAATTTGAAACATCCATTAAAATATAAAGTGAATTAAATGACTGATTTTCAAGGGAAGGGCATCCCCAAGAAATAGCATGGGGAGTGGCATCTTTAACCAAAAAGAAAAAGAAACAGGGACTGTGGGGTGGTTATGAGGGACATGGAAACAGCCAAGATGGTCCCAAGAGGCATAATTTCTAAGAGGCTTTAACACCTGTTACCCTGCCTATAGTGTGGTTTTAGAGGTAAGTACAAACTGGTTTTGTTTGTAGCTTTGGTGTGGAATCAGGTAGTGTTGTCTGCTGAGTGTACACCTTTACTTCATTAACTACAAGTAACAGTGATTCTATCTTACGTTCTAGGAGTTTTATTCTAAATTAGCAATATGACTTTCATCTCTTGAGTTTTTAAATTGTTTTTAATTTGTGATTGAGTCTTCCTGAGCTTTAGTGTGTCATCAGGGAATAGTTGATCTCTTTTCTTGTGAGACCTGTTAATTTCATTTACCCTTAGTGTGGATAAGTGTCAGAAAATTGAAATGTACACGGGTATGATTATGTTTGCTCCCCTTTAAGGAAAGCAGCCCTGTTGACTTTAAAAGGTCACAGTGAAACACTTCATTATGACAGAGGGGTTATGGTTGTGATAGTTTGATCCACAAACTATTTGCAAGTATGTTGCTTCCTGCAGGTAGTCCCATTTTATAGGGTAGAAATATGGTAGCAGCCTAGTAAAAGTGAATTTGCTTAGTTCATTTTTGAAAGGCTTTTGGATAGTTGAAACAAAATGGCAAATATGCCCATAGACCAGTTACAAAGTAAGACTAGATTTGAAATTGGGTACAGATTCCTCTCTTCCTCCTGCTTTCTGAAGGAATTTTGTATTATCACTTAGTTTTTAGAATAATGATTGTTTCTGTTCTCTTTTCCTCACTCCAGTATGTGAATATTCCTTCAGAGATGGGCTGGTATTTTCTTAATGATTTGTTATCTTTCTCTATTTTCCTAGACTGGTGTTAAAATTTTGATAACTGACATACAGGTTTGGTTCCACTATTAGCTTACAGGATGTTCACAACTTATTAATTAGTACACATCAGATGCAGAAATGGTATTTCTTGCCATTTAATATTTCTCATAAGATGCTAATATTCATGTGGGCATTTGTCTTCCACAGCATATAATTTGATGTAACTGATTTTCTGTGCTAAAGCTTGTGTTTCTTAAACTGTTTGCTCTGTGGACCACTTCTTTCCACTGGTGTGGAGATAGTAGAACATGGTGATGGAGTGTTGATTTTAGGTTAGGACCGAGGGTTGAAGAATCCCAGGTGTTGGGTAGCCTTTACTTAACTGCTGTAAGCGTTCATTTCTTCATCTATGAGATTATGAGTAAATCTCAGAGTTGTGAACATTATTATAAAGGATTTTGAAAAGGGAAAGAGTCCTGGTGGGCTAGAGTAGTCATGTTAATAGTGGTTTGGAGTTAAATCAGATCATAGATGGCTGTCATCTGCAAAGTACTTTTCTGGTTGCTGCCATAATCTTTGTATAATTGGAAGTCTGTAAACTTTATAGCATTCTTTGATTTCTCATCCATTTTTTTCCCACACCATTCATGCTTATATTTTTTGGTCCCGGTCACCATTCCTTACAAAACTAATTAAATGCATTCTTAAATACATAATACTGTCAATATCCATTCACATCTACCACCTCTAGGCCAAACCTTCCATCATCTCTATGCTGGTCTAATTTTTGCTGAGCCTTAAAACCAAAGACAGATTCCAGGGGTTAATATGGGGCCTCCAGAATGGGGATTGCACAGAATAATCTTATTTTTCCTCTATTCTTCTAGTCTGTTATGTTCTGAACCCACACATGTTTTCGGAAGGACCAGATGGCTGACACTGGCTAATGGGAACCAAAAGACGAGTGAAAGTAACCTGGTTGTCACATACTCCAAGCTTAGGGGTTCTTCACCTGCCCCAAGATCAATTTCTTTTTTCCTCTGGAGAATTGACCCAGCTGTATCAAAAAACGTTAATACAGCCTGGCTTATCTAAGGTTAGATTATCAAGTCAAGCAGCAGCATTTGTTGAATTTCAAAGGATTGTGCTCAGGACTGTGGGAGAAAAGAAACAGCTGCCTTTACAAAGGCACTGTGACCTTGTGGTTAAGAGCTTGGGTTTTGGAGTCAGATGGACCTGGGTTCTAATCCAGCTATACCGCTTAGGAGCGCCTTGACTACAAGCCAGTTGCTTAGCCTCTCCCAGTCTCATTTTTCTCATTGTAAAATGGGAGTAATAGTAGTAGTAGTAGTGCATTCTTCGCATATGATATGAGGAATGAATGAAATATTATAGATGAATTATTTACTGTGTGCCAGGCACTGTTCTAAATATTAGCCTTTGTTAATATTAAAGAGCTCATAATCAAATGAGAGGATAAGCACAAACGAAAAAGAACAAGGCTTGAAAGGTCACCAAAACATTATCATGTAAAACATAAAATTGAATAGAAGTGCTAATGCTAAAGACAGTGCTAAAATGCTTAGAGTCCGGCAAGTTTCTGAGACTTCATGAAAGAGAATTCTCAAGTCTATGGAAGATGGTTGCTGTGATTCACCTTGCGTAATCAAGGCATTCCAGGTTTAGAGAATGGCATCAACAAAGATCTTTAGGAGTCAGTATAGACCTCTGAGCAAAAGAATGATAAAGCAGCTGACTTTCCCCACTACATTTAAAGAGACAAGTTGACTAAGTAAAAATAGCCATATTCTTGAACGAAGGAAGGTGATCACACAGGAAGAGACCGCCCTGGGGGCCCAGCAGAAAGAGCACACTGTAAAACTAGGCAGTGCACTAAGTGGGCAACCAGAGAAGAACAGCCAAAGGCAATGACAGTGTTTGTAGGAGTGAATCAGGTGGTCAGGGGACCGAGAAGAGAGGAATCATGAGGTAGGTTTTCTTCTTTGAAGGTGGGGAAAGATCAAGTGCAGACTGAGCTGTGGCCAACGTTTGCAGACCAGGAGTCCACACTAGCTCTAAGCAGAGAGCCCTTGGTGTGCGGGAACTGCCAGTTTGCCGACGCGAAAAGAGCCCCAGACTGGGTACTGGTGAGCCCTGAAGCCGCACCCCAGCTCTGCCACTCAGTGAGCACGGGTAAGTCATCCACCTTCCACGGGTGGCCGTGATGGCCCTCCCTCCTGAGGCTAAAGAGAGGGAGGCCGGAATGCCCAGAGCAGCCTCCTTCCTGTCTCAGGATAAAAAGGATCTCAGGAACCCACTTTGTGTGGTAGGAGCTCCTAGTGGTGGGTTATAAACAACCCTCGGTTACTGGGATAGTCAAATTGCAACCATAATCCGTGACTCAGAGCAGTGAATGTGACATTGGTTAATTCTACTTTGAGGGCCTGACCACTGCTTCCCTGGAATTTTGCAGACCTTTGGAATTGGGGGCACTTACATGGTTGTCACTCACAAGCTTTCTCTGAGTTGGCCTCACCTGAGCACTAGAGAGTTGGTTGCAGAAGTGTCTTTCTGCAGTTTACCAAGCACTTTATGCAGAGAGCGAGAACTTCCGTTTTTTATTACTATCCTGTTAGTGTGCCCTAACTTTTTTCACCTCATAACACAAGCTGGCTGAAGCCTAGGATCAACACTGAGTGCTTTGAAAGAGAGCTGTTTGATTCCTGTTCACTGAATGCCGTTTCTTTCAGGGTAGATTTAAGGGCTCTGCCCTTAAAGTACATTGCTGTTGACCCTAGTTTCAGGGTTCAAGCCACCCCATGGGTTACCTTCAACAGATGAAAATTTTTCCTTGGCTACAGCAACATCCCTAATCCTGACCAGCCATGGAGAGGTTCGGTTCTTGCAAGGAAAATGAGTGAATGTGGGAATGGCTCACCACATTGGGAAAACAAAACTCACATCCTGCTGATGGTTGGCTGAGGACTGTCATGTCCACATACAAAGAAAAGCATGTGGCACAGTTTTAGGACAAAGGTGAGCAGAGATCCACCGTGGAAAGGGGCAAATTTTTCTTATAGAGAGAACATCCAAGGCGTGCCCCGGCGGTAAGCAGTACTGGCGGGTGACAGCAGGCACACGCATGGAGGCTTGCTTTCCCTCGCTCCTCGTCCCCACGCCCCGTCAGTCAGCTGGTGGTGCGCACCCCCTTAGTCATGCCCTGTTCAGTGAAGATGTTTGGAAGACGGAGATGGCCCTAAGCCATTTCTGGAGGGGTGAGGTAGACTCCCCAGCCTCTTTAGTAGGACATACAGCGTGGTATTTGGGACCATTGATGTAGGTTATTAGATCAGGGGAAGACTGTTCAGCAACAACACAACCTCAGGTGGTAATTTTTCTTGGGTGAAAAAGTGTGATTAACATTTTGAAAATTGAAGTCTTGGAGTACTTTAGTTTTAAAAACATGTCATTCCGGTTCTAGAATTTCAGAGTTCTGACTGATAGTCTGAGCAGTAGTACATCAGCTGTTGAATGAGGAAGACCAGCACATTGGCAGTGGTTTAAGAATGGACTAAAGTTTAGAACAGCCCACGTAATTCAACGTGGCTTTTGTTTGTGGTATCCAGAATACCTATCTATAGTTGGTAAGAATCATGGTGCCCACTTTTCTTAGAAAATGGCAGTAATTCCTCGGCCATCATTTTTTGACTAAATTTTTGTTGGGATTAAATGTGGTCTAGAGGAAAAGAGTGGGAAAAGGCAATAGCAGAGAAACATTGAAGAAAGGAGTTTTTCTTTTAATTGAAAAAATTTACATTTAATAGTTAGACCATGCTTTTTGTTCTTTCACATAGGTGTAGAGAGAAAGGTCGAAAGATACAACATCTGGGAGTCAAGCCAGAGGAGGCATATTGGTGGGGTTTTGGTTTGGTTTGGTTTTTATCAGTCCCTACCTTAGAGGGATTTATTAATTTGTCGTAGATTCATTCTCCTGAATTCCTTCATCTTCTTCATTCTCATACTAGAATTACTGAAAGATGGTTGTTTTTAATAGAGAAGAGGAGGGGTGTCTGCAGCTAGAATTGAGAGATTTATCTGCTGGGTTATGTTTGTAAGGCTTATCTACAGGTCACACCAGAGATATGTCTACGTAAATACACACATGCCGACACATAGTGTGTGCACACATGAATGCGTGTATTTTATATCCCTCCTTTGACAAATGATTCAAAAGGAGAGTACTTTTTGGGAGAGGAGATTAAAGCACAAAGGGATGTTAAGATCGATTTAGAAAGATTCTCCCATGTTACCAGGAAGAGCTTTGCTTTCTTAAAGGCACTAGAATTTAATTCAGAGACAGTTAAACTATTTAAATAAAACTAAAATTTCATCCCATTGTTAAGCCAGAGGAAGACTAATTTTCATTTTAACTGTCATACTTTTGATGTTAGGAGAAACCTCAGAGATACATAGTATAGCTCCCTCATTTCACGGATAAACTAGGATCCAGAGAAATAAAATGATTTAAATGTGCTTTTCAGAGTTGGTTTATTGCAGAACCAGGACTAGAACCCAGGCCAGTTCCTGCTGCTCCAGTCTTAGGTAGAGTTCTGGAGTCATGCCACAGGCTTTGAATGTCAGCTTTGCTGTTTTATTATGCACATTGTTTAATGCGATGTGCCTCAGTTTCCTCATCTGTAAAACAGATAACAGTACCTGGCTCTTGGGTATTGTGATTATTAAATAAGATAACATTGTTTAGTACATAGAGATTACTTAATAAATATTAAGTACCATTTTATTGTTGCTATCTAGTCTTCCTGCCTTAATTGGGGAACCCATTCACTCCACTTACTTACCAATTACTCCAGTTACTTACCGAGTGAAGTGATTCTTGCAGTAAAACTGATCTAAATAAACAGTGATGTGGTAGAAACAACCACACACTGATCTGGTCTTTACTTTGCTCTCAGAACAGGAATCCTATCAGGTATGGTTTATGGTGCAGGAGTATATTTGGTTTAGTCTTCCAGGCCCACCCAGCATGTCAGTGACAGAGAGAAGTGACAGTCAGGTTCCTGATTTAATCCTTGGACTGGACTTTGACACTAAAATGTTCCAAATAGATTTTGTGGCTTTTCACAGAGTAGTAGCCAAGATTTTTCTGTGAAATAAATTTGATCTTAAGTCAGCTGTTTTAATAAGTTACTAGGATATCCCCAAAATGTGGCTAAGTAACTTGCTTGTTGAAGAAAACGGGGTGTTCTGTGACTTCTTTATTTAATCCTCGGGAGTCAGCGTTGTCCTTATGACATCACATCAGATGAGTTAGGGGCATTGAATGGTGCCAAGCCAGTGTGAACTCTTAGAGGGGCATGGAGGCCATTTTATCATGCCCGTGTTGGATGTTTTCTCTCATCCCTCTATACTTGGCATCTGGGCAGGTGGACAAAGCAGACCTGTAACCAATCTTGACAACTAAATTAAGGAAGGTACTCTTGGGGACAGGAGGTATTTTATGATCTATTTAGGAATAAACCAAAGCAGAAAGTAGTTAGATTTGATTTTTTTATTAGCTCCTTTTTATTTATTTTGTCTCTAAAAATGATAGTATAGGCTTCCTGATGACTCACTCTATTTAGGAAAGAAAAAAGTAGCTGCAATATATTTTAATCTATTGAAGATTTTTAATGATCATAAAGCACTTTTTAACATAGGAAGGTATTGATTTGGAGAGGCTTTACTTTGCCAAATATGACAATCATGGTCAGAATCATTCTTATTACGCTGCTCGGCAATTCCAGCTTATGGAAGTGTGAAACCGTGTTTTAAAGATTTCATAACCCATAAGTTGAGCCAGGTGTCTTCTGAATTGTGTTATTGCAGAACATTTCCCATTAAACACTGGGTGTTTCTGTGTTACTTTTCTTTAATGGAGTTGAGATTCAGTGCCTCTTAAAGTTTGAATGCCACTCATAGACATTTCAGCATAAAGAACCCTCCAAAGTTTTTAGCTGTACATTGTCACCTTGAGAGACTCTTGTTTGATAGAAACTCTTTAATCTTTAGTAAAGGAGGAATTCCTCAATTCTGAGTTCTCTCACTTAACATGTTGCTGAGTACAGCATTACATGCTAAAGAAACTGGAATAATTTTGGTCAGGCTGGATAAACTTCTGGCAAGTCTTGTAACCTGTTTTTAGTTCCAGTAGGTGTAAACCCGGAGGGAAATGGTAGTCAGTATCTGCCTATATACATAGCTCTGTTAGAGTTTAAAGATGTTGCTTGTAACTTGTATGATTAAGATGGTTTTAGTTTTTAGGTATAGGCAGTGCTCACAAAGCTAGACTTTTCACAGCCACATCAGAGCAAACTAAAAGTTTCTTGATAACAGTTGGTAGGGCATTTGTTTAACCTTGCTTATAAATATCTTGCAAATTTTGCCTTTTAGTTTTATAAGTTGTACTCTTCAGCAGGCATCAATAGGATTGGGGTAGGGGGTTGTTTTCTTTTGGATATATGTTAAACCACCAAACCTGTTTGCTGGGAAATTCCTAGCACTACTGTGTAAAAGAAGTTTGCACAGTTGTTTATAGATTTTAGAGAATTCCAGCCTACTTAAAACCTCATGGAAATGAATTTGGAATATCATGAGGAAAAGAATAGCTCCAGATTTTTTTCACTGGTAGTTTCTAGAATAGTTAATGCACTTGTGACTTATTTGTTTAGGTAGAGAAATGGGAACTTTAAAAAAATTTTTTTCTTTCACTGAGGAGAGTCAAGGTACTGTGATTTTTTTTTTTTTTTAAACCTGGTTTGTTATTCCAAACATGATTTAACAGTTAAGACACAGTGCCTAAATGTAGGTCTAATTGTTCTCTAAGATACCACTTTGGGGCTAAAGCTAAAAAAAAAAAAAATGAGTTTTTATGTAACTTGAAAGAGCAAATATTCAATCTTGTAGAATTATGTATTTTAATACCTTATACCAAGTATCCCTGTGGAGGTCTTTGCAGTTGCCACCAGCTACCTGGGGAACAGAAGAAGTGGTCTCTGTATATTTAGCCAGCCTCCTATTAGAAAGACAGGAGTCAGCCTTCAAAAGTCTCCCTGCCCTCTTGCAGTGCCTGTGGGCACAAAGCTGAGTGGTTTCTGCTTAAGGGAAGAGAAAGCTGGTCCGTAGTTTGCAAAACCCACCTAACCTTTGCTAAGCATGAACCTCATTGCTTTCTCTTTAATGTTAGTGAAGCTGGGTGTCAGAAGGGTGCCAACCAGGATTTTGTTTGCTTTCTTCTAGATATGGGTTTGTGGAGTTTGATGATCTGCGAGATGCAGATGATGCTGTTTATGAACTGAATGGCAAAGACCTTTGTGGTGAGCGAGTAATTGTTGAGCATGCCCGCGGCCCGCGAAGAGATGGCAGTTACGGTTCTGGACGCAGTAAGCATTTAAAGGGCATTTGTATCAGTGACATGCCTCCGTTATTAAATGTTAATTTTTAAAGTAATTAATTAATTAATGTTACATTGAAATGTATTGATATTTAAGCCATTTGTTTTATAAATTTATGTATCTTTTTAAATGTAAAATTGCAAATAAACATCTTTAATAATGTTTAATTGTAATTAAATTAATGACATAAATTTCTTGTTTTAATACTTTATAATTATGTTTAATGATGTGTGTTTGTGTTGTTGTTTTTTTTCTCTGTAATGCAATTGTTTAACATAGATTTAACAAAGACCTCAATGTTTTAATTAAAAGAATCCTTTGAGGCTAAGATGACTGCCTGTTCCATTTGCTGACCTTGGGTTACCTTTCCATGCGTGGCTCTTTGAACCATTGTGGCCCTTGGCTGACCAAAAACAGGAAGCCATGTGACGACCGCAACCTTTCCCCATTAGACCTGGGTGGTGAGGATCCCAAGGGTTAGACACAGATGAGATTAAACTGAAATAGGTGCCTGAAAATCTTTTTTTCGTATAAAATGTTCACAAAAACTTTAATCACTGTGAGTAACACCAGTAACTGATTTAGTAATTTGGTTAGTTATTTCTAAATTGTTAAATTGTTGATAGTTTTTAAT
The DNA here is from genome assembly GCF_039906515.1 of Pseudorca crassidens. Lineage (NCBI taxonomy): Eukaryota > Metazoa > Chordata > Mammalia > Artiodactyla > Delphinidae > Pseudorca > Pseudorca crassidens. The sequence goes on along the minus strand of NC_090297.1, from coordinate 22,724,195 downwards.
TTATGCATGTTAATTTTAAATATAAATATTAATGAATATACATACTTACAACTTTGTAAATTAAATTAAATTTTCATGTTAGCTGATTGCTCCTTTTTAAATCTAGATTAGAATTAAGGGTGGGGGTAGAGTTAAAATATATACTCTTTGGGGTGGGGGTAGATGGTATATTTAAGGGGAATATGTGCTGTATCATTTTTTCTTTTTCCTCCACTGAAGTAATCTCATCTATTTGAACCTTCCAAAGGTGGATATGGTTATAGAAGAAGTGGCCGAGATAAATATGGCCCTCCTACCCGCACAGAATACAGACTTATTGTGGAGAATTTGTCAAGTCGGTGCAGCTGGCAAGACCTAAAGGTTTGGGCCCTGTTAACCTTCTGGGTTACAGTTGGGCAGGAGTTAAAGTTGAGTTAAGGAAAGAGGTTATTTTATGCAGGCCCAGGCACACAGAGAAAACTTTCCCAAAGCATTTGGAGATTTTCCAATTAAAGTTTCCATAGGAACACAAAAGACACTGGAATCTCACTGCTACTGTATGTTATGGGGCCAGCATGCTAAGGAAAACCTATGTTATGTGAAATTTTCCTCTGTAGAGAATGTTACAGAGAGGTAACAATGTAGTTTCTCCCTAATAAAAGAAAAAACTGCAGCCAGCAGTTTGCTGCAGTATTAGTGCAAGTTTGTGTCAGCTTCCATTGTAGAGCCACATTGGTGAAAATGACTATCTGACCCATGTTCTTTTCTAAGATTTGTTTTTCACTGAATATTTGTCCTGAAAGAGTTTTAATGTCAAAAAGTACAGTCCAGTGGTGTACTGGCCATGCAGTGTACTGATCACAGCTCGTTTTTTGAAAATGGTGTTGGTTTTTAATCTCAAAAGAGAAAAAACCTTATTGAGCGTGCCTTAACCTGGATGGTCTTAGGAGGGCAAATGTAAAGGTTGCTCAGAGTTTCCTATCTCACTTCTCATTTTTAGTCCATCATTAAACAAGTCATCTCTAGCAAAATGAGTGAGTATGTTTAGGTTCAGCAAAAAGTAGTAACTTATCAAAGCACTTTTACATCTTTTTTTTCTTTTTTTTTACATCTTTATTGGAGTACAGTTGCTTTACAATGGTGTGTTAGTTTCTGCTTTATAACAAAGTAAATCTTTTTTCTTTTTTTCATGTGCTGTCAACAGTCTTTAGCGAACAAAGATAAGATCCAGAAAACGTTAATTCGCACAGTTGGTCTTAGCAGAAGAGCTGAGACTAAAACATATGCTGGTATTTTTTCTAGTACACTGTGTTGGTTGTCAGTATTACAGCAGGCCCTTACTGAGTGTCTGCCAACAGGACTGTCCTCTCTGAAGGAATGACTCCAGTATTCTGAGAGTTAGGATTGAACATTATGGGTAGAAACTAGAAAGGCTTTCAAACTTGGGGTTAAAATGGAGCCCAGCCAACGCCCTCAGTTGGTTTTATACTTCTGTGTGTTTGGCAGTTTCCCTCTCAGCAAAGGAGAGGAGTCGAGCCAATTTCCCAGGAAGTCAAGGGAGCCTTCAGAGCAGGACTTTGGAGCTCACCTGCCTGGATGGAATCCCAGCTCTGTCACTTATCAGTTATTTTACTCCAGCAACTTACTTTCCTCTTGCACTTCATATTCCTCAACTATAAAATGGGAGAAATATTCATTTCTACTCAGAGTTATTGTGAGAAATGAATGCATTTTTATATAAAAAGCCTAGAATGGTTCCAGGCACAAATGCTAGCTATTAATCACGGAAATGCAAAAATAAAACTAATGTAAGGTGGTATATTGTTAGTTTTTAAAAATGTATAAATTCATAATACCCAGTGGTGGCGTTGAGTTGAAATTTATAGAGTAGTGGCATTGAGAATTGGTCGTTTTACCCATGGTGCGGGTGGTGCTAAGAATTTAGGTCCTGAAGTCTGGCTGCTTATGTTCAGACCCCAGCTCCTTCACTTACTACCTGAACGACCTTGAGCAGTTTGCTTAAATCTCTTGTATTTCACTTCCCTGTAAAATAGGGATAACGATTGTATCTACCTCATGTGGCTGTAAATAGGACTAAGTTAATTAAATCCTACCTATCATCCAGTGAACACTCAATATGTTAGCAGCTATTATTATTAATTTGGAAGTATGGCAATATCTCAACTTGCCCAGGACAGTCCCAGGTGTGGCATAACTTAATAGCATCTTCCTTTACTCTTAGATGTATCCCAGTTTGGATGATAAATTATATGGGCTCCCTGCCTTTTTCCCAGAGCGCCCATTCCTGCAAATAATTCAGCTGAAGTAAAGAAATTTTTGCATGAAGACGGTCATTGCTAGATTATGAATAATGGCCAAGGACTATATATAAAACCCAGAAGTCCCAGCAATTGGGAAACCCTCAGAAAAAGTATTGGACACACTAATTATGAAGAATGTAATGTATGTTAAGACATGTAAACATTTTATGATGCAGTGAGTAGAGGAATAGTATCAAATGGCATATAGTCAGTGTTTGTAACTTTGCAAAGAGGGAGAGGAAAGCAATAACAAAAATGAACTGCTATTGAATATTCATGTATTCATTCCACAACTGTTTATTATTGAGTATGTATTATATATAAACAACATGGGGAAATTGGCCACAAGACCCCAGATTTCATTTTCTTTTTAAACACTAATCACATCTTCTCTTATTTATATATCACTTCAGTATTTATCTGTCATGTTAGTTGTATTCTCTCATTGGGTTATATTAAGTCCTCAAAGAGAATGAGGAAAGAGGCTTACAGTAGTGAAGGGACATGGGTGGTCATTCCACTTCAAAGCCAGAGCTGGAAAATATTGTTCTGTTGTCTTTTTGTCTTTCGTAATCCATTTTTGAATTTGTTTACCTTTTACCTTAGATATTTATCCACAGCTATACATGTTTTCAATAAGGATTTATGATGAAATGCAAAAGACCAGAGTTAAATGTAGTAACTTGAGCTTCTAAAGCTCCTGTAAACAAAGAACTTGCCACTATAAAATTTGGGAAATGATAGTTAACTAAAAAATTTTATATTCAAACAAAACTATTTAAAGAAACAGTTAAATTATTTATTTATTATCTCTACTACCCACCTAATGCCTAACACTTCAGAGAACCTCAGTAAATGGTCGGTGTGTAGTTGGAAATACTTAAGAGTCAACTTCATTCTGAGGAAAGCTAGCATTTCTTCTAAAGGAAAGGGAAAACTTTCATTATGATGATGTTAGATATTTTCACAAAATGTGTCTTAACCTATTGGGGGATTTTGTTTTTCTTCAGGATTATATGCGTCAGGCGGGAGAAGTGACCTATGCAGATGCTCACAAGGGACGCAAAAATGAAGGGGTGATTGAATTTGTGTCTTACTCTGATATGAAAAGAGCTTTGGAAAAGTTAGATGGAACTGAAGTCAATGGCAGAAAAATCAGATTAGTTGAAGACAAGCCTGGTTCTAGACGACGCCGGTCCTACTCCAGGAGCCGGAGTCACTCAAGGTACTACTGATGTGTTGGCACTTGCTGTAAATTCATTAATGAGCACATAGATAATCCATTTTCATTCTTCTGTTGAAGTCTCAGTACCGTGGTTCCGTCTGGTCCAGTTACTCAGAACTTTGAACTGAACATTTATTTGTAAAACTCTTGAACTCTTTTGTCATGAGTACAAATAGAAGTAAAGTCCTTTCTCTGACGCAGGTATCAGTGACCTTCTCTCACGTTTCTTCTTGGGTCCCCTAAATCATACCATTACTGGGGGTGAACATGACAACTCACCCCTTGTTACTCTCCCAGATACTCCAGCTACTCAGGAGTGGAGACTTTGTCTTATTTGGTGGCTGTTCTGCAGATGGGCGAGGCATTTGTGAACAAGACGCACATGCTCTGTGCCCTCATGAAACTCAATCTAGTGGAGAAGATGGGCATTGAGCAAATAATTACCATTGTGATAAGTATGTCCAAGGGAAAGTACACGGCCCAACTCGTCCAGAGAGCTGGCAGAGGCTTCCCTAAGGACATGTCGTAGAAGCTGAGACCTAAAGGATGAGTTGGACATGGTGGGCAGAGAGGGGGGATAGTGCCTTTTTAGCAGAGAGAGCAGCGTATTTTGAAGGCCCTGTCGTGGGGAAGGAGGAAGCAGAGGAGCGTGGCTTGAGATGAGGCAGAGAAGAGCGAGATCCTGCTGAGCCACAGGCCAGGTTAAGGGTTTAAGAGTAGCGGGAAGTCATTAGTCTAAGCTTTTCAGGTTTTGTTGTTTAACTCTTTATTATGGAAAACAATACATAAAGCATTAGAGAAAATATGAACCTTGAGTCCCCTTACACTTATCACCCATCCAGCTTCAGTATCTTTTATTTTGCCAGTCTTATTTCATCACCCCCTCCTGCTTCATTGTTTGAAGGCAAATCTAGACATCCTGTCATTCTGCCTATAAAGTGGATATCTCTAACCTTTTATTTTATAAATTTATTTATTTATTTTATAAATTGATTGATTGATTTTTGGCTGCATTGGGTCTTCGTTGCTGTGCCTGGGCTTTCTTTAGTTGTATCATACAGGGGTTACTCTTCATTGCGGTGCACGGGCTTCTCATTTCGGTGGCTTCTCCTGTTGTGGAGCACGGGCTCTAGGCGCTTGGCCTTCAGTAGTTGAAGCACGCGGGCTCAGTAGTTGTGGCTCGTGGGCTCTAGAGCACGGGCTCAGCAGTTGTGGTACACAGGCTTAGTTGCTCCGCGGCATGTGGGATCTTCCCAGACCAGGGCTCGAACCCGTGTTCCCTGCATTGGCAGGCGGATTCTTAACCACTGCGCCACCAGGGAAGCCCTAACCTTTTAAATAAAATTATGAGGCCATACCACAGCAACACATCTGTATTCAACTTTCCCCAATTGCCTCAAATATGTATGTATTTTTGTAGTTTGTTCATATTAGAATCCCAACTAGGTGTACACATTGCAATCAGATGACATGTGTCTTAATTCTCCTTTTAATCATGGCTGCATCCTCCTTCACCCTCTTTTTATTTTCCATCCATTTAGTTGTGGAAGAAACGGTTTTCTGTTTTGCAGATCTTTGCATAGTTGAGATTTTGCAGATTGTGCTCTTCTCGTGATGTTTAACACACCCCTTTATCCTGCCCCTCGTGTTTTCCTATAAAGTCGTAGTTAGGTCTTGCGGGCATTTAGAGTAAGGCCAGTATTTTAGCAGGTGCTTTGTACCTCCTGTTGCAGCACTTGTGTGGTGTCTGGATGCCCCACTTTGAATGGTGATAACATGCATCCCTGTGAGCCGTCCATTATCCAGTTCTGCACCAGTTTCCACCTAATAGTGGAATTATTAACATCTGCTGATAATCGTTACCTCGAGCCATTCAGCTGTGGTTGTAGCATTCTGACTGTCTAGTTTTCTGTTCTTTGTGCATTTAAAGGCTGTAGTTCTATGAAGGATGATTTCCCTCTTCCACCCTTTTGCTACCACCCTAAAATAAATTTTTATAAGAAATGGAAAATAAAAATTGATACCTTTATTTACCAATTTCCAGTATATTGAATGTGCCCAGCAACACCCAAAGGTGGTGGTGAGGTTGCTTGTTTAGTATTATTTTGAATGAGTTCTTGGATCTTTGCATATTTAATGTTTGGTCCATTGCAGTCAGTTTGTTTTTGCTCAAATTGTTCTGTCTTTGGTCATTGGGAGCCCTTCAGGTTGGCTTCTCTGTCTTTTGGTTTTGTTTGATTTTTCTGTGACTGTGCTTTACTAAATATTTCCCCAAATTTTTTATTGCAGCATTTTCAAACATAAAATGTTGAAAGAATAGTTCATAAACACTCATATGCTCTCCTTATAGCTTCAACAGTTACTAAAATTCTGCCTTTCTCTCTGTATATTTATAGACACGCCCTATACATAAATAAATGTAGCATTTGAAGGGAGATTGTGGAGAGTGACACTTCACCCCCAAATACTTCAGCATGTATCTCCAAGAATGCAGATAAGCACAATTCTGTCTTCCAACCTAAGAACATTAACAGTGATCCCGTGAAGTCATCTAGCGTCCAGGCCGTATTCAGATTTCCCCAGTTGTTCATGGCTGTCCTTAGAGCTGTGTTTTCTCCTGGCCAGGATCCATCCAGTCATGTATTGCAAGGGGTTATTGGGTCTCTTCAGTCTGAAGCAGTCCCCCGCCTCATCCCCCCACCCCACCCCATGACAATTACTTTTCTTAGCTTTTTTTTTTTTTTAAATACTGTCCCACATTCTGAATTTATGTTTCCTCTTTGTATTGTTGTACTTTATCCCCTGAGCTTCTATAAACTGGAAGTTAGGTCTAGAGAGGTGTGGTTGAGACGCAGATGAAACATTCTGAGCAAGAGTTCTTTCATAGATGATAGTGCCCAGGAATCTGTGAAAGTCTCTTTCCATCATGATGAGAGGCTCCGTCTTTGCCTTTCCTGCCCTGCACCTGGAATTGGTCGTTTTCCCCAAGGGTTGCTTTTGGAAGGAAACGACAGAGTCCACAGTCTCGGCTTATTAGAGACTCTTTAATCTTGGAGGGTACAGTGGACCCTTGAACAAGCGGGGTTGGGGCGCCAGCCCTGCTCATCCGCAGTGCCCACACCTGTGGATTCAGCCAGCCACAGATCGTGAGGTACTGTAGTGCGTATCTGTCGAAAAAACCCTGTGTGTAAGTGGCCCCAGGCAGTTCAGACCCATGTTGTTCAAGAGTCAGCTGTATTTTTAAAACAGCTCTCTGGTCTCAGTTGAATAAATAAGTGAAGGGCAAAAGTGTATGCAGGAAGACTGGCTAGGGGGCTGCTGCGGAACCAGGGAGAGTGGTGGTGGCTTGCTGGGGGGCAGCCGAGGTGGATGAACTGGAGAAGGTTGAGAGGAGATTCAGTAGTGCAGAAGAGGGTGAGGCAGAGAGGGGAGTCGAGGGTGGCTGTGGCTCCTCGTGTGAGGAACTGGTGAATAACAGTGGCAGCGGTGGGAATAAGGAAGGAACCCAGCAAACAGAACAGGTCTGGGGGGCAGTGGGTTCAGGAATGGAGGCACTATGAGTTTCAGGCAGGCCATCCAGGCGGAGTGTTTGCGGGTGACTGGATCTCTGGGCCCAGAGCACAGGAGAGAGTTCTCTTTCAGCTTTGTGCCTGGACACAGCCAGGGCCATGCATATTTTTTGATAGAAAGGATGTCTGAATTGACTCTTTTCAGCCAGCGTTTTGTCAGCAGGTATTAAAAACAAAAAAAACTTTCTCCCCTAGATCTCGCTCTCGAAGCAGACATTCTCGTAAGAGCAGAAGCCGAAGCGGCAGCAGCAAAAGCAGTCATTCTAAGAGTAGATCCCGATCCAGGTAGGTCTTCCTGGTATTCACGCAGGGCCCACGTGTACCGTTTCCCACTTTGGTGTTAATGGTGTTCCCAGTCTTCCCTCACCCCAGGATGCCCAGCTCTGGACTGGAGTCTCGGGGGTTCAGAAAGCAGTCCTTGGCCAGCACAAGCCGGGCTTTGTATTGTGGGGCACAGCTCCACACATAGCTTTAGTCTGTTCTTCTCATGAGCAGCCTGAAAGTACGAAGTCACATGCGGCTTCGCCGTCCCCGTGTCTCCCCAGATCAGGCTCCCGTTCCCGGAGCAAGAGCCGCAGCCGCAGCCAGAGCCGCAGCCGCAGCAAGAAGGACAAGAGCCGGAGCCCCAGCAAGGACCAGAGCCGGAGCCGCAGCCGCAGCGCCGACAAGCGCCGCAGCAAGAGCAAGGACCAGGCCGAGGAGAAGGTCCAGAACAGCGACAGCACCGGCAAGTCCAAGAGCCGCAGCCCCAGCAGGCAGAAAAGCAAGAGCAAAAGCAGAAGCCGCAGTCAGGAGAGGGGCGCGCAGGAGAAGCGGGGCAGCGTGAGCAGGAGCCGGAGCCAGGAGAAGAGCCTGCGCAAGAGCCGCAGCCGCAGCCGCAGCAAAGGAGGCAGCCGCAGCCGCAGCCGCAGCAAAAGCAAGGACAAGAGGAAGGGGAGGAAGAGAAGCAGGGAGGAGAGCCGCAGCCGCAGCCGCAGCCACAGCCGCAGCAAGAGCGAGAGGAGCAGGAAGCGAGGCGGCAAGCGAGACAGCAAGTCGGGCAGCAGCAAGAAGAAGAAGAAGGAAGACGCCGACCGCTCCCAGTCCAGATCGCGATCCCGCTCGGGCTCGAAGGAGCGGGAACACACCAAGTCTGAGTCTGGCCAGAGGGAAGGCCGAGGGGAGAGTGAGGATGCTGGCGCCAATCAGGAGACCCGGTCCAGGTCGAGGTCCAATTCCAAATCAAAACCAAACCTCCCGTCAGAATCACGCTCCAGATCAAAGTCCGCGTCAAAAACCCGATCCCGGTCCAAGTCTAGATCCAGGTCTGCGTCCAGATCGCGCTCCCGGTCTAGATCCAGGTCGCACTCGAGGTCCTAACTGGCTGCGACCACAGCTGGAACTACCCGAGAAGTCTTTTGTACATGTTCGGTAGCCGTAGCGCAAGTGATTGAAGTAGAACATATGCCACTGCTGTACAGTTTTAACTCCCTAATGGTGTGTCTACAATTGTTAAGTCTAAGCGCTTCCTCTCCGTAAAGCCTCCTGGCGTCAGGCCTTCCTGCTTGACTGAAAGCAGTCTTCTCTTTGAAAACCCCCTTTACTCACGGCCCACAGTAGAATATCCAAAATGCCTTGGCTTTGAGGCCTGGCCTTTCCTACAGGGAGCTCAGTACCTGGATGTCTTTAAGGCTGGAATGATGACATAGGTAGGTATGGTGAGTTCAACCATTTTGCCCTTGAATTGATGCCCTTTGATGTATGCCATTTAGTGAAAGTGCTAAGTCTTAAGTTTCCTACCACTTTGGTTTCATATTTTTGGACTTAACAAAGTTGTGAATAGCACAGTCGAGGAAAATTGATACCTGCAGTAACCCATAGGAAGTGAACTGTAGAGTTCCATATTCTGGTATTGTGATTATATTGTTTTATATTAAAAAAGAAAAGAAAAGAATTTTTTTTAATTTTATTTTTCCCCGTCTTGCAAAGTATAGTGACCCCTGTTTCCATTAAATTTGAATAAAGACTATTTTTGCTTGACAAAATTTCATGGTGCTTGAATTGATGTTGCATTTCCTGATCTATCTTGCTATCTTTTTCTTAGCATAAAAAGTTCATGGTATAATGGCTGTTTTGTTCCTTGAGCTCACCCATGGGTAGGTAGCCAGCACTTTTCCTGGAGGGTTTTTCTCACCCAACAGAAAAAAGTCGAGTTTCTTAGGGGTTTATAAATCCTTCCTATCAAGACTCCTATGGCCAAGCTGATAAGTGAATCAATTTGGCAACTCAGAGCCTCACCAGATGAGCTCTTCACGAACAGAGTTCTTTCTTCTGTGCTGATTGTTGAATGTCTTGCCATGATGAATCTGAAGTGTAGGATACCTCATCGCCTTAGAATTTGGATTAATCAAAACCAGGAAGAAAAACCATTCAGGATTACCCTTGTCCCACTCACTCTCCGCGTTACTTGTCTGACCTGTCTCTATAGGAGGTTCCAGAGATAGAGTGGTTCTGATCTGGTCTCCACCGTTGAGGGACTGTAGAGAGGCATTGATCAGAGCAGGAGGGAAGCTGGAGGGCCTGTGTGGCAGGCTGTGACAAGCTTGGGAGGAGAGAGAGCCCCTTTCCAGACTGCTGCCTGTGGACGTACTGGGGGCTGTTCCTAGATTTAAAATGCTGTCCTGTTGCCTTCTATGGACCATACCCTGTACAACATGCTGGGAAGACACAGTCAGTGTTTTTTGCCCTCCTGGAGTTTGTGATCTGGTTGCAAATGATAAACACCACTGGGGTAAAGCGGGCATTCAGAGAAGGGAGTTGGAACTTCATCTGGGTTTAGAGACATCTCGGAGGAGACAACACTTAGGCTGACCCTTTGGAGATGTTGGGGTGGGAGGCCTTCCTGTTGAAAGAAACATCTGCGGAGCAAAGCCACGGAGCTGGGAAAGCACCGGGCATGGGCGCTCAAGGAACGTGGACTTTGATAATGGGGAATGAGAAGCAAGTTTGGCCAAGTGGATCACGTTAGAGAACTTTAAATACGAGGAGGAGGAATTTGGCCCTTGAGTTACGGAGAAGATACTTGAATAGAGGATCGGGTTGTAGAGCTGTGGAAGGTGGACTGACGGTAAGTGATGTGAGAGATCGGATGCAGGGAGACCAGCAGTAAGTGCAGGTGCTCTGGGGCCTGAACAGAGGCAGTAACAGGAGGGAACAAGAAAGATCAGCAGGTGACCTGGGGAAAGGAACTGTCAGAGGTGATCAAGATGGTGACACCTTTCTGAGGAATGGGGAAGATGAGGGAGAGAGGGTTCAGTTGGGGAAACTTGGCATTTAAGGAACAGACAGAAGCCAGACCAAGAAACCTCACTTCACCTCCCTGGAGCTTTCCCTGCGTTCTTGTGTCATGGTGACAAGGTGATAACTCCAACCAGTAGAATTCCCATGGCCTCAGATCTTAGGTTGGTCTCCAGTAGGTGACAAGAATTCAACGTTCCCTAATTTTATCCCTGTAAGGATGGGAACGTTTCTTGGTTTTGTTGTTTTTTCCAAGTTTAAAATTTTTTCAGCCTTTTTTTTTTAAGCCTTTTTTTTTTTTTTTAATCTTGGCTGTGCCACATGACTTGCAGGGATCTCAGTTCCCCAACCAGGGACTGAATCTGGGCCACGTCAGTGAACGTGCCGAATCCTAACCACTAGGCCACCGGGGACTCCCTTAAGCCTAGTTTTTAAAAATTCACCTTAATTTCACACTTTATTTTCCCAAATTCTCTTCCAAGCATTGTTCCTATTCATTCATATTTTAGACAATTGTGTTTACATAATTTAATAAACTTTGTCAATATCACAAGCATTGGAACGTTCTCATTAAATGTTTAAGGCACATTAATTCTAACTGATGAACTTATTATTAGCACACGTCATCCCTAAGTATAATGGTATAGAAGTTCCATGTGTACATAGAATGCATTTGCAGTCATTTTTCTCCCAGCAATTTTAAAATTCATTTATATTTACTTAAATTCTGAGTGAAAAGAGATAAAAGCAAGAGAGACGAAAACTCATCTGTTGAGTTCCAAACATGTGCCAGGGATTAGAACTTTCAGAATCATTTTGCATCTTGTTCTCAGCACCATCCTGGGATCAGTATTGTTAGGCTCAGTCACAGACGAAGAGACTCTGGCGTGATGTCCACCCACCCCCAACAGTGTTAGGTTAACATTAGTGCCTTCTGTGGGCCAAGCAATGTTCTAAGGCACTGAGAATAGAATATGAACAAGACAGGGAAGGCCCCCCTTCTCAAGAAACATACATTGCTTTTAAGACTGGGATCGTAGGGCTTGGCCCATGATGGTCTCAGTACTGAGTGTCTTCTGTGGGCCAGTGTTCACTGGCTGGCAAGTCACTGCAAACAAACAGACCCTCCTGCCACCCCTTAGGAAAAGTTTTCTAAATGCAGCATGTTCTTGACTGCATTGTTGCCCCATGACAACAAATTGAGCCGAGGGTAGCAGTAACGTTTGAGACTAAAGTTGGGTAATGCCTGTCTCTCCCCCCCACCCACCCGTGGTCCAGTGGAAGAAAGATCTTGGGAAGCTGAAAGAGGAAGACCCTAAGTTTGATTAATTCACCTACCAGCATCTATGAGCTAGGTGTTTTAAAGTGAACTATGTAATAATGCACATAAAAGCTGAAGACAAAAGTTCAGGGAGGAGAAGCGGTTCGCCCAAAGTAGCACATTAGTGCGAAAATGCATCTCTAGATTTTTCTTTCTTTTTGTAAATTTTTATCATTTGTGATACAGTTACAAGAAGACATTTGCTTGAAGTCGCAACAGCCAGGATTTGAGCTCAGGTTCAAGTCGAGCAGGGTTTCTACAAGAATCTGCTTTCCTTAAAAATTTCTAAGTTGCTGCAGGACAATGCCACGAGCCCACTGCTGTGATTACATTTTAATTGCTTTGTCATTTCATCAGTACTCAAAGGCCTGCCAGGGAGTGCCCACTTGGCCAAGCCCAGGTCATCATCCCAGATTCTAGATGCCAAAGAGCGATGAGAAGGAGGATGGCTCATTTTAGCTTCTACAGTGGGAAGCAGTGCATTAATGCCCACAAAAATGCACTCAATAAGGAATTTCCCCCAAAACAGGAAGCAGCCAAAGAAATACAAATGCCCACTATAATTCAACAGGATGCTCAAAATTCACAAGTACCCTTCTTTCCATACTTAACCTTCCTCACCTCCCTCCCAAAAAGAGTGAAAGACAAAGTAGGAACAGAGAACAACAGAAAACAGTAACAAATGTAGATAAACTACATCAGTAATCACTTCAAATGTCAATGTTCTAAATAAAAGACTGGCTGTTGGTGGATTTAAAAACAAGACCCAACTATATGTTGTCTTTATATTTAAAATGGGTTTCTTGGGAATTCCCTGGCAGTCCAGTGGTTAGGACTTGGCACTTTCACTGCAAGGGCCCGGGTTCAATCCCTGATTGGGGAACTAAGATCCCACAAGCTGCGCAGTGTGGCCAAAAAAAAAAAGGCGGTGGGGGTGGGGGGGAGGGTTCTTGCAGATATAGTAAAAGTAAAGGTATAGAGGAAGATATCATGGTAACACTAATCAAAAGAAAGCTGGAGTAGGTACATTTCAGACAAAGCAGACCTAAGAGCAAGGAAAATTATCAAGGATAAAGAAAGGCACTACATAACGATAAAGAGGTCAGTTCTCCAAGAAGATATGACTAACGTATATGCACCTAACAACAAAGTATTGAATATATGAGGCAAAAACAGAACTGTGAGGAGAAAGAGACAAATCCCCTTTACAGTTGAAGACTTCAGTATCTCTATCAGCAACCGACAGGTCCAGCAGGCAGAAAAATCAGGAAGGACATCATTGAACTGAACAGTGCCATCAAGACTGGATCTCATTGACCGTGCTAACATCATGCTAAGTATGCTCTCAGACGACAATGGAGTTAATCTAGAAAAATCAGCAGAAAGCTGGAAAATCCCAAAGTACTTGGAGATTAAACAACACACTTCTAAATGACACATGGATCAAAGAAGTCTCAAGAGAAATATTTTTGAGCTAAATGAGACTATAACTTATCAAAATTTGTGGGATGCAGCAAAAGCAGTCCTTAGAGGGAAATTTATAGCATTAAATGCATCTATTAGAACAGAAGAGCTGAAAATCAATCATCTAAACTTCTGCTTCAGGGAACTAGAAAAAGCAAAATTAAGTCTAAAGTAAGCAGAGGAAAGAAAAATTAGAGCAGAAATCAATGAAATTAAAAGCAGGAAATCAACAGGAAACAAAAAGGTAAAGCAGGAAACAAAATCAACAAAACCAGGCTTCCCTGGTGGCGCAGTGGTTGGGGGTCTGCCTGCTGATGCAGGGGACACGGGTTCATGCCCTGGTCTGGGAGGATCCCGCGTGCCGCAGAGCGGCTGGGCCCGTGAGCCATGGCCGCTGAGCCTGCGCGTCCGGAGCCTGTGCTCTGCAGTGGGAGAGGCCACAACAGTGAGAGGCCCATGTGCCGCAACAACAACAACAAAAATCAACAAAACCAAAAGCTGAGTCTTTGAGAAAGCTGATAAAACTTCTACCTAGGCTAACCAATAAAAAAAGAAGACACAATTACGAATATCAGAAACACAGATTTGATCAGCTCCAGATGGGGGACTAGGAGGACATGGAGCTCACCTCTCCCTGCGAACACATCAAATAAATATCTACATGTGGAACAATTCTCACTGAAAACTGACCAGAGAACTCCTATACAAGCGAAGTTGCAAGAAAGATTTCCACGTAACCAGGTAGGACAGACAGAAGGCATAGGTTCAGGACCTCCAGCCCTCAGAGGGATCTGAAAGGAAGAGAAGTCCACAAGGGTGGACCCTCATCCTGGGGAGAAAGCAGGCTGAGTCACAGACTGGATAGCCCAGTCTGGAGTCCTACAGGGAGGAGACAAGCCCCCTTGGCTACTGGGAGGACTGCAAGGACAGAAGGGCTAGAGAAGCCTAGACTCTACTCATGAAGAGTGCATGGGTGCTGGCTTGCCAACAGTCAGAACAGACAGACTCTGCACTGGCAGCTGCCACCTTGCCACATTCCCCAATCCAAGCAGGGCAAACACCCCAGCCCTGCTCACTCCACACCACAGTTTGGTGCACGATCTGAGCCAGCTGGACCCTGGGAAAGGATTCAGAGACAGCTTGGGGGCCTGGGGTGTGGTCTGGGTGGGGTGACATAGGCCACAGTCAGTGCTTACTCCTGTGACAGCACCACAGGAGACACTGCAACCAGCATGCCACATTCAGTCTCCCAACCTAGTGAACCCTGCTCACTCCACACCACAGCTTGGTGCTGGATCTAGGGCAGACAGGTCCTGGGAAAGGACCGCCACAGAGGCAACCGAGCTCTCTGGCAGCAGCACGAACACCTTGATTCCTACAACCACAATGCCCTGACTGCCAGCCTAGCTAACACTCCAGCCCTGCCCACTCCACGCCACAGCCTTGCACTAGATCTGGAACAACAACGACAGGGGAAGAAAAGGGCAGCAACAGCCATGGAGCAGAGAGGAAGTCCTGCCTCTCACCCTGCACAGGCTTTAGATCCTCCAACACCAAACACACCCCCTATCAGCCAGCAAACCTGAGGAAAGACGTGGCTGGCATCCATATCAAAACCAGCCCTCGGGGCTTCCCTGGTGGCGCAGTGGTTGAGAGTTCGCCTGCCAATGCAGCGGACACGGGTTTGTGCCCCGGTCTGGGAGGATCCCACATGCCGCAGAGCGGCTGGGCCCGTGAGCCATGGCTGCTGAGCCCGCGTGTCCGGAGCCTGTGCTCCGCAACGGGAGAGGCCACAACAGTGAGAGCCCCATGTACCAAAAAAAAAAAAACAAAAAACAAAAACCCAGCCCTTGCACCAAAGATATTGGACACACACTGTCCACACAGGGATATTCCCACACAAAAACACCCCTTCAAGACCACACTAGATATCTTGTTTCTCCTAAATTCACGGAGACAGAGAAAGTTAAGTAAAAGAAAAGGCAGAAGAACTATTCCCAATTAAAAGAACAAAAGAAATATCCTGAAAGAACAAACAGTGGAATAAAGCTCACCAGTCTACTAGACCCTGAGTTCAAAAAGGTGGTAATAAAAGTGTTAACTGAATGAAGAAAGATTATTGATATCAATGCAGAGCACTGTATCAAGGAACTAGAACTACAAAGATGAACCAATCAAAACATAATTCAATTTCTGAGATAAAAAGCAATCTAGAAGTAATGAATAGCCAACTAAATGACAAAGAAAAATAAATATGTGACCTGGAAGACAGAATAATAGAAATCACCCAATCAAAACAGCAGACAGAAAGAAAAATGGCAAAAACTAAATGAAAGCAACATACAAGATCTATGGAATAATAGAAAACGTGCCAACCTATGCATAATAGGGGTTCTAGAAGAAGAGAGAGAAAAGGGGGTCATAAAGGTATTTGAAGAAATTATGGCTGAAAACTTCCCAAACCCAAAGAAGGAAACAGATATCCAGGTACAGGAAGCAGGGAGGGTCCCAAACAAGATGAACCCAAACAGTCCCACACCAAGACATATAATTAAAATGGCAAAAGTTAAAGAGAGAATTCTAAAGGCAGCAAGAGAAAAAGAGTCATTTACAAAGGAACCCTCATAAGGCTATCATCTGATTTCTCTGCAGAAATTTTGAAGGCAAGAAGGGAGGGGCATGATATATTTAAGTCCTAAAAGGGAAAAACCTGCAATCTAGGATACTCAGCAAGATTATCATTTAGAATAGAAGGAGAGAAAGAATTTCTCAGACAAGCAAAATCTAAAAGAACTCAGCAATACTAAACCTACCCTAAAAGAAATATTGAAGGGTCTTCTCTAGATGGAAAAGAAGCAAGAATCTGTAGGAAAAATCCCAATAGGGAAGGAAATATATAGTAAGGATTGAAGGTCACTTAATAAGCCAGTATGTAGATTAAAAAAAAATTATAAAACTTCAATAAACAGTAAAAATATAAGCATGAAGATGTAAAAATAGGACATCAAAGATCACAAAATGTGGAGAAGGGGAATTAAAAATGTATATCTTTTAGAATATGTTTGATCTTGAATGACTATCAGTTTAAAGCAAGTAGACATAGTTATGCATCAACATACATGAACCCCATGGTAATCACAAATCAAAAACAAATAATAGATTCACAAAAACCAAAAAGAAAGGAAGTCAAGCATACTACAAAAGAAAATCATCAACCCACAAAAGGAAAAAAAAAGGAAGAAATGAACAAAGAAGAACTACAAAAACAACTGAAAAACAAGGAAATAAAATGGCAATAAGTACATACATATCAATAATACTTCAAAGGTCAATGGACTAAATGCTCCTATCAAAAGACATAGAGTGGCTGATTGGATTTAAAAGAAAGAAAAAAAAAAACAACTCAAGAACCTGCAATATGTTGCCTGTGAGACACTCACTTCAGGGCAAAAGACACACAGGACTGAAAGTGAGGAGATGGAAAAAGACATTTTATGCAAATGGAAATGACAAGAAAGTGGAGGTAGCAACACTCATATCAGACAAAATATACTTTTTTTTCGGTGGGGGAGGTACACAGGTCTTTCACTGTTATGGCCTCTCCCATTGTGGAGCACAGGCTCCAGACGCGCAGGCTCAGCGGCCATGGTTCACGGGCCCAGCCACTCTGCGGCATGTGGGATCTTCCCGGACTGGGGCATGAACCCGTGTCCCCTGCATCGGCAGGCAGACTCTCAACCACTGCACCACCAGGGAAGCCCCAAAATATACTATTTAAAAAGGCCATAATGAAAGACAAAGAAGGGCACTATATTATGATAAAGGGATCAATACAAGAAGAGTATATTACACTCATTAACATATACACTCCAGATATAGCAGCACCTAAATATATAAAGCAAATACTAAGAGACATATAGGGAGAAATTGACAATAATATAATAATAGTAGGAGATTTTAATACCCCACTGACATCAATGGACAAGTCATCCAGACAAAAAATCAATAAGGCAACAGATATCTTAAATGACACAACAGACCAGTTGGACTTAACTGACATCTACAGGACACTACATCCAAAAAAGCAGAATACACATTCTTTTCAAGCATGCATGGAACATTCTCTAGAATAGACCACATACTAGGTCAAAAAGCAATCCTCAACAAACTTAAGAAGATAGAAATTATATCAAGCATCTTTTCCAACCACAATGGTATGTAATTAGAAATCAACTACAGACAGAAAAAACTGGGAAAAGAACAATGTGCTACTTTTAAAAACCAGTGGGTCAATGATAAAATCAAAGAAGAAATCATAAAATGCCTCAAAACAAATGAAAATGAAAACACAACTTTACAAAATCTATGGGATGCAACAAAAGCAGTTCCAAGAGGGAAGCTCATACCAATACAGGCCTTCCTCAAGAAACAAGAAAAATCTCAAATAAACAACCTAACCTACCACCTAAAAGAATCAGAAAAAGAAGAACAAGCAAAGCCCAAAGTCAGCAGAAGAAAGGGAATAATAGAAATCAGAGAGAGGACTTCCCTGGTGTCACAGTGGTTAAGAATCCACCTGCCAATGCAGGGGACACAGGTTCAATCCCTGGTCCAGGAAGATCTCACATGCCATGGACCAACTAAGCCCATGCACCACAACTACTGAGCCTGCACTCTAGAGCTCACAAGCCAAACTACTGAGCTCTCATGCCACAACTACTGAAGCCTGTGCACCTAGAGCCTGTGCTCCGCAACAAGAGAAGGAGCCGCAATGAGAAGCCCGCTCACCACAACAAACACTAGCCCCCACTCGCTGCAACTAGAGAAAGCCCGCATGCAGCAATGAAGACCCAACACAGCCAAAAATAGATAAATAAATATTTTTAAAAATTAAAAATCAGAGAGAAAATAAATAAAAGAGAGATTAAAGAATAGAAAATATCAATAAAACCAAGAGCTGGTTTTTTGAAAAACTAAACAAAAAAATAAACAAATCTCTAGCCAGATTCACCAATAAGAAAAGAGAAAGGAGAAATAACAACTGATACCACAGAAGTACAAAAAAATCATAAGTGAATACTAGGAACAGTTATATGCCAACAAATTTGACAACCTAGAAGAAATGGACAAATTTCTAGAAACATACAGTCTGCCAAGACTGAGTCAAGAAGAAACAGACAATTTGAACTGACCGATCACTAGAAGTGAAATAGAATCTCAATAAAAATACTCCCTGCAAACAAAAGTCCAGGACTGGACAGCTTCACTGGGGAGTTCTACCAAACATATAATGAAGAAAGTATACCAATCCTTCTCAACTTATGACCAAAAACTGAAGAGAAAGGAACAGCCAAATTTATTCTGCAAGGCCACTATTACCCTGATACCAATACCCAGACAAAGACACTACCAAAAAGAGAAAATTATAAGCCAATATCTTTGGTGAATATAGGTACAAAAATCCTCAATAAACTATTAGCAAACCAAATCCAACATTACAGAAAATGGATCATGCACCATGATCACATTGAATTCATTCCAGGGTCACAAGGATGATTCAACATATGCAAATCAGTGTGATACACCATATTAACAAAAAGAAAGGCAAAAACCACAGGTTCATCTAAATAGACACAGAAAAAGCACTTCACAAAATTCAACATCCATTCATGATATAAAAGTCTCATCAAAGTGGGTATAGATGGAATATATCTCAACATAATAAAGGACATTTGCGACAAACCCACATTGAGCCAACATAGTACTCTACAGTGAAAAGCTGAAACCGTTCCAGCTAAATTAAGGAACAGGAAAAGGATGCCCACTCTCACCACTTCTATTTAACATAGTATTGGAAGTCTTGTCTGATAGCCATAGCAATCAGACAAGAAAAAATAAAAGTTATCCAAAATGTAAAGGAAGAGGTAAAACTGTCACTTTTTGCAGATGACATGATACTCTAGAGAACCCTAAAATCTCCACATAAAAACTATTAAAACTAATAAATGATTTCAGCAAGGTAGCAGGATACAAGATTAATATACAGAAATATGTTGCATTTCTATACAATAATAATGAAATATCAGAAAGAAAGATTAGATTAGATTTTAATTTGTTTTAATCCCATTTAAAATTGCATCAAAAAATACCTAGGAATAAATTTAACTAAGGAGGGGGAAAGCTATATACTAAAAACTGTAAAACATTGATAAAGGAAACTGAAGATGATTCAAAGAAATGGAAAGCTATCCCATGCTCTTGGATTAGAAGAAATAGTATTGTTAAAGTGGCCACCTACTACCCAAAGCAATCTACAGATTTAAGGCAATCCCTATCAAAATACCCATGACATTTTCCACAGCACTAGAAAAAATAATCCTAAAATTTAAATGGAACCATGAAAGACCCAGAATTGCCAAAGCAATCCTGAGAAAAAAGAATAAATCTGGAGATATAACCCTTCCAGACTTTAGTCTATACTACAAAACTACAATAATCAAAACAGCATGGTATTGACACAGAAACAGACATATAAATCAATGGACCAGAATAGAAAGCCCAGAAATAAACCCACCCACCTATGGGCAATTAACCTACAACAAAGGAGGCAAGAATGTACAATGGAGAAAAGACAGTCTTTTAAACAAGTGGTGCTGGGAAAGCTGGACAGCTACATTTAAAACAATGGAATTAGAACATTCCTTCACACCATATACACAAACTCAAAATGGTTTAAAGACCTAAGTGTAAGACATAATACCATAAAACTCCTAGAAGAGAACAAAGGCAAAATATTCACTGACATAAATTGTAGCAATATTTTCTTAGATCAGTCTCCCAAGGCAAAAGAAATAAAAGCAAAAATAAACAAACGGCAAATGGGACCTAATCAAACTTACGAGCATTTTCACAGCAAAGGAAACCACTGACAAAATTAAAAGACAACCTATGGACTGGGAGAAAATATTTGCAAACAATGAGACTAACAAGGGGTTAAAATCCAAAATATACAAACAGCTCATACAACTCAACATCAAAAAAAGAAAAAACACAATCGAAAAATGGACAGAAGACCTAAAAAGACATTTTTCCAAAGAAGACATACAGATGACTAACAAGCACAGGAAAAGATGCTCAATTTGCTTGGTCAATTTGAGATGCAAATCAAAACCACAGGAGGTATCACCTCACACCTGTCAGAACGGTTATCATCAAAAAATCTACAAATAATAAATGGTGGAGAGGATTCTCACTGTTGGTGGGAATGTAAATTGGTGCAGCCATTATGTAAAACATTATGAAGGTTCCTTAAAAAATAAAAATAGAACTTCCACATGATCCAGCAATTCCACTCCTGGGTACCTATCTGGAAAACTCTAATTCTAAAAGATACATGCACCCCAATGTTCATAGCAGCACTATTTACAATAGCCAAGACATTGAAGACAAGACATTGAACCCAAGTGCACATCAACAGATGATTGGCTTAAGAAGATGTGAAAAAATATATATATGTATATATAAAATGTGAAAAATATATATATGTATATATAAGATGTGAAAAAATATATATGTGTATGTATATATATATATATAATGGAATATTACTCAGCCATAAAAAAGAATGAATGAAATATTGCCATCTGCAGCAATGAGAATAGAACTAGAGAATATTATGCTTAGTGAAATAAGTCAGAGAGAGACAAATACTGTATGATATCACTTATATGTGGAATCTAAAAACTAATACAAATGAATCTACGTACAAAATAGAAACAGACTCAGAGACATAGAAAACAAACTTAATGGCTACCAAAGGGAAGAAGGAGGTAGGAGAGGGACAAATTAGCAGTATGGGATTAACTGACATAACCTACTATACATAAAATAAACAACAAAGATGTACTATATAGCACAGAAAATTATATCCAATATCTTATAATAACCTATAATGGGATATAATTTGAAAAAAAAAGAATCACTATGCTGTACATCTGAAACTAACACAGTATTGTAAATCAACTATACTTCAATTTTTTCTTAACTATACTTCAATTTAAAAAAAAAAAGAAAGAAATGAAAGGGGCCATTACTGCTGATCCCATGAGCATTAGAAGGATAATAAAGGAATATTATAAATAAATCTGTCCCCACAAATGTGATAATCTACATGAAATGGAACAATTTCTTGAAAAACACAATCTACCAAAACTAACAGAAATAGATAATCAAACAGGCCTATATCCATTAAAGAAACTGAATCTGGGAATTCCCTTGTGGTCCAGTGGTTAGGACTCGGCACTCTCACTGCTGGTGCCCGGGTTGGATCCCTGGTCGGGGAACTAAGATCCCGCAAGCCTCGTGGTGTGGCCAAAAAATAAAATAAAAATAAAACACTTGCTTAAATAAAACAAAAAATGTAGTGATAAAAAAAATTATTAAGAAATTGAATCAATAATAACTTTTCAAAAAAGGAAGCTTCAGGACCAGATGGTTCACTGGTGAATTACACCAAATATTTAAGAAGAAATTATACCACTTCTCAAAAATAGAAGCAGAGGGAATACTTCCTAACTTATTTTATGAAATCAGCACTGCCCCAATACCAAAACCAGACAAAGATATTACAAGGAAGGAAAACTACAGACCAGTATTCATGAACACGGATACAAATATCCTCAAGAAAATATTAGCAAATAGAATCCAATGATGTATTGAGTTGACCAAAAAGTCCACTCAGGTTTTTCCATAACAACTTACGAAAAACCTGAACGAACTTTTTGGCCAACCCAATATAAAAAGAATTATAGGGCTTCCCTGGTGGCGCAGCGGTTGAGAGTCCGCCTGCCGATGCGGCGGACACGGGTTCGTGCCCTGGTCTGGGAAGATCCCACATGCCACGGAGCGGCTGGGCCCGTGAGCCATGGCCACTGAGCCTGCACGTCCGGAGACTGTGCTCCACAACGGGAGAGGCCACAACAGTGAGAGGCCCGCGTACCGCAAAAAAAAAAAAAAAAAAAAAAAGAATTATACACCACGACCAGGTGGAATTTATTCCAGGTATGCAAGACTATTTCAACATTCAAAAAATCAATTAATGTAATTCATCACATGAACAGGCTAAAGAAAAAAATGACATGAACACATCAATAGATGCAGAAAAAGCATTTAACAAAATCCAATACTCAAGATAAAAAAACTCTCAGCAAACTAGGAATAGAGAGGAACTTCCTCAACTTGATAAAGAAACCTACAAAAGGCCTACAGCTAACATCATCCTTAACGGTGAGAAACCAAATGCTTTCCCCCTAAGATCAGCAACAAGGCAAGGATATCCCCCCTCAGCATTCCTATTCAACATCATACTAGAAGTCCCAGCTAATGCACTAAGAGAAGAATAAAAGGTACACAGATAGGGAAGGAAAAAAATTTTAATGGTCTTTATTTGCAAAAAACATGATCAACTTTGTAGAAAATCTCAAGAATGACAGAAAAACTCCTAAAACTAATAAGCAATTATAGCAAGTTTTCAGGATACAAGATCAATATACAAAGTCAATTGCTTTCCTGCGTACAGCAATGAAAAATTTGAATTTGAAATTAAAAACAATACCATTTACATTAGCACGCCCCCCAAAATGAAATACTTAGGTATGAAAGTAACAAAATGTGTACTTTCTCAGGTGAAAGAAATCAAAGAACAAAATAAATGGAGAGATATTCCATGCTCCTGGGTAGGAAGGCTCACTACTGTTAAAATGTCTGTTCTTTCCCACTTGAGCCATAGATTCAGCACAATCCCAGCAAGTTATTTTGTGGCTATTGTTACCAAACCAGGTTCGTTTTGCCGAGCACACAGCAAGCCAAAACGCTGACAGGCCGAGGTTTACCTGCAAGGCAGCCACGCGAGGAGATCGGAGGACAAACCTCCAATCCGCCTTCCCGAAGGTACTTATGAGATAAAGAATAGAAGCAGGGCACGGGGGGCGTGGGGAAAAGTGATTGGGAAAAGGTGCAGTAATTATCATTCTGCACAGGTGTAACTAGGCTATGGGCCTCAGCAAGTTTGGAGGGTGGAGTTTTCGGCCCTATGATGGCAAAAGGAGCCGCTCGCGCATGCCCAGTTAAAGGGTTGGGGAGTCCTATCCAGTCTTAACCAACTCAGCTGGAACTAGAAGCAGCTGACTCCAAGTTCCTAGACAATAACTCAGGCAAACATCTTACTGTGTAGGCTGTGTGCCACTTGGAGGACAGGCATGTCTTAAAACAACCTTGATTAGTGAAGGGAGGTGAAATGGATTAAACCCAGGAACGGCTTCAGTATCAACAAACTGATTTTAAAGTTTACATAGGGAAGCAGAAAACCCCGAGTAGCCAACGCAGTATTGTAGAAGAACAAAGTCAGAGGACTGATACTACCCACCTTCAAGACTTACCACATTCAAGACAGAGTTGTAGTGGCGACAGAATAGACAGAATAGATCAATGGAACATAATGGAGAGCCCAGAAATAGACCCACTGATCCTTGGCAAGGGAGCAAAGGCAATTGCACACAGAAAGGCTAGTCTGTTCAAAAGATGGTGCTGGAATACTGGACACCTACATGGAGAAAAATGAATCTAGACACAGATCTTACACTTCTCACAAAAACAATTAACTCAAAATGGATCTAGACCAAAATGTAAAACACAAAACTGCTACAAGATAACAGAGGAGAAAATCTAGGTGACTTTGGGTTTGGCATTGACTTTTTGGATAAAATGCTGATAGCACAATCCACAAAAGAAAAATTGATCAGCTGTACTTTATTAAAATTAAAAACTTCTCTGTGAAGGGCACTGTTAAAAGAGTGAAAGGCAAAGGATTCCCTGGTGGTGCAATGATTGAGAGTCCGCCTGCCGATGCAGGGGACACGGGTTCGTGCCCCGGTCCGGGAAGATCCCACATGCCGCAGAGCGGCTGGGCCCGTGAGCCATGGCCGCTGAGCCTGTGCGTCTGGAGCCTGTGCTCTGCAACGGGAGAGGCCACAACAGTGAGAGGCCCGCGTACCGCCAAAAAAAAAAAAAAAAAGATTGAAAGGCAAGTGACAGACTGAGAGAAAATATTTGCAAAACACATAGCTAATACAGGACTTAAACCCAAAATAAACAAGGAACTTAAGTCTCAATGATAAAAAAACCAGACAACCCAATTTAAAATAGGCAAAAATCTGAACAAGCACTTCAACGAAGAAGATATACAGATGGCAAATAAGCAGATGAAAAGTTGCTTAATACCATATGTCATCAGAGAATTGCAAATTAAGAAAACAATGAGATATCACTATACAGTTATTATTATAGAATGGCCAAAATCCAAAACCCTGACAGCACCAAATGCTGGCGAGAATGTGAAACCACAGGAATTCATTCATTGGTGGTGGGAATGCAAAATGGTGCAGCCTCTTTGGAAGATGGTTTGGCAGTTTCTTACAAAGCTAAACATACTTTTACCATCCAGCAATCATGCTCCTTGGCACTTATCCGAATGAGCTAAAAAATTATGTCCACACCGGGCTTCCCTGGTAGTGCAGTGGTTGAGAGTTTGCCTGCCAATGCAGGAGACATGGGTTCATGCCCGGGACTGGGAAGATCCCACATGCCGTGGAGTGGCTGGGCCCGTGAGCCATGGCCGCTGAGCCTGCGCATCTGGAGCCTGTGCTCCGCAACGGGAGAGGCCACAACAGTGAGAGGCCCACATACCGCAAAAAAAATAAAATAAAGAAAAAGATAAGGGAGGAGGAGGAGGAGGAGGAGGAGGTGGGGAGGGGGAGGGGAGGGGGAGGGGAGGGGAGGGGGAGGGGGAGAGGGGAGGGGAGGGGAGGGGAGGGGAGGGGAGGGGGAGAGGGGAGGGGGAAGAGGGGAAGGGGGAGGGGGGAGGGGGAAGAGGGGAAGGGGGAGGGGGGAGGGGGAGGGGGGAGGGGGAGGGGAGGGGGAGGGGAGGGGGAGGGGGAGGGGAGGGGAGGGGAGGGGAGGGGGGAGGGAGGAGGGGGAGGGGGGAGGGGGGAGGAGGGGTGGAGGGGGTGGAGGGGGGTGGAGGGGGTGGAGGGGGGTGGAGGGGGTGGAGGGGGGTGGAGGGGCAGGGGTGTGGAGGGGGTGTGGAGGGGGGTGTTGGGTCGGGTGGAGGGGTGTATGGGAACTCTGTAATTTCCACTCAACTTTTCTGTAAACCTATATAGTCTATTAATTTTTCTTTTAAGTAAAAGGGAGTCAACCTAATGTCTCCCGAGTATACAAAATCCCTCAGGTATTTCCCACTCTTCTAGGTCTTTTAGTAATCCCTTCTTGATATTCTGCAATCTATATTCTAAATTAGGGGTCAGCAAATACAGCCTGTGGGTCAAATCCGGCCTACCGCCTATCTATATGGCCCTTGGGCTAAGAATAATTTTTACATTTTTAAATGGCTGAAAAAAATCAAAAGATGTACTTCCTCGGCTGTCCAGTAGTTAAGACTCCATGCTTCCACTGCAGGGTGCATGGGTTCGATCCCTGGTCTGGGATCTAAGATCCCACATGCTGCGAAGCATGGCAAAAAAAGTCAAAAGAATATTTCATGAAAGTTACACAAATTCACATTTTAGGGCCCACTCTTGGCACCTAGATACGATCGCTCATTCGTTTATGAACTGTCTGTGGCAGCAGAGTTGAGTCACTGCAACAAAAATCGAGTAGTTCTCAAATCCTAAAATACTCGCTATGTGGCTCTTTTTTTGGGGGGGGGACGTTGAAGAGTTTTTATAGTTTTGTGTGGCTCTTTACAGAAAAAGTTTGCCGACTCCTGTACTAAATGACAAATTTAACCACAGCCAATATAAAATAATGAGGGGAAAGGAAAGAAAAGAAAATTATTTAAAATATAGAAATGGATGCACGACATATCCAAAAAGTAAACACAGGTACAGGCTGCGGTCCTATTTTATTATAACCAGTCAAAAGGTCTCGGTTGACTTTATTCTTCCCTCCTATGTATGGCATCTATTTTAATGCCATGCATAAGTAATACCTCAGTGAAGCTCATTTTTATTGTTGTTTTTGTTGTTTTTGTTTTTGTTTTTTGCGGTACGCAGGCCTCTTACTGTTGTGGCCTCTCCCATTGCGGAGCACAGGCTCCGGACGCGCAGGCTCAGTGGCCATGGCTCACGGGCCCAGCCGCATGTGGGATCTTCCCGGACCGGGGCACGAACCCGTGTCCCCTACATTGGCAGGCAGACTCTCAACCACTGCGCCACCAGGGAAGCCCGAAGCTGATTTTTAAAAGGAAGTTTCTGCAGGCCACCTGTTATCAAGCTACAAAACAATCATTATGTTCCTAGTGCATGAGGACGCCAGCAGGAGCTGGGGGACCTGCTTGGACGATGGGCGAGCATCCAGGCAATTCAGGACAGCCGGCAGCAGATTCCAACCTGCTGGTGGAGGGGGAATCTAGTTCCCTCAGGTTCGGTGAAAGGAGCATGGCACTGCCTCCCCAAGATGCTCTAAGATGGGGGACTCCCCCAAAGTAGAAGTGGGAGGCTGGGAGGAGGGCAGTCAAACAACCACAAATTTCTGCTACACATGTTCAAAATGCGGTGTCATGACCTGAGGAGGATTCAAAGATGAACCAGAGGTGAACCAGACACGGGACTTGTCTTCAAGAAGCTTCACAACCTAAGTGTCCATAAACAGATGAATGGATAAAGAAGATGTGGCATATATATACACACACACACACACAATATATATATATACATATATGTACAATGGAATACTACTCAGCCATAAAAAAGAACGAAATTTTGCCATTTGCAAGAACATGGGTGGACTTGGAGGGCATTATGCTAAGTGAAATAAGTCAGACAGAGAAAGACAAATACTGTATGATATCACTTATATGTGGAATCTAAAAAATACAATAAACTAGTGAATATAACAAAAAAGAAGCAGATTCACAGATAGAGAATAAACTAGTGGCTACCAGTGGGGACAGGGAAGGGGGAGGGGCAAAATGGGAGTAGAGGATTAAGAGGTACAAACTATTATGTATAAAATAAGCTACAAGAATGTATTGAAGAGCACAGAGAATATAGCCAATATTTTATAGTAACTATAAATGAAGTATAACCTTTAAAAATTGTGAATCACTATATTGTACACCTGTAACTTATACATCAACTACAGTTCAATAAAAAAAATTTTTTTTAAAAAGCTGCTTCACGAGTTACAGAAAGCCTCATTTTTAATGCTAAAATCCAAATTTAAATTAATCCAGCTTTGTTGCAGGAGTACCAGCTGTATGAGGCAAAAATCCCAGGACTTGAAATGTAGGACGTTTCATTTCACCACTAACATGCCAGGCAAATCAAAGCAAAGCGAAGCCACACAAGAAAAAAAAAGAAAAGAAAAAAGAAGCAAAGCACCTGCACCTCTTGGTGTGGACCTGCCGGGAGTGTGCATGTACAGGACTGCCCTTAGCAGCTTTTAACTGTAAGGGCCAAAAACTATAAACAGCCCAAAAGTCTTTTCAATAGGAAAATCAACAAGCCATGGCGCGTTTCTGTAACAGAGAACCGCGTGAATGAAAATGAACAAACTACAAACGCAGATGAATTTCAAAAACTAGAAAAGCCAGACACACGAGCACAACTTTAACTCCATGTATACAAACCTCTACAACAGGCCCAACTACACTGTAGCTCTTTTAAAAAAAACTAAACTATAGCATTAGGGGTCAGAAGAGTGTGTACTTTGGGGCGGAGGGAAGAGGGGGTGATTGTAAAGGGCCTTCTGGGGGCATCCCTGGTGGGGATCAGATGGGAGTTTGCTTTAGGAAAGTTTACAGAGCTGGACCTTCAGGTTTTATGCACATCCCTAGAGATGTGTTATATTCACAATGAAAGAGTTTTACCAAAAGGCAAGTGGAGACAATCGGGTCCTATGGGAATCAAAATTCCTAAGACAGAATACTGATCCTTAATTCACACTTTCCAGGAAACCAGAACCTGGGGATATTCCTAAGAAATGCAAATTAGAACAACCAGCAGGTACTGCATCCCACCTGGTATCTATTATGAAACCCAGGGCGGCTGGGCTGTGATTCTGAGTGGGCGCAGCCAGGATGTGGGGAATCACCGGGAACTGGGAGTGAACCTGGGATCCCCACTCCAGGGCATTCATCCTGAGGTGACAACTCAAAGAAAAGAGCTCCAAGTGCAAAGGTGTTTATACTGGTGTCATTTATAACAGGAAGACCGGTGGGAAGCATTCAAGCCCAACCACAGGGGACTCACCACACCCAGGGTCCTAAGTCCCCTCTGGGGCCATTCTGCAGCCCCCCAATTGATGAGCAATTCCCTCCCCCAGTCCTGAGTTTACTTCTATGAAAAATCTTACACAGGCTTGGATATCAAATATCATTCAGTGAATCACCTTTATTGGTAAGGCTCGAATTACTTGAAAAGAAATGAACAATTCATGACCACACACATCGGTGGCTGCAATGTGATGCTACCTTTGTCATTTAGCCGCCATTAAAGTTGACTGTGGGGTCTTTCAATGACCTTTTAGTCATCTTAATGTTTTTCCTCAAGCATCTCTTGGCAAGAAATCTGAAAAGTCTCTCAGAGGATCATCAGTGGTTCTTCCAAACCAGAAACTTGTGCCAGAGCCAACAATGTCACTGTCGCCTGGCGAGGGCTCCAGGCAGGGGCATCTTAGCCTGATGGCTGGAGGTGCTGGTGCCCCAGTGAAGAAACTCTGCCGGGACCTGTGACTATCTGAGGACATTTTCTTCTCCTCCTCTTCGCTATCTCTTCTTTACTAGAATATGATTTGGGACATAAGGCTCCTGGGAGATATCAGTAGGAGACCAAATGAATGATTTAATGCTGCCTCTGTGCCAGCCACAGGCCAGGCTCAGTGAAGGGGGTTACACATGTCAGGTCACCAGCCCTGTAAGGTCAGTATGTTGTCTGAATTTTACAGATAAGAACATGAGAGATTCTAGGAAGGGTGTGACTCTCACTACCTTCTTGCTGTGTGACCTTGGACAAGTGATTTAACCTCTCTGGGCCATAGTGTCCTCATCTGTAAAATGGAGGTAATAATTCATACCCCTATCTCCCAGCTCAGTGTGGAGGACTCTGAAGTCAGACAGATGTGGCCTGGCATTGTGCCATATGTTGTGACTGGGGGGCGGGGGGGGTCATTTCACCCCAGAACCTGGAAACAGGAAATAGTGCAGTACCTGCTACACCTGTAAGGGATGAGGTCAGTGGCCTCACACCGGCCTGGTTTAGTGCTCAGTGACTGAGTGGTTCCCTCCACCTCAAGTGCCTTTCCTTCCCCTTCGAAGCTCACCTTACAC
Source organism: Pseudorca crassidens (assembly GCF_039906515.1). Classification (NCBI taxonomy): domain Eukaryota; kingdom Metazoa; phylum Chordata; class Mammalia; order Artiodactyla; family Delphinidae; genus Pseudorca; species Pseudorca crassidens. The sequence goes on along the minus strand of NC_090297.1, from coordinate 22,694,656 downwards.
CAGCTCCTCCATTGGGGCTGCCTCCTCCGGTCCCCACCTCCCTGCTTGGAGCCTTGAGGCTGGGGAGGGAGGTGCGGGCACTGGGGAAGGGCACTGCAGCCAGCTACGTCCTCCTCTCCTCATCTGTAAAATGCGCGGTGAAGCTGCGCTGATGCGGATGCCCCTGGGGCGAGCTGCTCTCTGCACCCCCTGTGCAAGTGAGGTGAAGAGAGGCGGACAGGGCACTTGTAAGGGAGGGAGCGCCCTGGGCCTTCTGTCTCCTCTGCAGTGGGGAAATAGTCACCATAAACGTCAAAGGATGTGCGACCTCTCTGATGAAAAAGCCAACTTCTGCAGGCCTGGGCTGCATGCCCGAGCTAGGGACCCGGCTAGGCAAGCGAGGGGCTGGGCAGGAGCACAGCCAAGCCCCGGGCAAGTAGTCCAGGGCCAGAGTTTGGGCTGAGACCAGGCAGTCCTGGGGTCCTGCCCAGCTCTGTCGGTACCATTTCGTGTCTCCGAGCCGATTGTAGGGCGGGGACGGGCTAGTGATGCCCTCACTGGGCCGTTAGGACATCGCAGAGGCTCCCACGCCGGGTGAGTCTGACTCCACCCTCCGCCCCACGCCCTCACCCGGCTTCGTCCCCAACGGTCCAGCCACGCCCTTTCGTGTCCTCCCCCTCCCCTGACCTCCCCGGGCGGAATCCTTTATGTCGTAGGCAGCCTGCGGTTTGCAGGGAGCTCATCCGTGAGGACCGAAGCCCGGCGACCCCAGGTTCCCGATGAGGGCCCGAGGTGGACACCTGCGCGCCCAGGATCACCGCGTGGGGAGTCAGCGGAGAGGCGGGATTGGGCCCCCACTTCTCTGCTCCACGTGTGGCAGCGCCGGGACCCGCAGGGGTAGCCGGTGGCCTGGGTGCAGTGCCGGGACCTCGCCGCCAGGAGGCGCCCACACAGGCCCGCCGCATCCAGGCTTCCCGGAGCAGCCGGTCCAGCGGCTCCCCGGCTCCACTGCGGCGTCTCCTACATGTTTCTCATCTCCCCCCTGCCTGGGGCCTAGGTACCAAGCCTTCCGCACGGCTCGGAGGCAGAGGATCGCCCCCTAGAACTGGAGTCCTGCCTCACTGAGATGGTGGAGGGTGAACTGGGGTGCCTAGACTCATCATTAGGCTGTGTAACCTTGGACATGTCACTCACCCTCTCTGAGCCTGTTACTTTATTTTGACAATTTACAAAGCATTGCATTCAAGATCTCTGGATTCTGGCACTTGACCCCATGTTGCAGACAGAACTGGCACCAGTCCAGGGTTGCAGTGCAGGGGTGGGAGAAACTGGACCATATGATCTGAGAGCCTGAAGAGCCGCTGTCTGCAGGACTGGGGTGACTGATACGTAGATGGACAGAGAGTCCCCACTGGTCCCTGGCTCTTCTTGGCACAAAGGGTGGGAGGATGGCTGGCTGGGCGTGCTGCCATCCCCAAGGCTCCCCTGACCAAGGGGCCTGCCCTGCAGGAGTCTCGCCTTGAATCCCAGGCTCCAGAGGGGCCAGCCTCTGCTCCCTACCCCCACTACCGGTGGTGTGGAGCCACTGCCTCATCTGTAGTGTGATCTGTCACCAAATGGAGGTGCCACGTCCCTGCTGCTCCTGTGGCAAGAACTCCTAGCTGTCTCCCAATATCCACTTCCCAGCCTCCCTTAGAGCTGAGTGTGGCCATTTGCCCTGGGTCTGGGCTCTGCTCTAAATCACTTCCTTCTCTATCTTCCTTCACTCCTGTCTCTGAAAGAGGTGAGGAGGGCCCCAGGGGACTACGCAGGGATAAAGCAAGGGAACTGGGAGGGGTCAGGGTGGGAGGCGGCCAAAGCAGCTGGCTTCGGAGACTGAGCCATAGGACCTGGGAGGTAGGGGACTGCTGTTTAGAGATCCTTTTTCCCATGGCTGCCACGGGCCTCATCTCCCTCTGTAGGTGGTAAGTTTCCCAACCCTACTCTTGGGTCAGCCTCGAGCTCCACATCATGCCACTGCTCTTCCGTGCTCTCGGAGAAACAATTCAAGGTCCCATACTGACAGTTTGTAAAGTCCTTCCCAGGTAAATACAGGTCAAGCCACTCCTCTGCTTTAAAACCTCCCATGGCTCGCAGTGCCAGGGGCTTGAGCCCTACATCCTGAGTCTTGTGTTTGAGATGCTCTGCAGTCTGGCCCTGACCCCCTTTCATCCCATCCCCCGCTCCCCCTCTAGCGCCTGACCCCCTGTCCACTCCTCCAGGTTGGCTGCATGCTGCCTGGAATATCTTCCCGCTCTGCAGCCTGGAAAACTACCCTGACCCTGAGACCCAGCGGGAATACTCCCTTGTCCAATACTCCCTGCTGCCTGCCCCCCACCCCACATGGAATCAGCTGCTGCTTCCTCAGCTTTTGGTGGATGGTCTGTTTACCCCAACCCCTGAAGCATCTGGATGAGGCCAGGGCTGAGTCCTCTCTGGTCCCCAACAGCCAGCCCAGAGGAGGTGCTAAAGAGATACAATCGCTAGCCTCAGCTTCACATTTTATAGGTGCAAGAACCAGCTAAAGGCCAGAAAAACCCTAGCATGGGGCTCCATCCTCATTATAGCCCTTTGGAGCTGTTGCTACCATTGTCCCCATTTTGTAGAGGAGGAAACAAGAGCCATAAAGAGGTGAACTGACTTGGCTGCAGTCACAGGGCCAGTGGGAGGTTGTGTAGCATTGTGGTTAAAACCCGGTTCCATCCCCGGCTCTGCCATTGACCAGCTGTGTGACCAGTGGCAAGCCTGGACCTCACTGAACCTGTCTCTGTACGTGTGACATGGGGTGATAGTGGCGCCTCACTCTCGTGGCTGCCTTGCACACTTATGAAGGTAACGGGTATAAAGGGCCTGGTAGCCAGGGGGAGCTCGGCGTGATGGTGACATTCCTGCTGTTATCCCTCTGCCTAGGGGCTCAGGTGGGAGGCTGGCTTTGCTCTGTCCCCAGGAGGGTCTCAGCTCTCTGCCCTCCAAGTGTCACCCAGACTCTTCTCTGGGCTGCAGAGGGCAGTGGAGACGGGGAGCTCATTCTCCCTTAGTGGCCCAGAGACACACAGTGAGAAGCCCAGTTGCCCAGCTGAGAGCTTCCATGGGTTAGAGGAGATGGACTTGGGGTTTGTATCCCAGAATCCTCTGAGGGCCTGAGCCCCAGTGGGACCTGTGACTGTGGGGCTCGAAGCCCAGCTCTGCCATTTACCAGCTGGGTCACCCTGGTCGAGGTACCGCCCCTCTCGGGCCATTGGTTTCCATCCGTGTAAAATGGGGCATCAGCACCGGGCTTCTGGATTCTACCTGCCCATCGGTTCTCACTGAACTGGCACACCAACCCTTCCTGAGAAGGACATGTTACAGTGGCAGGGGCTGTGCAGGAGTGCTGTGATGTGGCCAAGGGCACCCAGCAAAGGACTGAGCAGCATAGTCAAACCTGGGGCCCAGAGCCAGGCTCTCGCCTCTGAGCCCGGGTTCTGAATTCTTACCGAGGTCCTGCTGCAGGGGAGCCACGCTGGCACAGGGCTATGATGGTTTTAGAAACCCCTGGGGCTTGGGCAGGAAATCCAGGGCAGCCCAGCCCCAGCCAGCTTGGCTGTTCCTAAAGTGAAGATGAGAGAAGACGGATTCCCAGGTCCTGCTGATCTATGGCCCCAGGGTGGGGCTGCGACATGCAGAAGGTGACAGCTGCTCCCTCCCTGTAGTGGCTTCTGGAAAGGACATGGAGCCTCAGTTAGGCAGGGACCTCAGGGACCTCACTGTGTCTGGTTCCCTGCCTTCACAGAGAAGCTTCCGGGCAGCATGCTGACCACCCTGGTCCCTAGGGGACAGCTCGTCCAGGCCCCTCCTGGTTCAGAAGTGAAGGGGTCCAGGTCACACAGAGGCCAGAGCACATTCAGGAAGGGATCAGTGTCCCAATATTGAGACACTGGCTGTCTACACACCTGCACATCCACAGGGCCAAACCACCAGAGGACGTCCCTCCGTGGAGGATCAGGGGGCACTAATCAGTCTGGCTGTGTGTCGGTGTTCAGGTCTCTTTACCTCTCTGAGCCTCATCTGTAAACTGGGCATAACATTGACCTCCCAGAGCCCTCAAGAGAATTAAAAGGGGTTATGACTAGGAAGGGGGACCCTTCTCTCCCCGATCACCCCAAATGACCAGGGAAGGTTTCTACAGCCCCCAAGCACTGCCCTGTGGGCCTGATACCCATGGTCAGAGGAGGGAGTGGCTGTTCAGTGGACATCCACTTTGTGCCGGATGCTGACCATGGGTACTCTAAGCTTGAAAACAACACTGGGAGTATCACTCCCTGCTCTTCCACAGATGGGAAAAGTCCTCTTTACCTCCTGCTGCCAGAGCCGGGGCTCCAGGGGTGGGAATTAGGAGGGGCTCCAGGGGTGGGGGAGTCGAGGGCCGGTTGTGGGCCAGTTGTGGGCAGGCACTGAGCTGGGCAAAGGGCTCCAGGGGTGAGCAAGACACGCCGAGTCCTGCCCTTCAGAGTTCATGGCCATAGGGAACACAGGCAGGAAACAGACTCAGATCCCAAACACCGAGTTCAGTTCACCTGTGCGCAGTGCTGCTGCGGGGGGGCTCATGTGCAGGAAGGCTCGTGTGTGTGTGGGGTGTGATGGAAAGCTAGAGGAGGGGCTGGTCTGGGGGCCTAGAGAAAGCCCAGGGCAGGTCTGAAGGGTGAGTAGGAGCCAAGGGGATGAGCAGGGGAGTAGGTGCTCGTTACAGGAGGCAAGGCAGGTGCCAAGGGCAGAGGCCAGAACACAGAGGGTTGGGGGATGGAAAGAAGCTCAGCTACCCAGGAGGCAGGAGTGTGAGAGGGCCAGGGCCAGGGCCAGTTAGTGGAGGTAAGAAGGGATTTAAACTCCACTTGGACAACACTGGGGAGCCACTCAGGGATTGAAGCAGGGAGTGAGTGATGGGTTCAGATTCCGTGTAGAAGGATGCTTGGTGCCTCCCTGTGGAACTGCGAGGAGGGCCTGCAGAGGGACAGGGGCCCTGGGGCGGGAGAAAGCGGCTAATGCGAGATCCCAAGAGCAGGGTCCACCGGACTCGATGGATTAGACAGAACGAGGAGAGAAAGGAGCCTAAGGTGACCCCCGGTGTAGTTGGCCTTAGGGTGGGGGTGGGGCCGTTCACAAAGTGGGGGGAACGGAAGGCGCAGCAATGGGGCTGAACACGGGGCCCAGGGATATGGCTGGCTGCTGGAAGCGCGCCGCGCCTCGTGGCCCAGGATGGAAGAAACCCCAGCACTGGGGAGGGCAGAGCGCTGAGGACGGGGAAAGCCGGGAGGGGCAGGCGGGAGCAGCAAGTGGTAAATGCCAGGGCAGGTGGAGTAGGGGGACAAGGACCGGGAGACCGTCGGGCTTTGGCCTCTAGCGTTGGTGTTTCCCAGGAAGAGCAGTGAGCGGGGAGGGGCAGCGGTGTCGGGTGGGGTGCTGGGGAAATGCTGAGAGGGCGGAGGTGGGGTCAGTGTGTGAGGAGTAGACCAAGTGCAGAGCGAGGAAGTAAGGGGTCTCCAGAAAAGGAAACAGCGGAGGCAAGAAGTGGGAGGAGGCAGAAAGGAAGCCGCTGCCTCAGTGGAGCCCAGGCAACAGCCCGGACGCGAGCTCAGGCCGCAGGAGCCCTGCGTGCCGCGCGGGCGGCAGGAAGGCGACCGCGGCCTCGCTCTCGGACCCACAGGGATGAGGCCCCGGGCGCCGAGGCTCGACCCCACCCACTGTGGCCTCCTCGGGGACCCTGGCATCCTCGCGGTCGGCCCACCGGAGGCCCCGCCCCCAGCGTTGGCCTCGGTCACTCCGGAGGATGTCCGGTCGCCGGGAGCTGGCAGAGGGGCTCCCGGGGTCGCTGATGCCACCCCTGGTCTCCTCCGCCGAGCCACAGGGCCGGAGCCTGGGTTCGAGGCCCAACTGTGCAGTGTGGCTCCGGGACCTGACTCTGCCACGCGCAGTGGGGCTGGGTGGCCCAGGCCGGCGACTTCCTCGAGTTCCCCCTCCCCGCCCCGGGCGCACAGCAGGGTCTCATTACCGCCCATCCCCCTCCGCTAGCGCCCCGCGTGCCGGGGGGTCTCCGCGGCCGGGGGGAGGGGCGGGTTATAATGAATCCCAGGCCGGAAATTCCTCCCGAGGGGCCCGGCTGGGCTGCGGGAGTGGGGGGGGGCCGGCGCTGAGGCTGGCAATCTGCCCGCACCACCCCTCCTCCTCCTCCTCCGTCCCCCGCATCATGGAAACTGGGCCGCCGGCCGACCCCCCTGGCTCCGCTCCACATTCCTGCCTCTGGGGGCGGGCGGGGCACGAAAGCTGCGCTACCCCCTTCGGGCCGGTCCGCAGGGGGAGCCGCGGACCTCCGAACCCTCCTTATGATTTGGGACGAGCACCGCCTCCCCATTCCAGCTTGGGCAGATCTTCGGGGAGGTTAGGGAGACCGGCAGGACCCGCGACACTCCATTCGATTCAATCAACTCTGAGAACCTGGTTCATCTCTAGTTACCCTCCCCCCGCACGTGATTACTCTTCATTAAGCGCTCGTGGGCTTACCCCGGGCTGCGCCCGTATTGTGCGCCCAGCCCTCAACGCCGGATTTTCACCTCTCAGCATCTGGCGAGGCAGACACCATTATGCCCATTTTACAGGTGAAGGCAGTGAGGTTCAGACAGAGGAAGGTTCAGATAGTAGGGTCGGGTGGAGCAGGAACTCCGGCCACCTCCTCCCGGAAGCTCCCCGGACGGCGCTGGGCATCTGTAGGCTCTCAGATGCCCCCAGATTCCTCTCCGGGGCGACTGGAAGGAGGGACTCTGCGAGACGGGGGAGGGCGTGCGGGCTTCGAATCCTGTCTGCTCGCTCAGGCTGTGGGGCTGGGTCTCAGTTTCCGCACGTGGGAAGAGGGCGCCCTCCCAGGCCTTCTGAACGACGTTAGCGGGGGACTCGAGCCCCCGGATCCTCCGAGTCACCGGGCGCGCACACAGCGCTTACCTGCGAGCCTCAGACTTGAGTCGCTGCCTCCTTCCAGCCGTGGGGCCTGGCCGGGCCCCGGCCAGACTGTCCCTGGGGCTCCAGGAGGGCGGGGCCAGGGCAGCGCTAGGCGGGGCCGGGCCAGGGGGCGGGGCCGGGGGCCGGGATTCCTAGGAGACCGCGGCAGTGCCGCTAGCCGCGGCGCGTGGACTCGGACCCGGACCCAGCCGGGTGCGGAGGCGGCAGGTGAGCAAAATTAGGAGCCTGGGGTTCGTCCCCCACTTTCCCCAACTTTTTGTTTAGCCTCTCCCTGCAGATGGGCGCTGAGTGGGGGGTCGGGAGCCCGGTTCCCCCTTTCCCCGGAGTGTGGACGCGCGGGGAGGCGGGACCCCGGAGTGTCCGGGATCCAGCCCCGAGCAACTTCCCGAGACATGGGACCTTCGGACTGTGTCTCCAAGTTTCTGCCTCTCAGGGGTCCCCAGCGTCGACCCACGCCCTCCAGAGTCTCAGGGTCTCTGAGCATGTCCCCATCTCTCTGCAAGCCTCCGCTTCCCTTCCCGCCAGGACCCGCGGTGGCTCAGGGGTGACCTTTCCGGAGCTGGGGCCGGAGCGCCAGCTCTGGCCTGGGGCGGGGTGGTCATATCTCCAGTTTGGGGCTGGGGAAAGGGCTCCACACTCAGAGACCGGGGTGGGGAACGGGGCTCGCCTCCTCCCAGGACGCTCCCGGGTCTGAGCAGAGAAGTGACCAGCGTTGGGTCCTAGTAGAGCCCCCGTCCTGTGTGGCCTATGACCCTGGCAGGCCCCTCCGCCTCTCCGGGCCGCAGTTTCCCTCTGTGAACACCAGGCTTTGGACGCGGAAGACGCCGGGGCTCTATGCTAGGCCCTGGGCCTTCAGCGCTCCTGTCGGAGGCAGGGATGGGGTGTCCTGCTTTGAGCTTCGGGGGTGCGAATGGGGAGTGAGTAGGGTAACAAGGCCTCCTTCCTGGGGCCTCGACTATGGGTTCCAACGTTGCAGCTGTGGAGAAACCAGACTGGGGCAGTGAGGATGCACCACTGGACAGCGAGGTGCTAACCCTCCTCTCCTAAGGCCGGAGCGCCCCGGCCGGGGCACGGTTTCCTCCCACATCCTCCCTTCCGTGGGGGCCACACCACACGCAGCCCCGCGACTCCTGCCCGGCCCGGATTCACTCCTCAGGTCGCAGGCCAGGCCGCACCAGCAGCCGGGAGGGGCTTAAGCAGGGCGGCCCAGACCCTGCGGCAGCCAGAGGTGCAAGGGCGGTGCTGCTCCGGCCGGGACGCGGGCCACTGAGGCCTCGGGCGGTGGAGGCCGGAAAGGAGGCCAGGCGGCTGGAAAGGGGGATGTTTCATCCCGAGGAGCCCGAATTGGAAACGCTGCAACCTGGGGGAACAGCGTTGCCCGGGCTGACAGGAGAGACAGGAGGGGAGCTCACTTGGCAAGGCCCGGCGCCCGGCACCCGCAGCCCCCTGCTTCCTGCCCTGGCGTTAGCCCGGCCGCTGGAGGAGGGGGCGGCCTCTTCTTCGCGGAGTTTAAAGAAATCCTGGGCCAAATCTGCCACTTGTTTTGGTCAGAGCAGTCTTCTCGGAGTCTAGCTCAAGTCTCTCTTGCTGCATGCAGCTTCAGTGCTGACTGAGGAGGTCTGGAAGGAGGAGGCGGGCAGGAAGAGGCTGGAGGCCGCGACACCCACTCCTTCCTTCCCTGCGGTACTTGAAGCGCAGCAGAGGGGAGGTGGGGCCCGCGAGCGACCCCAGCGGACCCGGGCGGCTGAGTGCCCCCTCCCTCCTTTACTACGGTGCAGCCACCTGCGGGGGTGAGCTCGAGCTCGGGCGGCACTTACCCTGGAGACTCCGCTGCCGGGGGCCCCACACCTCCCGAGGCCCGGGACCCGCAAGCTGGCCAAGAGGGCGCAGGCGGCCGGAGCCCCGCAGCCAAGGATGCGCCAAGGAGCAGCCCGCGACCCCCTCCCTGGTCTCCGCCCGCGGGCCCGGCCAACTCTGGCTTCTGCCGCGCGTCCCTGGCTCGGAGCTCCGCTGCGGAAAACCCGAGCGGGGGCGGCTCCCCGCCTCGCAGCCCGGGAAAATCCGGGGGTGGCCGCCAGGGATCTCCAAGCGTCCTGGGCCAGGCAGCCCCATCTTCCCTCCCGGATGTGGGCCCCCGACCTGGCGCTCCGACCGTAGGCCCGTCGGTTCAGTCCCTGCCTCCCACCTTCTCTCCGCAGAGCGCCAAGACGACTGAGAGATGACGGCTGGGAGCCCCGGAGACTGCGGGGAGGTGCGGAGGAGCCCCGAGGGCCGCGTCTCCCGCCTGGGCCGCCGCCTGGGCCGCCGCCGGCGCCCGCGCTCCCCGCCCGAGCCCCTGCGGGTGCGGGCGCGGCTGCGGCTGCGATCGCCGTCGGGGGCGTTCGCGGCGCTGGGGGCGCTCGTGGTCCTGGTGGGCATGGGCATCGCAGTGGCCGGCTACTGGCCGCACCGCGCCGGGGTCCCGGGACCCCGGGCTGCAAACGCCAGCGCGCCCCCGCTGAGCGAGCTGCGGCGCGAGGGTCGGGGCGCCGGCCGGGCCCACGGCCCGCACGAGCGGCTGCGACTCCTTGGGCCCGTGGTCATGGGCGTAGGCCTGTTCGTGTTCATCTGCGCCAACACGCTGCTCTACGAGAACCGAGACTTGGAGACTCGACGGCTTCGTCAGGGGGTGCTGCGGGCTCAGGCGCTCCGACCCCCGGACGGCCCGGGCTGGGACTGCACTCTCCTCCCCAGCCCCGGCCCCAGGACTCCCCGAGCCATAGGCTGCGTGGAGCCAGAAAGCTGGGACCTGTCCCCGTGTCGGGGTACCTCACCAGTCCCATCAGTGCGGAGTCTGCGTTCAGAGCCTGCTAATCCTCGCTTGGGGTTACCTGCCCTGCTCAACAGTTACCCGCTGAAGGGCCCAGGGCTGCACCCACCCTGGGGTCCACGGACCCAGACTGGCCATGTGATTATCACCGTGCAGCCCTCTGGTTCCTGCATTGAACATTCCAAGTCTCTGGATCTGGGCCTTGGGGAGCTCCTGCTTAGGGGCCCAGCAGCTCGGGACTGTGCTCACCGAAGCTGGCCACGGCTGGACCGCCTTAGTCTGGGGGGTTACGCCAAGTTGGGAGGAGGAGGGGACTTGGGGGCCCGGGTCTGAGGAGCAGGGGACAGCCTGCTATGAGGGTGCAGCATGGACCATGGTACCGGACTAGGATGGGAGTCCCAATGTCTAGTAGATGCTTCAGTCACATCCCAGACTGGGGACGGATGCTCTGGCCCCAGCAGCTGCTAAGGCATCCTGACTTGCATGTCAGCAGAGAAATGCCAACTGCACAAGGGTTCAAAAAGCCGGAGAGAATGTGTTTTAACGTGGAATCTGGAGACCAGCATGACTCAGCCTTAGGAATTCCTTCAGCCTCCAAAAGTGGCCTTAGCCCTGGACAGGTCTCAGGACCTGAGGGGGCTGGAGGTCCAGGCCAGGGTGATTGGGAGATGTATCTGGTGTCTTGGCAAACCCAAAGTGGTGGGCAAGGACCCTAAGACTTGGAAGGTAGGTTGTGATGTTACAGGCTGGGACAGGCTCCCTCCAAGGTGGCACTAGTGATAGGGTTTGCGCCTCTGGGAAGACGGGCAATGGGGTGGAGCTGAGATGTTCCACCGCCATCTGGGATGGAGACTGAGCCTTTAATTCCTACCACGTCAAGCCCTCCCCCCCTCAGCCATGCAGGGTATATCCCACGAGGGCTACACTACTGCCAATGCCTTCATACTGAGGGTCTGGCCCCTCCCTTAAAGAGGTCTGAGAAGCCCCCTTTCTCTCCTTTGTCGTGGCCTGTGCCACAAAATTTCCCTCCAGTTGGCAAAAAGCATATGCCAGTTCCCAGAAATCCTTTTATATGTTGAAACTGCATTTTGGTCAATGTGGACACCTTTAGAAAATGGCTTGGATTTGGGTCTTCCTGTCGCACGTTTAATTTTTCCCGAGTTGCCAGTAAGAGAAGAGAACTTTAAAAGTTGATCAATCTTCACAGAGTCCTTTTTTTTTTTTTTTAAGTTTATTGAAAAATGCAATACAAGAAGAAGCAAGACCAAACAGTATCTAAACACTACCACCACTTCTCTAACTACAAAAGGCCAAAACGGCAGACCTAATTATTGCCTATTTAATCTAAGGATTTTGCCAATTTGATTCGGCTGGCATAGTTCCTATTTTGTCAAGAAATGTAAACAACTACTTGATATGATTCATAATTTTTCTTTTTTAATTTACAAAGCTCCTTCATTTTTGTCACCAAAATAAAACATTTGAGAGAGATCTGTAAAACCAACCAGCCTGGGGCTAAGATCCTGGACAGGTATTTCCCACGAGCCTTCCTTGGTGTTGGTCAGGCCATAGCCCTGGCTCCATTTCCCGAGGTGGACTGTTGCTCCCTCACCCTCAGCTGCCCCGCAACACACGGTGGGGGGCTGGGGGCGGGCAGAGGCCCTGACAGGTCCCTGCAGCCAGGCTCTGTGGGCCCTCAGCGGATAAATTCAGGTCCTGCTTTGTGGGTGGGTTGGGTAGGTGGGTGGCAGAGACCTCACGTGGCTTGGAAGAAATCTTTGTTGCTGAAGTGAGATAAAAATAAAATTGCAGTGAGAGTTGTTCCTGTGCTGTGTCTGAGTCACTTTAGGAAAACTGCCAAGTTGTTGACACTGGAAATGAACTCTTCTCCCCTCTTCACCATTTCCACTTGGACAGTCTGTTTTTCTTCACACACACGCACACACACAGTGGCAGAAAGAAAAAAAAAGATCCAAACAATTGCCAAACCCCAAGTTCTGTAACCAGAGAGGGAGGAAAAGGAAAGAGGCTTGGAAGGACACCCCTCGTGTTGGCTTGTCCGAATCATGGCTTCTCAGCGCCAGAAGGGCACTGGAGATCTTCTGGTCCGACTTATAGACAAGGAAGCAGGGTGAAGTGAGTTGGTGACAGATTGAGGGGAAGTTCAGGCCCCTGATTTGTGGTCCTAGGCAGTGAAAGTGGCCACACTGACCTGGATGGCACAGAATACTCAGTGTGCCAGGTTCCTGACGTGCATGCTGTGCCCTCTTCCTTTCCCCATCTTCATTCCACAGGTTGCAGCTCTGCAAGCTCCGGCAGCTCTTCCAGCAGGACAGCTGGCCATTGGCAAGTGAGCTCACATCGCATGCCTATATGATGTGAGCTGGATTTCCAACCTCACCACCGCTCTGGGCAACAAAGCTCGGGCTTGGGCACGGCCTGGAAAAGCCCCATCGCTCCAGACCGTATGCCCCAGGCTGTCTGTCCCTGAGACAGGGCACTCTCCTTCCCCCCGAAGCCTGTCACATATCCCACCTGAGCTCTTCCTGTCCCTGCCCAGAGAGAGCTACCTGTTGGTTAGTAACAGTCTCAAGTAAGTACTAAGAGAAAAACGCACACTCGTGAAAACAGTTCAAACCAACTGAGTTTGTCTAAACAAAGGTCAGCCAGCAGAGACTCCGGAGACGTGCTGCGGGCTGGGAGCAGAGGCTGTAGACTTCTCTCCTGCTCGCCGCCCTGGAGCCCCCAGCCACTGCTGACTGGGACCCACTGTCCACCTCAGGAAGCTCACTTTCTGTCCTAGAATCAGGATTCTAAGAACTTGTAGGTAGATCTGTTTGTGGGAAGCAAGCTGGAAGATCAGAGAGGCCCTACTGAATAAAAATGTCCCCTAATCTTTACCAGGAATAGTGGGATTGGGGACATCAGTCCTCATTTTCAAAATCAAAAACAAAAAATTAAACCCAAACCCACCACAAACATCAAGCCACAAAACCTGACAGACCTCAGATGGCAAGTGGGGATGAGTGGAGCTGGTGTTTGTACCCCTTGTCAAGTGGGGTTTTGTGGGGAGCGTGGCCCCTAAAAGCCAATTCCCACGCTCCAGAAGGGTCTCTGCAGGCAGGGGCCGGTCTGGACCACGATCGCCTCCTCTCTCAGTCACATCCTCTCTCACCCCAGGATTAAAGAGAGAGGCTCAGGGATGTTCTCCTGGAAATACTTCTTAGCAGGATCCAACTGAGGTAAACTCCACCACTCCCCTGTGTGAAGTACACATTCCCAGAACTAGAAAACCTTTAAAAAAATCTCGTCAACTTTCTTTGTCCAAATCACCACTAAAAATGTGCGGTCAGTGCTTTTGGCCCAAAGTGCCTATTTTTCTGTGAGTTTTGGTCTCTCCTGAGATGGGAGGTGGGGGGAGCACTTAGCAGAGCCACTGCTTCTGATGAGGTAAAAGGGGAGGGAGAGCAGGAAGGTGAAGGCCACGGATATGTTCAAACATTCACAGTATCAGATATATCTGAAGCAACTTCTTATGTCTTTGATCTAAAGAAGCTCCAAAAAGAAAGAACAGGAGAGAGGAAGGAAAACAATACTACATTCTTCCAGAGGCCTCTGCCTCCCCACACCACCCTCAGCAAAGGGACAGGGACATCTTCCTGGGGTCTCTGGATCAGGGCAGCCGCCCTGCCTGACATTCTGATAAAGTTACATCACTGGCTCTGAGAAAGGGCTGGTTTATGAAGTTTCTGCTGCCATCTAAAGGGTATAAACTAGGGGAGGAGCAGGGAAGCCCCATTAAGCTGGCTTTGTCCCCCAGCACAGCTGACAGAGTCATTGGAGGATTTCCCGAAGAATGCTGGGGACCCTGCCCGTGTAAATGGGGAGAGGCTGGGCTGAAGGGGTTACAAACCACCCCATAAAAAAACAAAAGGCTCTTTAAAAACAGTCCAAAGAGTGAAAAGTTGAACAATTTCTGGTATCACAATATAGAAAAATGTATTCAAAAGGATCAGTGATATCTAGAAGACTTTCTTGGTATAAACTCCAAATAGAAAATGAAATTGCTTTTCTGGTGGTTTAGAATCAATCATTTTAAAAGTCTGAAGTCTGACTATTGCAGGTTAGCTTCTTTATCATTCTGCTCGTTTTCTCTGGGACGGGAGATGGGCAGGGAGTCGGGGGAGGGGGGAGGGTAGGACAGTTCCTAGAGGAAAGAAAGAAGCAAAGTTTTAAAATCCCGCAAAGGAGACTGCTACCCAGTCCCGGTGCCAAGTTCTTGTGGCCACAAGTGACAGTCAGGGCCTGAGCGGTTTTACAGGGCCCCGTCCTACCTGGTGATTGATGGCTTCTTCACGTTATTTGTAAACTACTTGTAGGCATGACTTTGTCTGGAACCCTGGCTCCCAAAAAGCAGCTATCTTGCTTCCAACTCTCTAGTCTGGCCCCAGAGCTTCAGCCCTTTCTTTCCTATCCCCCAAACCCTCATTTCCAGACAGCTAGCGCTGCTTTTCTTGGTTTTGTTCTTCTCCTCTGGCCCTCCCAGGTCTAGGCTCAGAGAGACTTGTGACAGCAGAGAGTAGAGCAGCAGGGAGAAGTGGGGGGAGGTGAGGTGGAGAAGCTGGAGGATGCGTGCAGATTCAAAAGGTGGGTGGGATTTACATCCACGCTTGGTGTATCTCTTGCACCCCGTCACTGCTGGCACTGCTGAGGGCAGGAGGAGACCTAGCTGCTTTAGTTGGAGCCAGACACTTAATGACCTCCCACATCCTCCTCCTCAGCCTTCCTCTGCCTTCGGTTTATCAAGTCCCAGCGTGGACTCCTCTGGGGGGACGGCTCCACTCCACACGCACGGCCCGTACCTGAGCTCACTCCTCAGAGATCTCGGTTTCCTGATGGACGACCACCTTGGTCACTGACATGTCTGGGTGCTGCTCCTTTGCCTCCTTGATGGCCTGTACGAGGACCTGAGAAAGACAGAAACAACGTCCATCAGGCAGAAAGCAGCCTGGCTGGTGAAAAAGGCAGGGGTCATAGGACACCATTTCTCTGGCAAGTTCAATCTTTCTGTCTACAGAACCAGAGCAGCATGTAGGCTAAGCCAAGCTGACGATGGCCGTACCCACCCTATCCTGCTTAGGGAGGCTCCTGGACTGAAAACACAGACACAGGGAGAGCTTAGAGCTGTCTCCAAGGAATCAGGGAGGGCCTTGAGGGCTGACAGCCTGGTGGCTCTGGGAAGATTCACTCAAGAAAGGGAGTCTGAAGAACAAAGTGAAATCTGTGTTCAGCGTAGGGTAACCGGGAAGCTCAGGACAGGAGAGGAAACTAGCGAAGCAGCTACAAGAAGGAAGAGATGTCTCTGGCTAAAGTAGAGACAAGAAAGGAAGAAAGAGTGGGAGGGCCATGACATGCCACATACTGGCCTAAGTACATTACTTATTATGATTTACTTGATCTTTACAACAACTCAATGAATTAAGGCAGTATCCTTAATTTCATATTTTAGACGTGGAAACCGAGGTTCAGTGGTTAAAGTGCTTACCGTTTCACAGCTAGTAAGTAACACAATGGGGATTTTCACTTGAGTCTATCAGACTTTCCTCTTTGCCACACTGTTTTTTAGTTTCAGAGGGAGGTGGAGGGGATGACGACCCTATTTTAGTATCTGGAGGAGTTTTGATCATTTTAGAAAAGCTGAAGGGAGCAGAGGGAAAGTCAAAGAAGAACAATGACACGACTACTCCCCTTGGGCTGCAAGTCGCTGAGCCTCAAGCTCAGAGCACCCCAAGGTGGAAGAGCCCAACACAGGCTTTGGGGGATGGTGGCATGGGATTCTCAGTGACAGGCCTCCATCAAAAAGGACTCTAGCTAGATTTGACCAGCTGACTGTTAACCCTGGCTGTTAAGACTACTTCTAGGAGGGATGGGAAGAAGGGAGATCCCTCTTTTGGTCTCGACTCCATGAAAGCCGTTCTTGGCACCGCTACCTCTACAGGCCCCTGCTCATCCTCTCAGCTTGTTTGCTCAACCAGTCTGCTCACGCTTCAAGGCCCAGCCCAAGCCCCCTCTCTGGTTACTCTGGCCTACACCCCTCTCTCTCTGACAGCCTGCACCTTCTTAAAGTGCCCACTCCCCATCCAGAGTGCACCACATCTTATCCCTTCCACATGTCCCTCGTGTCTCAGAGACTGAGGGACACTGGAGCACCTCTCTGAGCTATCAAGTATGCTTGTCCTTTTGTCCCAATAACCCTGAAAGAAACCTATGATAATCTTTATTTTACAGAGGGCAAAACCACAGCTCAGAGAAGTAAAATAACTTGCTCAAGGACACACAACCAGTAAGTTGCAGAGTCAGGATTCAACCCAGGTCTGTCTCACTCCAAAGCCAAAACACCTTCCTATGCCATCTAGCACAGATGAAGCACGTGGCAGGGGCTCAGATCACATCAGGCCGCGTAGGTGAGTGCAGGCTGGTAACACAGCAGCATCCCTTGCGCTGGGGCAAACAGACTGCAAGGCCTCCCACTTGGGCTTTTTGCAGCCTTGTTGCTGGGACCCTCAGCCCGGTGTTCTCAGCTGTAAGTCTCAACCCTGCTACCAAGGGAACTGTCAGCACTGCCGCTCAGTCTATTTCTTCTTTTTAAGGCACTCAGCATATCAGCATAAAGGCCACAGAACTATTGCTCCAGCACTCCTGTCAATGATTCCAGAAGCATTTACATGCAGTCTCTTCCACCCCCGCTTCTCTGTAGCTTTACTGTTCTAACCTCACCCAGCAGAGAATTGGGAACATTAATCCTGACCTTATTATTTGCTAATTGCTCGAAGCACACAATTAGCACCTAATTAACATAAAAGCATAGAATTTTAGCACTCAGAGGGCCCAGAAATTAGCTAGATCAACCTACTCTCTTTTAGGAGAGAACAAAAAAATATATATATATGGGAGGTAAAGTGATTTGCCCAGGGTCATACAACAAGTTAGTGATAGATCTAGGACAGAAATTAAGTTCCAGGTCTCCTGAGTTCCAGCCCCATGACACTGTGTCCCTTCTAGCTCGCCCCTCTGAGGGTAGAGACTACATGTTGGTTTGATATCATCTACTGTCTCCAGCACAGGTTTGGGTACATGATATCCACTGAACAGCAACAGCTCTATTTACTTGGAGCCCACCACATGCCCCACAATGTACATCTGTATCTCACTTGATTCTCACAACCTTGAAGGAAGATGCTATCTTATAGATGAGGAAACAGAGGCCTAGGGAGTTAGGGCTAGAATATGGTAAGAACTAGGATTTGAGTGTAAAGCCCATGTTCTTTGCATTACACTTCCCTGCTTCTCCAATCTATGGCCCCCATCCCACAGGCCTCAGTGATCCGACTCCCTTTGTCCTTCTTCTCGATTAAGAGCTAGCTAAGGAGCCCCCTTGGAGATAAAGCTGTTATCTTTTTTTTTTTTTTTTGGCGGTACGCAGGCCTTTCACTGTTGTGGCCTCTCCCGTTGTGGAGCACAGGCTCCGGACTCTCAGGCTCAGCGGCCATGGCTCACGGGCCCAGCCGCTCCGCGGCATGTGGGATCTTCCCGGACCGGGGCATGAACCCGTGTCCCCTGCATCGGCAGGCGGACACTCAACAACTGTGCCACCAGGGAAGCCCCGTAAGCTGTTATCTTTTGCAAGCCAGTTTCGGTGTCCATCAGTGATCCTTCCCCAGAACCTCTCCCATGCCCAGGATCTCAGCATTCCCACCTGATCATGGTCAATATCGGCATCTCCTGTGATCACAATTCGCTTTTCAATCCGGGTCTCTGAAATCCCACCTTTTACAGTCTGAAACAAAAGGGAGGTGACCATATGAGAAAGAAAGAAAGAAAAACCCAAACAGCGAAACAAAACAACAGCAAGAAATTAGTCTGAAAACTATACTCCAAATTTTAATCTGCTGCTGGGTACTGAATAGGGGAGCTTTCTCACACACTTGTTCAAAATCTTGGCTGGACCTGCTAAAATGAGCACACGCCTATTCCCTAGTATTGCTAAAACCTTTAATAAACTAAACAGAAAGTCATAATTCTCTATTATTTATTTTTACCTTTTTCTTCCTCCCAAACACCAAAGAATTTCTGTGAGTAAACAAAACAGGTGTTCCTGTTTGCTCTTTTCCTATATATTTTGATTGTTTTCAAGAGGCAAACAAATCAGAAGACTATGAACAAAAAATGTCATGAAGCTTGAAATTAGGCTCTTTATTTTAAGACATTTTCATATTACTGATGTCAAAAGGCCCTCAAATAATCCCCCCAGGGTAGGCAGGTTTCCCTACTTCACAGATGAGGAAACCATGGTCTAGACATATTAAGTAACTGGCTTCCAGCTATCTGTGTGTGGATGATGGAGCTTGGTCAGCAATCTAGATTTCTTATTTACAAGAAAATGCTTTTTCATCTAGTGCTACCGCCAACATGGATTGTCTCTGATTTTCTGGGAGTAGTCCCAATTTTAGATACTTTGTCCCTCTTGCCCCCATAAACAATATTCTAATAATTTCAATATTTTAGCATCCAAACTACAGTTCCCATGGCCTTGATCCTGGACATGACATAAAAATTCTTCGTGAGACCCTGAGTTCTGCTATTTGGCTTGGAAAATATGGTTGCTTAATAATACCAACAACACCTGCCCTTAAACGGACTTTTTTCTTAATAGATCTTTATTGGAGTATAATTGCTTCACAATACTGTGTTAGTTTCTGTTGTACAACAAAGTGAATTAGCCATATGCATACATATATGCCCATATCCCTCCCCCACTCCCTATCCCACCCCTCTAGGTCATCGCAAAGCACCGAGCTGATCTCCCTGTGCTATGCTGCTGCTTTCCACTAGCTAACTAGTTTACATTCGGTAGTGTATATACGTTGATGTTACTCTCACTTCACCCCAGCTTCCCCTCCCCCACCACATCCTCAAGTCCATTCTCTATGTCTATGTCTTTATTCCTGCCCTGCCACTAGGTTCATCAGTACCATTTTTTTTTTTTTAGATTCCATATATATGTGTTAGCATACAGTATTTGTCTTTCGCTTTCTGACTTACTTCACTCTGTATGACAGACTCTAGGTCCATCCACCTCACTACAAATAACTCAGTTTCATTTCTTTTTATGGCTAACATTCCATTGTATATATGTGCCATATCTTCTTTATCCATTCATCTGTCGACGGACATTTAGGTTGGTTCCATGCTCTGGCTATTGTAAATAGTGCTTCAGTGAACACTGTGGCACATGTCTCTTTTTGGTTTTTTTGTTTATTTATTTATTTATGGCTGCATTGGGTCTTCGTTGCTGCGCGCAGGCTTTCTCTAGTTGCAGCCAGTGGGGCTACTCTTTGTTGAGGTGCGTGGGCTTCTCATTGCGGTGGCTTCTTTTGCTGTGGAGCACGGGCTCTAGGCACATGGGCTTCAGTAGTTGTGGCACATGGGTTCAGTAATTGTGGCTCAGGGACTCTAGAGCGCAGGCTTGGGCTTAGTTGCTCCGTGACATGTGGGATCTTCCCAGACCAGGGCTCGAACCCATGTCCTCTGCATTGGCAGGCAGATTCTTAACCACTGCGCCACCAAGGAAGTCCCCGTGTCTCTTTTTGAATTATGGTTTTCTCAGGGTATATGCCCAGTAGTGGGATTGCTGGATCATAGGGTAGTTCTTTTTTTTAGTTTATTAAGGAACCTCCATACTGTTCTCCATAGTGGTTGTATCAATTTACATTCTGACCAACAGTGGAGGAGGGTTCCCTTTTCACCACACCCGTTCCAGCATTTATTGTTTCTAGATTTTTTGATAATGGCCATTCTGACCAGTGTGAGGTAATACCTCATTGTAGTTTTGATTTGCATTTCTCTAATAGTAAGTGATGTTGAGCATCTTTTCATGTGCCTCTTGGCCATCTGTATGTCTTCTCTGGTGAAATGTCTATTTAGGTCTTCCACCTATTTTTTTAATTGAATTGTTTGTTTTTTTTTGTATTGAGCTCCATGAGCTGGTTGTATATTTTGGAGATTAATCCTTTGTCCATTGTTTCATTTGCAAATATTTTCTCCTATTTTGAGGGTTGTCTTTTTGTCTTGTTTATGGTTTCCTTTGCTGTGCAAAAGCTTTTAAGTTTACTTAGGTCCCATTTGTTTATTTTTGTTTTTATTTCCATTTCTCTAGGAGGTGGGTCAAAAAAGATCTTGCTGTGGTTTATGTCAAAGAGTGTTTTTCCTGTTCTCCTCTGAGTTTTATAGTGTCTGGTCTTACATTTAGGTCTTTAATCCATTTGGAGTTTGTTTGTTTGTTGAGTTTATTTTTGTGTATTGTATTAGGGAGTGTTCTAATTTCACTCTTTTACATGTAGCTATCCAGTTTTCCCAGCACCACTTATTGAAGAGACTGTCTTTTCTCTGTTGTATGTTCTTACCTCCTTTGTCAAAGATCAGGTGACCATATGTGCGTGGGTTTATCTCTGGGCTTTCTATCCTGTACCATTGATCTATATTTCTGTTTTTGTGCCAGTACCATACTGTCTTGATTACTATAGCTTTGTAATTTAGTTTGAAGTTGGGGAGCCTGATTCCTCCAGCTCTGTTTTTCTTTCTCAAGATTGCTTTGGCTATTTGGGGTCTTTGTGTCTCCATACGAACTGTAAAGTTTTTTGTTCTAATTTTGTGAAGAATGCCATTGGTAGTTTGACGGGGATTGCATTGAATCTGTAGATTGCTTTGGGTACTACAGTCATTTTCACAATATTGATTCTTCCAATCCAAGAACATGGTGTATTTCTCCATCTGTTTATGTCATCTTTGATTTCTTTTATCAGTGTTTTATAGTTTTCTGAGTACAAGTCTTTCGCCTCCTTAGGTAGGTTTATTCCTAGGCATTTTATTCATTTTGTTGCGATGGTAAATGGGATTGTTCCTTATTTTCCCTTTCTGATTTTTCCTTGTTAGTGTATAGGAATGCCAGACATTTCTGATTTTTATTTTACATCTTTATTGGAGTATAATTGCTTTACAATGATGTGTTAGTTTCTGCTTTATAACCAAGTGAATCAGTTATACATATACATATGTTCCCATATCTCTTCCCTCTTGCGTCTCCCTCCCTCCCACCCTCCCTATCTCCTGATTTTTTTTTTTTATGTTCCTGATCTTAGTAGAAATGCTTTCAGTTTTTCACCATTGAGTATGATGTTTGCTGTGGGTTTGTCATATATGGCCTTTATTATGTTGAGGTAGTTTCCCTCTATGCCCATTTTCTGGAGAGTTTTTAATCATAAATGGATGTTGAATTTTGTCAAAAGCTTTTTCTGCATCTATTGAGATGATCATATGGTTTTTATTCCTTAATTTGCTAATATGGTGTACCACATTGATTGATTTGCGTATACTGAAGAATTCCTGCATCCCTGGGATAAATCCCACTTGATGATGGTGTCTGATCCTTTCAATATGTTGTTGGATTCTGTTTGCTAGTATTTTGTTCAGGATTTTTGCATCTATGTTCATCACTGATATTGGTCTGTAATTTTTTTTGTGATATCTTTTTCTGGTTTTGGTTTCAGGGTGGTGGTAGCCTCGTAGAATGAATTTGGGAGTGTTCCTTCCTCTGCAATATTTTTGGAGAGTTTGAGAAGGATCGGTGTTAGCTCTTCTCTAAATGTTTGATAGAATTCGGCTGTGAAGCCATCTGGTCCTGGACTTTCGTTTGTTGGAGGATTTTTAATTACAATTTCAATTTCATTACTTGTGATAGGTCTGTTTATATTTTCTAATTCTTCCTGGTTCAGTCTTGGAAAATTGTACCTTTCTAAGAATTTGTCCATTTCTTTGTGGTTGTCAATTTTATTGGCATATAGTTGTTTGTAGTAGTCTCTTATAATCCTTTGTATTTCTGTGGTGTCAGCTGTGATTTCTCCTTTTTTCATTTATTTTATTGATTTGCATCCTCTCCCTTTTTTTCTTGGTGAGTCTGGCTAAGGGTTTATCTATTTTGTTTATCTTCTCAAAGAAACAGCTTTCAGTTTTATTGATCCTTGCTACTGTTTTCTTCATTTCTATTTCATTTACTTCTGCTCTGATCTTTATGATTTCTTTCCTTCTACTGACTTTGGGTTTTCTTTGTTCTTCTTTCTCTCATTGATTTAGGTGTAGGGTTAGGTTGTTTATTTGAGATTTTTCTATTTCTTGAGGTGAGACTGAATTGCTATAAACTTCCCTCTTAGAACTGCTTTTGCTGCATCTCATAGGTTTTGGGTCACTGTGTTTTCATTGTCATTTGTTTCTATGTATTTTTTTATTTCTTCTTTGATTTCTTCAGTGATGTCTTGGTTATTTAGTGACACATTTTTTAGCCTCCAAGTATTTGTGGTTTTTACAGTTTTTTTTCCTGTAGTTTATTTCCAATTTCATAGCATTGTGGTCAGAAAAGATACTTGATATGATTTCAATTTTCTTAAATTTTCCAAGGCTTGATTTGTGACCCAATGTGATCTATCCTGGAGAATGTTCTATGTGCACTTGAGAAGAAAGTGTACTCTTCCACTTCTGGGTGGAATGTTCTATAAATATCAATTAAATCTACCTGGTCTATTTTATCATTTAAAGCTTGTGTTTCCTTAGTTATTTTCTGTTTGGATGATATGTCCATTGGTGTAAGTGGGGTGTTAAAGTCCCATACTATTATTGTGTTACTGTCTATTTCCACTTTCCTGGTTGTTAGCACTTGCCTTATGTATTGAGGTGCTCCTATGTTGGGTGCATAAACATTTATAATTGTTATATCATCTTCTTGGATTGATCCCTTGATCATTATGCAGTGTCCTTCCTTATCTCTTGCAACAGTCTTTATTTTAAAGTCTATTTTATCTGATACGAGTATTGATACTCCGGCTTTCTTTTGATTTCCATTTGCATGGAATATCTTTTTCCATCCCCTCATTTTCAGTCTGTACGTGTCCCTAGGTCTGAAGTGGGTCTCTTGTAGACAGCATATATATGGGTCTTGTTTCTGTATCTATTCAGCCAGTCTGTGTCTTTTGGATGGGGCATTTAATCCATTTACATTTAAGGTTATTATGTATGTTCCTATTACCATTTTCTCTTTTTTTAAATTTATTTATTTTATATATTTATTTTTGGCTGCGTTGGGTCTTCATTGCTGCGCACAGGCTTTCTCTAATTGTGTCAACAGGCTTCTCATTGTGGTGGCTTCTCTTGTTGCACAGCAATGGGCCCTAGGTGTGCAGCCTTCAGTAGTTGTGGTGTGTGGGCTCAGTAGCTGTGGCTCGAAGGCCCTAGAACGCAGGCTCAGTAGTTGTGGCGCACGGGCTTAGTTGCTCTGCACCATGTGGGATCTTCCCGGACCAGGGCTTGAACCCGCGTTCCCTGCATTGGCAGGTGGATTCTTAACCACTGCACCACCAGGGAAGCCCCCTATTACCATTTTCTTAATTGTTTGGGGTTTGTTTTTGTGGGTCTTTTTCTTCTCTTGTGTTTCCCACCTAGAGAAGTTTCTTTAGCATTTGTTGTAAAGCTGGTTTGGTGGTGCTGAATTCTCTTAGCTTTTGCTTGTCTGAAAAGCTTTTGATTTCTCCCTCGAATCTGAATGAGATACTTGCTGGGTAGAGTAATCTTGGTTGTAGGTTTTTCTCTTTCATCACTTTAAGTATATCCTGCCACTCCCTTCTGGCCTGCAGAGTTTCTGCTGAAAAATCAGCTGATAACCTAATGGGGATTCCTTTGTGGGTTATTTTTGGTTTTTCCCTTGCTGCTTTTAATATTTTTTCTTTGAATTTAATTTTTGTTAGTTTGATTAATGTGATTAATGTGTCTTGGTGTGTTTCTCCTAGGGTTTATCCTGTATGGGACTCTCTGTGCTTCCTGGATTTGGGTGACAATTTCCTTTCCTATGTTAGGGAAGTTTTCCACTATAATCTCTTGAAATATTTTCTCAGACCCTTTCTATTTCTCTTCTTCTTCTGGGACTCCTATAATTCGAATGTTGGTGCATTTGGTGTTATCCCAGAGGTCTCTGAGATTGTCTTCAATTCTTTTCATTCTTTTTTCTTTATTCTGCTCCTCGGCAGTTATTTCCACCATTCTGTCTTCCAGCTCACTTATTGATTCTTCTGCCTCAGTTATTCTGTTACTGATACCCTCTAGTGTATTTTTCATTGCAGTTATTGTGTTGTTCATCTCTGTTTGTTTTTTCTTTAGTTCTTCCAGATCTTTGCTTAACATTTCTTGTATTTTCTCAATCCGTGCCTCCATTCTATTTCCGACATTCTGGATCATCTTTACTATCATTACTCTGATTTCTTTTTCAGGTAGATTGCCTCTTTTCTCTTCATTTATTTGGTCTTGTAGGTTTTTACCTTGCTCCTTCATCTGTGACATATTTTTTTGCTGTCTCTTTTTTTAGTGGTGTGCGGGCCTCTCACTGTTGTGGCCTCTCCTGTTGCGGAGCACAAGCTCCAGACGCGCAGGCTCAGCAGCCACGGCCCATGGGCCCAGCCACTCCACAGCATGCGGGATCCTCCTGGACTGGGGCATGAACCCACGTTCCCTGCATTGGCAGGTGGACTCTCAACCACTGCGCCACCAGGGAAGCCCTGCTGTCTTATTTTTTATTTTCTTTTTTTTATGAGTGGGATTGTGTTCCTGTCTTACTGGTTGTTTGGACTGAGGCTTCCAACACTGGAGTTTGTAGGCTGTTGGGTAGAGCTGGGTCTTGGTGCTGAGATGAGGACCTCAGGGAGACCTCATTCTGATGAATGTTCCCTGGGGTCTGAGGCTCTCTGTTAGTCCAGTAGTTTGGACTCAGAGCTCCCACCGCAGGCACTTCAGCCCAACCCCTGGCTCATGAACCAAGATCCCACAAGCCCATGCCAGGCGGCAAAAAAAAAAAAAAAGGAGAACAATAACAAAGTAAAAAATAAAATTAGACGAGGTAACTAACAGATATGTTAGAAAAAATATAAAAATAAAAATATAGATGAAACAACAACTGGAAGGTAAAACAGAACCATAATAGTAAAAAAGAGGAGAAAAAAAGTGGAAAAAGGCCTTGGCTGTGGAGGGCGGGCCTAAGCAGGGGCGAGGTTTGGGTGGTGGGCGGGGCCTATGCTTAGGACCCACAGGGCTGGAAAAGGCCCTAGGAAGGAAGGAGGCATGGTGGGGCCTAGGCTCAACAGAACAGAAGGGGCCCAGTGCCTCCTGCCTCCTGCCTCTGGTCTCAGAGGGCAGTGAACCCCCTTGGCTTCCTGGGCTCGAGTGGGCGGGGCAAACACCCTTTGCTCCTTTCCTGATCCTCCGGTCCTGGAGGGTCCCTCCCACCTGCCTCTCCTGTTCTCTCCTGGCCTCCCTCCTACGACCCCAGGACCAACCCAGCCCAGAGGGGACCTCTGAGGGCGTAGGAGCTGCCCAAGAGCCAGGCAGACTTCCCCGGCCCATTGGGCAGGGGAAACGCTGGGCATGCTCCCCCCTGACCTGAGACCCCGAGGGTCCCTCCAGGCATCAGAACCCCTCCCCCTTCTCAGCCACCCCTCAGGGGCGCTGGTCCTGTCCAGCCTCCACTTCTCCTCCCCCCTCAGTCTCACCACATCCTACCGGTTCGCTTGGGGGTTCTTCCCATCTCCTTGGGCATCAGGGTCCCACACCAGCATTCGGCAGGCACCCTAGTTGTGGGGAGACGCGAACTCTGCGTCTGACTTTTTAAACTGAATTTTTAGGCTGACCTCCACAGCCAGACAGGGGACTCACTGACCAGGGAGACAGACGAATGTGTAAAGAGAACAACCACATGTGACTTTAATGAGACCATGAAGTAGACAGGGATGCTCAGGGTCTCCCTGGGTTTATTGCTGGGGAAAGCAACAGGGCCTTTTCACCAGGGACACTGGGAAAAATTTGGCTCAGTAGGGAAGAAGCTGAAAACCCTTGCTTATGGACCAGGGTTCTTGCAGAGAGGCAGCAAGCTTGGCATGCCACTGGATTTCAGAAGGAATTTCTAGCTGTCTGTTACCTTGGTAATTTGAGTTGTGGTGGTGCTGCTGGTGGTCTCAGATGTGATGGTCTGAGCTGTCAGCAAGACTCCTGGGTCCAAGTCCCCGTTGCTGTCGTCAGTCTGCAGAAGGAGACACAACTCGTCACCATGCCTCTTAGGAAACCTCATGGGCAAATGTTGTAGATGCAGCTTTGCTCTGCAGCTGCACGTTCTAAAGCAAAAATCCAATTCCCTTACAGTAATCTCTTAATTAATAAAATTAATCCCCTGGGAACAAAGCTCCTTCTAAAATAGTTGGACAAGTCCAGTTTCCCCAGCACTGGGTCAGTGACAGGAGTGGATGAGAAAAAGGAGGCAGGAGTGTAACCACAGGTTCAACAAGAGTGACAATAGCTATGCACATGTATACAGCATTTTATAGCTCATAAATGGCTTTCAAAACTTTCTTTTTTGATGCTTACACAAGCCCTATGAATATAAATAGAAAAGGCAGAAGCTTATTAGCACTCCCAGGTAAGACTCAGGCTCAGAGAAAGCGAGTGATTTGCCCAAGGACTCAAAACTACTGGTATTGTACACTGACTCAGAGGGGCATTTAGAGAATTGCGATTATTTTCATAAAGAATTCTGCAGCAAGCAATGTGCTAGGTTACCATCCTTCTCCACCTCTTTATATAAGTCATTTGCATTATAAGCAGAGGCCTCCAACTTTTTTATGAGCAGGGCCACATTTCATTGAGGCAAAACTTTGAGATACTGTGGGGAGGGCAGAAGGAGGAGAAGAGAATTAGAAAAGAGAAGAGTCCCTGGCTGGATTCACTTCCAGGTAGGAATATGGACAAAACAAAGAGAGGGAACATGATTGTGTCACCTAAGTCTTTCATACACGTCACCCTCATACCAGGCATATTATTGGCTAGTTTACTAACACTTTCTTCAGCCCAGACATATTTATCTACCTTAGATTCAGACTCAGCTAACATTTATTGCACTTGTACTATATGCCAAGCACATAATGCAACTATTACCTCAATCACACCTCTCAGTATCTGAAGTAGGTACTCACTGTATATTATTATACTCACTGTATAGTTCAGAAAAGTGAGGTCCAGAGAGGTTAAATAATTTTCCAAAGGGATTTCCCTGGTGGCCCAGTGGTAAAGAATCCACCTTCTAATTCAGGGGATGCGGGTTCGATCCCTGGTCAGGGAACTAAGATCCCACATGCCACAGGGCAACTAAGCCTGTGCGCCACAACTACTGAGCTCATGCACCTCAACTAGAGAGCCCACGTGCAACAAACTACAGAGCCCATGTGCCCTGGAGCCTGCACACCACAACTAGAGAGAAGCCCATGTGCTGCAACAAAAGATCCAGTGTGCCACAACTAAGACCCAATGCAGCCAAAAACATAAAAGTAAATAAATTAATTAAATAAAAAGAAACCTTAAAAAAATAATAATTTGCCAAGGTTCTATGCTAATAAGTGCTTGAACTAGGACTGAGGGCAAAGACTTCCTGTCTGAAGATTGGGGTTCAGGTCCCAGCTCAGACAGTGGCTGGCTGTGGAACCTTGGGCAAGTCATTCTGACTTTTCTGAGCTTTAGTTTTCTCATTTTTATAACAGGCTACCCTGTAAGATGTGCTCTGCCTCCACTGTAGCACTGCTGTGAAGATCAAAAGAGATTTTAGAAATAAAAGCACATTATAAGTTGTTATTAAGAATTTGTGTGCCAATATATACACAATGGACTATTACTCAACCATTAAAAAGAATGAAATAATGCCATTTGTAGCAACATGGATGGACGTAGAGATTATCAAGTGAAGCAAGTCAGACAGAGAAAGACAAATACCATATGATATCACTTATATGTGGAATCTAAAAAAATGATACAAATGAACTTATTTATAAAACAGAAATAGGCTCACAGACATAGAAAACAAACTTATGGTTACCAAAGGGGAAAGGGTTGGGGGGAGGGATAAATTAGGAGTTTGGGATTAAAATATACACACTATTATATATAAAATAACCAACAAGGACTTACTGTATAGCATAGGGAACTATACTCAATACCTTGTAATAACCTATAATGGAAAAGAATCTAAAGAACAGATATATACATGTATGTATAACTGAATCACTTTGCTGTACACCGAAACACAACATTGTAAATCAACTATATGTCAATAACAATTTTTTTAATCCAAAAAAAAAAGAATTTGCGTGCCAAGAGGGCTAAATCTTTTTGAAAAGCTCCTCCTCTACTAACCCTAAGAATCTATTTTTTTCTACCTCCCTCCCACCCCCTTCCTCCTCCTTTTCTGTCTCTGAAGAAGGTGGAAGAGGGAGGAGACATTGTTATGATTTCCAACTTAACACTCTTTCCACATGGGGTCTCTTTTCTTACCAGTGTTTTCTCAAAATGGTACTGTAGCTTTCAGTTGCTTATAAAGTTAACCATCCCTTTATCCTATGACACAGCAGTTCCACTCTTAGGTGTTTACCCAAGATAAGTGAAAACATATGTCCACAGAAAGACTCTCACATGAATGTTTAAAGCAGCTTTATCCATATTTGCCCCCAACTGGAATCAACTCAACTGTCCATCAACAAATGAAAGGATAAACAAATTGTGGTATATTCATACAATGGAATACTACTCAACAATAAAAAACAGTGAACTATGGATTCATATAACATGGATGAATCTGAAAAACATGTTCAGACACAAAAGGGTATGACTGTATACTTCCATTTATATGAAGTCCAAGAACAGGTAAAACTAAGCTATGATAACAGAAATCAGAGCAGTGGCTGCCTAGAGGGATAGGGATGGACTGGCAAAGGCTATGAAGAAAGTTTCAGGAGTGATGAAAATGTTCTGAACCCAAATGTGTCTTGGTTACACAGGTAGATACATTCGTCAAAACCAATAAAAAATTGAACTCTTGGGCTTCCCTGGTGGCGCAGTGGTTGAGAGTCCGCCTGCCGATGCAGGGGACACGGGTTCGTGCCCCGGTCCGGGAGGATCCCACATGCCGCGGAGCAGCTGGGCCTGTGAGCCATGGTCGCTGAGCCTGCGCGTCCGGAGCCTGTGCTCCACAACGGGAGAGGCCACAACAGTGAGAGGCCCGCGTACCACAAAAAAACAAACAAACAAAAAACTGAACTCTTAACGTCTGTGCATATCACTGTATGTAAATGTTACCTCAGGTACACATACATGCACATATATGCAAACAGTAAAACCCTATTCTGGCTCCCCACCTCCTCTCGCCATGTCCCAAAATGTAGGAATTATGGATGGATTAAAAAAAGGTTCTCAGTCCGCCTGCCGATGCAGGGGACACGGGTTCGTGCCCTGGTCCGGGAAGATCCCACATGCCGCGGAGTGGCTGGGCCTGTGAGCCATGGCCGCTGAGCCTGCGCGTCCGGAGCCTGTGCTCCGCTACGGGAGAGGCCACAACAGTGAGAGGCCCGCGTACCGCAAAAAAAAAAAAAAAAAAAAAAAAGGTTCTCAGGTTTACTTGTCTGGAAAGATAATAAAAACACAAGCAGAAATAATTATAGTAAATAAACAATAACAATAGCAAATAATTATCTGGTGCTTATTATGTGCCAGGCACTTTTTCTACAAATTATTTACAGCATACTGCACTGAGCTTTTTCATTTACCAGTTTATCACGTAGATATTCCCAGCAGAAGCTTTTAAAAATAACTGTAAAGCATTACCTTAATGGGATGTACTATAATTTATTTAACCTGCTCCCTATTGAAGGACATTTAGATTGTTTCCATGGTAGTGACAACTTAATTTGAAATGCACATTGTGAAACTCACATTTTATGTACATTAACTCATTTATTCCTCTCAACAACCCTATGAGGTACAACTATTATTAGCCTCATTTTACAAATGAGGAAACTGAGGCACACAGTGATTCAGTAACTTGACTGCACACTAGTAAGTGATGGAGCAGGTTCAAACCCAGAAAATCTAATTCCAAAGTCAATACTTTTCCTCACTATACTCCACTGTCTAGTCAATAAGAAGTAATTTGTATCTTGGCTGACTGTCTTAGATGTATAACAATATAATATCTACCATTTTGGAATAGCCACTATGTGCCAGGCAAATATTATCTTTATCTCAGTGACCTTAAAAAGGTATTTTTCAGAAGAGAAGGCTAAGGCTCAGAGGTTAAGTGACTTGCTGAAGGTCATGAAACTAGCAAGTGTTGGAATGAAGATCCAGGTCTCTCTAACTCCAAAGCCCACATGCTTTATCTTGTACTTCATAATGCCTCTGTATTTCTCTTACATGCTAGGATATTTTAAAATGACTGCTTCCTTTCCCTTTTTTGTAGGGGCTATACTCAAACCAAACATGGGCTTCTGTGGTCAGGATGGCCCTAACAACTTTTTTAATAATTTACTTTGAACGATTAAAAACATTTTTTTTTGATATGCACATGCTACAAAATTTTAAATCTTTAAAATGGAGATCAATGAATTGTTGGTCTCCCTCCCACTCCTAACCACAGCCTGCATCCCAGGCCTCTTCATCCCAGGCCACCACTGGTGGTTTTTTGTTTTTGTTTTTCTAAGTACCCATTCAGAGTTAGTATATTCACATATAAGCCTATTCATACATAGCTGTACATACAACCCTTTTCCCTCCCATAAACAGTAGCATATTATTTATACCATATTGCACTGCATTTTTTCATTTACCGATTTATCACGTAGATTATTCCCATCAGAAGCTTTTTTTAATGGCTGCACAGAATTGCCTTAATTGGAGGTACCATAATTTACAAACATGTTCCCTACTGATAGACAGTTAGGTTGTTTCCATGGTAGTGACAACTTAAAGGGTTCCCTCCCATCTGCAAGTACTTCTTTTCTAAACATCCTTGGCTCATTGTGTGCACAATCTTAAAGGAATGTCCCCAGACTTCCTTTGTAGTCCGCTTCACAGCCAAGTCCTGTTCATCCATCACTGTCTCTCCTGACGCAGCTCTTTCTTCTTGTTTCCTCAGGCTACACCTCAGTTCTTCACAAGTAACCCCCCAGACTTCCCGTAGCCGTATTCCTGTCTCTAGGCAGCCTCTCCTTTAATAGGTGCAGCATACAGCTTTAGGAACCATCTTCCAAAACCATTGCTTTAATTAGGCCACTTTATCACCACTGCCAGAAAACTTGAAGCAATTTCTCATTATTTACCAAACTCAAATTCTACACTCTGGACCACAAGAGAGAGACACGGGAAGTATACTAATGTTAACTGAATGTCTATGAATGCACCAAGCGCTTTACTGACATCATTTCACTCCATCCTCCCTCAAATCTTGCAGTGGTATGTCGTATTATCCCCATTTTACACACAGGAAACAGAGGCTTACAGAGATGAGCGATTTGTTTAAAGTTATCCAGCTAGTACATGGTCGAGCTAGGATACAAATTCTACTTGTCTAATTGCAAAGCAAGTGCTTTTAATTGGCAAGTTACATGGCTTCCTAAAGGTGGATATCATCATCCAGTTTATGGTGATGTGAGGATTAACTGAAAGGATTCATGTGAAAACACCCAGCCAGAGCTCCATGTAGCTGTCTCCTTCCCATTATGCAGGCTTCAGCTAAAATGTCACTTTCTCAGAGGGGATTTTCATGACTATTCTAGCCCCAAAATAGCAACTTTTCATGTTATTCCACATTGTCTAACTCTTGATCCTATTTAATTTCTTTATAGCACTTATCACTGTCTGAAATTCATACATTTATGTGTTTTATTGCCTGTCTCTCCTGACTAGAATGTCAGTTCCAGAGCATAGGGCCTGTGTCCACCCTGTACACTGCTTTGGCCTAACATATAAATGCTCAACAAATACTGGTTGCAGTAATGAATTAACAGCTCAGTTTATAGAAGGAACATTTTCTCTCAATTTTGGCATCTGTGAATAAGAAAGACAAGAAAAACAACTCAGAGGGCAGGCAGCAGAAGCAAGAAGAACAACAATCCTGCAGCCTGTGGGACAAAAGCCACATTCACAGAAAGACAGACAAGATGAAAAGGCAGAGGGCTATGTTCCAGATGAAGGAACAAGATAAAACCCCAGAAGAACAACTAAATGAAATGGAGATAGGCAATCTTGCAGAAAAAGAATTCAGAATAATGATAGTGAAGATGATCCAGGACCTTGGAAAAAGAATGGAGGCAAAGATCGAGAAGATGCAAGAAATGTTTAACAAAGATCTAGAAGAACTAACGAACAAACAAACAGAGATGAACAATACAATAATTGAAATGAACACTACACTAGAAGGAATCAATAGCAGAATAACTAAGGCAGAAGAATGGATAAGTGACCTGGAAGACAGAATGGTGGAATTCACTGCTGCGGAACAGAATAAAGAAAAAAGAATGAAAAGAAATGAAGACAGCCTAAGAGACCTCTGGGACAACATTAAATGCAACAATATTCGCATTATAGGGGTCCCAGAAGGAGAAGAGAGAGAGAAAGGACCCGAGAAAATGTTTCAAGAGATTATAGTTGAAAACTTCCCTAACATGGGAAAGGAAATAGCTACCCAAGTCCAGGAAGTGCAGAGAGTCCCACACAGGATAAACCCAAGGAGAAACACGCCGAGACACACAGTAATCAAATTGGCAAAAATTAAAGACAAAGAAAAATTATTGAAAGCAGCAAGGGAAAAACGATAAATAACATACAAGTGAACTCCCATAACGTTAACAGCTGATTTCTCAGCAGAAACTCTACAAGCCAGAAGGGAGTGGCATGATATACTTAAAGTGATGAAAGGGAAGAACCTACAACCAAGATTACTTAGCAAGGATCTCATTCAGATTCTATGGAGAAATCAAAACCTTTACACACAAGCAAAAGCTAAGAGAATTCAGCACCACCAAACCAGCTCTACAACAAATGCTAAAGGAACTTCTCTAAGTGGGAAACAAAAGAGAAGAAAAGGATCTACAGAAAAAGCCTCCAAACAATTAAGAAAATGGTAATAGTAACATACATATCGATAATTACCTTAAACATGAATGGATTAAATGCTCTAACCAAAAGACATAGGCTTGCTGAATGGATACAAAAACAAGACCCATATATATACTGTCTACAAGAGACACACTTCAGACCTAGGGACACATACAGACTGTAAGGGGATGGAAAAAGATATTCCATGCAAACGGAAATCAAAAGAAAGCTGGAGTAGCAATACTCATATCAGATAAAATAGACTTTAAAATAAAGAATGTTACAAGAGACAAGGAAGGACACTACATAATGATCAAGGGATCAATCCAAGAAGAAGATATAACAATTATAAATATATATGCACCCAACATAGGAGCACCTCAATACATAAGGCAACCACACACAGCTATAAAAGAGGAAATTGACAGTAACACAATAATACTGGGGGACTTACCTCACTTACACCAATGGACGGATCATCCAAAATGAAAATTAATAAGGAAACACAAGCTTTATATGAAACAATAGACAAGATAGATTTACTTGATATTTATAGGACATTCCATCCAAAAACAGCAGATTACACTTTCTTCTCAAGTGCACACAGAACATTCTCCAGGACAGATCATATCCTGGGTCACAAATCAAGCCTCAGTAAATTGAAGAAAACTGAAATCATATCAAGCATCTTTTCCAACCACAATGCTATGAGATTAGAAATCAATTACAGGGAAAAAAACATAAAATCACAAACACATGGAGGCTAAAAAATACGTTACTACATAACCAAAAGATCACTGAAGAAATCCAAGAGGAAATCCAAAAATATCTAGAGACAAATGACAATGAAAACACGACGATCCAAAACCTACGGCATGCAGCAAATGCAGTTCTAAGAGGGAAGTTTATAGCTATACAAGCCTACCTCAAGAAACAAGAAAAATCTCAAATAAACAATCTAATGTTACACCTAAAGGAACTAGAGAAAGAAGAACAAACAAAACCCAAAGTTAGCAGAAGGAAAGAAATCATAAAGAACAGAGCAGAAATAAATGAAATAGAAACAACAGCAAAGATCAATAAAACTAAAAGCTGCTTCTTTGAGAAGATAAACAAAATTGATAAACCATTAGCCATATTCATCAAGAAAAAGAGGGAGAAGACTCAAAACAATAAAATTAGAAATGAAAAAGGAGAAGTTACAACAGACACCGCAGAAATACAAAGCATCCTAAGAGACTACTACAAGCAACTCTATGCCAATAGAATGGACAACCTGGAAGAAATGGACAAATTCTTAGAAAGGTATAACTTTCCAAGACTGAACCAGGAAGAAACAGAAAATACGAACAGACCAATCACAAGTAATGAAATTGAAACTGTGATTAAAAATCTTCCAACAAACAAAAGTCCAGGACCAGATGGCTTCACAGGTGAATTCTATCAAACATTTAGAGAAGAGCTAACACCCATCCTTCTCAAACTCTTCCAAAACATTGCAGAGGAAGGAAAACTCACAAAAACTCATTCTATGAGGCCACCATCACCCTGATACCAAAACCAGACAAAGATACTACAAAAAAAGAAAATTACAGACCAATATCACTCATGAATATAGATGCAAAAATCCTCAACAAAATACTAGCAAACAGAATCCAACAACACATTAAAAGGATCATACACGATGATCAAGTGGGATTTATCCCAGGGATGCAAGGATTCTTCAATATACACAAATCAATCAATGTAATACACCATAGTAACAAACTGAAAAATAAAAACCATAAGATCATATCAATAGATGCAGTAAAACCTTTTGACAAAATTCAACACCCATTTAAACTCTCCAGAAAGTGGACATAGGGGGAACCTACTTCAACATAATAAAGGCCATATATGACAAACCCACAGCAAACAGCATTCTCAATGGTGAAAAACTGAAAGCATTTCCTTTAAGATCAGGAACAAGACAAGGATGTCCACTCTCACCACTATTATTCAACATAGTTTTGGAGGTCCTAGCCACGGCAATCAGAGAAGAAAAAGAAATAAAAGGAATACAAATTGGAAAAGAAGAAGTAAAACTGTCATTGTTTGCAGATAAAGAATCCTAAAGATGCCACCAGAAAACTACTAGAGCTAATCAATGAATTTGGTAACGCTGCAGGATACAAAATTAATGCACAGAAATCTAATTAATGCACAGAAATTTCTTGCACTCCTATACAGTAATGATGAAAAATCTGAAAGAGAAATTAAGGAAACACTCCCATTTACCACTGCAACAAAATGAATAAAATACCTAGGAATAAACCTACCTAGGGAGACAAAAGACCTGTATGCAGAAAACTATAAGACACTGATGAAAGAAATTAAAGATGATATCAACAGATGGAGAGATATACCATGTTCTTGGATTGGAAGAATTAATATTATAAAAATGACTATACTACCCAAAGCAACCTACAGAGTCAATGCAATCCCTATCAAATTACCAATGGCAGTTTTTACAGAACTAGAACAAAAAATCTTAAAATTTGTATGGAGACACAAAAGACCCTGAATAATAGCCCAAGCAGTCTTGAGGGAAAAAAATGGAGCTAGAGGAATCAGACTCCCTGACTTCAGACTATACTACAAAGCTACAGTAATCAAGACAGTATGGTACTGGCACAAAAACAGAAATATAGATCAATGGAACAGGATAGAAAGCCCAGAGATAAACCCACGCATCTATGGACAACTAATCTATGACAAAGGAGGCAAGGATATACAGTGGAGAAAAGACAGGCTTTTCAATAAGTGGTGCTGGGAAAACTGGACAGCTACGTGTAAAAGAATGAAATTAGAATGCTCCCTAACACCATACACAAAAGTAAACTCAAAATGGATTCGAGACCTAAATGTAAGACCGGGCACTATAAAACTCTTAGAGGAAAACATAGGAAGAACACTCTTTGACATAAATCACAGCAAGATCTTTTTTGATTCACCTCCTAAAGTAATGGAAATAAAAACAAAAATAAACAAATGGGAACTAATGAAACTTAAAAACTTTTGCACAGCAAAGGAAACCATAAACAAGATGAAAAGACAACCCTCAGAATGGGAGAAAATATTTGCAAATGAATCATTGGACAAAGGATTAATCTCCAAAATATATAAACAGCTCATACAGCTCAAAATTAAAAAAAAAAACAACCCATCCAAAAATGGGCAGAAGACCTCAACAGACATTTCTCCAAAGACATACAGATATCCAACAAGCACATGAAAAGCTGCTCAACATCACTAATTATTAGAGAAATGCAAATCAAAACTACAATGAGGTATCACCTCACACCAGTTAGAATGGGCATCATCAGAAAATCTACAAACAACAAATGCTGGAGAGGGTGTGGAGAGAAGGGAACCCTCTTGCACTGTTGGTGGGAATGTAAATTAATACAGCCACTATGGAGAACGGTATGGAGGTTCCTTAAAGAACTAAAAATAGAATTACCATATGACCCAGCAATCCCACTACTGGGCATATACCCAGAGAAGACCATAATTCAAAAAGGCACATGCACCCCAATGTTCATTGCAGCACTATTTACAATAGGCAGGTCATGGAAGCAACTTAAATGCCCACTGACAGACGAATGGATAAAGAAGATGTGGTACATATATATAATGGAATATTACTCAGCAATAAAAAGGAATGAAATTGGGTCATTTGTTGAGACGTGGATGCATCTAGAGACTGTCATACAGAGTGAAATAAGTCAGAAAGAGAAAAACAAATATCGTATATTAATGCATATATGTGGAACCTAGAAAATGGTACAGATGAACTGGTTTGCAGAGCAGAAACTGAGACACAGAAGTAGAGAAAAAAACGTATGGACACCAAGGAGGGAAAGCGGCACAGGGTGGGAGTGGTGGTGTGATGAACTGGGAGATTGGGATTGACATGTATAGACCGATGTGTATAAAATGGATGACTAACAAGAAAAAAAAAAAATATATATATATATATATTAAAAAAAAAAGAAAACTCAACACAAGCAACCCGAGCTCATTCAAATTACTAACAATGAAGGAGAAATATTACTAAAAGTAGGAAGTAAACAAAAATTTTAAGTACTAAATTCTTACATGATTTTAAATTTAATTGTAATAAATTGATTATAATTATTATAGCTGTTTCTTATTTACACTTTCAGGCGTGGTGCTCAAGTTGATTCCATACAGTACTGTATTTTATATAAGCTTTACAACAGAATCATTAAGTAGATACTAACATCATGTGGGTGGAGGTGGGGTGGGGGGGGCATCAGGGCTCACAGACATTCAACCACTTGTTTAAGTTAGCAAATGAAGAAGCTGGGACCTGGGGCTTCCCTGGTGGCACAGTGGTTAAGAATCCACCTGCCAATGCAGGGGACATGGGTTCGAGCCCTGCTCCGGGAAGATCCCACATGCCGCCCTGGTCCGGGAATATCCCACATGTCGCGGAGCAACTAAGCCTGTGCGGCCACAACTACTGAGCCTGCACTCTAGAGCCCGCGAGCCACAACTACTGAGCCCACGTGCTACAACTACTGAAGCCCACACACCTAGAGCCCGTGCTCCGCAATGAGAGAGGCCACCGCAATGAGAGGCCCGCGCACCACGGCAAGGAGGGGCCCCTGTTCACCACAACTATAGAGGGCCCGCGCACAGCAATGAAGACCCAACACAGCCAAAAATAAATTAATTAATTAAATACATTTTTAAAAAAGCTGGGACCTGAACTCAGGTTTGTTTGACCCAAAGCCCATGTTATCAACCATTACACTAGTCTGCCTTCCCTAACTGAATTGGGTGGATATAAGCAATCAGATCCAAGATAATGTTGCTTTTGAAAAAGTATTTTGGGACATCTTGAGATCAGTAATCTCTTCTGAAAAGAACTGCCCCAGAAAAGCCTAGCATTATTTGCAGGAAGTGATTAGCAACCCTGTGAAGAAAGGTTATTTATCATGTTTACTGTAGTCTTTGGTTCTGAAACATCAAAGTGTGTCCTACCTGGGCAGCCTCATAAGTGATGGTCTTGGTCTCAGTGTGGACTATAGGGACGTCTTTGGTTGGAATTTCACTTTTCACAGCATTGGCAGTGTCTGAGATGGTGACGGTCTGAGTCTTCACCAGGGGAGGCTGTGAAGCAGTAAAGAAACAGAGTTACCGGAGTCTTCCGAAGGCTGTGGAGAACTAACCTTCTGACATTGAGCTGATCAAAGTGATTGCTCTAATCAAGCAAAGGGCTAGCTCAATCTCTGCCCAAGACTTGGACACTATTCCAAAGTAGCCCTGACAAGGTGTCAAATCATGAAAGATATTAAAGAACAGCATTACGATAATCACTTTCATATGCTTAATGGAAAGCTATGATATCAGACAGTTACGGTTGGTGACACAAAACACTTCAGACTGACCTTCAGAATTTGAATATAAAGCTACTTGCCAAATAGCACTCACTTTTGTTTGTCCTTGTGACTGTACCATCAAAATTAAGAAAATCAGCCACATTTCCTCCTCTATGTACAAATGGTACAGGAAATAGCAGTGGCTCGGAACACATTACCCTGGAATTCATTAACTTCTTTCAAATCAATGTCAGACATTCAGTTTGGAGTTATTGAAAAGAAACAGTATTTGGAAAACTGGAGAGAAAATAATCAGTTCTACCACCACCTGGTGATTAATCTCAGAATTTCAGAAGAATGAACATGAGAGAAATACCAAAGGTTTCTTGTCCATCAGCTCACCTTCCCCAAGACTATAAATTACCCTAAAACTACCATTTGATTGTGGTAAAGTTAATTACGGCCATCCACCTTAGCATAGGAGATTAGTACCTACAATCATGGAAGCTCCCGTGAGCGGGGTCAGTGGGAGTGGTGGGCTGCGCTATGTGGCTGCAATATACAGAAAATTATTTGGGGCCTGACTCCTTATTTAAAAAGTCAGTTACCCCTTGTAATTAAGAGTATTTGAATTTTTTGGGCTGGGTCTCAGAACACTGAGGGCTCCTCATCACAGAAGTCTCAGAAATTCACCTCTTTACACAGCCCATACTTGAGCAAGGAAAAGAGGAACATACTTACACCAGCTTCATAAAGATAAACAGCTGGAGTTTACCCCCAAGAGTTTTGTTAAGTCAACAGGGGAGAGAGCATTTCTAGCCTTGGTGTTAGTGACTCTGAATAAATTTCTTTGTAGTAATCAAGGACTTCAATTATATTCTGTGATTTTGAAAAAAAGCCAAGAGGCTACTACCCTCACCACTGCCACCACCACCACCTCCTCCACAGAATAGATTCTGGCCCTCTCCCAAAGTGAGTCATTAGATCTGCACGACTGAATCAGTTACTACCTGGAAACTTCGAATGAGGGTGGGGAACTGGTTACCCACACGAGAGTCAAGAAATGATCCATTTTGCTCTCCAACAGGCTCTCCTGGTATAACATGTTCTTCACTACTCTCCGCTTTTTTTTCAGCAAGTTGCAGCTGAGAGGAAGCTGGTGATATTGAGGACTTTAAGGCACTGGCCTGTTCCTCCACTCCTACACATTCCCCACTTGGACCTCTCGACATTTCCTTAATATCAAGATAGCCAGTTGCCCCCTGCTCCTTCTCTTCCGTCTCCTTGCTGCTTATAGAGAGGGAGCCAAAGTCAAAGTTTTGTGGAGACTCCAACGGGGTAGTCATTTGGCTCTTACTAGGAATTATTGAATGCTTGGGGCCCTCCCATTCAGAGTCAGGGTTGGTAGATGGCCCCTTGGTCATGGCTGCCACCTCCTCTGTGCGAATGCCATTTATATTCTACAAATGAATGAACACATACAAAAGCAAGATTAGGAATTCGTGGGGAATACAGTGAACTCTGAGAATCAACAATGATTTCTAAGAGGCCTCAAAAATATTAATACTGGGCTTCCCTGGCGGTACAGTGGTTGAGAGTCCGCCTGCCGATGCAGGGGACGCGGTTTAATGCCCCGGTCCGGGAAGATCCCGCATGCCGCCGAGCGGCTGGGCCCGTGAGCCATGGCCGCTGAGCCTGCGCGTCCGGAGCCTGTGCTCTGCAACGGGAGAGGCCACAACAGTGACAGGCCCGCGTACGGCAAAAAAAAAAAAAAAAAAAAAAAAAATTAATACTAATATAAACCAAGAATCTTAACTCCTGAGGTGGTCAAAAGGAAGAATTACTGTTCACTAAACATGTCAGCAGCTTAAGTGATTCCAACCTCATTTTGGTCATATTTCTACAACATGGTTAATCTGAGAAACGATTTCGATGTGCCTCACAAGCACTTCATATTACAAGCACTTCGTATTACTATGGTGTTCTCTGTATAACACATATTCCTAAATACCTAACTCATTACTATGCACAGGACACAATGCAATTTATGAGTCAATAAAACATATTCTTGAGGAGTCTGATCAGATTGAAAAATATTCCACATATCTCCAAGCCATATGTATCATCATGCTGGTCCATAATGGAGAAGCTAAAATCTAGACTTTGGTTGGCAGAGATATGGAAATTGAGTACCTCCAGCACAGACTTAATCCAATCATCGTCAAAGAATTAACTATAATATCAAAAATAGTGAAACATTTCTTTGTAAACAGAATAAATGCAACTGAGCAGCTGAGAAGTATTTCTCCACAGATGAATGACATCTCTCCAACCCCTAAGAGAAATAAATCCTGGAAACACAGAGTTCCCTCCTGGGCTAAATGCCTCACATCACAGGGAAAATAGATCTAAAATAAGAACTTTCAAGAGAATGTGGAGAGAAGATAACATCACAGTAGACCTACTCCTAAAGTTTAAAGAAAGGTGCTGTAGGTGGAAGAAAAGTAGGAATTCACACTATTAGGAAAAGAATAGGAACCATTTGAGAAATGAACAATCTAATAGAAGCCAAATGTCAGGAAAATCTGCATGTGCTCACCAGAGGGCTGTACATAAGCCACTTAGGTCTGAAATTTTGGTAAGATCAATTTACCATATTACATGCTTGCCATAAAGGAACTTAGCAGAAAAGGACTCTTTTCAAAAGGTGTTCCTGGAGTAGATGACGTACGCTTGGAGCAGCCTACACGTTTTAGTGCTCACATCACACTACACATATTATACTTCTTAAAAAATCGCTGCTGCTCCTTAAGTTGTAAAACAGCCTACATTTTGATGAATATAAACCAGTGGCCAAGAAAGGTAAGAAAAGATGCACTGCGCTCAAGAACTCCAGGCCAGCCTTACTTCTAGAAACAGTCAACTCAAGAGCATCTCAAAGTGGTACAAGTTGAACTCACATTAGGCAGGTCTTTCACTGACTGATCATGAGTATTACTTAGCACATGAAAAGGTGGAATTGAGAGATGACAAGAGAAACTGTCTCTGTCTGCAGAGGTATCAGAGATACATAAACTACTCTTGCTAAGGGTATATGAATTTCCTCGTGTTTAAAATGAGAGTAATACTTGGTTTGGCTCACAGGGCTCTGAAGATCAGATACAATAATATATATGAAAGCATGTAAATTCTGTAATTGTCAATTACCATTAGATTCACTTAATTCAATCAACATTACCTGAGCACCTATAATAGGCTAGGGCCTGGAGGACACTAGAATGAGTTTGTTGTTATGTTATTAACACACTGTACTACTTTCTAGGGCACTTATCTCACCATTTCTTTTGAGTCAGACAAGCTGCTATGGAGCTGCCCAAAAATAGACCAGCTGGTAATAAACAAACAGGCTTTCTCAAATTGCTATATGCTAGCGCTAGCGCTGTGAATAGCATATCCCCACCCACTCACATGGAGAGGCACTTCATGGCTTCTCCAAATAATTCTGTCACAAATGAGAAGGCTGATTAATAACCAGGGGAATACCTAAGATAATCAAGTAAGAGCCAATTTTATACCAGTCTGCTCAAGTGATAAGTAGTGGTCTGTCATCAAGAAGCCATTTGTGAATTAAACGTTGCTTAGGCCAGCACCACCTGGCCCAAAGTTGCCTACTGCTGAGTAAAATTAGATAGATCAATCATGTTTTTCAAAGCAGGAACAGACGAGACCAAGGGTAAAAGCTGTAGCCACAGTAATATCAATTCAGCAAATATTTACTGATCACCTAATATGTATTCGTCACTGGAAATGAAAGGAAAACTGATAACAGTTGGGTTGGATTACCACTTAGAACACTCCCACATATGGTCAAATCAGCCGCTCCAGTTGGCTCTGTTGTCCAGATCTCTTGGACAACACAGCCAACTACTTACTGGACACTCTCCCAGGCATATGGAACACAATATGCCCCAAACTAAACTCATCTATTCCACTTTAATATCTCCCTTATCTGTCTACTCTTCTCTATTCCCACACTTACTATCTTCATTCAGGCTCTAATAGTGCCTCACCCCACTTACTACTAATGCCCTAAACAATTTTTCTTCTTTTCTTTCTTCCTTCCTTCTTTCTCACCTCAAACCTTCCCTGAACACATCCTATATTCTGTCATGAAAATATTTATTTCTAAAATGAAACATTGAAAATTCCATTTTTCAGGTTAAAATCCTTCAGTGGTTCTTCATTGCCTTCTGGATAAAGTTCAGGTCCTTTATTAAGACATAGAAAATACTTTAAAATATGACTCCTACCTCTCTCTCCAGCTTCACCTTGCTATAACTTCACATACATCCTTCTCTCCATTAATTCAAGACAATTTGCAGTTCCTAGAACAGAGCATGCTTTCTTTTGTCCCCGTGCCTTTGTCAATATCGTATTGTTCCTTCTGCCTGCAAGTCCATACTCAGCTCAGGTCAGTTCTTCTAGAAGTTTCCCCCAACTGCCTAAAGTATATTTAGATACCATGCCTCTTTTGTTCCCATTGTACCCTGTCATTATTGGTTTACTCATCTGTCTTTTCCATTAGACTGATAAGAACTTGCTATGTTCCTTAGCTCTGTTAATCTCTCTTGCACAGTTTTTGGCACGTAATAGATGTTCAGTAAAAACTTGTTGAAATTATACCAAATAAATCCAGGAACCCTAAGAACTGCTTTGACTTGTGCTATTCAAAAATTAAAAAGGCTTGGGACTTCCCTGGTGGTGCAGTGGTTAAGAATCCGCCTGCCAATATAGGGGACAGGGGGGTTTGAGCCCTGGTACGGGAAGATCCCACATGCTGCAGAGCAACTAAGCCCGTGCGCCACAACAACTGAGCCTGCGCTCTAGAGTCTGTGAGCCACAACTACTGAGCCCGTGTGCCACAACTACTGAAGCCTGCGCGCCTAGAGCCCACGCTCCGCAACAAGAGAAGACATCGCAATGAGAAGCTCACACACTGCAATGAAGAGTTAGCTCCCGCTCGCTGCAACTAGAGAAAGCCCACAGGCGTCAACGAAGACCCAAGGCAGACAAAAATAAAAAATTAATTAAGTAATTTAATTAATTTAAAAAAAACCCAGAGATGCTCTTTCAAAAAAAAAAAAAAATTGAAAAGGCTTGTTTACAAAGAACATAAGAAGTGGCCCACTTGACCAGACCAGCATTCTGGTCCATCATTCTATCTCCTACATCAGTAAAATAAGAGGAAAACTAACATTATTGCATGTTCACTGTGTGACAGTCACTCTAACATGTTTTCTCATTTAATTTTTCACAACCTCACTATGAGGTAGTCACTATCTCTATTTTATAGATGAAGAAACAGAGAGGGTAAGCAAGTCAGACCTAGGAAGTGATGGAACTAGGGTTTAAACTAAGGTCAGTGTTTGATTCAAAAGCCCATTTCTTCCCATGGCAAAAGAAAGTATCTCAAGTAGGCCCAAAGGACATGTCCTATTATGTTCAAAAGAATATACACTAAACCTGACTATTCTTTTGGGAAGCACAAAGTTGTCCAAAGTCCTTAGCAGAGTCTGGTTTTAGTGGCCGACACCATACTTTGAAATATAAGGAGAAGGCTGTAAAGCCAGAAGAAAAGATTGGGTCAAAAAGAAGATCTAAAATCCCCATGACATAAGACACCCACAATTTGGCATCTAACGTGAGTGAGGAATTTTAACTGACAGTGCTGTGTCTTTGGCTATGACCATCAGCATGGACCACTGGATTATATAAGATTCTGCACAGCTGCATATACCAAACTGGCCTGGAAAATTTAAAGGGATCTTCTCAAGGATATGAATAAATATATGACTGCGTCTGCACCACCCACAGTAACAGATAAAATTGAGATCTGATGTGTTGCTTGTCTGGCCTGATGCAGGATCTA
Organism: Pseudorca crassidens; assembly: GCF_039906515.1. Classification (NCBI taxonomy): domain Eukaryota; kingdom Metazoa; phylum Chordata; class Mammalia; order Artiodactyla; family Delphinidae; genus Pseudorca; species Pseudorca crassidens. The sequence goes on along the minus strand of NC_090297.1, from coordinate 22,650,462 downwards.
TAAGAAGGATGCTACAATACAAAGACCAGTTGCCTGTATAAAGTACCACAAGGCTGTCTAGTTGGTTTCAAGAATATGAGAAGGGGGACTTCCCTGGCGGCGTAGTGGTTAAGAATCTGCCTGCCAATTCAGCGGACACGGGTTCGATCCCTGGTCTGGGAAGATCCCACATGCCGTGGAGCAACTAAGCCCGTGCATCACAACTACCGAGCCTGTGCTCTAGAGCCCGTGAACTACAACTACTGAGCCCGTGCGCCACATTCTCATTGTAATGAGAAGCCCGTGCACCGCAACAAAAGAGTAGCCCCCGCTCGCCACAACTAGAGAAAGCCTGTGCTCAGCAACGAAGACCCAAGGCAGCCAAAGATTAATTAATTAGTTAATTATTTAATAAAAGAATATGAGAAGGAAGAATGTTAGACCAATATTTAAGTGAGCAGGAACATTATTTGATTGAAAATTCTCAATTTTACTTAAAACGTCAATGGTTCCTGCTAAGTATGATAATTCAGAAATCAAGAGATTTTTTTTTTCCCCCTAAAGGCTTTCCCTTGAAAATGACTTATTCAAATGGATTATGTCACAGGATCATCAAATCCTGAGTATGTATGTGACTTTGTGAGTTATAACTAACCTCTCCCTTGACTTAGGGATTACAGATATTAAGAGCAGGATATGGGTGTTTTATAGGTATTTTGCTGCTACTCCATTAAATGCAATCCAGAGTCTTTCGTTTTAGGTTATTTTTGAAGGAAGGGATTTATATATTTGAAGAGACTATTGAGAGAAGTACAGTTATGCTGACAAGACTCTCTTATCCTATAAGCAACACAAGGAAAATAAATCCTGAAAATCTTTCTAAAATTTTGCTACATAAGCAAGAGCCATATAAGTTTTTTTCTGGAGGGCCTATGTGGTAATTTTCCCCACACACATTTTGTCCTTGTTCCTTGCTTAATGAAGTCCAACTTTACCTTTAGATGGCAATAGGAAAACAATTCCTTTCTCTGTTAAAAAAAAAAAAGAAAAGGAACCTGCTATTGTCTCATTTTAGCTTCCTATACATTAAAATCCTGGGTAGGCAGTTAAGGACCAAATGAAGAACAGCAGCTCTTTCCCTGCCAACCTTGTCATATGATTTCAGGGTCATACTTTCATTTCAGGACCATGATTAGATTGTTGGAATAAGGGAAGAAGGCAAAAATGCTAACTTCAAAGACTAAATCCCCCTCTTAATAATATATGCTATGTTTTATTTCTTACCAATTTAAAAATTATATTTTCCAATGTGTGTAATTATATACACGAAAAAGATGTCAAGGTATACTAAAATATCAGTAGGGGTAGGACTGCAAATAATTTGATTTCTTTCTTCGTGTTTTTCTGTATTTCCCAACCTTTTTAAAAGGAATATGCATTACCTTTGTAATAAAAATGCTATTAAATAATTTTTCTTATGCAGGCTTTTACACGGGTTTCCTAATGAAGTGGTCTGTAAAACCCAGAGAGTCCGGTAAACAATTTATGAAGGAAGTGCTGATAAATCCTTAATATACTCCAAGCCTCTGAAAACAGTTAAAAATAAACCTTAATGGTTTCCTAAATGAAAAAGTAGTTAATGGAAAGAATGATAAGAAATGTCAGTAACTGGTAAGTAGTATAAAAATTCTCTTTTATATGGAGAATATAATATAAAACTGTAGTAATTTAGTGAGTGGATTTTGAAAGTCAAAGTCAAGGATGATGGACAATCTATCTGAGTGGAGAAGAAATAGCTCAAATTTAAGGTGTAGCTTCATTACATTTTGTTTAATGCTGTCTGATTTAGAAATGGCAGGGATATTCTCAGGAATATGACTAAAAATATGGTTGTATCTGTGAGTTGTCACAGAGTTTCTGTGAATTTCTTATTAGACATCTGCTTCTGAAACAGTAAAGACACTTAAGGAAAATTATCACTCTCTTGCCAAAGTCATGATAGCAACTGGGAATATAAAATATTAAAGTGTCCAAGACCTGATTTGAACATTAACTCTAGATTAGTGATATAGACTACAGATAAACACTATCATACTTCACATCAGAATGCTTTATATTCCTTGTGTGTGTGTGGTTTTTTGTTTGTTTGTTTTGGCTGAGTGCCCTACACCTCAGGCTGAGACCTTCTTTTACTGAAATTAAGTATCAGACAGCAGAATGAAATGACCAAATTCCATAAAGAGTTGTTTAATTGCCACCTCAGAAGAGAATCCTCTTTTAGGTGCTTTTGAGATAAATAAAAGAAGGCAGTGATCCATTTTCCAGGGTACTTAGATTTAGCTGAATGAAGGTATTAACAATGATATGTACAGATAGCAGTTACATATATCTGCATAATAAACAGGGCTGTGTGGTGGTTGGGCAATGGTGGAACCCTGGGGAGAAAGCAAACTTTTACAGTGTCTTGTTATTTTTTGTGCCTTCTCAGGTATTATAACTTTACACTAAACACTGGAATAAGCCAGTCAACAATGTTACTGAGTCCACCATTAGCAGAATTAGACAGCTGACAGGACAATTTTAAAAGAAGGAAGAAAATACAGTGATATCAGTTACAAAGCTAACTTCTAATGAGAGTCTTGGAATCAATATATGTTTAATATTAGGTTTTCAGGAAAACCCTTTTTCTTCATATTCTACTCAGTATTTTCAAAGATCTATTTTTAGAATATCTGTGAAAATTTTATCATCATATATATATGCATGTTTAAACAGACATTATAGACAAATTAATAAATATGGGTTTTCTTACTTGCTGAAATTATACAAGACAAATTTTAAGAGAAGGGCAATTAACATGCTAAGGTGACATTTTATTTTATCAAAATGACTAAATTGAGAAGCAGGAAACACAAATGATGACTGCAAAAGAATTTTCTTAGTTTGGCCAGACCAAAATACAAATTCTCTCACTAAATTACAGAAATATCCTGTCTTAACCCACTTTACCAGTGCCATCTTAAATAGTCTCAAACATTCCCTTCCAAAGCAGCAAGAGTTTCACTTTTACATAAATATACTTAGAGGCTCCAGCACAGAAAACCAAAAATACTTTCTTTGATGAAGAACAAATAATTATTAGAATTATAAAATGTCATTTGGTTTGATGACAAGGTGTTTTTGGTTTGTTTGCTTTTGGACACCAATCTAATTTTCCTCAGACCTGGTACTTGAGGTTTGATTTAATTAATGGGAATTTGAACTATTGATCTATTTAAATATCCCCAATAAATACATAAAGGAAACAACTATTTTCTTCTAAAAAATTCAATTCTTTTTATTGAATGATTTTTAAACCAGGAACCAGATTATCCCCAAGGCCAAACAAAAGCCCTGAGACTCTCTGTCTCAACAGTAGGAAAGATCTCATTTCTTACTCCCATCTTCTGGTTCCTACTGACTGAAAGATCCTATTTCAGGTTCTGGGACATTCTGTGAAACAACCTGAGGGATTTAAGGCAAGTTAAGGGCAGTCCAGTATTAATAAACCAACTCATTAGTGGTTTGGGGATCTTAGAGCACCATTGTTAATACCTAGTTTTATAAGTCATTCGAGCCTCACAAATTCCAACCCTCTCCTTAATTCACTTTCTGTAACTCTCATCACATTTTCACTTGGGGACTAAGCGACTTAGGATATAGCTGTGTCATAACAGAATATCACTGGACTGAAACATGAAAGACCTGGATTTAGCTCCAGTTCTCTCACTTAAAAACTGCTTGTTCTTAAGTAGGTCCCTGAGCCACTCTGAGACTCAATTTTATCACATAAAGCAAGAACACCACTACCGGGGCTTCCCTGGTGGCGCAGTGGTTGAGAGTCTGCCTGCCGATGCAGAGGACGCGGGTTCGTGCCCCGGTCTGGGAGGATCCCACATGCCGCGGAGCGGCTGGGCCCGTGGGCCATGGCCGCTGAGCCTGCGCGTCCCGAGCCTGTGCTCCGCAACGGGAGAGGCCACAGCAGGGAGAGGCCCGCGTACCGCAAAAAAGGAAGAAAAAAAAAAAAAAAAGGAACACCACTACCTACCTGATATGGTTACTGTGAGGGTTAACCGTGCAGAGTGTTCAAACTGAGGTGCTAAGCAAATACTAGATATTATTTGTCATTATACTATATTTCTTAAAATATTACTTTTTGCAAAGAAACATGAACCAGAACCAGTCCTTATGGAAGTGTTTCTTGAGTATCCAAATTAGCCAACCCTATGGATTTAACTAAGGCTGGTCTTTCAGCTAAGCACGTTCTGAGCCAGGTTCTCACTATATTTTAGAGGACATCACCAGGTAGAACTTAGAAAAAAACTGTGATAGAAGATAAGAACTAAAATTGATACACTATGAGGATATTTAATTATTTCTGAGCCAGGATTCTCATGAATAACACTGGATAGGCCATTTTTAATAGTTTTGAGAACATTTCTGATTAGTCACAAAATTTACAATCATTTTAAAGCTTAATAGATTTATTGCTGTTTCTAAGCCCAAAGCATATCTTTTTATGCTACGACCCACAGATTCTGCTTCCAGAAATTCCTAAATTTTCTGTAAAAAGAGACTCTGAGATTTAGCATACTACCTCTATAGTCACTTTACCCAATGGAACCCTAAATCCACCACATCTATTAAACTACCATTGGTTTTCACATTCTCTTCATTCTATTTTGCCATTCAATCAAGTAAACTGAGAGTTAGGACTAACCTTGGAAATACTGCTTAACGGTATGATCAACTCTGTAATGTCACCATCATCTTTGCAATGACTCTGTGGCCTATTGAAATGCAAATACTTCAGGGAAGGTTAATACATTAAACTTTTATCAGCGTTCCTGTATGTCAGGAAAAATGGGGGTTTGGGGATTCGTTAAGCTTATATAATTAAAAAAATAAGTTTTGATAAGAAAAAAGGAGTGAGCAGAAGGTGGCAGTGGGATTAAGGGGGAGGGGTGTGCACAGACACACATACACCCACAGAGCACATTACCCTTGCTTTGCAAACCCCGTAAGAAATGCTTTGTACTGCAAATGCCCACAGAACCAGCAGGAATCGAGGTTATCTTGCTAAGCACAGAAGGAAGATACCCAGCAGAAGAGTCCAGCTCCTGGTTCTTAACTAAAGTAAACGATAAATATTACAGTCACTTAAATTATCAAGATGTATTTAAATAATACCCCCAAATGGTCTGCAACATGCAAACTAAAAAATGTAGTAGACTCCAATCCTGATAAGATCAGTTAATTGCGAGTGCTTTGTTTCCACATACTTCTCTCTAACAAAACATGGCAAGTTTATGTCTCAGCAAAGAATGGCTTTAAGTGCCTTGGGGAAAAGCTCTAAAAAGCGAAACACATGTCTTTATACATTTACTATATTATCGATATTTGCAATCTTATTCCTATTTTGAAAAATTAGTAATATCGGTGTTTCCCTTGGTTATAAAATAACGCTAGCCTGGTGATTTTTTTTTTAATTTGTTAAGTTGAAACAAATGCTTTTAAAGGGGCACTTGCAATAAGAGATAAATCAGATGTGGTAATGGCTTCTTTTGTAAAAGCCATGTGTAAACAGCACATAAAGATGACAGGTCAAGCAGCAGCAGCCCATTCTTCAGCCGAAAAAGGAAACAAACGAAGAAAGGAGAACAAAAATTACCAAAAAGAAAAACATCCCCTGGCCTCTCCACCCCCAAAACCTTCATAAATAATAGTTTTGATACACTTTCGGTGGAAAACTCACGTCAACTGGCAGTTTAGAAAAGGACATTAGAATCACAAGTGCTCAAGATGGGGATAAACTAACAACAGAGTAACCACGTGGCTAGCAAAAGACGATTTTAAAATTCTATCTTTCCTCTCTAGTGTGTCATTCTTAATCATGCAATACATTTCTCTTCAGCCTAAATTTTCTCTCTTGGCTATATCTTCCCCTACATTTTTTTTTTTTTAATAAAGTTGCTAGGCTACTGGTCCCTCCCTGGCTAGAAGTACATCCTTATAGTGCTCACTAGCTTCTCCACAAAACTTGAGTCATTTTCATTGTCCATTGCTATTCTCTGGCATATAAAAATTACATCTGGATAAAGGAGCTTACTTAGGAAGACACTGGCCTTTATTAAATTACGGTTGGTAAAATTGCCTATTGTACGAAAATCAAAATCATTCTATAATGCAGCCTTTTACAAATGCCAGCAAATGGAATTTGGCAATGACAATTATCCTTCAAACATAGTTTTCATCATTTCCTAAATAGTGCTGTTATTAGATTACCCCCAGAATAGGTGAATGTAAAAGCAAACAGCTGTAAAATCGGTGCCTGATGCAAAATTTTAACTATTAAATAATAGAAAATTTTGCCTTAACACTGCACTCACCAGCAAGGACTCCACAGATCAAATGAGTGTTCTCAAACCTGAATAGAGCTATAGAAATCAAAGTGATTGAGCATATATGAAAGGTTACGCTAAACATGTCTAGGAGACCAGACGTGACCAGTCAAGTTTATTTCATTATACTAAGAAGGGTTGAGTTGAAGAGTTGAAGAGATGGAGATGGAAAGGAAGGGGCTATAACCAGCACAAAAACTCTGATCATTTAGTATGGAACACAATTTAATACACTTGGCAAGATTTCTCAGAAGTCCCAATTCCAAAAATGATTAAAGCCATAAGCACTTAAGGAAAATATTATATCCCAATTTGATATCTAGAAAATAGCACCTTGATTCCACAGAACTATATACAACAGAAAACGATGACTAGATATTAATTAGCTGTGTCTTCTCTTCCCCAAAAATCCTATAATAATGAAATGGTTTTCCATGTTAACATTTTCAATAAATTCCTAAAAGGAATGTGGCTTTGGAGAAACACTACAAAATTTTGTATTACTCAGACATGGCAACAAGGTACATACTTTGTGCTAGTAAACAGACCACTTCAAAATGTGGAGTGTTGGTTTTAAGTAATCACCTGGATGATACAACAGAATCTAGAACTGTGAGAGTAAGATAAGAGACAAGGTTCACCAAGGTGAAGTAAGAGATTAAGCAGTGGACCTTCTGTAAATTCCACATTATAGGAGCAGCTCTCCTCATGCCCACACATCCACACCCACTCCATCCTCACTCTTCAATATGATCAGAGAGGCATTAATAACTACTAATTTGTAGAGTGCTTCCTTTTAAAACAAAACAAAACAAAAAAAGACAAATTCAGCATATTAAAAATGCTTCTAACAGATGTGACAATTACATGTGTTGTAGTGACTGGTTAAATGGGTTAGAAAAAAATTATTTTTAAAACTTCGTATAAATAAGTCAAATAGTTCCAAAGCTGGTTTAAAACATTAATATTCTCAGAAGTGAACGCATGTGAATAAGTTATCTCTGTTTTAGGACTGAGCATAAGACAATTACTGGGCCACACAAAAGAGTGAAAATATGGGAAAAACAAGAGAATTTTTCTAGAAAGACTGGCTGACAATACCTCTTGCTGATCTGCTGAAGCAGAGGTTCCTTCCCCCCCTTTTTTGGTAGTGGGTCTGTCTACGTGCAGCATTACTGACTCATTTCCTTAATGATTAGTAGCAACCAGAATCAGATTTGCAATAAGATTTATTCGTAATAATTTTACATATTAACAAAGCAAATAACATGAGAAAAATATCAAAGAAAGTGTTCCAAAAAGAGAAGTTCTTAGCAGATTTCTTTAGGCTTAAATATCTTGCTCAACTGCTAATGGATAAACAACTTATTCAACCGTGAATCATAGCTAAAGGATCCTAGACCAGGGGGAAAGGAACATAGATTGAGGAATGTGTTAGAAAGCACCTCCCAAAGCTAATTACAGACCAAGGAACCCTCCAGAACACAACCAGTCAACTAGGGAGCAAAGACACCTCTGAAAGCATAGAATTTTATTTTATTCTGACTTCTTGGTAAATACTGCCCAAATCAGCCCTGAAGTAGGGAACTCCTCTCAGAGAAATCTTTATTTTGAAAGAGGAACCCTTCTAAAGTGTTTCCCTTAGATGCCCAACCTTAAATTTATACACTATGGTGTACCAAAAATTTAGAGTGAAAATCTTCTTTACCATGTTCATTAGATATCTCTAAAACCCGGCTAAAGAGAAGGTGAATTTGGGATTTGTTTCTTTATTCCTTAGGGGGAGATAGAGGCAGACCCTTAAAAACCAAAAAGAACAAAGGGGTTAGCTGGATTTGTCGCTGAACATGTTAAGAGCACAGTTAACACAGAACAATTTGGAAGCTGACAGAGGCAGGCATGTTGTGGTGGTAAAGATATTTTAGATTATTGTTCAGGTGTACCGTGGCTGCCAGATAAATAGGAATGAGTGCCTTGTCTTTTGTTTTCCATTTCTAATCATAAACAAGACCAAAACCACTTCAACACTGAATGAAGATGTTAAGATTTTGACTACAACTTTTCGAAACAGTACAAAGGCAAAAAATCTAACTGATCAGTTCTGTCTCTCTAGACCTATGTCGGGAGTCAGCAGCCTACAGCCAGCAGCCAAATCCAGCCCTTTCTTTGCTTCTGTACGGCTATGAGCTAAGAATGGTTTTACATTTTTAAATGGTTGGGAAAGAAATAGAAAAATATTTAGTGACACATACAAATTATATGAAACTCAGATTTCAGTGTCCACAAATAAAGTTTGACTGGAACATATTCATGTTTCTTTATTTATCGTCAATGCTGCTTTCACTCTACAATGGCAACGTGGAGTACTTTTGACAGAGACTATATGGACTGCAAAGCCTAAAATATTTATTATCTGGTCCTTTACAGAAAAAGTTTGTCAACCCCTGGTCTGACATACAAAACTCTTGATACCACAAGAGTTTGATGTATTTGGTGTTTTTATATCATATAAAACACAAGACAAATGTAACAAACTGCTCTCTGAAATGTATTTTAGATAAACGCAAAATGTCAAATAACAGGTTCTCTTCATGATATCACACTCCCAAGATGTATTTACACATATAAACAAGTACCCTGGTCTCGATAATACATTCTATAGTGAAAATAGTTGATTATTACTGTGGTAAATGGATAAGAGCTTTTAACTGAATCAAATTACAAGACATTAACAAGAGAGACTGACACCTATCATAGACGTATATGTAGATTCTTTGAATAAACCAAGGACCATACTACAGGATTAATAGGAGAAACAGTGGCTTCCGGGCCATATATGGGTTTTTTGGGCTACCTGCATGTACTGATTGGGCACAGGGTGATTACTTTGGCACAAACTTGTGTCCTAATACAAGAGATTCTAAGTGAAAAGTTAGACTTTATCTGTTACCATGTTACTAATTATTTAATTCAATTTAACAAATATTAATTATTCATTATATATCTGAGATACAAAGGTGTCTCTGGCAAACAAAGATAGATAAAACAAGGCTTCACACCTCAGAACCTCACAGTTTTGAGGAGACAGGCAAAACTAAAAGACATGGATTAACATTTCAAATTTTTAATATCACTTTTTCTAGTGGGGCTCTAAGTCAAAACAGAATGTTAAACAGAAAGTAAGGTTCCATCACTGTATCATATCAAAGTGGTATAAATCAAATCATGTGAGGGCTATTATAGAGGATGTAAAGGTTAGCCAGGCTGTCAGAGAAGGCAAGCAAACTTAGAATGCAGGCTCTGGTGGTATGCTGCTTCAGGATATAATGGCAATACAATCTTGTCAACAGATTCTGCGCTACAAGAAGTTTCCAAAGCTACAAAACTATCCCACCCCCTCCCCCCCAACTCCTTTATCTGAAAAACAAACCAAAAACCCCAAGTGCCTGTGTGATCTATGAAGAAGCTAGGATTTCCAGGAATTCCAAAATGTTCTTTTAGAGAGGGCAAGTCATTGGGAAGGGACATAAAACTGAATAAACCATAGGGAAGCAACCAATGGGCAACGGAGCCAGAAAGAAAAAGAGCTGATAAAACAAGAAAAGCTAGAAAAAGAAAGGAAGAAAGCAGAAGGATAACATGCTAGGAGGAAGACTGGGACAGAACTGGATATCAGATGGTAAGTTATCTGAGGGCAAGAACTGTGACTAATTGCAATGTGAGAGTTACGTTTAACTATGGTGAAGACCTTATAATGTGGAGGATAGAAAATTCTTCAGAATGCCTCCATTTAGAACCAAGAAGTGAAAGCTACAGGGAAACAGACTTTGACTTAATACATGAATGATTAATATCTAAAAATTTGGGATGTCAAAAGACATAATGTGCTATATCTTGGGAGATGTTTAATCACAGGCTGGGAGACCACTTGGTCTCTGAATCTCTAAATGATACTGTACAGAAGAATCAAGCATTGGAGGGGAGAGGAGTTGGATTGGGGGCCTATCCAATCCTAAAATTCTGATAATGCTGCCTCTTTGAAACCCATCCCTGCAATACATTGATTGCCCTAGAGGGCAATGAATAAAGAATGGATAGAGTAACCATGTTTTTCCTTTAATTCTTATTCTCTGTGTTTTGTTGAGATAGGATTCTATACATGTGGAGACTCTTCTTTAAAGAGACAGAATTAAACTCCGTCCTTTATTGATTTGGGGGACCTGAAAAGAGAGTTGGGACTCTATGCCTTCCCACCTCCTTTAATCTTTAAGATTAGATTTATTCTGTTATTTACCCCAAACAGGATTTTGACTATGATAAAGGGGAGGGCTACCCTCTAGGATATCAATCACAAAAGATTAGAAAAGCATTCCTAACATAGATGTTTCCTCAACAATCTGTCATCTGTACATTTGGTTAGGCTATTATTAAAGTTATTTAGCTTTCAGCCTTTATTTCTGATCTGTGGGAGTAATAAACTACTCTACTTTCTCTTCTCTTTATTTTTCAAGTTCTAGTATGAAAGGAATTTCGTTTACAACATGAAATACTCCATGAATTTGTAATCGCTGATCACAGCTCCCCCTCTTCCTGTTCCAGCCTAACTTTATATGGCTTTCTTACTTTAACAACAACTTCTTAACCATTTCAGGTGTCCATTCCTAAGGTCCACACCAACATGTTTCTTTTTGCATCATGTTCTGATGCAGTAAAAAGGAGATCCAAGGGCATGAGGGATAACAGCAGCAGAAGTGAGCCAAGCTTACTGATACTATTCCCAACAGTGTAGAGGAGGCAGATGGAGTTATCCCACAGATAAGAATAAGGAGTTGTCTCCATTTCTACTACCAAAATTACAAGCAACAGGGCTCATTTGAGTGCAGTGAAAAAAAGCAAAACTTCTATGTATAATAGAAACAATATAATAGTCTTCCGCAATGTGATAGAGAATGCTGTAAAAAAGTTTGGGATTTTATAATTTCTATGAAGATGAACAGAAGAGAAGGAAACTTGGTAGAAAAGTTCTATATATCTTTACTATGCTCAATACTCTTGGCAAGAAAAAAGCAACATTGAGAAAGTGTCTCATATTATCTTTGAATTTTCTGTCTTCCTTTTGTAAATACATGATCACTAGGTAAAGCCTAAATATAAATTTTGATTGGTAATGCCTTCAAAAAATAACCAAACCTCTAATGTGTAGGATGTCTTATATGCTTTTCTATAGGAAATATTACAGTAGTGACTTTGGAATGTAGGAAGAAATGAATTGGCTTATATCCACAGAAATTTCGGAGTAAAACTTACAATAATATCTAATAGAAAGAAACGTACTAGGATCTAGGATGGCAACGAAATCTAGTCCACACATAATCACTAGTCTCATGTTAGTCAACAGAGTCAATATCTTCTCCCTTCAAAACTTTTACCAAAGATATAAACAAGTAGTAGAATTGACCCATGCAAACTGAATCTCCTTCATAATCCATGCATTAGCATAAGAATATGGCTAAAAGACAGGTCCAGAATATAGAGGCTGGATTTATCTTCAAGTATGGTCCACTCTAAAATACCATATGGGTAAGATGAATTGCTTAAGAGTACAAGGAATTTTTAACTTTAGTAGTTTTAAGTGTTTGGTCAAATATCAATACAGAGTAGATGGAAATCAACACAGCTATTTAATTGCTTACTTTTATTTTTAAAGATCCAGGAAGTTAATGTGTTTGTTTTTTTAATTTCCAGTCCCCAAAAGACCAAGAATTTAATGACAACCAGAGCTTCTGGTTACTGGAACATGTTACAGATTCATTCTCATGAGGTAGGTTTGTCTCTACGTTACTAGGTGGAAATCTGGGCACCAAGTAGTTAAGTGAACTTCTCAGAGTTACCCTAGAAATGACTAATAGCAAAACCAAGGCAAAACCCCCAGACTTTTTACTGGTCTGTATTGATACCTTTAGTCCAAATTGTTTTTCACTCATCAACCTGCTGTTAAGAAGCTGAACCAGGGTAAAACCAACACACAGTTATTTGGATCTGTCTCTGGTACCAAGAATGAAATGAGATGCGAGAGGGAAACCAAGACTATTTACAGCTTTATGTTATACATATTGGCAGCAGTGAAAAATATTTTTCCTCTGATAACTGTGATGGGCATGTCTTTTGAGCCTGCATTGGCCAGCTTATTAGTCCAATACGAAGTATCAGCCCTTCCCCTCTCAACCATTCTCACCCTATTAACAGAAGAAAGGGCCTCTCCTTTGACCATCAGTAAGGACCTCTGAGGGCTCCTGCTGCACTTCAGAAAACCGAAAAGTATTCTTGGCTTACAGTAGACTTTTAATGGACGTGAAATAACTCCAATACAAAGAGAAACAAAACTCAAGGGGACGTTTACAATAATAATTAATAAAATGCTATGTACATGGATGAAAACTGGAAATATAATCTGAAACAGTTATAAAAGTATCAACAAAATCCTAAGATTATTTCCTTTTTAGTTTCTTGAAAAAAATTCAGAAGAATCTAACCAATACCATAGTTCTGTTATTTCATAAGGAAAGCTCTCATATCTCTATTTCACAGATAAAGGGGAGTACTGAGGTTGATCACTTTCTGTGTTAAAGAATGGTTCTGCAGGGCTTCCCTGGTGGCGCAGTGGTTGGGAGTCCGCCTGCCGATGCAGGGGACGTGGGTTCAGTGCCCCGGTCCGGGAAGATCCCACATGCCGCGGAGCGGCTGGGCCCGTGGGCCATGGCTGCTGAGCCTGCGCGTCCGGAGCCTGTGCTCCGCGACGGGAGAGGCCACAACAGTGAGAGGCCTGCGTACCGCAAAAAACAAAACAAAAACAAACAAACAAAAAGAATGGTTCTGCAATATTTCAGGTTAATTTGAGGTCTCTTTTTTCTTATTATGAGTGAATCAATAAATATGCTTAATTACAAAATATTTCTTATAAACAGACATAGCCTGTGACATGAAAGATATACTCATACAAGATTTTAAATTTTAACCTGCTTCTCACTTCTTTCCCATCTTTTTGGATAGCCTATAATAACAGAGTAGCAGTTTTCAGGAAATACCAGAGAATTATTTCTACATGTCTCCAGAGAAGATAGAATAATAATAGTGGGTGTTGAAGGACAAAAAATTCTTGGCTTTAGGGTTCTCTTTTTTTGCTCTAAGACAGCGTCATCTTAAAAACAAAAAGTCTTGTTTAGAAGTTACATCAGCTGGAAGTGTTGAGAAGTAAAGTGCAATAATCTCAATTTGATAACTCTATGAACTCAGCTTTCAAAACAAATATTTGAGACAACATTAACCAAATCATCCATATTGGTACATTCAAACGCCACAGAAAGCAAGCTACATGCAAGATTTCATTAATACTGAGGGGAAAAAAAGAAACAGGTTAGGTATCTGAGTTGTGTTGTGAAGAGAGAGCACACGCATATTTACTTCAGGTAAGCCTTAAAAATCAACATGCAAACAGAAGACACATACTTGTCACGACAGAACCTTAGCTCACAAGGCCATCAATGAAAAACAATTGATTTCAACACACATGTAAGAATAAACAAGTCCAAAGTCTATCAGAAAAACAAAATATATCGATATCTATTTTAAGCTTATCATAATGGCTAAATATTCCTTCTAGCAATATAATTACTTAACTCATAAAGAAGTAACACAGTATTTTAATTCAGAGAAGGGTATGTTTATGTACAGACCTTAAAGAAATTTGTTATTCCAGGACTTTTAAAGATGGGCAGAGTAGTCTGGAAAATTCAGCCCTGGCTGGAGGCTAAAGGGCACCAGCACCGTTTTCCTTAAACCATCAACATTATACTTGTGAAAAATGCATTTAACCTTTGCAGATCTCTTCTATACACCAGGCAGGATAAAGTTGTTTGTCCCTGTACGTCTCAGAAATACACATAAGAAGGCCACAGAAGTCAAAAGCCCTTTTCCACAAAAGGCCTTTGTATATATTGGTTTGATATATCAAGAAAAGGAGTGGTTATAGATTCACAGATTAAAATGTATCATTTTAAGGCTTTTGAAAGGTTAGCAACTTGAACTTTTTTCTTAAACTACAGAGCCCATGCCCCACAAATAGCTATCGAAGATTAGGAAAATATTCCATCAAATGTTTCTACAGGATATCCTGCTTTCTGTGAAACACTGGAGAGGAGTACATAGCAACAGTGAACAATAAGAACATGCTGGATAAAAGAGTTAAAGCTTTTGGGGAAAGTACCAACCTGCCATATGCTTAAATCAGATTTGCCTAAATTTGTTAAACTTTGGTGAGGAAAACTGGCTTGAGCAATGCATTGCTACTCCTTTGTACCCCATGATATATATTCTACAAAGAGTAACATTTTATTGACAGAAAAATGATCACAGGCTCTCCCCTAGGACAGTGAACTACCAAGATCAGAGGGCATCACACAGGAGATAACACAGTAGAAGCGAACAACAAAGTTCAATGGTTTTAGTCTTGACATTTCAGGTGAGCACCCTGTTTTCCGATCACAGAAAGACCAACCACCAGACAGCCAATGCAAGAACCACGAGAAAAGACATCACAAAAGGAATACGAGGAGATGAAAAAGTACTAGAGTAGAGGTGGCACTTTTTGAGAAACTTGTGATCCTCAGGGATTGGAATAGAAACCTTGGGAAGAATTTCTTCATTTTCTTGCTGGGGCAAGGCGCTTTCAGTAGATCTCTCTTGCCTCTTAATTTTCTCTTCATCCTGCACTAACAGAGCACGTTCCTGTGTCTGCTTTCACGGTAGAAGATCAAGAAAGACAGAGAAAGATGAACAAAATGACAGATGAAAAATGCTCAAAAATGATACTTGGGGATGTGCAAAGGATTTGGGAAGATCTTTTGGACACTGTATTTTACTTTACTTTGGCAATTATACTGGCAAAGTTTCTATAACACAGTAGGGTACTCAATAGGTAATTGAATGAATGAATGAAGAGTAGAAGTCCTCAAAGTTCAAGGAATCACTGGACTTCCTTAGTTATAGTATTTATTCCTCCTTTAAGGATATTCACACAAATTTTCGGTCATTTTTCATTGCTTTGGTGCTGCCAATTTTCCTTAGATCAATTGGGCAAAGCCAATAATGAAGCATTCTTCTTGCCATCAGAAAAGTTACTTTTATTACAAATAGAATGGCAGAATATAAAATGTTATCCTCATATCTCTTCATATGGACTTAGAAAACTGCAAGAGTTCATTCAGTATGGCAATTAGCTTTTGCTCAAGGGAATAAAAATCCTAATCCTATACATTTTTAAGACTGCAAAAGAAAAACGGAAGTATAAAAGTTTATATGAGCCTCCAAGGTCTATCAGAAAAAAAACCCCAAAAACCATAAACCAAACTCCCACAAATCTCAACAATTACAAACTCCCTCCCCCCTTCAGAATCATGATTTAAAATAATAATAATGACCATCATGAAGGTTTATACAACACATTAAGCAAATGGTTTTGATACTTTTAAGGAAAATTATTTTTTTCCAATTGTCCAATTGAGAAATTTTCTCCCCTGGCAATTTCTGTACTCTGCCATCCAGTCAAGACAGATGTTTTCTATGAAAGGAAAAACTTGGCTCTAAGTTCTCTTAGTTGAGCCAGCCTTCTCTGATCTGTTTGGAAGTTCAACACTGGTTCTTTGCACACCCCTAAGTGATACGTATCAGGGAGAAAGTAGCTGGGGGACTGGTCAGCAAAAAAAGGAAAAAAAGGAAAAGAAAGGATGCAAAATTATAATGATTTTTAAAAGAAAATAAGGGGGAGAAGAAAGACAACATAAAAAGAATAGGGTACAATTAAATTCGTTTTTCTCTCCGAATACATATTTATATCTTCATGCAGCTTTTCAACCAGCCATGCGCCGAAATAAGCAAATTGAAAGCTGCAAAATGCAGCAGCGAGAATGTTATGTGTTAGGTCAAAAGGCGGTGAGTGTGAATTTACCAGTATAGCCAAAAGAAAAAAAGATCACTGAGCAGCTGCTGTTCAGTTCTGGGGGAATTATCTGCTTAGTGCCATGACAAGAGCAAATTCTGATTGAGAAGCACAAGTCATAACAGCAGCATTACCTCTGGCCCACCAACCTTTCTTTCCGAGGGAAGGACAGAGGTTTTCTTCACCTGGTCATACACAAATTATATAAAATTCAGTTGCCTTGCAATGTAACAACAATGCTGTCAAAGGTGGAAGAGGTATCCCCAGAGAACAAAAATATTGTCCTAATTATTAAAGAAAAAGTAAGATATGCCAGGAAGTAGAATTATCCTATATAAAAGGTTATCACAATATAGTTCTTACTTATTGCATTATTCATTTAGAGGGGTAGTATCATAACCCTAGAGCTAAAGTACTCCCTATTGATCTAATTTAATTTATAAAAGTCATTTCTTTAAAGTCCACAGAATGAAACAGCCATTCTCAAAACTAGCCCTAAGATCGTTTCTGAAGGGTTTCTATTAAGACACAAAATATTTTCTGGAAATGGAGACTGGTTCAAATTTACCAAACCTCATCCAAGAGGGTACTAAGTTACTTCTCCAAAGCAGCTGAGTATCTTTTATTACTTGCACAGAATCAAAAAGAAAACTTCTAGAAAATATGCAGTTATGGTTTGTAGATAGGGTTAGCCAGGCGTGGCAGCAACAAGTGCTTTATCAGGGAGCCATAGACTTATAGAAAGCAGTCACTGACTCAGTTCAGGGTATATGCTCCAGATTTGGGATACAGAACTAATGTCCACTTAGACCAGAGAGTGGAGGCTGAGAGGACAGTGAATAAGAACAACTGCATCCTATCAACCCTGGTAACTCTCTCTCCCTGCCCATCATTCAGGAATTCTCCAGCCTTCTTGGTGAAGCTGGTTCAACTCTATTTGGAGAACTGTTAGCCAATTCTAATCACATTTTGAAAAATATAAAATGTATCCTTTGTGAACCAACTTTTATTATCTTCTCCAGTTCCAGAAACTAACAGTAAGTTGGATAGTTTACCATGAACTCTGAATATAAAAACAAATTTTAAAAAAATTATTAAGACATCACTTTACCTTTCTTAACTAGAATTGCTATTGTTTTGGGAGGAAACAAGCATATAATTTTAAAATCATTACACTCACTCACTGAGTCACTGTGACTAGTTATATACATACTTAACCTGTATAGGGTAAAGGTTAAGTAAAGAATTTTTGAATATGTGCTCAAGGTAACTTTTAAGATATTCTCATTACACAGATTCAGGTGTAGGATCTCTAAAATGGGTAATGACAACAATTATAGAAAACGAACAGCCTCTAAAAGGTATCACTTCCTCTAATTGTGACTATCTTATAAAACAGTGTATTAAAAGCTTGATGTTACTCATAAAGATAAAATAAATCATCAATAGTTCTTCTAAGACTGAAATACAATCATTAATACTTGGTATTCTGCATTCTCTGGCTGAGGTCTCCTTGGTTTATTATATAATTGTGGTCAACCATTCCAGACATTTCTAAGTTGTGCAAACGTTCAAAGTTTTTTAAAAATGCCTATCCCTTTCCAAATTTTGACCTTACTAAATTTAGTAAACTCTCTGGTCCCTGAAGTCACAGTTTGAACATAAAGTTCCACTGGCTTATGGTCAATTTGTAAACATACACTAGGCAGAAGCATACAGCTGCAGAGACAGTTCTCAGGGCCCAGTCATCGACTGGTAGCTCCAAATGGCCCCCATAATTGGACTGAGTAATCTACATGACTTAAAACAAGTGTTTGATGATGAATGCTTTAAAGCTGGAATGAATTGGTAAGACACCAAAGCTAAATTTCAGCTCTAAACTTTCAGATACAGATTATCAATATACAAAAGCATTTATCTCACTCATTCTCACAACTGGTCACATGGACAAAGTACTCACTCCTTCTCCTGTAGGGATCTGCCCATTGATGTTAAGTGTTCGAAAGGGAGAGTGAGTGGATAAGCGTTTATCCCATTCACTAGGCTGTGGTTCTGGTACAGATTCCATGAAGTTCTTTTTCAGCTCACTGATGCTGGCATGATGTTTTTTGATCTCTTCTTGACTTTTGTCTAAATCCTATAGTTGAAAGGACAAGATGCAAAACAATAAATATTCAGGGAAAAAAACAACACCAAGGGGAGCCCATCATAGACTATGGGCACTGGTAGAAAATACACCACATCCAGGATAGATGTTGTTAATCCATAAATTACATTCAAATTGTAAATATACAATATGGTATATTTGCTTTTTTTTTTTTTAACACAGTGCTTTTCTTGGAAGCAGTGAAGCATCGTAACCCTATAGCTCTTAGCAGTTATATAACCCATAAAGAGCTCACTCCTTCATTTTACAACTCTTCTTCCCATTACGACACAGCACTAGATCTCCAACTCCTCATCCCAAGCAGGTAATCCCACAACTCAATTAGCCTCAGCTTGATAGGAACTGATTTAGGCTCAGCTCAGGCAGGATGGAGATAGCAATAGAGAAGGAGAAACTGTTAAACGAAGGACATGGTGAAAGTTTCAACTCCCATCATGGGTTGCCTTGCCTTGGTGAGTTGCAACTGTACAGTATCCCTCTATTTCTACCTGGAGATAGTTTTGCTTTCTTACCACTAGGTGACTGTTGCTGGGTTTTGGTAAACAGGAATAGCCCTTTCTCGATACAAAAATTTATTACTGAAATTCCTGGCTCAAGCCTCCAGAGCAAGTGGTTACTATCTCTGAATAATTACTCAGGGGTATATAATATAACGGATTTTTTTTCTTTGTCAATACTATCCACACACACTAAAAGCCTTATGTTTTGCAGCTCTGACAGCTTCACTTCATCCCTCAGTACCATTCAAACTAGGGACCATCTTCCAGTAACCATCAATGGATGGGGAGTGATTTAATAAGAACTTGCCAAATACCTTATACGTCTCCCTGACAACTTAAAATAACTAAACCGTTCCAGCAGATGTGACTACTGGACAACTAGGGGGAAACTCTCACAGGCGATATTCCAGGGAGAAATGATCAAAACTAGGCTAATAAAGCTGTAAATAATATGAGAAATAACATTCAAGTTTATGTAACAGGAGGCATAAACCAACTTTCAAGAGACTTGGCCAGAAATAATCTGGGAAATACGTGAAGACAAAAACTCAAATGTTCTTGGTCCAACATATTTCTTCAAAAAAACCCTCAAAAGATCTATGCTTGAAATCAAAACATGTGGGAGCCTGTCACTTGATGACTGCTAAAAATTCTGTGTTTATTATATATCAAGGCAGCTCTGTATCCAAGAAAAGCATAATACTAAATATATCTCCTAATATGCTGTGTGAATTTGGGGATTAGACTTTTTTTTTTGGCTCCGTGAGAAACAGCCTCATTTGGTGTTGAGGGTTGGGGGGAGGAATTCATTTAAATAAAAAATTGTTTTCAAAGTTTTTCCTGGGGCAATATAGGCTGCAATTAAGTAAATTTTTTTCAAAAGCAATGTCAAAGAGAAAACAGTATAGGAAAAAGAATCAGTGAGGCATATGACACAATTTTGATTCTGGAGATATTCATTCAGAAAATTCATTTAATAGTCTATTCTTTTTATTTTTGCAAGACTGAATGATGTTTCTGTGCTTTTAGATCAGTCAAAGAGAAAACTAACCCAAAAAGGGCAATCCTGCAGCTCCCCCATAAGAGTACCTCTTGCCTGCTGGGATGGAATGTGAGTATAGCTCAAGAATATGGGCTTCACCATGGGGAAACAACATTTTGCACTTTTGTTCTAGCTGAAAGCAAGAAAAGCATGTTTACTAGCTAAAGAAAAGCAGGAACAAGGTCAGTCAAAGACTCAGTAGTAGGCTGAACAACTGAGACCCATCAGGCATGGAAGGCTCTGTGACCTAGCTCCTGACAAAATCAAATCTGCTGGGGCCAAGAACTAAACGTATTAGGGAGGGTTAAAGGTGAGAATGGAGCAAAAAAAAAAAAAAAAATGATTGGGCTTCCCTGGTGGCGCCGTGGTTGGGAGTCCGCCTGCCGATGCAGGGGACATGGGTTCGTGCCCCAGTCCGGGAAGATCCCACATGCCGCGGAGCGGCTGGGCCCGTGAGCCATGGTTGCTGAGCCTGCGCGTCCGGAGCCTGTGCTCCGCAACGGGAGAGGCCACAACAGTGAGAGGCCCGCGTACCACAAAAAAAAAAGAAAAAAAAAATGATCAAGAGAGGCTATGATAAAACCATAACTCTCTGGGTTATTAGCCTCTTACTATAAAAGAGTGGTGATTTGTTACTTGTCCTGCCTAGCTTTTGATTGGCTTGGAACCTGAGAAAATAAATGTTCCAATAAAATCAGCAGCTTCTGAGGGAGCTTTCTCCATCCTTCTTAGCTGGCTCTGTTGGAAACCTGTGGGGGCACAGAGTTAAATTAAGATCTCAAAGGGACCTGCTCCAAATAGAATTTGTCACAGAAACTTGCAACAGGTTCTCACTGGGAGATGGAGGAGGAAACAGTAGATCTAAAAATGAACTCGACCTTATTTGTGCCAGAACAAAGCATTAGTGGGGGTGGGGTAGGAGTAGGGGGAGGAGGGAATGCTTAAAAAAAAATCTGCTAGAGTGACAGATAACTTGAGAGAACTTCCCTAAGCGGGGGAAAAAAACTTTTACAATACTAGAGAATGATGGTTAGCCAAACTACTTGGGCTGTTTTCAGATTAGACACTTTCTGATGCCTATCATCCTATAATTTTAGCAGCAATCAAACCAAACATTTAATTAAGTAGAAAATATTCTCAAAAGATAGTTAGTAGTTTTAATTTTCAAACACACACTTATTTAGAAATCCCCTCTCATGGCTGTCAATGGAATACTGGGAAAAACGTATCACACACAAGGACTTTGTGAGTCTCAGAAGCCATAACACACCTCATTGAACAAAGGACAAATATATGATTGGTACTGCAGGTTCCAGTTAAGAGGCAGAATTACAGATGGACAAGTCAAGAAATAGGCATGTTTGGAATTGCGAGATGTTACATTGCTGAGTATAAGGAGATCAACTGATATCTGTTATTCTCCCTAATCTCAGAAGTGGAACCATTCAGGTCTAGTTTCAGCTATGCGCTAAAGCAAAGAGATCTAGTTACCAAGTTTGAAATATCCTAGGGTCCAGCCTAAGAAAACTTCATGTTACATGAGGTAAACATATATAAAACACTTGGTATTGTGCCTACCACACAGTACATGATTAATGAAAACTGGCCATAATTTTTATTTTTATCAAAGTATCTTATACCTAGCAGGCGCTCAAAATATATGTATTGACAAAGAATAGATGACGTTAAGTAATTACTGGATGCTATTAGAGTTCTATCTAAAAAAGTTGCTTCAAACATCCACTTTAATAATATTTACCATTACATATGTCCATCTTTCAGGTCTCAGCTTAAGTGTTACCTCTTCATAGACAACTTCCCTGTCCATCTTATTTAGAGCAGGTCCTTTTTATTAGCACAGCATACTATTTCCCCTTCATAGCTTTTTTAATAACTTGTAATCATTTTATCAGTATTTGCTTACTTATTTATTGTTTCTCTCTTCCATTTGTCCCTACATTGGATGCTTCCTGAAGGCAAGAATGATTTATCATCTTCCTATATAGTTACATTTCCTTTATACTTGAGTTAAATCTCTGATGTCAGAATTTATACCCATTTCTTTTGGTTCTGTCTTGAGTGGAGTTGTAAGATAATTAGATCATTAGCTTCCAGGTAAGAGTTTCTGAAGTGTAAACATGGCCTGTTTCTGTACAGAATAACTCCAATTTCCTTAATTTTTCCTCATAGAGTTCCTCTAATCTTCTAGTTAGTTTTTTCCTTATCCCGTGTGGAGCCTGACACTAGATAAAGTATACTAATATAGGCTTGGTGAAAATCTGACCGATATTAAATACAATGGGAAAATGACCTTACAATTCCTACTGCACATAGTATGTTGCTATTTCCGAATGGGAAAAAAAAAAGTGTAGTTTAATAGAGTTAGATGGACCCTAACACAAATCCTAGCTTTACTGATTTACCAGCTCTATAACCACAAGGAAATTACTTAATTTCTCTTAGCCTCAATTTTCTCTTTAAAATAAAAATCCCATACCCATAGGCTTGTTTTATAATTAAACTATCTAATATCATACTAACTACTCATTAAATGCTAGCCTCCCTTCTTTCCTTCCTGTATCTTACTTTTTTTTCCCCCTGATTATTCTTCTGTCATTTTTTTGGTATCCTCGAAAAGTTAAGTCCATTTTGAATTGTGATCATTTCTCCTATTTTTCTACATTCTCCTGATTCAGAAGATGAAAAAATTGTATAAATTTGATGCTTGAAACATACAGGAGTTTATACTCTTGGGCAATTCAAGGAACTTTTAAACAGTGATGTAGTTCTTTCTAAAAGTGGGTAAAACAATGGAACCATGGGATGCTGAGGTAGTCCCAATCATATATTTTTTAGATAAGTATGAGAGATGGAAACTAAAGAGTCAGAAGTAGAGATGGTTGCATATCTTCATGTTTACCAACATGCAAAAGCATTTTAAACCTAAAATTCTCTCATGCAATGGCATGCAAAACCAAACGCAGCATAGAAAGAAGAAAGGGAATCAGCAAAGAATGCAGAAGGTTACAGGCAACCAACTGAAATAAGCTTCAAGTTCATACAAACCTCCAACATTAAATTGCTATGTCTGATATAAATGTTTTCACCATCTAGTCTCTCTCTCTTTTTCTGTGAAAATGAAAGAGGGAAAAACAGAAAAGCATAAAAAATTAAAATGTTGTTCTTGCGCGAAAAAACTGCAAATTGGCAAACCAAAAAAATATTAAAAATTAAATGTCCATAGAGCAGCATATGCCAACATGAAATGGTCACAGAACCACAAGGACACACAGAGGACACGATGACCACTAGAAAATGGATGACATTGTTCATGAATGATGGAAGAATGCGACGATGTTATTTAAATAGACAGTGCTCCTGGCTTCATTGGCTTCTTACATAACAAGCTGCTTTACGTTCCTCTGTGAGCTGTCTGAGGGTTACCTTAAAATGCATGACTTTAAGAAGCCTTGACTCTCCGTGTTCCATGGAGTAGGGAAATGCTTTAAGACATTATTTAGCGTTTTGGACATTATTTCAAACTTAGTAATACTGCAGGTACGTACGGCTCTAATATCTTCCATAAGAAAGATCTAAGGGCATTTTATACATGGTCAATCAATATTCTATTCAGTAAGAATTGATTCATCCTACTCTATGGTTGGGAAGAATGAGACACAGAACAGCCAAACCCATAATTATTAGCAATACTGGGAGTTGCTGCTATGATGGTTTCCATAATAAATATGCATAAAATACTGTCAACAATTCCAAGCATATGGTACCACTGTGAAATATTTCTTATAAAGTTTAAATATAAAGGATAGATTTGGCCTTCACTAATTATTTCATTCTGTTTAAAAAGATATTTTCCTACTGGAAAGTTTATTTTAATGAAATTTTTCAATATATAGTATAGGATTATAATTTCTTTGGTATACATATGTGTGTATGTATATGCATATATATACATAACATGTGTATATGTATACCTGCTATTAGAAAGTAATTTCGGATTAAGAGAAATCAATGAAAAGAATGGATCACTGTCTTTTTAATGCACTTTGAAAGTCAGCATGGGTGATGGTAAAGTGATTTTGTGAAAGTGAAAAATGGCTAACCTTCCTCATTCTTATCAGATCTTCATTTTTTTCTGCAAGCTTCTGTTTTGCCATTATTAAAAAAAGAAAGAAAAATGATAAAATATTGGCTCATTGAAGTTTTTTTGAACCTTCAACTTATAATTTTTTTGTAAGGAGCAGGGAGTGGGAGGGAAGAAAAAATTGGGGAGGGAGGGAAAAGGAATAAGTGGCCTATTGGCACAAACCTGTATTTGGTCACCATTTGAGGTGGGTACTGTGACCTCGATGTGGGTTTTTTCCACCTACATTTAAGAAATAAAGTGGTAAAAACATTTCAGGTTAGTAGGTTTCTATGAATAGCGTCATTTCCAAATCAGCTGCATCTTTAGGCTGCTTGTGAAATAAGCTGATATGTAATCATCATGATGCAGTCTTACGGGGGTATTACAGGCAAGGACACTGCTCTCAAGAACAATCTGTTAGTTCACCATCACATTCTCAAAGCTGAAGAGGTAATATGGACAACCAAAAGATCAAAAAAGAAAATTAAGGTAATTATTCTATTCATGAAGAGAACATATTTATACTTATTGATTAAAAAGTACTTATTAAAAATAATAATTTAGACTTTAAAAAGTCATATGTTTTTGTTTTGCTTTTTAAAAATGATGTAGAAGTATCTTAAATAACATAAAAACAAATTTACAAATGAAGATACCAATGTATGACATACATGACAGAAACAAAAAGAACATCTTTACAGTTTAGAGCACACATAAAATAAACCACATATGACACCAAGCAAGTAAATACAAAAAATTTTGTTAGTTGATCAATATATTTAAGGAGGCAAGTTTAACCCTTGAGTTTATTAGACAACAACACATCAAAATAAACTCAATTCAAATTGTTACTGATGCATGCAATTACTTCCAAGGCTGATTTATAAATAAGCACACACAGGGCTCAGCTGCAACATTCAACACACTGTAATCTCCTCTCCAGGGAGTTGGAGCCCATGTGTTCGGTGGATGGAAAAGATTCATCCTTAAGAACAGGAAGAGAATAACTAAGGCCTCCTGCCTGGCTTTGAAATACCTTTAGCAGCAGTCATTTTATATACCCAAAATGGAGTAAGCATAAATTTAAAAACCAAGAGTGATCAATGCCTAAAGCACTGGATATATCAAAATGAGAAAAATGTTTTTATTAAGCGTCAAATCAATCACCCTGTATCACTACGTTCTTTACAGAACCTCATTAATCTGTGGTTTTGATGTACTCTTTCTTTCTTTTTTTCTTTTTCTGGCCGCTGTGCAGCTTGCGGGATTCTAGGTCCCCAACCAGGGATCAAACCTGGGCCCTCAGCAGTGAAAGCACATAGTCATAACCACTGGACCTCCAGGGAATTCCCTTGACACATTCTTTTTAATCACACTTGGGAGCATTACCTCAGAATATAATGTCATTGTGCTGTTTTCTCTAGGACTGAATGTAAAGAACATAAGATGATACCAACCTTTGTGACACTGTCAAATCATAAGCACATCTGGCTACAGTCCTTTTAACTACTGGGGTAATTAACAATTTGGGTTATTTCTACTCTGAATCTCAGTAGAAATAACTGGGATTATTCTGGGATTATTGCTGTGTTGCCATTAACAAGTTATTTCACCTGAGTTTTAAGTCTTTTATTGATAAAATGGAGATAATATCTTCATAGAGTTGTGAATGCTTAGCAAATGGAAGTTTTCAATTATTCCGTAAAGCTTAAATTACTTGTTTCAATGAATGATGACTTCTTGCTTTGGGTCCTTAGCAATCCAACAGCAAGAAATTGAGAGCCTCTACTTCAATCTAAGAATGGAGACCAAGTAGCAACAGTAGTTCTATTTAAGCTCCTACAGAGAATATCAATGGAGATAAAGATGTACATGAGGAAAGGTACTATCTCCACACCTGCAAAGTAGGTCTTGTCAAATGACTCAAGATGCCAAAAAGCTATCTCTATCGGGCACCAACTTAGTGTTAGGCAATGAGATTTCCACAATTACAAGGCTACTTTATATAGTAAATACAGCTTCAGGCAAATTCCTTAATTATTTTCTAACTGCTACAAATAAAATCAACTCAGAGTCACCCTTAACTCCGTCACTACTATTACAGTAACAGAAGGTTATCAGAGGTGGCTTTCAGTCTGATCTCAATACAAGTATCTCAAAATTTATTTATATAGAATTAACTGGCAAGAAGACCCCCAACTGGCACTTAAATGGTGAGCATATAACAGGAAGTGATCTCTCCACTCTGCTGAGGTCCCAAGAGCAAAGGGAACCTATTCTTGAAGATACTTATGTCTGTCACACAGGCAAAAGAACAAATAAGTTAGCAGAAAGCCAAAAGAATCTTAGCCACCAAAAAGATTCCCTTGCCAATTCCAGTAATCTAACACTTTTCAGTTAGTATCACAAATGGAAGGACAGTCAAAAGTGCCAGGTGAGCTACCCTAACATTAAAAACTGAAGTAGTCTAACATTAAAAAGGCATTGTTGATACTGAACCTGGTGGTCAATGTCATGCACATTTGGCTAGATACAAAAATGCAAACACCTACCATTCACTCTGGATTCAAGTTGGTCTCAAAGGACCATAAAAACTATATGTCATATTGAATAGTTTTTTTTTTTTTAATACAGTCAAAACAGAGCCAGATTGGCCACTGCTCCATAGGTAAACTAGATATTGAACTGGCTCCAAAAGAACAGGATTAATCCATCTGCCAAGGGGAGAGCACTTACCAAGGTCTTATATGGTTTTAAACTCCTTAACAGACATATAAAAATGTAATTTTTCTTATAAAGACTGCTTCTATTAATTCCTGTTGTCAACAGTGAGACTCGTATTTACTTCAATAAATCTGAACTGACAGCTCAACTCCATCACTGTTTAAATGTATTTTAAAAAGCTTATCAACATATAAAAGATCAGTCCAGATACTGTTACTCCTGGGAAATCTACTAATTAAATTGGTGATGTTTCAACAAAGTTCGGTGACTGTGGGTACAATCAACTCAGAACTGTAAACAACCCAGTAGCATAACCTCCCCTACATAATGGATCTTCCCCTTTTTGTAAAGTTTCTTAAGATTTGAACAACCATATAGATGTGCTTTATATAATATCTGGATATTCTTTGGGTATGTTACACATATATCCATTTTAGGAAATCAAATTATATTTTACTCATACTAGCAGAGCTTACTCTTAAAAAGGAATGTGGAAATTCCTTCTGGATGAGTAAAAATTATTTTTAAAAACAGATGATCACAGTTCTGGTGTGTTTTACAGACTCATTTTTTAAGATTTAAGTTGGGTAAAGCTGTAGGTCACCAGAAAACTGGGATAGCTTACAACTACTTCATGACATAATTCTATGAAAATATTTTACAGGTTAATGGGAGATATCTTCTTTCCGAAAGAGTGAGGAAGAAATAACTTTGTTAGGATCCGACAAAAAACAGTGCTTTGAGAATCTTCCTGGTCAAGGAGTCAACACCTCTGAACCAAAAAGTGAATTAGCTAGACATCTGGGCTTATGACATACCTTCCACACTTCTGTGAGCTCTGGCTCAGGTTGCTCAGGTGGGACTTCTTCCTTTTTCACTTCAACCTGCACTGTTTCCTTCGGTGTTTTAGAAACCACTGCTTTTTTAACAGGTGCACCTGGGACGCTGCCTTCTGCGGCCTGACTCTGAGCAATGGCCGGTGCAGAGGTGGGCCGAGGACTTCGGTCTGCTGAATCAACGGCTGCTGCTACGTGAAAAAGGCACAAGTGAAGGACAAGTGAAGGCAAGAGTCACTGTACTACTTCACAGCCACCAGGTGAAATAACTGTGACTCCAGGACACATACGAGTGGTACAGTGTCCAGTGGGCTACCATACAGAAGGTAAAAAATAAATTATTAGTGCTCTGGCAGGTAACTGATGGCAATAATGGCAATAAGAAAGCTAAAATTACCCTAACAGAAAAGCTAAAATGTCCTGACGATAATGTTCCATAAAGGGTGGGACAGGAGGCGGGAGGTGGGTGGACGTGGACACAGAAATATATGAAAAAAAAAATGGAAAACTCATTTTATTAAAAAGTTGGCAAGATTGTTTAACCTTGTAATCTATTAGTTTCAAGAACCTGCAAGGTAGTCTATGAAGGAAAAAATGGGTTAATTAAGTCTGATTTCTTCTATGAAGGCCTTTTGAAATAAAGATCCATTTATTTATAGGTGGTTTCAGGAACCTAAAAATATATTCTAGGAAAAAGGATTAAGTCTGATTTCTTCTGCTAAGCCTCCTCAGAATGATTACAAAATAGCTTGATAAAGGAATCTTCTTATAAGACATGTACATATTTTGATGCTTCTTTAAGCTTAAGGTCAAATCTTTGAATCAGACACTTTCCTTTTTAATTGTTTGATTAAAAAATAAAATTCAATCCATTCAGCCATTCTATGTCCTTTGGTTGGGGCATTTAATCCATTTGCAGAACACTCTCTGACATAAATTGCAACAAGATCTTTTTTGATCCACCTCCTAATGAAAATAAAAACAAAAATAAACAAATGGGACGTAATGAAACTTAAAAGCTTTTGCACAGCAAAGGAAACTATAAACAAAATGAAAAGACAACCCACAGAATGCGAGAAAATATTTGCAAACAAAGTGACTGACGAGGGATTAATTTCTAAAATATATAAAAGTTCATGCAGCTCAATATCAAAAAAACCCCAAACAACTCGGGCTTCCCTGGTGGCGCAGTGGTTGAGAGTCCGCCTTCCGATGCAGGGGACGCGGGTTCATGGCCCGGTCCGGGAAGATCCCACATGCCGCGGAGCGGCTGGGCCCGTGAGCCATGGCCGCTGAGCCTGCGCGTCCGGAGCCTGTGCTCCGCAACGGGAGAGGCCACAACAGTGAGAGGCCCACATACCACAAAACAAACAAACAAACAAAAAAAAACTACAATGAGGTATTACCTCACACTGGTCAGAACGGCCATCATCAAAAAAATCTACAGGGCTTTCCTGGTGGCGCAGTGGTTGAGAGTCCGCCTGCCGATGCAGGAGACGCGGGTTCGTGCCCTGGGCCGGGAAGATCCCACATACCGCGGAGCAGCTGGGCCCGTGAGCCATGGCCGCTGAGCCCGCGCATCTGGAGCCTGTGCTCCGCAAGGGGAGAAGTCACAACAGTGAGAGGCCCGCGTACCGCAAAAAAAAAAAAAAAAACACTACAAACAATAAATGTTGGAAAGGGTGTAGAGAAAAGGGAACCCTCCTACACTGTTGGTGGCAATGTAAATTGGTACAGCCACTAACATACAGAACAGTATGGAGGTTCCTTAAAAAACTAAAAATAGAGCTACCATATGATCCAACAATCCCATTCCTGGGCATATATCTGGAGAAAACCATAATTTGAAAAGACACATGCACCCCAATGTTCACTGCAGCACTATTTACAATAGCCAGGACATGGAGGCAACCTAAGTGTCCATTGACGGATGAACAGATAAAGAAGATGTGGTACATATATACAGTGGAATATTACTCGGCCATAAAAAAGAACAAAATAATGCCATTTGCAGCAACATCAATGGACCTAGTGATTGTTGTACTGAGTGAAGTCAAACAGAGAAAGACAAATATCATAGGATATAACTTATATGTGGAATCTAAAAAAATGGTACAAATGAACTTATTTACAAAACAGAAATTGAGTCACAAATGTAGAAAACAAATTTATGGTTACCAAGGAGGAAAGGGACGGGGAGGGATAAATTGGGAGATTAGGATTGGCATATACACACTACTACATATAAAACAGATAACTAATAAGAACCTACTGGATAGCACAGGGAACTTTACTCAATACTCTATAATGACCTATATGGGAAAAGAATTAAAAAAGAGTGGATATATGATTATGTATAATTGATTCACTTTGCTACACAGCAGAAACTAACACAACATTGTAATCAACTATACTCCAAAAATATTAATTAAAAAAATGAAATAAAATTCAAAACCTTTGGCCTTTAGTCCTTAAAAAAACCAAAACAACCCTTTGAGTTCTACCCTATCCTCTTCCAGAGTCTTATCAATTTGCATTATTGTTCCTATTCTCTAATATTTTAGGGCAGCAGTTCTAAACCAGGGGTGATTTTGACACCGCAGAGAACATCTGGCAATGTCTGGAGACATTTTTGGTTGTCACAACTGAGGAGTGAAGTAGGAGGGGGTACTGGCTCTAGTGTGTATAGGACAAGGTTGCTAGGTTAAGAAACCCTGATTTAGGGCAAAGACTGTATATAGACTATACAGACTGTTTTAGAGGGAATATACAATATAAGCTTATGACAAAAGCTTTATCTTTTCACAGAGTTAAGAGTTGTTTTGGTTTGGATTACTGGGCATCTAAGTTTCAGATCACTCACTTAAAAACAATCACTCATACCCTTTTTATGATTTTTATCTTCATTCTTTCAGGAACTAAAAGAAAACATCCACATACTTCGTAGTAAGACCTCACTTACCTGGCAAAGTCTAGGTATGTAGTGTGTTTCCACATGATTTAATATTTCTGATAACAGATCATTATCCTTCATGTGCTGAGACTTTTAAATTTTAATTATCTTACATGGAAATCTTTATGATTTTTATTACACACTTTCCTGCCTTTTTTTTTTAACATCTTTATTGGAGTATAATTGCTTTACAATGGTGTATTAGTTTCTGCTTTATAACAAAGTGAGTCAGTTATACATATACATATATCCCCATATCTCTTCCCTCTTGCGTCTCCCTCCCTTCCACCCTCCCTATGCCACCCCTCTAGGTGGTCACAAAGCACCGAGCTGATCTACCTGTGCTATGCGGCTGCTTCCCACCAGCTATCTATTTTACGTTTGGTAGTGTATATATGTCCATGCCACTCTCTCACTTTGTCCCAGCTTACCCTTCCTCCTCCCTCCCCGTATCCTCAAGTCCATTCTCTAGTAGGTCTGCGTCTTTATTCCTGTCTTGCCCCTAGGTTCTTCATGACCATTTTTTTTTTTTTTTAGATTCCATATATATGTGTTAGCTTACGGTATTTGTTTTTCTCTTTCTGACTGACTTCACTCTGTATGACAGACTCTAGGTCCATCCACCTCACTACAAATAACTCAACTTCATTTCTTTTTATGGCCGAGTAATATTCTATTGTATATATGTGCCACATCTTCTTTATCTATTCATCTGTTGATGGACACTTAGGTTGCTTCCATGTCTTGGCTACTGTAAATAGAGCTGCAATGAACATTGTAGTACATGACTCTTTTTGAATTATGGTTTTCTCAGGGTATATGCCCAGTAGTGGGATTGCTGGGTCGTTTGGTAGTTCTATTTTTAGTTTTTTAAGGAACCTCCATACTGTTCTCCATAGTGGCTTATCAATTTACATTCCCACCAACAGTGCAAGGGGGTTCCCTTTTCTCCACACCCTCTCCAGCATTTATTGTTTCTAGATTTTTTGATGATGCCCATTCTGACTGGTGTGAGATGATATCTCATTGTAGTTTTGATTTGCATTTCTCTAATGATTAATGATGTTGAGCATTCTTTCCTGTGTTTGTTGGCAATCTGTATATCTTCTTTGGAGAAATGTCTATTTAGGTCTTCTGCACATTTTTGGATTGGGTTGTTTGTTTTTTTGATACTGAGCTGCATGAGCTGCTTGTAAATTTTGGAGATTAATCCTTTGTCAGTTGCTTCATTTGTAAATATTTTCTCCCATTCTGAGGGTTGTCTTTTCGTCTTGTTTATGGTTTCCTTTGCTGTGCAAAAGCTTTTAAGTTTCATTATGTCCCATTTGTTTATTTTTGTTTTTATTTCCATTTCTCTAGCAGGTGGGTCAAAAAGGATCTTGCTGTGATTTATGTCATAGAGGGTTCTGCCTATGTTTTCCTCTAAGAGTTTTATAGTGTCTGCCCTTACATTTAGGTCTTTAATCCATTTTGAGTTTATTTCTGTGTA
Organism: Pseudorca crassidens; assembly: GCF_039906515.1. Lineage (NCBI taxonomy): Eukaryota > Metazoa > Chordata > Mammalia > Artiodactyla > Delphinidae > Pseudorca > Pseudorca crassidens. The sequence continues at coordinate 22,618,194 of NC_090297.1, read as the reverse complement.
TGGTGTTAGGGAGCATTCTAATTTCATTCTTTTACATGTAGCTGTCCGGTTTTTCCAGCACCACTTATTGAAGAGGCTGTCTTTTCTCCACTGTATATTCTTGCCTCCTTTATCAAAGAAAAGGTGACCATATGTGCGTGGCTTTATCTCTGGGCTTTCTATCCTGTTCCATTGATCTATATTTCTGTTTCTGTGCCAGTACCATACTGTCTTGATTACTGTAGCTTTGTACTATAGTCTGAAGTCAGGGAGCCTGATTCCTCCAGCTCCGTTTTTCTTTCTCAAGATTGCTTTGGCTATTCTGGGTCTTTTGTCTTTCCATACAAATTGTGAAATTTTTTGTTCTAGTTCTGTGAAAAATGCCAGTGGTAGTTTGATAAGGATTGCACTGAATCTGTAGATTGCTTTGGATAGTATAGTCATTTTCACAATGTTGATTCTTTTCCTGCCTTCTTAAACTGAGTATTCTGAACTTAAATTTTCCTGATAAATTTATATGTATAAGCAGTAAAAATTAGGTCATACAAAGGAATTCCATGAATCAGAACAGATTAAAAATTGAAATTCACAACTACTTCATATACACAACACCAAGAAAAAAATGCTTGACATTCTGTAATGATGTCCAATGAAAGAAATAACTCCTCAGAGGATACACAGGAAAAGCAACAGAAACACAAGGATCTACTTTATCTTTCCTTTTTTTTTCTTTTTTAAAATATTTTATTGAAGTATAGTTTATTTACAATGTTGTGTTAATTTCTGCTGTATAGCAAAGTGATTCAGCCATATATATATTCTTTTTCATATTATTTTCCATTATGGTTTATCACAGGATATTGAATATAGTTCCCTATGCTATACAGTAGGACTTTGTTGTTTATCCATCCTATATATACTAGACTGTATCTGCTAATCCCAAACTCCCAATCCTTCTGCCCCCCATCCCCCTCGAGGATCTACCTTATCTTTCAATGAACACTCTGTAGCCTCTTGCAAGTCCCTGCTACTCATGAGTGCTCTAAGCCAGTCAGCGCAAGAATGGCAGATGGCAGACCAAATCTAACAACACAGGAGAATGTGACAAAATATTTTGCTCACAGTTGTGTTAAAGTATCATTATACATGTGTATTCACACCTCCTCTCAAAGAATTAATTCGTTTCTGCCTGGCATCATAGAAACATAGCCCATGCTTTCACCATGTGTTATTTTGCCACTTGCATTTGGTTTTAATCCAGTACTAATATTGCAGAGCCAAATAATTTAAGTCTTCAGCATTTCTAGCCCTGGAAGTCTGTACTATACGTGGGAAAGTAGGTATAGGTGTAGAAACCGGCAGTTAGAAACAGAGGCAGAAAGTTGCATCATTTGTAAAATGTGGAAGATATGAACTCTACAGGATGATTGGTATACTCAGTGGATATAAAATCACTTTATAAATCCTACATATAATAACTTTTAATGTCATACCTAAGCCTTTGTATTTTTTATGGGTTAATATTATTTCAAGAGTATGTTGGGCAAAAACTAATAATGCACACATTGAAATGCAGTTCAAGTGAAACATATCACCTAGCAGCTATGCAGAGAGGCAAATTTCTTTCCTTTTCTCCATTAGAAGGCTATAAAAACTATGGATCACCCCAGAGAATCATGGTAGTTGACTGGTTCTTGTCTTTTTAAACAGCTCTATTGAGCCATAAAACACACCCATTTAGACTATATAATTCAATGCTTTTTAGTATATTCAGTGTTGGAGGTAATGGTTACTTTTTAAGATGTTTTGGTTTTTCAGTTTTATGAATTCATTTGTTAACTATTAAAAGATTTTGATACCTAGATAGAGAACACTTAACTTTAAAAATTCAATTATTTCCCATTATTGAAGGTCTAGGCAAGGAAGAATGCTGGTTGTGATCATCTTGTGGACCAATTAACTCCAGTATTATGTTGCTCTTATCTGACAACAACAGAAACTTAGTTATTTATTAGAGCAGAGAAGTGTAAAACTCAAAACCATCACATTGTGTAAAAGGAGTCTTAAATTCTAGTTCTACCTCTGTTACTTACTAGCACAATTTCTGCTAGTATGGTATAGGTACAATGGGTATGCAGTGGATCAGTGATCCCATTATCAGAGGGCCCACATGAATCATCTACGGATCTTGAAAAACAAACAAAAAACCCAGCTGATGCTCAGTTCCACCACAGACAGATGTGGTATCTAAGAGTGAGGCCTAGGTATGTGTTTTGTTTTAAAGCTCCAAAGATGATATGGATGTATTCCCCTGGCAAGAATCACTGCAACCACTACTCACTGGACGGATGAACAGCTTGGTTGTGTGATCCTAGGAAGTTATATAACTTTTCTTGTACCCCGGTTTCCTCATGAGTAAAACAAGAATTCCTAAATGTTTCTTGTCTGCTAGGTTGTTGGTACCAAAGAGGAATATATGGAAATGGTTTGAAAAGCAAAAAGTGCAACAAAAATATAAACTGAAAAATCCCTGCCGTCATTATTAGCTTATCCTTGTGACTTCCCCCTCTTGTCGTATGAACTAGGATTGGAACCAGTTTTAGTTCTTCAGCTGGTGAAGCAGATGCTTTGAGCACCAGATAGAAAAGAGAAAGGGAATGGTCATTAAAATGAGGCCCCTTATAAAGCATTTCTTATTAAAGTTTCCCTAATACACCATCTCTAGCTTAGAGGACTATATTCATTAAAAAAAAAATAAAAGAGGGAGAACTAATAGGGGAAAGTCTCTCTTTTAAGAAGAATGGAAAAGGATCTAGGAAAAGGAGGGAAAAACAGCTTCCATAGAAATGTTTCCAGTTCTTATACTGAGAAGACAGCACACAGAGAAAAAAAAAAGACACTTAAAAACAGAACTACAAAAGATTTGTCCTACTCAGTTTATATGCAACTCAGATGATTAAAAGATAATATATGTAAAATGTTTAGAACAGTGTCTGGAACATACTAAGTGCTCAATGAATACTGACTAGTGACATCTTTCATTCTCCTTCTTCTACAAAAAAAGAAGTCATCATGGTGAAGAATAAAAAAACGCAGCACTGGGAGAACAGTTCTAGATTCTACTTCTAGCTCTGTCACTGACTAACTATGTGACCTTAGGCAAATCGCTTGAATTCTAAGGTCAGGTTGTTAAGAAATAAGAAACATCAATGGGGGTCTTCCCCGGTGGTGCAGTGGTTGAGAGTCTGCCTGCCGATGTAGGCGACACGGGTTCGTGCCTCGGTCCGGGAAGATCCCACATGCCGCGGAGCGGCTGGGCCCGTGAGTCATGGCCGCTGAGCCTGCGCGTCCGGAGCCTGTGCTCCACAACGGGAGAGGCCACAACAGTGAGAGTCCCGCGTACCACAAAAAAAAAAAAAAAAAGAAAGAAACATCAATGGGTATCCTTTTAAGAAATTAGAAAAAGAACAGTTCAATAAAAGGAAAAGGAAAATAATAAAGATACTAGCTGGCATAAATTAAATTAAAAATATATAAGAAGAGGGCTTCCCTGGTGGCGCAGTGGTTGAGAGTCCGCCTGCTGATGCAGGGGACACGGGTTTGTGCCCCGGTCCGGGAGGATCCCACGTGCCGCGGAGCGGCTGGGCCCCTGAGCCATGGCCGCTGAGCCTGCGCGTCCGGAGCCTGTGCTCTGCAATGGGAGAGGCCGCGACAGTGAGAGGTCCGCGTACCGTAAAATAAAAAAAAAAAATTATATATATATATATATATATATGAAGAAAACAAAACCAAAAGTTGGTTCTTTGGAAAGAGTAATAAAATTAATAGATCTGTAGCAAGACTCTTAAAAGGGGGGGCAGTAGGTTCACAAATTACCAATATCAGGAACATAAAAGTACTAGAGATCTTATAGATATTAAAAAGATACACAATTTTATGGCAATAAATTTGAAATTTTAGATGGAATGGACATTTCCTAGAAAAACACAATTATCAAGAACTAGAACATCTTAATAGTCCTTTCTAATAAAGGCGTTGACTCTGTAAGTAAAGAACCCTCTCACAAAGGGATCTTTAGAATCAACTGGCTTTATAGGTGAATTCTTCCAAACATTAAGGAAGAAATAATACCAATCTTACATAAAACTCTTCCAGAGAACAGAAAAAGAGGGAATCCTTCTCAAATTTATTTAATGAGGCCAGCATAAACTTGATATTAAAACCTGACAACATTACAAGAAAGGAAAATTACAGGCCTTTCTCTCTCATGAAAATCATTGCAAAAAGCCTAAAATGACATAAGAAAAGTATATTATGATCAAATTGAGTCTACTTCATGAATGCCAAGAAGGCTTAACAATGGAAAGTCAATCAATGTAATCCACCACGTAACATAAGAAAGGAGAAAAATAGGACTTCCCTGGTGGCACAGTGGTTAAGAATCCGCCTGCCAATGCAGGGGCCACAGGTTCGAGCCGTGGTCCGGGAAGATCCCACATGCCACGGAGCAACTAAGCCCATGCGCCACAACTATTGAGCCTGCACTCTAGAGCCCACAAGCCACAACGTGAGCCCACGTGTCAAAACTACTGAAGCCCGCGTGCCTAGAGCCCATGCTCTGCAACAAGAGAAGCAACCACAATGAGAAGCCCATGCACCGCAACAAAGAGTAGCTCCTGCTTGCGGCAACTAGAGAAAGCCTGCGCGAAGCAACAAAGACCCAACACGGCCAAAAATAAATAGTTAAATTTTTTTTCAGAAAAGGAGAAAATCATATTATATCCACCAATGAAGTGAAAACACTTGGTAAAAGTCACCATTCATTCATGATAAAAACTCTTAGATATTTCCTTATCTGATAAGAGGTAGCTACATAAAACCCAAAGCAAACATCACATTTAATGATGAAATACTGATGCTTTCTCCCTAAGACTGGGAGTGAGACAAGAATATATAAAGAACCCCTACACATTAATAAGACAGACAACTCAATAAAAATATGAGCAAAAGATCCGAATAGGCACTTCAGAAATAATTATATGCAAATAGCCTATAAACTATGGAAAGGTACTCAGCTTCATTAGTCATCAGGATTTGAGTGAAGATTTTTTTTTTTAAGTACTTTTCTTCCGAGCAGAGAAATTAAACAGAGGGACAAGAGTTGTAACAGGAAATTCTAATGCACTTAAAATATCACATAGGAAGTGTGGAACATAAAAATTGTGCTCACATTCAACTAAATAAGAAAAATAATCATCTTATTTTCAAAATTTATTTGTTAAGCACTTACAATGCAGCAAGTACTGTGGTAATTATCAAGACCAACACCACTTAAGATCATGCATCCTTAAAAAGTTTTCAAACTGTAGAGATAGGAAGAAGGCATCATGGAATAAATCAAGGAAAAAGGGATTGATCTGGATATCAGAAAATGTGAATTCTGTCTTAAATTTGCAGTACAAAACCAGGTTAACTTTGGACAAATTACTTTTTTAAGTTTCACACTCTACTTCTATAAAATAAGATGGCTGGAATAAATTATTTCAAAATTCTTTTTCTGAGAGGGCAGACAGCAGAAGCAAGAAGAACTACAATCCTGCAGCCTGTGGAACAAAAACCACATTCACAGAAAGATAGACAAGATGAAAAGGCAGAGGGCTATGTTCCAGATGAAGGAACAAGATAAAACCCCAGAGAAACAACTAAATGAAGTGGAGATAGGCAACATTCCAGAAAAAGAATTCAGAAGAATGATAGTGAACATGATCCAGGACCTTGGAAAAAGAATGGAGGCAAAGATCGAGAAGATGCAAGAAATGTTTAACAAAGACCTAGAAGAATTAAAGAACAAACAAACAGAGATGAACAATACAATAACTGAAAAGAACACTACACTAGAAGGAATCAATAGCAGAATAACTGAGGCAGAAGAACACATAAATGACCTGGAAGAAAGAATGGTGGAATTCACTGCTGCGGAACAGAATAAAGAAAAAAGAATGAAAAGAAATGAAGACAGCCTAAGAGACCTCTGGGACAACATTAAATGCAACAATATTCACATTATAGGGGTCCCAGAAGGAGAAGAGAGAGAAAGTACCAGAAAATATTTCAAGAGATTATAGTTGAAAACGTCCCTAACTTGGGAAAGGAAATAGCCACCCAAGTCCAGGAAGTGCAGAGAGTCCCATACAGGATAAACCCAAGGAGAAACACACCGAGACACACAGTAATCAAATTGGCAAATATTAAAGACAAAGAAAAATTATTAAAAGCAGCAGGGGAAAAATGACAAATAGCATACACAGGAACTCCCATACGATTAACAGCTGATTTCTCAACAGAAACTCTACAAGCCAGAAGGGAGTGGCATGATATACTTAAAGTGATGAAAGGGAAGAACCTACAACCAAGATTACTCTACCTGGCAAGGATCTCATTCAGATTCGATGGAGAAATCAAATGCTTTACAGACAAGCAAAAGCTAAGAGAATTCAGCACCACCAAACCAGCTCTACAACAAATGCTAAAGGAACTTCTCTAAGTGGGAAACACGAGAGAAGAAAAGGACCTACAAAAACAAACCCAAAACAATTAAGAAAATGGTCATAGGAACATACATATCGATAATTACCTTAAACATGAATGGATTAAATGCTCCAACCAAAAGACACAGGCTTGCTGAATGGATACAAACACAAGACCCATATATATGCTGTCTATAAGAGACCCACTTCAGACCTAGGGACACATTCAGACTGAAAGTGAGGGGATGGATAAAGATATTCCATGCAAATGGAAATCAAAAGAAAGCTGGAGTAGCAATACTCATATCAGATAAAATAGACTTTAAAATAAAGAATGTTACAAGAGACAAGGAAGGACACTACATAATGATCAGGGGATCAATCCAAGAAGAAGATATAACAATTATAAATATATATGCACCCAACACAGGAGCACCTCAATACAAAAGGCAACTGCTAACAGCTATAAAAGAGGAAATCGACAGTAACACAATAATAGTGGGGGACTTAAACACCTCACTTACACTAATAGACAGATCATCCAAAATGAAAATCAATAGGGAAACAGAAGCTTTAAATGATACAATAGACTAGATAGATTTAATTGATATTTATAGGACATTCCATCCAAAAACAGATTACACTTTCTTCTCAGGTGTGCACGGAACATTCTCCAGAATAGACCACATCTTGGGTCACAAATCAAGCCTCAGTAAATTGAAGAAAATTGAAATCATATCAAGCATCTTTTCTGACCACAATGCTGTGAGATTAGAAATGAATTACTGGGAAAAAAACGTAAATAACACAAACACATTGAGGCTAAACAATACTTTGCTAAATAACCAAGAGATCACTGAAGAAATCAAAGAGGAAATCAAAAAATTCCTAGAGACAAATGACAATGAAAACACGACGATCCAAAACCTATGGGATGCAGCAAAAGCAGTTCTAAGAAGGAAGTTTATAGCTATACAAGCCTACCTCAAGAAACAAGAAAAATCTCAAATAAATAATCTAACCTTACACCTGAAGGAACAAATGAAATAGAAACAAAGAAAACAATAGCAAAGATCAATAAAACTAAAAGCTGCTTCTTTCAGAAGATAAACAAAATTGATAAACCATTAGCCAGACTCATCAAGAAAAAGAGGGAGAGGACTCAAATCAATAAAATCAGAAGTGAAAAAGGAGACGTTACAACAGACACCGCAGAAATACAAAGCATCCTAAGAGACTACTACAAGCAACTCTATGCCAATAAAATGGACAACCTGGAAGAAATGGACAAATTCTTAGAAAGGCATAACCTTCCCAGACTGAACCAGGAAGAAATAGAAAATATGAACAGACCAATCACAAGTAATGAAATTGAAACTGTGATTAAAAATCTTCCAACAAACAAAAGTCCAGGACCAGATGGCTTCACAGGTGAATTCTATCAAACATTTAGAGAAGAGCTAACACCCATCCTTCTCAGACTCTTCCAAAAAATTGTGGAGGAACACTCCCAAACTCATTCTATGAGGCCACCATCACCCTAATACCAAAACCAAAGATACTACAAAAAAAGAAAATTACAGACCAATATCACTGATGAATATAAATGCAAAAATCCTCAACAAAATACTAGCAAACAGAATCCAACAACACATTAAAAGGATCACACACCATGATCAAGTGGGATTTATCTCAGGGATGCAAGGATTCTATATGCAAATCAATCAATGTGATACACCATAGTAACAAATTGAAAAATAAAAACCATATGGTCATCTCAATAGATGCAGAAAAAGCTTTGGACAAAATTCCACACCCATTTACAATAAAAAACTCTCCAGAAAGTGGGCATAAAGGGAACCTACCTCAACATAAAAAAGGCCATATACAACAAACCCACAGCAAATATCATTCTCAATGGTGAAAAACTGAAAGCATTTCCTTTAAGATCAGGAACAAGACAAGGATGTCCACTCTCACCACTATTACTCAACATAGTTTTGGAGGTCCTAGCCACGGCAATCAGAGAAGAAAGAGAAATAAAAGGAATACAAATTGGAAGAGAAGAAGTAAAACTGTCACTGTTTGCAGATGATATGATACTATACATAGAGAATCCTAAAGATGCCACCAGAAAACTACTAGAGCTAATCAATGAATTTGGTAAAGTTGCAGGATACAAAATTAATGCACAGAAATCTCTTGCATTCCTATACACTAATGTTGAAAAATCTGAAAGAGAAATTAAGGAAACACTCCCATTTACCATTGCAACGAAATGAATAAAATACCTAGGAATAAACCTACCTAGGGAGACAAAAAGACCTGTATGCAGAAAACTATAAGACACTGATGAAAGAAATTAAAGATGATACCAACAGATGGAGAGATATACCACATTCTTGGATTGGAAGAATCAATATTGTGAAAATGACTATACTACCCAAAGCACCCTACAGATTCAATGCAATCCCTATCAAATTACCAATAGCATTTTTTATGGAACTAGAACAAAAAACTTAAAATTTGTATGGAGACACAAAAGACCCCAAATAGCCCAAGCAGTCTTGAGGGGAAAAAACGAAGCTGGAGGAATCAGACTCCCTCACTTCAGACTATACTATAAAGCTACAGTAATCAAGACAATACGGTACTGGCATAAAAACAGAAACACAGATCAATGGAATAGGATAGAAAGCCCAGAGATAAACCCATGCACCTATGGTCAACCAATCTATGACAAAGGAGGCAAGGCTATACAGTGGAGAAAAGACAGTCTCTTCAATAAGTGGTGCTGGGAAAACTGGACAGCTACATGTAAAAGAATGAAATTAGAACACTCCCTAACACCATACACAAAGAGAAACTCAAAATGGATTAATTAGAGACCTAAATGTAAGACCGGGCACTATAAAATTCTTAGAGGAAAACATAGGAAGAACACTCTCTGACATAAATCACAGCAAGGTCGTTTTTGATCCACCTCCTAGAGTAATGGAAATAAAAACAAAAATAAACAAATGGGACATAATGAAACTTAAAAGCTTTTGCACAGCAAAGGAAACCATAAACAAGACGAAAAGACAGCCCTCAGAACAGGAGAAAATATTTGCAAACGAATCAACGGACAAAGGATTAATCTCAAAAATATATAAACAGCTCATGCAGCTCAATATTAAAAAAACAAACAACCCAATCCAAAAATGTGCAGAAGACCTAAATAGACATTTCTCCAAAGAAGACATACAGATGGCCAAGAAGCACATGAAAAGCTGCTCAACATCTCTAATTATTAGAGAAATACAAATCAAAACTACAATGAGGTATCACCTCACACCAGTTAGAATGGGCATCATCAGAAAATCTACAAACAACAAATGCTGGAGAGAGTGTGGAGAAAAGGGAACCCTCTTGCACTGTTGGTGGGAATGTAAATTGATACAGCCACTATGGAGGTTCCTTAAAGAACTAAAAATAGAATTACCATATGATCCAGAAATCCCACTACTGGGCATATACCCAGAGAAAACCATAATTCAAAAAGACACATGCACCCCACTGTTCATTGCAGCACTATTTACAATCGCCAGGTCATGGAAGCAACCTAAATTCCCATTGACAGACGAATGGATAAAGAAGATGTGGTAGGGGCTTCCCTGGTGGCGCAGTGGTTGAGAGTCCACCTGCCGATGCAAGGGACATGGGTTTGTGCTCCAGTCTGGGAGGATCCCACATGCCACGGAGCGGCTGGGCCTGTGAGCCATGGCCGCTGGGCCTGCGCTCCACAACGGGAGAGGCCACAACAGTGAGAGGACCGCGTACCGCATAAAAAAAAAAAAAAAAAGATGTGGTGCATATATACAATGGAATATTACTCAGCCACAAAAAGGAATGAAATTGGGTCATTTGTAGAGACATGGATGGATCTAGAGACTGTCATACAGAGTGAAGTAAGTCAGAAGGAGAAAAACAAATATCGTATATTAATGCATATACGTAGAACCTAGAAAAATGGTACAGATGAACCGGTTTGCAGGGCAGAAATAGAGACACAGATGTAGAGAACAAACGTATGGACACCAAGGGGGGAAAGGTGCGGGGGGGTGGGGGTCGTGGTGGGATGAATTCAGCAATTGGGATTGACATGTGTACACCGATGTGTATAAAATTGATGACTAATAAGGACCTACTGTATAAAAAAATTAAATTAAATTAAAAAAAAAATGTGACACAGACACTAAGTAAGCAAATGCTGTTGGGAAAATGGCGCCAATAGACTAGCTCCACGAAGGGTTGCCACAAACCTTAAAAAAAGAAAAAAACAAAAACTTTTTCTAAGCTCCCAAAACTCTGTGATACTAACGGTAAAGCCACCAAAGCTCTGACTGTCTTCCTTTAGAATTGTTTTACATGCTTTAGTTTTGGAAACTCAAACATTGCTACAACATTTGAAGACAAATTTTTGGAGATTTCCCGCCAGGAACACAGTGTATAATTTAATATAACTGGCCAATATTAGTCAATTAGACAGAGACATCAAGGTTTTTTAAAATCTTGAATTGAGGGCTTCCCTGGTGGCGCAGTGGTTGAGAGTCCGCCTGCCGATGCAGGGGACACGGGTTCGTGCCCCGGTCTGGGAAGATCCCACATGCCGCGGAGCGGCTGGGCCCGTGAGCCATGGCCGCTGAGCCTGCGCGTCCGGAGCCTGTGCTCCACAGCGGGAGAGGCCACAACAGTGAGAGGCCTGCATACCGCAAAAAAAAAAAAAAAAAAAAAAAAAAAAAAATCTTGAATTGAACTGTGAGGTTTCTACAGCTAGAAAAATAGAGACAGTCAACATGTTATTTCTACAAGTAACAGAAGCATCTTTATAAGTGAAGCTTTCCTCAGCCATAAAAAGAAACGAAATTGAGTTATTTGTAGTGAGGTGGATGGACCTAGAGTCTGTCATACAGAGTGAAGTAAGTCAGAAAGAGAAAAACAAATACCGTGTGCTAACACATATATATGGAATCTAAAAAAGAAAAAACAGTTCTGAAGAACATAGGGGTAGGACAGGAATAAAGACAGAGACGTAAAGAATGGACTTGAGGACACGGGGAGGGGGAAGGGTAAGCTGGGATGAAGTGAGAGAGTAGCAGGGACACATATACACTACCAAACGTAAAATAGATAGCTAGTGGGACGCAGCCGCATAGCACAGGTAGATCAGCTCGGTGCTGTGTGACCACCTAGAGGTGTGCATTAGGGAGGGTGGGGGGGAGACGCAAGAGGGAGGAGATATGGGGATATATGTATATGTACAGCTGATTCACTTTGTTATACAGCAGAAACTAACACACCATTGTGAAGCACTTATACTCCAATAAAGATGTTAGAAAATAAATAAATAATTTCTAATTTGTTCAAAGTACCAAAGCTCACTAACCCTTGAATTGTTGGTTATTTTTGCTATTAGAAAGAAAAGCTACATCAGGCATAGTATCTATATAACAATGAAATTTCATTTAGTGGAAGAAGCCATATGGTATCAGACAGACGTGAGTTTTTGTTCAAGCTTTGGAACTTACTAGCTGTGAGATCTTGAACAGATTGCTTAAACTTTCCAGCCTTAGTTTTCTCACTGAAAAATGGGGATAAAATAATAAGAATAATAACTCCCCAAAACAAAGATAAACTGGAGGTAGGGTGATTTACCGGACAAGAAAGCGATGCCTGAGGTTGTTATATGAATATGGCAGATATGAGGATTGAGTGATCATACCTCAAACTTAACATGTCCAAAAGAGAAGTCTTGATTTCCTACATCCCCAAACTCTGCTCCTCTCTCAGACTTTCCCATTGTAGTAAATGATCAAGCCTAGGAATAAACCTTGATTTTCTTTTCCTTACCATCTCCAACACTTAATTTACCAGTAATTCTGTCAGCGCTACTTCTGTATTGTATCCCTGACCAGTTTTCACTGTCTTTAACGCCAATACTCAAGTCCAAGCTGTTGTCATCTCTCACTCAGATCCTGCAACAGACTTCACCAAGCTTCTCCTTTACTACCCCTGTAGTGGAGTAGATCTTTGTACTAGCCATGTGTGACTATTTAGGTTTAGTTAAAACTGAGTTCCTCAGTTTCACAGTCACATTTCAAGTTCATATGGCCACATATGGCTACTGGCTACCAAACTGGACATCACAAAATAGAAAATTTTCATCAGCATGGAAAGTTCTATGGGACAGCACTGATCTACACACATGCCAAACTCACATCTACCTACAGGTCTTTGTACTTGATACTCCCTTTTCAAGAATGTTTATCCCCCTAAATTCGGGGATGGCTGGCTCCTTCTCATAATTCAGGTTTCAGTTCAAATGAAGCTCCTCAGAGGAACCTTCTAAATTTAGAGTGGACCACTCAATTTGAAACAGCTCCCCAATCTCCCCATCCACAGACACTCTCCATCCCATTAGTGTTTTATTTTCTTTATAGCACTTATCACTACCTGAACTTGTTTCATTTTATTTCTGTTTCTACCCATAGAATGTAAGCCCCATGAGGGCAGAACCATGTCTGTATGTTCACAGCTGTATCCCCAATAACTAGAACAATACCTGACACACAGAAGTTTAAAATAGTTGAACAAATCAGTAAATAAGTATGGATCTGGCAGAACATGGATTTTGGAGTTAAACCAACCTATACTCCAATCCACCAGCTATCATATCTTAAGAAAAGTTATTTAATCTCTGAGCTTAATTCCTAGTGTTGTGCTGAAGAGTAAATAAACAAAGCCTACAATCTGCCTTGTAGAGAAACATCAGAAAGAAAGAAGCATGACTCGTGGTACGGAAGCACAAAAGTTCTACTGCTTAGGTGATTTCTTTTCCAAGTGTGGCTGACCCATTCCTGATCCCTTTAAAGTGAGCTAGGTATTTCTGATATATGCTCCCATAATGCAACAAACCAGAATACGGCAGCATAGTTCTGGATGATACAAAACAAAATAATAATGCTGCGGCTAGAATATTAACAATATTTTAATAACAGCTAATATTTTGGGGTCACATTAAGTGCCAGCCATTGTGCCAAGCATATCATCTCATTTATTTTCTCATGAAAATTCTTTGAGGTAATATTATATTATCATCATACCCATTTTATGAATGAGAAAACTGAGACACTGAGTAAGTAACTCACCCAAGAAGATAGATCATAAATGCAGTGGTTGAGATTGGAACCAGGTCCGACTCCAGAACCGAAGCCTGTAACTACTGTAACATGCACCTTGCTTTTACAATAGATAGTATAGAGCTGCAATCAGCAATACTCTATTTTGGTTACTGCCTTCTGAACTTTTATTTATTTGCCACCTCTTTCTAGCTGCATAAAGAACTGAATATGGCTTGGGAATCCCCTGGTGATCCGGTTAGGACTCGGTGCTTTCACTGCTGGTGCCCGGGTTCAATCCCCGGTAGGGGAACTAAGATCCTGCAAGCCGTGCGGCAGGGCCAAAAAAAAAAAGAACTGATTGTGGCTTTTTACGTCATTTCAGTAATGCTAATGCTCTCAAATCCTTGAGACTAAACTTAGAAAAACTGAAACAGATCTTCTGTCAGTATATACAATTATGAAACTTATTTATTTCCTCCCTCTTTTATTTAAACAAAATTTGGACACTCCAGTAATAGGATTGTTTTTTTGGTCTACAATTGACACATGACAAATGATCTAAACTTTTTCAGTGATTGCGCTAGTGACGCAGACCCCTTCCCTCTTTTCTACTTGAAAAATAACTATTTAAAAATGTTCAAGAGGGGTTTAGTTCAGTATACTACATTAGGTGTCACCCTGTGGTAGAGATTCTGAATTCTAATTCCAATTCTAGAGGTGTTCAATCCACCACTTCCCAGCAGTGGGACCTTGATCTAGTTACTACTCTCTCTGAACCTCTGTTCTCCTTTTCTTAAGATGATTCCACTAAATTCGACAATTAGTGAGATCCATTTCGTTTTATCACTGAGACTCTTTAATTTGATTCTCTTATAGATAACTGCACTTAGTTTGAATGTACCCGACCACATCTGATAACCATTCTTCCTTTATCTCTCTCTAAAGAGTTAGGATAACAAGAAATCATTAATATTGAATACAAACCTCCATCAAGGCTTCGGGATGCCCGTTTGCTTGCTGTACGCTCAAAGTGTGGGGCAGGCCTGTCAATCAGAGCACTAGCTTGCCTGGTCTGAGCCTGAGTTCGGCCACTGTATCGAAATTTGGATCCCAGGGCAAGAAATTTGCTTTTAGGAATGGTGTCTGTAGATGTCAGTCTGGGGGGAAAAACATGATAATCATATATTATATACATCATCTCACTCTAATGAGGTTGTGAGATTAAAGACAAAATCAAGTATTAAAAAGTTTCACAATTCTCACAGCTTCCTTATAGTTACTAAGACAAATTTCCAATCAAGCAATCATTATTTTAATTCTGTCACTTTCTCAAAACAATATGTATAATTTATTTGTGGCTTATATTAATGATATAATCTTATATCTCTATAGGTAGGGTCTTATGGTTTTCAAAATGCTTTTATAGCACTGTACTATTTTCACTATACCCCTGTAATATTTTCATCATTTTATAGATAAAAGAAACTGAACCTCAAAGAAGGTTACTTGCTTAAGGTCATAGCTGTTAAGAAGTTGGGCAGTCATAGAATTCAAGCCCAGAGCTCTTTTCCCCTCTCCTAGAATAATAATTTTGTCAAATGCACTCCAAACTCAATGCCTGGTATTCAATGCCTATTAAATCCTATTTAATAGGATATTTGGTGTATTTTCAACTCAGTTAGGAACCCCATCCTTTCTAAGCAGTACCCTGTGCTCTCTTTTGTCATGGCATTTACTACACTGAATTGAAACAATCTGTTTATGTGCTGGTCTCCACCATGAGACTGTGAGCTCTCTTTGGGTAAAGAATAAAGACTATGACTTATTCATTTTGTGTTTTCACTTCGGGCATAGTGCCTGGCATGAATCTGGCATTCAATAAATATTTGCTGAATAAATGCATAAATTGCTACATCAAATACTACCAAAAAGAGAGTATTTTTTTCTCTTTGGGGTAGTTTAATTCAGCAAATGCTTTCTTTTATGTAATGAAGAATTACATGTTAATATATCCTCTTATTTTGATGCAATGGATTTAAATATGCTATCCTACAAGTAAATGCATTGGCTGCAGCTGAAACCTATACATAGATATTAAACATTCAAAATAACTCTTTTTTTGGGGGGAGGGAAAAATTAGGAGTTTGAGATTAACATATACATACTGCTGTATATAAAACAGATAACAACAAAGACCTATTCTATAGTACAGGGAACTATACTCAATATTTTGTAATCACTTATAAGGGAAAAGAATCTGAAAATATATATATGTATAACTGAATCACTTTGGTGTACACCTGAAACAAACACAACATTGTAAATCAACTATACTTCAATTAAAAGAAAAGGGAAAAAACCCTCTTTTTACTCTTCCTCACCCTCTTTTAAAACTCTATTTTCTTGGTTTTAAAGAAGATGATGAAAACATAAAGAAATATCTTAATGCCAATAATTAAGATTCTTTAATCAAATATAAGGTGTAGCCTCATGTTTTATTTGAAATGAGAACTGAAATGTTATTTTCCCTGACTTGTCTTTCTGTCCAGTGTTCTTTAGTGCTAAGTATGATATGAAATTACAAATAGAAGAAAAAGTTATCGTGGTTCTCTCTCTTGAGAGCCATTCATAAAGAGTCAAGTTTATTTATGAACAACATGGCATGAAGTCTAGGATTTGCTTCAAAATAATCTGAGAAGTAGTAGGAAGGAGTGAGTGGGGATATAGATAAAGCAAGATTGACCTTGGGGTGATAATTGTTGAAGGTGGAGTTTGGGACCAGAGAAGTTCATTATACTATTCTCTTCATTGTGCTATACATGCAATTTTCTATAATAAAGATATTTTCTTAAAAAGGCAAACTGACAACTAGCTGGCTCTCCTTTCAACAGAAGTAATTATTTGTCTGCTAGATTTTATGTTCCATCAGGACAGGGGCTAGAACTATCTAGTGATATATTCCCAATGCCTAGTACAGTGCCTATACAAAGGGTAAGCACACAGAAAATGCTTGGTAAATGAACACAAGGGGTTAATTATATGTCCTCTTGAAAAGCAAAGGAGATGAAACTTTCTTCTGTCTTCTATCTGATACAACTGTGCTGCAAAGATAGTTCTCTGTGCTCCCTTTCTGGGGTTGATTAGAACCAAAATAACCATCAGCTTCACGTCTTTAACCTTCCAGTATAAGAGCCCCACAGAAGGTAGTTAAGCACTCCTTAGAGAAATTCCATGTGGAGCTAAGTCAGGGTACCTCTTCCCGACAGGACTGGTTTTAGCTCCAGTTAGGGCAATCACAGAGCCTCTAGTAAACACAGGTTCCTATTTCTCATTTCCCTCATCCTTCTACCATACACAGAAAGGTGCTCTGGGAATGTTAAGACAGTGTTTTTCAACCCAAAGAAGGAGAACTAGACTCATTTTATCTTGCTTAAGATGATCTCACCTGAGCTAAATAAAAGACAGCCAGCCATGCAAAGAAGGAAATTTCAATAGCAGGTTTAAAATAGAAGCATGCATAAATAATTTATCCTTGAAAAATACTTAAGTGAGGACAATACCTGAAAAACGTGTGATGCTCTACACAGACTTTCCATAATTTCTTAGCTGCTCGGTAACTGGGAAGTTTGAATCCGATGGTACTTTCATACTGTTCTTGCTATAAATACACAAGCAAACACGGAACATAAAGTATTATTCAACTACAGTGATACAGGACCAGAGAAATATGGTGCTGCAGAAGAGATCATTGTGAATAAAAAGAAAGTTACTAGTCTAAGGACATAAAATATCATTTGAAATTTTTTCCTACTTACCAAAAGAAATTTACTCACTGAGAGTGGTTTTTTCCACAGCAAGGAAGCCAGGGAATGCATCTTATATCATTTACACATGTTATTTTGTTCAGAAACACACACACACACACACACATATACACTGTATATTATTCTGAGACACAATTAAGTCACATTTTGATTGTCCAGACAATTGTCCAACAATAGTTACTGTCTGCATTTAGGATACTAGACTACTCAATAATCAGGGAATAGGATAGCAGATGATTCCTCCAATCAATGAATATTATTATGCAATCGTTTTTAGTAATAGGAACTAAAGATTGTGGCTCAAACCAGATTATTGAATTATTAAATGCCTTTTTTTTTCTTTGATTGATCATTAGTTTATCTAGATACTTCTTTGACTGAAGTAAACCACATCCTGCCAGGGCTACTGGAAACACTGTCCTGCTAGTCTCTTGCCTCTTTTTTTCTGTCTTAAGCATACTTTATAAGATGGAAAGGACACTGACATTTACTTCTAGTGCCTATTATTGCCAATAACACTATGATCAGACAGTATCATCTGTATTTTTATACATGAAGAAACTGAGGTCAGAGAAGTCACCTGCTTAGTCTCACAGCTATTAAGTGGCAGAACCAGAATTTCATGGTTGCCACTACACCACGCTACTTCTGAATCATCTGTTGTAGTCACAATACTATACTCACTTCTCAAAATCCTATATACACTTCTATACTATATACACTTCTCAAAATCCTACTGTTGTACTTTATTGCTTTCTTAAGTAAGAATTTTGCATTTTTAGTATATATTATATATAATATATATAACTATATATATTATATAGTTAACGTTTAAAGAAACCAAAGACTTCCCATTATCATATATATATATATTTTTTTTTCTTTTCTGCTTTCCCACATTAAATTGTAAGACTGTTGAGGAATGGACCTGAGGACACAGGGAAGGGGAAGGGTAAGCTGGGACGAGGTGAGAGAGTGGCATGGACTTATATATACTACCAAATGTAAAATAGCTAGTGGGAAGCAGCCGCATAGCACAGGGAGATAGGCTCGGTGCTTTGTGACCATGTAGAGGGGTGGGATAGGGAGGGTGGGAGGGAGGGAGACACAAGAGGGAGGAGATATGGGGATATATGTATATGTGTATAGCTGATTCACTTTGTTATAAAGCAGAAACTAACACACCATTGTAAAGCAATTATACTCCAATAAAGATGTTAAAAAAAAAAAAAGCTTGTTGAGGGATGGACTCTTCTATTGATATTTACTGTTCCTAGCCCCTAGAATAGTGTCTCACACAAAGAAAGCCATCAATAAATATTTATTGACTGAATGACTCTTGGATTTGAAATTCTTTGACTTTTGCTAGGCACAGGTAAATAACTATGGTATAAATAAATGCTTCAATGATAATCCTTATCCTAAATTTTAAGGCTGCACATTCAGTATTTCCATGTTCAAATAATGAGCCATTTTTCACCAGCAGATGGTGATATATACACAAAAAAGCCTCTTTACATTAGTACGATGCTTTCCTGTTCAGAGCTTTTACCTCTGTCATCTCATTTGATCTTCAAATCAACCTTGACAGAGCAGGTATTATCCCCCTTGAATGGTAAGGAACACTTTAGATTTATCCAGGGTCTTTTACTTAGTAGGTGGCAGAGTAGGCACTAGAACTTTCTTTTTAAATTTAATTCCTACTTGAACAATTTTCTGCTATACCATGATGGCTCTTTAACATAAAAGTTAAATTTGGCCAGCATTAGTATATTCTGAAAATTGATCACCAACTAGTAACTGAGTTATCTGGTACAAAGTTGAACATCCAACTCTACTAAAAATCTAGAACTTGACCCTAGGACACATTCCCAGTAACTACTAGAACCTACATATACAAATAATTATATAAGGTAAGGGACTGGTGGTATAAAACATAAGTAATTTAACCCCACAATTTAAAAGTCTCATGCTACTTAATTTAAAAATATTTTCCATCAAGCTTTTACCTGGAGTAAACAAGGAACAAGTTTATTATCCAAATTTCACTTTTGGCCATGGTACATTTACCTACATGAAGAGAACTGTCCAGAAAACAAATAGGAAGGAAGAGAAGAAGCATCACGGGACTGATTAGGAAACAAAATATCAACACCTAAATAGTTAGCTAGAGAGAGACCTCATAGACGACATAACAAGGAAAACAGGAATGAAGAGATGTTTTAGATATGGTCTGTGTTTGATTCAGGAGGAAAGGGAAACACGAATTCTGTACCTCTCCAGGGCGAATCTTAATGAAAAAGCTGCTACGTTTGTAAGAAATCTTCAGCACTTTGGGCCAAGGAAAGCGGTTAATTCTCAGCTTATCTTTGTAAACCAGAAGGCCACTAGAGCAGACACCTAGGATGATATCCACTCCCTCCAAGTCCTGAGGAAAAAAAGCGTTAGCGTTTCAGTCTTGAGCAAAGTGCTCAACATAGTCGACTATTATTAGACAATCTGAAGATATTAACAACCAAATACAGTTACAAAGAATACAATGAAAAATAAAGTTTAACCTAACAACCATAACCCATGGGACTATTTGGTCTATGTAAAAATGTTGTTACTATACTACATTTAAAAATCAATGTTATTACCTACCACAAATATCTTTAAAATGTCCAAATCAGACTCAGTAATTCTATTTCTATAATCTGTTCTAAGGAAATAATTCAAATCACAGAAAAAGCTTTACACATGATAATGTTCAGAATGTTATAAGAGTGAAAAACTGGATATAACCTGAGTATCCAAGCATTAGGGTTAAATTATTGTTCATCCATATAGTGAAATACAATGTGGCCATTAAAACAGTTAAATAGAATTTGGGAGATAAATGGGAAAATAATTATGTTGTAACATTAAGCAAAATAAAGCAGGATAAAATTACATACATAATTTGATTCCAACAATATAAAAAATATACATAGAAGAAAGATGAATACACCAAAATGTTAATAATGGCATTCTTTAGGTGGTACAATTATGAACAATTTTTCATTTCAGTTTTCTATACTTTCCAATTACAATAAACATGTATTATCTTTTAAAAAGTATCCAAATATGAAAAAACTAACACATGTATGTAAGAAATTCAAACAATACAGAAATGTGTAAAATTTTAAAAAAATCTACCCTCCTCCTCCCACACTCTTTAACAGTAACCAGTACTGATTTGATAATTTCCAGGATTATCCTATTTTCTAGGCACATACAATTATGTATGGATTATATATATATATATACACATATATTACTAATATATCACCTTTATAATGAGGAAAACAACTAGAAGAAAATTAAAATTCAGTGCTTGAGGGTGGAAACTGTATCTAAATCATTGCTATTATCACCCCAAATTCTGTTGTTGACAACATGCTCAGTAAGTGTTTACACTGAGTTTGTTACCTGCCCACATTATTAATCATAACTTATTACGGCAAATATTAGTAAATTCTTTGCTTCAGATTTATACAAATCTTGATTCATGTAGGTTGATAAATTAGGAAATTTCAAGGTATTTTAGTAACAACATACACTAAGCTTAAACCTTCAACCATTACTATCAATTATTTCGTTCATTATTAGTGACTGAGGGAACATCTGCTTTTCTTTTTTCCAAGAAACATGGACATACACACATCTTACCCACTGAAGGAATCGACTGCTATGAGGAGTAATACAGCCACCATCACCACCCCTCAAAGCCACTGTGAAATGTCACTCGGCTTGCACCTCATCTACCTTCACAACACTCCTCTCATAAAACTGAGCCTCTGCAGCCTCCAGAAAGGCTTCCCTGGGACTTCCCTGGTGGCGCAGTGGTTAAGAATCTGCCTGCCAATGCAGGGGACACGGGTTCGAGCCCTGGTCAGGGAAGATCCCACATGCCGCGGAGCAGCTAAGCCCGTGCGCCACAACTACTGAGCCTGCGCTCTAGAGCCCGCGAGCCACAACTACTGAGCCTGGGTGCCACAACTACTGAAGCCCGCATGCCTAGAGCCCGTGCTCCACAGCAAGAGAAGCCACTGCAATGAGAAGCCCGCGCACCACAACGAAGAATAGCCCCTGCTCGCCGCAACTAGAGAAAGCCTGCGTGCAGCAACGAAGACCCAACACAGGCAATAAATAAGTAAATGAATAAAAAAAATTTTTAAAAAGGCTTCCCTTAATAATTCAAAAAGAGACACTAATTTATTTTCACCATGCCTGTCTGTATATGAAAATCCTAGGGCAGGCATTTTGGTCTCCCAGTTCTGAAGTACTCAAACCTATCATTATCATAGTCAGCAAATAATTACTATGGTAGCTATGGTAGCTGCATGTCGTATACATGTATGTTTAAGTCAGCAGACCACCAGGACTTCCTGGAGGCCAGGGCATAGGGCTATGTATACTACCAAATATACATGCACAACTATAATTCTTGTTTTTCTATGATAAAGTGGTCATCCCTCCAAAAATCATGATAAGTATAGGAGTTGACTCTATTCCTTATAAGCTCAGTATGAGAGAACTCAGATTTTTATAATTACTGATGTTAAGTATAGTAAGTTTTTTTTTAAGTATAGTAAGTTATAACTATTATCCTCAGGTCAAAAAGGAACAGTAAGTTACCAATAAAGCCATATTTGCATGCCTCTTTATTAAAGAAAAAATTTTAATTAAATATATAATATTAATCATCTATGTCTGTAATTCAAGGAAAATAAATTTCACCTGAGTTAATCTCTACATATAACCATTTATTTAGATAAGTAATAAAAGACCTGAGTTCTATGCTTCTAGACTGCTCCTTTTCCCAAAATGAGTATAAAGAAACATATCAGTGCCTACGTGTGTTATGTACAAGCACAATAGAGAGAAGAAATTATATTCAGCTTCAATTCGATGACTACATAACAAAATTTCCCAGAAGATGTCCCCTTAAGTTTTTAAAGGCTGTGGATACAACTACATCTCTCTTTTAACTGTATGTTTTGGAGAAACAATTTGCTTTACAACATTTGCTGTAGAAATACGCTGCCTGACTCCTCATGTAATCCTGATAATTACTGAATTGACACCAGCCTCCAGCAGAAATTGAGAAGCAAAACCTAACAATTTCAGTTCTGGACCTGATCTGATCTTCCTACCAGCTACTTTTGAGATTCACAGAAGTTACAGTACCCAGCCCCAAACAATCCAGAGCAACATCCTAAGAAAACTCACTAACATGCAATGAAATTTTATTAGTTACTAGAATGTAAATAAGGAAGAAACCTCAGATACAGATATTCAGGTTGGGAGAAACCTGAAAGGTCATTTTAGTCCAATCACCCACCAAATGTTTGAATGTCCTTTTCTAAATTCCTACCAAGTGATTATTCTGCCTAACCTGGAATATCTCTAGTGATAGACGACTCAATTCCTTCAGGTAGCCCATCCCATCTTTGAAATAGCTCTGTGAGACAATTTGTCCAACTGGACTGAAAAGTATTTCCCTGCAGTTTTCATTTTACTGGCTCTAGTGTTATACCTTGGAGCCATAGTAAAATGTTTACTTCACAAGTTAATCCTTGAAATCCATGAAGATTGACATTATATCTTTCCTAAACTTTCCCTTCTGTGGGTTAAGTATCCCTATTCCTTTGCCTGTTTCTCACTGGACATGGTTTTGATTCCCCATCACGCATCCTAGTTAAATTTCTCTAAATGAACCTCAGGTCATCCCTTGAGCCCTTTCTTTCTCTCACAAACTCCTCAACCTCCCCAGACATTTCAGTAGCTGAAGATGAGAGAAGTCAAGCGACATCCCTTAAGTATTCATTGTGTTAGGTTGTATTAGGTAGAACTAGGATGAAAGCTCAAGTTTCCAAATCCCTAACCCAGTGGTTCTCAAATGAGCCACTGTGGTTCCTCCCCTGTGCATTAGAGTCACCTGGAGAGCTTGTTAAAACAGACTGCTGGGCTCCACCCACATAGTTTCTGATTCAGTGAGACTGGGATGGGACCTGACATGAGCATTTCTAACAAGTTCCTAGACGATGCTAAACGCTGGTTCAGAGACTTTGAGAACCACTACCTTACGCCAATGATTCTCAGATTCAAACATGAAGGAGGATCATTTGGGATATTCATTAAATCTGGAGACTTAGCCTCTCCTCCAAAGTAATTCAGTAAATCTGGGAGAAGCTCAGGAATCTGCATATTTAATAAACACCCCGGGTGATTCTGATGTAGGTGATGTTGTCTGTGAAACATGCCTCACTGTCACTCTATATTTTCAAGTGTATCTGCATTTTAGGAAATTATCATTTCTTTTGCTCTCGTTGCTATATCTTTTGATCCTTATGGTTGCTTAGGTGTGAAACTTCGCTCTGATGGTGGAATTGTAAAAGGGCAATTCAACTGATACACTTAATACACTTGACTGGTTCAACTGATAGACTTAAAATTCCAATAAGAATTACTATCTCCTCTGAACGTTTTGTAATGCCCCAGATAAAGGTTGGTAAGAAATATTATATGACACAGGTCTGATACATGCATATTAATAAAGGCCAAAGTTACCATTACCTTTGCTTTATGAAGGTCAACACCATACATAGACAACTTTTTGGCATTCTCAAGAAATTCCAGGTCAGCCTGAGCTGGAGTCATGGACCTTTGATAGAAGAAAAACAAAAAGACGTTCAGTGTCACAGTGTCAACATTTACAATAATAACATTTGTATATTACTTGTACTTTATATAAACATATACATACCAATATGTATGTAGATATATTTCATAGTCCTAAAAGTAGACTATTATGTATGGAAAAGGACTCTTATCACTCCCTGTGTCTAAATAATTGAAATATGCCTTGGAAAAAGAGACCTTGGAGAAACCAAAAGTCACCAAAAGCTATCAGAAAAAAAAAGTTAAAAAATAAAACCTTCTAAATTTCTTTAAAGCTACCTCATCCACCATCAGTTCTGCCCCTCCCTCTCCTTAGGCCTTTTCTCCAACACATGTAAACTCCTCCCACTAATTTATCTTGCCAAGGAGGTGACCAAATTAAATCCTCTGAGGGCATGGTACAACTTACAATATCCTCTTAGCTGCCTTTTTCTCTCCCTATCCCTGAATTGAGTTAATATGGAAATTAAACAGGAGGGCAGCTGAAGTTGCTTAACTGGGGATTCTTAATGGGGGCAGGCTTGATGAAAAGAAAATTTCTGGTAACAGATGGTGTCCTGCCCACTGACCTAAACAAAATAAATTGGTTAATAGAGGCATGTAGATAATGGGGCTGTTTTCTCTGTTATTAAGATGTCTTCATTACTAGGCATATAATGAATTAAATTTGTTTGAAAACAATCAGCCTCACTGTCTAAACACTCACTGTGACAGTCTTTCCTTCTCCTTTATAACTTTCTTCTCTTTTGAAAAGTGCTCATGAGTTGTTATGTTGAGCTTTGAAGAAAAAAATATTACTCCTAGTGCTGTGCAATTCAAACCAATCAAACAGAAATTCATAGTAACAATAAAGCAGCCATACCCCCAAAGAAAAACCATGTAAATGCCTATTTCCCATAAGACTGCCAGCCTCCAGCTATAAAAAGCAGCAGTGACCTATTCATTTAACAAGAGAAAGTCTCTTCCAAACCCATCTGTCTTTATCCTCATCAAAAAGAACAAAGGGTTCCCTGGAATAACACCCCCCCATAAAAAAAAAATCTCAGGAAAGAAACTGCAGATTTGTTAATGACTCAGCATCTCAGAATAAAAACTTCCTTCCACAAGCGCTAAACCATCATACCTGAATGCTCTTTATTAATGACTCTGAAATTGAACACAAAAAAGGAGAATGGGAAAATAAACACATACGCAAGTCTGTATATTCAAGTCATTAAAAACATCTCAGGAAATTTTTGTAGTTTTTTTTTCCTCATATAAATTATATACTTTTCTAGTTAAGGTTACTCCCATTTTATGGGTTTTTGGTTTTTTTGTCTTTGTTGTTGTTAGTGTTAGTATTATTGATGGCTTGAATTTTAGGATTCGAAGCTGGAATGGATCTTGAAGATTATAGAGTCCAACACTTTCACTTTGCTGACGAAGAAACAAGCATGGAGGGATTACATGGTCATAGGCAAGTTATGACTCAGTTTAAGGTAGCAGGCTTTAGCCGGGACCCAAGTCACATCACTGCAGCTGGAATCCTAGCTCCTGCACTTAAGAGTGGTGACCTCAATCTCCTAACCATAAAGTAAGAAGCATAATAATACCTACTTCTTGAGACTAGTATAGGCAATGATTTTTTTAATCTTTGATGAATGAATGAATGTGACTAGTAGGATAAAATGAGATAATGCTTGTGAAACTGCTTTGTAAAGTATAAATGTTTATTATTATTGCACCCTTAGGTTTCTGGTACAGTGGTACATCATAAGCAACTCATAAAAGAGAAATAATTTTTTTTTTTTTTTTGCAGTACGCGGGCCTCTCACTGTTATGGCCTCTCCCGTTGTGGAGCACAGGCTCCAGACACGCAGGCTCAGCGGCCATGGCTCACGGGCCTAGCCGCTCCGCGGCCTGTGGGATCTTCCCGGACTGGGGCACGAACCCGTGTCCCCTGCATCGGCAGGTGGACTACTCAACCACTGAGCCACCAGGGAAGCCCGAGAAATAATTTTAATCACTTTAATTTGAAGACAAGTTTTAAGACATTAAATGAAGCAATCATGATGAAATCTTCCCCATACTTCTCCAACTCTAAGGGACATTAACGGGGTCAATCAATTTTAATACAGATTTAAATTTCAAACTATGTAGTAAATGATTTTCTAATAAGTAAGCATGCTTTAAAATTGTATTAAGGGCAGGTGGTAAGAAGAGATCTTTAAAACTATGACTTTCCTTGTTAGTTGAAAATAATATTTACATTTGAGGTTTGGCTGATGCTTTGCATTTAACATTTTTTTATATAACTAAAAAAATTTTGAAACACGCTTAAAAGTTACCTACAATACAAACAATTTTTCCTGAACCATTTGAGAGCAAACTGTCAACCTGATGACCAATCACTCCCAAGTACTCTGGTGTGTAATTCCTACAAACAAGGATATTCTCCTACATAACCTCCACAGGGCTCTGAAAACAAGGAAATAAACAGTAATACATTACTGCCATCTAATCCTCAGACCCCATTCAAGTTTACCCAGTTATTTCCAAAATGTTCTGTATGGCAGAAGAATCCAGTTTAGCCTCATGGAGTTTCATTTAGTTCATCTCTCTTGCGTCCTCTTCAGTCTGGAAAAGTTTCTTAGTCTTTCTTTGACTTTCCTAATCTTGAACTTCTAAAGATTATAGGCCAGTTATTCTATAGAATGCCCCTCAATTTGGGCCTGTCTGATGTTTCTCCACAAATTGACCTCATAAGTTATACATCTTTCACAGGAATATCACAGAAGTGACCCTGTGTTCTCACTGCATCCTATCAGGGGGAACATGATTTCAATTTGTCTCTTCCAGATGTTCGTTTTGATCAGTGATGTCTGCCGGGCTTCTCTTCCATGAAATTCCTCTTTACCTCTTTGTAATTAATAAATATTCTGTGGGAATGTATTTGGAAATAGTCTATTCCTTGTCAAACTTTTAATCTATTCCCTCATTTATATCAGTATGGACTCAGGGATTCTCAGCTTATTCAATGTAATATAATCAATTATTTTCCTTATTTATTTTAGTGCTTAAATCGTCCCAGATTTGGTTAGTGGGAGCCTTTCTAAGCTGGATTCTGTGTCCCTCTGACCATTTCCCATCATTTTTTTTTTCTTTTTTTTTTTTTTTGCGGTATGCGGGCCTCTCACTGTTGCGGCCTCTCCCGTTGCGGAGCACAGGCTCCGGACGCGCAGGCTCAGCGGCCATGGCTCACGGGCCCAGCTGCTCCGCGGCATGTGGCATCTTCCCGGACCGGGGCACGAACCCGTGTCCCCTGCATAGGCAGGCGGACTCTCAACCATTGCGCCACCAGGGAAGCCCTTCCCATCATTTTTTGAGCACCTCCTTCTGGCACAACGTAGAGTCAGAGTATGTGAGTATGCGTGTGTGTGTGTGTGTGTATACCTATTTACATCTCTATCTATCTAACATCTATCTATCCATCCATCTATCTATTGGAAACAATGAGTTTACACTGAAACCTCCAGTTTTAATGCAACACCACAGGGTTCATTTTAATTTCTCTCTCACTCTAATTTGTATCTCCCTTTACTGACAGTCAGAAACCTGGCTCCCATTATCCTTAATACAATACATTGACTCATTTGATCAACCCCCTGTACATAACCAATCTCTCTTTGCTGCCACTGACCCCTCCTCCACGTGGGTGCCCTCTTCACTGGCTTAGACTCTGAATTCCCCATGCTAGGCTGCTCCCCGCACATGTCCTCCTTACCTCACTCAGGTTCTGACTCCTGGTGTTAGGCTACCCCTTCCATAGACATCTTCTTCACCCGGCTTGGGCTTCAACACCTGTATCAGGTACCATCCCATAGGGATGCCCTCTGCAGGCCTTCACGACTCCCTTTTCATCCTATTTGAGCTCTGACTTCTCCTGCCAGGATGGCCCCCCACAATGAACATTCTCCTCACCCTGCTTAAGCCCCAATATCCCCAGCCAGACTGCCTCTCAGCATGGATGACTATCTTGCTCTATCCCACCTAACGGCTTTAGGACACAATTGTTTCAGGAAGCTTTTTCTGATTATAAAAATCAATAATTCATTGTATAAAATTTGGAAAATATCTTTAAGAGCATAGAAAAAAAAAAGAAGAAAATCTCCCATAATCCCACCAACCACAGATACCTGTGCATAAATACAAACATATATTTTACAAATTTAAATCACAAATTCAACTTAAATTATTTTCAGCTTAACATTTTAAAGACTATGGTTTTTCCTAAATGTTTGAAAACTCTTGAAAGTACTAACAAACTATCTGGGAAGAGACTAGACAGCTCTAAACCATTAGGAGTACTGTCCTGAATTTATTCAGTACCATCTAATAATTTACTACTTGAAATTACTGCAACTTACAGAAGTACCTAACCAGGGAGCTTTGGCACTGGTTAACTTTTGCTCATTAAAAAGAGAAGTTATAACAAAATTTCCCTGTATTTATTTTGAGCAAGTGGAGTCAGGATATAGAGCCATTCAGTGAGTTCCAATGTTATGTGACAGCCTTTTTTTTTTTTTTTTTTTTAATGGGAAAAGTTGCTTTATTCATGAGGCCAGCAACCTGGGAAGATGGTGGATTAATGTCCTAAAACGAACTCCAAGTTGCTGGTTAGGAGACAAAGGTTTTAAAGGCAGTGTGAGGGAGGGGGCTACAGGGTGCATGATCAGCTCATGGACAATTCTCTGATTGGTTGGCAACAAGGTGAAGTTTCAAGCATCACCCATCTTCTGGTTTCAGCCAATTTGGGGTCTGCATGCTTGTGGTCAGCAGTTTTCATCTGGCGGGGTTGTGACAGCCTTTTAATAATGTTGTTGCATCTTCTAATTAAGGACTGTGGTTTCAAATAATTAAGTGGGGGACAACTGACAACTTCACATACCATCTTAGTCCCCATAAATGGAGAACAATTCGTTTTAAAGCTTGATTTGCTATTGTAAACTTAGTGTTAATTATAGCTTCACGGTCTCTGTCTAGGCAAAGGGCCACTACTAAGAATTCCATGTACGTAGGCTATCTTCTATTTATCTGAGGAGCAGAGTAGTATTTACTTGTATTTTCCAATGCATAGTAAATGCTTCTGCCTAAGCAGAAGTCTCTTTGGACTGGTTAAAATGTCACGTTGTTGGACATAATTAAAATTCCCATTTGCTTTCTGTTTGTGAGGATTGCCAATCTTTCCAAAAAGGAGCAAGTAAATTCCAAGATGACAGACCTCTAAATTTTCTAATCATGGAGATCGATTATTGCTCAATTTCTATCTGTATACCTCACAGAACATCAAGTGGACCATATCCACCTGTCCTCTGAGATCGTTTCACCTATTTGGGTTTAAACTCAGTTAGTTCCAAAGAGCATTTCTCTAAACCCAGACTTCCATTCATTACTTGTAAAATGGAATAAGAATCATTGTGCAAAGCACTTTACATGAATTTCTAATTTAACAATCACAAAATTCACATCATCAGCCTTATTTTTCCGATGAAAAAACTGAAACTTAGAGAGTTTAAATAACTTACTGAGTCATAAAGCTAATAAGGAATGGAGCCTGAATTCAAAGTAAGACAGGTGGACTCCACAGCCCAGGTTTTAGTCTTACTGCCTAACTCAGGGGTTCTCAAACTTTTTGACCTCAGGATCCCTTCACTCTCAATAATTACTGAGTTTTTTTAAGAGGTTTTTTTAATGTGAGTTATTTCTATCAATATTTACTATATTAGAAATTAAAACTAATAAAATTGAAAACTATTGATTAAATCTTTAAAGAACAGTAAGTCCCCTACTTATGAACCTTCAAGTTGCAAACTTTCAAAGATGTGAATGTGGCTTGCATGTCCAATCACGTAAGTTAGTTCACGTGTCTGGCATACATTGTCACGTGCTTGCATTCTCCACAAGTGGTTGTGCTTTTGTGTACTTTGTACAGGACTGTAGAGTATAGCAGTAGAGTGTCTTTATTTCAAGCCCAGGATGTCCAGAAGCAAGCGTAAAAGCAACAGTATATAGCCGATTGTGTTAGTTGGGTACCTAGGCTAACTTTGTTGGACTTAGCAACAAATCGGACTTACGAATACTCTCTCCGAACGGAACTCGTTTGTATGTAGGGGACTTAATGAATAACAATAGACGACTCATGTTTTAACATGAAAAATTTTTTGTGTGAAAAATAACACTATTTTCCCCAAATGTAGTTAAGGAGTGACACTGCTTTACATATTTACAATTTTTTTTTTTTTTTTTTTTTTTGTGGTACGCGGGCCTCTCCCTGCTGTGGCCTCTCCCGCCACGGAGCACAGGCTCCGGACGCGCAGGTTCAGCGGCCATGGCTCACGGGCCCAGCCGCTCCGTGGCATGTGGGATCTTCCCGGACCGGGGCACGAACTCGTGTCCCCTGCATCGGCAGGCGGACTCCCAACCACTGCGCCACCAAGGAAGCCCTACAAATTTTATTTAATGTGTGGCTTAGAAGACAGCTAGATTTTCCTACCTGCTTCTGTATTCAATCTGTTGCAATATTTTGTATGGTTGTAATATATGAAGAAACCTGATCTCACACAGATATGTAGTTGGAAAAGGAAGAATTGATGATTAAAAATATTCTTCTTTAATACTACACCAAAACTTAACAATGGCTGTTTCCTAAAGGTTAGTTGCAGTGTGAAATCTGAAAACATTTGGAAAAGGAAGAATTGATGATTAAAAATATTCTTCTTTAATACTACACCAAAACTTAACAATGGCTGTTTCCTAAAGGTTAGTTGCAGTGTGAAATCTGAAAACATATCAGTGAACTTTTTGTACCATATTACATTAAAATCCATTGGTCCATCTTGCATTTTGAATGGGTCTTTTATACAGATGCATGATTTTGTAACATCATGCATTTCATATCTGAAAAATACTGGTTGGCTGAGTAATGCAAGTTTTCCAAATGTGGACACATTTCATTGTATGATATTAAAAGAAAAGAATCACATTCATTAAAATAATCACCAACTTCATCAGAAAAGTCGTTTAAGTATTTGGAACCTGTCAAGATCATGATGGCAAATACAAATTTTCCAAAATTCTAATTTTCATTTGAAAGCTTGAATTTTGTCATTAGCAACAAATACTATCAGTCATTTACCAATCCTTAAAGGACTGGCTCATTTCACTTTTGAGGAAATGTATGCCAAATAACCAAGTCTGAATAATCAGTCACTTTTTCAAGTAAAAAAGGAGTTGCATTAAAAAACTGGCTAATGCAGCTGAGAACTCAAAACAATTACACACGTGCTTTTCTTCAAGACAAGTACCTCAGTATGCAGCAGAAGTGCTTTCTGTGTACTCCCCATTAAATCACACAGAATATTAAACAGGATGTATTTCAGATTTAATAAAATCAATACTCTTTACTGCTTCATCATGAAAATTTTTAAGTGAATTGGCAGGTTTAAAAATATTTTATTTTACTTTTTAATTTTTAACTGCAAGTTAAAAAGTAAAAGTGTGGGACTTCCCTGGTGGCACAGTGGTTAAGAATCTGCCTGACAATGCAGGGGACATGGGTTCGCGGCCTGGTCCGGGAAGAGCCCACATGCTGCGAAGCAACTAATCCCGTGCGCCACAACTACTGAGCCTGTGCTCTAGAGCTCGCGAGCCACAACTACTGAGCCTGTATGCTGCAACTACTGAAGCCCTCATGCCTAGAAGCCCGTGCTGTGCAACAAGAGAAGCCACCGCAATGAGAAGCCCGCACACAGTAACGAAGAGTAACCCCCACTCACCACAACTAGAGAAACCCGTGTGCAGCAATGAAGACCCAATGCAGCCAAAAATAAGAAAAATAAATAAAGCCAATTTTTAAAAAGGGCTACAATGGAAATTTTAAATAAATAAATAAATAAAAATAAAAGTGAATGTTGGTGAAGCATATAATGACTAGTAGTACAGTCTGGTGCCATTGCTTTGATTTGTGCTCCACCATTTCAACACAGTGAAATGGCCAAATAATATCTTAGTATTATTATGAAAATGATTTTGACCTCATGGACCCCTTAACAGAATCTTGGAGACTGGGCTACCCTGGTGGCGCAGTGGTTAAGAATCCACCTGTCAATTCAGGGGACACGGGTTCAAGCCCTGGTCCAGGCAGATCCCACATGCCGCAGAGCAACTAAGTCCGTGTGCCACAACTACTGAGCCTGCACTCTAGAGCCCGCGAGCCACAAATACTGAGCCCACGTGCCACAACTACTGAAGCTCGCATGCCTAGAGCCCATGCTCCACAACAAGAGAAGCCAACACAATAAAAAGCCCGCGCACGCTCCCGCTCGCCACAACTAGAGAAAGCCCATGCACAGCAACGAAGACCCCATGCAGCCAAAAATAAATAAATACACGGAAAAAAAAAAAGAATCTTGGAGACTGCCGGCAGTCTGTAAAACAACACCATATGAAAAGAGCTGGCCTGGGACTTCCCTGGTGGTACAGTGGTTAAGAATCTGCCTGCCAATGCAGGGAACACGGGTTCGAGCCCTGGTCCAAGAAGATCCCACATGCCACAGAGCAACTAAGCCCGTGCGCCACAACCAGTGAGCCTGTGCTCTAGAGCCCGGGAGCCATAACTACTGAAGCCCATGCGCCTAGAGCCCAAGCTCCGCAAAAAGAGAAGCCACTGCAATGAGAAGCCCGTGCAGCAACGAAGAGTAGCCCCCACTCGCAGCAACTAGAGAAAGCCGGCGTGCAGCATCGAAGACCCAACACAGCCAAAAATAAATAAATTTATAAAAAAAAAAAGAAAAGAGCTGGCCTAATTCAAAGGGTGATTATAAAAGTTAAATATGGTATCATACATAAAGTGCCTAGCATAGTATCTGGCACATAATAAGAGACACACAATAATTAGCTGCTTATAATGTTATGATGATTATGTAACAATGCTAAAAAGGAGAATCAAGCATTGCATGAGATTTAGACTATAAAGTCCTCCCAAACCTGAAATTCTATTATGATCAAATAACCATTAAAAGAATCATCAGATATTAAAGAATTAGTGTTAATTTTGTTAGGTGTGATAGTTGTATTGTGTTCTTAAAGTCTGTATCCTGGTAGATACTTAAGTTTTTATGGGTGAAATGATATGACTTGCTTTAAACTACTGTCGGGGAAAAATATGGAGGGGAATAAATGACTGAAGAAAGCTACAGGGGTAATAACTGTTGAAGCTGAGTGATAGATAAAACTGGGGCTCCTTAAAAAAAAAAAAAAAGGGCTTCCCTGGTGGCGCAGTGGTTGAGAGTCTGCCTGCCGATGCAGGAGACATGGGTTCGTGCCCTGGTCCGGGAAGATCCCACGTGCTGCGGAGCGGCTGGGCCCGTGAGCCATGACCGCTGAGCCTGTGCTCCGCAACAGGAGAGGCCACAATAGTGAGAGGCCCGCGTACCGCAAAAAAAAAAAAAAAGAAAAAGTCAGAGACAGAAGTTAGGTATCAATCATAATCTGATACCACTATTTTCTGCTGTTTTGCTCCACAGCAGCAGTAGAATATTTTCTTTCACCATTTTATTGATTGCTCAAAGATTACACTACCAATAAAAATTATTTTTAAATTATTAGAAAAAAAAACATTTCCCTACAATACTGACATTTTAACAAATCAGATTATTTTAATTGATTGCTTCTTTCCACTACTTGCTTTTGCATATATATGTATGTAATTATATATTTTATGTATATATATATATAAATTCCTAGAATCGTAATCAGAATATAAATAAGTATATTAAAAACATATTTAAGGACAATACAACATGCTTAAGTTACAATCATCAACTAGTTGAAAGTGATATATTAGTGGTCTTAGATATCAGAGCATTGTAATGTATACGCTCATACTTGAAAAGCAAACCTCAGCAGTTCTCTGTAGAAACAGTGTGACCTCAGGAGAGTAAGGTGATAGTTATAAGACTATTGCTATGTAGGTTGTAGACTTTAAAGTCCTCATTATGGTTCTTATGACTGTGGGACCAGAACCTACAGGCGGAATAAGGCAACCAGAATTGGGGCACCTTGAGTTCAAACTCTCTCATTTAAGGCATCTCAATCCATGCAATCCTATTGGAACCACTCTAAGGAAAATAAGATGGCTCAACGGCCAAACAGAATACTTGTTCCTACCATGAAAAGCCTACTAAGACCACTCTGGACTTCTCAGCAGTATGACCCTTTGGGGCATCCTAGCCTAACTCATGCTAACATAATTCAGGGTACCAACTCAAGGCCAGGATCAGTCTCCTTAATATGCTAAGGCAGCTTGTAAAATTTAGCTGTAACAAGTCACTCAAATAACAATGGGATGTTTGGTAGTAAGAAACACAAATTTTTCTGGGACTTTAATATTAGCTAACATTTATTGAATTTTTACTACGTAAGACATTGTATTAACTTTTTACACATATTACCTTTTTTAATCCTATGGCTCACCCTATTTCCTCTGAGGTAATGATCTCTATCAGACATATAAGGAAACTGAGGCTCAGAGAGATTAAGTGAATTACCCAAGGTCACAGGCCAGGACCAAGCAGAGCCAAGAATTCAACCCAGCTCAGTCTGAACTTGTTCCTGATCACTGTGTTATACCTCCCAACATTAACAAATTATTTCCATGAAAAAAAAAATTAGTGAATTCAATAAAGACTTTTAAAAATACCTTCAGGGGTTTCATGGGCCCTCTGAAGTCTATCCATGTACATAGACCCCAAGTTAAGAACCTCTGCTCTAAAGATCTCAAGGCACCTAATATAGCATAATACATTTAAAATCTGGAAAAAAAAAAAAAGGTAAGGCAATAATAATAATAGCTACCATTTATTGAGCACCTACTATGTGCCAGATACTGTGCTTAGTGCTTTACATATATTACCTCATGTAGTTTTCATCCAACAATGCAACACCTATTACTCTGATGAGAAAACTGAGGTTCAGAGGGTTTAAATGACTTGCCCAAAGAATTGGGAGGGAACTGAGCTCAAGCTGACTCTTTCTATGGCACCAGTTCCCACTAAGGCAAACACTGAATCAATCCCAGGTCAAGGGTTTAAACTTACTGTCAAAGTAAACACAGAACAAATCCTGGAGACATATTTACCTGTATGACTTATGCAGTTCCATGACCTTCTCTTCAAGTTCCTTGGTCTGATTTGGGGCCAGTTTAAAATCACTAACATAATCTGCACCATGGAGTTCTGGGTCATAGTCTCCCAGCTCAGACTGGATGGTATAAGAACCTAATAATGCTAAGGTTGCAAATGAACAGGGCAGTCGTCCTGCAACTATGTCCTGCCGAAGTTGAAGACATAAATAATACCTACAGCCAAAGAGAAAAGATGTTACCATGTCAGCAACAAAAACAATAACAAAATACAGAGAGAGAAAAAGGAAGAAAACGGGAGAGAGAGGTAGGGAGGGAGAAAGAAAAAGAATGATTAAGTAAATATGAGATAATATTAATAATTGTTCAGTTAGGTAGAGGGTATATGGTTGTTCATTGTACTATTTCAATGTCAGATAGTAATAAAGGCTGCTTGGTCCCCAAATTGGGTCCTTTCTTTTCTATCACGTTGCTTTGCCAAATGCATAGATACTGCCCTTCATATACAGATGACATTACTGATACATTTTCACTAGGATATGAACGTTCTTTGGTATGTTTTTCCTCCAAGATGGGCTTAAATTGCATGCAGCCTTCCACACACTATCATCTTGTAAGACCGATTCCACCTGTATGCTAAACTATAGGGAATTCAGATGAGGGTAGAAACAGTTAAGTCCAACAAACTGAGTGACCCTACATATGTCAGACACACCATATGGTATTCACACCCATGGCCATGACCTCCTTAGCCCTTGTTCTGACTGGGTTAACCAGTTCAGACTCTTTTACCAAACAGGAAAGCTGGGAGGTATGATTAAATTGAAAACTCCTATATTGATTAGAATCATATCTTTGACTTGACCATAAGTAGATGCTGAACAACATATGCACCAGCAATCATTTTTGCTATCTATGATTAGTCACTACATACATCTTTTTTAAAAAGTCAGAGCAATGCCAATCAAATCATAAGAATCTTAAACTCTTCTAAAATGTAGTAATTAGTACAGATTTTTAAGGATTTGTTTTGTTGTATATATAATAAACCTTAATGAAGAAAGATGAATAATTAGCAACTCTAAGAGACAAATATTACCTGTGAAAAAGCAATAACCAAGACAATTTTTTCAGGCAGAGATATTGCATCTCAACTTCAAGAATGTACTAAAGATAACTGGACAAAGAATAATTTTTTCAAATGGCACAGACATTTCACAGTACTTAACAAGCAGACCTTTTAATAGTCTTATGCTATTCTTATTTGAGAGAGATGAAAACTGAAGCCTAGAGAGTATATATTTGTCTGAAATCAGATAGTTGACAGCAAAATCAGAATTAGAAAGCAGTTTCTCAACAACCAACATTCAATTGAACAAACATTTGCCAAATACATACTACGTATAAGGCTCTATGCAAGATGCTATGGATATACATATGTAGAGTAGTATTCTTTACTATATACTGTTTTTCCTTTTTGCTTTTTTGCTAATATTCAGTATTTATATAGAATCCAATAAAGGCCACTTTCTTAAAAAGGAATCAGTAAGCTATTTTTAAACAGTACAAGATTTATTTCATAAATTAAGTGGGCTCAAAAATTACTGAGGGGGCTTCCCTGGTGGCGCAGTGGTTGAGAGTCCGCCTGCCAGTGCAGGGGACACGGGTTCGTGCCCCGGTCCGGGAGGATCCCGCATGCCGCGGAGCGGCTGGGCCCGTGAGCCGTGGCCGCTGAGCCTGCGCGTCTGGAGCCTGTGCTCCGCAACGGGAGAGGCCATAACAGTGAGAGGCCCGCGTACCGCAAAAAAAAAAAAAAAAAAAAAAAAATTACTGAGGAATGTTCAGTTCACGTACCTAATTATACAATTTAAAAGGGGAATAGGAAGAAAAAAATAGTAACACTGAGACTTTAGTTTTTTTGATCCCTTAAGGAACAGCATGGTGTGAGAGGAGTATTTAAAACAAACAAAAAAACGGCAGAGCTGTTTTGCCACTGTATTTGTCTCTTGTCCTTTGGAGGACAGTATGGTTTATAGGTTCCCTGTCCACAGCATGGCACAATACCCATGATAAGCAAGGTTAATTCCCTACCAATTTTCTCCAGGCGAGTCACAGATATTTGAGGCTTTTAGGATCACTTATTTGCAAGCCTGCCTTGAAGTGACCAGAAACTTTTTATCTTAGGTTTAATAGCTCATCATTTTTCTTCAATTCTGAATGGAGAAATTCCCAGAGCTTATGATAATGAGATTACTTATTACATATTTAACTATTAATAAATTATTTACCTTGTTATATCTTCTGTTAACTGTGCTGGGTCAGGTGGATAAAACTTTACATTAAATGTGAAATTCCAAGGGACACCTGTAAAAATAAACACAAAAGAATTGTATGCTTATGCCTAAGTTTCTGGTTGTTAGAAATACCTAAAAATATTCAAAAAAATCTTTTTTTTCTTGAAGTGTCCTAATACTTTCATGCTTTGTGGGTGAAATAGTATTTTTATTTAAAAAAGAAAAAGAAGAAAGTTGTCTAGACACCATCTATCTCATTTTTTTTACCCGACTTAATAGTTTTGTTTATAAAACATTATAAGCAAAATAACATAAAGGAAACCATCCTATAGGTGAACATGTTTGTAGCAATGGTTTTCAAAATGTGATCTATATACCACTCTGGGTCCTCAGAGGTCATTCAAAGTGATCCATGGATGTTTTCTTTTGGTGTTGGCATTATTTATTTGTGACATCTCTCAACATTATCTCAAATAAACAAAAGCATTCTTCCCATTAATATGGGTGAGAATATGGGTGAGATTAGGAGATTATTTTAGAAATAAGAAGGAAGAGGCAATATAGGTGGCTCTTAGAAACTATAGCTCTAATGAAAATATTTTAGGTATGAAAACTACAAGAATTTAATCCTAAGACTCATACAAGTGTTTCATATTTTTTATCTACAATGAAAGTCAGAGATTGTGAGTAAAAGTTAAGTGGAGAATGCATTTCAATTTTTCCAGCTAAGTGCTATCCCTTCAAGGTTTTTCTAACATGACTGTTAGTTTCTCAAAGAGTAGGGCCTGGTCTCAGTTATAAATAAGTTATGATTGGGCTTCCCTGGTGGCGCAGTGGTTGAGAGTCCGCCTGCTGATACAGGGGACACAGGTTCGTGCCCCGGTCCGGGAAGATCCCACATGCCGCGGAGCAGCTAGGCCCGTGAGCCGTGACCACTGAGCCTGCGCGTCCGGAGCCTGTGCTCCGCAACGGGAGAGGCCGCAACAGTGAGAGGCCCGCATACCGCAAAAAAAAAAAAAAAAAAAAAAAAGAAGTAAGTATGATTGGTTATGATGCTAAGAGATACATTTTGTTCAGTACTTATTGCATGCCAGATACTAAGCTAGCCCTCTTACATACAGGTAGGTGCTACTATTAGTTCATTTTATTTATGAAGAAACAGAGGCTTAAGAAAATACATAGCTAGTGAATCCAGGGTTCTCTTACCCCAAATCCCATGCTTTTAACCATTGGACTCTACTACCCTATAACAAACATCTGTGTTTCAAACATTGTTCTGTTTTGCATTCACAGCATTTCATCTCCAAATATCATTTTTATTGCTATTGGCTGCCAATGACCATATGCAAATTAAAATTTGAAATAGTTTAAATGTCTTAAAGAATATGCAGTTTTAAGCATGCTAAAATATTTAATACAGGAGTCCCTTGGAAATGGTTGATATTTTCCTTCAAAATTTGAACTAAAAGGCAAATTCCAGACAATAAAACAAACTTGTCTCAAATCTACTCAATCCTAATGTTTACCATTAACTCACTTCTAATGTTTCACATCCCAGAAACTTTAAATGGAACTTAGGAAACCAACCCCATAATTGTTTCTCATAAAAAAGGGTAAGGGGATGGGGAGGCAATATTTACAGTTCAAATACTGTAAAATACCATCTGTTGTTATGATTACGATATGTTAATAATCTAATCACTGTTAACTTATAATTCCCATATAGACATTAAAAAAAGATGACTTCTATGCTACCTATAAAAAATGTATTGGCTAGAGGGCTTCCCTGGTGGCACAGTGGTTAAGAATCCACCTGCCAGTGCAGGGGACACAGGTTCGAGCCCTGGTCCAGTAAGATCCCACATGCCGCGGAGCAACAAAGCCCATGTGCGCCACAACTACTGAGCCTGTGCTCTAGAGACCATGAGCCACAACTACTGAAGCCCACGCGCCTAGAGCCCATGCTCTGCAACAAGAGAAGCCACCGCAATGAGAAGCCCGCACACCACAACGAAGAGTAGCCCCTGCTCGCTGCAACTAGAGAAAGCCCACGTGCAGCATGAAGACCCAACATAGCTATAAGTAAATAAATTTATTTTTAAAAATGTACTGGCTAGAGCAAATCAATATGGGAAAAAAGACAGCTAAAAGAATGTTCAATAAATGTGAATTCAGCATTTAAGAACTTTAAACACAAATTCAGTTATTTCATAACATATATAAATGGCAATTTTTTAATAGTATAGGAAGACTAGCATTAAAGAAAGCAAATCAACAACAGTTTACAAAGTGTGATTTTTTTTTCTCTTTGAGCTAACTGATATAAAAAGCTTGATAACACCCACGATTGGTGGGGAAAATAAGCACTTTCTTCTATTGCTGATGTGAGTGTAAACTGGTACAACACTATGGAGAACAATTGAGAATATCTATCAAAACATAAAATGTATATACTCTTTCACCTAGCAATTCCACTTTCATAAATGTATCTAAACATACACTTAAACGTGGTCAAATGATACAGGTATAAGATATTGTTTGTAATAGCAAATGTCTGGAAACAACCTAAATGTATTTATTTAGCAAGAAAAGATACACTGCCACTATACACTGTTAAGTGAAAAAAAAAAATCAAGGCAAAGAACAGCGCATATAGAAAGCAACTGTGAAAGTTGGGGGTAGAAAAAAGTGGCTATTGTGAATGGCGCTGCTACGATGCAACTTACT
Organism: Pseudorca crassidens; assembly: GCF_039906515.1. Lineage (NCBI taxonomy): Eukaryota > Metazoa > Chordata > Mammalia > Artiodactyla > Delphinidae > Pseudorca > Pseudorca crassidens. The sequence continues at coordinate 22,577,796 of NC_090297.1, read as the reverse complement.
ATTAAATGGTTCAGAAAAAAGGTTTTGTGTGTGTCAGTGTGTGTGTGTGTGTGTGTGTGTGTGTATAAAGAGAAAAGATAAAATAGTAAAATATTAACATCTGAGGAATCTGGGTGAAGGGTACCCAGGAATTCTTTGTACCATTATTTCAACTTTTAAGTCTGAAATTGTGTCCAAACATTTTTAAAATTAATAATTGAAAAAAACTTCCTGCCTTCTGGGTACACAGGAAAACAGGAACTATCTCATACACTATTGGTGGGGATGTAAACTATTACAATCAATTTAAAGGAGAACAATTTGGCTATATCTGGTAAAACTAAAAATAAACATACTCTATAATCTAGCAATTCCACTTTAAGCCTAAATCAGTGGGGTGTTTTTTTTTAGTTAATTAATTTATTTTTGGCTGCATTGGGTCTTTGTTGCTGTGCGCGGGCTTTCTCTAGTTGCAGCAAGCGGGGGCTTCTCTTGTTGCAGAGCACAGGCTCTAGGCGCCCGGGCTTCGGTAGTTGTGGCACTCGGACTCAGTAGTTGTGGCTCACAGGCTGTAGAGCTGTGGCACACAGGCTTAGTTGCTCCACGGCATGTGGAATATTCCTGGATCAGGGCTCGAACCTGTGTCCCCTGCATTGGCAGGCGGATTCTTAACCACTGCACCATCAGGGAAGTCCTGGTAGGGTTTTTAAACTGTGGATCATGATCCATTGTGAAATCAGTTTAATGGGTCAAAATCAGCATTTTAAAAATGAAACAGAATACAAGAGAAAAAGGTCAGAGGAGGAATTCCCTGGCAGTCCAGTGGTTAGGACTTGGCACTTTCACTGCCAGGGCCCGGCTTCAGTCCCTGGTGGGGAAACTAGGATCCCACAAGCCGCACAGTGCAGCCAAAAAGAAAAGAAAAAGAAAAAAAGAAAAGAAAAAACTCAGAGGATATCACTGTGAAATTTTCTTTTCAACTGAGATGAATTCCAAAATCATGTTTATAAGAAAAGCTAGTCATGAATGATTAACTGTTATATAATTCAATTTATATGATGTCCAAAAAGGTAAAACAATATTTTTAGGTATACATTCATACATTAGGTAATTTTTAAAAAACATTAAAAAATACAATGGAATCATTAACACAAAATTCAGGGCAGTGGTGACTTCTGCAGGGGAAGGAGAGGAGGATACATTTAGAAGGGGCATATCCTGGGCTACAGAATTTCTTAAACACAGTTTGTGTTATTTTATGTATCAGTATTTTTCAGAAGGTATAAGGATTTCTTGCTTTTGCTCTGTACTATTCCAGAAGGAGGTGGAAGTTGCTAGCCTGACTCAGCAGGGGAGATCTCTCTTATTCAGAACCAAGGAAGTTAAACAAAGCTAAATATTAAGCTGGGAGAAGGGAGAGAGACTGATAAACCATAGAAGGTTCAAATGGATTGTTAGGTCCGAGGGAAATTTCAAAAATACAGGCGAAGCAATACTATCTATTGTATATGGGTATGGATATATGAAGGAAAAATATAAAAACATGGACTGACTCACCTCAAATTCATGAAAATAGATATCTACGGATAGGGAGAGAAGGGGATGGGACTAGGAGATAAACCTTACCTGTACTGTTCTATTTTAAATGTAAAAGTTAACACATGTTAATTCTGGGTGATGGGTACATGGGTATTTGTTATATTAGCCTCCATTCTTTTCTATATTTTTTGAAATATGGAAAAAATCTTGCTGGTGAATATCTATTACAAATTTAAACATTCATACTTTTTTATTCTACTTCTAGCAATTTACTACAGATACATCTAAGTGCACATATACATATATATTCAATACATGTTTACTGCAACCCAAAATATCCATCAGTAAGATTGGCGCGCTCTCTCTCTCTCTCTCTCGCTCTCTCTCTCTCTCTCTCTCTCTCTCTATATATATATATATATATATACAGTGCTACAACTTTATAATCATTAAAAAAAAATTTTAACACATGAAATAAATTGATATATGTTAATATAAAGAGTATACAAATTATGTTAAAGATTGCATATGTATATTAAATACATACAGAACATACATATTTATATTAAAATATATTTATAAAGTATATTATATATAAAATATAACGTATGCATTAAATACATATTTATATTAAAATGTATGTCTATATACACTCAGAACACCTCTGGACAGAACACAAGAAATTAGTTAAAGGACAGGGGAAGAAGGAAGATTGACCTTGTATTATATTCATCTGTATCTTTTAATTTTATACCTCATATTTATATCACCTATTTTAAAAATTTTAAAACTACATATGACATAATATACAGAAGATACAATATATAACAATGTATAACATAATTGTATTTTTGAAAAACAAAATTTATATATGCCTAGAAAAAATCTTACAGATCATACCAATTTAACAGTGATTATATCTGGAGGATAGGATTTACAGGCTTTTTATTTGCTTCATGATATATTTTCATAATGCTTAATTTTTCACAATGGGTATATATTACTGTATGATGAAAACTATTTCTTTTTAAACTCAAGGGCTTTTTTTAAAAATAAATTTATTTATTTTATTTATTTTTAATTTTGGCTCTGTTGGGTCTTCGTTGCTGTGCGCAGGCTTTCTCTAGTTGCGGCGCACAGGCTTCTAATTGCAGAGGCTTCTCGTTGCGGAGCATGGGCTCTAGGTGCGCGGGCTTTAGTAGTTGCGGCACATGGGCTCAGCAGTTGTGGCTCGTGGACTCTAGAGTGCAGGCTCAGTAGTTGTGGCACACGGGCTTAGTTGCTCCACAGCATGTGGGATCTTCCCGGACCAGGGCTCGAACCCGTGTCCCCTGCATTGGCAGGCAGCTTCTTAACCACTGCACCACCAGGGAAGCCCGTGAAAACTATTTTTAAAAAACCCAAAATCTTTGCAATAGATAAATGTCAACCTTCTCTTTGGCTCAATGAAATATTTACATTTTGATGTTAAAGTTTGTGTTACAGACATGGTTTTTCTTTCCCATGTTGAAGGAAGAGGTTTTATTATTTTGTAAATTTTTTTTAAACGACAAACACTTAGGTTATTTTTCTTAGCGAGAGTTTTTTTTCTCAATAGCCTGGAAGATAATCTACTAGACAGTCTTCTCCACTCATCATAAACTCTGTTTCAACTTTTCTTCCTAAAGTGTCTTCTTGTACAATCATTTATTCCTGAGTAATATTGAATATTAAAAGTATCTTCATTGAAAGGGGCTTAGAATCATGTTTTTTGTTGTCATGTCTCAAATATTCTGAATACTTTTTACTCTGATTTGCATTTTAAAACAAGATTTTATAGGCAGAGAGCAAATATGGAGAGTTGTCAGGCCAAAGTAGTATTTTGTTTCTCTATCTTAAGAAATATAAATAAATAGGGTCTAAAAGAAAACATTTCACCATAACAAAAGTGTTTTCTTTTAAGAAACAAATGAAAAACAAAACTTCTTTTCAGGTGATACAGTTAAAACTTACTAATCATGATGAATAACATCTACTGCAGTTCCTACAAGTTTCCTCAAAAATAAACTAAACTAAAAGGACATCTAGTCATAACTGGGGGGGTGGGGGTGGGGGGGGTGGGTAAAGTCTCTACCCTTTAGCCCATTGGGCCTGAGGCTACAAAATACTAATCTAGACTTTTATCAACCTAGAAAAATCTATCCCAGGACACCAGTCTGAGCAGGGTGTTCAGCAGTAATATATGCCAGAGGGCTTGGAGCTAAGAGAAAGCCACAATGACAGAAGGGTCACTGGCAAGGAATTTCTTCTATTCTTTTTTTTCCTTCCACAGTTCCTTACATACTTCAATTTGGAAGAAGACGGTTGAAAAGGGACAAAAAAGAACTATAGAGAAGAAAACATGGAGGAGGTTAGAACTCAATAGTCCAGAACAATCTAAATGGAACAGGATCAGGCAGCAAACTCCCAATCGTAAGCTACTACAGTTTCAATCACTACCATTGTGAGAACTGACTCCCATATCCTTTTCTCTTCTATTCTTTGTTTGTTTCCACCTTCTGTTTCTCTCAATCATTCCTATCTTCCCCCACTTTGCCTAGTTGTAAAAAAAAATCATCAAGATCTGACCTACATCTCAATAGTGTCTACCTCTGCTGTATCTTTCTATTATGGAATCTCTACCTTCCAAAGGAAGGCTTTATCTTAATTTCAAAGCCATCTACCATAGTCAGAATTCTAAAGTGACTCACAGCCAGAAAAAGGTTGGAAATCCTCTGACCTACTAAAAAAAAGAAAGAGCTAGAAAAAGGGCTATATTCACTTACCACGAACCTGCTTTTTTATTTCTTTGGCAGAATCCAGCCATGTCTGTAAAAAGAAGAAAAGGCATTCACACAGAGCTCCAAAATACATAAACCACAGAGTACCAGAAGCAGGATTACTGACCATCTCCAATAGTGTCTCCAGGTCAACCTACATTTCCAATATTTTTTGCATTAGTTTCACACAGCACAGTAATTTTGAACAGAGAAACAGGGAGCCAGACAGTTGGGCTTGAATCCTAGCTCTACTACTTCCTAGGTGAGTGACTTTAAGCATCTTTGTACTTCAGTTTCCTCATCTATTAGAGGAAATAAAATGAGATATTAGCAGTAGGGCCTATCTCAGGGTTACTGTGAAGATTAAAAGGTAATATATGTAAAGCTTCAGCAAACAAGAAATGCTAAATAAGCACTTGCTATTTTTATTATTCTGTAAAGACAAATAGAGATCTATAACCAGGATTATTGATCTATAACCTAGATCTTATTTTTCCCTCCAACTCTGACCTCCAGTCTCATTCAAGTTTTCTGTGTCAGCACAGCACCTGGTAGATGGTTCATGCTCAGTTAATGTTTACTGAATGAATAACTATTTTGTTTTTCCTGACTACTCTTGCCCACACTAATTTCTCCCTTCACCATTCTCCAACCCCACTTAAAATTTGCACACCACAAGGGCAAGGTTCCTCAACCCATAGCAGACCATGCAAAACTAATGGCACTTAAAAAGAGCCTCACCATTAACATCTTTCATAGGCTCCTAGAGAAATGTTTAAAGACAGAAATTTCTAAATTGAATTGTCTAAAAGATTTTTATTGACATAAGACATATACAGAAAAGTACATAAAACATACGTATAGATCAATAAATTATCAAAGTGAACATATAAGTATAACATTACCAGCACCCCAGGAGCCCCTTTCATGCCTGCTCCCAATCCCCCCACCCCATTCCCCCTTCCAAAATGTTTAAAATTGAATTTTAGTTGTATTTAGAAAAGAAGAGTAAGGGGGGATTACTCCTCACCCTGTACCAACAAGGGCAAAGTTCAAGATGACCATCCCATTTGCCCTACCCAAGGAGTGGGCCTGAACACCACAATCTTACATTTGATTATATATTACACTAACCATTATATAAAGATAGTCACCACAACAGATAATAAGCAAAGAGTGAGGACGAGTTTCCTTTTCTCTCCCCTGCCCCTGCAATTAACACAGATGATTAAGAAATGTATGTTTTTAAAAATATCACTTAATACAAAATTATTCTAAAGTAGAAAAACTAAGTACATACTTGCTTAAGTCCTGTCAGAAAGGGCAGGGGGTAACCTGGGTGTTTCTCCTTCCTCTCTCATTAAGACTAAAGAACTTTAAGTTGTTATAGGTCCAAAGGCAAAAGAGGACTTTGAAAGCGCCAACTGATAAGTTTTGTGGAACCTCTGAAACCTTGCAATCCAGAACTCTTAACAAAGACTACTTTCTATCGCTGTGGAATGAACACTTCCCCTACAGAGTGAGGCGACTCCATATTTTCCCTATTTTTAAGAGAAATCTGCCAAAGTAGCCTGAAGCTGCCAAGTTTCTTACGGGGATTGCATGAGCCATTCTATGACTCTAAGGCTAGAATTCCCACCAACCTGACATAGAGGGGGCAAATCCAGATTTGTGCCAGTCACATGGGACTCCAAGGCATAAGGTACCTTATAGAACAAAGTATTATTTCTTCAGTATCTAGACCTCCGAATCAAAGTCAAAATCAAAAAGTGTGTACAAGACAATAAAAAACCAGTGTGCATAACAATAGGTACTTTATGCTCAATTTAAATTATTCAATTCAGAGCATTTTATTTAGCCAACAAGTATTTAGGAATGCCTCCACGTGCTAGGCACCAAAGTTCCAAAAGGGATTTAAAAATAGTGCTTGTAGGGGCTTCCCTGGTGGCGCAGTGGTTGAGAGTCCGCCTGCCGATGCAGGGGACACGGGTTCGTGCCCCGGTCCGGGAGGATTCCACATGCCGCAGAGCGGCTGGGCCCGTGAGCCATGGCCGCTGAGCCTGCGCGTCCGGAGCCTGTGCTCCGCAGCGGGAGAGGCCACAACAGTGAGAGGCCCGCGTACCGCACAAAAAAAAAATAAAAATAGTGCTTGTCCTCAAGGAGCTGTCAGTCTAAAGGAAGAGCTGAGTAGTGAACAATTTGTCTTTTCTTAGAGGCAGTTAGGAAATGTTTCTCAAAAGAATGTTTTTGGGGAAAAAAAAGGTAAAAAAAAAAAAGAATGGGAGATCTAATTTAGGGTTGAAGAACAAATAAGAGTTAGCCAGGCAAAAAAAGAAGTGGAAGTAATTAGAAAGGCACAGGGTATATAAAGAGAACATGATACATCTGAGTTGCTGAATGTAGTTCAGCAAAGCTGGAGCACAGAAGTGAAGAGGAGAGATGTAAAATGAAAAAGAACAGTAAGGGCCAGATCATAGAGGCCATAGTATTCCATGCTAAGAAACTTGGACTTCATCAAGTTACAGGCAAGGGAGAATCACTGAAGGATTTAAAATAAGAGTGACACAAATTTGAGGTAGACAGGGAGACCAAATAAGAAGCTGTTGTTGAGAATGATAATAGTCAGGATTTGTGACTGAGTAAATAGGGTGGGCTGATGATGAGAGGTGGTAAAGTACAGTAGTAAACAAAAGTTCCTGAGTTGCTGGCTTGGGCAACGGGTAGATGTGGTACTATTCACTGAAACAGAAAATGTAGGAAAAGGAATAAATTTTCATGAAGAAGAAAACAATTGCAAAAAACTGAAAACAACCCAAATGTCCATCAACAATAGAATAAATAAATTATGGTATATTTATATAGATACACGTTCAAGGTGTCTTTGGAAATCCAAGTAGAATATTTCAGTAGATAGCTGGATAAGCAGGTCTGGCACTCAGAAGAGTGATTTTAACCAGAGATATAAATTTGGGCACTTTCCCCATATAGGTGGCAAATGAAGCCATGAAAGTAGATAAAAATAATCCAGGGAGCATATAATAGAGTTAAAAGAAAGACACTAAAGATAAACCTTGGGGAACATTTACAGTTAAGGGATGAAGAGAGGATAAAGAGCTGAGAAGTAAACTGAGAAGAAGTGACCAAGTGGTAGGAGGAAAACAGGAGAGACTGGTATCACAGAATCCAAAGGAATAGAACATTTCAAGGATGGATAGGCAAGCTCGTCAATGCTGCAAAATGGACAAGGGACATGAAGATGAAAAACTGTCAGATTTATCTTGGCAAGGGCAGTTCAGCAGAGTGGTAAGAGCAGAAATCAAAATGCAGTGAGTTATACCAAGTGCTGGTGAGAATGTGGCACAGCTGCAACCCTTAGTGCTGGTGGGAGTGTGAACTGGTAGCACCACTTTGGAAAACTGATAGTATCTACTAAAGCTGATCATATATGTGTCATCCACAACCCAGCAATTCCACTTCTGGGAATCCAACAGAAATGAATATGACAAGATATGCACTAAAAGACATGTATGAGAATGTTCCCAGGAGCAGCATTCATAAAAGCCACAAACTGTAAACAAGCCAAATGTCCATCAACAGTAGAATGCATAAATAAAGTGTGGTATAGTCAAACAATGAACTATTATACAGCAGCAAGAATCGATGAACTACTGCTACTCGCCACAACATGGATGATACTCAAAAACATGATATTAAACAAAACAAAAGAAGCCAGACCTAAGAGCACATACTGTATGGTTTCGCTTATGTAAAGTTTAAAAACAGGCAAAACTAATGATGTGATAGATGATGATAGACAAAACTAATGATGGTGATAGATGTTAGGAAGACATCTGTTACTTTTGACAGGGCCTGAGGTAGGAGTACTGATTGTTGGGGGCTGGCGGTAGTGACTGGAAGGGGAAACAAAGTGGGATTCTGGAATCCTCCAGAAAAAAATCCTTGATTCATTCATAAATAACTTATTCCAAGCAGGAATAAAATCTAGGAAGCAACTATTGGGTTGGCCAAAAGGTTCATTTTGTTTTTTCCGTTAAGATGGCTCTGGTAGCACTTAGTTGTCTTCAACTTCATTTGAAACAATTTTGTTAGATTATATGTGACAGCTGTCATATCAACATGCATTTAAAAAAAGACTTATCAAAATTGGTGAATTTTTGTATGACATTTTAATATTGAAAATGGAAGGAAAAAAAGCAACATTTTCGGCATATTATGCTTTATTATTTCAAGAGAGGTAAAAATGCAACTGAAACGCAAAAGAAGATTTGTGCAGTGTATGGAGAAGGTGCTGTGACTGACCGAATGTGTCAAAAGTAGTTTCATGCTAGAGATTTCTTGCTGGACAATGCTCCATGGGCTGGTAGACCAGTTGAAGTTGATAGCGATCAAATCGAGACATTAACTGAGAACAATCAACGTTATACCACGAGGGAGAGAGCTGACATACTCAAAATATTCAAATCAAGCACTGAAAATCATTTGCACCAACTTGGTTATGTTAATCACTTTGATGTTTGGGTTCCACATAAGTTAAGCAAAAAAAACCCTCTTGACCGCATTTCCACATGCAATTCTCTACTTAAATGTAATGAAAACGTTCTGTTTTTAAAACAAATTGTGATGGGCGATGAAAAGTGGACACTGTACAATAATATGGAAAGGAAGAGATCGTGGAGCAAGTGCAATGACCACCAACAACCACACCAAAGACTGGTCTTTACCCAAAGAAGGGGATGTTGTGTATATGGCGGGATTGGAAGGGAGTTCTCTATTAGGAGCTCATTCCGGAAAACCAAACAATTAATTCCAACAAGTACTGCTCCCAATTAGACCAACTGAAAGCAGCACTCGACAAAAAGCATCCAGAATTAGTCAACAGAAAATGCATAATCTTCCATCAGGATAATGCAAGACCGCATGTTTCTTTGATGACCAGGCAAAAACTGTTACAGCTTGGCTGGGAAGTTCTGATTCATCCACCATATTCATCAGACATTGCACCTTCGGATTTCCATTTATTTAGGTCTCTACAAAATTCTCTTAGTGGAAAAAATTTCAATTCCCTGGAAGACTATAAAAGGCACCTGGAACAGTTCTTTGTTCAAAAAGATAAAAAGTTTTGGGGGACTTCCCTGGGGACTTCCCTGGTGGTGCAGTGGTTGAGAATCCGCCTGCCAATACAGGGGACAGGGGTTTGAGCCCTGGTCCAGGAAGATCCCATATGCTGTGGAGCAGCTAAGCCTGTGAGCCACAACTACTGAGCCTGTGCTCTAGAGCCTGCGAGCTGCAACTACTGAGCCCACGTGCTGCAACTACTGAAGCCCGCACGCCTAGAGCCTGTGCTCTGCAACAAGAGAAGCCACCACAATGAGAGGCCTGTGCACCACAACAAAGAGTAGCCCCCGCTCTCAGCAACTAGAGAAAACCTGCGTGCAGCAGCGAAGACCCAATGCAGCCAAAAAATTAAATAAATGAATAAATAAATAATTTTTTTAAAAGATTCATCACTGTGAATCTCAGAACACTAAAGAGAGAAAAAGAAAAGGAGGGAGGGAGGGAGGGAGGGAGGAAGGGAAGGAAGGAGGGTAAAAGATTCTACTAGCCTAATTCCACACAGGGCAAGAGAGAGGGGAGATCATACAAAGCATCACAAATCAGAATGGCTTTGACCTTCTAAATAGCCAACATTAAAAGCTAGAAGACAATGGAGCAATGCCTTCAAAATTATGAAGGCAAATCATTTCAAGCCTAAAATTCTATACCCAACCAGACTAACAACCAAATACTACAGTGCAATAAACACATTTTCAGACATGCTATGTCTCAAAAAGATTACATCCCATATGTAATTTCTCAGAAGGAGTGCTCTATCAAATACCAGGAAATGCTAAGATAAAGGGGAAACAAGAGAAACATCACAGGAGAGATGTACAACAAATCCCCAGGATAATGGTGATGGGAAATACCTGGGTCAACGATATACAAGACAGAGAGAGCAACTCATCCAGACTGGAGAAGTATGACTCAAAGAGATAGCATATTGAAGAAGGACTGTCACCATCACAATGGCTTTTGCTACTGTATTGTCCCTTTAACCTGACAATCCTAAGGAAGTCTTCTCCAAACTCATTTTTGTACAGGATTTACTTGGGCCATGTGCAAATGAAGTTCCTGCTTTCCCTTCTATGTTCTACTTGTTCTACCTGAATCAGCTAAAGACCTTCATTTTAACCCAAAGGAAAACTCTGCTTTGACCTATTTCCGAGAGCTGGAAGTTAGCCATAATGAATTTAGAAGCAGAAAATATAGAACAGCCCATTACCCCAACCATATCCTGTAAGAACCTGGCCCATCAGACCTGCCAGATGCCCCAAATATGAGAAGCCCTATGTTTCCCAGGATTCACTTGTCCACTGACTTCCCCAGAAGGGGTTCTTATAAACAATCAGAGAAGTTGAAACTAGATTATGATTCAGAGACATCAACTTTTTTTCCCAGAAATATTTTATCTAAGGGGGACAATAAAGCCCTTTTTAACACAGCCAGATTTGTTGTTTGCTGTACAATCAAATTCAGCTTTTATATTGGGCACTTTTAACATCACTTTATACAGAAATATATCAATGAATATAAATAAAGCAATTTAATATTTTCTCATTAAAAAATAAATAGGATAGTGAAAACTACTATAAGGAAATAAAATTTGCTGATACGATAGAGTATGGATGACACCAACAATAGCAAAAAGTTTTCAAAGCAACTGGAAGGTTTTTACCAATGTGAGCACTGGAAGCTCAACTGCAAGATGAAATAATTTCCTCCGCTGAATGCCTTTAGATGAGCCAGCTCCCAGCAATTTAAGTATACTTGTTTCATAGAAAAATTATAACAGTTACATTAAACAAGTAGGTACTGGTACTCAGTGACTTCATTTATATGCCAAATTCAAGTATTCTCAAATATTCTAACATAAACCTGAGTGGGGTACACACACACAATATAAAAACATTCGATTTTATCTCACTGAGCTTGTATAACATAAAATACTTTTCAGAGTATTTTCCTCGATTCATGGGAGGACTTTCTAACTCACAGCTGCAGAAAGTTTTTCACTGTAGTATTAGAGGTGTTGTTTTGTTTTTTAATTACCTTCAATCTTTCCTTACTACGTACACTGTATCTCGGAGAGGCAGGAATAAATACATTCTTAACAACAGTAAAAGAATTAAAACAATTTTGGGGGGTCGGTTTCTTATATTACAAGCAGTCTTCTCACCTTAGAGGTTGCATTATCCCAAATGGCTAGACTAAAGTAGTCTTCTTCCAAAAGATTGAGGTGTTCACATACTCGTTTAAGTAAATCTTGTCCCTTAGCATGTTTCTGCAAAGATACACAGACTTTAGTTGAGGTTTCCTCTTATTCCTGCATTTATCACGAAATACCATAAAATGTCACTTTCCAATTTTCTCTTTTATCCTTGGTTACTAACACTTTCAGGTGGCTGCACAGTGCAAGTAGAACGAAGTGAGTAACAAAAATCCTGTTTCTTAATTTGTCAGTTTAAATATGCAACACATTTATAGTTGCTTGGAAATGCTGCTACAAGTCAAAGCAAAATTCCATCAAGCATCCCCCACCTCCATCCTAAACATTACATTCTTTATTTTTGGTGTATTTCCTGAAGCCTGCTATGGGTCGCTGTCAGTCAGCATGAGCACCTGACTTAACTGAATCAGCTGTCAACACTGACAATTAACAGTGGCTATGGAAATCATTAGACTCTCTATCATTCCCAGACCAAATGTCCCAAGACAATGAGCTAGGTCTCAAATCCCTGCAATCTCTTTCAGAAAAATGCATAAAGTATAAGATCTTAGATACCCTCCAGACATTACCTGTTGCAGTGGTTCTTACAGTTGTGCTACAAATCATTTCTTAATGTTTCTCTACCCAGAAAATCAAACCATTACCAATTTGGGGGACTTGTATTCCTGTTTATAGGGAGGAAATGCCATAACTTAGGGACCGAGATTTAGAGTGAAAAAGTCCCTGCTTTTTCATTTACTAGCTAAACAACCTGAGTCAATTTCTGAACATTAGCTTTCTCATCTGTAAAGTGATAAGAAAATGTATACCTGTCCTACCTAACTACTGGAATTGTTGAAAAAAATTAAACATGCTGGACTTCGCTGGTGGCACAGTGGTTAAGAATCCACCTGCCAATGCAGGGCACACGGGTTCGAGACCCAGTCCGGGAAGATCCCACATGCTGTGGAGCAACTAAGCCCGTGAGCCACAACTACTAAGCCTGCACCCCACAACTACTGAAGCCCACGCGCCTAGAGCCCGTGCTCCGCAACAAGAGAAGGTGCAGCAATGAGAAGCCTGCGCACTGCAACGAATATAGCCCCCGCTCGCTGCAGCTAGAGAAAGCCCGCACGCAGCAATGAAGACCCAATGCAGCCAAAAATAAATAAATAAATTTATTTTTTTAAAAATAATAATAAAAACTTTTTTTTTTTTAAGGAAGGTGAATTTACCTTCTTTTTTTTTTTTTTTTTGGGAAGCCCCAAAACATTTTTAAATAATAAAAAAAATTAAACTTGCTAATGTCTTCTGAGAAATACATTTTTTAAAACTTCCAAGGGCTTCCCTGGTGGCACAGTGGTTGAGAGTCAGCCTGCCGATGCATGGGACATGGGTTCGCGCCCCGGTCCGGGAAGATCCCACATGCTGCGGAGCGGCTGGGCTCGTGAGCCGTGGCCGCTGAGCCCGTGCGTCTGGAGCCTGTGCTCCGCAGCAGGAGAGGCCACAACAGTGAGAGGCCCGCGTACCGCCAAAAAAAAAAACTTCCAAAAAATTAGAAATCATTTTTTGGCACATATACATGACATGTCCTTCGAGAAACATGTCTGAGCTGAGCTATTTTTAATGACTATTAGTAATTCACATAGATGTTAACTCATTTTTAGACTTATCCCATCTACATTATATCATTTTCTTCATTTTCTCCCTTCTATGTTTTCACTCTACATGACAGAGATGATTAGGGAATTTTTCACATACAGGTCCCTACTCCCTTATTTATAATTCCAAAATTCAGAAGTTCTAAAAAGTAAAAGGTTGGGCTTGTTTATTTTGTTTTTGTTCAAAGCTCATCTGAAGGCAAATTCTGACCTGAACTGTTATGGGCTATATTTTATCTTTATTTATCCAACTTAGAGTGAATCTTCATATATTTTACCATAGAAATAATGTGTTTGATAATGTACCTACTGCTACACACTCTGCTGGGAATATTATGAAATTTGCAGAATATGTACTTGTTGCTTTTCTAAAACCCAAAATATTCTGAATTCTGAAACACATCTGCCCCCAAATGTTTCAGATATAAGGGACCCATATCTAGATTTTGGTCTGAATGGGAAGAATGAGTGTGGAATAGCTTTCCCCATCTCTAGACTAGCTAGTGGTGAGAAGCAGCAAGAGCAGACCCTAGGTCTTCTCCAGTTACCAGGTGTAGTAACTATTTTAAAAATGCAACAGTGTATTTTTCTTGATTTCTATTTCAAAACTTGGAGAGAGAATTCCTATTAATAAACACAGCATAATATTTTAGACTACTTATTTGTGTTTTGATATATTTGCATATAAATAATTCAATTTCAAAATAATTTTTTACACACCTAAGATACAAGCATATGTGAATTATATGTTTTATCAAAAGGCTATTATTAGTAATAATCACAATTGCTTTTTATCAAGCATATCGTAATTGGCAATTACTGCTCTAGTTAAAAAAATAGCTGATAGGGCTTCTCTGGTGGCGCAGCAGTTGAGAGTCCGCCTGCCGATGCAGGGGACGCAGGTTCGTGCCCCGGTCTGGGAGGATCCCACATGCCATGGAGCGGCTGGGCCCATGGGCCATGGCCACTGAGCCTGCGCGTCCGCAACGGGAGAGGCCACAGCAGTGAGAGGCCCACGTACCGCAAAAAAAAAAAAAAAAAAAAGCTGATAGATTTTTAAGGACTTTTAACTTGTCTTGAAGAAGCAAAAGAATAACTGAAACGACTCTGACATTTTTATTCAATCTTGATTCAATTATTTATTCTTTCTGGAAATAATAGAGAATTTTAATAAATGGGATTGCTTAATTTAAGTTTTTTATATACTATCTCATGGAGCTAAAGAAATACACTAAATAAAGCTCATTAAGGTTTAGATCTGGGAGAGCAGAAATGAACAGATAGTAAATTTTTTTTTTGATAAATACAATTATGGGTACTGCTAGACCTAGAAATTGAGGCTATCCTGGGAAATCTAGTCGTGGAAGATCACTCTATAAATAACAAACCAATTTTTTTCTTAAACAAAATTATTTTGGATTATAAAAGTAACACATGCTCAATTCACAAAATTTGGCAGATATAGAAAAAGCTGGAGAAGAAAATAAGACTCACTCATAATCCTTCCACACCTCCACCTCCAGAAAATCACTATTAACATTTCAGTCCATAGAAATATTCATTATACTGGGTCTTGGGCCACGGCACCACTTACCCAACCCTACATGAAACAATTTGTAAGCGTTCTAACCACTTGAGATTGAAATGCGCTCACCTCCACAACACATTCATAAACTGTGTCATCCAACAAAGAAACCTTGCAATGCATATTTCTGTGTCTTCTGATCGATTTCTGGGAAGCTTTTAATTCTCTTTCTGCTACTGACTCAGGACTTTCTTCTTTTACTTCTGTTTTAGAGCAGTCTTCAAGTCCTCCTCCTTCCTCAGTCTGAAAATCGGGATCTTCTCTGTGTTCTTCCTGAGCAGGCTACATACCCATGACATCACCAAGTCAGTAACAAAGACATTTCACAAAACATGCCGTATACACTTTTGCCTATAATATTGCTACCAATAAAAGCACTAACTGAAGAAGAAAAACTGTTAAAACAAATACAAGTGATATTAAGATTATTTTTCTGTAAAAGATATTATGATCTCCCAAAAGATCCACAGACTCTGCTATTCTCAAAACTTTATGATAGAAGGTAAAATCCCATCTTTCAAATCAATAAATGAAGGTTTCAGGTAAACCAGAGGACAGCAATCTGTTGCTCTCAGCACTATATTTTCTCCCTGACTATACCATTGCCTATTATTAAAACCTATTAAAACTTAAACATCTTTGCCCCATGCTCCTCAATTTTAGCGAGGTAGCCTTATGAATTGCAAAACGAGTTGTGATTTTTCATGCAATCTAAATTTTATGAATGGGGAATTCCCTGGTGGCCCGGTGGTTAAGACTCCACGCTCTCACTGCCAAGGGCCCAGGTTCAGTCCCTGGTCGGGGAACTAAGATCCCACAGGCCTCGAGGCGCGGCTCAAAAACAAAAAAACAAAATAAACCCATAAATTTTTTTGAATGGCTAAGAGGGGTTCTTGGGACCTTTTCAGAGCATAAGGCAACAAATGTATAGTAGGTTAACAACTGTAAATACCAATTAACTCATTTTTACCAGGTATCAACCATGATAAATGCAAAGAAGATTCAAAGAAGCAAGAGACAGATTGAAATCTGGATGTCCTAGGGCAATCATTAAGTCACCCCAAAGTAATACAGGTAAGTGAAACAACATTTTGGCATACACTTACTCACTTTCGTCACAATAAAATTGCTGAAAGGTTCTTAACTAAACCTCACTAATTCTTTTCTTTCAAAAAAATACGTAGTTGGGGCTTCCCTGGTGGCGCAGTGGTTGAGAGTCCGCCTGCCGATGCAGGGGACACGGGTTCGTGCCCCGGTCCGGGAAGATCCCACATGCCGCGGAGCGGCTGGGCCCGTGAGCCATGGCCGCTGGGCCTGCGCGTCTGGAGCCTGTGCTCCGCAACGGGAGAGGCCACAGCAGTGAGAGGCCTGCGTACCGCAAAAAAAAAAAAAAAAAAAACAGAGTAAAATAAGCCTCTGCTTTCACAGTATGAATGATAAAAGTAAACACGTAGTACAGATTTCAAAAACACTTTAGAGTTTTTTATTTTCAAAGGTTAAAGAAAAGAAAAACTTCATTATGATGCTGGTAAAAAGATAGTACTACTTTACAAGCATTGATTAAATATCAACTATTCAAAAGAAATATAGAGGGCTTCCCTGGTGGCGCAGTGGTGGAGAGTCCCCCTGCCGATGCAGGGGACACGGGTTCGTGCCCCGGTCCGGGAAGATCCCACATGCCGCGGAGCGGCTGGGCCTGTGAGCCATGGCCGCTGCGCCTGCGCATCCAGAGCCTGTGCTCCGCAACGGGACAGGCCGCGACAGTGAGAGGCCAGGCCCGTGTACCGCAAAAAAAAAAACCGTAGTTGACATTTAGGAAAAAGGATTTAATTATTTGGCTCCTGCTCCTCCTGCATTAGATATTGGAGGTGTCTACAAGTCTCCTTCCCCTCCTTCATGACCCTCTTACATGTTACCTCTTCATTAAGGCCTTCACTGGGTATCCTACCTTGCCTATCCCCACTCTACTAGTATTCTTCATGTTAGTACCCTGTTTATTGCCTTCATAACATTTATTACAATACATAATTAATTTGTATTTACAACTTTTTTTGTCTCTTCCATTAGACTATAAAGTTATCAAGAGTAGGGATGTTTGTTCAATAATAATAATATTTAATAATAATAATGAAAATAATAACAAACATTTATATAGAAATTACAATGGGTCATTTACTGTTCTAAAAGCATTACTTACATGAACTCATTTAATCCTATGGGGAGGGTACTATTATTATCCCCCCTTGACAAATAAGAAACTGAGGCCAGAGAAGTTAATTTGCCTAGGATCATACAGTCAGTAAGTCACATACCACTTTGACTCCAGAATTCATGATCTTAAACCTCTTTGCCATATTATAGGTTTTATTTACCAATGTATGTCCAGCTTAGGACCTGGCACACACAGCAGGTTTTCAGTAAATTTGTTGAGTAAATAAATATTTAAAAATGACACATGGCTTCCAAAAAATCCAAGGTACCCTAGATGAAGGTTGGTGCAGTCCTACAATGCAAACTCACTTTTAAAAAATCTGGTATAGAAAAGGACCACTCAAATGAAATTCTACTATGAAATCAATGAATGGGATTTTAGTTAAATCTAAAATTAACTTTGTCATCTGTTTCAACTTCAGTACAAATGTTATGATCTTTAGACAAAACAGACTAGCCCTGATTCAAATGCTAATTAAAACAAGATATGGATTTTTCCATACATAAAGCAAAGGAGAAAAAAAGCAATTTAGAACCTCTTGAAAGTACCAGACTTCCTGAAAGATAATGTAATTTAACTCTTTTGGTACTCCTAAAATTAAATTAAATTAATGACATTAAGATATGTAGCTTCTCTGCCTTTACTGTTCATGTTTATTGACTAAGTAATAATAACTAACATTTATTGAGTGCTTATAATATGTCAGGCAATGTCTTAAGAGCTTTACACGTTTATCTCTTTTAATCCTCATAATGGCCAAATAAGGTGAACATTATTATCCTCATTGTACAGAGGAGAAAACTGATAAAGCAAAAGTGTCACTTCTCTACACCTGAACCCTCTAGTCTGATTCCATAGCCTCCATTCTTAACTATTATACTATAAATAAAATTTTGTTTTCAACCTTGTTTCACTATAGCAAGTACACAATAACAACTTTATCCTAAACTTTACTCTTAGCACTTTTGATGTATAAGTAATCATTCTAGAAATACATATTTTTTTAAGTCTAATGAAACTGTATAGCCTAAACCTGAGACCTATAATAGAAACATATAGGACTTACATTTTTTACAATGCAGATAATGCCCACATGCTTCAGAAAAAAAAAGACTTTGAAAATAACTCTTAATTTGTAGTTCAGTAGGCCTGAAAATAAATGGGATTCCTAGAAAATAGTTTGAGTTACAGTACTAATATTTTCTCATGATTTTTGGACAGATGACCACATTCACAACTCATATTTAGTTTACACTGTGACACAATTAAGGCTCCACCCAACTACTATATATTACAAAGGTGATATAAAGAGCTAACTTTCCTCATCTATATCCTACACTCTGTGGGAATATGACCTAGTTGGAGAAAATGATAAAGATAAGGCAGACACGGTTCAAACTTATCACACACCTCTGGGTGGTCTGAATCTATCTCATGACTTTTATAAAGACTTCCATAAAAGGACCATGTTTGCTGATAAATTACCCCATTTCTAATAATTCCACCAAAATAAACTCTAAACCACTTCACTTTCTCCCCCCCCCCCGCCTCATTAAAAATCCTGGACTTTTTGCATTATAATAGCAAAATGTAAATTCGTTTGATACATTTCTTTTCTTTCATTTTCTTTTCTTTGATTTATGCCGTGTAAGTATCTTTCTAAAAATCAAGTTACCACTGACTACATGAATTTCTTTAGAGCAGAAACTCTGAAGCATCATGTTACTTATCACTAACAACTGGCTAGTAAGAAATAAAACCAAATGTTCTTAAATGAAAAGTAAAGTGTATAACCTCCCTTCACCTCCCACACATTCGCACACCCTTACCTGTGTTTCTGCACTGCTTAATGAATGAAGATCCAAGGATGGGTCTGTTTTGAGCTCAGGCTCAGGAGCTGCAATCGGGGCCTTTAAAATGATCTCTTCGTCAAGACTAGCTCCAAATTCTATCTCTTTATGACCTTCACCTTTCTCTTTCGCTGACTCTACTTCTTTGCCTTCCTCCTCAGAGACCTGAGATTTAGGCCTTTTGAGAAATGAGGAGAACAGCCGTGACAGGCCCCTGTTTTCTGATGTCCGCTCCTTGTTCTTGGTCAAATCTTCATGTGTTGGAGTGTCTCCATTGGATGTTTTCAGCTTCTGCTCACACTGATTATCTCCCTCGGCTGCTGCTTGAGGAGCCTCTTCCAGCTGAGTTTCCTGTTGACCCGAGTTTGTGGCTCCCTCACCCTCTTCCTTCTGTTGTTGCTGCTGTGGATTTTCAGCCTCAGCCACTAAACTCTTCTCTGTTGTCATGACGTTGCTATTAAAAAGAAGATGGAAAAGGGGAGCTCTTAGAAGCAAAACACATTACCGAAGGCAAAACCCTCACTTAGGTCAAGTGTGCAAGAATTAATATTTTTAGGTATTTAATCAGCAACAGACAGTACTCCAGTCCATTAAACATAAGACTTTCCATTAAAGCACAAAAATATCTTACCTATACATCCTGGATAAATTATTAATGCCTTGACTTGCTAAAGTTATGACATAGAGAAATTAGCTTAAAATAGTACCCTCTGAAGCCACCTTAGTGAAATGTATCATATTTTAAATTCAAAGCTCAGAACTGGACATAGCAAATACATTTTTATCCTTCCTAAAAAAAAAGATGTTATTTATACACTGTCCTTTGAGGGTATCAGTCTTCAGGTGCTAGATTTGCAGGAATTATATGCAAAATTCTCTACACCCCAAGAGATAATGGGATTAAAAGGTTCCCCAACTCTTTATTATTCTATTTCTTTATATTTCTCAGAATGCATAGACTTCATATTAAGAACAGAAATGTAGAATTCTGTTCGTTTGTTATCAGACTTGACAACAGCAATGAGAAGTATACAGTTAAAATAATCACAAAAGAATTCCTTAGGTTTTCGTGTTACAACAGTAAATTACAGCCTCTTGCAGAAGAATACAACTTTAAGTTCTTTAAGACCTTTCTTCCTTCTGACAAATATGATTTTGAATGCTCATCATTTTTAAGAGTAGCAGTGAACTATTACAACAGAGGAAACCAGAGAAATAATAGAGAAAAAGAAACAAAATAGAGAAGAAAAATTTAGAAAGCAAATGTTGATTCAAGTATAAGAGAGGAGAAGGCAGGCTGTAGACCTCACATATTTCAAACTTGTTGGTTTCTAGCCTCCTGATCTCAAAAATCCCAGTATTATTAGTTAAGCCACATAATAATGGCAAAGAGCAATGTCACACCTAGTTTACTAAAGGATAACCAACACACAAGGGAACTTTTGAGCAATTTGACTACTGATGGCCTTACACTTTGATTCACTGCTATACCTAAAAGTACTCCACTCAAAAAGCAGCATTTACATTGTCTCTGCTTCTGCTCCATACTATTTAGATGAAGTAATTTCATTTGGATGTTAACAATCCGAATTAATGAACCATATTTAGCTCATTCCCTCCTCAGGCCCTTTACACTTGCTGTTCTCTCAGCCTATGATGTTCTTCTCCTAGATATTTGAAAGATGGCCCTCTCCTCATTACTACTTCTGCTCAGATGTCACCTCTTTAGAAAGCCCTCCCATACACACCCTATCTAAAATAATGGCCCTTACTCCTCCAGATGGCCTCACAGCACCTACTGTACTTATTATTATTTACGAATATGTTAACTTTTTTGTTTACTGGTTTATTGTCTTCCATTCCCCCAGCTAAAATGTAAGTTCCATGAGGACAGAATGGTCCCTGGCACATTATACGTATTAATAAAAGTCTGTTGAATAAATTAATTTCAATTGAATATACCTGACAAATAAACACTGCAAAGGTGTTCTCTAAATTATTCGAGTAAATTTACTTCAAATGCATAGGTCCTATGCTAGGTGCCTGGGATACAACAGTAAACAAAACAAAACAAATAAGGTCTCTGTCATCATGGAGTTTATATTCTTGATTCAACTTTAACCAGTATAATGAAAGAAAATTTAAGAGAACTCTTATTTACAATATGAGTGAAATCTAAATAATTATGTGTAAATGGAACAAAACAGTGAAAACAACGGAAGGAAGTTAATGGTACTGAGAGCTATTTCCGTGTCAGGCCCCGGGTAAGGGATATTATCTACATTATTTAAATTAAGCCTTTCAACAACCCTGAAAGGCAAAGAGGAATTGCTTAACCTCATAGTTGAGGAAACTGAAACTCAGAAAGTAATTGGCCCAAGGTCACACTGCTAGTAGGTGACAAACCACTATAAGTGGTATTGAAATAAATAAAGGTATATTAATAAAAGGAAAAGCCTTTATGTGAGCTCTTACTGCTGATCTACTTAAATTATTTTATTTTGAGCATTAAA
Source organism: Pseudorca crassidens (assembly GCF_039906515.1). Taxonomy (NCBI): domain Eukaryota; kingdom Metazoa; phylum Chordata; class Mammalia; order Artiodactyla; family Delphinidae; genus Pseudorca; species Pseudorca crassidens. Next base: position 22,556,332 of record NC_090297.1, on the reverse strand, counting down.
AATATTTTAAGCAATAAAAATATTTACAAAAGCATATTTTCTAGTCTCATCTATTAAGTCATCAAAATTATTCTGTGCTAATAAAATATACAATTCAGTCTTTATAACATCACTTAAACATTTACCAACCAATACACATTCTGAATTTGCTACCCTTGAGTGAAGTACACTTGTACTTAAAAGAAATAAGCTTGTTTTCAATTCCTCCTTATATTAGGAGTAGGCAATTGATTTTTCCAAAATTCTTTTTCTTTAATCTCTAAGTAATCAAACTTGACCCAGAAAGAAAACTTGGATATCAAACCACCAGCTATTCTAAAAGAGTAATGATTTGATTTGAGAGCACCAATTTACTTCATACTTCCTTTGCAAAAATAAACAGAGGACAGGCTGAGAACTGAGCACTATTTTCCATGGATTTCGGATATGACTTTATTATTCACCTTCCTGAAAAGACACAGAAACCATTTCTATATTAAAATTTTCCTATACAACAGACTTTACAACAAGGTCTCATAAAGATCCATTAAAAAATTACAAATCATTTGGGAACATTTTAGCAGATATGAAAATCACTCAAACCTTACTTCTAACAACCTTGTACTTGTACCTTTCAGTAAATAAAGAGTATTTTTCTTGTGTTTTCAATATTTTCTTATCATTGAAAAAAGAAAAAAGATCTTCTAAGGATATTCCTATAATTGCTTTCACATGAAAGGGTGTCATCTCTAAGAAAGTAGCTGAATGAGTACTCAGTTGTTTAAAAAATACACACACACAGATGGTAACAATCTGTATGCTTGTTAAATTTTAATGTGCATCGAATCACCCAGTAATCTTGTTAAAATATAGATTCTTATTCTGCAGGTCTGGAATGGGGCCTGAGACTCTGCATTTCTAACAAGCTCCCGGATGTTGTCACTGCTGCTGGCCCACTGACCACACTTTGAGTAGCAAGGCAGAGAAAATCATTATTTCTTTGGAAACATACTCAAAATGCCTGAGAAACAAAGATGGCAAAAAGCTACTTTCAGAAAGTGGAATATGAACAGTGAGAAATACTTGACACACAAATGCTCAACAAATGCTTGCTGAATTAATGAATGAAGCATGGGCTTCCCTGGTGGCTCAGTGGTTAAGAATCCGTCTGTCAATTCAGGGGACACGGGTTTGAGCCCTGGTCTGGGAAGATCCCACATGCTGTGGAGCAACTAAGCCCATGGGTCACAACTACTGAGCCTGCGCTCTAGAGCCCAAGAGCCACAACTACTGAGCCTGCATGCCACACCTACTGAGGCCTGTGCACCTAGATCCCATGCTCTGCAACAAGAGAAGCCACTGCAGTCAGAAGCCCACGCACTGCAACAAAGGGTAGCCCCCGCTCACCACAACTAGAGAAAGCCCGCACACAGCAACAAAGACCCAACACAGCCAAAAGTTTTAATAACAATAATAAATAAAATAAATTTTTAAAAAATGAATGAAGCAAAGAATGCAACATATTATTAAATGTGGAAGCTGACGATTAATGTTTTTTTAGAACTCGTTTGGTGCTTAATCAAAAGTTAATTGAAATTTTTAACCACAGATCTGTGGCAATTTCAAGTTGTCTATGCAGCAGTGACACTTGCCTAGAGTCAGTTTCTGTGTATCTCTATTGATATGCTCTCTTTGCCACATTTAGGAAGGAATGATCCAGTCATATGAATTAAGAATTAAAGAATAACATCTATCAGTGCAAAACCAATACATTTTGCCACATACCTGGACATATGTAAAAAACAAGCTGAATACAAGTGAAAAAGAGATGAGAACACAATATAAGGAACAAGCAGAAGGGCAAACAAGTTCTCCCAGAACATACAGAAACCAACCTCAGGTAATATAAATGCAAGAAAACAACCAGGAAATAAGACAATGCAGATTCAGCAGATATGCTACAATTCAGTCTATGCAAGGAAAAACAGATAAAAATGAATTATTAAGGGCAGTTTTCATGTATGTTCTTTCCAGCCATGTGCACACATGGGTAGCAATGCATTTAGTAAGAGTCACAAGAGCAACAGGAGGTGGGGTGGATGGGGGATATAAAAAATGAAACTGATAAATCAGGCAAGTATCCCCAGTTAACTCTGAGACTGATCAGAAATAAACAAAAAATAAATAGTAAAAAGAAAAAAATCCTATGAGCCATTTACTAAAAGCTCAAATAAACTCATCCTGACAAATCTGTTACACATGCAGCCAAGTTCTCCACCTTACAAAAGATAGGATGGGTAACCAGAAAAAAAGGCACAAAGAAGTCAAGCAGCAAAGACAGGATAAATGCTCTACAAACAGGCCCTTCCTTTGTAAATGAGACTTTTTCATTCTGGATCCAAAATCCAAAAGGAGGTATCTATTTACTTAATGGCAGAAAGAGGTCTTCTGATTTAAAAAAAAAAAAAATCAGCACAGCCATGAAGACAAAGTGATGAGTTCCCATTCCATCTCAATCCTAATCCTCCAAACCCTAGGAATTATACCCCATCTGGTATCAAAGATACACTTGTTTTAACAGTGTACATCTGTTGACTTCAGGCAAATCAGAGCTTTAAAAACCTGATACTGAGCAGATTGCAAGGGCCAGATGATATCTTTCAACTTTTTTGTATCTCTTTCTAACATTACTATGGTCAGTTATCCACTAATGTTTTGTGTTTTTTTTGTTTGTTTTGTTTTGTTTTTTTTTTTTTTTTTTTGCGTTATGTGGGCCTCTCACTGTCGTGGCCTCTCCCGTTGCGGAGCACAGGCTCCGGACATGCTGGCTCAGCAGCCATGGCCCATGGGCCCAGCCGCTCTGCGGCATGTGGGATCTTCCTGGACCAGGGCACGAACCCGTGTCCCCTGCATCGGCAGGCGGACTCTCAACCACTGTGCCACCAGGGAAGCCCTATCCACTAATGTTTAAGTGGAAAACTTGGTAAAAAAAAAAAAAACAACACTACAGGTTTCCCTGGTGGCACTGTGGATGAGAGTCCGCCTGCCGATGCAGGGGACATGGGTTCGTGCCCCGGTCCGGGAAGATCCCACATGCCGCGGAGCGGCTGGGCCCGTGAGCCATGGCCGCTGAGCCTGCGCGTCCGGAGTCTGTGCTCCGCAACGGGAGAGGCCACAACAGTGAGAGGCCCGCGTACCGCAAAAAAAAAAAAAAACAAAATAAAAAACACTACAGTTTGGCACCACTAAGAAAATTTCCCTTACAATCACCATTTAGGGATAAAATTTAATAATTTAATTTTTGGTAATACTCCTCAAATTAGCTCACTGAACATCTATCAGTGTTTACTGGGTGCTAATTATGTATAAGGTTTTGGCTCAGCTATTTGAGAGGGACCCAAAAAGGATAATATACAATTCTTAAGGAGATAAGACATATATACAAATTACTAAAACACAAGGCAGTACCTGGTGCTTAATCAGACAGGGCCTCATGAGTGGAACCAGTTAAGCACTAGAGAAGTACAAAGTAAGTACTTTCAACTAGAGCGATCACAAAAGGCCATGTGGAAAGGTCGCTTTTTAAGTTATGCTTTGAAGGATGAGTATAAGATGTCAATACAAAACAACCTAAAGTGTAAAGGACAAATGAAATTCCAGATAAGGGACTGAACTGGCATTAGTACAATACTGTAGCTATTCAAGAATTAGCAAGTAGTCCAGACTGGGTGATATAGGGCTACAAAAGGGAAGTAGAAGGAAATAAGGTTAGATTAGTTGCCATTTAAAATTAATTCTAACTGAAATAATAATAATAGTAGCTACTTTTATTAAGTACCTACTAAACACCATACATTATTCTACACACTTTACCATGTTATCTTAGAACCATTCTATAAGGCAGGTGTTTTCATTTCCCAGATAAATATCAATAAACATGTTCTGGGAGGTTAAAATTTTTGCCTCAGATCATAGAAGTAAGCCCATGTTTTAATGAAACTATTAATATACTACAAGCTGGTGATTCTATTGTAAATTCCCAGTATAGTGTCTGTCTTTCCAAATCTTCGTATTTCTACCCCACTGTTCTCTGCTAAAGAAAACCCTATCTGGAACCCTCCTACACTGTTGGTGGGAATGTAAATTGGTGCAGCCACTATGGAAAACAGTATAGATGTTCCTTAAAAAACTAAAAATAGAGCTACCATATGATCCAGCAATTCCACTCCTGGGCATCTATCCAGAAAAGACAGAAACTCTAATTTGAAAAGATACATGTACCCTAATGTTCATAGCAGCACTATTTACAATAGCCAAGACATGGAAACAACACAAGTGCCCATCGAGAGACAACTGGTTTAAGAAGATGTGGTATAAATATACAATGGACTATTACTCAGCCATTAAAAGAATGAAATATTGCAGCAACATGGATGGCCCTAGAGAATATCATACTAAGGGAAGTAAGTCAGACAGAGAAAGACAAATATTATATCACTTATATGTGGAATCTAAAAAATAATACAAATAAGCCTATATACAAAACAGAAACAGACCCACGGACAAAGAAAACAAACTTATGGTTACCAAAGGGGTAAAAGGGAAGTGAGAGAGGGATAAATTAGGAGTACTGGATTAACAGATACAAATTACTATACAAAAAAATAGATAAGCAAGAAGGATTTACTGTATAACACAGGGAACTATATTCAATATCTTTTAATAACCTATAATGGAAAATAAGCTGAAGAAAAAAATATATATATAACTGAATCACTTTGCTGTACACCTGAAACTAACACAATATTGTAAATTAACTACACTTCAAAAAGGAGGAGGGGGAGGGGGAGAGGAAACTCCTATCTGTTAAGAATTTATGGACAGGCTTTCAATCTGGCCAAGACCACCTCTATTCCCACCAATTTCAAGTCCCCAATTCATGCACATATTTCTCTTCCCATGGAGTGTATGTGAAGATGGAATGGGGAGACAGGGAAAGACAGGCAAAGAAAACAGATTATGAAAGGACTTGAATATCATGCTAAATAATCAGACTTTATCCTGAAGGCAGTGGAGAACCACTGAAGGCTTTTAAACAGGGAAGTGGGTAAACAAAGTGAAGGCAGGACAGACTAGAAGCAGAGAGAAACTCAACAAACGACTGGGTAAATTCAGGTTATCAGTGAATAAATTCACAATGGGAATCCCTAGGGAAGCTGAAACCAATACTGGGCAGAGAAACTTGAAAAGCCTTGCAACCAAGGTTTAAGAGCTACTGTTGCCCTTAGTTTCTCTAGTTTATGCTCATTAGCATGTTTCTCAATAACACAGTCAATTTCATGTCTGAGCCCAAAGGTATTTTTATAACATACTTCCTTGACCCACTCTGATAAATGGCTTAGTAAAAGAGGTCTAGCAATAGAACCAAAGTAGAAAAGAGAAGGGAAGAGAGACGGATACCTCACAGGCATCTCGATACATGTCCAAAATTAAACTCTTGCTTCTCTTTTTCCTATCCCATTAACTGGCTTAATCATACCATCTAGTAGCTCTAACCAGAAACCTGTCATCCTTGGCTCAGCCTTCTCCATTTCGCTTCCCAATCAAATCCATCTGTTAATCCTATAACCTCCAAAATAGAATTAGAATCAGTCTACTTTTCACCTTCTATACCACTACCATGTTTGTGCAAGCCTCTTTCACTTCTCCTTGTATGCTCTCAACACCCTCACCTTGTTCCACTTTCCTCCTAGCCTCTATCCTATAGTCATACTAGCCAAGTGCTCTCCTGGCTTAAGTCATTTGTGCATGCCATTTCCTGGGACTGGAATACACCACCAACCCCTGCAATAAGGCTGGTTTCTTCTTATACCTCAAGATTCAGCTTGAATAATTCCTCCTCAAAACAACCTTCCTTGACTGCCCTAATATCTACATAAGTCTCCCCATAAGTCCCTTCCCCAGTTCTCTACCCAGTACCTATTTATTTCCTTCACAGTACTTCTCTCAATGTATATGAACATACGTGTTGTTTACCTGTCAGTGTCTGTCTTCCCCAATCCACCACCTCCAACCGCACTGCAATATCCATGACAGAAGGACTGTTTTCCCTTCCATGGTATACCTAGTACTTAGAACTGAACTTGTGCTGCTACCTAGCACAGAACCTAGTATCTAGCACAGAACACTGTAGATATTCAATAAATATTTGTTCAGTAAATGGATAAATATAAGGAAAAAGAATAACTTAGGTTTAACCATATCAATTATACATACACAGGATGGATGTTATTCAATTTCACAACAGTTCATAAGAAAAGAATGTTAAGGTCTTGAGTGAACACACTCCAACAGAGATAAAATTCTAAAACAGCTAACAATCTTTAGCTGCATTTCTAGACTTATAGTGACCAAAGCACTCATTTGACTCTTCAACATGTATTTTCTGAGAATGTTACAGTGTTCTAGGCAATATGGTAAGCAGTAGGGCTACAACAGTGAGAAAGACAAACATAGTCCCTGACCTCCTGGGCTACACTCTCCATCCAGAAGATCATGGAAAGTAACAATCGCTCAGTTCTCATTAGTTATATTACATTTTAAATCTTACATTCAGCTCTGGGCAGTTTATTTTAAAGCAGCGGTCCTCAATCTTTTTGGCACCAGGGGCTGGTTTCGTGGAAGACAATTTTTCCACAGACGAGGCGGGGGTGGGGTGGTGGGGGGGGTGGAGAGCGGGAGGATATGGTTCAGGCGGTAATGTGAGTGATGGGGAGCGATGGGGAGCGGCAGATGAAGCTTCCCTCTCTTGCCCACCACTCACCTCCTGCTGTGCAGCCCGGTTCCTAACAGGACGGGGACTGCAATCGGTCCACAGCCTGGCGGTTTGGGGACCCCTGTTTTAAAGAAACCAGAATCTGTCCAAAGAAGAGATGTAACATAATGATGGAATTTGAAACCATGTCATAAGGTAAATAATTGAAAGGTATTAGGATGCTTAACCTAGAAAAAGAGAACAGAGAACAGGGAAGTGATTGTTGCCCTCACAAATTTCAAGAGCTGCCACATTCTATGTGATTCCTAAGAGCAAATCTCAGATTAGTCAGTGGAAATTACAAAGACACAGTTTTCATTTCAAAATAAAAGGAAGAAATTCCTAATAATTCGAGATATCTAATAATTTAATGATCTTCTTGGGAATGAGTTTATTATCACTGGAAATATTCAATCAGAAGCTGAATGACCATTTGTCATGGATGCCAGAGAAAGGGTTCTTCCATTAAGTGGGTCCTTGCATTAAGTGACCTCTAAGGTTCCATGCAATGCTAAGATTTTACAGATAGGAAGGAAGGTAAGGAAGAAAATAAAAGGGACATTAGAATAGTGATGCAATTGGGTTATTTTTTAAAAGGCTGTAGTATAAAGTCAGTTACCATTTGGGTTAGGAGAATAAGGGGGAAAAAAAGGATAAAAGGCCATTTTACTTCTCTAATCAGAAAACAGAATCCAGTAACATTCCTTCAGACAGAAAGAAACAAGTGTTCAAGTATTGAAGTCTCAGAAAATTAACTAGAAAATAGTTTGTTTCCCAGTAAAATCAATCTCCTCAAAATGCAGGAAAGTGTCTTTCCATCGTAACTCAATTTAAGTATGCTAATTAGCACTTCTAGAAAAACAGGATAACCATCTATGTAAAATATACAAATCGTAGTTTAAAATACACAAAAGAGCTTCTTTGTGATTCTCCCTTCATCCTCCCAAAATGTTTTGGACCTTAAACTACTCCTTATGTGGACTATTAAAGAATACTTGCCATACTGAGTGAATCAGGAATGTCACTCAGCATGAACATGCTGTTTTCAACAACTTGATTTTTAATTTAAGTCATTTCCATGGTGACTAACACGATTGAATCAACTCATTCAAAGATATTTTTAAATAAACAAACTCTTACTCATCTCCTTCTAAGAAGACCAAAATACTGTATGCTGTCTACTTCTCTACAGAATTCAAGCTTGGACTTAGACGATGTCTAGACATACCCTGAAAGTATACCACCTGGGCCCTCCCAGAAGAATGCCCTATCCCCGTGATTAATAGGCATCACTGAGGAAGATGTGAGACCAAAACATTCATTTCCCACAGAACTGAGTTTTACTCTCTTTAATTGTCAAAATGTGTTAGTTTAGCCATTCTGAATAGAAACCTTTATTAAATGGATAATGTGCTTCCTTGATTCATTTAAAAAACCTATAGAACATATTAAACCTTTATTGACTTAGTCATCATTATGAATCTCAATTACTATGCAGCGCTAATGTCCTCAAGGGCTATTTTAAAGTCTATAAGGATGGTGAGCTCTGCCACATGGATTCCTGAGTACTGCGGGGGTTGTGTGTGTGTGTGTCTGTGTGTGTGTATCTGCCTTTAATAGTTTTCCTGTTTGTTCATCTGCAGAATTAGCTTATATTTCTTGCTGATGTCAAGATGGTCTGCCAATGAGTAGCTTCCAACATCTCCTTTTCTAATCTGCTGTTTGTTAATCTACCATTGACTAGGAAGACAAATTGCCAAGTGTGTTAAAATTGTGTCTAAAATAACAGAAGTGCAAAGAAAGAGTAAGACTAATGCTTCACATTATTCACTGGAATAATTTAACACGTGGATTTTGTGAAATCTATTTTAGCCCTTCAAATATAAGCCACTTCCAGGTTCCCATTACATTGTAACTAGTTGAGACTGTTAGATAAGTGACCTTCAGATAAATCACACCAATATAATGACCATTCTCTTTCTTTACAAGTAGAGATCAAAAGCTTTAATGCTGTTATTCACATAAAGTGTTGTATTCATATAAACTCTTTTGGAAAACCAAAAACAAAGTAACAGTTTAGTCTGAATATGTAACAGAAAAGGAGGAGAACTATTTAACAGCATCAAAAATCTCAAGGTAAATACAAATAAAACCTGAAAATTTCTAGCTACCCAGGGAGTTTAGCTAAGCCTATGGAACTTTTCTTACACTCTTGTTTCTATTTTATTATCTTAGAGCCAATTTTATTTTATTATCTTAGAGTCAATTCAATCTAACAATACTTACTAATTTTAAACTCAAGAAATTCCCTAAGATTTATTATACTAGTAAATTTCACTTTAACCAGAAAACTATGGTATAATAATTAACATCCGATTAGAGTATAAATATGAATAGAAATTAACATTGGATCATGGGTTGCATTAGCAGACATTGTGAAGACTGGAAAATAGGCTGTGGTTGTCTCCCACTATTGTTAAATGTGAAAAATACACTACAGTCTACCAGAAGATAAAATGCTTTCTCACACTGTTTGCCACAGAAACAAGATTCAGTTAATGATGGACTATTTCAAATAACCTACTATTTGCTAAAAGCATTCAATAAAATTATTGACTATGCTTGATGACATTTTTGTCTCTCAAAAAGGATGTGTCCTATTATTGTGTACTTAATTCTAAGCAATAAAGAATAATTTATTGGTGACATGAATGTATCAGGAAACTTGGCAGAAAATAATAATTTCACAAAGTTGGTGGGGGTTTTTTTGTGGGTTGTTTTTTGGCCGCCCAATGCAGGCGGCTTGTGGGATCCTAGTCCCCCAACCAGGGATGGAACCTTGGCCCCTTGCAGTGAAACTGCGGAGTCCTAACCACTGGACTGCCAGGGAATTCCCCACAAAGTTTTTATACTGAGAAAAGAGGTAGGTCATAGTCAAATATGTAAGCTTATAATAAACAAATTTTTTAAACACTTAAACAAAAGTAAGGCATGATTGCACGGTCAAGGATTCTACAAGCATATAGAACTTGTAAGGATAAGGCAATTCTAGAAAGTGAAGTTCATTCGTTACATTTCACATATATATATCAAGTGCCAGATTCTTTTCTAGGCTCTGGGGATATGGCAGTGAAATTTTCTCTACACAATCAGAAATTTTTAGAAAACATGAGGAAAGTATTAAAGACACAGTCATGAACAGCAGGGAGATTATAGGAATATATGATGAAATTTTTAAAATAGCATTCCTGGGCTTCCCTGGTGGCGCAGTGGTTGAGAGTCCGCCTGCCGATGCAGGGGACACGGGTTCATGCCCCGGTCTGGGAAGATCCCACATGCCGCGGAGCGGCTGGGCCCGTGAGCCATGGCCGCTGAGCCTGCGCGTCCGGAGCCTGTGCTCCGCAACGGGAGAGGCCACAACAGTGAGAGGCCCGCATACCGCAAAAAAATAAATAAATTTAAAAATTAAATAAATAAATAAAAATAGCATTCCAAAGGACTACTTACAAAAATGATCAAAAGGCTGAAGCCTGCCAAAGGATGGAGAAAAAAAAAAAAAACCCAAAGCAAAACAAAACAAAACTTCTAAAAATGGCAAAAAAGAAAGGAGGGGGGAGGAAAGAGAGAAAAAAAAGAAGGTCAAATTCAGACTACAGCTTGAGAGAAAAACAGAATAGTGTTAAGATGTGTCAGAGACAAAATTAACTGTGCTCTCTCAAACCAAACAATATAAGGAAGGGTTTATAATCAAAGATAATTCAGGCTAGTAACCTCACATGTTAAAATGTGTTTATTTCTTCAGTCCCAGAAAAATCTTATTTCAAAGTTCAGAAGTAACTTGCCAAATTGGATCTAAGATTCACTAATAAACCATGGGTCCTTACCAAATTCACAGCTAGTATGATTGAATCAGAGTTCAAAAATATGTCAAGGTAGAAAGATGGACCAAAACCAACAAGGTGAAATTTAAAAACAAGGTAAGGTGCCCACACTGAAGCTTGAAAAATAATTACAAAGAAAAAAAGGTGGAAATGAACGGCCATAAATCAGAGAACAGATGAAGTAATTAATAATAAATTCATAGGATGGAAACTACAGCAGTGAAAATGGACTAGAACTACACGTATGAACATAGATGAATGTCATGTTTGATGAAAAAAGCATATTAAAGAATACATTTTGTGTAAAACTATTTACATAAAATTGAAAAATATACATCATATAAACTGCTTAGAAACACACAGGTAACAAAAGTATAAAGAAATGCACAATCACAAAATATAAAAGAGTGGTTACTTCCAGAGACAAGGAGAGTAATGAGATTGGAGAGAGGTACCACAGGAACTCTCAGCTGTATCAATTATGTTCTATTTTGTAAATTGGGTAATGTTTATCTACTTCTATTTCTTAAATGTTTTACAATAAATTTTAAAAGAATTACATAATTATATTATGAGAGCAACTTAACTTGGTAGCATTATTTTTTTTAATTTCTTATGAGCCAAAAATGCAATGTGGTTTCTAAAAAGGTTAACATATTTTGATAAAAGTGTGGTATCCAGATTATGGAAATAATAGAGCCACCACACTCCTTATAGTTAACCACAGAATACTGTTTCATTCTGAGCACTACAATTTAAGCAGGACATTAACCAAACCGAGTGTATCCAATGACTAGAAGGATGAGGAGTCTAGAAACCATAACATTTTTTTAACATCTTTATCGGAGTATAATTGCTTTACAATGGTGTGTTAGTTTCTGCTGTATAACAAAGTGAATCAGCTATACATATACACATACCTCCATATCTCCTCCCTATTGCGTCTCCCTCCCATCCTCCCTATCCCACCCCTCTAGGTGGTCACAAAGCACCGAGCTGATCTACCTGTGCTATGCGGCTGCTTCCCGCTAGCTATCTACTTTACGTTTGGTAGTGTATATATGTCCATGCCATTCTCTCACTTCGTCCCAGCTTACCCTTCCCCCTCCCCGTGTCCTCAAGTCCATTCTCTATGTCTGCATCTTTATTCCTGTCCTGCCCCTAGGTTCTTCAGAACCTTTTTTTTTTTTTTTAGATTCTATACGTATGTGTTAGCACACGGTATTTGTTTTTCTCTTTCTGACTTACTTTGCTCTGTATGACCGACTCTAGGTCCATCCACCTCACTACAAATAACTCAATTTCGTTTCTTTTTATGGTTGAGTAATATTTCATTGTATATGTGTGCCACATCTTCTTTATCCATTCATCTGTCGATGGACACTTAGGTTGCTTCCATGTCCTGGTTATTGTAAATAGAGCTGCAATGAACGTTGTAGTACATGACTCTTTTTTTTTTTTTTTTTTTAATTTAAAAAAAAGAGAGTATGGGCTTCCCTGGTGGTGCAGTGGTTGAGAGTCTGCCTGCCGATGCAGGGGACACGGGTTCGTGCCCTGGTCCGGGAGGATCCCACATGCCGCGGAGCGGCTGGGCCCGTGAGCCATGGCCGCTGAGCCTGCGCGTCCGGAGCCTGTGCTCCGCAACGGGAGAGGCCACAACAGTGAGAGGCCGCGTACCGCAAAAAAAAAAGAGTATATTACTAATATTAAAAAAATATATATTCTAAAGTTACAGTGTTTTCCAGAAATCTCTGGGAATATGCAAGCCACTTGGGGACAAATACCAGGAGGAATAGTAAGTACCTCTGGCTATTTGCTCTGACCCTTGGAAAGAAAGTGTAGGTGCATGACTCTTTTTGAATTATGGTTTTCTCAGGGTATATGCCCGGAGTGGGATTGCCCGGAGTCATATGGTAGTTCTATTTTTAGTTTTTTAAGGAACCTCCATACTGTTCTCCATAGTGGCTGTACCAATTTACATTCGCACCAACAGTGCAAGAGGGTTCCCTTTTCTCTACACCCTCTCCAGCATTTATTGTTTGTAGATTTTTTGATGATGGCCATTCTGTAGAAACCATAACTTTAGATAATCCACCAAAAGAAGTGAGGATTTTTTTTTTCAGGAGGATAATGAGACTGAAGGGAGAAACTATATAGTTATCTAAATATAAAGGCAAGAGTAAGATGAAGGGATAAAATGTGGTGTATATATGCAATGGAGTATTATTCAGCCTTAAAAAAGAATGAAATTCTGATATATACTAGTATGACATGGATGAACCCTGAAAACATTATTCTAAGTAAAATAAGGCAGACACAAAAGGATGACTATTATATGATTCCACTTATATTAGGTACATATAGTAGTCAAATTCATGGAGAGAACAAGTAGAATAGTGGTTACCAGGGGCTGGGGGAAGGGAGGAATAGAAAAGTTATTGTTTAATGAGTAGAGTTTCCATTTGGGATAAAGCTCAGGAAATGGACAGTGGTAATGGCTGTGCAACATCAATATACTTAATGACACTGAACTGTACACTTAAAAATGGTTAAGATGGTAAATTTTATGTTATGTATATTTTACCACAATTTTAAAAAAGGAGAAGAGTACGTTTTCTCTGACTTTTCAAGTCCTTGCTAAGTATCCCTCTTGTGTACCCTTGTGGTTTAATATTTTCATATATATTACACTGTGCTATATTATAATTGCTTGCTTAAAATGTTTTACAAAGGCAGCAACTATATCTGTCTTGCTAATCTTTACATCCTTTGCGTTTATCACGATTGATACTCAAGTAATTTTTGAATAAATAAAAGCACTTTCTAGATACTTCAGGGGATACAAAAACGAATAAGACATAGTTCATTCATGCCTTCAAGGAGTTTACGATCCAACAGAGGAATATATTTTTTGTTTTCTGACTGATAACCCAGTGTTACAATGGCTATCCCTTCATTTCAGTTAGTTTGGTATCACTATTAAAATCATGTAAATCTACAACTGAAAAATACCTTACTTATCAACTATCTTTCATTGAAATATGAGGTCACTAAGGTTCAAAAAAGATAAGCAAAGTCATTTACCTAAGGTCACTCAGCTAATAGTGACTTTAATAACAAACAACTTAATAACTATTAACTCGGCTAATAACTAAGCCTGGGAGGTAGGAACATAGGCATTAAAACCTTCAGGCCGATGTTACTTCCGTCATAAGGCCTAATCCCTATGAACTAAATCAGAGTTCCTCTGGAGCTGGGGATAACAATGCACATGATCTCAGCTACAATGACCTCAAGCTAACACCGAATATCCTGAAAGATGCTTTTAATTCAAACACCATGGTCTACCCAAATGGAATGGGAAATCCCAGCCACTGTCCCCAAAACCCTCCAGTGACATTTCATATCATTCAGTAAAAAAAGCCAGAATCTTTCCCAACACCTCCCCTGCTCCAGCCACACAGTCTTCCCACTGTTCCTTAAACATGCTGGCACACTCTGCCTGTGGCCTTTGTTTTTGCTGTTCCCTCTGCCTGGAAAGCTGCTTCCCAGGTAGCCACCAGGCTTGCTTCCTTTGGGTCTTTACTCAAATACCACTTTCTCAGTGAGGCTCTACTCGACCACCCTACCTAAAACTGGAGCCCCCACTGCACTTGGCTTTTCCTTTTTCTACTTTAGTTTTCTCTGTAGTAATTACTACTCCTTAAGGACATACTATATAGTTTTTACTAATTTGCTTTTTGGCCATCTACCCCACTACAATATAAACTCCACTGGAGCAAAGAAACTGGCCTGTTTCGTTCATTGCTGCATCCCTGGCACCTAGAATGCTGCGCCAATAAATATCAGTTGAAGAAATAAATGAGCAAATGGAAGAAACTTGATATTGACATGCTTAAAGGCCAGAAACTACTTTCCTCATGATAAAAGATGTACGCACATCATTTGGTGAAGGATAAAGAAATTAACAGACTCCAGACACACTCAAGAAGAATACAAAAGGCTTATTTACATATACTTATTTATTTTTGTCTGCACTGGGTCTTCATTGCTGCGCGCAGGCTTTCTCTAGTTGCGGCGAGCGGGGGCTACTCTTTGTTGCGGTGCGCAGGCTTCTCATTGCGGTGGCTTCTCTTGTTGCGGAGCACGGGTTCTAGGCCGTGGGCTTCAGTAGTTGCAGCACGCAGGCTCTAGAGCACAGGCTCAGCATGTGGGATCTTCCCAGACCAGGGATTGAACCCGTGTCCCCTGCATTGGCAGGCAGACTCTTTTCTTTTTTTTTAAGCTTTTTTTTTTTTTTTTTAATCTTTATTGGAGTATAATTGCTTTACAATGTTGTGTTAGTTTCTGGTGTACAACAAAGTGAATCAGCTATAAGTATACATATATCCCCATATCCCCTGCCTCTTGAGCCTCCCTCCCACCCTCCCTATCCCACCCCTCTAGGTGGTCACAAAGCACCGAGCTGATCTCCCTGTGCTATGTGGCTGCTTCCCACCAGCCATCCATTTTACATTTGGTAGTGTATATATGTCAGTGCTACTCTCTCACTTCGTCCCAGGTCCCCGCCCCGCCACGTCCTCAAGTGCGTTCTCTATGTCTGCGTCTTTGCTCCTGTGACAGGCGGATTCTTAACCACTGTGCCACCAGGGAAGGCCCTGTATTACTCTTCTAAAGTTTCTTTTACTTACAAATACTATTTTAAAGAAAAACATTTGCTCATAGGAAAATGTTTTTGTAATTTAATTACAAAACAGTCAGCCAAATTACTGTGTTGCTGGGACTTCCCTGGTGGCGCAGTGGTTAAAAATCCACCTGCCAATTCAGGGGACAGGGGTTCGAACCCTGGTCCAGGAAGATCCCACATGCTGCAGAGCAACTAAGCCCGTGCGCCACAACTACTGAGCCTGTGCTCTAGAGTCCACGAGCCACAATGACTGAAGCCCGTGCGCCTAGAGCCCGTGCTCCTCAACAAGAGAAGCCGCTGCAATGAGAAGCCCACGCACCGCAATGAAGAGCAGCCCCCGCTCGAAACTAGAGAAAGCCCCCACAGCAACGAAGACCAAATGTAGCCAATAAATAAATAAATAAATTTATTTATTTTTTAAAAAAGAATAACAACTAACTTTAAAAAAAAATTACTGTGTTGCCTAGCAGCAGAAGGAAATTAATATGCCAAAACCTTGAAAATCCTCATTTATTCCAAATATTTTCTTGTGTAGTCCAGATAGTCTCTAACAAAGGTAACACTCTAAGGACATCAGAGTGATGGGGATCAATGGTAAATGGCAATGACCTCAGATTCCCTAAGGGTATGTAGTTCTGGGTCAGCTCCCAGGAGTCTGAGTCCAGAGACAGGCAGACCTAGCCATTCCTACCTAACCTCTAGGTCATTCTTCATTCATATGTGTTCTAAAAAAACTGAGGTTGTGTGTCAGCGCTGCCAAGAGGATCATGAACCAAATTAGATATCCAGAAACACTGTTAACTCACTCTATACCTACATCTGATTCATTCATCTTCTTCCCTTTGATTCAGTCTCTGGACTAAGACCTATTCTTTTAAGTAATATTACCCTATAAAAAACCCTATCAGGAAATCACTTTCCAAAAAATTCTTTAAAAAGTAAAAGTAATTATAAAGTGCTTCTCTGTATTATTTATATGAGAAATTTTAAACAGTATTATAAAATTCTCATTGGAGGCCAATGAGATTTACAATATCGAAAACAGGGTTTTTTCCCAGAAGTAAGTAACTAATATTCTAGGAACCATGCTGAAAACCTAGATGTGCCTCCTATCCTTAAAGAGTCCACAATCTATTTTAAAAAGACAGGCAAGAATAAGCACTAATGTATTTAGTAACATATGCAGAAAGTAAGCAGAGCAGATAAAAGTCCTTTAAACCAGCTATCAGGAAAGTCCTTTTGGAGACACCCTGTGCCAAGTCTTAAAGGATGAGTAGTAGCAGGTAAAGAAAGGAGGAAAAAGCACGATCACCTGGATGAGCACCGAGAGAGCATGAACACCTGAATGGACAACGATAAGCAGTTTCCTACGAGTATAAAATATAGGATGACAGAAGATAATACAATAGTCCCCCCTTATCCTCAGGGATACATTCCAAGAGCCCAGATGGATGCCTGAAACTGTAGATAGTACCAAAACCTATATATATATATATATATATATATATATATATATATATATATATATATATACATACACATATATACACACTATGTTTTTTCCTGTACATACCTACCTATGATAAAGACTAATATATAAATTAGGCACTGTAAGAGATAAACAACAATAACTAATAATAAAATAGACAATTATAAAATAAAAGTTATGTGAGGGCTTCCCTGGTGGCACAGTGGTTGAGAGTCCGCCTGCCGATGCAGCGGACATGGGTTCGTGCCCCGGTCAGGGAAGATCCCACATGCCGTGGAGTGGCTAGGCCCGTGAGCCGTGGCCGCTGAGCCTGAACGTCTGGAGCCGGTGCTCCGCAACGGGAGAGGCCACAACAGTGAGAGGCCCGCGTGCCGCAAAAAAAGAAAAAAAAAAAAAGTTATGTGAATGTGATCTCTCTCTCTCTCAAAATATCTTATTGCAGGTATTTTCCCACTGCAGTTGACCGCAAGTAACTGAAACCGCAGAAAGCACATGGTGGATAAGGGGAGACTACCATAGAGGATGAGACAGGCTTGCAACTAGGTAGGGATAGATTAGGGAAGACCTTCCTTTACAGCTTCAAAAATTTATACCTTACTCTCCGTAACACAGAGAGCCATTAAAAAATTTTAAACATGGAAGTACCACAGTAAAAACTGCTTTAAGAGAATTTTCTTTGGTGAGTGAGTACAGAAGACAGGAGGAAACAGAAACAAAGAGACTAGTAGGAAACTCTCATAACAGCCTTGATGAAAGATCATTATAGCCTGAGACAAGATTGTTGAGACAGAAAAGGTAAATGGATTCTAAAACTACTGGGAAAGACAGTTTGACAGAGTGGGTTACAACCAGCTTAGGGTCAGAAAAACTACTCACTGGCAATATGACCTTTGGCAAATTAACTTATCTAAGCCTCAGTTTCTCCATATGTAAAATCTTCCCTACTTCGTAGTGTTTTGCAAGGATTAAATGAGAAAATGTAAATCACTTAGTACAGTAATTGCTCTTGATAAATACTAACTTTATGGTAGCAACTATTTTTCATAAAGTAATGTGACCAGGCCTTGGTGACTGAATGTAAGCCATGAGAGAAAGGAAATCAGGGTTGACGCACAGGTTTTTACCAAAGCAATAGATGGAAAAAGTACAAATTTAAAAGAAGAAATACGTTTAAAGTGAAAGATGGTTATTCTGTGTTTAGACGTGTTAAGGAGTCTACAGGACAACCAAAATAGTCTAAAGCCGCTAAAGTCATTCTGAGTTTTCAAAAACAATCTTGAGTGTAAACACAACAAATGTACGTACTTAACCTTGGATATGTAAACTGATCTAACCAGGATTATAATGAAGCATCAGAGAATGTTAAACCTCAATCAGAACTCATAAATCATCTAGTTGAGTGATTCTTAATCTTTTTGTTGTTATGAGAATCTGATGAAAGCTATAGACCTCTTCCTCAGAAATCTTCAAAAACAAAACTTCCGGGCTTCCCTGGTGGCGCAGTGGTTGAGAGTCCGCCTGCCAATGCAGGGGACACGGGTTCGTGCCCCGGTCTGAGAAGATCCCACATGCCGCGGAGCGGCTGGGCCTGTGAGCCATGGCCGCTGAGCCTGTGTGTCCGGAGCCTGTGCTCCACAATGGGAGAGGCCACAATAGTGAGAGGCCCGCGTACCACAAAAAAATATATATATATATACTGCTTCAGAATTCAGTATATTTTAATACAGTCTACATGAACAGATTAAGCAGATATCAAAATAACATAAAAACATTTAATACCGAATAAAAAGAGATAGGGTTTCAAAAGATTATCAATTCTAGTTACTGACAAACATAGCATAATATTTGTATTTGGAGTTCAACAATGACAGGCCAGTGGAACAGTATGGGCCTAACTCTCTCAAGACCAGTCAATATACTTTATTATGTATCAGTAACATGTCATTCTTTCCTGTTCATGAGAATACAAAATAGAAACATGACTTGCCTTTAGCTGATGATTTATGTCAAATAAAAACCTGGATTTTTAAATATCTTGGTATTATTAACAGAGAGAAAAGCTGAACAGAAGTTAATGGCGTGCAAAAGTAAATAGCCATTTCTCATTATACTCTGGTAGTTATACTCTGGTATACATTATACTCTGGTAGTATCTTAGAATCTTTTAAATATGTGATTCCTATATGTTTAGTGATAGAATAACTGCCCCAAGAATAATACAGGATATCCACATGCAAAAGAATGGATCTGGACCCCTATCTCACACCATACACAAAAATTAACTCAAAATGCATCAAATCCTAATATAGAAACCAAAACTATAAAACTCTTAGAAGAAAACTTGGTGTAAATATTCACGACCTTGGATTGGGCAAGGGTTTCTTAGATATGACACCTAAAGCACAAGTAACCAAGGAGAAAATAAATTAGACTTCCTCAAAAGTTTTACTTTTGTGCTTCCAAGGACAACATCAAGAAAGTGAAAAGACAACCCACACAATGGGAGAAAATATTTACAAATATATATCTAATAAGGGTCTAGTCTCCAGAATATATAAAGAACTCTTACAACTCAACAATGAAAAGAAAAATAAACCAATTTTAACATGGGCAAAGGATTTGAATGGACAAGTCTCCAAAGAAGATATACAAATGGCCAACAAGTACATGAAAAGATGCTCAACGTCACCAGTCATTAAGGAAATGCAACTCAAAACCACAATGAAATACCACTTCATACCTACTAGGATGGCTATTATAAAAATAATAAAATAAATAAGTAAACAGAAAACAACAAGTGTTGTTGAGGATGTAGAGAAACTGGTGCCCTCATACTTTGCTGGTAGGAATGTAAAATGGTGCAGCCGCTGTGGAAAACAGTGTGGAAGTTCCTCAAAAAGTTAAGCACAGTCACCATGACTCAGCACTTCTAGGTACATACCCAAGAGAACTGAAAACATGTTCACACAAAAACTTGTACATGAATGTTCACAGCAGCATTACTCATAATAGCCAAAAAGTAGAAGCAATCCAAATGTCCATCAACTGAGGAATGGATAAACAAAACGTTGTATGTATATATCTATACAGTGGAATATTATTCAACAGTACAAAGAAATGAAGTACTGATACATGCTACCACATGGGTGAACCTTGAAAACATTATGCTAAGTGAAAGAAGCCAGACACAAAGGCAACACATTATATGATTTATACAGAGGTGGAACCAGTCTGCTCTCCTCACAAAAGAAGAGCAAATTGATGAGAGTTTCCTCTAAAGATTTAAAAGCACTCTCAAGATATACTGAACTCCTGGATCTGGATCTGGATCTGGATCTGGATCTGGAAAGGGAGACTCGAACTTGAGTATTTAGTAGTTTACACTAGTATAAAGTTGAATTTTTTATTTTTCCTTCATGAAAATATGTCATGACGTAAACATTAATATACATATTCTTGAGAAGTGTATTACACATTAACACACACATGGAAGGACACAACTTCAGCAGTCAACAGTGTTACATCACTTCATCCTATGAAGCAGATAGAACACATATTATCCCCATTTTATCTAAAAAGATAATCTCAGAGGAGTAACATGACCTATTCAAGATCCTAGGATGGTAGAGCTGGGACTATAAACCAGGTGCTCTGAGTCCTAGCCTGGTTTAAATTCATTAAATCAGTGTTCTCTAGCTTTAGTGTGCTGCTATCTCCTTCATTCAACAAGTCTGTCACTCAACCAATTTAACACGTTGTTTACGGGAAAAGAAAACTAATCTCCAAATTATGGTTTTATTAATTATTTATTAAGGTATAACCTATTTATAAACCAGGATACTCTGTAAATATAGAAAATACTTCAAGCACATTTAACACCTTATTCACCTAAGGTCTTCATCTTAAAACCTCAGACACCATAGGAGTTAAAACAAATAGCACTAAACCCACACACATATGGCCACCTTATCTTCGATAAAGGAGGCAAGAGTATACAATGGAGGAAAGACTGCCTCTTCAATAAGTGGTGCTGGGAAAACTGGACAGCTACACGTAAAAGAATGAAATTAGAACACTCCCTAACACCATACACAAAAATAAATTCAAAATGGATTAAAGACCTAAATGTAAGGCCAGACACTGTAAAACTCTTAGAGGAAAACATAGACAGAACACTCTATGACATAAATCACAGCAAGAGCCTTTTTGACCCACCTCCTAGAGAAATGGAAATAAAAACAAAAATAAACAAATAGGACCTAATGAAACTTAAAAGCTTTTGCACAGCAAAGGAAACCATAAACAAGACAAAAAGACAACCCTCAGAATGGGAGAAAATATTTGCAAATGAAGCAACTGACAAAGGATTAATCTCCAAAATATACAAGCAGCTCAGGCAGCTCAGTATCAGAAAAACAAACAACCCAATCCAAAAATGGGCAGAAGACCTAAATAGACATTTCTCAAAGAAGATATACAGATTGCCAACAAACACATGAAAAGATGCTCAACGTCACTAATCATTAGAGAAATGCAAATCAAAACTACAATGAGGTATCACCTCACACCAGTCAGAACGGCCATCATCAAAACATCTACAAACAGTAAATGCTGGAGAGGGTGTGGAGAAAAGGGAACCCTCTTGCACTGTTGGTGGGAATGTAAATTGATACAGACACTACGGAGAACAATATGGAGGTTCCTTAACAAATAAAAATAGAACTACCATATGACCCAGCAATCCCACTACTGGGCATATACACTGAGAAAACCATAATTCAAAAACAGTCATGTACCACAATGTTCATTGCAGCTCTATTTACAATAGCCAGGACATGGAAGCAACATAAGTGTCCATCGACAGATGAATGGATAAAGAAGATGTGGCACATATATACCATGAAATATTACTCAACCATAAAAAGAAACGAAATTGAGTTATTTGTAGTGAGGTGGATGGACCTAGAGTCGGTCATACAGAGCAAAGTCAGTCAGAAAGAGAAAAACAAATACCGTGTGCTAACACATATATATAGAATCTAAAAAAAAAAAAAAAAAAAGGTTCTGATGAACCTAGCGGCAGGACAGGAATAAAGACACAGATGTAGAGAATGGACTTGAGGACATGAGGAGGGGGAAGGGTAGGCTGGGATGAAGTGAGAGAGTAACATTGACATATATACACTACCAAATGTAATAGCTAGCTAGTGGGAAGCAGTTGCATAGCACAGGGAGGTCAGCTTGGTGCTATTCGACCATCTAGAGGAGTGGGAGGGAGACGCAAAAGGGAGAGGACATGGGGATAGACGTACGCATATAGCTGATTCACTTTGTTATACAGCAGAAACTAACGCAACATTGTAAAGCAATTATACTCCAATAAAGATGTTAAAGGAGGGCTTCCCTAGTGGCGCAGTGGT
Source organism: Pseudorca crassidens (assembly GCF_039906515.1). Taxonomy (NCBI): domain Eukaryota; kingdom Metazoa; phylum Chordata; class Mammalia; order Artiodactyla; family Delphinidae; genus Pseudorca; species Pseudorca crassidens. Next base: position 22,534,062 of record NC_090297.1, on the reverse strand, counting down.
TAAGAATCCGCCTGCCAATGCAGGAGACTCGGGTTCGAGCCCTGCTCCGGGAAGATCCCACATGCCACGGAGCAGCTACGCCCGTGGGCCACAACTACTGAGCCTGCGCTCTAGAGGCCGTGAACCACAACTACTGAACCCACGTGCCACAACTACTGAAGCCCACGCGCCTAGAGCCACCGCAGTAAGAAGCCCGTGCGCCGCAACAAAGAGTAGCCCCCACTTGCCACAACTTGAGAAATCCCGCTCACAGCAACAAAACACCCAACTCAGCCAAAAATAAATAAATAAATAGATAAATAAATAAAGTTTAAAGAAAATTTTTAAAAAGAAGTTAAAGGGGGCTTCCCTGGTGGCACAGTGGTTGAGAATCTACCTGCCAATGCAGGGGACACGGGTTCGAGCCCTGGTCTGGGAAGATCCCACATGCCGCGGAGCAACTGGACCCGTGAGCCACAACTACTGAGCCTGCGCGTCTGGAGCCTGTGCTCCGCAACGAGAGGCCGCGACAGTGAGAGGCCCGCGCACTGCTATGAAGAGTGGCCTCCGCTCGCCGCAACTAGAGAAAGCCGTCGCACAGAAACGAAGACCCAACACAGCCAGCCAGCCAGCCAGCCATCCACCCATAAATAAATAAATAAATAAATAAATAAAATAAACAAAATTAAAAAAAAAAAAAGATGTTAAAGGAAAAAAGAAAATAAATAAATAAAAAATAAATAGTACTCTATCATATAGGAAAGCCTCTCTTGGCCCTTATTCAGAGTCCATTACCTTCCTTTTCAGCCTAATTCTAATAAGCTTATTTGTCTAATTAAAGGTAGAAGTTATGATTCTACTAGATGTACATACTGAAAGTAAATAACAGTGTATAACGAGGAAGGAGACACACAGAAAATTCAAAGGTATAGCAATCCTGACCATTTGTAGGGGTAATAAATCCTACACAGCTCCAGGTCTTTATTATTGCTCATAATAATCCACAGTCACCAATAAAAGGATGACTCAGTTCCATATACAGCTGTCCCTCAGTATCTGCGGGGGATGGGTATCCCATGGATACCAAAATCCACAGGTGCTCAAGTCCCTTATATGAAAGAACAGTCAATCCTCCCTGTCTGCAGGTTCCATATTTGAGAATATGGAGGGCCATCTGTACTTTCTTCAAGAAGGCAGGGAAGAATGTAGCTCTGTTTTCTCAAACTCAAAACCTTGGATTCTTCTATTCCCCTTTTTGTTCTCAATTAGTTAAATCCAATCAGTTGACAAATCCTATTGATTCTATCTCCACAACTATTTGTTTCCATTTTTACTGTCCTGGCTCTAATTCACTCAAGAATATGACAAATAGCCCGCCACTATTTCCAGCCCCTCCTGCTACAAAAGTTCATCTTCCTAAAAGAAAGATTTAATCATGCCATTCTTTTATTCATTTATTTCATTAAGTTGAAAGATCAAACTTTTAAAGGCTCCATGGTTGCTACACTATAAAACCCAAACTCCTTTCCCACAGCACCTCAGCCTGCCTGTGATTTGCCCTCACCCTACTAGAGTGACTAGAATACTAGTCTCTTTTCCCACAGGTCCCACCTGCAACTACTTGTTATTTCCTAAAAGAACCTGCTCTTCCCTGCTTCTGTCTCTGTAATACCCTATACCTGCATCTCCACCTACTGAAATTCTAATCCTCCTTCAAGGTCCAGCCCAAATGCCATGTTTTCCATCAAAATTTCTCTAATCTGTCCAGTCATAATCAATCCCTTCACCTAAATGCCTTTATTTACTTAAGATACATTGGACATTTTTTTCATAAATATCCAGCTCATTAATTTTAATAGCTTCACAGTATTCCACTGTATACATGTCACAGGTTTTACTCAAAGGTGACATATATTTTTTTTTAAGCATTAGTTTTTTTAATATGAAGAAAATAAAAATAATCCTGTAATCCCACTGACTGGATAATACCTGTTGACTTTAAAAATAAATAAATAAAAGCAATACATGCTCATGGTTAGAAAACAGCACAGAAAGGTATTTGCTAGAATTATAATGGTAACTTCCACTATGTAAAAGGTTAAGGTAATCAAACTAGAGGAGTATGAAGAGGGTGTGAAGAATGGAAGGAACAGCACAGGTTCATTAACTGTCAGTGTTCACTGAAATTGATTCTTTTTTCCCCATAGTGAAACGGGCTATTTTTAAAGACTCATTCTTAAAACCAATAGCCTGTTATAAAAATGTTCCTGTTATGTTTCTGTCAGGCAGATTGAACATTCCTTTCTTCTTTTTCTTTTTTTAATTTTGACAGTCTCTCCATATAGGAGAGGGAAAATGGATTATCCAGAAGCAATCAGTCATTAGCAAAATCAATGTGCATACCCAGAAGATGTCTAGAAACTATTTCAAATGTTCTCTAACTTCCCCTGCATAGCATCCCTCGTGAAAAAGGCTTTTACCACATAGTGTGGTTCTATCCTGCCAAAATCTGATCTGACAGACCTAAGCTGTAACTGCAGGATACACTGCCCACACCAACTCAAGCTTTAATGCAAAAGTCTCCTAATAGGGATGACTTATTCCAGATTCAACCACACTCCTATCCACTCTTCACACTACAAACAATCTAATCTTTCTTTTTTTTTTTTTTTTTTTTTTTTGTGGTACGCGGGCCTCTCACTGCTGTAGCCCCTCCCGTTGCGGAGCACAGGCTCCGGACGTGCAGGCTCAGCGGCCATGGCCCACGGGCCCAGCCACTCCGCAACATGCGGGATCCTCCCGGACCGGGGCACGAACCCGCATCCCCTTCATCGGCAGGTGGACTCCCAACCACTGCGCCACCAGGGAAGCCCAATCTAATCTTTCTTAAGCAATGTTTTCTTCATGTCTTGCCTATAGAATTCTCACTGCTATTTCAAGGCCAAACTCAAGTTGCAGCTCTTCCAGGAAATCTTCCCTAAACTCTAGCCCTCAGTAATCTCTCTTCCTCTTTTTGGAATTTAGAGAGCTCATTTATATCACATTATCCAGCATTTCATTAAATTCTGCTTTGTCCTCTATTATTTCATGTATATAACTAGACCGCAAACTCCATGATGGCAGAGTTTATATCCTAAATGTCTGTATATCCCACAGTACCTAATCAGAGGAACTGCACAGTAGGTGCTCAATATTTTTTGATGATTCTTACTGTGAATTACCTTATAGTAATATAAATATTAAACCTTTACACATAATTCTCTAATTGTGGAATTCCTAAAGTTTATTTGTGGTTATGTGTTGTATAAAGGCAATATTAGTAATTCTGATTGCAACCCAACACAAAGATTAATCTGTCAAGCAACTTTTCAAGAGACAAATAGATCAATCTGTGACAGTTCTATAGTTTCCAGAAAAAGTCCTTGTTCTTAGATCTGCTGAATGAGCCAGCAGTTATTTACTTTCAATTCCTCAAAACTAATTTTTCCATACAGCTGTGTTTACTCACACCATGGCTCATTTATGCAAGAGGTGTAAAACAGCAAAGCCCAGATCTCTCCCTCTTTTCTCTTTATGTTTTCCCTCGCCTTTGTTATTTGCCTTTCTGCAGCTTGCTAGCCAAAGCTGTAATTAGTACCCCACAGGGATCTATATTTTTCTAATAAAGAACAGCCTACAGCACAATGACATGTATACACACACAGCCATGTGTGTTCCTAACAAATGAGAAATATTTTGCACGTGCAAGTCTTCAATAGCTAAATTGAAGCACTTTACACAGCAGCTGCAACTGACTCACAACACTTAAGGCAGATTGATTCATCCCTTTCTCTTACTCCATACACATCTAATTTCAAGGAGTGAGACAATCTATTTGAGACTAAGTAAAATTATGAATATAGGTCCTAAAGCAATCCTTAGTAAACTACATTTGTCAAGGAAATTTCTTCTCAAGTTACTACAAAAGTTGTAGTGTTTGTTACATAACAGTTTACAGTGATTTTTCTATAAAGTCATCGTTTTCAGTCAAACTGATTAACTGGTGCTTCTTAAGACAGTTAAGCAGACAACATATACATGCAGGATCTCTGGATCCTGTTCTACATTCTCATTCCCATCCAGTCTCCTCTGACTCCCACCCAGTATCACTTTTTACTCAATCTCCACAGCTTGTCACTAACCTTGTCAAGTTCCCACCCATACCCATGCAGAAAATGGAGGAGAACCAAGTACAAGAATAAATCATCAGACTGTAAAGAAAGAACAACTCACTCCTTAAACACTTAATTTACAAGTATAAGTAGGAAGAAAAGATTTGCCCCTTCTTCACTATGGCAATAGGAAGGAGAATTCCTTCATTCTTGTACAAATACCCATTGTAACTGTGCCTGCATTAGCAAGTGTTATTACTAGTAACAATAATAACCAACTTACTTCATTGAAAGTAAAGGCCCCAAGGGCCCTCGAAGGTTTTGGAGTTTATAACGAGGAGTTCAAAAAGCCATATGCACCACTATTGACTGTAGACTAAATAATGGCTCCAATATATACTGCTGTTTTTCAAATGTATATAGATACTGCTATGATTAATAAACTCAAACTATACTTAAAAGATTTACTAATTTGTAAAGTTTTGTCATGTATTTTTGTTAATCAAGAATTACTAAAATTATGGCTAGTATCACACGAAGATCCTCTAAAATGTTTCACCTAAAAAGAGTCTACATAATTAATGGTTATTAATTGAGGTTGAAAATTAAGGTTGAAAATAAGGGTTAAAAATCTTAAGATTGAAAATCATTTCATGAGGCTCTTCCCTGGTGGCACAGTGGTTAAGAATCCGCCTGCCAATGCAGGGGACAGGGATTTGAGCCCTGGCCCGGGAGGATCCCACATGCCACGAGGCAACTAAGCCCATGCACCACAACTACTGAGCCTGCACTCTAGAGCCCACGAGCCACAACTACTGAGCCCGCGTGCTGCAACTACTGAAGCCCGTGCGCCTAGAGCCCGTGCTCCACAACAAGAGAAGTCACCGCAATGAGAAGCCCATGCACCACAGGTAAGAGTAGCCCCCACTCGCCACAACTAGAGAAAGCCCGAGTGCAGCAACGAAGACCCAACACAGCCAAAAAAATAAATTAAAAAAAAGAAAAAAATCACTTCATGAGGCTGGGCTCCTTGAATTGGAGGTAATAACTCATTTTTGTTGCCGGTGACACATAGGAGTTATTTAATAAATGCGCTTTCGAACTAAATTGAACATGGCCTTAAACATGGGGACTCTGAATCACACTTCTGCATGTTTTTTCAAGTTGGTGAAAGATTTTTAAGCTCTAAAAGCAGGAGATCTGTGAAGTGTAAAATAGAAATATTAGTATATTGTATGATATTAGAGCCTTTCCTTAGAAAATGTTACTCAAGAACTAAAAATATCTTAACACACTAACCAGCATGTCTAATCTGTAAGAGTCTACTGCAAATGTGATTGAAATGACATCACTCACCACTGGCGCGCACACACACACACACACACACACACACACACACTGGTTAATGGAAAGTTCAGAATCTAATGCTTTTTAAAGTGTACTTATCTTTAAAGAAATACCAAACTATTACAGATAAAATTACATGTCTTGGATTTACTTCATAATTAACACAGGGGGAAGAACAGCAGGTGGATGATAGAGATGAAACAAAATTGGCCATGAGTTGGTAACTGTCAAAGCTGGGTGATGAGTACCTGGGGTTCATTATACTACACTGTTAATTATTCTATTATATATGTATACTGTTAACTATTCTATTATATATGTTTAAAATTACCCAAAAATTTTATAAGTTTTTAACTAAATGAAGTTAAAAGAGACTGGCAAAGCTGTGACAGTAACATTTGTTCCAAGTATTGATATTACCTGAAATACTGAAATCAGGAAAAGACTCAAAATAAGTATATTTAGGACTTTTAGAGCTTAAAAACACAAATCTAAATACTGTACTTTGCAATTTAAGGAAAGAAATGGCTAAAGTACATAGCTCAGCCTTCCTAAGTCTTTGTAATTCTCTAAGAAAACAATGATATGACCAGTATTTTCCCATGCCAGTGTCTAGGTCCATACAGATAATTATGTAGATGACCTCAGCTGCCCACAGCGTTATTAAGTGGCTATAGTGTGTATACATATGCTCCTTCTTCCCTTGAGCCACTCTAACAACTTCTTCCTAAATGGGGTGATAGAGAAACCACAGCTGAGATCCTGCATGAAATCTGTCACATTGTTTCCAGGAAAAGACAAGTTATATCTTTATCTTCATCCTAATTTATACAAGAAATATATTAAAAAGAAAAAATGGGCAAAAGAAGAAAAAAACTTCTAGAGAGCAGCCATTATCTGTAAATACTTCCTTCTGAAATGTACATAACACACATAATTGATAACCTAACACCAACATTATGGATATAGTAGGTTTAAATATACTATTGAAGAAATGGTGGTTCTCTTTCTGTGAAGGGATGTTTTCCTTTCCCCTTTCTTGTATTTTCCAGATTTATCATGATGAGCATGTATCACTTTGATAACTGGAAAAAAAAAAGTGTCCCTATAGCCAGGAACAGAAGAAAATTTCTATTACCACATTATGTAGTGGATTATAAGTCCCATTACACAATTCAATTTGGCCCAGTTTAATACAGGCTACAATTTTGTTTTTCTTCTAGTCCTACCCTTGCTCATATCCCCGATATGAACTGGACATCTTTTTCTTTGTTCTCCTCATGAGTAAGGAGACAAAGTCATCTCTGTGTCTCCATAGGTTGACTTCAAAGGGTAGGTAACATTAATCTTCCTATCACTTCCGAGTTTGAAATCTCCCGATTTCAAGAAATATTCAGAAACTAGTGTCTTTTTTTCTAGACCACTTCTGTCTGCCTGGGCCATATAGCTATCCTCTCATTTCAAGTTTTTTCTAACTGATTTGTTTCTGCTCTATTATTGTACTCCTTTCAGTCTCTTGCCTCAATTCCTCCAAATAACTCAAATCACTTCATTTTTTGGTATCTTTTTTGCTTAATACCTGCTCTACTTCTAAGCACTAATACACTGGGATAATGTAAAAATAAATTAAAATTTCTTGAGTCAACCTAATGTTCAACCTGATGTCAGGTTCAACCTGATTACTAATTAGATGTATAGAAGTAGGTTTTTATAAACATATTTTCTCAATAATTAAAAGCAACATCTATAATACCATCCTTAGTAAATGGAAGAGGGCTGTATTTCTTCACTTGGCCTTGATATACATGTGCAAAAACCGCTAGGTGCCTACCCTAGATGTCTCTCTCTTTTTCTTATTAACAAAATCCCCATATAATTAAAGGCAGAATGTGCCCAACTAAAAGGCTACATTTCCCAGCTCTCCTTACAGATAGAGGCAGCCAGTAGGATATAAATGGAAGTCATTGCCCTTTGGCCTTCTCCCCTTCTCCCCATTGCCTTCTTGCCTAGAACACAGATGGCTGGCTAGGGTATAAGTAATCATCTTATGACCTTCAGAATAGAAGCCATATGTTAAGGCTGGTAGAGCATAAATTTAGAAGACTAGGTCCCTCACTTCACAGGTCCAAGAAAGTTTTTTTTTTTTTTTTTAATATACACATAGGTTTTACTCTCAAAAATAGATCCATGACTTAAACATTCACACTAAAAAAGCATCCCGTTATACCATATCTAAAACCTGATTATGGACACTTACCATAGAAAGGCAAAACAATTTTTCATTTAAGAGTCTGGTTCTAAATCAGACAAACGTGAGTCTGAACCTGTTCAGCCAACTTGCTACCTATGTAGCTTCTTGGACACATAATATCTCTAAGCCACTGTTTCTTTATTAAACTGTTGATAGTCATGCATTATTCTATTAAATACTAGTTCTTAGTACCATACCTGGCATTATCTTGTAAGGCTGAACATGTATGCTCTATGACCCAGCAATTCTAAGCATCTACCCTAGAGAAACTTTGAGGTGCTCATACACGCTACATATCCAACACACACACGAATACAAGCGGATATGTAGAAGAATGTTCACTGCAGCATTGCAATGTCTACCATCAGGAAAATGAACACATTGATTGTGCGGTAGTTACACAATGGAATATTATACCGTGGTAAAAGTGAATCAACTACAACCACATGCAGTGACATAAGTGAATTTCTTAGAAACAATGTAGAGTGAAAAAAGCAAAGAGCAGAAGAATTCAAAATACACCATTTACAAAAAGCTCAAAACAAGCAAAACTAATGTTATATTTTTAAGGATATATATAGTAAAATTATTCTTTTTAATTAATGTAAAATACAAAATGCATAGCAGCAGTTATCTCTGAGGAGAAGGCAGGGGAATCCATGGGGAGAGAAATAGTACTGGTAATGTTCTAGCTCTTAAGTTGGATATTAGGTTCACAGGCATTCCTTTTATTATTATACTTCCTAAATTACATTTTATTTTCCATATATTCTTTTAATGTATCAAATGTCACATGATAAGCACATAAAAATAGTGTGAAAGGATACTAAGTGCTGATTTAAATCATTAAAAAAAGACATCCCATTCTTGCTCCACTCAAATAGCTGCTGTTTCAGAGTTTCAATAACTAATTTTCACCACTTAGCACAAGTAAATATAGTACTGTCCTTCCCAGCTTTCCAAGAACTGTTGATTTGCTTTGCTTTCTCTCAAAAGTACGTGTCAAATTTCTCTCGAAGAAACAAAATTTCCACATTATCTGAGACATACAAAATACAATTTCTACAGTATGAATAGTATAAAAGCTAAGATGTGACAATCTCCACAAGTATGTTTTGTAAGGAATCAGGAATGTTTAAAGAGAACATGAAAAAAACACATTTGTAATTATTAAATGACTTCAACTTGTAGCAAACCAAAATGCCTTCTAGTCAGTATACTAAAACAATTTAAACAATTTAGTTAACCAGAATAAATACGAAATATCCTAAAATTAAAAATTAAGATCTCCAATCTATTCTGTGGAATATAAAATTAACTGTATTTTTAATGGCATCTAAACACTGGAAGAGTCCCTAGTTGCATCTTACAAAAAGAAAGCCATTCATCCTCCAGGGATTAAGAGGCCTATTTAAGACTCATAATTAAGCAAAGAATTTAAAGTTACACTCATCCATTAATTTGGCCTCCCCTTTTGCACAAATCCGCAGCTGCTCTGTGCCCACTCCTGAATAATCATGCATCCTCCCTTGTCTCACTTTTTGTTGTTCCATCTCTCTCTGCATGTTCTCTCCATACCCAGGATCTTTCCTTTCAGCCATGATGTAGGCTTCTCCACCTCTCACCTTTTGTGTGGGTTTACTTTACTGCACATTAAAAACATAAAACAGGGCTTCCCTGGTGGCGCAGTGGTTAAGAATCTGCCTGCCAATGCAGGGGACACAGGTTCGAGTCCTGGTCCGGAAGATCCCACATGCCGCGGAGCAACTAAGCCCACACGCCACAACTACTGAGCCTGCGCTCTGGAGCCCGCGAGCCACAACTACTGAACCACGTGCCACAGCTGCTGAAGCCCACGCACCTGGAGCCTGTACTCCGCAACAAGAGAAGCCACCACAATGAGAAGCCTGTGCGCCACAACGAAGAGTGGCCCCACTTGCCGCAACTAGAGAAAGCCCGCATGCAGAAATGAAGACCCAACGCAGCCATAAATAAATTTATTTAAAAAAAACATAAAACATCTGAAGTATTCACTAACACTCAGTTTGCCCTTATAAATGTCTTTAATATGTCAAGAGCACAAATGAGGCCAATGAACCCTTGGAGAGCCCTTTGAGATTTGAACCAGCTAGCCATCTTCTTCATTACTTGATTTTTATTGATCAAAGTTATATGCTGGATACCGGGGAGAGGCAGGAGTACAGGCAGGAAACAAAACACAGTTGCTACCATAATGAAATGAAAAGTGGAGTCACTACTGCAAGTGGAAGTCTAATCAGGTATTATTCAAGCTGCAATTACTCATAGATTACACAAATCCCAAAATTTCAACCAGTGGAAATCAACAGACCAAAATAAAAAGTGGGTTCTAAAATATCAAATATCCAAAATTTTCACAACATGCCCAGTTACACGAAATTGCTTATTGTCCACATTTTTACAAGTTCCAATCCAACTGTCTATGGATAGGTAAGATAGAAGAGAGATTCCTATTCTGAATAAGAAGTTGAAATAGATAAACTTCAAGGTCTAAATTTCAATCATAAAAATATTATTTCTATTAGTAAAAAAGCAGCAAACATTTAGTAAAAATGTTTACTAAACATTATCAAAAACCCAAATCAGTGTCAGCATCATTTTTTTTTTTTTGCTGTGTTGGGTCTTCTTTTCTGTGCGAGGGCTTTCTCTAGTTGTGGCAAGCGGGGGCCACCCTTCATTGTGGTGCGCGGGCCTCTCACTATCGCAGCCTCTCTTGTTGCGGAGCACAGGCTCCAGACGCGCAGGCTCAGTAGTTGTGGCTCACAGGCCTAGTTGCTCTGCGGCATATGGGATCCTCCCAGACTAGGGCTCGAACCCATGTCCCCTGCATTAGCAGGCAGATTCTTAACCACTGCGCCACCAGGGAAGCCCGTTAGCACCATTTTTATTCTTACATTCATTCACAATATCTATTTGAGAAACAGAAACTCAACTTCTTTAAAGACAGATTGTCCATACATCATACCCTGTCCATTCCTCTGTCACAGTTGGGTCATTCTGACTGAGTCACAGGTATCAATATAATGGCAGCCTGAGGCTATCTTGCAAAACAAGATTATATTTATCAGCTCTACCACAACATCTCTGGCAAATCGTGACTAATTTTAGATGCCAATCTAATTCAGCCAACCCAACAAGATGTGTATCATTGAAAGCAAATTTATTTTCTAATTTTGCTACCAAATCTATTAAGGAACCCTAATAAAACAGACAATAATTAATATGGGTAACATTCAGCTGTTAACAGATAGTATTCTTTTTTTTTTTTTTTTTTTGTGCGGTACGCGGGCCTCTCACTGTTGTGGCCTCTCCCGTTGCGGAGCACAGGCTCCGGACGTGCAAGCTCAGTGGCCATGGCTCACGGGCCCAGCCGCTCTGCGGCATGTGGGATCTTTCCGGACCGGGGCACAAAACCGCGTCCCCTGCATCGGCAGGCGGACTCTAAACCACTGCGCCACCAGGGAAGCCCCAGATAGTATTCTTTTTTTAAAAAAAAAAAAAAAAAAAAGAAGGTTTTTGGGGTTTTTTTTGGCTGCACACAGGCTTTCTCTAGTTGCAGCGAGCAGGGGCTACTCTTCGTTGCGGTCTGCGTTCTTCTCATTGTGGTGGCTTCTCTTGTTGCAGAGCACAGGCTCTAGGCACTTCAGTAGTTGTGGCACACGGGCTCAGTAGTTGTGGCTCACGGGCTCTAGAGCACAGGCTTAGTAGTTGTGGTGCATGGACTTAAATGCTCCACGGCATGTGGGATCTTCCCAGACCAGGGCTCAAACCCCTGTCCCCTGCAATGTCAGGCGATTCTTAACCACTGCGCCACCAGGGAAGCCCAACAGATAGCATTCTAATGATAACCTCATAATGCACATCAATACAATAACTATAGCTTTTTTTTTTTTTTTTTTTTTTTTTGTGGTACGTGGGCCTCTCACTGTTGTGACCTCTTCTGTTGCGGAGCACAGGCTCTGGACGTGCAGGCTCAGCAGCCATGGCTCACAGGCCCAGCCACTCCGCGGCACGTGGGATCTTCCCGGATCGGGGCACGAACCCGTGTCCCCTGCATTGGCAGGCAGACTCTCAACTGCTGCACCACCAGGGAAGCCCTATAGCTCAGTTTTTAACTTAAAGAAAATAAAAGAAAAACAGAACATTAAATACCTATACCTGATACATTCTACTGGTCCACAACACCTTTCTTCCTTTAGAGTTATGAAACTCCCCTTTTTCCTTTAGAGTGCTGCTATGTTACCAATGTAAAAGATACCTTCTTCCATCTATTCTCACAATATTTTGGGTTGGAGAAATAGCTCCTTTAAAAACCATCAGTTTAAAAACTGCCTACAAGTAGTCATTATCATAAACAAACATTAACTAAACTCATATTATGTAACAGGTACACCCTTAAAGATGTATACACCATCTTTATCAATATGAAGAAAAAGAAGGAGGAGAGGGGGACGGGAAAAAGGAGGGGGAGGGAGAAGGAGAAAAAGAGAAGGAGAAGATGACTTATGTCCCAGATGCAGTTCTCCTCAGGAACACATATTATACAAAGAATTGTCTCCATGTGATTATCACCTGATAACTAACCAAGTAACAATAGGGACTGCATGGACATAAAGCCATTTACAGCATAATCAGAGACAATTTAGTCCATATCATCACTACTAAGAACTATTTTTATTGCCCCAAAATTTATAGATTTATAAATAGAATTATATTCTGGTTCTACAAATTCATTTTGAAATCTTGGTTTTCTACCTTAGAATCAAGTGAATTGTTATCTTCAAAAGCTTTTACCAAGCTAACGTCAGACTTTCTTTGTTTGTTCCATTGACCAGGGCTGAAAGCTATACTCTTAGCATGTAAGTAGGGAAGGAATTTCTCTTTTCTCTTTTCTTCCAATAAACTGAGTCTCCTATTATTATTCTTATTATAATTTAAAGAACAAAGTAAGACTTCCCAATGAAATCAGTATGAGAGGGGTTGGGGGGATGAAATCCAAAAAGCTCCATATTACCTCAACAAGTGAAAATATAAAAGGCCAGAGAGAAATACCATCAATATGTTTATAGTGTTACCAAGGTTTGATAAGATTATGGGTAGTTTTTAGTTTTGTATACTGCCCAAATTTTCTAAAACTCCACAGTTATTACTTTTAAAATTTAGAAAGATAATGCATTTTAAGTCATTTATTTCTATGGATCTTTGCAGAAAACTATCTCTGCTGATAAATTAATACCACGGCTTAAAAATAAATGAATAAGCAAGCTATTGATACTTCAGGTCCCAGAAGATAAGTAATTAGCTGAAATGTAAAGGTAATTAGATAAAATGTACGGTTATTTACCAAGGAGTGACAGTGCTGTTAACTTTATTTTTGCATAAACATATTGATTTCCCTGATACAAACTATAGTAACAATAAACAGAAGTATATAACTTTAAAAAAACATTACCATGGCTTAGGTAACTTTTGACAAGTATCTCTTATAACTCAGTACAGACTCATTAAAAAACAGGTTTTCCTCCAAAGAACACTCATCTAATAAAACCTGCCTATAACCACCTTCAACTCATTCTTCCTCATCATTTGTCTCCACAATAAAAGTTATTATAATCTGGTATTCTATCAAATACTATGAAATATTTCTAAAAGCCAAAATCACCATCTAGTGATTTTCTTATGTGCTTTTCATATCCCATACCCCTGGGTAATGGGTAATTCATTAAGACCTTCAGATATGAAAAGTCTCCAGTAAGAAAAGTAAATGTCATGCTTTCATTTTCTTATCAAGCAACACATTGAATATCCAAATACATATTTCTTGGCATATCACATGTCAGACAGTTGTAAACATTTTCTTTTAGTTACACAGCATACAACCAATCTCTGGATATTTTGGTTTCCCTACTTAGGACTAGAATAACTCATCTCATAATTAAACATAATTGGAACCAGACTAGAACAGTTTCCCCAACAAACTTGACTCCCAAAAAGAACGCTAATCTTTGAACCAACCAAACATAACGTCAAAACTGGTTATTTCAATTATTTCACAAGAAATATTTTGCTCTCTGATTTCAGGTGATATATTTTAATGTTAGTTACCTAAGTTTCATCAGGGCATTTCCAAGAATTATTCTGAAAGTAATGTCCAAAACAGGAAAGAACAGTTTAAATTCAAGATTTAAGCTCTCCACCCAATTTAACAGTTCTTTAAGAACTATGGTAGTTTGGCTACAAAGATAGCCACAAACTCTTCCTATCAAGTATTAGAGTCACAATATAAGGCCCCGTCTTCCCAGCTAGCCTCCAGATGATGAACCACCCCAGTTGAGGCATCAGACATGAACCTAAGGCCATCTTGTATCCTCTAGCTCCAGCCCAGCCACTGGTAGTTACACCACATGAAGTAGAGACAAGCTGCCCTAGCCCATAGCACATGGAACAGAAATGAACCATTTTCACAAAGCCCTGCCCAAAACCCTTGTCCAGAGAATCATGAACAATAAAAGTTATTATTTGAACTCACTAAAATTTGAGGTGATTAACATGTAGCAATAGATAACCTGATACTAGGCCTTCTGAATTAAAAATATAAGAAAAAATCAAGGTTTAAACGCACTTACAGGGCTTCCCTGGTGGTGCAGTGGTTAAGAATCCGCCTGCCAATGCAGGGGACATGGGTTCGAGCCCTGGTCCAGGAAGATCCCACATGCCGCGGAGCAACTAAGTCCGTGTGCTACGACTGCTGAGCCTGTGCTCTAGAATCCGCGAGCCACAACTACTGAGCCCGCGTGCTGCAACTACTGAAGCCTGTGCGCCTAGAGCCTGTGTTCTGCAACAAGAGAAGCCACCACAGTGAGAAGCCCACGCACCACAATGAAGAGTAGCCCCCACTCGCTGCAACTAGAGAAAGCCCACGCACAGCAACAAAGACCCAATGCAGCCAAAAAAATTTTTTTTAATTTTTTTATTTGAAAAGATAAGCAAAATTGATAAGCCTTTGGCTAGGCTGACAAAGTAAAAAAGAGAGAAAACTCAAATTACAGAAATCAGGAGTGAAAGAGGGGACATTGCCACCAACTTTACAGGGGGGGGAAGGGTTATATGGGAACACTATAAACAAGTGAACAACTCTATGCCAACAAATCAGATAATCTAGATAAAATGGAATATTCCTGAAAACAAACTACCAAGAAATAGAAAATCTGAATAGATCTATAATAAGAGATTAAGTTAATATTCAAAAACCTTCCCACCAAAGAAGTTCACATGCCTTCACTTGTGAGTTCTACCAAATGTTTAAAAAATAATTGACACCAATCCTTCACAAACTCTTCCCAAAAAAATCTAAGAGAAGGATCATTTCCTAACTTATTCTATGAGTCCAGTATTACTGATACCAAAACCAGACAGACTTCACAAGAAAAAAAAAAACTACAGGATCATATCCCTTATAAATATAGACACAAAAATCCTCAACAAAATACTAGCAAACCAAATCTGGTAACATATAAAAAGGATTATACACCATTACAAAGTGAAATTTATCCCAGGAATGTAAGGTTGGATCAGCCTTGCAAGTCAATCAATGTAATACACCATATCAATAAAATAAAAGACAAATTCTTCATGATCATCTCAATAGATGCAGAAAAAGCATCTGACAAAACCCAACACCCTTCCATGACAAGAAAAAAACAAAACAAAACACTCAACAGACAAGAAATAGATAGAAACTTCCTCAATCTGATGAAGAGTATGAAAAACCTCCAGCTAACATCAATACATCCCATACATAGGGAGAAATCTTTCTCCCTAATAGCCCTGAGGATGTCTGCTCTTACCACTTCTATTCAACACTGTACTGAAGGTTCTAGCCAGGGTAATTAAGCAAGAAAAAGAAATAAAAAACATATAAAAATAGTAAAAAAAAATCAATTATATTTCTATACATTAGCAATAAACAATCCAAAAATGAAATTAGGAAAACAATTCTATTTATAATAGCATCAAAATGAACAAAATACTTAGGAATGAATTTAACCAAAAAAAATAATAATAATAATGACTTGTACAAAAAACTACAACATATCAATGAAAAAATTAAAGACCTATTGGGTGGGCCAAAAAGTTCATTCAGGTTTTTCCATAACATCTTATGGAATAACAGAATAGCATCCCATGTTCATGGATTGGAAGAATTAATAGTGTTAAGATGGCGATATTCTCCAAATTGATCTACAAATTCAGTGCAGTCACTATCAAAATGCCAACTGCCTTTTTCTGTAGAAATGATCCTAAAGTTCATATGGAAATGCAAGGAATAACCAGAACAGCCAGAACAATCTTGAAAAATAAGACCATAGTTGGAGGACTCACACTTATTGATTTCAAAGCTTACTACAAAGCTATAGTAATCAAAACACTGTGGTACTGGCATAAGGATAGACATGTAGATCAATGGAACAGAATTGAGAGTCCAAAAACAAAACCATACATTTACGCCCAGCTGGTTTTCAACAGGGTGCCAAGACAATTCAATGCAGGCAAAAATGCATTTCTGGGACAACTGGATAGACACATGCAAAAGATGAATTTGGACCCTTGCCTCAGACCCTATAAAAAATTAACTCAAGATGGATCAAATATATGAATGTAAGAGCTAAAACTATAAAACTCTTAGAAGAAAATGTAAGCGTAAATATTTATAGTCTTGGATTAGGCAATGATTTCTTAGATAGGACATCAAAAGCATGAGCAACCAAAAAATTTTGAGAAACTGGACTTCTTCAAAACTTAAAATGTTTGTGCTGCCAAGGACATCATCAAGAAAGAGAAACGATAACCCCAGAAAGGAAGAAAATACTTGCAAATCATATATTTGATGAGAGTTTAGTCTTAAGAATATATAAAGAACTCTTACAGCTCAACAATAAAAAGACAAATAACTCAATTTAAAAATAGTCAAAGGAGGGGCTTCCCTGCTGGCGCAGTGGTTAAGAATCCACCTGCCAGTGCAGGGGACATGGGTTCGAGCCCTGGTCTGGGCAGATCCCACATGCCGTGGAGCAACTAAGCCCATGCACCACAATTACTAAGCCTGCGCTCTAGAGCCCGCGAGCCACAACTGCTGAGCCCACGTGCCACAACTACTGAAGCCCACGTACCTAGAGCCCATGCTCCACAACAAGAGAAGCCACCGCAATGAGAAGCCCGCGCACCGCAAGGAAGAGCAGCCCCCATTCACCACAACTAGAGAAAGCCCACGCACAGCAACAAAGACCCAGTGCAACCAAAAATAAATAATAAATTAATTAATTAACATTTTAAAAAAATAGTCAAAGGACTTGAGTAGACATTTCACCAGAGAGGATATGCAGATATTCAATAAGCACATAGAATATTCAACATCATTAGTCATGAGGGAACTGCAACTCAAAACCACAATAAGATACCATTTCACACTCACTAGAATAGCTTTAATGTTTTTTTTAACAAAAGGAAAAATAACAAGTGTTGGTGAAGATGCTGAGAAGTCAGTAACCTCATACAATGCTGGTAGAAATATAAAATGGTACAGCCACTATGGAAAACAGTGTGGCAATTCCTCAAAAAGTTAAACACAGAATTATCATATGACCCAGCAATTCCATTCCTAGGTATATACACAAGAGAACTGAAAACAGATAATCAAACAAAAACTTGTACATCAACGTTCATAGCAGCATTATTCATAATAGTCCAAAAGTACAAACAATACAGTATCCATCAACTAATGAATGGATAAACAAAATGTGGTACACCCATATGGTGGAATATTATTCATCAATAAAAAGAGTAAAAATAAAAAAGATGCTGACACATGCTACCACATGGGTGAACTTTGAAAACATTATGCTAAGTAAAAGAAGCCTAACACGAATGGCCACATATTATAGGATTCCATTTACATGAAATGTCCATAATATGCAAATCTACAGAAGTATAGTGGTTGCCAAAGTCCACGGGGAGGGAGAAACAGGGAGTGACTGCTAGTGCGTAAGAGGTTTCTTATTAGGGTAATGAAAATGTTCTGGAATTAAATAATAATGATGGTAAATATATGAAAACCCACTGAATTGCACATATTTAAATGGTAAATTTTATGGTATATAAATTATATCTCAAATTTTTTAAAAGGGATATTGGGGGAGTATTTGCATATGAGGAAAAGAATACTGTACAAAGTGAGATAAAGCCAAGGACCAAATTCTGTCTCTGCCATGAATTGGTCAAGTCACTCACTCCAGATTTAGGGGCCAGATCTCCTTATCTCTAAATGAGAAGATGGGCCAAATGATTTCTGGAGTCTCTTCTGTATTTGATTTCTAATTTTGACTATTAATTACCAAGTACAATAAACATGCAAGTCTAATAATTCAAAAACCCAAAACACACAAAGATAAGAATAAGGAAAGTGTGAATTACACTTGGAATGTTAGAGAAGAAAGGGCCAAGGTCAGAACAGCACAAGAAGGAAATGAGAGATAAACCCTTAAACAAATGAGAAAAGTAAATTAGGTGAGGCCAAGAAAGCTAAGCTAAAGATAGTGTTTGATCAGATCAGCAGTAGAGAGCTATAATAACTCTTAAGGAGATAAATCACCTACTCAATGGAAGTTCTATTTAAGGAAGATAAATATGGCAGGATGAACTGGAAAGGAAAAAGACCAAGTGCAAGAAGATCAACTAGGTAGTTAATGTTGGTCTTGGTTTCTAATACCATTCTCCAATAAAAGGAACAGGGTTCCCTAGAGAAATAACTGATTCCAGGACTGGGACAGTAATTATACAAAATAAGCATGGAACATCCTGTAGTGCCAGAAAGTAAGAAGGTGTTAAAACACACACACACACACACACACACACACACACACACACACGTACACTGATGAGGGTATGTCTAAGGAACCTAGAGGCCAATTAAAAGAGCTCCCAATGGCCAAAGCTGGAACAATTTGAACAACAAAATAAAGTAGCATTGAATTATAATCTAAAATATATATAAATACCCATAAATAAATGGTTGAATAAATAAATGGAGAACAGATAAATCCCTGGTGCAGAACTCCAAATAATTGAGGTAGATACTTTGCCCCCAAGGAAATGGAGCATAACGCTCCACTCCTTAAGTGAGTGCTGTGCATAGTGACTTCCTTTCAAAGAGTACAGTATGGAAAGGACGGGGGAAAAAGAGAAATTTTACGGTGGAGAAAGATGACAAAGTACCTCAAGTCAAGAGCAAGGTCAATATCAACAGTGATAAATCATATTGATAGTATGTACCCTTGTTAGGATATAATGAGAATAGCACTTTCCCTTTGTGGTTTCCTCCCAAAACCCTGTTATCCAAATCATGGGGAAAAACATCTAACAAATCCCATTTGAGGTACATTCTATAAAATAGCTGACCAGTAATCCTCAGAACAGTCAAGACCATCAAAAATAAGGAAAGTTGGAGAAACAGCCACAACCAAGAGAAGCCTAAGGAGACACTCCTCCTAAAGGTAATGTGTATCTTGGATGAGATCCTAGAACAGAAAGAAGGACATTAGAAAAAACTGAGGAAATCTGAACGTATAAAGTATGGACTTGGGAATTCCCTGGCGGTCCAGTGGTTAGGACTCTGTGTTCTCGCTGCCAAGGGCCCGGGTTCAATCCCTGTTCGGGGAACTAAGATCCCACAAGCTTCGCAGCACAGCCAAAAATAAAAAATAAATAAAAATTTGCTTTAAAAAAAAGTATGGACTTTAATAATAATGTATCAATATGGTTAAATAATTTTAACATATGTACCATACTAACATAAGATATTAATACTAGGGGAAACTGGGTGTGGGGTATACAGGAACACTCTGTACAATCTTCGCAGTAATCTTATAAATCTAAAACTGTTCCAAAATAAGAACTTCCCTGGTGGCGCAGTGGTTAAGAATCCGCCTGCCAACGCAGGGGACACAGGTTTGATCCCTGGTCCAGGAAGATCCCACATGCTTCGGAGCAACTAAGTCTGTGCACCACAACTACTGAGCCTGTGCTCTAGAGCCTGTGAGCCACAACTACTGAAGCCCACGCGCCTAGAGCCCATGGTCCGCAACAAGAGAAGCCACCACAACGAAGAGTAGCCCCCACTCGCGGCAACTAGAGAAAGCCTACGCGCCGCAACGAAGACCCAACACAGCCAAAATATAAATAAATAAAATTTAAAATAAAATAAAACTGTTCCAAGATAAAAGTTTACATATAAAAAAAAGGTTAACACAATTTAGCCTTGGTCTGAGTTAGTGCTTTGTCAGCAAGAATGCAAATGAAAGGACAAATCCAAGACATATTAAAATGAAAGACATAAGAGAACTTGATGACAAAGAGAATATGATGGGTGAAGCATATAAAGAAGGAAAATATTAAACCACGGTTTCAAGTCTGGGGAAGGGAAAATTACTGTTGCTAGTATAAAAAAACAACAACAAAAAAACAATGAAAACATCCTACATTGAACCTGTACTGGTCAATGGCAGCACCATTTACTTCCTCATTCATCCATTCACACAGTATGGCAGGCAGTAAACTGGTCACTAAGTATTTGAAAATCAGTAACACAGATATGGTTCTTGCCTTCAGAGTCTTATAGTCTAGCAGGGAAGGTAGAAATTAAACAAGAAATTACAATGGTACTGAGTATTACAGAGAAGTGCAGAACACTAAGGTTATGTAACAAGCAAACCTAATCATAAGCCCTGTCCTACAAACAAAAAACCTGAGTGTCAGCCTTGCTTCACACAGTCAATGCATCTTCAAATGAAATTTAACCTAACTCCTAAATATCTCTTAACTTATCTTATCCCTTCCACTGTCACTGTCTAGGTTCAGGCCCCAGTAATCTTTGTTCTGGTTTAACATAGCAGCCTTTTATTTCTTCTTCCTGCCTCCAGTTTCAGTCCTCTCGCATTCATCCTCCACAGAGCCACCAGAATAATCTTTCAATAATATAATCAGCTCATGGCTCACCATATGCTTCAGAACAAAGTTTAAATCCCTTAATAATGGCATCCATGATTCTTCATGATCTGATTTCTCACTACATCTCTCTCCACATGATGTACTCTAAGGCAGAAAATTACTCAAAGTTCTCCTAACTTGTTTCTCCTTTTTGTGCCTTTGCATTTACAGTCCCCTCTATCTGAAAAACTCTTCACACACACTCCTTTCCAATTGGACTGGCTAATTCTCATGTGTCCTTCAAGAATTTACTCAGAGTCACTTCTTGGAAGCCTTTTCCTCGGCTACTCCCTTGTCCCTAGTAGAATTTTCTTCTCTTCCTTGGTTTTCCTTCTCTGTAATCCCATAATATCCTGTGCATATCTCCTTACAGAGCTATTCCACTTTTACTGGTAGTTTCTTTGAGGGTAGGAATTGTGCCTTGTTCATCTCTGAAATCCTGATTTCTAGTACAGTGACTAGCAAAGAATAAAATACTGGATAGATGAATGGTGAAGAGAGGTGATGACATAAAATACCCAAAAGGAGTTATCCATAGACAGTGAAAAGACAGAAATGGAATATGGGTGTCAAGATTGGAAAATGTAGATCTTAGAGTCAACTGCTTCAGGTAGTAATAGAATTTCTAAGAATAGATAAAATCTTAGAAAAATAGAAGATGAAATACAGAGAAAAAGGCAAAGAGTTTCTCAATGTGTAAAGGGTTACTTTTCATACACCAAAGTAAAACCAGTCTATCTTGGTCACAATTTTCACATAGAAAATTGTCTCTGATGAGAATCAACGACCTACCATTTGTTATACCTGCTTTTCTAGATAATTTAAAATAAAGTAGAAGAGATATCTAAATGAGAAATCATTTAGTTATTTTAAAGTTTAGCGGGACTTCCCTGGTGGCACAGTGGTTAAGAATCCGCCTGCCAATACAGGGGACATGGGTTGGAGCCCTGGTCCGGGAAGACCCCACAAGCCGCGGAGCAACTAAGTCCGTGCACCACAACTACTAAGCCTGTGCTCTAGACCCCACGAGCCACAACTACTGAGCCCGCATGCCACAACTAACAAAGCCCTCACACCTAGAGCCCATGCTCAGCAACAAGAGAAGCCACCGCAGTGAGAAGCCCGCGCACTGCAACGAAGAGTAACCCCCACTCGCTGCAACTAGAGAAAGCCCGTGCACAACAATAAAGACCCAACGTGGCCAAAAATAAAGTAAATAAAATTTAAAGAAAAAAGATCTCCTATCACAGATCTTGTGTACTATCATAACCAGGTACAGTAAACCAAGTACGGATCAAATTTCAGTAGAATTTTATTTAGAACTTTTATTTGTAAAACTATATTCAGCCAGAGAGAAAGATAACAGGTAAAAAAAGGTGATGAAACAGAAAAGAACATTTCATGGATATGTGGTATAATCTATATAAAAACAGATTCATTTGCAATGACATTATTTAAGCAAGATGGGCTACAGCTAAACAGTAAGAACATAATCAAAAATAATTCATGGGGGCTTCCCCGGTGGCGAAGTGGTTAAGAATCCACCTGCCAATGCAGGGGACACGGGTTCAAGCCCTGGTCTGGGAAGATCCCAAATGCCGCGGAGCAACTAAGCCCGTGCGCCACAACTACTGAGTCTGTGCTCTAGAGCCCGTGAGCCAGAACTACCGAGCCCACGTGCCACAACTACTGAAGCCCGCGTGCCTAGAGCCCGTGCTCCACAACAAGAGAAGCCACCGCAATGAGAAGCCCGCGCACCGCAAGGAAGAGTAGCCCCCGCCTGCCACAACTAGAGAAAGCCCGTGCACAGCAACGAAGACCCAACACAGCCAAAAATAAATAAATAATTTTTAAAAATAATAATAATTCATGGACTTCCCTAGTGGGGCAGTGGTTAAGAATCTGCCTGCCAATGCAGGGGACATGGGTTCAAGCCCTGGTCTGGGAAGATCCCACGTGCCGCGGAGCAACTGGGCCCGTGCACAACAACTACTGAGCCTGCGCTCCGAAGCCCACGAGCCACAACTACTGAGCCTGCGTGCCGCAACTACGGAAGCCCGTGTGCCTAGAGCCAGTGCTCTGCAACAAGAGAGGCCACCGCAATGAGAAGTCCGAGCACCACACGAAGAGTAGCCCCCACTTGCCACAATTACAGAAAAGCCCACGCACAGCAACAAAGACCCAACGCAGCCAAATAAATAAATAATTCAGTAAGCTGTTGGTAACTAACAGTGAAGATGGCTGACAGAAAACAGAAGACCATGCAATCAAAGAGGAAAAACATGATTAAAACCAGCCAATGACAGTTCCTCAAAATGTTAACACAGATTTACCATATGACCTAGCAATTCCACTCCTATGTACATACTCAGGAAAAATGAAAACATATGTTCACACAAAAACTTGTGCGTGAATGTTCACAGCAGCATTATTCATAATAGTCAAAAAGTGGGCTTCCCTGGTGGCGCGGTGGTTGAGAGTCCGCCTGCCGATGCAGGGGACACGGGTTCGTGCCCCGGTCCGGGAAGATCCCACATGCCGCGGAGCGGCTAGGCCCGTGAGCCATGGCCACTGAGCCTGCGCGTCCAGAGCCTGTGCTCCGCAACGGGAGAGGCCACAACAGTGAGAGGCCCGCGTACCGCAAAAAACAAAAACAAAAACATAATAGTCAGAAAGTGAAAGCAACCCAAATGTCCATCAGCTGATGAATGGATAAATAAAATGTAGTACAGCCATATAATGGAATCTTACTCAGCAATAAAAAGGTATGAGCTATTGATACACCACCACATGGACAAACCCTGAAAATGCTAATTGAAAGATGCCAATCACAAAAGGCCACATATTGAATGATTCCATTTATATGAAATATCCAGAACAGGCAAATCTATAGAGACACGAAGTATTGATAGTTAGTGGTTGCCTAGTGCTGGGATTGCAGGGTGGGGAATGGGGATTGACTGCTAATGGGTACGGGGGTTCTTTTTGGGGGGACAAAAATATTCTAAAATTAGATTGAGATGATGCCTGCACATACTAGAAAACACTGAATTGTATACTTTAAATGAGAAAATTGTTAATTAATTATATCTCAATAAAGCTGTCAAAAAAAAAAAGCCAAGGTCAGAATATGTATAAATCAGAGAAGATGGATTTTAAAGAAATGTCATTTAAAATAATAATAATTATTATTTCCTATTCATTAATTGTCCACTGTGTGCTGGCACTACATTAAACATATTACATATTATTTCTAGTCTTTTCAGCAGTTCTAAAAGGTAGTAATGTCATGTCAAACGTTACACAAATTTAACAAAGAAACTGAGACACAAGGAGGATAAGTAACTTGCCCAAATACATACAGCTAAACAGTATCAGAGCCAGGATTCTAAACCAGGTCTGTGGCTCCAAAGGTCTTTGACTCTATTATACTTTTTCTATCTTAAAACAAGCCAGGAACCTTGTAGCAATAGCCAAGTTCTATATCCCCTTCTGGAATTAATAGTCTGTGATACAAAGGACACTTCTTTTAGCATTTAAACTTAGACTGCTCAGAGCACCAGGTGTTCCATCTTGATCACACCGAGTGATGTTTATCACCACCGTCCTCAGCCCAGCTTTGGACCTGATTAAGGACTAGGATCTCTTCAAGCAAAACTCTGAGATAAAATTCAACAAGTTTAAAGGACAGCTCCTTAGGTATCAAATGGGGTTAAGAATCAAAAAATGGGGAGGGAATATTTATTGAGAGCTATTTTGTGCCAAATTACTGAGTTATAATCAGAGATTATATAATCTGGGGTAAATGGTTAAAAGGAAGCCTCCCCCTCCCACCTTTAGCCCCAAACCCCTCTGTTTGTTTTTTTCTGTGAATGCTAATCAGATATTCTATGAGTAACGGTGGTTTCCCTTAAAGGTTGTATAGACCTGGTGTTGATCACAAGCAAGAAGTGGCTCCTCTCTCAAATATAACCAAAGGCTGGCAAAAACAGAGAACCTCTTTTTTTTCTTGGCCTTCTCCTCTGGGTTTAGGGCAATCTGTATATGCTGTAGGCACTGCCGGGTAGAAGCGTTAATGGAAATGGCTTCTGCCACTGGAAGGCAGACATGTGTGTTGCAATTAAGAGGGGAGCCATCCCAAAAGAAGACCACCAATTAAAGAGGAGTTTTATCTTGTGAGCCAGATTATATAGAAGCATCCTAGTAACTCTCAGCTTATTTCCCTTTTGTATCTCCTAGCCTTTAGTAAAGTACTAAATGTTCCAGCCTGGTCTCAGCTGTGTACTAAAGGAGTATTAAGAGAAGACTCACCTCTGGGACAGAAAATTAAAGGAAGGCAACACTCCCTGAGGTCAACAAGGGATTCCCCCAGGGAAAGGTGAATCTTTGGGAACAAAAGTCCTTGCTGGGAGTTCCAATTATCCTACTCCATGTGCAGAATCTCCTCCTAAAGCCAACTCTGGAGGATCCTGGCTTTTACTTATTAAGATAGAAAGCAGTTTCTTCCTGCCAAAAACAACCTTACTGTAAACCCAGGTC
The DNA here is from genome assembly GCF_039906515.1 of Pseudorca crassidens. Classification (NCBI taxonomy): domain Eukaryota; kingdom Metazoa; phylum Chordata; class Mammalia; order Artiodactyla; family Delphinidae; genus Pseudorca; species Pseudorca crassidens. The sequence continues at coordinate 22,508,715 of NC_090297.1, read as the reverse complement.
TATCTGATTCCAAAATCCATACCGTTACTCACTGCTACATCACACTGCCTCCAAATACTATTAATAGAAAACTGTTCAGCAAAAGTATGGGAGAGAATCATTTAAGATAAGGAGTAGGAAGGAAGAAAGGGAGGGAGGGACGGAAAGGGAAGGAGAAGGAGAAGGGAAAGAGGGAGGGATTTCTCCAAATCAATAAAAACAACTCATGGATTGAATGTCAAAGATGGAAATATTTAAATTTAATATATGCACTTAGTTAGCATATACGAAGAGCAGTACCTGCTATATAGTTAACATTTCATATGTGTTCATCCCTTTCCTCAGAAACAAAGACAAGAGCCAAGTAGAAAAATGCTGTCTTAAGTTTTGGCTTCTGAAGTTCAAGTGTAATGATACAGATACCCAAAAATAACAAAAAGCTCTACATTTCCTTATTGAGAAAGTATTCCCCAGGTAAAAAGAACCCAGAATGGCGGTGACTATGAAGTCACACATCAGTTCTCTGTTTCAAACAAAAAAAGGAACACACTATCTCACTTCTCTAACATGTTTCAACACAGAATTATACGCAAATTCACAAATTCATTCAACTGCAAAATCATTTGCTTTTTTACTTACTCTATGACAATAAGGTATAGTATCTTTTTGTATCTGCTAAAATGTCAGGAAGAGTCAAGGCACTTCAGATTTCAGGTGGCTTATGTACAAATTCCCCTGCAAAAATACCCTCCCAACGAACAGCAGCCAAACCCCTTCCTGTTTTTCAACCTTGTATGTTTACTTTCACATCTGCCGAAAAAGATAAAAGCAACAATTGGGACATCAACCACATGATCGTGTCCTACCAACCCGGAAATGAAGCTCTGAAGCCAGAGCTGCTGTGAAACAGGTCTTTAGAATACTGACACACAGGCTTAAAAATGTTACAGTGTAAGTCTGAATCAAATCCAAAGGCAGACAAAACCATATACATTTCTATACAGCTGTATTTATTTATACATAATAATAATATAGAAACATAGATGCCCAATTTAAGTAGAAAAAAGGTATGGGTCAAGATATAAAAATTCTTCTCCTTAACCAAAGATTATTTGTCCCCATTTTCACGAGGTCATATTTTATCATAGGTAAAAGGGAACTAACATTTGCTGATTATCTGTAGATGGTGGGCACACTGCAAGGTTTGTTTTTGCTTGTTATTACTATGTATTCTGTGTAATGTGGGTATCATCCTGATTTTATAGAAAACTGAGGCATAGAAAAGTACTTTCACAAGATCACAATCATTAAGAAATCATTATCTCTGGCAGAAGGCCTGCATCTCTCCTTCCTAACATGTTCATGGTTCTACTAAGTAAAGGTGTAGCAGTAAAGAATTCGGCTTTGAGGCCAATTTTCACTTGCTAGTTGTACAACTTTGGACAAGTTACTTAATTTTTAACCTGCTATTTAAAATGTAAAATGGGATGACTCACACCTACTTCATAGGGTTGTGGTGAGGCTTAAATGTAAAAATAATGGCTAACATTTATCTGGTGTCAGACACTGTTCTAAATACCTTGCATATATTAACTCATTTTTCATTATAGCAACCTTAAAAGCTAAGTATTTTTTATCATCCACATGTTACACAATGAGTAAATTGAGGTACAGAAGTAATTTGCCCAAGGTCACCACCAACCAAAGAGTGACATAACGAGAATTTAAAACTAGGCATTCTAGCCCTGGAGCTCACACTCTTCAACACCTATGTCATCCCTACAAAGCACACAGCCCAGACTGTGGCTCATAATAAGTCATCAATAAACAGTAGCATTACTATTTTACCAGGTATATAATACCACCCAGTAAATTGTGGCTGAAATGTGTTAAACCAAGTAGAAGAGCCAGAATTTTAACCCAGGTCATACTCTGTGCTCTTCCTATAACTATATGCCCTTCCAACACAGCGCCTCTATTCCTAAGTTTTTGGTGCATGCCCGGTGATTTCTAATACTAGATCACTAAACTTCCTTAGGACAGGGGTCATGTCTTCTACATTTTTGTGACCACATATACGCACAAGGTCCTGCTCATTGTGGATAATCAATTAGTATGTATTAATTAAATGATCATGCCATACCTCTGCTAAAATCCTCTCAAGAATTCCCATCTCAGAAAAAAAAAGCAAAGTCTGTAGCATAGCCAACAAGGCACCACGTGAACTGCTCCTCCCGCCTATAACCTCTCTGAACTCAACTCCTAACATTTCCCCGTAGATCTTCTTGACCCTGCAATGCTGGCTTACTCAATGTTTCTCAAACACACCAAACACGCTTAACCTTTGCACATGTTGTTCCGCCTGGAATGCTCTTCTCCAGATACCATTCAGGACTCTGCTCAAAAGTCACCTTACCAGAGAGATTGTTTCTGACCACCCTACAGAAAATATCCACCCCACTTCCCTCACTCTTTGTCCCCTTATCCTGCTTTCCCTGATCCTCACTAAAATCTTATATATTTTATCCCTGATTTGTATACTTTATTATTTGTCCTCTCCCACTAAAATGTAAACTCCACAAGAACAGACATTTCTAATCTACTTTTTTCACTGTTATGTCCCAAAGCACTTAGGACAGGACCTGGTGAATAGTAGATGATCAATAAATATTTATTAAATTAATAAATGGTAGGTGTATTAGTTGTCTATTGTCATACAACAAATTACCTCCAAAACTTGGTGGCTTAAAACAACAAACATTTATGATCTCAGTTTCTGTGGGTCAAGAATTCAAGCATGGCTTAGCTCGGTGCCTTAGCTCAAGGTCTCTCATGAAGTTGCAGTCAAGCTGTCAACCAAGTTTACACTCCTCTCAAAGCTCAACTCTGCCTGAAGAATCTGCTTCCAAGCTCACTTTCATAGTAGTTACTAACAGACTTGGTTTCTCACCACGTGGGCCTCTCCATAGACTGCCTGAATGTTCCTAGGTTATAGCAGCTGGTTATCCAAGTGACAGGAAGAGGGCCAGAGAGTACCCAAGATGAGAGTGCCCAAGACAGAAACCACAGCCTTTTGTAACCCAATCTTGGAAGTGACATCCCACCACTTGTGCTGTATTCTATTCATTAGAAGTTAAGTCACTGGTGGACCTCCCTGGTGGCACAGTGGTTAAGAATCCGCCTGCCAATGCAGGGGACACGGGTTCAAATCCCTGGTCCGGGAAGATCCCACATGCCGCGGAGCAACTAGGCCCATGCACCACAACTACTGAGCCTGAGCTCTAGAGCCCGCGAGCCACAACTACTGAGCCCACGTGCCACAACTACTGAAGCCCGCGAGCCTAGAGCCCGTGCTCCGCAACAAGAGAAGTCACCGCAGTGAGAAGCCTGCGCACCACAACGAAGAGTAACCCCCACTCGCCGCAACTAGAGAAAGCCTGCGCGTGGCAACGAAGACCCAAGGCAGCCAAAAATAAATAAATTTATTAAAAAAAAAAAAAGAAGTCACTGGGTCCAGGGCACACTCAAAGGGAAGGGATTACACAAAGGCATGAAAACCATGAGGCAGGAATCACTGGAGCCATCTTAAAGGCTGCCTACCACAGTACACATAATAAAAATCTAAAAACAAAACAAAAACACGATGCCCTTTGGAAACCTGATATATTCTTTAAGATATTTATTTAAATATGATGCTCTGATCATTATGCAATCATTCACCCCAATGCTAGTCTTTTCAATCTTATGAAACACCAAAGGGAGTACATTAACTATTAAACATTTCCTGCGAACCAGTGTTCACTAACAGTCATATTAGAGATAATACAACTAGCAAAGAGAAGTCAACAAAAATAGCATCTGAAGAAAAGAAATTATTGGATGCATCTTTCTGAGTAGATGACATCGATCTTTTTAAAATATAGACTGGATATTCGTTGTTATTATGTAAATATTGTTAATTTTCTTATGTATGATAATGGTATTGTGACTAACGTAGAATAATCTTTATTCTTAGGAGATACTGAAGTATTTTAGGAGTAGTTTGTCATGATATCTGCAACTTACTTTCCAAGAAAATATGATACACACACACAGAGGCAATCAGAAGCAGTCAGAATTATAACCAGGCTTTAATCTTAATTATCCTGGAATTCACATTCTCACTACAATTCTACATGTCTATGTCACATATCTAGCTACTGTACTAAGCAATATCTGTTTGGGAGGATGGGGAGGACAATGAAAGACACGATATTGACCCTCTGCCCTCCAGAAGCTGACAACCTTATTGGGAAACACCAGTGTCATGTGCAATATAAAGCAACACGTGACAAATTTGGTATGAAACAAATAAATGCTGCAAGAGTTCAGATGAGGATTCCAATAAACCTTCAGAGAATAAAATATCTCTGAAACATCTTTCTTCCAACAGTTCTCTTATTCTTGGCATCCTTTCCCTTAACTATTTCTCCTTTACTTTATCTACTTGGCAACAACTGACTGATTATTTCCTACTAACAAAATTATCTGGAAACAATCTAAACATAAAGCACATGTTTTGCCTATTTGGAACACAGGATATGATTTTTTAAATAAAATACTATTCACATTTTCACTGGAAAAAAAAACCCACTAAATATATACTATGTGGGTTTTCTTGCCTTCAAAATCAATTGTGTTATTTCAAGTGTTGAGGATGCCAGAAAGCTTGAAGATTTAAAAATAACCTCACAAAGAGCTCATTTCCAACACCAGATGGAAAGAAATTACTCTAAAGACACATGTGTGGGAGGACATATATACAACATCATATGACACCACGCAAACGGCTTATATAATTATATAATACCATCAAGATTCGCAGAACATTGCAGGTAGTAAGTTAGCAACAGTGTCGATTTTCTGAATCATTAAAAATGATAAAAGAGGAAGAAAGTGCAAGTGGGTGGCAGCAGTAAAAAAAAGAGCCTTCACTTTAAACTGTCTTCCATGTGTCCCTACTGCATGATGAAATGGCTGGCAGGTAAAATTTGAGGGCTTAAATCCTTGAAGCTCTTGACAGGTCTGCCTGTGTCCATATGGTCAAAACCAGTAGTGTAAATGAATTTCAAAAATCTGTACCAAGTGTATTATCAAGGTGAAACACTTTTCACTTGAATATATGTAGAATTTCAAACTGGTTAATTGAAATACATGCCTGGGCTTCCCTGGTGGCACAGTGGTTGGGAGTCCGCCTGCCAAGGTAGGGGACACGTGTTTGATCCCTGGTCCGGGAAGATCCCACATGCCACGGAGTAAATAAGCCCGTGTGCCACAACAGCTGAGCCTGCACTCTGGAGCCCACGAGCCACAACTGCTGAGCCCGCACGCCACAGCTGCTGGGGCCCGCGTGCCTAGAGCCTGTGGTCCGCAATAAGAGAGGCCGCGGCGGTGAGAGGTCCACGCATCGCAACAAAGAGTAGCTCCCACTCGCCACAAGTAGGGAGGGCCCGCGTGCAGCGACGAAAGCCCGGCGCAGCCAAAAATAAATAAATTAAATAAATAAATTTGAAAAAAATAAAAAAATTTTTTAAAGAAGTCTTTAAAAAAAAAAAATGCTTGACATATAAATTAAAATAGCATTTCTTTATAAGATGATGTACTCAAAGACATACTGTTAAGATCCCATTGTGTTAAAATGATTCTAATAGGGTTACTGAATTTATGCAAGCATTAACTAATAGTTAAATAGCAGTCACAACTGAACCTTGGCATACTACTACATATTCATAAATTACCAAAAGTATACATTTCTGTTACACTTGTTGTGGGTCACAGGCTGAAACTTAACCCATTCAAAATAATCCCATGCTTTAATGTTGTTAAATCACAGAGTTGCTCACTCAGTAACGTTATAATGGTTTAATGCTATCAAAATATAATATTAAAGTGTCTAAGTGAATATTAACATAGAAAGTAACTAAACCTCAGTCTATGTTGGGTCCAGTATTACAATTCAGCCATATAAAGGGCCTACCAAAAAGTTTATCTGGATTTTTACAGAGGATGGTAGACACAAGGAGCAGGCAGATCACATTTATAAATCACAATTAACTACAGGAGTATATATTATACCCTATTTTATTTTATCTTATTATTTCCACCTATTTCCAAAAAGAAACTGATGTATTCCTGTCCCTATTAATAGATAGTATTATTAGATAATACAGTTGACCCCCAAAAAATAAATAAATATTAGGAAAAAAAATAAAATCTTCATGGAGGGAAAGGATGATTAGGAGAAAATGTCTCAAAAAGTCTTCTGGGGACTTCCCTGGCAGTCCATTGGTGAGGACTCCAGGCTTCCACCGCACAGTTGACCCTTGAATAACAGGGGTTTGAACTGCGCAGGTTCACCTATACACAGATTTTTTTCAATAGTAAACACTACCGTACTACACCATCCAAGGTTGGTTGAATCCTCAGAGGCAGAACCACATACATGGAAGAACCACATATATGAAGGGCCAACTAAAAGTTACACAAGTTCAACTGCACGGAAGGTCAGCACCCCTAACCCCTGCATTAAGGGTTAACTATAATCTAGAATTAGCCCATGCACCTAGAGCCCGTGCTCTGCAATAAAAGAAGCCACCGCAATGAGAAGCCCGTGCACCACAACGAAGAGTAGCCCCCGCTTGCTGCAACTAGAGAAGGCCTGCGCGCAGCAACGAAGACCCAATGCAGCCAAAAGATAAATTACTTAAATAAATTTATTTTAAAAATAAATAAATAAATACTAATCTAAGCCAGTGTGTACACCAGAGTATTTGTTACACCACATTTTACTGAGCACACCATGAACCCACTCGTAAAAAGGACACAAAGTAAGCTACCAGTGGCATACCAACAAACTTAAATAAACAACAAAAACTGACATATATATTTGGAATCTGGCTCTTTTCTAACTAAAAGCTATTACAAATGCAATGAATCAACTACCTTCCAATAATTCTAGATACTCTGCATAAATAAGACCTGTAACTGATCAATTCAGAGGCCTCTCTTAATAGTTTTTAAAAGTTTAATCTTTGGGGCCTTTATTCACAGAAAAAAAGCAAAGTTGTTCATAAGAAAAAAGATGTTAGAATTATTGTTGTTTAGCTCACAAATAAAATAAGGTGATTCTATGCTCAAGCAGTTGGGGAAAAAATAAGTCCTTTAGAGGTAGCAATGAATCTGCATTTGAATATACATGTGACCAATCACGAATTTGATGAGACTCTTGGAAAAGTACACTGGCAGCACCTGCACTGACCTGCTTCTTAGATAACAAGGAAACAGACTGATCTAAATATACACTCCTATTGATTTCAGAACCACATTTAGCCCCTGATAGCCACTGATATTCTAAAGTTATAAAATCAGATCACCAATATTAAATTAGATTTGGACATTCAGAAAACAGTATAAGCAAGCCCTATAACTCACATCACAAATCACACACTGCACATTTTAAATCACAATCTACTGATAAGCATACCAAAGTACCTGCAGAGAATTCAAGAATCCTGTGACTTTTAGGCAACGCTTCTGACAAGCTTAACTCTGAAGCCTTCTTAGGAGCAGGAGGAAGGAAACCAAATAGCCCTGTAAGCACACTATCTCCCATGAAATGAATCTGTTTAAAATTAAGACCATAAACTAAGGCATAAAATGGAAGGCTGGCTTTGTAGTTTCCAAAAATTTTAAACTCAAGCTGCATACAAGAAAACATCACACTGGTGAATTTTAAATGTGAGGCACAAACCTGACAAAAGAGAATAACAGGGCTTCCCTGGTGGCGCAGTGGTTGAGAGTCCGCCTGCCGATGCAGGGGACACGGGTTCGTGCCCCGGTCCGGGAAGATCCCACATGCCGCGGAGCGGCTAGGCCCGTGAGCCATGGCCGCTGAGCCTGCGCGTCCGGAGCCTGTGCTCCGCAACGGGAGAGGCCGCAACAGTGAGAGGCCCGCGTACCGCAAAAAAAAAAAAGAGAGAGAGAGAATAACAGGAAAAATACATAGGTTATATCTCAACAAAATGACACACCATTTTTTTTCAGAGGAGACAGAAATACTTTAAAATCATTTGTTAATTTAGATATTAGCTTAGAAATGTTTCTTAAGAGAAAAAGAAAGGATACAAGTACTTTTAAAATGAAAAGAGAAAGATTTGTGTACTATTCTCTTACTATTACATAAAGTATCACATCACGTTATTTTATATATTATATTGAGGATGAGCCTACTTTAAAACATAGGCTTGGGGGTTCCCTGGTGGTCCAGTAGTTAAGCCACTGAGCTTCCAATGCAGGGGTCACTGGTTCAATCCCTGGTCAGGGAACTAAGATCCCACATGCCTTGAGGCGCGGCCAAAAAATAAAATTAAATAAAACATAGGCTTGTTTACCATATCTAATACTTGGATACAATAAATATGATTTGAGTGTTTAACCAACATTAAGGACACGCTGACCCTTAGACCACCAAGAAAGAGATGTAGAAAGCAAGCAGAAATCCACCTAAAATGTAAAACTTTCTTCTATTAGTTTAGTCTATTTGTTGACAGCCAGAGTTTCCAAGTGTTAAACCTGTCAACTGGTAGAGTTCTTAGCTCTGAGGAGAATGGAAGCCTAAGCGGTTTTCTTAATCTACCATCAGCCATCATCTACCACTAAGGGCTACACACATTGATGGGGCACTTAGGACCTAAATCCTTTTAACAAACACCAGTTAAAATTCAACTGGCTGGGGCTTCCCTGGTGGCGCAGTGGTTGAGAGTCCACCTGCCGATGCAGGGGACACGGGTTCGTGCCCGGGTCCGGGAAGATCCCACATGCCGCGGAGCGGCTGGGCCCGTGAGCCGTGGCCGCTGAGCCTGCGCGTCCAGAGCCTGTGCTCCGCAACGGGAGAGGCCACAACAGTGAGAGGCCCGCGTACCGCAAAATCAAAAAAATTCAACTGGCTGGCCATATTAATGAAGCTCAAAGAAAACTCAGAACAAAACAAAAAATTCCATCAAGTTCCTTTCACATAGGGAAATTTTCCCCACACTTCAAATTACTAATATGGGACATTTTTAAGAGAACTCAAAACTATCAGAAGGAATATATATGACAAGTGTAGATGGAACCTCATGGCCAAAGGTACAGAGATAGGAAAGCATGGGTTATTACTGAGCAGTTCTTTTTGGTTGGAAAATACAAGTAATAAAGAGAATAAAGGTAGAAAGGTAGATTGGGACCACATTGTGCAAGGACTTACCTAAAAGATATTTGGTTATAAAACACTGGTATAAATGTTGGAAGAATTTCAGTGAGGCCTAAAGATCAAAATCATTTATTTGTAAGCCTGAATTCAATTATACAAGGAAAAAAGTGTAGTTTTGTTACTAGAAGAAAGAGGAATCAGAAGGTTAGCATGCTGCTGCAGGTAAGTTCACTTTTAATAGTGGCAAAGATATACCGCACTTCGGTTTCCCCAGGGATACGAATAACACCTATCTTTACCTTAATTATAACCTTCCTGTAGAAGGCAGTCTGAATTAGCACCTTGATACCAAGGCGATCTGATGTTCAGGCATTATATCAACTTTTTTTAATCTGTCATTTATTGAGTGCTTACTGTGTCACATATTCTGCTATGTACTCCATATGGATTATATTAATAACACCCCAAGAAACTACTTTATAAAACCAAAATTGGTCGGCTGGCAAAGAACTTATTGTTTCCAACTTACAGAAAAGGAAAATGAAGAGTACATCAAGTTTCCACAAAAAGTAAGAGTTAATGCTACACAAAATTGAGATGATAAGAATTATATAAAGATATTTATAATATATATAGCATGTATATAAATATATTTGATTTAAACGGTAAAAAATACTGCCGAGACTGAGATATAGAAAACAATAATGAGCAACAGCACTGGGTACAGTATATATCCTCCAGAGAGTATAAATTCACTATAATAATATCCAAGACAGAGACATAACCATTTCTTGCAACCTTCCCTAAAAACAGAAAGAACAGAATAGCAGCTGTGAAATCACCCAGACTACTAAAAAAAGCTCGGCATCTCTTTAAAAAAAAAACTAACTCCTAATCAGCAATACATGCCAAAAAACGACAAGTCTCCACAGACTAGGCATTTATGGTTGGGTACAGTTTGAGAAACAACAGGATGACAGTCGCTATCATGTGGCCAGAAACCTATCCGTCAGCAATTTGTTTCACGTGAGATCACTTTCTCTCTCAAGAGAATGCCCGTTTCTGGGAAGAAAAAACCTCTTTTGGCAAACCCCCACCAGGACTAACAGCCTGGGGATGCATCTCGGAGGGCGAGTCTAGATCCAGCCTCTCCACAGGTAAAGGCAGCCCAGCAAGCAGGAGGAAATACGTCCAAGCCGACAGATGCGCGAACTGAAAAAGGAGGTCACGACGCTGAGAGAATCGATTTAACCCTTTGGTCCCTGGGACCCGGGAAGACTCAGCGGGAGAGCATAGAGCCCTCGGGTTTGGGGAATTTTTCTTAATGATGTGGGTGTCTATGGCGGGAAGGCCTTAAAGTCCTTGCAGGGCTCCCTCCACCCCTCACATTGTGCCTGACTTCTCCAGACCGCCCAGCTACCTCTTCACCGAGAAACCTCTCTGCGGCTGCACCCCACACCTTCGCCGCCCGAAACCTGCAACTCGCCCCCATCTGGTTTCCTTCCAGGGCTCCTGCCCACTGTACAATGACTGACAGACCAGACGGTACCGATTTCCCCTCGTCAAAAATGCACCCTGAGCCTAACTTTTAAACGCTCCCCCAGCGCCACCCCCGCCTCTTTCCCCTCAGGCCGGCCGCGTCCCCGGCTCCAGCCCCTCGGCCACCGGCGTGCCGAGGGCGTGCGGAGGCCGTGGAGCGCGCGCCCCCGGCCCGGGCCTGCGGGGGGCTGGAGACAAAGAGGCTTCGGCGCCGCCACGGCCTCCAGGACCGTCCCCTCGGGGACAGCTCCGAGCCCCCCACCCCAGCTCCGCTCGCGCGCCGCCGCCACCTAGCCTCACCGCTGGCTCCGGGGCCCGGGCTCCCGTGCCCGCCTCTGCAGCCGCCAGACGAACAATGGCAGAAGGAGGCGCCGGCGTCCGAGGCTCGGCCCTCTGCGGCTCGCTGGCCCGCGGGCTGCTGGCGGGCGGACTGACTGACTGACTGACTAACCCACCGGCGGAGGGAGGGAGCGAGCGAGTGAGGGAGCGAGCAGGCGGCCCCGGCGCGCGCCCTCCCGCCTTCACTCAGCAAAGCGAGGCCCGCCCGGCCCTTAGCCAGCCCGCCCCGCGCGCCCTCCCCCTCTATTCGCCACAACATTGTAGTAAATTTCTATTGGGTGGCGCCGCAGGGAAGTAGTGGGCCGGGCCCGCGGCCCGCCAGCCCATTGGCTGAGGCCAAGTTCTGGCTCCTCTCATTTCCCCCCCTCCCCTAGGCCGGTAAGTAGCAGGGAGGGGAAGGAAAAAGAGGGGAAAAGGCTAGGGGGCTGGCCGCGTGTGCGCAGGCGCAGGTCGAACCCGCTCTAGAGTCCGTGCTTTCCCGACCCCTGAGGTACCCACGTGGGGAACGTAGCCAGTGCCCTGGACGAAGGTGACGCCCTTTCCCACCCCACCCACCCCAAGGAGGGCCAGGTAAGGGTCTGAGATTTGGAAGTTGCTCCCAAGCTACCCACGCTGACTGTCCCCCAAATGGACCTAGTGACCTTGGGTAAGTCATTCAGCTTCTCTGGGCCTCAGTTTCCCCATCTACTAACTTGACGTCTCTAGGCGCCATTCCAACACTGACATTCGATGAGACTTCACCTCTCCGGGCAGCTGTGTAAGGCCTGAAATGGATGCTGAGTGTTGTGGCCACGCCAAGATTTCAGCTGTCTTCTGCATTTACGGGTCTCCTAATTCTGCCCTGGCTGCCTCAAAATCATGAAAACTTAGCTTCGGAAGTCTGGTCTCCAGCTGAACTTAGGGTTGCTCTGACAATTGCCTGATGTGCTGTTATTTCCTTTCATTAGTTTCAGAGGCCCCTTGGACCTTCACACTCCCTGCCAGGCTGGTGTCTGAACAGGCGAGCAGAAAGAAGGCTCTGTTTTAAGCATGGTCCCTATAAGGTAAGATAATTCTGGTATTCCCATTTTCCAGATGAAGAAACCCAAGCAGAGAGGCTTAGACCTGCCACGATAAGAAGCCAGGCAATCTGACATCGGAGCCTGTATATGACAGCTAGACCATCTCCTCGTATCTAATCACAGCCCCCTCACAACTCAGCTCAGCCTCTAGAAACAGACTACCTGAGTTCAATTCTGTCTCCCTAATTGTTTGCCCTACTCTGTGCTTGTTTCCGACCCATAAAAGGGGATAATAACAATTCCTACCTCATAAGAGTTATTGTAAAAATTAAATGAGTTAAAATAGGTAAAGGGCTGGGACTTCCCTGGTGGCGCAGTGGTTAAGAATCTGCCTGGGGCTTCCCTGGTGGCACAGTGGTTGAGAGTCCGCCTGCTGATGCAGGGGACACGGGTTCGTGCCCCGGTCCGGGAAGATCCCACATGCCACGGAGCGGCTGGGCCCGTGAGCCATGGCCACTGAACCTGCGCGTCCAGAGCCTGTGCTCCGCAACGGGAGAGGCCACAACAGTGAGAGGCCCGCATACCGCAAAAAAAAGAATCTGCCTGGCAATGCAGGGGACACGGGTTCGAGCCCTGGTCCAGGAAGATTCCCACATGCCGTGGAGCAACTAAGCCCGTGTGCCACAACTACTGAGCCTGCTCTCTAGAGCCCATGAGCCACAACTACTGAGCCCATGAGCCACAACTACTGAGCCCATGAGCCACAACTACTGAAGCCTGCATACCTAGAGCCCGTGCTCCGCAACAAGAGAAGCCACCGCAATGAGAAACCCGCACACCACAATGAAGAGCAGCCCCCGCGCGCCACAACTAGAGAAAAGCCCACGGCAGCAACGAAGACCCAATGCAGCCAAAAATTAATTAATTAATTAAAAATATATATATATGTAAAGGGCTTAGAACAGTGCCTAGCTCACAGTAAGATCTACCTAAGTGTTAATTACTACTGCTATCTGGAGACTAAAATATGGACTGAGAGGTGTGGGGCTCGCTGACATCATAATATATTTGGTAAGCACTCAATTGCCTGCACCGAGCTGAGCACATTACATGGTTATCTGTTTGAAACATCATAAGAGACCCTTGAGGACCGCCTGACTACCCTATCTAAGACAGCCTCCACTTACACACCCTTGCCCTGCTTTAATTTTGTTTCATGGCACTTCTACCTGACTTTCTACTACATATTTACTTATTTGTCCCTCTCAATAAATTGCTGCAGTTTAGACTCACTAGACTGCAAGCTCCAGGAGGGCAGGGACTTTGTCCTCTTGCTCATCTCCCAAAACAGTGCACACTCAATAAGTATTTGCTGAACGAGTGAATGAGTTATCCCCATGTTATATATAAGGAAGCTGAGGCTTAGTTAGGTCAGGTGACTTGGCCCAGGTCATTCTGTGTACTAGGGGTGAAGCATCTGTTCTTGAATATTCTGGTCCCCTGCCTCAGGTCCTCAGGTTCGGGAGCTCTAGCTCTACCACCTCTGTGCCTCAGAGGCTTCCTTCACCTATCAGACCTGGAAATCTGGTGCCATGAAGGATAAATCCTGAAGATCAATCACAAGACAGCTCCCCACTACCATCTCTGTGTTATCCAGCAAATACAGGTTCATGAAAACCAAGATTCTCTATGCCATGAAGTGCTAGGCAGTGACACACTGTACTTAAAGAGGCTTCATTGGAGTGTGTTGTATTTAATAATCATCACCCTGAAAAAAAAAGTGGGGATCTTAGGCTAGCAGAAAACAGCCAGACATAAGGCAGATGTAAACCACTCAAATGCAGAGTGCCGTGCAACACCGCACCAGAACTGTTGACACAGGCTTTAGAATCTTAAAGGTTTCAAATCCAGTCCTGGCTTTTCATTCTTAGCCTGGAGATGAAAGGGCTTTGTAAACTGTAAAGTACTCTCCACACATGAGGGACTTTTGTTATTAGTTAGGCACACACCATCACCTGTTAGGCTAAGTGCCAGATGCTTGAGTGTAGCAGGGCCCAACACATAGTAGGGGGTGAGAGGAAAAGTAATGCCCAACCCAAAGGCAGAGAAACTACCCTTACTCCTGTGCCCATCTGCCCTCTCAGAAGAGGCCTCTACAAACCAGACATCCGGTCCCAGCTCACCCTGCAGAGACTGCCATTGAGTACAGGGTAAAGGTCCCAAGCACCTTCTCTGAAGCTAATTTCCTAGGAAGAAACTCAGCTCCCTCCCTGCCTGCTGCTCCATGCTCACATCAGGGTGAGGGCTGTGCCATGCATGCTCCAAGCCCCAGGATGGGGTCTCTAGGGGCCATCTCTATCCCGCCTGCCAGCTGAGCCCACCTCTGCCTCCCCCACCACCCCTCCTTTTCCTTCCTAGGGAATACAGGCCCTGCAAGCTGCCTCTCAGACCCTGGAGCGGTCAAGGGCACTAAGGGAAAAAAAGAAAAAAGACAACATGAAAGGGTCCTAATCCTTCCCCATTGCAAACTGAGCTCCAGCAAAAAGCAAACACCAGCTGCACAGAAGAGGGTGAAATTAGATGGTGAAATTAGGTGGTGACCAGGGGGGAAGGCCAGGGAGAGTAGATGGGGCCTCCAATGACCTGGAAAAGATGAGATTGGAAGAAAGCGGGGGTGGGGTGGGGGAACAGTTGGAGTCTGAACCATTCCCAAATCTGGGACGTGGGCAGATTAGGGACACAGCTGGCCTGAAGCCCCAGTGGTAGGACTCATGGAAAACATTTGTCGGTTGTGGGGAGTGGCAAGAGATGAAGAGGGCTTTGAAAACCTGGGCCCAACAGCAGTGTTCTGAACAGTCACTACTGAATAAAAACCAATCCTGGTACCAAAAGTACATGAAGAGTAGAGCTTTCCAGGCTTCCCTGGTGGTGCAGTGGTTGAGAGTCCACCTGCCGATGCAGGGGACACGGGTTCATGCCCTGGTCCGGGAGGATCCCACATGCTGCAGAGCAGCTAGGTTCGTGAGCCATGGCCGCTGGGCCTGCGCGTCCAGAGCCTGTGCTCCGCAACGGGAGAGGCCACAACAGTGAGAGGCCCGCGTACGGCAAAAAAAAAGGGGTAGAGCTTTCTGTCCGGCCCATGGTAATAAAATTGCAGTCATTTTAGACCTTTTAAACACAAATGATAAATCAAACAAGCTATAACAAGGTGGAAAAATTGCTGTTATACAGTGGTATACCTTTCTAGGGGATTATTTTCAGTAGTAGTGCTTGCATTATTCACAGAAAATATAGTTAAGAAAAAAAATTTTAATCAGCATAAAGCCATCAATCAGAAATAACTACCATCAACATTTTGGTGGGAGATTTCCCTTCTAGTACCTCTCCTAACAGATATACTTTTTTTTTTCTTTTTTTTTTTTGCGGTATGCGGGCCTCTCGCTGTTGTGGCCTATCCCATTGTGGAGCACAGGCTCCAGACGCGCAGGCTCAGCGGCCATGGCTCACGGGCCCAGCCGCTCAACGGCATGTGGGATCTTCCCGGACCAGGGCACAAACCCATGTCCCCTGCATCGGCAGGCGGACTCTCAACCACTGCGCCACCAGGGAAGCCCCCAGATGTACATTTTTGTTTATATATATTAAGTCATATGAAATTGCTGATTTTATAGGTTAAAATGGTCAAGTATCAGCAATTGCATATGGTTCAGCCTAATGCTTTTTTAAATTTTAGATCATATTGTTTCAGAACCAACTTTTTTCTCCTAACAATATATTATGACACCCACAGTGCCCTCAAGTGGATGTACCATAATTTAATTAAACCTAAATGTTATTAGACATTTAGGTTATTTCCCATTTTTCTCTCTTTTTATTTCTTTTTTCTTTTTCTTTCCCTTTTTTCCCCCATTTTTCTCTCTTATATACTTGACAAATATCTTTTTATCTAAATCATACCCATGATTATTTTTTAGAACACACTGACTGCAGCATATATTTTTTAATTATAACCTACACAGCTGCCTGTGCTGGTCATTTTTTGAGATAAAAGCAAAAGAAATCAGCAAATGCAATGAAAGACAATACCATGAATGAATACTCTTTCACATTTGAAAACACAAGAGCATGTTTTGACGTCTTTGATAGAATGCACTTTGCTTACAAAAATTGCATTAAGCTCTGTTTTAAAGAGTTCCCTGTGCACAGTAAAAGCAAAAACAGCTAAGTATGATTAAAATCCATATATTGGCATTGGCAAGTTACATCCTTTCTGCTGTGAAGACACTCCAAGAAACAAGGGACAGAAGGGAAGGAAGTCAAAATTGTAAAATAGGACCCAGTGGACCGTTTAGTAAGGTATTCCTTTAGGCCTCTAGATTCACAAAATGTTAGAACTGGATAGGCCCTTAGAGATCATCAAGCCCAAGCTGATTTTAAACATATTGGGAAATGGGCCCAGAAACTGGAAGAGACTTGCCTGAGGTCACATAGCACAGGGGCGGCAGAGCCCAAACTTGAACCCAAGTTTTCTGACCCCTACTCCAGATTCTGTTCACTGCCTTCTTCTAAGTGCAGCTACATTTCTCGTCCAAAGCTGGAGGCCAAGCTAAATTGTACAGCCACATAACCTAGGACTGTCTGAGCCGGAAGGGACCTTAGAGATAATTTATTATTAAAAATAATGACCAGGCTTCCCTGGTGGCGCAGTGGTTGAGAGTCCGCCTGCCGATGCAGTGGACGCGGGTTCGTGTCCCGGTCCACGTGGATCCCGCATGCCGCGGAGCGGCTGGGCCCATGAGCCATCGCCGCTGGGCCTACGCATCCAGAGCCTGTGCTCCACAACGGGAGAGGCCACAACGGTGAGAGGCCCACGTACCACAAAAAAATTAAAAATTTAAAAAAAATAATGACCACTACATTTATTAGATATTTACTATGTGCCAGTCACGTACTTTATATGCATTAATGCACTTAGCTGCATAGCAACCCTGCAAAGTGTTATTAGCCTCAATTGCAGTTGAAGAAACTACAGTCTAGAGACATTAGGTGATTTGCCCAATGTCACACAGTTTAAACGAAGTCCATCTGCTACCACTGTCCTCTGCTCCACACTGCTTTCATATCACTCTCAGGAAAGCACTTTGGAAATGAGATGAAGGAGCAACATCAACATCTGTCCCAAGACCCCAGGGAAAGGCTGTTGTGGCTGCTTCTGATTGGAGCCCTGGGCCATTCAAGGAGGGACCCAAGAATCTGACCTCCCATGACCCTCCCCAACCCCCTTCTCTCACCCGCTGGGGTATGCCTAATGTCCCTGATCCAGCCAAGCCTCCAGCTCACTCAAGCTTAACCCACTAATTCTCTATCCCCCAGGCAGGCAACCCTCTAGGCCCAGAGGGTTTCCCAAGAAACATGGGAACAGGCTCAGTGCCACCAGCTAGCTGAGCCCCTTCTAAACCTGCTAAAGTCAGCCTGGCCCAGCCCTCCCCTGGGAGAGGGCAGAGGAGGAGCTATGGGGAAGCAGGAGGAGACTGGGCACCCAGAAATGGCCAGGTTTGACTTGCCCTAAGATCCTCCAAAGCTGCTGTGGCAGGACAGTTCCTGAGCTGTCTAGCATTTAGCTAGTCTCCATTTCTAAGCCTTCCAGTGACTGGGAGTTTTTCCACGGGGAAAAAAGAGAGAAATGACTACAAATAAGTCCAGCCTCAGCTCTGCAATAAGTTCACTGTGTGACTGTGGGCAAGTCACTTACCCTCTCTCTTAGCTCGGTCTGCCTTAACAAAATGCCATAGACTGGGTGGCTTAAGCAACAGAAACTTATATTCTCACAGTTCTGGAGGCTGGAAGTCCAAGATCAGGGTGACACCCTGGTCAGATTCTGGTAAGAGCTCTCTTCCTGGCTTGCAGACAGCCACCTCTTCTCATGTCCTCACATGGCAAAGAGAGGGGGAGCTCGCTGGTATCCCTTCTCATAAGGACATTAATCCCATCATGAGGGCCCCTCCCTCGTGACCTCATCTAATCCTGATCACCTCCCAAAGGCCCCATCTCCAAATACCATCACATTGGGATTAAGGCTTCAATGTGAATTTTGGGCAGGACGCAAATTTTCATCCATTACACCCTCTCTGGGCTCCCATTTCCACACCAATCAAATAGAGGTACCCACCCAGGATATCACCCAGGGTAGCAAGAAGGATCAATTATGTGGGAGGTGCAAAGGGTTCTTCAGATTACAAGCCCACACCTGTGCTAAGTATGATTTTTATTGTTTATTTTTATTCTGCTATCAACCAAGCAGAAAAAGATCCTCAATCCCAAGGCAAAAGACTCCCTGGAACTGAGGACATGCTGGTCCCCCCTTTCTTCATCCAGCAGACATTACTGAGCACCTCCTGTGCGTAGGCACTGGGT
This sequence comes from Pseudorca crassidens, assembly GCF_039906515.1. Lineage (NCBI taxonomy): Eukaryota > Metazoa > Chordata > Mammalia > Artiodactyla > Delphinidae > Pseudorca > Pseudorca crassidens. Next base: position 22,490,214 of record NC_090297.1, on the reverse strand, counting down.
ATCACAGGATGAAAGAGATGAGGCCAGTAGCACCAAGAACAAACACCCTCATCATCGTCCCATATTTGGGTGATGGCAAGAAGAGATAAAAGGATTGGGGGCTTTAAGGTAAGCAGACCGAGGTTCAAATCAAAGCTCCACCGCTGAGATGCTATGTGAGTTCAGGCGAGTCACTACTCCTCTCTTCCTTATCTATAAAATGGGGATGACATCTGCAAGCCATTGTACCAAGTACTCTTTATGCAACACGTCACTGAACCTTTACAACAGCCCCTTGAACACGGTATGACTCTAATTCCCATCGTACAGATGAGGAAACAGAATCTCAGAGAAGTGAAAAAGTTACCCAAGATCACCCAGCTAGTAAGAGTCAGAGTTAGGATTCAAACCCACATCTGCCTGGCTTTATTGCTAGTACCGTCTTACAGTTTACAGATGGCCTGCATTCCTGTAATGGTCATTATAATAATACCAGCGTGAAGAGCACTCTCTATGTGCCTAGATCCTTTACCTGCGTTCCCTTATTTAGTTGTCACAACAACCCTATGGAGTGGGTACTATTTTAACCTCCTTCTTTAGCTTTGGGAACTGAAGTCAGAGAGGTGAAGCAATTTGCCCAATGTCACACAGCTAAGAAGGGGTATAGTGGGGAAACCAAGTGTGTCTGACTCCAGAGCCCTATCCTTGCCCACTACACTAACCTGCCTCTCTTCCCTGGTGAAGCCAAGCAGGTGTCTATCTCTTTATCTCTGTTTGACAAATGAGAAAGCTGAGGCCCAGCAAAAGGTACTGATGTGCCTATGGGGACCCAACAACTCAGCAGCTAAGCAGGGACTTGAACCCAGGCTCCTGAGTCTTAAACATAGGGTTATTTCCTCCACCCATAATACCTGAATCCTGGGCACCAGAAAATGGCCCTGTGAGCTGGACCTTTGGGAACTATACCTCCCCCAGAGGCATGGGGACCCCCCTCTAAACCAGGCTAGGCATGGAGAGCCAAGCATGTGCAGGAGAAGAAAGTCTGCAGAATACTGCCTGGGGAAGACAGCGATTGAGCTGGCATGCAGGTGCCCCTAGCTTTGGGCACCTCTGTCTTGGTCTTCCTAAGCCATGGACCCATAGCTGGGAAGGGGGTAGTTATAGAGGAAGCCACTCCAGGCCTGGGCCCCTGCTGGCTAGCACAGCTCTTTGCTGTGATTTCTGCTGAAAAACAAAAAGCTCAATCCTCTGGGCCTAAGTGCTAATTACCAATAATGACATAATAACCATGTGGGCCCAACAGCCAAAGAGTCCCAACTAGAAATTCTGCATAGCTCAGACTCAGGAACAAAAGATTTGGGCAGTCCAGCTGAAATGATGCCCTGGCAGAAAATGTCAGAAGCTAAAGGGCTTCAGGGTTGACCCAACCAAGGTATTATCTGGCAGATGGAGATGATGACCACTCATACAATTATTTATTGAGAATCTATTGTGTGTGTGTGTGTGTGTGTGTGTGTGTGTGTGTGTGTGCTCAGAATAGTGCTACACCCAGAGAGGAGAGGCTTCATTTATTCACTAATTCACTCCACAAATATTTACTGAGCACCTACTATGAACCACACACTCTTCTAGGTACAAGGGATATAACATTGAACAAGACAGACAAATATTACCATCGTCACTGAGCTTACATTCCAGTGGGGGGAGTCAAACAATGAGCAAATATTCTATAAAATATTGTATGTCAAAAAGTGATAAGTGCTGTGGAGAAAAATAAGCCAGGAGGGAGGATAGGGAGTGTTGGTGTTGTAGTGCCACAGTTAAATAGAGTAGTCAGGAAAGGCCTTACTGAGCAGGTGACATGTAAACAAAAAAAATTAAGGAGATGAGAGAACAAGTCATGAAAGGATCTGGGGGTAGAGTGTTCCAGGTCGAAGGACCAGCAAGTGCAAAGGCCCTGGGGTGGAAGTGTGGTTGGTGGATTCAAGGACTTGCTGCCTGAGATCATACCTCTAGTCATTAACAGAGCTGGGAGAGAAAAGGCATCAGACAGACTGATCACCCACTGTGTACCTAAACTCTCTTGCATCTTAGGACAATTCTGGAGGTAAGGATTATGCTCACTTTTCTCACCACTTTACAGTTGAGGGAATGAGACCCACAGAAGAGAAGTAATGATCCCACATCACACATCTAGAATAGGCAGGTCTGCTTGCCTCCAGCTTTCTCCAGCCTCCCTGCTCCTCTTCTCTATGCCCTGTCTGTGCAAATCCTAAATACGTATGTGTTGACTGAATGAATGAACAGATGAATCCTGCACATTCTCAAGCCCTGCCTTCTCCGTGAACTGCTTCCCAACTGGCCTTGGCTGATTTCTTCTTGCCTCTGCTAATCTAAGAATAACAACAAAAATTCCAGTGTGCCAGCTACGGATGGAGTACTCTACCTGAATTATCTAAGTTAGCCCTTAAGTACCTATGAGAAGGTGCTAATATTTTTCCTGTTTTGTAACTGAGAAAACTAAAGCTCACTGAGGTAAAACAACTTGCTAGAGGTCCCACGGCTGGTCAGTGATGAAACTGCGACTCAAACTGAGCTCTGTTGGCCCTTCTTTTAATCCTGTAATGTTAGGAGAAACCTCTGACATCAATCCATCCCCTTCCTTTTAGAAAACAGAAAACAGAGGCTCAGAGAGGTCAGGAAGAGCTGGGTGAGGGCCGCAGCCCTCCAGCCCCCAGTCTGGTGGTCCTTCTACTCTTCCACATATGGGGCTGTGGACCAGGTTTGCCCTTCTAGGCCTATTTCACGGCCTCTGCAAAAGTCTTAGTGTCGTCTTAGCTGCCTGAGGGCAGTTCCAGGGAACTCAGAGTCCACCTCTGTCCCCTCAGCCCTCAACTGTCTCCACAGTAAAATCAGCTGAGGCCTGGGTAACCAAGACCCTTCTGACTCTGCTTTTCAAAGTACTGGCAGCGGCATTTGATCAGAGGAGGCTGCGGAAGGGAAACTCTGTCCTCATGTGGCTCCTGGAAGAGAGACCATGCAGGCTTGGTGCCAGGAGGGCAGAGATGGGCAAGGGGCAGAGGCCAAAATCAGGCCAAGGGTGAGGATAGAGTGTTCTAGCCAACTAGGAAGGGGGAGGTGGGGGAGAGGGGGCAAAAGATGCTGAGCCTCTGGCTTTAAAACCAGTTTATTGGGTGTCATCAGTTCAATAAGAAACTGTATCAAATACTCCAGGTTCCTAGACTGGGAAGAGGTAGGGCAGAAGAAGGTTCTCAGAGGCAGCAGTTGTAACAGCAGTCACAGTTGCTACCTACCACTGAGGCCTCAGAGTGCTGAACCCTGGCCTAAGTGCTTTATCTGCATTATGGCCAATCCTCACAGGAAAATCAGCCCCATTCTACAGCAGAGGAAACTGAGGCTCAGGGAGGTGAAATGATAGCCAGCGTCAAAACCATTCACAGGATAGTGCAAAAAGGGTCCGGAGACCTAGGTTCCTGCTGCATGACCTTCTGCCATCAGCCACCTGCTCTGATCTGAGGTTCCTGCATCTGTGCCAAAAGGGACTTGGTCACCAGCCTTTGCTATAAAATCCAAGAGGCTCAGGGATCCAGTTCTGCCCAGACTGTGGGGCCTCCCACAGATACGGGACATCACTCTGCTGCTGGCTTTGGCCTCTAGCCCAGGAGGGGCCTCTAGGGTGGGGAGCTGGGGAGAGCCCTGCCCTCAAGGCTGAGAGTCCTTGGGCCTGAGGCCAAGGGGGGGCCAGGGGTAGGAGGGAGCAAGCTCGGCAGTGGGCCAGGACCCCTCTGGAGATTGGGCTTGTTTCTTAATCCTTTCCTTCCTTTGTTGGCCAGCGCTCACTGTCAGGAGAAGCAGGGGAAGCAGTGGGTGGGACCAGAGAGACCGAGGAGTCCAAAGCATGATGATTTAGGTAGAGCTGCTTTTGATGGGTGCACGTTACATTCAGACACTGTACAAGGCCATTCATGGGGATTACCTCATTGAAGCCTCCACCCTTCCCTGTGAGGAAGGCTGCTGTCCCCATTTTACTGAGGTGGAAACTGAGGTTCAGAGAGGGCAAATGACCGAAGGCCACACAACGTATAAGTGGCAGAGCCAGCAGGGAACCCAGGTTGTTAACTCCTGAGAGAGGCAGCCACTGGGTGTGACTAGAGTGGGGGTAAGAAGGGACAAGGAGGGAAGGAGGGGGGATGGGAGAGGAGGAGGGTGGAAAGGGCCCTGGCAGTCTCTATGAGGGGATCAGGCAGTTATGAAGATGCAGGAAGGAGAGAGTAGCAAGCAATCATCTCCACAGTGACCATCTCCAAAGCCCTGCGTGATCTAGGTCTGCTTCCCTGTCCATCCTCACCTCCCATCACCACCTACCTCTCCCTTTTTGCTCCAGCCATACCAAACTATGTACTTAGGACCCAAGCACATTGTGTAGGTTCAAGCCTTCACACACGCTCTTGCCTATGCCTAGAAATCTGTTCCCTCCACTGCCCACCTAGAGAGCTGTTATCCATCCTTCAAGTCCCAGCTTAGCTATCTCTTCCCCTGAGGCCTAGAGTTAGGCACCTGCTGGGCTGGGCTCGCTCTGAAGTGCTTCATGCTTCCTGAAGGGTAAGAACCCCCTCTGAGTCATCTTTGTGCCCCCAGAACCTAGTACACAGTCCATGCTCAATAGATGTATGGTGTCTATACTTGTATTTTATCACTGAACCTTTGAGGAAGGCAAAACAGGTTTTCTTGTCCTCTCTCTCAAGGCGCGGACAACAGGGCAAGAGAGGGAGTGACGTCCAGGGGCCACACAGACATTCAGTGACACTGGCAGGGCTAGAACCCAAGGCTTGTCTGCACCTCACAGCCCCTGTCCAGCCTCCACCCCAAAGAGCTCTCTTCCCTGCTAGACCTACCAGGTTCACCACAAGGGACCCCCAAGGCAGAAGTAGGGGGCATGGGCCCTAGGGAAACTGAGGCAGAAGGTGGCAAGGAGCAGACAAGTGGCTTTTACCCCCTAACCCAGCTGTGTCCCTCAGCCAGAGACCCCAGCAGGCCCCATCACCCCCAGACCTAAGACCTCACTCTCACCCCTTCCCCCTCCTGCCTGCCCACTGCAGTTTAGCTCACCCTGCTGGCTCTGCCTCCTGGACAGAGCTCACAACCCCCCGCTGCTCCCCATTCTGCGGCTCAGTCCCAGGCCCCATGCCTCAGCATCACTCACCTGGAGGGTTGCCCCTGCCCCTTCCCTCCTGTCTGTCCTCCGCACAGGTGATCCTTCCGAAATACAAGCCTGGCCACGCCATTCCCCTGCTTCACACCCAATGGTCCCCCATGGCCTCTGGGCCAAGTCCCCTAACTCCCCTGAGCCTGTCTCTCCAGCCGCATCCCCCCAAGTGCAGGTCACGGCTCAGTACCTTGGCAAAGCAGTTTTTCCACTAGGAATGCCCTTTCTCCTGGCCTTTGCCTGAGGAGATGTTCACAGTTCACACCTTAGTGCTTCAATCAAAGGTGGAGTTGGTAGTTTCTGTGTCCTCCTCCCCAACCAGACTCTGAGCTCCCAGGCAAGGAGGCAGTTGGGGGCAGAGGTGACACAGATTCACCTCTGTGCCCCATGCCCAACACAGGGCCTGGCACAGAGTGGGTATGAATGAAAGCAGATGGCTAGGAAAGGGAGGTACATTCCTACTTCCAAGAGGCCTCCTCCCTCCCTATATGCAGGTGACTTTCAGAACCTGTTAGATTGGTTACTACCTGCCTGCCCCCAGCGGGTTCCTCCCAGGCCTGGTCTCCACTGTCTCAAGAGGGATATCTTTGTAATCCCAAAATAATACTCATAATTATAACTATAATAACAATAATTACTATCATTGAGTACTCACCATGTGCCTTATGTGCATTATCTAATCCTCATAAGAACTCTTAAGAGGTAGGTAGTTTCTTTTTCTATCCCCATTTTACAGATACGCAAACTAAGTCTCTACGAGGTTAAATGTCTTGCCCAAGGTCACACAACTAGTAAGAGATAGATGCAGGATTCAAAGCCAGGTCTGTCTGACTCTCAACAACTACACTGGCAGGCCTTCTCCTGCTTTCTGTTCTCTCCTTTCTTGAAAACTCTTGGAGCACCAGGCTGGGTGGGGGTACTGTGCATGTGTGTGTGTGTGTGTGTGCGCGCGCGCACGTGCGTGTGCGTGTGTGCGCCATGTGTGTGTGTGCGCGCACGTGCACATATGTGAGTGTGTGTGTGTGTGTGTGTGTGTGTGTGTGTGTGTGTGTGTATCTATATATTCAGCAAACAGCCCAGCAGCCCCCACCAGTACTGTGCTGGGCAATGGAGATGGACAGAGAAGACCCAGACCCAGCCTCTGCCTCCTTTGGGGAAGTAAGAGGGTTTCACACTAATAATTGCGGCCTTAGGGTGAGCAGATTTGGGTCTGAGCCCCAGCTCCACCCCTAAATAACTATGTGACTCTGGGTAACTCACTTGATTTACTCTGCACCAATTCCCTCATCCCTAAAGTTGAGGCCACAATGCCTACCTCATAGAGTCACTGGGAGGACTAGATGAGATAATGTGTCTAAAATAACGTATAACAACCAGCCCAGCATATGAAAAATATCCAATAAGTGGCAATAGTACATATGATGACTAGAGAGTCTCAGGATCCCTCGGCCAAGGTGGGATGCAATTCTCCAGGGCCCTCCCTGGAGCCTCCTCAGCCAGGGCCAAATAGTAATAGTGATGATGATTCCTACTCCACCCATTTGCTCACTGAATAATCCTTCAAGGGAAGTATGCTTTATTAACCCTATTTTACAGGTGAGGTAACTGAGGACCAGAGAAGGTGGTTTACTGAACCAAGTCACACAGCAAAAAATGGCAGAGCTGGGACCTCCACTCAGCTACTTCCACACTGGGCAGAAGCCAGCCCTTATCCCTGGGCCCTGGCCAGCCTGCTGGGGAGTCTGGGGTTCCTGACTCCTAGAGTCTAGTTCCACCCAGGTGGGAAGTTAAAAGTAGGAGAAAGGAGCCAAAAAGAGAAACACTTTACTTAGTCCTCTCCCAGAATAAGCCCAGGCCTGGGAGAAAACCAACAGCTACCAAGCAGGGCCCTGTGCCCCGCACTTCTCACTGGCTCCTTCCCACGCCCGAGTGGGGCAAGTGCTATGATATGCATGTCGCAGATGAGGTCTCCAAGACTCAGAGAGGTTAGTGACTTATCCAAGATCACACAGCTAGGAAAGTGGCAGTCCTAGGAGGCAGAGTCCCTCCCCATCCCTCCCTCCTTCAGCCCCAGACCTCCCCAGCCGACCCACCCTTCTGATGAAATCCAGAGGCTCTGCCACTCCTTCCCCAGGCCTAAGCGGAGGCCCTGAGTCTTGCTGCCTAGGCCCCTCTCTCTGCTGACTGATGCCTCCTTGGTACTTGATCCCACACTCAGTTCAGAGGACCCAGAGCTCACTTAACAGAGACCTGGCCCCCAAGGAATGCACAATCTTGGGAGCAAAGAGGGGACTCATGCTCACTGAGCCCCTATAAGGCTGGGCACTTCATATGCATTAGCCATTTAATCCAATACACAGCACAATGACGGGTGCACAGTGATGCTGAATTAATATTTTCTTTCATTCAGAAATATTCATTGCGTACCTACTATGAGCCACTCTATCCTTGGTGCTGGGATACAGCAGTGCACAGGTGAACAAACATCCCGGCCCTCGTGGGGCTTACGAGAATAAAAGAATAAACATACTTGTGTCAGGTAGGTGTTAATATTCCCACTTTACAGATGCAAAACGGAGACGCAAAGAGCCACCCATCAGTGGCTAAAACCAGATGCAAAAATCACTGCATCAGTGTGTCAGGAGTCTGGAAAGAAGTCAGCTGGTTGTGATAGGATCCTAACTTCAGAGTTAGGATCTTCCCTCAGCTCTTCCTCCCCCACCCCGGGCCTCCCTTTACACCTCCCAGTGGCCTCAGAGCCACAGGACGCGCATTAGAATAGAGCCCATGTGGCAGTTACTTAGCCAAACCAGTACTCACCCAGAAGCAGCCATGGGATCACGCAGCCATTGGGGGAGAAGCCGTGGAGTCATCGCCGCAGTGGCACATGGAAGCAAAGGACAGCAGTGAGATACAAGCACAGCCAACAAACAAGCCTTTGGGGCCCCTCTTTGGCCTGAGCCTGGGCCCGGGGGAAACCCTGCCCTTCCCTCTGCCTCCGGGGCTCTTTGGGGCAGATACTGTCTTAGTCAACAGTCTGATAATCTGATAATCTACCCTGAGCTCATCGGGTCTCCATGGGCCCAGCCCACTGGAGGTAGCAGGATCCCTGCGGACAAACATTAGCTGAGTACCTACTGTGTGCCAGGTGTTGGTCCCTGCCCTCATGGAACCTACAGTCAGTGAGGAAGCAATCTTATAAATAATAACTGAATTACAACTGTGATGAGTGCTTCAAGGAGGAGACTTGAGAACTTGGGGTCATACCCTGGCTCTACCATGTACTAGCTTGGTGACCTTGGGCCTATTTCTTGACTTCTCTGTGTCTCAGATTTTCATCTGTAAAATGCAGAAAGTATTAGTACCCACCTCCAGGGTTGTTGTGAAGATTAAGTAAGTTAATATATGTAAAACATTTTGAACAATGCTTGGCACACAGTAACACAGCAAACTTCATAAATGTTAGCTACTGTTATCACAGGGAGCTGTAAGCATGGGTTTCAGAGAGATCTGGTGTGGGTCAGGCCACCATCTACCTGAGAAGGCAGAGACTAAAGGAGACAATGAGAGGTGAAGCTCTGAGCCCAGTGCCTGGTGTATGGTAACAAATTACTCAATAAATAGTGGTGACATTCTTAGGGTTGTTCTCCAGTGCATCACCCCAGGGTGAAGCATCTCAGCAGCGTTGCTGTCAGAAATGCTCCCTCCCCACAAACACACACCCAGAAGTGCAACTTTGGACTGAAGAATAACCAGCACCCACATTCTCACCTGATTCCACAAATGCCGCATCTCCTTTGACCTTCACAATGACCCCGGAAGTGGACAAAGGCAAAATTATTACTATTCCCATTTTACAGATGAGGACAGTGAGGTGAAGGGACTCCTCTCTGTGTGTTCTTGGCTGCTCACTTCACATCTCCAAGACTAGTTAAGTGGTCAAGCCAGGATTCCAACTGGCATCTGCCTGGATGTTGTTCTCCAGGTCTTCCCATCCATTTTGCCCTTCAGTCTCTGTCATACTAGCTGTCCAGCCCCAGACAAGCCTTTGAACCTCTCCAATCTCAGTCCCTTCATCTAAAATAGTTGCTGTCAAACAGCCAGCCCAGGATCCAAGCTGTTCCTGACCCAGATTCTCCCTCCACAGGCTCAGCCACTTCTACCCAACCCCTCCTCTAACCCTTGACCCCATCACCAACCTCAGCCACTCACCCACAGGCCAAGGAATGTCTGTACTCAACTACTCTAAACCCATGCTTTACAGATGGAGAAACTGAGGTCCAAATTGGCCACATACCCAGGGTTGCCTTTCAGTGCCCAGCTCTTGCACTGAGCATAGGCAGGTGGGGCTGGCCCTCTGGAGAAACTCCCTGTGAGGCCCTGACCCCCAAGTTGCTCCTTCTGCTTCTTTCCCCCCTTACTGGAACCAGTGGGCACCCACAGAGCCTGTCCCCCACCTCCCCAGCCTGAACATCCCAGAGCTCTGAGCTCACCCAGCAGGGGTCAGGCAGGTTCTGCAGGTAAGGGCTAAGCAATGTGGGCACCTCAGTACCTATGGGTGGAGTCTCCCTCTTTTAGCCGAGTCTGGGCTTTGGAGGCAGACAGACCCGGCTTAGAATCCCAGCCCAGCCACTTCCTAGCTGTGTGACTTTGGTCAAGTCAATTCACTCCCTGAACTCCTGTGAAATAGGGATAATACCTATTCCCTCACGAGGATGTAAGAATTATGAGGAATCCGTAATGTTGCATATTAAAGGCTTGGCACAGAGCGCCATGCACTCTGTAAGTGCTCGAGCCGCTGCAGTTCCAACTGTGATTCGAGAACACAGGCCAAGAACAGGATTTAGGGGCCCATCACACTCAAACTTGCCCTTGCCCCATTCTCTCCCCCTCCCCTCACGTGGGGTGAGGGTAGTCCCAAACCAGGTCCCGGAGGCTGTAGTAACAGGCGCCGGAAGATCCTTAGAGACTCTAGGCTCATCTGGCCTTCTCATTTCCCAGAAAGAGAAACTGAGACCCAGGGAGAAAAGTGACTGCCCACAGACTATCAGGGAGTGGAATCCTGCCCCATTAATATAAATCTTAGGCCCCGGGGAAATTCTGAATGCCCCATCCCCCGGGGACTATCATAAAGGTCCACTCTGCAAATCCCCAACAAATCTCAGGCCACCATGACCTCTATGGTGAGTCTTTCATGGGTATCCTATTCAGCTCTTTGGCCAGCTGACCCATATATGTCACACAGTAGGTGCTCAGGAAAGGCTTAGGGAATAACCACATGAAATTACTCTTTGGTTCCACAGCTCTGCTCAGGCTCCCCCTCCAGAGGTCTCTTCTTGCATCTCCCTTCCTCACTTCCACCACAGCCCGCTTCTGTCTCAGGTCCTATCAGCTGTACCCAACTCCAGCCAGCAGAGCTCTGCGCCTCCAGAGGCCTGTACTGTATCAGCATCTTCCCAGCCAGGCTGGGAGGTTCCTGCCCAGCAGAGTCAGCCAGGCTCCCTGCCAGGGTCCACTCTGCAAAGGGGGTGCTGGCCTTGCCCTGCTAGGGTCCCCACCCCCACTGGCCTAGGGAGTGGGGCAGCCTGGGAGCTTCTATTGGCACCTGGGGCCTTCAGGAGGGAGGCCAGCCTGGTCTAGGCAGTTCAGGGATGGGCTGAGCAGGAAACACATGCGTGTCACCCACACACCCAGGCACTCCTCCTGCATCCCACATTGCTAGGAACTGGCAGGCTCTGCGTGTCTCTCCTATATACCCAGAGGAAACCTCAGGGCTTCCTCACTCTATTCCCTTCTTAAAACACCCCTGTTGGCCTGTTCCCAGAACAGTTACCATTCTGGTCACCGCACATGCTTTGCCTCATTTGATTCTGCTAATGCCTGTAAGATCTGGATTATTGACTAAGGAGGAACCTGGGGCTCAGAGAGGTGAAGTGATTCATGCAAGGTCACATAGCAAGGAAGTGGCAGGACCAGAATTCAAACCCAGTTCTGCTGCATGTAAAGCCTACAGGGTACCAGAAGTCCCCTCCTGTCCCTCCTCTCTGCTCCCTACAGCTTCTGGATGCCCTTCTTCCCAAAACTTCCACCCCCTCTGCAAAGTCTCTCCTCCCCCATTCCTAGTCAGAATTAACAATTACCACCTCATAGCTGCTATTAACACCTTGTTTACATGCACCCGACGACAGCAGCCAGTATGGGAGTTATTTCTGAGGTGTCTGTCTCTCTGACACTCAGGAGGGACCTGAAAGCAGGGAGTGAACCCAGTAAGTGCTCCTTAGACCTGAGAGTCTGTCACTTCTATCTCCACCCTCCCCGCCCCCCATGCAAAAGTCCTCTGGCCTCCTCCTGTTGATCGCCTGCCCACGCGAGTCCCCAGGCCTGTAACTGGGGTGAAGTTGGGAGCATGCAGTAACATCAGGGGCTCTGTGCCAGTGCTCTGGCCCCTCCCCGGCCCCACCCTCTTCCCTTCAGTAGCTGAGCAGCTAGCCTGACCTGACACCAGGCAGTTCTCACAGGGACTCCTAGCTTCCCTAAGCCCAAGCCCAGGTCAGGCTCTCCCCAAGCCTCCTCCTGGAGAAAATGACTCCAGAAGCAGAGAGGGGTCTGCCTTCAGCCCTAATCCGGGAACTTAAGGGTGTCACATTCAGCCACTCCCTCCCAGAAGAAGCTGTGGGCCTCGGAGTAACCTCCCCCAGTCCCACGGGGTAGTCCTCCCCTCCCGCCTTCTGGGGCAAGCTAGCGCTGAGGTCGATCTGGACAAGTCCCGGCCCTCAATTTGTTGGAGGGGAGAAGTCCTATCCTACCCCCAAAGAGGTGGGGTCTCTCTTTGGGGGTAGGATAGGAAAGTGTAGGCGAGGGCAGAAAACTCTCGGAGAAAGACAGAGGACAGGGACAGGGAGAGACTGGGCCACACAGAGGAGATAAGAGACACAGGGAACCGCGGGCAAGCAGGAACCAGAGCACGACAGAGAGACCCGGCCGACTGGAGACAGAGAGAAGTCTCGTAGACCAAGCCTAGAAGGGAGCGTGTGCGTCCAGGGCGGCGACCGGAGAGCCACCCTGGCGGGCAGAGCGTGCGCCCCAGCTCACGGGTCCCTCAGTTCGGAAACTCAAAGTCAGTTACGTAAGGGCCGGAGGGGCCCTGGGCCCGGGTGCCGCCTCCCGCGCTGCACGCCGCCCGCCCGCCCGCTCCGCCGGCGCTGCAGCTGGCCCGGCAGGAGCACTCGGGGCCCGACAGGGCGGGGTTGGGGGGGAGGGCTGGGCTGCAGCACTCCTTAGAGACACGCCCGCCGGCACCTAACCCGGGACCCCCGACCCAGACAAGCCCGGGACCGGCTGGGACCGCCAGCGCCAAGAGTCCATCTCCGGACGCGAGCTCTCGGACCCGCTTCCCGTCGCCCCTGCCCCTCCCCACACTCCGAACTTCGAGACGCCCAGGCCCCTCTGGACCCCCAGTTCGGAACTTGGAACCCGGGACCCCTAGAGCCCCCGATCCCGACCCCTAGCACCAGATCTCTCCCCACCCGCGGGATGGCCCGGGCCCTAGGGAGTGGGTCCATCCGTCTCTCACCCCGTCCCTCCCGGGGTCGGCCCCAGGCGGTCCGGGCTCACCTGGGCCGGATGGGGCGGAGACCTGGCTGGGCCGGGCCGGGCCGCGTTCTCGCCCTCCGCCACTCTCGCCCTTTAAGAGGTTCCTGCCACTTTGCCCCGCCGGGGGCCTCCACCTGCACTGACAGGGCAACTCCGGCTTGAGGCCCCGCCCCCGACCCGGGGCGCCTTCTGATTGGCGCAGGCAACTGCCAGTCAGCGGGGCGGCGTGGGGGAAAGAGCCAGGCACTGTGAGCGTTGCAACCGGGAAGGGGCGGGGGCTGCAGATGCGGCCTGACCGGACGCCTAGCTCTGGGCGGCAGGGTGCTGACCCTTTGGGTCTGGGGAGGATCGGGCAGAGAGCTGCTGGATTGGCTGGTGTGGTGTCTGACGTCATATGGCGAAAGTATGGTGCAATTTGCCACGTGGTGCTACCCTTAAGGCTGGAAGGGAGATAGGGAGTTGGTCCTAAGGGACCTAGGAAAGTGACCCTGGCGAGGACCCCTTGGTGGCCTGTCCCACCTGTGTGACCTCGAGCGAGTCACTTCTCTGAATCTGAATTTCCTCAACTATAAATCTTACAATGTTTTCCTGAGAATTAGCGATATATGTTAAGTGTCAAGGGCAGGTCTGTCACACAGTTGGTGGCGTTCAGTAAATGTGGGTTCTCCCTTCATCCCCATCTTGCCACTCTTCTCAGAGACTTTCCCCCTCCTGATTGTCCATCCCATCAGCGCTGGAAGGGGCTTACATAGTCACTGGTCCAAGTCCCCTCCCCTCTTTACCTCATTTCAGACCTGTTCTCACATACTTCCAATGACAGGAAGCTCACCACCTACGAGTCAGGCCGCCTTCATTTTAAAAACGTCCTGAGACTTCAAAAGCTCTGCCTAAAATTAAGGCCAGCTCTGCCCTTTAGGAGTCCTGCCCACAGAGAACAAACCTAATCCCTCTTCCCTGTTGAATCAAAGAATAATAAAATCATAGGATATTTCAGGTTGGAGAGCCATGGAGAGCTAATCACTTCTGGGGGCAAATGGAGCATACTGAAGCTCACTGAGGACTAGTGACTTCCTATGACTTCAGTGGTCTTCCTATTAGATGGACTCTGGAATCAGACTGCCTTAGTCTCAGAACCCAACACTGCTACTTACAAGCTGTGTTGTTAAATGAAATAATCCATGTAAAGTACAAAGAACAGTGCCAGTCTCAGGGTAAGCATCCAAAAAGTGTCAGCCTTTATTATGATTATTGATGTTAACGTTATATCAAAGTTATAAATTCATGGTTTGCTCCCCCAAATTCACTGAAGCCTCCTCTGAGCCAAGTCTTGTTTTAGTTTTCAGGGCCCTGGTCCCCGCCTTCAAGAGGCTCACAGTCTAGCAGAGAAGGGTCTGAGCCCCTAGATCTAGGGGATGCTTTCTGATAAAGGTGCACAGGCTCCAATGCACCACAGAATCTCTAGTTCCTTTAACCAGAAATCTGGACACTTGAGACCCTTTCAGTCCTTCGCCCAGGGGACCCCACAGGGAAAGCTGACACACACACAGGTTCCCAAGCCTACTGAGGCACCTTTCACTCGTCCACATTCTCACCTGCCCACCAGGTGATATTGCCCAGTGTTATGAGTTTGGGATTTGGAGGCAATCGAGTCTAGGCTCTTCATCTTACCAGCTTCGTACCTCTGGGCAAATCACTTTCCCTCCGGATTAATAAGAGCCCCAACTTCATATAGAACTGTTTCGAAAATTAAATGAGAGTATGTGAAAATACATAAGCAAATACCCGGTAATGGATCCAATGTTAGTTTTTAATTGCTCCCACATGTGTTCATTCACCTGGGAGAAAGCAGGCTGTGAATGCCTAGATTTAGCCTCGGCAAAAGGGGTTTCCTCCCCCTACACCCCCCTCTTCTCCGCTCCTCAATCGAAGGAGCCGGGCGAGGAGAATCCCGCAGCGGCCCGGACTAGGCTATTCTAAGTAGCTGCCGCAGGCCCCGCCCCCTCCCGGATTGGGGCTGGCACTTGGCTCCTCCTCTGCTAGGCAGGAGCTGCTTGGGGGTGACTCAGCAACGCCAGCGCCTGCCCTGGCCTGATAACTGTGTGGGCCTGGGAATGCGTGTGTGGTGGGGGAGGCCTCTGTGTTTCCGAGTTCGTGCGCGGGACGTCTACGTGGGAGTGTGCTTGTGATCTTGACCTTGTGTGTGTCTCTCATCTCTGTGTATTGGGGGCGGGGTGCATTTATGGGTGTGACAGTGTGCCCTTGTTGGTGAGTTTGCACAGAGGGTGTGACTCTGTGTTTGTCTCTCTCTGTGTCATATAAACTGGGCCCCCACCCCCACCCCGGCCCCACCTCCCACCAGGCCCTGGGGCCCTAGAGAAGTCTGCCCTGCCCAGGGCCCTCTCTGCCTAGACAGCCTGGGTTTCTTGCTGAGGTGACTTGTGCACTTGTGTGGGGGGTGGGATGGCTGGGTGCTGTCACTGCCTGGACTCCTGGCCCCCTGCCCCGCTGCCCCTGCCTGTGAAGTCTCCACCTCCCTCCCCTGACTCAGGGAGTAACTTGTTCCCTGAGATGATCCCTGTGGGGGAGGCCTCCAGAGGAGGCGATCACTATTATTTTATGTGCATTCTCTCATTTGATCCCATTGAATCCTTACAGCCAAAAGTGTTCTAAAGAGGGTCTGAGAGCAGAAGCGACAGCCAAGGTCACACAGCTCATAATAGAAGGCATGAAGGTTACAGGTGGGGGGCAGATCTCTTCCCCAGACTGAGCACCGAGTTTGCCTGGGGCCTGTGGGGGACTGATAAGCTTGGGGGAAGGAACCTGTTTGTGTCTCCCCCTCCTCCTGCGTTGCCTGGGCCTCCAGCCAACTCCCTATCCTGCCAGAGCCTGGGCTCTGCCATCAGCCCTGATTGGGTTTTGAGTTGGATGATAATGAGGCCAGGGTATGGGGCAGGGCCAGTATGGGAGCGTCTGTTCCTTCAACAAAACTTAATTGAACACATTATTCAGAACTGACCAGTACCCAGTCTAACTGGGGAAGGGTGTCACAAGACCAGGCCACAAGGAATGATGGAGACAGAGTGGAAAGCTCAGGCCTGAGGCAGGGGATGTGGCTGGAATCTGCTGCAGGTTTGAATCCTGACTCCACCATTCACAGGGTGGGTGTATGACCTGGCCAGTCATATTTCTCTCCTAGCCTGTCTCCTCAACAGTCAAATGAGGTAATGGCACTCATCCTGCCATTACCTCACTTTCCTGACTCCAGGACATCATGACTCTAGGGTATTAGACGGGATTGCCATTTGTAAACTGAAAGTTGCTCTCCATACATAATGGATGTTCCTGTTGTGATTCACGGCCTCCTGTGATGAAGTCCCTAAAGCAACTGTATACCCAGAGCCCAGAAAAGAAAAAGGATCCCATCTGAGGGATTAGGGAAGATTGCCTGGAAAAGGTGACCTTCCAGCTAGACTTTTAAGGATGAATTTTCTATATGGAAATGGAAGAGGGCATTCCAGGGGGAGGGACAGCCTGCACAAAGGCCTGGAAGTCGAATAGTGAAGGTGTACTTTGGGAACAGAAAATGGTCTGGTATATTTGGAGCACAGAGTGAATTGTGCGACCACATAGTGGAAGGCCTTGAATGCCAGGTTAAGACCAGGGCAGGTGGGACTTTCTTGGTGGTCCAGTGGCTAAGACTTTGCGCTCCCAATGCAGGGGGCCTGGGTTCGATCCCTGGTCGGTGAACTAAGATCCTGCATGCCACAACTAAGACCCGACGCAGCCAAATAAATAAATAAATATTTGTTTTAATAAAAGAGCAGGGCAGGTGGTGGGGGAGAGGGCAGATACTGACATTTGGGGATCAGCCAGGGAGGCTTTGAGGTAGAGACAGCCATGTGCTGGCTGGGGTGTGGCAGTCACTTGGGGGACATCTGAGGTGAAGAGAGAGAGAACTGGTGAGAAGTGGTTCAAGGAACCCTCCCCAGGAGGATCCATTTGAAGCCTGGGGAAGATCCCCAGGATGACATCAAGGTGGGCAAGACGCTGCAGAGCCCCCTCCAAGGGAGAGATGGGGATTGGTAGGGATGGAGAAAAAGCCGAGTCAGATGCCCCAGTCCAGGGAGGGATGCATGTGTGGGCACAGAGGGTGCCCACCAATAAACACCGAAGGTCTCTGAAGACCCTGCTGCCCAGCTTTGCTAGAGTGGGAAGGGGGCCAATCCCACCAGGAGAACCCCTTGCCAGGGAAGGTGTCATCTCCAGAAGCCCCTATGCAAACAGCAGTGGTTGCCAATGATTGGCTTTTTATATATCTGCCAGGTACTTCACTAACCTGTTCCCATGAGATCCCCCTATTTTATCTGGGTGAGGTGAAGTGACTGCTTGCGATCACACAGCCAGTGGCAAGGCCAGGACTTGAAGGCAGCACTCCCCGTTTCCTGAGAGGGCAGGAAAGAGCTGCTGGAGGTGTTTGGTGGGAAGGCTAAGATTCTGGCTGTTTGGGGCCAGGAATCTGGAAGGCGCAGGCTTCATGGAGAAGGAAAGATGGTGTCTGCCGCCACCTTGTGGTCATAGCGCCACTGGGGTGGCGTAGAGCTCAGCCGCCCAGGCTGCCGAAGGGGACCAGCGCCAGGGGCTGAACCTGTCATGGGGGGGCTGCTTTGGGCGCATGGGGGTCAGCTCTGAGGCAGGGGGTTGTGGTGTTCCTCTCAGTGCCTTTGAGAGGATTAAAAGAGATCATCTTTACTCCTGTAAAGACCCTTCACAGCCTTTACTCTATCTTTACAGTTCGGTAAACTCAGGACTCAGTGGGCAGGTCTAGGATTCTGGGGCCTAAAGATTATTTGGAGCCCTCTCTAAAAACAAATGTAAAGTTAAGAATAAAAAATGGAGAACTATATTCAATATCTTATGATAAACCAAAATAGAAAAGAATATTTTAAAAAAGAATATATTAATATATATCAAGATATGTATAACTGAATCACTTTGCTGTATAGCAGAAATTAACACAACATTGTAAATCAACTATACTTCAATTAAAAAATTGATTAGAAAAAATATATATCATGCAAAACAACACCAAAAAAAGAATAAAAAATACCTGTAGCCACTCAAGGTCAGAGGACACAAGTGGGAAGGAGGGAAAGTCAGAGTGGAAAGATGCAGTGGTCTCAACCACTTGAAGTTCATGTAATTCTTTTTTTTGAATTTTATTTTATTTATTTATTTTATAAAGCAGGTTCTTATTAGTTATCCATTTTATGCATATTAGTGTATACATGTCAATCCCAATCTCCCAATTCATCACACCACCACCACCACCACCACCTGCGGCTTTCCCCCCTTGGTGTCTATACGTTTGCTCTCCACATCTGTGTCTCAATTTCTGCCCTGCAAGCCGGTTCATCTGTACCATTTTTCTAGGTTCCACATATATGCGTTACTATACAAGATTTGTTTTTCTCTTTCTGACTTACTTCACTCTGTATGACAGTCTCTAGACTAATCCACGTCTCTACAAATAACCCAATTTCGTTCCTTTTGATGGCTGAGTAATATTCCATTGTATATATGTACCACATCTTCTTTACCCATTCGTCTGTCGATGGGCATTTAGGTTGCTTCCATGACCTGGCGATTGTAAATAGTGCTGCAATGAACAGTGGGGTGCATGTGTCTTTTTGAATTATGGTCTTCTCAGGGTATATGCCCAGTACTGGTATTGCTGGGTCATATGGTAATTCTATTTTTAGTTCTTTAAGGAACCTCCATAGTGGCTATATCAATTTACATTCCCACCAACAGTGCAAGAGGGTTCCCTTTTCTCCACACCCTCTCCAGCATTTATTGTTTGTAGATCTTCTGATGATGCCCATTCTAACTGGTGTGAGGTGATACCTCATTGTAGTTTTGATTTGCAGTTCTCTAATAATTAGTGATGTTGAGCAGCTTTTCATGTGCTTCTTGGCCATCTGTATGTCTTTGGAGAAATGTTTATTTAGGTCTTCTTCTGTTTTGGGATTGGGTTGTTTGTTTTTTTAATATTGAGCTGCATGAGCTGTTTATATATTTTGGAGATTAATCCTTTGTCCTTTGATTCATTTGCAAATATTTTCTCCCATTCTGAGGGTTGTCTTTTCGTCTTGTTTGTAGTTTCCTTTGCTGTGCAAAAGATTTTAAGTTTCAATAGGTCCTATTTGTTTATTTTTGTTTTTATTTCCATTACTCTAGGAGGTGGGTCAAAGAAGATCTGGCTGTGATTTATGTCATAGAGTGTTCTTCCTATGTTTTCCTCTAGGAGTTTTATAGTGCCCGGTCTTACATTTAGGTCTCTAATCCATTTTGAGTTTATTTTTGTGTATGGTGTTAGGGAGTGTTCTAATTTCATTCTTTTACATGTAGCTGTCCAGTTTTCCCAGCACCACTTATTGAAGAGACTGTCTTTTCTCCATTGTATATCCTTGCCTCCTTTGTCATAGATTAGTTAACCATAGGTGCATGGGTTTATCTCTGGGCTTTCTATCCTGTTCCACTGATCTATATTTCTGTTCTTGTGCCAGTACCATATTGTCTTGATTATTGTAGCTTTGTAGTATAGTCTGAAGTCAGGGAGTCTGATTCCTCCAGCTCCAATTTTTTCCCTCAATATTGCTTTGGCTCTTCGGGGTCTTTTTTGTCTCCATACAAATTTTACAATTTTTTGTTCTAGTTCTGTAAAAAAAATGCCACTGGTAATTTGATGGGGATTGCATTGAATCTGTAGATTGCTTTGGGTAGTATAGTCATTTTCACAATATTGATTCTTCCAATCCAAGAACATGGTATATCTCTCCATCTGTTTTGTATCATCTTTAATTACTTTCATCAGTGTCTCATAGTTTTCTGCATACAGGTCTTTTGTCTCCTTAGGTAGGTTTATTCCTAGGTATTTTATTCTTTTGTTACAA
Organism: Pseudorca crassidens; assembly: GCF_039906515.1. Classification (NCBI taxonomy): domain Eukaryota; kingdom Metazoa; phylum Chordata; class Mammalia; order Artiodactyla; family Delphinidae; genus Pseudorca; species Pseudorca crassidens. The sequence goes on along the minus strand of NC_090297.1, from coordinate 22,470,462 downwards.
TGGTAAGTGGGAGTGTTTCCTTAATTTCTCTTTCAGATTTTTCATCATTAGTGTATAGGATTGCAAGAGATTTCTTTGCATTAATTTTGCATCCTGCAACTTTACCAAATTCATTGATTAGCTCTAGTAGTTTTCTGGTGGCATCTTTAGGATTCTCTATGTATAGTATCATGTCATCTGCAAACAGTGACAGTTTGACTTCTTCTTTTCCAATTTGTATTCCTTTTATTTCTTTTTCTTCTCTGATTGCCGTGGGTAGGACTTTCAAAACTATGTTGAATAATAGTGGTGAGAGTGGACATCCTTGTCTTCTTCCTGATCTTAGAGGAAATACTTTCAGTTTTTCACCATTGGGAATGATGTTTGCTGTGGGTTTGTCGTATATGGCCTTTATTATGTTGAGGTAGGTTCCCTCTATGCCCATTTTCTGGAGAGTTTTTATCATAAATGGGTGTGGAATTTTGTCAAAAGCTTTTTCGGCATCTATTGAGATGATCATATGGTTTTTATTCTTCAACTTGTTAATATGGTGTATCACATTGATTGATTTGCATATATCGAAGAATCCTTGCATCCCTGGGATAAATCCCACTTGATCATGGGGGTGTTGATCACTTAACATCCTTTTAATGTGTTGTTGGATTCTGTTTGCTAGTATTTGGTTGAGGACTTTTGCATCTATACTCATCAGTGATATTGGTCTGTAATTTTCTTTCTTTGTAGTATCTTTGTCTGGTTTTGGTATCAGGGTGATGGTGGCCTCATAGAATAAGTTTGGGAGTGTTCCTTCCTCTGCAATATTTTGGAAGAGTTTGAGAAGGATGGGTGTTAGAGCTTCTCTAAATGTTTGATAGAATTCAGCTGTGAAGCCATCTGGTCCTGGACTTTTGTTTGTTGGAAGATTTTTAATCACAGTTTCAATTTCATTACTTGTGATTGGTCTGTTCATATTTTCTATTTCTTCCTGGTTCAGTCTGGGAAGGCTATACCTTTCTAAGAATTTGTCCATTTCTTCCAGGTTGTCCATTTTATTGGCATAGAATTGCTTGTAGTAGTTTCTTAGGATGCTTTGTATTTCTGCAGTGTCTGTTGTAACTTCTCCTTTTTCATTTCTAATTTTATTGATTTGAGTCCTCTCCCTCTTTTTCTTGATGAGTCTGGCTAATGGCTTATCAATTTTGTTTACCTTCTCAAAGAACCAGCTTTTAGTTTTATTGATCTTTGCTATTGTTTTCTTTGTTTCTATTTCATTTCTTTCTGCTCTGATCTTTATGATTTCTTTCCTTCTACTAACTTTGGGTTTTGCTTGTTCTTATTTCTCTAGTTCCTTTAGGTGTAAGGTTAGATTGTTCATTTGAGATTTTTCTTGTTTCTTGAGGTAGGCTTGTATTGCTATAAACTTCCCTCTTAGAACTGCGTTTGCTGCATCCCATAGGTTTTGGATTGTTGTGTTTTCATTTTCATTTGTCTCTAGGTATTTTCTTATTTCCTCTTTGAGTTCTTCATTGATCTCTTGGTTATTTAATAATGTATTGTTTAGCCTCCATGTGCTTTTTTTTTTTATGTTTTTTTCCCTGTAATTGATTTCTAATCTCATAGAAATCAATTACAGGGAAATTTTTGTGGTCAGAAAAGATGCTTGACATGATTTCAATTTTCTTAAATTTACTGAGGCTTGATTTGTGACCCAAGATGTGATCTGTCCTGGAGAATGTTCCATGCGCACTTGAGAAGAAAGTGTAATCTGCTGTTTTTGGATGGAATGTCCTATAAATATCAATTAAATCTATCTGGTCTATTGTGTCATTTAAAGCTTCTGTTTCCTTATTAATTTTCTGTCTGGATGATCTGTCCATTGGTGTAAGTGAGGTGTTGAAGTCTCCCACTATTATTGTGTTACTGTCGATTTCCTCTTTTATAGCTGTTAGCAGTTGCCTTTTGTATTGATGTGCTCCTATGTTGGGTGCATATAAATTTATAATTGTTATATCTTCTTCTTGGATTGATCCCTTGATCATTATGTCATGTCCTTCCTTGTCTCTTGTAACATTCTTTATTTTAAAGTCTATTTTATGTGATATGAGTATTGCTACTCCAGCTTTCTTTTCTTTTTTTTTTTTTTTAATTAATTCATTTATTTATTTATATTTTTGGCTGTGTTGGGTCTTTGTTTCTGTGCGAGGGCTTTCTCTAGTTGTGGCGAGCGGGCGCCACTCTTCATCACCGTGCACAGGCCTCTCACTGTCGTGGCCTCTCTTGTTGCAGAGCACAGGCTCCAGACACACAGGCTCAGTAGTTGTGACTCACGGGCCCAGTCGCTCCGTGGCATGTGGGATCTTCCCAGACCAGGGCTCGAACCCGTGTCCCCTGCATTGGCAGGCAGATTCTCAACCTCTGCGCCACCAGGGAAGCCCTCCAGCTTTCTTTTGATTTCCATTTGCATGGAATATCTTTTTCCATCCCCTCACTTCCAGTCTGAATGTGTCCCTAGATTGGAAGTGGGTCTCTTGTAGTCAGCATATATATGGGTCTTGTTTTTCTATCCATTCAGCAAGCCTGTGTCTTTTGGTTGGAGCATTTAATCCATTCACATTTAAGGTAATCATTGATATGTATGTTCCTATTACCATTTTCTTAATTGTTTGGGGTTTGTTTTTGTAGGTCCTTTTCTTCTCTTGTGTTTCCCACTTAGGGAAGTTCCTTTAGCATTTGTTGTAGAGCTGGTTTGGTGGTGCTGAATTATCTTAGCTTTTGCTTGTGTGTAAAGCATTTGATTTCTCCATCGAATCTGAATGAGATCCTTGCTGGGTAATATTGGTTGTAGGTTCTTCCCTTTCATCACTTTAAGTATATCATGCCACTCCCTTCTGGCTTGTAGAGTTTCTGCTGAGAAATCAGCTGTTAACCTTATGGGAATTCCCTTGTATGTTATTTGTCATTTTTCCCTTGCTGCTTTCAATAATTTTTCTTGGCCTTTAATTTTTGCCAATTTGATTACTATGTGTCTCAGCGTGTTTCTCCTTGGGTTTATCCTGTATGGGACTCTGCGTTTCCTGGACTTAGGTGGCTATTTCCTGTCCCATGTTAGGGAAGTTTTTGTCTATAATCTCTTCAAATATTTTCTCGGGTCCTTTCTCTCTCTCTTCTCCTTCTGGGACCCCTATAAAGCCAATGTTGTTGCGTTTAATGTTGTCCCAGAGGTCTCTTATGCTGTCTTCATTTCTTTTCATTCTTTTTTCTTTATTCTGTTCCGCAGCAGTGAATTCCACCATTCTGTCTTCCAGGTCACTTATCTGTTCTTCTGCCTCCATTATTCTGCTATTGATTCCTTCTAGAGTAGTTTTCATTTCAATTACTGTATTGTTCATCTCTGTTTGTTTGTTCTTTAATTCTTCTAGGTCTTAGTTAAACATTTCTTGCATCTTCTCGATCTTTGCCTCCATTCTTTATCCGAGGTCCTGGATCATCTTCACTATCATTATTCTGAATTCTTTTTCTGGAAGGTTGACTATCTCCACTTCATTTAGTTGTTTTTCTGGGGTTTTATCTTATTCCTTCGTCTGGTACATAGCCCTCTGCCTTTTCATCTTGTCTATCTTTCTGTGAATGTGGTTTTTGTTCCACAGCCTGCAGGACTGTAGTTCTTCTTGCTTCTGCTGTCTGCCCTCTTGTGGATGAGGCTATCTGAAGTTCATGGATTTTACTTTTGCCAATTTTACGGACACATATGACCTTGTGAACACAAGGCCATGGTCCTTCCTAGGGCCTATGCAAGTGTGAGGCCTTGACTGACAAATAAACCCCGTGGTGAGTCCACCCCTAGGCCTGGTAAGGTCAAGTATGAAATGCCCATGGGAGATTTGGGAATTCTGGAGGCAGAGCAGGATCTGGGTTCATGTCTCCCAGCCAATCCTCTCCACTACCAACCCCACTCCCGTGCCTCACAGGCAGGCTTTCACCCAGATCTTCCAGAGCTTCCTACCTGTAACTAAGCCCATACTCAATGTACCTTCTGTGTGGCCACCTACTAACAGTTAGGTTGCTCCAGCCAGGACTGCTCAGGGATCCTCTGTTCCATCAGTTGAATCCTCCTTTGCTTTCCAGGCTTGGAGGTCCAAGCCCATAAGCCCCAGGAAGCCTTCTCTGCCTGCCATTGCCTCCCCAGACAGTGCCAGCACTGTGCTTGGCACCAAGGCCTTTGGTCAGTACAGAGTTGTTGTCTGAGTCCCAGCAGTGCTGTCAGTCGGATATCACCCATGTGTGGTCAGTCTAGATGGACACATCCTAAGCCCCTCCTCTTACAGCCAGGCTGGGGCATGGAGGGTGGGAGACAGAGAGAGAGAGGACTCAGACCCAGAGACAACACCTCTGACATATGGGTCACTACCGTAACAGGGGGCTTACATTGTTTTGCAGGAATTTGGAATCAGCTCCTGTCCAGCGCAAGCTGGCTAAGACTGTTCGGGGCCACTGACGCTAAAACTGGGCCTGCACAGTTGTCTGATGAATGACCTTTTGACATCAGAGGGCCAAAAACTCCACCTCAGATCATGCTAAGCACCTCCGTTGTTGAACATGCATCCTATAAAGAAGCCACGTCACTCAGATACACCTGTGCAGAACCCTGATTACCTCACCCTTTCCCTACCGCTGACCACCTTTCCACACACGTAAGACCCTGCTTCTTCATCCCCCACCCCTTGCCTTTGGGGAGGCAGATCTGAGATTTGTTCTCTTGTCTCCTCACTTGGCTGCCTCGTGAATAAACCCTTTCTCTGCTGCAAACTTCGGCATCTCAGTGTCTGGCTTGCCATGTGTCAGGCAGACGAACCTGGATCGGTAACACTAGGTCTGCCTGACTCAAGGTGTCAGGCTGTCTTTGCTCAACCTCAGTACTGGACCGTCCAGGCTGAACCACCCCTTCCCACCCCTGACCCACATCTCCTTCCGCTCTCATTCTGGATTCTCCATCCACTCAGTACAACCAGGATGGTGAAGAGAAGCTCAAAGGGGTCCCAGGGGCCCATGGGAGTGGAATAGCAAGGAAGGGGCCCTTTTGGAGCCCCACACTGTACAAGGGGAAAGACTCGACTTTCATCTGTTTATTCACTGCTTATCCTCAGTCTGAGCACAGATCCTGCCACACTGTGCACAATAAATATTAGTTGAATGAATGAATTTGAGGCAGCAGCTCAGGGTAGGGGAACCTTCTTGGGTGGGGAAATCATCCCTCCAGGTTGACCTCATTCACCTCTGGGTGCTTCTCCTGGTCCTCTGGGGGTGGGGATCTGGGCTGGGTTTCCTACAGTTCTTTTTTTTCATATAAATTTATTTATATATTTATTTTTGGCTGCATTTGGTCTTCGTTGCTGCGCATGGGCTTTCTCTAGTTGCGGCGAGCAGGGGCTACTCTTCCTTGTGGTGCGCAGCTTCTCACTGAGGTGGCTTCTCGTTGTGGAGCACAGGCTTTAGGCGCGCGGGCTTCAGTAGTTGTGGCGCACAGGCTTAGTTGCTCCGCTGCATTGGCAGGCGGATTCTTAACCACTGCGCCACCAGGGAAGCCCCCTACAGTTCTTAGTAAATATTTTCAACTTTGCTGTGTCTTCCTTCTCTTTCTCTCTGGAGCAACATCCTGACTATCAGAGGAAGCTGCTGTGTGAGTTTGGCAAGTCACTTCCCCTCTCTGAGCCTCCAGCTCCTCATTTGTTAAAAATACTCACTTTCAGACTTCCCTGGTGGCGCGGTGGTTAAGAATCTGCCTGCCAATGCAGGGGACACAGGTTCGAGCCCTGGTCCGGGAAGATCCCACATGCAGCAGAGCAACTAAGCCCATGTGCCACAACTACTGAGCCTGTGCTCTAGAGCCCGTGAGCCACAGCTACTGAGCCCACGTGTCACAACTACTGAAGCTCGTGCGTCTAGAGCCCGTGCTCTGTAACAAGAGAAGCCACCGCAATGAGAAGCCCACATACTGCAACGAAGAGTAGCCCCCACTCACTGCAACTAGAGAAAGCCTGTGTGCAGCAACGATGACCCAATGCAGCCAAAAATAATAAATAAATTAATTTAAAAAAAAATTTTAAACTTACTTTCAAGGTTTTAAATTATTCAATTGAAATATTTATTATGACCTTTCATGTGCCAGGCACTGCATAAGACCCATAGATTTAAAGACTGAAGGCGATAATAGCTTTAAAGCACAGCAGTGCCTGACACATAAAGAGTGGTGTCAGTTATAGTTCTCCATGCTCACCCAGTATCTCCCAACAGAATGCCTCCCTCATTTAGGACCCTCTTTCAGAAACCAGTTCCAGTCCACAATTTCCATGGATGAGGAGAAGTCTGGGCCAGTGGATGAGCTGTGGACAGCAGAACAGGAGAAAGGAATAGGAACCAAATAAGGGTGCTAATGTCAGACATGGCCAGTAGATGGCAGCAGCGTCCGTAAAATGAGCTTGTCCTCCTGCAGCCTCTCCTAAATTTCTCCCAGACCAGGCTGCATTCATACAGTGAACACATTAGTGTGAACAAGTGTGTGTCCTGGTGGGAGGTGTGTGTACAAAGAAGTGTGTGTGCATGTGTACGTCAACAATACGTGTACAGGTGCCAGGAGTGAGTCTGGGTGAGAGAACAGAACGTACCCAGCAGTGTGGAGGAGTGTGGTGGGAGGAGGTTCGTGCACCCAGTCAGGTATGTGTACGTGTTGCCTCCGGGTCAGTGTAGGTCTATTTGCATGTGGCTGTGTGGTGTGTATGGACTCCCCCCGAACCCGCAGAGCAGCCTCTTAACCTTTTGGGTCCTGGAGCCCTGGGCACCCAATGAATCCCGTGGCAAAGCACATACTTGACACAGAGTGCATACCCCATTTCAGAGGGTTCTGGAATCACTGTGAACCCCCTGGGGGTTCCCCTGGGTAAGGGATTACATCCAAATGTTAATAGAATGGAGAACTATGGATGACGTTTTGCCCCTTCTTTTCAAGCTTATTCTCAGTTTCTATAATGAGCATTTTATAGTGACCATAAACATCACTGAAGAAAAAAAAAACCCCTGTGTTCCCTTCCACCAGTCTTTCCTTCCCTCTCCTCCCAACCCCTTAGGAAGCAGCTGGGTTCCCCTATGTCTGGACGAGCTGTAGGGCCCAGCAGCTTGCTGAGAGAGGGCAGGTCTTGCTCAGTATGGGGGTGCTCTGATAGCAGCTGCGGGATACGCAGGCAGGGCCAAGGGTCAGCACAGTGCAGTCAGAGAAGGCTTCCTGGAGGCAGTGGAAGCGGCACTGACTTGGAAGTGTGAAGAAGCTGGCACCTGAGAGAAGTCTGCCCATCCCGCCCCATTGCTCGGAGAACCGCCTGCCCTTGGGCTGGGACTCAGCAGTCCCCTTCCGGTAGAGGGTCCCCCTCTCTCTCCAAGGGATTTTGAGGTGGCAGGCAGGAAAGATTGAACTTAGACTCCTAGCATCCTCTATTGGGAAGGAGCACGAGAGGTCATCTGGATTTTTCAGGCAACTGGAAGCTACTGAAGGTTAAAAGCAGAATGTGTTTCCCCATTAATAATAAGGTGCCCTCGTTACATGCACAGCTGTTGTCTTGCTGGGTCCTCAAGAGAATCCTGGCAAGTTAGTTACAGTAATTGTTATCCTATTTTACAAAAGAGGAAAGTGATGCCCAGAGTGGTCCTGCAGATGCGCTTTTCCTCAGGGCAACTCCAGAGGTGAATTAAAAAATCTCGACGGTGCACATACTCACATAAACGCCTAATGCTCTGGCACGTGCTTCCCTCTCCCCACTCCCCTCCTCTCCCTCCCCTGCCCGCCTCACCTTCAGAGCTGTTCTTCCCAGTCTCAGTGGGAGTTGGCTCTGGGCAGAGCTGCGGAGCCTCTGGGAGGTCTGGACTTGAGCCGCTCCCTGAGTAGACTGAGGCCAAGCAGTCAAGGCCCTCCCTACCCCCCTGCAGCCCGGTAGCCCTGCCTCCACCGCTGCCCACACAGTCTGCAGCTGGGGGTGGGGTGAGATCCCAGTCTGGGTCAGGGCACCCACCTGAGTTGGAGCTTTTCACCTTGACACAGCAGGGCCCAGGTGGGCAGCCCAGGGCTGGGGCTCGAAAGGGAGGTTGCCCCAGAGGGGAAGAGGGGCTCTGTGCCCTGGTGCTCTCTTAAGGACCCAGTCACACATGGTGGGGAGGCACATCCTGGGCAGGAAGTTCCCGTTACAGAGTTATTGAGTAACCAACCATCAGGGCGAGGAGACTTGGGGCTTCTATGACCAAAGGCAGGGTCACAGTAGGGCAGGTGGGAGGAGGGTGGAAGCGGGGAGGAAGGTTAGTGGGAGCCCCAAGAGGCGTGTGGGCAGGGCTCTGAAGGACAAGGGCCTTAGATTAGGGGGTGGGCCACAGCGAAGAAGGAGGAGCCAGTCTGGAGGGGTGGGGGTGGGAGACGCTCTAGGAAGTGGCTACAGCTGCCTGGTGTGTCTATCTCTCCCGTCAGGTGGGGTTCTTAAGGACAGTGTAGCATCTCCCTCTGAGACAGGTCCTGAGGGTAGGGCTACCCTCTCCACTCAGTGTAAGCAGGCAGGTCTATGTCACCCCCCAGACTGGGGCCCCCTCATGAGCGGACCACAGAGGGTGAGCAAAAGAAGCAGCCAGAGGGCTGCTCTGGTGGCGCAGTGGTTGAGAGTCCGCCTGCCGATGCAGGGGACACGGGTTCGTGCCCCGGTCTGGGAGGATCCCGCATGCCACGCAGCGGCTGGGCCCGTGAGCCATGGCCGCTGAGCCTGCGCGTCCGGAGCCTGTGCTCCGCAACGGGAGAGGCCACAACAGTGAGAGGCCCGCGTACCACAAAAAAAAAAAAAAGAAAGAAACAGCCAGAGATGTGGACACTGAGAATAGGCCTCACTTTATTGGGAAAACAGAAGGTTGGGTCCTTGGTCCCAAAATGGGACCTGGGAGAGGCAAAAGCCAGGTGTTTAAGTCAAGTTCATTTTGACATGCCTGCCTCCGTCACCCCCAAAGGGGGGCAGCTCCAATTACAAACACCAGGCCCCCAGGGGATCTCTGGTTTTTCCCAGTCTCTGGGCAAATGCCCAGGGGATTTTACCAATAGATGTCTGCTTCTGGGATAAAGGAACATGAGGGAAATGTCTCTTTCTCTCCCAGGATGGCAGCACACTCAGAACCCAACAATTCCTGCCTCTGCCCCTCCATTGTGCAGAGGCCCAGAGAGGGACAGAGCCCTGCCCAGGGGCACACAGTCAGCAAGTGGAGGATGGAGAGTCAAACCCACATGCCCTGTGTCCTGGCTTGGGACTCATTCCAAGAGGAGATTCTAGAAGATGAGCCCCACTAGATGGATGTCACCTGCACCAACACCCGCCAAGGGACCATCCCCATGACTCAAACATGCAAGCCAAAAGGCCCAGGCCAGTGCCACCCGGGGACCTTTCTTCCCTCCCAGGTTGTGCCCCAATCTCAGGTCCCTGGGCGGGTAGCCCCGGTGAGGACAAAAGGGGACAGCTATGTAGAAGGTACTTGGAGAGAAAACATCCTCTTGAAATTTGCTTCTCCGATGCACGCTGTCCCCGCTTCTGAAACTCAAGGAGATGGTTAAAAAGTAAAGTTCTTTGCTCCTGACCCACCTACAGCACTTAAGAGACGGGGGTCGGAGCAGGTATAAGGTGTCACGTTAGATGACATTAAAAAGCTCCGTTTGTTGAGCACTTACTATGCACCAGGCATAGTGTTACCAGACCAGGTTCCTCTGCCTGACACTCCTTCACCCACTCCGTAGAATAACTGCCCTGTGCCAGTTGCAGTGTCAGTTGCCGAGAACACTTGTGTGACCCAAACAGGTCCTTCGCTCATAGCCTCTTTGTAAATCTTCACAACTTCTTACCAGATAAGCGTTGTCTGTCAGCCACGATGGAGGAAATGGGCTCAAAGAGTGAAGTGACTTTCCCAAAGTCACACAGCAAAGACGTGGCAGGCAGTCAAAAAAAATCACAGAACAAGCAGGTCTTCCAAGGCAGGGAGAAACTGGAAGGGAGAGCGACCCGCCAACGTCACAGCAGTTTCTTGGATGGCTGGCCTGTGCCCCTGCTGCCAAGGTGATGAGGCACGGAGCCTGGCAGGAGGATGCTCAGTTCACACCTGTCAGCTGGACACAAGGGTCTCCCTAGTACCACCAGTGTAATCACAGAGTGTCCTCTTGGGAGCCAGGAGGAGGAAAGCCGAGGAAGTGCACTCGACAGACCCAAAACAGCATCCTGGCTGGCCCAGCCATGGACAAGCCGTGTAGCCTTGGGCAAGTCATTCCCTTCTCTGAGCCTCAGTTTCCTCATCTGTAAAATAGGGGTAATAATGCCTACTTCACAGTCATGCTGTGAAGATGAAATGTGACCCCATGTAAAGTGCCTAGAACAATGAAGGGCCCTGCATGCTGTATTACCTGTTATGCTTACACTGGCCTCGCACTGAGATCTATGCCTGGGAAGAGCTGCGCACAGGTGGGGCTCATGAAGGTGGTGCTCATGGAGCCAGAACCGGAGCGACCCCCAAGCCTAGCGCTCCACTCCGTCAGGAAGGCACCTCACCAGCCCCTCTCTGGCCCCCATTTTGAATTTCCAAGCTGCCCACCACCAGAGCCACACAGCCTGCTATTCTAGCCCCTGCTAGAGAGTCCTGACCCTCTCCTGTCACTCCCCCCAACACCCAGCACTATGTGCTCAGTGCCCAGAAATGACATAAAGGAAGACATGATGATGAGAATATAAACGATAAGAGAAAGGAGTGTGTGTGTGTGTGCGAGTGAGTGTGAATGCTGGTGCCAGGATCCGGGGGGATCACTTCCTAGGTGTTTTGGAGCCTCCAAGCTGGCTCCCAGCCTGGATCTGCAGTAGCTGCCAGGCGGGAAGGCACGCCGAGGCCAGGCTAAGGATCTGCTGCTGATGACAGAGGGGCTGGTCTTTGGGCGGAGGCCCAGCAGGGGCCCAGCCTGGACTGTTGTTCCTTGAAGTCCTCTCAGGACATAGTGACCCCTCTCCATCTTGGGGAACGTTTCAAGTTCCAAGCCAAACAAACCTCCTTAGACAGAAGCTTCTGGCACCCCCATTATTATTATAGGATAACCCTGTATTGGGGGCCTACTATGTGCCAGGCAACATGTCTATCCTTCAGAGAGAGCGCTTGGAAGTGAAGGGACTTGCCTAAGATCACACTGCTAGCAAGTGACCAATAATCCGGCAAAATCAGGACACTTACTAGAAACTGAGCATCATATTAGAGACTGACTCATTCCCTCGTCTTTAATCTAGGAGGAAACAGAAGCTCAGAGAGGGCAAATCCCTTGCTGAGGTCACACAGCCAGCCCGTTAGCATCACAGCTGAGATTTGAATCCATTGTTGGGGCTTCCCAGGCCATGCAGAAGACTGAACTTGAGGGCTCTGGTTTACTCCCATCACCCTCCTGCCCTCCCCACCCAACCTCTCTTACATTACACTTGACATTATCCATCACTCTCTCCCCCTGGGAACGCCCTCCTCCGGTTTCCATGGCAGCACATTCTCCCCCATCCTCCTCCTGCTTCTCTGGCAGCTTCTCACTCTCCATGGTGGCTCCTGAGCCTAAGATGCAGGGGGATCCCAAGTCTGGGTCCCCCATCTCTTCTCTTCATCACTACCTCTGAAAGCTCATCTCCTTTTCCGTCTAGGTCTCTAGCTCTGCCCTTACACTGCAGCTCCACTTTTAAGTAATGACGGCTACTTACCACGTGCTAAGAACTTATGTGCTGGGCCCTATACATACATTAATTCATTAAATCCTCACAACAATCCCATGAAGGAAGTCCATTCTACGGATGAGGAAACTGAGGCACAGAGAGGGAAAGCCAAGGTCTGACTCCAGCCTTAATTAACCACTACTTCTATTACAAGGAGAGATATGAAATTGTAGGACATTTTGAAACCAGAGGCAAAAACTTTCCTCCCACCTCTTGAAAAGAGAGGAGTGGAAATTCTGGAGGAAACCAGACCTACTCCATGGCTTTGAGAGTTCTGTGGTGATCCGGAACTACACTGTCAACTTGGAGCTTTAACATGCAGCATGCGCAATACACTTTGAAACATGAAGGTTTGGAAGGCTTCAGGAGGAACGAAAGTGCATGGAAAATCGCCCCTTTCCCTCAGACTTTTCCATTTAAGTCTTAAGTCTTCAAAAACCTCATCCCAGGATGCCAGCTACTAAGGCTCTTGGACCCCGTTGTTCCACTGACTTGAGTTCTGCCACCACCAACGAACGGGCTCTGTGACTTAGGGGTAAGTGGCTTGACCTCTCTGAGCCTGACTTCTTGTCTAAAATAAGGGCAATGCTGGGGCTTCCCTGGTGGCACAGTGGTTAAGAATCCGCCTGCCAATGCAGGGGACATGGGTTCGAGCCCTGGTCTGGGAAGATCCCACATGCCGCGGAGCAACTAAGCCCGTGCGCCACAACTACTGAGCCTGCGCTGTAGAGCCCACGAGCCACAACTACTGAGCCCATGCACCGCCTCTACTGAAGCCCGCACGCTCCAGAGCCCGTGCTCCACAATAAGAGAAACCACCACAATGAGAAGCCCGCACACCGAAACGAAGAGTAGCCCCCGCTCGCCGCAACTAGAGAAAGCCTGCGCGCAACAACGAAGACCCAACGCAGCCAAAAATAATAAATAAAAATGAAATAAAATAAAAGAAGGGCAATACACTTGCCCCACTGGGCTGTCATGAAGATCAGAGGGATAATGTGCATCGAGTACGTGGCATGGGGCCTGGCACACAGAAGCGTTCGGCTAAGCCCCACACTCTGGCTACACACAGCTTCTTGGGTTTGCCAAGCACTTGAACATTTCCAGCTTTTGCACACGCTGTTCTCTCTTCTCGGTGGTCAACTCCTAGTCATCCTTGAAGGCCCTCTGACCCTTTCCACCTCTTCCAGAATGCCTACAAATATAGGTTTCAGCAAAAAGCTGGGAAAGGCACTTCCCTGTGACCCCCCGCCCTCCCTGTCACGGAACGCATCACACTGAGATGCAAAGATCTGTTTATGCTCGTCTGAGCATGGGCTTGAACTTTCTGAGGGCAGGGCCGTATCTGACTCATTTCCGGGTCCCAGTGCCCAGTGTGCACAGGAAGCAGTCAGCCCCTGATGACTCCAAGACAAATTTATATATAAGAAGTGGTAAAGAACAAACAAACAACAACAACAAAAAATAGGCAGATCTGTCACAGCCACAGGAAATGGCAGTGAGTGGATCCAGAGCAGCCTCGAGACAGGCCTGTCCTAGGAGGGGTTGAAGGGGACAGTCTTTACACAGAGAAGAAACAGCCCTGGCTCCAATATCACCTCCTTCAGGAGTCTTCCCCTGTTCCTAAATTGTCCCCTTTCTATGACATCTCCACAAGGCACTAGCAGGAGGGGTCCCAAGTGATAACAAGTGTCCAGGAGTGTGTCCCCTGCCTTGCTGACACCCCGCCATTCAGACACAGAGATCTCTATAGTCCAAGGATCCATTTGGATGGTGGTCTAGGTGGGCTGGGACCCCAGGCCTTGGTAGCTTATCAGCCTGGATCTGAGCGCTGGGCAGGGTCCCACATCTTCCAGGGTCCTAGTAGAGCCATTTCCTGAGGGAGGAAAATTCCCAGGTCTGGGGCTTCCCGAGAAGGGGACTATGATTTGCCCACTAAGGGCATCCCTACCCCTAATGTGTCCAAAGCCCACCTTGGTGCCTAAGTGCCAAAGCCCCTGAATGCTAGCTCAGCCCCTGCTAGAGTGACAGCCTCCCAGACAGCAGAAAGGCTTTTGTTCCAAGGAAATGACTGTCAAAGGGAGAAGAGGTATATCGTTTCTTTTTTTTTTTTTTTCTGTTTGAGACAAAGACGTCAATTTCTTTCCATCTGTCCCAAAAAGGGAAGAAAATTAAATTTGTTTTTACAAAGATGTCAGCACACTGCTTCAGTGGGGATTCAGCGGTGTGTGATAGAGACAGTGCTGGGGAGAGAGGGGAGAGAGGTGGGGAGGTGGGGAGATGAAGCATGGGGGAGGCACAGGGAACAGGCCAGACCCTGATGCTGGGGGGAAGCAAAGACCTGGCAGTGGCTGAATAAAATGCCAAACAAACAAAGAGAAAAACTTCTATGCCTAGCTCTGGTGGACCTCGCCCTTTGCAGCTTGAAGGGGGCAGCTCGAGCAGGTGGGGGGCCTGGGGACGCACACTGATGCTGGCACTGCGGTTATAAAAATCTTCTTCCCCCCAGTTCCTTCAAAGTCAGGTCCCGGGGAGGGGATGTGGTTCCAGTTCACTGGACATGTCGGGTGCAGCCAGATGTTGGGAGGAGGGAGAGAGGATTTCCCGGAGGTTCTTATCAAGGCGCCAGAGACTGAGAGAAGGAAAATTCCACCCTGGTGCTTCAGATGCCCCCACCCAGTCCCAGGTGCCACCTACATGCACGGAGCTCTAACTAGTGTGGAGCTCTGTCCTCCAGCACCTGGGCCACAGAAGCCAGGACCGTGGGGATCCCCCAAAGCATCTGCCCTCCAGCTTGAGGACCTAACCTCAAAGCAGAAGCCCCCTCTCTCTGCCACCCCCACCAGCCCCTGGCACAGAGGCCGACTGGCAACTCTGGTTTGGGATCCGCAGGCCCTCCCTACTCCTTCCTGTTGGGGCCCTACCCCATCTGAGGCTACCCTATCCTGCAGCCTCTGTCCTTGCTCCACTGTCTCAGCCCAAACCTCACAGGGACACAGTGCTGGAGACACTACTTCGATGCGGGGCATCTCTGCCCATTCCAGGGAAACGACTGTCAAGGAGAGAAAAGGTAGAGTGTTTCTATTTTATTTTCTCTTTGTTTATAAAGATGCCAAGTTGGACCTGGAGCTCGGCAAGCCCCGCCTCTTTCTGGAACTCGGGGTTGGTACTCTACCGCAAATTGAGGCCCCATGCCCTGCACACAGGCCCTATCTCGTGGCCCGATCTGGAGCTGTAGACGCAGCCTCGCTGTCCTGTCCTTCGACTCACCCCCAGAAGGGGCCCCTCCCCACCACAGAGAGGCCCAATCTTGAAGCTCAATTCCACCGTCCTCACCACTTCCCCTCCTTGGTCCTGGGCCCGGTGTCAGGCCCAGACCCCAATTCCTGCAAGCGCAGCTGCAATTAGAACCCGTGGCTGTCTCGAGGTTGAGGCCCCGCCCCCCGCGCGGGGGCCCCGTTTAGCCGCCCAATCCTAGAGCAACAGGTCCCACTCCCCTAGGCTCGCTAGCTTCCCCAGCCCAACCCAAAGCCTTTGACCTTGAGCTCAGCCTAGAGGCACCACCCCATCATCCTTCCCCCCCGCCCCCACCCCGCCTTCCCCAGACCAGAGGTCCACCCCACTGCAGGGGCCCCATCTCCAGACCAGCGGCCCCCTTCCGCCCCACTCCGCGTCGTGGCCCCCGCCCCCATTAGAACTCGGCATGACCGCCAACGGGTCACTCCGGAGGGGTGCGCGGCGGGCCGGCCCGGCGGGGTCAGGCGGCGGCACCACCGCCGGGACCGTCGGACAGGGTGCAGGCGGTGACCCGATCGCGGGCCGTAGCTTCGCGGGCGCGGCCGAAGCTGCCGGGTTCCGGGCGGCCGCAGGGCATGCGGCAGAGCTGGCGGAAGCAGCGCTTGAAGTTCTCGTCAAGGAAGGCGTAGAGCACGGGGTTGAGGCTGCTGTTGGCGTAACCGAGCGCGATGCACACGTGCAGCGCGGCCACCACGAGCGGGTCGCGGCGGTCGATGTCCACCAGCGTCCAGACGATGACAAAGATGTGGATGGGGGCCCAGCACACCACGAAGGCGCCCACCACCACCAGCACCATGCGTGTGATGCGCCGCAGACTGCGGTCCTTCTCCTTGGAGCCAGAGAGCAGGCGCACGCTGCGCAGGCGCAGCAGCATGAGGCCGTAGCAGACGGTGATGATGAGGATGGGCACAACGAAGGCGAAGAGGAACACGCAGATCTTGGTCACCGTGTCCCAGTACCAGCTGGGGCTGGGGAACTGGAGCATGCACACCACTGCCCCGTCTGGGCCGGGGAAACAAGGAAAGACAGTGGGTGAGGGGCTCGTGGGCCTAAGGACCTTGTCTCCCTGCTCACCCACCCTTCTCAGCTTAGTCAAGCCCCATGGCCTCCTCCTGGCCTTTTCTCAAGGTGATTCTTCTACCCGGAATGTCCTCCATCACTTCTGCACTTGGTGAACTCCTACTCATCCTTCAAGACCTCAGTAGGATTGGCCCTAACCTAGGAGGTCTGCTTTCTATATTCTCTCCCAGTCCCTTTATCAGCCTCTATGTACATGGGCAGCAGTGATATAATGATAATGATATAATTTAGCCCAAGCCCACTAAATGACGGTCATTATGATAATGAAAATACCCCACACATTTCCAAAGTAGCTCCAATGGGGAAAATATTGCTAGGATTGACTTAGAGAGCATGAGTTAAGAGCAGGACTCAGGGCGCCCTGGTGGCGCAGTGGTTGGGAGTCCGCCTGCCGATGCAGGGGACACGGGTTCGTGCCCCGGTCCGGGAGGATCCCACATGCCGCAGAGTGGCTGGGCCCGTGAGCCATGGCCGCTGAGCCTGCGCGTCCGGAGCCTGTGCTCCGCGACGGGAGAGGCCGCAGCAATGAGAGGCCCGCGTACAGCAAAAAAAAAAAAAAAAAAGAGCAGGACTCAAGCCCTGCTGTGTGATGTGGCCTTGGGCAAATTATTGAACCTCTATCAGAGCTCCCATAAAGTGGGACTAACAACGGTACCTAAACTCATAAGGTTGTTGTGAGGATTAAATGGGCCATGGCATGGAAAGCATTTAGCACAGCGGGGTTCAAGCACTTGGTGCGCTCACAGGGCCGAGGGCAGAAATGTATGGGAGTCCGGGGGTCAGAACTAGGGCCAAGGAGGCAGATGTCAGCTTAATGTCAAGAACTTTCTGACTGCCACCACTTGTCCCAAGATAAGAGGGGCACC
The DNA here is from genome assembly GCF_039906515.1 of Pseudorca crassidens. Classification (NCBI taxonomy): domain Eukaryota; kingdom Metazoa; phylum Chordata; class Mammalia; order Artiodactyla; family Delphinidae; genus Pseudorca; species Pseudorca crassidens. The sequence continues at coordinate 22,453,451 of NC_090297.1, read as the reverse complement.
TAGGATGGAATGAGCTCCCTGTTCCAGGAGTGTGGCCTTGGGCTGGATAAGCACCTCAGGGGATGTTATGGGATTCAGATACAGGGCTGAGGCTGGCCCAGGGGACTTCCAGGACCTCTTGGGATTCTGGAATCTGAGGACCCACCCAGTGGACTTGGAGCCTGAGAGATGTAAGAAAAGGGCTGGGATCCACAGACAGAGCGGGTCCACGGGACATCAGGCTGGCAGGACCCCCACCAATGACTGAACCCAAGGGCTTCATTGTACAGATGGCAGAAGCAGGCCCAGAGAGGAACAGCACTTGTCCAAGGTCACACAGCAAGTGGCTTACAGAACTGAGTGCCAGTGACACACACTGGGGGAGTGTATGTGTGTGTGTAAAAGAGTGTGTGGGGGGGGTGTTGGGGATGAGGGGGCCCATCTGGCCTGGCCCCAGAAGGGCTGCAGTTAATGGCCTGTAAACTGAAGGCTGACAGTGAGGAATGGGGCCCAGCTGGTGAGTCAAGTCTAATCACACAGAGACTATATAAGGCACCAGGAGCTCTACCCTTGTGAGAGTGGAAGGTGGCCAAGAAACCTCCCACCAAGCCTGTTCCCTCTCCTACCACAACACAAACCTTCACCCCAGCAGCCAAAAGGAGCAACAGATATGGGGGCAGGAGCCTTGGGTTCTAGGCCGATTCTACCAAATGTCTGGCTATGTGACCCTAAGTAAACCACCTGACCTCTCTGATTGTTTTCTTTCGGTCCTATGGAAGTAGGAGTCCCTGCCTTGTCTATCTCACAGGCTTAATCATTCTGATAGCTGCTACTTATTGGGCCTTGACAATGAGCCAGGCCTTGTCCTAAGTCTTTTACACGTATAACCTCATTTAATCTTTCCAACACTCCACGATAGAGTGTGGCTCAGATAGGTTAGTGACCAGTGTCTTTGGCCCCCTGCTAAACTACTTTTCCCACTTACATCAAGTAGGGGTCATGTGACCAGCCATCACTAGGAAGTGATGCGCCCTGACATTTAAAAGTGGTTGTGCTTTCTCACCACTCCCATATTCATCTGCTGGCCAGATGCCAGCACACTGCATCCAAAACCATCACTTGGAGACTGGATCCCTGAATGACTGTGTGGAATAGAGCCCCTCCTCCGCTTACTCACATTGGATTGCAATGTGAGTGAGAAACTTCTACTGTGTTAAGCCTTGGAGCTTTGGAGATTGTTACAGCAGCCATCCTGACTGATACAGGTGGTTACTGTACTAATTACCATTTTACTCTGAGAAAATGCACCTGTCATTCTGTGCAGGCCATTCTCTAGGGCTTGCTTTGGTTATCTGGGTCAACGGGGTGGAAGGGAATTTGGGATGAGATTGCAGATCTTGTGGCCTGCACTGCTCACTGGTCAGTGACACCCTCACCCCACCGGCTATCCATCCATCTCCCTAAAGGTCAGCCATCCACACATCTAGCCATCTGTAATCCCATTTATAAACTTCCTTTGGCCAGCTACCCATATGACCACCTCACAACAGTCCACCATTCACGTTCCCATTGGTTGCCTATTCACAGTCCCGCTGGCCAGCCACCCATACTTTCATTGATCAGCAATCCATATTTCCATTGGTGAGCCACTTACACCCACCCTGGTAAGTGGCCTGCAAACCCACGGAGGCCCGTGAGCTGCCTCCTGTGGTCAGTGACCTGTACCAAGGCTCCCTCCCTCACTCACCCCGGGGGCGGGTCACGGCCATGACCATGATGGGTACACCAACAACCGAGGCCAGGACCCAGATGCAGATGTTGATCAGCTTGGCCTTGGCAGGTGTACGTAAGTCCAGGGCCTTGACAGGGTGGCAGACGGCAATATAGCGGTCGACACTCATCATGGTGAGCGTGAAGATGCTGGTGAACATGTTGTAGTAGTCAATGGAGAGCACAGCCTTGCAGAGCAGTTCCCCAAAGGGCCACGTCTCCATCAGGTACTTGGCACTCTGGAAGGGCAGTGTGCTGGTGGCCAGTGCGTCTGCCAAGGCCAGGTTGAAGATGTAGATGTTGGTGGCCGTCTTCATCTTAGTGTACCTTAAAAGGAAGTGCATTTGTAATTTTTCCATTTCACAGATTTCAGTTTCACATGAAACTCAGGGAGGGGAAATGACTTGCCAAAGATCACACAAAAGGTCAGGGGCAGAAGTGGGACTAGAACCCTGAACTATCTGATTCAGCATCGTTCCTTTCCACTATAACAGATGCAAAAGGAGTTCTCTGGCAGGGGGTAACTTTGGCAGGAGGTATTGGAGGAAAAACCCTTATCTTCCCAGGGGTTCTAAGCAATATGGTTAAAGATAAAGCTGGGCTCCAGAGGAAAACAGGTCTAGGTCCTAATTCTGCCTCTACTGTTTATTAGCTGAGTGACTCTAGACTAGTAACTTGAATTCTCTAAGCCTCAGTGTCCATAACTGTAAAAAAGGGGTGATACTTTTACCAACCTCATAGGGTTGTTATAAAATTTAATGAGATGATACAGCATTTAGCACTGAGCTCAAAGCATGGTAAGTGCTCGGTATGTGATAACTGTTATTATTCTTCATATATAAGAGTGAAGCTGGGGGCTAGACCAGAGTGACCTGACCCTCTGGCCTCTGCCACTGATCTGGCCTTTTGGGAATATGACTAGCCAGCTCCAAGGAAGCCGGGGCAAACTGGCTGGGGCCTTACACTGCCTGGATATTCTCCATGGTAGACCAGGGCTCCCAGTCTATGGTCCCATCCAGACCATCTTATCCCCAGGTAGCTGGACTCACCCAGCTGTGGGGAAGGGGAGCAGGTGACAGAGTCACACATCTGACCCAGGGTGTGAGCCCAAGGGTCCAAGCCCGATGTCTGCAACAAGCTGGGCACCCAGAGTTCTGCAACGTCCCTCCATGCTCTACGCTGCCGCCCAGCTGCCTGCACTACAGCTGACCCCTTGTCGGGCCAACATTTATAGTCAAAACGCCTCTGTACCAGGGCCTGGGCTGGGCACCGGATAGCCTGCAGGAGGCTAAATACACTGCAATAGACCATTCCCATGCAGTGTGATCATCACGGAAACACATGCACACTGAGGCAGGGGTAAGGATGCCTTTCATGCCCCTGGAATGATCTCAGAAACCCAGGGAAGGGTTGCATGAGGAACTCCTCAAATTTCAGAGCAGGAAGAGCCCTGAGAGATTGACGGGAAGTGGTTTTGCTACCATGTGGTCCAAGGACTCCCAAAGGAATTACCGGAAGAGCCTGTGAGAAGTGCAAATTCTTGGACCCCACCCCAGACCTTCTCAATACTTTTTTTTGGAGGGGGGGGCCATGCGCGGCATGTGGGATCTTTGCTCCCCGACCAGGGATCGAACCCATGCCCCCTGCATTGGAGGCGCAGAGTGTTAACCACTGGACCACCAGGGAAGTCCCTTTCTCAATCTTAATCTCTGGAATTCAGGCCTGGGAATCTTCATCTTTAACAAGACACCACACACACACACACACACACACACACACACACATATACACACACGATTCTCACGGAGTTTAGTTTGAGAAACAATATGTAGCCTAAAGCCCACACGGGGGAGAGATGGGAAACTGACCCAAGGTCACAGAGCGACAGCGGCGGAACCAAGGTGAGAACTTGGACCTCCCGGCTCCCAGACGGTGCTCTCTCCACCCTCCACCAAGGGTGGAAGCATGCTGTGTGCCTCTGCTCCCCGGGCCGGAATCCCCCTGACACCATGCCGAGCCCGGGGCACCCAGGATGAGCGCACCCAGTGTGTTCTGAATGACTGAACAAACTCACATCAGCTAAGGCTGTTCCTTCATGAAGTAACTGATTTTTTTGGTTAAAAAAAAAAAATTGACTCCTTCATGGTCCTTCAGGGCCAGCATCTGTCCCACTCCCTCCCAAAATAACTATCTGCCCTGGGCTGGAGAAGCAAAAAGTTTTGCTCGGAGACAGCAGAACTGCAAGTCTCGGGAGGTCCGCCTTCAGCGGGTGCAGGAACAGCTGTGTGGGAGGCCGCCTCAATCCCGCAGCTGACTTGTCTAATTTCACTTCTTTTGCGCAGAACAATCAGAGGCTGTTCTTTGCCTGCTATTTTGATTTGGAAAGGATCCTTCAATTCCCAGAGGGGGCTGGGACGCTGGGAAGAGGGTGATGAAGCTGCTGTAGCTGGTCTGGGCAGGGCTGAGGCACAGCTGACTCTGGCAGGCGGGGCCCCAGCAGAGGGAGAGGGAGGCCTCTCGTCACAGGCCCCCCCACCACTCCCACGGCTCACCGGCTGTCAAGCCCCGTCCTCTTCACCTCCTCAGACAAATCCTGCCACTCTCTGGCTCTCAGCCCCATAGGGGCCCCCCAAAGTTCCTCCACATTCCACAAACTGGCCCTGACCACCTCTTGGGTCTCAGCTCCCAGAACCTTCCCCCTGATGGACGTGCCCCCCACCCCCATCCCGGCCTCTCTGCTGTTCCCATCCCACCTCAGGGCCTCCAGACTGCTGCTCGCTCAGCCTGGAACCCTCATCCTCCAAATTTTGCCTGGCTTGTTCCTTCACGTAATTCAGGATCTATTCAAATATCTCCTCCTCAGAGAAGCTGCCCTGCCCTCTCTATCTTAAGTGCCCTCTCTTCCCTCTCTTTACGCTGCTTCATTCTTTACAGCACGAACCACCACCCTGAAGGCAGGGCGCTTTGCCCATCTCGTTCGCTGCTGTATCGTCAGGCCTACTAATGGTACCTGGCCAATAGCAGGCTCTCAGTAGACATTTGTGGTACAGATGTCTTAGTCCAAGCCTCCTCAGTTCTCACGGGAACCATCACAGCAGGCTCCCTGCCCCACACTTCATCCTCCACATGAAAAGGTAGATTTTCGCAGGCAGATTCGACTCTACCGCTTACAATCCTTCCATGGCTCCCCACCGCCATCTGGATAAAAACCAAACTCCTCACACTGGCATTCCATCTGGGTAGCCTCCTTTCCCACTGTGCCTGCCCATCACATCCAGCCACATCTGTGGTTCCCTCAGATGCTCGTTCACTCTAGCAAGCCCTCCCTCCTAAGAGACAGCCACTGTGATGGTTTGGCAGGAATCCTTCCAAACCGCATAGGTGTGGTTTCTGCCAATGTAATACAATTACCTAGTGTTACAGTACTATAATGGAAACACTTGCCCCTCTGCCCTACCCCATCCTCACTTCTCTGTCCTGCTCACCAGAGGCAACCGCTTTTAATGTTTTAAATTATTTTTCTAGTGATTATCTCCAGAATTCTAAATAATATGCTTAAATGTCTATTTCTTGATGTATCTATTTTAGACAGTATCTGTTGAAGTTTGTATTCGGTTAAGCCAGGCTATGCAGCAGTAACAGACAATCCCAAAATCTCAGTGGCTTAACACACAAAAAAGCTTCAGTTCTTACCCTTGCAGAATCCATTCAGTGTCTCCAGCACAACCATATTCCATGAGGCATTTCCAGCCTGCTTCAACCTTGTGGCTCTGCTATCTTAACCCAAGGCCTCCTTGGTCACCACAGAGGGAGAAGTGACAGCCACAGGGTCATCTAAGCTTCATTCTAGCTGCAAGACAGTACTTTCGCCTGAAGCTGACTGACCAGAACTAGTCATATGGCCCCACCCAATTGCAAGGGGCTGAGAAGTAAGTTGTCTTTCATGTGCCCAGAAGGAGGGAGAACGAAATATTAGTGAACACTACTAAGATCCTCCACAACTCTCTAAATCTGGTAGATGAGGATTAACTCTCTTACACTACACAACTTCCTCTCTCCATCCTCCCAATATAGTTCTACCACAATTTTTAAATTTTTAGCTAAATTGATATTCAAGGTTTACTTCTTTTCAGGGTTTATATTCTTTTTTTTTCTTTTAAGCTTTTTTTTTTTTAATTTTTATTTTAGGCTGTGTTGGGTCTTCGTTGCTGTGTGCAGGCTTTCTCTAGTTGCGGTGGGGGGGGCTGCTCTTCATTGCGGTGCACAGGCTTCTCATTGTGGTGGCTTCTCTTGTTGCGGAGCACGGGCTCTAGGCGTGCGGGCTTCAGTAGTTGTGGCTCACGGGCTCAGTAGTTGTGGTTCGCGGGCTCTAGAGTGCAGGCTCAGTAGTTGTGGCGCACAGGCTCAGTTGCTCTGCAGCATGTGGGATCTTCCCGGACCAGGGCTTGAACCCATGTCCCCTGCATTGACAGGCGGATTCTTAACCACTGAGCTGCCAGGGAAGCCCCACAGGGTTTACATTCTTATGACTTTGTAGATACTGTCCACTGAGCCAGATGGTATACTATAGTTACACTTATTTTCTAGTACTGATTTTTGTTTTTCCTGGAGTTAATAATTGCTTCTTTTTTTCATTTGCTTAGTTCTGGGTACATATTGATAAATCTCTTCAAACACTCCAGCAGATCCATAAAATGCCTTTTCCATGCAGTCACATAATCTATCAGTTCCTTTTGTTTTTCTAGTGAATCCACTTCCTGGAGCTTCCCTCCTCCCCTTTCAATCTGGGACTGGTTACTTTCTAGACAAGCTGCACACCTGTTTCCTGGGTTACTAGTCTTCTTATCTTGGTTTATGCCCTTATTTTAGTGGAGCATATCCTCTAGTCACTTCCTAAGAAAGGGCACGTAGAAAGTAAAAATTTTACACCCTTGCATGTCTGAAAATGTCTTTCTTCTATCCTCACTTCTGATTTCATTCATTCTACATAAAACAGTAGATTGGAAACCATTTTCCCTCAGAAAATTGAAGGCATGGCTCCCTCATCTTCTAGTTTATAGTGTTGTCACTGAAGTATCTGAAATGATTCTGATTCCTGATGTTTTGTATGCAATCTGTCCTCCCCACCCCTGAAATTTTTAGGACCTTCTTTTTATTCCCAGTATTCTGACATTTGTGATGATGTGCCTTAGGATGGCTCTTTTTCATTTTTATTAGGTCTTCTCAGTCTCAGGTTTATGCCCTTCAGTATACAATGTCCTCTCATCATTTCTTTGATCACTTCCTCCCCTCTGCTTTCTCTGGAATCCCTGGACAATCTGGTAGTCAGATATCGGGTCCCCTGGATTAATCATCTAATTTTCTTATCTTTTTTATTTTCCAACTTTTTGGTACATCTTCTGGGAAATTTCCTTTTCATTACCTCTCAACCTTTCTACTGACTTTTTAAAACTTTGTTTTGTCTCTCATGTTTTATTTTCCCAGCGCACTTTCTTCTCTTATTGTTCCTTTTTATATAGCATCTTATTTCTAATATCTTCTCTACTCTCTCTGAGAATACTAATAATTTTTGTTTTGTATTTTCTTCTGCTCTCTGCATTGTCTATCTGCTTCGAACATTTTTCTTTATTTGTCTGCTTTGGCTTCCCTCTTTTATCCTGGAGACTTCCTTCAAATATCTGGTGATGTGTGACTAAAGGTTGGTCTTTGAGTGAAGCACTCATTAACTAATTGATAGCTCTTGGGGTGGGGGGCTGTCAACTGTTTGCTTCATTCTACGGGGACTGAATGAAGATCTGGCTTTTACACTAGGAGTACTTAAATATCAGTGTCTGTAGGTCTCTTCTTTGGGGCCTTCAGAAGAGAATCCTCCCATTTCCTGCCTGGGGAGCACACTTCTGGCTGTCAGGATTCTGGTAGCAGAGCTGGAGAAGGGGTCTGAGAAACCTCCATTTTTCCCTTTGGTATCTCACTCTGACCCTTTCTGTGTCTATTGGTCCCAAGTTCAGTTCCTCCAGGTTAACTTCTCCAAGGAAAAAACCCTGGCCTCCTGCAGAGTGGAGGGGTGGCCACCTGGCTATGCAGGGAACAAGGGATGGGGGACTAAGGGTCTCACTGCTCTCTCTATAGGTAATCAATTCCCTGCCCCTGTTTTCAGCCCCACATCTCACCCCTTCTTAGCCTGTTCCTCCTCTTTGAATTGCTTTTCATCATCCAAATATGTGTTGCCATACCTTAAAGAACATAAACTGAGACACAAGAGATGAAGTGATTTTGCCCAAGGTCACATGGCCATTAAGTGGCAGAGCTGGTATTTAACTCAGGAAGTCTAGTGCCAACACCTGGTAATGACTTTGCTATTCTGCCCCTCCATGATTTTTACCTTCCTTCCTCCTCCACTTCCTTTGTCCCCCATATTTCAAAAAGTCAAGGAATGTGAGCTTATTATAAGCTGAGGTTTGTTCACTCATCCAACAGGTATTAATCGAGCAGCTGGTATGTGCCAGGCACTGAGTAACGGATATAGGAGTAAAGATGGCAGTCTGACGTCTTGAAACTTATGGTCTCAGGGAGGGGGCAGACACTGAACAAATTGCTGCACTGTTTAGGCAGGGGAGTGATGTGATTTGATTTATGTGTGTTTCTCAAAAGATCATTGTGACTCTCCTGTGTGGAGGCTAGTTGTAGGGCAGAGCAAGAATGGGTGAGAGAATGAGTTTCCTAGGAAGATAAATTATTTATTTCCCCACATCTCAAAATCCTACTGTCGGTCTCTAATTCCCTTTTTCTTTTTCCTATTTCAAAAAGTTGTAGATGTGACATTGGATCCTTATATTATACCATACTTAAAAATTAACTCAAAATGGATATAAGACCTAAATGTAAGAGCTAAAACAATAAAACTCTTAGAAGAAAATATAGAGGGAAAGTTTCATGACACTGGATTTGGCAGTGACTTCTGGGATATGATACCAAAAGCACAGGCAACAAAAGAAAAAATAGATAAACTGGACTACAACAAAAGTCAAAGCTCTTGGGGCTTCCCTGGTGGTGCAGTGGTTAAGAATCCACCTGCCAAGGCAGGGGACATGGGTTCGAGCCCTGGTCCCACATGCCACAGAGCAACTAAGCCCGTGCACCACAACTACTGAGCCTGCACTCTACAGCCTGCGAGCCACAACTACTGAGCCCACATGCCACAACTACTGAAGTCCATGCACCTAGAGCCCATGCTCCGCAACAAGAAAAGCCACTGCAATGAGAAGCCTGCGCACCTCAACGAAGAGTAGCCCCCACTCGCTGCAACCAGAGAAAAGCCACGCGCAGCAACAAAGACCCAACGCAGCCAAAAAATAAAATAAAATAAAATAATTAAATAAATAAATTTATTAAAATAAAAAAGTCAAAGCTCTTACGCATCAAAGGACACTATCAACAGAGTGAAAAGGCCATCCACAGAATGGGAGAAAATATTTGCAAATCACATATCTGATAAGGAGTTAATATCCAGAATATATAAAGAACTCCTACAACTCAACAATAAAAAAGCAAACAACTAGATTTGAAATATGGGTAAAGGACTTGAACAGACATTTCTCTAAAGATATTCAAATGACCAATAAGCACAATGAAAAGATACTCAACATCGGGCTTCCCTGGTGGCGCAGTGGTTAAGAATCCACCTGCCAATGCAGGGGACACGGGTTCAAGCCCTGGTCTGGGAAGTTCTCACATGCCGCGGAGCAATGAAGCCCGTGCAGCACAACTACTGAGCCTGCGCTCTAGAGCCCGCGAGCCACAACTACGGAAGCCCGCGTGCCTAGAGGCCATGCTCCGCAACAAGAGAAGCCACCACAATGAGAAGCCTGCGCCCTGCAACGAAGAGTAGCCCCCACTCGCCACAACTAGAGAAAGCCTGCGAGCAGCAACGAAGACCCACCACAGCCAAAACTAAATAAATAAATAAAATTAATTTTAAAAAATCATATTAAAAAGCTATAAAAAAAGATACTCAACATCATTAATCATTAAAGAAATGCAAATCAAAACCACAATGAGATACCACTTAGGATGGCTACTATTAAAAAAAAAAACAGAAAATAACAATTGTTGACGAGGATGTGAAGAAATTAGAACCCTTGTGCACTGTTGGGGGAATGTAAAATGGTGCAGCCACTGTGAAAAATAGCACGGCAATTCCTCAAAAAATTGAAAATAGAATTGCTATATGGTCCAGCAATTCCACTTCCAGGTATATATCCAAAAGAATTAAAAGTAGGGTCTTGAAGAGATATCTGTACACCCATGTTCAAAGTAGCATCATTCACAATAACCAAAAGGTACCCATTGACGAATGAATGGATAAACAAAATGTGGTCTATACATGCAATGGAACATTATTCAGCCTTAAAAAGGAAGGAAATTCTGACACACGCTACAACATAGATGAGCCTTAAGGACACTGGGCCAAGTGAAATAAGCCACCCACAAAAAGACAAAAACCTCTATGATTCCACTCATATGAGGTACTTAGTCAGTCATAGCAGCAGAAAGTAGAATGGTGGTTGCCAGGGGCTGGGGGGAAAGAGAAATGGGGAGTCATTATTTGATGGGTACAGAGCCTCAGTTTGAGAAGATGAAAAAAAAGTTCTGGAGATGGATGGTGGGGATGGCTGCACAGCAATGTGGATGCACTTAACGTCAGTGAACCGTACACTTCAAAACGGTTAAAATGGTAAAGTTTATGTTATGTGTATTGTACCACTATCAAAAAAGAAGCTGTGGCTATAATCAAGTGCTCGCACTGTGTCTGCTGTCTAAGCTAGAGCGTTTGGTGAGGGAGTCCTTTAGAGCCATTGGGATCTTAGCTCAACATACTTAGCTGTGTGATCTTGAATATATCACTTCACCTCTCTGAAGCTGTTTCCCTCCTTGGTAATTTCAGTGTACTCAGGCTTTTTAAGGGCCAACACATGTGAAAGTGTCTAGCTTACTAGCCAGCACACAAACAAGAATTAGCAGCCCTTTTGCGTTTATCTCCCCTGACAATTTTTGCTTTTTTTTCTCATAGAATTCAATCCTCCATGGATTGGACCTAACCCTGGGGGTGAACTCTACTGCCTCTGCAATGCCTTGGGAAGCTCTTTGGTTTTCTTCTAGATCAAAATCCCCTTTAAGCTCATCTTGAATTCCATAGCTGCTGGGGAATTTGCTCCCAACCATTCTTCTCAGACCCCACAGAGGCTACCCTTATATGAAGCACCATGTTGGTTTCAGAGCCCTAGATCCAGTCCGTCATCTGTCCAACAGGCCCCCCTGTCAGGGAAGAACACAGCCACCTCCATCCATTTTCCTTCAATTTGATGGCGACTGGGCATGTTCTCTGACTGACGTACAACCCGGGCCACATTAAATCCACACACGCTCCTGGGTCTCTGGAGAGCTGGGCTTCTCAACCGACAAGGAAGCTCCTAGTAAGAACTTCCTCCCCCAGGCAAAGCCAGGGCAGCGTGCTGACATCTTAATGCCCGGTGCCCAGAAGAAGGCTGAAACAGTCTCTCCTTTCTAACAGTCCCTGTTAGACCAGGGACTGGTCTAACAGCTTTGGGCGGGTCGTTTGTTTTCTTTAAGCAATATTCTCTGTCTTTTCTTTCATGTACCAGGCACTATGCCAAAAGCAGTGAATGCATGATTTCATTTCATCGTCACTGCAACCCTGAGTGTTAAGACCATGCATGGAACGTCCCCATTCTACAGAGGAGCTAAGTTAGACGGCTCATACAAAGACACACGGCTAGGATGGCAGCATTCAAACTCAGACCTGGTTTCCAGAGCCCACACTTATAACCACTCGAGTCTGTACGTCACTGTTCACTGTCCCCCTACCACCCTGCGCTAGCTTATCACACGTTGGCCATGGGGAGGGGGCCAGTCTGGAGGCCGGGACCAAAGGGAGGGAACTGGTCCAGAGGTGGGCTGCCCCCAGAGCCTTTGCCTGTTTTCACACATTCCTCAACTCCGCGAGGGTTTGGAGAAAATCTGCTCACAGCCCAGGCAGGGTCGGGGAGAGACAGACTTATAAACAACAGAACAATGTCACAGGCACCGTGACAGGGCTCAGTGGGGCAAGGAGGAGAGGTCAATTCAGAACAAAACGTACACCTCTGGTCACAAGGGGGTGGCAACCAGTATTGTGGTACAACAACTACGTGCCAGGTCTTTCTCAGGCATGATTTTATGTACTTCTTACATCTGTGTTTTGTTTTTTTAATGGATAATAAACAGTTGTTGGACATTGACTCTTTGCCAGGCACTGGGAAAGCATTTTACATCATTTAATCTTCCTAGCACCCCTACAGGGTAGACAGTATTTATCATTCCCAATTTATAGAGAGCAGTAAAGGAACTTGTCCACGGTTGCAGTCAGAGGCTGAGCAGAGATCCAAACCCCGTGCTCTTCCCCGAGACCCCGGTGCCTTCCTCTGGACTTCAGTTTCAGCTTCTCCCCTGACGACCCAAATTGTGTGCCCCTCACGTGTTCTTTTTTTTTTTTTTTTTTTTTTTTTTTTACAGTACGCAGGCCTCTCACTGTTGTGGCCTCTCCCGTTGCGGAGCACAGGCTCCGGACGCGCAGGCTCAGCGGCCATGACTCACGGGCCCAGCCGCTCCGCGGCACGTGGGAACCGGGGCACGAACCCGGGTCCCCTGCATCGGCAGGCGGACTCTCAACCACTGCGCCACCAGGGAAGCCCACGTATTCTCTTTGACAAGGAAAACATAAGGTACCGAAGGCGTGGCATTGTCTTGGTCACCACTGTGTGCCTGGGACTTCCAGCAGCGCCCAGCTCAGAGCAGGCGCTCAAAACACATCTGTTAGGGAGTTCCCTGGCGGTCCAGTGGTTAGGACTCGGCACTTTCACTGCTGGGGCCCAGGTTCAATCCCTGGTTGGGGAACTAAGATCCTACAGGCGCAGCCAAAAAACCAAAAAAACGGAAAACAAAAAAAACACATCTGTTGAGTGAATGAACATCGACGTGTCTGTCCTCCACACTAGACTGGGACGTCCTGCAGGCAGGAACCGTGTCCCCTTCATGCTGTGCAAAGGGGACATAGTGGTTACTGGAGGACTCCCTGTGGGACAGAGAGTCAGGAGCCCTGATTCTTGGAAGTAACCAGCCACAGACCCAAGAGCTTTGGGACAAATTAGGACAGCTCTTCCTCCCGCCTCCCCCCTCTCTCCCTTCCTCCCCTCCTCCCTTCTATCCTTAACCTGGACCAACCCAGGTCCCCTGAAGGACACCTGGGCCTGACCCTGTCTGCCCTGAATCTGCAGTGACTCAGCTCTGCCACTGCAAAGGGAAATGTTGTCAGATCATTTACCCAAAGCAGCTAATTTGTTTCTAACTAAACTGAGGGGTATTTTTTTTTCCCTTAGGCACAAGAGCTCATGGGAGTCAAAGCCAGGGCAAGAGACCTAAAAACAATAACAGCAACAGCAACCAGCGAAGAGCACCAACCCTCTGTCTGACCGACCTTACGGCACCTTAGGAACCAAATCAAACAAAATGCTTGAGCCTAGATCAAAACTCATTTGGTCCCAAACAGCGTGGACTGCTGGAGCATTTAGAGTTAATTTTATTCCCCAATGCTTTGTGAGATCTCAGAAATAACATCTGCTCCCTATAAAAGGTCCAAACAATACAGAATCACTTCATAAAGAAAATTTAAAAACCAACATCAATAGTACAGACGATCATTAACAGACAACAGGCAAACACACAGGCCCTGTTTTATATAAATGGGATCTGGTTCTAACATTATTAAATAACCTGTTTCTTTCTTCTCAAAAATATGCTGTGACCATCTTTCTATATCCACAGATACAAATTAATATAATTTTTGGTGACCGATTGTTATTCTAGTCTAGAGGTCAACAGGCTTTTTCTGTAAAGACCAGAGCGTAAATATTTTAGGCTTGGGAGGCCGAATACTTGGTAGGCCTGGATGCATATTCTTCTGTTTCTTGCTTTTGTTCTTTTTTTTTTTTTTTTACAAGCCTTTAAAAGTGTAAAAACCATCTTTAGCCCAAGGACCACACAGAAACAGACTACAGGCTAGAGCTGGTCTCACTTATAGACACTAAAGTTCCTGAATACAGTTACTTAATAAATCCCCCTTTAAAAGACATGTAGGTTGTTTCTGCCTTTTTGTTATTATAAATAATAGTGTGATAAACATCTTTGTGCACACGGATATCTGATGGTTTCCTTGGGGAAAATTCCTAGAATCTCAGAGATAGAAGGAAACTTCACAGTGAGGGCATTCCCTCTGTAGCACTCCAGACAAATGGCTACGCAGCTTCTGCTTGAGTATATCCAGAGATGGGGAACTCACCACCTGTAGGCACAGTCCATCCTATTGTTGGGACCACTCACAGGATAACAAGTTCTTTGTTTTATTTGAGCTGAAAACTGCCTCCTTCTCACCTGGCACCATTTTTCCTGGTTCTGCTCACAGAATCACAGAATCTAAACCTAACCCTTCTCCCTTCCACGTCTTGGAAAATAAAGATATTAACAGTACACAGGGGCTTCCCTGGTGGCACAGTGGTTGAGAATCCACCTGCCATTGCAGGGGACACGGGTTCGATCCCTGGTCCGGGAAGATCCCACATGCCACGGAGCAGCTAAGCCCGTGCGCCACAACTACCTAGCCTGCGCTCTAGAGCCTGTGAGCCACAACTACTGAGCCCACATGCCGCAACTACTGAAGCCCACGCTCCTAGAGCCCGTGCTCCACAACGAGAGAAGCCACCGCAATGAGAAGGCTGTGCACTGCATCGAAGACCCAATGCAGCCAAAAATAAATAAATAAAATAAATAAATTTATTAAAAAAAAAAAAAACTATACACACTTCACCCAGCTATGATGAGACCTGAGTTAGTACAAGTGCTCAGTATGCGTTAGGGGTTCTGCCCAGTTGGTGAGCTGCCTTCTCACGCCGTGTAGCCATTCCTTGGAGCCCTCATCTCGGTTGGGCCTCATGCATTCAAGAGTGTGATTATCTGAGTAAAGATGATGCCACGGGACTTCCCTGGTGGCGAAGTGGTTAAGAATCCGCCTGCCAATGCAGGGGACACGGGTTCGAGCCCTGGTCCGGGAAGATCCCACATGCTGTGGAGCAACTAAGCCCGGGCACCACAACTACTGAGTCCACGTGCCACAACTACTGAAGCCCGTGCGCCACAACTGCCGAAGCCCACGCGCCTAGAGCCTGTGCTCCGCAACAAGAGAAGCCACTGCAGTGAGAAGCCGTGCACCTTAACGAAGAGCAGCCCCCACTCGCCACAACTAGAGAAAGCCTGTGCACAACAACAAAAACCCAACACAGCCAAAAATTAAATAAATAAATTTATTAAAAAAAAAAAAAACCAGATGATACCACCATCTAGGTTAAGGGAGGGCCCAAGATGATGCAGGTAAATCACATCACAGGCACTCAGGCCAGGCCTTGTCCCATCTCTCCAGGCAAGTAAGGAAGGCCAAATCCATTTTCTGTGGGATCTATAACCTCAAAGTCATTAATGTAGACACATGTCACAATAGGAAGGGTGGCCTCTGTGGACAAGTTTTCAGGTTTCCGCCCCATGGCTGGCTGTATTCACCATACCCAGATGTGGCATGGGGTGGGGGGCGGGGGGCGGGGAGGGTTCTTTTTTTTTCTTTTTTTACTTGTTTTTCTTTTCTTTTTCTTTTTTTCAGATGTGGTTTGTGTGTAGTTATTACCTCACTGACATCACTGCTGGTGGAACACCAGCTTAAGCCACACCCCCTGTCACTCATGGTCCCCAGACTGGCCTCCTTGGCTCACAACTTTGTTCCTCTCCTACATTTTTTTTTATTTGCACCAAGCGGCAAGCAGGATCTTAGTTCTCTGACCAGGGATCAAACTGGCACCCCCTGCAGTGGAAGCACAGAGTCTTAACCACTGGACCACCAGGGAAGTATCCCTCTCTTTTCTACTTCTAAGCCGTTCCAGAAATTCCCCGCTCCCTGCACCTCCAGCAGATACTGTCACCACCAAGGCTTTAATAACTGTAGTGGGTTGAATGGTGGCCCCTAAAAGACAAGTCCACGTCCCAACCCCCAGAACCTGTGAACTTCGTCTTATTTGGAAAAAGGATCTTTACATATGTAATTAAGTTAAGGATCTTGAGACCACCCTGGATTATATGGGTGGGCCCTAACTCTAATGACAAGTGTCTTTGTAAGAGACACACAGCACACAGGGAGAAGAGACGGCCATGTGAAGATGGAAGCAGAGATTAGAAATAAGAGCGATGCAGTCTGCTGGCACCACCAGAAGCTGAAGAGGAAAGGAAGGATTTGCCCCAAGGGCCTTCAGAGGGAATGCAGCCCTGAATACACTATTTGGACTTCTGGTCTCCAGAACTGTAAGAGGGTAAACTTCTGTTGTCTTAAGCCATTAAGTCCCGCTAATGTGTTACAGCAGCTCTAGGAAACTGATACATTAAAAGCGCAGCCAAGGAGAAGCATGGACTTTGGCACCAGACACACCTAGATTTAAGCCCCAGCTCTACCTCTCACTGTATGACCTTGGGTGAGTTCTAACTTCTCTGAGCCTCAGTATGCTCCTCTGTGAAGTGGGTATAAGCATCCTACTGCTTGAGGGGGTGGTGAGTGTGGAATGAGTTCATGCCTACGATGTCCCTAGCACACTGCCTGGCACACTCATATCATAGTGGCTTCTCTTCTTGTCCAGATGAGGAAAATGGGCCCAGAATGACACCTGATGAGCTGCCCTGCGGTCCCAGGCTCCTGACTCCTTTCCTGGCCCTTGGTAACCTACTACCATTGGGGTGGGACACAGAGTCCTGTGCTGGAACTTCAATACTAGAAGAGGCTCTGATCTAACACTGAGTTCCAACCTCCTCTCCCACTTTACAGATAGGGAAACTGAGGCCTGGAGAGGGAAAGACAATTGTGCAATGTTACACAGGGTATCAGTTTCCCTGACTTCTGAGAGCCCAAGGTCTTTCTACTTCTCCAAGCTGCCCTCCCAGGAGCTAAGTCTCAGATGAGGATTCAAGGTGGCTGAGGCCAAAAAGAAACAGGGGCTCCTATCCGAGGCTTCAGAATTCCTGACAAGTCCCTGGCCTACGTTCTATGTCCCTGTGTCCAGTGATTAACCAATGTAGGGTGGGTCCATGGATGGAACTGTTCCCATTACTGTCATCATCTTTGCCACCATCTCCATCACAGCAGCTACACTGGCTCAGTGCTTACACAGGCCTGATGTATTCTATTGTGTCCTACCATGACATTTACATAGATTATCTCATTCAATCACTCCAACAACCTTATGAAATTGCTACTATTATCATCTTCATACAGAGGAGGAAAGTGAGCCTTGGAGAGCGTACTGGGTTGAACAGTTGCCCTCAAAATTCATGTCTACTTAGAACCTCAGAATGTGACCTTATTTGGAATTAGGGTCTTTGTGGATATAGTTCATTAAGATGTGGTCATACTAGATTAGGGTGGGCCCTAAATCCAATATGATGCAGAGACACACACAGAGGGACATGGCCATGTGAAAACAGAGGCAAAAATTGGAATGATACAGCTGCAAGTTCAAGGGATACCAAGGATTGCCGGCAACCACCAGAAGCTGGGCGAGGAAGGATTCTTCCCCAGAGCCTTCAGAGGGAGATGGTCCTATTGATTTCTGACTTCTTCAGCCTCCTGAACTATAAAGAAAACATTTCTGTTGTTTTAAACCACCTAGTTTATGGTAATTTGTTATGACAGCCCTAGGAAACTGATACAGAGGGGTTAATTATCTTGCCAGCCATGGCCTAAAACACAAAAGCAACGTCTGTTAAAATTGCTCCACTCCACAGCTCTCCCAACATAACAACTTTTTTCATCAGGAATACAGATTGTTGGCACTGAAAGGAAAGATGGCTGATTTACTGAGCATTTACTATGCGCCAGCTGCCCTGCTAAGGGTCACATGGGTGTTCACTATCCCACTGAATCTACACAACCATCACAGGAGGTAAGCATTATTCTCCCCATTTTACAGGTGAGCAATGTTGAGGCTCAGAGGGATGAAGTAACTTACCCAGAGTCCCGCAGCTGGGAGTGGCAGGGCCTAGGTTAGGCCTGGGTTGACTCCAGAACCCAGAGTCCTGACTTCTACCCCATCTTCTCCCTGTCTGTCAAGTTCAACCCCTTTGTTTTACAAATGAGGAAACCAAGGCAGAGCTACAGCAGGGATCCCAAAGGCTCTGCCCACGCTAGGGGATAAGCAGTTTAAATAAAACTGGGTCCAGCTGGGGCTCCCTCTATTTGTAGACAAAGGGTGGCTGCTCTTCTGGCTGGCAAAACAAGCAGGGCTGGGCAGCAAGCGCTGGGAGCTACAACCCTGCCCACCATTCCACGGGAGCGGCGAGAGGCCAGAAACGAATTAGCCATCTCAGTTTTGGCAAACCTTGAGGAAGGAAAGTGCTTAATTATAACGAGGCCCAGCGAGTGTGTCACCAAGAGAAGATTAAGGACTGGAACATGGCTATACAGAGCTCCTGAGCCGCACCTGAGCGGGGAGGCCGACCAGGGCGCGCTCAGCAATAAACAGGGCAGACACCTTGTTCGGTTCAGTTCAAGAACCACAACATGCTCATGAGATGCAGGGAAGAGAAGTTCTTCTCCATCACCCTGGCTCTGCTTCCGGCATAAGGATGGCTGGACCAGGGCGTGGGGCAGCCAGACACAACAGAAGCCCTGGAAAAGCAGATTTCCTTAAGTGTGGCATGTCGGCCCATGGGTCTCTGGAAATAGGACATGTCCCTCCTACAAACATGTACTGACATGCTGCATGAGTGTCAGACCCTAGGCTGGGGTTCCAGCTACAAACAAAGGATGCTCGCTCCACCCCACACCCCCTCATTCGGGGAGAGAGAGAGAGAAATGAGCGATCAGCGGTTTGAAAAGTGTATGGTCTCTGATGGGGGACACATAGGACACTGTGGGAACACAGAGGAGGCATCAAAGAAGGCTCCCTGGAGGAAAGACTTACTAAGCCGAAAAGTAAGGGGTTTCTCTAGAGGAAACAGAGGCCTGAGGTTCCTACATGTCTGCTTTCCCTCTTGTAGTTGGGGGATTTTTATTATAGATCCCAAGAACCCCACAGAGGGAATTTCATTAACAAAGTGCCAACTAGATATTTAAGAAACACTCAGTGATGCCTCCTTAGAGTCAGGGATTGGGCTAGGAAACAGGAAAGAAGATGAAGGGGATACAGTTCCTGCCCTCCAGGAGCCACCAGTCTAAAATGGAAGTCAAACACAGGAACAAGCAATTACACTACAACTAGAAAACATCCATTTCAAGACCATCAATGTTTGTGTGCATCTCCCCTCTTCCTATATGACAGGCACTGGATGAAAGTACTTGATTTACATCATTGCACTTAATCCTCACAACAAATGACGGTAGTAAGCACTATCACTGCATTTGGCAGACAAGGGGACTCTGAGGCTCAGAGAGGCAGATAAACTTGCCCAAGGTCACACAGCCTATAGGTTGTAGGACCAGGACACAAGCCCAGGTCTGTCTGACCCTGTGATGGTAATTCATTTTATGTGTCAAAGTGGCTGGGCTATCGTACCCAGTTATTTAATCAAACACTAATCGAGGTGTTGCTGTGAAGGGATGTTGTAGATGTCATTAACATCTGCAATCAGTTGACTTGAAGGAGATTATCCATGATAATGAGGGTCTGCCTTAAGAGCAAAACTGAGGTTTCCCAGAAGAAGAAGAAATTCCTCCTGCCTGAGAGTTGCCAGCCTGCCAGCCCACCCTACAAATTTCAGACTTGCCTAGCCAGACCCCACAATCGCATCAGCCAGTTCCTCAAAATATATCTTACTGGTCTTTTTTCTTTTCTGGTAGGACCTTGACGGATACAGACCCGAAAGCCATGCTCTAGGCTAAGGATGGCGCCGGGAAGCCGCACCATCTCCTCACCCGGAAAAGGACAATGACAACTGCCACCACGCTGGGTTGTTTCAGGGGTCCAGTGTGAGAGGCAGCGTGATCCAATGGAGAGGGCAGGCCCTGCAATCACTTACTAACCTTGGGGTCCTTGGGCAAAAGTCTTATATCCCTGAGCCTCAGCTTCTTCATCTGAGGTAGGCAGATGGTTCCTACCTCACAGAAGTGTCGTGAAGATTAAGTGAGCTTTTGCACGGACGGTCTCCTGTATGGAGCATGGTAATAGGGCCAAAACGGATGCTTGGGACTTCCCTGGTGGCACAGTGGTTAAGAATCCGCCTGCCAGTGCAGGGGACACAGGTTCGAGCCCTGGTTTGGGAAGATCCCACATGCCACGGAGCAACTAAGCCCGTGCACCACAACTACTGAGCCTGTGCTCTAGAGCCTGTGAGCCACAGCTACTGAGCCTGCGAGCCACAGCTACTGAGCCCACGTGCCACAACTACTGAAGCCCAACATATTGTATGATTTCATTTATAGTAAATGTCCAGATTTGGCAAATCTACAGAGACAGAAAGTAGATTGGTGGTTACCCAGGTCTGGGGCAGGGCGTGGTAAGGGAGTGACTATTTGTGGTTATGGGGTTCTTTTTGAGGTGATGAAAATGTACTAAAATTGGTTGTGATGATGGTTACACAACTCTGTTGCTATACTTTAAATGGGTGAATTGTATGGTATGTGAATTATATCTCAATAAAACTTTTATATTTAAAAAAGGTAAAAAAAATAATAAAACCTACCGAAGCCCATGTGCCTAGAGCCCGTGCTCCGCAATAAGAGAAGCCACCGCGATGAGAAGCCCTCACACCGCAACGAAGAGCAGCCCCCGCTCTCCTCAACTAGAGAAAGCCCGTACAGCAACGAAGACCCAATGCAGCCAAAAATAAATACATAAATAAATAAATGTATTAAAAAAAGAAAAAAACTCACGCTCATTTTTGCCACAGTTGTAATGGGTGAATTCTTAATTACTTTGAGTACTTACCATTGCCAAGTAAATGTTCCAATCCCATAATTCCATGTAAAAAATTGCCCTCAGGTTTTGCATTCTTAGTGGCCTCATATGGATGCTACAGTTTGCCTAATTTGTACCCTCCCACCCCGCCCCACGCCTCACCCACCAGGGCCACTCCTTGAGGACAATGGGCAAGGCAGGCCCCATGCAGACCGCTTCACACACATTCTCTCCTTTGACTCACACCCACCGGGAAAAGTGGGTATCAATACATTCCCATTTCGTTCACAGAAGAAACCTATAGCCCAAAGAGAAGAGGTGCTTGTCCAGAAGCGCAGGGTGGACAGAACCACGGTCTAAAGTCACGTGTTCTGAAAAGCCCAGGCTTCCCACCTCTAGGCCTTTGGCCATGCTGGGCATCACTTATACTTCCTTCTGCCTGACACACAATAGAGTTTCACTTTTGTTTTATTAATTAATAATTCAGTATTTTATTTTATTTATTTTTTTATTTTTTGCAGTACGCGGGCCTCTCACTGTTGTGGCCTCTCCCGTTGCGGAGCACAGGCTCCAGACGCGCAGGCTCAGCGGCCATGGCTCACGGGCCCAGCCGCTCCGCGGCATGTGGGATCTTCCCGGACTGGGGCACGAACCCGTGTCCTCTGCCTCGGCAGGCGGACTCTCAACCACTGCACCACCAGGGAAGCCCAATAATTCAGTATTTTAATAACGATAAATCAGTCCTGCTCCATGGCCTCTCCCAATCCCTGCGTGTGTGACAAAGTCATTTTTCCACATTTGGGATCAGAGGGTATCATGAGTTTGACCTTCTTCACGGACGTTCCTTCTTGGACACTGCATGAGTGGGCTCCGGGAATCAAGGCGCCTCAGTTCAAGGCTGATTCTGCCATTTACCCAAGGCTGATTCTGCCCTCAGCAACTGAATTATCACCTCTGAGCCTCAGTGGCCTCATCTGTCAAATGGAGAGAAACATGGTACCAAGCTCAAAGAATTGGGAGAATTAAATGAGATCATTTATGTGAGGCGCTCAGCACAGAGCTGCCCACCTTGTCAGCCCTCAAGAAAGGTCAGCAGTGCTATTTTTGGTGTTAAGTCCGACAAGTCAATATGCCATTCTTTGCTGTTGACCTCTCTCGTACCTGGGATGACCAGGCCTGAGCCTGTGGAGGAAGCGTCTTGTGGCCACCTGCCCCTCCCAGCAGGACAGCCCTCTGACCACGTGTGGGCTCTGCTCCCTCTTCACTGGGAGGAATGGAAAATCACTAGATGTGGGGCATTTCCTAGCACTTCAGGAAGATGAGTTTTTGTAACCAAGGGAAACAAATTACCTCCATCTGTCCTGCAGGGGCATCTGGCCTGGCCGGCAGAAGCAGTTTCTTTCCCTTGGCTTAATCCTTGCCCCTGTTCCCAAGTCCTAGGCAACCAGCCAAAAGGCATCATTATCACCAACAATTTCCTGTTATGGGCCAGGCCCTGTGCTAAGGCCATACATCATCTCCCTTAACTTTTGCCCTCACTGTTCCCCCTGCTAAAACACTTCCTCCTAGCAACTGACCTCTGCTCAGTTGTCTCCTCCTCCCCAACCTCCCCATCTACATCTGCAGCCCCGCCACTCTGTCACCATGCTTGTTTCAGTTGACTTCATTGCCTATAGGCCTTACATCTATTTCTTTATTGTCTATCTTTTCCCCACTAGAATGTCAGCTCCATGAGGACAGGGACTGTGTCTTGATCATTGTTGCATACCTAGCACCTAGAACTCTTCCTGATACTTAGGAAGAGTTGCTGAATGTATGTTTACCTGCAATGTAGGTGTTTTTCTATCATCCCTATTTCACAGATAAGAAAACAGGCTCTGTGAGGTGAGCCTAAGGGTGGAAAGCCAGCAAGAAGCAGACTGGATTGGAATCCAATCTCTGAAGGATATGGCTGCTTCACTAGATGCTGGCCTTGCCCCAGGGAACTTGGGTTCGTTGGGCCTCTTAGGTGTTGTCAGTGGCCCCCAAGCTGGACTGCCTTGTGTAGGAACTAACATCTCATGCTCCCAGCTACTCCTATTCCCAGCCACCCTTTGGCTCTCCCTTAGCCCAGGTAATCCCAAGCATGGAAACAGATGCAAGAGAAGGCAAGGGGTTAGGAAAGGCAAGTTCCAGTCCTGCCTTGGCCACTGACTCAAAAGACACAGAATTTCTCCAGGCCTCAGTTTACTCATTTGTAAATCAGAGGGGCTAAACTTGATATACAAGATGGCAGAGGTCAGGGCAATGGTTAAAAGTGCGAGCTCTACTATGTACAATAGCCAGCCAAGACTTAGAAACAACCTAAACGTCCATCGACAGATGAATGGATAAAGAAGACATGGTACATAAATACAATGGAATACTACTCAGCCATAAAAAAGAATGAAATAATGCCACTTGCAGAAACATGGGTGCAACTGGAGATTATCATACTAAGTGAAGTAAATCAGAGAGAGAAAGATAAATACTATATGATATCACTTATATGTAGAATCTAAAATATGACACAGGGCTCCCCTGGTGGCGCAGTGGTTGAGAGTCCACCTGCAGATGCAGGGGACACGGGTTCATGCCCCGGTCCGGGAAGATCCCACATGCCGCGGAGTGGCTCGGCCCATGAGCCATGGCCACTGAGCCTGCGTGTCCGGAGCCTGTGCTCCGCAACGGGAGAGGGCACAACAGTGAGAGGCCCACGTACCGCAAAAAAAAAACCAAAAATAAAATATGACACAAATGAACCCATCTATGAAACAGACTCACATGATACTATACATAGAAAATCCTGAAGATGCCACCAGAAAACTACTAGAGCTAATCAATGAATTTGGTAAAGTTGCAGGATATAAAATTAATGCACAGAAATCTCTTGCATTCCTATACACTAACACTGAAAGATCAGAAAGAGAAATTAAAGAAACAATCCCATTCACCACTGCAACAAAATGAATAAAATATCTAGGAATAAACCTACCTAAGGAGGTAGAAGACCTGTACTCAGAAAACTATAAGACACTGATAAGGGCTTCCCTGGTGGCGCAGTGGTTGAGAGTCCTCCTGCCGATGCAGGGGACATGGGTTCGTGCCCGGGTCCAGGAAGATCCCACATGCCGCAGAGCGGCTGGGCCCGTGAGCCATGGCCACTGAGCCTGCGCGTCCGGAGCCTGTGCTCCACAATGGGAGAGGCCACAACAGTGAGAGGCCCGCGTACCAAAAAAAAAAAAAAAAAAAAAAAAAAGACACTGATAAAAGAAATCAAAGATGACACAAACAGATGGAGAGATATACCATGTTCATGGATTGGAAGAATCAATATTGTGAAAATGACTATACTACCCAAAGCAATCTACAGATTCAATGCAATCCCTATCAAATTACCATGGCATTTTTTACAAAACTAGAACAAAAAATCTTAAAATTTGTATGGAGACACAAAAGACCCCAAATAGCCAAAGCAATCTTGAGAAAAAAAAACGGAGCTGGAGGAATCAGACTCCCTAACTTCAGACTATACTACAAAGCTACAGTAATCAAGACAGTATGGTACTGGCACAAAAACAGAAATATAGATCAATGGAACAGGATAGAAAGCCCAGAAACAACCTAAACATCCATCGACAGATGAATGGATCATGCACCTATGGTCAACCAATCTATGACAAAGGAGGCAAGTATATACAATGGAGAAAAGAGTCTCTTCAATAAGTGGCGCTGAGAAAACTGGACAGCTACATGTAAAAGAATGAAATTAGAACAGTCCCTAACACAATACACAAACATAAACTCAAAATGGATTAAAGACCTAAATGTAAGACCAAACACTATAAAACACTTAGAGGAAAACATAGGAAGAGGACTCTTTGACATAAACCACAGCAAGATCTTTTTTGATCCACCTCCTAGAGTAATGGAAATAAAAACAAAAATAAACAAATGGGACCTAAGGAAACTTAAAAGCTTTTGCACAGCAAAGGAAACCATAAACAAGATGAAAAGACAACCCTCAGAATGGGAGAAAATATCTGCAAATGAATCAAAGGACAAAGGATTAATCTCCAAAATATATAAACAGCTCATGCAGCTCAATATTAAAAAAAACAAAACAACCTAATCAAAAAATGGGCAGAAGACCTAAATAGACATTTCTCCAAAGAAGACATACAGATGGCCAAGAAGCACATGAAAAGCTGCTCAACATCACTAATTATTAGAGAAATGCAAATCAAAACTACAATGAGGTATCACCTCACACCAGTTAGAATGGGCATCATCAGAAGATCTACAAACAATAAATGCTGGAGAGGGTGTGGAGAAAAGGGAACCCTCTTGCACTGTTGGTAGGAATGTAAATTGATATAGCCACTATGGAGAACAGTATGCAGGTTCCTTAAAAAACTAAAAATAGAATTACCATATGACCCAGCAATCCCACTACTGGGCATTTACCCAGAGAAAACCATAATTCAAAAAGACACATGCACCCCAAAGTTCACTGCAGCACTATTTACAATCGCCAGGTCAAGGAAGCAACCTAAATGCCCATCGACAGACGAATGGATAAAGAAGATGTGGTACATATATACAATGGAATATTACTCAGCCACAAAAAGGAACAAAATTGGGTCATTTGTTGAGACGTGGATGCATCTAGAAACTGTCATACAGAGTGAAGTCAGAAAGAGAAAAACAAATATCGTATATTAATGCATACATGTGGAATCTAGAAAAATGGTACAGACAAACCAGTTTACAAGGCAGAAATAGAGACACAGATATAAAGAACAAACATATGGATACCAAGGGAGGAAAGTGGGGGTGGGGGTGGGGGGGTGGGATGAACTGGGAGATTGGGATTGACATGTATACACTGATGTGTATAAAATAGAGAACTAATAAGAACATGCTGTATAGCACAGGAACTCCACTTTGCTGTACAGTAGAAACTAACACAACATTGTAAAACAACTATACCACCCCCCCGCCGAAAAAAAAGAACAGACTCACAGACATAAAGAACAGACTTGTGGTTGCCAAGGAGGAGGGGGGTGGGGGAGGGATGGATTGGGAGTTTGGGATTAGCAGATGCAAACTATTATATATAAAATGGATAAACAACAAGGTCCTACTGTATAGTACCGGGAACTACATTCAATATCCTGAGATAAACCATAATGGAAAAGAATATTAAAAAGAATGTATATATATGTATAACTGAATCACTTTGCTGGACAGCAGAAATTAACACAACATTTTAAATCGACTATACTTCAATTAAAAAAAAAAGTGCAGGCTCTGCGATCAGAATAACCTGACTTCAATCCGACTCCAGGACTTCGAGCATATTATATCAAACATTCTCTGAGCCTCGAGTTTCCTCATCTAGAAAATGGGGGCAACTGCACTCACCTAATAGAGGTCTGTGAGGATTAAATAGGATAATATACATACATCTCTAAGCAGAGTGCCTGGCACAAAATAAATGTGCAATAAAGAGAATAATCATCCGTGATTCAAAATTCTACGCCCTAGTGAAAAGGCTACTTCGGCAGGGGAGGGGAGTGAGGCCATTTCTACCTCTCCCTGTGTCATGTTTATTGAATGGGACTCTTTGACCTCACAGGACTCTGAAGTTTGAGTTCCTTCCACTTATCAAGAAAGACTTGGGAAGCTACAGAAGAAAAAATTCTTGCTGCACACACCCACCCCGGCCAGAGACAAAGCTGCTGATTTCTGCAGCTGAACTGGGAGCTCTAAATCAATAGGACACAACGCAGACACCCCACCCTACCCGATGCCGCCCAGATGGTACTGGGGCCTCTGCAGCCTGCAAGATGATAAATCGCTAATTTAAGCCGGGCTTTCTGCTCTACGCCACGATTATCCCTCTTCCTGTACATGTTATGATGTCTGGGTAGCCAATTAGATTTCGAGGTCCCAGGACTCCGAGGTTAATGAAATCATGCCTTGCCCTGGCACAGCCCCCGTCCTCTAAAGTTCAGGCATCATCCACCAGGAAGGGGAGAAGGGAAATCTGAGATCACAGAATCTGAGAAGCATTCTTCCTCCAGTCTCAGCTGTGGGGAAAGGAGCCTAAAATTACGTATGTCTACCTTTTCTCCACCCAAACCTCCACACAGTGGTTTGCCAGTGCCCTCTTGCATAGCTTCAGGGACAGGAAACTCCCTATATTACACAGCAGCCCATACCTTCCTGAAGAGCTCTGTTAGAAACTTTCTTCTAGAAATAATATGAGATGTGCACAAACATATGGGTTCAAGAACATTCACAGACACATTATTTAGACTGGCATGATATGAGAAACGAT
The DNA here is from genome assembly GCF_039906515.1 of Pseudorca crassidens. NCBI lineage: Eukaryota > Metazoa > Chordata > Mammalia > Artiodactyla > Delphinidae > Pseudorca > Pseudorca crassidens. The sequence continues at coordinate 22,426,304 of NC_090297.1, read as the reverse complement.
GTAAGTCCCCCCATATAGAAGACATTCATACAACGCAGCCGTCAAAAATCATGTCTTCAAAGAATGTTTGATAACATGAGAATACACTCATAATGGTATGTGAAAAGGCAGCTTACAAAATATTATATATGATGTGATCATTATTTCAATGTAGTATGATATAGATGTCATTAAAACACACACACACACACACACACACACACACACACATACAAACAAACACAGAGCGAGAGACACAGAAAGAGATGGGAAGGAAATACACCAAAGCTTTTCTCTTTATGGTAGGATTATGGGTAATGTTTGTCGCTGCCTAATCGTCTCAGTATTTTCTGAAATAACTACAGTGTTACTTGTGGTTATTTATGATACTGTGTTTATTGTAAAAAAAAAATGTCTAGTATTGAGCTGACAAAGTTTCCCTGTAGCATCCACCCAATAATTCTAGTTCCTCTGGGGCTCGATAAATGTCGATCAAATGAGTGAGAAGCAAGTCTCACTCCTCTTCTAAACAGACATAATAATAGAAAATGTTTATAGAATATTTACCAAGTTCCTGGCTCTGTGCTGAAGTCCTTCACATGAACTTCATGAACTTCTCATGAACTTCTCATAACCACCCTATGAGGGTCTATTGCTACTCCCATTTCACAGATGAGAAAACTGAGGCTCAGAGAGGTTATGCATGTATCTCCCAAGCTCACTCTCTTGGTAAATGTGATCCCAGGTCAGTCTGGCTATGACGTCCAGACTCCCAAGTGCTGTCACCCCACACAGAGGCCTCAGAGGTTTGCAGACAGCAATCTGCCCTCCTCCCCAGCCCTGGTCCTCCCTCCTCTAACTAGACAGCCCCAGCTCTCGCCTCCATTCCCCATGTGTCCCATGGATGGCAGTGGCAGAGTGGACGTGGAGGGGTTTGGGAGTCAGAAAGACCTGGGTGTGCCTCCTTCTGGCTGTGAGAGGCTCCCTCGGAGCCTTCCCGCCCTCACCTCTCATACCCTCGCAGGCCTGTCATGCAGCTTGGAGGAGCCTCTGGCATGTGGCAGGAGCGCGGGACTGACTCCTCTGGATTCTCCCCAGTGTGTCTGTGAGTCACACATGTTCCCCAGGGAATGAACCCAAGACCTGGGAAGCTAGGCCCTGGGGCAGGGCCAGGAGGCTCGGGGACACCATCCAGGGCTGCTGCCCTTCCCACTCGCCTCGCCAGAGCTCATCTGGCCCAGCCTCCTGCCTTCTGCAGGTCCCACAGCGCTCCGGCTTAGAAAGGAACAACCAAGGCCAGGGTTTCTGGGGCCTGTCCCAGGTCACCCAGCTCTCTTCCATCACCCTGAGCTGACCCCTTCCAATCCACCCCAAGCCCACCCACAGCAAATTAATCTTCTTGAACTCCATTCTGCACAGACTGCTCCAAAGTCCTCTTCCCCGTGGCCTGTGACCAAAAGCTCCTTCACTTCCCAGCATGGCTGCCTTACCATGGGCCCCAAGAACCTGTCTAGCACAACTCGAGCCACAGCATGGCCTCTGGCCCCTAACACAGCCACGCTGGGCCGGAGTCCAGGCCCCTCCTCCACCCTCCCTCCCCACCCCCCCTCACCAGAATGACTCCCTCCAATTCCCTGGGGCTGGTCCATGGAGTTCCTCTAATATTTGCACCCTCCCCCAGGAATTCTGGAAGGTCGGTGGGTGCATCACTGGCCCCAGGGCCTGGCCGCAGCTCAACACACAGCAGGCACTGCTGACAACCACGGTGAGGAGGACACCTGTCTGCAAGGCCTTCCCTGCTTTGGTCCTCATGGCCTCTGCAGCCTCACAGCCAGCCCAGCCCCTGGCTCTCTCCATTCTGCCACGGTGAACCTTCCTGGCCTCTGCAGCTCTGCCATGCGATCATCTGCTGAAGCTTTCTTTGCTTGTGCTGTTCCCTCTGCCTGGAATGTTCTACCCCCCTCTCCGTGGAGCCAACTACTGCTCCTCCTTCACGACTCAGCACAGACACCTGCTCTGGCTGGGTCAGGTGCCCCCCTGGCCTCCCTCAGCTCCAGGAAGCTGCAATCGTCCCTGGAGCTGTAACTAACTAGGGGGTCCTGGGGGTACATCAGAGGCCAGAGGCCATGCTGAAGCTTAAGCTGAGAGTCTGGTCAGTGGGAGCTGAGGTTGGACAGGCCTGCCACGGGTCAGCATCAGCAAAGGCTTGTTGAATGAGTAAACATGCAGACGATGCAGGAAACAGGAAAGGACCCAAGGTGGAAAGTGTAGACAGTCAGGTCTCATAGCCACCAGCTCTGCAGGGGTGCCTGTTAATCTCAGCATTTGACACATACTGAAGGCCTACTATGTGCCAGGTGCTGTGCTATGACCTTCACATTCATGATCTCACTTAATGCTCCCAATAATGTATCCTGATCACCCCAAATTTGCAAATGCAGAAATGGGGCTCAGGGGAGTTAAGCTGTTTGCCCAAAGCCACAACACTGGGACATGGTCGAGCGGGGATGGAGACCAGCATGACCTGACCCCCAGCCATGAACCTTCACCACTGCACTGTGTCACCTCACTGGGATCTCTCCTGGCCCAGGAGCCCTGCATCCGCAGACCCCAATCAGGACAAGAGAGGGGAGGGAGACAAGAAGGCAAGGGCTTCACGCTGCGTCCCCAAGAGCAGGACAGGGACTCAGAGCTCTCACCCTGAGCACTTGTCCCAGCAACCCCTGGCACCTCGGTAGTAGACAGAGGGGACACCCAGAACCCTTACTCACCTGTCACGGCCCTGCCCCACACTAGGCTGCCAGGCCCAACCTCCCCTCCCTGCTCTGTGCCGCAGTCACCTGGGACGGGAGGGAACGCACGACGCTCTACCAACGTCATCTTGTCATCTTTAAGATGAAGGTGCCTCTGAGGCAGGTGCTACGATCCACATTTTATAAATAGAGAAACCGCGGTGCAGAGTGGCCATCCACCCTGCTAAGGATCTTAGCAGGTGGCAGAGCTGACATTTGATACAAGAGTCAGAAGAGACGCCGGCCCAGGAAGAGCTCAAGGGGCAGAGAAACGCATAGTCTGAAACAGTCATGAAGAGGCAGGCCGGGCTGGTAAGAGGCAGGGAGGCCCGGCGGGGCTGATGGGGGTGGTGAGAGACACAGCAAGGTGCAAACCTGCCGAAATCAGGGTCAGGGAGAGGTGGAGGCCGGGGACAGGGCAGGCGGACAAGAGACCAGGTGGAGAAGCATTGACTCCAATCTCCTACTGGATTCAGGACAGGCAAACTGGGAAGCCCTGAGGCACGTAGAGGGAAGATGGGGTCACTCATCAGAGATGTGGGGGTCCTTAAGCCCTTCACACTCCACCCTGCCTAGAGGGCCGCCAATGGGGACTCTGAGATGCCAGCCCTGCTCAGGGTACGACTGCACCCAGGAGGAGGGGTTGTTGGGTGTCTGCTCTAAAGACCCAACAAGTCAGCACCCCTGCTGAGCTCACCCTGCAGGGGTAGGGAGTGTCTGCCTGGGGACACACATCCCCAGAACTCCTGCTCACACTTCATGGAACGCTCAGGCACCACAGGCTGTTCGCTCAGAGTGCAATTTCCAGAGGCCCCTCTCATGTACCCAGAAGGATGAGTGGGCTTCTCAGGCGGGTCCGTGGATCAAGGAGAGGGTCAGAGTCGCGGGGGGGAGGAGGGAACGGAGAGTGCTTTGTGTCTGGGATTCTGAGATACCCGTGCTCTGTTTTTTCAGCCCCTCTTCCATGTCAGGCTTCCCGTCACAGGCTCTTCCCTCACCTTTTTACTTAGTTACCCCCTCCTCATCCTTCAGCTCCTCGGAGGCCTTTCCTGAACTTCCAGACCAGGTGAGACCCTACCCACTTCGGGGGCTCCCACAGCTCCCTCATACTCTTCCACGGCCCTCACCACGGCTACAAACTTAAATCCATCGGCTGGCTGGCTGATGAATGTCTATTTCTCCCAGACCTGAGCTCCATGAGGGCAGGGACGGGGGATTTTCTTCCCCACCATCATCTCAGCATCTAGCAGAGCGCATCCATAGGATATATCTTGAATGAGTTAATTCTTTTCATTCCTTCACATAGAGACCCTCCCTGTTCTCAAAGGGCTTAAAAGGCTCAGACACAACGTGTTATTTAATCCTCGCCACAAGCCCAGATGCATTGCTGTTACTTCCACTTTACGGGTGAAGAAATGAACTTCCGAAAGGTGAAGTCACTAGTCCAAATACACAGCAAGTAAGTGGCTTTGAATCAGGATTTGCCCATTGATGCCCGTTGATCTGACTTCAGAGCGCCAGCTCTGCCACTACATCTCCCTGCTTTTCTGCCTCAACGGTCCTCTGGATCTTCCTTTGCAAACCTTCCCCTGCTCCCCAGATAGGTTCAGCTCAGGACTGACAGGCAGAATTCATTCATTCAATCACTCATTCATTCAACCAGTCAACTGAGTAACTTATTGGTGGGGCTGAGCTCTGCATGGGGTGTCAGGGAACCACAGATACACCAGAGGCTTTTCTCCATCCTGGCTCCCCTCCCTGCACTGCTCTTGGGACTTTTCCAGCAGAAGCCAAGCCCCAGGCAGCTGCCCCGTCCCTAGCCTCCCTTTCAGTGGGGAAGGACTAAGTGCAGGGGCCCGTCATTCCCCTCCCCAAGGACGGCAGCCTAAAATACGTGTGCTAAATAATGTGTAGGCTCATCGTCCTTTTGTCTCCATCATTCTCTGAGAATCCTAGGACAAGAGGAGGAACAGGATCCTGCCCCCGCCTTCCATGCAATTCTTTGTCCCCTATCCCAGGCAGCTCTGGAAAAAGTTCTGGACAAGACCAGGGTTCTACTCTGGGTCTGGAGCCAGCTGTGGGACCTCAGGGGGACAGGCCACCTTGCCTCCCTCTGAACTGCAGATTCCTCACCCGTAGAATGGAGGTGACAATGAAGGGGATGCCAATGCCTATCCCACAGGGTTGTAGGTGAGGATTAAATCAGTCGGGCCCAGAGATACAGTGATCACATAGATGGTTGGCCCAGGAAATGTCTTAGCAACACAGGGACCTGAGGGGCCAGCTCTGCTGCTTCCAAGATGCATTTGACAATGTGATTTTGGGAAGCTTGGTTGGAGTACCCTAGCAGGCAGAGCCCAGGGCCTGCCCTGAGTGGACCCTCAGAAGTGAGAGGCCCTCCCCTGGCTCAGTGGTAGTGCGGGAGCTGTGCTCATCAGCCCACCAGCCAGAGGCCCCAGGAAAGAGACCGGAGATGGAACCGAACACACTGACACTCAGCTTTCCCCAGATCAGAGCACTTAGAGCCCCCCTAGAGAGCGCAAGTGCCAGGAACCTGGGACTCCCTGAATCAGAGCTACTCCCAGGCCCACCTTAGGACAAGCGCCCCCTCACTCTCCTCTGTCGTAGGCACTGGATTCTGAAGAATCTGGAAAGTTGCTCATCCGCATCGTACACACAGCTTCCACTTATTGGGTCCAGGCACCACGCCAGCTGCATTATATATGCTCACTCAGTGACACCTCACAAAAACCCTGAGGAAGCTTCTATTATTCCCCCATTCTATAGATGAAGAAACTGAGGCTCAAAGAGACTAAGTGTTTTACCCAAGTCACAGAGCCAGTTCGTGGCTGGGATTAACACTCAGGTTGACCCAAGTCTACATGCCACGCTACTTCCGAAGGTAAAGGGGGGAGCATCCCCGACAAAAATGCAAAGCAAAGCTCAATCCTGCCTGTGCTTGGGGGAATTTTCCCACTGTGGCTCGTGATGCGTCACTGAAAGCACAGGACGTTCTTGTGCCCTCCACTCTTCCTGGGGGAGCAAATTTTCCCCTGGAGTCATCGACGCCAAAGCTCCCTCAACACCCACACACCAACGCAACTCTCCTGTATGCTGCACCCTGCCCGGCAGAGACCCCAGACTCTGGAATTCATACTCCCAACTGAGGAGGTTGGGTCTCTATCCCTCAGACAGGGAAACTGAGGCAGATGGGGCAGATGGTGGGGCAGGGGGAATGGGCCCCCAATGTGATAGGCATCAGCGACTGCACCAAGACCACAGTTCACATCTCCCACCTCAGAATCCACAATCTGCCCTGTGCCTTCTGCCCGGCTTGGTGACACCAGAGCCCAGAGATGTTCAGGGTTGTACTCTTGGTCAACCACCGTGGATGACCCATTTCCAACTAACAGTAAATACCCGGGCATCTTTGTTGTTATAAGGATAGGCGTTTCCTTTCAATTCTTTTTGCCAGTGTCTGCACTGACAGAGCTGGGTCAGGAAGGCTCCTTTTGGACAAGCCAATGATGTTTTAGACTCTCTGAGAAGGTCCCCGCACTGAACGTAGATACCAAGAAGCAAACTTCACTTCCTCAGATGAAAGTACAAACTTCACTCCAGCCCAAACAAATCACTTTTGTCTTTTCCATAAAACAAAAGACTGTTAGAGGAGAGGAGGAGAAGGTGAGAGGGAGCATTTGTGAGGAGGATCTGAGGTCTCTCTGAATCACGTCCAGAGCCATGGACTAGAGGGCCACTGGGGAAGGAAGCAGAGAGCGACTAGCTGGCCCACTGTACCCAGGAACCATGGCTACCCCTTAACAAACGCACACACAGGTGCACAAACACAAGTGTCCAAAGCCACTCTAGATGCTCTCCTCCTCCGAGGGTTTCAGGGGTCTGACAAGAAACAAGTCACACTGTCACGTGCTCCTACAGAGAGAATTACAAACTGACAGTGTGAGACAAGCACACACACCAACACTGGGACCCCAGCAGAAGATCCCCGAGTGTGGCTTGGTGAGTGCCACCTCCGCATGATGCGGTCACACAAGCGCTCCTGTGCCCTCACCTGTGCAGTCAGCCCACACACTGCCGTCTCCCCAGAGGCCCACAGCACTTCCGGCATCTCTGCCCACCCCTACCAGGTTTTTGGAGGTCCAAACACACATCTGTACTGTCACAAACAAAATCACGCACTCACAAACTGTGACAGACACACAACTGTCGCCAAACTGTCCCACATAGATTGATAGAGAAATAGGGGATGCCAACAGATGATCAAATGTTATTAGTTAAACGCGGGAGCGCACACACACACACACACACACACACGCGCACGCGCACGCGCGCGCGCGCCAGCGTCCCCCTCGAGATGGAAGTGGTCTTTCCGCTGAGGCCCGGGCGCCCCCTTCAGGAAGTGCGGAGGCCCCGGGAGTGCGGGGTCTGAGGTCAGGGTCCCAGGTCCGTAGTCCCCACCCCACCCCGGGGCATAGCCCGACGCACCGGCCCGCAGCGCACTCACCGGACGATGCCGAACATGACGAGCACGTTGCCCAGCAGCCCCACGGCGCACACTGCCGAGTAGAGCGCGGTGATGGCGATAGCCAGGGCGAGGGACGAGGCGCTCCGTGCTGCCGGCGGCCCCGACGCATTGGCGCCCGCGCTGGGGAAGGCGTCCGACGCGTTGGCGAGGAGCAAGGACCGCAGCTCGGCGTCGGGGGAGGGGGCCGGTTCCATGGCGGCCAGGCGGCCGGCGCCGCGTCCCTGCCCGCCGTGCGCCCTGGGCGCAGAGACCCGGTGCGAGCGGCGCGCCAAGGGACGAGGCCGCGGCCCCGACGCCGCCGGCTGCTGCGCCCCGACAGCCCGGCTATCTCCGCGCCCTGTCCGCCCGCCTCGCCGCCCGCACCGGCCCGGCCCCCAGCTCCCGCCCGCTCTCCGAGCCCAGACCGCTCTGAGCCAGGAGCCGCTGCGGGCTCCTCGGACGCGCCCGCCGCGCGCACCACGTGGCCCGGAGGCGGCAGCCAGTCTGCGCCCGCTACCGGGGGCCGGGCATTGCACCACCAACTTGGAGTGGAGCCAGGGAAGCTACCCACTCTCTCCCTAGGGATGTTCTGCCGGCTCGGTTGCGCGCCCACCCCAGCCGGGACTCATTTCTGCATCCTCTGCCGCTTGCGGATTGGAAGGACCTCTATATGAATCCCACCTCCCACTCCTGCACTAACAGAGTGACCTTGAGCAAGTCACTTAACCTCTCTCACCTTCATTTTTCTCTTCTGAAAAATGAGGATAATCGCACCACCTCCTTCAGAGGGTTGTTGGGGAGATTAGTAAGATGTTGCGGGTAAAGAACTTAGCTCGGTGCCGGGTACACAGTAAATGCTTCGTAAATAACCATTACTATCCATGGCTTTCTTTTACTCCATTCATTTGCTCAACAGATCTTTTTTGGGTGCCGAATATAAGAACCAGGTACTACTGGGGAGCCACTAGTGCATAAAACCAGATGCGGCCCCTGCCTCCTTACAGCCCAGTGGAGGAGACAGACATCAATCCCAGGACCATACTGATGAAGATACAGTTACACACGGAGGAAAAGTGAAAGAAAGCAAGGCATTCCTGTGGCAGGACCTACAAAACCCAGGGGTCAGGACAGCTTCCCTGAGGAAATGACACCTAAGGTAAGATGTGAAGTGTGAGGAGGGACTGACTTAGGGAAAAACTAGGGAAGAGCATGTCAGACAAAGAAGCCACATGTGCAAAGACCCTGTGGTCAGAGGGATTTAAAGGCCAGGAAGAGGAGAAGGCAGAAAGGGAGTGTGAGGAGAAGGGGATGAGGTGGTGGGCAGGGTCTCAAAGACCACCTTACAGATCACTCTGGCTGCTGTAGGTGCAGATGGAAGGGGGCTATTTCTGACACCTTCTCCCTAACCTGACCAGCCCAGACCCAGAGCCATCCTCCTTCTTGGGACTCCTGTCCTTCCCAGAACATTCTCCCTACTGTTCCAGCACTGTGCTGAGCCCTTTATCCATGCAGCAACACTTTGGCGTAGATTCTATTATTAGTGTCCCCAGTTTACAGACGAGAAGACTAGACTAAATTATCCCATATGGTAATTATTTCTATCCAAGTTTGTTTTCTCCTTCGGAAGACCAGACCTGATTGATCCCTGGACCCAGTGGAAGGCTGGGGTCATAGTGGGTGCTCAGGAAATACTTGTTGGCTGAATAAAAGTCCCAAGGGGAATGGAATGGGACAATATTGGGGCTCCTGGGCTCTGGGGTGACACTCTTGGCCCTGTGAGTGGCTGGGCAAGGACCCCTCATTCACATCACTCTCTGGCTTGAGTCATGTGTCTATGTGCAAGGCCCTTACCCTTTCCCAGAGAGAACAAAGACAGAATTCCCAAGTTCACCCTCTGTCCATTCTCTTTGCCCCTCCCAGCTGCTGTCCAAGCCCCTCTACAAGCTACAGCAGACTCCCCACCCCAAGGCTGTCCCACCCAATCATCTAAGGACTCGTCAGACTGGTGATTTTTGCTCTGTGGTCACATATGCTGCCAGAACTCTCTCCCTTGTCCCAAAGGGGCTGCTATCCACAGAGACTCTTCTGGTGCCAGGGGAGAGACATTGAGACAGGAGGAAGGAGGGCTATTTTACTAGAGTCCTGGCCCCCTCCCAATCCCTCCAACAAGCCAAAGTTTTTCCAACTTCAGGACATTTGCATATTCTATTTCTTCCACTTGGAAGGCTCGGCCATTTCCTCAGGCTAAGTGCTATTCATCCTTCAAGTTTCAGCTTAAATATCACTTCCTCCATGAAAGCTTCACTGACTGCCCCCCCACCCCCCCCCCCACACATGCAGTTAGACCAGGTGTCCTTGTTATTCTCATAGCGTCCCGTACCTCTTCCTTACAGAATTTCCCACATATTTATCTGGGCAATCATTGGATTTGTGTGTATTACGTCTACAATAGGTCTTGTGCACTTCCGTACCTCCACCTTAGTGCTTGATGCGTGGTTGACTAGAAAGCTCAGTTCCGACTTTGGTGAGCTGCCATTCTGATGAGGGAGACACAGCATTTATAGCTTCATATAGGACCTAGGAATTCTTTTAAGCAACTAAAACCCTTTGCATCAACTCTGCAATCACATCTTATTTGGAACTGAAGTGCAGATCTTCCTCGATTACAATGGGGTTACGTTCCAATAAACCTAACGTCAGTTGAAAATATCATGGTAAATCAAAAATGCATTTAATACACCCAACCTAACGAACATCATAGCTTAGCCTACCTTAAACATGCTCAGGACACTTCCATTAGCCCACAGTCAGGCAAAACCATCTAACATCAAGCCTGTTTTATAAGCAAGTGTTGACTGTCTCATATAATTTATTGGATACTGTACTGAAAACCAGCATGGTTGTGTGGGTGCGGGATGTTGTAACTGGTTATTTGCTGTTGGGATTGCCTGTCTGACTGGGAGCTGCGGCTCGCTGCCGCTGCCCAGCGTCACAGGAGAGAACCATACCGCATATCGCAAGCCTGGAAAGGATCAAAATTCAAAGTATGGTTTCTACTGAATGTGTATCAGCTTTGCACTATTGTAAAGTCAAAAGATCATAAATCGAACCACCGTAAATCGGGGACCATCTATACTAGTTCCCTGCTCCACCCCCCACCCTTGGCTTCTGGCTGTCACCAAGCGAGTCTGCCCTCACCCCTTTGGCGTTGCATTTGGGGCCCTCCCCAGTCTGGTCCTAACCAGGGTTTATTGCCGCCCTCTTCTGACTCCACCCCTAACCCCATCCTAATCGCATACCCCAGCCATACTGGGCTGAAGAGAATTTTTTTTCATTGTATTCCACGATGTTTTTGAGTCCCTCCTGGGTAAGGAAATGCTATGGTGGAAAGCCATAGCTATGGTGGAGGCAAATGACAGAAAAAGAGTTTCCCTTAACTTCTCTGAGCCTTAGTTTTATCATCCATAAAGTAGAGAAGGGCAGGATTTGGGTGAGGATCTGGTGAAACGACAGATGCTCTTCCCACTGAGAAAGGGCTGCATGAGCACGAGTTACGAAACCAGGAGCATGAGTAAGACCATTGCTCTCTTAAAGGAGCTCGCAGTCAAGAAGCTGTGACAGATATGTAAATGACCAAGTAAAGAGCGACGTCATTGCTAAGAAAGCACACGTGCTGTCATGGGCTGTGCCTTTTCAGAGTTTGCTTGCCGAAAGGCAGCAGTCTGCAGCCTGGAAGAGGTTTCTCACCAGAACCCAACCCTGCTGGCACCCTGAGACGTCCAGCCTCCAGAACTGTGAGAAATAAATGTCTGTTGTTGATGAGCCACTCAGTTATGGTACTTTGTTATAGCAGCCCCAGATGGCTAAGGAGCTGAATTCCTCCCCCCACCCGGGACATTGGAAGGACACGTGGGAACTTGAAAGGCATCTAAAGGGGTTTCCCCAATGGCCTCCCAAAATGAATACTTTGAAGAGATCAACCCTTACCCAAATGTGAGTGTTCTAGTCTATTTATCTGTTGTTTTTGTTTTTTTTTTTTTTTTGCAGTACGCGGGCCTCTCACTGTTGTGGCCTCTCCCGTTGCGGAGCACAGGCTCCGGACGCGCAGGCTCCGGACGCGCAGGCTCAGCGGCCATGGCTCACGGGCCCAGCCGCTCCGTGGCATGTGGGATCCTTCTGGACCGGGGCACGAACCCACGTCCCCTGCATCGGCAGGCGGACTCTCAACCACTGCGCCACCAGGGAAGCCCCTAGTCTATTTATCTTTAAAAGACAGTCTCATTTCTGTGGTCACAACTCATAAATAATCCTGTTGGCTACCATTTAGAGAGAACTTGCTGTGTGCCACGCACGGGGCCAAGTGTTCTGTGGCTTATCTCATTTAATTCTCGGCAGCTCTACAGGTGTGAGGTCTTTCTACTGTTATTCCGTTTTGCAGAGGTTAGGTTACGTGCCTACGCCACAGCAGGGATGCCAAGCCAGGTCTGTGTGACCCGCCCAAAAGCCACTCCAGACAACCACACTACTACCTCTCAGAGCAGAGCCTAGAAAGTCATCACCCCAAAACACACCAGAACCCATGGCTGCTGTCTCTGTTCAGCAGTTTCCCCGTTGTGGAGGGCGATGAGTCACGTGAACTCAGGAGATTCTTGAGTCCGTCCCTGCTCTTGGTGGAGCAGAGAAGATGCAGCCCTCCATGCCTGGGCTGCCAAACGCTTCCATTTTCCTCGACCCCATCCTTGACTTCAGATTAGAACAAAAACAAAAATGGATGGGGAATCCTGGGCCAACCCAGGGCATCAGAAGGCGTCAGTGGTAGAGAAACAGAAATTTTCTGAAGGAGTCGGAGCAGAAAGGAACTCCCCGGGGAAGCTATTAACAATTTAGTACGTGGGACTGTGGCTCCCACCTGCCAAAGAGACACCGCCTGATGGAAATAGTGTGGCTGCCTCTAAGTGAGTGAGTGAGCGAGCAGCTCCCCTGGGTTGCCTTTAGTCTGGCTCCATCTGCAAGCCCCAGGAGGAGGAAGGACCTTAGCAAGAACCATAAAATAATAACCACTTGCATTTGCAAAGTACTTTTGACTTTCCGGAGCACTTCGAAATTGATGACTTCATATTATCTTGACACCATCCGGATAATGGGAAGGTCAGGTTTCATTATCTTCATTTTATAGCTAGGATGACAGATAGCTAGAGAGCCTGGATGAGATGATTTCATAGCAAGCCAGCGAAGGAAATAGCGTTGGGACCTTCCGTCTAGTTGCCCAAATCAGAAGCCTGAGGGTCACTCTTGACCCCTCTCTCTTCCCTCCTCCAAACCCCCACCTCTAGGTAATCACCAAGTCCTGTGCATTCTTCCTAATAACCCGTGAATCCTGCCATTGTTCTTTGTTTTTACTGCTGTCTGCCTAGTCTATGCATCATCATTTCTTGCTGAAATTATTGAAATAGACTCCGAAATTGAGCCCCTGCTTCCAGGCTCGCTGCCTGCAAGCAGAAACGTGGCTGCAGGATTCTCCACACGTGCGCCTCTCTCTGCCTTGCTAGCCTCTTGTACCACCTTCCCCTTCACACGCTATGTTCCAGCCAAAATAAACTCCTTATGGTTCTCCAGATAACCTGCTTCTCTCACATCTGAGTTCATCTAAGTAGTTAAGAGTGGGGCTTTGGCATCAGACTGGTTGGATTGAAAATCCCAGCTCAGCAACTCACTAGTTGCACGTCCTTGGGCAAGTTCCTTAACTTCTTCTGAAAGTTTCATGCAGTGGGAACAGCAAAAGCACCTGCTTCGTGGAACCTGGCATGTAGGCAGTGCTCAATATGTTAGCTATCACTGTGATGATGGCGTCTCTGCCTGGAATACTCTACCTCAGGCTCCCAAGCCCCTTTGTCACCGAACCTACTCCTACACCCCCGCCCCGTCTCAACTGAGATGTTGCTTTCTTCCCTCCTCCCTCAGATTAATTTCTATCACATATCGTCCGCTCTCTTGGGGCTCATCTTCCTCCCAGAAGCATAGTCAGGTCCTGAGTTCCTAGAAAACTATTCCACCCGGATGTTGCCGGGAGGCCTAGGTCTGTCAGGAAGAGGAGGGAATGGAGCTGGAGAGAGAGGGTGACCAAGGCAGGAGACAGTTTGATTCTTTGAGAAGGGAAGGACAGAGGAGGTCGTAGGTTCCTTGAGTGAAGATTTTAATGGTTAGTGAGAGCCTGGAAGTTTTCTTTTTCTTTTTATTTTTGGCCGCGCTGCGGCTTCATGGGGATCTTAGTTCCCCAGCCAGGGATTGAACTCAGGCCCCTGGCAGTGGAAGTGCAGAGTCCTAACCACTGGACCACCAGGGAATTCCCATGGGCCTGGAAATTTTGCAATAAGTTCAGGGTCAAGAGAGCAGAGATAGAGTCTCTCGCTTCCGAAGGGACCCCTGGGGCTTGGACAGCACCTCAGAAGGAACCTGAATGGACCAAATGCCAAAGGCTTTGCCCCATGTTTCCTAGATCAGGCAAACCTCAGGCAGAAGGACTAGATGACCCCCTGGCCTGCCCTCCAGTGACTGACACTGGATTTTCCCACAAGCCTAGTGGATGGGGGCAGAGGTAGAGTTCATTTTTTTTAGTTGTTTTTTTTGCATCTGAGTGTCATGGAAGAAATGCATATGCCTGTTAGAGGAACCATGAGGCCCAGACCAGGCATCAACAAAAGACAGATGAAAATTACCCTCTTCAGAAGAAGAAAGGTGACCTGGAGAAACTGAAGCTGCAAACTCTCCCTCCTCCTCCTTGTGCCTGGGATTAACCCCCTGTCCAGACACTGTCAAGTCTGCCCAGGAGCCACGTCCTCCCTTTATTTCCTGCAACCGTAACCTGATCAGGAGGTAGGGGTATTCCCTTGATCTGGGGTAAGGGAGCCCTTTCCCTGCCTCAGGGGATGAATTGGCCGAAATGAATCATGGTAATCTGTGGTAGATTGCAAAACGGTCACAATGCTTCATTACTCTCTGCATCTGTGCAGCTCTCCCCCTCAAGCAATGGAATCTATTTCACCACCCCCGTGTACCCGGCCCAGCTTGTGACTTGCTTTGCCCATAAGAATACGATGGAAATGACAGTGTACCGGTCCAGAGTCCAGGCCACAGGAGGCCTTGCCCTCTTCCACCGAATCTCTTGGAACCCTACCACTGCCATGGAAACAAGCTTGGGCTAACCTGCTGGATGAGACGCCTAGTCACGCCATCACCCCAGTTGGCAACCAGCCAACAGCAGACATGTGAGGAAGTCAGGCCGTCCTAGACCAGGCAACTCCCAGCCGACCCAACAGCTGACCACAGGCACAGGAGGAGGCCCAGCCAAGATCAGCCAGGCCTGGCTCAGATCAGCAGAACGATTCAGTGATCCACAGACTCATGGCAATAATGAATGCTTATTTCCGGTCCCTAGGTTTTGGTGTGATCTGTTAAGCAGGAGTCATCATGATACATAACTTCCTACATCAGTGATTGGTCTGGGGACGGATATGTAACCAATGAGATGTATAGAGAAGTCTGCTTGACATCATTTTTTCCAGAATAAAAAGTAAAGCCGCATCAGAAGAAAACTGTTTACCCAAACCCCCTGGGATGCTGGTATGATGCCTGGAGCTATAGCAGCCATCCTGCAATTACAAATCAATAAGCATAAGAATGAAAAACCAGTAGGTGAGGTTGTCAGGAGAAAGACAGAATAAGCCTGGGTATTTGGTGATGTTGTTGAACTCTAAGTGTCCCGGCTCTGGATTTCAAGACCTTTTGTTTAAGCCACTCCTAGTCATGGTTTTTTGGTTACTTGTAGCTTAAAGTATTCCTAAAGGAGGTACCAGTGTGTGGGTAACATCCAAGAAGAATGACACAAGAATAAGTAGACATGGTTTATTGGCATGACTACAACTTTGGAGACTGGGAGGTGGAACTGTCTAAGAGTATAGGTTTGAAAACTGGGTTGGCCACATGCTAGTTATGTGATTCTGGATAAGTTTCTCAACTTCACAAAGCCTCACTTTCCTCATCTATTAAGAGAAAATGATAATAATACATATTTGATAGGATTATGAAGGAGATAAATGAGGTAATACAAACACAGAGCTTGTTGCAGTGCCTGACACATTCAATAAGCTCTTTTTTAAAATTTATTTTATTTTATTTTATTTATTTATTTTTGGCTGCATTGGGTCTTAGTTGCTGTGCATGGGCTTTCTCTAGTTTCAGTGAGCGGGGTCTAATCTTCGTTGCAGTGCACGGGTTTCTCACTGCAGTGGCTTCTCTTGTTGTGGAGCACGGGCTCTAGTACTGAAGCCTGGAGTGCAGGCTTCAGTAGTTGTGGCACGCAGGTTTCAGTAGTTGTGGCTCGTGGACCCTAGAGCACAGGCTCAGTAGTTGTGGCATGTGGGCTTAGTTGCTCTGCGGCATGTGGGATCTTCCCAGACCAGGGTTTGAACCCGTGTGCCCTGCGATGGCAGGCGGATTCTTAACCACTGTGCCACCAGGGATGTCCTCAATAAGCTCTTGTCTTAGCTAGTACTATTCTTACAATAATCATGCCTAATATTACTAACAAGAACCCATGTTTGTATCAAACTTCCTTTCTCAATCTTGTGAGGCAAAGTGGTCCCAGATTTAGATGGATTCATCCCTGGCATTTAGCCAGTGTTGGGTAAGCGTGCTGGGGCCTGCCTGGAGTTCATTCCCAAGTGTCAAATTGCAGGATGTGTTTGTTTAGAGTGGGGGGTGATGAGGGGACAGATTAGAAGGGACTTGAGGGACTTCCCTGGTGGTCCAGTGGTTAAGACTCCACGCTCCCAATGCAAGGGGTACCACCCCTGGTCGGGGAGCTGAGATCCTGCGTGCCTCTCGGCCAAAACACCAAAACATAAACCGAAGCAATATTGTAACAAATTCAATAAAGACTTTAAAAATGGTCCACGTCAAAAAACAATCTTTAAAAGAAAAGGGGGGTGGGGCTTGAAAGATGAGTGAGCGGCAGCAGGGAAGGAAGAGTGTCTGGGAGGAGAGTACGGGACAGGCTCAGAGCTCCCCAGCTCAGTGCCAACTACCTCTGCGTGAATAGAGGCCTCGGTGCTACAGGCAGAAGGCGAGGGGCCTAGGAGGCCCGGGGCCCCAGCAGCCCAGCAAGCGTTGCACAGTGGGGAGAAGGGCCTTCCGCGGACTTACCCTCAAGGACAGTGCATACTACCTCCCCGCCTGCCTCCACAGGATGGTGGAAGTGAACATGCTCCATCTGTCTCCTGTTTTTTTCTATCAGGCTGTCATTTTCCTTCTACAAAAAGTATTTCTTCCCTTTCCTGTCTCTACTTTTTCTTCTCCGCTCATTCCCTTCAGTTCCCCTTCCCACCACTCACCTCCTCCTGCCCCGAATTTGGATTCCCATTCCCTCCACTGGATCCCTATTGCCACCCACTCCCATCTCTCCTCCTTGTCTAAGCTCAGTAATTACTCTCCAGTAGCACTGACGTTGCGCTTCTCTCATCTCCACACTCCACGCTTGACGGTAGTAGAAATTGCTTTCAGTTGACCTCATCAGATGGGTATTCCCCACCGGCAAGTCCCTGGCCTCCTTCTTCCCCTTTCCACCCATCCCTGTCCTGCCCCCAAAGCCTGGGCAGGACACTGAACCGGAGGAGGACACTGGGGGACTAGACTGAGTGCCGACAGTCTCAGCCCTTGTGGAGAGATCCTGCCTTCAGGGACATCTCTCCCCCTCCTGCAAAGGGCCCTGGGGCTCAGGGTGCTGGCCTCCCAGGGCCATTTTGGCGGTGAGGCAGGGTGGTGTGGTGAACAAACACAACGTTAGGAGCCCTGGGACTAGCATTCTGTCACCAGATGTACAGAACTGTAGGACTGGGGAAAAAAAACTTAGGCATCGTCTCATCCAACCCTCCCTTCGTTTACAGAAAAAGATGCTGAGGTCCAGGGGCTTCCCTGGTGGCACAGTGGTTGAGAGTCTGCCTGCCGATACAGGGGACACGGGTTCAAGCCCTGGTCTGGGAAGATCCCACATGCTGCGGAGCGACTGCGCCCGTGAGCCACAACTACTGAGCCTGCACATCTGGAGCCTGTGCTCCTCAACAAGAGAGGCTGCGATAGTGAGAGGCCCGCGCACCGTGATGAAGAGTGGCCCCCACTCGCCACAACTAGAGAAAGTCCTCGCACAGAAACGAAGACCCAACACAGAAATTAATTAATTAATTAATTTAAAAAAAAAAAAAAAGATGCTGAGGTCCAGAGTGGTGAAGGGACTTACACGCAGCAAATTAGTAGCAAATTCAAGACCAGAACCTATGTCTCCTGAATCATGTAACAATGTGCTTTCTCCCACACCGGGCAGGGTGACCTTGGGCAACTGCATCTCTTCACATACCAGGCACTTTGGAAGCACTGTTATGTATATGACGTGGTTTAACCCTTCACCTAACTCTTTCAGGGAAGAAGTGTCATGATCCTCAGTTTACAGACGAGGCATCCAAGGCTCAGAGCAGTTCAGGAACTCGCCCGATGTCATGCAGGGGCTGGATTGCAACCCAGGTCTCTCTGACTCCAGAGACCCTCCTGGCCACGGCACAAAACCTCTTTGTGAAACACTAAGCACTCCGGGCCTCAGTTTCCTCACCTGTTAAATGGACGAGTTGAACTTCATGGCCCTAAGACCCACCTGCGAGGCATCAAAAAGAACTCCAAGGAGAGGCAGGCTGTTTGCTAGTTGCCCACATTCGTGGGAGAATTTGCTTCAAAACAGCTAGCCCCCGGGTTTACACTGAGAGGAGCCCAGGGATGGTACCATGGCAACCACAGTGGCTCCAGGGAGCCGAATTCGCCTGACTTGGCCAGACTGGCAAACCGAGTGACCTGAGGCCTGCCCTACTGGAGAGGGTCAAGGCAGAGGCACAGCTAGCCCAAAGGACTTGAATCAGACCACAGGTTGTCCAGGGGAGGGGTCAGTAGCCTGCACTCTGCCCCAGAGATCCTGCCAGCGCAGAGCGCGCATGGATTTGTAGCCTGAAAATAAGGTTCTATGGCCAGATCCGTGACGTATAAATTTGGGGATCTTGGGCAAATCACTTATTCTCTCTAAGCCGCAAGTATTTTCTTCCCACCTAGCACATAGAGTATGCACAAAATAAATAGCAGCTACTATTATTAATACTAATATTCAAATTTTGAAGAGTTGGATGCCCATCAGCTAATGAACTTGAAAATGCTTTATAGAGAATTTCCTAGTGGTCCAGTGATAAGACTCTGTGCCCTCACTGCAGAGGGCCCAGGTTCACATAACTAAGATCCCGCATGACACATGGCTCGGCCAAAAAAAAAAAAAGCTTTATATAGGGCAGCACTGCACAAGTGCAAGATATTATTATTACCCAGTAAGAATATTCACACTCCCCTGGCTGTGTAGGACCCTTTATTGCATATAATAACTGAACCAAGCACTTTCCATATAAAAGCCACATTAGACACTATGTTTGGGGAGAAGTACAAAGACTTCTCAGAGCACCTGAATCTTTACAGGCTAGAAGGTGACATTATAAGGGAGGAGTAAGTGTTATGAGCAAGGGTCAGATGGAGGTGTTGGGAGTTGAGAGACAGAGACCATAGCTTGAGTTGGGAAAGGCTTTCCTGGGGATGTAGCCGAGTAGGGAGGCCACATCCTCACTGTACCCCGGACTGCAGACACCTCTGTTAAGCATACACCTCCTGAGTTATAGTTGTTCACAGCCATTGTCTCTCTGGTTGCAAGTAACAGAAACCCACTGCAGCTAACTTAAGCCGACAAAGGAGATTTATTGTACGGGAACGGGGTGTCAGAGAATACAGAGTCAGGGATGTAGACTGGCTCTGGAAAGACCTGGGACCAAGAACAGAATCCCAGGAACTCAATCTCTGTTTCTCACCTCGCCCCATTCTTCTCTATCTACAGACCAGCTGCTTCTGCGGCT
Source organism: Pseudorca crassidens (assembly GCF_039906515.1). NCBI lineage: Eukaryota > Metazoa > Chordata > Mammalia > Artiodactyla > Delphinidae > Pseudorca > Pseudorca crassidens. The sequence goes on along the minus strand of NC_090297.1, from coordinate 22,407,024 downwards.
CCAGCCAAAGTGATGGGTCTGACCACCCGCAGCTCCTAAATTCTCAGGTTTAACACTCAGTCTGGAACCCAGCAAATAGGGCAAGCAACCATCCCGGGACTCTCTTAGTTTTTCCATGGCAACCTCTCAGTCCTGGGAAAATCAGGAGGGTTAGTCACCCTGACGATAGCTGCTCAAGACATACTGAGTTCATAAAGGTTCTAGTGCCAGCTACAAGCAAGGGTAGTGTCTGAACCCCTATTCAGTGGTCCTGAGGGAAGGAAACCTGATTGGTCCTGCTTAAGTCAGGTGACCTCCCCCCCCCCAACCAATCAGCCATAACCGCAGAGTACAAATATGGCTGCCAGGGGTGAGGTCATTGGTTGCTGGTCTGGATAGATCTCCCGGAGGGTGTCAGCTGTCATTTCTGTCTTCCCTCCAAATAAGGAACTCTTTAGAGAAAAGGACCATGCCCTATTTATCTTTGTATTCCCAGAGCCTAGCACATGTCTGACAGAAACTACATAATAGGTACAAGATTTTTCTTTACACTTAACTGTTCCTTCTACCTAGAATGTTCTTCCCCCACTCCCCACGTGGCTGGGGTCTCACCTCAAACAGCAGCCCTGAGCTCCAATCTAAATTACATTCCTCCCCCATATCACTATCTTTCACGTCAGCCTCTTGCAAACAGTTATTACTTCCTGGTTTTCTTCCCAGCGCTTATCACCACCTGAAATTATCTTCTTCAATTTGCTGGCTGGAGTTGTGTCTGTTTTCCCAATACTAGCATGTGCACTCCAGAAGGGCAGACACCTTATCTCTCCGTTCATCACTGTGTCCCCGGTGCTAAGTCCCACTACACGCACTGTTGTAGGTGCTTAAGAAATTTTTCTTGAATAAATAGATGGATAAAATGTAGAGGAGGGGGAGGTACATTCCAGGTGTGATAACAGCACCAGGTGAAACACAACAGAGAGAATTAACTGCAGGGTCTGTACCTTGAACAGGAAGTAGCTGAGTCTGGCTGGAGAGTAGGGAGCGCAAAGGGAAGCATGCAAGGATTTGATGAGCAGGTTAGTGGGTTAGGGTCAGATCTTCACACCAGAGTGTTCAGCTCTTAGCTTATTCATGCCTGCGGAGAAGATTTTAGGTGAGGCTCTCCTTTTTGTAAAAGAATAAGTTCTTGGTTGCTTCAGGTCACATAGGTAGTGGCAATTTCTGTCAGAAGAGACATTTTGTAATGATGCCAGACGGGAGCAAAGACCTTTGTGGAATGTAAAATGCTTGCAGGAGAATGTCTTCTGTGCTCTGACAACAGCCCTGGGAACCACACAAGGCTGGCTCTGGCCACCATTCCAAGACGCCTTGTGGTAGGGTGGAAAGAGCAGCTGCCTGCACTGAGTTCTGAAGACCTGGGCCTTCTTTTTGCCAGCTGTGTGACCCTGGCCACTCCTGAAGTTCATTCATTCATTCACTCTGCCACTCATTCAACAAATAGTCATCATGTGTATATCGTGATGGTTAATTTTATGTGTCAACTGGGCGGGGCACAGTTAAAAGATATTTGGTCAAACTTTATTCCAGATGTTTCTCTGAGGGTGTTTTTGGAAGAGATTAACATTTAAGTTGGCAGACTTTGGGTAAAGTAGATTGCCCTCCATAACGTGAGTGGGTCTCATCCAATCAGCTGAAGGACTGAACTGAACAGAAGACTAAGCTCCCCTAAGCAAAAAAGGAATTCTCTAACTTGACAGACTTCAGACTCGAACTGCTCTTCCCTGGGTCTCCAGCCTGCCAGCCCAACCCAAGGGTTTCGACTTGCCAGCCCTCATAATCACCTGAGCTAATTCCTTAAAATAACTATTTCTCTCTACATATACACATCCTGTTGACTCCATCTCTCTGAAGAAACAGCCTATTCTGTGCTTAGTTCTGAAGACAGAGCAGTGAGCAAAATGCACAGCCTGTGACCGCACTGAGTTTACATTCTGAAGGGAAGATGAAACTCATGAGAAACAAAAGCGACTTCCCTGGTGGCACAGTGGTTAAGACTCCACACTCCCAATGCAAGGGGGCCTGGGTTCAATCCCTGGTCAGGAAACTAGATCCTACATGCCTGCCACAACTAAGAGTTCACATGCCACAATTAAGGAGCCCACAGGCCGCAACTAAGGAGCCCCGCCTGCCGCAACTAGGACCCGGTGCAACCAACTATAAATAAATAAATAAATATTTTTAAAAAGAAACACAATATTAAGCACATTAATTAGAGATGTTTACAAGTGTGTACAACCCCAGGGCATAGCTCTCCCTGCCCTGAAGTCCAGCCCAGGTGAAGAGCTGGGTAGAGCAGCTTTTAGGCAACAGGCAAGACTCATTTCAGTTTCCTCTTTTGTAAAATGGAGGAAGTTCCGTTGTCATAGAGGATGTATAGAATGAGCTCATTTTTGTTTAAAAAAAAAAAAGAGATGTGTCTAGCAGGATGGAAAGAATTGTCATCTTAACAGATGGCAGCAGGTTCCTTGGGGAGAGAATTGTCTCTCTTTAAGATCACACTTTGATAAACCACTTGAGGAGGAAAGTGTGCACCCAAGGGCATTAACTCTCAGACCAGCCTGTGAGAGAGATGCATTAAGAACAACATGAGGGAGGGACTTCCCTGGTGGCGCAGTGGTTAAGAATCCACCTGCCAGTGCAGGGGACACGGGTTCAAGCCCTGGTCCAGGAATATCCCACATGTCGCGGAGCAACTAAGCCCATGCGTCACAACTCCTGAGCCTGCGCTCTAGGGCCCGCATGCTGCAACTACTGAGCCTGCGCGCCTGGAGCCCGTGCTCCGCAACAAGAGAAGCCACCACAATAAGAAGCCCGTGCACCGCAATGAAGAGTAGCCCCCACTCGCCACAACTAGAGAAAGCCCCGCGCAGCAACGAAGACCCAACGCAGCCAAAAATTAAATTAATAAATAAATAAACAAATTTATTTAAAAAAAACAAGAACAACATGAACTGTGGAAGGAACAAGGAAAGGAAGGAGGGTGGGATGGGCGCCCTGAGAGAGGATCCAAGGACTTTTCTTAACAGCTTGTCAACATTCAATTTTATTTGTATTTTTTTAAATATTTATTTATTTATTTATTTGGCTGCGCCGGGTCTTAGCTACAGCACCAGAATCTTCGTTACCACGTGTGGGATCTTCATTGCGGCATGTGGGATCTATGCGGAATCTTTGGTTGCAGCATGCAGGATCTTAAGTTGCGACATGTGAACTCTTAGTTGCGGTATGCATGTGGGATCTAGTTCCCTGACCAGGGATTGAACCCAGGACCCCTGCATTGGGAGCACAGGGTCCTAGCCCCTGGACACCAGGGAAGTTCCCAACGTCCAATTTTAAATGGTTGTATTCCCCATGACTGTCCTTCCTACCTTAGCAATGTTTGCAATATGTATATACCTGGCTTCTTATGAAGGCAGTGTTTCTGGAAATGGAGGAAAGGAGCTAAATTCCAGGTCTCAGTCACCACCTGGTCCTGTTGCCCCAGGAGTTACACACGAGAACAGCCAAAAGGATACAGAGCAGAGACTAAGAATTCCGGTGGAGGGCTTCCCTGGTGGCGCAGTGGTTAAGGATCCACCTGCCAATGCAGGCGACACGGGTTCAAGCCCTGGTCCAGGAAGATCCCACATGCAGGGGAGCAACTAAACCCGCAAGCCACAGCTACTGAGCCGGTGCGCCTAGAGCCCGTGCTCCGCAACAAGAGAAGCCACCGCAATGAGAAGCCCACGCACCGCAACGAAGAATAGCCCCCGCTCGCCGCAACTAGAGAAAGCCCGGGCGCAGCAACGAAGACCCAACGCAGCCAAAAATAAATAAATACATTAAAAATAATAATAATAAAAGAATTTCGGTGGAGTTGGCAAGGTAGGAGCCAGATGTGACTGGGCTCATGTAGGCTCCCTGGGGTAACTCAGTTCTGAGGAGGGAATTGGAATTTCCAATGGGCGTGGGAGGAAGGGTTCAAGCCCACCTTATCTTCATCTTAAGACCCCAGCTGACTTCTGGGTCACCTGGATATGAAAGCATAAGAAAACAAAGTGTGAAAATCTTGCCACCAAAATGCTAACGGGGGCTATATCTGGATGATGGAATGATGCCATGATCTTGTTTACTTTATAGATAAATGATGATAGATAGATAGATGATAGATAGATAGATAGATAATCTTTATGCAGCTGTCTAAATCTTTTATAATAAGCAGAAAAAATCCAACAAAGCTATTTTCCTTTTCTTAGAAATCAGTACAACTCCTGCTGCCAGTCCTGCTGAAGTGGCCGAGACACCAGTAGGGGACATGGAGAGGGGCTGGGAGGATGTAGGCTGGGTGCCCTTCCTCCACTGCACTTGGAAACAAGACTCATCTTGCTCTTCAAGTGTCTGCGAAAATGAACACAGAGCTCCCAAGGAGCCTCGCAAGTTGCCCAACTCTCCCTTCTCTCTTTCCACAGTGAGAGTGAGAGGGACCCGACCGTGCTGCTCTCTCCAGAGGGCTGGCTCCTGGCCCTTTGCCTGCATCCCGGAAAAGGCCTCCTCTCTCTGCAGCCTCCAGTGCCCTCCTGAAGCCCCCAGCCCTTTACGCCCACCGGCCCTGCTGTCAGGGAGAGCTGCGGCCAGAGGAAGACAGGCCTCTCCCACCTGTCTCCTGGAGACCCCACCCGGACCCCACCCTGGTTCCTCTCTGCAGCCCAGACTCTTCCTCACCTGCTTCCACTAGCCCCCTCGTCAGATTATGGTCCAGGTAGAATCTGCAGAGGGGCTGGGGATTTGAAAGGGAAACACAGGTTGGAAGAACCTAAAGGCCAAGGTACATTTAGTGAATGGTCCAAGTGAGAGAAATTGTTATCAAGATGGTAACAGTTGTCACCTGAGAGTCCCATTTTCTGATATGCCTGGCTCCCCTTCACTTTTTTTTAAAATATATTTTATTTATTTATTTCTGGCTGTGTTGGGTCTTGGTTGCTGCGTGCGGGCTTTCTCTAGTTGCAGTGAGCAGGGGCTACTCTTCATTGCGGTGCGCAGGTTTCTCATTGTGGTGGCTTCTCTTGCTGCGGAGCGGGGGCTGTAGGCGCGTGGGCTCAGTAGTTGTGGCTCACGGGCTCTAGAGTGCAGGCTCAGTAGTTGTGGTGCACGGGCTTAGCTGCTCCGTGGCATGTGGGATCTTCCAGGATCAGGGCTCGAACCCGTGTCCCCTGCATTGGCAGGTGGACTCTTAACCACTGTGCCAGCAGGGAAGCCCTCCCCTTCCCTTTAATATCACATCCAAATTGTTCCATCTCTCCTGAACAACTGCAAGAACTCCAGTCTTCTTGCCAATATTTCTGTAGAGGAAGTACTTAATAATAATAACAATACCAACAACAATAAAAATAATGTCCTGTGTTTGTTGGGTCCTTATTATGTCAAACCATATGAATTTACCTCTCAACCATATTTGAACACAAAACAGCAATTTCACATGGTTGAATTGAAGTCTACATGACACGCGTTATACATACGGCACAGCAGTCCCCACTTGTCCTTGGGAGGTACGTTCCAATACCCCCAGTGGATGCTTGAAACTGAGGATAGTACCAAACCAGATATATACTATGTTTTTTCCTATATATACATACTTATGATAAAGTTTAATTTATGAATTAGGCATAGTGGGACTTCCCTGGTGGTCCAGTGGTTAAGAGTCTGCCTTCCAGTGCAGGGGACGCAGATTCAATCCCAGATCAGGGAACTAAGATCCCACATGCCGCAGGGCAACTGAACCTGCCTGACGCAACTACAGAGAAACCCTCGGGCCATAACTAGAGAAGCCCGCCCACCGCAATTAGAGAGAAGCCCGCAAAAAAGAGCCCGTGCAGCCAAAACAAACAAACAAAAAAGTAAACAAATTAGGCATAGTAAGAAATTAACAACAACAGGGACTTCCCTGGTGGTCCAGTGGTAAAGAATCTACCTTCCAATGCAAGGGACGCAGGTTCAATCCCTGGTCAGGGAACTAAGATCCCACACTCTGCAGGGCAACTAAGCCCACACGCCACAACTACTGAGCTCGCACACCTCAACTAGAGCCCGCGTGCCTCAAACTACAGAGCCCACACGCCCTGGTGCCTGCGCGCCACAACTAGAGAGAGAAAACCCGCACGCCACAACTAGAGAGAAGCCCAAGCACTGCAACTAGAGGGAAGCAGCACGCCGCAAAGAGACTGCGTGCCATAAGGAAAAAAAGATCCCGCATGCCTCAACAAAGATCCTGTGTGCCGCAACTAAGACCCGACGCAGCCAAAAAATATAAGGAAAATAAATTAAATAAATAAATATATTTTTTAAAAAATTAACAACATTAACGCATGTATGTGGAACCTAGAAAAATGATACAGATGAACCGGTTTGCAGGGCAGAAATTGAGACACAGATGTAGAGAACAAACGTATGGACACCAAGCGGGGAAAGCCGCGGGGCAGGGGGGGCGGGGGGAGGGGATGGTGGTGTGATGAATTGGGAGACTGGGATTGACAGGTATACACTGATGTGTATAAAATTGATGACTAAGAAGAACCTGCTGTATAAAATAACAAAATAAAATTCAAAAACACAAACCAACAAAAAAAAATTAACAATAGAACAATTATAATGACATTTTGCAATAAAAGTTAGGTGAATGTGGTCTATCTCTCTCAAAATATCTTATTGTACAAATTTAATGCTTTTTTTCATCTTAACTAAACACTTATCATGCATTGTGACCACAACTTTTGCAGTTTGAGGTGCAACAGCAAAGGTAGCACAAATTTGGGGACTTTCCTGGTGGTCCAGTGGTTAAGACTCCACGCTCCCAATGCAGGAGGGCCAGATATGATCCCTGGTCAGGGAACTAGAGCCCGCAAGCGTGCTGCAACTAAAAGAGCCCGCATGCCACATGCAGCAACGAAGATCCCACGTGCTGCAGCTAACACCCGACTCAGCCGAATAAATAAATAAATATTTTTAAAAAGGTAGCAGCACATGGGCTTCCCTGGTGGCACAGTGGTTGAGAGTCCGCCTGCCGATGCAGGGTACATGGGTTCGTGCCCCGGTCCGGGAGGATCCCACATGCCGCGGAGCGGCTGGGCCCGTGAGCCATGGCCGCAGAGCCTGCGCGTCCGGAGCCTGCGCGTCCGGAGCCTGTGCTCCGCAACGGGAGAGGCCACGGCAGTGAGAGGCCCGCGTACCGCAAAAAAATAAAATAAATAAATAAATAAATAGCGTAGCACAAATTCCTTTTTCCTTCTTCACAATTTCATGGATAGAAGATTCGTTCTTACTGTAGGTCTTAGCAACCTCAGCATACGATTTTTTTTTCTTTCCTTAAGTTTAGAACTTTCAACTTTCACTTAAAAGAAGCACTTTATGGCTTCTCTTCAGCATATCTGAAGTGCCAGCGCCACAACTCTTGAGCTTTGGGGCCAGTACTAGGTAAAATAAGGGTTACTTAACACAAGCACCGGGACACCTCGACAGTCAATCTGATAACCGAGGCAGCTACCGAGTGAGTAACGGGCAGGATGCGCTGGACAAAGGGATGAGTCACGGGCAGGACGGAGCTGGACCGCACGAGATTTCATCGTGCAACTCAGAACAGTGCACAATTTACGACTTATGAATTGTTTATTTCTGGAATTTTCCATTTAATATTTTCAGACCATGATTGACCATGGGTAACTGAAACCTCAGAAAATGAAACCACGGTTGAGGGGGGACTGCTGTATCTCATTTAATCCCCATGACAGTCCTGTGAGCTAGGGACTGTTTTTCTCATTTAACAAAGAGTAAAATGGAGGCTCAAGGAGGTGAGTTAAATTGCTCAAGGTCACACAGCTTGTAAGGTACACCCAGGAATCAAAACCCGGCTCTCTGAAACCAAACCATAGTCACATGTCTTGTTTCCGTGTAATCAGCACAGCAGCTCTGGTTGCTTCCTGATCATTCCAGGCTGCCTTGTAATCACTTTTTCAGGCTGCTGCCATCCTCCCAATCGCCTCCACCCAGAGAGAGCCTCTGTTCGTCCCTTCATCCCGCAAGGCAACACCAGCCCCAGGCTAGTTGTGGCGCTAACGAGGCTTGCTGACGGCTTGTGTAAGTCATGAGGAAATAGCGATTCAGTCAATGCAAACTGGAGACTGATGTCCTTCCAGCAAACTCAAACGAGGGGCACCTTCAGGCTTCTCAGCCATGCCCCTCTGGTCCCTCAGCCTCCCCTCCAGCCCCTGCCACGTTAGTGGGGCCTTCCCTGCTCAGATGAAGCCCTTCCGTCCCTGCCCTTTCTTTTCTGTGTCCAAACTGTGCCCCACACCCATTTCTTGGGTCCTCCAGAGAAAGAACCAGAACAGCATCTATAACCAAACAAAAGCAAACAACAGCAACAACAAAACAACCAGCCAGAAGACTCGCCCTTTATCTCCTGGTGCAAAGTATTTAGCCCTTTTGGTCTCAGCTTCTCTCTCCCCATTCATCCTGAGACTCGCTTGGCACCATGGGAGGCCAAGTAGGAATATTGTCCCAGAAAAGGTAGTCTTCAGCAGACCATGCTTTCTTTTCCAGTGATCTTTGAGAACAAAAGAAAAGATCTTCAGATGCAATGGTTTTGTGTAGCATCTTGTCTGCCATGTTTTGTAAATACTGGAGCTTTGACCAATTTTACTTAGAGATGGAATGTAACTTTGCTTACGAAAATTGCCGTTAAACTGTTTAAGGTACCCTAATTTTCTGTGAGCACACTAAAAGCGAAAAGTGAATGTGACTGAAACGTTAAATAACTGAATAAATATATAAGGTGGTCTTCCACCAAGAAGAAATGAAATCTGGCAGCTTTTTTTTTTTTCTCGTTGAATATACATAACATAAAATTTACCATTTCAGGCAGCTTTTTAAAAATAGCAATTTTCCCCATCCCTGCTATGTTATGAATAAAGTGGGCAAAGTCTGAGGAGAATGTGAGTGACAGAGGGTGGGAAGGGGGCATCGTTTTGCCAGGCAAGTGGCCCCAAGTGCCCAGCCACAAGTGGCAGGCACTTTTCCCTGGTGCCCCCTGAGTTACTGCTCTGCCTGCCTGGTGGCCTCTCTGCTGGGAGTAACAGGAGATGAGACTGTGAAGGTGGGTTGAGGCCCTGCTATCGAGGTCTGAAATGCTACTTAGTTAATGACGTGTTACATTTCTAATCCATGGGGAGCCACTGAAGGTTCTTGGGCATGATCAGAACCACGCTTTACTAAGATTCATTCAGGGCGAAGTTGAAGAATAGCAGAGGAAGATTCCCAGGGTAGGGGGACTTCCCTGGTGGTCCAGTGGTTAAGACTGCACGTTCCCAATGCAGGGGGCCCAGGTTTGATCCCTGGTCAGGGAACTAGATCCCGCATGCTGCAACTAAAGGAGCATGCATGCCGCAATGAAGATCCTGCGTGCCACAACTAAGACCTGGCACAGCCAAATAAATATTAGGAAAAAAAAAAGATTCCCAGGGTGGGGAGATGAGTTAAGAGATAGCAAGGGGTAGCTGGGTCCAGGTTCTAATGATACAGGATGAGGAGGACCCTCCAAGGACTACACCCTCGGTGGAAGAGGAGATGAGGAAAAATCTCTCCTCTGGCACAGAAAAACAAGGAAATGTGTATGTCTCGGCCTGCGTTAGAGTAGGAAGGTGGGTATTTCCCTGAGAATTTATAATCCAAGCGCAGGTTCGTTCGTTTGGTTTTCGGTTTTTTTGGACGCACCACGTAACTTGTGGGATCTTAGTTCTCCAACGAGGGATTGAACCTGGGCCCTCGGCAGTGAAAGCGCGGAGTCCTAATCACTAGACCTCCAGGGAATTCCCCAAACCCCTGTTTATAGTTTGACTTTACACTACTCGCATGATCTTGGAATCACAAGCTGAAGAATTAACATAAAAGGTGTCCTGGGCCCCTAAGGATACTCGGGAGGGACACTGCTTCATCCCAGGCCTGTACAGCCTGGGGGCAGTGCTAGACTTCCCCTGGAGGGTGAAGGGGTCCCTAGAGGGACTTCCAAGGAGCAGAGGGATGGCTCAAGCCTTCCGTCAGGGCCTCCTGCTAATTTCATGGTCTCACGCTGGGCACTGTCTTTGGGGATCAGACTGGAGGCTGCAGGGTCTGCGCTCAGCAATCTCCCCAGCTTGAGAGGCAGAGAAGGCCTCAACCCCAGGGCCCAGGAGCCCCTCATGAAGAGTCCCGGACTTGTTCTGGGGGAGATGCCAAGGACGAGGAAATAGGCCTCTGTAGGGTCTCACTGGAAGACACACGGAAGGAGGAGTTTTAAATCACCCATGGAACATGCAATGCAAACTGAATACATGCCACCACGAGGCTATGAAATAACTGAATGACAGGGCTCAGTCAGGGACGGCATCTCAGTAGAGACGTGTCTAGTCAGGGCCCTGAACAGGGCAGAGGAGATGGAGTTTCACTACTGGCTCTGCCTATTCCTGGCCATGTCTTGTCTAGTCCCTTCCCTTCCCCAAGCCTCTGCTTGTCCATCTAAGGTCTCTTCAGATGCTAAGATTCTCTGTCAAGCTGGGGGAACAGAAGGGAAGAGCAAAATCCAGAAGGACTCAGCTCTGAGGCAGGGGAAGTTAGGAGGAGTGGGACGCCCAGCGGAGCCAAGGGCAGTGGTGGGCTGGGGCAGGTGGTAGAGAGCTTGGACTTGGGGCCTGTGTTCTCATCCGCCTGAAACCCCACATCCTCACGCTCACTCAGTCCCCAACACTGGCCTGACCACACTCCTGAAACTGCCTTCTCTGTGGTTCCCAATGACCCAGGTACCAAAGCACCCTCTGGGTCCTCATCCTCTGTCTCTTGGGAGGAGGTGACAGTGTTACTTACTATGTCAGCTGGCCTAGGTCCAGACATCCTGCTTCACACAGTCCTCTTGTGGGTACTGGGTTATTCTTCCTAAAGTGGAAAGAGAACCCCTTGTTCCCTTGCTCAAAAACCTCCAAGGATCCTTACTGTCTGCTGGTTCAAGTACCAACTTATCTCCCAGACATGCAAGGCTCTCCACGGCACACCTTCCAACTCCCTTCCCAGCTTTAACTCACTGCTCCCTTGCAACAAACTGTGTCCCCCAAGCACACCTTCACCGTTCTTTCCTACTACCCTGCCTTTGCTCATCCAGTGATTCCCTCCTGGAAACTCCCTTCTCTGCTGGTCAAATTACTTACCATGTCCACACTACCACTTCCTTGAAAATCTGTCTCAGTCATTCCCAAATGTAACTGTGATAGTTAAACTGCTGAAACAAAGACACCCTCAAATACACAGGCTTGAATGAGCCTCCCTTGATTCCCGCCTGTTTTCTGACCCTAGTTCTCCAGTTCTCCTTTGATTCTGTGAGCTATTTGATAACCTTCCAATACGCTGGTCCTCTGCTTAAGCTGCCCAGAATTGGTTTCTGTTGCTTGCCATCAATAATCGTGACTGATACCCTACCTCCCTCCTAGATTGCTGTCATCAGGTGAGACGCTGTGCACACAGGTGCTTTGTGAACAGGGAAGCCCAGCAGAGATGTGATTTACCATTCCCCCCTGTGTTCCCCTATCTGTTCCCTCCCATCATCCAGCCACCGCTGATAGAAGAGAACCAGCAAAACAACTCTCAATCACATTAGCCAAAGGGAATGAAGGGCCAGAAGAGCTAGCAATGAGGCCAAAAATAGATCAAACACTCATGTTACACTTGATAATTACCTCCCTGACTATGACTTTTGCAATATATAATCCCAAACTTTTTTTTTCAGAGTAAACAGGGAGTACATAATCTCCACAACCACTTACTGACGATTCCTGACTCCATTTAAGTGTTTTGTTTAGACGCTCTGTCATTGAGCCACCGAGAGAGAAAGTGGCCGTTTCCCCCCTTGCAGTTCCTTCTCCAGGCCATGCAGCCTGCCTTGTCCACTTAGCTGGAAGAAATCGCTCCCTTCTCTAAACTCCTCTGGTGCAATTTTTTTAAATATAATTTACATACAGGTTACTGTATGTGAGATTTCCACAAATCTTGGGACTTCCCTGGTGGTCCAGTGGTTAAGACTCCACGCTCTCAGTGCAGCAGGCTCGGGTTCGATCCCTGGTCAGGGAACTAGATCCCGCATGCCGCAACTGAAGATCCCGCACACGGCAACAAGGAGCCCACGTGCCTCAGCTAAGACCTGGGGCAGCCACATAAATAAATAAAATAAATAATTTTTTAAAAAAAAAGATTTCCACAAATCTTAAGTGTACTGTTGGATGAATTTTTACATATTTTGCATACGCCCAGGCATCCACTACCCAGATCAACACAGAACATTTCCAGAAACTCCCTCATGCCTTTCCCAGCCAGTACCCCAGTGGGAATCATGCTTCTGCTCTCCATCACCAGTTCTAGAACTTCACAAAAATAGAATCATGTGGTATGGACTCTTTTGCTCCTAGCTTCTTTCATTCAACAAGTTTTTGAGTCTCGATTTTTTTTTTTAATAACTTTTATCACTTTGCACATGAAAGCTTTCCTTTTTTTTTTAAGATTTTTTTGACGTGGACCATTTTTAAAGTCTCTATTGAATTTGTTATGATAATGCTTCTGTTTTATGTTTTGGTTTTTTGGCCATGAGGCACGTGGGATCTTAGCTCCCCAACCAGGGATCGAATCCACACCCTCTGCATTGGAAGGCGAAGTCTTTTTTTTTTTTTTAGTATGTATGTATGTATTTATTTTATTTTTGGCTGCGTTGGGTCTTCGTTGCTGCGTGCGGGCTTTCTCTAGTTGTGGAGAGCAGAGGCTACACTTCGTTGCAGTGCACAGGCTTCTCATTGCAGTGGCTTCTCTTGTCGGGGAGCACGGACTCCAGAGTGCAGGCTCAGTAGTTGTGGCGCACGGGCTCTGCATGTGGGATCTTCCCAGACCAGGGATCGAACCTGTGTCCCCTGCATTGGCAGGTGGATTTTTAACCACTGCACCACCAGGGAAGTCCCTGGAAGGCAAAGTCTTAACCACTGGACCACCAGGGAAGTCCCATGAAAGCTTTCTTATTTATGTTTTCTGTCTTATTCTAGACTTGGGGTGGGAGGTCCATTTCAAATGGTTCCTCACACAGGACGCTCCACAAATTAGATGCTCAGTAAATAGTTCCCAAATGACCTCACCAATGAGGATCAGACCCACTTTCTCTGTCCCCTTGACTGTCTCCGTCATGATGCTGTGCACATCTATTGAGCACCTACGACATACCAGGCTGAGCCCTTTATACACATGAGCTTCACATAAGCGCTTACAACAACTCTGGATGAGGGTAAGACTTGTCCCCATTTTCCGCGTAAGTGCACTGAGACTCAGTGATGTCACGTGACTTCCCCAAGTTCAGCTTACTAAGAAGTGACAAAGCCAGGACTCAGACCCTGGTCTATCTGACCCAGAACCCAGACTGCTAACCACTAACTTGCACTGCCTCGCAGTTAGGAAGGAAGCTGACATTAATGGCATGGAGGTCCTCTGGGACAGCTCATGAACTCCTCTCATCAGCCCAGAAGTGCACATATGATTATGCCCATCTTTCCCGCAGGTGGGAAAGCTGAGGGGCAGAAACGTTGAATGACGTGTTCACACAACTAGCAAGTGGCCAAGACTGGAAGCTAGAATCCCAATGGAAAGCCCTTGTTCTTTGTCTGACACCCCTGACCGCCTTTCTGTAGGACAAGCTGACTGCATGAAACGCTATAGCAGCAAAGCTCTGTGCAGCCTGGGTATTTGCTTTCTTGAACAAGGGTGATGTCAGGGTCAGTGGCCTCTTTTATTTATTTATTTATTTATTTATTTATTTATTTTTGCTGTACGCGGGCCTCTTACTGTTGTGGCCTCTCCTGTTGCGGAGCACAGGCTCCGGACGCGCAGGCTCAGCGGCCATGGCTCACGGGCCCAGCCGCTCCGCGGCATGTGGGATCCTCCCGGACCGGGGCACGAACCCAGGTCCCCTGCATCGGCAGGCGGACTCTCAACCACTGCGCCACCAGGGAAGCCCTCAATGGCCTCTTTTAAAAAATAGCATTGGAGCCTGGTAGACTGGAATGTGCAAGGCTGTAACTAGGGTGGCCCGGTCTGTGAGCATTTAAGATGTCATCCTCAAATACTCTAAAAGAGCAGATCCAGGGCATTCCCTGGTGGTCCAGGGGTAAGGCTCCACACTCTCACTGCCAAAGGCTCAGGTGTGATCCCTGGTCGGGGAACTAAGATTCCACAAGCTGTGCAGCCAATAAATAAGTAAATAAATAAATAATAAAAGAGCGGATCCAAATGAAATGGCCGTGGCCTTTTCTTCATATGTGTTGAGATCATGACGTGAGCCAGGCATAGTGCCAGGCACTGGTGAACACAGCAGACCTGGTTTTTATTCTCATGGAGCCTCTGGTCTAGCAGGGGAAACAGGCATGCATAAAGAAGGCAAGGTCAGAACCCTGGGGTCTGTTAACAGGGGTCCTAACTGAGCCTGGAAGCCCCAGGAGAGCTTCAGAGAGGAAATGAGGTTTAATTTTGACCTGAATGTTGAACCAGGGTTAGTAGTTGAGGGGAGCAGAGCATGTGAGTGTGAGGGGAGAGTTGTGGCAGAGGGAGCAGCCTGAAGCAGGAAGAGGAAGCTCGGGAGGGGTCTTGAGGGCAGAGACATTCACCTTGTTCACACCCAGTCTCCTAGTACCACTCCTAGCACCAGTGAGGCACTCTAGAAATATCTGGTTGCCTGAATGAATGATTGAATGAATGCTTAAATGAAATTCCTACTGGCTGAAGTAGAGTGGAGGAAAGTCCAGCATGAGATGGAGCCTGAGAGGTGGGCATCCGCCAGAGCATGCAGGGTCTTGAAGGTCATGGTTAAAGGGCAAGGACTTTATATGAAGGAAATGGAGGGAAAACAACAACAATAAGGACAGCAAAGAAATGCGAGGGTTTGAAGAATGTTGAGTCGTGGCATGATCTATTTGCATTTTTAAAATGTCACTTTGGCTACTGAGGAGAGAATGGCCTGCAGAGGGAGCAGCTGGAGGTGACGGTAGTGATGTGAATGGAAGGCAGTGGAAAGATTCAGGCGAGAGTGAGGGGGCGGAATGATCAGGACTTGAGTCAAGGATGACTCACACACACACAGGCTTCTGGCTGACTAGACAGGCTGGGTGATGCGGCCCTTCACCATGATAGAGGAATAGGTGGGGAAGATGCGGAGTTTTTATACGTGCTGAGATTAAGATGCCCAAGAAACATCCAAACGAAAAAGGCAAGTAGGCTGTTGGATGTGTGGGCTAGAGCTCAGAGGAGAGCTACGACGACAACTCCGAGGACGGTTGACATCTAGATGGTAGTTGAAACCACGGGGAAGAATGAGATCACCCAGGCAGAGGATAAAGCAAGAGGAGGCTAGGGCCTAGAACTCAACCTTAAATGGCTACAGAGAGGAATGGAAGAAGCCAGCAGAAGAAACCAAGAAGAGGAGAGAGGCACGTGGTAAACTGGAGAGGATGGGGGTCGCACAAGTAGGAAGGAGACTGTTTCGAGAGAGGAGTCCTCTGAACTAAGAACGAGGATAGAAATTCAGTGGGTTTATCAATATGGATGCGATGGATGACATCAGCTGCTATAAAAATATAAGTGATGATTACTATTTTCTCATCCCTAAGGAAGGAGACTATGTTCCAGGGACAAGACTTGGGAATCCTCTAATAAGGAAGGCTCTGGACACCAGGGACCTCACAGGTTAATTGCAATCCTTTCCCCTTTCGGGTCAGGCTTTTCTTGTCTTTAAGGGAAAGAAAAGCTGTCTGTGAAGAGCTTCAGACACAGGAGGAAAGAATCTTAGCAAACACAGTCTTAAAGCATCAGCAAGGACATGTGATTTAGCAAAGAAATCACCACAGTCTCATGATTCATTCATTCAACAACATATTTATTGAGCCTCTACTACTTACCTGACACATAAATCTCAATCCATTGACTATTTCTTGAGCTGCTATGCATTGCATTAATTCCATAAGTCTTTTGTCCTTTCACCAAAAATGTAAACTCTCAGAGCAGAATGTTTTCTTTACCCCTTTATCTCCCACCGAACTGGGATAACCCAGCCATTCTTGGCAATTCACCAGTCTCCCAATTTCCCATGAATCCATTCGCTCTACCTAGAATGTCCTCCAACTGCATAAATCCTCCTCATTTTCAAGGCCCAGTTCAGATGTCACTTCCTCTGTGAACTTTTCCTAAATGACTCAAACTTAATCCTCCCTTATCGGGGCTTCTAAGGGCCAGAATAGCACTTGTCTTCCTGTACAGTGTTGATTTCTGTGTGAGGCTTCTGTCTCCCTGGCCCAGCTATCTCTTCTTACAACCTTCAGTGCCTAGTAGAGCTGCTTAGTAAATTTGTCAAAAATCAGCTACCCCCTCCCCTGGTCAAAATAGGGCTCTGCCCCCCAGAATGTGGGCTTGGGCAGAACTGACATCTCAGAAAATGCTCCTTTGGTGCCATCTCCTGGCTAGATGGGGTATGACAGAGCCTGATTTCAGGCTTTCAACTCAAATTCTGTCTTTCAGTTCATTCTTTTGTCACTTCTATGCCAGGCTCTAAGTATACTGGTGAGCAAGACAGACGCAGTTCCTGGCCTCAAAAAATTTACAATCTAGAGAAGAAGACAATCTTAGAACTAGAGTGTGGTAGGAGCTGTGATCCTGAATGTTTTGAGGCCTCAGGAAAGGGGGCTTCTTTGCCTGTCCCTCAGGCTGACATCCGCAGAGGCCATGATTGGGTCATGGTCTAAGCAGGACATTGTCCTCTTCTGGCACTTGGGCTCTTGCTTGGGAAGCACGTCTGTGGCAGGCAGGTCCTCCATATTTCACCCGCCACACACTCCCCCTCACTTTTTTTTTTAAAGCTTATCGATAACAACAAAGAAAAACAGTATACCACACTGCAAAACAATTCTCTTTTGGTGCCTCTAAATGGCCAGTCCTAGAATCTCTTTTTTTTTAATTTTATTTATTTTTAAAACATCTTTATTGGAGTATAATTGCTTTACAATGGTGTGTTAGTTTCTGCTTTATAACAAAGTGAATCAGCTATACATATACCTATATCCCCATATCATGTCTTATATTCTTGAAGCCCTAAGATTAGAATCACAGTGTGAGAGCAGGAAGAGGCCTTCATTCATTCATCCCATAATTACTTATTGAGCACTATTAGGTGCCAGGCATTGTGTTAAGTGCTGAGGACATAACAGGGAACAAGAAAGGACATGGTATACACTCTCATGATGTTTATGTTCTCTTTGAGGAGATAGGAAACAAAGCAAGTACACAACTTTTAATATTTACTTATTTATTTTTAATAGGTGGTACACTATATGATTCAAAATACAAAAAGGTGCACAGTGAAAAGCCCCCCACTCCTGCCCCTAGCCACCTAGTCCCCTCCATAGAGGCCAGCAATGTTATCGGTTTCTTCTGTACCCATCCAGAGATAACATACAAATATACAAGCAGATATATTCTCCCTGTCCACCCCCCAGCCTTATTATACAGATGGTGGTATTCTATACACTCTGCACTGCACCTTGGGATCTTTTTCACTTAACAATATATCTTAAGAAATCGTTCTATATCAATACATAGATTTCTATCTTTTTTACAGTTGTATGGTATTCCATTGTGTGAATATTGCATGGTTTAAAATAATGTTACACTGTGATAAATGTTATGATGAAAACAGAAAATAAGTAGGGAGCTTAATTTTAAAATAACAAGGGAGAACTGGCTTTAGATAAAGTGATCAGGAAAGGAAGCTCACACTCAGGAAATGACACTGAAGCTGAGTCCTAAAAAAATGAGAGGAAATCCACCAGGAGAACACAGGAGGAAGAATGTGCAAGCAAAACAAAGGACTGCCAAGGCAGGAATGAGCTTGGCATACTTGAGGGGTTGGAAACCACTGTGGATGAAACCAGATGAGGTGGAGGGAGCACAGAGCCAGATGGCGAGGGGCCCTGTAGGCCAGGGTAAGGAGCACAGGGGTGATTCTAAGTGCAGCAGGAAGCTGCTGGAGGGCTCAAGAGAGAAATGGGCATGCCCTGATTCATACTTGTACATTCACTTAGGCAGGTATGTGGAAGGTGGATTAAAGGACAAGAGTGAAAGGAGGAGATGAGAAAGGAGGCTGATGCAGTAGCCCATGCAGGAAATAAAAACAGCATGGAGAGGAGGTGGTGGCAGTGGGGATGAGAAACACAGACAGTGTTGGGATGTATTTTGGAAGTAGGGTTGACAGGACTGGAGGGTCAACCTTATAGATCATTTAGTCCCAGTTCCCTCACTTCCTGGGCTGAGCAAGCCTAATGACTTGCCTGCCACAGGTCACAGAGCTCCTTAGTGACAGAGCCAGGCCTAGGATTGATCCAAGACTTCTGACTCCCAGGTCAGTGTTCTATCACTCTAGGGAAGCAGGAGTTGGAACTGGAGAATAGAAACTATATCTTTAAAATTCTGTTAACCACGAATTGCCGATTCATTCAATTTTTTAAAAATTGTGTGACAGCTTTTTATTAGCTTTCTTGACTGCCCACTTCAGAGTAGAGAGAGACAGATGTGCGGTGAATGGAATCTCAGGTCCACCGCTGCCTACTCCCAGAGCAAGGGAGGCAGGCAGCGCAGGAGATGGGAGAATGAATGGGAATAGGCTGCCCTGCAGACATATGAGGGAAGGGTATTCCAGGTGGAAGAGCCAGCTAGGGTGCAGACCCTCTGACAGGAACCTGGCTCATTTGAAGGGTAGCGGGGAGGACAAGGTGAGTGGAGCAGATAAGAACAGTGAGATGAAAGTGGAAATGGGAGGGTCAGATGGCATAATGATTGGTGAGGCGTCGAAGGCTCTGGCCTTTACTCTGAGGGAGCCAGGAGAAAGTCTGAGCTCAGAAATATGATCTGATGTACATTTTCACAGGATCCCTTTATTGCTGTGTGGAGGATTGACTGTAAGAAGCAAAAGTGCAAGTGGAGACCAGCTAAGAGATTGGTGCAGTCATATAGGTGAGAAAGGATGGTAACTTCACCATAGATACGGAGAGAAGTGGTCAACCAGTAAGATTTGCTGCCAAAAATGATGTGAGATAGGGAATCAAACATTACTCTCAGGATTTGGCCTGAGAAATGGGAGAGATGAATTTATTACAAGAGATGGGGCAGATGAGGAAGGAAGGAGTTTAGGTTTGTAAGTGTTGGGTTTGAGATGCTGGTGAGCCATTAGTGGAGAGGCTGAGCTGGCAACTGAATATACCAGAGTTCAGGAGACAGACCTGGACTGACTCTACATTTGGGAGTTGTTGACACATGGTTGGTGTTTAAAGCTGCAGGACTGGATGAAATTTAGAGTGTAGAGGGTCGAGGACTAAGCCCTGGATCACTCTGGCATCAAGAGGACAAAAAGCAGAGGAGGAACCAACCAAGGAGACTAAGCAGGAACAACCAGTAAAACAGGAGGAAAATCAGGAGGAATGCTGTGCTCGAATCCAAGTGAAGAAAGTATATCAAGGAGATCACATGCCATTTATAGGTTAAATAAAGGCTGAGAATTAACCATGTGAGGTCACCAGTGACCTTGACATGATCAGTTCCACCGGAAAGCAGAGGATGAAAGCCTGACTGGAGTGGTTTAGAGAGAATGAAGAAGAAATGGAGCCAGTGAGTAACAGCTTCCTCTTTGGGGTCTTGCTGCAAAGAGGAATAGAGAAACGGGTGGTAACTGAAGGAAGAAATGGGAGAAACAGCGGCACATTTTTACGCTGATGGGAATGATCCAATAGAGGTGAAATTGGGATGTGGAAGAGGGAGATTTCATGGAGCCATGTTCCTTAGTTGCTGAGAGACGAAGGTCTGGTGCACAAATGAAGGGCCTCTTTCTAGACAGAAACATGCATAGTCCCAAGGGCATTGGTTCACAAACTAAGCTTCATCAGAATCACCTGGAGCACTTATAAAAGCACAGATTGCTGGGCCCCACCCTCAGAATTTGATTCAGTAGGTCTTAAGTGGGACCCAAGAATTTGCATTTCTGACAAGTTCTCCGGTGGTGCTGATACAGCTGGCCCAGAGACCAGGCTTTAAGAAACATCGATCTACAATTATGTGAGGTGAGGTAAGTACACATAGTGGAAGGAGTAGGTTATGTCTCGTTCTGATTGCTTTATTTTTTCTCAGTCAAGTCATTGAGAGTAAAGGTGGAATACAAGGTGTTGGAGGTTTGAGGAAAGGAAGAAGGTATGAAATGGTTGTCTTGTAAGGAGGAAACTGAACAAATGGGGCAAATGTTGATGATCCCCCCTCCTGAGGTTGCTGATCATGAATTTAAGACACTGGTTGAATGTTTTCTCCAACCACTCTAAACTGCAGAGGTGCGGGTAGATGCAGTTATATGTAACCAGGATTGTGGTTTGTCAGTTAAAATAGATGAAGCAAGAGTAAGGGGCAAGGGGATGATGGTGAAGACGAGGTGAGAGGGGGATTATGATGGACCATGGATTTAATCTGGGAAAGAAGACAGGTGCGGTAAGGTGAGGTAAAATGAAAAGGTGATGATACACTTTTCTCAAAAGTGAGTGCTTCCCTCTCAAAGCCTTACCCAGCTTGTCTTCATCACTCACCTCTCTGAATTTGTTAGCATGACTCTTCCAGCCTCATTTATCTTGTGTTACTTTTCTCTATAGTACTCATCACACATGACAAATGTGTCTGTCTCTCCACCAGAATTGAAGTCCCATTGAAGGCAGGAGCTCTTAGCTTTCTGCTATCGCCGCGGTGCCTAGAATTCTGCCTGGCATTTAGCAGCGCTCCCCTATCCACTCCTGGCCAGCTTACTCTTCCCGCACGCCCAGGACATGTCCTATACTTCTGCAGCAAAATGCCTTGATTTGGAATGACATGCCTCTAAAAACAGAGTGCCTAGAAACTCTTCACACTGAAGAGAAACAGAAACTCTTCACATTGAAAGGCTTTGGGGAAACAGAAGTCTGGAAAAGTTTGGGTCCCAGTGCTTAAGAAGAACAAGATGAAAAGGTCAGGGTTCTGCCAGGTAGCTGTTGATGACAGAGACCTAGGCCCTTGGGCCACTGCTCACTCCAGGATCCTAGAAGGCCAGCCATATTAAGTTGTTACAGAAGACCTGGGTCCTTCTCAAGCAGACCAAAATAGAAATTCATGGAGTTGTGATGGGGGGAGGTGGGGACACTGTAGATGGTCTTGTATTATTCCATTTTTGTAAAATAACTTAAAATTATATGGGTTACTTTCAGGAATACACACATGCTATATACTATATACTGAATTTACATGTATCATAAAGCATTTTTAAAAGGTTTAGAAGGATAGATAACAAAGTGTTATACCAAGATATATATATTGTTTTATTCTATATGTAACCGTCTGGACTGGTGGTTTTAATTAGAAAAGCACTAGTAGTTAAAATGAATTTAAATCCCTGCAAAAATCATACATCAAGTGGCATCAGAGGTCATTTCCTCTTTCCAATGAGGAAGTATGTGCACAGAGTAATTCCCTGACTTGCCCAATCAGACATCTCAATGATGGAGCAGAGTACCTAGGAGAGCGGAAACTGCGAAGGAAGATAAAGAGGCAAGGAGCTCGTGGTTTCCACTGATTAAGAAAAAGCTAGGAAGGAAGATCCAATATTGAAATAGCAATCTGCTGGGTAGATGCCCCTCTTCTCTTCCTACCCTGTATTTCCCCAACTCTAAACCGTATTACAGTGTAATCCTTAAACTAAATTCTGAGGACAAGAATATTATTCATTTCCCTTTCCCCCAGTGCCCAATAGCACCAACAGGGGCTCACAAAATACAGAATGAATGAATAGATGGGAAAAGCAGATGAATACACTAACACGAAAAACTGGACAAAGCAGCAAAATTGGGAGTTTCTTCAGGGAGCTTCCCCTTAAAAGGCAACTCCAAAGTAACTTTCTTTTTTGAGCACGTGAACGTTGCCTATGGCCAGCAGGTGGGGCCACAGTAACAGTTTTACAAACTTTAGCCAGCCACGCGGTCGATCATTATTTTAAAAGGTAGGAGAGCAACAAGCCACGCATGGCACTAATGTCATCTTTGCCCTGCGAGCAGGATAGCGTGAAATTCCAGCTCCCCGTCCCATAGGAGACCTAAGCTCACCTATGAAGGTAAAGGGTTTGGCACTGGGAGAGGCTTTTGCGCAGGTGCAAAGGCAATGGCGACACCGTTTTAAACCCACATTTTTCGCGGTAAAATAGGGCAAGGGAAAAGCACACAAAATGAACGGGTATGCTGAGCGGCCCCCCAGGCTGCAGCGGGCTAGAGTTGACGGGGTCGCGGGAGTATGGAGAGAATCACGTTAGCAGGACAGAGGTTTGCCTCCCTGCGGGTCACGATGCAGTGGCCACCATGCATGGCCGCCGACGTGCTCGCGCCGTCCAGTCACCGAGCCCAGCTGCTGGACGGGGCAGGGCAGGCGGGGCCACCCTAAACTCTCCAGTAGGCGGGGCTACAGAGCCAGATCAGGAAACCTGTAAGCAGGTTTGTGGGACCTTCTCCAACCCACTTAGTCTCGCTATGGATGTCTTACCCCACAGCCATGTCAGCTTTCCACGTGCAAAAAACCCTGCAGCTGAAATTATTAGTTTCAAAGAATGGCTTCTCAGGGGTAAGGAGTTCCACCAGCTGCCCAGAAACCACTAGCAGTGAGTGATACAGTCTTAAGTAGCAATACTACCCAAGGCAAAAAACAAAAATGATTGTAAACTGGCTTTATCATATCTGAATCCTAGGGACACTTTTACTCTCACTTTCATTTTCAGAGGGAAGGGCCCTACATTCATGACACAAGATTACTTCTCCAGAAAAATTGTTTTTCAAATAAAAGCGGCAATATTCAAGTGCTATCTGCTCCCTAATGAAAAACAGAAAACTTCAGTATATGACCATTTATTTTTTCACAGGTAGAAAAAGCTCTGAACCCCTAGAACAGTTTAGATGCGTTGGAAACGAGGCCAACATTTTGGGTCTCTATTTACAAGGCTAAAGATAGAAATTATGGAAGGGTGCAAACCAACCTACATTCATTGGACCTCACTCTAGGTGAAGTATTATGCCAGGTGAAAAGCCCTCTCCACAACTCCAGAAGACTGGTATAAAAGCTCTACAAAAGTGGAGGAAGAGATGAAGTGGTTAGGTGTTTTGATTAGGCTAAATAATTCTTCACCTACAGGAGTAATAAAAACTCCACTTTAATAATCTGTTGCTATTTAAAATGTTGCTTTAAAAAAGAAATCAACGATTGGTTTCTAAATATTCTCCAATAAAAGGAACCTTTGTTCCTTTTGAAAAATGGGGCTGGGGCACTGAAAATACAAGACTAGCCAAGAACATCTTACAGAAGGGCTCCAAAAAACATCGGGGGCATGTCAAAAAGACACAGGAGCCAACTTGAAGGAGGTCCCAATGGCCAAAGGTGGGACAATCTGAGCAAGAAATTAAATGATAGCATTGACCTATGGAATAAAATACAAAGTCCATACTGATATCACTGAATAAATAAAATGGGGAGAAGGGACAGCTCCTCCTTATAGCAGAATTCTAATTAGTATGAATGTAGAAGAAATAATAGACATAATGAATTAACATTAGGCAAACGCCACAGCAGTATTTGTTCCGGGGAATAACGATTCAAAGACGTCAAAATTAGTGAACCAAAGATTGATAGTTTAAAATTATATTCCTCCACAAGTTACTTAATTCATTACAAAGGGAAACAATAACTTTACAGTGGAGAAATACAGCAAATACTACCTTAATGTGATCAAAGTTAACATCACCAGTAATAATACATATGGACATCATGTACCCTGATATAATGCACTAAGAAGGCCATATATGATTTTTGCAGTATTCTTACAAAAAATAATTTCAATATAATAGTGAGAAAGTATTAGACAAATTCAACTCGAGGGGCACTCCATAAACAACTGGTCAGTACTCTCCAAAAGTGTCAAAATCATAAAAGATGAAGACTGAAGAACTTGCAGTCTACAGACTAGAGACAACTAACCATACTGTGGGATCCTGGACTGGATGCTGAGCTAGAAAAGAGACATTCCTTGAACAACCGGCACAATCCAAATATGGTCTATAGATTAGTTAATAGTACTGTATCAATATTTACTGTTTTTGAAAATCATTCCATGGTATGTAAAATGTTAACATTTGAGGGAAGCTGAGTGAAGGGTGTATGAGAACTCTTCACACCATTTCTGCAAAATAAGTTTTTTTTTAAATGGAACATGTTGGGGGAAGGTAGCCAATCAAGTGTAACTAAGATTAAATCTAGTGAATATAAGACTTATACACTTTTTGATATTAAAGGTTTAAGAAATGCTTTGAATTTAACACTGATGGCACGTTGTGAGATTGTTCAGTTTCCCCTCATATTCAATAAAGGAGAACAGTAAACAAGCATGGCTAGCCAAAGTCTTACATTCACAAATGACAGAACAAAGCATTAAGGGCAAATAGTCAAAAGTCAACACTTTCCACTGGCAAAGTTGTTGTTAGCAAATAAGAGAACTAGTTGAGCTGCATTTTGGGATCTTCACCAAACCAACTTCTGGACCAACTCTTTAAGAGTGAATATTATCTAATTTTTTTATACATTACAAGGCCAGTATGGTTTTTAAAAAAATACACAAATTCAACACCCTGCCTCCCTCAACACTCACTCAGGGACAGCTGGGTGAGCAGCCTTTTTAAGGGCTCAAATTCCTTTCAGCTTGTCCTCAAAGCCACACCAGTAGTTTCTATGTGATGTAAAAATAAAGACTGGGAAGGACTGGCTTAAATACTGAGGCACTAGCATTTCAAACTGTAAAAAAGCATATTGAATAATCTCATATCCAACTTGAATACAAGGTAGGAAAATCTAGGTAAAACTGATTTTGAATTTGCTTTTCTCCGGATATTTTTTTCTCTTTCAAAGGTGAAATACTAAACCTCCATCAAGCCCATGGGAGTCCTGTAGAAGTCACAGAAGTTTCAGCTAAAATTGAAAGCAATAAATGCTACATTTCCAATTCAAAATTGGGCATCTTCAAACCGATGAAAGCACAAAGGACTCCCCAATCTGGGGGGAATATACTTCAAAAAGCTTAGCAAATAGGAATATCTAGGTATATTGTGCGGTGCTTCAGATAGGCAGAGAAAAGTTCTCAACTCAAAGTGTCAACAATAACGCTAATTACAAAATCAACATTTATTAATTTTATCGCACCCTTGATTTAGTAGCCTGGGCTGTGTAGAATAGGATGAATAAGTAATCTGTGGGCAAAACAGGGTCCAACAGTATTATAATCCATTTTCAGAACCCTTTCTTACTACAGAAGTTTTTACACATTTAACTAAATCTCCAAAATTGGGACATCTTAAGGGCTAAAAATCTTTAAGGCAGAGAAGCTCCAAACCTTAGGAAATAAACAAGGATGAATCAACTAACATTACGGTTATATGGTTCACAAAGATTCAAGCCCATTGGAATTTCTTATTCTTGGACCACATGGAATCCTGCCTAAATAAGTCATATTTCAGATTAAACACTTAAAACCTCGACACTGGGCTCTACCTACTCTGCACGTAAGATATGTGGCCAGGTTTCCTCAAGGTTATTAGCACAATGCCTGGTACCTAATAAGCACTCACGATCAAATATTTGTTGAACAATTTAGCATAGCAGTGGCTCTACCTTCTCAGGGAAATATCCAGAAATAAAGCATTATGAATATTGGCCCATCTTGCTTTGCAGAGGTCATGGTTATCCAACCCTGGGTACCAAAGCAAGCCTGAACTATTCCATCTCAGTGAACTTTCTAAAAATGGTTGCTGTCTCACCTCTTAAAACTCCTTATACTCCAAAGCTTTCATAAAATATAGCAGATTCAAATAATACTAATAAATGGTACTAAAAGTGATGCTCAACAGGATCTCACGTTTATTGAGAAGTGATTAATGGTAAAAAGAAAGGCAATGCCCTTTCCTCATTGGCTGAACAAGAAACTGAAGAAACATTCACTACACGTTTTACAATATTTTTCTCTTCCAAAATGCATTTCTGTAAACAAGTTTTTACCACTGTTCTTAGCTTTGAAATCAAATTAATCCTGACTTAATCAGTATAATGTACAAGAACAGAACATTTCTTAGGACTCCTAGTATTTTACTTTGAATAACAAAGGGTCAGAGAAAATGAACCACCCTTAAAGACACAACCTTGGGTAACACTGTTAAATTCTCCAAGACAAAAATTCTTCATAAAAATGTTCTTCCAGTTCAGAAGGGAAAAAACAAATTCCCACTTTCTGGGGTGGATGCCCAAAACCTTCAAAACTCAAGTGTTCTCCAAGTGCAAATGTCAAAATGGGGGGAGGAAAGGGTTTAAAAATTAGAGAAAACTGTATGCACTTACGGACTTTAAAATCCGAAAAACATAGTAAAAAGACAAAAAAACAAAGCATTATGCTCCGAAATCACAACCAAAGCCAAAATAAAAGGGACATTTTTCACCTAAACTACCTAGAGGGATTTTTTGTTTAGTTTTTTCTTTTTCTTTTTTTTTTCATTTTCCAGTTAAGTCCTATGTCTTTTGTGAAATTCCAATACTTAAACTGCAAGTCTGCAATCGTCTCTGAAGTCAATGAAATTAAGAAAAAAGTCCTAATTCTCTTGAAGGTCAATTTTTTTCCTCTTAGGATATGCAGACGCAACCGTTGCTGCAGTCTGTGCAGAACTGCCTCTTATTTCCCACGACCTTGACGTTCCTATAAGTTAAAAAAAAATTGAAA
Organism: Pseudorca crassidens; assembly: GCF_039906515.1. Classification (NCBI taxonomy): domain Eukaryota; kingdom Metazoa; phylum Chordata; class Mammalia; order Artiodactyla; family Delphinidae; genus Pseudorca; species Pseudorca crassidens. Next base: position 22,380,071 of record NC_090297.1, on the reverse strand, counting down.
TGGTTAGTTAAAACTTATCTGAACATGTTTAAGAATTACAACTTCATAGAATAACTCAACAGAAATTTAATTATTTGTGCTAAATAGAATATTCCCCACAAATAAAAACTTTTACTTCTTATATTTTAAACCAAAGTACTTGCACTCAAGCACCCCAATTAATACAAAATTATTTTTCTTTGACTTTAAAATTCTTAACTGACTAAACACATTTGTTTTCCTATTATAGTTGGTTTACGCTAATATGTGTCAGTCCCCCCAAAATATGGGCCTAAGTAACTCAAACATATATCAATGGCCTGCAGCAGGGAAGCAGCATAAGCCCTAACAGTTCTAGAGTCATCCCATATTAGTCCCAAGGCCTTAACCATATTCATAGGCCTTAATTTCCTTTTTTTAAAATAAAGTGAGGATATGTATCTGGGCTGTGGGAGAATTAATGAGTCGACATATAGAAAGCTCTTAGTCCATAGCAGGCAAGAAAATCATCCTTTTCCCCTAGGGAGAGTTTAAAATCCACTCAGAAGTGGATTTTGAAAACTGAATGCAATTCTTACATTTTCCCTGAAATAGATCTAAATGCTCCTTCCTTATTAAGAATCATTCTTTACGAGCCTTTCCTAAATGTACCCCAAACAGCATTCCATTTCACACACTACCTCACTTATTGGGATTTTTAAAAATATGACTCAATCCACATGCCTTTTAAAAGCAAAACCAAAAGCAAAAAAAGCAAAAGCATTAAGTGGTTAGGAGCAAGCACACAGACCTGAACTTAGACTCGATTCATCAAGCCACATGAATAGAGTCATTTGCTCCCATTCACCTTATGGTAACTATGGTTCTGAAGTTAAACATGATTCCTATTAAGAAAGAACAGCAAATACTACTTATGGGCTTCCATGTTCCAGGCACTGTACATAATGATCTTAATAACCACCTTACAAGGACTATACTATTCCTGCTTCAGAGATAAGAAAACTAAAGCTCAAAAAAGTTAACTGACCAAGGTTACCTAAGAACCAAGATTCAAATCCATGGCTATATGGCTCTTTACCTACACCATGTCATTACAAATATTTACGTAAAAGTCAACAAAGTTAAGTGAGGCTCTGTGATGAACTGACTACCACCACTGAACTACTCCAAGGATATAAAAACAGTAAATTTCAGAAGGAACAGTTATCTTTTTGTGATGTCCCACTTCACATATCAGGAATTCAGAGATAAACTCACCAACATACAAGGATCTGGGATATTTTCAAAATAAGTCATTTTGAAACTTCAACCTTTATAAAATTAATTTAATAAAACAATTCACCCACACACTGTTTCTGGAAATCAAACTCAATTCAAGAATAAGAAAAAGAAATTCAATCCAACATAAAAGGGACCTCAAAAGTTTTGATGTTCCTGGGCTGCAGTACTGACCCTCCCCTTTCTATAACTCTCCCAAAGTTTTGATAATTAATATATTGTTTATAATAGGAAAATCACAACTAAAAAAAAAAACCAAAACCCTCTGGCATTGACCAAAATGAAACTTACAAAAGCACCTAGATTCTCATATCAATCTTTTTTTAAAAAATTGTAGTTGATTTACAATGTTGTGTTAGTTTCAGGTATACAGCAAAGTGATTCAGTTATACATACATATACATATTCTTTTTCAGATTCCTTTCTGTTACAGGTTATTACAAGATACTGAATATACAGTTCCCCCTGTGCTGTGATAGGAGTAGGTTCTCCTATCAATCATAAACTCATCTACCTCGTTCAGTCTTTCTTAATTTGGATGGATACTATTTATCTAACCTCTCTTCTATTGCTAATCAAAATCTACGTTTAGTTTCAGGAAATATGGACTCTTTTCTTGGTGTTTCTTGATTAAATCTCATTCCCATGCTTTTAAAAGCCAAGAATGCCTGGCCTTCTGGCCCTGGGGTACACTTCAAAACCCCTTCCTTCTCTGAGACTTCCTCAACCACTGCAGTTTTCAAGGTGCTTCTAAATCTGCATCCACAATTGAAAAGCAAATTGTATTGACTTATTTCATATAAAATTAGTCCCAACTCAACCAAAAGCTCCTAGAAAGCAAAGAACAGTTCTTTAGCTAAGCTCACTCACAAACTTATTTATGAGTTTAGCAGTGGATAACAGGCTACAGTTGACTTTTATGTAAAATTCTGGTTCTCATCACAAGAAAAAAAATGGTGATGGATGTTAACTAAACTTATTGTGGTAAGCATTTCACAATAAACACATATATCAAATCATTATGTTGTAGTACACCTTTAACAATGTTGTATGTCAATTATATCTCAATAAAAATGGGAGAAATCCCTAGAGGCAACTTCTGTTACCAGTTTCTTGTGTCCTTCCTGAGTTATTTTAAGCGTATAAAAACTTATTACATCTTTTGTTTTTTCTTTTCACAAGCAGCATACAAAACACACTTCATTTTGCTTTTTTTCCCGTCACTTAATATGTCTTACAGATTATTAAATTTTAGCACATATAGATCTGTTTTTTTTATGGGTCTGGGAGCACCCTCCTTGCTCTGAATTCAAGAATTGAAGATCTAGGGCTTCCCTGGTGGCGCAGTGGTTAAGAATCCGCCTGTCAATGCAGGGGACACAGGTTCAAGCCCTGGTCTGGGAAGATCCCACATGCCGCGGAGCAACTAAGCCCGTGCCCCACAACTACTGAAGCTCACGAGCCTAGATAGAGCCCGTGCTCCGCAACAAGAGAAGCCACCAAAATGAGAAGCTCACGCACCGCAATGAAGAGTAGCCCCCGCTTGCCAGACTAGAGAAAGCCCATGTGCAGCAACAAAGACGGACGGACAGACAGACGGACGGACGGAAGGAAGGAATTGCAGATCTAAAAGAGAAGCAGTTCTCAAAGACATTATGATGAATGAAAGAAGCCTCAGACAAAAGAATACACACTGTATGATTCCAATTATGTGAAGTTTTATAACGGAAAATGAATCTACGGTGGGGACAAAATTAGAACAGTAGTTGTCTGGGGTGGGGTGGGGGTGGAAATTTCTAGGATGGTAATGTTCTATATCTTCATTGGGGTTTGGGTTACACAGATGGGTACATTTGTCAGCACTCAGCAAATATACACTTAAAATTTGTGCATTTTATTTAACTCAAAAAATACGTAAAACAAATACTGAGCTCTAGTCAATGATACGCATGCTGAAACGTTTAAGGGTGAAGTATACTGATAATGACAATTTCTTTGAAATACATCAAAAAACAAAACGGACTAGCAGAAAAACAAAAAAAACTGGAGAAAAAATTCTGCCTATTATTTTAATGTAATGTAACCCCAGGAATACAAATAAACTTACATGCTCCAAATTGTACCATTAAATTAGAAAACCTAGACTTTGCCAAATCCATTTTTCCCTAAGAAACACACTTATGGGAATTCCCTGGTGGTCCGGTGGTTAGGACTCCACGCTTCCACTGCAGGGGGGGGCACTGGTTCTATTCCTGATCAGGGGACCTTAGTTCCCCACACGCCAGGCAGCTCGTCAAAACAAACAAATAGAAATACACACTTGTAAGTTCATCACAATGCTTAGTAACAGCATTTAAAATATTTAGTCAAAAGAAATGCAAAATAGCACTGTGAAATTGCACTTATTAAGTCATCTCATTTTTAAACACAAAGTTTGTTCCTCTATAATGTGATACTAAATCCACCTGTGTTCAATTTTGCCTCAAACGTAACATAAAACTATTCCTGGGGCTTCCCTGGTGGTGCAGTGGTTAAGAATCCGCCTGCCAATGCAGGGGACACAGGTTCGAGCCCTGGTCTGGGAAGATCCCACGTGCCGCGGAGCAATTAAGCTGGTGCACCACGGCTACTGAGCCTGCACTCTAGAGCCCCCGAACCACAACTACCGAAGCCCATGCGCCTAGAGCCCGTGCTCCACAACGAGAAGCCACCGCAATGAGAAGCCCGCGCACCACAACGAAGAGCAGCCCCCGCTAGCCGCAACTAGAGAAAGCCCGCGCGCAGCAGCAAAGACCCAATGCAGCCAAAAATTAAATAAATTCATAAAAAAAGAAAAAACTAGGGCTTGCCTGGTGGCGCAGTGATTGAGAGTCTGCCTGCCGATGCAGGGGACATGGGTTCGTGCCCCGGTCCGGGAAGATCCCACATGCCGCAGAGCAGCTGGGCCCATGAGCCATGGCCACTGAGCCTGCGCGTCCGGAGCCTGTGCTCCGCAACGGGAGAAGCCACAACAGTGAGAGGCCCGTGTACCGCAAAAAAAAAAAAAAAAAAAAAAAAAAAAACTCTTCCTGAATCTTAGCTACACAATTATACCAAGAGGGCAAGTACCACCTGTGCCCTAATGTAAACCTGTGTGACAGAAGCTTAAATTATGGAAATTACATGCAAACAACAAATGGCATTAGCTGCCTTAATCTCCTGATCAACATCAAGAAAATATTACATTGATACAATTCAGCAAGCTGATTAAACTGCTCTTCTATTTCCAGATACAATTTTGATGTGTACACAAAAAAATAAGCTTATATATTTACAAATGATAAAGATAATATCCATCTTCTCAGAGATTATAAAGATACTTAAGCATTCACATCATACCATCTTGAAAAGTAAAATGAATTTGGCACCAATAATAAAACTGTAAACAATTCACAAGATTTTAAATACTAGCTATTTTAAACATTTTTATTAAAAAAGAAAAAAAAAAAAGGGACTTCCCTGGTGATGCAGTGGATAGAAGACTCCACGCTCCCAAAGCAGGGGGCCCAGGTTCGATCCCTGGTCAAGAACTAAATCCCACATGCATGCCACAACTAAGGAACCCACAAGCCTCAACTAAGGAGCCAGCAAGCTGCAACTAAGGAACCCACGTGCCAAAACTAAGACCCGGCAAAACCAAATAAACAAATATTAAAAAAAATAAAAACCAAACAAAAAGAACACTTGGGAGAATTCCCCAGAGGTCCAGTGGTTAGGACTCTGAGCTTCCACTGCAGGGGGCACAAGTTCAACCCCTGGTCAGGGAACTAAGATCCCAAAAGCCACGCAGCACAGCCAAAAAAAAAAAAAAAAATTGGTTGAAAACGGGAATGAATCAGAGGATCCTGCTTGAAGGGCCTGCCATCACCCAATTTGAGCATTACACAACCTTAATGATAAGTAAACAACTATCACAGTAATATCTTTATTGGGCAAGAACTGGCAATGGATGCTAAATCTAAAGGGTGAAAATTTGATGAGAATAACTGATTCACTTTATTATAAAGCAGAAACTAACACACCACTGTAAAGCAATTATACTGCAATAAAGATGTTTAAAAAATGTGATGAGGAAAAAGATATTTATATAGAGTCTCAAACTATTTTCCCACTTATTAAAAGGAAAATAGTACCTTTAAGTGGAGAACCAGGATACCTTAAATAAGTGATCAAAGTAAACATTACTAATAACGGCATAAACAGACCATCTTATACTTCCTACTGTGATGCACTGAGGACACAAAGTCACTTATGTAGTATTCCTGCCAGAAAAGCATAATCTGAATATACACAATGAGGAAAGGAAACCTCAGACAAGCAGCAACATCTACAAAAATAAATAGCATATACTCTTCAGAAACGTCATATCATAAACAAACAAAAGGGATGAATGGGTGGGATGTTGGTGTGTGAGTATGTGTGTATAACTGCAGATTAAGAGACTAAAAAGACATAAAACTGAAAGATCCTGGACTGGACCCTGGACACCCCCCCGCCCCGCCACCAAAAAATTGCTACCAAGGACATTAAGACAACTGGTAAAAATATGAATAAGATCTGTAGATCAGATAATCGTATTGTGAATGTTAAATTTCCCGATTTTGAAAACTGCATCGTGCTCATAAATGCATGTTCTTGTTCTTAGGAACTACAAACTACACAGCAAAATATTTAGGAGAAAAGGTCATGATGTCTTGGAACTTACTCTCAAATGGTTCAGAAAAAAATTTCACACATATCTCCAAAGAGAAGATGCAGCAAATGTAGCAAAATATTACATTGGTAAATCTGGGTGAAGAGTACGTGGGAGTCCTTTGCACTATTCTTTAAATTTCTCCAAGTCTGAAATTATTTCAAAGTAAAATGTTAATAAATTGGGGGATAATTCATTTAATTCTTCTGCAAAAATTGGCTGCATTAAAAAGTTATATTTGGGACTTCCCTGGTGGTGCAATGGTTAAGAATCCACCTGCCAATGCAGGAGACACAGGTTCAATCCCTGGTTCAGGAAGATCCCACATGCCATGGAGCAACTAAGCCCATGTGCCACAACTACTGAGCCTGCGCTCTAGAACTCACAAGCCAGAACTACTGAGCCCGCACACCACAACTACTGAAGCCCGAGCGCTCTAGGGCCCGTGTGCTGCAACTACTAAGCCCGCATGCTGCAACCACCGAAGCCCGCATGCCTAGAGCCCATGCTCCGCTAGAAGAGAAGCCACCGCAATGAGAAGCCCACACACCGCAACAAAGAGTAGCCCCTGCTTGCCGCAACTAGAGAAAGCCCGCTTGCAGCAACGAAGACCCTACACATCCAAAAATAAAAATAAAAAGTTGTGTTTAACAACTCATGAAACTTTGAAATGTGTTTATTTCCTCATACCTACACTAAAATCACCAAACATGAGGGTATTTTAGCAAAAGAAAAAAATCTGCCTATCAGCTTTTTACAAGTCTTCTAAAATGAGAAAAAAAATGACACAGAGAAGATTCTAACACAAGCACCGTTATTTTAACCACTTTGGGACATTAAAACCTTTTAGGTTTCCATAAAAGACTTCTCTTACAGCAGGTCTTTTCTTTCACTTTTGTGACTATTTCCTATTACCACTGGGAATTCCACTAAATTGCTTTGACAATTTATGGTCGAAAGACTTCACTTGTCAGATGTATTTATTAACATTTCTAATTAACCAGTCCTACCTTGGTAATATTTAATAAAGAAAAAGCTGGGGTTGGGAGGGTGGGGGACAGAAGAATGATGACAAGATACACAATAAAAGGAAAGAGCAGAACACATAAAAAAAAGCTGGGACCTCCAATGGGTCCAAGTCCCAGCTGGAACTGCCATAAACACAACATGCATTTGTGTCTTGTTGGACACTCCGGCTTTTATACATGAAGATGCTACTAACCCACCGTAGCAGGGGAAGTGGTGCAGCAAACTGGCTTTCCCCGTGGTGGTGGTGTCATGTTGCAGCCTACCTACTACCTTTTTTAACCTAGTGCCATGTTCAAGGAAGCTACAGTGAGATTTGTGGTAGGAACAGGCTGGACTGGCTAGTCTAGGTTAAGCTCCTGCATAAGATCCTCAAGCACAAACACACAATTAATCATAAAGTCCCAGTTAACCAAAAAACAGACCAAATGCTAAAAGGAAGGGAAGAAGCATTCCTAAAGCTTGAGGATACTGTGATGGTAATAAAGAAAAAAGGAAAACAGCAGAGCAAGATTTTACTGAATTCACACCTCATCACAAAATTCTCACTAGGACATTCATCCTAATCTTTAAATCAGTCCACAATCTCATTGTTCATTGTAGAGACTAAAAAAATTTTTTACAAAATAAAAATAAATTTAAAGATATTAACTAAGAATGTATAAACCAGGGGAAGAAGTTTCTAGGCCTCAATATCTGGTCTGTCACTTAAACAACTAGAGGTTAATACTCACACCATTCACCCACCACATCTTAGTCCCTCCTCACCTTATATCTATAACTATAAAATGCAAAAGTTCATCTCTAGAGGAAATATCCTAAAAGCCACAAGGTGGCAATGTTACTTAAAGTCTGCACATTTGAAATCTCTTCCTATGATATAAATCTGCTTAATTTTTCCTCTATTTAGCTTAATATCCTTTCTCATTTCTACTACCATCCCTCTCCCCACTTTGAAGTGGGCCATAAAACACAACAGGCACACATATATTTATTTGTCGGATAGAATTTTATTAACTTTAAAATCTGATGTCTACCCCTCAGATAAAATTCACTTAATAGCCCTCAAGTAAGTTTTCTTATATCCCCATGGTCCCTGATAGAAAAGAACACAAATTTCAGGGTCCCTGGCTGAAAATAAGACAATGCTTACATAGTTTAACATGAAAAAATAGGATTATACTAATATGACTTTCAATGCTTTATATGGCTTATGAAATCAATCTTTTTTTGGGGGGCACTGTGCTGTGAGGCCTGTGACATCTTAGTTCCCTGACCAGGGATTGAACCTGGAGCCACGTCAGTCAAAGCGCGGAGTCCTAACCACTGAACTGCCAGTGAACTCCTTGATCAATCATAACAGTCTCTGATGCTATGAATATGAGTTATACACACACACACAAACATACATATATTCCCTCCCTTTTAAGATTTTCTAGGTGCAGAAATGGACACTTACTTGAAATAAATTTCTGGGAACTGGCATAGGAGCACTAGGATGAAGTAAATGCATTTAACTAATAACCTTTCCTACCATCAAATTCTTTTCCAAGATTGTTAGTTAGTAGCTGAACTCCTATATACATTTCACTAACAAGGTCAGAAGTAAAAGCCTGGATAATCTACTGTTTTCAGGCCCTGAATCATAAGTCTTAACTAGTAACAGAACAAACGGTAAGACAGATACATTAAAATTTTTTCAGTTATTCTTTGAATCACTCCTTGGCTCTCCAGTAAGAACTACATTTGAACAAAAACTAATTTCACAATAAAATCAATTTCTGAAAACACTTCCGAATACAATTAAACAAATAAGGTTTTTTAATAGCTTGTCAGTCAAATCCCCCCCCCACTCCCAGCATTTGACAGTAGGTTCAGAAAGAATGAAGCAATCACTGAATATGCTTTCCAGATATCTGATAAATGATATAACCTCCAGTTCCACCTTCAAAAATTTCCAGTCGAACCATCCTCAACACCTCCATTAATACCTCTCTAGTCCAAGCTACTGTACCCTCTCAATACGACTTTGCCACAGACTCCTTTTAACTGATCGCCCTTTCGTCTTGTGCCCTCCTCAGTCTATTCCAAGGGTGGGACCCCAAAATGGAAACTCAGTAGCATTATTAAGTATCATGCCAAAAGTTACTGAAGAATGTGATGACTGATGTAAAATAAATGAAGGTGTATTTATGTGTATATATACATTTATATGCCTGAGATTATGGATCACAACAATCACTCATAAAAGACCTGTATGCAAGTACTTCACTTGTATATATACATTTAATCCTAATAACCCAGTAAGTTTTTTCCCCCGTTTTCATAAAATACTGAGGCTCAAAAGTTTACTTACTCAAATCACTGATAGTGGCAGATATGACACCATCTTCTGAGCTCCTAGCCTTTTCAATACTATGCTAACAAGGAAACAGAATCTAGGATTCATGCTTATTAATAATATCTACCTAATGTATATATACACCTAAACTTTTTAAAAGGCCCATCATACGTAATATACTTAATAGAATAACAGAATCCCTTCCCACATCCCAAAAAACTAATTACCTTTAAAAATCAGTTAACGGGCTTCCCTGGTGGCACAGTGGTTAAAAATCTGCCTGCCATGGGCTTCCCTGGTGGCGCAGTGGTTGAGATTCCACCTACTGATGCAGGGAACACAGGTTCGAGCCCTGGTCCGGGAAGATCCCACATGCTGTGGAGCAACTAAGCCCACGTGCCACAACTACTGAGCCTGCACTCTAGAGCCCGCGAGCCACAACTACTGAGCCCACGTCACAACTACTGAAGCCCACACGCCTAGAGCCCGTGCTCCGCAACAAGGGAAGCCACTGCAATGAGAGGCCCATGCACCGCAATGAAGAGTAGCCCCCACTCGCCACAACTAGAGAAAACCCGCACACAGCAACAGAGACCCAACGCAGCCAAAAATAAATAAAATAAAATATATAAATTTAAAAAAAACAACTCGGTTAACATCTTCAGGCAACTTCAGGATGGTTAGTAGCCACTAAATCTTATTGCTTAAAATCATCTAACAACTCTAAACAATTAATGTGCTCACAAAAGGATACAATAAAATAATGTAAAACTTAAAACATTAAAGCCTCTTAGAAGTAGCCATAATGCCTCTGAGGAGTAGATTATAACAAGTAACACGGAGGATATTCAGCCAAAGACATCTGCACCTTTTAATGAACAAACAATACAAGCAATTCACTAGAGGCTCATAATATTGATAGCTGATGAAAAACACTACTCAAAAGACCCTTTCAGCCTTAAGGTAGGCCACAGTATAAAAAGGTACAGCCAGACTTATCAGACACATTGTGAATTCTAACATTGCTTCTAAAGATGAAGTCTTTTCTGACCCAGAAATATGGCAGTTTCATATGGTTCTGATTAATATTTAATAAAAATGAACTCAACATCTCAAAAAAAAAAGATGAAGTCTTGAGACTAGCAAGCAGAGACTGGAAGGAAGACTACAGAGCAAAGGAAGAAACTTACAGGAAAAATAAGCATGAGGAATTTGAGGTGGGGGACATACAAAACACTACCTAATGACATTTATAATTTAAATACAAGAGAATCACCTACAGGGCTGATAAAATGCAGATTCCAAAGCCTCAACTCCAAAGGTGCCCACTCAGTAGGTGAGGAAACACAAGAATCTGCATGTAAGTAACTCTCAGATGGTAACCTGTACAAACTGGGAAACTTCTCTTCAACTGCTTCTAATCCTTTTAAGAACTACCTAGGGAGCTTACTAAATAAAATTTCAGTTTAGTAAATCTAGGGGTAAACCTAGTTATCAGTATTTTTGTAAATACTTTCCAGGTGACTCAAAGTTTGCTTTAACTTGTTGTTACCATTTTTTTTGGAATTTATACTCTGAAGCTCTCACACCATGTCCACCCTGCTCCCCTCCCCGGGGACCCCTTTGCAGGCTTACGGACTGCAAGTACGGTAACATCTGTCATAAATGATTTTGAATTACCCAAGAACTTGTCTAGGGCTCTAGTTCTGCCACTAAAATGAGGTCTTGCAGTCTGTGTACAAAAAGAGTTAGGTAGCCTAAAACCTTCCCATTCGATTTTATAACCTTAACCTTCCAGAGTAATTATTCAGAACCATTTGTGTTCTCCCTTACTCTTGCTGCCTGTCATTAGCAGCAACTCTCTCACAAGGTTAGGTAGAGTAGATCCAATCTGCTCCCTTTTGATGCTTGTGATGAGGGAGTTTTAAACCTAAGTGCTTAAATGAAGGTTTAAGTTTCAACCAATTATGCTCTCCTCATATAGCCAACGAAGAGTTGACTGACTACAAGCATTAGTAGATAATAGAACACTGCAGTTAGTTATTTTAAATGATAAATGTGAAGATGCAGCAAGGCCTAAGAACAGAAAAGCTTTGGGGCAAAACGAATTCCAGCTCTTCTACAACCTAGCTAGTGATCTTAACAAAATTACTCCTTTCTGAATCTCAGTTCCCTAACTGTAAAATGAAGATAATCTTGGGGACTCCCTGGCGGTCCCGTGGTTAGGACTTGGAAGCTTCCACTGCAGGGGGCCCCGAGTTTGTCAGGGAACTAAGATCCCGCAAGCCAAGCAGCGGGGCCAAAAAAAAAGAAGAAAAAAGAAAATAATCTTATTCTACAGGATTGTTACAAGGGATCAGAGATAAGATATGGAAAGTGCCTTATGTATAAATGCAAAAAATGGCTAAATATGGCTAAATACCTTAAGTATTAAGGGGGAAAAGCAGGATAAAATACTACACAGAATATGATTATAATTGTATAAACCACTAACTTGTGTCGGAAAATAAGCCAAAATGATGACTGGTTTTGTCAGGGTAGAGGAACTATGAGTGAGTTTTCTTTTACTGTCTACACATTTTATGATTTGGTTATTACAATGAAAACCAAATGCACACGGAAAATTTGCAAAATGCTAATATAAAATTTGCACATTGCAAATTTTTTTAACATGCAAACAGTTTAAAAGCTCTATATGCTATCTATACCCTGACTGCGCAAAAGGTCCACATGAAGTCAAAAGCTTACATGTAAGTCTACCTTTTCTAAATGGCTTCACATATTACACAAGTGATGTCCAAATTTTTAGCTTTGACACATGTAGCAGAGTATTAAATACCTCGTAAGAACCACCAGGTATTACAACAGCAGTAAATGCAAATGAGTTGGAAAGAGCAACTGCCTGCCTCTTCCCGCTCCCCACATACCCAACAGCTTAAACTTGAAGCCATTTTCTTCCTTCATCTTTCTTTCCACAATCTTTTCCTATATACATCCTTCTAGACCCAACTCAAAGCCAGTCTTCCATAAAAATGACTCAACTCTGGTCTTGCTATTCTTTTCTTCTGTACTTGGTCTCATCCTGTAAAATGAGCACTTTTTTTTTTTGTGGTACGCTGGCCTCTCACTGTTGCGGCCTCTCCCATTGCAGAGCACAGGCTCTGGACGTGCAGGCTCAGCGGCCATGGCTCACGGGCCCAGCCGCTCCGCGGCATGTGGGATCTTCCCGGACCGGGGCACGAACCCGTGTCCCCTGCATCGGCAGGTGGACTCTCAACCACTGCGCCACCAGGGAAGCCCAAAATGAGCATTTTAATATCCACTATACTATACTGTTTCACTTATATTTCCTCCCTATGGCTAACTGGAGTTAAATCAGTTCAATTAGGAATTGCTTATTCAGCAAGGGATGAAAAGCATTAGGGCACACTACTGAGCTAGTTGTTAGTCTATACTGTCTAGTTGTTATAACTAGAAAAATTTGCTTTGGAGGTGGTGGCAGCAGGATGCAAATTTAAATTGAATTACCTGTTTCTGTGGAGAAAGGCAGAAAGGATGATCTGAGCCTACCACACTCTTCTTCCTCAATTGCAGACTTGCAGATTTCAATGGTGAAGAAAGAGATCTTTTGTTTTCCCTAATTCAGGGAACAGAGCTTTTCCTCCTCTACCTGAAACTCCTATATAGTGCAGGTGTCAGTCCTTTATCATACAGTTCCTTAAACTAAGGCAGTCAAAGCCAATGCTGTAGCATCGCCAGCTGCTGTGAGATGTTTTTCTAATCCTTCCCTTCCTCCAAGACTAAATAACCAATACACCTAAATGAGATGCTGAAGCTGCAGATTCCTTGCATTTCTTCAATTTCAAAATAGATTCCCCCACCCCCAACTCCACCTCCATGCACCATTATTCCATTTTTTGAAAAATTCCTGTCATCCAGTGGATTCCAAATTATGCTTCATAGAGGAGATGCTTCGAAGATCACCCAGGGAAAAAAAGAGAGCTGAGCGTGTGAAATTAGCCATTCATGGGGCTCTGAGTAAGGTTTTGTTTGGAGGAGAAAAAACAATTCCACTTTTTAAAAGTTTGAAAACTGTCATAGGACTAATCTTTACTTCTGGCAGGTAAGCAGAACGGTTCACATCTGAGTAATTCTTGATTTAAACTATTCAGAGTAAATACTAAATGATTCTAGAATCGCTAACTACCCCTTGTCCCAAAATGTTTAAGTCTGGAAAAACAGCAGTCCCCTCTGGATCAATCTTTAGCCAAAGCAAAAACAGAATACTGACATTTTTAATACCCAACTGCATTTCAGACATTGTTATATGGTCTAATTCAACAAAACAGCCCGTACTAACTAAACAGAAGCTGGTCTTACTTCATTAAATCCCTGAAAGACTTGGAACAGACAGCTTAGAAAACTTCACAGGTTGTGAAGGGCTGGAGCACTATAGAAACAACAAATGCACAGTCTGTTGAATGATGTATGGAGACCAAAACCTTCAAACCCCTAACAAAGCACTCTCATGTTACTTTTATTCAGATAGTTGTTGGCATTTGCAGTCATCTGCTACCTCTCTACAGTCTCTGAATAAGTTGATTATACCCCACTGCTTGAAATTCTACTCAAGATATAGCCCTTTCCTTGTTCTCTTTCTAAAGCTCCAAGTACTCCCTCTCAAACCCTTTCACTTGGTCCCTCTTTAATCCATCCCTTAAATTGTGTTATTGCAGGGGGTTCTTTCTTTGGCCCTCTTCTCTCAATGCATGTTGGCTCTGGAACCGCACTGAAGTAGAACATCAGCTCTGCTTTCTTAGTTTGGGCAACTGTGCAAAAAGAATATACTCTTTTCTGTGCTTCAGTGCCTTCATCTGTAAAACTGAAATAGCTGTACATACCTCACAATGATAGAATTAAATGAAAACGTACATAAAAAAATGTATTCAGGGACTTCCCTGGTAGCGCAGTGGTTAAGAATCCACCTGCCAATGCAGGGAACATGAGTTCGATCCCTGTCCCGGGAAGATCCCACATGCCGCAGAGCAACTAAAGCCTGTGTGCCACAACTACTGAGCCCACGTGCCACAACTACTGAAGCCCGTGCGCCTAGAGCCCATGCTCCGCAACAAGAAAAGCCACCACAATGAGAAGCCCACGCAGCACAACAAGGAGTAGCCCCCGCTCACCACAACTAGAGAAAGCCCACACGCAGCAATGCAGACCCAATGCAGCCAAAAACAAATATTTATTTTTTAAAAAATGTATTCAGGACAGGTGCATATTAGACACTACAGAACGTGCAATAATTTCAGCCATTATTTTTATTACCAATATTCTTGAAGAATCTTAAACTCATCCATGCCTTTACCTATACTGAGAGCTGGAAACTCCCAAATTTCTATCAACAGATCTCTCCTGAGCTCCAGATCCTACTATCACCTTTCTGTCCTACAAGCACCCCAAATACTATTTCCAAAAGCCAACACATCTCCAAACCCTAACCTGCTGCTCATCCCACATTCTCTGTTTTTTTTTAAGTAACTAATCAGCAAATATTTCTACCACATTTTTCAACTGTAACTTCCCCATTCCCACTATCTTGATACAGGCTCTGTCTTTCTCCCAACTATTGTAAAAGACTCTCATTTGGTATTTGAGTCACCTACACCTCTCTCTCCTCATTTAATAGATGACTTCAGGTAAGTTGCTAACCTGAGTTTCCATTTTCCTACCTATAAATATGGGATACTGCCTCCGGGAGTTGGTGTGGGGATTAAAGTAAAACTATGAAAGTACCTAACGAAGTCAGTGCTCAGTAAGTATTTCATCCTTCCCATCCTCTAAACTGTCACTCTACACTGACTATCCTCCCTTACAATCTAAAAACATAAGTACAGGATAAAAATCCAAAGCCCTTCTTATACCAGGCCCAACCAACCTCTCCAGCTTTATCACTTATTCTTTCCATATTAAACTTCTCATTTCACAAGACCCAGTTTTCTATCTGGCAAACTCCACATATCACACAGTGGTCCATGGGCTTTGGGACTAGAGAGAGACTGGCTTTGGGTGGAGTTCCAACGTATTTTCATTTATTGATACTAATGACTTAAAGACAAAAGTGAAATAACAAAGACATATGTCAGAACTTCACTGGCTTGTCAATTTGAGCAACTTCCTTGCTAAACTGGATAATAATTTTCAAATTCTGGAAGACTAATTCTTCAAATTTTGTTTCATTCAAAATATGTCAGGGATAGAGACATGACACACTTAAGTTTAATCTGCATTAAAGGAATTCCCTGAGTGGTCAGAACTCCGCTCTTCCACTGGAGGGGGCACGGGCTCAATCCCTGGTCGGGTAACTAAGATCCCACATGCCTTGTGGTAAATCTATATTAATATTTTCTCCATCCCTTTAAGTCTAGACAATCAAGAAAAATCAAGTCCTGATTTGTATATAGCATTTGCCAATTTCCGTGGTGTCAATAACATGGCTGACCTCAAACTACCAGTGGAATACAGGAATACAGTGGGGCTGAGAAGACATGTGCAAAAGCACAACATTATATACTGATACAAACATAATAACTTTAAGAGTGATGAATTTAAATATTACAGTTTAATTGTAATCATAATGGTATTCTAAGTTTATGTAGTTTAACTGTAACATATTACTAACTGTAGTATACAACGTAATTCAATGTAAATAGAAAGGCATTTAAAACACCTTTTAATACAATGTATTTAATTTTTTTTTTTGCGGTACGGGGGCCTCTCACTGTTGTGGCTTCTCCCGTTGCGGAGCACAGGCTCCAGACGCACAGGCTCAGCGGCCATGGCTCACGGGCCCAGCCGCTCCGCGGCATGTGGGATCTTCCCGGACCGGGGCACGAACCCGTGCCCCCTGCATCGGCAGGCAGACTCTCAACCACTGCGCCACCAGGGAAGCCCGTATTTAATTTTTAAGTTTATGCAATTTGACTGTGCTTAACAACTAGCTTGCTAAAATTCTTGAAAGCTAAACAACTGGCTCACAATTAGCTAGCTCTAGCACATTATTGGACTTGGACATTGAATTACCAACTCCACCACTTGTTAGCTATGAGACCTTGTATAAATAACCTCTTTGAGCCTGCTTCCTCATCTAAAATATGAGAATGATACATTACATGAGATAGCTAAACTTTTATGTATACCATGTGCCAAGCACTGTGCTATCATTTAAGTGCTGATTACCCAATTACTCATTCTATTTGATATAGATCAAATGTTCTTTCCCCCATGAAGACTTTCTTAATTTCCCCAAATTTATCACTTCTCCAGAAAGCCAAAATATTTCTTCATCCCTCTATTACAGCTCTTATCTCATATTTTATCCATTTTGTTGTCTACCTAGCAACACTATCTGGTCCTAAGCCAAAGATGGTGCCTTGTTTATCTGTTCTATCCTAGCAATTAACACAAACATCTGGGGGCTTCCCTGGTGGTCCGCCTGCCAATGCAGGAGACATGGGTTCAAGCCCTGGTCCGGGAAGATCCCACATGCCATGGAGCAACTAAGGCCCATGGGCCACAACTACTAAGCCTGTGCTCTAGAGCCTGCGAGCCACAACTACTGAGCCCGTAGGCCACAACTACTGAAGCCCACATGCCTAGAGCACGGGCTCCCAGCAAGAGAAGCCACCACAATGAGAAGCCTTCGCACCACAATGAAGAGTGGTAGCCCCCGCTCGCCACAACCAGAGAAAAGTCCATGTGCAGCAAAGAAGACCCAATGCAGCCAAAAATAAAATTAAATTTAAAAAAACCACAAAACATTTGTTGAAAGATGGATACAAACAAAGGACATGCTTCAAAGAGATCCAAATTCAGTATCACCTATTCTCTTTTGGTCCTCCTTTAACAAGGCTACAGAAAGGCATTTTATCCACAAAGCAAGGAAGGTGGTGAGTAATACAAATAGAATTCCCTCAATCCTACTGGCAGAAAAACAAGTAAATTTATCTGCAAGACAGAAGACAACATAGACGGCCTTAGAATTTTACAAAACGTTCAGGTTTGCCATCCTGATTAAAACAGGATGCCCACTCACTAGCTCTGAAGAAGCAATTTAAAACAGTGGTGGAGTGGAGTAATGTTAAATGGAAAGAACAATACTGCATGGTCATTTATTTCTTAAAGATTTAATAGTAAGAAAACAATATATTTGGCTAAAGTGATGTTTCTTTCTTCTGATTTTTGTATCACTAAAACTTGTATATTTTAAATTTTTTTCTGAAGTTGAAAATGGAGCCAAGATGATTACCTCAAACATTTATAAACAAGGGACTAAATGCCCAAATTAAAGGGTTAGGAGGAAAAAGATGGCTGTAAGGAAAAAAAAAAAACTTCCTTATATAAGAGAAATATTACTTATGCCAACACTATAGGAAAACTAGATTTTTTTTTTTTAAAGGAAACATTTCTCAAGTAATCACTTCTATGTTCCTTTGCTAAGTCTTTATTACATTTTAGGTAATAATTTTTTTCATTAATACACAGTAAATATATTAATAACTACCCAAATACCTAATCTATACTACGATTCACTGAGAATCCACAAATCCTATCTGTCATCTATCTCCTTCTGTTCTCAAGTCCTTTCTTATGTTTTATATGTAATTAGTATTTAGGTCAGAAATTATAGAACACAAACAAAAATAAGGTCTTACTAAAAAGACCTGTTTTGTACCATCAATTCCTCTCCATGAACCTCAAATGTTATCTTGGGCCACCTAATCCTCTTTTACTCCTCGGTTTCTCTGATCTAAACTATCCCATGTGTGAATCTTCTCTACAATTTACCTAATAAAAGTTCTTTTAGTCTCTTCTTGAAACCCTCCTGTGACTAAGACTCCATTTTTAGAAAGTTCCCCCTTTACAAAAATCTCCC
The DNA here is from genome assembly GCF_039906515.1 of Pseudorca crassidens. NCBI lineage: Eukaryota > Metazoa > Chordata > Mammalia > Artiodactyla > Delphinidae > Pseudorca > Pseudorca crassidens. Next base: position 22,361,777 of record NC_090297.1, on the reverse strand, counting down.
TCCCTATAACCTTTACCTATTGGTTCCAGTGCTGTCACTAGCATGAAAAATCATTTGATAACAGCTATCATATTCCCCCTTATAAATCATCTCTACTAAGCTAAACACTACGATGAGAAATAAGATAACATGTATAAAGCACAGTGCAGGAAGCAGTGAGCTATATATATATATACAGTAATGATACCTATTATTACGAAGTACTGGTTCACCTTTACAAGTTTCCCATTGCCTTTCACTGAAGCTTACATCAAAGACCTCCGCCATCCTAACTCAAATTAGATCTTACTCCTCATTCTCTTAAACTCTAGTACTTTATTTTAAGCCAACTTTGTATCTCTCTCAGTAGATTCCTTCTATATCCAACTAACTGCATAAACATTTCATTTAACTCCCTTTTCCTAATCTAATCTCCAAACTTCCCTTCCTGGAAACCCATTCCACAAACTCCCATTAGACTTGTTCTTGAACTGTACAGGAATTCCTATTCCAACTTATTATTTCTACAGTGTTATTATCTATACAGATTTGGGCTGTTCTGAACCATGTTCACTCTTCTCAAAACACCTCTGGCTATCTTCTATACATCTTCCAAGGCTCAGCTCAGAGATCACTTCTTGCAGGATTCTTCTATGATCAATCAACCCACACCCCAAGTTGGGTTAGGCAATCTTCAAGCTTCCAAACTGGCACCTTGTGCATACCTTGAGAAAACACTTTTCATTTTGTATTGTTACTTGTCACTAATATAAGGCTCCCTGACAATACATTTGTGGTTTCTCTGTAGTGTCTAGCACACAGAAAAGTTGTTCCAAGAAAAGATAAATAGCTTCATCTCAATTCTTAAACACCGTAATAAATTTTCAGTATGTCCAAACACACTCCAAGTCACCATTTTTAGGTCTTCTGCCTGAAAATCAGAATAATCCTAAAGGTAAAGAAATGCTGAGTTCTTTTTCCCATCTTGCAAGATGGCGGGTGAAAAGGCTGAGAAGCCAGATACTAAGGAGGAAAAACCTGAAGCCAAGAAGGCTGATGCTGGTGGCAAGGTTAAAAAGGTGAAGCAGGTTAAGAAGGGGAAGCCCCAATGCAGCCAAAACCCTGTCCTGGTCAGAGGAATTGGCAGATATTCCCGATCGGCTATGTATTCCAGAAAGGCCTTGTACTAGAGGAAGTATTCAGCAGCTAAATCCAAGGTTGAAAAGAAAAAGAAGGTGAAGGTTCTTGCTACTGTCGCAAAAAAAGCTGGTGGTGACAAGAATGGTGGTACCTGGGTGGTTACACTTCACAAAATGCCTAGGTATTATCCTACTGAAGATGTGCCTCGAAAGCTGTTGAGTCACGGCAAAAAACCCTTCAGTAAGCATGTGAGAAAACTGCACGCTAGCATCACTCCTGGGACCATTCTGATTATCCTCATTGGGCGCCACAGAGCCAAGAGGGTCATTTTCCTGAAGCAGCTGAGCAGTGGCTTGCTACTTGTGACTGGGCCTCTGTCCCTCAATCAAGTTCCTCTGCGGAGAACACACCAGAAATTTGTCATTGCCACTTCCACCAAAACTGATATCAGTGGTGTGAAAATCCCAGAACATCTCACTGATGCTTACTTCAAGAAGAAACTGCGTAAGCCCAGGCACCAGGAAGGTGAGATCTTCGACACAGAGAGAAATACGAGATTACAGAGCAGCGGAAGGTTGATCAGAAAGCTGTGGACTGACAAATTCTGCGAAGAATCAAAGCTGTTCCTCAAAACAAAAACAAACAAACAAACAAAAAGCTGTTCCTCAACTCTAGGGTTACCTCCCCTCTGTGTTCGCTCTTACAAACGGAATTTATCCTCACAAAGTAGTGTTCTAAACTTCTTACAAAGAACCTAATTAAATAATTCAGTCCAAAAAAAAAATCCTGCTATTCTCACTTAATAGCAATGAAATTTTTAAAAATATACACCTTAAGCTGTTGTCACTATAGTAATATTTACTCTAGATCTGTCTCTCCTCAATCTCCCCTTAGCTTTCCAGTTATTCAGAAAAATCTTTACCCAAGTGCCTGATTGAGTCTAATGTTGGGCTAGACATTAAGAGAATTACACAGCCCTTAGTCTCCCCTACTAGACTATCTTATTTTTACCTAGAGTTAAAAAGCTAGAAAGGTAAGACAAAACTAAACCAACTAGGGACTTCCCTGGTGGCACAGTGGATAGGACTCCGCACTCCTAATGCAGGGGGCCCGGGTTCAGGGAACTAGACCCACATGCATGCTGCAACTAAGAGTTCGCATGCCACAAATGAGGAGCCCACGTGTGGCAAACTAAGGAGCCCTGGAGCCACAACTAAGGAGCCTGCCTGCTGCAACTAAGACCGGGAACAACCAAATAAATAAATATTGTGGGGGGGGGGGGGAACTAAACCAACATTTTATGAGGTTTCTTTAAAAAAAAAAAAAAAAATCACTATTGCAGGGAGTACCTCTCCCTTTATGCCCCACTATTCCAAAGTTGAGACAGAGAAAAAGATTACCTGACTGCCATCATCTTCTGAATAGCTGACAGTAATAACAACAAAAAAAAAATTTTAAGAAAAAAGCTCATATGGCAATATATAGCACAGGCAAGACCTTCAAAAAGCATATATCCTGGGCTTCCCTGGTGGCGCAGTGGTTGAGAGTCCGCCTGCCAATGCAGGGGACACGGGTTCGTGCCCCGGTCCGGGAAGATCCCACATGCTGCACAGCGGCTGGGCCCGTGAGAAATGGCCGCTGAGCCTGCACGTCCGGAGCGTGTGCTCTGCAACTGGAGAGGCTACAACAGTGAGAGGCCCGAGTACCGCAAAAAAAAAAAAAAAAAAAAAAAAAGCATATATCCTTTGACACAGCACTTAAGGATAGGTATGAATCAATATTTATACCTTAGGATATTTACAACTGTTATTTTAGCTGGAAAAAAAATTATAAAGAAGCTATTCAGTAACAGGGACTGGTAAATTACAATAAATTTTTGATAGAATACTATGAAGCCATCAAAAGTGATGTCACAGCTATATACACTAATATGCATAAGATAGATAACTAATAAGAACCTGCTGTATAAAAGAATAAATTAAATAAAATTTTTTTTAAAAAGTGATGTCACAGGGCTTCCCTGGTGGCTCAGCGGTTAAGAATCCACCTGCCAATGCAGGGGACACAGGTTTGAGCCCTGGTCTGGGAAGATCCCACATGCCGCGGAGCAACTAAGTCCGTGCACCACAACTACTGAGGCTGCGCTCTAGAGCCCGTGAGCCACAACTACTGAAGCCCACACACCTAGAGCCCATGCTCCTCAACAAGAGAAGCCACTGCAATGAGAAGCCTGCACACGGCAAGGAAGAGTAGCCCCCGCTCGCCACAACCAGAGAAAAGCCCGCGCGCAGCAACACAGACCCAATGCAAACAAAAATAAAATAAATTTTTAAAAAGTGATGTCACAGAATAACAATTAGAGGAAAGTTCTAAATAAATGCAGAAAGCAGTTTACAAAATAGTATCTAAAGTATACAACGAAGTAAATGAAGTCACTAAAATTTGCTGGAAGTGTCAAGCCAGACAGATCCAAAATATCCAAGCCAGACAGATCTTGAAGGTTCTATGGTATTGAATTAGATCATGTGACAGAACAAGGCAAAAATGGCTGTAGTTCTGCTTCAGTGTGTTCTGCCAAGAAACATGCCCAATCACAGAACTTTAGAACAGCTGTGACATCATTTTCAGGATGAAGTTTTAAGTATTTCCCTACTGACTGAGTTTCCATTTGGCTGGAAGATTTTTTTCAATCTTGTAAATAATACCAAGGCACATATACAAACACCCCACTTAGGAGAGTCAATGCTTCAATGAGCTATCAGTCCCATTATCATGAAACTTGTTTTGTCTTGGAAGCCTAATTAAAAACTGGAAGAACAGTTTACAGTCAGTTATGTAAGGATGTTAAAGGGTAACAGTGGGCAACACAGGAGTAAGGCAATACTGACTGAAAGGGTAGCTGGGTTTGGAAGCAATCATAGGGACCTTCCTGAAACCCCAGCAAGCTCTTCTTAAAGAAAGTAAACTAAAAAGTAATCTGACACAAGTATAATTGAAGCTTTTAAGTTTTTACCTTTGGTGGTTTGTTCACCAGCCTCAGAACAATTAGGATACTCATTCATCAAAAGTCTTTACAGAACGGTTTTAAGAGCCATTAGTTAGCTTAACAAAGACCCTAAACCTTGATTATTATTACACTCACTGAAAACACAAGGCTAGTCAATGAATCTTACACCTACTTATGAAGTTTTATCATTCACTGAACCACTCAAGTGAATACAGATATATACTTGATTAAAAGTGCACACAAATTAACAATCCTCAGACTTGCTACTTCACTTTTAAACACAAGCTTTCCCACTAGTTCTAACAAATACAAATTTATCTTAGCGGCTATGCTGCACATTCCAAAAAATACTCCTATCTTTGCCTTCCTGCTTTTAAATCACAAGATGCAGGACAGAACTTTGCAGATGAAAGTAAGCAGATTCTTAGTATGCAACAAATACTATGCATATTTCAAGTAGTTAAACCAAGCACCTGGATGCCCCCACACACGTTCATAATCTGCTATGCCACTACATGATGCCTAAAAGGCCACAGCCTCCTTCCTTGTTCCTCTAGAAACAGAAGCCTGTTAAGACATCTTTAGAGCCTTTCAGATGTTTGGCAAAAATAATCAAGTATCTTTTTTCTATAGATTCTGGAGGATTTTAAGTTAAACTGTTAAACTCTGGGAAAGGAAAGAGTTTAAAGAACTAAAAAGTACCAAGTTTTTTCTGACAGCCAACTTTCCAGTAACCTGGCTCTATCTCCCCAATACTTTCAGCATCACTGACAAGCATACCTCTATTTCTTATCTGTCTGTACACACTGGAAAATAAAGAGTCAACCATCCTGGGCTTCCCTGGTGGCTCAGGGGTTAAGAATCCACCTGCCAATGGAAGGGAAATGGGTTCGAGCCCTTGTCCGGGAAGATTCCACATGCTGCGGAGCAACTAAGCCCGTGCGCCACAACTACTGAGCCTGTGCCCTAGAGCCCGCACCCTAGAGCCCATGCTCCACAACAAGAGAAGCCACTGCAATGAGAAGGCCGCTCACCGCAACTAGAGGAAGCCCGCAAGCAGCAACGAAGACACAATGCAGCCAAAAATAAAAGTCAATCATCCAGCTTTAGTTAGACAACTATGGACCTCTGATTCTGTGTTATGGAGGTCAAGAATCTACCAGAGCAAACTTACTTCTCTGAGCAGTCTTCCTCCCACTGCTCAAAGGAATAAGTCTTTATAAAGGCATAAGAAGTGCCTCAGGTCCTAGATCAATTACGTAAGATCCCTATGAATTTATGACAAATTCAAGGAAAATGTATTTACATTAAGTCTGTTACGTTTTGTTTATTTTACATCTGAAGCTAACCACTCAGGATTCTATCATTAATATATACATATGTTTTAAAAACATTTTCTCCTTGCCATTATCTTTTCACCTACTTCCTATACTTCAACATGTCTAACTTCTGGATAATATGATCTGCCCCAACCACTATTTTATCATTTTCTTATGGTCCTAGAGTTTACACTCAATACATGGGATCAAGCATTACCAACCCTTTCAAATAAATTCAACTCTTTACTTTGGAACTATTCCCTATCACTCTGTCCAAGATTCCCACTTGTTACAGAGGAAAAGAGAAAGTGAATCTTTAGGAATACAACCAAATGTTAAGAACAAGAAGCCAGCTCTTTTGGATGATCTGCTTTCCAAGTTTTATATAATTACCTTTTCTAATGGGAAAAAGATTTTGAAAAAAAAAAAGTGATTAACCAGAACACTACAAAAGACAGAAGGAAGAAAGGTCTGAAAAACATCCTCTTAACACTACCAGTTGTCAGCAGGCAGGCAGAAATGTCAGGGCTTCGTGACACACCAACTCTTGAAAATAACTACAGTACCCCAGCAAGGCCAAAAGTTAATTCTGACAGAATTATCTTTTTCTCTGCCACATTACAGCCTCAATCTTCTCCTACTTTCATTTCTACGTTTCTATCACTTCAATTATTCCCTTTGTGTTTTTTTCAGACTCATTCTTCACCTCTTTCTGCATCACATAAAGCCAGTTTCTCTAAGTTTGTTTCTGCTTTAACTTAAGCCCACATTTCTGTCCTCCACTAATGTTCCCATATTCTTTCACACTAAGGTTCAAATAATAAGACCAATTATCCTCCATTAAGGCTTGAACTGTTAAGTGATACTTGTGTTATTTACAAAGCTTTTATTAATGGCTCAGTGTAATACTTCTCCTGTTCTCTCTAGTTCCTTCTCCTTCCTTTAAAGTCTTAAGAAGGGTAAGCTGGTTACCTTTTTAACACTTTCTTCTTCCTCTTGGCGTTTCTCATAGTGTGAGAAGTCATCAAAAATGGAAGTGGTGTGCTTGTAGCTGGCTATGATTTTCAACACCTGCTTAGCCTTTTCCAGAGGCACTTCCTGAGTGTCCCTGGAGTTGGTCACTGGTTTATTCTCGTTGTTCTCTAGGCGAATGTGTCGCAACTGGCTATTGGGAACGTCCTTCACAAAAATCCACCTGACATCAAAACGACCCTTCCATTTGTCCTGGGACCACACACCTGCACATGTGTTGTAGTCCACAGCAGATTTCATTTCTGCAACGCCACAGAAGTGTCCACTGCCGTTGACACTGAAAAGTAAGTAAACGGGGCCCTTCCCGTTCATGGAGCGATAAGCAGCATCCAGTCTCTTGTTACCATGCTCTGTGCTGCACCAGATATTATACTTAATGGAACGGTGGATATCGTCCTCAGAGTAGCTCTTAATGATGAAAACCCGGCCATGTTTCAGATTCCAGTCAAAATCCTTGGGGTTATAGTTATTAATGGACCGCAGCTTCTCCAACACTGGGTGAGGTTCTGAAGGAGTAGATCCAGATCCAGCCTGAGACTGTCCTACTCCATTACCATCCACCCCATTATGACCGAACCCACTGCCACGGTTCCGAGGTGCTACCCAGCGGGTTGGCTGAGCTGCCTGTTGCTGCACTGAGAGCTGGGCAGGCTGTGGTGGTGGTGGGGGCAATGGCTGTGTCTGTTGCCCTACTGATGCCTGAGCCGCTGGTGGGCTACTGTTAGCCTGCTGACCTACAGGCTGGGGAGACCCCTGGGTTGGCTGCTGACCTATGTTCTGAACCAAAGCCTGTGAGGGAGTTTTTGCCACAGGACCCTTGTTATCCCAAGTTCCAATATCCATGTTATGTTTTATTGGAGGTGGTGGAAGACTTGACCCTGCAATGCCATTCTTGGTCTTCAACTTGGGTTGCTGTTTTGCAGGCTTGCTAGCAATATCAGCCCAAGACGCTGGTTTTGGAGGAGCAATGGTAGCTGGAGGCAAACTATTGGAAGCCACGATGTTACTAGTAATGGACCCGCTACCAACAGCAGAGCCTACAACTTTTGGAACATTGCTTGCAACTTCTGTGCTACCCAACTTCAGGGCTGCCATCCCCTGGTCTATAGTATTCATGCCAGGAGCCTTATTGAGGGTCTCACTGGCAAAAGCTGACTGTCCATCAATCATGGCTCCACCTAAGGAGCTAGGTGCATAAGCATAATTGCTACTATATCCAGAGCTCTGAGTAGACTGTCCCTGAGAACTGTTATTTCCCCAAGCTGAGAAGTCAATCCCACTGGGAAAGAAATTAAAACCATGCTGACCAAGAAATGGAGTGCTACCCAGGGCTCCTGGTTGTCCGAACATTGCATCTGGTAGGAAGTGAGGCTCTCCGTTGCTCAGCTGTCCATAAGAAGTTAGATAGGGCATGGCTGTGTCACCCCCAGTAGACCAAGCAGCTTCACCCAAAGAATAGGAGAAGCCAATGGAGGGACTGTAGTAACTGGGTAAGTAGGAATCTGACATGGCAGTATATGCATTATTCTGTGGAAGAAGAAAAAAGGGTTAATTAAAACTAAACACAAAAATATATAAAACGACCAGAACATTTCCTCTCCCAATTATTCACACAATTCAAATATTTCAGTCATTGCCATAAAAAAGGAGAGTGACCTTTTCAGATGGTCTCTTCCCATAAACTTGCTATTTTTATAGACTTAGATAATATTTTGGTTTAATAATTGAACTGCTTAAACATTTAAAATTAAACTGACATACAGTGAATACCAGCCTTAACTTTTAGTGCTACAATTCAGAAAAGGGAAAACCCGTCATCTCACTAAGTTTAAGTCTTCCTCTATAGATGTACTGAGATGATGCCTTCATTAAAACCACTATCTCTGGACTGAAGGAGTGGGAATATTGGCAGAAAGAAAAAGTATTCACAAGAGTTTCCTATTAAAACTTACTATATAATAGATAAAACAAAAATAACTGGAAATTTCAAGTTCTACCCCAAAAATCTGTGCAGCCATTCCTCAACCATAAACCAAAAATCAAGGTTCAGTACACCTACTCTATAGTAAAGCCTCCTGGCAAACCATCTGGGAACATCAAGAGATGCCACTATTTAATTATAACCTGGAAAGAAAATGCACAGTGGCTTCCAGTGGATTCAAAACCAAAAAAAATGTTGCTACCTGTTTTGCTTCACCTATAAAAGTTAAGGCCGTAAGCTAAAATGCACACCTAACTTTTTCATTAAAAACAGGAATATAATTCTAAAGACAGTACAGTCCACATCTTTATAAAAGGAATCATCCTTCAGAACGACAACCAGAAATAAAGTTATACTCAACTAGTCTTCACATTAGAAGATAGATTACATTGCAGAAACATTCTTACTTTCATTTATGCTGACAGTTCTTTTTCATAAATCCTAGTAACTCACAAAGTACTCCCTTAAATAAGAAGCCAGAGATATATAGAATTGGTTTCTATAGATATAGACTCAGCTCAACTCAAAAATAGACTACTTTAACTTCAAAACAGCTCTGGTATCTAAGAATCCACTAACTAGTCAATAGGGAGTTTTGTTCGTAAGAGACTTGGATGACCATAACTATGTCAGGCCTTAAGCTTGTATTACCAAAGCCAACAGTACTTCTTCCTAGCCACTAAAACACATCTCCTGAAGATTAAATATTTCAACTAATAAAGTTTGATAAAATGGTGGTGCTTCTCTCTGCCAATTCTAAATTTTCTTTTAAAAACCTAACTCTTTCACATATACTCTCAAGTTTAAGAGAAGTCTATTTCTCGAAGACAGTGTTATAATTTTAACAGCCCCAAATCCATTATGAATAAGAAATTCAGACCACCCTTAATAGATTAAGCCTGAAGAATTATTCCAATATAAGGTGATGAAAAACTGGTTAAACTAATAAGAATCTGCTGAATAAAAAAGTAAATAAAATTCAAAAATTAAAATAAAAAACTGGTTAAAAAGTAGATGAAACAGCCTTGACAGACTACAGAGTCTCAGATTATGTCTATTCAACCAAAATTTATATTTCCCCCCAAATTTTTCAAAAATATTTAAGCTTTAACTTACTTAAATAAAAAACAAACTCCCCCACAAATTTTTCAAAAATATTCAAGCTTTAGCTTACTTAACAAATAAAAAACAAACACATTTAATATCACAGGTTATGCCACTATAGAGCTAAATGCCTACACCTGAACTGGCAGGTTCCCACATGCCCCTGAGCTCAAAAATCTGAATTACACAATGTTTCACAAGAACTACCTAGAATTATGTTTCCAAATGCTCCCACTCTCCTTGTTATAATGATTATGTAAGCAAACTACCTCAAGAGCAAGAACCCATTAATAGTTCATTCCTCCACTTCCTTCCCTACTTTTCCTGATTAACTGGTTGTCTTCTGCAAAAACTTTTTTCCAATCACTTGCTTAAGCGGTTTCTACACTTTCAATTCAGAAAATTCTACACAAGGGATCAAAAAGTTTTATGTAAGCATTAGGCCCAAACATGCGCACGCACTGTCAAGTTATTCAAGACTGTTATGAATATCATACACCATCTGTTCAGAATTTATATAAATGTTCCACAAACTTTTTCATCTTTTAGGATATTCTGGATGAGTTGTCAATTTTCCTTTTGGTTTATTAGTCTGGTGAGTTATACTTATTAGTTACAACTTTGTGACTGTCTTTGGGATGCAAGATAGTAACACAAAAGAACTGCTGAATCAAAGAAGTCTCTGTGCACAGTTCATGGTCATATATGGACCTACATGCAACTAATCTTCACATTAGAAGACAGATTACATTGCAAAAACTGGAATTCCATCATTCTTGATCTCTGTTCTCAACAGTGTTTTATTTTCCTTCAACTCCATTTTGTAAATACAGCTCCCCTAAGAAGCCAGATATATACAAAATTGCTCTTTACAGATGAAGATGGAGCTCAACTTGAAAGAGTACCCAGCTCCAAAATAATTCTGATAACCTAAGAACCCACTAACTAGTGACTAGACAAAACGAAGATACTCAGTTCTGCAGCACTGAATAAAGTTCAGGTGATTTTATGTTAGTTTTTCCCATCACGTATGAATCCAATTTTCCTAAAAGAAAAATGTTTGGGAGGTGAAAACATTTAACACCAGAAAGTATTCCTAAGTTTTACATTGTTACATTCTTGCTAAGGAGGAAGAACTACTCAAGCAAGTGTTGCTGTTAGTACACTGTAAAATGTTATCAGTACTAGCCTCAGAGAATGGTATGTTTGCTCACAACAGACATAAGATCCTTAAGGGCCTATGACATTTGTAGCAACTGGTTTTATAACATATTGACTGATATTAAGAAAGTCATCCCCTGAAAATGAAACTTATTGATAGAGCAGAGAAAGAATAATGGTATACTGCATCCTCTGATCAAGCATGAAAATGGTTAACTACTCACGGGCCTTGCCTGTGGACTCAAGTAAGGTTCAAAATCATCATCATTTAATCCATCCTTTTGATGTACAGATCCATTTTGTACTAAAGGAGAAAAAATTCAAATTAGGAGTGTCTCAATCGTACAATCCACCTCCCAAACTAATCAAATACCTCCTAACCAGAGAAAAATCATACTACACAGAGCAAATAAGTTTGCGTTTCGAAAGGATAACGATGAGAATGAATGCTGAGCAACATTCGTCAGTAAAAATGTCTCCCTCCACCCAGAGCAAGTTGATCTAAAAAGGTCATTTTATTGGCTCCTCTAGATTTCTATTCCCTCCCGCTTCCCCTCCCCCATCACATGTGAGCACTTCCAGAGTGTGATCCACGAGGATGAAAAACAAAGGCCTTCTAAGACCTACAGGAAACTAAGGACCTGGGACATTTCAAAACCGAATCCACCCCCACCCCTAATGAATTACTCCTTGTTCACTACAAAGCTGTTCGCCAGCTACAGGAACACACCGAAAAGGGTCAGATACTTAACTGTGAGGCACCTGCAAACTAAGCGGCTTCCGAAAGGTCCTCTCCCCGGGGCGCTTCCCGGAGACCCCGCCCCCCCCACACGGGGTCCCCCGCCCGCCAGGGGCACCGGCGGAGCTGAGCTCACCTTTGTTTCCTTGACCTTTTGGTCTCTGCGGGGGAAGGAAACGTCGCCGAGCAGCACATCGTCCGAAGAAAAAACGGAAAAGGAGAGACAAATTAAAGCCGGGACCGAGACGGGAATAAAGGCGCAGGCCTAAGGAGAGGCGTCAGGAATGGGGTGAGGGGGAGGCTGAAGATGGGAGGCGGGGGAAGCGCGACGCTGGCGGGGCCAAGGGGGAGGAGGGGGGCCGCGCCACAAACAACGCGAGGGGACCAGGGCTTCAAAGAAGGGGAAGGAAACAAGAGAAAAACGAGGCCCGCTGTGAGGAGGGGACGCGGCGCGGCCGGCGGTCTCCGAGGCCCAGTGAGGAGCGGGGAGAGCGGGCCGAGGGCGAGGCGCTGGGCGCGGCCGGCCTGAGAGCCTCAAAATGAGGCCCGCTAAAGGCGCCGCCTCAGCTCGGCCCGACCGGGGGCGGCGGGCCCGGGCCTAGTCGGGCTCCCTCTCGCCTCACACAATGGCCGAGGCATGCGGGCCGGGCCTGTACCTGCTCCAAGAGGCTGCTGGCCGACATGGCTCTCGGATCCTCACGGGTGGCGACGGCGGCGGACTCTCCTCAGGGTGGCGGCGGCAGCGGATGAGCCCCGGCGACGGGAGCAGGCGGCGCAGCGGCGGCTTTTGTCCCTGACACTCGGGGGCCTCGGCGGACGCAGCGGAGACACAGCGCGCGGCTCGGGCTCCGGCTCCGACTCGGCGACGCTCTAGCCCGACAGCTCAACGCCCGTCTCTATGCCTTTACGCGCGCGCCCGCGCCTCGCAGCCGAAATAAGGGCGCCGAGCAGCGGAGGCGGACGGCGCGCACGGCGCGACGCTGACTCTCACATTCGCTCACCCACGCTGAAGGGGCCCGGCGCGAAGCACTCCGGGAAGGCAGAGGTGGGGCCGCAGCGCCCTCTGGTGGGCTGGAGGAGCGGAAGCGGCGCGCGCGGCCTCCCCGCCCCCACCGCCTTGGGATTGGGGCCTAGGAGGGTGGGGGCGGCCAGGGTCGCACCACGAGGTTTTGACTAACAGCTGGAGGGAAGGGAGTAGCTCTAGCTTGTGGGAACCCACAAAAGCTGGGTTTTCAGTGAAGAAGCGAACCCCGAAGGCTGAGAGGCCTTAAAATAAACCTGCTTCCCACTTGCAGATGGCACCCCACCCCCATATGGGGGGGAACACGAACAGGAGTCACAGAGCCCTCAGGGAAAGTTCAAGGGGGCCCTGCCCTGAGAAAGACACCCCCTCACCTGGTTATCCTCCTCTGTTAGCAGGCTACAGAAAGAGGGCCCAGAGAACAAAAATATCCAGAAAACATCCGGTCCCCTGAGAAAGAGATTCACCCTTCGGCGTTGCCGGGAGGAGAATCCACAATTCTTTTTTAGGGATGTCGCTGGCCCCCATGATAATCTGTTTAACTGTGGACTTTATTTCCAAGAAAAACACACTTCACACATCCACACAAAATTTTACATGTTCCTTCAACGAGTCCTTACTGGGGAAGAAAGGAAATAAATGCTATTTGAATACCTGCTGTAGACTAGGCTTTGTTGTTAGGTGCTTTCAAACATATTAAAGGCTTTCAGCATCTTCAATGTAGCTGTCAGCCAATCCGTTTTATAACTGAGGAAACAGAGAGGTTAAGTCATGTGCCCAAGGTCACAAAGCTATTAAGTAGTGAGGTTTGCCTGACACTGAGAGGAACATAATAGTGTCCCTCCACCTCCAAGAGAAATCCTGTATTCAGGAACCAGAATCCTGAGGCGATCTAAAAGATGGATGGGCAGAAGCATTTTTAATCAGAGGCAAACCTGACTCCTGCAGGGATATTTGATCCCAGGACAGTCCATCTCCTAATAGCTTTTGTTATTGCAAATAGTAGTAAACAGATAAATAATGCACTCAAGTGTCAACTTGATACCATCCCCTCCCTGGATACAGGAGGCTTGGGTGGACTCAGTAGTAAAATAAATAACACAGCATCTTGGATTTTGCATCATAATTTTGCTTAAAGTGCTCAACGCATTTTTTCTGCCCATAATCACATTTATGGTTGGAATGAATAAGGTCAGGCACCAAATGTGATAGACTTCTGGCAGAGTCCAGGTTCAGAGCGTAGATCCCACCAAGGGAAGAGAAGAAACATAGTAATCCTTTTTTTTTTTTTTAAATATAAGTTAACCAGTTAACCCCATGGCCCAGATTTATGTGTAAACTGTAAGCAGTTGCCTACACTTACCCTTGAAGGCGGCAGTGGTATGGTGAAAAAAGGATTAGACCAGGAGTCATAATCGGGGAGGGGGAGTGACGAAACACTGGCCTCTCCAACAGATTGGCGACATTAGGTAAATTACTAAACCTTTCAGAGATTCCCTCATTTGATAAAGGGGATAATAAAATCTACCTAACAGGTTTGCTACAAAGATAAAGTTCAAAAAAATTAAAAAAAACATTAAAGTAAATCTGGTACATTGTAAACTTCTTTCCTATAATCCCATTAAGGGATGATAGTGAAAATTCCCTCCTTCCAATATTTTTATAGTGCCTGAAATTTTGATTAGTTCCTTTGAGATTACTTTCTGTCCTACAGGATTTCCCAGTTAAAACACAGACATCCTGGGGGAAGGGTAGTCTCTAAACCTGGATTAGTTCACCAGATTGGCTTTAATAGGCCCCTGAACAGAACACACAAGACTGATACATTTAATCACTGGGAAGAGGGAGAGGAAGTCTGGAGTGTGGGATATCATCTTAGGGGGCAGACCGCTCATGGTTTGAGAAAAGAATACCATATCAGAAATGAGTTTGGGTTCTAGTTCACCTCTGCCACTAGGTGCATAAAGCACTCAATCCCTCTTCTAACAAGCATTTATTGAAGGCCAGGCAATGTGCTAGAGAGAAAGTCTTAAGAGTTCACTTCTGGGTTTCCCTGGTGGTAAAGTGGTTAAGAATCTGCCTGCCAATGCAGGGGACACAGGTTTAAGCCCTGGTCCAGGAAGATCCCACATGCCATGGAGCAACTAAGCCCGTGTGCCACAACTACTGAGCCCACGTGCCACAACTACTAAAGCCTGTGCACCTAGAGCCCGTGCTCCACAACAAGAGAATCCACTGCAATAAGTCCACACACCGCAATGAAGAGTAGCCCCCGCTTGCCGCAACTAGAGAAAGCTGGCACACAGCAATGAAGATCCAACACAGCCAAAAATTAATTTATTTATTAAAAAAAAAAAGTTATTCACTCACAGTTGTTACAGTGCAATGAGAAAGCACAGACGGACCTCACTTAGTCAGAGGACCAAGAAGTTTTCCCTGAAGTCCTGAGCTTCAGCTAGAACCTGAAAGATGACCAGAAATTGACCAGACAAGGAGGGAAGGGATGTGAGAGACAATATGTGCAAAGGCCCCAGGCGGGGAAGGATCTTGGTACTGGTGAAGAACTGAAAAAAAGGCCAACGTGACTGGTGCATAATGAGAGAGAGGGTGGCACCAGATGAGACTCAAGAATTGGGCAGAAAAGAGAAAAATAGGGCCTTTAGTTGTTAGCTACAAACGATGATCAGTTAGTAAAGGGTTAATAGAAGCACAGCATTCTCAGATTTATGTTTTAGGTTCACTCTGATTGCAGTGTGGGAAGTAGATTCAAGGAGAAAAGAGTAGACTAGGAGTTAGAAGAATATTGCAGCAAGTCCAGGCAAAAGATAATGGTCTATTATAGTGATGATGAAGACAGAGTGAAGTGGACAAAATGGACATTTTAGGAGGCAAAATGAGAGGTCTTAGTGATTGATTGGATTGTGGGGAGGGCATTAAAGGAGGAGATATCAACATAATATCTAGTAGTTTGATTTGAGCGATTCAGTGGGTAAGGTGCCATTTTCTAATGTGGAGAATCCTAGAGGAGATTTTGTGATCATCAATTTATCTTTGGACATGTTGGGTTTCAGAAGAACATAAAACATCAGATAGGAATGTTCTGTAGACAATTAAAAGGTTTGGGCTTAGAGAGTAACATCAAGCTGGAAATACAAACCTTAGAGTCTCTGGTATGGGGATGTTAGTTGAAGCCAAAGGAGTCCCTGGGATTTCCTCAGAAGAGAAGGAGGGTGGGACTTCCCTGGCGGTCCAGTGGTTAAGACTCCACGCTTCCATTCCACTGTGATCCCTGGTTAGTGATGCAGCCAAGCAAAACAAAACAAAACAAAAAGAAGAGAAGGAGGAGAGGAACAGGCCCAGCACCAAACCAGAGATGGAAGGGGAGACACGGAGAGTAAATCCCTTCCTAATCACAGTCTATTTCCAAGACTGTAAAATAGGGAAGTTGGACCAAAATAACTTCTGAGGTTCCTTCTAGTTCAACCATTTTAGAATTCTGGAAGGTAGAAACCAAGCGGATCCTTCTGGATATATGAAGGGGGCAGTGGGGATAAAGTGAAAAGAAGCAGGAAAGGAGGACAGATTTTACGTACTCTTCAGAATTTTGCTATGGCCTGGGCTGGGCCCTAGAGCTCTGGTTCTCAAACTTTTCCAGCCTTCAGCAACAGCAGACCTCGCTGCCCAAGTCACTCCCTTAATAAGGCAGGAATAGAAGGGACCTCCTTTGAGAAATGTTTATATACTTTACACAACTGACAGTGTAAAAACCTATTTTTAAAGATTTCTGCTGGTTCTCTGTAGTCCACACAGTTTTCAAAGCTTGTCACTCCCTAGCCCTGTATATTTCTCACCATGCACTCCATGCTCCAGCCACATTGCATTTTTCTCAAATACACATTTTGTTCTGGGACCCATGACTTTGCACATGCAGTTCTTTCTGCCTCAAATGTCCTTGCCATCCCCCCTCCCCAATTCCTATCTGTCCTTCGAGACCCTGATCAATGAAACCATATTTTTTTCCCTCAAGCAGAAAGAAAGTGTTCTATTCTTTGTTCACCCATAATATCGGTCACATTTCCTTATGGTAACTTAGTGTATTAAAACTATCTGTTTGGGGCTTCCCTGGTGGCACAGTGGTTGAGAGTCCGCCTGCCGATGCAGGGGACACGGGTTCGTGCCCCGGTCGGGGAAGATCCCACATAACACGGAGCGGCTGGGCCTGTGAGCCATGGCCGCTGAGCCTGCGCATCCGGAGCCTGTGCTCCGCAACGGGAGAGGCCACAGCAGTGAGAGGCCCGCGCAAAAAAAAAAAAAACCAAAACACAACTATCTGTTTGGGCTTCCCAGGTGGCCCAGTGGTTAAGAATCCACCTGCCAATGCAGGGGACACGGGTTCGAGTCTGGTCCGGGAAGATCCCACATGCCACAGAGCAACTAAACTAGACCCATGCACCACAACTACTGAAAGCCGCGTTCCTAGAGACTGTGCTCCGCAACAAAAGAAGCCACCGGAGAAGCCTGCGCACCACAACAAAGAGTAGCCCCTGCTTGCTGCAACTAGAGAAAGCCCTCATGCAGCAACGAAGACCCAACACAGCCAAAAATAAATTTATAAAAAAAAAAGTTTACATCAATATTTTCCCTGTAGAAGTCTTGGACTCAGTTGAAAATCTAATGAGAATAATGAAACTTCTCAGAAAAAGGAACATACACCCAAATTTTTGCCTACAATCTCATTAGCACTCCCTTCCCCAAGCCCATCCATCCCACGGACTCCAGATTAAGAGAACCAACTCTCAATTTATATATTGCCTCTTTAATAAATCTATGACTGCTTAGACGACAAAGAACTTTTTTATTATTAATCTTTATAATCCAACTCTAAGTAAATGTTTGTTGAATTAATTTATCTCGTTCATTTTCAAAATTCTCCCTAGTAATGTCAATCTGCATTTTATTAATGAAAACCTGGTGGGGTTAAAAAGTCAAATGTGCAGATTTAACTAGCTTAATTGAATGTTAAAGGAAAGGCACTGTGGAGATCCCAAGATAAACTGATGGTTGGCTTTTAACTTGCAGGTGTGTTTTATGACTTGCTGAATGGAGTTTTGAAAAGAGCAAGGTGAGAACAAAGCTAAAGGAAGAAAAGACCTACAGCTGGACCAGGTGGCCGAAGGACACTAGGAATCCGCAGCTGTGTATATACAAGGGACCCTGTTGGAGATGTCGTCAAGGGCAGAAAAGAACAAGAACCAAGAAAGAGCCAGCAGGAAAGGAGCCTTGAAGTTTCAACTTAGAGTCTAGAGGTGAAAGCTGAAATTTTCACCAGTCCCCCAAGATATAAGAAAAGTAATGATAATGTAATGAGCTTTTCATAAAGCCAAATTTTCTCAATGCAGAAGACTGTTCTTTATTCTGAGATTATTTCCCTCCTAACTTTTTTGATGTGAAAATGCCCTTTCTTCCCAAATGATGCCAGTAAAAATTAGCCATTTTTTAAAATATCCTTATTTGGTAAAATGTAATGCAGAGAACCCCATGTTGGTTCCTAAGACCTTTTTTTTTTTTTAATCTCTTTTATTGATCCATGGGATCTAAAAGTCTGAGCAGCACTGTGCTAGGAAACAGCTTACAGTCTCAATCTAAGACAATAGGCCAGAGAGAAAAATGGAGTGTAAACAAGATTTCTGGAGATAGTGCCAAGGGGAAATGAAGCCAGGGAGCCCCAGAAAGCGCTGGTTCAATTTTAAGTCTGTGCCAAGAAAAAATAGTTAAACCAGTGAATGTGCATCTAAACTATTTGTGACAATGTTTTATAGATAAATCCTTCCCTTTCGGTCCTTGGGTGGCAGCTACAGAATGTGAGAGGCAAGAATATGAGAAGCCCTGTCCAGTTTGCTCAGAAAGGCTAACCAGAATGTCTCAGTCATGGAAATGTTAACTTAGCATTTCTGAGGCATAGTGATTCCATTTTTGTTCCTGGAGCAGGGGAATATCTTTTTGCTCAGTGGGCAAAGGTTTTACAATATTATCAATGTTCTATGGAATAGGTTCCCTGTGTAACAAAGCACATGGGGTTGGGCTCTACACAGTAGGAGCTTAGCGAACAAATGAAGGAGTTCTAACCAGGGACCCTGACATCAATGTCATCTCAAACAAGACAAGACCACTTTTAACAAAGTGATAAATCAGTACTTCCTGTGACTGATGGACAGGACAGATGATCTGGGTTCTAAAATCCTTTCTCAGGTAACTGGAAGTTCCCTCCCTCCACCACTCCCTCTGCAGTACTGTGGAGAGATGGTGAAATGGACTGTAAACAAAACAACCTAAGTAGCGACTAAACATGCTATCAGCAAAACATCATCCTAATAAAATGGTTTGTTGAAAGTTTCCTTTTAGGTATTAAGCTTCTCTAGTACATTTAAAGACTCTGTTTAATAAATTTGATCCGTATACAACGTTTCAAATGTAGCTATGGTTTAGAGTAGAATATAAGTGTTAGTTTCCTCATTGTAAAATGAAGTAAATAATGCTTTTCACCACATAGGATTGTCCTGAGGATCAAATGGATTAACATATGTAAAGTGCTTAGAAAAATGCTTGGTACATAGTTACCCTTCAGTAAGTATTGGTTATTATTGTTCTTCTTATTATTCATGCATCAAATATCTATCCAGTTTCCACTACATGCCAGGCACTGTTCCAGGGACTGTAGAAACAGCAGTGACTAAGAGACGAGAATGGTCCCTGCTCTCACGGAGCTTCGATTCTACTTGGGGGAGAAAAAAATACATGTATGTCAGGTGATAAGTAAAAGAAAGAAAAAATAAAGCAGGGTAAAGGAAAATAGGAAGCATAGTGCAGGAGGAAGTTGCCACTTTTCATAGGGTGGGTGGTCAGGGAGGTCCTCTCTGATAAGGTAACATGTGGATAGAGACCTGAAGGAAATGAGGTAATAAGCTTTGCAGTTATCTGGGGGGAAGAGTGTGCTTGAGATTATTGAAAGAAAAAAATAAGCTACCAAAAATAAGTAGATCTGGGTTTGTAATAGGGAGTGACAGTACGTGAAGAAGCCATGGCCCACCTAAGACAGGCCTCAGTTCCAGTCAGGTGTTGCTGTGAGGAAATGTGGACCCAGTGTTGTCAGATCTTCTGGGCTTTGTGGGTTTTTTTGTTGTTGTTGTTTTAAGAAAAACTTTATCTTGAATTTTTCATGTGAACTGTCATAGGCATAATGCATATGTATGTTCGTCAAAAGACACGTACAAGAATGTTCAGAGGTGGGCATTCCCTGGCAGTCCAGTGGTTAGGGTTTGTTGTTTTCACTGCCAAGGGCCCAGGTTCAACCCCTGGTCGGGGAACTAAGATCCTGCAAGCTGCACAGTGTGGCCCAAAAAAAAAAAAAAAATGTTCAGAGGCATTATTTATAATAGCCCCAAACTGTAAGCTACCCAGCTGTGGCATAATAAATAATAACAGTCTCTACACAGCAATGGGAAGCAATCAACTACACTTCACACAACATTATGGGTGAATCTTACAACATAATGTTGAGAGGAAAAAAGCCAGTCCCTAAAGAGTTCAAAATAGGTAAAACTAAGATATGATGTTAGAGAGCTAGATAGAGGTTACCCTGTCTGGGTGAGGTGCTGGTGACTTTTTTTTTTTTCCCCTTGATCTGAAAGCTGATTTCATGGGTATGTTCAGTTTATCAAATTGTACAGTGATTTGTGCACTTTCCTGTATGCATTTATACTTCAATAAAAAGTTAAAATAAAACTAAAATGTGGGCCAAAGTAAATCTTAAGGCTGAATCAGAGCTGTGGGCTTCCAATTTGCTCTACAATACGTAGATTTCTTTAGAGAAAACAGCAGAGAAGTTTTTTTTTTAAAAAACTTATACTTTGAGGGGACTTCCCTGGTGGTCCAGTGGTTAAGGCTACGTGCTCCCAATGCAGGGGGCCCGGGTTCGACCCCTGGTCGGGGAACTAAGATCCCACGTACCACAACTAGAGAAGCCCATGTGCCGCATCAAAGACCCAGCACAGCCTAAATTAATTAATTAATTTTAAAAAAACTTATACTTTGAAATGCAGGTAACATCCCCCACACCCCCTCTTACAGAAGCTCCTACAAAGCCCAATGAGGAACCCATCTTTCCTTCTGGGTCATTACCCAGCCTCACATTTTCCTTTATATGTGATCCAATACTAATGTCCGCTCTTGTTCTCAAACTAGAGAAATCAACCCATATATACCATATTATAAGCCCAATACTAGTAAAGGTACAGAATTGGAAACTATAGATACAGGAGGAGAACCCAGAGGCAATTTCAAAGTAGGATGTGGCCTACTTTAGGTTGAGAGAGCACCAGGAGTCTTCAGGTTGGGAGGCTCATAAGACATAACAGAAGAGGTAGTAGGAATCATACTGGGCTGAAATAATTTATCCAGGAAACAGGCATGTCTTAGCCTGGGCCATGGACCATAGGTAGAGAATCAATCAGGTGTAAAAGATAGGTTTTACAATCTGTGTGTTCTGGGGAACTTACAAGCACATCTCAAAGGTGCTTCAATTCAGGTGATGGATGAAGAAGGCTGTTCTAGGCAGTGAAGACTGCAGTCTATGGATGTATGCTGAGGTTTGGGTCTTGGGGGTTTCTTGGGAAGAAGTGATTGTCTCAAGAGTTGAGTTACTGACATAGCAGAAAGGCAGTTACTAACATGGCAGAATTTGGGAACTAAGTCACATTTGGTTCCCCAAAGCAAGGGCTAGAGAGGCAGGAGTACGATAAGGATGTTCAAGGAAAGTAGAACCTTCTAGGGGAAGTGAAATTGCATAGCTCAGGACTAAGAAAGGTGTTCCAGGATTGGGAAGGAAACCTAGAAATGACTGAATAAAGGCTAAGAAGAGAAATTCCAGGGGCAGAGAGTTCCAATCTAGCAGAACTGATCCCTTGTTTAGGGCAACCACCTTGGTTGTCATTGTAGTACATTACAAACTACACAAGAATATCCCAGGGAGGAGGCATCCAAGGTGTGAGGGATCTGTGATCAATTGTACTAGGTTAAGTTGACTGAAAATGCAGGGGCTAGCCTAGAATCTGAATTTTTGTCTCAGAGAGGACTATTTCCTCAGGAGTATTACCCAAAGTGAATCACAAACTCGTGCGTATTTTGAGAATTCAACCTTTTCTTTGTCCTTGTTACCGCCTTGATAGTGGTGGACCAATTATAACTCAATGAACTAGTAGTTCCATATTTCATGCTTGATTTTACTATCTTTATCATCAAGTGTTACCAGTACTTCCCACCATACAGACTTACCTTTAATGCTTTCATGAAATGGATTAAAATGCCACCACTAAAGGGTGTCTCAGACCACCTAAACTGAATATTAATTTCCAAGGTATTTGGATTAACTCCGGTCCTCCTTCCCAAATATGGACAGAAGCATGAAAGAAACTTCATATGAAGTAGCTTTAAATCTTAAATATTCAAATCTATTGTCCCCTTTTTACTTCAGAACGCCAGGGAGTTTTTGTTTTGTTTTAATTTGGGGAGGGGGGCAGGGATGGAACCTGGAAATTGAAAAGGGGAAGAGAACAGGAAAGCGGGGGTCAGACAGGGACATGGCCAAGGCAAGAGTTGACTCTGAGGCCTTTGTGGAAACCAGATGACAGGAAGGTTTGGGGCATTTACCTGCCCTGGATTCATCTGATGGAAGCTCAGAGAAACTGACACATGACTGGGCTTTCACCAGTGCGTTGCTCTCAGAAGAGACTGCCTGAGCTGCTGACTCTGCCTAGCTCTGGAGACAGAAGCAACAAGAGACTTAGGATTTTTTTCCCCTCTTGTATAAATAAGTGCAACTACTTGAAAATGGAATGCAAAACAAGTAGCCAAAAATGGTCTCTCCTAAATCAGGTTAGGTATACATCTTCTCCAGGAAGTACTCCAATATTTGCTGACCCCTGCCTCCAAGCTGGGTTAGATGCTTGACCCCTTGTTCTCTCTTCTCCCAGCCAATAGCTCTACCACTGCACTTACCCCAATATGATGATTTCAGTATCTCACTAGAGAAAGGCTTAACCATTTTGTAACTTTGGTAGCCTTCTGAAACCTACGGACCAACTCTCGGAACAATGTTCATCAACGCATGAAATAAAATACATAGCATTACAAAGGAAACCAATTATTATATTGAAATGTAGTTCTTAACTCCAGACAACCTCTGGAGAATGAATCCCTTGAGTGCATGGACTGAGCCTTCATCTCTGTACTGCCAGTGCCTAGCACAAAGCCTGGCACATAGATGGTACTTACAAATGTTTATTTAATGAATGAACAGAAAGATTAGATGGCTACTGCCAACTCAGCCTGAGGAATGATTCATTGTAACTGCTTGTGTATATACCAGTGTCTTGCATGTGCCTCACCCTGTCTGAGATGTAGACCAGGGTTGTGAGGAAACCCACACTCAAGAATGGGTGCATAGCATCTAGCAATAATGACAGGCTACTGGAAGACCAGGAAAACAACAAAGCTCATGGATTTCCACCAGCTGGAATATCCAGGTAGTGAAAGTAAACAGGCTCTGTCTTTAGGAGGTGATCTCTTGACTTTGGGGGCATGACGCTCACACTACTTTAAAACTACCAACAGCTCTGATGGAGGAAAGAAAGGAACCTGAGCTAGTGGGTAGGTGTTCTCCAGGGCTCCTCCTCTGTCCTGATTTGAGCCTCTTGTCTCTGGGAAAGATAAAAGTGTCCCTAAAAACCGCAATAGAGATGACTTGTGCCTTTCTAGGTTCAAGTAGTAGTTTTAGGCTTAGGCAGAAATTTTGTTTTTGTTTATGTACCAACAGACAACCTAAAGAAGCAAGAAATAAAAGCCACTTCCTTCACTAAAGATATATAAAGGGCCAAAGGTTTGTTCTAAACTGATTGCTATGTCTATTAGATATTTTGAAAAGAAAAATAAAACCCCAATTTTAAAGCTGAAAACCACAACAGTATGGGGTTCAGAAATCTCACCCATAAGCCTTTTAAGATTGACCCTTTCAAGTTAGAGGGCTTCTCCAGCTATACACAGCTATCTGAGGGATGGCAGGATGCAGTTTTCACTTGCTTAACAACAGGGTTTCCAACATGTGTTGGAAGAAACATAGCTTCAGGTGGGTGCCTTCAAAAAAAAAAAGGAAACTACAGGTTAAAGTTTTGTATTTAATTTAAAAAAAAAACTCTCCCACTCCTAAAGTGTATGCTTTCTTTTTTGACCTATTTTTCTTTTAAATTGTCTGCAGTTTCCCTATATTTTTCCTAGTGCAGTAAACAATGCAATCAAAGAAACAAAAAACAGACTCCACTCTTGCCCCAGACACTGAAGATGGTCAAAGAGAAGGAATCACAGCATGGAAAATGGGCCCATCTCTAAATATACAAAAACATTAAAAAAAAAAAGAAGAAAACAAAATAGCCCCCCAAAAGATATTATTATTACATTCCTGGTACATTTCCTATAATATAATGTTGCAGACAATGCTTCTTTCCCAGGGAGTCCAGCTCGCTCAGGAGGAGACATCTAGTCGGTGCCTCGGGATAGGGTGGGGTGTTGCCAAACCTAAGGTTTTTTTATGAGCTCAATATCTCACAGAAACATCTGTGGTATAAATGGTATATATGAATCTAAAAGGGGATGAAGGCAGGCAGGCACCTGTCACTGTTCTCTGAATCAGCCAAAAATCTGAAGAGCGTGGGATCCAGGAGACAGATGCCATTAACCACTGAGGAACAGAGGGTAGAACAGAGGAAGCACCAAATGAATGGCTGCTTTTGGTTCCAAAGCCAAAAAAGGGCCCCACAAAAAAAGGGCAGCTGGTCTGGAAGAGGAACTCTCCTGCTCCTGGAGTCATGCAATAAAAATGATGGCCTTGGAGCCCCACCCCGAGAACAGCCACAGTCCAAGAACCAGAGCAATTTACACCACATCACACAGTTTGCAAATGAATGGACTAGGAGGGTGTTTTGACAAAGTGGGGGGCAAGGTGAACCTGAACCCCAAAGCACAGCTGTGACGTCTCTGGATTTCTATTTCTGCCAAGCCACAGGCCTCTGACGCCACTTGCTCGGTGGAAATGTACCCTTCTTCTTAACACTGGCCTTGCCTCAAAATGGCAGCCATGGTAGTAACCCTCAGAGATATTAAGAGGCATCAGTTGCACTTCTGGAAGTAAGATAATTTCCTTGCCCCATCCTGGCCAAAGCACTTCCCTTTTTAAGCCACTGCTGGTATGCCACCTTCCCCTCCAAGCAGAGTGCAACTTACTTTTGTTTCAGACTTTTGCATTGGCCTCTGAGGGCCCCTTCCAGGATACAGAGTAAAGTATCCTTCTGCATCCACGTGTGAGTGGATTGCCTTCCAGGGTCAGATTTGTGTTCCCTGGTTTGGTCAATGCACCTTTATGAGAATAAAACCACATGCATACACAGACAGACTAGCCTGGAAAGGGCTTTCTGGATAGGGTTTCTGGTTATCTTGATGCCTCCCCCAAAAGAAATCACTTTCTTGGTGTAAGAGGATTAGGACATTGAGTGACCTACTCTCAACTTTCGGAAGGGCAGCTTGTTTTGTCCATTTTTCAATGAGGGGGTGGAAGGGACCCAACCTGTTCAGTTACAACAACAAGGTTTTGTTTTTTAAAAAAAAGGATCCTACGTGGAAATGAGTGGGACAATGATAAAAATAAACAAATAATTAAAATTCCAAACCAAAACATATCTCCTGGCCCCGAGACCCCCAGTTAATCCTCTAAGACCACAATCTCCACATTGTGAACTTGATGCTGGTGTTCTTCCATCTCAGCCACGACTTTCTCCTCAGTCCTCAGTTCTGTCTCCAAAATGACTGCTTTGCCCTCAGTATCCTCAGCCTCTGGGTCTGGGGCTGGGTCAATCTCAATGATGGTCTGCCCATCCTCTGAGGTGCTTTCAACAGCCTGGATGGCTGAGGTCAGGCCAGACTCCATGGCCACCAACTCCACAGGGCTCACCATGGTGGTCATGTTGCCCAGGGTACTCCCATCCTGCATGGCGGTGGAGCTTAGCAGCGCCAGGCTAGATGAAGGGTGGATGGTCACTGTGTCTGGTGAGCTGCTCTTGGCAGATGAGACCACTGTGGCATAACGGAAGAGCTGAGGGCCAGAAGGAAGTGCGTGGACAGTCACAGGACTGGAGCCCTGGCTGAGGGTGGCCACTGGAATATTGCCCATGGAAAATGACTGACCCACGGGGGTGATGGTGATGGGTGAGATGACTGTGAACTGAGGCTGCTGGACAGGAGGAGAAGGGCTCAGGACGGTGGTAGAGGCTGGCCGCTGGAGCCGGGGCCTTTTGGGAGGCTTAGGAGTGCTCACAGGCATCAATACCACATTTTGAACCGTCTGGGATTTCAGCCTGTGATCCTGAGCTTGCTTCTTCTGCTCTTCCAACTGGCGTTCCAAGTCTATGGAAAAAAGACAGACTTTGTGTGGAGAGAAGTATAATCTTGGGAACAGTAAACTGGGAGTGAGGAGACCTGGGGTCTTGCCCTGGTTTTGCTACTATGTAGCCTCAGGCAAGTCATTTCATTGTTTTCAAGAAGAAACTAGACTGGATGGTCTTTAAAATCCCTCCAGTTACTACATGTCATTGTGTGATTATAGACAGGTCAATAATTCAGAATCTTTTCGTGCTGTGATCCTACTATAGCTCAACTCTAGAAGCTCCTGTGGCATTTTGTTACCTGTCACCAAAATGCAAACCAAAGAAGTCTCCAGTTGGTCTACCAGCTTATATATGCCCTGCCTGGCTCTACAGATGAAAATAATATCTGCATAATCCCTTTGCAACTGCCATGGACCCACAAAGGAGCTACAATGGCCACTCTGAAAAGCAGTGATTCCCAAACTGTCCTTCAAGGCAGGATCACTTGCTGGTGACCCAGATGGCTTTAGTCTACCATTAGCCCCCAGAGAAGTCTACAGAAAGTTATAGAGGAAGTCCCTAAGAATTACAGAACTGAAGGAGGTCTTAAGAGTTCTAACACATTCATTTTGACATAGATCCAGAGAGATAAAGCGACTTCCTTACGGTTACAGAGCATGTTACAGAGCATCAACTTGGTGGCTTTTCCACCCCAATACATCTATCACTATCCCTCTCCCAAGGGTCCAATCCAACCTTGATGACCACTGGTGAGTCTGGTTCTACACCAGAACTTCTCTATTGCTTAGCACCTGATAAGCATCCAATAAATAACCAGTCACACCTGTAGAGCACCTTGCTCACTGTGGAACACCCAGAGCAAGCCAACTCCTTGTTTGGAATAAAAGGAGTAGGGAGTGATAAAGAACACATTCAAAAACTTTAAAACATTGCCTTTTACGGTTATAAGATAATGCATTTTTTCCAACTTTAGTAGTAATCAAAGAAATGTGAACCTAAACAAGATACCAAATCTATAATTTTTAAAAAGTTAAATCAGGGTGTATTGTAAAAAAACAATGCCCATTGTTGGTGAGCTCAAACTTGTGATGTAAATTGGTATAATCTTCTTGAAAATTTGACAATAGGTCACAAGACTCCATAAACAAATTATCAATACCATTTAACCTCAAGCTTAAATGGTATTGATATTGTGAAGTAGTTTAAGAGAACATAAGAAGAAAAGTTATATTCATACAAGTTCACTGCAACAAAATAAGCTACTGAAGAAAATTTAAATTCATCCTTAAAAGAATGTCTAGGTAAAATACTGTGTAGCAACTTGGAAAAATATTAGTATGTCACAGTGAAAAAAGCAGAAAACACAACTTTATGTACACTGTGGTTATAACTAAAATGATATGGACAAGGGACCAGAAGCCTACATTTCTAACAAAAACCATTTTTCAGATGGTGTAAAGTTTCAAGGTGGAAGACAGCATTGGACTATAAATAAGAAGACAGAGTTCTACTCTGGGCTTCACTGTCAAGGAGTGATGTGGTCCCAGGCAAATCATTTATCCTCTCTGTGCCTCTACTGGGTTATCTGTAAAATAAGGAAACAGCCTATAATATTCCTAGAAAGATCAAATGAAAAAGGGCATCTCTGAGAACACCTGGTAAACCGAATTTAAAATATAAACTGGGCATAGAAATAAGTTTAAAACAACCTAAATTGTTCTTCTCTTACCAAATGATCTTTCTTGCCTCTCGTCTTCATGACCGACTATTATAATATATTCTATGTCATTTAAGACTGATAATCCATACCTCCAACTTGTCTTGCATCTTTCACTGCCTTACCTCCTCCAAAAGCTTCTCTTGATTCTTTTCTGGGTAAAAATGATAACTCCCTTTGTTCCACCACTATACCTGCTATATGCCTCTGTTACAAAACTGACTACTTTTTGCACTTATTTCTAAGTCTGCTTTCCCTTCAGTTCCTTGAAAGCCCTCAAGAGACTGAGGCTACCTTATTCAACATTTTATTTCTAAAACCTAGCTTGGAGACCAGCACAAAGTACTTATTAAAAAGAGTTAAATTATCCATGTGCTCATAATTTCTGATTACCAGAAATAATGAAAGTGCTAAATGTATATCAAAAGACTCAGTATTAATAATGTAAAAAAGACAAAGGCCAATTTTTTTCTTCTGCCACTTATATTACTGGACTAATGGAGCGATCTAGCAGACATCTTAATCCTCCAAAGATATAGAAGGAGGATCATGTTGCTGGCTTTCTTTTCTTTTCCTTTGTGCTTCCTCTGCTTCCCACCACTCCACCTCACCTAGGACTATGTACAAAGAAAAAGCCAAATCTGATACTATGTGAGTTGAAAGAAAGAAAGAGAGAGAGAGAGACAGAAAGAGAGACAGAGAGAGAAGGAAGAAAGGACAGAGGAAGGGAGGAAGGAAGGAAAGAAAGAAGAAGCAAGCCAATCCAGTCCCAACAGAAGTCAACAAAGGAATGGCAAGACTCAAGGATATTAGTATAATATCACCTAAGAAAAGAGAGAAGTTACACATACCTGTCAGAGTATAGAGAAACTGCTCTTCTCCCTGCTCTACTTGGTTCCTTCTGTTGTCTAAAACCTTCTTGACTGTGTCCATTAGGCCAAATGTATGTGCTACATTGTTGAGAACAGCAGCATCTATTTAAAACAAAAGACATGTCTGTCCAGTTAAAACAGAAATGTTCCACCAACTCCCTATTGTGCTGCTTATAAATATAAAACAATCCCGGGCTTCCCTGGTGGCGCAGTGGCTGTGAGTCCGCCTGCCGATGCAGGGGACACGGGTTCGTGCCCCGGTCCGGGGAGATCCCACATGCTGCGGAGTGGCTGGGCCCGTAAGCCATGGCCGCTGAGCCTGTGCGTCCAGAGCCTGTGCTCCACAACGGGAGAGGCCACAACAGTGAAAGGCCCATGTACAGCAAAAAAAAAAAAAAAAAAAAATAGGGGGAAAAAAAAAACCAATCCAGAAATTAGAATACTAATAGCATTTTCAAAATATTTTAACAAAGATTTATCACATGTGTAACTAATTATTATTTAATTGTTATATCTTTATACATGTTTCCATATAAATAAATACAAAAATAAGGAAAAAAATCTTGCATCTGGTTATAGGTTCTGACTTGTCTAAGAAAATATGGTCATTCTACTAGACAGAGCTAAGTTTGAACCTTGGTTTTGATGTTGCCTATCTGTGTGACCTTGGGTAAGTCATTTCCGTCCTTAGTTTTCTCATCTGAAACAAATGCGACTAATAATACTTACTCTGCAAGATAGATATGAAGATTAGAAACATCATATTTTAAGTGCCAAACATGGGAAATGACATGCAATATTATTAATAGTATTATCTCTGTTCCCCTTTATTATTATTATTTTTGGGGGGGGGGGGCTGCACCACGCGGCATGTAAGATCTTAGTTCTCTGACCAGGGATTGAACCCGTGCCCCCTGCAGTGGAAGCACGGAGCCCTAACCACTGGACCTCCAGGGGAAGTCCCTCTGTTCCCCTTTAAACAAAACTTCTTGAAAGAGCTGTCAGTAACTGGTCATTACTTCCTTAACTCAGACCACTTTTCCACCTACAACTCTCTTCTACAGTTGTCTCATCCAGTTCCATGGTTTTGAATATCATGGACATGCTAAGAATCTCCACATGTAGATCTCCAGCCCAGACCTCTTTCCTGCATTACAGATTAATACTTTTGTTGAGCCAAATGACTTCTCCATTTGAAGCCCTCATAAGCATCTCAACTAAACAAGTCAAAAACCAATTCTGATTTCTTCTCCCAGTGGTCTTCATCTCAGGAAATTTTACCACCGCTCACAGCTCAGACCAAAAATATATGAGTCATCCTGGATTTCTTTCTTTTTCACCCTACATCCAATCCATCAGCAAGACTTGTCAGTTCCACATTCAAAATATAAGCCCAATATGATCCCTTCTTCCCAGGTCTACCACTACCCACTCTAATCCACGCTACCATCATCTCTTGCCTGGACTAATTCCTTCAAGAGTTTCCCAACTGGTCTTCTTGTTTCTACTCTTGCCCCATATAATCTATTCTCCCCACAGCAACCACAGTGATCTTTTAAAAATATAAATAAATCTGAGGGACTTCCCTGGTGGTGCAGTGGTTAAGAATCCGTCTGCCAATGCAGGGGACAGGTTTGATTCCTGGTCTGGGAAGATCCCACATGCTGCGGAGCAACTAAGCCCGTGCGCCTAGAGCCTGTGCTCCGCAACAAGAGAAGCCACCACAATGAGAAGCCCACACACTGCAACGAAGAGTAGCCCCTGCTCGCCGCAAACTAGAGAAACCCCACGTGCAGCAACGAAGACCCAACACAGCCAAAAATAAATAAATAAATAAAATAAAAATTTTTTAAATTAGTTAAGACTGTCATGGGGTTATTAGAAATTGTCAAACGTGATAACTCAATTACAAACAAGTGAAGAAATAATCTTGAAAATATTAATGAGTTTGCTTCCATTAAAGATATAAAAATTAGGGCTTCCCTGGTGGCGCAGTGGTTGAGAGTCCGCCTGCTGATGCAGGGGACACGGGTTCGTGCCCTAGTCCCAAAGAGCCCACATGCCGCGGAGCGGCTGGGCCCATGAGCCATGGCCGCTGAGCCTGCACGTCCGGAGCCTGTGCTCCGCAACGGGAGAGGCCACAACAGTGAGAGGCCCACGTACCAAAAAAAAAAAAGATATAAAAATTTAAAAACTATATTAAAAATATATAAATATATCTGATCACTTTACTCCCCTGCTCAAAATCACTATGATGGCTTACCATCACCTTAAAATAAAACCCAAAGTTCTGACCAAAGCTTATTTAAACTGTCCCCTCTGCTCCTGTGCAACCTCATCACCTACCACTCTCTCCATTACTTAGTCCACTGGAGCCACGTCAGTGCTTCTCTAATTCTTTGAACCCACCAGGTTCATTGTAACTTCAAGATCTTTGTTCCCTCTGCCTGGAATGCAGACAATCGTTCTGGAGGCTTTAAACTAACAGAATATGAGAACTGTCTAAAACCAGGTGGATTTCTCCAATTTTCAGACTCTATATATCTACTTTGTATCTATATCGAGACAGAGAGAGAGAGAGAGATTGCTTTCTGGCACCATTTACAAGGCAAAAATTACCTGTGGAAAAAGCAATGCCAGACCTGAGTTCAAAACCTAGTTATGCTAAAAAT
Organism: Pseudorca crassidens; assembly: GCF_039906515.1. Lineage (NCBI taxonomy): Eukaryota > Metazoa > Chordata > Mammalia > Artiodactyla > Delphinidae > Pseudorca > Pseudorca crassidens. The sequence goes on along the minus strand of NC_090297.1, from coordinate 22,330,546 downwards.
AGAGCTACCATATATGATCAAGTAATCCCACTCCTGGGCATATATCCAGAAAAGATGAAAACTCTAACTTGAAAAGATACACGCACTCCAGTGTTCATAGCAGCAATTTACAATTTACAGTAACCAAGACATGGAAGCAACCTAAGTGTCCATCAATTAGATGAATGGACAGAGAAGATGTGGTATACATATCCAAAGGAATATTACTTAGCTATAAAAACAGAATGAAATATTGCCATTTGCAGCAAGGTGGATGGACCTAGAGAATAACATACTAAGTAAGAGAAAGACAAATTACACTTACATGTGGAAGCAAAAAATAATACAAATGAATATATTTACAAAACAGTAACAGACTCACAGACATAGAAAAAAAACTTATGGTTACCAAAGGGGAAGTGAGGAAGGGATAAATTAGGAGTATGGGATTAACAGATACACACTACTATGTATAAAATACATAAGCAACAAGGATCTACTGTATAGCACAGGGAACTATATTCAATATCTTCTAATAACCTATAATGGAAAATAATTTGAAAAAATACACATAGGAGCTTCCCTGGTGGCACAGTAGTTAAGAATCCGCCTGAAATTGCAGGGGACACAGGTTCAAGCCCTGGTCCGGGAAGATCCCACATGCTGCGGAGCAACTAAGTCCGTGTGCCACGACTGCTGAGCCTGCGCTCTAGAGCCCATGAGCCAAAACTACTGAAGCCCACATGCCACAACTACTGAAGCCCACACGCCTAGAGCCTATGCTCCGCAACAAGAGAAGCCACCACAATGAGAAGTCCGCGCACCACAACAAAGAGTAGCCCCACTCGCCGCAACTAGAGAATGCCCGCGTGCAGCAACGAAGACCCAACACAGCCAAAAATAAAATAAATTAAATAAAAATAAATTTAAACACACACACACACACACACACACACACACACATATATAACTGAATCACTTCGCTGTACACCTGAAACTAACACAATATTGTAAATCAACTATACCTCAATAAAAAAAAAAAATTTTACAATTCAAAATAAAAAGCCCTAGTTACGAACTTTGGATAGTAACTTTTTATGAGCCTTAGTTTCCTATTCTGTAAAATGAGGATAATAATACCTATACCTCAGTGTTTCATGAGGCTAACATGATCTGCCTACAATGACCGCTATTGTTGGGATTAGTGTGTTTACCTGTGACCTGGAAGGGAGCCTGGATAAGCCGCTGCTGAACTCCCCTGAGTAGCTCCTCTATTTCCTTCTGTATATTGCAGACAACCTCTTCCATCAGTCCTACATCAGCTATTCCTTTCCAGAACATCAAAGTGTCCTCTGGCAAAAGAGGGATAAGACAGAGGGTAAACAAGGGACACTACATATACTTAAGCATATCTCTTCAATGTTAAATTCAAAATTATTTTGATTCAAAATGATTTTTTTTTTCCGTGCTGCGCAGCTTGTAGGATCTCAGTTCCCTGACCAGAGATTGAAAACGGGCCACAACAGTGAAAGCCCAGAATCCTAACCACTAGGCAACCAAGGAACCCCCCTCAAAATGATTTCTTATTGGGCTATTTCTGGGAAAAGAAAAAAAGCCTTTGGAACACTAGCTGCCTCCCTGAGTTGGTATCTAATTATTTGAACTCTGCAGCAAAATAGGGACTTGTGATAATTGCCTCAATTTGTCATGCCTCTGGCTACAGGGAACAGGTATCTTCCACCAATAAAAATATTAAATTAAATATTTAATAAATACTAAAGCATTTATTTAAATAATTTAATTTAAAATTAAATAATACATAATATTTTAAATGTTAAGTAATAAAGAAATTAAATTAAGTTAAAGATATACTCCCTCTAATCCTATACTTAAAAAACCAAAATAAAGGGACTTCCCTGGTGGTCCAGTGGGTAAGACTCCACGCTCCCAATGCAGGGGGGTTTGGGTTTAATCCTGGTCGGGGAACTAGATCCCGCATGCATGCCGCAACTAAGAGTTCACATGCTGCAACTAAGAAGTCCACATGCTGCAACGAAGATCCCACGTGCCGCAACTAAGACCCGGCGCAGCCAAAATAAATAAATATTTAAAAAAAAAAACCAAAAAACAATAAAACAGTTGAATAGGTGGGGTTATAAGCTCCCTGGGGGCAGAAGCTATGTCTTTTCATCTATCTAGATCTAGCAACAGTACCAGCTAAAAACAGGCAGCAATAAATATTTGTTAAATAAATTAATGAATGAAGGATGATGTGAAGCTTCTCCTGTCCCCTCTAAGTGAATCATCATTAATCACCATCCTCTACACCACCTGCTACCTAATTTTTTCTTCTAACATCTTGCAGCTTGGTTTCTCTAACAAATGGGCCAAAGTTGGAGTCAGTGTGACAGGATAAAAAGCATGGACTTCAGAGTTAAACAGATGAATTCAGTTAAACAGCTGAATTATTAGTTGTGTGACTGGTCTTAGGCAGGGTGCTGACCCTTTCTGAGTCTCAATTGCTTCATAAAATCTGACTTTACAGGGCTATTGCTTGGATTAAAATAAGGTGTTTGCAGCTGTAATTAGTATTAATATGCACAAGAAAAACCAGCACAAGTAATGAAGAGGTCTTCTGTGTCCATAATCGTAATGGTGATAAGAGTCACAAAACCTTACAAGAAATCTGAGCCCCACAGAAAGTACCTGAAATTTCCTCTGAGTCTTTCTTCATGCCCTCCTCTGTGGCCATGCTGACAGCAGCAGTGAGAGCCGAGTTCCATTCCAGCCCTGCCTCTTCCATGCTCTCTTCTGAGATGGCAATCTGTGTGATGCTACCTAAAAGCAGTCCATTAGAGGGAAGGCCCGTGAATTTTATGAAAAAGTCACAACTATCCTCTATCTCAGACAGCCAAAGAGATCCTGTTATTTAACTTTCTAATCTTTTGCCTGCATGTCCCTATATTTAAAAACTAGAATCCTAGGTAATCCAGGATGAATATTGGATTTCCTAAATAAAACCTGCCTTGCAAAAGAAAATGCTTTCTTCTTACTCTGAATAGAAAGTGAAAGATAGGGGCTTCCCTGGTGGCGCAGTGGTTGAGAGTCCGCCTGCTGATGCAGGGGACGCGGGTTCGTGCCCCAGTCCGGGAAGATCCCACATGCCGCGGAGCAGCTGGGCCCGTGAGCCATGGCCGCTGAGCCTGCGCGTCCGGAGCCTGTGCTCCGCAACGGGAGAGGCCACAACAGTGAGAGGCCTGCATACCGCAAAAATAAATAAATAAATAAAAAAAGAAAGTGAAAGATAACTTACAAAATCACAAAAGAGCAATCTGCTTTCTGAGCAGTTATGTTTTCGAAAGAGACAGAAGGTGGGCACGATTGCCAGGCTGCAGGCCCCAGACTTGGTGAGGATGAGGAGGACTTGAAATAATTTAAAAGAAAATTATAGTCAAGAGCCCTACTACAAGCATGTTTGATACTAACCATCTAGAATTCATGAAGTTGCTGTAACTTATTTATCAGGCTATGTAAAAGAAAGCAAGAGAAATGAGACCAAAATAAATCAGATAAGAGATCCATGAATAGCAGATTCACAGAGGAAAAAACTACTGCTATCAATTTTATATTAAGGTTTTAAACAAAGAGAATTGAGAAAAATCAAACTGATCCAGACAGAAATATAGACAAGTGTGGACTCTCCACATTGAAGGATATCAATAATCAAGCAAACAAGTAATATCAATATGGATGATCAAGTAAAGAAGTTTTGGCAAAATGAAAAGGAAGTAGATAATTTCACAGCATTTTTCACTTTTCAAGTGAAAGTGTCACAACACCAAATATTCAAACTGCTAGATATTGTACACTTTCCTGAAAGGAACTTAGGTTCCAAGAGATTTGGCTTCTACTCACCCAGTGGTTACTCACAGAACATTAGGACTGACCAAAAGAAACCTTGATAAGTCATTTTTAAAGCACAATACTTCCCTTACATCCTTTAGCGTTCTTGTGTCTCTGTCAGGCATATTTATAAGTCTCCTGGAAGTAGTTTAGACATATTCTATCTAGGAATTTTAGCTGTGCTAAGTCTCCAGCTGAACTAAATCCTTAATAATAACCTCATATGGCTATATCTTTCCTAGAGAGCCCTTGTCCCAAGCTCAACAATACTGAAGTTAAGTGTGTGCCCATCCTATCTCATTTGTGAAGAAGCCTCAGCTTGCTTATCTGAATTCCTTACAGACAGAGCTCTTTGATCCTTACAGCAGTCTCCAGAGTCCAGCCCAGCCAATGACACACTGTCTCTGATACATCTCAGTTCAACAGCTGAAAACCCGTTCTCCGTTCTAATCCACCCGCTTGCCTTGCCACTAGAAGAGCAAAGGATTTTTAAAACAATCTGATTTCAAAGATAAGTCAAGTGGCACCAAAGTGAGACTGTTAAATAAGCATTATTTGGATCACCTTTCTAACGTTTACCATGCACTGTAATAAAGAAACAAGGAAGGAGGTCTGGCCAATAGGAATCATTTGGGAGAAAACAGAGTTCTTTCTAAAGCATGGACTCCCACCCAAGATTACCATACCTTACATTAACGCTCTCGAGAATTGAAAAAAGAAACACAAAGAAGAAATGAGGGGAAAAGTGCTACTGAAAAACACAGTGGGTTTTCAGGTGGTTTCCTACCCCCTACCATCGGCCGAAGTGGGTGTCTGCACCACACTTGTCTGCTGTCCTGGCACTGGAGCTCTTGCACTGCTGATCAGAAGATCAAATTTGGTGCTTCTGCAGGTATTGGAGCAAACCTTGTCATGTTGGTAAAAATCAATCTGTCCGGAGTCCATCATTTTCCTGTGCAAAGAGAGACAAGAAGTACCAATTCAGCCTGCACTTCATCTTGAAGGGACAAATAGAGACAAAGTTGCTGAGTCCCTTCTATATGTTAATGAAACCTAATAGTATTAAAAGTCATTAGGTTGCAGAAATTCTAATTGGGGCTATAAAATGTTCATTGGTCCTGCCCACATTTACAAGTACTCCTCTTCCCTCCTTCCTCTACTCATTATGAGTACTCTCTTGTATTTCCCGTTATCACTAAGTTTTAGACATATACTCCTGACAATAGCTAAATTTCCCCATAGAATCTCACTGAAACAAAGCCCAAAAGGGGAAAAGACTAACTCATATCCCAGCACAAATGAGAAATGCCACAGGGGGATTAGAATTTTGTGATTAGATTCTGATGTATTAGTACTTGTAGACCAGCAAGATCTGTTGCCACTTCTGGAGACATAAAACTTCAGCACATTTCTTTCCTTTAAAAAAAAAAAAAGAGATAACTCTCCTATAAATACAGAGCAAAGTTGATTATACTAAACCCCCACTATAAAATGTCCTTATAACTAGATTCACAAGACGCTATTATAGGCCATGAGCAAAGCCATGAGGTATTTTAATTACAGTAAACTCTATGTTATAATGTTACTTGGCTTTCACTAAAGATTTTTTAGACACTCTGAGTCTTTTACATTTGGGGAAAGTTGGCATACACTTGTTTTTCTGGGCAAATAAAACAAGCCAAGAACAACAAAAAAAAAGAAATTTAAAGGTATTCACCCCCAATTTCATTCAACTACTGATTAATGCACACAAATCATCTGGAATGAATTTTTTTAAATTATGCCTCTGACTATAAAAATCATACGTAAAGAAAAAAACATTTTCTGTGGAAAATACAGAAAACTATAAAGAAAACAACTGCTCTTTAAAAAAATATCCAACACAGAGATCATATCAACATTTCAGCATATTTTTTCTACTAAATTTACTTACATATGTGTGTTTTTTAAAACAACTATATTAATTGATATTACATTTTGTTTTCTTCCTTACATTACATCATAAGCATTTTCCATGTAAAAACTCTTTAGAAATATTTTAATGACCTCATAATGCCCCATAGTATAAACTCATATACATTTAGATGAGCCATAATTTACTTTAGATACACTCTGATTGTATATTAAAGCAGACTGTAATTTTCACCATCATAAATTATGTTGCAATGAACACTTTTATACTTGAATCTCTACAAGCACTATAGATTTCTCTTAAGACAGATTCCTTAAAAAAATTAAAGACAAAAGGTAAGAGGTTTTTAAGGCTCATGATACATGTTCTGTGGGGAACTTTTAATTCTTAACCACATTTTAAAATTTTCTATCAATAGTTGAGTGCTCAAGAAACACCAACTAATGCTAATTTCACCGAGGAGTGGGGTGGATTACAATGATAAACTTGCTGCATAAAGAGATGGGAGTGGGGATACTATACATTCTAAAGTTTATTTCTGGGACTTCCCTGGTGGTGCAGTGGGTAAGACTCCACGCTGCCAATGCAGGGGGCCCGGGTTCGATCCCTGGTTGGGGAACTAGATCCCATATGCATGCCGCAACTAAGAGTCTGCACACCACAACTAAGACCAGGCGCAGCCTAACTAAATAAATAAATATTTTTAAAAAACAAATAAAGTTTATTTCAATGGTACAGTGACGGCAAGGATTGCATTCGCTGTGCATAATTGTTACTTACAAACAGCACCCTTCTACTCTACCAGATTATCCCAGGATTTGTCCATCAGCCCACATCTCCGTTGTTGTCAAGCTTTCTTAGCACCAGGCTTAGCTCTGCCTATGCTGAGTGATCTCAAGCTGGACTGTCATCTACTCCTGAGCTTCTCTGCCCAGAGAAGATCCTGCCCAACATTCTGACATCAGAAGAATTTGTCCTAGATGCTGGGAAGAGTCAATTTAATTCAATTTTTCTTCTCTCACAGGGATTTTAAGAACAAGTCGATGAAGGTCAAATAATACATGGATTGTTTAAGCCAATCCTTCAGACAGAATAAAAATTCAAATTAAGAAGACTGGATTCTCTGGATTCCACCATGATTAAGTGCCCCACAGTCAGCTGAAAGGTATGAACTTGCTATCAGAGCTCACCTGAGCATGATTCCACCCAGACGAATAGCTCTCTTCCAGTCCTTCAGGGTGGACTTGCCAGCCAGATGAACAAAATGCTTGGGGCTGATCAACTGATCATTAAACTAATGTAAAAAGTAAAGTCCAAAATAATCCAATGTTAATTTAGGCAGGCCAAGAGGGAAAGAAAGACATAACTCTACTTGTTATGAACAAAAAATACCCAAATGACAGACATCTTTAGTCATAGCCTTGTATTCTCCATCCTCCCACCCTATTGTGCTAGAGAAGATGATCCTTCTCTGGACACAGTGCCCTGTCCTGGTACGAAGCTACAGAAGACACAAGGAGGGTCAGAGATTAATATACTGATTAGGATCTAAAATCCATTTATGCCCTGAATCAAGCAGACAGGTCCAATGTTGCAAAGGTTATTTAAACTGAAGTAATCTATCCAGCCCTAATGACAAAATTCAGGATCTGGTAGAAAGAATAAGGATGGTAGAAACCAACAGCACTACAAAGCCTCGAAGCTCTGTAATTCTTAATGATTCTAGGATGATGCCACTGATGGTGACTACTATCTACATAGGTCAGCTGTGGCTACCAGTGGAGACAGAATAAGCAATTATTTCCATATTGTGCTCTCATGAAGATTACTCATTTTTATCAGTAATAATTTTTAATAAACTCTACCAAATTACACACCAGTGTAAGGCATTTTACATATATGATCTCACTTCCTCTTCTAGCAACCTTACTGTGTGTGTATATAATTATTTGTATTTTAACATATGAGGCTCTGAAATATTAAATAACTTGATCAAGGTCACCTAGCTAGTCAGTGATAGAGATGGGACTCCATTCATTCAACAAATATTTACTGATAAATATGCCAAGCCCTATTCTAGGTGTTGGGGATACAATGGTGAACAAGATAGACAAATTCTCAGCTCTCAAAGGACTTATATTCTGGTGGGACTTGAATCCAGGTCAATTTCACTCTAAAGTCCCTATTTTTTTTTTTTTTTTTTTTTTACTGTGACACAAAGGGACACCACAAAATTAAAAACATTGACATGGTGGAAGAGAGAGAAGAGGCACTAAAACCATACCCTTTGAAAACAAGGAGACCCAAAATAGGCCCCAGCAAGGAGAAAAGACAATTACCTTGACACACTTTACATTTATTCCTGGGCATACAAACTTCTTCCAAAGGAGAATGGCTTTGCTCTCCCCACAAGTTATGGGGTAAGCAATTTCCATATCCTCATTTGCTTCTATAGTGCTTGCATCTTGAAAATGGAAAAAATATCATTTATTTATCAAACACTCTTCCCCAAAGCTTAATTCAGAATCTCTAGTCTCCTGGTTCCTCTGAGGGGCTAATAGTTCACACTGGTTGGTACTGTTTAGGAATCTTCTGGAAGAAGTTTGGCATAACAGCTCTCTTACCAAGCTCCCACTATGTGCCAGACTGTACTGTGTGCTTTTATAGACTTAATCTTTTTTAGTTCTTAAAACAATCCTGTGAGGCAGTGATTGTTTCCTATTGTCCCTGTGTAGGACTCAGAAAGGTGAAGGGACTTTCCCAAGGACACACAGCTAAGCAGTGAGAACGTGGGATTTAAACTCAGGTTTGTCTTACTTCAGTTTCTTTCTACTCACTGCCTTACAATCAACACCTCATCAGCAACTTCCCTAATGACAGAGTTCAACCTTGAGGCTCCAATTTCTTTGAGGGATTTCTATTGATGAAAAATCTTTTCAGCAACCCTAGCAAATTCACGTTAAACATCAACAGACAGCCCTAGCATCTTAGGCAGCGGTGTCTCTAGATGTGCCATCATCAGATTGATGGCTACAGCACTGCGTAGGGGGGGAAAATAAGGCACAAGAGGCAAGAAATCTCAACCAAGGAAGCTAAGGTCAAAAGTACTAGAACAGGGTTTCCCTGGTGGTCCAGTGGTTAAGACTCCTCGCTTCCACTGCAGGGGGCACGGGTTCTGCATACCTCGAGGTACGGCCAAAAAAAAAAGTACAAGAACAACAAAAAGACTTACCAATCCCTTCTTCAATTTTGTGTATCGTGTGAGTTTCTACTGCCACAACTGCCGTGTTGTTCTCGGATCCGGCTTCATAAATCCTGTTGTAAAAGTGTCCATCGATAAACAAACTACATAAATCATGAAAAAATTAATATTCACAGCATGGGGTTAAAAAATTTGTTTTAATCTATCTCAAAAGGAATAAAATAATATACTTTACAACTCGATGTTAGTGCTTTGACTAGTGCCCCAATGTATTTAAATTCTAAGCTGCCCGGGACTGCTTAGCAGCTACTACCATGGAAATGAATCAACAACTTTCCTCACCCCAAAGGGAAGTTCCTCTTGCTACTGTATTTACACCGCCACTTGCTACTCTTCTACACCAGACTTTTCCCTTCCTAACTTTAAAAGCTCATGACATAAAGTGCTGCTTCAAGTATAAGATTAAGTCACATTGCAGATTTATCCAAATAAGACTAAAAAGTAATACTTTTAGTTCAAACCAGGAAGAACCTGCTGACCACAGAATTGATGTCCCTTGTCGGAATCTAGGAACTTTAGTCATTTTTACACTTTAGCATTTTTTAAGTCACCGTAATCAAACTACAGACATGAGCAGAAGCTCGTTAAAAAAAAAAAAAAGTAAGAGAGCCATTATGCCCAAAGTAACTAGCAGTAACTAGAGGTACCACTTAAGGAAAATCTCTCTCCAAAACGTTTCAACCTTCTAAGAAATGGGCTCAGAATACCTAACATGATACATTGACATCCTTTGTTCAATTTCTATAATAAACCTAACATGTTAATTATTGCACTTGCTACCCTAAAGCACTGCCTGAATAATCTCCTTTGCATCAGTGATTAGCCACCTGCATGGTGACACCTCTAGCACAGACCTCCCTTCTGAATTCCACACCAGGACACAACTAACTGCTAAATAAATAAATACATACATTTGGATATCCCATAGGACTTTATTGAATTCATTATGTCTAAAATAACCAAGTTCTCTTTCCTCTCCCACCTCCCAAACTACTCTTCTTCCTATATTCCCCATCCTTGCAATGGCACCACCCAGCACACAGCAGCCTAAAACAGAAGCCTGGGAATTACACTGAATTTCTCCCTTTTCCTCCTCCTCAACTCCCACATAGTCACCAAGTCCTGCCAGATGCATCTCCTTAACACCAGCCATCCTCCCTGTCTATTTCCACTACTACCGCCTTAATTCAGGCTGCATCATCTCTAGTCTGAACTGGTCTCCTTGCATCTACCTGATCTTCTATATTCCTTCCACAGTGATCATGTAACACTCTCCTCCAAACCCTTCAAGAATCCTCTCCATGCTTCTAAAATAAAGACCCAAATCCTTAATATCATATTTAAGTCCCTCCAAGATCTGGCCCCTGGTTTCATCTCTCACCAAATCCCACCAGACAATCCAAGCCCCAATCATACCAAACTATTTGTAGTTCCCAAAATTGCCACCTTTTTTTACACCGTCTATTTTTGCTCTTCTCCCTCTTCCCAGAACATCCTTCCCCATCTTTTGTTTTTCAATGAGTAGCCTGTATGATGCTTTTCCTTCCTTCTCAATCCTCCAGTATAATCACCCACTTCCTCTTTGTGATGCAACTGTACTTTAGTCACAACAACTATAACACTTCATACTATATACTTGTTTACCTGTCTCTCTCTCTCCTTGGGCATAGTCTAAAAAGGTCCCTGAGAGGGAGTTCCCTGGTGGCCTAGTCGTTAGGAGTCCAGGCTTTCACTACCATGGCCCGGGTTCAAGCTGAGATCCCGCAAGCCACGTGCAAAAAAAAAAAAAAAAAAATGTCCCTGAGAGCAGAGATTACATTTTATTCATTTTGTATACCTGGCATGTCGTGTGCTAACTGGAACATGGCACAGCACATAATAAATGACCGGTAAATGAATGAGGAATGTGATACACATGAGAAACTGCTGCTTCTGGAATTCCGTGGTAGTCCAGTGGTTAGGACACGGCGCTCTCACTGCCAGGGGCCCAGGTTCGATCCCTGGTCAGGGAACTAAGATCTGGCAAGCTGCAGCGTGGCCAAAAAAAAAAAAAAAACCACTGCTTCAAGTAAATTTGATAAGCTCATTCTAACTTGACCAGTATGTGCAAAATTCTTTAAAAGAATAAATTCTTGTCTATACATAATTTCAACAACCAGAAAATTGCACTTGGGGTGGGAAGTCAGGGAATAGTCTATATTTTTACGGTCAAACAAGATTTTATCAGGGAAAATCTTTCTAAAGCAACTCAGGATAGTGATGGATTTAGCCTAATTCTCTATACCTACTATGATTATGGTAAAAAATCATAAAAGATGTTTAAAATGTTAAGGCGTTATGAGATGCCGACATACCTTACGAATAATCGAAGTGAGGTAAAATTATGTTTACTAGAGTTTTAAAGTTAAGTCTACATCATTGTATTCTAATTCACTGAAAACTGAAAATCCACAGAGTTAAGTTCTTTTTATCTTGAATGATAAGGAAAGATATTCTGATTAATTGAATGGAATGTGGGATTATTACATAAACTAATGGGTACCCTACAGATCTGAAAGAGTTTATACAGCTTCCTAAGGCCTTAAACTTACTACTAGGGGGCTTCCCTGGTGGCGCAGTGGTTGAGAGTCCGCCTGCCGATGCAGGGGACTCGGGTTCGTGCCCGGGTGCGGGAAGATCCCACATGCCGCAGAGCGGCTAGGCCCGTGGGCCATGGCCGCTGAGCCTGCGCGTCCGGAGCGGGAGAGGCCACAACAGTGAGAGGCCTGCGTAGCACAGAAAAAAAAAAAAAAAAAAAAACTTACTACTAGGGAGGGATATGAGCATGATAAGGAAAGTAAGGTCACTACTCCTCAAATTGAACTATTCCACTCAGCACACTGAGTAAATTTATGTAATACTAAAATCACCAGTCCCTGATCTCATTGTTAAAAACTCTGTTATGAATCCAAAATGAATTAGAAAGCCAAGAATGGTGATGGAATCTTAGTACCTTCATTCCTCCTGAGGACTTTTTAAGTATGTTTTAAAGGTTTTATTTGAAAAAGTTAATAACCATCTTTTTTTGTTTTTAAAGAGAAAGCATAGGCTGAACAAGCCTTCTTTGTTGAAAAACCCCCAGAATTAAAAGTCTTCTTAGTATCTTAGTACCTGAGTACCTCAGTATCTATGTTTTTTTTAAAAAGTTGAATGTGGACATATTTTAAAACCAATCTAGGGACTTCCCTGGTGGCACAGTGGTTAAGAATCCGCCTGCCAATACAGGGGACACAGGTTCCATCCCTGGTCCGGGAAGATCCTACATGCCGCGAAGCAACTAAGCCCATGCAACTACTGAGCCTGCATGCCACAACTAGGTGCATGCCCATGCACCTAGAGCCCATGCTCCACAACAAGAGAAGCCACTGCAATGAGAAGCCCACGCACCAAAACAAAGAGTAGCCCCTGCTCGCCGCAACTAGAGAAAGCCCGCGTGCAATATTGAAGACCCAACACAGCCAAAAATAAATAAATTTATAAAAAGAAAAAAACCAATCTAGTATTATTATGAAATTATCACCTTACACATCAGGTTCTATGTATTCATATTAAAAGACTGTTACCAGACACTCTACTTTTGCTTCACAATGTATTCCTGAAAATGTGTATATGATGAAAATTTGAGACAGTATTAAATGTCATATATGTAAAAGCTAAAAAGATGGACAAGAGGAATTATATATTGAAATCTAAAAATACTTATATAAAATCCCTAATTATTTCTTGCCTTTTAAATATAATCTTTACCAATTTATTCCCAGCAATTCATATATAGTCTTTGATTGTTTCTCTCCTTCATACTTGAACTGTAGCCAAGCAGGTTAAGTGTGATGAGGCTGAAGACTGACACCTGATGATTTCCATCTTTGTCTCAAGTGTATTAAAATTATGAGACCAGTATTTCTTATCACTAGAATCACTGCTTTTGTATCCTGCTCATTTTTATAAAATGAGGCTAAAATGCAATAAAATATTCAAATAATAAAATAATACAACTAGAAAAATCAACTGACAGGCATCTCAAAATGCAATACCTCAAAAAAAAAAAAAGAATGTAATACCTCAAAATGTTTATTCACTAGCTCATGCACTAAAATTCAGTGTAAACAGTGGAGTGGGGAGTCAATATATGTTGTACAAAGATCCTCTACCTAAGCAAGCAATGAGAGGTTTCCAGAAAAGGCAATATCATTTGGAAAATAAAAAAGACAAACAGAAAAATAAGTGGAACCAAATCTTCAAAAGAATTAAGTCTCTAAGTAGCAGAGAAGTTTCTTCTGTCTCTACTGGGGATAGGACAAATGACAACTGGAGTACTTTAGGAAAGACAGAAGAAATGATGACTCCATAAGAAAATAAATTCTAAAAAAAAAAAAAAAGAAAAAGAAAAAGAAAATAAAGCTGCGGAGAACTAAAGAACCTGCCCTTGGGCTTCCCTGGTGGCGCAGTGGTTGAGAGTCCCCCTGCCGATGCAGGGGATATGGGTTCGTGCCCCGGTCCGGGAAGATCCCACATGACGCGGAGAGGCTGGGCCCGTGAGCCATGGCTGCTGAGCTTTCGCGTCCGGAGCCTGTGCTCCACAACGGGAGAGGCCACAACAGTGAGAGGCCACAACAGTGAGAGGCCCACGTAATGCAAAAAAAAAAAAAAAAAAAAAAACCTGCCCTTTAATTCTTCCTGATGTTACCCTACTTCAAAAGGTAACAACTACAAGTATGTGTATGTGTATCAAACAAAATTACCAAACAACTGAGTTTGAATAAGCATGCATAATCTGTTGGTGCCAATAAAAATTTAAACCACTCTATAGGCTATATGTTAGGCATTATTTATATCAACTTTCCCTTATAGACCTTAGAATATTTCCTTCATGCTCAACAATATTCAGAAATGTCAGCAAACTATGTTTATATTTTAAAAACTAAAAAGTCCTTATCTTTTACAGATACATACTAATGTCTGGGATTTGCTTCAAAAAAATTCAGGAGTGGGTGGATGTAGAGATGAAATAAGACTGGCCATGTGAAAAAAAAAAAAGGACTGGCCATGTGTTGATAACTGTTGAAGCTGGGTGATGGATGCTTACATGGGGGGTCATTATATTTTCTTTATTTTGGGGTATATTTGAAATTTTCTATACTAAAAAGCTTTTTAAATTATCAAGATAGGTTAACTGTTTTTCTCCAGAAATTTTTAAGGCAAGGTACATTACTTAGTAGACTGGAATTGGAGTATAGCCATCCCTTGGTATCAGTGGGGGATTGCTTCTAGGACCCCCCTGCAAATACCAAAATCCACAGATGTTCAAGTCCCTTATAAAATGGCATAGTACTGAATATTTGTATATAACCTACACACATCCTCCCATATACTTTATTTTTTAAATTTTTTATTAAAATTTTTTATTTTATTTTTGGCTGTGTTAGGTCTTTATTGCTGTGCATGGGCTTTCTCTAGTTGTGGCGAGCAGGGGCTACTCTTCATTGAGGTGCACAGGCTTCTCATTGCAGTTGCTTCTCTTGTTGCGGAGCACAGGCTCTAGGCACGTGGGCTTCAGTATTTGCAACACACAGGCTAGGTAGCTGTGCCACGCGGGCCCTAGAGCAAGCGGGCTTCAGTAGTTGTGGCCCATGGGCTTAGTAGTTGTGGCTCGTGAGCTCTAGAGCACAGGCTAAGTAGTTGCAGCACGTGGGCTCTAGGGCACACGGGCTTCAGTAGTTGTGGTGCACGGGCTCAGTAGTTGTGGCTCGCAGCCTCTAGAGTGCAGGCTCAGTAGTTGTGGCCTACGGGCTTAGTTGCTCCACAGCAAGTGGGATCTTCCCAGACCAGGGAGCGAAGCTGTGTCCCCTGCATTGGCAGGTAGATTCTTAACCACTGAGTCACCAGGGAAGTCCCTCCCATATACTTTAAATCATCTCTAGATTACTTATAATATCTAATACAATGTAAATGTTATGTAAATAGTTGCTTTCATGTGGCAAATTCAATTTTGCTTTTTCAAACTTTCTGGATTTTTTTCTTTTTTTAATATTTTTTATCCAAGGTTGGTTGAATCTGTGGATGCGGAACCTACAGATACAGAGGGCCAACTGTATATGTTTGCCCAAGAACACTTCTGATCCTTGAAGAACCTTTTATACATTCCCCAAAATAAAATAACTACCCCCCTGGGACTTCCCTGGCAGTCCAGTGGTTAAGACTCCATGCTTCTAATGCAGGGGGCATGGGTTCCACCCCTAGTCAGGGAACTAAGATCCCACGTGCCACGCGGCAAAGCCAAAAAAACCCAAAAAACCAAAAAAACTATATTTGACAAAAAAAAAAACTTTAAAAATAAAAAAAAATTATTTTAAATAACTACCCCCCGCTTCCCTCTGCAGATCTAGTTCCCATTTAACTTTCAAGACCACCAAAAAATCTTATATCTTCTTTCAAATTCACAGTGATCCTCTGAATTCAAAAGCACATCCTAACCATGCCACTCTGCACTTCTTAGGTTTTGCCATGTAAGTGATCTCTTTATTTATAAACATGTATTTTTGCCTTGCACAACTAGACTACAAGCTCCATGATGGTTGGAACCATGTGCTATATTTCTTTCAACACCTTTGAAATACGTTGTGTAATCGTAGGTGGTTGATAAATATTTTTTTGATAGACTAAGCTTAGTAATTTGCCCATCCACGAGGGTCCAGAGAACTTCTGGTAGGAATAATTTTACAGTTGCCTAGTCTCCTCTGACTCTAAATACACTGTCTTTTGGTAAACATGTACCAAGGCCTTGTGCTAAACAGTGTGGATAAGTAAGATGAGGGAACCATGTAACTTACCCCCAAGGAACTCACAGTAGAGAAGACGGAGAGAGACAAGGAAACAGCAAACTGTTGTAGTAAGTACTGAATGACAAATATAGCACACAATACATTATAGAGATGAAAACTTAGCTCTGAGAGTTTGATGTTGAATGTTCCATTATGCTAAATCACCTTAAAGTTATAATTTCCTCACTCTTTGAACCTCCCAAATTTTTCAAAATATTCAAATCTCTAGTCACTTACCCTTGTTGCACAGGCTGTAACTGCAAGATCACTTGGGTTTTGGTATCTTCAGCGTTCTCCCCTTCATTTCCTTCAGTGGGTACCACAACCACATCCCCCACTGGGACACTCACTTCCGCATTAGCCATCTTTCACATGAAGTCAGATAGCTGGAGCTGCTGTCAGAAACAAGAAGCACCAGTAACTTTGTCTGGTTTGAAAAGATGGCAACCATAGGAAAGGAACACCAAGATAATAACTATTAATTCCCAGGGCATCCTGCAGATCATGGTCCTCTGAAAAAGATGGGAACTGTGAGAAGGGGCTGACATAGGCTCTGATCTTTCCAGAAATGCCTTAGTACTCACTTGTTATTATAGTTTTTCTTAGTATGTGTGATTCACCCCGTGGTGTGCTGGAGCCAGCTCTACCAGCTCCTGAGAACCAACTGTGCACATCTCTTCCCAACTCCAAGTTTAGTGACATCAAGTTGGTAGCTTGAAATCAGTTGCTGGGAGAATATACACCACAGAAATTGACAAACATTACAAATCAGGGTATTTTTTCTTCTAGAGAGCTGGTTTACAGCACACCACTAGTTCCATCCCAAACTAAGCTCCTAGGAAGTAAGAATCATCTGTTTTCTTTGCAACCAGCCTTTATACCTCATCAAGTGCTCTGTCCTTTGTGAGTAGATACTAATAAGCAGATACTAATAAGTATCTGCTAACTAAACTAAGTTGTATGGGAAAAAGAAAGATGGTTCGCATCGTGTGGTTTTTTAATAGATGCTGAATCCAACTGTATGACCTCCAGGAACGTCTTAATACCTCTTTGCCTCATATTGAATGGAGATAGGGCCTTGCCTGACATCTCCCCTGCGGAGCTGTTAGGGAAACCACTGTCCAGTACCACAAACTCCTTGACTCTAAAGTAACTCAAAGCATTATCTCAATCTTAATGAAAACTCAGAGGGCCCCAAGTTATTCTGCAGCTGTTAGTCTTCACAGCTGAAAAGAGTCACTTAAGAGAATATGGATAAGAACACTCCATTTACTTAGATATGTGAGTACTTGAAGATGATTAGGACTGTGCTGAACTGTGTTTAGACAGACAATGGATGCAAGTGTGAATATGTAACTAGTACTCAGATGACCGAATCCACATTTCAGCTCTGCCACAGCAATTGTTTGCCTATAATACACACATTTAACATGGCACTCAAAATCTCCCTCATTTGGCCCCCAAATTTTCCCAGTTTCATCTGCAACTACAGTATCCCAAGAATCTTAAGATCCAGCCACACCAACCTCCCACAGATTTCTGAACATGTAATATGTACCTTCAGGTTTCTCTACCTTTGTTATTCCATAAGCCCAAAACTCCTTTCTACCACATCTCCTTCTCCCTTCAAGGTCCAGCTCAAAGCTCACTCCTCCACGAAGCCACTGCCAAACCACTTTCTTTTCTGAGGTCCCCCAATACTTGCTTGCAGCTCTCCTCTAGTGTTTATCACACTGTGCCTTGCACTGCAGTTAACTGAATAGACATCTACCTCCATGACTACACTATACTCTCTGTGAGGACAGGTGCTGCTTATCTAAAAATCTTGCCTCTTTCATGCAGTGGCACAGCCAAAAATTTTTTTTAATTAAAAATAAAAATCTTGTCTCCCACAGCCTTGCTCATCATAGGCAGTGACATACATTGGTTCAATCAATTTTTGTTTGTGTTTGACCTAGTTAAAATTCCTCATATATGACTTAGACTTCTGTCCTTTATGATTCTCACATTCAAACTTTTTTCCTGGATTCAACACCTCCTATATCTAAAAGCCTCTTAAAATATCTTGTAGGCACCTTAAACTGAAAGCCTGTTCCCTCTCAAACCTGCTCCTATGTTTCCTGCCTCAATAAATGGTGCTACCCTCCACCCATTTTCTCAAGCCAGAAACTAAGGAGCTATTTTTGACTCCTCTTTCTTCTCTTTCTAAATCCAACCAACCACCAAATCCTATCCATTCTATCACCTATATATCTCTTTTAACCAACCCCCACTCTCCATCTGTGCTGCCATCATCATATTCTGAGCCACCACACTGTTACCTGGATTTTTCCAGCTGCTTCTCATCAGTACCCTAATCTCTGGTCTTGATCTCCAATTCATTATCTACAGAGCAAAGTCATCTTACTAAAGGCCATTTTCCCCCACTTAAAAATCCTTCAGTGCATTCCCTTTGCTGCTATTAAGGTGCAAAGACCCTAATATGGCTTTCAAAACCCACCAAATCAGTCCCCTGCCCACCCTGCTAGCCTCATTTCTCACAGTTCTTCCTCTCACATTGTGGGCTCCTGCCATTGCATTTTTTCCAATTTCTCAACTACGCCATATTTCCTCACCTGAGCCTTCACACTTGTTTGCTCTACCGGGAATTCTCTTCTCTTTCCTCTTTGGCAAGTCACTGCTAAACTTTTATGACTTATTTAAAACATCGCTTCCTCAGAGAGGCCATCTGTGACATCCCTGACTAGATCTGAGAGGGTCTTCTTGCTTCCTCAGCGCCTGCAGCATCCCCGTCACAACCATCAACCCCCTTTGTCAGCCTCTCCCCCTCAGACTACATCCTGGCAGAGAAAGGATAGCTTTTCTTTTTCAACAGGCTCCCCTGTGCTAGCTCAGTGCCCAGGACTCTCGAGTGTAATAAATAGTTTTCAAATATCAGACTTCTATTTACAAAACTGCCCACCTAAAACTTCCTAAGAAAATCTGGCACATAGCATGTATGTAATAAATTTTTGTGCAATGAGTAACTCACTTTACCCTAAAAGACTTCTAGAATTTTCTCATCTTTAACTGAGGGGATATAAATTTGCTTAGACAGCTCAGGCTAAGCTGCCTTGCTTACTGCCCATCATTATGGCCAATATGTACTGAGTCCCTACTCCACATCGGACACAGACTTAGGCTCCCTGGATATGAAAAGGGATGTTATCTGCTCTTAAGGAGCTACAGAAGGGAAAGAGATGTGTGACACTGTCACATAGTACAGAAAAAAAGTAATTGCAAGATACTACAATATACAATCTAAACTTATGTTGGGCTTCCCTGGTGGTGCAGTGGTTGAGAGTCCGCCTGCCGATGCAGGGGACACGGGTTCGTGCCCCGGTCCGGGAAGATCCCACATGCCGCAGAGCAGCTGGGCCCGTGAGCCATGGCCGCTGAGCCTGCGCGTCCGGAGCCTGTGCTCCGCAACGGGAGAGGCCACAACAGTGAGAGGCCCGCGTACCGCAAAAATAAATAAATAAATAAATAAATAAATAAACTTATGTAAATTGAAGGTTTAAAACTGGCGGGGGTGGGGATTAGAGAATCAGTGGACTGGTGTGGCTGGCTGCCAGCAATAGAACCTAAATGATTAGGACCCTTGAGTTTAGAAAAAGCCAAAACGGATATGATGAAGTATAAAATGCCATCAAATCCTAGAATAATTGAACCAATAGATATCGTCAAAGTTTGAACCATAAAAATGTAGGGTGAAAAAAGAAATGTAGGGTGAATTAAAATAATCACAGCTAACAACTGTCGGACACTTGTTTGTTGTCAAGCACTATTCTGTTACATATTTAATGAATTTAAAAGATGTAATACTTTAGCATGTAACAATCGTAGGGAATTTATTTCAAAAAAATGGTTTAAATGTTAAAAAATTAATAGCATAGGTAAATTAATGGGTTAGAGAAGCAGAATTAGGATGCTTCTAGTTCAACCTTCTACCCTAAGGTTGAGTCCTCTCTACAATACTCTGAATAAGTGGTAGACTAACTTCTTGATTAATACTTTCCTCAATAAGAACTCATATACTCCTTACCCCCCACACACCTCAGAACTCAAGAGGAAGGTTCTGGCTGCTTCTCTAACCTTCTGAGAATTTATCAGCGAAGATAATTATAATCATCCACGATATATCTCTCAGTATCAGTCAGAGACACAGGTCTGGTCCAACATGGCAATTCTTACATTCTTTAGAGAAGCAAGTTTGGGTTGCATATCTCTTATTATCCTAAATACCATATTCCTAGCAAGTAACCCGAATCAGCTCTACAGACTACACTGGCTAATTGCAAGGTCATCTCTTCGAGCTGAGTGTAAACTGAAAAGTAGCTCCTGTTTATAGCAACCAAAACTCCTAAGGCAAGATGAGTGAGTTGCTCCTTTGGGTATTTCATGGAAGGGGACTTAGAGTATTCATTGTGGAATCACACAACACTCTGTAATTCTAGGAGCACACATGAAGGAAATATGTCAAACTTAAGTGCAAAGGAAGAATTATTTGTAGCTATTTTCAAAGACAAATAAGACACCTTGAAAGTAAGCACGACTACTCACATAAACTATCAAAAAACTAAACATATGATAATCTGACTTACTCTGGATTAAATTCACTTTGTGTCCTGAAAATCGTTTAAAACATGGCAAGATGTAAGCATAAGTGTCACATGATCATAGGAACATCAGAATTGGTAGTTGAAATGGACTAACAGAAATACTAGATATCCTGAAATTTTCTAACTCCAAAATGTATTTATTCCATACTTCACTGTAATTTTTGTAGACTGTGTGGTCTATTCTTAAGAAATTTCCAAGTTAAAACTTTATTATTACATGAGGCCAAAACTCCTGGATTTTTTTTTCCCTTTATTCCTCCTCATGTATTTAGTAGGTGATCCAGGGTGCTACCAGATGTAATGAAGCCAGTAAGATCACTACATAGGACCACTGTGAGGAAAAGTGCCAGGGCAAATGAAGTTTGGGATAAGTCACATATTGGTGACCACTACATAGGTGTTTAGGGAAGCAATAGCATAAAAGGGTTTTTTGTGGGTGTGTGAATGTTTTGTTTTTTCATGTCTATCTTCCCTTTCATGATTTTTCTCTTCAAGTGTGTCAAATCTATTGTTTATTCTGCAGTACGCGGGCCTCTCACTGCTGTGGCCTCTCCCGTTGCGGAGCACAGGCTCCGGACACGCAGGCCCAGCGGCCGTGGCTCACGGGCCTAGCCGCTCCACGGCATGTGGGATCTTCCCGGACTGGGGCACAAACCCATGTCCCCTGCATCGGCAGGCGGACTCTCAACCACTGCGCCACAAGGGAAGCCCTATTCTTTTTTTAAATTAAGTTTTAAATTTCAATCTTTTCAGTTTTCATTACTAGGAATTTTATTGTATTCTTTTCCAAATCTGCTTGACAGTAAAAGGGTTTTTTGAAGGGTCACCGTACTATAGTTGAGGAGACTTCTGCTTAGGACAAGACCAAAATACAGCCCAAACTATCCCAATGAAGTTGAGTACAAGTTGGCTATTCAATATGTTTGTTGAAGTAAATATGAATAAGTGGTTGACTAACAACTAATGACAAAAGTCATCAAGTCAGTAGACTAATTTAAATACACATAATTGATAAAAGGCTGACAAATTAGGGGAGTCAGTCCATTTAATGAAGAAGTCTCCCCAAGAGAGAAAAGAATCCTCTGTGAGACTCGAAATATCTGATCCTCCCTTTTCCTAATCCTCCAGGTTAAGGAGGAAAATGCCACTTCCAGGTTCTCCTAAACAAGACACCAGTTAAGGCCCCGGGTGTCTGTTAGGAAGGGTTTTTGAATTTCTCACATCTTGAGAAGAGAATGCAGGCCTCCTCCAGCTTCTTAGACGGCCAAGCCTTCCCTTGATCCCTAAGTCAAGACTTGTGCCTTAGTCTGGGTGGATCACACTCCAGGACCTTCAAGCAAGAGTCTGCCCTCATCTCTCCTGCCCCTCAATTAGAAGACAGCAGGCCAATTCCCCTGTCATTTTAGAAAGCAAGGGTACTTTAGCCTTCTTCCCACCAATTATCTTCTCTCCCGTCCTCAAAAACACGGGTCTCCCCACCCGCGACAGACCAGATCACCCTGCTCTCCACCTATAATATCAGGAGGTACTCCCAGCTGTTATTCTCTCACAGATCTGGACCCTTCTCATTCCTTCCTCTGGAGGCTCTGAGGTGTCTTCTTACCGCCCCCTCATCTAGGGGACGGTAAGGGCCTGCTCACTTCCCCTTAGAGCTCTTCTTCCTTGTCCCCTGCTCCCACTACCGGACCTGTCACCACGCCTTCGGGGAAGCACCTGCTTCTTTCCCCCTGGACTGAATGGCCGAGGCCTCTAACGCGCCCCCGGGTGAAACGTGGACCCTCCTTTCTTCAGCAACCCACTCTCTGCTCTTGCTCCCCACCCCAAGGCTCCCAGGGATACTCTCGGGCGGGCAGCGGGCTTCCTTCACCCTTCGCCCCACTTTCACCACTATTCCCTAGCCTGAGCGCGACCCAGGCCTCTCCCCAGCTCGACCCAGGCCTCTCCCCAGCTCCTCATCGAAGGGCCTGGTGCTCCCTGGATCCCGCCTCTGGGGATACCCCTGGATCCCCGGACCCCTCCCCAGGGTCCTGGGCGTTCGGGCCTCCCAGCCCGGAGTCGCTCCGGCCCCTCCAGGTCCCTCGGCCGAGGACTTCCGGGCCCCTCGGTCCGGGGCTCCGGGGCCCCCCAACGCCAGGCTCGCCGGCCCCCGGGCGCTCTCGGCCGGGGTCCGGACCCGGGCGCCGCGGCCGGCCGCGCTGGGGGCGGCCCGGCTGCTCGGGCGGACCCAGCGGCAGCGTCCCCCCACCCCCCCGCGGCGCCGCGACGTCCGCTCGCTCCCCGGCGGCGGCGGCGGCACGCACAGGGCGTGGGGAGGCGCCCGCGGAGGCAGGAGCCCCCCGCCCCCTGCGCGCCCGCCCGCCCTCGCCGGCCGCCGCGCGGCCCCCGCGCCCGCCCCCCCGCCCCCACCCCACCCCGCGCCCGCGCCCGCGCGCCCACCCCTCCCCCTCCTCACCGTCTCCGTCGGGCGGGCGGGCGGCGAGCGGCCAGGGCGGGCGGGCGACGGAGCATGCGCAGACGCCGCCACGGCCGCTACCGCCACCGCCGCCGCCAGGCCCAGCTTCAACACTTCCGGCCGCCGCCGCCGGCGAGTTGGCTCCTTAAAGGGGACGCGTCCCTATTGCCGGCCCCGCGGAGGATGAACTTCAGCCGGAGGGTTTGGGGCCTTTATCAGAGCAAGAATCTCCTGCCCTGGAAAATTAGTGTTGGGAGGGACTCCAGGGATCCTGATAACTTTTCTAACCCCACTTTACGGGTGAGGAAAACGAGGCCTAAATTAAAGCCTCACCTCATTCGCAATCGGGGGCAAAGGCATGTCTCTCAAAGGCAGGACTCCCCTTGGAGGACTCTGCCCCTCTTACTTCCTCAAATCCGGTTATGAAGCTTACGTTCATCAGACTTTCAGAAGTGATGATACAACTATCATTTTGGAATCAAAGATCTGGTTCAGGATAGAGTCAGTAAGCAAACTCTGCGTTCTCACCCATGCATGTTTGTCAAGCCTTTTCTGGTTGTGAGGTTTGTTCTGGGTTCAAGTCATAAATTCTTTGGGGGTTACTGGACAGCTCTAAGCCCCTATTTTGCCTAGGAATTAGGTTGTTGTTAAGTGTTAAGAGAAATGATCCTTGAAAATGCTTAGGAAAGTTCCTGGGGCCAGTAATAGTAATTAACAAGTGTTAAGACCTTTCTATGGCCAGGCCTTAGGGAAGATGCCTTTGTCTCATATAATCTTCTTGGCTTCTCTACTAAATAGCTTCTTTTCACTCCCGTTTTACAGATAAAATACAGGAGGCCAAGAGAAGTTAACTAATCCCTCAAGGTCACAAAACTTACAAATGGTATAGCCGGGATGTAAACTCAGGCCCTTCTTTCTGCAGAGTACATGGTCATAACCACTCATATGGTTGCTACCGTTATTAAGAACGAATGAGGTAGTGGCATGCAGGCACTGTTTTGGAAGGGGAGAGAGAATTGCTTCCCCATCTTGCCCCTTCCTATGAGTCACATCTGTGATCTCAGTCCCCTCTGTCATGACGAGGTGACAGGAAGTTTTACAGGTTCTTGATTCAAGAACAGGTAGTCAACCCAGGAGTCGAACAATACAATAGGATTTGGGGGTCAGACAACCTGGATTCTAGGCTTGGTTATCGCAGCCCAGGGATCTTGGCCAAGTCACAAGTCCCTTAAGCCTTGATTTCCTCATCTGTAAAATAGAGATGATTTTCCCACTGTGCCCACCTCTGAGGGCTGTTTCCAGGATCAAATAAGGAGACTTACACATTAGTAGGTGATTTTGAATATAATAGGGGCTGGTCATGAGCGGACTCCTGACCTTTGTGAACTATTTCATAGCAAGATCATCTATATCTTTTGATTATGCATCATGCACTCATTGAACATTGACCAAAACCCTGTCCCTGCCTTCCAGAAGTTCTCGGTCTACTTCTTCAGAGACAGAATTGTAAACATACAAGACAGTACAGTGTGACAGGTGTTATCATAGAGATATAAACAAAGCACAGAAAAATTGCAAAAGACTCTCCCTGGAGGACTCCTGAAAGGCTTCACAGAGGAGGAGGCATTTATGCCTGGTCTCAAACAATGAGTAGGAGTTCATCAAAGGGAAAAGTGGGGAAGAGCATTCCAAAAACAACAAGTACAAAGAAATACAGGGAAATGTGGCTGAAGAGGGGGGCTGGAACCAGATGGTTCTCATAAGGGGTAAGGAGATATCCTACAAGGAGTGGGGACCCAAGGCAGGTTTAAGTCCTCTTCAGCTGTAGTGCTAACACCCAGCCCCAGCCCACAGGACTTATCTGGACCACTGAAGTCATTTTCTAGTACTCAGCAACCCTATCCACCCACTTGCAAATGTTAACCGCCCTAGGCACCTAAAGGGAGTAACCCTTTAAAGAAATAACGTCAAATTATGTGACTTCCCTGTTAAAAACCCTTCAGTAGCTTCCTATTGCACTTAGAATAAAATCCATACCTCTCACTAGGGCCACCCTGTGTGATCTCCTTCCTGCCCTCCTCTGCCCCTCACTCACTGTGCTCTGGATACTCTCTTTGTGCCTGGAACTCTTCTCAGGGCCTTGTCACTGGCTCTTCCCCCTAGCTGGGAAGCTCCTCCCTCAGGTCTTCAGAGCTCACTCTCATCTATCCTTCCTCACAGACCTTCACTGGCTCCCAACCTTAAAGTGGGGTCCCCAGTCACCTTCTTCCCTATCATTGTTGCTCCCAGTTCTACCAGGGCACTTGTCAGGTTCATTTGGGGGACTATTCAGGGCACCATGTCTGAGAGAACTCCCATCCATGTCCTAGTCATTTTCTCTCAACCTCCCAGCTTACCTTCATAGCAATCCCCACAATGTGAAAGCCCCTGGATTATTTATTTATCTATTTTGTGTCAACCTGTAGAGTTTGGTGCACAGCAAATGTTTGTTGATCGAATGAATGAATGATCCGAAAAATTATGATACGGACTGGAGAGGATAAAGACCAGGAAAAGGAAACTATGTGAGGGAAACTAGGATCATCTTGCTAGGATCACCCCCACAAGAGAGAGAGGGGCTCATGCAGGGCAGAGTTCATGGCTGTGCTCCAGACACAGTTCCAAATTGGAACCAACAGGTCTTAGTGACCAAGCAAATGTGGGGAGTGAGAGAAAGGGACAAGGATGACCCCAAGTGAAGGAACAAAGCAGGAAGAGTTTGTTGGGGATTGAGGGAAAGTAGAAATAATGAGTCCATTTGGACTTGTTGAGTCTGCGGTGTTTGAGGGACATCTAGATGAAGGCATCCAGAGGAAGTTGGATTGACTGGTCTGAGGCAAGAGTCCAGGACTGGATTTTGGGACCTGTCAATGTAGATGGGCCACAGAGGCCAAGAGTGGATGGGTCATCCAGGAAGAGTGTGCAGGCAATGTGGGGCCCAAACCTGGGGAACATTAAGCCTTGAGGAACCTGAAGGAACCAACCAGAAGTGGTAAGAATGCTTAGCTCCCTGGACAGAGAAGAGAAAAGAAGCCCAGAGAGCAGGCAGGGCGCTTCCAGAAGGGGATGGATGGCAGGACTTCTCTGGTGGTCCAGTGAGTAAGACTCCGGGTTCCTAGAGCAGGGGGCCAACATTTGATCCCTGGTGGGAGAACAAGATCCAGCATGTGTGCCGCAACTAAGAAGTCCTTATGACACAACTAAGAGTCTGCATGCTGCAACTAAGTCCCATGCTGCAACTAAAAGAGCCCACACTCCGCAACTAAAGATCCCGCATGCCACAACTAAGACCTGGAGCAGCCTAAATAAATAAATATTTTTTTAAAAAAAGAAGAAGAAGATGGCACCAACAATGCCAGATACTGCAGAGAGATCAGGCAAGGAAAAAGGAGAAGTCATTGGACTTAGCAGCTAAGAGGATATTGCTGATCCTTCCAGGGTGGGTCACCTCTGAGGTTAGGGAGGAGGCCAGATTGGAGTGAATCAAATGGTAAGTGGGAGAAGTAGCAGAAACAGTGAGTGGAGAAAATTCTTTAAAATTTTTTGACAAAAAGAAGGAACTAAGGCATAAGGCAAAAAGATGATTATTTTAAGAGGCAAAAAGGTCATGTGAAGGCTTTCCTTTTTTATTTTTTCACTTAATTGTTTTTCCTGTAATTACCTGTTCACTGCAGAAAATTGTAAAATGCATAAAAGGATGAAGAAGGAAAAAAAACCCACGTATTTAACATGTGGTATATTTCCTTCCAATCTTTTTTCTATGCATTTTTTTCCTTTAGCTTGAAGAATTGTCTTGAATGTGCAATCTGTGTTATTCTTCTTTTCCCCTTAAACACTGTTTCCTAAACATTGAAGAGAATAATTTTTCTTCTCCTCTTCCCACACCCCACCTCACCCTCACCCCACCGCATCCCCCTCCCTCTCCCTCTTTTTTGGCTGGGCTGAGCAGCTTGCAGAGTCTTAGTTCCCTGACAGGGATTGAACCCACACCCTCCCTTGGCAGTGAGAGCATGAGAGTGCAGAGTCCTAACCACTGGACCGCCAGGGAATTCCCTTTTCCTTCTTCTTTTCAATATGAGACATACTTGAATGGCCAGTCTGGTTCTATCCTCCCCTCTAGCATTCTTGGGGTCTCTATGATTTCTGAGCAGACAATTTTGTTTGGGAGATAATTCTGTTCATTTTGGGTGACTAAAAAAGAAGAACAGTGGAAGGCCAAAAATAACTTTGGGGGTAGCTGGCAGGGTTAGGAGAGGCCTCCGTGTGGGACGTTCAAGGCTTCCAGGCCCCCTTGGGGACACTGTGGGTATGAACTGGACAAGGCCCACAGTGGCTGCAATCAGTTTGAAAACAGCAGGGAAACTGAGGGACAGTGGTACCCAGATCTGCTGAGAGCTTGCTCTAAGCACATTAGATCTATATAACCTCCCAGGTCCTGTTATTAACCCAGTGTAACGTGAGAGATTAAGAACATTCCCACATTCAGAGAATTCCCTGGCAGTCCAGTGGTTAGGACTCTGTGCTTTCACTGCTGAGGGCCCAGGTTCAATCCCTGGTCAGGAAACTAAGATCCTGTGCAAGCTACGCAGCCAAAAAAGAAAAAAAAAAAAACTTTCCCACATTCATGTATCTATTTGTTGGCTGTGTTATATTTGAACTTAGGCAGTTGCACTGCAGAGCCCATGCTCCTAGTTACCCCACCATTGTGGCCCTCCTATCCCTGGTTGCACATAGAATCACTTGGGGAGATCTTATAAAATACTCATACCAGAGTCCCACCCCAGATAAATTCAAGTGGAATCTGTGAAGCTAGAGCCTGGCCATGAAAATTTTCTAAAATGTCCCTCAATGACTCTAATGGACAGCCAGGTGGAAGAACTACAGCTCTGCTGGCTCTTGACTATGTTTATTTCAAGCCAAGTAACAACAACAGCATCATGAATAATAACAGCTAAAGCTTACTAAGTGCCAGGCCATTTAACTTATTTATTTATTTTAATTTATTTAACTTATTTTACTTTTGGCTGTGTTGGGTCTTCGTTGCTGTGCGCAGGCTTTCTCTAGTTGCAGCAAGCAGGGGCTACTCTTCTTTGCACTGCGCGGGCTTCTCACTGTGGTGGCTTCTCATTGCAGAGCACGGGCTCTAGGCGTATGGGC
Organism: Pseudorca crassidens; assembly: GCF_039906515.1. Classification (NCBI taxonomy): domain Eukaryota; kingdom Metazoa; phylum Chordata; class Mammalia; order Artiodactyla; family Delphinidae; genus Pseudorca; species Pseudorca crassidens. Next base: position 22,302,321 of record NC_090297.1, on the reverse strand, counting down.
TTCAGTAGTTGTGGCATGCAGGTTCAGTTGTTGTGGCGCAGGGGCTTAGTTGCTCCACAGCATGTAGGATATTCCCGGAGCAGGGCTCGAACCTGTGTCCCCTGCATTGGCAGGCAGATTCTTAATTTTTTTTTTTTGAGATTTGATTGCAAAGCAATGTTCATTATTATTATTTTTTAATATCTTTATTGGAGTATAATTGCTTTACAATGGTGTGTTAGTTTCTGCTGTATAACAAAGTGAGTCAGCTATACGTATACATATATCCCCATATCCCCTCCCTCTTTCGTCTTCCTCCCACCCTCCCACCCTCCCCATCCCACCCCTCTAGGTGGTCACAAATCACCAAGCTGATCTCACTGTGCTATGCGGCTGCTTCCCACTAGCTATCTATTTTACGTTTGGTAGTGTGTATATGTCCATGCCACTCTCTTACTTCGTCCCAGGCTTACCCTTCCCCCTCCCCATGTCTTCAAGTCCATTCTCTACGTCTGGCAGGTGGATTCTTAACCACCACGCCACCAGGGAAGACCCCCAGGCCATTTTAAACACTTGTTATTAACTTATGGAATCCCCACAAGGTAGGTACTAGTAGTGTCCCCATTTTACAGATAGGAAAACTGAGGTCGCATAGTTGGTATGTGGTAGAACCAGAATCTGAGCTCTTGACCTCAGTCTATGCTATGGCCTAACCATTATGATTTCCTGAGACTAACTGCTCATAGGATTGAAGGGAAAAGAAACTAACATTGCTTAAGCCCTTTCTCTGTGTCTGCAGTGTGCTAGGAGCCTTTCCATAGATAAAATTCCAGGCAGGAAATTTCCTTTCCAGGTAGGGAGTGTTATCCCTATTTCTCAGAAGAGGCAAAACAGGCTCAGTGAAATTAAGTGGCACAGCCTCAGGTTGCAAGTCTAAGAAGTTGCAGAGCTGCCACTCCCAATGGATCCGTCCTAATTCCAGGCTCTGTCCACTTATTTGAAGTAACTAAAATAGTCAAATTCATAGAGACAGAAAGTAAAATAGTGGTTACCAGGGGCCGAGGGAAGGGGGGTTTGGGAAGTTAGTGTTTAGTGGGAGTTTCAACTGAGGATGATGAAAAAGTTCTAGAAATGGATGATGGTGATGATTGCACAACAATGTGAATGTACTTAATGCCGCTGAACTGTACACTTAAAAATGGTTAAAATGATAAATTTTATGTTAAGTATATTTTAACCACAATTTTAAAAATTAAAAATTAATAAAATAAAATAAGATAATTTAAAGAAAATAAGAGACGGTGAAGAGTGAGGTTTTGGGCATGCCTATGATGTCCCTGGCACTGGGCAGGAAGCTGGTCATGAGCTGAGGGAGCTTACACTCTAGTGGGCATAACAGTGCATATGCCAAGCGCCTGGTAGAGAGAATGTACTCATAAGTGTAGCTACTAATAGTCCCTGCCACAGATGGGGAGACTGAGGCCCAGAGAGGGCCTTAACTAAGGTCCTGTAGCCAATGGAGGCAGCTGACTGGGCTCTATTCTAAAAGGCAGGTGGGTGGTGCCAGTTGGAGTATTAATAATAATACCAGCTGGCATTTCTTGAGTGCTTATTACATTCCAGATATGATACCCAGTCCTGTGAGTGTGGATTACCACATTTACTCTTCCCAACCTCCCTGTGAATGAGGTACCATTATCGTGTTCCTTTTACAGATGAGGAAACTGAGGCCAAGGCAGAGACTGATTCAAGGTCACAGAGCAAGCAGGACTTGAATTTTATCCTCTCTGGCTCCAAAACCAGCAAGTTAGCCTTTTGCTTTGGTGATGGTGGAGGACAGTAGGGGTGGGTGGGGCTGGTGTGGGGAGGAGGTGATTCACTTAACTGTATCTGGATTCATCCCCAATATATTTTTTTTGCACCCACGGGCGGAACTTCCTCCCTTCCAGATTCAGTCCCCATCTATTAGTGGCTTCTGGCTTCCGAGAATGTGATACAGAGGGTGGGGTGAGCTGCGAGGGGTGGGGAGGTAGACACAAAAGTGCAGGCAGTCTTTAGTAAACACAGATTTTTGAGTGCTCTCTATGTACCAGGCAATGTTCCAGGGGCTGGGAGTCCCATGTGAATAAAACAGATTTTGTCTCTGTTCTCATAGACATTCTATTGCAGAGTGTATACATTGTGGGGGGTAGAAAACGAGGGGAAGTGGGGGAGAGAGGAGGGAAGTGGATATAGACAAGGGACAGGATATGCCAGGTGTCAGTAAGGGCTATAAAGGAGATGTGAGAGAGACAGTGACTGGGGAGGGGATATAACTAGACACAGTGAGAACAGGAAAGGCCTGGCTCAGGAGCTAAGGCATGGAGGATGAGAAGGAGCCAGCTGAAGATCTGGAAGCAGAACATTCCAGGATTCTATGGGGAAACAGCACAGGCAAAGGCTGTGAAATCCATGTGTTGGAGGAACTTGGAGAAGGCCAGTCAGGCTGGAGCAGAGTGACAGAAAAAAAAGGAGTAAAAAGAAGATCCCACTGCCAGCTCATGCAGGGTCTTGTAGACCACAATGAGAAGCACAAGGTTAATTCTAAGGGAAAGGAAGGCCATTGGAGGAGTTAAGAATGAAGATGAGGGCTTCCCTCGTGGTGCAGTGGTTAAGAATCTGCCTGCCAATGAAGGGGACATGGGTTCGAACCCTGGTTCAGGAAGATTCCCACATGCCTCAGAGCAACTAAGCCCGTGCACCACAACTACTGAGCCTGAGCTCTAGACCCTGAGAGCCACAACTACTGAGCCCACGTGCCACAACTACTGAAGCCTGCTCGTCTAGAGCCCATGCTCCACAACAAGAGAAGCCACCTCAGTGAGAAGCCCGCGCACCGCAATGAAGAGTAACCCCGCTCGCCGCAACTAGAGAAAGCCCGCGCGCAGCAACGAAGACCCAACGCAGACAAAAATAAAAATAAATTTAAAAAAAAGAATGAAGACGAGAAGGCAGCATGACAGGGGACTTTCCCGGTGGTCCAGTGGGTAAGACTCTGCGCTCCCAACGCAGGGGAACAGGGTTCGATCCCTGGTCAGGGAACTAGATCCCGCATGCATGCTGCAACTAGGAGTCTGAATGCCACAACTAAGAAAGCCCACATGCTGCAACTAAAAGACCCCACATGCTGCAACGAAGATCTCGCATGCCGCAACTAAGACCTGGCGCAGCCAAAATAAATAAATATTAAAAAAAAAAAAAAAAAAGAAGAAGGCAGCATGACAGGAAGTCAAAAGACCAATTAGGAGGTTCTGGCTGTAATATAACAGAACAGGTGATGACGGTGGGGATTCAGGAGGTGGTCTTAGAGTGGTCTTTTGGAGGTGACTAAGTGATGGAGGTGCCATTCACTGAGGTGGAGGAAACAAGAGGAGAAGCAGGTTTGATGGGGGGATGGGAATCTAAGGGGAAGTAGGGATAAAAATTATGAATTGAGTTGTGGACATGTTGAAATTGCAGAATTAGTAGCTGGCCAGGCAGCTGGAGACAGTGTCCCCAGCTGGAAGTAGATACCTGGGAATAGAGACCAGAGGCTACCCACTCTGGAGACCCATAGGGCATAACTCTTCACAGATGGATAATGTAGAGTCCAGAGGATGCCTGAAGTTTTTTTTGTTTGTTTGTTTTTGTTTTTAATTGGTTATCAACATTTACAACTCCAGAGATATCAAACAAAAGGATTTCCTCCTCCTCTTCCAAATTCACTGTTCTGGTCACACTGGGCCCTGGGCCCGCGTACTGGGAAGGCCACAGCAGGGTGGTAGGGGAGCCCACTGCTCCTCCAGCTCAGGCATGAATTCTTCAGCTGGTCCCACCACAGCAGGCCTGCTGCAGATTCCACTCAAGGCCTGGTCCTGACAGCCCTAGAGTTTCATCCTCTGGCACGGGCAGGAGGTGACACCATAGAAGAGGAAAAAGTTGGTCTGGGACAGAGAAAATAATTTCTCCCATTCTGTAGTGGTTATTGTTAGTGGTTATTGATACACAAAAGTTGTAAATTCTGATGAAGTCCAATTTACTTATGTTTTCTTTTGTTTCCTGTGCTTTTGGTGTCATATTTAAGAAATCATTACGAAACACAATGTCATAAAACTTTTCTCCTGTTTTCTTCTAAGCACCTTATAGTTTTAGCTCTTAAGTTTAGATCTTTGATCTGAGTTATTTTTTGTATGTGGTTTAAGGTAAAATTTCAACTTCATTCTTTTGCATGTGGATATCCAGTTTTCCCAACACTATTTGCTGAAAAAACTGTCCTTTCTCCATTGAATGGTCTTGGCACTTTTATCAAAAATCATTTGATGCCACAATTTATTTCTGGACTCTCTATTGTATTCCATTGGTCTATATGTCTGTTTTTATACCAATACCACAAAATTTTTACTTAGTTTTCTTTGTAGTAAGTTTTGAAATCGGGAAGTTTAGTCCTCCAACTTTGTTCTTTTTCAAGAGTGTTTTGGGTATTCAGGGTCCCTTGAGAATCCAAATGAATTTTAGGATGGGTTTTTCTAAATATTTCTGTAAAAAATGTCATTGGGATTTTTATAGGGATTGCATTGAATCCACAGTTTGTTTTGGCTAGTACTGGCATCTTAACAAGATTAAGTCTTTCAACCTGTGAACATGGAATGTCTTTCCATTTGTTTCTGCCTTCTTTAATTTCTTTCAGCAATGTTTTGTAGTTGTAATGTACAAGTTACACTCCTCCTTGGCTACATTTCACCTCCTTGGTTAAATTTATTCCGAAGTATTTTATTCTTTTTGATATTATTGTAAATGAAATTATTTTCTTAATTTCCTTTTCAGTTAGTGTATAGACTACAATTTTTGTGTGACCTTCATTTCTTATCAGTGGTCACTGATCCCAACATCCGAGATAGGGGATCTCAGGAACCAGATTTGGTTGGTTTCAAGACAGGAGCTATGCTGGCATCTGCCCATCTGAAGGATGGAAACTTCCTCTTCTCTTCTGACAAATTGACACCCTCTTCTCTTCCATCCTTCAAAATACCAAAGCTTCCTAGCCTCTCAAAATCCATCTCCCTGAACCATCTCCTCTTCCCCCACCCGCCTGCAGTAAACCCATCCAGTTGGGAGTCTCTGATATTATTTGAAGTAATTCTATTTTAATTTCAGAAGGGTCTGCTACTTTCTTGAAAGTGGTGTAATCTTCATTACCTGTAAAATGAGAAGACTGTTTTGTCCTACATAGGAGAGTACAGTCAACTCTCTAGAATGGACAGAAACACGCTATCTTGTTTACTCCTATATCCTAGGACATAGTAGGTGCTTAGTAAATAGTGGCCAATGTAATTGTATATACACAAGAACTTCATGGATTGTGAAATGCTCTACAAATGTATTGAATGTCTATTATGTGCCAGGTACTACACCAGAAACCATGGACACAAGTGGTCTATAAGACATAAATAAGTTCCCTGCCCTCACGTACGTGACATCTGGCTGGGGAATATAGATATTGAACAATTAACTTTGCAACTAATACATTAATAACAATCATGATAATGTTCTGCAGAGAAGTATATGGTGCCATGAAAGAGTGTAATAGAGTGTAGGGGAGCTAACCTAGTGAGTGTTGGAGGGATCAAGGAAGCCCTCTCTGAGGAAGTGACATTTGAACTGACATATGAAGAACGAGGAGGAGTTAGCCACTTTGGGAGAAGGGGAGAGGAAGACAGGCCGTTGAGAAAGAGTATTTCCAGGTGGAGGAGAGAAATTTCTGGAGGTTCTAAGTTGAGGAGAGTAGTGGCTTCGGAGAAACCGAAAGAAGACCAGTGTGGCTTGAGCCCTGAGAACAAAGAAGGTGGTGGGTCACTCAAAATTTACAGGATGTTAACCCAAGCTAGTTAGGTGCCATTAAAGGGTTTTAACGAGTGAGTGAAAAGTTTTCAGCTAACACACAGAAGCTCAAAATACAAGAAATCTACTTAAGTCAAGTTTCTTAGGGACTTCCCTCATGGTGCAATGGTTAAGAATCCGCCTGCCAACACAGGGGACACTGGTTCGATCCCTGGTCTGGGAAGATCCCACATGCCACGGAGCAACTAAGCCCATGTGCCACAACTACTGAGCCCATGTACCCCAACTACTGAAGTTCGCACACCCTAGAGTCCGTGCTCCGCAACGAGAAGTCACCACAATAAGCCCGATCACTGCAAGGAAGAGTAGCCCCTGCTCGCCGCAACTAGAGAAAGCCCGCGCGCAGCAACGAAGACCAAACGCAGCCAAAAATAAATAAATTTATTTTTTTTTAAAGTTTCTAAAGTAGGGAACTTATTCCATAAACTGATTATATATTCTCAGGCTCCTAGCTGAGTGAACTTTTCTCCTTTTAGCCCTTGATTTTTTTTTACAGCTTTATTAAAATATAATTTACATATCATAAAACTTATCCATTTTAAGTGTACAATTCAATGATTTTAGTAAATTTATAAAGTTGTGCAACATAATTTACTTTTAGAACATTTCCTTCACCCCAAAAAGATCCCTCATGCCCATTTGTAGTCAGTCCCTGCTCTCAACTCCAGTCCCAGGCAATCTCTAACCTACTTTCTGTCTCTATAGATTTGCCTCTTCTGAACATCTTGTGTAAAAGGAATCATATAATATATGGTCTTCTGTGACTGGCTTCTTTGTGAGTCTGATTTTGTTTTTCATCATTTGTATTCCAGTGACTATGTGTCCTCATTATTTCTCTAATCTTTTCGTGTACTCCATATTTTCTTAGAAAACTGGAAAATACGGATAAGTAAAATGAAAAAAGCTTCACTTTCCTAATAAATTTTCCTTCTCTAACAGATGTCACTCTAGTTGACATCCTCCTTGGGTATTCTGTGCTGTGAGAGCAAAGGATTCCTCTCAGAAGACCTGAGCTCACCTCTTGACTGCTACTTTCTAGCTCTGTGATCTGGGCCTCTCAGAGCTTCTGTTTTCTCATTTGTTAAGTGAGCAAAATAATACAGCCAGCCCTCTGTATCCCCAGGTTTTGCATCCACAGATTCAACCAACCATGGATTTAAAAAAAAAAAAATCCAGAAAGTTCCAAAATTCCAAAAAGCAAAACTTGAATCTGCCACCTCCCTGCAACTATTTTACATAGCATTTACATTGTATTAGGTATTATAAGTAATCTAGAGATGATTTAAAATATAACTGGAGGATGTGCATAGGTTACATGCAAACACTAGGCCGTTTTTTGTTTTGTTTTGCTTTTGGCTGCATTGGGTCTTTCTTACTGTGTGCGGGCTTTTCTCTAGTTGCGGCGAGCAGTGGCTACTCTTTGTTGTGGCGTGCAGGATTCTCATTGCGGTGGCATCTCTTGTTGCTGAGTACAGGCTGGGCGTGCAGGCTCAGTAGTTGTAGCACACGGGCTTACTTGCTCTGCGGCAATGTAGGATCTTCCTGGCCCAGGGCTTGAACCCGTGTCCTCATCAGTGGCAGGCGAATTCTTAACCACTGCGCCATGAGGGAAGTCCGTAGGCCGCTTTATATAAAGCACTTGTATATGTACGGATTTTGGTATCCAACGGCAGATCCTGGAACCACCTTTCCCATCCTGCACGGATATGGAGGGACCACTACATATGAGTACACGATACATTTGTTAGAATTAATGAATCCTTGTAGCTAAATCTTTCTCTTTTCTTTTCGTCCCCATTGGGCGGCAGAATCTTAGTTTCCCGGCCAGGGATCTAACCTGCGCCAGCTGCAGTGGCAGCGAATCGTCGTAACCCTTGAACTGTGAGGGAATTCCCTAAATCTCATGGGAGAACGTATTCTTGAGACACGAATTTTTTTGAAGGTTTTAGATTTTTATGTCTCTTGCCCAATTGCTCTCCAGAAAGGTTGTTGCTATCAGCAGTAAGAAAGCGCTACTTCACTGGTGTTTTAAGGTATTGCCTCTACGTTTTTAAACGACAAAAGCTATATGAACATCAACACAGCTTTACAAAGCGATACGTACATCTGGTAAAAAAAAAAGGAGGGGATTTTTTTTTTTGTACAGCAGGTTCTTATTAGTTACCTGTTCCATACATACTACTGTTTATGCATACATGTCAATCCCAATTTCTCAACGGGATAAATTTTTACGAAATACTTTTTGCATGATAATTCCATCGCTTTTGCAGACAAACAACTGCAAAGGGTACGGAAAGTCTTTTTCTCGGCTTAGAGCAGTGCACTCACGGACAAATATATCATCTTCGTTGCTTACGTTCCTAACTTGTGAAAGGAGAAAAGTACCTGCTTCTGCTATTTAGAAAAAAAAAACAATTGTTTACTTGTGAAAGCAGTCTTCACAAACAGTTCACAACCCCGACACCTCCCCTAGATTTCTGAAAACTAAACATCGTACACCATAAAAAGAATTTATCACGAGGTTTTTTTTTTTTTTTTTTTTTACAAATTATTTATTTATTTTTGGCTGCTTGGGGTCTCCGTTGCTGCGCTCGGGCTTGCGCTGCTGTGAAAAGCCAGCGCTACTTTTTGTTGCGGTGCGCGGACTTGCCGCTGTGCTGGTTTTATCTGTTGCAGAACACAGGCTCTAGATGCATGGGCTTCAACAGTTTCGGCACGGGGGCTCACCAACCGCGGCGCACGGGATTCCTACTCCATGACATACCGGATTTTCTCGCACCAGGGCTCGAGCCCGGCTCGGCTGAAAAATCAGTAACCCACACGCTCACGAAAAATATCTTCATTTCACTTTAACTACTGAAAACAAACTACTCTGTATTTTTGTACTGGAAAAGAAGGGCGCCAGGACCAACGATCACTAGCTGCCCAGTTTTCAAAAAATTATGCTTCCGAAATCTCTTGATGTCGATTCCGCACGAAGAACAAGCGAGCTGCCCCACGTGTGTCACTCACGACAGAAGCCCTTTTTACCGCACTAGCGCTAACAGCAGGGTGGCAGTGTCGGCAAATCCCTTTTATGATAAAGGTGAAAACAAAGTCGATGCAATTTTCTACTCAGAGTTCCCGAAATTGAGGGTGTAACTGCAGGAACTTCTGAGCCGGAGAGAAGGCTTCATAAAGAGATTCTATCGTTTATTTTTGGATTTTCATTTAAAAGTAAATCTAACACTTGAGTTATATGCAAATATGCGCAGTGCTTGCTGGGAAGATGCCGGCGGGTGCAGAGGGAGGGGCGGGGAGGAGGGGTTTGTGGGAGGGAACCGTGACGGTTTACAGCTGGTCTGGGGCTCTGCAAGACCTACTTCCCCGCAGCTGTGGGTGCCTATCTGGGGAAGGCACAAATCCCATCCTGTTAAAATTGAAAATGCACAAACTTGTGCCACTCCTAGCCGTCCACCCTGAAGCTGCCCCAGCACGTGAGCACTGGAGGCACCGGATCCCTGTAAGAGCAAAAAACTGGGAGCTAATTAATCTTCACCTACACAACAATGAAAGAGCAGAATGTGGTGGGTTCATAAAGTGGAATGCCATCTGCTGTACTTCTAAAGAGTGAATTAGACATCAAAAAAATTGACTGATAAAAGTTGCAGAATAAGTTACAGCATGACACCATTAACGGAAACAAAGTAATACTGCGCTTTATCAACAGGTATAAAAAAATTGAATGAAGAAGGTGTTGAATACGGTACTGCATGATACCGTAATAAAGAGCATACGTGTGCACACAAAACCTAGTGCTTTATTTTCAATGGCTACATGTTTCTATTATTAACACATATCAATTACCTCTGGAAAGGAGGGAGAGAGGGAATCTGGATGAGGGCAGAGACACACAAAACTTTAGATTTACCTGTAATGTTCTCATTTTTAAAAAGTATAGATTATTTTATTATTGTGCATTTTATTACTTGTGCAATTAAAATTATTTTAAAAATACAGTCCGTGCTTTCTATATTTTCTCTATTTCATTTCTTAAAGTCAGGTTTCTTGAGGTATAATTTATATACAGTAAATTCACCTTTTTTTTTTTTTTTGGCTGCGTTGAGTCTTCGTTGCTGCACGCGGGGTTTCTCCAGTTGCAGTGAGCAGGGGGGCTACTCTTCCTTGCGGTGTGCAGGCTTCTCATTGCGGTGGCTTCTCTTCTTGCGGAGCACAGGCTCTAGGCGCGTGGGCTTCAGTAGTTGTGGCACGTGGGCTCAGTAGTTGTGGCTCACGGGCTCTAGAGTGCAGGCTCAGTAGTTGTGGCGCATGGGCTTAGCTGCTCCGCGGCATGTGGGATCTTCCCAGACCAGGGCTGGAACCCGTGTCCCCTGCATTGGCAGGTGGATTCTTAACCACTGAGCCACCAGGGAAGCCCATAAGTTCACATTTTTTTATCATACAGTTCTGTGAGTTGTAACAAACTTGAACAGACATGTATCTGTTACCACAATCAATCAAAACATTTCTATCATCCCAAAAAAATTCCTTTGTCCCCTTTTCTAGTCAACTCCTCCCCCCATTCCCAATCCTGGCAACCTCTTTTCTGGCCCTGTAGTTTTGCCTTTTCCAGAAAGGCATAAAAATGGAATCATTCATTTATACTTCATTTTTAATATAAAAACTTTGTGCTAATTGTAAAGAAATTGATACAGTACAGAAATGTGAGAATGCTTTTCCCAAACTACTATTAACAGTTTTGTGTTTATCTTGCCTCCCACCTGTAGTGGTGCACTGTGGAAAACGCTATGGAGGTTTCTCAAAAAACTAAAAACAGAACTATCATACGACCCAGCAATTCCATCCCTCGGTATACATCTGAAAAAAATAAGAATAATGTGAAAATATACATGCGCCACAATGTTCATAGCAGCATTATTTACAATTGCCAACATATGGAAGCAACTTAAGTGTCCAACAGATGAATGGATAAAAAAGAAATATATTTATATTTATATATAAAAGAATGAAATTTTGCCATTTGCAGCAACATGAATGAACTTGGAGGGCATTATGCTAAGTGAAATAAGTCAGACAAAGACAAATACTGTATGATGTCACTTATATGGGGAATCTAAAAAATACAACAAACTAGTGAATATAATGAAAAAGCAGATTCACAGATTTAGAGAACTAGTGGTTACCAGTGGGGAGTGGGGAGGGGCAATTTAGGGGTGGGGAAGTGGGACATACAAACTGTTGGGTGTAAGAGATAGGCTACAAGGATGTATTGTACAACATGGGAAATACATAGCCAATATTTTGTAATAACTGTAAATGGAGTGTAACTTTTAAAAATTGTATAAAAAATAAAAGCAAAAAAAGTAAACTGGGTCTTAAAAAGATGGAGTGCAAAAACAAAAATGGTATGCCAGACCCTTAGGATAATGAAGAGAGCAGTGGCAGAGAAATAAGACTAGGAAGATAACTTAGAGCTTAGTGGTGAAGGGGCCTGGAATCTGTGAATTTGGATCTGTGGCAGGGTTAAGAGTGGATTGGGAATTTGGTGGGATGACGATGGCAAGATATAAAGACAGGGAGAGCAAGTTGCTACACCAATCCAGGTAGGAGGCAGCTTTTCCTGCTGACACTGCTGCTCACTCTTTGCTGTCCCAGCCCTTTGTACATTCCTTTATGTCTGTGGATTCTTGGGTTCTTGTCCATCTTAGTGTGAGGACCCGGGCTCCAGAAGGGACTCAGGCTGGAATCGGGTCTTCTTTACAACCCTAGCATCTAGCACAGTTAGTAAACAGCAGTTCTCACCATTGACAGTCAAGCGAAAGCATCAGTTTAATGGTCAGAGTGAGAATTCTGAGTTCAAGTTGAGAGTTTTCACTAATTAGTTAGAACTTGCCTAATCTCTCACAGGTTTCATTTATTTATTTATTTATTTATTTACTGACTGCGCCGCGCGGCATGCAGGATCTTAATTCCCCGACCAGGGATTGAACCCGCGCCCCCCGCAGTGGAAGCGCGGAGTCTTAACCACTGGACGACCAGGGAAGTCCCTCTCACAGGTTTCCTTTAAATCATTAAATGACTGACTTATCGGAGGTAAGGTGTATAGGAAATTTCCTGGTAGACAGCAATTGCTCAATTATTATTAACTGCCAAATCACAACCACAACCGGTCTCTCTTGTCCCCAGGTTTTTCCTGTTGGGGTCCAATAGGATATCTATGGAATGTTGGTCCCAGGAGATATTACCGTCCTCATATCACGACAAAGACACTAACCAAAAATGGCGACCTCTAGGCCATCCGAGGGCGTGTTACCGGTCACGCTAGCAATATATACAACAGGCTATTTTGGGGAGAAATAGCTAGCGCTGGGTTCGTAACGCCGGGTAGAAGGCGCAGAGCTTGCTCACACTACCAAACAGGAAAAAGCCCAACTGCCAGAGCTGACCGACAGCGATGAATATCGACCACGTGTCGGAGGGCGGTCCGCGCCTGTGCAAGCCAGGCGCGCGCCCGCCGGCCGGAAGAGCCGCGCGTTTCCGGGTTGGAGGCGGGGAGCGGTGCCGGAAGTACTCGGGGAGGGCCGAGCAGTCGGACCGGCTGCTGAGACGAGCGCTTCACTGGGGCAGTCTCCGCATATCATGGGGAGATAGACGCTGCTGCCTGTGAGTCTTGGGCCCTGGCAGTTAAGGAAGAAGAGTGGGAGGAGGGAGTCAGGACCCAGACCCACAGTGGTCAGTGTTTCAAGAGCCAGATTGTGGAGGAGACGGGGCTGTTAGGAATCGGGCTCTTGGGACGGGACTGAGGGGCTCGGGGCTCGGAGAAGACGCGGCTGTGGGGACCTGGGCTCCAGGCGGGACTTAGGGAAAGGGGACGGAGTTAGCCGGCACCCGAGGGAAAGTGGGCTGAGAGGGACAGGATTGTGAGGACCAGTGCTCCGAAGAGGAGAGGGTCGGAAGAGAACGGGGCGTGAAGCCACGGGCTCCTGAGAGGTAAAAGCGGAGCCGTGAGGACTTGGACTGCTAAGCGGTAGGAGCGGGACAGTGAAGACCCAGGTTTCTAAGGATTCAGAAACAGGGCGGCGAAGACTTAGGTTCCTGAGAGGCAGGAGCAGTAAGAGAACACTTGGGTTTGGGAAGAACAGGAGCGGGCAGTGAAGACGGGCTTCTGTGGGGACGGGATCGGGGCTTGGAGACTCCGAAGTACCTGAGGGAACAGGGCTGTGAGGACACTGGCTCCTAAAAGCGGAGACTATAAGGGGCAATGGATGTGAGGAGATCAGCCTCCAAGGGAAAGGGAGAGAGTTCGGAAAAAATATAGTGATCCTTTTTTTTTTTTTTTTTCTCATATTGGGTGAACCGAGGGTCGTAAAGGATGTGTTCAGGGAAAGACGACTCCTTTGCGCTGCCTACTTGGCTTTTGGCAGGCTTATCTTGTGTCGGATACAATCTAGGAAGCCCACTTGGAAGCATCTTCGTTTTCTGCTTCGTTCTGGCGAAGCACTGCTGTAAAGGTGAAGCAGTTTGAACTCAGCTGTATACTTGATAAGTGCTTTAAATCCCATTCCACCCAACTCCGAGCACAGATCTCTGCATCTCAAAAAACGAGGATGGCAGAGATGGAAGGACCCGGAAAGATAATCTTTTTTAAACTCGTATTTTACATATAAGGAGGTTAAAGTCCAAAGAAGGTTTAGGATTACAGTGAGGCAATGATTGATTAGATCATGATTTTGATACAGTACCCTGCTCTGCATAGTAGATAGGAGATGCTTGGTTAATATTCCTTGAAAACATGCTTCTAGAATCTTTGCTCTAACTTCAAACTCAAGAGGGAAGTTTTTACAAATTCTAGTATTTTATTTTGGGTCTTGTTAACTGTATTGACATTGATACAATGAATGTCACTTACGAGTTAGGAAACTTTTAAATGAAGCTCCTTCCCCCTTAACAATATAGTAAGTCATTTAGAAAGTCACAAATAAGTAAAATGTACCCTTTATTTTTAGCATAAGCATTTAGGGAAGATGGCTGCTTTTAGATAAGGATGGTGGAGAAACTTGGACCAGTCACTTTCATTCTTCAGTAATATCTTTTACTGAAACTTACTCAGACTATGGGGGGAGAGGGGGGAGGGAGGTCCAAGAGGGAGGGGATATAGGTATACAAATACTGATTCACTTCATTATACAGCAGAAACTAACACAACATTGTAAAGCAATTTTATTCCAATAAAAAAAAAGACTAACCAGATATCATCATAAGCACTTTTCAAATATTAAATCATTTAATTATCACTTACAGCCGCACAAGTTAGATATTGTTAGTCCCATTGTACAGGTAAGGAAATCAGTGCAGAAGGGTTAAGTTCCTTGCCTGAAAGCCCGTGCTACTAAGTGGCCCAGCCACAGTCAAACCCAGTTATGTGTTTGACTAAAACTTTTTTCTGTTTTTCTAAGTGGATTCCTCGCCATGTCTCAGCTTGCTCATCAGCAAAATAGAGGTAATAGTTATACAAAGCATGGCATTGAATGAAAGCACTCCCTCCTCCTAAAGACTCCTCTTACTATCAAGTACTATAACTTATTAGGGTATTTATGTAGTGTAGTATTTGAAGAGAACTGAATTCCTGTGTTTTAAAGAAGCATAGATATTCAAGATAGAAAAATGGGACCTGAATAGAACTTTCCCTCACATTGGAGTAAGACATATTTAATTTTAAATTTAGGAGGCCAAGAAAGACCAATTTGAAGAACAGGGGCTTAAATTGGATTAACTTTACAATTATTGTAACATGAACTAGATGATTGGGGAAACTGCAATAACTTTGTTCCCAGTGGGTTTGCCTAAACTGTTTGCAAGTGCCTATACTAAATGCAAGTGGTCAAAACTTACACCAAATTATGAGGTAAAGCATGGCCGTACCACCATTTCAAAATACTTGATGGTTTAATTAATAATAGTTTATTCCTGAGTTATCCTCATCTACATTTGCAAATTGTACTACTTATTTCACTCATTTGTGGCTCTAGCATCAATTGAATTATTAGAATAGGATTTCTAAGTAAGTACCTGATCAGAAGATCATTGTGTTAAAGTTGATGTGAACATAGAACATACTACTTTTGACCAAAGGTGTTTGTGGAAAGCCCCAAAGTGCTTTGGAGGTAGTACATCAGCAGTGTTTATAGCCTGCACTGTGACACAGGTGTTTTGGAGGCAGAAGACAAACTTTGAAATCTGTATATATGGACTTAATTTTATTTTATTTATTTATTTATTTTGCGGTACGCGGGCCTCTTACTGTTGTGGCCTCTCCCGTTGCGGAGCACAGGCTCCGGACACGCAGGCTCAGCGGCCATGGCTCACGGGCCCAGCCGCTCCGCGGCATGTGGGATCTTCCCGGACCAGGGCGCGAACCCGTGTCCCCTGCATCGGCAGGTGGACTCTCAACTACTGCGCCACCAGGGAAGCCCTATATTATTTTTAATTTTAGTTATTTTAATAGGTACTTAGTGGTATCTCATTGTGGTTTTATTTTGCATTTCCCTAATGAATAATGATATTGGGCATCTTTTCATGTGTTTATTTTCCATCTGTAAATCTTTGCTGAAGGATCAGTTCAGATCTTTTACCCATTTTTTTAATTGAGTTGTTTTCTTATTGAATTTTGAGAGTCTTTTATATATATATCCTGGATACAAGTTGTCAGATGCGTGATTTGTAAATATTCTCTCTTAGTCTCAGACTTGTCTTTTGTTTTCATTTGCAGGGCAGAAGTTTTATTTTGTGATTAAGTCCACTTTATCAATTTCTTTCTTTTGTGGATTGTGCTTTTGGTGTTGTATCTAAAAACTCTGTCTGACCCAAAGTCAGGGAGATTTTCTCGTACGTTTTCTAAAAGTTTTATAGTTTTACATTTTCACATTTAAGTCTGTGATCAGTTTTTAATTTATTGATATTTTGTATAAGGTGTGAAATAAAGGTCAAGGTTTATTTTTGTTGCTACTGCTATATTTTTTGTTATATTTTAAAAACAGGGGTCAGTATTACCTATTTCTTCAGTGGAAACAAACCAGATAGTAGTTTAATTTTTTTCATAGGTTACATATGCACATATTACAGAATTTGGGGTATACAATGAAAGATAAGTCTCGCACCTTGGTCCCATGGACCACCCCAGGTACTACCATTCTCCTATCCCCCTCAAGACAACCATTGTTTTCAGCTTCTTATGTATCTTTCCAGGAATAATTTATACATTTGTAATTATGTGTCTTTTTTTTTTTTTTTTTGCGGTACGCGGGCCTCTCACTGTTGTGGCCTCTCCCGTTGCGGAGCACAGGCTCCGGACGCACAGGCTCAGCGGTCATGGCTCATGGGCCCAGTGGCTCCGTGGCATGTGGGATCCTACCGGACCGGGGCACGAACCCGTGTCCCCTGCATCGGCAGGTGGACTCTCAACCACTGCGCCACCAGAGAAGCCCCAGGCAGATTCTTAACCACTGCGCTACCAGGGAAGTCCCTATCCTCACTATTCTGAACCTTGCATTTTAAATGAACAGGGTATCTTGAAGGTCATTTCATGAGCTTCCTCATTTTTTAGAAACAGGTTTATTGAGACATTCACATACTATACAATTCATCATTTTAAAGTATACAGTTCAGTGGTTTTTTGCTACAAACAGGATTGTGCAACCATCACCACAATCTATTCTAGATTATTTTTGTCACTCCTAAAAGAAACTCCATAAACATTAGAAGTCAGTCCCTATTCCTCTCCCCCACTCCTCAGCCCTAGCAACCACTAATCTACTTTTTGTCTCTATAGATTTGTCTATTCTGGACATTTCATATAAATGGAATCCTACAATATGTAGTCTTTTGTGACTGGTTTCTTTCACTTAGCATAATATTTTCATGAGTCTCATTCTTTTTCAGTCTATTACATTATATAGTTATATTGTAGTTTATTTAACTATATCACTTTTGATGGACATTTAGGTTGAAATTCCTTGTATGTATAGTATTCTATTCACATACAAGTTCAATTATAATATAAATTGCTAAAAATAGAACTATGGGATTAAAACAATATATGCTTTTCTTATTTTGGTAGATACAGCCAAGTAGCTCTTTATAGAGACCTGTAACTAATTTATATTCCCCCACTCCAGCAACTTATGAAATGATTATTGCTCCATAAAATTTTCAAACACAGTATGTATAAAACTATTTATTTTATTTTATTTTTTATTTTTTTATTTGGCTGTGCCAGGTCTTAGTTGCGGCATGCGGCATCTTTGTTGCAGCATGCAAACTCTTAGTTGCAACCACCATTGTAAAGCAATTATACTCCAACAAAGATGTTAAAAAAAAAAGAAAAACTCTTAGTTGCAGCATGTGGGATCTAGTTCCCTGACCAGGGATCGAACCCAGGCCCCCTGCATTGGGAGTGTGGAGGCTTAGCCACTGGACCACCAGGGAAGTCCCTATAAAACTTTTTCATCATTGCCAAATGGGGAATAAATAGTACGTTGTAGTTTTAATTTGCATTTTTATTATGAATGAGAATAAGGATCACTTCATTATTTTAAGAACCATTTGAATTTCTTTTTTTTTTTTTTTTTTTTTGCGGTACACGGGCCTCTCATTGTTGCGGCCTCTCCCGTTGCGGAGCACAGGCTCCAGACGCGCAGGCTCAGCGGCCATGGCTCACGGGCCCAGCCGCTCCGTGGCATGTGGGATCTTCCCAGACCGGGGAACGAACCCGTGTCCCCTGCATCGTCAGGCACACTCTCAACCACTGCGCCACCAGGGAAGCCCTTCACAATATTTCTATTGGGTAGTTGGTACTTAATGATTTGTAGTTATTTTTTATATATAAAAGAAATTAGTCCTTTGATATATCTTGCATATATTTTTGCTAGTTTGTCTTTTGTCCTTTAACTTTGTTTGTTATGTTTGTTGCCATGCAGACATTTTTATGTTTGTGTAATTAAACATATTAGTCTTTTCTTTGATGGCTCCTGAGCTTTGTAAAGTCATCCTTAGAAGGGTATTATTTATTCTTGAGAATATTGTTTTTCCAATTTTTAAAAATTGAGATAACTGTAGATTTATATGAATCTGTAAGAAATAATACAGGGCTTCCCTGGTGACGCAGTGGTTGAGAGTCCACCTGCCGATGCAGGGGACACGGGTTCGTGCCTCGGTCCAGGAAGATCCCACATGCTGCGGAGCGGCTAGTCCCGTGAGCCATTGCCGCTGAGGCTGTGCGTCTGGAGCCTGTGCTCTGCAACGGGAGAGGCCACAGCAGTGAGAGGCCCGCGTACCGCAAAAAAAAAAAGAAATAATACAGAGATCCCTTGCACTTTGCACCACCAGTTTCCCCCAACGGTAACATTTTGCAAAACTGTTGTATAATTTGAGAAGCAGGATATCAACATTGATACAACCCAACAATCTTATTCAGATTTCCCGTTTTACTTGCACTTGTTTGCTTATATGTGTATGAGTACTAAGTCCTATACAATTTCATCACTTTTTATAGGTTCATTTATCCATCATCACTATCAAGATATTGAACAATTCCATCACAAGCGCCCCTCATATTGCCTTTTATAACCACACCTCCCTCCCTCCCACCCAGTCCCTGACAACCTCACTAATCTGTCTTCTGTTTGTAAAATTTGCCATTTTAAAAATGTTATATAGGGGACTTCCCTGGTGGTGCAGTGGATAAGACTTCACACTCCCAAAGCAGGGGGCCTGGGTTCGATCCCTGGTTAGGGAATTAGATCCCACATGCATGTTGCAACTAAGAGTTCGCATGCCACAACTAAGGAGCCTGCCTGCCACAACTATGGAGCCCACGTGCTGCAACTAAGGAGCCTGCCTGCCACAACTAAGACCTGGTGCAACCTAATTAATTAGTTAATTAATTTTTAAAAAAAGGAAAACAAAAATGTTACATAACTGGAGTCATACAATATGGACTCTTTTATTTATTTATTATTTTTGGCTGCGTTGGGTCTTCGTTGCTGCGCATGGGTTTTCTCTAGTTGCAGCGCAACTAGTTTGCTTTTATAACATTAGGGCAACTGTTACCATGTTAACAATCTTTTCCTTTCCCATTTCTTCCATTGGTAAGATTTGTGGGTAAGGGAAAAGGAGACGTGGACCACATATGGTTTTAAAAAAAAGTAATCCTGATGCTGTGCTGCCCCCCTCAGCGGGCTCTTGGCCAACAAGTTTCTCTTGATCATTTAACCAGTGCGTAGTTAGTTGCTTTTATTAAGGGTAAACCAGGAGAAGATGATTTCTTGTATTAGAGAGTTAGACAATTTGTTGGAGAGGAACTCAGCAGTAGGGGCAAGATACAGATACTCATTCAGGTTGCTAAGCTTTATCAAGTTCTGAAAACATTGCCATGATTCTTGCAGGTTCAAATTCCACAGTTTCGGCCAATAAAGTATTTCATATGCTGCTAGCTTATCTCTAACAATAGTACATTCATTTTATTGGAAGAGAGTCTTAATGTTACTATTGTCATCATTAATTAATTTTAAAAGTTGTATATGAAAGAAATGGAGATGTTTTTCTTGGTGCCCAGTTGGAATAAGGAAATGTTCTCCACAGTCAGTTTGCCTGCATTCTGGTCATTGAAGATGTGCAGGCCATGCAACTGAAATGGTTCTGTGGCAAGGGTGGTGCTTGATGCCAGTTGTTCATTTACAGGTAGTTTTTGAAAATGGCTGCCTCTCGTTTCACCGGGCTCACAGCCGTTGCTGATGTAATTAAAGATCTAGACACTCAGATAGCTGTAAGTAAGCTCCTTGAGGTCACTGTGGGTGGAACTTCCTGAATGTGCTTCTGATCTTGATGACACCAAAGCTGATGTCCACGGAGTCAGCCTCATGGCTCTAAAATTTAGAAGTCTTGGCTACTCCAGCCTAGGGACTCTGCATGTATTTAAAGATTGCTAACACTCAGAGAAAATTTGCCCTTGATGACAGTGAAGAGCTTACTTTTAACAATTGCTAAAAACTGTGTTTATTAGGCCCTGACATAGACTTAAGCATGTTTTGAAACACCAAAATGAACTAATCTGTTTTCTGAAGTTTTGTGACTAGGTTTCAAGTATGTGATTGTGCCATGATTTATTTGAGTTTAGCATTATTTGATGTTCAAAAATAATGCATGTAGTACTTAACCAAGTATTCTATTTTTACAATTAACCAAGTATTCTATTTTTACAAAGTCTTCAAAAATGTCTTGCTCATTCTAGTTTATTTTTGTACATAAGATTCCTCATTTCATTTACTTCTTTATTTCACTTGTGTGGACTATTTTATTTAGCTTTTGGAGAAGAGATGGTTTCTAAATATCAGGTGAGAGCAATGAACATTCTTCATTCCCTCCATTTTCAATGTGCAGGTATCAAATGAAGACCCTTCAAAGTCTGACAGGCCTCATAGAATTTTACTTTTAAAACTCATCCTTTATTACATGTACTTCCAGAGCTAATTCTCTTGTTTTTCTTCTACAGTTGATTGGCCTTGGTCCTCATAGCTCCAAAAAGAAACAAGATCTCGATAAGCTCTATGAGCTGAAGTCCAAAGCGCGGCAGATTATGAACCAGTTTGGCCCCTCAGCCCTAATCAACCTGTCCAATTTCTCATCAATAAAACCGGAACCAGCTAGCACCCCTCCACAAGGCTCCATGGCCAATAGCACTACAGTGGTAAAGATCCCAGGCACTCCTGGGACAGGAGGGCGTCTCAGCCCTGAAAACAATCAGGTATCATCCGCTTTTTGTTCTCTGTGGGCACCTCTTATCTGTTCTTTGAAGCAATAACACTCTGAGAGATGTCCATCTCAGCTGCTGCCTCTTCCGCTCAGACTTCTCAAGTTCTTTATCGAAATATCATGTACATTTATCAGTTTTTACTTTGTAGTATTTAAGTGTGTGTATGCATATACATATACATACATCCATATATACATGCACTGACACAACAGCTTGTCTGTGACAGGTTTTTATATATAAATATATATGCTATATACTTGTTAAATAAAATAAAATAGTTAAATAATTAATGGATTCATTATTCATTATTCCTGTAATAAAAGTACTCTTGCCTCCAGTCTTTTCTCCTAGTTCATCTAGCTGCTGCCTTTATTTTCTGCAGTGATTCTAAAATCTGACCCCCTCTTTCTACCCATGATCCTGATTCTGTCCTCCAGAGCCATAAGAAATAAGTATACTCTCTTGACTTGGACCTTGTAGGCTGGGTAGAATAGGATGAGGAGACAACAGTTCAAGAGAATGGGGGAGGATTGGGCAGGTATTCAGGAGACCAACCCATGATGGGTGTGGTGTTGGAGAAGAGCAGGAGATAAAATTGTATAGGTAGGATTACGGCAGAACATACTAGGCCTATGCTAGTCAGTTTCCGTTGGAACTTTTAGTCAATAAACAATCTTTGCAAATATTTAATAAGCTTGAAAGTAACATAATAAAAGTTGTATATCTTAGGAGGATTAACTTGACAGTAAGGGGACAAGAAAGGTAGGAAAGGGGGCAGACTGGGAGGAACAGCAAGTCTAAGACTTTTGCAGTAAATCAAGATATGTGGCAAAGGCTTGAATTAAGTGATGGTTGAATGGATAGGTCTGAGACATTATTAACAAATATTTATTTTAAAAATTATTATTTTTTCCTTATTTCCAATGTCATGCAATGCTTATCGTGAAGCTTTGGAAAAAGAGAAAGAATAATAGCCCCAAATTCTACCACCACCCCAAAATAACTATGGTTAGCATTTTAGTGTATGTCTTTTGATCCTTATTTAGTGGCATATATATGTGGTATAACATTTCCTTTATGAAAGAGGGATCATAGTTGTACATACTTTCACAAATATCGATATTTAGTTATACAGAGATGAACACGTGTTCCCTGCCCTCAAGGAGCCTTCAGCCTATTAAGTCAGAAACAGGCAAGTTTATAAATGTACACAATGATAGGAGGGCACACAGGGTACAGTGGAGGCCAAAGGAGGAAGTGGTTGCTTTCACCTGGGTGGGCTGGGAGAGCGTCAGAAAGGAGGCACTGTGAGCTGAGCAGGTAGGAAGAAGGGTAGAAGAGCTTGTCCAAAGGCAGCAGGGGCACTGTACAACTTGTGGTGGTCAGAAAATTGCAGATTAATGTAGAGTTTACTAAAACTACCTGACAGATGTTGGCCTCTCTTCCATATTGCTCTTTCTGCCTTTCCCTAGGCTACTTCTGTCTTGAGACTATAGTCTTGTAGTAATAGCACCAAGTAAGCCAGACTGATAATTCTTTGGAAAGTAGAAACCAAACCCAACAAATTGATAGCCTTTCATTATAGGGTAATGAGGTGTTTGTTTCTTTGCTACTTGGCTGAAAAAAATGTTCTCCCAATTAACTTTAGGTATTGACCAAGAAGAAATTACAAGACTTAGTAAGAGAAGTGGATCCTAATGAGCAACTGGATGAAGATGTGGAGGAGGTAAGTTGGGATTGGGTACCCTAGAGACTGTGTCCCTGAGAAATAGTATAGAATAGCCATTAAGAGCACAGATTATAGAGGCAGACAAGTCTGAATTTGAGACTTGGCTCTGTCGGTGGGTCAGTTAACTTTTCTGAGACTCAGCTTCCTCCTGTGTTGGTAAGGTATGACATTATTTATCTACAGGGTTATTGTCAGGGTCCCATGAATAACTTATACAAATCACCTAGGAGAATGCCTAGCACTTTATAGCTAACAGCATTGCTACTTTTGCCTGTCAAAAAGGGTATAGGCTGCTACTCACAGGCAGTCACTTTCAACAATTTTAATTGTTTCTAGAACATTCCTCTGTATTTCTAAGTAATATTCTTTTTTTTTTAATTTTAATTTTTGGCTGCATTGGGTCTTTTTTTTTTTCGTGGTACGCGGGCCTCTCACTGCTGTGGCCTCTCCTGTTGCGGAGCACAGGCTCCGGACACACAGGCTCAGTGGCCATGGCTCACGGGCCCAGCCGCTCTGCGGCATGTGGGATCCTCCCGGACTGGGGCACAAACCCGTGTCCCCTGCATCGGCAGGCAGACTCTCAACCACTGCACCACCAGGGAAGCCCTGCATTGGGTCTTCATGCAGGCTTTTCTCTAGTTGCGGTGAGCGGGGGCTACTCTTCGTTGTGGTGTGCAGGCTTCTCATTGCGGAGCATGGGCTCTAGGCGCACAGGCTTCAGTAGTTGTGGCACGCAGGCTCAGTAGTTGTGGCTCGCGGGCTCTAGAGCGCAAGCTCAGTAGTTGTGGCACAGGGGCTTAGTTGCTCCATGGCATGTGGGATCTTACCGGACCAGGGCTCGAACTCGTGTCCCCTGCATTGGCAGGCAGATTCCTAACCACTGCACCAGCAGGGAAGCCCCTCTTTCTTTTTCTTAATTCATGTACAAGTTTTTCTGTGGGCATGCATTTTCATTTCTCTTGGATATATATCTAGGACTGGAATTGGTGAGTCATATTGTAACTCTGTGTTTTTCCTTTGAGGAACTTCCTGTTTTTATAAAGCATTCCATCCTTTTACATTCCCACCAGCTGTGTATGAAGGTTCCATTTTTTTAATCTTAGTTTTTTGATAATTTCTTCTCTGCTTTTTTTCTTTCTGTGTGTAATGACGGTTGGATGTTGGATCTTCTGCATTGATCCTCTTAGGTTTTTTTATCTTTTCTCTTTTTTCATTTCTTTGTAATTCTAAATTCTACTTGCTGGGGAGATTTTCCTTAGTTTGTCTTCTAAATTTTAACTTTCTTTTATAATAAAAATTTTAATTTCCATGAACTTTTTCTTGTTGACTTTTTTTTTCCCTAAGCCATTCTGTTCTTATTTTACAGTTGTAGTATCTTATTTTTCTCTCTAAGGATATTAATTACGTTGTTTGACATTTTCTTCTTTTCCCTGCATTGTCTTTGTTTCCTCTGGGTCCCTTTTTTCCCCTTTGGTTTGTTTATTTTCCTTTTAGTGTTGGAGACTTTCTTCAAATGTCTGGTGATTCTGGCTATCCATTCTTAAAGAATGAGCCACTAAAAACCTGATTTGAAGCAGAACTTACTGACTGATGGTCTTCGCCCAGTCATGTATTGGTAAATGTTTAACAACCAGCTCTGTGGAGAAAAAGACTCTGACTTTTAGCATTTCCTGATTTCTGTGGTGTAAATATTCTCACTATGCCCTATTTTAAGCTATCAACATGTTGTCACTGAATGCAGGATTGGGAAGAAATGCATGTAATTGGCCTTCATGACCTCATCTAATCTGGCTCCAGCATACTACTGGCTTCACTTCAGAATAATTTGTCCATAGTCAACCTTCTTAATGGGGCATTCCCTAATCAGTATCTGTAAGTCTTTCCTCTGGAATCACTTAGTATATGCAGAGAAAAATCCTTTAGTCTCCTATCTGGAGGGTTTATCTCTAGCTTCTAACATCCCGGAAGCAAGGCAAGAGAAAGGGACTGTGTCTTTCCCTTGTCTCTGCTGTGTCTGGTGTACTCTCATCCATAGCCACTCCTGTTCAGTTTTTCTGGGGAGTAAACCGACTGTGTTCTGGGTCAGGTACGTGTGGGAAGTCACTTGGCTGCTTTTGAAGTGTGGGGGTTGGGGGACTACTCTGTACAGACATGTAACAATTGTCCAGTTTTTAGTTCCATACCTCAGTCCAGTCTTCTGTGGTTAATGACACATTCAAATCCTGGATCTCTTAGGAGTTGCAAAGGGCAAATCAGTTCGTTCTCATTGGCGTCCCCTCTGCGTGCATTTGTGTTATACCTTCTGTCTGCTAGGTCAGTTCCCATTCTTCCTTTGTTACCTCTTTAACAAAAATTTACTTTAAAAGTTTATTGGAATATCTTGTCCATTAAGGTTTTCTCTCCTATCTTTTTGTCTTTGTGGATTTATATGTCTTTTGTTTTTTTCCTTTGTTGTTATTTTAATGGGTGTAGGGAAGGAGAGGAGGTCATTTTTAGAGTTGATCTGCCATGTTTAATTAGAAATCTTTCCTTTAGATGGTATCCATTTGGTTCTGTAGGAAAGATGACAATGCATTGATAGTCCAGCAGAACAAGGAATGTTTATAACTATGGTTGTACTTTTATTTTATTTTATTTTTCTGGTCAGCAGAGGAAGCCATGAGGAAGGTATTCACTGATCAAAATTTCCGTTTTTTTAATGTAGATTTTTAACTTCAGAATTCTGATTTTGCTCTTCACACAGTCTAGGAATAATTGATAATAAACTGGAAAGAATCCAGGTTTTGGACTCAGAACCTTGAGGTTGAATCCTGGTTTTGCTGCTTAATAGTTACATGGCCATGAACAAGTTAATCTCCCTGAATCTTAGCATCCTCCTCTATGGAGTTAGGGTAAAATCTGTGCCCCATTTTTTTCACAGGATAATTATAAGGACTAGGTGAGATAATGGAAATAAAAATGCTTTAAGAGAATACGAGGGAGTGAGGATTTAATGATTCACATTTATTTTCCTACCTAATTCATAAGAAGATGCGGAGAGGGTAAGGGTTGGGCTGGTTGATCGCTGCTAGGTAGAAAGTACGGAAAGTACATCCTCAGAAGGGTGTGAGTTTCTCTCAACCTGGTTAATGAGCTAATGTGTTTCTCTTGTGGTCCTCACTCCTCTTCCCCACCTTCGCTCAAATGCTGATTCCGGGCCTTCTGTTAGAAAACCTGACTGAATATGTGATTCAAGCAGATACAGTTGTCCAAGCAACAGGAGCCTACCCTGCCAGTGTCGTGGTTACTCTCCCCCACTTTTTTTCCCCCAGATGCTGCTGCAGATTGCTGATGATTTTATCGAGAGCGTGGTGACAGCAGCGTGCCAGCTTGCTCGGCATCGCAAGTCCAGCACCCTGGAGGTGAAAGATGTCCAGCTGCATCTAGGTATGTGGTCTCGTTTCTCCCTGAGGTATCCACACTATTGCTCCTCCAGGAACCTTCATGCCAGGATCAGACTTCTGGGCTCTGGGATTTATGTATTCAGGCCATAGTAGCATTAAACAGGAAAGAGAAATCCATGCATGGTAGGGGGAATGAACCCTAGCATTGGGTGTGCCACTTTCTAACTGTACCACCTCATCCTTCCTACTTACTTTCTCTTAGAGCTGGTTTCCTTATTTCTATAGCGGGGATCATAATACCCTCCTTACAGGGTCGTTGTGAGGATTATGGGTTATGTTCGTAAAGTGACTGGCACAAAGTAAGAGCTTAGTAAATGTAGCTATTATATCTCTACCATACATATAATGGTATTTTCCTTCCAGTTTTTAGCTTATTGATGTATTTTTCTCAAGAACATTATATCCATAATGTACATATAATTTTGTATTCTGCTGTTCTACTTAATAGACACTAAATTTGAGCTTGGGTTTTTCTGGGAGATACTCATCTAACATTGATAATTGTAATCACTTGGAAATGAATAAGCTACCCCCCTACATTGGTTGCAGTGTGATCAAAAGAAAGGGGACAGTCTGTGACTACAAAGACAGTCAGGCCAAGGGAATGAGGCAGAAGATATTAAGGGATTGAGTGCAGATCAGCCCATGGCTGAAAGCTTCCTTCCCAGTGTCAGGGAGATACTGCTCCAGGAGGCGCTGGTAGTGGAGGTGGGATAAATAACACACTTCTGGTTAACATTGCTGATATTAATAGCAAAAGACAGCCATTTCAATTATTTATTATTGTGTAACAAACATGGCTTAAAACAGTAACAGTTGTTCATTTTGTTCATGGGCCTGGGGGTGGACTGGGCTTAGCTGGGCAGCTTTGCTAAGGATCTCTCATGTGATTGAAGTCAGGTGGTGGCTGGGGCTGAGAGTGTTTTTTTTTTTTTGCGGTACGCAGGGCTCTCACTGTTGTGGCCTCTTCTGCTGTGGAGCACAGGCTCTGGACGCGCAGGCTCAGCGGCCATGGCTCACGGGCCCAGCCACTCCGCAGCATGTGGGAGGCCCGGGATCAGGGTTTGGGGAATTAGGGAACCTGGTGTTAACCATCTAGGGCTGCTGCCCACAACTTCCCTGCCCCGCGCCCAGCAAGGATAAGCTTGCCAGCGAGGCTGTAAACTCTTGATGGCTCTCTTCTGGATGGGCTGGGATGGGCACTGCCAGTGTTTGCTTCTGACCCGGCTATTTTCTATACTTGAATAGTTGAATAACCTCCCCTTCTGATTGACATGGTCTTTCTTTATTTCTGTGTGTTTTTTTTACATTAAGCATATTTATTTGTAGAGTATATATTCATACTAGTTCATTATCTTTAGGTTTAATTGAATGTAAATGTTCAGGGTTACTAAACTGATTAACTTATGTATCTCCTAACCTATTTTACTTGAATATGTGTTCAATATGTGTATATATATATATATATTTTTTGCATTTCCACAATATATATATATTTTTAATAACATTTCTTTCTTAAAAAATATTTATTTATTTATTTGTCTGTGCCGGGTCTTAGTTGCAGCATGCGGTATATTTTTGTTGCGGCATGCAGGCTCTGAGTTGTGGCATGTGGGATCTAGTTCCCCGACCAGGGATTGAACCCAGGCCCCCTGCATTGGGAGTGTGGAGTCTTAACCGCTGGACTACTAGGGAAGTCCCCACGATATATTTTAATCAGAATCTATTATAAACGTGTATATGTAAATACACACATATTACACATACACATATGTTACCATATATATTACCATAAATGCTATACAGTGCATGAATATTTATATTGTGATTACACCTGACATATGTTCCATTTGATTTGTCTGAAGTGAAGATCATTTGATTACTTTTCATGGTAATTACTTTTCAGAATTACTGAGTCAATTATGCACGTAATGTTTCCTTGCAAGAATGTATCTTCAGTATATTCAATATGTGTATTTTTGAGACAGGATCTTTCTTCATAAATATGAAAGTTAAATGAGATCATGAACATAGAATGCTTTGCACAATGCTGCTTTGTCCCAGCCATTTTATTACACATTTTATTCACTAAATGTTGTTGCTATTCTATTAATATTATATAAAATATAAATACAGTTAACCCTTGAACAACACGAGTTTGAACTGCACACGGTCCACTTATTGGTGATTTTTTTCAGTAGGAAATTCTGCAGTACTACCTAATCCACAGTTGGTTAAATCTGTGAATATGGAGGAACAGCATGGTTGGAGGGCTGACTATAAGTTATACGCAGATTTTCAAGTGCAGGGAGGGTTGGCGCCCCTGACCCCTGCCTTGTTCAAAGGTCAACTGTACACACTTATTTAAATATATAGTTACACGTACTTACATGTTTGCATTCATGCCTGGTAGCCACTCTCTTTAAAGTGACTTTGCATATCCATATCCTGATCCACTTTGTGTTGATTGTAAAGTGTAATTCCCAGAGAATAATCTTAGTGTCACCTTCAAGTACTGACAACAAATTATTAGCAGAAAGTTTCATTTTTATTTTCAAAGCAATATTGGAAGAGAGCTGTATATAAAATTATTCTAGAACCAACCATGAATCATTCATTCACACAATATTTGCTATGCATTAGACACAAAGTATAACTATAAAACCACTAATATTCAATTTGATTTTAAGTAAGTGCCTGTCTGGGGCAAATCAAATTTGCAAAACAAATGTTTTCAGTGCTCTAGGGGAGCATGATAAAGGAGTCCCCATTGTAACTCCTTTTGAGTAGAGATTTATTCCCTAAATAATCTTGTGTAAGTATAATTTTTTTTTTTATATTGGATGTACTTAAAGTGCAGTACACTTTTTTTTTTGGGCTGTGTTGGATCTTCGTTGTTGTGTATGGGCATTCTCTAGTTGCGGCAAGTGGGGGCTACTCTTCGTTGCGGTGCGCAGGCTTCTCATTGCGGTGGCTTCTCTTGTTGCTGAGCACGAGCTCTAGGCGCGTGGGCTTCAGTAGTTGTGGCATGTGGGCTCAGTAGTTGAGGCTCGTGGGCTCTAGAGCGCAGGCTCAGTAGTTGTGGCACGTGGGCTTAGTTGCTCTGCAGCATGTGGGATCTCCCTGGACCAGGGCTTGAACCCGTGTCCCCTGCATTGGCAGGTGGATTCTTAACCACTGTGCCACTAGGGAAGTCGAGTACACTTTTATATGTGGATTTAGGGGGCCATGTGGCTATGCCAGTTACTGAAAAAGTGGAAAAACCAAATCTCTGCCCTCTGATAACTTGTAGTGACAGTCTTACAGGGATGGTCATATCCAGTGGCACAAGGACATGGAGCTGTGGCGTGGACATACCTGTGTCTGTATCTGTCTCTCTATGTATTTATCCCAGGCTCTGGGATTGCATTATGCCATTGAAGCCTCTCAACCATCCTATCAGGTGGTTATTTCTGTTGTTACTACCATATAAAAAAGGTGAAGAAACTGAGACCAACGTCATATTGCTCCACAGTGAAGCAGCAGAACTGGGGCTTGGCTCTTAACTCCAGATTGCAAAGAATGCCTTTCTCTTCCTACTCCTCCTTTCAGTTTGAGAGGGGTTACCTTGAGCATAGGGGTAAGACAGAAGAAACAAATAACTTTTTATTGAAGAAACAAATAACTTTCCTTTCCTGAAGAGCTGCATGGAAACCTTAGGGCTCCACACTCAAAGTTTTGACGCATTTACCTCTTATTTCTTTGCCAGAAGGTCAAATAGTGTCCTTTAAAACCTTGGAGGTACCATATGTGATTCCCCCATTTGTGTCTCATAGAGCCCCTCTGCAGAGTTACTGTTAATTAGTACAGTTGATTGCCCAGATTAGTCCTCCCTGACCCTTGTCTGAGGGTCACACTGCACCTTGACACTGCCTTCCTGGTCCCCTTATCTCTGTGTGGGCTTCTTTCTTACAGAACGCCAGTGGAACATGTGGATCCCAGGGTTTGGCTCTGAAGAAATACGACCCTACAAAAAAGCTTGCACCACAGAAGCTCACAAACAGGTGAGAAGGCTTCAGAGTCTCGGGCCAGCCACAGCTGATCCCTTGAGCTGTGTCTCAGAGAGAATGCACACAGCTACCATCACTGTGGTTGTCATTTCCTCCAAATGTCAGAGAGGGCAAGAGGCAGCAGGGCTGTACGGGAGATCAGCCAGATTTTTCCTAGGTGCTTTTTTGTTCCCATATGGGGTCTCAGTTTTTTCTCTCAACTCTAATGGGTGCCACTTAAAGCTGTTGATTCTAGGTTTTTCTAACCTGTATGGAACTCGCCCCCTCCACATCTCTTTAAAGAAATCTTCCTTCATTGTTGCTGATTTGAACATCATCTAGGGCCCTCCGACTAGAGGGCAGTTTAAGCAAAGCAGAAATATGCTGTACTTGTGCTAGGAGGTAGCACCCAAGCTTCTCTGCCAGGCGTCTGGCCTCTGCCCCAGCTTAACCTTTGTTCTCCGTCCCTCTTACTGCAGAACTGAGGGGTCAGTAAGAGAACCTGTCTCCACTTCTACTGGGGAACAAGCTGTCCCAGTCATTGGTCAGTCTCATAGCAATGTTGGCCTCCATTTGACAAGTCTTAGTTTAACTGGCTACTCTGATTTGAAAAGTGGGCTTTTTCAAGCTTGATGTTCCACAGTCGGGCAGTTCTGGCTGAGTGTACCTCGCTTTTCCGTAGCCTGGGATCTCTGGAGTGGGTATGTTTACAGAGCTCACAGAGGAAGCCCTACAAGGAGACCGCCAATAGCCGGAATTGAAGGACTGCAGTGTTGTTCAGAAGGAAGTCCCTCCAGGCAGTAGATGGTCATTTGGCTCGGCTCTCAAATTATCCACTTTTCAGCCCTATTTATTTATTTATCAATCAACCAATATCATAATGTTCAAACAATCTCTTAGTCAAAAAGGGTGAGCAAAGCAAGTCATTAATTTGGCCAGTGGCTGGTAATAGTAAGATTTGAAACCCATGATCTGAATGTTTCCCTGATGGGTTATGGTGGAAATTGTTAGGGTCAGTTTCCTTCATTGCAGGCTATCAAGTGAGGAATGTCAGCTCCCTTTGCGTGTTGGCAACAGGCTCAAAACAGAGCCCTCTTCCTTATTTTTTCCATCATCAGAGAAGGAGATTAGGGGAAGGGGGTAAGCCTAGAAAGCACATGTTTTGATGGCCTGTCCCTTAAATCCCCAAAAGGCGGGAGCTGTCACCTTCTGCTTTTAACTGTTTTTGCCATCCTGCTAGTATAGGGCTTTTGGGGTCTTTTGGTCAATGAAATGGGTCCACTGGCCTGTGGAAACTTGTGTTAGGGCCCCGCAGACTGTGCTTGAGTTAGAAGGAACTGCTGAGCTTCCCTGTACCTGTAGGTTCCTGAGGAGTCCAGCCTGTGGTGTAGACCATGCTACCTGGTAGCCACACGTGGATGTCCTGGAAAGTTCCTGACTCTAACCTGTGTAATTGCTTATTTCTCTCTCCTTTCAGAGAATGGCATTGATCCGGAAAACAACCAAGAAATAACACACGGAAAGGTCAGGGAATGGACAACAATGTATTTGGAGATACTTGAGCTGAGACCTCAGCCATCTCATCCTTGGATTTTTTTTTTTTAATGCTTTACAGAGAAGCATATATTTTTTATTAACAGTGCAGCAATATCTATAATGACTGAGAGGATCTGCCAAAAGAATAAAGCCTCCTACCCCAACTTCTGGTCCCTTTTTCCTGCCATCTCAAAGAGGAGCAGTGTATCTTCCAGAGAAGATGTTATTTGTGGTTTATTATATAAGTGATTGAATTGGGGAAAAGCATTATGGTCTTGTTTGGTGAGAGAGTATTAGCAGGATTTGTAGAGGTTTTTGTTTCCTTCTCCCTCCCCCTTTTCCCTGTACTTTGTAATGTCAGTGTTTATATGAATATGACTTTCATTTGCTTTTCCAGAATAAAGAAGTTATTAATTGAAAGACACAGGGTGCATGGCTTACAGCCTTTGAAATGCCAGAGGAGGGTAAGCAAGGCTGGATGTAGCTCTCTAGTCAGCAGATGGCAGCACCATTATTCATTTCTGTGATGGAGGAAAAAACCCAGGAACTTTTCCATTATTTTACTCCAAGGAAGGCCTTACCATCAGTAGGACTTTTAGTCCAGATTGTCTGCCATAAGAATCGAGCAGGGTGACCTTCTGTCATGAGCCCCATCCTGAAGAGGCTCCTGATTTGGGGAAATCCTTTCCTGACCTGCTCTTCCGGAACTTCTGGAGTTCATCCTTGACGCTAAGAAAGGATGGCAGTAGACTTGGGGAAAGGCCTTTCTGTGCAGGTTTCTCTCTGTTCTCAGCTGTTGGTGTCCCTGATCCTAGTATTTTTACCACCGTGCAGAGGAAACCAGGCCCCTTGAGACCTCAGGGTCATGACCTTCAGTGGCAGCTAGCATCATCCTGTTATGTTCCTGGCAGAGCCCTTGTGGATTGTGAGGGTTCCGTGGGCTTCAGGGAGTGTAGCTGTTCCACCCAGGGGCCACCAGCATGGATACATCCACCTTGCCGTGGTTCGGGCCTCTGCCTCCTGAGGCTTGGTCTGTGGTGGGACCCTGCTTTTCACTCCCTCCCACCCTGGGTTTGGCTCCATGACCCCTCTCTTCACAGCTCTTAGATCTCTTGAGTGAGCAGCTTGAAAGCTGTGCTGATGTCACCCTTGCTTTCGGTTGAGGTCTCAACGTAGTGAGCGCCCCAAGAGGCAGCCAGCTTCTCCCCTCCCCCCGGCATCACCTCTCCCTCAACCACCAGGTCACTCTTGTGGCCTACCACCAGAAAGAAGATACTGGAGGGTTTTGCTTTCTCCAGAACCTCCCGATGCCGCTGGGGGACGCTCTCAAAGGATGTTCTGTTGGTGATTACCAAGCCGCAAAAGGCCTTCTGCCAAGTTCCTGCAGTAGGAGCGAGTCATTGGCCTTGGCAGCCAGGAAGGAATCCAGAATTAGTTTTGAATCCTGCACTGAGGACAGAAGGGGACAGGGGAATCAGGGCAGTTTAATGCAAAGAGCTAGGTAGAGTCAAAAGACCTCAGTTCTTGATCAGCTGCATGACAGGTGAATGGCTTCATCCAGCTAGTCGTCTTGTCCTGTATGTATACTGAGCGGCTTGTTCATTCAGCGAGTATTTATAAGCTCTGCCCCTGCCCATGCCAGGCATGGCCTGCAATGATGAATGAAAACAGGGAGCGACCTGCCCCTGAGTGAAAGGAAAACTGCTTCCATGACCAGGGCTGCAAAGAAGAGACTCCCAGGGCTGGGGAGGGCGTCTGAGCAGTAGAGCTGTAATTTGAGGAACCCAGGGGAAGGCGTGGGGATCACTTTCAAGGAGAGAGAGCTGCACGTATGCCAGCCCCGATGCCGTGTGATGAGGCAAGACGGGCCAGGTCCTGCAGTGTCTTTCGTAGGCCCCAGCAAAGAGTGGCCTTTACCCAAAAGTAGCAGGAGCCATTGAAGGATTTTAAGCAGAAGCATGATCGTTCAGGTTGATGTTTTGAAAAGCTCACTCTGGCCAGACAGTGGAGGGGGAAGAGAGGGTATTTGTGGAAGCAGAGGTTCCTGAGAAGGTTGTTGCCTGGACTGAGGTATTTGTGACGAAATGGAGAGAAGGGCGAAATCCGACAGCTGTTTAAGTGGTTACTGGAGGTGGGGGTACTGGAGAGTGGGGTGTCACCCGGTGATTTGTGGGGAGTCTTCTGACTTGGTGCCTGGGGCAGCTCAGCCCCTCGCCCTGGGCACGACGCCCTCTATCTTGCTAAGTAACCAGGCCCACCTGATTCCCGGAGCCCA
Organism: Pseudorca crassidens; assembly: GCF_039906515.1. NCBI lineage: Eukaryota > Metazoa > Chordata > Mammalia > Artiodactyla > Delphinidae > Pseudorca > Pseudorca crassidens. The sequence continues at coordinate 22,268,606 of NC_090297.1, read as the reverse complement.
GCATAGTCTGAGCACACGTAGGACTTAATACATGCTGAGGAGCCCAAGGGGTGGCAGGGCTGGTGAATTCCTGTGCTCCAGTGTTGGGAGGGTCTTGGTAAGAGTCCGTATTAAGTGCCATGTTTTATGCTAAGCACCTTCTGTGGATAAGCTTGTTTTCCCAACAGACCTGAAGAAACAAGTGTTTGTCAAGCACTTTGTTTGCAATATCTCATTTAATCCCATTTTCCAATGAGGAAACTAAAATTTAGAGTTTAAGTAATTTACTCAAGATCACACAGGTAGGACTTCCCTGGTGGCGCAGTGGTTAAGAATCCGCCTGCCAACCAGGCAGGCAGATTCTTCCCTGTTCTTCCCTGTTCGAGCCCTGGTCCGGGAAGATCCCACATGCCGCGAAGCAACTAAGCCCGTGCGCCACAACTACTGAACCCACGTGCCACAACTATTGAAGCCTGCGCACCTAGAGCCCGTGCTCTGCAACAAGAGAGGCCACTGCAATGAGAAGCCCGCGCACCGCAACAAAGAGTAGGCCCCACTTGCCACAACTAGAGAAAGCCCGCACGCAGCAACGAAGACCCAACACAGCCAAAAATTAATTAATTAATTTTTAAAAAAGATCACACAGGTAGTAGTGTTGGTGCTGAGATTTCAACCAAGTCCCTCTGACTCCAGAACCTGCATTCTTAACTGTGCTCTAAACTATCTCACCAGGTCCTGTGGGGACAGAGGTGGGAGTGACAGCGCATGCAAAGGTCCGGAGGTGTAAAGAAGTCACTGCATCACTGTGGCTAAAGCACAAGGTGCCACATGAGGAGAGAATGGCCGGAGATGAGCAGGGTAAGCTTGGGGGTGGACAGCCCTCAGGCCTAGTGATGGGGTCCAGTGCTCATGCTTTGGAGGCCGCCATGTGTGTGTCTTGCGGGGGGCGGGGGGAGGTGGTACATAGTGTGGGAGGCCCAGCAGGCTGGCTCTGGGCTTCCCACCTCTCTTCAGCCTGAGCAATCTCTCTTTTACTTGTGGAGGATTTCAGGGCTGTGAGAAAGATCCCATCTGACAAGAAGATTCTGACGCTAAAAACAGGCATATAAACAAAACGTTTGAAAACCACTGCACAGGTAATGGGGAGCCAGTAAAGTTTTAGACGGAGGATTGACGTGATTATATCTACATGTTAAAAACCTTGCTCTGGCTGCCAGTGGAATTGGAAGCAGGCAGGAGGGGGACCAGCCAAGAAGTTGGCTGCAGTTAATTTGGACTAAAGGTAAAGGAATAAGGCTTGAGGTTTTCCTGAGAAAGAATGAACCAAAAGGCAGGTGTAGGAGGTGGTCACAAAAACGGGCGTGAGTTTTGAGGACACAGAAGAAGCCATCTGGGATGAAGCCATCCTGGAGAGGGCCCCTCTTGCATGAGGTGAAGCAGGGAGGAAGAAGACAGAGCTGGACTAAGCTCTCACAGTTCCCTATAGTTAGGAAAGGCCCTCAGAGTCACCAGTGTAGCCTCTTATTTTACAGGTAAGGATATCGAGGTCTGGAGAGATCATGTGGCCTGCCCGTGGTCACAGGGTAGGCCAGGACTCAGACCTGTGCTCTTGGTCCAGAGTTCATCTTTGTCATGGCCACCAACGCCCCTTCTCTTCCTGATGGGTGGGCTCGCCCCCTCAGGCGTGGGTGGTGACCTTTCCTGGCCAGCTGGACCCTCAGGCTCTGCCTCCATGAAGGGCACTGAGAAGTCCACCGCCACTGCCTGGGCGACGCCCTCGACAAAGATGCCCTCCACGTAGTGTCTCAACAAGGATGGTTTGTCCACATTTGGGCCTCCTAGGAGGAGGATGTGGAACTGGTACTGCCAGAGAGGATCCACGTGGTGCAGGAGACCAGCCAGGAGGAGAAGCGAGCCCAGAACCGAAGCATAAACCACGTGGTCTGGGGCTGGCTCAGACTTGCAGTGAGAGACGTAGAGCCAGAACCCAAAGGCAATCAGGGGCTTTTGGGTCTAGGCTCCCCAGGATATGCCCAGACCCAGGCTTAGTGAAGCCTCTGGGACAGAGTGCCATTTGAAACCACCATGCAGAACTGAGTCCCTTCAGGACAGAAGCAGGACTTCCACAAAATAGAGGCCCTGTACCGATCCTGAGAAGTCCCCAGGTGTAGCTTGAAAGACCGTGGGCAGCAGACCACAGCCCCCATATGCGAGGATGTCCTTCCTTCTCTCTGCTGGCCTGAGTCCCAGCCCTAGGTCTGTACCGACAGGAGGGAGGGCTGTGCAGTGTGAGGCTTGCCTCTCCCAACACTGGGACTTCCATGGGACATGTCCCAGCCAGGGGCCCTGGAGAAATCCTCCCACACCTGTCAACCACAGACCGAGCACTAGTTCCCCCTCCAGGGCCAGGATCCTAAGAATAACATTAATAAAGAGAAGGGAGAGTAAAACAAGACTGGCCATTCCTGCTGGTATTTGTTGAAGCTGAGTTATGAGTACAAGAAGTTCTTCAAACTACTTTACACTAGTTTTTTTTTTTATTGGAGTATAATTGCTTTACAATGTCATGTTAGTTTCTGCTGTACAGTGAAGTGAATCAGCTATATGTATACATAATATCTCCTTCCTCTTGGACCTCCCTCCCCTGCACATCCCACCCATCTAGGTCATCACAGAGCACCAAGCTGAGTTCCCTGTGCTATACAGCAGGTTCCCACTAGCTAGCTATTTTACACGTGGTAGCGTATTTATGTCAAGCCTAATCTCCCAGTTCATCCCACCCTCCCCTTCCCGCCCCACCCTCCCCCCCAACCCCGTGTCCACACGTCCGTTCTCTACATCTGCGTTAGTTTCTTTACTCTTGGTTATGTTTTAAATTTTCCCTAATGGTATTAAAAAGCCCCGCGTTCCCCTGCCAAAGGCAGCCTCCCCAAGGGAATCAGCCCTGGCCTTGAAGAGCTACACTCTAGTGGGGCAAAAAGGTACAACAGTGCCTGAAATCTGCAAAGAGAGCCAACTTGTTAGTGCCCTGAAGGCTCAGAGAAGGAACTGGTATGTTAGGCTGGACTAAGCCTTGAAGGGTGAACAGAGTTTTGACAGATATGGAGGAAGGTCATTCCAGGCACGGGAAGGACACATGAAAGACACAGAGGGGGCTTGTTGGCAGAAGGAACTTAACATTTATTAGGCACTTAACACACGTCGTCATATTTAATCCTCTAACAAACCTGTGAGGTAGGACTCATTCTTATTTCACCATGAAGAGACTGAGACTCAGAGGCAGAGGATAGATCTGGGTTCCCACCTAGATTGCTTCCGTTCCAGCCTGTGCAGTGTGGGTGGGATGGGTCTTCCCTCTTCATCCACTAGGTTTCAGTGGCTCCCAGAGCAGGCATTGTTGTCAGAAAGGGCCCCATGGGTGGCAGACTTTTGGCTCTGTTCCTTCTAAAGGGCAAAGGGGATGGATTCAAGCCTGGATTGCAAGGTTTTCAGGCTGAGGAAGCAGCTCATGGAAAGCCTTGGAGGCCAGGTAGCCTGACCTTGTCCATGCTGCTATGGTTGGAGGATTTGGCCAGGGTGCTGCCTTGGAGAGCTAGCTTTGCTTGCTCAGAATAACCTGGGGATAGACCTGAAGGGACGATTCTGGAATGCCACTCTTGGTAAGAAAGCAGAGCCCAGCCCGTATCTCTGGAAGGGGGTCCGGATCTTTTAAGAGCTTTGTTAGAGTCTGGAATCCTTGTTATTTCCCCAAAGTGTGTACTTTGGTAGTCTCTGTTCCCTAAAAGTGATTAATAGTAAAACCCTCAGGGGAAGAAGGGGACGTCCATCTTGTGAATTCCTGTGTGTGACAAGCACTGCCTTTGATTTGTCATCTAATCCTTTCTAAAACCTTTGAGTTAGGTATTATTATCCCCAACTTACAGATGAGTCCACTGAGGCTTACAGAGATGAAGTGGGTTCCCCAGGGTCCCACAGCTGTACATAGTAGAGCTGAGATTCAAAACCAGTTTTGACCACAAAGCTTGCCCTGTTTTTGGCAGCTGGGATAATGCGATGGTTAGGAGGTGATCTTTTTCTGAGTGGTGCAGGCAGATCAGATAATACAGGGAGAGGGGAAAGTGTTGGGGCCTTCCCTGCAAAGGAAACCGCATGTGCAAAGCCCAGGGCTGCAGGTGGTTGGGAACCTGGGCAAAGTGGGTGGAGATGCTGTAGGACCAGATCAGATTGGACTGGGGGGAAAGGGTTCGGATTTTACCCTGTAGGCAGGGGGAGCCAGGGAAGGATTCTAGGAGGGCGGCAGGCAGGTCAAATCTGTATTTTAAAAAGATCCCCTGGGGCAATGTGGATGCTAAATCACACCCTACAGGCCTGAGACCCTCAAGATGGGTGGCACAATCTACACGAAAGACCGCGGAGCCTGAACCATGACAGTGATGGCAAACGGGGTGCGGGGCCTGTTCCCAGGAGAGAGGGCGCCTACTTCTGAACAGCGGGCAGCCCTCAGGAGGGCATGCCCCTCTCGGCCACTTCCCCATTCTCCCGTCCTATTCTGTGCCTTTCCTCTAGTTAGTGGGCTGGGCAGGGCTGCTTCCTACTGCTGGGTCAGAATCACTCTCATTAAAGCCATTTACAGTCTCCAGAGGTTTTGCCACACTGATGGTGCTTGTGAGTGTGGGATCACAGCCTTAACGCATAAGGTAGGACCTTCTGGGCCTGGCCTGAGGTGGTGGACAAGGCTGTTGGAACACTGAGCTGGCCTGGGGTTTACTGACTGAGCCACATCAGTTTCCCCTCCTGGACTTTAGGTTCCTGTCTTTGAAATGTACAAGATCAGCCTGACCTTACAAGGTTGCTTCACGGTTAATAATAAGTCATAGAAATAATAGTAATAGTAATAATAATATAATAAGCAATAGAAATAGGTCACAGCGTGTGAGCCCATACATATTGTAGGAATTCACATAATACATTAATCTTCACAACAACCCTGTGAGACATAAACTATTATTATCCCCATTTTATAGATGGGAAACTGAGGCTGAGAGAGATGTGTGACTACAGTCTGCTGAACATTCCTCAAGGGAGGCAGTTGGAAACAACGGGCAACATCTCGTCCTTGTTGGTGGACCTTGCCCTGGGTGGGCAGGGCCTTCAGGCTGGTTCTTCCACAGTCGGCCAGGATTCTGAGAGGGGAGAAGCTCAGTTTCTTCTTTCTTTCTCCAGGGACTTGGGGATTTTTTTTTTTTTTTTTTTGAGCACCTGACAGCCAAATCCCCACCATCCTCAGGACCAGCTGCTCATCTCCCAAACAAGCTTCAGTTTAGTAGACCTGTACTCCTGTCCGGGGAAGCTCTGGGAGATGAGAAAACACAGACCAAGTTGAGGGTCAGTTCCTGCTTCTTCACTTCATTCTAGCACTCAGCTCTCCAGTCAATTCCTAGAAAGAGCCCAGCTCTCCCTTGCCTCAGGGCTCCTCCCTCACTTACTGGTTTCATTTAACTTCTCTAGGCCTCAGTCTCAACATCAGTAAAATGGAATAATAATACTATAAGAAGTGCCCAATCAATGCTGGATACTGTTCCTTCTGCCTAGATCTCTACTCTTAGCTCAGCTCTTCCTCCTCCTCCTCCAGGTCTCAGATCAAAGGCCATCTCTTGAGAGAGGCCGTCCTTGACCACCTGCTCTAAAGGAGGCCCCCATTACCCTCAGGCCCATCTTCCAGATCTGTGGTCTTCATAGCACTTACAACTGGAAATCATTTAGTTCCACTTACAGGTTTTTTCTCTTCCCCTAGACCCTAGGACTGCTTTTCTGTCATGTTCACTGTTGTATTCCCAGAGCCCAGATCAGAGTAGATGCTCATTTTATTTTATTTATTTATTTTTTGGCCACACATGCAGCTTGCAGAATCTTAGTTTCCCGACCAGGGATTGAACTGGGGCCCGCGGCAGTGAAAGCCCAGAGTCCTAACCACTGGACCGCCAGGGAATTCCCGATGCTCATTTTAAAGCATTTTTTTTTTTTTTTTTGCGGTACACGGGCCTCTCACTGTTGTGGCCTCTCCCGTTGCGGAGCACAGGCTCCGGACGTGCAGGCTCAGCGGCCATGGCTCACGGGCCCAGCCGCTCCGCAGCATGTGGGATCCTCCCGGACCAGGGCACGAACCCGTGTCCCCTGCATCGGCAGGCAGACTCTCAACCACTGTGCCACCAGGGAAGCCCGGTTGTGCTCTTTTTGCTGTGGCAACTGCCCATGCCCTGCCCATGCCTGCTGGCACAATGACACCCCCAAGATACCCCCTCTACACCAGCTGAGATCCTTCCTTCCATAAAGCCTTCTTGCATTGCTGCTGGACATCTTGTGCCTAGCAGTTTCTGCTGCAGCTTAAGTTCCCCAGGAGGCAGATTCTGAGCGGGAACTCAGTGTGCAGACTTTTACAAGGGGATTCTTGAGGTCAATACTTGCTTGCGGGGAGGAAGGGAAGAAAGGATTGAGCATGAGAATTTAGCTGTGATGTTGTCGTAACAGTGGCCTCAAGTGACCCCAGGGAGAGTGATGAAGCTGGGTTTTTCCTTCAGAGCTGTCTAGAGTTGAGACAAGAGGGCCAGGCCTTTGAATAGTGCCCCCGCCCCACAATAGACAGAACAGATTGACGCTGGATTGTGGGCTGCTCCGGATGGGTGGGCAGTTCCCAGAGAGAATAAACTGAGCTCCACCACCAGGCAGCACTCCCAGCAGCTGGGAGGTGCAGTGGGGAGGAGGGGAGATGTTGGTGGCTAATCACAGTGTCCACCGTGTGCCCAACAGATGAGCTGTTCATATTCATCCCTGCCTCTCAGATCCAGATCCAGTCCCTGGCTTTGGAGTAGGGGCACTGGGCAGCAACCTGGGTTTGAGGGCACACTTTCTCATCCAAACCTGAGGACCTAAGGAGGCTCCAAGGCTGGCTCAGCCTGAAATTCCCTGCACCTGTCCTGGCCTGTGCAGCAGCGTCCAAACGCTGAGTGGTTCAGCATCTGAGCCCAGGGACGCTGCCAGAAATGGCCACATCCCGGACAAGGGAGGAAAGAGCAGTGATGACAGTTCTTGCCATTCGAGTCTCATTGTGTGGGAGGCTCTGGCTGAGCGGAGCCCATTCATCATCTCATTCGTGCCCACAACCCCCTGTGAGGCAGGATCTTCTATGAGTTTCTCTGACCATGGAGGAAACAGGCTCAAGGACAGGAAGTTGCACACCTGGCCTCTTAGATCTTTCTAGTAGAAAGGGGCTGAGCTCTTGAGACCCCCAAATCCAGGAGACAAGACTGTACCAGGATACTGTTTATATTAACCCTCAGGATAGATTCTGCCATATGCCCTCCAGAGAGATACTAACACTCCCCATCTCACCACCACTTATGAGGTCCACACTGCTTTAACCCTTTCCCTCCCAGAGTCAACACTTGCATGGGCCCGGGTGCTGTGTGCTGCTGGGGGGCCTGGGGATTTGGGTGTTCTGGATGAGCCGGACACCCCCCCAGTCCTCCTCCAGTTTGATGTCCCCCTGCTGCAGGGCCTGCTGGATGGCATCAGTGAGGGTGTTGAAGGCCAGGTCCACGTTGCAGCTATTTTTGGCGGAGGTCTCCATGAAGGCCATGCCCAGGGAAGCAGCCAGCTCCTCTGCCTCCTGGGCCGAGACACAACGGGTGCTCTGCAGGTCACTCTTGTGGCCAACCAGCAGGAAGATCGCCTTGTCGGGGCCCTGAGTGGCCATGACCTCCTGGTGCCAGTCTTGGATGTGTTCAAAGGACTTCCTGTTTGTCACATCAAAGACCAGCAGGACACCCACCACATTCCGGTAAAAGGACCTGGTGATGCACCTGACGGTGGGAGGGAGTAAGTTGGGAGGGGCTTATGCCTTCAAGACACCCGATGCAAGACCACGCCCTCTGTACACTGACTGCCTCACACCCCCAAAGCTCATTTCACACTGCCCTGTGCTTCTCTTTCCCCGTATCTGTCTCTCCCAAGTGACTGTGTGCTCCCCAGTTAGTCAGCAGTTTGATTCCCGTACACTCCTGACCATTCCTCCATTCCTAGAGGAAGCCTCATGTTTTCCTGATCTCAGGCCTTTTTTTCCCCACTCTCTGCCTGGCAAACTCCTACACATCCTTCATGGCCAACACGAATCTCTCTTCCTCTCACATCTCCTTTACACCTCCCTCTCTGACCTCTTGTGGGCTCTCTCAGCACCCAGGTCATTCATGCCTCCAAGTTTCAATATCGAACATCCCTCTGGGGAGGGCGCCAGGTCTTTATTTTTGTTTGTTTGTTTTTTGTGTTTTTGGTTTGTTTGGCCGCGCCAGGAGTCATGCGGGATCTTAGTTCCCCCACCAGGGATCGAACCCGTGCCCCCTGCGTTGGAAGGCGGTTTCTTAACTACTGGACCGCCAGGGAAGTCCCAACCTGCTGTTATGTGTAGGATGAAGGACTCAAGAGTGAAGGACCCAGGTCCAGGGCAGAGACTCCCAGCTCTCTACTTGGGCCACTGAGGCTGACCCCTCTGAGGGATCCCCATGCCCATGTGGACCAGTACTGACCCCGCCCCAGCCAGAGGCCCCTCACGCCAGCCCCTTCTCGTCCCTCCCCGCCCCACCTCCCACCCACCGCGCACCTGAAGCGCTCTTGGCCCGCCGTGTCCCAGAGCTGCAGCTTCACGCGCGGCCCGGCCCGCAGCTGCAGAGTGCGGCTGTAGAACTCGACGCCCACCGTGGGCACCGACTCGAGCTCCGGTTCGGATTCCGGGATCCCAGGCGCGCCCGCCATGTAGCGCCGCAGCAGCGATGTCTTGCCCACGGCCGCGTCCCCCAGCAGCGCGATCCGAAACTGGTAGCGGCAGCCCCCCGCCTCCATGTCGGACGTCTGGCCTCCCGGGGCCCAGCCACCAACTATGCGGCCCCGCCCCCGCCCAGTCGCAGGGCCCCGCCCCCGCCTCAGGGCGGCCGCTGAGCCACCCAGACCCGGGACTGTAGAACCTGGGGCGTCTTCAGCACCGGGGGTGGGCCCGGACCCCGAGGAAACCACCGGGCCCGGTGGAAACACCTGGACAAGTCACTTCCTTGCTCCGAGCCTCAGTTTCCTCCTCTGTAAAATGGAGATGATAGCCCTTACTTCAAGGATGAAGAGATTAACCTAGATAATGTGGGGAGAAGGACTAGGGAGGACCGATAACCAAACGTGCACTGGCCTGGGACCAGCAGCACCAGAGCGTCCACTGTATTCATCCGTTGGGGTGGCTTCTCTCTGCAGCCCCACTCTCTATTAGTCCCCCAGTCGGGCCCCTGCTGCTGCTGGACCCGGAGACACCCCTGAAGAAAGTTGGTTTATAGGTGCTCTTTCCCCGCAAGGTGCCCCTTTCCTGGACCCCCACTGGCCCTGGCCTGGGGCCTCCCGTTCAGTGTTCAGGGTCAACGTTCAACAGCACCCACTGCTTCCTCCCCTCCTGCCTGCACAGGGCCCCAGGGCCCAGAGAGGGACTTGCACACAGGCAGCAGACCACTGCGATTCCAGAGGGAGTGCAGTTTGCTTGTGAACTGGACAGCTAACATTAATGAGGTGAGATGGTCAGTTCCTTATGCTCTGGGACAGCAACCCTTTGAGAAGGCCAGAGTGTGCCCATTTTAGAGCTGAGGAGACTGAAGCTCAGATGTGTGGCTCGTCTCGGGTCACAGTAGGGCTGGGCCTCACATCCAGATTTGTCTCACTCTTCATTACCCCTTGATGTCACAAAAGGGGACCGCAAAGCAAGTTCCCAAAGGACCAGGGCTAAGTGGTCAGGTCCCACTTGGATTAGGGGCAAGGGTAAAGCAGGTACATCTGCATTCAAGATGTACTCCACTCTTTCCAGTCTGGCCTTCTTGACACCCAGGACATAAAGGCTGGAGCTCCGGTCGGTCCCAAACAGCTTGCCTGTTGGTTTAATCCCACTATCCCACTGTGGGCGGGTGTTACCAGTTTAACTTGTTGTGGCAAATTGGCAGTGGGAAGCAGTTCTCACTAATGCAAACCATCATATCATCACATTTCCTCCTTACACAACCTTGTGAGTAGGTGTTAGTCTGCCCAGTGTTGCTGTTGTTGTTGTTTAATATTTATTTATTTGGCTGCATTGGGTCTTCGTTGTGGCACGCGGGCTTCTCTCTAGTTGCAGTGTGCCGGCTCTAGAGTGTGCAGGCTTAGTTGCCCGCGGCACGTGGGATCTTAATTCCCCGACCAGGGATTGAACCCATGTCCCCTGCATTGGAAGGCGGATTCTTAACTACTGGACCACCAGGGAAGTCCCTGCCCAGTGGGTTTTTTTTGTTTGTTTTTTTGTTTTTTGCGGTACGCGGGCCTCTCACTGTTGTGGCCTCTCCCGTTGCAGAGCACAGGCTCCGGATGCGCAGGCTCAGCGGCCATGGCTCACGGGCCCAGCCGCTCTGCGGCATGTGGGATCTTCCCAGACCGGGCCACGAACCCGTGTCCCCTGCATCGGCAGGCGGACTCTCAACCACTGCGCCACCAGGGAAGCCCCCCTGCCCAGTGTTTTTTACAGATGAGAAAACTGATGCTAAGAGAAGTTAATACCCAAGATCACTCAGCACGAAGACAGACTAGCTGCAAGTCTGTTTCTGGCTGGACAGTTTGGGGACCTGGGAAGGCCCAGGTTTTCTTGTGGCTAACTCTAAGCAAATCTGTGAGAAGACATTCTGTTAGGTCTCCTAGTAATCCTGGCTTTTGGTCACCTGCACTAGCCTGAAGGGTCCCAAGTCTCTGCTTGCCTCCACCTCCAGGAGCGGGGGGGGGGGGGGGGGGGGCATCAGCTAGGGTATGTGTGTTGGGGAAGAAACCCGCCCGGCCAGCTCTGCCCAAACCAGGAAGGTCTGCCCCACTCCCACCTGCCCCACTAATTCTTCCATCGGGATGTTCTTATCACCTTGCTCTGTTCAGCTGGAAAAACAGTTTTTGCGTCAGGGCTGTGCAGATCTTCCTCCGCCCATTCCACCCCCGCCTTTCTTTACCCACCACTGGTGCTCCAGCCATGCTGAACATCTTGCCTCTTCTCAGCCCTCTGCCAGGAACACTCCCCTTCTGCTCGTCAAAGGGTAACTAACCCCTACTTCACTGGCCAGTGAGGTCACAGGCCCTTTTGTCCACTGTCTCCCTTCTAGGCTCAGGCCTCTTGAGAACAAGGACCAGTGGCTGTATCCTCAGTGCTTGGCACAAAGTAGAACTTGGTAAATATTTATGGTTGAATGAATAAAAGTGGATAAATGCTATTCGTTCATTCATTCACTCATTTATTCATTCAAACACCACAACAGAGCTGGGCTGAGGGAGCTACGGGGTCAGAGAAGACCTCTTGGAGAAGGTGAAGCTGAAGTTGGGTCTCCAAGAACAAGTGGGAGCCGGGGAGGTCAGGGAGGAAGTGCACTCCATGCTGGGGCAGCTGGGCAAAGGCAGAGGCATGAAACAGCTTGAAAGGTAGTTTGAACCCAGACGTCCCAGAAGCCTTTGCAGTCAGCATGTGGGCAGAGTGCACTGTCAGCATCGGACTCCTTGAACTTCCTCTCCTAGACGTTCCTGCTGCGGGTTGGGGTCATGTGCCTGTCCCTGACTGTACCTGGTGCTGGAATCCAGATGTCAGCTGACTTTGCCATGGACTCCCTATGTGACGCAGGGGGCAAGTCATTTCCCTTCTCCAACCCTGCTTCCCCTTCCGCTAAGTGAGGCAAATCATGGCACCCACCTCACAGGATGGTTCTGGGGTTACTGTGTATCGTAGCAGGTGCACATTTGCATTAGACAGATCTTAGTTTTAGTTCCAAATGATGCTTACTAGCTATGTGGCCTTGGCCAAGTTTTATTCATTCATTAATTCATTCACTTAGTAATTATTTCAATAAATGCTGGCCATCTTTTACATACTTGGCACTTAAACAGCCGTGGGGAAAAAAGACACAATTCCTTTTCTTGAAGAGCTCACTTGTAATGGGGAAGACAGAAAATAAACTCATATAAAATGTGATGACAGGGAGCAATAAGTGTTATAAGTAACAAGCCATAGCTTGAAGGGTGGCAGGGTGCTATATCAAAATAGGGTGGTCCGGGGATTTCCCTGGTGGTCCAGTGGTTAAGATTTTGCCTTCCAATGTAGGGGGCGCAGGTTTGACCCCTGGTTGGGGAGATAAGATCCCACAGTCCTTGCAGCAAAAATAACCCCAAATCATAAAACAGAAGCAATATTGTAACCAGTTCAATCAAGACTTTAAAAATGGTCCACATCAAAAAAAAAAAAATCTTAAAAAAAAAAAATAGGGTGGTCCGAGGAGGTGACATTTGAACAGAAAAACAGGGGAAGAGAGGGAGCGAGCAGCGTGGTTGTCTGTGATATACAGCGAGGACAGGTCCAGGCAGGAAGAACAGCAAGAGTGAAGGCCCTGAGGTTGGAGCAGGCAAGGGATGCGCCAAGAGCACAGAGGCCAGAGAGAGGGAGCTGAATGAATGGGGAGCAAGTGGTGAGCAATGAGAGCAATCACCTGTGGCTTCAGAGGCCCATCATGGGGACTTCAACTTTTATTCCAAATGTGGGATCTTCCCGGACCGGGGCATGAACCCATGTCCCCCGCATCGGCAGGCGGACCCTCAACCACTGCACCACCAGGGAAGCCCATGGTCAACTGATTGCCAAAGCAATTGGATGGAAAACGATGATCTTTTACAAAATTGAAGGTGGAACAATTGGATAGGCAATAAGCAATAAATAAAAAACCAAACCTTGATTCCTACCTCACATGATACACAAAAATTAACTCAAAATGTATCACAGATCTAAATATAAGAGCTAAATGAGCCTTAGTCTCATTATTTTAGAGACTTACAGTTTCATTTTTTTCCCATTTATTTATGGCTGGGTTGGGTCTTCGTTGCTGTGCGCAAGCTTTCTCTAGTTGCAGTGAGCGGGGGCTACTCTTCATTGCAGCGCGCGGGCTTCTCATTTCAGTGGCTTCACTTGTTTCGGAGCTCGGGCTCTAGGCGCGCGGGCTTCAGTAGTTGTGGCACGCGGGCTCAGTAGTTGTGACTCACGGGCTTAGTTGCTCCGCGGCATGTGAGATCCTCCCAAACCGGTGTCCCCTGCATTGGCAGGCGGATTTTTAACCACTGGACCACCAGGGAAGTCCAGAAATAGTCAGATTCTTGACGCATCTTAAAGGTGAACACAGGATTTGCTGATGCATTGGAAGTGGGATATTAGAAGAAGAGGGGTCCTGGGTCACCCTAAGGACTTACTGAGATGGGGAAAAGCAGGTCTAGAGGAGGAAAGACTGTGTTCTGAGAAGCCTATTAATAAATAACCATCCAAGTGTAGATGTCACGGAAGCAGCAGGATATCAAGTCTGGAGCTCAGAAGAAAAGCGGAAACACATTTGGAAGTCATCAGAAAGTTTCTTAACCCTCATACAGTCTGTCGCCTTCTCCACAAAATGGGAATAATAGTAACACTTCTTAAAGTGTAAGTAAGGATAAAAACGTTTTAAAGTGTATGTAAGGATGAAAACTGATGAATAGATTAAGCACAGAATAGGTGCTTAATTCTTGACAATTACTACGTTTTTATATTGACGCTTATTCATTCTATGGACAAAACGTGCACATGGCACAGTGATTATGAGTGTGCTGTTTGAGGTGGACTTCCGCATTCCAGTCCTTACCTCACTTGCTAGCTGTGTGATCCATTCCTCAGTTTCCTTATGTGTGAAAAAGGCATAATTATAATACCCACACACAGGGTTAATGAAAACTAGCTGAGATAATGGAGCACAGTGTACTTAGCAAGCACTCAATAAAATTTATCTATCAGCGGAAGAGATGAGGCTTGAATAAATAATGCATTCATCTCATGAGTAATCAGTCGCCTCTTACTTTTGGGAAGGAAGCCCTCCCCAAGATCCCTCTCCGAGAAGACCTCACAGAGCTCCTCCCCGAAATCACTCAGTCGTTGCTCCTCCACGTGCCCACGGCGGTCTGAACGCAGCCCTTTCTCAGCTCACAGGGTTAACGGTTAACTTCTCGATGTTGAAAGTCTTCCCCGGAGTGAACTCCAGATGGCACAGCGGTATCTGTGAGCCCAGTGCCCGGTATTGGACATTCACTGAATGCTGAAGGAAGGAGGAGGAACCTCTTCCGGTCCGGAAGAAACCACAAGGTATCTCCATCTGAGTGAAAAGGGTCTCGCCCCGCACGCGCTTGCGGCTGGGAGCCAGACACGCGGCCCGCGCTGGTGGCGAAAGAACTACAATTCCCAGCAGTCTGCGCGGCGCGCAGCTCCAACTGTCAGGCGCGGCCGCGAAGGGCGGGACCTATATAAACCCCTTCTCGGCGCGCAGCTACCCTTTTCTCCGGTTACCGCGTCCTTGTTCTCTTGGGTCTTCGCGTTCTCTGCTAAGGTTTACGCCCATCCTCCGCCGTACCCGGCCTTAGCCTCGGCGCCGCCGCCGCCACACTCGCCGGACCTGCTTCCCGAGGTTGGGGGATGTTGAGCGCAGCACGGAGGACCCTGGCCTGCCGACCTGGTCGGATCAAGGTCCGGAAGGCCACATTGGCCGCATGCGCAGTGAAAGGAGCCGGAACCTGTGAGGGCCGCGCCCTGCTCCCCCCTCGGTCCGCAGGGCCTTGTGCTCCGGTGTGACGGGTGAGTAACGCGGGCAGGCCGCCGGGAGCACGGCAGTTCTGGGACTGAAGTGGCTTAATTTGGGGGGAGACCACGTGATGGAGTCAGCCAGACCTTGAATAGGCCTGTGACAGCTAGCTGCTCGGTGATCTTGGGCAGGTGCCTTCCGTGCCTTCATCTAAATTATCTGGCTGCACAGCACATGTTAAGGAAGTCACCTTGGTGGGTATAAGGACAAGGTTTTCCGGAGGATGGGCTTTAGTCATTCAGATACTATTTTGAATCCTAGGTTTGTCAGTTTTTCCATTGATAGACAACTTTCGGTAAGTAACTTAGTCTAAGTCTTATAAAAAATGGGGATGATAAAATTGTCCAGTGAAGATAAACGAGACACAACACTGGCATATAGTAAAACAAAGTGGTGATTGGGACCTATATGATGTTTGTTCTCTTTTTTTAGTCTCCAGAGTGTCCCAGTAGATGAATTGGTGATAAGTCCTGATGTACAGGATTTAGGTGAGTCTGAGGGCTACACAGTGTTGGGCCTGCCCTGTGACCTGGATTACCCTGTGGCCCTTGTCGAAGCTGCAGCTGCTTCCACATAGCTGCTGTGGTCAAAAAGGAGCCCAGAGTGACAGTTTTCCTTGACGGTCGCTGTTCTGTTTGCTGTAACTGATCTGCAACATTTCAGGAAAAGACAGCTCCCACTGTACCTGCCATTTCTCAGGTATAGCCAGAGACCTTTATTAGAGTTGACACGTTTCCAGAGGCCAGCAGAAATGTTCCACTGATGGGGTCATGCATACAGAGTTAACAGAATAAGGTTTTTGAGAAGTAGCTTGCAGAGACCAAGAACCAGCATGGAGGGGTAGATGGGGGTGGGTTAGATATCTGTACTGGGAAAATCCCGTGGCAGGTGCTGCAGATCTTGGTCGTGCTTTGGGTCATTGCACTGAAAAGCTTATGGCATCAGTACTTAGGACCAAAGGCTAGTCAAAAAACGGTAGTTCTGAAGACCAAATGAAGGGAACGATTAAGATCATTCAGGACAATTGTGTTCTCCTTTTAGCTGTGCCAGATTGAAGATTCCAGGATGACTGAAGTTGACCGTTCTGGTGAGTGAAGACTGGGGTCATGACAGTGATGGAACACAGCAGCCTCAGGACCTGGTAGGTTTTCTGTAGGGACGTAATTTGGGAGCTACCTAGTGGGTCAGTACAGCATGTTCCCAAGGGCTATGGCTTGTGGCCATGGGCTCTCCAACTGCATGCAAGAGCAACTTGGAGAGACTTTGACAGCACGGGTCAGCATAATACCTGCAGCTGCCACTCGCCTTTCCTATAGTACCTCAGGACCTGGGCTGGAAGCCTTCCACCTGAGTCCATGTGTTTCCATCAAAAAAGTCAGCTTCTGTGTATGGATCAACTTTTTGGTTTAGAGCTTCCACACTTTTTTTCTGCAGGTTGCCCCCACGTTTTACTGGCAGTGCCTGATACTGAAGTATCTGAAAAGACCAGCTTGTTGCTGGAGCCATGCTTTAGAATAAGGTAAAGTTGGATGTTGAAGACAGCCTGACCCTCCGGTTCCCTTTCCCATCAGATCTGAACCTTGGTCTTGGTGGTCGTAAGAGGAGGAATAGTAGTACTGAAGCTATGCTCATGGTGTCTGTTTATATAGCATGTGGGCTAGTTTCAAACAAGGTTGAATTCTCTTGGAACTTTTTGCCTCCTCTCCTGTAAAATGGGATAATCTTAGGCTTAAAGGGAGGCTGTATGTGAAACTGGGCAGCTGGTATAGTGATTGCTGACTAATATTTCTGTATTTGGGAGGGGTTTATCCATAGCTTTCTTGACTCCTGATCGAGCGTTCTTTTTTTTCCCTCCTAAGATCTGTTACCAGTAAAGCTGCCGCCTTCTGCGATTGTGGATCTACAGAGTTGGGTGAGTTGAATGTCTGCCAGAAGCTTTCACACAACTTCCTTGCAGCTTCCATTAGTATTTCACTGGTATCACCCTAAGCAGTGTAGCCAGTAGATAATAAGGCTACTCAGGTCTGTGTGTAAAAGTCGTTTTTTTATATATCATTTACATCTGGCCTTGTGTGCTGTATTTGTTGGCTCTTCATAACCGTAGGACAAAAAATAAATGTTCACAGTGTGACTTGGTCTGCTGGATTTGCCTATGCTAAATGCCAAGAACACACCTGCAGAGTAGAATGTGGCAGAAGGGACAGCCCTGTGTCTTTACAGCGAGGGCTGACTACTGTGAATGCAGTAATGGCTTGAGCTCATGCTTATTGGTTTTGGTAACCTTGGAGTCTTACCCACCCCTCTCCTGGGAGAGTGGTTCTATTCTAGCTCAAGGTATTTTTTCAGGCTGTGACTGGTCCAGGATGAAACCTAATCTGAGTGGACATCTATGGATGATAAATGCGGATATGGGACTGAGACCAGCCCTTAGGAAAACCTGGGTGGCATTGATTAATTGGGGCATTATTAACACACTGGTGTACACTTCTTTTTCAGGAGAGAAACACTACAGGAAGAGGCAAATGAAGAGACAAGGGGCTCTTTGAGGTGGAAACACCTTTTTTTCTTTCTGATGCTGGTACCTGGCATACAAGTGACCAATAAAAGATTCCTGGATGTATGTTTGTGTCAGTTTTCTTGATGTCCCTCAGATTGTTGGTTATTCCCTATTTAAATACTCTGTAAGACTCAGAATGAATTATAGTCTCAATATCTGAAGAAAAGGTTGATCTCAGAAAGGAACAAAACGATCAGTTCTATAATTGCAATTGTATTACTCTTGCTGAGTGAGAATTCAGGCTGAGCGCAGGACTGGTACTTAACGTCCTGGGGCGGCATACTCCGCCGCCGGCGGGGGGGCCCCCCCCCCCCGTTTCCTAGCACGAAGCTATAGGTAAGGCTTTTCAGGAGGGTCCTTGTGGTAAGTTAAATGGGATCTCCTAATTTATTTGGAAAATAAATACAGAGATGTGTAAGGTTGGCATCAAAATATGGTTTGGTGATGGTTGACCTCATGGTCAGGTTATATTTCTGAATTACCGGTTCCTATATATAAATGGATTAATATCTACTAACAGGTGGGCTTGGCACAGATGGTACAGGCTTTACCTAAAACAATCCAGGACTTTTGGTCTAGATTAAGCTGGCCCCAACACGTCTCTCAATGGGCCACTTCCTCCCCAGTCTGAATAATGAACTCTGCCTAGCCACCAGACTGGAAGCAAGTTTGTTGGGGGAAGGGAATACCTGAAAGCAGATAATTGCCCACCATTTGGCACCATTCCTGCAGGCAGTCCATGCACTCTGACCTCAAGAGAACCTTAAGGAGTAATGTGCCTGTCACCTAAGAAGTTGGTTTTAGTAACTTAACTTTGGTGGTTAATCCTTAATCCCCAGGAGTGTAGACAACCCTACCTGGATAAATGATTATTATTCAAAGATAAAATGGAACCTCATTCATCCCTCTCCTAACAGCTGGTCCCTTCATTTTCAAACTCAAATGGCTCAAATGAAGGCAGCAGTATCCCAGGAAGTATTCATAATTTCAGGAAACAGTTGATTACTAAAATCTTCCAAATTTCAAAAAAGGTAAAAGTTCTTGAAGTAATCTTTTTTTAAAAAAGGAGTCTCTTAGCTCCCTCACAAAGTCCACTCTGGCTTGTGTCTTGTCCTGGCTACATCACGGCGGGGATCTCTGAAGACACTGTGTCCAGGGGCTGCCAGTGGCAGTCCATCAGCGCGTCGTACAGCTCCTCGCTCTGCTCCATGAACTCCTTGTTGGCCTCGGTCACATCCAGCTGTGGCATGGGGTCTGGAAGAGAAGCAAGGATGGGTTCAGGGGGCGCAGAGGGGAGAAGCACTCAGCAGCCACAAGAGACTCAGTACCCTCCTTCCTCGCGTGGGCTGACAGCACTGCCTTGCAGGCTTTCTATGAGGATGAAAACAGGGTAATGCACGGTTCACACTTGAACAGCATGGGTCCACTTGTATGTGGATTTTTTCAAGAGTAAATGCTACAGTACTACACTGTCCACAGTTGGTTGAATCTGAAGATGTGGAGGAACAGGATAGGGAGGGCTGACTCTAGGTTACATGTGCATTTTTGACTTGTGAGGTTGGTAGGCGCCCCGACTGTTGAGCTGATCAAGGGTCACCTGTACTCAGAATGTAACACATGTAATTAGAACTCAAATGATGGCGGCTGTTACTCCACACTTTTAAACACTACACATATCTCTAGCCGTCACATGCACCGGGTTTTCTGGTGTGGTCCTGTTTTTCAGTTGGGGTTTGGAAAGTCTGATCAACAAAATAATCAAGAACAATGGATGTCTAATGAAAGAGCTATGGTCAAATACAGGAGCTGAAACACCAAGCCCTGTATTTTTAAACTCGTCTTTCTTGATTGCAATAGTGGCATTTGTTCACTAGAAATCATGACAAAATACATAATAGTTTTCTTTTTTTTTTAAAACCCCTAACAAGTAAACTACCCTTAGGAGGGAACTGAAGATGAACCTCAGCTGCATCCAACTTGGATGAGTCTCACAAATAAAATGCTGAGTATTGAATGAAAGAACCAAGACAGTACAGACAGTACAATGGCACTGAAGTTCAAAAACAAGCAAAACCAAACCCTGCTACTTAGGGATGCATATCTATGTGAGAAAACTATAAAGAGTTTTGTCCCCACAAAACCCAATACAGTAAGTAGTTTTCCTTAGCGGGGTTGGGGGTTGTGACTGTGGGAATGTTGGCAATGTTTCCACTTGACCTGAATGAAGGTTTCATGGGCATTTCATCATTACATATCAAACTATACATGTTTTGTCTACTTTTCCATGTACTTATATTTCACAATTCAAAAAGTTTAAAAGAATCCTCAGTTACTATGACTGATAACATTTTATATTTTCCTTTCAGTACTGTTGGTTTAAAATGCACACACCCAGGGCTTCCCTGGTGGCGCAGTGGTTGAGAGTCCGCCTGCTGATGCAGGGGACACGGGTTCGTGCCCCAGTCCGGGAAGATCCCACATGGTGCGGAGTGGCTGGGCCCGTGAGCCATGGCCGCTGAGCCTGCACGTCCGGAGCCTGTGCTCCACAGCGGGAGACGCCACAACAGTGAGGGGCCCGCGTACCGCAAAAAACAAAAACAAAAACAAAAATGCACACACCCAGGCCTTCCCTGGTGGTTAAGACTCCGTGCTTCCAAAGCAGGGGGCATGGGTTCGATCCCTGGTTGGGGAAGTTCCGCATGCCTAGGGTGTGGCCATAAATTAATTTAAAAAATAAAATGTAAACACCCATTCATTAAAACATTTTAAAATTAACTGGAGAAATTAAAGACCTTAATAAAGAAATCCCACGTACTCTTACTGGAAGACAAATACAGATGGTCCTCGACTTAATGATGGTTTAACTCACGATTTTTCAACTTTACGATGGTAAAAAAGTGACACACATTCAGTAGAAACTGAATTTTGATCTTTTCCCGGGCTAGCGATGTGTAGTACAATATTCTTGTGACGCTGGGCAGCAGCAGTCACATGATCACGAGGGTAAACAAGTAATACACTGAAACTGTTGTTTTTCACTAGGATTACAGTATTCAATAAATTGAGAAAATCAACAGTTTATCATAAAATGGGGTTTGTGTTAGATGATTTTGCCCAACTGTAGGTTAATGTTAAGTGTTCTGAGCCTGTTTAAGCTAGGCTAAACTATGACGTTCGGTAGGTTAGGTGTATTAAATGCATTTTTGACTTAATGTTAAGTCGAGGAAGACCTGTATCGTTAAGATGGCAATACTCCCCAAAGTGATCTATAGATTCAATGCGATCCCTATCAAAATCGCAGCTGCCTTTTTTTGTTGTTGCAGAAATTGACAAGCTGATCATTAAATCTGTATGGAAAATGCAAGGCACCCAAAACAGCCTAAACAATCTTCAAAGATAAAAGCTACTAGAAAAAAATAGAAAGAATTTTTACAACTCAACAAAAAGACAACCCAATTTAAAAATGGGCAAAAGACTTGAATAGACATTTCTCAAAAAAAGATATACACGTGGCCGATAAACATACGAAAGTATGCTCAACGTCATCAGCCGTCAGAGAAGTGCAACTCTAACCATAATGAGATACCACTTCAAAGCCACTAAGATAGTTAAAATGAAAAATAACGACTGTTGGTGAGGATGTAGAGAAACTGGAATTCTCTTATGCTACTGGGAATGGAAATGTTCCAAGCCCTTTTGGAAAAGTTTGGCCATTTCTCAAATGGTTAAAAAGAGTTTACTACATGATCCAGCAATGCACTCCTAGGCATATACCCAAGAGTACTGAAGACTTTTCTATATCCACACAAAAACTTATACACGCATGTTCATAGCAGCATTATTCATGATACCAAAAGTGGAAACAACCCAAATGTCCATCAACAAAATGGATATCCATACAATGGAATATTATTCAACCATAAAAAGAAATGAATGACATGCTACAACATAGATGAATCTTGAAAACACTAAGTGAAAGAAGTGAAAGAAGCCATTCACAAAGGACCACACATCATAGATGGTTCCATTTATTTAAAATGTCCAGGATTGGTAAATCCAAAGTAGATGAGTGGTTGCCAGGGAAAGGATATTGGAGAGTGACTGCTAGGGGTTTCACAGGGTTTCTTCTGGAATTAGTGGTAATGGCTGCAAGACTTTGTGACTATTCTAAAAACTACTGAATTCTACACTTTAAAAGGGTGAATTTTATGTTATGTGAATTATATTCCCCAAAATAAAAAACACAAATCCCTAACTGGGATCTTCCTGTATATCCTATTTCAGGACTTTGTTCATTGAGAACATTTTCCTATGTCAATATTATTAGAGAAAGACATGATTTAATAAAACAAACAAAAAATCTTAAGAAAAACCTTACCGGACTTCCCTGTTGGCGCAGTGGTTAAGAATCCACCTGCCAATGCAGGGGACACGGGTTCAAGCCCTGGTCCAGGAAGATCCCACATGCCGCGGAGCAACTAAGCCCGTGTGCCACAACTACTGAGCCTGCACTCAAGAGCCCGCAAGCCACAACTACTGAGCCCGTGTGCCACAACTACTGAAGCCCGCGCACCTAGAGCCCGTGCTCCACAACGAGAAGCCACTGCAATGAGAAGCCCGCGCACCGCAATGAAGAGTAGCCCTCTCTCTGCAACTAGAGGAAGCCCAGGCGCAGCAACTAAGACCCAACGCAGCCAAAAATAAATAATTTTATTAAAACAAACAAAAACCTTACTGTATTTGTTTAACAAATCGCCTATTATTAGATATTTATCTGTACTGATATCATTTTGGGATAAAATCTTTCAGGTAAAATTGATTCAATGGACATGAACATTATAAGAATTCTTTACAGAAACATAGTATATTTTAATTTGTATTTGATTACTAGTATTAGCAGTGTGATGGTTACATTTTATGTGTCAACTTGGTTAGGTTACTGGTGCCCAGTTTGGTGAAACACCAGTCTAGATGAAGATATTTTGTAGATGTCGTTAACATCAACAAATCAACTGACTTTAAGTAAAGATTACTCTCAATAACATGGGTGGGCCTTAGCCAATCAATTAAAGGCCTTAAGGCCTTAAACTCAAGGTTTCCCGAAGAAGGAATTCTACTTCTAGGCAGTAATACAGAAATTCTGCCTGAGTTTCCAGCTTGCTGGCCCACCTTACAGATTATAGATACGTATATCCTATTGGCTCTGTTTCTCTGGAGAACCTTGACTGACAAATAATGTATGTTTAAATTCTTTTTTCTTGTGGTTTATAGGCCATTTGTGCTTCTTTTCTATATTTTTTCCCCTTTTTTTATATATTTGTTTATTTTTGGCTGCATTGAGTCTTCATTGCTGCGAGCAGACTTTCTCTAGTTGAGGCGAGCGCACACTACTCATCGTTGCGGTGCGCGGGCTTCTCATTGCCGTGGCTTCTCTTGTTGCAGAGCACGTGCTCTAGGCACGCGGGCTCAGTATTTGTGGCTCAAGGGCTTAGTTGCTCCGCAGCATGTGGGATCTTCCCGGACCAGGGCTCGAACCTGTGTCCCCTGCATTGGCGGGCGGATTCTTAACCACTGTGCCACCAGGGAAGTCCCTTCTTCTGTAAATTGTTTCCAGTTTTCTTGGCTACTCTTTTTTTTTTTTTTTTGTGGTACGCGGGCCTCTCACTGCTGTGGCCTCTCCCGTTGCGGAGCACAGGCTCCGGACGCACAGGCTCAGCGGCCATGGCTCACGGGCCCAGCCGCTCCATGGCATGTGGGATCCTCCCGGACCGGGGCATGAACCCGTGTCCCCCGCATCGGCAGGCGGACTCTCAACCACTGCACCACCAGGGAAGCCCTCAGCTACTCTTAAGAATCAACCAGTGAGTGCTGAATCAACCAGTCAGTGGTGAATCTTTTCACATAAGTACTGTGTCCGTTTCTGCCACCAGAGGGATATTTCTTTCTCTTGTAATTTTATTTTTTTTTGTGTGTGTGTGGTACGCGGGCCTCTCACTGCTGTGGCCTCTCCCGTTGCGGAGCACAGGCTCCAGACGCGCAGGCTCAGCGGCCATGGCTCACGGGCCCAGCCGCTCCACGGCATGTGGGAACTTCCCGGCCCGGGGCACGAACCCGTGTCCCCTGCATCGGCAGGCGGACTCTCAACCACTGCGCCACCAGGGAAGCCCTCTCTTGTAATTTTAATCTAAATTATGAGTTGAGGCTTTGAGCACGTACAGCATCTCCATATGGAAACTCTAGTCACTCCACTCAGTGGAGGTATCAGCATATGGGAACAGACTAGCAAAGGGATCCACCAAGGGCAGGCATTTGTTTTCTTGTTGTTTTTCATTTGTCTGTTTGTTTGGGGTTTTTTTGGCCATGCCATGGTTTGCAGGATCTTAGTTCCCCGACCAGGGACAGAACCCAGGCCATGGCAGTGAAAGCCCCGAGTCCTAACCACTGGACCACCGGAGAATCCCCAAGGGCAGGCATTTGGGTGTGTGGAACTCTATGGACACACGTACAATAAAGCGCCCTTCCTCACTCTGGAGACTGGGCCTGGAGGACGGCCTGTTGAGCCAAGGGATAGATGAAGAAGGATGACAATCCCTGCAGTGTCCCATCACTGGGTGGCTATTAGGTTGAAATGGGAGGTGTTAGGGAATTCCCTGGCGGTCCAGTGGTTAGGACTCCACGCTTTCACTGACAAAGGTGCGGGTTCAACACCTGGTGGGGGAAGTAATATCCCGCAAGCCATGCGAGGTGGCCAAGAAAAAAAAAAAGGGAGAAATTATAACTCTGTGGTAAAGAGCATGAAGTCTGGGGCAAGACTGCAGGGGTTCCAAGACAGTCCACCTCTTGCAACTATGCTGACCTTGAACAAGTAATTTAACTTCTCTACCTGTTTTCGCCTCTGTAAAATCAAGATAATTGTGGTACTTACCTCAAAGCCGTAGTGAAGGTAAAATGAGTTAATACATGTAAAGTGCTTAGAACAATGCCCTGCATATAGTACAACCTGTTAGCTATTATTAACTACCTAAGCTTCAGTTTTTCTTTTCTGTAGAATGGGGTTTATAACAGTGCCTACTCATCAAAGTGTTGACAGGCAGCAGTGCCTGGCACAAAATATGTTGGCTATTATTATACTATTAATGGACGAGAAAGAAATAGAAAAATTCTAAGGCGTTATACACAAATATTATTACAATCAGGATAATTTCTTTAAAAAGGAGGCAATGCAATGCTTCCTGCAGGACACGGTGAGAGACTGAGGATAGAAAGACAGGGACCCCAGGTTCAACCTTGCTTCTAACTCACTGTGTGACCCTGAGAAGACAGCGAGGATCGCCAGCTCCCCATCCGCCAACTGGAGCTCAATGTCCTGCTCAGCCCATCCCTAGGGTCACTGCTGCCAGAATTAGATGACAGCACATAAGTGAAAGTGCTTTAAAATGCTATGAAGTATATATAATATTCCTATAGGTATAGTTTTTTAAAACATTTTAATTAATTATATGGCATTTCTCCCAATAGATATTAATATGATAATAGCTGCCCCTCCCACTAACAGATTTGCTTTATCCAATAGAAGATGTTACTTCTGCTGGTCAACAGTTTAATCATTTGTATGAATCCCTCTAAATACATAATTGCGCTCTTGTTCCTCTTAGCAATTTTCCCATTAATATTTAAATAAGCTTACCTCCCAATTTGAAAATAAAAATTAAATTTGAAAAAAAAATGCTACAAAGTAGACAAGTTTGTTTTTTGCCTGCAGATGTTTCCTTTACAGGATATTTTGCTTACAGATCACACTTTCCCTATGACCTTCTCTTCCTTTTTTTTTTAAAATAAATTTATTTATTTCATTTATTTATTATTTTCGGCTGTGTTGGGTCTTTGTTGCCGTGCGCAGGCCTTCTCTAGTTGTGGCGAGCGGGGGCTACTCTGCAGTGTGCGGGCTTCTCACTGCAGTGGCTTCTCTTGCTGTGGAGCACGGGCTCTAGGCACACAGGCTTCTGTAGTTGTGGCGTGCAGGCTTCAGTAGTTGTGGCTCACGGGCTCTAGAGCGCAGGCTCAGTAGTTGTGGCGCACGGGCTTAGTTACTCCGTGGCATGTGGGTATTCCTGGACTAGGGCTCGAACCCGTGTCCCCTGCATTGGCAGGTGGATTCTTAACCATTGCGCCACCAGGGAAGCCCCTGACCTTCTCTTAAAGAACAATTCTTAAAACAGACTTAGAAAAAGACTCAAAGTTTAAAATCTATCTGACATAAAGTTTTATTTACTTAGAAATCAATGTCTGATTTTATGACAACTGTTATTTTACTTCTTTAAACCTTAAACCTAACATCTGTTCAGAAACATGTTGAAAAAAATCTTGTTTTTTATAATTTTGCAAACCTTAGAGACTCCTTTAAGAAGTAAGAATATCTCATTTGAAAAAAACATTTGTCTGAAGGTTAGCAATTCCTCTGGTTTTCCTTTCTTTTTCTTCTGTTAAATTCAGTAAAAATCATAATAAACTTTTAATTTAAAAAAGTAATAATGGCTATTACTATGTAGAAAAATTAGGGGTGATTTTCAGTTTCTTCATAATACTTTACTGTATTTTTCAAACTTTCAATAACTATTACTTGAGTGAGAAAAACATGTAATTTAAAGATATATGGGAAAAAATTAAAACATGAAATGAAAAAAATGAATTTTACAAACTGAAACAAATATAAGGCAATGGTGTCTTTGCTACAGATCTATATCCTGTCAGGGCTCCCTCCCCTGTCAGTTGCTCCCCAGGGTGCTTTGAGATCTGCACTACGCCCTCGGGTGACACTCACATTTTACGCACTGAGTGAAGGGACTCCTTTCTTACCTTCCAATGCATCATCTCCGACTTCTTCATATGTCTGCCAAGAGACCAGAGAGGTGGGTGAGAAGCATGGTGAAATCCTAGCTCATGACTAGGATGGTTTATTTTTAATAAGAGGAATTAAGCTGCTTCATCTTTCCTTCTGTTTTTTTCTGAAGCCCAAGCTCCCATCCTTACCCATCCCATCCTGGAGAATCACCCAGGTCTCTACAGGATGATGAAACCCAAGAGGGCCAGACCGGCCAAATCACGGTTACCTGCATGGTGCTCTGGGTATACCCATACTGGGGATAACTGTAGCTGTAGCTGCCTGTGTTCTGGTCATAGCCCCACTGGGCATAGTAGTTCTGGTACTGCTGGTAATACTGGTTGTAGCTGTAACTGTACATTTGACTATATTCCACTGGCTTCACACGGCTCCTTAAAAGAAGAAAGAAATAAACAAATAAGCAAACATTTCCATAACACTATATGACCAGGGACTGTTCTGAGTGTTTTACGCAGATTAACTCATTTAATCCCTACAATGGTGCTATGCAGTAAATATACCATTATTCCTATTTTACAGATGAGAAAACTGAGGTACAGAGAGGTTACATCATTTGTCCAAAGTCACACAGCGAATAATAGATTCAAACCCACGCAGGCTGGTCCCAGAGCCCAGCTTTAACGATAGGAACTTTCGGGAATTCCCTGGTGGTCGAGTGGTTGGGACTGCACACTTTCACCGCCAAGGGCCTGGGTTCGATCCCTGGTCGGGGAACTGGGATCCTGTGGGCTATGCAGCACGGCCAAAAACAAAAAAAAAAGATGGGAGTTTTCAATGGTTAGGTTTGTCTCTCTTGTCAAACCTTGTTAGTACTGACTTTTCCCCTTCTCAAGATCTTAGAGGGCTGTTTTTCTGCCAGCCACAAAGGCTCAGGTGAACATAGCCTGGAGGATCTGGATTTATAATGATCCAAGAAGCATTTTAAATGACAAAATATCTTATCACTTTTTCCCTGCAAAAACATAAGAGAAGCGTTTTAGTAGCCTGGAACTGTAGTCAAAGCTACCGTTTATGGAGTAGGTACTTGAGATTTGTGCCCATTATTTTTTTTTTAAAGATTTATTTATTTTTGGCTGCTTTGGGTCTTGGTTGCGGCACGCAGGGTCTTCGTTGAGGCATGCAGGATCTTCCGTTGCGGTGCGCGGGCTTCTCTCTAGTTGTGGTGTGGGGGTTTTCTCTTCTCTAGTTGTGGCGCACAGGTTCCAGGGCACGTGGGCTCTGCAGTTGTGGTGCGCGGGTTCCAGAGTGCGTGGACTCTGTAGTTTGGTGCACGCAGGCTCTAGTTGCTGCACGTGAGCTCAGTAGCTGTGGCGCACGGGCTTAGTTGCCCCGTGGCATGTGGTATCTTATTTCCCTGACCAGGGATCGAACCTGTGTCCCCTGCATTGTAAGGGGGATTCTTTACCATTGGACCACCAGAGAAGTCCCTATGCCCATTATTTTTCATACATAGTTTCCTATTTTAAGTCCTGCAAAGCTCTGAGATACAGCTATTATTTATTATTCCCATTTTACAGATGAGAACACTGAGCCTCTGAAAAGTTAAGTGATTTACCCAAGACTACACAGAGGAATGAAGCCAAATTTAACTCCAAGGCTCACACTCCTACCACCACACCACTACATACAGCTCCTGCCCTGACAGACTCAAGACCCCTTGCCTGTCCCCCACTTCCTGCATTCACCAATCAGGGCTGAGGCCTAGGGTCAGCAGAAAGCTTTCTTCTCTGATTGCATGGCTATCCCAGCCACTGCTAACCAAAGACAGAATGTCAAACCTGCAAAGGATCCACTGCTTTCAAAAACGTAAAAAACCACGTGTGATGAGCTCTTCCCAAGTTCCTTGTGAGTTTAATGTCTGGCTGGTGAGCAGGACTCAGCCAGAGCAGTTAGACAGACCATATCTGATTTCCTTAGCATCACCTCCTGACGGGGTGGCTTGATGAAGTTCGACGGCACAGATTCCCTCTCCCCGCCCACTGCCAGGCTGGAAACTGCTAACATTCGCCTCCATGCTAACCCCCCACCCCAGCCATGTGTCCAAGGAGTCCACCTCCCTCCTGACATGTTCAGGTCACTGGAGGTACAGTCTCTCTGGCCTGCGTCTGCACACTTCTCTTCTGTTTCTCCACACTCAGCTCTTACAGGCTAACTCTTGAAGGGAACTCTTATCACCTTCAATTCCCAGTGCTTGAGGGCCACTCCCCACAGGCAGGCATCAAATACTGACAATGTTCAGTGAAGAAATAGATGTAACAGAACGTAAGCTCCCTGCAAAAGGGACTTTGTTTCTCTCGTTTATAGCTACAACTTCAAAGTCTAGGGTGGGGCTGCAGTTGTAGGGACTCATTATGGTTGACTGAATAAATGGTGACACAGCAGAAACCACCAAAATAGTGAACATCAGAGGAACTGCTAGACAGAATATACAATCAAAACAATATCTTGCAGCTATTAAAAATATTACAATGACGACGACTGTGCAACTCAATGGCAAAGTGTGTATAATGAGTAAACTGGGGAAGAAAAAGAGTGAGCACTGTTATTGTAATTTAAAAATGAATAAACAGGGACTTCCCTGGTGGTCCAGTGGTTAAGGATCCACCATCCAATGCTGGGGACACGGGTTTGATCCCTGGTCGGGGAACTAAGATCCCACGTGCCACAGGCAACTAAGCCCTCGCGCTCTAGAGCCTGTGTGTTGCAACTACTGAGCCCGCATGCTCGGGAGCCCGAGGGCCACAACTAGAGTGAAGCCTGCGTGCCGCAATGAAGAGCCCATGAGCCGCAACTAAGATTCAATGAAGCCAAATGAATGAATAAATAAATAAAATATTTATTATTAATGAATGAAGAAATGAATCTACCACATGTAAATTGACCCAAATATATGTAGTGTGTGTGTTTTTACATCTACATCTATATCTATATTTATACATCACAGAAGCTTATGGAGAAGCCTGGAAAGGAACCGAGAAATTATAAGCAGTCATTTTAGAGTAATGAGAACATTCCTTTCTTTTCAATATTTTCTTTAATGCTTTTATATACACAGTAGAGCTCAGGGACTTCCCTGGTGGGCCACTGGTTAAGAACTGGTCTTGCAATGCAGGGGAGGCCAGTTCAATCCCTGGTTGGGGCACTAGGATCCCACATGCCACACAGCAACTAAGCCCACGCACCACAACTACTGAGCCTGTGTGCCACAAATACAGAGCTCACACGCCGCAACTACTGAGCCTGCATGCCACAACTAGAGATCCCGTGCGCCGCAACTAAGACCTGATGCAGTCAATAAATAAATAAATAAATATTTTAAAAAATATGGCTCAAAACAAATAATATTTGAAGGAGGGGAATCACTCAAGCTGATCTTCCATGTATTAAACATTGTTAAACCGCAAAGAGCCTCCAAATCTTTTGCTGCTTTAAAAAACATGGCCATTTGGAAGTTCTGCCCTAAGAGTGCAGCCACTTTTCTACTTTTAACACGGAGTTTCTCAGCCTTGGCAAAACTGACATTTGGATGGCGGGGGCAGATTGCTCTTTGTCACAGGGGCTGTCCTGTGCACTGTAGGATGTTTAGTAGCATCCCTGGCCTGTACTCATTAGATGCCAGCAGCACCTCTCCCCCAGTTGTGATAACCAAATTTGTCTTCAGGTGTTCCAATGACCCCTAGTTCAGAACCATTGCTTGAGCCAAAGGATGGAAGATTATATGCAGAGAAAAACTGTCTTACATCTGAGTAAAAAACCTGCTTGGAGTTGTAAGGAAAGAAGGGTTTTCTGCACAGAGTGACAGGTACAATACTGATATACATATTCTCTTGTGTTTGTATCATTAATTTTTTTGGCTGCACCACACAGCTTGTGGGAATTCCCTATATCATGTTCCCTATATCATGAATTCTTAGCCACTCCCATAGCAAGGGACACTCATAAGAGGTCTGTAGGTTTCATTGATATAAAAAAGGCTAAAATTGGCTAAAAAGTGTAACTTTCTTCTTTCTGCTCAATTCTTATTAACTGTATGGCTAAATTTTTAACAGCAGCACTACTGGGCAAAGAGCAGGGACATTAAGTTTGCAGACCCAAACTGCTCTTCCAGCATTGCTACCAGCGACGTCTGAATGTACCTGCTTCCCCCAGCCATAGCTCTCTCCCCAGCTACGAGCTTCTGGAGGGGCAGGGTTATGCTAGCTCATCTCTAGCACCCAGCCTGGCAAATATCAGGCACTCATTATTTGTGGCCTGAACTGAATCTCCTGGCAGCCTCCCATTCAGCACGTGGACGCCCTGATTATCAACAACAGACGAGGCGTGTGTGGGTGGGGATCAGTCCAGAAGCCCTCCCTGGCCCCCACGCCAGCGCAGAACTCACGCTTTAGGGATCGCCACACTCAGACGCACTGGTTTAGACCCCAGTCCAACTGCTCCCTGGCACTCTGTCAGGGCTCGCTTCTGTTCCAGCTCATCTGTGAATTTCACAAAACCATAGCCCCTGCAGAAGAAAAACACACACTATTTGGATCACAAATGTGATGGAGGTAAAGCCTAAGAATGGAAAAGGGGCTGAGAAGGGAGAGAGTCCATCAAACCACATGGGCAGGGCTGAGAGCCCCATGAGCAGAGGGGTGCCACAGAGCCACGTGAGATTCAAGCACTGGAGGATCCCAAGATCTGCGGAATTCCCACTTTCAGCTCATCAGTCTCTTCCATACCGTCCTGATAGGGCTTCTTCCCAAAGAGTAGCTTACCTCCCAATCTACTTGAAAGTATTATTATTATCATTATGGTAGTAGCAGCAGTAGTAACAGTCATAGAAAGTCATTCAGCAAATATTTACCGAGTATGCTCGGTATTACACGAGGCACTGGGACCCAGCAGTCACAAGCAGGTGAGGTTCCTGCTCTCCTGAACGCATATTCCACTTGGGGGGTGAATGAATGATAACTAACATTTAATGACCATTTATTATTTCCCAGGCATTGTGCTGAGCATTTTCCCAGGATTATCTCATTAAACTGTCCAACAACTTGATGAAGGGAGTATCCACATCCTACTGAAGACAGAACCAAAGTTCAGAGAGGTTTAATAGCTTGCCCAAAGTCGTAGTAGAAGCAGGATTCAAATTCAAAGCCCAAGCTCATAACTAGTACTCAGATCAAGAAAGAACTTTTCCTGACAAATATTGTATGATCTCACTTATATGTGGAATCTAAAATATGATACAGATGAGCTTATTTACAAAACAGAAACAGACTCACAAACATAGAAAACAAACTTATGGTTACCAAAGGTGAAAGGGGGTGGGGGAGGGATAAATTGGAAGTTTGAGATTAGCAGATACAAACTACTATATATAAAATAGATAAACAAGGTCCTACTGTACAGCACAGGAAACTATATAAATATCCTGTAATAAACCATAATGGAAAAGAATATGAAAAAGAATATATACACATATAAACCTTTCCTGAGGTCTTTCCACTTTTAAAGTAACAATAATAAATAAAAGAAGAAACACCTATAAAGCATTTCCTATTGATTCATTTATATTACATCATTCAATCCTTAAACCACCCCACGAGAGATGCAGAAACTATTAATCAGTCCCGTTTCACAGATGAGGAAACAAGGTCAGAGGTTCAGTAACTTGTCTGCTGCATAATCCCTGGGCAGTACTGAGGCTGGGATTCATACCAGGCAGTTTAGCTCCAGAGCCTGTGCTCTTAACCACAATGCAACAGGGCCTCGTTACCACACCTCCATCTATGAGATAAATGCTGCAACCAACAGGGTAGGCATCAATAAAACGAAGGCCTTACTTAGACACTCCTGTCTGGTCCAAAACCACCTTGCCTCCCCGACAGGAAGGGTAGACTTTGACGAAGAATTCATACAGCATGCCATCATCCACATCTGGGGTCAGGTCCCCCACAAAGAGGGAGTACTCGGGGCTGAGAAGAGAGAACAAAATTCAGAGACAAAGACCAAAACTTTTGTTCTGATGAGCTCTTTTGGCCCATTCTAGGTAAATCTTTTCTGGGCCGCCTTAGGCAACAACACATCTGATGGGTCCTTGACCAGGTCCTAATCTGTTTCATTTGGCAGTCCCGGCAGAAGAGTTACGGAAGGAGTCCCCCGCCCCAAGTCGCTCACCCACTGTATAACGCCTGTCTGGCTTCAAGCATTACATGAGTGCAGACAGGGGCACACGTCAGAGGTGCTCAAAACATAAAACTAGAGATTCTGTATTCACCGCATATTTTCAATTCAAATGGTGAAAGGCAGAGGGAAAATGAGAACTGAACCTTCTCTCCTCAAGATGTGCTAACATGAAATGCCTCAACTTTTAGGACAGGCGTCAGCAAACTTTTTCTATGAAGGCCATATAGTAAATATTTCAGGCTCTTTGGGGACACCTCTGGTCTCTATTGCTCTTTCTTTGTCTGTTTTCACAATCCTTTAAAAATGTAAAGAGGGGACTTCCCTGGTGGTCCAGTGCTTAAGACTCCACGCTTCCACCACAGAGGGGCATGGGTTCGATCCCTGTCAGGGAACTAAGATCCCGCATGCCACGTGGCATGGCATGGCATGGTATGCATGCATACATACATATATAAGTAAATATGTAAAGGGAGTTCCCTGGCAGTCCAGTGGTTAGGACTCCACACTCTCACTGCCAAGGGCCCAGGTTCAATCCCTGGTTGGGGAACTAGGATCCCACAAGCCGCACGGCACAGCCAAAAAAAAAAAAAAAAAAAAGTAAAAACCATCTTTAGCTTGCAGGTGATAACAAAATTAGGCCACAGTTTGCCAACCCCTGTTCTAGAACAATTCTTTAAGAAAAAAAAAAGCAAACATTATTATTTTATTTCAAGTTAAAGTCAGAATACACAAAAGGAAAAAGAAAACTAAAATTACCAATAATCCAACCACTCAAGGGTAATCACTAAGAACACTTTGATATATACTTTTGTCTTTTTTCTTTGGCTTCTTCTTTTGAATTTACAAAAATTGGATACGACTCGTTTTGTTTCTAGCATTTTTTTCACTTTTAGCATCTCACCAACGTCTTAACATATGAGTATTCTGCTATGGTACATTAACAGATACACAGCATTCCAAATAATGAACATATTGTAATTTAAACCCCTTCCCTATTATTAGATTACTTGGGTTTTCCCCCAATTTTGCCCATTATATGTAACACTTCAATGAATACTTTCTTTTAAAATTTTTAATGGAGTATAGTTGATTTACAATGTTGTGCTAGTTTCTGGTGTACAGTGAAGTGAATCAGTTATACATAAACATATATCCACTCTTTTTTTAGATTCTTTCCCTATATAGGCC
Source organism: Pseudorca crassidens (assembly GCF_039906515.1). Taxonomy (NCBI): domain Eukaryota; kingdom Metazoa; phylum Chordata; class Mammalia; order Artiodactyla; family Delphinidae; genus Pseudorca; species Pseudorca crassidens. Next base: position 22,235,092 of record NC_090297.1, on the reverse strand, counting down.
ATTACAGAGTACTGAGTAGAGTTCCCTGTGCTACACAGTAGGTTTTTATTAGTTATCTATTTATAAATAGTAGTGTGTATACGTCAATCCCAATCTCCCAATTTATCCCTCCCTCCCCTTATCCCCTAGGAATCATAAGTTAGTTTTCTAAGTCTATGGCTCTACTTCTGTTTTGTAAATAAGTTCATCTGTATCCTTTTTTGAGATTCCACTGTGATATCATATGATATCAATGAACACTTTCAAGGCTAACCTTTACACACATCAACGAATAAACTCTGAAAAGCAGAATTACAGGTTCAAAGGGTACAACTCTATCTAAAGCTTTTGATACATTGTTTTCAAGCTTTCAGACAGCAGTTTGGAATGCTCAATCAATTTATGTTGCTACAACAGGTTGATTCTTACTGAATAAAATGTCAATACTGTGAGCAGTCATGGGACTAGGGGAGGGACCAAATATAGAGAAGACATGGGCCCTGACTGGAAGCAAACTGGAAGCGTCCACCAATAGGGATGGGAGGGGGTCGACCTTAGGAGGGAGGCAAAGCAGGGCCAAACTCAGCTCCCCATTCTCCTCTTTGGGAGTGACCAGCACAGTGACGCATCTTGTCTCTATCTAGACATTTCCTGGGACTTGAAGCTACCTTGTGGCTACTCTGTACTTACCTGTTATCTGGCTGTTTCCCATAAGTGGCATAGTTCAGTTTAAAACGTTTTGCCTGGAAATTCAAAAACAAACAAACTAAAACAGAGAAAGGTGTTTTAAGAGTCAAACAATATTTGAAAAAAACTGAAATAAATTACCTTGGCCAAAATATCTCCCCCTCTCTAAGCCTCAGCTTTTTCTCCTGTATAAAAGGAGGGGGTTGCACGGATGACCGCTAAGAGCACTGCCAGCTCCATGGTTCTATGAGCCCAGGTGTGCCAGCGTGGTGCAGCTGTAAGCTAAGTAACTGTGGGAAGAGCAGAATGTAACTCTCTTGAAAAGTGTCCTCACTGCTGCCAGCCTGTTCTGCTTTCTCAAGCAAGAGGTCTAGAGTTTCAAGTCTTCCGTTATGGAGGCAGCAGTGCAGAGTGAAAAGGGAATGGATTTTAGAGGCAACCAATCTTCAGTTTGCATCCTGGCTCTGCTACTTACTACCTGTGTTGCCTTGGGTAAGTTATTCCGTTTCCCTGTGATTCAGTTTCCTGGTCTGTCAAAGATAACAACGCCTACTGTTTAGGGTTGTTACAGGATTAAATAAAATATACAGTTGGGATTCAATAAATGAGTTATCAATAACGATAAAAATGGTGACATCATCATTATCTCAGTGTCCTTACAGGTGTGGCTCCTGGAAGGGGTTTCCCGTTGATTTTATGCAAACACTTCTCAGCTGTGGCCAAATCTGCGAATTCTACAAAGCAGTAGCCAGCTGGGATCCTGGAAAGAAAACAGAAAAAGAGAATGGTTAAAGATGTGATACCCAGATGAGAGACTGAGTCTGGGCCTGAAGGGAGGAAAAAATCCTTTTCTAATCAGAGCCCATACTATTAATGTTTACTATGCAATCCAATCAAACCTTTAGATCTAATGTCCAGTTTATAGGAAATATTAGGAACAGAACAAGTAAAACACCACCACAAGGAAACAAACAAATCCAGAATGCAGGACCAGAATCCAGAATGTAGAACCTTATGTAAGGCAATCCTACGTCTTTAAAAAGTCAGTGCTCTGAGAAAAGAAAGAAGTGGGCTTTTCCACATTAAAAAGAGACAAAAGAACTAAATGCAATACAGGATCTGATCTCTGACTGGATCCTAATTCATTAAAAAAAAAACAAAAAAAAAAAAACAAAAAAAAAGCTATAAAAGGTATTCTGGGGACAATCATAAAAATTTAAATGTAGACTGACCATTATGTGGTATTAGGGAATCATTAATTTTGTTAATGTGATATGAGCATTGTTGGTATGTAACAGAATGTCCAGTTATTGGCAATGTATATTCAAATATTTAGCAGTGAAATATCATAATGCCTGTAATTTACTTTCATATGGTTCAGCAAAAAAAAAAATCTACCTATCTAAATCTATCTTTATAGACAGGTAGATAAGAAAAATATGGCAACATATTAACAATTTTTGAAATTAGGTGTTGAGGGACTTCCCTGCACAGTGGTTAAGAATCTGCCTGCCAGTGCAGGGGATATGGGTTCGAGCCCTGGTCCGGGAAGATCCCACATGCCACGGAGTGAGTAAGCCCATGCACCACAACTATGGAGCCCACATGCCACAGCTACTGAAGCCCGCACGCCTACAGCCCGTGCTCTGCAACAAGAGAAGCCACCGCAATGAGAAGCCCGCGCACCACAACGAAGAGCAGCCCCTGCTCGCCGCAACCAGAGAAAGCCCGCGGCAGCAAGGAAGACCCAAGGCAGCCAAAAATAAAGTAAATAAATAAATTTACAAAAAAAAAAAGAAAAGAAAAAGAAATTTGGGGGTGGCTGTATGAGAGTTCATTGTACTCTTCTTTCTACATTTGTTTTAAACTTTTCATAATTTAAAAGGTTTTTTGGATCACCTACCACCGGCCAGGCTGATACAGAGTTGAAGAACATGGTTCCTATTTAGAAACTTGAAATCTATTTGGACAACGTAAATCTATGGACCTTACCTAATTGGGGGATGTCCGTGAGATTCCTAGTGTTCTATTTTTTAAAGCATCACTAAGAGACATATGTAGGAGGATGTGGCTAGATCCTCTGACATCCCTTCCTCCTAAGAGATTTATACTGAAAACAGTTAATTTTCCTCAACTGCCTCCTTAAAGCTATCACCAGTGAAATAAACCAGACTTCTCTGGAACTATGATACTCAGTTCAAATAACCTTCCGGACACCAAGCCAAAAGGTATGGGCAAGGGCAGTACCTGAGCCCAAGGATCTCAGAACACAGTCTATGAGCTCCATAAATGTTGACGCTTAGAGGAATGGTGGGCCAACTCTGTGCCTTCTGTCTTGTGTGTGCTAGAATCTTAAAGCTCACAGATATAAAGACCACCACCAGTAAGAGCTGAGCATTACTGAGCACCCACTGCAGTCCAAGCACTGTGCTAGCCACTTCACATGCACCATCTCATCTAATCCTCACATAACTCTATGAGGGAATGAAACCATTGCTCCTATTTCGATGTGGAGACTGAGATTTAGGATTATACAATATGCCTTAAACCACACAGCTGGTATGTGCCAAAGGCTGGATTTGAATTCAGGACAGTCTGAACATTTTATTTTGAAGAATTCCAAATATAAAAATTGAAAGAATTGCATAGCAAACACCATATATATATATATACCCACCACCTACAATTAACACTTTATTATACTTACTTTATCACATAACTATCCATCCATCCATGCCCCTACCCATTTATCATCCTTATTTTCTGATATATTTCGAAGTAAGTTGCAGATATTGGTATACTTCCCTCAATTACTTTAACATGCTTATTATTAACTAGAGGTCAATGATTTAGTTTTTTCCTTTTAAGGTTAAATTTACATGCAATGAAATGCACATATTCTTCAAGATGCTGAGTTCTTTCCACCAGATTAATTTTGTGTATTTTAGAACTTTATGTAAATGCAGTAAGGCTTCTTTAATTTAGCATAATGTTTTTAAGATTCATTCATGTTGTCACTATATTAGTAGTCTGTCCCTTTTTATTGCTAAGTGGTATTTTATTGTATGAATATACCAGTATTTATTTATCTATTTACCTATTCATGGATACTTGGACTGCAGTTTGGGGCCACTGTCCAATGTGCTACGCACATCCTTTTTCAAGTCCTTTTTCTGGTAGATGCATGTTTTTATTTCTCTTGGGTAAACACCTAGGACTAGGGACTTCCCCAGTGGGCCAGTGGTTAAGATTCCCCACTCCCAATGCAGGGGGCCCAAGTTCAATCCCTGGTCAGGGAAATGAAAGAAAAAAAAAAAAAGAGCCCACATGCCACAATGAAGATCTCACACATGGCAACTAAGACCCAGCGCAGCCAAATAAATAAATAGATGTTTTAAATATATATATATATAAAAAATACCTAGGACTAGACTTGTTGTGCCATATGGTGGTAGGTGTATTTAAGAAACTGCCAGGGAATTCCCTGGTGGTCCAGTGGTTAGGACTCGATGTTTTCGCTGACAGGGCCCAGGTTCAATCCCTGGTTGGGGAACTAAGATCCTGCAAGCCGTGCGGCATGGCCAAAAAAAAAAAAAGAAAAAAGAAAACTGCCAGACACTTGTCCCCAGGGGTCATACCATTTTATAGTCCCACCAGTGATGAGAGACGTGGCTGCTCCACATATGACTGCATTCTTTTTTTTTCTTTGTTGAATTTTAAAAATTGTCATTGAGTATACAAAACATAAAATGTACCATTTTAACCATTTTTAAGTATACAGTTCTGTGGTATTAAGTACATTCACACTGTTTTGCAACCAATCACTATATCCTTCCTTTTTTATTTAAGCTTTAATTTTATTTATTCTTGGCTGCATTGGGTCTTCGTTGTTGCACACCGGCTTTCTCTAGTTGCATCAAGCCGGGGTTTGTCTTGTTGCGGAACACGGGCTCTAGGCATGCGGGCTCAGCAGTTGTGGTGCACAAGCTTAGCTGCTCCGCGGCATGTGGGATCTTCCCAGACCAGGGATCCAACCCACGTCTCCTGCATTGGCAGGCGGATTCTTATCCACTGCGCCACCAGGGAAGTCCCCAATCACTATATTCTTAAGCACTATGCTCTGCTGCATATTATTTTTTCCTGGGTCTTATCTTTTTCCCGTATTTTCTCAGTTCCTGATTTTTTTTTTTTTTTTTTTTTTTGGTACGCGGGCCTCTCACTGTTGTGGCCTCTCCCGTTGCTGAGCACAGGCTCCGGACGCACAGGCTCAGCAGCCATGGCTCACGGGCCCAGCCGCTCCGCGGCATGTGGGATCTTCCCAGACCGGGGCACGAACCCGTGTCCCCTGCATCGGCAGGCGGACTCTCAACCACTGCGCCACCAGGGAAGCCCTCAGTTCCTGATTTTTAATTTACGTTTATTTATTTTACAGTATTCTTATACACCACTTCAAAGTCTTTGTCATATGACACAGAATGCACATGTAATGTGTCTGTAAATGCCACCATAAAAAATCAGCTAGAGTTTAGTAATCAATGGTATGAAAGGATAATTCCAATTCTTAATAAAGATTAAAATGTGAGAACCTATATCACTGTTTTAAAAAGAATAAAGTATTACAGAATGTATTTTCATGCCAGTAGCTGATTATCGGGGTTTTCTGTCTGGAGGAACAAGAAGAAAAACATTTAGGCCAGCATGCTCTACCAGTCAGAAAATCCGTCCCTGGGTACCGGGGTTCTGAATACACAAAGTACCTGTTCACCAAACAGCCAAAAACCTGGCCACATTTCGTATCTCTCACCTGTATTTTTCAACTATTTGACATTTTAGCAAGCTGCTTTAGTACTTGGCACAGAGTAGATGCTCAATAAACACTGTCAAATTGATAAAGGAATCCTGTTATTTCTAACTAGAACCCTAAGGAAACCTAAGCTCCTAAGAGAGAAAGAAGAAACTGGAGGCAATAGAGCACTTCTATCTGACAGTATTCTCTGCATTTCGTTTTGAATATTTATTTATTACCTCATTCCCCCATTAGCATGTAGTAAACTCCACGAGAGGAGGGACTACGTCTGGCTAGTTTCAGCCATGTATCCAGGGAATCTAGAACAGCAGCACATAGGTAGCATCTTATTCACATAAGAGTTAAGGGCACTCATGAACTTTGAGAACAGAGCTGAGTTACAGTCCTGGCTTCTCATTTAAAAGCTGTGTAACTTTAAGACAACTGTTAAGCTTCTCTAATAACAGTACTTAGCTCAGAGGTTTTTGTGATTTTAAAGTGCTTATTACCTAGCAGATCATAATCTGTTTATATTTACCAAGCATATACCATATGCCAGACATCGTTGTAAACGTTGAATGTGAATTAGTGGCACTTAATCCTCACCAGAACTCTATGAGGTAGGTGCTTTTATTATCTCCATTTTTATAGGCAAGGTGAAGAGGAAGAGGTTAAATAACTTGATCAAGGTCACACAGCAGACAGAGCTTTCAAAACCAGTTTGGCTCGAGTCAGCAATACGCTATACGTCCTCTTAACAAGCCCCCAAATGCTTATATCATTACAATAACATTATTAGGGGTGAGAAGCCCCGACTCTTGCGATGTTTACCTTCTCCTGAATGACACTTGCAGCGCGATCTACTGAGGAGACCTGAGGCTGAGACGGAAGGAGAGAACATACCCAGTGAGGCGGTTTCGGATAATTTTGACGCTCATCACGGTCTCCCCCATGGTGGCAAAGGCTCTGGAGATGAAGTTCTCATCCATGTAGGGTTCCAGCTGCGTAAACACAGGAGCGGAGCTGCTCAGGCCAGCATCCAGGCTCCTCATTCCCGCATCCGGAGCCCCTCCCCCTCTGCCCGGGGTTTGCTGCACGCTGCGGGCGGGAGTGGAGTGGGGTGAAGAGGCTTCCGTCTGCGGTGTGATCTGAAGCCTGCGTTCCCAGTCCCCTGCCTTCCTTCCCTTCAAATTTACTCCTTTGAGGAAGTCTCCCCTTTGGATTTAGGAACCCCATCCCTCCAGTCCTACAACCACGGGCGCTCTTCAATCCTTGGGATTCCTCTCATTCTATCCGCCCAAAGACCCTCCCTCTTTCCCTGGCGTGAACCCAGGCGGGGCCCCAGGGTCCCTCCCACTCCGAATCAGCCCCTTCACCTAGATGCTGGGACCCGCTTTGGAGTCACCTAAGAGAACTCCCCCGCCCATTCACTTCCACCCTTTTGGGATCCGAGGACCCTCCTCCTCAGTCCCTTTCTCCCTCGTGACACTAAGATTCCTGCTCCGCAGACCCGGGCGGCCGCCGTCACTCACGTCGCCCATCCACAGGCTTGCCGCCATGCCCGAGGCCCCGCCAGGACGTCGCTGGCCACCGAGGCTAGCGCCGACGCCGGACCGCCGAGCCGGAACCTCCACAGAGCATGCGCCTCCGACGCCTTCTGCGCACGCTCCGCAACTCGGCGCCCAGGGCCGCGCCCACGTGCCGCTCGGGGTCTTGCGGGATCCCTGTGGGCGGGTCTCAAGACTGGAGCCTGCAGGATGGGGCGGGGCAGACACTGCCTGGCGTTGGATGGTGAGTGGCGCGGGTGAGGGGCTTTCTCGGGTTTCTTTCTGATTTTATTTAAACACACACGTACATATAAAATTACAGAAGTAATTTTACGCTCGTTGTAAAAAATTGCAAGTATAAGCACATCTTTTTTTTAACAAGTGAAAGATCCCCTTTGGGAACCTGGACGATTCAGTCCCACTAACTCTGTGTGACGTCAGGCAAATTACCGACTGGCCCGCCCCAGCCACCCCTTCACCCCGCATTTCCCAGTTTGCAAGACATTTCTGTTGACGCTGCAATGGGATTCTTTCACCATTCCCGTGTATAGCCCCGGGGTGCGGGGAGGGTAGAGTTAAAGTGAGTGTAAATTAGGGTAACCCTGTCTTCCCAACCAGTCAAATCAATCCCCAAGTCTTGTCACTTTCTTGCGTCCACATCCCCTACACTAATCCAAACTGCCAGTTCTAACCTGTCCCAGAACAGTGACCTGCTATAGAAGGCCCTCAAGTAAACACGGATAATCCTGACAATTCGACTCCTAATCTGGGAGTGTCCCAGGCTGTAGCCTCAGTTTGATACCCATTTCTCAGAATGTGAAGCTTCTGTAGGTGGTAATTGTCATCTCCCATAGTGAAGGTCATCGCAAGTGCCTGAGGATCCATTTCTGGGGCTCCCTCTGGGTTGGTATAGGCCACCCTCGGCCCTTCCTTACCAGCTTATACACCCCAAACTTGGGATGTTGGGCCCCAAAGTCAGGCACTCATGAGTCTAACGTCTTGGATCCAACCACAAGTTGCCAAATTCCAGCTTTATCCTATTCACTGCCATAGTAGTGTAGTGGTTGGGTGCTTTGGCTATAGATTTGAACAAACGGAGCCCAAATCCTAGTCCCCTCTCACTAATTATTTTGGCAGGTTATTTAAACTCTGAGACTAACGTGGATAATAACAGTGCTTACCTCATACCATGTTTGTTGTGAGGATAAAATGAGAAGTAGGGAAAAACACTTGCCCTAATGCCTGGCTTCCAGTAAGTTCTCCAACATGGCAGTTGGAGGCCTTCAAATTGTAACTGGTAACTCTTTTATTTAGTACTATTTGCCAGCCCCTGTGCTGTGCTCTTTGCTTACCATTTTTAAAATTTATTTTACTGGGCTTCCCTGGTGGTGCGGTGGTTGAGAGTCCGCCTGCCGATGCAGGGGACACGGGTTCGTGCCCCGGTCTGGGAGGATCCCACATGCCGCGGAGCGGCTGGGCCCGTGAGCCATGGCCGCTGAGCCTGCGCGTCCGGAGCCTGTGCTCCGCAACGGGAGAGGCCACAGCAGTGAGAGGCCCGCGTACCGCAAAAAAAAAAAAAAAAAAAAATTGTTTTACTTATGGAAGATTTTTAAATGTTTATTTTTAATTTAGAATGTAAGCTTTATCAGACAGGATTCCTTGTTCACGCTTTCTAATCAAATTCCCACAACCATGTCTGGGATATGGTAGGCACTGAAAAAAAAATTTTGAATTTATGTCAAACGATAAACAGTTGTCCCTTACCCCATCTATCCCTAGTCCCAACTTCCAGTCCCTTGAGGCAACCACTTCCAAATCTTTTCCCTAAAATCTGTGTATTTCTAAATAGTATACTTTCTTTCTTTTTCTTTTTCGGTATGCGGGCCTCTCACTGCTGTGGCCTCTCCCGCTGCAGAGCACAGGCTCCGGACGCGCAGGCTCAGCGGCCATGGCTCACGGGCCCCGCCGCTCCGCGGCACGTGGGATCTTCCCGGACCGGGGCACGAACCCGTGTCCCCTGCATCGGCAGGCGGACTCTCAACCACTGCACCACCAGGGAAGCCCTAAATAGTATACTTTCTATTCATTTGTAGTTTCAGATATTTTATTTATTTATTTTTAAAAAGATGTTGTGGGTAGGAGTTTATTATTTTTGGTGTGTTGCGTCTTCATTTCTGTGCAAGGGCTTACTCTAGTTGTGGCAAGCGGGGGCCACTCTTCATCGTGGTGCGCGGGCCTCTCACTATCGCGGCCTCTCTTGTTGCGGAGCACAGGCTCCAGACGCGCAGGCTCAGTAGTTGTGGCGCACGGGCCTAGTTGCTCCGCGGCATGTGGGATCTTCCCGGACCAGGGCTTGAACCCGTGTCCCCTGCATTAGCAGGCGGATTCTCAACCACTGCGCCACCATGGAAGCCCCAGATATTTTAGGGACTGCCCCCATACATACACACTTCTCCATCTTCTGACTATAATTTGTCAAAACACTTAACATTTACATTATTACGACTTTGCAAATATTATTTATAGCTGAGCCATATGGGGTGATTACATTTGTTTTGGGGTAACCAATTCAGGTTGGAGGAGGGAGAAAAGGTAAAATTGAGAATACCTGATGTGTTTGAACACAGAAAAGGGGATTTACACTTCTGATAGCGATATGAACACCGAATAAATGATACTTACACCAAAAAATTAAGCATGTGAAAAACAAGGCAATTATTAACTACAGGGAACTTTAAAATGTTCAACGGTCATAACAGCAGAGGCTTGTGGGGCCTTTGCTATGTGCCTGAAACTGTTCTAACATATGTAAAGCACCTACAGAGAGCTTTATAACTCTTATGTTCAATACAAGGAAAAGAAACTGAGGTTCTGGGCTCGGGTGGAGGCTGATTTAAATTCTAGCCTAGTCTGTGCCACTTGGTAGCTTGGCCTCAAGCTAGACACTTGAACTCTCAGGGACTTTTTCCTGAGGGACAGCAATTCCCACTTCACAAGGCGATCAAATGAGCTATTATTGTATGCAAAGTGCTCGGCACAATGCCTGGCCCCTTTAAGTCCCAATCCACAAGAGCTGTTATTAAGGATAGGGCACTTTCAACCTGCTATATTGTCAAAAGGGAAAACTTCAGTAAATCTAATCCAACTGGACTTTTTTGGGCGGAGTGGGCGTGGGAAGAGCAGACACACAGGTGCTTCTTCACAAAGAAAATACTAAAATCAAAAGTGTAATTTTTCCCTTCTAAGAAGTCAATTTCTAATCAGGATAGTACATGCATCAAAACTAAAAGTTCAAGGAAAAAAAACAATCACAGAATACATTTTAAGTTATTTTACATCATATTCATTTTTCCAAGAGTCACTGATATGGAAGAATCCTCCTGGTGCTAGTAAAACTTTCCTGCTCTAATATACAAACCTCCTATATCAGCACTGTTCACTGTAACTTTCTGCAGTTATGGAAATGTTCTATAAATTTCTGTATTTGCATAGCCCAGAACCATAGGCGCTAGACACTTCTGACTACTGAGGACTTGAAATGTGGCTAGTGCAGCCGAGGAAGTCCATTTTACATTTTTACAAATTTAAATTAAATGTAAACAGCCACATGTAGGTACTGACCACCATACTGGACAGGTCAGCTCTATATGATTTGGTTGCTCAAATGCCTGTGAAAATCTACATCATTATGCATTAAGTTGTTACTGTGCAGTTAATCATGTTTAATCATTTATACTAGCTTTTGAAATGATACAGTACATCATTAAACTTAGCATAAGTATTTCTAGAGATGTACTGTACTCAAAAATCTCGGTTTGGGATTAGGATATTAAAAGATCCATCCCATGTCTCACACAATATACAGTATAATTTTTTTAAAAATCCAGTGATTCCTGAAACATAAATACCTAACAAAAATCAATCAACTTTTTTTTTATTTGTCTAGAACAGCCACTGTTCCATACAAAAAACAAAAAAACAAACAAAAAAAACCCCCAGCTGACTGGCACACACCAGGACCTCTTGACATCACTGAAGCCCTAGTCTTCACCAGGGCTACAGGCATGGGGTTATTCTGCCCATCCCAACACAGCAGGTGCTCCCTTAAAAAAGCAGGGAGCATGTAGAAAACAAGTGGCCTGTTTTATAAAACTCTAAATTTATTCAAAGTGTTAAAAGATTTCACTCTCCCCTCCAAAATACTTTACATTAAAAAAAAATCAATATTCTCTTCTATTTTTTCAGCCTCTGTACAAGCTACTGCTTCCCTTTCTGGGGACCAGTCTCTGCCCCTCCAACCCTCTTCCCTGCCCTCCCTTCACTCTCAATATTGCTGTAAGTTTGCTTATAAAGCCCTCCTTCCCCTCTCCCCGAGGTCCCGCCCTGCAGGCATAGCTTCCTTTCTGGATTTCAGGCCCTTGGCTTGCAGGTGAGGCAGGTTGGATGGGTGGGCAGACAAGGCCTGAAGGGCAGAATGCTTTGTGCTTCTGGGAGAAAGGCTGACTGGCTTTTTTCTTGATCAAGCGGAGGATCACTGTTTTTCTTTTTGCCCCATGGGCACCTGTTCAGGGCCAAATATTTGGCTTGGGGTTGCCCATGGCTGGGTAGCCCTGCCCCTTCTCCAGTTTCCCCAGGCGTAGGTCCATGACAGCTGGGTCTCAGGACGGTACCATTTGTCTGTCTGTGGGTTGTGAAGGACAGGAAGAGTGGCACGTGACTAGAGCAGGGCTTGGCAGAGCCCCGACTTCTCAGAGTATGGGCACCAAACACGCAGGAGAGGAAGTTTTGGTTTTTGATAGGCAAAACCAGGGTCAGCCAGGACCATGGGAAATAGGGATGAGGGGGAAAGGTCTAACCACATAGCTGTGGGGTCAGCAATGTTCCTTCTGATTAAACCCCTCTTCCATCTATCCCACCCTCATCCTGTAGGTCCCAGGATGATTCCGGGAAAGGAGGGGAAAAAAAGAGAAGCATTCTGTTCTGCTGATGGGAAAAAGGCAGGAGATGACAGAGTACTTGGAGCTAGAAGAGGCCTGCTGGAATATGTAGACATCATGGCTTCCTTGTTCCAGGAGGGAGGTGGGGGGGCCGGAAACCAGGCCCTCAGACGCTTCATCAACTCTGTTCCTTGTCCTTGACTAGTAAGACTGTGTGCTGGCCCCCGCTGGACACAGATAAGACCACACGGTTCTCCAACTGTTTGCCTGTCATCTCCACGGGGCTCCAGACATCCTCTTCCTGTCCTGTGCCCAGCTGGTAGTTGGTGCCCATGCCCCAGGCAAAAACACGACCTACAAAGGACAGAAATACGGGCAGCTGTATCTCCAGGGTCCCAAGCCCCACCTTTCTGTAGTGTGAGAAGCCTGGCACACGAGGGTGGATTTTGGCCTGGGCCTGTGGCAGCCTGGCAACGTCCCAGCCTCCGGGCGTTAAGGAAAGATGGGAGGAAGCAAGGAGATGATGGACAAAGAAGAGCTCTGTCAACCAGAGACCGCAGTCCTTACACACTGCCAAAAACTTCTGCCTGCTCCTAGGCGTGGCATTCAAGGCCCGTCAATCACTGGCCATTTCCCAAACCCCCATATCACCTCCATTCCCAGGACCACCTGCCTTTGAGACTGCTCTGGATGCCCTCCTTTGCTTATCATAAAGGACTGAATCTTCACGGTGCAGTACAAGCCCCACTTCCTCAGGAACTCTTCCCAGATAATCCCAGGTCAAGCACCTCTGCCAGCCGGATTTCTCAAGGCCTCCATGGCTGTTCCACTCAGGCTTTGGTGACCACTTGTCCACACCCTCCTCTGCTGTACTTGCCAGGACCCCAACTACTAACCCCTCTTTCTCTAATAAAATTCTAAGTACAACCCCCTGGGAAGCTGGCACATACTAGGTTGTAAATAAAAAGGGTCACCATGGTATAAAATGTAAACAGAAGCCTGAGTTAGGAGTCTGGAGACATGGGTTCAAGTCCTACTGCTTGTCTGGGCCTCAGTGATATATCTCCCTTTGCTGTTTTTCTCCTCTACAGAACAAATCACTTCTATTAAAATAACATGTTTACCCATTTTGTCATCAAAGCCAGAGCTTCTGACAATCAGGCCAAAAGCAACATCACCACAAACAGTGTTCTCCACACCTCAGCTCCATCTGATGGTGGACATCAGAGGCTACTGGGCACTTCGGTAAGAACCACGACCACCAGACTCCAACCAGACCGACTGTGGGCAGCCCCACTCACCATCCTTGGTCACAGCATATCCCACAGAGGCCCCACAAGCCACTGAGGAGACGGCGGGCAGCCTGGAGATGAGGGTGGGTACGCTCTTCTCCTCGGCACCTTCCCCAAGGCCCAGCCGCCCATACTCAGCCCGGCCCAGGCTGTATGCTCTTCCTGTGGAGGAGGCAGAGAGACGAGGAGTAGCAGAGGGCATGCTCCGGGTAGGCCATTTAGCACTTATATCTGTGGGAGCTGGTCCCCCATTCCTAGGGTGGTGAGGTCTGAAGTGTCCTTTTCAGTTTTGGGGGAGGCCTGGGAGAACCCCCCCCAGGCCCCTATTGAACTCACACGTGGAAGAACACCAGGACGCTGGGGGACGGGGGCGACCCTCGTGGACCCACAGCCAGCCCAGTCCATGGAGCAGGCCCAGGTTCCGAGCACCGCGATCTCCAGTGTGTGGCCAGGCCTGTGCCCAGGGAACACTCCACCTCCAACCCAGAGATGGACCAGGAGGCCCTACCTTCTGAATCCATGCAGACTGTATGGTGCTGGCCACCAGAGAAGCCCACCCAGGACTTCGTGGAGTTCTTGAAGGATGTCAGGTTCTGAGGTACAAAGCAAGATTCTGTGCCTGGGGTTCCTGGGGGAAGAGGCCAGGACAGAGCTGTCAGGCGTGAGGGTGTCCAAGGAGCTGCCTTCTTCTTCCCCTCCCAGTGTGGCCCCCACCCCACACCAGGGTATTTCTATTCTCATTTTACAGATGAGAAAACTGAGGCTCTGAGGGGTTAGGTGACCCCACCAAGGGTGCACAATGAATGAGGGGTGGAGGCAGGACTGGAGCCCAGGTCACTCTGGGAGACCCTGGATGATGGGCTTGGGACTCACCTAGCTGATGGTAGTTGGAGAGGCCAAAGCCATATACATGGCCCTCAGAGGAGATGGCAAAGGTGAAGTAGGCACCACAGAAGGCATCCTGGAATCTGACATGGCCCCGGCTTCCCCTGGATTTCAGCATCACACACTTGGGGACCAGGAGTCGTTCTGCAGGCAGAGAGCAGGCCAGGGTCAGTGGCAGACACACACAGCCTCTCCTCTCTGCCCCATCTGTTTCTCCTTCACTGCTAAAGCCCTCGCAGGGAGGCTAGGCAGGGACTCTTGTCCCTATTATACAGAAGAGGAAACTGAGGCCAGGAGAGTCCAAGTGCCTCACTCAGACTCTCACAGCCATAGGGGTAACACTTACCTGGAACTTACCATGTGCCAGACAGTCTTTTATGCAAACTCATTTAACTTCACAACAAACCAGTGAGGTAGGTTTAGAGGTAGGTGGGTTTAGAGATGAGGAAACTATGTCCAGGGGCCCACAGCCAGTAGCTGGTAGAGCCACGATTCAAACCTGGGGTAGTCTGGCTCTAGAATCTGAGTCCTTAACTACCACCGCACGTCCACCTGATACAAGCCTGAACACAGAGAATCCCTTCTACCTCTGACCTTCACCGGGGGTGGCTTGCCAACTTGCCCCGCCAGAGGGACCTAAGCCACCTACCGAGGCCCTGCCGGCCACCACGATTAGCAAATAATTCAGGCACGCGGCCCAGTTGGCCCTGCTCCCCGCAGCCCAAAGTACAGAGGTCGCCATCAACTGTCAGCATCACCAAGTGGTCGTTTCCTGAGGGTGAGAGGAAGGCAAGGGATGCAGGGCTTGTCTGTAAGGGCCAAGGCTGGGCCAGCCCCCCAAAAAGGTTCTCCAACTCCTGCCCAGAGTGAGTACCTGCAGACTCACCTGAGGCCACCTTCACCACGGGCGTACTCAGCTGCACCTGCACAGGCACCATGCTCTTTTTCATGGGCTCCAAGAGCCCGATCACACCATTATTGTCCTGGAAGGGAGGGGCGGAAGAGTTTTCAGCCAGTTCTTCCTGCCTCATACCAGCCAGATCCAGCTTTGCAGTCAGCCACGGAGCTGTCTGGTGAAGGGCACTGGTGCCAGATGGAGATGGAGAAGTGGGCAGGAGCCAGGCCACATAGTGCAATACTTACGAATGAAATCATACATGGTCTGTGATTTGCATTAAAATAACAAAGGAGTTGGGGAACAGAAGGGAGTAAAGATGAAACAAGTTTGGTCATAAGCTGATAATTGTTGGGGCAAGCAGATAGAGTTCAATATAGTATTCTGCTTACTTTTATGTGTTTGAAATTATCAATAAAAAAATTTAAAACGAGCCCCAATGAGGAAACATCAGATCCCTTTATTTTTGACATTTCAAAATAAATTGAATACTAAAGTACCAAAAACAATTTTAACGCTGTATCTGCTTTTTAAACCACACTCTCCTGTCCTGGAAGTTCTGAGATGTGCCCCCAAACCCCTGAGAAGTGTGGAAGAAGGCTGGGAAGGCGGGGGGGAGGTTGAAGGCAGGGAGATGGGTCAGTAGGCTTCCTGGCTTAGCCTCAGCCCAAAGGCATCCTTGACCCACCCCTTTCCCAAGACGCACACATCATAACATCAGAGTCCAGGGAACAGCAGTGGTGTGGACAGGCCTGGATGAAGAAGCCAGAAACCTGGGTCTGGGCCCAAGCTCTGCCCAGGGCCTTGATTTCCCCAGTAAGTAAAACAGGGGTCTCATGATGGGTTATCTTTGGGGCCCCACCAGTTAATTCTGCCCACCAGCCCCCATGACGTCTTCCAGACCCAGTCTTACCCGGAAGGAGCCCCAAAGGAAGACACGGCCATCCTCGGTGAGGGCCGCTGTGTGACTGTCTCCTGCTGACACCTGTACCACCTTCTCTTGCAGTTCCACTTTCCCAGGGACCATCTCTGAGCCCTCCACTGATGTGTCCCTTCCCAGGGCACCCTCATCATTGCAGCCGAAGGAGTAGACCTGTGCCCAGGATGCCCCCATTAGTGCAAGGCCTGGCCTCTCCGTCCGTTCTTGTTTAGGCCAATCCCTGCTTGTCTAGCCAGCTCCATCTCCACAGAGTAATGCGTGTGGTTCAAAGCTCCTTCCCCAAGCCCCCTACTAACCCCAGGCCCTGTCCCATCCTGTGCCACGCCCAACCTACCTGGCCACTTTTGCTTAGACACACAGTGTGCATGCCCCCAGCCTCAGCTTGCACGATGTCCTCTAGAATGGGCACCAGGGCTGGCTTCTTCCTCTCCATCACATTCTCGCCCAGCCCCAGCTGGCCCACGTCGCCCTGGCCCAGCGTCAGCACCAAACCCGGTTCTGTGTTGTGGGACCTATGTGAGACTGAGGGGTGAAGGAGACAGCCCCTGAGTGTGTAGGATGATGGGAGAGAGAAGAGGTCACTGCACAGGCTCTGTGATCACACAGACCTGGGTTCAAGCCCCTGCCCTGCCACAGACCATCTGACCTCTCCAAGCCTAAGTTTCCTCATCTGTGAAACGAGGATAACAAAAGTACTTATCTCATAGGGTTTTTGTGCAGATTAAAAACTGATCACATTATTAATGTGAGTGGAAGGAAATGGAAACGAGACACTCAATATCGGCAAATGAATCTTGGTGGAGAGGGCTAAAGAACAGTGGGGACACAAGCTAGTTTTCCTGATAGGTTGTTCTTGGTCGGGAACCATACTATCAGGGCATAATAACGTCTACCCCTTTACCGACTGCTTACTAGTGTTAGACTGCCTTGCAGCCCCTCACATTATGCTAGAGACCTTCCATTCTTAGGATCCCACTTTACAGAAAAGGGAACAGAGTCTCAGAGAAGGTCACAGAATAATTAGTAGAGTTTGCAGTGCATCCTCAGGCTGTGACTTAACCCCTGGACATAGGTACACTGACCCCCACTCTGCTCCTATGTGGGAGCGGACAGGCAGCTGAAAAGGAAGGGGTAGGAGTTAAGAGCCCGCACAGGCTTTTGCAGAGAGGAACACGCCAACCAGTGTGCGGCACAGGGCCATCTGGTGGCCAACAGCGACCGCCCGTAGCCCCGGACAGCCAATGGCGTCCAGCCCCTCCCCCTGGGGGTGTGGCCAGGCTGCCAGGTCTGCTGCGGCTGCGCAGAGGGTGCGGGTGTGCTGGGCAAGCAGCCACCTGGTCGGGCTTTCTGGTCAGGAGGGCTCGGCCCGCAGGCACCTTGGCAGGAGCGGGCGCCTGGAACGCGGCGGGAGGCAACGACCCTCACTGCCTGGTTACCAGGGTCTGCAAAAGACAGACAGTGTCTGAGTGTGGGTCCATATTCCCCCCTCCCAGATTGGGGGTGGCTCTCTCTCCTCCCTGACTCCCTCCAGGGTCCAAGGAGAGAGGAGACCACAGCCACCTCCCTCCAGTGCTACCAGGACATGATCTCATTTTCCTCAGGACAGCCCAGTGAGGTTGCCCATTTTATGAATGGGGTAGTAGTCCAAGCTCAGTGAGGTTAGTGATTTGCTCAAAGCTATATGTAGCTAGAAAGAGGCAGAGCCAGGACTTGAACCCAGTCTGGAGGTCAATGGTCTTAACCATGATGCATTACTGCCTGGGGCAAAGCCCTAGGGTCTAGTTTTTTGCCAGTATCTGAGTGCTTTTAGGCAAGTCTCTGCCCCTTTAAGATTCCCAGAGGGTGGGATTCAGTGAGCTACAGGAGACTCTCCAGCTGGGTGGAGTTCCTGGACTTCCAGGCCCCTCAGCTTCAAATCTCAGGGAGCCCAGTTCCAGATTCTGGGGGTGCCAAGAGGCCACCCATACTGAAGTAGAGGCCAAGGCCAACTTACCCTTCACCTTCTTGCTTTTGGGGAGGGCATCTTCGGGGGGTGACCTTCTCTTAGTTATACGCTTGGGTGGCATCTCCCTGTCCTGAAAAACCCAGGCAAATACTCCATGTCAGAAATGGCAATCATTTTCCTGCTCTAATTAGGCAATATTCATCAAAAACTCTAAAAAAAAAAGTGAGAAGAAATGCCCAGCAATTCCACTTCTCAGAATTTATCTGAGAAGAACCAAATAATAAATACACCCAAAGATTAGGATCCACAAATATTCTCTACTGTATTCTTCATAACATTAAAAAAACAACAAAAAATGGAGCAACCCATACACTCAGGAGTAGGGGACTGGCTAGATAATATGTGGTACATTGATGATAAAACAGGACGAAGCCATTAAAAGTGATGCTTTCAGAGATTTATTTACTGAATCATTGCCAAGTAATATAAACAGATTGAAAAACAGCCCATCATCCTATTTGTGGAAAAGAAAAAGCATACACATATAAAAATGTGTGGAAGGAAATACATTCAATATTGATAATGGTAACCTCTGGAAAATGGGATTATGGACAACTTCTACTTCTTTCTTTGTAGTTTACCTATATTATCGAAGCTACAAGAAACACTACATGTATTTTTAAAATTTTATTATAAAAAATTAAAACACTGAAGAACATTAAGTGAAGTATCCCTCACAACTCCTCCCAACCCCAACATAACCACTAGTAACTTTGGTTATACATAACTGCCATAATCAGACCACACACACACAAAGCTGTTCTCATTAAATAAAAGCACACCAAACCATCTGTGCCCTTTGATCCAAAATGCCACCACTCCTGGGAGGAACTTGGCTTTCCTCTAAGCAGTCCAACAAGAGACAAACACTGTATACACACTCACACAAACAGACGGTGTTACAAAAGGGGGAAAGGAAATCACCTATGGGTGACAAGAAGGGCTGTTGCACCTAGCACGATCCCGGGCAGCTGAAAGCCTCAGCCCTGAGCCCTTCACTCCTTAAACTAACTGCTGCTGCCTTGTCTCCTCAAGACCTCTGAGAACTGACTTTCTCCGCGGCTATCTCAATTCCAATCCAGCCCAAATTGTGTCGAAAGCCTTTTCTCCCCCACATAAGCAGCTTTGGAAATAAATCTTTATTGAGCCCTGGTCTTTAAGGTTGTGAAAGACAGTTCAGTTGTCTAAGCCTCAGGCTCCCAAACTCTAATGAGGGCAATTCGCAGCTACCCAGATGCAAAAGTGGTAGACTAGCAAGTGGTGGTTAAGAGGAGCCAGAATATGTGCTCAGCTGCTTTCTAGCTGTTTGACCTTGGACAAAGTTATTTAATCTCTTCATGATTCAGTTTCCTCCTCAGTAAAACGGGGATAATAATAGTACTCACACCCTGTTGTGATGTCTATGACTAATTGAGCTAATACTGTAAAAGTAATAACATAGTAAGTGCTCAATAAATCAATGCTGGTGTTATAACACCTAGGGTCTGTCCCAGGTGCTGCTCAGGCACAGCTCTAATCTAATCTAACCCACCTCTCCTCCATTCTACGGAAAAGGGATGCAGACTCTACCCAAGGCTACAAATGGAAAGAGAACTCCAAGAGACCTTCTCAGGCTCCTCTGTGGGCCTAAACAGCACCCCATTCTTCCTCCCTCCCTCCCTTCCTTTCTTCCAGTAGGTCCTAGAGCCTCAGCCTCTCCAGCTCCGCATTCCATGGTATATGAACACAAAGGGAGTGGCCTGGAATTTCCAGGCCATTTCTGCTGACTATCCTGGGGGAAGAGAACAAAGTACCGAAGATGGCGAAATAGCCAAAGGCCTACAATCCGTCAAGGCTGTGTAGGTTGAGCCTCTGCAGGTTGAGCTTCTACAGGTTGTGACTGGCCCAGTTTTGACTCTGTTGAGGCAGTTCTGTGTTTCACCCAACTTCTATTCTCCCGGGGTTGAACTCCTCCCCTCCAAGTAGCCTCTTTGAAACCCCTTTTCCCACATTAGAAATGCACATTCCTTAGGATAAAGGGAATTGGATTCATCTGCCAGAGCTGTGGTTTGTTCAACCCTGCTTCTGTGACCACGGTTGACCTCTATGGAAGCTTTTTTTTTTTTTAATTTATTTATTTTATTTATTTACTTTTGTCTGCGTTGGGTCTTCGTTGCTGCGCGCGGGCTTTCTCTAGTTGCGGAGAGCAGGGGCTACTCTTTGTTGCGGTGCGCGGGCTTCTCATTGCAGTGGCTTCTCTTGTTGCAGAGCATGGGCTCTAGGCGCACGGGCTTCAGTAGTTGTGGTACGCGGGCTTAGTTGCTCCGCGGCATGTGGGATCTTCCCAGACCAGGGTTCGAACCTGTGTCCCCTGCATTGGCAGGCAGATTCTCAACCACTGCGCCACCAGGGAAGTCCCTCTCTAGCAGCTTTAACCTCTCTGAGCTGTACCCTCATCTGTAAAAAGGGAGGCAATGACCACTTCCAGGGCTGTTGTCAAGACTAAATGAAGCACTTCCCTGCTGGTGCAGTGATTAAGAATCCGCCTGCCAATGCAGGGGACACGGCTTCGATCCCTGGTCCGGGAAGATCCCACATGCCGCGGAGCAACTAAGCCCGTGCGCCACAACTACTGAGCCTGTGCTCTAAAGCCTGCAAGCTGCAGCTACTGAGCCCACGTGCCACAACTACTGAAGCCCGTGTGCTTAGAGCCCGTGCTCCGTAACAAGAGAAGCCACCGCAATGAAAAGCCCACACACCACAACAAAGACTAACCCCCGCTTGCCGCAATCAGAGAAAGCCCGCGCCCAGCAACGAAGACCCAGCACAACCAAAAAAAAAAAAAAAAAAAAGACTGAATGAAATGTTTGTAAGGGACTTTGGAGTGCCAAGCACACAGTAAGTACTCAATACGTGGCAGCATGTACTCATTCATTCCATGAATGCCTATTACCACTGCCAGGTGTAGCAAGGAAAAAGAAAACTAACCCTCTCCCTGTTCTCATGGAGCTTAATTCTAGTGGGAAAGACACACACACACACAGAGTATTATTACAGATGGTGTTGTGTGAAGGATAGGCAAGGCACAACACTGTAAACGTACTTAATGCCACTGAACTATATACAATTAAAAATGGTTAAAATGGTCAATTTTATGTTATGTGTGTTTTACCTCAGTAAAAAAAAAAAGCGAGAAAAACTGGGACGGGGGAGGAGATATAGGTCAGATAGGTAACATTTGGGCTAAGGCTTGAAATACTAGCAAGAGAAAGCTAGCAGGGGAAGACCCGGACAAAAGCATGTGATGTGCTCAGGAACCTGGGGAGGCCAGCAGGGCTGTAGGTGGACAGCGATGGATCACATGGCACAAGGGGAGCAGGCGACGGATCGTACAAGGCCTAGTAGGGAAAACAGAAGAGTTTTAAGAAAAATGTCTTAACGATTGTTCTGGCTACTGTAGAGAAAATGCAGTGGCTTGGAAGAGGAGGAGATTGCAGGCATTCAAATGAGAGAAGTCACCGACTTGATTTGGTCTGAGGCAAGAGAGAAAAGTAGACAAAACAGATCAATTTAGGAGACAGGCTTGCTTTGCTGGCGGATTAGATGTGGGGAATGAGGGTGAGGGAGGAAGCCAGAATGACTTTTTCATCCTAAAATACCCAGCCTCCCTGATCCCCCATGAACTTGGCCAAACACAAGGACCCCCAGGCTTTGGCTTAAGTGAATAAGTAGATGGTCGACTTCCAGTTACTGAGAACACTGTGGGACAAACAGGAGAGGAGAGACTGAGAGGTCCACCTCACCAGGCGTTTTTGTTAAGTGTGAAGTGCGTGGGAGCAGACCAAGAAGGGATGTTAGGTAGGCAGAGCTGGATGGGTTAAGGAGTGTGGGACGTAACAGGTATCCACTGTTTCTTGTACCCCTGGCCAGGTTGCCAGCCAGTTCACTGTGTCCAGGGCCCTGTCCCGCCAAGGGCATATTTCCCGTCAGTTCATCAGAATGACCTGTACCAGTTAGCTGTGCTGGGGAGGGAGACTGTGTAGTAGCATGGAAAAGTACTTACAGCCAGAAGTGAGAAAAAAGGGAACAGAATAATATCAGCACATTGCTGCTGATGTTGGGTTGACCTGTGGGCAAGGCCTGGGGTGGAGAAAAATAAAGGCTATATGAGGTATTTGGTGTCATGGGTCATTAACCAAAAAAAAAAAAAAAGTGTTAGTGTGGGTTGGAACAGACCCAGGCAATATCTCCTTAGCCACCTGTGTTTTGGGCTAATATTCTGGGGCATCTCACTGCAAGCTAACCACACTGATCCCACTTTACAGACGAGGAAACCGAGGCTCAAAAAGGTAAAGTGTCTTACCCAAGACTGGACGAGGAAATCAAGATCTGTACCAAGTACCTAGTCACTCAGACCCCAGGGCTGGTGCCCCTACCTACTTCCTCCCCACACTCCCCAGTCCCTCAGCCTGTCTGAGAACTCTCCCTCATACTCTCTCCCCCAGAAAAGACAGAAGCTTGTCTCTCATCTCCCTACTGCCCACCCCCATCGCCATCCCGCTCTACAAGCCATTCATGATCTTTTTAAACCTCAAACCTGAAACAAGCTGCTTCCTTGCTCAGACTCCTCAGTGGCGCCCTCTGCCCACATTTCTTAACCTGGTACTAAAGACCCCCAGGGTCTAATACTAACACTTTTGGCCTCCTACCTTATCTGTCACATCGTCCCTTCTCTTCTCACACAATCTTAGACTGCCTACTATTCTCTCCATACCACGTGCATCTCTGTACCATCCCATCCCTATCCGACTAGAAGAAGTTCTGCTCAAAGTCACCTCCATTTGGTAAGCCACCTCTGATCCCTCTCTCAATCCTAAAGGAATCATTCTCACAGAGAAATTAGGGCAGACTTTTAGATCACGATTATTTAAATTTACCTGTCTATCCACCATATCAATCTGCTCCTTAAAATGAGTCTCTCTGGGACACTGGTCTCGCCTACTTTCCACATGCCAACAACCTTTAACTTCTCACAACAAGCTGAAGAAGGCACTGTCACTCCTATTTCACAGTTGAGGGAACTGAGGCTCAGAGAAGTCAATTTACTTGCTTAAGTTCATACCATCAGAAAGGAGAGCCAGGAATAGAATCCAGGTATACCTGATAATTAAAAACAAAAACAAAACAAGAATGGTCGGCTAAAGGCAGGCCGTGATCCAGGCAGGGGTCAAGGCAGCCTGGACAGGCCTCCCCAGGATCCTCTATGAGCTTGGCCAAAGGCAAGGAGCAGAGGGCAGCAGCCTGCTGAGGGGGACAGGATAGTGAGAGCAGAGAGGAGCTCGGAGGCGGCTAGGGCCTGGGAGGGTGGGCCACGTGGGTGACAAATCTGCTGAAAGATGTATGGAAGGACGACGGGTACAACTCCATGCTGTGGTGAAGAGAGCACTGGCTTTCAAGTCCAACACACCTGAGTTCCCTTTGAGCCTGACAGTCTTCATCTCTCAAAGAGAGCACTCCAGGCACTGCAGGGTGCTGCTGTGAGCAATCGCCGAGGGAGGGTGGAAGATGAGAGGGCACCTTCTAAAAGGTGGAGCCCTGTACCCATGACCCACCTGCATATCCTCTACCGTACACATCAGTCCTTTGACAGACTCCCTCTCTAACCGCTCTGGGTGTGTTTTCTTAGCCAGACACGGAGTACCTGGGCTAAGAATAAGTAGTAGTCTTTTGTCCCTACCCTGCACTCCCCAACAGACAAACACAGCTTCCATCTTCAAGGAGTTTACAGTCTGGGAGAAGAGTGAGATACAATCCAGTAAGTCAGATACAGAGACAACTTCCACCAATAGGCACCTAAGGTGTGCCAGCCTCTCCTAGAACATTCACACCTGCCCTTGGAGGTGTGATCATCCTGGCTTTACAGATAAGAAAGTAGAGGCTCAGAGGAAGGTGCCCCAGGCCACATAGAGGTGGGATGACAGCCCAGGTCTCCCAACCACTCACCACTAGGAAGAGAGCATCCCCCCTCCCCACTTCTCTCTGGGCCTCAGTTTCCTCATTTGGTGAATGAAGGCACAGCAGACTAGACAGTCTACCAGGGCCGTGGTGTTCCTGCAGTGACCTGCTGTGACCTCATCTCTGCAAAGGGAGACAGAGCCCTCTCTGACCACAGCAGCTGTCCCCACCCACCCCGACATCAGGAGACAGACACTTGCCCACCAGACGCAATGGCTAAAGAATCTCTTTGTGAGAAAAGTCCCCAGGAGGGATGGAAAAAGATATTCCATGCAAATGGAAAGCAAATAAATCTGGAGCAGCAATACTCATATCAGATAAAATAGACTTTAAAATAAAGAATGTTACAAGAGACAAGGAAGGACACTACATAATGATCAAGGGATCAATCCCAGAAGAAGATATAACAATTATAAATATATATGCACCCAACAGAGGAGCACCTCAATACATAAGGCAACTGCTAACATCTATAAAAAAGGAAATCGACAGTAACACAATAATAGTGGGGGACTTTAACACCTCACTTACACCAATGGACAGATCATCCAAACACAAAATTAATAAGGAAACACAAGCTTTAAATGACACAATAGATGAGATAGATTTAATTGCTATTTATAGGACATTCCATCCAAAAACAGCAGATTACACTTTCTTCTCAAGTGCACATGGAACATTCTTCAGGATAGATCCCACCTTGCATCACAAATCAAGCCTCGGTAAATTTAAGAAAATTGAAATCATATCAAGCATCTTTTCGGACCACAAAACTATGAGATTAGAAATTAATTACAGGGAAAAAAACACAAACACATGGAGGCTAAACAATACGTTACTAAATAACCAAAAGATCACTGAAGAAATCAAAGAGGAAATGAAAAAATACCTAGAGATAAATGACAACGAAAACACGACGATCCAACACCAATGGGATGCAGCAAAAGCAGTTCTAAGAGGGAAGTTATAGCAATACAAGCCTACCTCAAGAAACAAGAAAAATCTCAAACGAACAATCTAACCTTACAGCTAAAGGAACTAGAGAAAGAAGAATAAACAAAACCCAAAGTTAGTAGAAGGAAAGAAATCATAAAGATCAGAGCAGAGGGCTTCCCTGGTGGCGTAGTGGTTGAGAGTCCACCTGCCGATGCAGGGGACACGGGTTCATGCCCTGGTCTGGGAAGATCCCACATGCCGTGGAGTGGCTAGGCCCGTGAGCCATGGCCACTGAGCCTGCGCGTCTGGAGCCTGTGCTCCGCAACGGGAGATGCCACAACAGTGAGAGGCCCGCGTACCGCAAAAAAAAAAAAAAAAAAAAAAAAAAAGATCAGAGCAGAAATAAATGAAATAGAAACGAAGAAAACAACAGCAAAATGAATAAAACTAAAGGCTGGTTCGTTGAGAAGATAAACAAAATTGATAAACCTTTAGCCAGACTCATCAAGAAAAACAGGGAGAGGACTCAAGTCAATAAAATTAGAAATGAAAAAGAAGAAGTTACAACAGACACCACAGAAATACAAAGCATCCTAAGAGACTACTACAAGCAACTCTATGCCAATAGAATGGACAACCTGGAAGAAATGGACAAATTCTTAGAAAGGTATAACTTTCCAAGACTGAACCAGGAAGAAACAGAAAATATGAACAGACCAATCACAAGTAATGAAATTGAAACTGTGATTAAAAATCTTCCAACAAACAAAAGTCCAGGACCAGATGGCTTCACAGCTGAATTCTATCAAACATTTAGAGAAGAGCTAACACTCATCCTTCTCAAACTCTTCCAAAAAATTGCAGAGGAAGGAACACTCCCAAACTCATTCTATGAGGCCACCATCACCCTGATACCCAAACCAGACAAAGATACTACAAAAAAAGAAAATTACAGACCAATATCACTGATGAGTATAGACGCAAAAATCCTCAGCAAAATACTAGCAAACAGAATCCAACAACACATTAAAAGGATAATACACCATGATCAAGTGGGATTTATCCCAGGGATGCAAGAATTCTTCAATATACACAAATCAATCAATGTGATACACCATAGTAACAAATTGAACAAGAAAAACCATATAATCATCTCAGTAGATGCAAAAAAACCGTCTGACAAAATTCAACTCCCATTTATGATAAAAACTCTCCAGAAAGTGGGCATAGGGGGAACCTACCTCAACATAATAAAGGCCATATACGACAAACCCACAGGAAACATCATTCTCAATGGTGAAAAACTGAAAGCATTTCCTCTAAGATCAGGAACAAGACAAGGATGTCCATTCTCACCACTATTATTCAGCATAGTTTTGGAAGTCCTAGCCACGGCAATCAGAGAAGAAAAAGAAATAAAAGGAATACAAATTGGAAAAGAAGAAGTCAAACTGTCACTGTTTGCAGATGACATGATATTATACATAGAGAATCCTAAAGATGCCACCAGAAAACTACTAATCAATGAATTTGTAAAGTTGCAGGATACAAAATTAATGCACAGAAATCTCTTGCATTCCTATATACTCACAACAAAAGATCAAAAAGAGAAATTAAGGAAACAATCCCATTCACCATTGCAACAAAAAGAATAAAATACCTAGGAATAAACCTACCTAAGGAGGTGAAAGACCTGTACTCAGAAAACTATAAGACACTGATGAAAGAAATCAAAGATGACACAAACAGATGGAAAGATATACCATGTTCTTGGATTGGAAGAATCAATATTGTGAAAATGACTATACTACCCAGAGCAATCTACAGATTCAATGCAATCCCTATCAAATTACCAGTGGCATTTTTTACAGAACTAGAACAAAAAATCTTAAAATTTGTATGGAGACACAAAGACCCCAAATAGCCCAAGCAGTCTTGAGGGAAAAAAACGGAGCTGGAGGAATCAGACTCCCTGACTTCAGACTATACTACAAAGCTACAGTAATCAAGACAATATGGTACTGGCACAAAAACAGAAATATAGATCAACGGAACAGGATAGAAAGCCCAGAGATTAACCCACACACCTATGATCAACTAATCTATGACAAAGGAGGCAAGGATATACAATGGAGAAAAGACAATCTCTTCAATAAGTGGTGCTGGGAAAACTGCACAGCTACATGTAAAAGAATGAAACTAGAACACTCCCTAACACCATACACAAAAATAAGCTCAAAATGGATTAGAGGGCTTCCCTGGTGGCGCAGTGGTTGAGAGTCCACCTGCCGAGGCAGGGGACATGGGTTCATGCCCCGGTACGGGAAGATCCCACATGCTGCGGAGCGGCTGCACTCGTGAGCCATGGCCGCTGAGCCTGTGCGTCCGGAGCCTGTGCTCCGCAACGGGAGAGGCCACAACAGTGAGAGGCCCGGGTATCGCAAAAAAAAAAAAAAAAAAAATGGACTAGAGACCTAAACATAAGACTGGACATTATAAAACTCTTAGAGGAAAACATAGGAAGAATACTCTTTGACATAAATCACAGCAAGATCTTTTTTGATCCACCTCCTAGAGTTATGGAAATAAAACCAAAAATAAACAAATGGGACCTAATAAAATTTAAAAGCTTTTGCAAAGCAAACTACAAACAAGACGAAAAGACAACCCTCAGAATGGGAGAAAATATTTGCAAACGAATCAATGGACAAAGGATTAATCTCCAAAATATATAAACAGCTCATGCAGCTCAATGTTAAAAAAACAAACAGCCGAATCAGAAAATGGGCAGAAGACCTAAATAGACATTTCTCCAAAGAAGACATACAGATGGCCAAGAAGCACATGAAAAGCTGCTCAACATCACTAATCATTAGAGAAATGCAAATCAAAACTACAATGAGGTATCACCTCACACCAGTTAGAATGGGTATCATCAGAAAATCTACAAACAACAAATGCTGGAGACGGTGTGGAGAAAAGGGAACCCTCTTGCACTGTTGGTGGGAATGTAAATTGATACCGCCACTATGGAGAAAGGTATGGAGGTTCCTTAAAAAACTAAACATAGAATTACCATATGACCCAGCAATCCCACTACTGGGCATATACCCTGAGAAAACCATAATTCAAAAAGACACATGCACCCCAATGTTCACTGCAGCACTATTTACAATAGCCAGGTCATGGAAGCAACCTAAATTCCCATCGACAGATGAATGGATAAAGATGTGGTACATATACGCTATGGAATATTACTCAGCCATAAAAAGGAAGGAAATTGGGTCATTTGCAGACACGTGGATGGATCTAGAGACTGTCATACAGAATGCAGTAAGTCACAAAGAGAAAAACAAGTATCAGATATTAACGCATATATGTGGAACCTAGAAAAATGGTACAGATGAACCGGTTTGCAAGGCAGATATAGAGACACAGATGTAGAGAACAAACTATGGACACCAAGGGGGGAAAGTGGTGGGGGGAGTGGTGGTGGGGGGATGAATTGGGAGGTTGGGATTGACATGTATACACTAATATGTATAAAATACAGAATAAGACGCTGCTGTATAACAAAATAAATAAAATAAAATTCAAAAAAAAAAAAAAGAAAGTCCCCAGGAGGGAAGGGAGGAGAGAGGCTCATCTGTCAACAAACATTTGCTGAGCTCCTGCCTCATGTCAGGCACAGAGCTGGTAGACTTCACCCAGGAACTCCTTACTGGAGGATCCCCCTTACATAGGGAGCTGAGCCTCGGCTTAAGTGCGTTCATTTTTCCCAGGGGAAAGGGGCCACAGCTTCCACCAGATGTTACAACCACAGCTTTATGGAAATAATAGGGTATTAGTAATCCTCACCACAAGCCTCTTATCTTCACCTTACAGGTAAGGGAAACAAGGCCCATGGGGATTGGGTGGGTGGCCCAAGGGTACCCAACTAGGAAGTTGCCAAGCTGAACACTATTCCTGCTCTTGGGATGTTTTCGCCAACAGGAGCATGTAGAACTCCTAGTTCATCTTTCCAGACTCCATTCTGATGCCCTTTTTGGGTGAAACCATCGCTGCCTTCTCCACCCCACCCAGTGCTCCTTGGTCTTGCACTCCAGACCTTTTGAGACCCAGCCCCTGCAGGAATATCTTGCTCTTCCCCTCCTTGTACCCTGTGCTCCAACCAAACACCGTGGTACCCCTGATGATAACATTCAACTACACCTTCATGCTTTTGCATGTGCTGTGTTCCCTGCCAGGATCACCCTAACCCCGCCCATCCTCAGTCTGCCTGGATAACTCCATTGTTCCTTCAAAACCCGGGCCAAGAGTAACCTCGGCTGGAAAGCCATACCTAACCCTCCTGCGCAGCCTTGGGTGAACCTCCGAGTTCCCCTCCACACTCCGTACACTCAGCTTCTGCTGGGGCACCCAAGTCACACTTGGTTGGCGCACCTCTGTTAATATCCGCCAGCAGCGCCCCGGATCCACGGGCACACTTCAGGGATCGCCCTGGATCGTAAGTGTGGCCCCACATGGGCCTCCCCAGGGAGACCGCGAGCTCCGCCAAGGCCACACGGGGCCCTCTCACCATGTTCCCCAGCCTTGCACACGCGGCACGGAGTGGACAGCCAGTAAATAATCTGTTGACAGATGAGTTGGTGCGGAGTTCCCGGCACACCTCTCCAACCGGTCAACAGTCATCGTGACGGTGCCTGTTGACGCTGAGATTTCGCTCTCCGCGTAGACCCTCAGCAGCCTACCCTCCTAAAAGCAGACCCTCGCCGGACAGGGTTCCGCCCCACTCTGCAAACCGCATTCTCCAAACCAGTGCTAGACTTAATCACTTTCCCGCTCCGGAAACGCGGCCCCGCCGGAGCTGCCGCCCCGGCCCGGGAGGCGCGCTGGTCGGCGCACCGCTGGCGGGAGGTCACCGCGGCCGCGCGCAACCTGGCCGGCCGCGCTAGGGCCGTTTGAATCTCCCGCCCCCGCGGGCGGCGCGGGCCAGGCGTGCGAGGCGCGGCTGCAGAGGGGCCGCGCGGCCCTCGCTCGGGCGAGGCGGGGCCCGGCAGGCTCCGGGGGGCCCCGCGGGGCCGGAGACTCGCGCGCCCGCACCTCTCAGCCACTCGGCTTCACGTGGCGCCGGCGCCGCGCGACACGGGCGCGCGCAGGCAACGGGCCCGACCCGCCGCCGACCGCCGGTGCCCGCGCGCCGCCCTCCGCCCCGACCCTCCGCGCGTGACGGGCGCGACCTACCTCGCTGCAGGTCGGCCACAAGGAACTCCTCCGCTCCCCGGCCCGGCCGCGAACTGCCCCAGAGCATGCGCTCTACAGGCCTCCGGCCCCGACCCCGGGCCAGAAAAGAAAACAAAGAGCCCGGCGGCCCCTGGCGGCCGCCCCGGGAAGTGCGAGTGGCGCGCTCTGGCTAAGGCGCTCCTAACCAGGCTCTCTCCGCCCTGGCAAGGGTACAGTGGGTGTGTATTTTGAAGACCCCAAATTGGGACAAGAGGACTGACAACCAGAAAGACTACTTGAAATCAAGGTTTGTTTGGGAGAATCTAGTGTGGAAGGGACTGTACGGACAAAAGAGATTCGGATCCTCCCTGCTCTCAAGAGGCTCTCCATCAGAGAAAGATGAGAAATAGGACTATCAGCAACTACTCAGGGTGTGACAACGGTACGCACAAGGTTATCTGGCTCAGCCGGGGCTTAACAAAGGCTTTCCAGGTTAAGCCTAAAACGGCCGGGCATCCTAGGAGAAGCATCCCGTGCACTGACAGGGAGCGATGGGAGCCTGTGGTGGTTGTGGGAAACTGCCAAGGTCTGACTGGGGCAGAGGGTGCCATGCGGAGGAACTGGAGAGGGAGAGACAGACCATGGCTTCAGGGTATAGTCTAAGGAGGCAGCCTCTTCCCTGGGGAAATGGGGAACTATGGAACGGATTTAAGCACGTGAGTGACAGAAGCAGAGTTTTGTTTTAGAACAAAATGGAGAATGCAGAGAATGGACTTGGGGGAAGGGGAAACCAAGGGTGGGGGAGGGAGGCCAGACAAAAAAGATGAGGGTGTGAACTGAGGTTGGGAGCTAGTGATGGAAAACAGGCGCCAAGCCGACTACCCTGTCTTGTTAACACACTCCACTCCTTCTTCAGGACAGGATACAGTTCTTCAGGATTTCAAGTTCCCTGTGGTGACCTTTCAGGGCTTTTGATTGTGTCTGGGGGTTTCCCAGGTCAAAGGCGTGGCCTCTGCAGAAGGATATTTTCTCCATTTCATGTTGATTCTGACTCTGAAGGTCATTCTATCATACCTGAACTCTAGATAGACACTTTTTTTTTTTTTTTTTTGCGGTACGCGGGCCTCTCACTGTTGTGGCCTCTCCCGTTGCAGAGCACAGGCTGCGGCCGCTCCGCGGCATGTGGGATCTCCCCGGACCGCGGCACGAACCCGTGTCCCCTGCATCGGCAGGCGGACTCTCAACCACTGCGCCACCAGGGAAGCCCTAGATAGACACTTTTGATGAGTGTTTACCAACTGAGTTTCTTCTACACAGAGCCCACCCCAAAGCACTCCCCATCTTTAAGGTTTCTCACCTCCTCAAGTTTACTTCTGCCTCCATCAGGGACTCCTCTTTTGGATGTTACACTGTGAAATTCCTCCAAGTTTTAACCCTGGGATCTCTGATCTGTCTCTGCTGTCTTCCTCCAAGATCTTACTCATTCACATGGCTTGATGTAATTATAAAAATAACTATCATCACGTATTTTGTAAAACCTCTTACTTCAACTACAGAAACACATCCGTCCATTACTTCATTGGTTCCTCACAAAACCCTTGACAGTTGGAAAATGAAAAAAAATGAGGTTCAAAGAGGTTAAGCAAGTTTTCTCTGGGGTCATCATACAAGTGGTAGAAGGAGATCAGAAATCTTCTTTAGGGCCAAGCCATCGCCTTTTAACTGAGAGGCAGCCCACCTGGTCTGGTTCTGACCTCTACCCTAAGTTTTAGTCCTACGGCTCTTCCCAGAAGACTCAATATTCCAAATAAAACTCATTTTCCTTGGATCTAGACCCCCCCCACCACCACCCCCTTCATCCTTCAAGCCAAGGTTAAGGTTCTCCGAGAAGTACAGATTCAAACTTTCACATCTTTTCTGATTCTTCCCTCTCCTCTCCATCTTTTATTTCTGCCCCTCTGGTCTAAAGCACCACCCACCTGGCCTCTGCTCCCACCCCTCATCCTTTCCCCCTTCATTTCATTCCACCAAGATCCCAAGGTTAATCTCCCTAAATCATGGCTGTGAGACTTTGCCCTGCTTAAAAATCTTTAAAGACTCAGATATTTCTTCAGTGCTGTGCTAGGAGCACCAGGTGGCAAATGCCCCAAGCTGTTGGTTTCCTATTTCCCCTTTGGCGTCTGCACTGAACTCTGAGCATGCCCATGCTCATTCCTCCTTTCTTACCTTTCTCACCTCTCTTACCAGGTGCCTTCTCTCCTGCCTAGCTGAATTCTTGATATGTATATTTTAAGGCTCAAGTCAGTTGCCATCTCCATGAAGCCTTCCTAAGCCCTAATTATCTTTTCCTTCTTTGAATGCAAATATTCATTTTTTTCACACTCTATTATTGTTGTATTTTATTTATTGAACACAAACCATAGTAAGGAGAACAATCAATTGAATCCAACCCAGAAATGACACAGATGATAGAACTAGAAGTAAACGATCTTAAAAGTTATTATTACTGTGTGGCAGGGCTTTCCTGGTGGTGCAGTGGTTAAGAATCCGCCTGCCAATGCAGGGAACGTGGTTTCGATCCCTGGTCCGGGAAGATCCCACATGCCGCACAGCAACTAAGCCCATGAGCCACAACTACTGAGCCCACATGCCACAACTACTGAAGCCTGGGAGCCTAGAGACCGTGCTCCGCAACAAGAGAAGCCACTGCAATGAGAATCTCGCGCACTGCAACGAAGAGTAGCCCCCGCTGGCCGCAACTAGAGAAAGCCTGTGCACAGCAACGAAGACCCAACGCAGCCAAAAATAAATAAATAAATAAAAGATAAATAAATAAAAGGCCGCTTCTCGGCCTTTTGGCTAAGATCAAGTGTAGTATCTGTTCTTATCAGTTTAATATCTGATACGTCCTCTATCCGAGGACAATATATTAAATGGATTTTTGGAGCAGGGAGTTGGAATAGGAGCTTGCTCCGTCCACTCCACGTATCGACCTGGTATTGCAGTACTTCCAGGAACGGTGCACCAAAAAAAAAAAAAAAAAAAACATTAAAAAAAAAAAGACATTAAAAAAAAATAAATAACTGTATGGCATATGTCCAAAAGCTAAGTGGAGACATGGAAGATATAAAAAGACCCAAAGTGAGTTTCTCTCTCGACAATATCTAAGATTATAAATACACTGGATAGCATTAACAATAGATTAGATACTGGAAAAGCAACGATTAGTGAACTTGATGCACAGCAAAAGAAACTATCCAAAATGAAACATAGAAAAAAAATTTTTAAGTGAAAATAGTATTAGTGAACTATGGAATAACTTTAATAAGTAGCCTACTCTACAGGTAATTGGAGACCCTGAAAATAAGGAGGAACTGGGGACATAAAATACATGAAGAAATAATGGCTAAAAAATGTTCAAACTATAAACCTATAAACTATAAACCTACAGATCTGTGATTAAAAATAAATGTGGTCTTGGGACTTCCCTGGTGGTCCAGTGGCTAAAACTCCACACTTCCAATGTAGGGGGCCCGGGCTCGATCCCCGGATAGGGAAATAGACCCACATGCGTGCCGCAACTAAGAGTTTGCACGTTGCAGCTAAAGATCCCACATGCCACAGCTAAGACCCGATGTAGCCAAATAAATAAATACAAAAAAAAAGCTTTAAAAAAAGTAAAATAAATGTGGTCTGAACGCTCCAAAAGAAAGGCAGAGATTGTCATAATAAATAGAAAAAGCAAGACCCGGGCTTCCCTGGTGGCGCAGTGGTTGAGAGTCCGCCTGCCGATGCAGGGGACACGGGTTCGTGCCCCGGTCCGGGAAGATCCCACATGCCGCGGAGTGGCTGGGCCCGTGAGCCATGGCCGCTGGGCCTGCGCGTCCGGAGCCTGTGCTCTGCAACGGGAGAGGCCACAACAGTGAGAGGCCCGTGTACAGCAAAAAAAAAAAAAAAAAAAAGCAAGACCCAACCACATACTGCCTACAAGATATACACGTTAAACATAAATACAGTTGACCCTTGAACAACTCAGGTTTGAACTATGCAGGTCCACTTATACTCAGATTTTTTTCAATAAATACGTACTACGTACTACAGTCCTACACGATCTAAGGTTGGTTAAATCCATGGTTGCAGAATCACAGATACGGAGGGCCAACTGTGAAGTTATATGGGGATTTTCAGTAGCACTCCCATGTTGTTCAAGATTAAAAGTAAAAAGATAGAAAAAATAGATTAAAAGTAAAAAGACAGAAAAAGACATACTCTGGTAACACTAGTCAAAAGAAAGCTGGAGCAGCTATATTAATAGCAAAGTAGATTTCAGAGCAAAGAGTATTATTGAAATAAAGAAGGTAATTTCACAATGGTAAAGGAATCAATCAAAATGCACAATCCTCAGTATATGCAACGAATAACAGAGCTTCAAAATACGTGAAGTAGGGCTTCCCTGGTGGCGCAGTGGTTGAGAGTCCGCCTGCCGATGTAGGGGACACGGGTTCGTGCCCTGGTCCGGGAAAATCCCACATGCCGCGGAGCGACTGGGCCCATGAGCCATGGCCGCTGAGCCTGTGCTCCGCAACGGGAGAAGCCACAACAGTGAGAGGCCCGCGTACCGCAAAAAAAAAAAAAAAAAAAAAAAAAAAAAGTGAAGTAAAAACTGATAGAACTTCTAGAAGAAACAGACAAATCGACAACTATAGCTGGAGATTTCAATAACCCACTCTCAATATTACTGATAGGACAGGTAGGAAGAAAACCAGCAAGGATAGAATAGACTTGAACAACACTTTCAATCAATTTGAACTGATTGACATTTATGGAACACTTAACCATTCTTCACACTCCACCTTGATTTTTTCGGACAACAGTTACATACTCATGCCTTTTTTTTTTTTTTTTTTTTTTTTTTTTTTGCGGTACGCGGGCCTCTCACTGCCGTGGCCTCTCCCGTTGCGGAGCACAGGCTCCGGACGCGCAGGCCCAGGGGCTATGGCTCACGGGCCCAGCCGCTCCATGGCATGTGGGATCTTCCCGGACCGGGGCATGAACCTGTGTCCCCTGCATCGGCAGGCGGACTCTCAACCACTGCGCCACCAGGGAAGCCCCATACTCGTGCCTTTTAAGTGCACATGAAACATTTCCCAAGATAGGCTATACTAGGTTATAGAAAAAGTCTTGTTAAATCTAAGATGATTCAATCATACAAAGTAAACATATACTTAGGCCACAATGGAATGAAAGTAGAAACAAATAACAGAAAGATCTTTGGAAAACTCCCAAATATTTAAAAACACACTTTTGGGAATTCCCTGGCAGTCCACTGGTTAGGACTCAGCACTTTCACTGCTGTGGCCTGGGTTCAATACCTGGTCGGGGAACTAAGATCCTGCAAGCCGCCTGGCGTGGCCTAAATAAATAAATATAAAAACAATAAAAACACACTTTTACATAGTCCACAGGTCAAAGAAGAAATCAAAAGGTAATTTCAAAGTATTTTGAACTGAATTAAAATGAAAACATAACATAGCAGAACTTCTGGAATATTTTTGTTTTGTTTTTTACTTGTGGAATATTGTTAGAGGAGTATTTGGGAGAAACTAATAGCACTAAATGCCTAAACTAGAAATGAAGAAAATGTCTCAAATTAATCAGCTTCTGCCTTAGGGAACTAGGAAAAGAAGAGCAAACTAAACCCAAAATAAACAAAAGAACATAATAAAGATCAAAACAGAAATCAATGAAATAGAACACAGAAGAAGAATAAAGTCATCAACCAGCGTTTGCTATGTGCCAGGCCCAGTACTAGGTCCTGAGCATACATATATGGTCCCATTCTTTAAGGATAACTCAACTAGTAGGTTAGATGGACATCAACTAAAAAATAAGCACATCAGAATGCTAATAACGTTACTACGATGGAATGCTCAAGGTGCCCACCTTACCTCTGAGAGAAGCCATTATGGGTGCTTAGGGAAGGGGAGGTGAGAATGGTGGCTGAGTTCAGGCTCTAAAGATGCAGACCTTCATCTAAAGATGTGTGACCTTGGGCAAATAATCTAACCTTGATTGTCTTCCTTTTCTATAACATGGACATAAAAAATGTCCCTGCCCTGCATAGGGCTGTTGTAAGGATTAAAGAATGCCTAGCACATAGTAAATCCTCATCAAATGTCAGATACCATCATAAAGACACAGGTTCTGGGACTTCCCTGGCTGTCTAGTGGTTAAGACTCCACTGCAGGGGCCCAGATTTGATTCCTGGTTGGTTGGGGAACTAAGATCCCATCCATCAGAGGGAAAGACATGCATAAAGACAGAAAATGGTGAAAGACAGAAGTAACAGCCAGGAAGGGCTCCCGCTCCCCAAGAAACTGCACTCATGTCTTAGTATTATCCAGAGCCAAGCAGACATAGGCACATAGTAGGTTTATAATTTGTTACAACTGAAACCGAGTTTTTATGGTGTAGTGGGTACTAATTAGCTGAATACGAAGTGTAAATAGCTAATTTTCTCAAGGCATGGTATGATGTGGGTTGAGCACAGGCTCTGCAGTCAATTGCCTTGCTCAGATGCATGTTCTGCCACTTACTGGCTATATAACTCGTGCAAGTTCCTCAACTCCAACTTCAGTCTCCTCTGCAAAATGGGCACAAAGGGTACCTACTTTACAGGGGTACATAGAATATTAGACGAAATAATGTACGTATCTTACCACGCTGCCTTGTTCAAAGGTAACAGTATATCATGATACGGTTTTGGGGTTCAAATCCTGGTTCTATTACTAGTTCGGTGATCTTGGGCAGTACTAATCCCTCCATCTTCTCCCCTTTTCTCTCCCGAAGAGGTAGTGTTCTGAGTGAGATAAGCCTGGTTTAGTAGATCATTTATCTGTGGTGGCAGACTTTATTAAACAAAACTTTAATGGATACTATATCCCTAGTTGTTTGCTTTTAAGTCAGAGAATTTTCTCACAAGCTCACTGTACTTATAAGACTGTAAGCTTTTTTTTTTTTTTTTTTTTTTTTTTTGCGGTACGCAGTCAGAGAATTTTCTCACAAGCTCACTGTACTTATAAGACTGTAAGCTTTTTTTTTTTTTTTTTTTTGCGGTACGCAGGCCTCTCACTGTTGTGGCCTCTCCTGCTGCGGAGCAGCAGGCTCAGCGGCCATGGGTCATGGGCCCAGCCACTCTGCAGCATGTGGGATCTTCCCAGACCTGCATCGGCAGGCAGACTCTCAACCACTGTGCCACCAGGGAAGCCCAAGACTGTAAGCTTTTTTACAAATATTAACTCTAAATTCTCACTGCAACTCCAAGAGGTATTTTTATTGTCCCCATTCTATGCATAAGGAAACTGAGGCAGAGAGGTTAAGTAGCTTGCCCAAGGTCACAGGGACAAGTGGTATCAGGATTCAAACCCAGGCAGTCTCACTTTAGCAACTACTGCTATGACTATTGAGGCCTACATGGAGAAAAAAGCCAGAATAACCTTTTGTAAAAAGTCTACAGGTACGTATGTTGCAACCTGAAGTTCAGCGAAGGGTGTGACCTAGAATACTTGCTGACAGCTTTGCTTCAGCTACACTTGGACACCAGAAATGGATGTATTCCCCACCTAGCACCCAGCCCTACCCTGAGAATTTACACTAAAAACATTGTTCAGACTTTACTGTGCATCTATCATCCAAAGACTGTTTATGTGGGAATGCCAAGATGTGCGCTGGACACAGGGCTAACCCTGGGGATACAGGACCAGTCCACTTCCTAGTTGTAGATTTGGGCAATTATTTAGCCTTTCTCCTCCTGGGTTTTCCTATCAAAGCAGACAGATTAATACCCACTTCAGGGCTGTGATTAACACATGCCAAGTGCTTAGAAAAGCCCGGCACAGGTAAGCACTAAAGTGTTGCTACTTGCTCAGGTAAAGCAACCGAGGTTCTCCAATAATCAAAGCCACAAACTAGCTCCTATTCTTTACCCTTTCGTCCCTGAACGCTGTAAAACTGTACATCTGGACATTCCATGTGTTTGGGCCACAACCCACCAAACCCCCAAATCCCCC
The DNA here is from genome assembly GCF_039906515.1 of Pseudorca crassidens. NCBI lineage: Eukaryota > Metazoa > Chordata > Mammalia > Artiodactyla > Delphinidae > Pseudorca > Pseudorca crassidens. The sequence continues at coordinate 22,196,917 of NC_090297.1, read as the reverse complement.
CCTTAAACCTGACTCCAATGGATTCTAAATGGGTTATTCTACCTCCCCATCTTGTAAAATTCACTTAATAGCCCCACCCAAGATCTAGACTCTACCTTCTAGATGGTTCCCCGCTAGTCCCCATCCTTCAGTCTTATGACTTCCCTATAATGCTGGCAGCCTGTACACAGGCTTGACAAAGTCCTACTGTGACTCAAGCATAGCTCTTTGACACAGCAGAGGATTAACTACCCCAACAGCTGCTTTTAACTTTTTAACATCTGCACCAAATCTTGTACAATGGTTAGGTCTCATCAGCATGAAGACCTCTCATTCAACACCCATGTCCAGTGGCCTAATGTATGTCTCTAAGACCATACCTTAAGTTACCTATTTACAACTGGTTAGGATACATGCATTTTCCCAAGTAGTAGTACACAAATGCCAATAATAAATGCAAGAGCTCAGGGCCTTTAATTAGTGCAGAATCAATCAGGTATTTACTGCTTGAACAAGCAGCTTCATTTATAGAATACTCATTTAGCAGTCATAGTTGCATAGAAAGAACCACATAGGGAATTCCCTGGTGTTTTCACTGAAGGGGGACCAGGTCTGATCCCTGGTTGGGGGACTTAAGATCCTGCAAGCCACATGGTGCGGCCAAAAAAAAGAACCACACAATTATGTATATAGTCACCTTTATTGTAATTCACCCGAGTACATTAGAAACTGACATGGATCTCTTTATTAAGACATGTAGATTCTCATGGGCATCTGCTTTCCACTTTTAAGAAAATCCAGTTTACTTGAGAATGGCCAAGATCTTAGTATCAGTACATCAAGTTTCCACCTCATAGGAAACCTGAAAGGGTCTCTTGGGACTCCCAGGTCACTACACTGTCCACAGATCTGCCCACACAAGTGTCTTCTGGAATTCCTTCTAAATTTCAAAAGGCACCTGGTTAACAGAACACTATTACTCTGCTGGTTTTTAAGGTGCAATTCCAGGGTTAAACATTGTGCTGAAACTTAACATTTTCAAATTGCCCAGGCTGATCTTCCAAAAATAGTGTATTACTCACTTTACTAATCTCCCTGCCAAATAAAGGCCCCCAAAGCATTGTTAACTGCACAAGTCAGGTAAGGCTCCTCTTCTCTCCTGAATGAAAGGACAAAAAAAGAATTAGATTCATACATAACAATCTTATTTCACTTTTAAATTTTGGTATACTAGATGTCTCTCTGCATGGTTTGTCTCCTCAGTCATCGTCCACAGGACTCTGAGAAGCTGTAGGAATATGCAGGCGCAGACTCAAGGCCCAGCTTCATCTCCAACGTTGTGGAAAGGGACTGTACATCATGGGGCAGAGCCCTATGCTCCCATACGCCACCAGGACAGAGCCCGGGGAGAGTGACCTCCCGGGGTATCCACATTGGAATGTCTGACTGAACAGTTACTGTAAGTTCCCATATGGACAAGTTTCGTTCTGAGAGCGGACAAAGTACAACAAAGTTAGCCTAGGTACCCAATTAACACGATCGACTATATAGTACTGTACTGTAATAGGTTTATAATACTTTTCACACAAATACATAAAAAACAAACACAAAGAAATAAAGTAAACATTTTAAATCTTACAGTACCTTGAAAAGTACAACAGCTAGCATACAGGGGCTGGCCTCAAGTGAACAGGCCATGAGTTACTGACTGGAGGGAGAGGAGGTGGGAGATGGCAGAGCTGAAGGATCATTAGCAACAGGAGATGGAGGGCAAGCTGCAATTTCACTCATGCCTGACACTGATGGCACAGGTTCTGGTCCCTTGCTGGATTCAACTCTATCTACCCTCCTGAAAAAATGATCCAGTGATATCTGGGTACTAGCTCTTCTTCTCATCAGATGACACAGTAGCACTGCATTGCATTCTGAATGGTTGCTGCAACTTTCGTGTACCATTCTATGTCCGGGTCCTCTGCCTCAAAAACCAACAGTGCCTCCTCAAATAAAGAAAACCCCCTTACCACTTCCTGCATCATGAATCTCTTTCATTCTTCAGCAGTACCACCTATGTCACTGCTGCTTTTATGCTTGTTTCCAGACATCCTGGGCTTGAAATACAGATACTGTCCTACTGTACTCCATACAGTACTGTAAAGTATACTAAAACACAACCACTTGTAGAGGATGCACGCGTGTGACAATGTACACCAGACACCTGAATTAACTTACGTGATTGGACATGTTTGCATCTTAAGGTTTGTATGTAAAGGACTTACTGTAACCCTGTTTTCAAGACATTTCATTTCCCCTCATCCCATACTACATGTACACCTGAGGGAAGTTCAAGTCCACCAGGATTAGCAACTGTTTCTAATAACTTCCAAAAGTTATGCTTTATCTATCATAGTTACTGTCATTGTAGACATATGCTGGCACAACTTAACCCTCCACATCACAGAAAGGAACTGTACAAGAGACCAAACCCTTAGTTCCCCTGGAAAGATCGAGAGGGTACACACATTACATGGCTCATGTGACAGCTTTGCTGTCTTTGGTTAAGTCATTCAAAATTGTTCCATTTGCAAAACAGAAATCTCTCCTCTATCGTGAGTATTAAAGATGTGAAGATAAGCTTTAAAAAGCCATCTTCCTGGAATACGAGCATACATCTAAGAAACTGTCAACATGCCTACGAAAAAAGTAGCAAAATATCTAGATGCATTGAACGGCAGCATCTTCATGAAATGGAACTGAGCTCAAAATGATCAAATGTCTTATGCAAAATGTTGGCAGGCAAACACTGATAGGCCAAAAGGAATTCGTAGATTTACTTACCCCGAATCAAATTATTTGGAATCCCAAACGAATGCTGCAAAACAAAGCAGGTAAGAGCTTTAATCCAGCAGTACACCGAAACTGATTAAAACAAATTTTTCATTCACTTCGGATCAACCTAGATTCAGATATGCTGCTCTAGAGAGCTGTTTCCTGCATGGTTTGTCTCCTCAGTCATTGTCCACAGGACTCTGAGAAGCTGTAGGAATATGCAGGCGCAGACTCAAGGCCCAGCTTCATCTCCAACGTTGTGGAAAGGGACTGTACATCATGGGGCAGAGCCCTATGCTCCCATACGCCACCAGGACAGAGCCCGGGGAGAGTGACCTCCCGGGGTATCCACGTTGGTCACTATACTTTAGAAATTAACTTCACCAAGTTGACAGCTACTTCGCAGGAGTATCTATAAGGGAGTAGATCCCAATCACCCCAGAGTGTCAACAAGAGTTGAGCGCAAGACTAACGAGCAGACACATCAATAATCTGAATTTTCAACCAGGTACTCCAAAGACATCTAGGAACCCCAACAGGCGATTAGCTTGCTGCCGAAGAACAGCAAATAACAGCCGTTATGACGCCAGTAAAGGCTACTACCTTTAACCCGATCGCCTGAAATAAAAAAATTGCCCCAAAAGAAAAAATAAATGGCACCAGAATTAAGAATAACCCGAATCGGGAACAAAATGGCCTGCATTCAACTCCACTGAAGACGCTAACGCGCCTCCTAGGAAGCAGCATAATGGCGCAACAGGAAATGAGGGCGGGCGCTGCGCACTTAGCTTGTGGGCGCGGAGGGTCGTGCCCTGCAGGCCTGGGAATTCTCGCGCTAGCGACCCTTGGTTACGGCCAAGACCCGCGGCCGGCGAGGCCTCCCCCGCCCACACCCGACCCGGCCCTATTTTTGCGAGTAAGGGTAGTCAGCATGGACGCCGAAGATTCGGAATCATTCTAAATACTATGATCCCCAAAGAAAAGGCTGAGTGTCGGACCTAGTACCAGACAAAACGCTGAAGAAGCAGGCATCTAATCACACTCACCTATCACCCAACGAAGATGACAATAGCCTCCCCCGAAAAGACCAAACGGTCTCAAGGCGTCGGTATTTATACCTTCTGAAGCCCTCGGAAGTCAAGAAATCTCTACTGCGCCTGCGCCGCGTCATGCGCAGTTAGGGAGTTAGAAATTCGCTAAGGGTGCTGGGACTCCACCGCAGGTTAAGCCCCACCCCTACCTGGCGTAGAGGCATCTCGCGATACTAGAGACTTCGCGCGGGACCTTGAAAGTGCAAGTTACAGAAAGAGAGGTTTTGAAGTATTTAGGCTGATGGGTAAGTGCTGGATCGGGTATTTACGGCTCTACGATCAGTTCACCAATCTGGAGGATAAGCCGTTAAATAAAGTCAAAAAACCTTTGGATTAATAAGTGTTCTGAATAGAAAAGGCATTTAAGCCTTGTCTGAAAAAAAAAACCAGAAAAAGAAAAAGGCATCTAGAGAAATGCAGTCTCAAAAGGGATTGAATCTACCCTGTTACGTGTGAAATAAACATTTGATAAATGGCGTTGGTAAATAAGTCGGAAGTACTAAACTGTACACTTAAAAATGGTTAAACTGGTAGATTTTATGTTACGTGTATTTTAACACATATAGACACCTAATATAAAGAAGGCAAGCAAAGAATCCTGAAGATAAATGTTACATGTGAAATATTGCAAATGCGATAGAATTCCGAATAAATGTTAGATAAATTGACGTAGAGCCATCACAGCTCTGCTATAACGAGTAGAAACATTTGTGGTGTTCTTCCTATAAGATTTCTGCTACAACGAGTAGAAACATTTGTGGTGTTCTTCCTATAAGATTTTGTGCTGGGTGCTTTAAATACATTATTTACCATCACAGCAATTCTAAGACATTGGTATTATTACCCAGTTAAAAAAATTTTTTTTAATAGCATGCATTTTCTTTCTTTCTTGCACTTATTTTTGGCTGTGTTGGGTCTTCCTTGCTGCGCGCAGGCTTTCTCTAGTTGTGGCGAGTGGGGGCTACTCTTCATTGCGGTGCACGGGGTTCTCACTGCGGTGGCCTCTCTTGTTGTGGAGCACGGGCTCTAGGTTCACGGGCTTCAGTAGCTGTGGCTCGTGGGCTCTAGAGCGCAGGCTTAGTAGTTGCGGTGCACAGGCTTAGTTGCTCTGCGGCATGTGGGATCTTCCCGGACCAGGACTCGAACCTGTGTTCCCTGAATTGGCAGGCAGATTCTTAACCACTGTGCAACCAGGGAAGCCCTATTACCCAGGTTTTAAGATGCGAAACAGGCCCAGAGCAGTGGTTCTCTAAGTGTAGTTGGCCAACTGTGGGGTCCCTGAGGTCAAAACTATTTCATAATAATACTTAGACTTTTTCTGCCTCCTTCACTATGTTGAGTCTACACTGATGTAAAATGAAAATGTGGGTTAAACTGCTGGTGTCTTAGTTTGCTTCAAAGCCCTGTCACCAAACTGTACTGGTGGTCATTGTATTCTTCATCAACACAAATTTAAGATTAAAAAAAAAGTCAGTTTCACCGAAGGACGTCCTTGGTGAAGAAGTAAAAATCATTAATTTTACTAATTCTTGCCTTTTGAGTATCTGTCTTTTATTATTTAATTATTTGGCTGTGTTGGGTCTTTGTTGCTATGCACGGGCTTTCTCTAGTTGTGATGAGCAGGGGCTACTCTTCGTTGTGGTGTGCGGGCTTCTCATTGCGGTGGCTTCTCTTGTTGCGGAGCACAAGCTCTAGGCGTGTGGGCTCAGTAGCTGTGGCTCACGGGCTCTAGAGCGCAGGCTCAGTAGTTGTGGCACACGGGCTTAGTTGCTCCACGGCATGTGGGATCTTCCCGGACCAGGGCTCGAACCCGTGTCCCCTGCATTGGTAGGCAGATTCTTAACCACTGCGCCACCAGGGAAGTCCTGAGTATCTGTCTTTTTAATATTCTATGTGACAAAGTGAGAAGTACACATAGAGCATTTATGCTGCATGTGAAAAGCTGATCTGCAGGAAAAGCACTTCTGACATTGTTTGAGTTGTGAGCTGAAAAAGCCACGTTTTTCATGGAATACTGTTTTATTTGAAAGAATGGCTGACATCTTTACCAACTATATATCTTGTGTGGGACTGGATTTTCTTCATTTACTTAAACCAAAACACCGTATAGTAACAGGTTGAATGCAAGAGCAGATATGAGAACTGAGTTGCCTTCAATTAAACCAGACAGTAAAGAGATTTGCAAAAAATGTAAAACAATGCCACTCTTCTCTATTTTTGGAAAATAGTTATTTTTCATACAAACATATTGTTAATTAACCTGTAATGGATTATTATTTTGAAATGTATCATAAATATTTTAAAATTTTCTCAGTTTTAATCTTAGTACAGTAAGTATCAATAGATATCACCAACAGATAGAAAGTTTTTTGGGGTTCTGAGTAATTTTTTAAATTATGAAGGGGTCACGAAACAAAAATGTTTGAGAACCAGTAGTTTAGAGGAAGAGAGACAAATAATTCTGCTACTTTTCTGGTGATATTGCGAGTATTCAGTTGCCTTTCAATCACTCATTCAACATTTACTTGGTGAATATGACTTAATTTGCTAGGCATTGTGCTAGACACTGGGGATTGAGATGAACCACTTTTTCTGTCCTTGAGCACTCACAGTGGGGGAAATAGACATGACAGCAAATTATACTACTATTTGATAAGCTCTGTGTGGCATGAATAATGTATTCTGAGGACAGAGCAACTGAACAATTGGCTAAAGGCTGAGAGGGTTTTCCTGGGGAGTTAAAATCTGAGCTAAAACTTGAAGGAATAGTAAAAGGGTGGAGTGTGGACGATGACAGCGTTCCAAGTGAGGAAACTAGCAGGCCTGTGGTCTCCCGGGAAGGGTGAGAGGTCAGCTTGATTAGGAACATCAAAGGGAGAACTGCCTGGGCTTTTCATGAGCCTGAGAAATAGGCAAGAGCTGAATACAAAGTATCTTGTGGTCCAGACAAAGTTTAAATTTTATCCTGCCGGTAACTAGAGGTCAATAGTTTTGAAGTAAAGGATTGCTCTGTCTTTGCATTTTATCTTTTTTTGGCTGTGCCACAGGGCATGTGGGATCTTAGTTCCCAGACCAGGGATTGAACCTGTGCCCCTGCAGTGGAAGTGCGGAGTCTTAACTACTGGACCGCCAGGGAAGTCCCTATCTCTGCCTTTTAGAAAGGTAACTCTAGTGGCAAAGTCGGAGGATAAATTGGAGAGACTGGAGGTTATAAAGTCCCGTTAAATTATGTTGGCTTTTTTTTTTTTTTTTTTTCGGTACGCGGGCCTCTCACTGTTGTGGCCTCTCCCGTTGCGGAGCACAGGCTCCGGACGCGCAGGCTCAGCGGCCACGGCTCACCGGCCCAGCCCCTCCGCGGCATGTGGGATCTTCCCGGACCGGGGCACAAACCCGTGTCCCCTGCATCGGCAGGCGGACTCTCAACCACTGCCCACTGCCAGGGAAGCCCAAATTATGTTGGCTTTGAACTTGAATGGTAAACAAGGCAAGAGGAGATAAAGGAATTGAGAGACATTTCTGAGGTAGAGAATGTACAGACTTTATTGTCCTACTGGACCTGCGAGGTAAGAGAGAAACTTGCAGATAATATCAAAGTTTCAGATTTGGGATGCTGAACATATTGTGGTCTCTAACTCTGATAACTGAGAAAGTAGGTGGTAGGGGTGGTGAGTAATGTCTGCATAGAAGGTGAATATAAGTTATTTTGTTGTTGTTAACCTGTTTATTGAATTGTGAACTGCTGCAAACGCTGCTGAAGTCTCACTCATTGCGACCCCTCTCTCAGCACCCCCTTGAAAAGGAAGGCTGGAGGTGCGTACCTTGGGAACATGTGGGTGTATATATGTCTACAGGGTAATTGGATATAGGGTTGGACTCCAAGCAAGAAATTCGAGTTGTAAATAAAGATGTAGAAGTTGTCAGAATAAGAGTGGTGACTGAAGTCATGTTGGAAGAGCAGGGAGAGTGATGAGAGGACATGAAAACCCAACATTTAAATGGTGGTCAGGGAAGAAGCCGGGGGACAGAGGAAGCATGATCAGAGGAGAACCAGGAGAGTGAGTGGTGTCTGACAAGTCAAAGAAGAAGTTTTGAGGATTAGAACATGGCCCAGAGCATCACATGCTGCAGAGTAGTCGGATACGTTTTGAGCTGAAAACAGGCCTTGGATGTGGCAGTTAACTAAGAAGACACTGGTAACCTCAGGGAAAGCCATTTTATTTTGGTTTTAGTTTATATTTTAATGAGTTTAGTGAACATGGCTTTAGAAATGGAAAACAGCATGTATAGACCAGAGGTCCTACACAAATGTCAATGTCAATGTCAATCAATGCAATGTTTACATCTGCATTGCTTCTTTTTCCTCTGTCACTCATTTAGTTCAAGTGCTTGGACTGTACAGGAATTTAAGTTGTTTAATGTTAGAATAGATTATGTGAAGGGAGTACGGGAAAAGTAGGTGATAGAGCAACAGGGGAAGGTTGTTTTTCTTGGTGGGGCAGGAAGGAGATAAACGCTGATCAAATAAATGAATTAATGGTGTGTGTGTGTCTCCTCAGTACCAGATGCAGAGAAGTTGAGGGTGTTTGTTCCTTTCATATGACCTCTATGCTTTATGAAGGAGGCAAAAATTCTTGGGGGAAGAAATTAATGGTACCCACAGAGGAGAAAGATGGAGCAAGCGGTCCAGGCTGCTGGTGTTTCCGTCTCTTCCCTTCACGCCTCTTACAGATGGAATTGAAACAGTGGTTTAGGCTGTGTTTTGGTTTCAGCACCTGGCTTTTGTTGTACATTCTCAACTTTTATAAGTAGACTTCCTATCCCACCCCCTCCCATTCAATATCCACTGGACTTGCCCTTTCTGATGGTGGTTTTCCAAACCCCTTCTCTGCAATTGTAGTCCTCTCTCTCCTGGGGTACAGTAATCAAAATCCTTACGGACGCTAAATTCATTGTTTCAGCAAACACTGGGCAATGTGTACCTTCAAAATACCCTTCTAGAGACAATGCGTGACCTCAAAAGGGTAATGGCAGTTTGAGGCCTCTTTGGAGGGCTAGTAGAAGGAAAATATGGGAGCAGGTGGAGGCCAATGGCATGAGCAGTTCTGACTCATGGTTTCTCTTAACCCTTGGTAAAGGGTGGTACAATAATCAAGGCCAGTCTCTGAAGTGACAAGTACGAAGTGAGTCATTGGTGGGGCCACCTCGAATGAAACTGGGCTGCTTGCCAGAGAGGAGTACATAAGCTACGATCTGTCCTATTGTGATGTCAGCCTGAGGTCTAATTATATGTGGTCCAGACACAGTAAGTCCTTGCAGGGACAACTGATTAGGATGCAATTGCTTTTCCTTGAATATATGTAAAGAGTGGTTACATAATTATCTTTGACTTTGGGGAGGTAACTTCATCTCTCAAGTTCTTCACTGGTAAAATGAGTGTACTTTCACTTACCTCCCAGTCTAGGTGGGATTAATAAAACCTAGAGCTGCACCTGCTACACAGTGTGGGGTTCATAGTTGGCTTTCCCTTCTGCAGCTTATTCTTTTTCCACAATTCTGTACAGACAGACACAAACATCACTGACCTTCATCTCTGGTTACATTTAATGTTCTTACTCTAATTTTCCCCCCTCATCTACTTCTCATTTAGGGTGTCTAGCAATATTTTAGGGATTTTTTTTTTTTTTTTTTTGCCACGCTGTGCAGCTTGCAGATCTTAGTTCCCCCGCCAGGGATTGAACCATGCCCCCTGCACTGGGAGCACGGAGTCTTAACCACCGGACTGCCAGGGAAGTCCCTTAGGGAGCATTTTTAAGCAACCTTAAGTCATTTGGAGTGAGGTAGAACATAAAAAATAAACACTACATACCAGAATAGTATAACTTTTTTAATTCTAAAATACATTAATAATTAACATTGATAGGAAGACTGATTTACAATGCAATTATTTATTTTACAAGGAGATTCTGTACATCAGGGAAGCATCTTGAAGTACAATACAACAGGCTTTTATTTCTTCTTTACATTATGATTGTGAATTGTTACTTACACGGAAAGAGAACACAAAATCCTCTTTATATATATATTTATATAAACACCTGAAAGACTTGACTCCCAAAGTATCTTGCTTCGAAAGAACATGAATGAGATGAAAGATGAACTAGATTCCTTGGTGGCACATAGAAAGCAGACAAGTAGCTCGGGAAATCAAATCCTGTTTCAAGCTTGGCACATTAAGGGAAAGGAAGGCGGTGAAAGGGGTTTGAAAAATGTCATCTGAAGCCACAGAGGATGCTGGCATAAGCCAAATAGTTTCCAGAACAACAAGACAGAAAGGTTAGAAGAAGTTAACGCTTAATGTGTGGCCACCTTATATACAGACCTCTAACAACTTTGTAGAATTGTCACTTATCTTCCCTTGGTCATACCAAATGTTAATGAATTTGAAGGAGATGTGGGCCCAGTGTATCTCCACAGCCATAAAGCACTTGACGTTTACTGAGAAATCCAAATACCTCCCTATTCCCTGTATGGAGGGAAGATATACCTTTTAAGGTCACTTTAGCTTTGTTTTAACCTGATATTCTGATTGTTCAGCAAATCTTACATGGACATGAAAGGAGGAAAAGAGAAAAATCCACTTAAAGATCACATACAGAACAACAAGGACTGCAGAAGAAATCAGAAGAAATCTGTAAGATAGCCACAATTTTCTGAACATTAAAGGGAAAAAGCCACATTTATCAGTTAAGTAGAAACTATTTTTTTCCCTTCCACTTAGAATGTACAGGAATTAGAGGGAAATAGTAAGGCTGTATGGTTTTCAGTAAAAATTCAAAGAAAGCAACTAAATCTTCTGTTTTAGGAAATCATATTAACATATATTACACATACAAAAAGGAGTGGGGCCTGAGTCAATGCCCAGGCACCAGCTGCACTGGCTACAGCTTGGAAGAGGAGTGAGTGAGGTGGAAGCTCCCAGAGAGGGTCAGCAGGAAGATCAGTGTTGGGAGTTAAGACAAAGCACACAGCAGGAGAAGGCAAACAGTACTGAGGAAAAGAGAGGAGCAGTGGGTCATGATCTTGCCCCTCCTAACTGCTTCTCCAAAGACCTTTTTCTATCTAGCACTCCACATCCCCAGGACCTTGCTGTGTTCTGGCTGGAAGTGTGGGGCTGACAGCACACAAGTGCTCCCAGAGTTGCTGCAACTCTGTTTTATGGGGGAAAACACATCTCTTGGTTAGAATGAGTTAGGGTATCATTTGGTACAACAAAAGTACAATAGCCTATAAAATTTAAGCCATGAGTCAGTTTTCTGCCAAGTTAGCCTCAATGTAAAGGCCTTTTTTGGTTTTGCTTTTATATACAGAAAACATATATGCTTTCTCATTTTCCCAACTTGGAATCTGGTTGCAGCTCAGACTGTTCAACAGACAGGAAAAACATAAGTTCCCATCATTTCTTCAAGATTTCTGTCTTTTTTTTACAGATAAAAGTCAGAATGACTTGTGCCAAAAGGAAGAACATGTCAGATCCTGAGCTTCTCTTGGGCTGGACTGCCTGAAGAGGACTGTCCTGCTGTGTCAGAAGAGGTATAGTGCAGTGCTTTCAGCTGACATGCCAGTGTGGTATGAAGGCTTCCCCTGGAGGTGGGGGCCACTTTTTCCAGAAGGTTGGGGGCCTCCAGAAGGTTTCCCCCACCACCAACTAGATGTGATGGCTAGAATTTAGCGCCTACACAGGTGGGTCTCACAACAGGACAGGGCAGGTAAGCCTAATCGTGCAAACTGTGCCTCAGCACAGGCAGTCATCGTGGGTGAGGGTGAGGTGCAGCCAATAAACCCTGGAACCTGCAAGTGACTCAGAACATTGGTGGCTGGTGAGGGAAGAGCCCTCAGGTACGCTGCAATATTAAAAGGTTCAAAAGCACTGACAAAGTGTTCAGCTTTGCCCAAGGCAGCGTATGAGAATCCATTCCAGTGAAATGCTACATTCACAGAAGTGCTGTTCACCCCAGAACTATATCCCAGAGGACTCAATTCTGGCTGCGCTGAGAAGTGCTGAAGTTCCCTCCATGTCGCTCTGGAGACTGAAGCAGCAAGGCAGCCCTGTTTTAGGGGGTTGCTTAGATCCTCTCTCAAACTTCAGCATCATGGACGGTGGTAGCTAAAACGGATGATCAAAAAGAGCCGAGTTACCAAATATCGTAGATTTCTTTGCAATTACAATTGACCCTTGAACAACAAGGGTTAGAACTGTGCGAGTCCAATTGTACGTGGAGTTTTTTCAATAGTAAATACCACAGAACTACATGACTGAATAGCCTGTGTAGGAAGTGGAACCATGGATACCAAGGTGCCACATATATGGAGGGGAGCTATAAATTATATGTGGATTTTCAACTGTTCAGAGAGTTGTGGGAGCCCCAACTCCTGCCTTGTTCACAGGTCAACTGTATTATCTTAAAAGTAATGAAATGAATGTTCCAACTGAAAAAGTCACCTGTCCTCCACTCTAATCCTACCTAACGTTTCTGTAGCAGCCGATACTCCTGATCCTCTTCCTTCCTTCTGGAAACTCTCTTCTTTTGACTTCTGTAACACTATCTTTTCCCTAGTTTTCCCTCTTTTTCAATTGCTTTTCCTCAATGTTTTCCTGGTTCATTTTCCTCTGTCCACCCTTTAAATACAAAACACTTTTCTCCTTAAGAACTACTATCTTTTTTCGTAAATTTGAATCTTTATACCTTGCGTTTCTCCCTGGACTCTAGGCTGAATATCCAACTGTCTTCTAGGCAGCTCCCCCTCCATGTGTCACAGGCTCATCAGACTCAACATATATAATTGACTTTCTAGTTTGTTCACTGTCTGCCTTCCTCTTTTAGAATAAAAGCTCCCTGAGGACAGGGACTTTATCTTGTTCTCTGCTATATCCCAAGCACCTAGCACTGTATCCATCAGGTAGTGGGTGCTGAATATTCACTGAATAAATGTCCTAAACTGTTTGCCTGAACTCCTTATTAACTAAACAGTCTTCAAAAATCACGTTGGAAATCTAAGGAGTCATTTTGATTACTTCCTTTAGTTCATCCTTGGAATCAACAGATTGCCAAATCTTGTTGATTCTATGCTTGAAATGTCTTTCAAACCTATCTTCCCTGGTCTGAGCTAGCAGCATGCTCACTCTATTTTAGTTGCTTCCTAATTGGTCTCCCTGCTGCTGGTCTCCCTGCTGCTGGTCATTCTTCCAAATCACCTTCCACAGTTCCACCAGGGCTTTTCCCCAAATACACAGAACTCCAATGGTTACCCAATATCCTAGCATGAGTCAAAGCTCTTCAGAACACGACTGTAACCCATCTTGCTAGTCTCACCTTCACCATGCTGCCCCCATCCATCCTCTGCTCCAGCTACATGTTCTATTACTCAGAACACGCATTTTCCTGCCTCCCAAAGTCTTGCTAAAGCTGGCAGTTCTGCTTACAATGTTCCTTCCTTCCTTCCTGTCCAAATAAATTATTTTACATAATTTAAGATGCAGCCTAAATGTCACCTTCTCTCTGACTTTCTTGTATTGTTGCTCAATATGGTACTTTACTACTAATACTACTACTAATAAAAAGAGCTAACACTGGACTTGCCTGGTGGCGCAGTGGTTAAGAATGTGCCTGCCAATGAGGGGACACGGGTTCGAGCCCTGGTCCTGGAAGATCCCACATGCCGCAGAGCAACTAAGCTCATGCGCCACAATTACTGAGCCTGTGCTCTAGGGCCTGAAAGCCACAACTACTGAGCCCGCATGCCACAACTACTGAGCCCATGTTCCACAACTACTCAAGCCTGTGCGCCTAGAGCCCGTGTTCTGTAACTAGAGAAGCCACTGCAATAAGAAGCCCACGCACCACGACGAAGAGTAGCCCCCGCTCACTGCAACTAGAGAAAGCCCGCGTGCAGCAACGAAGACCCAACGCAGCCATAAATAAACAAACAAATAAATAAATTTATTTTAAAAAAATAGCTAACACTGACATAGCCAGGAAATGGTGGAGTTGGGATACGAAACCTGACAGATTCAGGCCTCAGAATGACTAAGGCATTTATCATATGGATTGTACACAGTGGTACATAGGTCTCTTCCTGGATTAGACTATAATCTCCTTGCTGGCAAGTATGGTTTGTTATTTGAGTTCATATTACAGCACCCTGAATGGTGTTACTATTGTTCAAAGAATCTGCCTTCTCTAATCCTGTCAGAGTTCAGTACAAAAAAATTCTGTAGTTAAAATAACCATTTGTCTGTACTGTGATCGAAAAAAGTTTAACAATATTTTATTTCCAATTTTGCTTCTTCCTTTTTTTTTTTTTTTTACAGCAAACTGTAATTGTCATTATAACTTCTTTCATTTAGCCTCCTTTTATAAATGTTCTGGGAGTCACCTAGATACTTTCACTGATTCCATTTGTGGCTCGCTGAGTCTTTAGGTATGGGCTGGGTCCTTAATCACAACAGTAATTCCAAATCAAAATGCTTCTTGGCTTGTTTCATGATGTTTATACACTAAATTGGTAAGATCAAGTGTGCTAGAAAGGACTGAAACCAGAGAGGGCAGGCTGTTGTCTAGCTCAGCAACAGTTCCTCATCCATAACCTGGGACAGTGAAGTGCAGAGAAGAGAGCACCCAGTGGCTTTTAGTCATTCATTCCTTTCCCCACATCCTGGTTGTGCAAGTCAAGCACGTTACTTAACCTATTTGAGTCTACTTCCTCATCAAGAAAATGGGGATATGAACACACCTGGTATGTTTGCTGCAAGGATTAAATAAGATAATATACATAAAATGCCATATTCAATAAGGCATGAACTATGCCTCTTAGTTCTCATCTGTTTCTCTTAACGTAGTCTTCTTGCAATTAACACTGAGTGTTGTTCTTTTAACTATGTCATTAGAGTTCTTCCTAGCTGAACAACTCTGCTACATTTGCTTTCTGGTGGAGCTCTACTTAGCTCACAGTATTTGGGTCTTACCGTGTAAAATGTTTGCTCTCCTCATGAACTTCCATCTCTGAGCTTTTAAATTCATTTAATTCTTTTCTTATGGCGGCCTGCAGAGTAGAAACAAAAACGCTTCAGCATCTTCTGTCTGCTAGAGTACAGCAGTGTATCTGCCATCTAGTCTCTACTGTGCTTAACTCTGGGAGTGACTGCGACCCCCGGAAGGCAACCCAGAGGGAGGGAGGAAGCCAGGTCAACACATTGAGTGAAGCTCTGAGCCTGATGCATATCGCCTTTCCTGACACCCTTCATCTCATAATAAACCTGAAATCTCCAGTTAAATCGAAACACTTGAAGACCTCCAAAGAGATATTGTACTTTTTATAGTTTCCACAGCATGTAAAAGTGCTTTTCCTGTTATAAAAGTGAAATATGGGTAATTACTAAAATATTCCATCCAAACTCCCTCCAACCAAACATAACCACTGTTTAAAAATGTGTTGTATTTCCAGATTTTTGTACTCTGTGATGCAGCAGGGATTTTCTTCTGTTTCAGTTTTGGTGGTGGTGGTGAAGTCATTAGTATAAAGTTTTGGTTGGTACATCTTGGTATTTTGTACCTTAGATATTTAACATTATACGAGAAGTAGAAATTTTGTTATGGTTCCCCCTTCTAGTTAATGTCTTGTACCCTTCAAATAAAGAAAGAGAGACAGACAGACGACAGACACCTTGTCAGCAGGGGTCAGTTTGGTCCAAGGTTTGTCAGCTCGCCGGTCATAATCATGAGCATCTGTTACCTCCACGTATTCATTAAACCTCAGAATCTTCCTGGCAAGTAGTTCAGCCACAGTTGGCCTTTGACTGAGCTGAAAGAAATGAAGGCTCTCAGTTCACTATGCCAGGAGTTAGGCATCAATCATGCATTCAAACTGCCTCTAACTCAGAGCTTCAACCTTTCAGTGCACATCGGAATCAGCTGGGGACCTTTAAATGTGACTGATCCCTGGGTCCATCTTCAGAGATTCTGGGTATCAGGAGATTGTTTGTTTGTTTCTTTAAGCTCCACAGTGCACAGCCAAGACAGAGAACCATTGCTATAAACCAGTATAACCAGTGCTTCTCAAACTTCAACATGCATACAAACCATTTGGGGATGTGGTTAAAGTGTAGATTCTGACTAAGCAGATCTGGGGTGGGGCCTGAGATTCTGTATCTCTTACAAACTCCAGGTGATGCCAATGCTTCTGCTCCATGGACCACATTTTGGGTAGCAAAAGGGTCAGGGCTACAAATTCATATCTAATACATTAGAAAGTGAATACATTTAATATGAAAGCAATATCTATTAATGGGTAATATTAAGGGTGAATTTCCTTTCACCATGAATAATGCCCAAGATATCAGATTCTGTAACAAATCATGATTTAAGGTTGAACAATCAGGTAACTTGCTCAATCTATCAAGGATAATTCCTCTGGTCCTGGGGAAGGGGAGAAGTGGGAAAAATCAGGAGGAAAATGCCTAGATTCCTTGCTCTCCTGGGGATTCTTATACATTTTAAGAAATGTCTAGAGAACTCAGACCAACTCCAAGAATCTACAGGAGGTAATCACCAACTATTATGGAGGGAGGGAAAGGAAAAAGGGCTTAATCCCGGAGTTTAAGGGTTAACACAAGTTTGATACAGAAAAGATTCTACCCTAACTGATTTGGGACCAATGAGAAAATCCTATTTGGTTTTCATACTTTTCAGGTGTTACTAAGGGTCAAGTTCAGTTCTTTCTCTGTTTAGAAAACCACCAGTTTGCCCTGCAAAATTGAATTCTACACACTCCTCCTGTTACCGCTTCCATACGTCAACAGCTTTTATAGTCTACACCAAAATCCCAGGTCTACCAAATAAAAGGTCAAAACTTGTGCAAACATTTATTGAGCACCTTCTTGTGCCAGGCTTTCTTTAAACAGTAAAAATGGGGAAAAAAAAGTTCTTATAATGCTGTTTTCTGTATTTTCATCATGTGTTCTATTTTCACAGCAGTCTATGGCAATTCAAGTCAAATTTATTTCTTTCCAGTCAAATAGGTCATTCAAATACAAGACACACAGTGAGTGGACAGACAGAGACAGTGTACCTTTCTAGTGAGCCGACGTTTAATCTCTCGTTTTTCTGCCTGACGATCAGCTTCATTTTTAGCTACAGTTGACAGCCACAAACAAAGAATATTACTTCAAAATGGCAATCTGCATATCAAACGTTTCAGTAATTACACACAGATATTTCTTTTTTTTTTTTTTGGCCGCACCCCATGACATGTAGGATCTTAGTTCCCTGACCAGGGATTGAACCCAGGCCCCCTACAGTGGAAGCCTGGAGTCTTAACCACTGGACTGCCAGGGAAGTCCCATACACAGATATTTCTTACAGGCTCCAAGTCAGAATAAAATACTTACTTTGGGACTGGTTAATCAAGACAATTTTCTTGTCAACTGGTGTAGTCAAATACTTAAGAGCATGGGTCAGCCAACTATGGTATCAAATCTGGCCAGCTGCCTGTACTTTTCCTGCCCATGAGCTAAGAATGGCCTTTACATTTTTAAATGGTTACATTTTGAATGGTTTGATAAGTACCTACATAATAGCTTCCTTGTGCTCTTTGGCCTGCAAAGTTGAAAATATTTACTATGTGCCCTGGAAGAAAAACTTTGCAGATCTTTGCTCAAGAGTAACCACTAACAATGGAGAATGGAGCTCACACTAGGTTTCACATGATAAGTCTATAAAGGCTCCCACACTTGTAACCCTATGAAGCCTAATCCTCTTCACTGTGGAGGTATTTAAGGACAAATTTCACCCTATAATCGGGAAAAATAAATCTGTGCTGGATTAGAATGCTATTTCAGTTAGTCATTTACATAAACAGAAAGCAAATTAAATACATGGTCCTATTTTCTGACTTTGGAGGTATGAAAGCCTTAAGAGATGAAAAAGGCAGAACAACCGCTGCATTTGAGACTTGCTCTGGGTCCCAGCTCTCAGACACTAGGAATAGGAAGGTCCACTCCAAATATACAACCACTACCTTACCTCTCTTAAGGCAGAGAAAAGTTGGGCAGCACACGCTGTCAAAACCTCTCAAATGCCCAAGGTAGGTGCAGGATACTATGAGAAAATTAAAATACAATTTTCTGGAGTATCCCAGTACACTAAACAATATCATAATGATATCTTGTAAAGGAAGCTTGGGGGGAACTATGTTCCTTCAGGGGTAAAAAGTATGAATACTCCTTCCTTGGCTAGAATACTCTCTCCTTGGCCCTTGTTGAAAAATGCTTCTCTTTTCTGTCATGTATATTAAAGTCAGAAACACACAAAGAAAATCTATACGACTTCATTTCCATAGCTGGACTCACGTTGTAGTATGTTTCGTTGTTCTAGTTCTTCTGGTGTTGGTCTTTGACTCAGTCGTCTAAAAAGGAGATAAATAAGAATATTGTCAATGTTAAGTCTCCCGGTCCTGTTTATAAAGATCTGTTTATGAAACACTTTTGAAACACGTTATGAAAAGTGTTTATAAAACACTTTTCACACTGAAAGTGTTAATACAGATATTACAACATAAAAAGGAATTGTACAGGCAAACAGGAGGCCAGGATTCTAGTTCTAGCTTTGATGCCAGCAAGCCCTATCACCACAAAAAAGCTCAGTTAGACCTTGAGTTACTCATGTGTAAAATGAAGATTTGGACTGTTCTGGTGGCAACCAAACAGATTTGCTCCTTCAGCATATGGGTTAACACAGATCCTCAAAGATATTAATAAAAATTCTCATTTAGGAAACCAGAATGAGGACTGAGACTATGTGTGTGTGTGTGTGTGTGTGTGTGTGTGTGTGTGTGTATGTGTGTGTGTGTGTGTATAATGCTTCCCATATGACTCTGATGTTCCTCTTTTTATTTTTATTTTATTTATTTTGTTTTATTTTTTTTTGGCTGTGCAGCATGTGGGATCTTACTTCCTCAACCAGGGACTGAACCTGCACCCCCCGCATTGGAAGCGTGGAGTCTTAACCACTGGACCGCCAGGGAAGTCCTCTTTTGATTTTGATTTATTTATTTAATATATTAATTTATTTATTTTTGGCTGTGTTGGGTCTTCGTTGCTGCACGCGGGCTTTTTCTAGTTGCGGCGAGCGGGGTCTAGTCTTTGTCGTGGTGCACAGGCTTCTCATTGCAGTGGCTTCTCTTGTTGCAGAGCGTGGGCTCTAGGGTGCGCAGGCTTCAGTAGTTGTGGCACATGGGCTCAGTAGTTGTGGCACACGGGCTTAGTTGCTCCGTGGCATGTGGGATCTTCCCAGACCAGGGCTCGAACCCATGTCTCTTGCGTTGGGAGGTGGATTTTTCTTTTTTTTTTTTTTGGCGGTACGTGGGCCTCTCACTGTTGTGGCCTCTCCCGCTGCGGAGCACAGGCTCTGGACGCGCAGGCCCAGCGGCCATGGCCCACGGGCCCAGCCGCTCCACGGCATGTGGGATCTTCCCAGACCAGGGCATGAACCTGTGTCCCCTGCATCGGCAGGTGGACTCTCAACCACTGTGCCACCAGGGAAGCCTCTCTTTTGATTTTTAAACCAGTGTTTTAGGAACTACTGGAATTTAAAGTTGTCTCTCTTGGAGTTATATTCTGTAAAACCTATGATTTTAATTTCAGTCCTCTCTGAAATATCTGATGAAGTTTCTCATCTCATTCCCAGTTCTGAGATGTTATTCACCAACGACAACTTGTCATTTCTAGAATCAGAAAGTTCTTCATTTCTTACTTTTAATGTATAGCTCTGACAGTATTTGAACTATGTGCTAGTAACTCTTTAGTTGCATGGAAAACTCCCACCCCCATTTTATATACAATTTACAACTTTATGTATTTCAAAGCGTTTCTTTTTTCAATGTTCATTAAAAAAAACACCACCACAGCTTTACGAAGGTATAAGTGACATACAATAAATTGCATGATTTGATATTTTGACATAGGTATGTCCCTATAAAATCATCACCAGGACTTCCCTGGTGGTGCAGAGGTTAGGAATCTGCCTGTCAATGTAGGGGACACGGGTTTGAGCCCTGGTCTGGGAAGATCCCACATACCGCGGAGCAACTAAGCCCGTGCGCCACAACTACTGAGCCTGAGCTCTAGAGCCTGTGAGCCACAACTACAGAAGCCCGCGTGCCTAGAGCCCGTGCTCTGCAACAAAGAGAAGCCACAGCAACGAGAAGCCTGCATACCACAATGAAGAGTAGCCCCCGCTCGCCACAACTAGAGAAAGCCTACACGCAGCAATGGTGACCCAACACAGCAGCCAAAAATAAATAAATGAATAAATATATTTAAAAAAAAAGAGTGCATTAAACGATTTAGCTCCTCAGGGTAAAAATCTTAAAAAAAAAAATCATCACCACAGTCATGGTAAGGAACATGTCTATCACCCTTGGACTGATTTCCTAGCGCTGCTGTAACAAATTACTACAAAGTGAATGGCTTATAACATTCACTTTGTGAGACATTTATTCTCTCACAGCTCTGGAGTCCAGAAGTCCACAATCAAGGTGTTAAAAAGGTTGGTTCCTTCTGAAGGTTCAGAGGGAGAATGTGTCCCATGCCTCTCTCCGAGATCCTGGTGGTTGCCAGCAGTCCTTGGTGTTCTTTAGCTTGTAGATGCATCATTCCAGTATCTGCCTTAGTCACACAGCGATCTCTGTGTGTGTCTGTGTCTATCCATCCCAATTTCCCTCCTCTTATGAGGACACCAGTCATTGGATTAGAGCCTACCAAATCCAGTATGACCTCATCTTAAGTTGATTATATCTACACAGACCCTCTGTCCAAATAAGGTCACATTCAAAGGTACCAGAGATTAGGATTTATTTTGGAACATACAACTCTACCCACTACAACCTCCCTGACAAAATTTCCTTTCCTTTGTAATCTCTATCTCCCTGCCTCCAAGCAAACACTCATCTGCTTTATTTACTCTCAACCACCCTGCCCCGAGGCAGCCACTGATCTGTTTTATGTAACTATAAATTAGTTTTCATTTTCTAAAATTTTATATAAAATCATACAGTATGTACTCTTTTTTTTGTCTAGCTTCTTTCACTCAGGATAATTACTGAGATCCACCCAAGTAGTGGCATTATAAATAGTTCATTCCTGTTTACTACTCTGTAGTATTCCATCACAGGACTATGTTCATATTCATCCATTTATGTTTTGATGGACATTTAGGTTGTTTCTATTTTGGGGGACTATTAGAAATAATGGAATGGCTAGATCGTATGTTGTTTGATTTTTTTAAAGAGACTTACAAATTGTTTTCCGAAGTAGTCTATTTTACGCTCCCAGTCTATTTTACCACCACTGTGTGAGAATACAGCTGGGCCTCATCCTCAGCTACTCTTTTTTAAAATTAATTTTTATTTATTTATTTTTGCTATGTTGGGTTTCCGTTTCTGTGCAAGGCCTTTCTCTAGTTGTGGCAAGCGGGGGCCACTCTTCATCGCAGTGCGCGGGCCTCTCACTATCGCGGCCTCTCTTGTTGCGTAGCACAGGCTCCAGACGCGCAGGCTCAGTAGTTGTGGCTCACGGGCCTAGTTGCTACGTGGCATGTGGGATCCTCCCAGACCAGGGCTTGAACCCGTGTCCCCTGCATTAGCAGGCAGACTCGCAACCACTGCGCCACCAGGGAAGCCCCAGCAACTCTTAATATTATCAGTCTTTTATTATTTATTTTATTTTTAAAAATAAATTTATTTGTTTACTTATTTATTTTTGGCTGCGTTGGGTCTTCGCTGCTGTGCGCCGGCTTTCTCTAGTTGTGGTGAGCAGGGGATACTCTTCATTGCAGTGTGCGGGTTTCTTATTGCAGTAGCTTCTCTTGCTGCAGAGCACCGGCTCTAGGTGCGCGGGCTTCGGTAGCTGTGGCACGCAGCTCTAGAGCGCAGGCTCAGTAGTGGTGGCACATGGGCTTAGTTACTGTGCTGCATGTGGGATCTTCCACATGCCGGGCCCCCTGCATTGGGAGGGCAGAGTCTTACCCACTGGATCAACAGGGAAGTCCTTGCTTCCCCCACCATTTAAAAAGTGGGTTGTTTCTTACTGAGTTTGGAGAGTTCTTCATATATTCTAGAGATATAAGACCTTTATCAGATACATGGTTTGCAAATATTTTTCTCCCAGTTTGTGGCTTATTTTTACTTTTTTATTTTTAAACAGTGTCTTTCACAGAACAAAAAATTTTAATTTTGATGAAGTGCAATTTACCAATGTTTTTCTCTTAAGAACCATGCTTTGAGATCATATCTATGAAATCTTTCTTTAACCCATATTCTAGAAATTTTACAGTTTTAGCTCTCATATTTAAGTCTATGATCCATTTTGAGTTAATTTTTTATATGATACACTGAATGAATTGAAGTTATTTTTGTGCCAGGACCATTTGTTGAAAAGACCATCCCTTCTTAATGAAATTGTCTTTGTACCTTTGTCATAAATGAGTTGCACATATATGGGTGGGTCTATTTCTGGGCTCTCTCTTCTGTTCCATTGACTTCTTTGTCTATCCTACCTTTACGTCAATACCATACTGTTTAGGTTACTTTAGCTTTATAATATGTCTTAAAATAAGACAGTGTTAGTCCTCCAGTCCTGTTCTTTTTCACAGTTGCTTTATATTTCCGTAACAATTTTAGAATCAGTTTGTCAATTAAAGGGGGTATTTTGATTGGAACTGCATTAAATCTACTGATGTCTTGATAATACTGAGACTTCTGATCCATGAATACGTTATTTGTCTCCATATATTTAGGTCTTCTTTACTTTCTTCAGCATTATTTTATACTTTTCAGTGCATAGGTCTTACACAATCTTTCATCAGGTTTATCCACAGGTATTTAAAGAGTTTTGATGGTATTGTAAATTGCTATTGTAAATGTTAATCTCTTGTATTTCTACATTTTAATTTTAGACTATTCATTGCTAGTGTCCAACAAGCTCTTCTAAGACGATTATGACCTGGGAAAAAACACTCAAAGATGAGCAACTAGCATTGCAATAAAGCCAAAGGAATCTATTATTATTATTATTTTTTTTTTTTTTGGCGGTACGCGGGCCTCTCACTGTTGTGGCCTCTCTCGTTGCGGAGCACAGGCTCCGGACGCGCAGGCTCAGCGGCCATGGCTCACGGGCCCAGCTGCTCCATGGCATGTGGGATCTTCCCGGACCAGGGCACGAACCCGTGTCCCCTGCATCGGCAGGCAGACTCTCAACCACTGCGCCACCAGGGAAGCCCAAGTAATCTATTATTAAAGATCCCCATTCTTGGATGAAATATACAGTGTGGGAATATAGTCAATAATAATGTAATATCTTTGTATGGTGACAGATGGTAACTAGACTTATTGTGGTGATCATTTTGCAATGTATAGAAATATCAAACCACTATGTTGTGCACCAGGAACTAATATAGTATTGTAGGTCTATTATACTCCAAAAACCAAACAAACAAACTCAGAAAAAGAGATCAGATCTGTGGTTACCAGAGGCAGGGGGTGGACAGGGGGAACTGGATGAAGGTGGTCAAAAGGTACAAACTTCCAGTTGTAAAATAAATACATACTAGGGATGTAATGTACAACATGATTAATATAATTAACATGTATGTTATATATCAAAGTTGTTAAAAGAGTAAAGCCTAAGAGTTCTCATCACAAGGAAAATACTTTTTCTTCCTGTTTCTTTTATTTTGTATCTATAGGAGACGATGGATGTTCATTAAGCTTATTGTGGTCATCATTTCATGATGTATGCAAGTCAAATCATTATGCTCTATGCCTTAAACTTATACAGTGCTGTATGTCAAATGTATCTCAATAAAACTAAAAGAAAAAAAAATCCCCATTCTTAACTAATTCCTAATCTTGATGGTCTCTTGCTGACACTCAGAGGGCCACAGTTCTGCATTAAGATTGCCATCAGCAAAGCCAGGTGTCTGAGGTAGGAGAGGAGAATATATTTTAATTAACAGGCATCCTTATTTGTTTTTAAGGAATACACCAGGAGTTCCACTTTCCGAGAGGAACATCTGAGGTGGGCAAACACTTGTCTGTATACCTAGACTCTATGTATAGTACATATGCAGGAAGCTGGCCTGCATTCAGTCTCTCTATGCTTTTGGTTCCAGCTGACTTGAAAAATATACTAACACGTTGAAAGGAGGCAGTTACATGGAACATGTGAAATAGATACAATGGAAATTATGTGTGTGATTTTTAACTGGGCTGGCACCTCATGGTTGAGCAAGCCAGAAGAGGCTTGCTGTCCTGGGAGCCACCTAAATCCTTAGAAACTTTAAAAAAAAACATACTTATGTTTATCTTATGGTGTAAAGCTGTGAGATCTATCTCATGGTTTAAAGCTCTGAGAGCCATCTAGTTCCTTAATTTCCAAACTCTTAGAAGATACCCATCTGTGTACAATATGTATTTTTAAAAATTATGCTATTTCTAAAATTAAAAAAATAAAGATACCTGCATGCTCCACCACAAAGTACATCTCTAAGACATGTACTGGCATAATCAAATCAAATCAATCTATTCTAAGAAAAGGCCTACCGGATGAGCGTGTTCCCAATCTGGTGCCGTATTTCATTCCACTCCTCTTTGCTTTTTCGAGGCCAAGAATTCACGTACATTTCAGGTTCACTGGGTCTGTGGTTCAACTTCATTGCCAGTGTGTCTTTCCTCTTCACTTTGTTGGCCAGAGCACCTTTGTACAAGGGAAAGAAAAACATGTAGGAGCTTAAAGCTCAGCCTCACCTGGAGCTAGGTAAGAGTCTGAATAAACAATATCATAATCCCAGCTTTCTAGCTGGCCTCTGATGATCCACCTAACAGAGAGGTGGGGGTAAAGCTGAGGACATCTAAAAATCTTTTTAGCAGATGGCCTCAGACGGGCTAAAAATATCTTTTCCCTTCTACCAGTTCTCTGTCTACATTTTTCTTCTTAATAAGAGTTGCTAGAGGAGGGATGGTCTAAGCAGGGGACAGCCTCTGAATTACAACACAGAGGCATTTGCACTAACACACCTCATAAGGTTCCTACTCTTAAAGCTGCTTTCCACTTTTAGGAATCAGGATTCTATTATTCACAGATGTGTGTACATGAACATGTTTTTTTTCTTTGCCCCATGAACACAGGAAGCTCACTAGGCTGAAGGAGTGCATCATTTTTGTCTTTTCCACAAAGCCCAAATACCAACTTTCCTTTACTCCACATTCTTTAACACCATCAAGGTAAATAATTTTTAAATCAAAACCAAACACATAAAAAACTGATTGACTCAACCTACTGGGCTCCCTCTCACTGGCTTGTTATAACAATGGGAACAGCAGGGACAAGAGTCTTTCACAGAGCCTTCCAAGAGCAGTCAGCCAGACGACTCGATGGGAGAGGGTGCCTGCTTCCATGCATCTTACACTTGCTAAGACCAGCACACAGCTTTATCTGTAAGAGAACTTTCTCCTTCTCTTCCCCTCCCTTTCTTACTATGATGGCTTTCATCTTCATCCTCTTCATCTCGGTATTGAATAGGACCTTCTGAATCAGAGTCACTCTCTTTCCCTTCTTCTTCCTCCTGCAGACACTGCGGTAGTTTAGGAATGACTGAGGTAGATGCTACATCTGCATCGAATGCAATTATGTGGATCTGCTCCTCCTCTTCTTCATCGTCTGGACTAACAAATTAACATAATTACATTTTACGTTTTCCTTTCAGAGACATAAAGAATAACTGATTTGCAAGGCAAACTACTAAATAACCATGAAAAAGTCCATAAATGAAATAATTTATAGTTATTTCCCTTAATTTTTACATTCTTGCTAAGAAACTTTTTAGCAGCTATTAATCTAAAGGGCTCTGGGTTCAAATCCCAGATCTACAACTTATTTACTAGCTTGTTAAGTTATTTAATTTTTCTGTAAATGTGAATGATACCTACCTTGTTGGTTTGTTCTTAGAATGAAATAGACAAATTCTAGAATGCACTAGTGTCTTGCACATAGGGCCCTGATGATCAATACATAAAATGCAAGTTTGCCTTGGTCTGATTGAATGAGAAGATCACACAGCATCTAACACAGTACTTGGCTCATGGAAGATACTCAATAAAAATACTTAACCCATTTCCTAAACCAAGGAAGCAAAGAGAAGTACAGATGAAAACTAACTTCTTTGCTTTACACTCTGAAGGCATAAAACTATTACTTAGTCTACTTCAAATTCCTAAACTGTCTCAAAATAAATAATGCAAAATAAATAATACCAGGAAGTACAAAAGATTATGGCAAAAAAACCAAAAAGTAGGATACTGCAACAACTCTATAACCATTCTTTTAGTTATTAGTAAGACAAATTTCCAACTTGCCAAGAAGTGTTAATCTTCAGTCACAATTTGTCTGAATTTTAAAAAGACAGACAAAATAGGTATAAGTACCAATGCTACTGTGAACAGATTGAGTGTTTGGGGACAGATGAGGGAGAGAAAAGATGAGCAGTTTCAGTCTGTGGGGCTGGAATACTGAGCTATCTTTCAGAGCTCCCTTCTTTTTCTCTAGGCTTCTCTCTGTCTCTCTCTACCAGGTTCTGTGCCAGGCACTAGAGCTTTCAGATTTGTCTAATTTCATTCTCGCAAGCCTATGAGGTAGGTATTATTTCTGTTTACAGGTTAGACAACTGAAGAGCAGGAAGATTAAGTAACATACACTACTGCACGCTAGTAAATCAGAGGCAGAGCTGGGATTTGAACCCAGAGCCATCTTACTCCAAGGTCAATGTTCATAAGCACCATGTTACACTGCTTCCCGTATATCATATAAAAATACATAGTGATTTTAATTTTCAAGTACAGAAGTTTGTAATTTTTGTATCATCATGGAAATTTCTGCCATGGAAACAATGTTATAGAAATCAGGAGAGTAAAAGTTCAAATTCAAGAACATGTCCTATTTGTTGAGTATTCTTCTTAATTTAAATTTATTCACATTTTCTCTCTATAAGTAATTTTTTCCCAGAAGGACTAGCTACAGTAAAGAGGGAACAAGAAGCAAGCTTTAAAGGCACTCACACTTTCAGCATTTCAATAGTGATGGGAAGTGACCTGGTCCGACCCAGGGTACTGCTGTCCTCAGAAAAGTTGTCACTGTTCTCGAAGAGCAATGAATGAGCTCTATGAGAGCCTTCCAAGGGAGGAGTCATGGGGAGTGGGCTGGCCAGGGCCTGCTGGATTCGGATATGCAGTGGGACTTGGGGCAGCCTAGAGGGTACATGGGGCTCCCCAAAGCTGTGGTCCAACATCCTCTTGGGTACTTCCCTTTTCTGACTTTCCTGCTGGGGAACCTCCTGGGGTAGGTCTAAGGAAGGTGGAAACTCATTTTCTGGCACAACTTGAAAAGTCTTAGCAGGGAATGGAGGGGACTGAGGGGGTTCTGGAGGTATATGAGTAGGCAGTGGGGGGGATGGGGCGGTAGGGGGGATCATCAGCAGGGGTTCGGAGCCCACAGAGCATGTGCTCTTCTCTTTCTGATCACTTGGTGCTTTTGTGGTGGTGGCAGTGGCAGCAGCAGACTCTGAGGTGGGTACCAAAGTTGATGGAATGCCTCTCTTAGGTGGTAAAGGTGGGGACAGCTTTGATAACAACGTACCACTGTTTATTGCTTGGGATAGTTCAGCTGGAAAAGAGAAAGCAACACCTCAGTTTAAGATGGCTTTACAGTGCTTTGAGGGGCCAGTCCAGGGCCTAGAATTAGAGCTGAGCTCAGTCTTAATCTTTTGGGCAAATTATACCATTTCATGGCTTTGCCATTCCCTAGCTATCTAATCCTGAAACAAAATTAATATTTAAATATATAGAAGCCCTAATAAATATACAGAGGTGTAGGAAGACCACTACCTTAATATTTTGATGAGAAACTTCTTACTTCTTTACTATGATAATAGACATGACAATTTTTTATGACTTGATCTTGGTGTAGATAAAGTTAATATGAAAAAAAACAAAAAAAAATGTGGCTAGTAAATTCTTTTGTCTAACAGTACTCCATTAAAAAATTTAAACATGCAGATTGAAACAAAAAAACAAACACTATCAGGCACTGTTACCATATACTGATAAATAATGATATCTAGATATCAGAGCACTTTATTATTAAACTATCAATGATATCTTGGATTTTTATAGCAAACGCAGAGGCCTTTGAAGAAAGCAAGGTGCTTTTCTATCCTTGACTTCATGTTCTTCTTATACAAGAGATCATCTTTACCATTTTACAGAAGCAAAAACTGAGGCCACAGAAGTTATGTGACTTGCCCAAGATCATACTACAAACTGGTAAGGACTCAGCTAGTTCCCGGGACTCATTATGAGGCTCCATCATCTGGATCCCACTGACTTTGTTTCTTATTAGTGTCCACACCTCTTCTTGTCCTTTATGTCCAATCTGTCATCTCCACTCTTCACTACCCTATGGGCTCCCTGACAACAGGGCACCCCTTGTCTCTATCAGCATATTCACAGGGTGGGGCACAGTGCCTGGCACATAGTGGGTCCTCAATACATGTTTACTAGATGAGAGGCCCCTACCCTGTATCATGACAGTATATATCCCTATGTGATCCCCCAAAGCCCACAACGTCTCAGGTGTTGATTCCACAAAGTCCCTTTGGAGAGCTCCAAATGGCTTCTAAGAAGTGGATCGGGCTTCCCTGGTGGCGCAGTGGTTGAGAGTCCGCCTGCCGATGCAGGGGACACGGGTTCGTGCCCCGGTCCGGGAAGATCCCACATGCCGCGGAGCGGCTAGGCCCGTAAGCCATGGCCGCTGAGCCTGCGCGTCCGGAGCCTGTGCTCCGCAGCGGGAGAGGCCGCAACAGTGAGTGGCCCGCATACCGCAAAAAAAAAAAAAAAAAAAAAGAAGTGGATCAACACATCACAAAAGGTCAACCTTGCAAAATAATTAAATAGTAGTTCTCTCGGTTACCAACCTCCAACCCTCTACCCAAACCCCTCACTTGTTTTCAAAGGTTTTATATGTCTTACCTAGAGAGCAACACTTCTAGTTTCCCTAAATTAAAAATTTAACTGCACTAAATCCCATTCCATTGGCAGCATTCAAAGTAAAAGTCTAGCTAATCTGATAATGCTTTAATGTCACTCTTCATAAGTAAAATTTTAAAAGGTCCTTCTAGAAAAATACTGCATACACATATAAAAAAGGATTCGAAAAATGTGAATTTCAGGATCAATAAAAGGTATTTTTTGGTAGACTGGATTTTTGCTGTCTGTCTAAAAACAGTGGTTAGCTATTCCATCTACAACAAAACCCACCCCTGACAAGACCAAATTTGAGTATTTTAACATTTGAATTGATAAAGTAAATTACCTTTGGTAATTTATGGAAAACATATACCTGAAAAGTAAAGGAAATGACCTCTGGTACACATACCCTCTGGTACAAATACCCAATGGCATTTGGCTGTAGTTCCGTGGGAAAGATGCCAAAATGTTCATTGGAGGGGTTACAAATTCCCTTCATCTGTTCAGTTATTTATGGTGGTCCTTCCTTAGTCCCAACACTACTAATTAGTCCTAATACTATTATGCCCGTTAGTAGACATAGCAATGTCTAAACATTGGTTTCCAAATGTTTGGGTTTCATGGACCAATACTATTAAAAAGATTCTCAACCAATCTCAGGTTGTCAATTTTTATTATTTTCAACTAAGGCTTCTTTTTTTTTTGGCCGTGCTGCGTGGCTTGTGGGATCTTAGTTCTCAGCCAGGGATTGAACCCAGGTTCCCAGCAGTGGAAACATGGCACCCTAACCACTGGACTGCCAGTGAATTCCCTCAACTAAGGCTTGATATTCAGTAAACCACTTATGAACACAACCCCTTCATGGAAGAAATGGTCTTTTAACACCAAAGAATTAGGAAGGTCCATAATTTCAGAATAAAGGATAGTCCTTTTATTTATTTATTTTTTTGGGCCTATGTCGTGCAGCTTGTGGGATCTCAGTTCCTCGACCAGGGATTAAACCCAGGCCACGGCAGTGAAAGCTCGGAATCCTAACTACTAGGCCAGCAGGGAACTCCCTAAAGGATAGTTCTTTAAATCAAGTCTACTTAACCTTAATAAAAACTCTGTGAACTATCCTATTTTTCTCTTTCTGCCGAGGACCACTTGTGGACTGATGTTGGTCCCTCAGTCACAGGGCCTATTGCTTTGGGCTATTCATCTGAGGCCAAGAGTGGCCTCCGCAGTTTAGCCCAGGATACAGTACACATATTATCATTTTTTAATATTGTCTTACCCTGAAAAGGGTGGAGTACTACTGGTTTAGAGCAGTGGTTCTCGATGTGTGGTCCCCATATACAGAGCATCAGCATCATCTGGGAACTCATCAGAAATGCAACTTCTCAGGCACTACCCCAGACTTACTGAATTGGAAACTCTAAGGGCAGAGCCCAGCACTCTGTGTTTTAACAAGCCCTCCAGGTGACCATGATGAGAACCCCTGTTTAGACAACAGGTTGAGAACACAAGTATACAGGACAGAGGTCTGTACTCCAGAGTTGAAAAGGTTGTGTTTGGTTTCTATCTTTCACTAACTGCAACCTGAGTCAATCACAACTTCTTCACATTCTTATTGCCCTAACTATATAATAGATAAAATAGATAGAACTTCACAAGGTTTTGAAAATAAGTATATGAAAGCTCCTCAGTCCTCAGAGATAAGTCAACACAGCACTATCCATCCAAGGTAGTGATAATAATAATAATAACCTTCATCCTGTTTTTATCAAGCTCCTCCAACCTGCTATAGTCACAATGAACTCTAAGCCTGTTTTTCAAGGTTCTAGTCACTCCATACAATTTGGTTAATTAGCCATTTGATGAGCACACTTTTTGCTTCTCCAATCATTAACAAAAACTTTAAGCAGTACTAAGCCTAATATCATTTTTCTTGAAAAACTACCTTTTTTCCTCTCCTCCCTTTCTTAAAATTCCTCTAAATTTATATAAGGAAAACTGACCTAAATATACTATAATATATTCAGGTAAATATAAAAAAATTACTAAACCAATAAAAAGTTACTGGTTATCTTCCCTGCTTTCATTCTTCTACCACTTATTTTATTAAAAGTAGCATTCTTAACTCTCCTGAGACAAAACATGATTTTATCAGGATAATTTAAATACCTTTGCAGTTCCCCATGAATGTACTATGCCAGACACTGAATCGCAAGTTACACTGGCACCTATACAATCATCTTTTTATCCACTGGATTTATGCTGAAGGAAGGCATTGGCAGTTTAAAGTAGGTTAAAGAAAAAACCCTTTTCTCCAAGCAGATCAAACCCATTGTGGTCTTCACACGTACAGTCCCCCAACTACAAACAGTAGTTCAGAAACATTGTTTTAGGAAAATAAATATTAATCCCCCAAAACTTGAACCTAATTTTAGTGATATTTAACCCCACTGTTTCCATTTATAGCCATCTGCCTCATTTTCAAGGCTTTTTTCTATATTGAGGGCATTCATAAGGACAAGCTATGGAGAACTCTCTCACAGACCAAATCAATATTGTACCAGTTATCCAATAAAACAACTGTCTTGGGCTTCCCTGGTGGCGCAGTGGTTGAGAGTCCGCCTGCCGATGCAGGGGACACGGGTTCGTGCCCCGGTCCGGGAAGATCCCACATGCCGCGGAGCGGCTGGGCCCGTGAGCCATGGCTGCTGAGCCTGCGCGTCTGGAGCCTGTGCTCCGCAACGGGAAAGGCCACAACAGTGAGAGGCCCGCGTACCGCAAAAAAACCCCAAAAAAACCAAACAACTCTCTAAAACCAAACCAAACCCCAAACAATGGAAATCTAAAGACTTACTTACCAATGACAGGGTTGCTGTTTCTGTGAGCTGGTTTAGGGGGAGGGATAGGGGGCTGCTTGGCAGGAACTGTATGAGTGAGGCTCGGGGTAGCAGTAGTGTTAGTGCTGGCAGAAGAAGCAGGCAGAGTCCTGGGTGCTTGGGAAGGGGGGACAGAGGAATTAACCGTTTTTGCTGGGTTTGTGGCAGCCGTGGTGGCAGCAGGTGCTGTGGTGATGGCAGTGGTGGGCGTGGAGGAGAGTGGTCTTGCTGTGCTGCCAGAGGAAGTGGCATCCTTTGCTTGCCCTTCATTTGCTTCGTGAGAAGAGGACAAGTGTCTTTTAGGGGGAAGTAAAGGCTGTTTGGGTACATTCTCAGGAATGGACTCTGCTTCAGAATTAGGCTGGTTTCCAGTTGAGCCTGTGTAATAACAGATGTGATTTAAAAGGAAAGAGTTACAAGACAGACTGAAAAAGCTAACACACCCATAGCTTACGGTCAATTCCATCCATTATTTAATGTATAGATTGGTTTATGGACAAAGTTTCCCAACCTCAACGTACTTAAGGTATATGACACTTTCTCAATCATAAGACAGACTTGTTATGGTAGTGATTCTTCATACAAGAGCCAGGCAACTGGACACAGAGTCCCTTGGGTGGAGGAGGAGGAATGTGTAGCTTGAAAAAGTCCTACAGTTATCTGATATTTAACATCCTCTTCCATCCTTGAGAATCACACATTTAGGTATTTTGTGAATACAAGAATGAGGGGAGAAATTGTACTTAAAGTGGCAACTAGGTGAGGAACTGCTAGAGGAGAACAGAAGTCCCTCTGGATTTTATTTCTCCCCTGGCTCTTGTAAACCCCCGAAGTAAATTAGAATGACTGATCCATGGCTCTTAAACTAAAAAATTCAGAGTTGGGCTTCCCTGGTGGCGCAGTGGTTGAGAGTCCGCCTGCCGATGCAGGGGACACAGGTTTGTGCCCCAGTCCGGGAGGATCCCATGTGCCGCAGAGCGGCTGGGCCCGTGAGCCAAGCCTGCTGGGCCTGCGTGTCCGGAGCCTGTGCTCCACAAAGGGAGGGGCCCCAGCAGTGAGAGGCCCGCGAACTGCAAAAAATTCAGAGTTAATTACCTAGTCGCTTCTTTGGGTCCTCTTCTGGAATAGGCTTCTTAAGACTTGCTATTCTTCTTGGTTCTTCCTCTACTTGGACTGGACTAGAGGATCTGGCACTCCCTATGGGGGTGGTATGGCCATTCTTTAACGTGGCATGGCTCAACTTCCCTGGATCCTCACCACCTGCAAGGTCCAAAAGAAAGAGCAAATTGATGGACTGGTGTGGTCAGGTAGGGAGAAGAGTTGGCAATTTCTAACCTTTCTTATCCCCTTTATCCAACCCTCTTCCTGTTTTAGCTTATTATTTAGATTTTATAGTAGTAATGAAAATAAGTAGTTCTTTTTCCAATAAACATTTGATTGTCTATTATGTGCCGGGTGCTTTGCTACATGAATAAGACAGATTTATTTCACACAAATAATTACAATGCTAAATGTTAAGAGCTATTATGAGTGATGTGCTATGGTACAAATGAAGAAACAATTTTCTTGGGGGTGGGAATGGGGTTAGAAAAGCTTCACAGAAAGTCGTAGCTAAACTGAGTCTTAAAGGAGGAGTAGGAGCCTGCCACTCGATGACAAGATGAGCAAAGACCACGTAGGAAGAAGAAATAGCATGTATGAAGGTGTGAAATTATTCGACATGTTTGGGAACTGACAATTAGTTTGTCCTGGCAGGAGAACAGATGCACATAAGAAAAAGTTAATAGGAATGGAAAGGCAAGCAAAAGCCAGCCTATGAAGGGTGCCAAGCACCATGTAAAAGAGCCTGGACTGAATCCTTTAGGAAACAGGAAGCCAAAGAATTAAAGTAGGAGAGAGATATGATCTGCTCTGTCTTTTAGAAAGTTAATTCTGAGAGCTGTGAGAAGGATGGATTAGGCAGTGATTGGAATAGGAAAACTAATAATGAGCAGAATGTAGGTGAGAAATAGCAGAGGGTGCCTGAGGGCATTAGGAGTGGACAGCAAGGGGGAGAACTGATAGACACATCAAAGGTAAAACACGGTACACATGATGAATTCCTATAAGCTAAACTGCAGGAATGATCACTAGGCTGCAGGCTTTGGGATGAACACTCATCGCTATTAAACTTGTAGGCAAGATCCTTTTATGGAGGAAATAGACAAGTGTTCCCAGTTACTGCTGAGGTTTCCTTTGGAGGAGAGAACTGAAACACTGAGGTTAGAGACTGAAAACTGTCTCACCTCCTAGTGTCATGGGAACTGGAACTATTTGCTCTCTAGTTACTCTCTTTGTTTTCCATAGGGAGACACTCTTCATTTTAGTGTCTCTTGAGTTAGTCCCTCGAGTTCTCATAGACCAGACTCCCTCACCCCAACCCACCACTTCCTACTAAGAGATTAGACAGTATCATTCTTCATACAGTCTCAGAAAGAGGTGGAGCTTGGGCTAAAAGTAGTATAAGTCTAAGGCAAATGAGCACTGAATGAAAAATGTACTTCTAAAGTGAAAGTATTCTGACAACTATTTTTTAAATTTTGAAACAGAGGAAGGGACAAGATGACAACAACTATGTAAATGTTGTAAGTTACTGCTTATGTTAATATAGCGCACCTTTAACAAAAACAGGACTTTCTAGAATGTAAAGCAATGAATCATTTCAAAGCCCCTACTTTCTTTCTTTTTTTAAAAATATTTATTTATTTATTTTTGGCAGCATTGGGTCTTCGTTGCTGCGTGCAGGCTTTCTCTAGTTGCGGCGAGCGGGGGCTACTCTTTTGTTGCAGTGCTCAGGCTTCTCATTGCAGTGGCTTCTCCTGCTGCGAGGCACGGGCTCTAGGCACGTGGCCTTCAGTAGTTGTGGCACACGGGCTCAGTAGTTGTGGCTCGCGGGCTCTAGAGTGCAGGCTCAGTAGTTGTGGTGCACGGGCTTAGTTGCTCAGTGGCATGTGGAATCTTCCTGGACCAGGGCTCGAACCCATGTCCCCTGCATTGACAGGCAGATTCTTAACCACTGTGCTACTAGGGAAGCCCAAAGCCCCTACTTTTAAAAAACATACAGTGAAAGGTAAAGACACATTATTAATTAGTTTCTACTCAGCACATACCAGCAAAAGTGATCAGTCATCTTGCAAGTTACTTAATCAGGATTGTCTACTTTGAAGTGAAACTTCTTATATATACATATATTTAAAAAAAATAAATTCATTTATTTATTTTTAGCTGCGTTGGGTCTCTGTTGCTGTGCATGGGCTTTCTCTAGTTGCAGCGAGCTGGGGCTACTCTTCATTGTGGTGTGCGGGCTTCTCATTGCAGTGGTTTCTCTTATTGCTGAGCACGAGCTCTAGGCCCATGGGCTTCAGTAGTTGTGACGTGTGGGCTTCAGTAGTTGTGGCACGTGGACTCAATAGTTGTGGCTTGCGGGCTCTGGAGCGCAGGCTCAGTAGTCGTGGTGCACAGGCTCAGTTGCTCCACGGCATGTGGGATCTTCCCGGACCAGGGCTCGAACCTGTGTCCCCTGCATTGGCAGGTGGATTCTTAACCACTGTGCCACCAGGGAAGTCCCAAACTTCTTATATTTAATGCAAAGGGTTTGTGCTAAATGCTAACAGAATAGAATAGAATTAGAATCTGGCCTCAACATCTATGAGTGCCTCTCAACCCCCAACTCAGAAAATCCATTACATATTTTATAATATAGTCAAGTCAGAACCATAATCAAGCCAAAAGCCATCTCTGAGTATGAAAAGAACTGCAAGGTTCAAATACTGCTTTTAGCCTTAACTGGAGATATGTAAGCCAGGCTGTGAGGCCCATCTCTTAGTTTCTTCTTTTTTTAAAAAATTATTTATTTATTTATTTTTGGCTGTGTTGGGTCTTTGTTGCTGCACGCGGGCTTTCTCTAGTTGCGGCTAGCGGGCGCTACTCTTCGTTGCGGTGCGTGGGCTTCTCATTGCGGTGGCTTCTCTTGTTGTGGAGCATGGGCTCTAGGCGTGCGGGCTTCAGTAGTTGTGGCACGCAGGCTCAGTACTCTTGGCTTGCGGGCTCTAGAGTGCAGGCTCAGTAGTTGTGGCTCAAGGGCTTAGGGGCTCCGCAGCATGTAGGATCTTTCCGGGCCAGGGATCGAAACCATGTCCCCTGCATTGGTAGGCGGATTCTCAACCACTGTGCCGCCAGGGAAGTCCTCTTAGTTTCTTCTTACAGAGTACAGTTTAGGTCAGTTCTCTGGTTGGCAGAGGGACATCTTGTCCAATGGCTACAATTCACTT
The DNA here is from genome assembly GCF_039906515.1 of Pseudorca crassidens. Lineage (NCBI taxonomy): Eukaryota > Metazoa > Chordata > Mammalia > Artiodactyla > Delphinidae > Pseudorca > Pseudorca crassidens. Next base: position 22,160,710 of record NC_090297.1, on the reverse strand, counting down.
AGCAATTGGACCTCTGAGCTTGCTTCTAAGCTGTAAACAACTTGGATCAAGAGCCAATAGGAAGCATATGGCAAAAAAGACTGAATGAAGGTGAAAAACAAGAAAGAAGTAATGTATGGGGTTTGGTGAGTGAGCAAGAAAGGTGAGAGGTAGGAAAGGGCATAGGGTGAGGAACGGCTATTATCAAAAAACAATGGCCAAAGACGTTGCAACAGAGGCATTATAACTGTAGTTACCCACCTAAATACCTAGAAGTTTTTGTGTCCTACTGTAAAAAAACAAATACACTCATGAAAATTTAGAAAATTTAGAAAAATAGAAAGAAAAAAAATCCCCTACATTCCTATTCCAACATCCAGAAATAACCAATGCTAATAATATTTTAGTATTTTTCCTTCAAGCTTGTTTTTTCTACTTAAGCTTTTATATAGTTGAGACAATAAATACATAATTTAATTAAATTTTGCAAACAAGCAATATATTCAAATGGTTCAAAACCTAAAGAGTATAGTATTTCTTCGGTTTGGTTCCTTTCTTCCACCAACCAAAGGATATATTTTTAAAATTTGGCTTTCAGGGCTTCCCTGGTGGCGCAGTGGTTGAGAGTCCGCCTGCCAATGCAGGGGACACGGGTTCGTGCCCCGGTCTGGGAAGATCCCACATGCCGCGGAGAGGCTGGGCCCATGAGCCGTGGCCGCTGAGCCTGCGTGTCCGGAGCCTGTGCTCCGCAACGGGAGAGGCCACAACAGTGAGAGGCCCGCATACCACAAAAAACAAACAAACAAACAAACAAAAACGTGGCTTTCATATTTTGTCTCATGCTAAGTAATTCTAATGAAGAGAAATGAAATGCAACCAATGTACTACAGCCTTACTCTTCTGATAAGCTGCTTCATAAAAGTCATACATTAGAGAAAGTCCTGACATTATTAAACCAGCAGTGAGTGTTGAAATACCAAAACATGATCTTTATGACAGACAAACAAGAAATATTAGGGCAGCAATATGGGCCTGGAGACAAATTTGGTATTTAAAAAATAAAAAGGAAATGACACAGTACTGCAGCTGGCACAAAGCTGAGGATGTACAAAGAGACAGAGAATGGTTGTCCCAAGGATCCTTCACCAACCACTCAACTGCAATTCCAGAGTTAAAGACCACAACCAGATAAGGTAGGTACTTGGAAGGAAGGGTGAAGGAAGCTTTTTTTATTCCTCAGCAAGAAAATGGACTTTAATACAGAAAATTAGGCAGCAATTATTGGAAGGGGTTTACCCCTTATGTTTACCCCCTAAGCTGAGATTCCTTAAACAAAAAAATCAATTATTCTCATTTATGTTTTAATATTTTTTTCTTCATTAGATATTTTCATTCCCACAAAAAATATATGCCCAATTATATGCAATAAAGGGGTGGGGAAGTGGGAGGTACAAACTACTGAGTGTAAGACAGGCTCAAGGATGTATTGTACAACACGGGGAATATAGCCAATATTTTGTAATAACTGTAAATGGAAAGTAATCTTTAAAAATTATACAAAAAATGCCTTCTTAAAATAAATCAAATATAGATGGTATGCCACTGAATTCCATAGAAATATCTTATCATTATTTAGTATTTTTCATTGTCAAGTTTAATGCCAGTAGAGAAAAATGTACAAAATAGAAATGTAAATTTCAAAGACATATTACAAGGAAAACCTTGTGTGATCATCATGGACATTAGGAAATAAAATGTTTTCAGAGCTCTCTGAAGCCTCTCTCTCTCCCTAGTAACATCCTTTCCTTCCCCCACAAAGCAATCAATCACTCTCCTAACTCTTATGATAATCCTTGCTTTGTGTTATTATAGTTTAACCACATAAGCATGCATCTCCAAACAGTTTTTCCTTTTTCTTTTTTTTTTATGTTTTGAAGGCATTTATTTCAACAGTTCATTCATTAAAACCCCCTGAGCTTTAGTCCAAAAAGTTAGTTTCCATTTTCTTTTGATAATCAGGAGAATCAACCCACTTTTCTAAACAATCACTTTTTTAGATCATTTACTGGGAGAAAGTATCTTTGAAAAGCATGTTTGGAGTGAATTTGTAAGCAAAAATTAGTAAAAGGGCAAGAAGAACTTTTTATTCCTCAGTTCAGTCTCAACTCACATTTAACTTTTAATTATTTCCTATCTTGTAAGAGTCATTGCTGCCATTAGGCCTTTCTTTGTGAGGTGGCCAGTTTTCTCCTTAATACAGCTCACTAAACTCTTTTTTTTTTCCCTAACACTGTTTTTTCTTCACACTTACAGAAATGATACAATATATATTCTTTCATCACTGACTTCAATTGCTCAGTATTACTTATGACATTCATATTAAAGCATGTAGGTATAGTTTGTTTGCATTGCTATATAATATTTCATTTTATCAATGTGTCACAAATTATGTATATATTTTACTATTGATGGACATTTGGGTTGTTTCCAATTTTGCTCTACTGTTAATAAATATTGCTGCTATGAGCATATTTATACATATCTCCTGATACACACGTATACATATTTTTGTTGCGTATATACCAAAGACTGCACATAGGTTTACATATCTCCAGCTTTCATAGATTATGCTAAACTGTTTTTCAAGGTGATTCTTCCACTTTAACACTTGCATCAATAGGTGTATGTGAATTCCACTTATTTCGTACCCTCATCAACTCTTGTTGTTGGTCATCTGATTAATTTTAGGTTTTCTAGTTTATATGTAGAGCTATTTTACTTTGGTTTTAATTTGTATCCCTTAATTACTAATGAAGTAAAAAACCCACCTTTTTGTTTATTGGGCATTTGTATGTACTCTTCAGTGAACTGTCTGTTCAGTGCTTTTGCAGACTTTTCTACCGCATTGCCTTTTTCTTTTCTAACAGAAGTTAGAAAAATATATATTCTAGATGCATGAACAGTTTTTTTAAGTCCCCTTCCCTCTCAACAACAGCAATAATAAAGAAAGAAAATTCAAATACTTAGCAGAACCAAAGACCAAGTGTACAGAGACAGGCATATGCTATTTGCAAACTCACCCTGCTCAGCGTCTTCCAACAGAACCCCTCTTTTAACCAGCTCTTCTCTCGGTTTTCGCATAGATATTTTTCGCTCTAAAACTAACATTAAATTGGAAAAAAACACTCAGAAATGTGGCAGATAAAATTCACCTCCTTAGGTAAAAGAATAAAGTGATTCAATTTTCTATTCTTAGGAAAGAAAAGAACACAAAAACTAACTTTGAATTTAAAAACTTAATTTCATTCACAACCTGTACTATTGGGAAAATATCATTTCCAAAAAGAATTATCCTTTCATAAGTTTAGCTTTTCCTTTTTTTAAATTTTTGGCCCGCCACCCGGGCCCTTGGCAATGAGAGCGAGGAGTCCTAACCCACTGGACCGCCAGAGAATTCCCTCCTTTTTTAATGGAAATCGCAATAGTAAGATACTTATGGATGAACTTCTCCTGGGAGGAAGTGGCCAGAATAGAAAAAAAGAAGCATCTTATATCTGCTGTAGTTCAGGAGCTCCATTCACCACTCAATTGATAAACATGAACCCTATCAAAATACCAACCTAGGAATGAGGATATAGCATATATGGCTTAGTGAGTGACCACTTGTTTTTTTAATTAAAAGATTCAATTCCCTTTTCAAACAGGGGGTTATAGAAACTTGGGAAGAGAATGAAAAAGTTAGGTACCTTCAATGGGGAATTCTCTAACTCAGAACATATATTTAAATCTTAACATCTCACCTTCTGATGTCTCTTTGAATTTATCGCTTTTTTTTTTCCGCCATTTCCAGGGCTTGAAGATCTTGCCAAACCCTGAGAACTTGCTCTTCCTTTTGGTAGGAGGTGTTGTGTCTCCTGCTTCCACACTGTCCATGACCATGCCTGGGTCTGCAGTGGGCTGACCTGCTTCTTCTGTTGCATGGTGAGAGGGAGAAAGGGAAGAGAACAGCCAATTTATTATTTCAGCACAATCTTGAAAACGTCCCTTCCCCTCTCTTCCTGTGGTAGTTGGAAAGGATCAGAGCAATGATAAAATAATCATGCAGACAGACTCCTTGACATCACATGGACACCAAACATCAAAATCCATAACAGATAAATTACTAAGGAGGAAAAGGAACCAAACGGAGCTGACATCATTTTAGGACAAAAATTCAATGAGATGATCATAACCAGCTCAAGTCTCTTAAAGGCACACACACGCACAAATGTGGATATCTTCCCAATGTGCATGAGATCTTGCCCCAATGTAGGCTATTGCTGTTGCTATGCTCATCCTCTTGGCATGGGGGAAGGCCTGTCTCAGCTAACACCACTATCTCTTGTGTCATTGAAGCAGAGAATTCTACCATCAGTGAGTGAGTCATTATTCTCTGTTAAACACTGCCCTCCCTTGCCCTCCTTTTTCAGGATATAAATAGTTCAGGGAGGGGGGTAACACTTAAGTATTAACACCTTACTTGTATATGTTATCAAATTATTTTCTCCCTTTGCAAAAAAGACCTTAGGTAGTTTTGGAGTATTGGAAGGGGCTTGGGGGGCGGGGTGAGGCAGGGGTATTAGTGCTTCAAAATAAAGGAAAACTTTTTTGAAAGTAGAGATGAGATTTCAGTTTGCTTATTACAATATTGCTTTAGGGACAATCCTGATTCTAAAGATTTGACAAGAAACATAACTGACATGATAAATGTGCAGGATCGAAATGAAAGGCCATGAGTCCCTCATAATGACCACACATGCAGGGTTTAGTGAGTGAGCTTTAGTGGCAGAGAAAGGAGCAGCCAAGACTGGGCCAAGAATAATAAAAAAAAGCAGGAAGGCAACAAAAAAAGCAGGAAGGCAACACAATACAACTTTGCACTCCACCTACTGTCCCAGCGTTCTTTGGAGAAGTCTAGAGGAGAAGAAAAAAAAGAGTCATGTGGAATAACAATCCTGGAATTAAATTGGGACCTTTACTTTATAGAAATACATCAAGGACCACATACTGTATAATCACATGTAATAAGTTAACATGTTTATTGTAAACAATTTCACATTTGAAGCAAGTAATGCATTTGGAGGTGGGGGGGACAAAGGGGCATAATATATACTCTTAAAAAAACCCTCTTAATTCGATATTTTTTCATAAGAGAAAATACACAATCAACAAGCATTAATTTTTTTTAAAGAAACACTTGAAAAATTCAATCTTTTTTCAGTTCATAGATGCTGAGTCTAGGGAAGTCCATTGATAAAGGTAAGATTTACACAACAGTAATTATCAGAGCGACTGCAGCAATGGCTGCTGATGCATTACTTTGCTATGCCTAAGATGACATAGGCAAAACAGGGGTCTGTTTCCTGAAGTGCAACAGATGAAGATGACAGAGGACAGTGACTCTTTTCTTTACTTGAGGGCATCTTGGGTCTCAACTACTTTAATTCTTTACATGAAATGCAATAGAACATGGTTATAACATTGGATCATATTTTTTAAAGTTTAGTTGCTAGAGACGTAGAATAACTCCTATCCTAACAATTTCCCCTCAATGGTACCCCAGGATGGACCACCAAGAGTGGCACTAGGGTGAACACATGGTACTGTTTTTAAGAGTGAGTGCTTTAACTAAGACAGTATTCTACCAATTGTGGAATGTCAATGAGACCTGGACACATTTCAGAGCATTCATGATATCATAACATTGATATTTAACATATGTTAATGATAACACTTTCAGAAATGGAGATAAGTATCATAAGTTGTTCATTCTCAAAGAGTAGCCTTCCTTACAGAGACAAGGAAGGACTGAAACTTTAAATCTCTTGCTAACCCACCCACTGAGTGAAATTCACTGAGTTCCAAAAGACACACAGGAAAAAGCCTGTTTGGTTAAAAGTAATAGGGAAGATGATATAAAAAAACGAAACCCAAACCAAAACAAACAAAACCCCAAACTAACAGTATGAAAGTAAAGGTTATTAGCGCTATGTGACGCTTTTACAAAGAAAAATAGCCAAAAACTTTAGGAATGTTAGGTGGTAACATATTCACAGAAAAGTTCCTGTCTGTAAAGTCCTAAAATGAAATATATCCAATCTAGCCTGCTTCCACTATCTTCTTGGATATCTAATGACCTTCTAAAGTAGGATTTAGTTCAACCCTTTTAGTTCTTCATTATATTGAACAACAAATTTATCTGTCCTTTCTCTTATACATTCAAAACAAGAAAATCATGATATCCTTTCAAACATATTTACGCCTGCTAGCATACGAACTCAAAATAAGTTCAGTTTCTATTAAGTCACAGTGTGTGTGGAAAATACCAACAGCTTACGATAAAAATGAATGCATCTGCCATCAAGGCACTGAAAACAAAAAGCAAAGAGAGCAGTACTTTTTTTCTTTGACGCTTTATGAAAATGTGTTTAATCTTCATGTCCATAAAGCTTTTAGAAACTGGTATGCCTCTTGCATCAGGCAGTGAGGTTCAGCCACACCAAGTCCTGACCCAGTTATCATCCCAAATTCATTCATTCATATTCTTATATTCTCACATTCTCCTTTCCTTCCCCTTCTCCCCTCCTCACTTTCATGACAAACAGAACATTATTTCCGTGACACCCAAATCTGTTCCAAATACTTGGAATCAGCCCAGTTGCCTTTTCAAAACACAGAATCTCCAGGAGCTGGGACCTAAAAATCTGTTTTTAAAAAATTTCTCAGGCAATTCTTATGATTAGTCAGCTTGTTAAATGCAATTCCAGATTACTATCTGGAAAACTTTTGCATGTTAAAAGAGACAGGCAGACATTCTCTGCACGTAACCTAATTCTTTCTTTCTTTCTCCCTCCCTCCCTTCCTTCCATCCTTCCTTCCTGCCTCTCTCCCTCTCTCCCTTCCTTCCTTCCTTTCTTCCCTTCTTCCCTTCTTTATTTTTGGCTGCATTGGGTCTTCGTTGCTATGTGCGGGCTTTCTCTAGTTACAGCAAGCGGGGGCTACTCTTCGTTGCGGTGCATGGGCTTCTCATTGTGGTGGCTTCTCTTGTTGTGGAGCATGGGCTCTAAGCACTTGGGCTTCAGTTGTTGCAGCATGTGGGCTCAGTAGTTGCAGCATGCAGGTCACTTCAGTAGCTGTGGCACACGGGCTTAGTTGCTCCGTGGCATGTGAGATCTTCCCGGACCAGGGATTGAACCCGTATCCCCTGCATTGGCAGGCGGATTCTTAACCACTGCACCACCAGGGAAGTCTCTATTTATTTATTTTTTGATGTGGACCATTTTTGAAGTCTTTATTGAATTTGTTACAATATGGCTTCTGTTTTATGTTTTCATTTTTTGGCCATGAGGCATGTGGGATCTTAGCTCCCTGACCAGGGATGGGACACGTACCCCATGCATTGAAAGGCAAAGTCTCAACCACTGGACCGCCAGGGAAGTCCCTATTATTTTTTAAAAAAACATTTATTTATTTATTCATATGGCTACGTTGGGTCTTAGTTGTGGCACGTGGGATCTTTGCTGCGGCATGTGAGATCTTTTGTTGCGGCGCGGGGGCTATCTCTAGTTGTGGCATGGGGGCTCTACAGCGTGCGGGCTTAGTTGCCCTGTGGCATGTGGGATCTTTGTTCCCCAACCAGGGACTGAACCCATGTCCCTTGCATTAGAATGAAGATTCTTAAACACTGGTCACCAGGGAAGTCCCTAACTAGGTATTATTTAGAACTAGAATAGGGGCCAGGGCCATGAACATATTTTTTCAAATACAGGTTAAAAATAGAGTAGGGGGCTTCCCTGGTGGCGCAGTGGTTGAGACTGCACCTGCCGATGCAGGGGACACGGGTTCGGGCCCCGGTCTGGGAAGATCCCACATGCCGCGGAGCGGCTGGGCCCGTGAGCCATGGCCGCTGAGCCTGTGCGTCCGGAGCCTGTGCTCCGCAATGGGAGAGGCCACAACAGTGAGAGGCCCGCGTAATGCAAAAAAAAAAAAAAAAAAAAAATACAGTAGGAAGTTACATGCACTGCATTACCTGAACTATAATATACATTAAAAAGGAGAATGGGATATTCACAGAAAGTTAGACAAAATGAAAAGGCAGAAGACTTTGTACCAGATGACGAAACAACATAAAACCCCAGAAAAACAACTAAATGAAGTGGAGATAGGCAACTTTCCAGAAAAAGAATTCAGAATAATGATAGTGAAGATGATCCAGGACCTCGGATAAAGAATGGAGGCAAAGATCAAGAAGATGCAAGAAATGTTTAACAAAGACCTAGAAGAATTAAAGAACAAACAAACAGAGATGAACAATACAATAACTGAAATGAAAAATACACTAGAAGGAATCAATAGCAGAATAACTGAGGCAGAAGAATAAGTGACCTGGAAGACAGAATGGTGGAGTTCACTGCTGTGGAACAGAATAAAGAAAAAAGAATGAAAAGAAATGAAGACAGCCTAAGAGATAAGAGACCTCTGGGACAATATTAAACATAACAACATTCGCATTATAGGTGTCCCAGAAGGAGATGAGAGAAAGGACCCGAGAAAATATGTGAAGAGATTATGGCTGAAAATTTCCCTAAAATGGGAAAGGAAATAGCCACCCAAGTCCAGGAAGCGCAGAGAGTCCCAGGCACGTTAAACCCAAGGAGAAACATGCCAAGACACATAGTAATCAAATTGACAAAAATTAAAGCCAAAGAAAAATTATTAAAAGCAGCAAGGGAAAAATGACAACATACAAGGGAACTCCCATAAGGTTAACAGCTGATTTCTCAGCAGAAACTCTATAAGCCAGAAGAGAGTGATATGATATATTTAAGGCAATGAAAGTTAAGAACCTACAACCAAGATTACTCTACCCGGCAAGGATATCATTCAGAATCGACAGAGAAATCAAAAGTTTTACAGACAAGCAAAAGCTAAGAGAATTCAGCACCACCAAACCAGCTCTACAACAAATGCTAAAGGAACTTCTCTAAGTGGGAAACACAAGAGAAGAAAAGGACCTACAAAAAGAAACCCATAACATTAAGAAAATGGTAATAGGAACATACATATTGATAATTACCTTAAACGTGAATGGACTAAATGCTCCAACCAAAAGACACAGGCTCGCTGAATGGATACAAAAACAAGACCCATCTATATGCTGTCTACAAGAGACGCACTTCAGACCTTGGGACACATTCAGACTGAAAGTGAGGGGATGAAAAAGATATTCCATGCAAATGGAAATCAAAAGAAAGCTGGAGTAACAATACTCATATCAGATAAAATAGACTCTAAAATAAAGAATGTTACAGGAGACAAGGAAGGACACAACATAATGATCATGGGATCAATCCAAGAAGAAGATATGATAATTATAAATATATATGCACCCAACATAGGAGCACCTCAATACACAAGGCAACTGCTAACAGCTAGAAATGAAGAAAACGACAGTAACACAATAATAGTGGGAGACTTTAACACTTCACTTACACCAATGGACAGATCATCCGACAGAAAATTAATAAGGAAACACAAGTTTTAAATGACACCATAGACCAGATAGATTTAATTGATATTTATAGGACATTCCATCCAAAAACAGCAGATTACATTTTCTTCTCAAGTGCACACAGAATATTCTCCAGGACAGAGCACATCTTGGGTCACGAATCAAGTCTTGGTAAATTTAAGAAAACTGAAATCATATCAAGCATCTTTTCTGACCACAATGCTATGAGACCAGAAATCAATTACAGGGAGAAAAACGTAAACACATGGAGGCTAAACAATATGTTACTAGATAACCAAGAGATCACTGAAGAAATCAAAAAATATCTAGAGACAAATTACAACAAAAACACGACGATCCAAAACCAATGGGATGCAGCAAAAGCAGTTCTAAGAGGGAAGTTTATAGCAATACAAGCCTACCTCAAGAAACAAGACAACTCTCAAATAAACAATCTAACCTTACACCTAAAGGAACTAGAGATAGAAGAACAAACAAAACCCAAAGTTAGGAGAAGGAAAGAAATCATAAAGATCAGAGCAGAAATAAATGAAATAGAAACAAAGAAAACAATATAGCAAAGTGAATAAAACTAAAAGCTGGTTCGTTGAGAAGATAAACAACATTGATAAACCTTTAGCCAGACTCAACAAGAAAAACAGGGAGAGGACTCAAATCAATAAAATTAGAAATGAAAAAGGAGAAGTTACGAGGGACACTTCAGAAATACAAAGCATCCTAAGAGACTACTACAAGCAGATCTATGCCAATAAAACGGACAACCTGGAAGAAATGGACAAATTCTTAGAAAGGTATAACCTTCCAAGACTGATCCAAGGAAGAAATAGAAAATATGAACAGACCAATCACAAGTAATGAAATTGAAACTGTGATTAAAAATCTTCCAACAAACAAAAGTCCAGGACCAGATGGCTTCACAGCTGAATTCTATCAAACATTTAGAGAAGAGTTAACACCCATTCTTCTCAAAGTCTTCTAAAAAATTGCAGAGGAAAGAACACTCCCAAATTCATTCTATGAGGCCACCATCACCCTGATACCAAAACCAGACAAAGATACTACAAAAAAAGAAAATTACAGACCAATATCACTGATGAATATAGATGCAAAAATCCTCAACAAAATACTAGAAAACAGAATCCAAAAACACATTAAAAGGATCATACACCATGATCAAGTGGGATTTATCCCAGGGATGCAAGGATTCTTCAATATACTCAAATCAATCAATGTGATATACCATATTAACAAATTGAAGAAGAAATAACATATGATCATCTCAATAGATGCAGAAAAAGTTTTTGACAAAATTCAACACCCATGTATGATAAGAACTCTCCAGAGAGTGGGCACAGAGGGAACCTACCTCAACATAATAAAGGCCATATATGACATACCCACAGCAAACATCATTCGCCATGGTGAAAAACTGAAAGCATTTCCTCTAAGACCAGGAACAAGACAAGGGTGTCCACTCTCGTCACTATTATTCAACACAGTTTCGGAAGTCCTAGCCACAGCAATCAGAGAAGAAAAAGAAATAAAAGGAATACAAATTGGAAAAGAAGAAGTCAAACTGTCACTGTTTGCAGATGACATGATACTATACATAGAGAATCCTAAAGATGCCACCAGAAAGCTACTAGAGCTAATCAATGAATTTGGTAAAGTTGCAGGATACAAAATTAATGCACAGAAATTTCTTGCATTCCTATACACTAACAACGAAAGATCAGAAAGAGAAATTAAGGAAACAATCCCATTCACCATTGCAACAAAAAGAATAAAATATCTAGGAATAAACCTACCTAAGGAGGTAAAAGACCTGCACTCAGAAAACTATAAGACACTGATGAAAGAAATCGAAGATGACATAAACAGGGGCTTCCCTGGTGGCGCAGTGGTTGAGAGTCCACCTGCTGATGCAGGGGACATGGGTTTGTGTCCCGGTCTGGGAGGATCCCACATGCTGCAGAGCGGCTGGGCCCGTGAGCCATGGCCACTGAGCCTGCGCGTCTGGAGCCTGTGCTCTGCAATGGGAGAGGCCACAACAGTGAGAGGCCCGCGTACCGCAAAAAAAGAAAAAAAAAAAAAAAAGATGACACAAACAGATGGAGAGATATACCATGTTCTTGGATTGGAAGAATCAATATTGTGAAAATGACTATACTACCCAAAGCAATCTACAGATTCAATGCAATCCCTATCAAATTACCAGTGGCATGTTTTACAGAACTAGAACAAAAAATCTTAAAATCTGTATGGAGACACAAAAGACCCCCAATAGCCCAAGCAGCCTTGAGGGAAAAAAACGGAGCTGGAGGAATCAGACTCCCTGACTTCAGACTATACTACAAAGCTACAATAATCAAGACAATATGGTACTGGCACAAAAACAGAAATATACATCAATGGAACAGGACAGAAAGCCCAGAGATAAACCCATGCACCTATGGTCAACTAATCTACGACAAAGGAGGCAAGGATATACAATGGAGAGAAGACAATCTCTTCAATAAGTGGCGCTGGGAAAACTGGACAGCTACATGTAAAAGAATGATATTAGAACACTCCTTAACACCATACACAAAAATAAGCTCAAAATGGGTTAGAGAACTAAACGTAAGACTGGACATTATAAAACTCTTACAGGAAAACATAGGAAGAACACTTTTTGACATAAGTCACAGCAAGATCTTTTTTGATCCACCTCCTAGAGTTATGGAAATAGAAACAAAAATAAACAAATGGGACCTAATGAAACTTAAAATCTTTTGCAAAGCAAAGGAAACTACAAACAAGACGAAAAGACAACCCTCAGAATGGGAGAAAATATTTGCAAACGAATCAACGGACAAAGGATTAATCTCCAAAATATATAAACAGCTCATGCAGCTCGATATTAACAAAACAAACAACCCAATCGAAAAATGAGCAGACCTAAATAGACATTTCTCCAAAGATGACATACAGATGGCCAAGAAGCACATGAAAAGCTGCTCAACATCACTAATTATTAGAGAACTGCAAATCAAAACTACAATGAGGTATCACCTCACACCAGTTAGAATGGGCATCATAAGAAAATCTAGAAACAATAAATGCTGGAGAGGGTGTGGAGAAAAGGGAACCCTCTTGCACTGTTGGTGGGAATGTAAATTGATACAGCCACTATGGAGAACAGTATGGAAGTTCCTTAAAAAACTAAAAATAGAATTACCTTATGACCCAGCAATCCCACTACTGGGCATATACCCTGAGAAAACCATAATTCAAAAAGACACATGCACTCCAATGTTCATTGCAGCACTATTTACAACAGCCAAGTCATGGAAGCAACCTAAATGCCCATCGACAGATGAATGGATAAAGAAGATGTGGTACATATATACAATGGAATATTACTCAGACAGGGACGAAACTGGGGCATTTGTAGAGACGTGGATGGATCTAGAGACTGTCATATAGAGTAAAGTAAGTCAGAAAAACAAATATCATATATTAACGCATATATGTGTAGAACCTAGAAAAATGGTACAGTTGAACCGGTTTCCAGGGCAAAAAAAGAGATACAGCTGTAGAGAACAAACGTATGGACACCAAGGGGGTAAAGTGGCGGGCAGGGGGGAGCAGTGTTGGTGGTGGGATGAATTGGGAAATCGGAATTGACATGTATACACTAATATGTATAAAATAGATAACTAATAAGAACCTTCTGTATAAAAAAAAATAAAATTCAAAAATTCAAAAAAAAAAGGAGAATGCAAAGAACTAAATGAAAATGTAAATATAATTTGATGATAGGACTACAGGATATCTGTGCTTCTTCTAGCTTCTTTTATTTTGTGTGTGTGTGTTTTTTTATTTTACAGTGAACATGTATGGCTTTTATAATTGGAATAAAAACAAATTTACTTTGAAAGTGGGAGCTTTCAAATCATAACAGTTTATAAAGTCCAGCATATATATAAGTACATAAAAGAAAGCAATTCTTTCTAAACATTAGGTTCCTATAAAAATGAATTATTTCCGGGCTTCTCTGGTGGCACAGTGGTTAAGAATCCACCTGCCAATGCAGGGGACACGGGTTCGAGCCCTGGTCCAGGAAGATCTCACATGCTGCGGAGCGACTAAGCTCGTGTGCCACAACTACTGAGCTTGCGCTCTAGAGCCCGCGAGGCACAGCTACTGAGCCCACGTGCCACAACTACTGAAGCCCACGTGCTTAGAGCCCGTGCTCCACAACAAGACAAGCCACTGCAGCGAGAAACCCACGCACTGCAACGAAGAGTAGCCCTCGCTCGCCACAACTAGAGAAAGCCTGCGCTCAGCAACAAAGACCCAATGCAGCCAAAAAAAAAAAAAAAAAAAAGAATTATTTCCTACATAAAAATCATAGTCTGAAGTATTAAGCAAATTAAACCATTCAAGGACATTTTCTTGGAGTAGTGACACATGTTAAAGTAAGTAGGTTTGGATCACCCAAACAACAGTTTCTAGTCCTACATTCTTTTAAGAATACCACCCTTGTTCACCATGAGTACAATCTTGTGCTAAAGGAGCTAGAGACCAACTTTAACGGTAATCTAAATTCACCAGGTGTAAACTTTTCAGCTGTGGAATAAAGGGTTTTAAAGTATGCATAAATTCTTGAGAGCAGTGGCTGATTAGATCTAATTGAAGCCACTAATCTCCGTAGCATTCTTGGATCCACTGAAACTATTCAGGCTTCCTACTGTGAATTTTTGTCTGACTTTAAGAAAATTCAATTGCATCACTTAGAAAACTGCAATAGAAAGAAAGAGAAACTGATGGATGAATAAATTATACAAGAAAAAGTATACTCAGGTATTGAGAAACCATCTTTTTTATTTTATTTTATTTTGGTGGTACGCGGGCCTCTCACTGTTGTGGCCTCTCCCGTTGCGGAGCACAGGCTCCGGACGCACAGGCTCAGCGGCCATGGCTCACAGGCCCAGCCACTCTGCGGCACGTGAGATCTTCCCGGTCCGGGGCACGAACCCGTGTCCCCTGCATCGGCAGGCGGACTCTCAACCACTGCGCCATCAGGGAAGTCCCGATCTTTTTTATTCTTAATGATACAATTACACCTCAAATATTGTTTCTGTACTCATAAATAAAAGGCTTAGGGAGGTGAATTTGAAACTGTTCATAAGCAAACCTGCACATCAACCAAATATTTGTTCTCAGCAATTCTGATTTTATGACCATCTCCCTCCCATTTCCAATTTTTAAAAATTAATTAATTTATTTTTGGCTGCACTGGGTCTTTGTTGCTGCGCACGTGCTTTCTCTAGTTGCGGCAAGCGGGGGCCACTCTTCATTGCCGTCCGCGGGCTTCTCCTTGCGGTGGCTTCTCTTGTTGCAGAGTACAGGCTCTAGGCACGCGGCTTCAGTAGTTGTGGCATGCAGGCTCAGTAGTTGTGGCTTGCGGGCTCTAGAGTGCAGGCTCAGTAGTTGTGGTGAACGGCCTTGCTCCGTGGCATGTGGGATCTTCATGGACCAGGGCTCAAACCCGTGTCCCCTGCACTGGCAGGCTGATTCTTAACCACTGAGCCACCAGGGAAGCCCCTATTTCCAATTTGACAGAAGAAATACAGGCTTGGAGTCACATTTGGATACCCCACTGTTTCTATTTAAACTCAGTATGGAATTTAAAATGTCCTCATGGTCCCATTCTGTTTTCCAATGAGAACCAAAACAAGGTGGCTTTTCCCTCCTTGTTTCCCTTTGTTTGCCAGAAAACAGGGTGTAGAATGCTGGCTATAGTTTTAGGATTGTGTGTTCCAAGGAAGTCATGCAGCCGCAGGCCACTAGGAAAGCAATTCACAGAGTTGGAGGTCTTGGTGTTTTTTGGAGGGGGTGGAGTTAGGAGAGGAAGATAACTAATTACAGTTGGGAGTTTCCAGTTTGAGAAGTACCGTGAAACTATGCCCTGGTGTTTAAACTACTTACTCCCTCCTCCAAGTTGTAGCTAGCACCTCACATTTCAGAGGCTTGTTTCTTATTTCACATATTATGCAGAGTTCTAGCAGTTTCTTTCTTCAACCCTAAGTTTTTTCCTGGTCAACATTTAATTCAATGTTTTTTAGTTCAAGTTTAGTTGTTCCAGGTGAATTTCTGAGGTGATTTTAAAATAAATGTATAGTATTATTAAAAAATAACTTAGCACTTTTCATCTTCAGATAAACTATTTGCTACAGATACATGTTATACCTACATTACTTGCTAGAGATAAGGGATAAAACAGGGTTAGACGGTAAACCTAGTTCATTTGAGAATCTGATTTACAACCAATTAGTCATTCACGTTGGAAGGCAAGGTAAGGCACAGGCAATTGTAGTTGACAGATAACTTAGTTTTCAAGATAGCCTTCACTACCCACTCCCCTTCACTAGGCTTAGTAATAAGCAACAAAATTACTGGGACCGTCTTAGTTCCACACCTATTTCTTATACCTTGTCGGGTCTTAAAAAATGTGTAGATTTAAAGTGTATAAAATTCTCTCATTTTACCCCCAAAACTTTTAATAATCAGTTATTGTCCAAAACTTAAAAATACATAGCTTTGTGCAACGAGATACATACTCCATTATCAAGAGGTACCAATTATCTTTTTTTTTTTAAGTTTAAGGTATATGGCATAATGGTTTGACTTAAGTATATTGTGGCCAATTACTTTTATAATCTAATGGGTCTGTTTAATTATCTTTTATGCCCATCCAGCTTGAAACAGATCTTGCTTTTATACAATCATTTTAACAGCATTAGAATTCTGTAAATGGAGAACACTAATTTATGGTACTTACACTATTGTACTTATACTCATTTTTGCCTTCTGAAAGAGGATTATTATTGAATTTAAAAAACTGTTTTAGAAAACTGCAACAAAATTACAGAAAGCAAAACCTGCCACTAATGAACAAAGCAGGCTTTGTCTAGAGCAGGCCCATAACTTCCCTTGGAAATACTGCATAGTTCTGACCTTTGGGAAATAGAACTGGGCAAAGCACTCAAGAAGATAGCCAGGGAGAAGGTCTCTCTCTGTACCTGCAGGTACAATTAGGTCTGAGGTTCCAACTCTGGGAAAAGAGATCTTTGACCGTAACTACGTCAAGAAGTGATGCTGCTTTACTCTGGTAATTTGATATGTATACTTTTTTGATAAAAGTTCTAAGTTGAGAGAAAGGTTTTAAGGTGAGGTGCCAGAAAATATATTCTCTCAAGGAAAAAAACTTTAAACCTATCAAAATTAACCTGCAAGTAGAAAGAGGGAATATACTGTTGTGACAATAGGCCATTCAGAAAATCTACTGAAGCAGAAAGAGGGAATAATAATTTTTGATTGGTATTCAACAGAAAATCCTTTAAGGAGTACATGACAGACCCCTAACACTTTCTCTTGATTCCTGGATTACATGAAGAAAGTATACCTGTTCCTTCTCTCTCAGAAGCATTTATTTTTAGATCTAGATAGGTATGAGAAATGTCTCTGATAATTCTGGTGACCAAATAATGCCAAATGTTCTTCTTTCAAGTCTCATGAAGAAGTTTATTTTTAATTAATCCATCTATTATTTATTTCTATGTTAATATTGTTCTATAGCTATATGAAAATTTATTCATCCAGCAATCTCCTTACTAACTTTGCCTCCAAATAACAAAATTATTTCTAAAGCACCTTTCCCAAAACCACTCCTATTCTCATGTGGGAGAACACATAACAACAAATTTCAGAGTAAAATGAATTGAATACTGATGGAAAAGGAATGAAGGAAAGAGGAAATATTACAACAGTGGTCCCCAACCTTTTTGCCACCAGGGACCAGTTTCGTGGAAGACAACTTTTCCATGGATGGGGGGATGCGTGGGGGATGGTTCAGGCAGTAATATGAATGAGGGGATATTGGTATGCGGCCCGGGGATTGGGAACTCCCGTATTACAATATGACATCTTTTAAAGCAATATATTCTTATACAAAGGAAAAGTGGGGAAAAAAGAGGCTAATTATTGAGTGGAAGGTATATGATGGGGAAAATAAAAAAAGAGCTAGAGAGAGGGAATGGAAAGTTAGAGAGAGAAGGAAAGTTCCAGCTTAAATGGTTGGGTAGAATTCACTAAAATTCTTGGTACTTCCCTGGTGGTCCAGTGGCTAAGACTCCATGCTCCCAATGTAGGGGGCTGGGTTCGATCCCTGGTCAGGGAACTTGATCCCACATGCATGCTGCAACTAAGGGTTCGCATGCTGCAACTAAAGATCCCGTGTGCCGCAACTAAGACCCGGCTCAGCTAAATAAATAAATAAATATCTTTGGTCTTGTGCCTAATTTAAGGACATGTGCTAAATCAGCTGGTTTTTTTTTTTTTAGCTGTTTGTTTTAATATGATACATAGTAAAGGATTCTAGTGAACACAGAAACAGCTTTTTATGTTGATTGAGAACTACAAAGTACTATTTGAAAGTTTTATCTCAGTAAATCTTTTTTTTGGCTGCGCTGCACGGCTTGCGGGATCTCAGTTCCCAGACCAGGGATTGAACCTGCGATGTGGCAGTGGAAGCCCAGAATCCTAACCACTAGGCCACCAGGGAACTCCCCACTTCACAGGACTTTTATTAGGATTATTGGTAGAAGGAAAAATTGATGAATGATGAGCCCTACTTTTTTTTAATAGGCAGAAAAAATTTGAAACTTTATCTGTTGAGATGAAATTTTTTGTCTAGTATATAGATATTAAATCGGCATTCTTCATAAATATTACCACTCATTGGTACGCTGTACCTGCTTACCCATTTCTTGCTTTTCAAAGACCTTTCATTTCCATCTCATAGATAAATGCCTAGCATGATTTACATCCTGACTTGTTAACAGAGAACCACCTTTGTAGTAGAAACCACAGGAGAATTTAGTGGCCCAAAAGGGAATTTACCAAATTCAGGAGAGTGGTTACCTCTGGGAGCAAACAAGCAAAATGCCATCATAAGGGAATGTAGGCATAGAGAGAGGGGTGGGGTGGGATATAACTCTGTTTTTAATTTCATCTCAAGCTGAGTAGAGGCCCCAGAGGGTCCTTTATATTTTCCTCTATACCCTTTTCTAGCCATTGGGTTGGCCAAAAAGTTCATTTGGGTTTTTCCATTAACATCGTATGAATTTTTCGGCCAACCCGATGAGAACGATTTCATTAAGGGAATAAAAACAAAACAAAACAACTGAGCTACTGAATTGATATGGACCCAGCCCTGGTGATCAAAGTAAAGTAAGTCAAGTTCTGATTTCAGTCCTAAAAATCTGTGGCTGAATGACTCACTTTGCGATCCATGTGCTTCAGTTTCAATAAAATATGAAAAGTACTTTGTAGGAATTTCATCTGGAAAGTTCTCAGGGGAAAACATACCTTTAGAAATGAAATTACATTAAATCATGAGACACATTTGGGCGTGTTACCTGTGTTCCCACACTTTATGGTTTTCTTTAAAGTCACTAACATTTTTCATTTCTGGGGGAAAAAAAAAAAGCACCCTGGGACTGAACATGTTTTCTGCTGCTTCGTAAATCAAAGAGAAGGTATAAGAAGGTATGAATCTTAAAAAAAAAAAAAAAAAGTATAATGTCAAGGAATGATTCACAGGCTTTTCCCCACTTTGTTTATATTTAGGAAGCCTTTAATGAGCATCCACTTAAATCTATCTTTCCCACCTTTCTATCTTCATTTTATACAAAACCCCACAAGGTTGGGAAAATGAGTCTTTTAGTGACAGTGGACTTCCATTTCACTTACATGCTTTGAAACTCTGGCTACACTTATCAGCCTGGTCTCCAGCTATCTTTGAGACAATAACACTTCAAACGCAAAGCACTGCCTTCAGCAATGTTTATACCAAGTATTGCCTTATGAGAAACGGAAACACCAGCACAATGGAAAAAGCCTGAGACTTATTTGGAAAATGTATAACTGAGTCTAAAAAATTAAGTCAAATCTCAAAAATGGTCCTGTCGGGAATTCCCTGGTGGTCCAGTGGTTAGGACTCTGTGCTTCACTTCAGGGGGCCTGGTGGAACTGGTCGGGGGAACTAAGATCCCGCATGCTGCAGCCAACAAAACAAAACAAAACAAAACAGGTCCTGTTTATAGAAGTCAACAATTCTAATGCTATACCACACGTATATATCAGCTGCCCAAGTCCTGCAAAAGAGCAGTAAAACACCATTGATTTCTAAACACGAGTTCCTGTAGCACTTATGTTCTGCAAGGGCAAGAAATTAACAGATGGTTTACTAGCAATATTGTCTTTAAAAAGTCCAAAAGGATTCAGTAAAACACAACTATGAGTGGTAAATTAATATAACTGAATGAAAAATTAACTTATTTTTCATTTATTCTTCACAAAGTGATAAACATCCCAAAGTTAAAAACATCAAAATCCTCATATTCAAATTCCTATAAAATAGTCAACTTCACCTACAGATCTGCCTTGCCTCTGTCAAGATTTTGTTTCTTTGCGTTCTATTACTCACCAACTCCATCTGGATTTACCGGTCTGGAGATGTCAGCTTGCCCCATGATTACGTTGTCTCATGTGTCTCACAACAACAAATTGTCCCCGACCAAAGCGAACTTTTCTTAAACGATAAATCCACGTAAGGAGGGGACATGCACTCCTCTCTCAGTGTCACCGCCAGACATCAGGAAATGGCAGGAAGTCAGTTAATCCGCAGGAGTTTCTGTTTCCCTGTATCCCGGACAAGGCACTGGTGTTTCTCACAAATATGTCTTCACGCTGGCTCTCTTCACACAGGAATGCCTGTCATTCCAGAGTGCACACTGTGAAGAGCTCAAGTGCAGGAAGGGGAGGAGACTGCCAACCACATTCTAGCTGCTGAGCGGCACAGCCCTCAAAGTCCACACCTACTTTTTCTGACACTGAGCTGGGTTACAACTTTCCAGACTCACAGTCACGAAGAAAGGGAGGCTGCTCAAGAGTCTACCAAAGAATTTGTAAATTTAATCACACAAAAAACATCAGGGTTATGCGTAAGCAAGCTGATGGGAGCAGAAGTCCATTCAAAGGTACATTTTAGATACAAGCTTATCTCAAAATCAGACCATTCTGACATTTCACTGCTTGCTCTAAAACTGTATTTCGTACCTGTGAGTGGCATACTCAGAGCAGAATAAGATCTGTGTATTGGGAATTAATAACATTAGGAACAATATTTTAGAATTAAATATACCTTTTCTAAAAATAAAAAGAAACATTTCTGAAAATTTTGCTTACTAAAATAGTAAACTAGAAATGAATATTTTAAGGTATTATGCAATATTTCTCTTTCTGCTAAAGTTCAATAATGATCTTGAGGAATACAAAACTATAGGGAGTAGCCCTACGTGCTGCATATAATACACAGGCAGTATCAGCTAACCACATGCAGCAATGGAAGGGCCAGCCTGCATGCTGATTTTTTTTATTCAGATATAACTAATTTATATACAGTCATATACATAAATATTAAGGATATATAGCTTGATGAATTTAACATCTGAAGGTAAAGGGGGAACTAACAATTCTGAGCACTGTATTAAGGAGTTTTATACTATGTCCTTTAATTATCACCACAAATAAACAGGCATTGTGAAGAATATATTACTCACCCTATTATCAGATGAGAATAAGGCTACTGAGGTTAAATCCTGTGTTTGTCAAAGCCCTAATATTCCATTAACAAATGACAGCTACCCCTAAAACTGAGCTTTTAGTTTAAAACTTTGTTCTCCAAACTGAGATTTCGGAAAGATTTCTAGTATCTGGATTTTTCCTTTGCCTTTCCTTAGCACCTGCTCCTCTTTCCCCATTACCTTATCTCTATTATCTGCTTTTGATTAAAAAAGTAGCAAAGGTAAGGAATAGGAAACGACAATGCTAAGGCATCAGTAAGAAAAAAAAAGTGTACACTTGGGCGAAACTCAGTTGTTAGTACTGGTAATAGTAAAAAAAATTATGACATTGACCATTAAAATAGGAAAGGATAAAAGGAAAAAAACAGCGAAATTTTCCATTAAAAGAATGCGCCAATCTAAGAATGTCAAATTCCTTCTAAGCTGGCCCTTACATTTATAAGCCTAAAAGCAGATCATGTGCAAGAGCACCACCCACTACTGTAAAATGGGGAAGCAAAAGGTGGCAAATGCATTGCCCAGCACCTAGCAGGTGCTCAGCATATTGTAGTTATCATCATCATGCAGACAATACAGCATATTGTTTAAGAAGATGAACTTTGGAGGCAGACTAAAATTTTAATTCCAGATCTGTTACTAGCTGTTAACACTAGGCAAGTTATTTCACCTCCCTGAGCCTCAGTTTCCTCATTTGTAAAGTGGGCATAACAATACTTACCAGTACAAGGCATTAAATGACATGAACAGAAATAAAGCACTTTGTAATGTGCCTGGCACATGGAAAGCTCTCAATAAATGCAAGCAATACCTATCACAGCTGTTATAGTAAAAAAAAAAAAAAAAAAACAAGTCAAAAAAGGAGAGGGCAGGTCAGGGGCAGCCAGACAATGGTACATGGCAGAAAACCCAGTCATTACAAGGAGGTTAGTCAGAAACGGAAGAGGATGACATTTCTGTACCATGAATCCAGAGAGCAAACTGGAAGAAGCAGGCCAAGGAGGAAGTGTGAACACAATCAGGTTGGTGCACAGAAACATTAAACAGATGGAACAGCCCAGATGTGTGTATTATCATGAATTAGTTCAAACCAGGCACATTAAACACACACACACACACACACACACACACACACAGAGCCCAGAAACAGTATTACAGAATCTAGTTCATGTTGACAGAGTTATACAAGAGAAGAACAGATAGATTTAAGGATCCTCATATGGCTGCTGTTTACCACCTGCCAAATTTAAATGTCCAACTTGACTTGGCTCACTGCTGATCTTGGGTATTTGAAAGCAGCAATAAACTCAAAGATTAGAAAAAGAATTCTTAGTGATCATTTGGCTCAATCTCCTATTCTTTACGGAAGAAGGAAATTGAGGGTTCAAGAGGTTAAATGCTTTGCTCAGAGCCAGAACTAAAACCCAAGACTCCTGATTCTAACTCCAGGACTCACTTTGGCTCTTGTATAAATGGCCAAGGAAATATTTATTTCCTAAAGATATATTCATTTCCCAGGGAAGTCCACACTCTACAACAATGACAAATCTCTCAGAGATTCTAATTCTGTCACCTATGGACCAAACCAACACATGTTCCCTAATCAGCATGCTTCAGTTTCATTTTAACAATCAATATTTACTTTGTGCTGACAAAAGCAGACAAGCAGGGAGAGGGGAAAGTATTGGCCTACTAATGGCTTTAAAATTTAACAATAAGGCCTTGTGTTCATTCTAGTTTTCCATGTATTACATTTTAGAAATGCAAAGGTAACTCTCACTTCAACTTTATAAGAAGTAGACAACTCTCTCTTAAGTGTCACCTAATAAGATATTCTCTTTTTAGAGTACTTTTCTTCCACAGCTTATTGCCTCAAGGAATGGGGCAAGTAACAGATTAAAATTTGTGAATCTCTTCCTATTTTATTTAGGGAAAGAGCAAAAAAGGCCTTATAAAGTTTAATATGCAAAGGAATCTAAGTTACAGCTTAGATTTAGATAGCAATTGAAGCCCCCAAGCAGTCTCATTTTATCGAAGAACTGTTTCTAAACAAACACTGCTGAGCATTCAAAACCTTTAGTGACACTTACAATTCCAAAACTTTTTATTGGCCAGCACATCAGACACTAACGTGAGAACATGCTTTATGTTGTCAATAAACAGTTTACAAGATCAATCACAAAAGTATAATGCTTCCATTTAAATGTAATTTTATGCTGAGGTACCTATATAAATTGGCTTACCTAGGAGAGTAAACTCTTCGCTATTTCAATTACATCTCCCTCAGCTTAATTCAGCATACCACTTTAAGTTTGAGATGTCTCAAGGAGGTGAGCTCTAGTGAGAGGTTGGGAAGAAGGTCACTTTCCTCTTGGAAAGGCTGACCAACAGAAATTATTAACAGGTCACACGGATACATATTCAAGTAAAAGACTAATTTTCAACTTCTTTATATATAATTGAGGGTGGGAGCAGCTTTCTATTCTTTATTCCACCATCTAACTCTAATCTAGTCTGGCTGGCTCTGAATAGGAGATAAAATCCTACAATTAATAACCTTTGTCTCATATTCCATGTGGAAATTAGAAAGCCTTGCTAGTCACTTGTAAACTCTTCATTGTCTCATCTATTTGTACAAACCACTCCCTTGGCCTGGAATTTCTTTCCCAGATCCATCTAGGGAACTCCTACCCATCCTTTAAGAATTGGCTCAAATGTTGCTTCCACTATTAAGAGTCTTTTCTTAGTCACTCAAGCAGAATTCAGACAAAGATTTCCTGATCACTGATTATGTGCCCAGCAATGCTCTGGAACTAAAAAGAATAGTTTTTGTCCTTAAGGTGATTACAGTTCAAATAAGTAGGATCAACAATAGAGCATGATAAGTACCTAGGTGCTACACAAACACATATTGATGGGGCTGGGGGCATCTAGCTTTCTCCTGAGAGATGAGAGAAAATATCTTGAATTAAGTGACTTCTAAAATCTGACAGAGTCAGTCGTAGAAGGAATAACAGAGGTGAGAAAAAGGTAAGGGCAGCAAGAGATAAGACTGTAGAGGTAAAGAGCTGCTCATGACGGATGTATCACCCTAAACTGCAATGATCTTCTGACTTCTCTGCTGGGCAGGAACCATGACGTGCCTACACTTAAGCCCTCAGTGCCTGGCAGGACTCAGTGCACGGTGGACATGCAAAAAGTATTTATTAACCTTGAGGACAAGGGAAGAAACAGCATTCCTCAACTTTAAGCTTTGCTCACAGAATCTGGTAGCAAAAGACAGTTAAGGCAAAAAGGCCACAGACGAAGGGTGGAAGAAATGTCAAGACCATAGACTAGTTTATCATTCCAAACAATCTTGAGAACTACTGTGAAACTCTCAATTCTCTGTGAAAAAATGGCATGCTTATGATGGTTTTTGAGAATTTACTGCTTTGCAAGTCGTAATAACTTTCAAAGAAGACAAATGTGTCAGGTGAATGTTTACATAAACCCTCATATAATCACGACTGCTAGGCTCAAGATCCTCAGCAGAAAGCACTTCTACTCCATGTGAACTAGCCGGAAGAACAGGCTGAAAGACAGAGATTAAAGTTAAGGGGGAGCCACTGGTACCACCAGATACTCATCCCTCTTACTCCCAACGACACTGGTTTCTTTCTGTGGCTGGCTCATTGGAGGCAAAAAATGAACACACGCGCCACCTATTCTACATCAAATACTGTAACTCTTGTCCCCTGCCTACCCCCACTTCCAGAAGGAAGCATGGCTTACCAACGGAGGAAAGCTTTCGAGGCTTTGGAGTTACATATACGTAACTATGTAAAATTTCAGCTTTTCCATTTGCTGATTAGGTGACTCTGAACAATTACTTAACTTATATGAGATAGAGATAATTACTCAGAGTTTTTGTGAGGATCAAATAAGAGAAATCTCTAAATTATAGTCTGATGACTGAAAGTGCTTAATATATTTGGATCCTTCTCACCTCACTTAGATTCTTCATATAAATGACTCCTCCCCTCCACCGAATGCTTACATTTAAGTACCACCATTCCTTAGGAAAAAATGGGGAGGTCTGCTATGCCTTTACATCACAGTGGCTATACATATGGCAGGCATGAAGTAATGTATATGTTTGCAAACCTACAGTATGTTGGACTATGTTTATGGGAGAAAGAAACTGAAATTATGCCAGCAGGACTGCTTTCAGATCCATGGAATAAGAGACCTCAGGCTAGGAAATTGGAGCTACAGAAATTCTTTTTGCTTTCTCTTAAAGTTTTTGTTTTGAAGACAATAAATTCTTAAGGATGCCCTAGTGGTCAGGAGATGTTTCTAGAACTGAGGAGTTAGTTATAAAAATTATAGTAAGCAGGAAAGTTTCAGTTAAGAAAGATGAAACATTTCTCTCTGGTTGGGTTAAGGGATTAGGTAGTTCCTCAGAGTACAGTAGAGTCAGTGGAAAAGGTAGGCGTAGATGAAAATGAGAATTAGCTGAATGGGTACTTCCCTGGTGGCTCAGTGGTTAAGAATCCTCCTGCCAACGCAGGGCACACGGGTTCGAGCCCTGGTCCAGGAATATCCCACATGCTGCGGAGCAACTAAGCCCGTGCACCACAACTACTGAGCCTGCGCTCTAGAGCCTGCGAGCAACAACTACCGAGCCCGCACACCACAACTACTGAAGCCTGCACACCTAAAGCCTGTGCTCTGCAACAAGAGAAGCCATGGCAATGAGAAGCCCATGCACCGCAACGAAGACCCAACGCAGCCAAAAATAAATAAATTAATTAATTTTAAAAAATCCTAATTAAGAAAAAAGAATAGCTGAATGGAGATGAGAAGAAGTGGAAAAAAAATTGAGCAAAAAGATTCACAGGTTGTGTGGATGAGGGAAAAAGGGAAATGAGAAGAGGATACAAATGACATTTATCAAAACTTTAATCCACTATGTGACATCAAGCACCTGAATCAAATTATTGCCAAGCTCCCTTCAGGTTCTGAAATTCTACAGCAGAGTCAAACTAATGACAACTAATTCAGTGTTCTGTTTCAAATAATGGTTCCAAGAAATGTTTTATTACGGAAGAGAACAGTGGCCATGGTGCACTTTATATAGCTAATCCAACTCAATGTTTGCCATAGAATGCAAAATAAGTGCTTAATGAATTGGGGTATTATTATTGGGAAACCACAATCCTCATTTATTCATTCCACAAAAAATGTCCTGAGCACCTCTAAAGTATCAGTTACTGTTCTAGGTGTTGGAAACACTGACTGGATACAAAGAGGGAAAAATCTATGCCTTCTTTCTAGTATGTTAGACGGTGATAAGTGCTATAGAAAAAAAATTACTCAGGGAAAGGGAATACAATGGGCTGAGAAAGAGGGTGCTAAATTATAAACTGTGCAAGCAGAAGGGCCTCATTGGGAAGATGACATATAAACAAAGACCTGAAGTAAACAACACATTCCTCAATTAACGTACTAAAAGTAGATATTAATTACAACTATAGTATATTTTAATGACTGGTCAGTGAAGTAAGGGTTATCAAACAGGCTGCTCAGTTCTCAAATATTTAAAGATGTGCTGTCTAATACTGTGGTCACTAGTTACGAATGATTATTTATATGTATATTAATATGTAATACATTTATATTAAACACAATTTGCAATTCAGTTTCTCAGTTGTACTAGCCACATTTCACACATGGCCACCACATTGCACGATGCAGATCTAGAACATTTCCATCACTGCACAAAGTTCTATCAGACAGGCCAAACCCAAAGTATTTTTAAAGTACACTTACAAGTCTTCCAGTAACAATGCAAAACAGAGTATTTCATCAGCACGTGGTATCTATTTTCCATGGCACCAATGACTAAACACTAATTACTAGAGGCAGTATACTCCGAAGGAACACTGACAGTTAAAAAAAAAAAAGTTTCCTTTTATTCAGTCACAAACTATTGAGCTATTTATACTCACAATCTTTGATACTCTTACTTTAACAGTTGAATTACTGTTTCTTTTCCTAGTAACACTCAAGCAAAGTCTTTGACTATTAATAACAACTCAAAGCTCAGGGAAGGATGGTTTTATTTCAATTTAAAGATCTACTGAGAATTATATCCATTTGTTACCAATTGAAAATTAACAACCTCCATCTTACTGGCCATCCATTTAATATTCTATCTACCCCAAATAGTATTTTTTCATGTAGTTACAGTGAAAGTGATTGAGAAATCTTAATCTTAAAGAAAAAAAAATTTAATAAAACCACATGATATTCATAAAAACTAAGTCCCAAGTGGCCTCTGTCTACTAAGGAACCTGGAGGTATCAATGATGTGTAGAAACTAACCAGTCAGAAATCAAGGAGCTGCCCGTCACAGGGTTTTGAAACACTGAATGTTCTCCAGTAAAGTGGCATTCATTGCTGATGACTCAGAGATGACTACTAGTCGATGCCACGTCTCTCCTTCCTTCTCTCTTTCATAACTCTTTCTAACTCATTTGGTTCTCAGTTTCACTTTCAGACAGTGAGAAAGAAATCCAAATATTACCAACACTCAGCCACATATCCAGTGGAAATACAATAAGTCTGATGATAGCTATAACATTTGTAAAAGTTATTCAGAAATTTCTAACAAGAAATCTCCTTAAACATTCTTTTCTGGTACACGTGCAGGAGAATACAGACTTCATCTTCTACTAAATAAAAATTCTGAGTAATGAACACCTGGTTACACTGTGAGTCAGCAGTAATTCTACAAAAGAACCAAGGATGACCATATAAATGAATGGTGTTTCTATCAAACTTGTTCCAGCCAGTAATTCAAATGTACTTTATTCTTTGTTTTCCATGTAAGAAATATCCATCTCTTTTATACCATTCTCTTCCCTCAAAATTCTCAAACTTTCACAACCACAGAACCTAGGAGGTGAGGTACAGGAGAAAAGAAAGGCTATGTATATAATTTCTAAATTCAAAGAGAAATAGTGTTTTGGATTATACATACCTTTGCTTCTAAATCTTGTAAAATAAAATAAAATAAAGTAACAGTGAAACACCTTAACACTTTAGGAAAACAATGTATGAGGTCAGAGAAAATATGAACAACCTGTCCCTTTGCTCATCTGTCTATGTTAAAGCAATGAGCCCAAACCTAGTTTAACCTTTCTGAAAAGCTAATCTATATTAGTGCTACCGGGTCTATAAAAATGTAGTCACCAAATAAAACCATCTAAGATGCAAATCTGATTACTGTTTTTTCAGCCTAAAAATAAGTTCCTTTGTTGAAAAAGCCCCAAATGGATCCAATTAGCTATTAAACACTTTACCCATTCTCATCTTGTTCCCAGGCCTAGGCACCAAGAGCCTTCAGAATACCACCTATCCTAAAATCCAAATTGCTGACAACCAAGTTTGTTGTGTTGATTTGTAGTGAATGAAAAGAAAAAAAAGATAAAGGACTAAAATGATTCTTCTGGGATTTATTCACTTGGGACAAAAAGTCTTCTATTTATAAATCCCAGTCTGACAGAATTTATTTGTGGATCACAGCTTTCAAATGTGACATCCTTTTATGTGTGTTTGGGACAGTAATAATTTCCTTCTTACCTGACTCCAGTTTTGTCCCTTTCTGATCTATTCTCAACAGTGGTACCACCATGACCTTTACAAAAACACAAATCTGACAGGACTCTTCATAGCTTATTAAAAATCCTTCAAGACCTGGCCCAATGTCTATCTTTCTTTCTTTTTTTTGTTTAATTTTTACTGGAGTATAGTTGATTTACAATGTTGCGTTAGTTTCAGGTATACAGCAAAGTGAATCAGTTATACATATATCCACTCTTTTTTAGATTCTTTTCCCATACAGGCCATTACAGAGTATTGAGTAGAGTTCCCAGTGTTATACAGTAGGTTCTTATTAGTTATTTTATATACAGCAGTGTGTGTATGTCAATCCCAATCTCCCAATTTATCCCCCCCCCTTGGTAACCATAAGTTTGTTTTCTACATCTGTGACTCTATTTCTGTTTTGTAAATAAGTTCATTTGTACCATTTTTTAGATTCCACATATAAGTGATATCAAATATTTGTCTTTCTCTGTGTGTCTTACTTCACTCAGTATGACAATCTCTAGGTCCATCCATGTTGCTGCACTAATGCTTATCTTTCTGTCTAACCTTTTCTCTCACCACTCTCCCATGCCTGCTGTCTTTTAAGTTCTATTCCAAACCACTTGGAATTCTTAAATGATGATATATTTGCCCAGGTCTATCTATCTATGCATCTGCTCTTTTAGCTGCCTAAAATGTCCTCTCCCTCCATTCTTTAATCTGGCTAACTCCCACTCCTTCAAAATTCAGTTTATGTTTCACTTCCTCTAGGAATCGCTCCTTGAACATCTACCTTTCTATACTTAAGACTGAATTATGCACCCCTTCGGTACTCTGAAGTCACCCTGTATATACCTCTACATATAGGGGTATAAATCACTTTTGTTAAAATTATCTACTTACTTATTTGTCTCTCCTACATTCTTTGAACAGACTGTCTTTATATCCTCAGCTAGTAACATACTTCTCAGCACATAGAAGGCATTCAATAAATATTTTTTTAAATGGAGGGAGGCAAACGGAAAGTAAGATCTTTCACTAGTTTAGCTTGTTAAGTGTCCCTTTCAGATTATGGAGTATTTGTTTTGGGAAACATGCCAGGCCTGTAGGTACTGAACATATTATAATAAATCACTGAACAGTTTCATGACAAACAGGAAAGAAAAAGGCATATAATTGAGATTACCTTGCTAACTTAGCTATGGGTTACATGTTACTATAAATTCACTTCCATAGATGCTTACAGTGACATAATCTTCTAATTACTCTTGCTTTTAGACTTATAAAAAACTGATTTAAAAAAATAGCTCTACTTTTCTTCTAGTTCCTAAGAGAAACAAAAGGACTAAAGTAGCGCCACGAGTTTTTAATCACTCAAAGCTGATTTCTGGTCTCTGCTTCTTCTTCCCTTCATTCCTGTTTTCTGGTTTCTGATCATTTCATTAAATGGTAAAAGTTTCCATCAAAAAAATCAAAACATAAAGAAAATAATACTAAACTCAAAATGATTTACTGTTACATATGAACATCTCTAACAAAAGATCTGACGAAAAAGAAAGCTAAAGCTTAGAAAAGGTAAATTAAGTTCAACTTCCTATGCATTCCTTCTCCCCATTCTCTACGGATAATAATAGCTAACATTAATCGACCATGTATTATAATGCCAGGGACTATTCTAAGTGTTTTGTTTTGTCTAATTCTTACAACAAGGCTATAAGAAGGATACCACTTATTATCCCCATTTAGTAGTTGAGGAAACTAAGTCACCCAGGGGTAAACCTGTCCAAGGAGTTCATAGCTAATAAACGGCAAAGCTAAGGTTCATATCTAAGTAATCTGGATGTGAATCTCCACTCCCAACTACTACAAGATAGTTTGTACTACGAAATGGACTTTGAATTCACACAATACCTCCTAGGTGTTTAGATAAGAACATTTATTTTTAACCTTATAAAAACTTTAGGAGGTAGTACTTTATTTATTTATTTATCTATCTATTTATTTATTTAGGGCTGTGTTGGGTCTTCATTTCTGTGCGAGGGCTTTCTCTAGTTGTGGCAAGCGGGGGCCACTTCATCGCGGTGCACGGGCCTCTCACTATCGTGGCCTCTCTTGTTGAGGAGCACAGGCTCCAGACGCGCAGGCTCAGTAGTTGTGGCTCTCGGGCATAGCTGCTCCGCGGCATGTGGGATCTTCCCAGACCAGGGCTCGAACCTGTGTCCCCTGAATTAGCAGGCAGATTCTCAACCACTGCACCACCAGGGAAGCCCAGGAGGTAGTACTTTAACAAAAGTAAAATTCAGGTACAGAACAGTTATGTGAATTGCCCAAAATGACAATGTTAAAATTAAAAACACCAACAATTTGTTCTTTTAGCTTACCCCTGATATTTCCAGTATGACTACCAAAAAGAATGATGTTTCTTATCTCAAAATCAATTTTTAAAGGAATTACTTAGAAAATAAGTGAAAGGTCTAGAATCAAGAGAAGTTGGCTATATGGGATACAGACATTTCTACTACCCCTCAAACCAAATCTAGAACAAAAATACTTCAGGCCCAATACTGCATGAGAAACCCAAATTACTGAAGCACAGGTTTACATCTTTAACCCACATGTATGCTACTGGGAGCAATCATGATTAGCAATGTACAAGTGTGCTTCACCACCATGTACTCCTTAGGGAGTACCATACTCCCTAAGGTACTTAGGAGCCCCTAGTTTTTCCTATTTCTCCATGTTCACCAAATTTTCCTGTTAGATATGAGACAAAAACAATTAAAACAAAAAAACTCTACTTAAAGTCATCAGTATTAAACTGTTCAAACAACACAGATATAGAAAAGGCAATATAGATGCTATAAAGCAAGTTTTGTTTTAATAATTTCCTTAAGTACAAGTCATGTTGAATAACATGGCATGAAATTCCAATAACACAATTATTTTTATCTGTATAAAAACACTTACTCATTCTGCCTAGCATTAATAGTTTTTAATCTCCTCTCTGAGTGATGAAACTATATCTTATTCTTTTTTTAAAATTAATTTTTATTGGAGTATGGCTGCTTTACAATATTCTGTTAGCCTCCACTGCACAACAAAATAGATCAGCCACACATACAGATATCCCCTCCCTTTTGGACTTCCCTCCCATTTAGGTTACCACAGTGCATTAGGTAGAGTTCCCTGTGCTATACAGTATGTTCCCATCAGTTGTCTATTTTATACATAGCATCAGTAATGTATATTTGTCAATCCCAGTCTCCCAATTCCTGCCTCCCCACCCCTTTCTCCCTTGGTATCCATACATTTGTTCTCTACGTCTATGTCTCTACTTCTGCTTTGCAAATAAGATCACCTATACCATTTTTCTAGATTCTTCACATATGCCTTATTATATGTTATTTGCTTTTCTCTTTCTGACTTACTTCACTCTGTATGACACTCTCTAGGTCCATCCACATCTCTACAAATGACCCAATTTCATTCCTTTTTATGGCTGAGTAATATTCCATTTATATATGCACCACATCTTCTTTATCCATTCCTCTGTTGAGGGACATTTAGCTTGCTTCCATGTCCTAGCTATTGTAAACAGCGCTGCTATGAACATTGGGGTGCATGTGTATTTTTAAATTATGGTTTTCTCTAGGTATATACCCAGTAGTGGGATTGTTGGGTCATTTGGTGAAAGTATATCTTATTCTTTTTTTGTTTGTTTTTTTTGTCCTTCATGGCAGCTAGGGCAATGTGCCTGGGAAAATTTATTAAATGAATTAATGAATTACTCAGCCAGCCAATCACCCACCCATCCGCTTTTTCACCTTTTGATTGGTTAGGGTATGTAGTGAGTATGACAATAAATTATCAAGCAAAACCAACTGGACTTCACTGTAACCAATGTTAAGCTACTGGCCCTGGATGCATTATGAGATTATAACTAGAAGTAACAAGCACACACCAAAGCGCTTCACCCCAGCAAGAATGTCTTTTCTTTGGTGCCACTTTTCTCCTTTACTATTTAAGACATAATTCTTACGGGTTCTTGCTATTCAAGCCCTTTGATTATCCAGCTCTATACTGAAGAGGGAAAAGACTGACCTGGGGTGGGTGGCGGGGTGTAAAATGGACAAAATAAAGCTGCTAGACCCATCTGCTTTACACCATTTAAATTCTTTTGGGAGATCAAAGAAGAAAAACAGAAGATACACAATCATCAAAAGAAACCTAAATCTGAAATTTTATAATGTTTGAATAGTCAAATAAAATGCAGTATTTATTTAATATTCTCATGCAGTGAAAAAAAAGAAAGCTGTAGCTACAGACTGCAATCTGATATGATGTCACTCTGGCTACCAAGAGATACACACACTAGTTTGATGAGGAAAAAACAAAACACAACTCTTTGGGACTTCCCTGGTGGTCCACTGGGTAAGACTCCGCACTCCCAATGCAGGGGGCCTGGGTTCGATCCCTGGTCGGGGAACTAGATCCTGCATACATGACGCAACTAAAGAGTTTGCATGCCACAGCTAAGAATCTGCAT
This sequence comes from Pseudorca crassidens, assembly GCF_039906515.1. Taxonomy (NCBI): domain Eukaryota; kingdom Metazoa; phylum Chordata; class Mammalia; order Artiodactyla; family Delphinidae; genus Pseudorca; species Pseudorca crassidens. The sequence continues at coordinate 22,127,286 of NC_090297.1, read as the reverse complement.
GCCGCAACCAAGAAGACTGCAAACCATGCCTAAGAGCCTGTATGCCACAACGAAGATCCTGCATGCCGCAACTAAGATCCGATGCAGCCAGAATAAATAAATATTAAACACATACACATACACACGCACACACACACACACACAAATATTCAATGAGGAACTGAAGGCCATCAACATCATTCCACAAGATAGTCCATTATACTACTATCCCCCTCTTTTAATGGAAGCCTCCATTACGGGGTGTGTACGTGTGTGCACATCTGTGCGTGTTTTGAACTCCACTGATGTTTCATGTTGCAATCTTGTAAAACCTATCCTGCCTTTGAATCAAGTCAAAGCTCTATCATGAAAGGCCATTTTTAGTATGATAGAACTCTAGAGGGCCAAGAAGCCAACCACTGAGGTTGTTTTGAAACTAATGGTCCACCGCCTAATGGGAAATGTTCATATACGTTTTATTACCAACTTTTAAATCCCACTGATCATACTTAACCTGAATTTGAAGTAAAGTTGAAGAAAAACATTTATTTATATTTTTATTTTGGCCGTGCCATGGGGCTTGCGGGATCTTAGTTCCCCGACTAGGAATTGAACCCATGCCCCCTGCAACAGTGCAGAGTCTTAACCACTGGACCGGCAAGGAAGTCCCACTCACCACTTACTATTAAACCATAAAAATTTCAAGAACTTTAAAGTTTTCTTTTCTTTAATAAAAATAATACACACTTTTAAATCTGAATATGCCAATACACTGTGCTGTGCACACTGCTGTTTATCAAGGTTATTTCTTTAAGTAAATTGGGTAGATGGACACTCATAAATTTTCTTATTTCTTGACGTAACGCCTTTATTTACTTATCTATGATAGCAAATTTCTAGTTTTATAAGTTATGTACTTTTCTTGGGCTTCCCTGGTGGCGCAGTGGTTGGGAGTCCGCCTGCCGATGCAGGGGACACGGGTTCGTGCCCCGGTCCGGGAGGATCCCACATGCTGCAGAGCAGCTGGGCCCGTGAACCATGGCCGCTGAGCCTGTACGTTCGGAGCCTGTGTTCTGCAACGGGAGAGGCCACAACAGTGAGAGGCCCGCGTACCACAAAAAAAAAAAAAAAAAAAATTTATTCTAATAGATATAAAAATTTTATGATTCATTTTTGAACATTTAGTTTGCATTTATCAGCCATGTTACTGAATTCTTTTTCAGTTGATTCTTTTGCGAATATTTTTCTGAAGAGAGAATAATACTAGCCAACAACTATATACTTATTCTGTTTGTTATTGGAAACATACCTCTAATGATTGCTCATCTTACTGCACTAAGAACCCCCAAAATAATGTTAAATAAAGTAACAGTGGGCATTCTTGTCTTGTTCTTGCTCTAGTGGACATTTCTTCAGTATTTCACTGGTAAGTGTGCTAGTGTCTCTTGGTTTCAGATAGCTATTCTTTATCATATTAAAGGATTATGCAAGCATATTATAAAAGAAAAAAATGAACTAAAAGGATATACACAACATTCATGTTATGGGTTGTCACTGGAGAGTAGTGGTCAAAGGAGATTATAACTAACTTTTATAAATATGCCCTAATGTTACCAATTTTAAAATCAATTGAGTAGAAATATAGGTTCTTGTTATTATTTAAATATTTTAGAATAAAAATAAATTATCCTATTCTTAGTGTAATAAAAGCTTTGAGTGGAATAGTTGAACTTTATCAAAAATTTTTGTGATCAGTAGAGATAAGCATATCGTTTTCCTCCTGTTTTTTTGACTTATCAATGTACTAATGTGTTATTATTTATAGTTTCCTTAATATAATACTTAGATCTTGAAAGAATTCCTCTTGGTTATATTCTTTTAATATACTGAGAGATCTGACATATCCAATGGGGAAAAAAGCAGTTCTAATCAGTATGTTAAAATAACTATATAGCTATAGTAATATAGTTATCTATAACTATATAGATAACTGCTCTAGAAAAAAACATGGACGTAAATATATCAAAATATTATCAGTAGTTACCACAGGGTGGAAAGATCAAGTGTGACTTAAATTTTTCTACTTTACACCACTTTATATTTTCCAGAGGAAATATGTATTGTTTTTGAAATCAGAAAAAAATATAATAATGACTTGTTGAATTTAATCTGCAAGTACTTTATACAGACTTTCTACAACTATATTCATTAAGTGAGATAGGAAAAATTTCAATTTTCTTTTTGCACTATCTTTGTCAGCTCTCAGTTATCAAGATTTTATAAAATAAATGAGTGTACTTTCTTTTTCTCTACAGTGTGTGATATAGCATTATAATTATTTGCTTCTTCAAACAATTAATGAAACTGTCCATAAGAATCACTGGGGGACTTCCCTAGTGGTCCAGCGGTAAAGAATCCACCTTTCAATGCAGGGGACACGGGTTTGGTCCCTGGTAAGGGAACTAAGATCTCACATGCCACAGAGCAACTAAGCCCACATGCCACAACTACTGAGCTCATGCGCCTCAACAAGAGAGCCCATGTGCCACAAACTACAGAGCCCATGCACCCTGGAGCCTGCACGCCACAACTAGAGAGAGAAAACCCGCTGCCACAACTAGAGAGAGGCCTATGCACCACAATGAAGAGCCTGTGTGCTGCAACAAAGGATAGCACATGCCTCAACAAAGATCCCGTGTGCTGCAACTAAGACCCGACACAGCCAAAAAAAGAAAAAGAAAAACAAACAAACAACTCACTGGGCTTAGATACATTTTAACATTTCGACCATGCCTGTTAGTCTATATGGGATTTTCATGTCTTGAGTCACTTTAGTAAATTATATTTCCCTAGAAAATTACCTATTTAATCAGGAATTTATTAATAAAGGTGTAAAAGTATGCAGTGGACAAAGGAGAATATTTTCAACTTCATACCATATACAAAAGTTAACTCGAAAAGAATCATTGATCTAAATGTAAAACCTAAAAAGATAAAACATCTTGAAGGAAAAACAAAAATATCTTTCTGACCCTGAGTTGAACAAAGATTTCTTAGAAGATAAGGAACACTAACCAAAAAAGAAAAAAATGGACTTCATCAATTAAAAACGTCTGCTAATAAGACAAACCACAGGCTGGGAAAAAAACATTTGTGTAGTAACACTTATAAAGAACTTGTATGTGGACCATGTAAAAAACTCTCATGGGCTTCCCTGGTGGCACAGTGGCTGAGAGTCCGCCTGCCGATGCAGGGGACACGGGTTCGTGCCCCGGTCCGGGAAGATCCCACATGCCGCGGAGTGGCTAGGCCCATGAGCCATGGCCGCTGAGCCTGCGCGTCCGGAGCCTGTGCTCCGCAGCGGGAGAGGCCACAGCAGTGAGAGGCCCGCATACCGCAAAAAAACAAAAAAACTCTCACAACTCAATAATAAGAAAATAAGCCAATTTTTAAAAAGATCAAGATCTGAACAGACATTTCATCAGAGAAAAGATATGCATGGCAAATAAACACATGAAAAGTTACTCAATATTATTAGTCATGAGGAAACTGCATATTAAAACCACAATGAGATACCGCTATACACCTATTAGAATGGCCAAAATCCAAAACACTGACAGCACCAAATGCTGGAGCAATAGGAGCTCTCATTCATTGCTGATGGGAACTCAAATAGTACAGCCACTCAGGAAGACAATCTGGCAGTTTCTTAAAAAACTAAACATACCCTTACCATACATTCCAACTGTACCCTTGGTATTTACCCAAATAACTGAAAACTTGTATCCACATAAAACCTACACACAGATGTTTATAGCAACTTTATTCATAACTGCCATAATTTGGAAGCAACCAAGATGCTCTTCAGTAGGTAAAGGATAAATAAGCCATGACACATCCAAACAATGGAATATTTTTCAGTGCTAAAAAGAAAAGAGCTATCAAGCCACGAAAAGAGGAACCTTAAATGCATACTACTAGGTGACAGAAGGCAATCTGAAAAAGCTACGTATGGGGGCTTCCCTGGTGGCGCAGCAGTTGAGAGTCTGCCTGCCGATGCAGGGGACATGGGTTCGTGCCCCGGTCTGGGAAGATCCCACATGCCGCGGAGCGGCTGGGCCCATGAGCCATGGCCGCTGAGCCTGCGTGTCCAGAGCCTGTGCTACGCAACGGGAGAAGCCACAACAGTGAGAGGCCCACGTAAAAAAAAAAAAAAAAAAAAAAAAGCTACGTATGAAAAAGCTACTGTATGATTCCAACTTTATGACATTATGGAAAATTAAACTTAAAAGCTTTTGCACAGCAAAGGAAACCATAAACAAGACAAAAAGACAACCCTCAGGATGGGAGAAAATATTTGCAAATGAAACAACAAAGGATTAATCTCCAAAATATACAAACAGCTCATGGAGCTCAATATCAAAAAAACAAACAATCCAATTTAAAAATGGGAGGAAGACCTAAATAGACATTTCACCAAGGAAGACATACAGATGGCCAAGAGGCACATGAAAAGATGCTCAACATCACTAATTATTAGAGAAATGCAAATCAAAACTACAATGAGGTATCACTTCACACTGGTCAGAATGGCCATTATCAAAAAATCTAGAAACAATAAATGCTGGAAAGGGTGTGGTGAAAAGGGAACCCTCCTGCACTGTTGCTAGGAATGTAAATTGATAGAACCACTATGGAAAACAGTATGGAGGTTCCTTAAAAAACTAAAAATAGAACTACCGTATGACCCAGCAATCCCACTACTGGGCACATACCCTGAGAAAACCATAATTCAAAAAGAGACATGTAGGGCTTCCCTGGTGGCACAGTGGTTAGGAATCTGCCTGCCAATGCAGGGGACACGGGTTCGAGCCCTGTCTGGTCCGGGAAGATCCCACATGCTGCGGAGCAACTAAGTCCGTGTGCCACAGCTACTGAGCCTGCGCTCTAGAGCCCGTGAGCCACAACTACTGAGCCCGCGTGCCTAGAGCCAGTGCTCCGCAGAAAGAGAAGCCACTGCAATGAGAAGCCTGCACACCACAACGAAGAGTAGCCCCCACTCGCTGTAACTAGAGAAAGCATGTGCATAGCAATGAAGACCCAACACAGCCAAAAATCAATAAATAAAATAAATAAATTAAAAAAAAAGAGAGACATGTACCACAATGTACATTGCAGCACTATTTTCAATAGCCAGGACATGGAACCAAACTAAATGTTCATCGACAGATGAATGGATAAAGATGTGGCACATATATACAACAGAATATTACTCAGCCATAAAAAGGAACGAAATTGAGTTATTTGTAGTGAGGTGGATGGACCTAGAGTCTGTCATACAGAGTGAAGTAAGTCAGAAAGAGAAAAACAAATACCGTATGCTAACACATATATATGGAATCTAAAAAAAAAAAAAAAAATGGTACTGATGAACCTAGTTGCAGGGCAGGAATAAAGAGGTAGACATATAAAATGGACTTGAGGACATGGGGTGGGAGGGGGAAGCTGGGGCGAAGTGAGAGTAGCATCGACATATATACACTACCGAATGTAGAATAGTTGGCTGGTGGAAAGCAGCAGCACAGCACAGGGAGATTGGCTCGGTGCTTTGCGATGACCTAGAGGGGTGGGATAGGGAGGATGGGAGGGAGACTCAAGAGGGAGGGGATATGGGGACATCTGTATGCATATGGCTGATTCGCTTTGTTCTGCAACAGAAACTAACCCAGTATTGTGAAGCAATTATACTCCAATAAAGATCTACTAAAAAATAAAACCAAAAAAAATATGGAAAAAAAAGGCATGAAAGGAATGAACTACTGATACATGCAACATGTATGAATCCTGACAGCTTTCTGCTAAGTGAAAAACCAGACAAAAGGCTACATATTGGGGCTTCCCTGGTGGCGCAGTGGTTGAGAGTCCGCCTGCTGATGCAGGGAACATGGGTTTGTGCCCTGGTCCGGGAAGATCCCACATGCCGTGGAGTGGCTGGGCCCGTGAGCCATGGCCGCTGAGCCTGAGTGTCCGGAGCCTGTGCTCCGCAACGGGAGAGGCCACAGCAGCGAGAGGCCCGTGTACCGCAAAAAAAAAAGAAAAAAGAAAAAAGAAAGGCTATATATATATTGTATAATTCTGACTACAAAAGGTAAGCAGGGAAATTTTGGTATGGAAGGAAGTACTCTTCATCTTGATTGAGGTGGTAGTTACATGATTTTACGTGTTTGTCAAAAAAAAGAACTATTATATACTTAAAAAGGGTAAATTTTATTGTATATAAATTGTATCTCAATTAACCTTATTTTTTTAAAAAAGGAATTCTAAGGAGCACCTTGTAACTGCTTAACACACACCAAAAGCTCCATAAGAACAGAGATTACATCTTATTAGTGATCATAATTAATAAGAATATTACAGCTGCTGTATGTTCACTATGTGGTTACAATGCTAAGCACATTATAAGTACTAATTCATTTAATTCTTTTTAATAAAAATTTATTTATTTATTTATTTTTGGCTGTGTCAGGTCTTCATTGCTGCATGCGGGCTTTAGTTGTGGCGAGCAGGGGCTACTCTTCGTTGCGGTGTGTTCTCATTGCGGTGGCTTCTCTTGTTATGGAGCACGGGCTTTAGGTGTGCAGGCTTCAGTAGTTGTGGCTCACGGGCTCTAGAGCACAGGCTCAGTATTTGTGGCACACAGGCTTAGGTGCTCCGCAGCACGTGGGATCTTCCCAGACCAGGGCTCAAACCCGTATCCCCTGCATGGCAGGCACATTCTTTTTAAATTTTTATTTATTTATTTATTTAGTTATTTAGTTATGGCTGCATTGGGTCTTTGTTGTTGGGTCTTCGTTGCTGCATGTGGGCTTTCTCTAGTTGAGGTGAGCGGGGGCTACTCTTCGTTGTGGTGCATGGGCTTCTCATTGCGGTGGCTTCTCTTGTTGCAGAGCTCAGGTTCTAGGCATGCAGGCTTCAGTAGTTGTGGCACGCGGGCTCTAGAGTGCAGGCTCAGTAGCTGTGGTGCACGGGCTTAGTTGCTCCACGGCATGTGGGATTTCCTGGACCAGGGCTCGAACCCGTGTCCCCTGCATTTGCAGGCCGATTCTCAACCACTGTGCCACCAGGGAAGTCCCAAGCAGGCAGATTCTTAACCACTGTGCCACCAGGGAAGTCCCCATTTAATTTTTATAGCAACCTTGTGGGAAAGGTAAAATTCATATCTGTACTTTAGGGATAAACTTAAGATTAGAGAGTAACTGTCTTGCCCAAAAGGACACAGCCACAAAGTGGCAGAACTGGGATCTGAAACCAAGTTTGCTTACTCCAGAGCCTGAGGGCTTAACTGTTAGGATATACTGCTTTGCTGATTTTGCTTAGTGTTTAGTGAACAAATGAATGGATGAGGAACAAGTCAACTATGATGGAGTTTGGTAGGGTAGGCTGAATCTATTGACAGTTCATAGGAAGAATAAAACATATATATATTTAAAAGGACACGTTATTAAGTACAGAAGTAAAGTGGTAATTTTAGGTGTAGCAGGTAAGCTGTGAATGTAGAATGACCATGATAGTCTTTAATACCCTTTAACAATACCCTTTTATTCTTTTACCTCCTTTAAGAAATAATTTTACATATTTTAATTTTTGACACTGAGGAATACAAAGAAGGAACTAAAACACCCATAACCCTACAATCCAGATAAAATCCTTTTTTACATTTAAAAAACCAAAAGTAATATATGTATATAGATGAAAATGCAAACCACACGGGAAGATACAAAATGATAAGTGAAAACCTTCTATCCTTCCTTTTTCTTTTTTCTTCTTTTTTTTGCCGTGCTGCGCAGCTACTGGGTATCTTACTTAGTTCTCTGACCAGAGATTGAACTCAGGCCTATGGTAGCAAAAGCTCAGAGTCCTAACCACTGGGCCACCAGGGAATTCCCACTATCCCTCCCTTTTAATTTTCATTCTTATAATCATTGCCTATGTAGTGTCCAAGACACATTTAAAAATATATATATATATTTATTTATTTTGGCTGTGCTGGGTCTTAGTTGCGGCACGCATGCAGGATCTAGTTCCCTGACCAGGGCTTGAACCCCAGCCCCCTGCATTGGGAGTGTGAGTCTTAACCCCTGGACCACCAGGGAAATCCCTGTCCAAGACCCACTGGTGAAGGGCTCAGTATGCAGAAATAAATTCGGATGGAAAATCATCTACACATTTAGTCCACCCATCATACTTTCTATGATTTTCTAGGGAGTAAGTAGCAATCAGAAGTGATGAACAGTGGTGAGACGATATGGGAGATGGTCCAGAATGTCAGCATCACTACTTTTCAGGCTTGCATGACTACAAAGATGGCTCATCTTTTCCTATTGACAGAAAAAAATAATTATAGAGCATCTGTGTTATTAAAGTTCATAGTGTTCTACTATAACTTTCATGGTGTTCTATGCACTCTATTTCCCTTAAGATTGTTAATTCTATCTTATGCAGAAAATTTAAAACCACTATAAGAAATACATACAAATATTGCCTACTATTGAGCAGTAGGATATAACAGTAAAAAGATCTTGCCCTTCATAAGTTATACTCTTATCAGAAAATAAGATGACAGAAGATATTTAATATACATATAATAATGCTATATTAAATTTCTATTGAACACCACAGGGAAAAAAATAGAAGTAACATCATTTTTGGCATTGTTTAATTCCAGAGGAATTTATCTCCTACACCTTAAGAATCTCAAAACTAATTAAGTTCATATTTTGCCTTCATTCTTAAAGAGAAGGGAGGGAAGGGCTGTGTTATTAGCATATTTTGAGCTTCAAGTACTAATAACATGATAACATCACAAAAAATTTTCCCGTGAACTTAAGTGAAATGCATTAGTCTTGAGCATGGTTCCTTAACAAATGTCCTTGAAAGGTTAGGAAAACCCCCTTTAAAACATAATAATGATTTATAAATTCAGATTCAGAATAGGAAGAAAACAATTGACTTTATTTGTTTAGGATATGGTTTCTGTTTTCCACTTCAACAAACTGATTCTCATATTTCCTATGTGATACAAATTCTAATTTAAAGGTGATATTACCTTGTTTAATCTGTTTAATCTGTTCCCAGAATACCATGCATATGAATAAAGCCTTTGCACCTAGCTTGAAATTCAGGCTTCACAACAACAATCTATCTCATTAAATAATTATTTCATCAAACACAACCAAAAACTTTTTTTTCAACAAACTGTGCTCTCTTCTGTGGAAGGGAGGGTATATAGAAACTTAATGAAGTTGTTAGAAAATTTAAAACATTTTGAGAAGGCAATTTAGTATATACAGATCCTCTCCTACCCCAAAAAACCTTTTAGAAGAAGTTTCATATGCCAGGGTTTCAGTCCCTTTTCCTGGGTGTGCTACAGAGAGAATGGCTGTTAACCCATAAACATTTGAGAAGGGAGGAAGAAAGCAGAAGCAGGAATAAGCCATTTTTAAAAGTAGCAGGGTATGAAGCATCACAGTAGCTTAAAATGTATACGTATTTTCTCTGGACCCTGTCTTCCCCCAGCACTTATGTACAGTGTGGCCCTTACTTTAAAAAAGAAAACTAGTAGCTTATACCAATATAAATTAACAATGAATACTTTCATTGTATTCTACCAGGTCCCTTTGAAAGGAAAGGGAATAAAATAAGGAGAATCAGGGTAAAAGCTGTTTGATTCCTTTACCACCTTCCCCACTCCATGACCTTGAATGTCTGTCCCATACCAACCCTGGCAGAATTCTGGAGGCCTGTTTTCTGGAAGGGATAAAACAAATGGTCTCTGGACTGGGGGACTCAAAGGGCGGTTGAGCATGAAAAACTGAGGGGAATTGAGTGAACATAATGAATACTGAATGCAGCAACCCTCCCAGTCTTCATCACCCTTTACCATCCAGTGATGAGAAGACTCCGCCCCTTGAACCCTGATACTGGTAACAGACATGTTCCTCAACAATAGGAACAAGAAGCTCACACTATAGTAAGGCCCAAAGGCAACCAGCCTATGCATTTAAAGCTTCTAATTTAAAGCTCACCACTCTTAATCACAAGCAGACAGCTAATTATTACTAGACTTCAGAGGAAAACTCTTACATAAGAGAGATCAAAACAAACAAAGGAAAACAACTTTGGGGGAAAAGAGCCTATGCAGGGCAAAGTAAATCTGTTGAAACAATAAAGAATATTATGAAAGAAATATTCAGAGAATAAAAAAGACCTCCTAGGGACTTCCCTGGCGGTCCAGTGGTTAAGACTTCACCTTCCAATGCAGGGGGTGTGGGTTCGATCCCTGGTCAGGGAGCTAAGATCAGAAGTGGCCTTGAGGCTAAAAAACCAAAACATAAAGCAGAAGCAATATTGTAACAAATTCAATAAAGACTTTAAAAATGGTCCACATCAAAAAAAAATCTTAAAAAAAAAAGAACTCCTAGAAATTAAAAAACATAATAGTAGAAAAGAATTTTTTTTTTTTTGCCGTACGCGGGCCTCTCACTGTTGTGGCCTCTCCCGTTGCGGAGCTCAGGCTCCGGACGCGCAGGCTCAGTGGCCATGGCTCACAGGCCCAGCCACTCCGCGGCATGTGGGATCTTCCCAGACTGGGGCATGAACCCGTGGCCCCTGCATGGGCAGGCGGACTCTCAACCACCGCGCCACCAGGGAAGCCCGAAAAGAAAAATTTAATAGAATATAAAGATAAAGAAATCTTTCAGGAGGTAGAGCTAAAGAAAAAAAGAGATGAAAATTAGAGAACTATTTCAGGAGTCCATCATCAAGCAGCTATTGGCAATCAAGAGAGAAGAAGCGGGAGCTCCCTGGTGGTCCAGTGGTTAGGAATCCACCTTCCAAAGCAGGGGACGCAGGTTTGTCCCTGGTCAGGGAACTAAGATCCCACATGCTGTGGGGCAACTAAGCCCAAGCGCCACAAATAAGACCTGACGGAGCCATAAATAAATAAATAAATAAATAAATATTAAAAAAAAAAGAAAGAAAGCAGAAGACATGGGATTTAGGAAACAAAAGAGCCAACACAGGAGAGAAGCAGAGTTCCCAGGTGAATAAGAATACCCCAGGATGACAGCTGTGTACCACACACAGGGAGACACTTGTCCATATTGGAGCAATGTGACTCAACAGACATACTGAAGGCTATTGTCACCAAGATCTCTGCTGCCATTTACTCTCTTTTTAAAGATAAGAAGATAGTGCCCAGGTGAGCTCATCTTGACTAAATGCTGGTGAATTTCTTCTCAAAATACTGAGCTGCCTAATGAGCTCAGAACACTCATTTCACCCACAGAAGTGTTCTTTAACTTATTCCTAAAAGCTTCAGGTAGGTCATGATCAACTTAGGAGAGACCACAGAGCAGCTCACTCTCTCTGACCATACTTCTGCCAAGTGTCCAAGATTGAAGCCCTGCCCAAAACAATTTCCAGGACTAAGTCTTGACTCTGTCCATGACTTCCACAGAAGAGACTCTGAAAATTAGGAAACTGAAGCAGGTATGGTCCACTGATGTCTGGGTATCCCCCAAGATCCTTTCAGGACCCAAGAGGTACAATGATATACTTAATACTAAAGAATTTGTTGCCTTTTTCATCATGTTGACACTGGTACTAAGGGTACAAAAGCAATGGTGAGCAAAACTGCTGGCACCTTCACACATATCAAGGCAGTAGCACCAAACTGTAGTAGGATGCATAATCTTCACCACTACATAATTACAGTTAAAAATAATGCCAATTTAAGAATATCCTTGATAAAGCCGTAAAAACTATTATTAGTTTTAATGAATCTCAAGCCCTCTATGTGTCTTTTTACTATTTTGCATGATGAAATGGTAAGTACAATGGTTACCTTCAGTTAAGGCACCTGTGTAGTTGAGTTGCAAGCTGAACTGGCCAGTTTGTTTCATGAAGTACTGCTTTTACTGGAAAGACTGAATGACAAACTATTTTGTTCAAGCTTAGATATTTCACAGATATTTTCTCAAAAATGAATGGAGCCTGTCACTACAAATAAAACTGACAGTACTTGTTGCCAGTGATATATGTCAAGCTTTCAAGAGAAAATTCTAGTTTTGGAAAACATATCCACTAGAGTGAGCCTGCCAACTTCCCAATATTTAAAGACTTTTCTGGTGAGATCAGTGGTGGCATTAACAAATGTGATTTTAGAATATTATATAATAAAATGTGTAAACATCTGTCCATGTAAGAAAGGTCCTAGAGGCCTTAGGTCTGTCCCACTAGAATGTGATGGGTAAAAATCTCTCACTTTAATTTTCAGAATGCAACAAATAATTCTTTTCCAATGTATCTACATAACTGTTAGTTAACCTAACTGTAACAAAATTCTCAACCATCTTCCAGGGGCTCCATCTTCTTAGAAACAAATTCATTTTACATTCAGAATTCTTTTCCTTTTCAAATGGCACTGAGTGGACCATAACTCAATAAACCAGATTCTTATCATATGTATGTTTTGTGAGCAATTAAAAAAAAAAACCCTACAAACTATTATGCATAAAATAAGCTACAAGGATATATTGTACAACACAGGGAATATAACCAAATTAAATTAAAAAAATAAAAATAAAGTATAAGGGCTTCCCTGGTGGCGCAGTGGTTAAGAATCCGCCCGCCAGTGCAGAGGACACGGGTTCGAGCCCTGGTCTGGGAAGATCCCACATGCCGCGGAGCAACTAAGCCTGTGCGCCACAACTACTGAGCCTGCGCTCTAGAGCCCAAGAGCCACAACTACTGAGCCCGCCGTGCTGCAACTACTGAAGCCCGCGCGCCTAGAGCCCATGCTCCGCAACAAGAGAAGCCACTGCAATGAGAAGCCTGCGCACCGCAACAAAGAGCAGCCCCCGCTCACAGCAACTAGAGAAAGCCCATGCACAGCAACAAAGACCCAATGCAGCCAAAATAATAAATAAATAAATAAAAGTATAAGAGGAAAAAATCCTCTCACTAGCACAGAAGACAAACATTTTCTCATATTAGTGATCAAAAGCACATATTAATTTATATTTCAACTGACTACTAGCCAACTGTAACTTCCATAGCAACTTTCCCTTTGGTATTCTCTAGTAAATTTAAATTATATTTAAATTTAATTTAAGTTGATTTAATTAGCTTAATAATAAGTTTAATTAATTAGATTAAATTCCATTTAAGTTATGTTTAAGTTAGGTGAGGTAAGGAGGTCACTCAGCAGAAAAAAAAATGTTTCCCATAAAAGCCTTTGGAGTTGTCGTACGTTACGCTAGTTTATCATACGAACATGTTCTTTAGGATTTGTCACCAAGCAACTATATCAACTCGATTCACCAAATTGTTCATAAATAACGCCCTTAAGAATTAATTTGTAAAGAAACTGCAAATTTATGAATAAAGTACTGACTGCCCTCTAGTGTTCAAAATAAGGATTTCACTGATGAGCTAGATGCAAGGTACACTACAGGGTGAAAAAAGCCAAACTCCTAAAGAAGCCATTTAGGGTCATTAAAATCAGAGGAGAAATTCTTATCTGGCAAGGTTTTCAACAACAGTCTTTTCAAAGCAAGACAACAAGCTATTAATCTGAGCTATCTGGTTACTTACTTGTACCAGGTGCCCAAAGAGCCTAATTTCAGTCATCTACAGTAACTGTGTGTGAGTAGAATATAAACTTGGAACCTTTTTTACACTACTACTTCAAGTTACACTGCCATAAAATGAGATTCAGACTTTTCCCCATTTGGTGAAGAAGCACAAAATGCTCGAATCAAAACCTGCCTCTTGAAAAAAAAAAAAAAAACAAAAAAAAAACCTGCCTCTTGGGCTTCCCTGGTGGCCTAGTGGTTGAGAGTCCACCTGCCGATGGGGACACGGGTTCGTGCCCCAGTCTGGGAAGACCCCACATGCCACGGAGCGGCTGGGCCCGTGAGCCATGGCTGCTGAGCCTGCGCGTCCGGAGCCTGTGCTCCACAACGGGAGAGGCCACAACTGTGAGAGGCCTGCGTACCGCAAAAAAAAAAAAAAAAAAAAAAACCTGCCTCTTGGGACTTCCATGGTGGCGCAATGGTTAAGAACCCACCCGCCAATGCAGGGGACACGACTTTGATCCCTGGTCCGGGAAGATCCCACATGCCGCGGAGCAACTAAGCCCATGCACCACAACTACTGAAGCCTGCGTGCCTGGAGCCCTTGCTCCACAAGAGAAGCCACCACAGTGAGAAGCCCAGCGCACTGCAACAAAGAGTAGCCCCCCTGCTCACCACAACTAGAGAAAGCCCGCGCGCAGCAACGAAGACCCAACGCAGCCAAAAAAAAATAATAATAAATAAATAAAATAAAAGTACCTATCTTTTAAAAAAACAAAAACAAAAACAAAACCTGCCTCTAGCATAATGAGGTTATTAACAAGGAAAACTTTCTCTGGTTGCTTTTTTTTTTGCTGATGCATATAAAGTGGGAAGTACGTCCTAACTAGTCTTCCAAGTGTATAATATGTGGGTTTGTTTTTTTTTTGGCTGTTACGCTTTTAATTGTGGGAGGTACAATATGCATCAATGTACAAGAATGTTTTACATACTCATTAGCATAGTGATTAATGTAAATTTAAGGATATACAATGTGTTAAACCTAAAAAACTATGAAGTTTCCTGCAACTTAAGATAATGGAAAGGCTCCTTCTTAAGTTTTTACACACCACCTTTACTTTTAAAATTCTAAATCGTATCGGGGGGAACTAAAAAGTAATAGAAGGCTTGTTTCAGCTGTGGTTCAACAATTCTAATGAAGCTGTACAGCAATGACACTGGAATTGTGAATTTTTCCCCCAAAGGGCTTTCTAGATGACCACAGGAAAAATTTTTAAAAGTATTTCCAATAACATGTAGGCAAGGTGAGTAGCTTAATAGTTTAAAAGCCTGGGGACTTCCCTGGTGGCGCAGTGGTTAGGAATCCGCCTGCCAATGCAGCAGACATGGGTTCAATCCCTGGCCTGGGAAGATCCCACATGCTGCAGAGCAACTAAGCCCGTGCACCATGACTACTGAAGCCCACGTGCCTAGAGCCTGTGCTCCGTAACAAGAGAAGCCACCGCAATGAGAAGCCTATGCACTGCAACTAGCCCCCACTCACCGCAACTAGAGAAAGCCTGTGCACAGCAATGAAGACCCAACGCAGCCAAAAATAAATAAATAAATAAATAAATAAATAAATAAATAAAATGCTGTGGATTCAGAACACAATGATAAAAAATAAAATAAAAGCCTGGAAAGCAGCTAAGATGTCTCATCTTAGAGAATTTTAAAATATGGTAGAAATACCATTTCTCTCCTACAGAGAAACTTTTTAAAGCACGGATATAACTCTACAGATACTAAAGAAACATCAATAATTTTCAAAAAGCTTCAATAAACACCCCAAGGCACAAGTGTTCAAAATGGCCTACTAACTATCTCAGACCGTATCTCTCTGTGAAATTGCAGTCAATAGGAAAACAGAGTTCAATACACAGTGACTGACTTTTTAGTCAAAAAGGTAGATACAAAACCTTTGTGTATCTAGATTTATACTCCCTTAACCATGTTGTTACAGAATTTAAAACTTATTATTTTAACTTGCCAACTGGTTCTTTGCTGTATTTGAAGTAACTAACATTCTAGAGCATTAGGTCTCAAAGTGTGGTCTAGGAACTACTAGAGATGACGCATAGCAATGTCAGAATTACTTTTTATATTACAAAAGTGCTATTTGCCTTTTCACTCTCATTAGCTCCAATCAGTCAATTCTCCAGAGTCTACAGGGTATGTGATAACAAAACAGATTAAATGCAGAAGCAGATATGTGAATCCAGCTGTCTTCTATTAAACCAGACATTAAAGAGATTTGCAAAATGTAAAACAATGCCACTCTTCTTGTTACTCTTTTTTATTTGGGGAGTTATTTTTCATTAAAAAATTTTATTTATGTAACATATAATGGGTTTATTAATGTTATTTTGAAATGAATTAATATCTTTAAATGTCTATTTTAATTTGTAATATAGTAAATATCAATAGATATAAATCATACAAACAAAGCTCTTTGGGGCCCTCAATTATACTTCAGAGTATAAAGGGATCCTGAGGCCAAAAAGTTTGAGAACTGATAAACTAGAGAGCTTAGCACACTAAACATGAAAAAAATCAATTTATTCTCAAAGCTTTAATGGAGGTAAGGATAAAACACAAATATCATTTACTAAGAAAAATGTAGGTGATACTCACCAAATGGATCTTCCATGCCACTATTAACCAGTTTAGGGAGGTGGTATATAGTTTCTAAAAAGAGAAAAAAGTAAATGATATACTTAAAACATAAAATCCATCACCTTTTATATTTCTTAAAAAATAAACCCAATTCAGTAACACTGATTATAGTTTAAAACTAGAACATTATAGAAATGTACAACTTATTAAGTGAGAACATTGCCAACTGGGATTTATTTTAAGGGGGTTGAGGTACAGATATAAGTTCCCTTTCCAATCTCCATCTTGAATTTACTGGAGTGTAAGGAAAAAAGCAAGTTAAAAAAATTTTTTTTTATTTTTTAGGGAGGGGGGACAAAGGGAAAAAGGGAAGGGTGGGGAAGGGGAGAGGGAAGAAGGGAGGGAAGGAGAGAGAGCAGCAAAAAGCCAAATTTTTATGCAAAAAAACCCCCAAACAAACAAAACTCACAAAACTCACATAAACATCTGGGAAAGCATATGAGGATATCATAGAATGAAGGAATTGGTTTTGCCTGAGGAAAGTAGAAAGTAGTTCAGTAAGTTAAGAATGCTCAAGTATTAAAATAAAACAAAAAAATTTTGAAAAAAGTCGAATAAGTATAGATTTTCAACCTCCCTCACCCTTAATCAAAACAAGGATCGAATCTGCCCAATCTTGCTTTTTTATCTCTTTCATAGTTTTGATCCCAAGGGCACTCCTTAGTTAACAATTTGAATACTAAACTCCAATTCAGAGTCTGCTTTTCAGAGAATATAACCTACTAACAGTGGGGGCTGGCAGTGATCTGAGAAAATTAGGACTGTGAAGGGGTTTTGGAGTTGAATCCTCACAGACTAGATAGCACTGAGGACCCCACTGGTGGTGGTAGGTAACCAGATAATCCCTGGCACAAGGTGCTGGTACAATTCTTAAACTTTCACTAGTGGTGAATAATGATGATCTATCTATGGACAGAATGATCTAGTTGATTGGATTGATGAGGTACTTGAAGAGTAAGGGGGAAATAACTATAATGACAATGGAATTGAACGGCTATTACTAAACTTAACTGATGCTCTAGAAGAAGATAACAAAAAGCTAAGAGTGATCAACAGTCAACTGAAAGTCAAATGTGGGGAATTCCCTGGCAGTCCAGCGGTCAGGACTCCATGCTTTCACTGGCAAGGGCCGGGGTTCAGTCCCTGGTTGGGAACTAAAATCCCACAAGCTGTGTGGCGCAGCCTAAATAAATAAGTAAGTAAGCATCAATAAGTAATTTTAAAAAAGTCAAATATGAACACCCCAGGGCCTCCTGGTAATTCATAAAGAGGCTCTTTTCTGTGGCAGCAGGAGGAGAGAAAAAGCTGGAGACCAGGCCCAAGAGTTAATCAACAGAGTAGCCGAGCACCAAGGAAGGTTAACTCTCAGCCAAGGGAGGTATGCTATGCCACGTCAGGCCCCTGACTGGGAAAGAACGAGACCCTCATACATGCGATGGAGACAAGTGAGTTGATGCCCCTCCAATATCTTGAATGCAATAGGGCCCTTGAAACTGCGAAACTGGCTCACCATCTCTGTAAGAGCTAGCACTCTTCCCGCACTTGAAGATGATGCAGAGGCCTCCCCACCCTGCTCAATAAACAATGTCCCCTCAGGATCTGCCACCTCCATGCCTCCTAACTTGTAGTAGGTCAGGGCATAACCCAGCCCAGATATTTTGTGCCTGATAAGGTCACAAAGGAATTATAACCCAAGGGAGCTGCAAGACTTAGCCAGCATGTACTGGCAGGGGCTAAGTGAGAGCAAATGTGAATTCTGAGGGTGCTTGAACATCAGAACCAGAACATAAAGTTACTGATCACTCTCCAGAGATACAGGATTTAACACCCTGGCAAAAACCTCAGAATATGGTATGAACTTATCACTAGGATGGTTCCTAAAAGCTGGAAAAGTCATGGCCCATGGTAAGTAGCAATGACAAAACTGCAGTGGCAGACAGGGGAGGAAGGGATTAAAAGGCTCACTTAGTGAAGTTGGCTTGCTGAAGTGGTCAGAAAAAAGTATTACGTTCCTTGAAATGGCTGGGAGGATACTATAAGGAATGTGCTGGTGAGAGGGGCACCAGCATCATTAAGAAGTTTAAAAGCTGTTCTCCACAGAGAATTTGTTATAAAACTAATGCCACTGGGACTTCCCTGGTGGTGCAGTGATTAAGAATCCGCCTGCCAATGCAGGGGACACGGCTTCGATCCCTGGTCTGGGAAGATCCCACATGCCACAGAGCAACTAAGCCCGTGCGCCACAGCTGCTGAGCCTGTGCTCTGTAGCCCCCGAGCCACAACTACTGAGCCCGCGTGCCACAACTACTGAAGCCCACGCACCTAGAGCCCATGCTCCGCAACGAGAGAAGCCACTGCAATGAGAAGCCAGTGTACCGTAATGAAGAGCAGCCCCCGCTCGCCGCAACTGGAGAAAGCCCGCGCGCAGCAATGAAGACCCAACACAACCAAAAAAAGAAAAAGATGTATAAAACAAAAAAACCCCCTAATGCCACTGATAGCAACGGTGATGATAGGACCCTAAAACAAAGGAGACCAGGCCATGGTACTTAATGATTGAAGCCAGATGGAGACACTTACTATAAAGATCAGCAAAGTCAGAGTGGCAGTCAAAGGAATCCGACTCACAGGATTTGCAGAGATAGTTAATAAAGCATGGTGTATTTATGAAGCAAAATAGACAAGCAGCTAATAAGAGCACTTCTCCATCTGTAACATCAAAAGAAATCAGGGATGGAAGATCTGGATGCTGAGGTCAGTCCCCTCAATAAAAAAATATCAGAATCCATGCCCAGTGTCTGAACATGAGCCAGTTTCAGATCCTGACCCCTTTGACTGAAGGAGGCCAGGTACCCAAGAGAAAAGAACCTGCAACACCAAAGCAAGTATAACAATTCCCTGAGAAACCTATGGCCTAAGAGACCCATATACTATAGGTCTTACGGACTCCATACTCAGAAGGTCCCTGCACTTGAAGTTTAATGCTCTGCAGTCACTGTCTTAAAATTCTTAATAATTTTATCTATGAATTTCTGCTCCATAAGTGAAATCTGAGGGGGAAAATGAAGCATGTGCTGGGGGCTTGAAGCCTCAGCTCACACACAGTCCACCTCTTCCTGTCTTCCCAGGAGCGGCCTCT
The DNA here is from genome assembly GCF_039906515.1 of Pseudorca crassidens. Taxonomy (NCBI): domain Eukaryota; kingdom Metazoa; phylum Chordata; class Mammalia; order Artiodactyla; family Delphinidae; genus Pseudorca; species Pseudorca crassidens. The sequence continues at coordinate 22,107,816 of NC_090297.1, read as the reverse complement.
TGGCCACTCCCTCTGGTCCCAGCTGGCCATCCTTTCCCTGCCTGGGCTAGGAGTGCCACGTACTTTTGGTGGGCAATTTCTCTCGCCCATTCTCAATCCAGGTGTAATCAGCATGCAAATTATGTAGTCAGCTCTGTCTACGGTCATTTACTCAGGTAACAGTAAACTGCGTAAACGGGAATGCTAACATTTTAAGGATAGGTTGACATTGACACCAGGAGTCTGGAAGTATAATCATGGACTTATGAGGACCAGGAAATAAACTGAGCCCTGGCCAAGGTCCAGTTCACGATGGGCCCACTGGGTGTGTGAACCATCCTGGTGGTCACTTCCCTGGACCCTGAATGTATAATTGAAACAGACATACCTGGAAGTTAGTGAGTCCTTGGCCTATGGGATAGGAGTTATACTGGAGAAGGCCAAGTGGAAGGAAGCCTCTAAAGGTGGGTGCCCCATCCCACCTTCCAAGATAATAAACACAAAAGAAAACAATATTGTATTCTGGGGGCAAGGGAGGGGAGATGGCAGAAATTAGTGCTACACCCCCAGAGGATGCAGGATTTACCAGTGTGGTCCCGGCAGAAACCAGATAAATCCTGGAGGAAGGTAGATTACCACAAACTCAATCTAATAGTAGCCACAACTGCAGCTGCCATGCCAGATGTGGTATCTTTGCTAGAGCCAATTAACACAGCCCCAAGAGCACAGTACACTGTCAGAGATTGAAGGAATAAGTTCTTTTTCTCTTATCCCGTCAAGAAAGTAGGATCAGCAACAATTCACATTCACATGGAATGGATTATAGCATACTTTTACAGGACCATGTCAATTTTGCCACTGTCTCATGTAATATAGTCTTATGATAATATAGACTTCTTGTAGAATATCACACTGACCAACTATATTAATAACATCATGCTAATTGGGCCAGATGAACAGGAGGTGGATAGCACACTGAAGGCCTTGACAGAACACATGGACTCCAGAGGGTGAAAGATAAATGCTACAGAGATTCAGGCACCCATTCATCAGTAAAATTTTTATAGGCCCAGTAGTCAGGGGCTTGATAAAACATGCCATTCAAGTAAAGGCATCCAAGTAACCAACTGCATCTTGCACCTCCCACCATTAAGAGGGAAGCATGACACCCAAGAATACTGTTCTGGCTTTTATATCAGGTGACACAAAAAGTTACCAGTTTCCAGAACAGTAAAGGACTCTGCAGGTAGGTCTGGATGGTGAGGCAAACAATCTGGCAAATGCTATGGTATTATGGCAAGCCCCAGTGGGAGAATCACTATGCAGACCCCTGGGATCTGGAGCAAGGCCATTCCATTTTCAGTGGAAAATTGTATGCCTTCTGCAGAACAACTCCTGGCATGCTACTGGGTCCTAGCATATATAGAACACCTGATGATGTGACACCAAGTGACCATTTATCCAGAATCACCCACCATGACCTAGGTTCTATGAGATACCAAGTCATAGGGTTGGGTGGACCCAGCAATAATTCAGCATTAAGATGAAGGTGATACAACCAGTATCTAGCACAAGTAGGACCAGAAGTCACGAGCATGAGCAGATAGCCCAAACCCTCATATCATCTACCATTGTTGCAAAGTGCCCCTTCATTAGCATATACCTTTGGCCATACTGGGGGGCCCTCACAGCCAGCTGACAAAGGAAAAACCCTCACCTTCTTCACAGATGGCTGTCACTGGGTCCAAGTCAAAAATGGACAGTGGTTGCACCACAGCCTCACTCGGGGTTGGCACTGAAGGACAGTGCCCAATGGGCAGAGCTTCAGGCAGACTGTCTACTTTGTGCAGACAAAGAATTGGTTTGAGGTTAAAATATATGTGGACTCACAGGTAAATGTCCTGATGTGCTGGTCAGGGGGCATAAAAGGAGAATGATTAGAAAATTAGGGGGAGAAAAAAAGAAAATTAGGGGAAGGAGGTCTTAAGGTAGAGGCACGTGGGAGGATACAAAAATAGACACATTTGAAGATCTTCATATCACATGTTAACAGACATCAGAGAACATCTACCATGAAAAAAGCACAAAACAACCAAGTAGACAATGACTCAACCAGTTTACATCAGCCATCTTTTGTCATGGCCTCCCCAGTGCTAGAAAAATGAGCACCTGAAAGAAGGTGGTCATGTGGCAGAGATATACTCTATGCATAGACAACAGTATGAAGTCCTACTTACCAAGTATGCTCTAGCTACTGACGCCACCAAGAGCCCGAAAGGCCAGCAACAGAGACAAACACAAAGCTTCCAGTATGACATCTTTCAAGGAAACCAACCAGCCTTTGGATGGCAAGCTGACTGTTTTTGGCCCCTTCCACCCTGAAAAGGTGAACAATTTATTCTGAAAGAAACAGGGGGACTTCCCTGGTGGTCCAGCTGTTAAGGCTCCATGCTCCCAATGCAGATGGCCCGGGTTTGATCCCTGGTCAGGGAACTAGATCCCTCATGCTGCAACAAAGATCCTGCATGCTGTAACTAAGACCTGGAGCAGCCAAATAAATTAATTAATTAAAAAAAAAAAAGAAAGAAATAGGGACATATTCTGGCTGTATATTTGCCTTTCCTGCCCTCAGGGCTGCAGTGAACAGTACATGAGAGTTAAGGAAATGTTTAATCTACCAGTAAGCATCATCCTACATAACATCATTTCATGACAAGGGACCCACTCTGTAGTAAAGTAAGTGCAAGAGAGGGCCCAGGACCATGGGATCTACTGGTGGTATATATACAACACCACCTAGAATCTGCTAACCTAAAAGAGCACTGGAATGGCCTGATGAAGGCACAGCTGAAGCACCAACTCAATGACGTATTTTATGACAAAAGAGTACCATCTTCCAGGGTGCAATATATACACCAAATCAAAGACCTTTATATGCTAGTGGTCTTCAAAACAGGAAAAATACATGGATGTGAGAAATGGGGCGGGGGGGTGATGGGTAGAAATAGCATACCCTGTTTATTATCAATCCCAAAGACCCACCTGGGGAATTTTTGTTTCCTATCTCTGCAACTCTGGGTTCTGCAGAGTTAAAGATCTTGGTCACCAAAAAAGGAACACTTCCACAGGAGACAAGAGTCCCAAGAGGCTATAAGCTACAGCTGTCACCTGGGCATTGTGGAGTCCTCGTATCCAGGGATCATCAGGCAAGAAGAGGAACTATCATCTTGGTAGGGGTAACTAATCCTCATTATCAGAAAGAGGGTTGCTATTCCGCACCACAATGAAAATATATTTAAAATTCAGATGATCCACTTTGGTGCCTACTGGTATTCTCCTTCCCAATTCTGACAGTACAGTAAACAGACAAGTTGGAAACTCTAACCTGAGAAAAGCATGGTAACCAGTGGTTCAGATCCCTCAGGAATGAGGGTTTAGGTCATACCACTAAGTAAAGCCATTGAGACTGGCAGAGATGGTAGCTGAGGGCAAGGGGAATCTGAAATGGAGAGTGGAAAGAGGTAACAATTATTAGTTGTAACCCTGAGACCAACCAGTTGCAGCAGCAGGAGACAAAGTACTAATCTTCCTCTTCTAAGTATTCCCCAGGAAGAGAGGCCCTCCAGCTACTCTCTCAACATATATAAAGAAGTAGACGAGACGAATGAAAATGATGCAAAATACCAAAACGTATGGGATGCAGCTAAAGCAGTGCTTAGAGGGAAATTTATAGCTGTAAATACTACATTAAAAAAGAAGGAAGATCTGAAATCAACAACACAATAGTTTACTGTAAGATAATAGAAGAAAAACAAAATAAATCAAAAGGAAGGAAATAATAAGGATTAGAGTGGAAATTAATGAAATAGAAAATACAAAAATTAACTCAAGGGCTTCCCTGGTGGCACAGTGGTTGAGAGTCCGCCTGCCGATGCAGGGGACGCGGGTTCGTGCCCCCGTCCGGGAAGATCCCACATGCCACGGAGCGGCTAGGCCCGTGAGCCATGGCCGCTGAGCCTGCGCGTCTGGAGCCTGTGCTCCGCAACAGGAGAGGCCACAGTGGTGCGAGGCCTGCGTACCGGAAAAAAAAAAAAACTCAAAATAGGACTTCCCTGGTGGTCCAGTGGTTAAGACTCCACACTTCCACTGCAGGGGGCACGGGTTTGATCCCTGGTCAGGGAACTAAGATCCCACATGCTGCATGGTGTGGCCAAAAAATAAAGTAAATAAAATTTAATTTAATTTAAAAGGTACTTTGAAAAAACTAACTCAAAATAGATAAAAGATCTAAATGTAGGAGCTAAAACTAGAAAGCTCTTAAAAGAAAACATAGGCATAAATTTATGACCTTGGATTAGGCAATGGTTTCTTAGTTATGACACCAAAAGAAAAAAATAGATAAACTTGACATTATCCAAATTAAAAACAGAAAATAACAAGTGTTAGGAGGATGTGGAGAAATTAGAACACTTGTGCATTAGTGGTGGGAATATAAAATGATGCAGCTGCTGGGAAAACAGAATAGTACTTCCTCAAAAAATTTTTAAATTAAAAACAATTACCATATGATTCATCAAGTCTACTCCTGGGTATATACCCCAAAGAATTGAAAGCAGGAAATCAAACAGATATTTGTACACCTATGTTCACAGCAGCATTACTGACAATAGCCAAAAGGTGGAAACAATCCAAATATCCATCAGTGGGTGAACAGGTAAATAAAATGTGGTATGTATTATTCAGCCTTAATAAGGAATGAAATTCTGACATATACTACAACATGGATGATTATGCTAACTGAAATAAGCCAGACACAAAAGGATAAATACTGTATGACTGCACTTCCATGAAGTACCCAGACTAGCCAAATTCATACAGGCAGAGAGTTGGATGGCGGTTGCCCGGGGTAGGGGGAGGAGTTGTTTAATGGGTAGAGTTTCAGTTTGGGAAGATAAAAAAGTTCTGTAAATGGATGGTAGTAACAGCTGCACAACAATGTGAATGTATTTAATGGCACTGAACTGTACCCTTAAAAAATGTTAAAATGGTAAACTTTATATTATGTATATTTTACTATAATTAAAAAAAAAAAAAAGAAAATGCCTGAATCTTGGTAAGTACAGTGAGTTTTATGGCATTTTAACTTGCCTGATTCCCATCTCCCTCTCCTCCCCTAGCTTTCTGGCAGCCTTGAAAACCAAGAGCCTCACAACATTAGTTATTAAAACCAGCAGCCTAGCAACCACTGGAGGGGGCAGAACAAATTTGGAGCTCCCCAAAAACCCCATGCCCAGAGAACTGTTACTATCTGATCTGATTAGCACCAAGAAGTTCCATTCTCAGAGTTACTTTATTTGACCTGACTCAGAGCTTGTTGTGTGTGAACAACCTTATCCTTAGCACATTTTTCAAAAATAATCAGTGGCAACTGTTTAACATCCCAACTGCCTAAGGCAGTGATGATACCAGTTAGGGCTAACAGGACACTGACCAAAAAATTTGAATGTTCAGGAATGAGACGTCTATAAGGGGCTTTGAAAAGCTGACATATTCTTGGATATCTAGAAGGACACACGCATTTATGGGCTCAGGGAAAGTCTTAAGAAGGCCCTAATCTCTCACCTCTGGGTGACCTTGAGGTCTGTGCAAGCAGAAAGTGATGGCTAAGGCAAAGTTGTAAATTGCCTGCAGGAACATTGATGGCATACTGCAATATACACAGAGTACCCTCGGCAAAGGCTAGAAAACTTATTGGTTCAAGGCATTTAAGGAAATTTCTGTCTAATCATTAGCTAACCACTAAGTCAACCAAGCAGGCACTTCAACGTCTGCACAAAACAAAGAATACAGGCTCTACAGATTTAGTCCAGGGAAGTCACTCAACAAACAGCAATGAGAAACCCACAGGAAGGAGGGGAATCTGATTTGCAGACTTGCCACATTATTTTATTTTATTTTAATTTTTAAAAAGATTTATTTATCATTTTATTTATTTTATTCTATTTATTTTTGGCTGTGTCGGGTCTTAGTTGCGGCACATGGGATCTTTCGTTGTGGCGCGCAGGCTTCTCTTTAGTTGTGGCGTGTAGGTTCCAGAGCGTGTGGGTTCTGTAGTTTGCAGCATACAGGCTCTCTAGTTGAGGCGTGTGAGCTCAGTAGCCGTGGCGCACAGGCTCAGTTGCCCCACGGCATGTGGGATCTTAGTTCCCTGACCAGAGATCGAACCTGCGTCCCCTTCAATGTAAGGCAGATTCCTCACCACTGGACCACCAGGGAAGTCCTGCCACATTATTATTATTATTTTTCTTTTTGCGGTACGTGGGCCTCTCACTGCTGTGGCCTCTCCCGTTGCAGAGCAACAGGCTCCGGACGCTCAGGCCCAGCGGCCATGGCTCAGGGGCCCAGCCGCTCCGTGGCATGTGGGATCTTCCCAGACCAGGGCACGAACCCGCGTCCCCTGCATCGGCAGGCGGACTCCCAAACACTGCGCCACCAAGGAAGCCCCCGCCACATTATTTTAAATGCTCACTTTTCAATACAAAAATAAGACACATCAACAGGAAAGTATGGTGCATATATAGGAGGAAGAAAGCAATCAATAAAACTGTATCTGAGGAAGCCTAGATGTTGGACTTAATAGACAAAGACTTTTTTAAAAATTAATTTATTTAATTAATTTATTTTTTGGCTGCGTTGGGGTCTTCGTTGCTGTGCGTGGGCTTTCTCTAGTTGCGGCGAGTGGGGGCTACTCTTTGTTGTGGTGTGAGGGCTTCTCATTGTGGTGGCTTCTCTTGTTGTGGAGCATGGGCTTTAGGAGCGCAGGCTTCAGTAGTTGTGGCATGCGGGCTCAGTAGTTGTGGCACACGGGCTTAGTTGCTCCACAGCATGTGGGATCTTCCCAGACCAGGGCTCGACCCCACGTCCCCTGCATTGGCAGGCGGATTCTTAACCACTGCGCCACCAGGGAAGCCCTAGACAAAGACTTTAAATAAGGTATTATAAACATTACAAAGAAGGGAATTCCCTGGCAGTCCAGTGGTTAGGATTCTGCGCTTTCACTGCAGAGGGCCCAGGTTTGATCCCTGGTCTGGGAACTAAGAACACACAAGCAAAAATTCAAAGAACTAAAGGGAACCATGCCTAAAGAATTAAAGTATGAGGGACTTCCCTGGTGGCGCAGTGGTTAAGTATCTGCCTGCCAATGCAGGGGACACAGGTTCGAGCCCTAGTCCGGGAAGATCCCACATGCTGTGATGGAGCAACTAAGCCCATGGACCACAACTACTGAGCCTGCACTCTAGAGCCCGTGAGCCACAACTACTGAAGCCCGTGCGCCTAGAGCCCGTGCTCTGCAACAAGAGAAGCCACCGCAATGAGAAGCCCATGCACCACAACAAAGAGTAGCCCCTGCTCGCCACAACTAGAGATAGCCCGCGTGCAGCAACACTCAATGCAGCCAAATTAAAATAAATTTAAAAAAAAAGAATTAAAGTATGAGAATCATGCCTCATTAAATAGAGAATCTCAACAGAGACAGAAATTATATTTAAAAAAGAAAGAAACAGATTTTTCTAGATAGGCTCAACAGCAGATTTGAGCAGGCCGAAGAATCAGCAAACTCTAAGATAGGTTAATTGAGATTATCCAATATGAGGAACAGAAAGAAAAAAGCATGAAGAAAAATGAACAGAGCCTCAGAGAACAAATTATCAAGTATACAAACCACCAAGCATACAAACAAGCAAATGGGAGGATGAAGAAATAATGGCGGGCTTCCCTGGTGGCACAGTGGTTGAGAGTTCTCCTGCCAATGCAGGGGACGTGGGTTCGTGCCCCGATCTGGGAGGATCCCACATGCCATGGAGCGGCTGGGCCCGTGAGCCATGGCCGCTGAGCCTGTGCGTCTGGAGCCTGTGCTCCGCGATGGGAGAGGCCACAACAGTGAGAGGCCCGCGTACCACAAAAAAAAAAAAAAAGAAATAATGGCCAATAAGTGCCCAAATATGATGAAAAACACATCCAAGAAGCTAAATAAAGTCTATGTAGGATAAACACAAAGTGATCCATACTTATGTTCAAGTGCTGAAAGAGAAAGACTGTCAACTAAGAATTCTATATCCAGCAAAACTATGCTTCTAAAACAAAGGAGAAATTATGACATTCCCAGATAAACAAAAACATAAAGCATTCATTACTAGCAGACATGCCTACAAGAAATACTAAAGGGAGACTTTTATGCTGACATAAAGAGAAACCAGACAGTAACTAGAATCCACAGGAAGAAATAGAGTACCAGTAAGGTAACTACATAGATAAATATAAAAATAAAGAAGACAGTATAGGGACTTCCCTGGTGGTCCAGCAGTTAAAACTCTGTGCTTCCACTTTAGGGGGCAAAGGTTCAATCCCTGGTCAGGGAACTAAGATCCCACATGACAGCTGGCACACCCCTCCCAAAAGAAGAAGACGGTATAAATGTATTTTTTATTTCTTCTCCTATCTAATTTAAAAAACAATGCATAAAGCAGTAACTATAAAACCATGTTAATGGGCTTGTAATATATAAATATATAATTTATATGAGAATAAAGCACCAAGAAGGGGAGAAGGAGTCAAGCTACATTGGAGAAATTTTTTTGTACACTACTGAAATTAAGTTGGTATTAATCTAAACTAGATTGTTTTAAGGTAAAATGTGAATTGTAATCCCCAGAGCAACCACTAAAACTAGCTGGGAAGTCAAATTAGTAGAGTGTTAACCTTCTAAGAACAAGTACAAAAGAAATTAGAAAATTGTCACTAATATGGGCAACAGTCATTAGAAACCTCAATACAGTGTGTTCATTTGTGTAAACAAAGCTCCATCCAACCTCTCATGCCAACAGATCTGAGGTTAGCACGTTTTTTTCATATGTACTTGGCACTGGATAAATATCTGGTAAACAAGTGAAATGGCAATAATAACAAAAAATTGAATATCTGAAATGGTTAATGAAAGTAACAGGATTTACAGGCAGATTGAGAAGGGAGAATCAGTAGTACCTCAACTGTTAATCACATTATCACTAGATAATAGGGATGATGATCCTGGGTTAGCTGATGTAAAGTTTCAATTAAAACACGCCTGGGGTGTCGTCCCTGGTGGTCTAGTGGTAAAGAATGCGCCTTCCAATGCAGGGAACACTGGTTTGATCCCTGGTCGGGGAACTAAGATTCCACATGCCGCAGGGCAACTAAGCCCATGTGTGCCACAACCACTGAGCTCACGCACCTCAACGAGAGAGTCCATGTGCCGCAAACTACAGAGCCCATGCGCTCTGGAGCCTGCACGCCACAACTACAGAGCCCACATGCCATGGAGCCTGATGCCACAACTAGAGTGAGAAAACCCGTACACCACAACTAGAGAGAAACACGCGCACCACAACTAGAGAGAAGCCCGCATGCCACAACAAAAGATATCCCACATGCTGCAACTAAGACCCAACACAGCCAAGAACATAAATAAAAAACAAACAAACAAAAAACACCCCTGGGACTTCCCTGGTGGCCCAGTGGGTAAGACTCCATGCTCCCAATGCAGGGGGCCCAGGTTCGATCCCTGGTTGGGGAACTAGATCCTGCATGCATGCCACAACTAAGGAGTCCGCATGCTTCAACTAAGACCTGGCAAAGATAAAATAAAACAAACAAACACACCCCTGTCCTCAGAGAATCACAAACAGAAGGGTATCTTGCTGAAGAATCCTGTGTAGTCTTTGCAGAAAATGAGACTACTTTGTGTCTCCATCTAAATGAATGCATGTGCAAGACAGAAATATTCCCATGGCTTCTCTAACCGTCTACGTGCAGAAGATGCCCAAACCTATACATATGCTCAGTCCAGATCCCTCTCAAAAGCTCAGGATAAAAGCCAAAGTACTTTCTTTTTTTTTTAATTTTTAAATTTATTTTTTGACCACACTGGATCTTCGTTGCAGTGTGCAGGCTCTTCATTGCAGGCTTTTCTTTAGTTGTGGCACGCAGGCTCAGTAGTTGTAGTGTGCAGGCTCTAGAGCATACGGGCTCAGTAGTTGCGGTGCACGGCTTCTCTCTAGTTGCGGCACGCAGGTTTAGTTGCCCTGCGGCATGTGGGATCTTAGTTCCCTGACAAGGGATCGAACCCACGTCCCCTGCATTGGAAGGTGGATTCTTAACCACTGGACCACCAGGGAAGTCCCAAAGTACTTTCAACAGATGACCATGCTCACATACCCCCATCATGCTCAACTACGCTCTCCCTCCCTCACTAAAACGTCAGGCAGGTGAGCCTCCTTGCTGTTCCTTGAATCTGCCAGGAATGCTCAAGGCCTTTACACTTGCTATTCACTCTGGAATGCTCATTCCCCAGATATTCATTCCTCAATTCCTTTAGTTCTTTGCTCAAGTGTTGCCTTCTTAGTGAAGCCTTCCTTTAACATCCTACTTTTTTTAAAAAAATATTTATTTATTTATTTGGCTGCTTCAGGTCTTAGTTGCGACATGCAGGATCTTCCTTGCAGCATGCGGGATCTTTCGTTGTGGTGCGTGGGCTTCTCTCTAGTTGTGGTGTGTGGGCTCCAGAGCGCGCAGCTCAGTAGTTGCAGTGCACAGGTTCTCTAGTTGGGGCACGCGGCCTCAGTAGTTGGGGCACATGGCCTAGTTGCCCCGCGGCATGTGGGATCTTAGTTCCCTGACCAGGGATCGAACCCGCGTCCCCCGCATTGGAAGGCAGATTCTTAACCACTGGACCACCAGGGAAGTCCCTATCATCCTACTTTAAATCGCAATCACCAGTATCACCCCATTCTACCCCTGCTTTATCTCTTTTCCCAGCTTTATATTTCAGAGAGCACTTATCTTCTACACATTGTATAAATTTACTTTTTAAATTGTGTTTATCATCTCCTCTCACTAAAATACAAGCTCTTTCAGGAAAAGTATTTTGCCTATTTTTGTTCACTGCTATATCTCTATAACACCTAGAATAGTACCTGGAAAATAGTAAGTGCTCAATAACAAATATATTTTGAATGAATGAGCTCCAAATATATATATACACACACACACACACACACACACACACACACCTCACTAAACATCTCCACTTAGATATCCATAAACCTCCACTCAACATGCACAAAACAATTCATTATCTACCTCCCACTCATCCTTACTCCTTCCCCTTCCTGCAATTTCCTACCTTACCACCACCCACCTAGTTGCCCAAACCAGAAATCTCATCCTCCACATCATATGAGATATTTCCAAAACATATTTCATATCCATCTCTTCATCTCCACTGCCTGAAGACACAACAGAATCCAAAATAGTCTCACTGCCTCTGGACTTATTCCTCTTTAATCTAGGTACCACAGCTCCAGTAATTAATTGTTAAAGTGTTCCCTAAACTGGGGTCTATGCAACTCTTAAGAGTCCTTGTTTTCTTCCTACTTCAACTGAGGTAGCCTCTTGCAGGAACCTCCTCTTCTTCCTGACCTCTAAACATTGCAGAGCTCCAGATTTGGCCCTTGAATCTCATCTCTTTACTATTTTCACTCTCTCCTTCCCTAGAACATCACTGGCATTTTGGCTGAGACAATTCTTTATTGAGTAATGTCCCATACATTGCAGGACATTTAGCAATCGTCACTTAGTATTCTTTACCCCAGCACATTAAGTGCCCATTGCCTCCTCAGTTATTATGACACCCAAAACCATCCCCTTAAATATCTAAATCCTCCTAGAGATGTAGTAACACCCCAAATATGAACCCTGACTAGTCATCTTATCCACTTCTATAGCTTTAAATGCTATATATATATTGATGACTCCCAAATTCCTATTTCCAGATTGAATCTCTTCCTTGAACTTCAGACTGGTATATTCACAGTCTACACAATACTTTTACTTAGAAATCTAGTAAGTCTCTCAAACATGTTATACTTTAAAAACCAAACTCTTTGATTCCCAATTCCTGTTCCTCACCTGCCTTTGATAACTGGGGCAATAAGATATTATCACAAACAATTATGTACCATAAATGGACAACATAGAAGAAATGGACAAATTCCTAGAAATGTACAATCTCCCAAGACAGATTATCAGAAAGAAATAGAAAATATAAACAGACCAGTTACTAGTAATGAAACTGAGTCAGTGATTTTAAAAAATTCCCAACAAACAGAAGTCCAGGACCAGAAGGCCTCACAGGTAAACTCTACCAAATGTTTAGAGAAGAGTTAATACCTACCCTTCTCAAACTATTCCAAACAATTGCTGAGGAAGAAATGCTTCCGAATTCATTCTATGAGGCCAGCAACATCCTGATACCAAAACCAGACAAAGATATCACAAAAAAAGAAAATTACAGGCCAATATCACTGAACATAGATGCAAAAATCCTCAAAAATATTAGCAAACCAAATTCAACAATACATTAAAAGGATCATATACCATGATCAAGTGGAATTTATCCCAGAATGCAGGATGGTTCAATGTCTGCAAATCAATCAATGTGATGCATCACATTAACAAACTGAAGAATAAAAATCATCTCAATAGATGCAGAAAAAGGTTTCGACAAAATTCAACATCTGCTTATGATAAAAGCTCTCCACAAAGTGCATGTAGAAGGAACGTACCTCAACATAATAAAGGCCAGTTTTGACAAGCCCACAGCTAACATCATACTTAACAGTGAAAAGTTGAAAGCATTTCCTCTACGATCAGAAACAAGACAAGGATGCCCACTCTCACTGCTTTTATTCAACATAGATTGGAAGTCCAAGCCACAGCAATCAGACAAGAAACAGAAATAAAAGGAATCCAAATTGGAAAGGAAGAAGTAAAACTGTCCCTGTTTGCAGATGACATGATATTATACATAGAAAATCCTAAAGACACCAACAAAAAACTACCAGAACTCACCAGCAAATTCAGTAAAGTTGCAGGATACAAAATATACAGAAATCTGTTGCATTTCTTTACACTAGCAATGAAATATCAGAAAGAGAAATTAAGAAAGCAATCCCATTTACAGTAGCGACAAAAAGAATAAAGTCCTAGGAATAAATCTAACTAAGGAGGTAAAAGACCTATACTTGAAATACTATAAGACCCTGATGAAAAACTGAAGACAACAAAAACAGATGGAAAGATACACCATGCTCATGGATTGGAAGAATTAATACTGTTAAAATGACCATACTACTCAAGGCAATCTACAGATTCAGTGCAATCCCTACCAAAATACCCATGGCATTTTTCATAGAACTGGAACAAATAATTCTAAAATTTGTATGGAAACAAAAGACCCCGAATAGCCAAAATTGTCTTGAGAAAGAAGAACAAAGCTGGACATATCACACTCCCTGATTTCAAACTATAATACAAAGCTAATCAAAGCAGTATGGCACTGGCAGAAAAACAGACACATATTATCAATGGAACAAAATAGAGAGCCCAGAAATGAACCCACGCTTCTTGCGCAATTAATCTACGCCAAAGGAGGCAAGAATACACAATAGGGAAAAGACAGCCTCTTCAATAATGGTGCTGGGAAAACTGGACAGTTATATGCAAAAGAATCAAACTGGACTACTTTCTCACACCATGCACAAAAATAAATTCAAAACAGATTAAAGACTTAAATGTAAGACTTGAAACCATAAAAATTCTAGAAGAAAACACACGGAGTACACTCCTTAACATCGGTCTTAGTAATATGTTTTTGTTTTTTTTGCAGTTCGCGGGCCTCCCACTGTTGTGGCCTCTCCCGTTGCAGAGCACAGGCTCTGGACGCGCAGGCTCAGCGGCCATGGCTCACGGGCCCAGCCGCTCCGCGGCATGTGGGATCTTCCCAGACCGGGGCACGAACCCGTGTCCCCTGCATTGGTAGGTGGACTCTCAACCACTGTGCCACCAGGGAAGCCCAGTAATATGTTTTTTATCAAACTAAAAAGCTTTTGCACAGCAAAGGAAACTATCAACAAAACGAAAATGCTGCCTACTGAGAGAAGAAATTTGCAAACAAAATATTCTGTAAGAGATTAATATCCAAAATATACAAAGAACTCATACAACTCAACATCAAAAAAAAACTCGATTAAAAAATGGGCAGAGGATCTCAATAGATATTTCTCCAAAGAAGACATATAGATGGCCAACAAGTACATGAAAAGATGTTCAACATCACTAATCATCAGGGAAATGCAAATCAAAATCACAATGAGACAGCACTTCACACCTGTCAGGATGGCTATTAACAAAAAGACAACAAATAACAAGTGTTGGCAAAGATATGGAGAAAAGGGAACCCTCATGCACTATTGGTGGGAATGTAAGTTGGTGCAGCCACTATGGAAAACAGTACGGAGATTCCTCAAAAAATTAAAAACAGAGCTACCATGTGATCCAGCAATTCCTACTCTTGGTTATTTACCCAAAGAAAACAGAAACACTAATTAGAAAAGATATATACACCCCTATGTTCGTTGCAGCATTATTTACAACAGCTAAGATATGGAAGCAACCTAAGTGCCCATCAATAGATGAATGGATAAAGAAGATGTGGTACACACACACACACAGACACAGACACACACACACACACTGGAATATTAATCACCTATAAAAAATAATGAGGGCTTCCCTGGTGGCACAGTGGTTGAGAGTCCGCCTGCTGGTGCAGGGGACACGGGTTTGTGCCCCAGTCTGGGAAGATCCCACATGCCGCGGAGTGGCTGGGCCCGTGAGCCATGTCCACTGAGCCTGCGCGTCTGGAGCCTGTGCTCCACAATGGGAGAGGCCACAACAGTGAGAGGCCCGCATACCACAAAAAATAAAAATAAAAAAAAAATGAAATCTTGCCATTTGTGACAACGTGGTTGGGACAAGAGACTTTAATGAGAAGTGAAATAAGTCAGACAGAGAAAGATAAATAATATATGAGTTCACTTATATGAGGAATCTAAAAAGCAAAATAAAGGAACAAACAGAACAAAACAAACAGAATCATAGATACAGAGAACAGGTGGTTGCCAGAAGGGAGGGAGGTGTGGGGAGGAGAGAAATAGGTGAGGAAGATTAAGAGGTAAAAATTTCCAGCTATAAAACAAATGAGTTATGGGTATGAAATGTACCATTGGGGAATACAGTCAATATAATTATGTAATATCTTCATATGGTGACAGACAGTAACTAGACTTATTGTGGTGATCATTTTGAAATGTATAGAAATATCAAATCACTATGTTGTGTAACAGAAACATACTGTTATAGGTCAATTATACTTCAAAAAATAAACAAACAAACTCACAGAAAAAGAGATCAGATTTGTGGTTACCAGAGGCTGGGGTAGCGGGTGGCGGGGGGGTCTGGTTGTAGTCAGTCAAAAGGTACAAACTTCTAGTTGTAAGATAAATAAGTACTAGGGATGTGACATAAAACATGATAAATATTGTTAACACCGCTCTATGTTATATATGAAAGTTGTTAAGAGTAAATCCTAAGAGTTCTCATCACAAGGAAAAAGATTTTTTTCCTTTTCTTTACTTTTGTATCCACATGTGATGATGGATGTTCACTAAACTTATTGAGGTAATCATTTCATGATGTATTTAAGTCAAATCATTATACAGTATGCCTAACACTTAATACAGTGCTATATGTCAATTATATCTCAATAAAACTGGAAGAAAAAACAAAACAGATAAAACCTCATGTTCTGGACTTCCCTGGTGGCGCAGTGGTTAAGAATCCGCCTGTCAATTTTTCACAGAACTAGAACAAAAAATTTCACAATTTGTATGAAAGCACAAAAGACCCCGAATAGCCAAAGCAATCTTGAGAAAGAAAAACGGAGCTGGAGGAATCAGGCTCCCTGACTTCAGACTATACTACAAAGCTACAGTAATCAAGCCAGTATGGTACTGGCACAAAAACAGAAATATAGATCAATGGAATAGGATAGAAAGCCCAGAGATAAACCCACACACATATGGTAACCTTATCTTTGATAAAGGAGGCAAGAATATACAATGGAGAAAAGAAAGCCTCTTCAATAAGTGGTGCTGGGAAAACTGGACAGCTGCATGTAAAAGAATGAAATTAGAACACTCCCTAACACCATACACAAAAATAAACTCAAAATGGATTAAAGACCTAAATGTAAGGCCAGACACTATAAAACTCTTATTAGAGGAAAACATAGGCAGAACACTCTATGACATAAATCACAGCAAGATCCTTTTTGACCCACCTCCTAGAGAAATGGAAATAAAAACAAAAATAAACAAATGGGACTTAAGGAAACTTCAAAGTTTTTGCACAGCAAAGGAAACCATAAATAAGACAAAAAGACAACCCTCAGAATGGGAGAAAATATTTGCAAATGAAGCAACTGACAAAGGATTAATCTCCAAAATTTACAAGCAGCTCATGCAACTCAATATTAAAAAAACAAACAACCCAATCCAAAAATGTGCAGAAGACCTAAACAGACATTTCTCCAAAGAAGATATACAGATTGCCAACAAACACATGAAAGAATGCTCAACATCATTAATCATTAGAGAAATGCAAATCAAAACTACAATGAGATATCATCTCACACTGGTCAGAATGGCCGTCATCAAAAAATCCACAAACAATAAATGCTGGAGACGGTGTGGAGAAAAGGGAACCCTCTTGCACTGGTGGTGGGAATGTAAATTGATACAGCCACTATGGAGAACAGTATGGAAGTTCCTTAAAAAACTAAAAATAGAACTACCATATGACCCAGCAATCCCACTACTGGGCATATACCCTGAGAAAACCATAATTCAAAGAGTCATGTACCAAAATGTTCATTGCAGCTCTATTTACAATAGCCAGGACATGGAAGCAACCTAAGTGTCCATTGACAGATGAATGGATAAAGAAGATGTGGCACATATATACGATGGAATATTTCTCAGCCATAAAAAGAAACGAAATTGAGTTATTTGTAGTGAGGTGGATGGACCTAGAGTCTGTCATACAGAGTGAAATAAGTCAGAAAGAGAAAAACATATACAGTATGCTAACACATATATATGGAATCTAAAAAAAAAAAAAGACAAAAAGGTCATGAAGAACCTAGGGGCAAGACGGGAATAAAGACGCAGACCTACTAGAGAACGGACTTGAGGACATGGGGAGAGGGAAGGGTAAGCTGGGACAAAGTGAGAGAGTGACATGGACATATATACACTACCAAATGTAAAATAGATAGCTAGTGGTAGCTAGTGGGAAGCAGCTGCATAGCACAGGGAGATCAGCTCGGTGCTTTGTGACCACCTAGAGGTGTGGGATAGGGAGGGTGGGAGGGAGGGAGACGCAAGAGGGAAGAGATATGGGAACATATGTATATGCATAACTGATTCACTTTGTTATAAAGCAGAAACTAACACACCATTGTAAAGCAATTATACTCCAATAAAGATGTTAAAAAAAAAGAATCTGCCTGCCAATGCAGGGGATAGGGGTTCGAGCCCTGGTCCAGGAAGATCCCACATGCCGTGGAGCAACTAAGCTCTTGCGCCGCAACTACTGAGCCTGTGCTCCAGAGCCCGCGAGCCACAAGTACTGAAGCCTGCGCACCTAGAGCCTGAGCTCGGAAACAAGAGAAGCCACCGCAACGAGAAGCCCACGCACCACAACGAAGAGAAGCCCCTGCTCGCCACTAGAGAAAGCCCGCGCGCAGCAATGAAGACCCAACAACAAAGACCCAACAAAGCCAAAAATAAATAAATAAATAAATAAATAAATAAATAAATATTTTTGCGGTACACGGGCCTCTCACTGTTGTGGCCTCTCCCGTTGCGGAGCTCAGACTCCGGATGCGCAGGCTCAGCGGCCATGGCTCACGGGCCCAGCCGCTCCGCAGCATGTGGGATCCTCGCGGGCCGGAGCATGAACCCGTGTCCCCTGCATCGGCAGGCGGACTCTCAATCACTGTGCCACGAGGGAAGCCCTACAGGTCTATTTCTTGATCACAGGACCAAAACCACCTTGTATAACGATTACGGTTTTACAATGAGTCCTGTAATCAGGTATGGCAAGTTTCCCCATTTTGTCTTCAGAAGTATCTTAGCTGCTCCATCAAAGTGTCAAGTTCCATGAAAAAAACTTCTTGGAACTTTTATTAGAATTACATTCAACCTAAAATACAAACTGGGGAGAACTGTCATCTTTATAATACTGACTCTCAATCCATGAATATCATATGTGTCTCCCATTTATTTAGGACTTCTTTATTACTTCTCTAATTGGACCATCTTGGTCTTTTAAACAGAGAGTTCTGGGGAAAACCTGATCTAATTTATTTTTATTGTGAATAAGAGATATCTGTATCCCTTTCTACCATTTTATTTTCCATTTTTTATTTCTTCCACTTTCCAGTTTTCTTTTTCTTTTGCCTTCTGTTGGATTTTTTTCTCATCCATTTTTCTACTAATTTCTATTTATTTTAATTCTTTCTATTTCTACTTTTTTATTGTCACCCCTGAAAGGCAAAAATGAATACTTTACCTGAAGTCTAAAGTTAATATCTTTACTCTCCTTCTTAATTAAACAAGAACTCTTGGAATGCTTTTACTTCAAACCCCTTCCCTACTTATATTTGAGTACTTTCCATTTTTACATCCACAAATAATATGTTATTATTGTTTTATTAGGTCAATCCTTCTTAAGATTTTCCCCAGCGGACATCATATCCTTCGCTCATCATTCCTCTTTGCATCTCTGACCTTGTTTCCAAGAAGCATTCTTCCGTCGACCTGAAGTACATCCTCTAGAAGTTCCTTTGGTGAGGTTGTGTGGCAATATATTTTCTCAGTTTCTTTGTTTGAAATTTTCCTTCTTTTAGACTTATTTTTTAAAAATATTTATTTATTTTATTTAACTATTTGGCTGTGCCGGGTCTTAGTTTCGGCACGTGGGATCTTCATTGCTGCGTGTAGGATCTTCGTTGTGGCATGCGGGCTCCTTTGGTTGCAGCGTGCGGGATCTAGTTCCTTGACCAGGGATCAAACCTGGGCCCCCTGCATTGGGAGCATGGAGTCTTAACCACTGGACCACCAGGGAAGTCCCTAGACTTATTTCTGAAATATGATTTTAGTGGGTATACAACTCTAAATTGACAGGTGTTTTCTTTTAGCATTTGTAAAATATTGTTTCAGTGTCTTCTTGCTTTCAGTCCTGGCTTGACCGGAACAGCAAACAATCTCTCAAAATGTATATATCCTGCTAGAGGAAATTATGTAGTCTCAGGGTCCATTAGAAACCCTTTTTCCGGGACTTCCCTGTTGGTCCAGCGGGTAAGACTCCACGTTGCCAATGCAGGGGGCCGGGGTTTGATCCTTGGTCAGTGAACCAGATGCCACATGCATGCCACAACTAAGAGCTCACATGCCACAACTAAAGATCCCGCGTGCCGCAACTAAGACTCAGCACAGCCTAAATAAATATTTTTTTAAAATAAAATAAAAATAATAAAGGAAATAAAGTAAAGTAGTATAGTTTATCTAACTACGAGGAAACCAGGAAAAAGAATTTAAAAGTCAAACTGACAAAAACAAGTAAAGAAAACTTGTCAACCAAAAAAATAAAAAAAAGTCAAAGGTACTTGAACTGGTACCTCTCAGGATTTGAATAGGCTACTTGCCTGCTATATGACCTTAATCTTCAACATAACCATAAGGTAGATATTACCATCCCCATTTTAAGATGAACTTAGGGTATATGGAAGGTTAAGTAGCTTATCCAAGGTCAATTACCTAATAAATAGTGAAGCCAGGATTTTTTAATCCAGGCAGCCTGACTTCTGAGTTTGCATTTAAACCATATACGATGTTGCCTGATCCTAAATCAAGGAATGTTAACTGATTTAAGATCTGTAAGAGGTTTACACTCTGCTAAACCAAAGAGCTGAGGAATTCCCTTGTGCAAGAGATTCGTATGTTAAAAGTCCTGATCAATACAGGTTTCCTCTATCTAAAATTGTAAGATAATTAGAATTATTTAAAGCAACAAAAAAAGCACAGCCACTAGTCTAATATGTCTTAGAAGATTCTTCACCAGCTAAACTGCCAAGTTTTTTTTTTAATAGATAAATTTATTTATTTATTTTTGGCTACGTTGGGTCTTCGTTGCTGCACGCAGGCTTTCTCTAGTCACATCGAGCAGGGGCTATTCTTCGTTGCAGTGCGTGGGCTTCTCATTGTGGTGGCTTCTCTTGTTGTGGAGCAGAGGCTCTAGGAACGCGGGCTTAGTTGCTCCACGGCATGTGGGATCTTCCCGGACCAGGGCTTGAACCTGTGTCCCCTGCATTGGCAGGCAGATTCTTAACCACTGCTCCACCGGGGAATCCCGCCAAGTGGTTTTAAGATCATATAAAAATTCAACTAGGGGATTATGAACAAATGCATACTAACAGCAGGACGTTTCTAAAAAATATGGCAAACCCCTGATATGTGAATGGGTTCATTTCAATTTGCAAAAACTGGAAAGTTGCTCCCGCCATAAAAAATGGCAGGACAAGAAAGAAGGAAAGGCAGTCAAATCCCAAGACACCACCCCTCTTTTCACGAATCCTTGTATGCTCTTCATCCTCTTCCCAATACTATTCCACACCCCACCGTCATCTCCAAATTCTTCTAACAAATCCCTCCAAAGTCCCCTTCTGGTTCCGCATATTCAGAAAAGGGTAAGAAATATATTGGTGGATTTTTTTATTCCATGAAAGCACTGATTACAAATGAAACTAGCCAAACAACAAATCAGTTAAATTACTTCATCAAATGCTAAAAATCTTATTTTGCATGAACACTGCTTTAAACTAAACAGCAGCCATTCATCAATACAAGGATGTGCTGGGCCACACATAGATAAAAGTGGATTTACAAAGGACAATCGACTATAATGTTTCTACTTCCGAGCCAAAACCATCTTTTTTTTTTTTAATATCAAGCAGATTTTAAAATAAAATTTTAGAGGTATATGAAAACCAGATTTGTCAATTTGGTTTACATTTAAGTTGTATCTGTGACCACGTCCATAAAATCTAGGGCAAATAATAAGAAAAGTAATTTTAGTTTTATTTGATATCTGCAAAACTAAAAGCCTTGATCTATAGTTTACCTAATAGATATTTAATGCTGCTGTTGCTAATGGTAGCCATAGTCTTGATGGTATTAACATTAGTGTATGAAAATCGTGAAATACAACTATCCCCTTCCCAGCTTTAGCAAAACCGTTCATATGTACCAGCTTCCTCAACTTTAATAACCATGGCTAGGTCAATCTAGTGAGAGAAACACATAAGCGTGCACTGTAGACTAATAACTTCTGATATTAAAAGCAAAAATGGTTCTTTATCTCAATCACCCTAGTAATAGCCTTCATTCTTTGTTTCACTTTGTGTGTCCAAGATAGCCACAAGTTGTAAATACAGATATAAATGAGTCTACCAATATGTGAACCATCAAGAATGAAAAGATTATCTTTCTGCCTTTTCTATTCCTTTTTATGGCACTTCCAAAATGCTAGACCCGTGCTCTGCAAAATAACCTTCTTCCTCCTGAGAAAGCACAACAAGTGAATATAATTATTCAGGCAAAAACTAAAGAACAAACATTTACTGGGTAGATGTTTAAGAGAACTCAGATTATTTTCCATTGAACAAATCAGCATAAATTAGTTTTAAATATCATTCACTCACACAAAACTGATTAGTCATTTTGGTCACAAAAGATAAGACTGCAGAATTTAATCTCCTTGTCCTTTTGGCTTCAAGTGGGATTAATAATACCTGACCTCAAAGAGTTGTGAGAATATCATGAAATAGTATTTGTTAAAAAAAAAAAACAGTAAAAAATGAGCTGTGCCTGCATACAGTAAGTACTTAATAAGTGTTCAGCTAAGCAAGTGGCTATTAAGAACCAATTATTGATAGATGCCAAGTACCGTGCCAGACAGTGTACAAAGAGAAGTAAGTTTATGGTCTTTAAACTTAAAAACCAACACCAGTAAAGAAAAAGAGATGGTCATGTTAACAAATAGGTATTAATATAATACACATGCAATAATGTAAATACAGATAGCAAAGAAAAGGGTTCCCCCGCCCTTTCCTTTTTAACCACATGAGAAGTAGGGCTGGACTTCCATGTAATGCTAAAGCTCACCCCACTCCTTGATTTTAGTTCCAAATCAAAACTCAAAGCAGATTTTAGCTGTCATGAGTCTAAGCTTGACCAGAATACATAATATCTACAAATATTATCAAGATGATGAAACCAATTTACATTGGCAGAGAAGGGACAATTTAAAGTATCATTTCCATTTATTCCTTGGACTTGACCGGAAAGCACATCATTACAGAAATAAACAAAATTAAGAAACAGTGTATCAACTGCTCTTCCAGAGTGATCTACAATTGCTCAGACAGATGCTACTACTTTAATGTAAGGAATTAACACTGTAATCTACATGTACCATTATTATCTGTCACCACAGAATCTACCCCTTTGACTGGAAATTGGAAAACTTCTAGTTTCTTAAAATAACTTTCTTTGCCATTTCTTAACTATTTTTGTTAATACTACATAGAAATTTGGCAGCTACAAATAGTTGGTTCACAAAGAACTTCATTTGTTTTTGCCTTATCAGAAAAATGAAACATTATAAAGAGATTTACAGATAAGTTAAAAATATAAATGGGATTTTAGCAGAAATAAAAAATATTGAAAAATTTAAAATAGAGATTTACAATCATGCTCTCAGTACAACAGTTTTACAAATGTCTTTTAAAAGGTCTGTTCAATAAAAATTACACTTGCAAAAAGATTACTTAATTTTAAGCACAAATAATGAACATCTAACATATTACTTAAGGGTAAAGACATAAAAATGGGGGTAATTTCCCTTTTTAAGAAAAACCGTAGGGACTTCCCTGGTGGTGCAGTGGTTAAGAATCCGCCTCCTGATGCAGGGCACACGGGTTCGAGCCCTGGTCTGGGAAGATCCCACATTGCCGCAGAGCAAGTAAGCCCGTGGGCCACAACTACTGAGCCTGCGCTCTAGAGCCTGCGAGCCACAATTACTGAGCCTGAGTGCCACAACTACTGAAGCCTGCGCACCATAGAGCCCACGCTCCTCAACAAGAAGCCTGCGCACTGCAATGAAGTGTAGCCCCCGCTCGCCGCAACTAGAGAAAGCCCGCGTGCAGCAATGAAGACCCAATGCAGCAAAAATAAACAAATAAATAAATTTATTAAAAAAAAACAAAAACTGTAACCTCTTCCTAGTTAAACAGTCCTTCTGTCTAAGTCCATTCACACTAAGCAGTATGAATCAGCTTTGAAACAGAGGTGTGGCTTACTGATAACCAAAAGTACTCTCAGGAAATATCATTAGTGAGTTATAAAGGACAGACCTCAGCAAGGGCAATTCAAATAGCCATGACAAAATCTACACCCAGAAAAATGTAGCACTGGCATTATGTATATCACATTTTGAGAAAATCCCCCAGAACAAAACATATTTTTAAAAGCTACAGTATTCAGTGATACATCAAATCTTCTTAAAAAACAGTTTTGGCAGTGAACATTAACTATGATGAAAATACTATTTATAAAATCTCCAAAAATAACTTTATCCCCAAACTGAAAATGTAAAGAAATGAAATTCATATTTGTTGTCAACTTGACTTTTAAAATAGTTATGTGATGAAGACCCATGAACAAATAAATGGGAATGATGAGAGGGAATTCATTGAAGAAATACAAATGGTTAATAAAGATGAAAATATGTTCAACCTGATTATTAATAAGGAAAATGCCAATGTAAAGTGAGTTTCATTTTTATTTTTCTTGCCTATCAGAATGGCTAAAAATTTGAAGATTTAAACTATTCAGTTTGGCAGAGAGAGGAAGGAGAAAAGGAAAGATATTGATCAAAGGGTATAAGATAAGTAAGTTCTGGAGACCTAAAGTACAGCATGATGACTACAGTTAATAACAATGTATTGCATACTTTAAATTTGCTGAGAGTAGATCTCAAATGTTTTCAACACACACATGTGTGCACGCTGGTAACTGTGTGAGGTGATGGATATGTTAATTAGCTTGATGTGGTAACCATTTCACAAAGTATATGTACATCAAAATATCACACTGTGTACCCTAAATACATACACTATTTATTTGTCAATCATATCTCAATAAAGCTGGAAAAAAAAAAGAATAAAATATCCAGTAGTGATGGTATTCAAGAAACAAAAGCGGCAGTGGAAAAAAAAAAAAAAGCGGCAGTGGGTGGTGGCGGTGGTGGGATGAATTGGGAGATCGGGATTGACATATATACACTAGTATGTATAAAATGGATGACTAATAAGAACCTGCTGTATAAAAAAAGAAATAAAATTCAAAAATTCAAGAAAAAAATAATACTAATGCATAGAAAAGTATTCTCATAAATTAACAGGTAATTTGATGCGTCTTTTTGGAGGACACTTTGGCAGTACCAATCAAATTTGTAAACCTTTGACCCGGCAATTCCACTTCTAAAGTACAGATATACTAGACTCAAAAAGATATTGTGGCAGTATTATTTATAATGGCAAAAACTCGAGATACCTGAAATGTCTGTCAACGGGAAAATGGCTAAAGAATGAAACCTTCATACATTGAATACCATGAAGACATTCAAAGATCTACTATGTCCTGACATTAAAGGATATACTCAACATATTGTTGAATGAAAAAAAGAAACAAGTTGCGTAACGAAAGGTAGGATTATAAGGCTACACACCAAAAGGGTTCTCAGTGGAAGTTTGGAGGGGACAGGAGTGGGAATAAGAGAGAGAGAGTAGGGTGATAAGGACTTTTGCTTTTTATTTTATGTACTTATATACTATCTGAATTTTTATTGTATATTTCCTTTACAATCAAAAATTATTTTTAGGGAATTCCCTGGCGGTCCAGTGGTTAGCACTCCCCACCTCCATTGCAGGGAGCATGGGTCTGATCCCCGGTCAGGGAACTATGATCCTGAACAGCATGACCAAAAAAAAAAAAAAATTATTTTTAAGATTTGCAGAATCAGAATTAATCATCTTATTTCTTCTCCTGGAATACTTGAGACTAAAGTTGTGTTTTAGGCAAGGAAAGTTTCCCTTTAATAGATGAAGTTTGGTTAAATATATCTATACAGTGTTAGAAATGAAGTAAAAATGGTCAATGGAAAGACTGACAAATGAATTTTAAAAAATAGTTTCATAAGATACATGCACCTCCTATGTTCATAGCAGCACTATTTCCAACAGCCAACACATGGAAACAACCTAAATGTCCATCGACAGATGAATGGATAAAGAAGATGTGGTACATATATACAATGAAATATCACTCAGCCATTAGAAAGAATGAAATAATGCCATTTGCAGCAACATGGATGGACCTAGAGATTATCATACTAAACAAAGTAAGTCAGAAGGAGAAAGACAAATACCATGTGATATCACTTATATGTGGAATCTAAAATACAACACAAATGAACATATCTACAAAACAAAAACAGACTCACAGACACAGAGAACAGACTTGTGGTTACCAAGCGGGAGAGGGAGTGGGGGAGGGAAAGACTGGAAGTTTGGGATTAGCAAATGTAAACTATTATATACAGGATGGATTACATCAAGGTCCTACTGTATAGGAAACTATATTCAATATCTTATGATAAACCATAAGGAAAAGAATATGAAAAAGATATATATGTATATACTGAGTCACTTTGCTGTACAGAAGAAATTAACACAATATTGTAAATCAACTATACTTCAAAAAATTTTTTTAAAAAGTTTCATGTATCCCTGGATCATACGATATCACGTATGAATATTTTTTCATGAAATAATATTGAGGATCACTATTTATAGGAACTTAATGTGGCATAACTGATGTTTAATAGGTTAACCCTTTTTTTAAAAAATTTATTTTGGCTGTGCTGGGTCTTAGTTGCAGCATTCGGGATCTTCATTGTGGCATGTGGACTCCTTAGTTGCAGCATGCATGAGGGATCTAGTTCGCCGACCAGGGATCGAACCCCAGGCCCCCTGCATTGGGAGCACGGAGTCCTACCCACTGGACCACCAGGGAAGTCCCAGTAGGTTAACCCTTTTAATCTCTTTTAATTAAAAAGAAGAAGTTGCTCAACAACTGCTCCTTAATATTTTCCTTTCTGTTCTGCCCTCCAAAAGCACTAGCACATACTAAAATATTTTAGTTACCAAATCCTCTAAACCTTTTATTAATAATTCTTAATATAAGCACCCTGAAGATAGTTAAATGCTTGCTCTTCTCCAGAGGGTTAAGAGGCTAGAGAGAAGCTTCTGATTTTCTACAAAATAAAACAAATGTAAGCACAAAGAGGAGACAGTTTTAAAAATATAAAGAAATAGGGCTTCCCTGGTGGTGCAGTGGTTGAGAGTCCGCCTGCCAATGCAGGGGACGCAGGTTCGTGCCCCGGTCTGGGAGGATCCCACATGCCACGGCGCGGCTGGGCCTGTGAGCCATGCCCGCTGAGCCTGCGCGTCCGGAGCCTGTGCTCCGCAACGGGAGAGGCCACAACAGTGAGAGGCCCGCGTACCGCAAAATAAATGAATAAATAAACACAGACACAAAAGGTCAAATATTATGATTCAACTTATATGTGGCACCTAGAATAGGCAAATTCATAGAAGATAAAAAGCAGAACAGAGGTTACCAGGGGTTGAGGGGGGAGGACAATGGAGAGTTATTTAATGGGTACAGAGTGTGGGATGCTGAAAAAGTTCTGGAAATGGATATTGGTGATGGCTGCACAACACTGTGAATGTACTTAATACCACTGAATTATACACTAAAGAAAGGATAAAATGGTAAATTTTACAGTTTGAAAAAGTTTGCAATCATTAATGCAGTTGCAGAGAAGCAGACTTCTTACTTATCTTATGCCATAATATGCAAATGCATATTTGTTTAACAGAACGGTCTTAGTGGTCTGTGCCTACAGTGGAAGGACAAAGTCCCTCTCCCAATTATACAAAGATATCCCAGAAGCCAATTATCTCTGGGATTTTATGTAAGCACACAGAATATGTAAAAGACTGTTTGTAAAATAGCCAATCTTAGTGGTATCACCAATAGGTAAAAAACATCATGGGACTTCCCTGGTGGTCCAGTGGTTAAGAATCTGCCTTCCGATGTAGGAGACGCGGGTTCAATCCCTGGTCTGGGAAATAAGATCCCACAGGCCACAGGGCAACTAAGCCTGTGTGTTCTGGAGCCCACATGCTGCAACTACTGAGCCCGCATGCTCTGAAGCCCCCGCGCCACAATGAAAGATCCTGCATGCTGCAACAAAGATCCCATGTGCCACAACTGAGACCCAACGCAGCCAAATAAATAAATATAAATAAATTTATTTTTAAAAAATTGTGTCTTTTTAAAATACTTACAGCAAAGATGCACCCATATCCTGAATCCTAATGCTCTCCCTCAAATGTAAATTCAGAGGAAGGGACGGGAGGCTAAGCTGAGTGTGTGCAAATAAAAGGAAGTGGAAAGTACTCTTCATACCTTCTGACTGGTTCTATCCAGTTATTCTTTGGTATCTACTGGCAGTATTTTTTTTTTAACATCTTTATCGGAGTATAACTGCTTTACAATGGTGTGTTAGTTTCTACTGGCAGTATTTTTAAAAGGGGTTTATCCATGAGGGAGGGGAAGACAGGTAAGGCTACCCTCCTTCGGAACTCGCCTCCTTTCTACCTGTCACCCACAGGAAGAGGGGAAAAAGTATTTCAGGGCTCTACTTTTTAACCTTGATTAATAGACAATCAACCCACCCAAAGAACTACTATTTTCTATGAAACCCATTCCGAGGTAAATAAGAATAAAATACATCATCAACACGAATGTGAGAAAAATACTTCATATTTTTTTTAATATCCTTGATTCCTTATAAAGATTTTTAATTTCTAGTGACCTAGGTGGATATTAGTAGTGCAAGTTTAATAAGAACACTTCAATTTAGTGTCCTCCAAAGCTTAAAATGTCCTCACGAAACAATGCTACTAGAAATAACTGGATACGGGACTTCCCTGGTGGTCCGGTGGTTAAGACTCTGTGCTCCCAAGGCAGGGGGCCCGGGTTCGATCCCTGGTCAGGGAACTAGATCCTGCATGCTGAAACTAAGGCCCAGAACAACCAAATAAATAAATAAATATTTTTTAAAAAAGAAATAACTGGATAGCATTAAGAAAAAAATTAACTTCACGCTGGTCAGAATGGCCATCATCAAAAAATCTACAAACAATAAATGCTGGAGAGGGTGTGGAGAAAAGGGAACCCTCTTGCACTGGTGGTGGGGATGTAAATTGATACAGCCACTATGGAGAACAGTATGGAGGTTCCTTAAAAAACTAAAAATAGGGGCTTCCCTGGTGGCGCAGTGGTTGAGAGTCCGCCTGCCAATGCAGGGGACACAGGTTTCTGCCCCGGTCCGGGAGGATCCCACATGCCGCGGAGCGGCTGGGCCCGTGAGCCATGGGTGCTGAGCCTGTGCGTCTGGAACCTGTGCTCCACAACGGGAGGGCCACGTCAGTGAGAGGCCCGCGTACCGCCAAAAAAAAAAAAAAAACCAACAAAAAGACTAAAAATAGAACTAGCATATGACCCAGCAATCCCACTACTGGGCATATACCCTAAGAAAACCATAATTCAAAAAGACACATGCACCCCAATGTTCACTGCAGCACTGTTTACATTAGCCAGGTCATGGAAGCAACCTAAATGCCCATCAACAGCAAATGGATAAAGAAGATGTAGTACATTATATACAAAGGAATATTACTCAGCCATAAAAAGGAACGATACTGGGTCATTTGGTGAGACGTGGATGGATCTAGAGACTGTCATACAGAGTGAAGTAAGTCAGAAAGAGAAAAACAAATATCGTATATTAACGCATATATGTGGAACCTAGAAAAATGGTACAGATGAACTGGTTTGCAGGGCAGAAATTGAGACACAGATGCAGAGAACAAATGTATGGACACCAAGGGGGGAAAGCGGCGGGGTGGTGTTGGTGTTGGTGTGATGAATTGGGAGATTGGGATTGACATGTATACACTGATGTGTATAACATGGATGACTAATAAGAACCTGCTGTATAAAAAAATAAATAAAATAAAATTCAAAAATTAAAAAAAACAAACGTTTTTTCCCACACCTCAAAATTAATTTTTCAAAAAAAAGAAAAAAGAATGGGAGAAACAGAAGTTGAGAAATTAATATTTGCTCCACCTATGGAGAAACAATTTTCTAATGATGGAAGAAATTACAAAGGAACCAGTGAAGAGCTATGGCATGAAATATTTAGATTTCTGTACAAAACAAAACAAAAATAAAAATGAATATCTCATGGACTTCCCTGGTGGCACAGTGGTTGAGAATCCGCTTGCCAATGCAGGGGACATGGGTTTGAGCCGTGGTCCGGGAAGATCCCACATGCTAAGGAGCAACTAAGCCCATGTGCCACAACTACTGAGCCTGCGCTCTAGAGCCCGTGAGCCACAACTACTGAGCCCAAGTGCCACAGCTACTGAAGCCCGTGTGCCTAGAGCCCGTGCATCCCAACAAGAGAAGCCACCACAATAAGAAGACTGCGCACCGCAACGAAGAGTAGCCCCCGCTCGCCACAAACTAGAGAAAGCCTGTGTGCAGCAATGAAGACCCAACGCAGCCAAAAATAAATAAATTTAAAAAAAATAGTCAACAAGGACCTACTGTATAGCACAGGGAACTATACTCAATATTATGTAATAACTTATAAGGTAAAAGAATCTGAAAAAGGATATATATGCTGTACATCTGACATGAGATATTTTAAATCAACTCTATTTTAATAAAAAAAAGATTTTTTAAAGAAGTAAAATAAAGGAGTTCCCTGCTGGCCTAGTGGTTAGGATTCCGGGCTTTCACTACTGTGGCCCAGGTTCAACCCCTGGTCGGGGAACTCCCACAAGCTGTGCCGCAAGCTGTGCGGCGTGGCCAAAATAAATAAATGAAATAAAATGAAAAAAATAAATAAAATATTTTAAAAATCAAGCACTGTGTAAATGTTCATACCTGGTGATCCAGTAATTTCATTTTTTTAATTTATTTTTTATTGATGCGTACTTGAATTACAGCGTTGTGTTAATTACTGCTGTACAGAAAAGTGACTCAATTATACATGTATATACATTCTTTTTCATATCCTTTTCCATTATGGCTTATCACAGGATATTGAATATGGCAGTAATTTCATTAAAAAAAAAGTTACACGTACAGAGACCTATGTGGAAATATTATTCACAATGGTTAAATAAATTGAAGCCAACAATATAGGAATCCTTTGTTCAGTTGTTCTTTAATTTTTTTTTTTTTAATTTGGCTGTGCTGTGTGGCTTGCCAGATCTTAGTTCCTGGACCAGGAATTGAACCTGGGCCTACTGCAGTAAAAGCACCAAGTCCTGACAACTGGACCGCCAGGGAATTTCCCTTAGTTCAGTTTATTTTCATAAACAGGCACTGTTTAGTGGGGAGAATAAAGAGGTAAATAAGCCACAGAGGGAAAAGTGCCCTGCAAAGACATGGACAAAGTGCTCTGGGATCACTCAAGGTAAGGATGAATCATTAACCTTCTAAGCCAGTTTTTGACACTGTACTTCCAACCTAAGAGCAAAGAAGAGAACAGGTAGCTGGGTAGATAGAATCAAGTACGTTGGTTATCTGCTAGATATCTGCAGGGTCAAGGCGGGCTAAGACAGTTCTCTATAAGAGATTTTGTTGAGTTCCATCAGAATTAGCCATGCACAAAGGAAACAAACAAATGAAGCAATGTACTTAAGTTCTGTGAGATAATCATAAAATTGTTATCTACCCTTAAATAAAATACAGTCAACAACTATTTTAAAAATATTCCTGGAAATTTGGCTAACAAGTTCACATTTGAGAGAATAAATGCAGAGAATCTTTAACAATGGAGGGTTTTTTTTTAAGTCACAGATATGATTCAAGATTTGATTTTAATGTATACCTGAAAAAACATCCAGCAACATCATATACTACAAACAAATTTCTAAATTCAGTGCACTGATAGTACATACCCTGAGAGGTTTCCCTTACCCACTCAGTACCCTGGAAGTGAAGGATGCACTTTAAACCAGTTCTCACTCCCTTGTACAGCACTGATCACAGTACTAATCCCTTTTTCTTTGCCAGCTATAATCATATCTTTTTTCTTATTTACTAAACACTATACAGTTTACAAAGACTTCTCATATACGTTATCCCATCTGACACTTTTGAAGAAATAGTTACTAACTCTGTTTTATAAATGAGGAAACTTAAAGTTCAAGGTCAGCTGACTTGGATAGTCACAGCTAAGAAGTGATGGAGCTGGAACTAGAACGCAGGTTTTCAGACTCCAAAGGTAGTAAATACATTGCATTGAGTAACTATGTCAGAACTTTCAGATTGTCAAAACAGACACCTGGTGCTTTTAACACAATAGAGAAGTTCAACTGAAAACCAAGCTTGAATCTGAAAGCTGTATGGTTTCAATCATCTCTTCCCTAAAAATCAGTCACTAAACACACTTCCTTTCCTAAACTCCTCGGAATACCATAAAAATCCTAGAATTTGAGAAATCAACTAAACCAGACCCTTTTAGAGATGAGAAAACTGAAGCATAAGACTTGTGACTTGCTCCGAGTCTCCCATTACAACATAGTTTGTCTTTTTCTAAGGCCCACATCAACAGTACTGTATTCAAGAAATGTCTTGAGAATGGAGGAGACAGAATGGATGGCCGACTGGCTAATTTGTCTGACCTTGGTGGGGCCCTAACTGAGGTTCAGCAGCCCTTTTGCTCATCTCTGGTGGGCTCCCTTACATTTTCCATGACTGCTATTCCAAACTTTTAACACTCTCTGAAGTCCTCTAGCCCATTCTGCAGATAACTTAACTCATTCATTCAGAAAGATTTTAAACAAAGAAGTCATCAGGCATTAACAGACCCTACAAGGCAGAAATTATTATTCTAAACTTTGAAGTCAAAATATATCTGGGTTCCAGATCTCTTCAATTACTTAAAAGTGCCTTTGGGAAATTTAATCTCTCTGAGCCATACCTCCTTCAGCTGTCAAATGGGAATGCCCACCCAATCTACAGAATTTTTGTAAAATTAAATGAAATAGCACATAGAAAAGTACCTAGATCAGTGTCTGGGTACAAAATAGGCTGTTGGTAACTTACTCCAATTTCAATGTCCACCTCCGTCACTTCAAATATATCTTCTCCCATCCTTTCTTCATGTTTCATTTTCAAGGCTCACCTCTCTATGAGCTTTGATTTTATTTCCTCCCAATGTTTCTCTATTATCTTCCTTTTC
The DNA here is from genome assembly GCF_039906515.1 of Pseudorca crassidens. Lineage (NCBI taxonomy): Eukaryota > Metazoa > Chordata > Mammalia > Artiodactyla > Delphinidae > Pseudorca > Pseudorca crassidens. The sequence goes on along the minus strand of NC_090297.1, from coordinate 22,075,317 downwards.
TTTTGCGCAGATCTTCAATATCTAGCTCTCTGCTGGCTCCTTTTCCTTTACCTTCAAACATGTCAAATCTCTCCCATTCTTTAAAATCAAAACAAAATCAAAAAAAGGCCCTCAATCCTGCCTCCTACTTAGCACTTACTCTAAATATGCTCCTAAACCCTCTAAGATAGCAAGCAATTACCTCAAAACAGATCAGCTTATGTCAATTTCCTGCTTAAAAACTTTTGATGGTTTAGCAATTCCTTAAACATAAAGCCTGAAGTCTTCTTTTGGCCGTGCCACCACACAGCTTGCGGGATCTTAGTTCCCTGACAAGGGACTGAACCCAGGCCACAGCAGTGAAAGTGCCGACTGCTAACCACTGGACTGCCAGGGAATTCCCATAGCCTGAAGTCTTTAACAAGCATTCTGAATCCTTCTCAGCACCCAGCCATCGATCTTTCCTTTCACCTGCCATTGCACTTTTCAACTTCTCAGCCCCACTGGTCCAGAGATCCCTAAGTATTCCATAACTTTCTAGAATGGTATGTATATGTTTCCTTTCTTAAAAAATATTTAATTATGTATTTATTTATTTGGCTGCACCGGTCTTAGTTGTGGATGTGAGATCTTTCAGTTGCGGCATGTGGGATCTTTAGTTGTGGCATGTAGGCTTTTAGTTGCGGCATGCAGGATCTAGTTCCCTGACCAGGGATTGGACCCAGGCCCCATGCACTGGGAGTGTGGAGTCTTAACCACTGGACCACCAGGGAAGTCCCAGCATATGTCTCCTTATATGCAGTTTTCTGGGGTGAAAATCTATTGCTATTCTCAAATTTTCTAGAGGGGGTACCTGAACCAAAAAATGTAAAAACCCACTGCAATATCCTCTAGCCACACCAGACACACACCTTATACTTCAGCATCTCCATTCCTATGCTCAAACTGCCCCCTCTGGCTGGAATAACCTTAATAGTAACTGTTCTTATTAATCCCTCAAGAACAAGCTCCAAAATCACTTCCTCTGTAATGCCTTCCTTCACTGTCTACCAAAACAGAATCATTCAGTCCCTTACCTATAGTATAACACATCCCTATTTAATACTCACCAGACTACTAGGTGTTGTAATGTTGTAAGCTTTAAGGCGGGAGCTATATACCTTCACATCTTTGTACCGCCAGAACATAACCCAGGTCCTAGCACATGATGGGCAAAACAAAAAAATCTGCTGAACAATTTTGGCACTCAACTGCTCCTGCCCACTTCTGTTACTCATTCACTCATTCACCAAACATTTATAAAGTTCCAATGAAATACCTGGAACTGTGTGCCAAGCAGTAAGGATGTAGACTAGGGCATGGTCCCTGACATTAAGGCAGTTAACTGTGACAATATAGAATAATAATGGTCTTATTTGATAAGTGCTATTTAAAAAGGTCTACATGAAGGGCTGTGATAGCCCATGTGAAGATGTGACTAACACTCACAGAAGGTTTAACAATGGGACATCAGACTCTCTCAGAACAGAGAACGCAACTACTCTGTCTTTCTTTTTTTAAAAAATTAATTAATTATTTGTTTGTTTTTTATTTTTGGCTGTGTTAGGTCTTCGTTGCTGTGCACGGGTTTTCTCTAGTAGCGGTGAGCAGGGGCCACTCTTCGCTGCAGTGTGCAGACCCTTCATTGTTGTGGCTTCTCTTGTTGCAGAGCACGGGCTCTAGGCCTGCGGGCTTCAGTAATTGTGGCACGCAGGCTCAGTAGTTGTGGCTCGCGGGCTCTAGAGCGCAGGCTCAGTAGTTGTGGCGCACGGGCCTAGTTGCTCCGCAGCATGTGGGATCTTCCAGGGCCAGGGCTCAAACCCATGTCCCCTGCATTGGCAGGCGGATTCTTAACCACTGAGCCACCAGGGAAGCCTTGTCTTTCTTTATAAACAACATTTCCCCAATGTTCCTTTTCCTTTTCTAAGAGCAGTAACAATAACTTACCACAGGAATGTGAAGGGTACAGTGCAACCAAATTTTTATCCTACTCGATTCTGGAAACAATTCCACAAGCTAGGTAGAGCAGGAATCATTACACCCATGTTAAAGATGAGAAAACTAAAGTTCAAAGAGCTTACTGATCAAAATTGCACAGTAAATAAGAGGGGATTTATTTAGTACTTATTTACAGTCTTACTCCTCCCTTTCAAACCTAATCAGTTTGTAAGCCCCAGAGAAAAAAGACTTGTTCTCACTGCTTTGTCCTCAGGGACTACAAAGGTGCTTAAAACACAACAGGTGGGGTTTGCCTGGTGGCTCAGTGGTTAAGAATCCGCCTGCCAATGCAGGGGACACGGGTCCAAGCCCTGGTCTGGGAAGATCCCACATGCCGCGGAGCAACTAAGCCCGTGCGCGCCACAACTACTGAGCCTGCGGTCTAGGGCCCGCGAGCTACAGCTACCGAAGCCTGCGTGCCTAGAGCCTGTGCTCAGCAACAAGAGAAGCCACTGCAATGAGTAGCTTGTGCATGGCAACGAAGCTCAACACAACTAGAGAAAGCCCCAACGCAGCCATAAACAAATAAATAAATAAAATAAATAACTTCCCTTCTTAAAATAACTTCCCTTCTTAAAAAAAGAACACACAACAGGCTTTCAATAAATATTTGTTGACTGAATTGATTTGAAAATACAGCAGATCAAGAGCAAAAAACACAAAGGAAAAAAGCTCCTTCCCATTATGATGGCATAATAAAAGATTTAAAACAGGATTCTACTAGTTAGAAAGGCTATACTAATTGTATTGACTCAATTCCACTGGCATGTAATGCATTTTACCTAAGAAGAATTTAAGTAAGGGAGGTGAAGTAGGTTTTTATTTCTGATGTCACATTCATGGCATGTACTGACATAAACCCAGGCTTAAACTGCAAGTTTGAAATTGATCAAAAGTTTTTATTAAAAGCAAAAACTAAGAAAGCATTTTCTTGAGTTTTGACTCTCTGGCTAGAAAAATGTCTGAATATCAGTTCCTTCTGTTATTTTCAGCGGCTGACGCTGCCGTATATACGTTCTCCAATATATTTCTTAATATACCTTTAAGCAAAGATTAGTTAAACCCTTTTAGTAAATAAAACTTTCAATAACCATTAGTCAAAACCACAGCCCAATAACTCACCACCCTTCCCCACCTCCAGGGCTCCATAAAGTTGCCATTCTGCCTGGGCACAAGGTAACACAGCATACCATAAGACAAGGTGACGGAACCGATGTTCAGTATGGCAATGGTCTGTGGTCCTAGAAAGTCCAGTTCCTTATAAATCAGGGGCTCTGACTGAAAATATTTCCATACTTTTCTCCAATATTTAAATTTCAGTGAATCACAAGCTGTTGATAGTGTTATGATAAATAACTGCAATAGGCGTGAGGTAACGGATAGAGCCCTGGATTTGGAATACGGTTTACCCTACTATTTCCTATCCAGGTTAACTGTGTGACCCCCGGCAAGTCAGTTAGCATTTCAGAGGCTGTCAATTTAACATTTTACAGCTGTAAAATGAGAGAACCACCACCTCACAGAACTGCACAGTGAAAATTCAATTATATAACATATATGAACAGTTTTCAAAAATAGCACTGTGGGAATTCCCTGGTGGTCCAGTGGTTAGGACTCCATACTTCCACTGCAGGGGGCACGGGTTCAATTCCTGATCCGGGAACTAAGATCCCTCAAGCCAGGCAGGGAGACCACAAAAAAAAAAAAAAAAAAAAAAAGCACCGATAGCACTATCATCCCTACACAATATTACTAACACAATCAGAGATTCTCAGAGTAAATCACTTGCATTAAGAGGTATCAAACAAAGTAATAAAGTACAAAGGGGTTTATTTGCCTACGTGACTAGGGTGGGAATTTTACCTATATAACTTAAATAACCTTCCCTGATTCATGTAAAGGGACCTGGTTGTCCTCATTTCAGAGACTTGAAAGACTAACGTATTTTTCAAGAGAAGTATCTGCAATGGCTTTTATTTTAAAAGCTTTACCTTAAGCTGAACCTAGTCTTCCAACGGGACATACACAAAGATGCCACTAACAAAATGTGATCAAACCCACAAAATTCACCAGTTGCAGTAAGGATCTACTACCTCTCCTCCCTCAAACTGGCTTGATTTCGATTACTTCTGTAGCTTTCTAGAAGCCACTAGGTTTCTGGTTTCTTTATAAAGCAGATCCTTCTATTAATGGACATTTGCTTTCAACTCTGCGTTTTCAGCAGAAGTGAAAATGGATTTGAGGGGAATACAGGGCGTGGAACTGGGCGGCTGGATGAAGTACTGTGGTCTTTTTCTGCGTGCAATGGATGAAGAGGCTGCTCGCCGCCCTATAAATCACTTTCTCTCCTCCGGGATTCTAGCGGTGTGTGAACTACCATTCTGACCATCCGCACCGGTTCTGATTCCTCGATCACAGCAGCGACCCATACGGACTTCGAAGCAAATTCGATCCCTTCCCGGTTTCCTGGGGAGGGGGGCTCACTTCTTTCCTACAGGCCCATCCCCCCTCCAGAAAAATGCCTGGAGATTAGTGCCCTGAAGCCAACCGGGACTGACGTTTAAGAGTTGGACAATAACCTCGAGGTTTCAATAGAAACCCCGTCCGCCTCGCCTTGGCTCCGAAGCCTCCGATCTGCCCAGCTGGGATGCAGAGGTATGAGGGAAGACAGGTTTGAAAAGTGGACTTTGACCCGATCTGGTTATCGTAACCGGATCCCCTGTCAGGGACCGGACCCTGTCAGGGACTGGCCCGGCGGGCTCCCCCGAGGAGGCGACTCCACGCCCGGGCACAAAGGGGCGCAAAGCAGCCGAGACAAAAGGGCCCAGCCAAGTCGCGGTGGGCGGAGAGGGCGAGCCTGAGCGAGGCGCGCCGCAGGCGGAGAAGCCAAGGCGGACGGTTGTGGGAGGGCCGAGGAGGAGGCGGCGGCCACCGCCCGCCCCGCCCTGGCTCGAAGCGACCACCGCCCGGCCGTTACCCCGGCCCGCACCGCCACCCTCTCGCGGACCTGAAAGCGTGGCCCGAGCCTACCAGGCGCCCGCAGCCCGACTCTGTGCACTTTCCGTTCACTTTCCCTTGCTTGCCGAACTCACCCGGGGCGTCGCCGCCGCCTCCTCAGTGGTTTCCCCCGGAAATCCTACCTGGCCTGCCGGCCGCCAGGCTGCAGCCAGAGACTTCGGCCCCCGGGGAGGGGGGGTGGCGGGGGGGGAAGGGAGCCGGCGGGACAGTGAGGGGTAGGAAGTGCCGCCGCGGGGGCTCATGGGACTTGTAGTTCCAGGAGGAGCCAGCTGTGCCGCGGGCCGGACAAAATGGCGGGAACCTCTCGCCCTTAGTTCTGGGCGGCCGGCCCCACACGGCCTCTCTGGGCATGCGCCGCCCCTTCTTGTAAAAGAGCTTGGGCACCTTTCCTGCTATGCAGGAGGGCAAAGGTCTTTGGACTTGGGAGGAGAGAGTTCAATGCTGGGTTTCAGGGAGTGCCTAAGGAGGGAGCTGATGGAGGTGTGCTGTTATAGAAATCTGTGCCCAGTCCCTGTCTGGCTAAAGTTCAGTTATAATCTCCGCAAAGGAAAAAGCTATTGAGGGCCAGTTACTGAAGTGCAGTAAACTTAGAAGCAAGTTACCCTCAATTTTGTGCATAAGGAAGAAACCCAGGAATCATTTTTATCTCCTTCAGCCTATTAAGTCCAGTCATTTTACATCCCAGTTCCTTACCAGTTTTTCCACTACCACCTTTCCAAGGGGAGGTACCATCACCTTTCCAAGTTTCTCTAGTTTCAGGCCTCCAGGCAGTCACCGTCCAAACACCTTCCTTCCTGCTGCCAGAGGATTTTTCTAAATGCCAAACACATTGTGTCACAACCCAAGTTAGACCTAAGTGTAAAACCTAAAGCTACAAAACTTTTAGAGGAAAACACAGGAGGAAATCCATGTGACTTTCAAACACACAATCCATAAAGGAGAAAAACTGATAAGCTGCACATCATCAAAATTAACACTTTTGCACTTTAAAACACGGTTATGAAAATGAAAAGACAAGCTGCAGACCTGGATGAAAGAGCAGCAAAACCTATAGCCAACAAAGGACTAGTATCTAGAACACACAAAGAACTCTTTCAACTCAAGACAAACAACCTAGTTAAAAAAAAAAAAAAAATGAACAGAGACGCTTTACCAAAGACGATAAATGTACGGCAAATAAACACATAAAAGATGTTAAGGAGGGCTTCCCTGGTGGCGCAGTGGTTAAGAATCTGCCTGCCAATGCAGGGCACATGGGTTCGAGCCCTGGCCCTGGAAGATCCCACGTGCCACGGAGCAGCTAGGCCCATGCACCACAACTACTGAGCCTGCGCTCTAGAGCCCACGAGCCACAACTACTGAAGGCTGTGCACCTACAGCCTGTGCTCCGCGACAAGAGAAGCCACCGCAATGAGAAGCCCCCGCACTGCAATGAAGAGTAGCCCCCGTTCGCCCCAACTAGAGACAGCCCGCGCGCAGCAACGAAGACCCAACGCAGCCAAAAATAAAATAAATGAATTTATTTAAAAAAAAAGATGTTAAGGAAATGCAAATTAAAACCACAGCAAGATAACGTTACACACCCACTGGATTGGCTAACATAAAATAGACTGGCAGTATCAAGTGTTAGTGAGAATGTAGAGCAATGGGAATTCTTACTCACTGCTGGCTGGATTGTTAAGATGCTACAACCACTCTGGGAAACAGTTTGTCAGTTTCTTTAAAAATTAAATATATACCTACCATATGGCCCAACCATTTACTGACTATAGGTATTTACCCAAGACAAATGAAAGCATACATCTGCACAAAGACTTGAACATGAATGTTCATAGCAGCTTTGTTACTAGCCAAAGACTGGAAACAACTCAAATGTTCTTCACAATGCAAATGGATATTTCCACAATGGAACACTCTTCGGTAATAAAAAGGAATGAGCTACTAATACATGTAACATCATGATGGATCTTAAAATAATTATACCGAGTGAAAGAAGTCAGACAGGGACCTCCCTGGTGGCACAGTGGTTAAGAATGAGCTTGCCAATGCAGGGGACACGGGTTCGAGCCCTGGTCCGGGAAGATCCAACATGCCGTGGAGCAACTAAGCCCATGTGCCACAACTACTGAGCCTGCGCTCTAGAGCCCGCGTGCCACAACTACTAAAGCCCGTGCACCACCACAGTGAGAAGCCCGAGCACCAGGACAAAGAGTAGCCCCTGCTCGCCGCAACTAGAGAAAGCCCGTGAGCAGCAACGTAGACCCAATGCAGCCAAAAATAAATAAATAAATAGACACTAAAAAAGAAAGAAAGAAAGAAAGAAGTCAGACATAAAAGAGTATATTCTCTATGATTGCACTTACATAAATTCTAGGAATTATCGTGACAAAAGCAGATCAAGTGGTTGCCTGGGGACCAACGAGGCAGAAGCATGACAGGGAGGGATAATAAAGGGGATGAGGAGGAACTTCCCTGGCGGTCCAGTGGTTAAGACTCTGCGCTTCCACTACAGGGGGTGTGGGTTCCATTCCCAGCTGGGGAACTAAGATCCCCCAAAGTAAAAATAATAATAATAAATAAAAGGGATGAGGAAACTTTTGGGGTGACAGATGTCAACTGAAAAAAGAAATACACAACCTAAAAGTTGAGAGTTATGTTTTATTTGGTGTACAAAACTGAGGACTTAAGCCCGGGACACAACATCTCAGATAACTCTGAGAGGCTGCTCTGAAGAGGTAAGGGGAGACCCAGGATATATAGGAGTTTTTGCAACAAAGACCAGGTAGTAGGAACATCAAAAGATTATGGTTAATTAAAGAAAACCAGATGTCTCAAGTTAAGGAATTTAGCATTTTTCTATATATGGAGAGATGAAAGAGTCTGGGCTCACTGAAATCATTCCTTTGGTATGCACCTCAGGTATCTGGGGCCAGCATCCTGTGCTTTCTCATCCTGAGTTTCCTCAGCATGCTAGATGGCGGGCATCCTGTTTCTATCCTGAGTTCCCTTGGGGCTCACCATCCAGGAGGCTGTAATGTGATGGTTTGATGGCTGCAACATCCTTTGTTTACTGATACGGCAAGTAATATTTTTAATTCACACAATAACACAGTAATTAACTGTGTTAATTATCTTGATTGTGCTTATGGTTTCAAGGTTTGTGCTTATGGTTTTTGCCACAGCACGGCAAAAACAAAAAAAAATCAAAACTCATCAAACTACACACTTTAAATATATGCTGTTTATTGTTTGCCATTTATACTTCACGAAACCTGAAAAATAATATAGTCAAAAAATTGTCCAGTGATTAAGACTCCGAGCTCCCAATGCAAGGGGCCTGGGTTCCATCCCTGGTTGGGGAACTAGATCCTGCATGCCACAACTAAGAGTTCGCCTGCTGCAGCTAAAAGATCCCACATGCTGCAACAAAGATCCAGTGTGCTGAAACTAAGACCTGGTGCAGCCAAAATAAATAAATAAATATTTTTTAAAAATTGTTTTAAAAAAAGAAAGAAAATTCTTCAATGGCTTCCTAGTACCCTAGGAAAAAAGCAAAAATCACTGCATAGAAGCTCTAACTGTGAAGCTTCAGTATCATCCATGAGGAAGGGGACTAATAGGGATGGCAATAGTGAAATTCCAGGTAACTAATAATGGTGGTAACAGTAGTAGTAGCAGTAAAGTAGTAATAATAAAACTGCTGGGACTTCCCTGGTGGTCCAGTGGTTAAGAGTCCGCCTTCCGATGCAGGGGAAGCGGGTTCGAGCTCTGGTCTGGGAACTAAGATCTCACATACCATGGGGCAACTAAGCCCGTGCTGTGCAACTACTGAGCCCTTGCACTCTGGAGACTGCCTGCCACAACTAGTGAGAAGCCCGCATGCTTCAATGAAAGATCCCACGTGCCGCAATTAAGACCCAATGCATCCCAAAAAACCCCAAACAAAAAACAAACAACTGCTACTTTTTCTTGAACATCTGCCATGAACCAGGTAGTTTACATATGTCTTAATTAGGAGTCCCGCCAGAAAACAGAACCAAGACAACTACTAGTTGCAGGTAATTTACTTGGAATGTGATCCCAGGGATTTAATGTGAAAGTACAGGGTAAAATAGGGAAGGAAGAAAGGCCAACACAAAAGATGCATTACCAAGGTGTTCACTGCTGTGGGTACCTGGGGCTAGATCCTACCAAAGCTATCTGAGGATTTCCTAGAATGCTTCTCAGCATGGTCCACCTAAGGACTGCCATGAAGAAGCATTTATCCATTGACTCCCATCCCCCATTGTTTAGGATGGCCCAGGGGCATCAACTCCCCTCCCACTTCTGGGTAGGCTCCCACTGTACTGTTTTCTGCAGCTTCATCTAGAATCTAAGGTAAGGCTGAGATGACAGAAGGCAAAAGAGGTCCCACACCATCCCCTGCAAGACTCAGATTTGCCCATGCTCTACATTCAATCCAGTCTATCACCTAGTCTTCAGTAATGGCTGGCTACAATCTCAGTGGTGCTCATAATTCTTTGCAAAATGTACATTGTGCCATATGCCTTTTGTGCCCTATAAACACTATACTCGACCATATGGATGATTCTCACAAATAATATTAAGTGAAAGAAGCCAGACCAAGTAGTGTATACCGTATGCTTTCACATAAATAAAACACAAAGCAGGCAAAAATAGTCTGTTGAAAGTTGGGACAGCAGCTACCCTTCCAAGTGGAAGAACAGTGTCTGGAAGAGGGTGAAAGGACATTTTTTAAATGCTGGTAATACTCTGGTTTTTGATCTGGGTGCTGGTTACATGAATATATTCAGTTTGTAAAAATTAATCAGTGGGGTATGTATAATTTTCTGCATATGTATGATACTCCTGATATAATTTTTAGCTGGAAGGTGGCCTCTCTTGTCTTCTGAGAGACCAGTTAACCATAAAGACTATTTCTAACTATTAATATTTCTGGATTTGGGGCTTTGGGGCACTACTGAAACATAATGTTAATTTAACAGCACAGGCTTTGGCAATAGAGAGTTGTTCTGTCCCTTTCTGTGTGCAATTGGCTAAGTTATTTAAACTTGTTAAGATTCAGCCTCCACACTCCTGTTTCTCTTCAGATCGAATAAATTTTTCACCTTTTACTAAAAAAAAAAAAAAATTCAGTTTTCTCGTTGTACCATAGGAAACATAATAGTACCTAATATATAGGTTGGTGTGAGAATTAAAGTAACCCATAAAGTACCCAGCATTGTACCTGGTTTAATGCTCAAAAAATATTAATAATAACTGTTATGGAAGGCAATATTAGTTTTCATCTTTCTGTTTTTTTTAAGCTTCCAAATTTTCAACAATGAACATTGACACAGGCTGCAGGTGCAGGAATGTTCATTGTAGCACTGTTTGAAATGGAAAAAAAACCGGAGACAATCTATATATCCATCTACTGGATAATGGGCAAATTAATTGTGATATATTCATAATACAGAATAATTCAAAACAGTTAAAATGAATAAACTCAAGCTACTGGTTATCAACATGGATAAAACAAAATGTTGAGGGGAGAAGAAAGCTGTAGATAGATACAGCTGGATACCATGTATACAAAATTTTACAACGTGCCAAGCAACACTATGTACTGTTTAAAGGTTCATATATACATTGTAAAAATATAAAATCATGTGTGGAAATAAAATATTCAGGTAGGTGATTACTTCTTGAGGAGGAAGGAAAAGATTGGGTGAAAGAGAGGATACATTGGGGCTTAACACATCTCTCTTATTTTTTTTCTTAAAAAAAACTAAGGAAATAAGGCAAAAGGTTAAGATTTGACAAAGTTGGTGAAAGGTACTTGGATGTTACATAAACCTCTTTTTACCTGCTTCTTGAAATAGTTCTCTATTTAAAAAAAAAGCAAGCATGGGGCAGAGCAGTGTGCAAAATACTCTTTTCTTTGGTAAGGAAAAACAATTTATTTAGATCAACAACTGCTATTATGCCAACCTGAAATCAATTGCTTTGGTGGGGAAGTGAAGTATTGGGTTTTGTTTGTGGGGTTTTTTGTTGGCGCTGTGCGGCTTATAGGATCTTAGTATCCCAACCAGGGATTGGACCCTGTAAATTTCATTCTTTTTGGTGTTCAGCTCTATGAGACAAATGCATATACCTGTGTAACCACCACCATAATCATTTAGGTAAGAACTGTTCCATCACCCCGGAACATCCCCTTGTGCTATCTTTTGTAGTCAGCCTCTCCTCCTCACCCAACCCATGGCATCTACTGATCTGTTTTCTGTTCCTATAATTTGGGTTTTTCCAGAAAGTCATATAAATGGAATAAAAAACAAATAGCTTTCTGAGTCTGGGTACTTTCACTTAGAATAATGCATGTGCGATTCATGCATGTTGTCTCATGTCTCAGTATTTTGTTTCTTTCTACTGCTGAATAGTATTCCATTGCAGTGATGTACCATGGTTTGTTTTTCCATTTACCAGTTTTAGGGCATTGGGATGGTTTTCAGTTTTTGTTGACTGTCAATAAAGCTCCTATAAACATCTGTATACAGATTTTTGTGTAAACATAGGTTTTTATTTCTTTCAGGTAAAGAACTAGGCATGGGATTGCTGAGTTGTATGGTAAATGTATGTCCAACATTATTAAAAAAACCACCAAACTCTTTAACAAAATGTTCACACCATTTTGCATTTCCACCAGCAAAAATTGAGAGCACCACTTGCTCTGCGTGCTTATCAGCATTTGGAATTGTCAGTTTTTTTGAAAATAATTAGTATTAGTTTTCAGCCATTCCAACATGTGTGTAGTGGTATCTCAGCAAAATATGCATTTCCCTAATGCATAACAATATTCAGCCTCTTTTTTTTTTTTGGCCTTGCAGCATGCCAGGCAGGATCACCAGGGAAATCCCTATCTGTACATCTTCTTTAGCGAAGTATTTTTATTAGTCTTGTGCCTTTTTTATTAAAATTTATTTATTTGGCTGCATTGGGTCTTAGTTGCGGCACGCGGGATCTTTGTTGCAGCGCGCAGATTTCTCTCTGGTTGTGGCGCAACGGCTCTAGAGCACACGGGCTTAGTTGCCCTGAGGCACGTGGGAATCTTAGTTCCCTGACCAGGGATCAAACCCACGTCCCCTGCATTGGAAGGTGGATTCTTAACCAGTGGACCACCAGGGAAATCCCGTGCCCATTCTTTTACTGGGTTATTTTCTTATTATTGAGTTGTGAGAGTTCTTCATATATTCTAGGTACAAGACCTTTATCAGATATGCAATTTGCAAATGTTTTCTCCCAGTCTGTGGTTTGTCTTTTCATTCTCTTAACAATATCTTTCACAGAGCAGAATTTTAAAATTTTGTTAAAGTCTGATTTGTCCTTTCCCCCCCACCTTGTGAATCATGTCATATCTGAGAAATCTTTGCCTAACCTGAGATCACAAAATGTTCCCCCTAAGTTTTCTTCTGGAACTTTATAGTTTTAGGTTATCATTTATTTTTTTCAAAGGATAGATGCATATTCTCTTATATCCATAATCTACACCTGGAAGAATACACAAGCTTTTCTCTGGGGTGGGAAAATCATGTGATTTGAACGTGATAGAGAAACTGACTCTAAACTGTATAGCACTTTTGTGCTATTGAATTTTTCCTTAAATGTACACATTACTGTACCTTAAAAACAAAAACAAAATAGGGAATTTTTTTAAAAAGCTAAGATCTCAGGACTTCCCTGGTGGTGCAGTGGCTAAGACTCTGCACTCCCAATGCAGGGGGCCTGGGTTCAATCCCTGGTTAGGGAACTAGATCCCACATGCCTAATGAAAGATCCTGAGTGCCTCAACTAAGACCTGATGTAGCTAAATAAATAGATAAATAAATATTAAGAAAAAAAAAGCTAAGATCTCAATATGTGTTGGGGACTACTGAAACCCAGTTCCACCTAACACAGTTTAAAATCACCACAATGGTTGCTGGACTGAATGACTTCACCATAGTTTCAAATCCTGAGATCTTTTCTTTCACAAACTGTGAAGGGCTCCCAAATCCTGACAGTCTTTACTGGGCTGAGAACCAAGTCCAATTAACTGGCAAAGAATTAACTGGGCCAATCACTCAGTAAAATGCAAATGAGTGAGTCTGACTATATAAAGCTTCCTTAACCTTTCTTTGAACATTGCAGAATTGAGACTGTGGATGTTGCTGCCACCTGCAGGCCACATCTGTCAACAGCAGGTTCATGGAAATAACCCACGCGGATCCCTCTCTCAAATGAGTCCTCTGTGGGACTCTGGATTGGAGAAACAGGGACTTACACATTTTTCTTTTTGCCCGTCAGACCACTACTCTGCTACAAACACAAACTGGTGATAGGAGTTCCTAAGTGTGGGGACTGTGGTCTCAGATTGTCTGGGTTTGAATTCTGACTCTTGGGTAAATCAGAGACCAGTCTATACCTCAGGTTCCTCATCTATGAAGTGGAGATAATAGTAGCTCCTTTGAATAGATGTGAGGATTGAATCGGATCATTTAAAGTGTGTAGCTGGGGCTTCCCTGGTGGCGCAGTGGTTAAGAATCCGCCTGCCGATTCAGGGGACACGGGTTCGAGCCCTGGTCCGGGAAGATCCCACATGCTGTGGAGTAACTAAGCCCGTGCGCCACAACTACTGAGCCTGTGCTCTAAAGCCTGCGTGCCACAACTACTGAAGCCCGCGTGCCTAAAACCCGTGCTCCACAACAAGAGAAGCCACCACAATGAGAAGCCTGTGCACCGCAACGAAGCGTAGTCCCCGCTACTATAAAATAAATTTATAAAGTGTGTAGCACACTGCCTGGCACTTAGTGAGCACACAACCAATATTAAGAGTTGTTGTTAGGCAAACCTGCAGAAGCCTCTCCCATTCTAAACTGACAAATTGTGTTTTTTTTAAATAATTACTTTTTAAAAATAAATTTATTTACTTGTTTATTTCTGGCTGCATTGGGTCTTCGTTGCTGCACACGGGCTTTCTCTAGTTGCAGCGAGCAGGGGCTATTCTTCATTGCGGTGCACGGGCTTCTCATTGCGGTGGCTTCTCTTGTTGCGGAGCACGGGCTTTAGGCACACATGCTTCAGTAGTTGTGTCACGCGGGCTCAGTAGTTGTGGCTCACGGGCTCTAGAGCACAGGCTCAGTAGTTGTGGTGCATGGGCTTAGTTGCTCCCAGGCATGTGGGATCTTCCCAGACCAAGGCTCAAACCCGTGTCCTCTGCAATGGCAGGCAGATTCTTAACCACTGCACCACCAGGGAAGTCCCTGACAAATTGTTTCTCGACACACGGTAGTGCAAGAAACTACTGTGTGTCAAGAAAAGACCTTTAATACCTGGCCGCACCACTTACAAACTGTGACCTTGGGCAAGTGTCTTAACCTCTCTGAACTCTATGGCCTCCCAGGTGGTTTTGGATATTATGTGAACTCATCTATGTAAAGCACCAACCACAGTGCCTGGCATGGAGTGGACAGTTAATAAATAGAGTGATGATTAACACAGGAATAGTTACCAAGTATAGCCAAAGGTTGAACAGGTCAGGTTGCAAACAGGCAGGCCACAGGCGTTCACTAACCTACAGATATTTTGGTTGGCCCTCAGTGTGTTACAATTTTTAAATTACTTGCCAGCATTAAAAACAGAAATTTCACATGTAAGTCGATTCTTAACTTCTGTTTTTATAATGTGAAGCTCTGACTACATATCACACCAGATCTACAAGGAAGATGGCATATAACAGGGAAATCTAATTTCTTTCAAGGGAGCCACTTAATGCTCCCTGAAGAAGTGATATTGAAGCTGAAACATGAAGGTTGAGTAGGGGTTAGCCTAATAGAGTGGGGACGATGCTCCCAGCAGAGGAACTGGCAGGTCTAAAAGCCTGATTCAGGGAGATTAGTGCCTCCAGGGCACTTCAGGAAAGTCTGGTGGCTGGAGGACAGTGAAGGGAAAGGTGGGAAGAAGAAGAAGCTCCAGTTAGCACCTTAAGGATTTTGGACTTTATCGTGAGGATGAATGTAGTTCAAGGCTGGAAGCTGGGAGGTAGCCAACAGGTAGCTGGTAGCCAACAAACTGAGGGGCTAGACAGGGTCAGATGGATTAGGGTCACGGGTCAACAGTGAGCAGCTGAGAAAGCAGAGGAGTGCTAGGGCATTATAGGATCCCTATCTAGAAACTCTGGGCATACATAGGATAGCCTGTCAGGTGTGGTCTGGCAAAGGGCAGACTTTACAAAGACCAAGCTAAGCAGGACACCAGGGTGAATTTCCTTTTTTTTTTTTTTTTTTCTGTTGCGGTACGTGGGTCTCTCACTGCTGTGGCCTCTCCCATTGCGGAGCACAGGCCCCGGACGCGCAGGCTCAGCGACCATGGCTCACGGGCCCAGCCGCTCCGCGGCATGTGGGATCTTCCCGGACCGGGGCACGAACCCGTGTCCCCTGCATCGGCAGGCGGACTCTCAACCACTGCGCCACCAGGGAAGCCCGCCAGGGTGAATTTCTTATGTTTATTTTAATAGTGGAAAAATGAGAAGAATTAAGATTTGGCCAAGGACATATGTCAAACGAGATACAGAACTAGATTCACAACACCTATCTCTAATTTGCTGCTTTTCTCACTATATTAGTTTTCTCAAGGTGAATAAACTCAGCACCAATACTGTGTTGTTGACAATTATATAGGCCATTTATTGAGAGCTTGCTAAATGTTAGGCTCTGTGTTTTTGTGTATTATTATCTCATTATTTCATTCAGTTAACAAATATAGTCCACCCAAAATATTATGTATCAAGGGACTGTTAGGCACTGGAGACACAGGAATGAATGAGACAGACACCATCCCTATCCTGTGGAAGCTCACAACCCAGAAAGGAATTGAGTAGCTGAAGAAGTAATTACAAAGGGTAATTGGCAGACACTGGAGTGAGAGTACAACAGTGAACCCAACCTATCATGGGTGGCAAAGAAGGCTTTCTGGAAAAAGTGACAGTCAAGCCGAAAAGGCAGGAGCGAAACTCAGGGGAACACTGTTCCAGGAAAGAGAACAGCACATGGAAGGCACTAGTCTCACCATAACCTGATGAAACAGGCGCTATGATTATCCCCTTTTCACAGATGAGAAAACTGAGGTTCTAAGAGAGACGAAGTAACTGACCCACTAGACGGTGCTGGAGCCAGGATGTAAGCCTGGATCTACCTAGACCAAAGCTCATTCTCTTAGCTGCTAAACTAGATATTTCTATTAGTTTTTATGTTCCTTCAAAGGGTCATGTGAGTGGAATGGAATATTAACTGAGATGCCTGCAATGCAGGAAGTTGAAATAATGGCTTACAAAGTATGCAAGCATGTCTGTGTCAGGTTTAGCTGTCTGTTTTGGAATGACAGCTATTTAGTGACACAGCTCCTGTCCTAATGTCTGAATAGATGTTCAGTTCAACTGAATATGGTTCAACAGCGATGTACTGAGTGCCTACTGTGTGCTAGGAATGGTGCCAGGCATTGTCAGAGTTACAGAGATGATGAGAAAAGTTTCCAGGTACTAGGCTAAAGATCATGTTAATCACTAACAAATTTATAGGTTTTTTGTTTGTTTGTTTTGTTTCATTTGTTTTTGTGGCCGCGTGGCATGTGGGGTCTTAGTTCCTTGACCAGGGTTCGAACCCATGCCCCCTGTAGTGGAAGCACAGAGTCTTAACCACTGGACCGCCAGGGAAGTCCCAGTCACTAACAAATTTAAAAAGGTAAATAACAGGGCTTCCCTGGTGGCACAGTGGTTAAGAATCCGCCTGCCAATGCAGGGGACAGGGGTTCGAGCCCTGGTCTGGGAAGATCCCACATGCCGCGGAGCAACTAAGCCCGTGCGCCACAGCTACTGAGCCTGCGCTCTAGAGCCCATGTGCCACAACTACTGAAGCCCACGCGCCTAGAGCCTGAGCTCCGAAACAAGAGAAGCCACCACAGTGAGAAGCCCACGCACCACAAAGGAGAGTAGCCCCCGCTCGCCACAACTAGAGAAAGCCCGCACGCAGCAACGAAGACCCAACACAGCCAAAAAAACCAAAACAAGTTAAGTAACAAAGGCATAATCCTGGCGGTTAGAAACCATAGGTAACTTATCATAACAGCTGCCAGGTTTTGAGCGTTAACTACGTGCCAAGCACTGCATGAGGCACCTTAATGAAATTACAAATGATCGTAACTAAAAACTAAAAGCCCACACTGTGAGACTGTGTAGAGGAGTTCACATGTATTATCTCTTTTAACCCATGTTCATTCTATAAAGCTAATATCATAGTATTGATATTAATATTGCCCATTTACAGCTGAGGAAACTGAGCTTTAGAAATTTTTGCCTGAGATCCCAGCGCTAGTAAATGGAAGAGCTATAATTGAAACCCAGGTCTGCCTGACTCCAAAACTTGGGCTCTAGACCATTGCACCACACCACCTCTGCAAGGAGAGTCAGTTTGTAAAAATCCAGGGGAATGTGGTATGATCTGCATAGCTAGGTACATATCCAGACAGGAGAAATAAATATAGGTGCTTTAAAAACCCTCTAGGGGGAGTAAAGAAACAGGGGGAAAAAATAAAACAAAACAATGTATCTAGTCATTAAACACTAGTTAACCTCTAAATAGAGAGTCCATCCCAAATATTTATGCTGCTCTTTTCTATCACTTCATTGTGCTTAAATTTGCCTCTAGAATTATCTTTAAATTTAATTAGTAGCTAAAGCTGAGAATTTTTGGTATCAAGATATACCTCTTTTAATTCTTTTTTTAAAAAATTAATTAATTATTTATTTTTGGCTGCGTTGGGTCTTTGTTGCTGCATGCGGGCTTTCTCTAGTTGTGGTGAGCTGGGGCTACTCTTCTTTGGGGTGCACGGGCTTCTCATTGTGGTGGCTTCTCTTGTTGCGGAGCATGGGTTCTAGGCGCGCGGGCTTCAGTAGTTGTGGCATGCAGGCTCAGTAGTTGTGACTCACAGGCTCTAGAGCGCAGACTCAGTGGTTGTGGTGCACGGGCTTAGTTGCTCTGCGGCATCTTCCCGGACCAGGGCTCAAACCCGTGTCCGCTGCATTGGCAGGCGGATTCTCAACCACTGCGCCACCAGGGAAGTCCCTCCTTTAATTCTTGTTTTACGTCTGTGTGCGAAAGAAAAGAAACAATTTCATAAAAGTCAGTGTCAAGCAAATAAGTGACCCCCATTAAGGATGGGGGTACAAGCTGTGCTGTGCTTTGTAAACTGGGAGAAAAGAATCCCTTGCAGCAGGCAGCCATCAGCTGTGGGACATATGAACATCCTGTCTCCGTGATTATTTGTGGCTGTGGGCAGGGAGGTATGCAGCCTCATTCCAGACGTTCAGATATAGCCAGAAGTGAAATCTATGTAGCTAAGGAAGTGCCCAGAATTGGCTCTGTGACACATGGACTGGGAAGATCGTTGCTGTGTTCAAACATATGGATGTTTGCGTTTCCATCTGCTTATTTACCCTTTGTCCCAACATAAAAGGCAAAAAATAAAACTAATATTTACCTAGTGCCACTTTTGTTTGTTTGGTTTTTTGGCTGCGCCCCGCGGCATGTGGGATCTTAGTTCCCTGACCAAGGATAGAACTCAAGCCCCCTGCATTGGTAGCATGGAGTCTTAACCACTGGATCGCCAGGGAAGTCTCTACCTAGTGCCACTTTGAATATGCTATGTTACTGTCTCTTAACAATTCATTTAATACTGTCGAAGTGAGTTCAAAGAGGTAGAACACATAGCAGCTTCTATCACAGCAACTGTAACAAATTATTTATTACAATTATCATATTACTAAAACAATAATGATAGCTTCCATTTATTGAGTGCACACTCTGTGCCAGGAACCGTACAGGGCACTCATACATTATTTCATGTAATCTTCACAAAAACCCTATGGTATAAGGACTACCACCCATTTTACAGAAAAAGAAACAGACATTCAGGAGGTTAAGCAACTTCCCAAGGTCACACAGAGAGCAAGTGGCATCTGTTTCTTTGTCCATCTTCTTACCGATTACTGTAAATTTCTTGAGGGCAAGGACTGTGTCTTACTCATCTCTGTATTCCTAGTCTCTAACACTGTGTCTGGCACAGAGCAGGTAGAATTCAGTACATATTTTTGAATAAATGAAAGAACAAACAATATTTCCCCAGATAAGCGGTAGAGCTACCATTGGGATTTAGGTCTTTTGTCTTTAAGTCTCGTGTGCTTTCCACAACTACAGATGCCTACCTAAATCAGGATCCTGATTAATCACTCACATGCCTCTTTTACTCTGGAAATTCCTATTAGACACTTTCCATATGAGTGTGATAGAGTGATTCCACTTCTAGGTCTTTATCATACAGAAATACTAACACATGTCTATAAGGATATATTACTAGAGTGCTTGCTATTGGTATTTCAGGAAAAAATTTGAAAAAAAAAATGTCCATCCATGGAAGAGTGATTAAATGGAACATCGATTCTATGGAATATCATATAACTTCAAAGAGAGTAAGGTAGATCTCTTTCTACTAAGGCAGAAGAATGGACACAAGATTGTATTAAGTAGGACAAGCAGGTTTTGGAATATTAAGTATGGTTTAGTGTGCATAATAATAATCCTGTCTTCTACGTTTATTGCACACCTTGTTTCAGGCTCTCTGTGAAGTGTGTTACATGTATTACCATATTTCACTGAACCTAAGATAATTGTTTACTGAATGTTTACAAGATACTTGGACCTGTGTTAACATTCTGACTCGACTCCAGAGATGTAAAAATCTGGAAAGAATGTGTTTCTTAAAAACAATTAAGTATGGTATTTTGCTTAATCTTCACAATAGTATAAAGTAGATACCATCATTTCTCCCATTTTGCTGATGAAGCACAGAGAAAACCAAGTAAATTGCCTGTGTGTAAATAGTAGAATGTGGTATAATTCCATAAAAACAAAACAAAAAAATTAAAGAGTTCTGGATAAAGACAGTGAATATAATTTCTCATGCATGTAATTTTCCTTTCCACTTCCTCCCCTCCCAGTCCCATCGCACTAAAACTTCAGTAAAGGATTATTTTAAAGAATATGGAAAGGGAGAGGGGGTAATAAATACAACAGAATTTTGCAGGTGAGAAAGCAAATGAATGAGTGTTAAAAGGCCCGGCAGACCCAAGAATGTGGAATCCTGGACCAGAAACTGGAGAAAGCTGAGAGGCAGCCTGGATATGTTCAAGAATTAACCAGTGGTATCCCTGGAGGTGGGGGTGAAGAACAGCTAAACTAAGAAGGACTAGTTGAAGGTCAGTTGGCTTCCCTCACCGTACCCTCCAGGTGACTGCCCCTCCTCCACCTCAGCAGAAGTATGGGGGGTATTCTCTTGAGAGAGTAAAACAATCTCTGGAGTAATACAGGTCACCAGGAACAGTTAAGAGCATCATACTGAAAAAGGGGCAATCAGTAGACTTTTTCCGCACTCTGCTCCCGGAATTCTGGTAGCCAACCTTTACCTCCTGGGAAGATGTATCTTCTTCTTTGGGGAAAATGAAGCCCAATATGAAAGATGTAAAGATAATGACACTGAGGTCTTCCAGCTAATGGTCCCTCATGGTCATTGGTTCATGGACAAATGACCTCATGGTCAATGATTCTCCCCTTCATGCACAGAGTTTCCAATCAGTTTTTAGTCCCCCACTTTTATTCATGAGCAGAAAGCCAAGGATTATGGGACACGAGGATTTCCTCTAACAGGAAAGAAAGAGATGAAAACAAAGAGAAGAAAGAAACTTGGAAGAAACTGAGACAATGCAGAGAAAATTAATTTTTTTTTTTTTTTGCGGTACACGGGCCTCTCACTGCTGCGGCCTCTCCCGCTGCGGAGCACAGGCTCCAGACGCGCAGGTTCAGCGGCCACAGCCCATGGGCTCAGCCACTCCGCGGCACGCGGGATCCTCCCGGACCGGGGCACGAACCCGCGTCCCCTGCATCGGCAGGCGGACTCCCAACCACTGCGCCACCAGGGAAGCCCGAGAAAATAAAAATTTTAAAACTATCATGCATAGCCTCAACTAGAAGAAAAGATATCTGAATATATGAAAAAAATAGCAATAAACAATAATAAAGAATATTCAGAAGGGAAAAAAAGTTCTTTGAAATGAAAAAAACATGAAAGTAGAAGCAAGAGCCCAATAGAAAGAATGGAAGATAAAGTTGAGGAAATCGCCTAGAAGTAGAGCAAAAAGACACAGATATGGAAACTAGGAGGAAAAAAGATATGGAAATTAGAGAACCAGTCAAGGAAGTGCAACAGTTGAATAAAAGTTTCATAAAAAGAGAATATATAAAAAAAGAGTTGAGGAAATCATAAAATAAGGAGTACCCAGGACAATAAATGAGAATAGACCCACATTAAGACCCACACACTGTGAAATATCAGAACACTGTTGACAAAGACAAGATCCTATAATCTTCTAAGAAGATAAGAAACTGGTCCCAGATAGAGGTTCAGGGATCAGAGTGGCTTCAGACCTTCAGACCTAGAAGTAGAAGAGAAGGGAAGAATACCTTCAAAATTTCTGAAAGAAGATGATTTTCAACCTAGGATCCTATACCCTGTTAAACTATCAATACCATCATTAAAACATATGGATAAGACAAAATCAGATATACAAGGTGTTGGGAATTCCCTAGTGGTTCGATGGTTAGGACTTGGCGCTTTCACTGCTTGGGCCTTGGTACAATCCCTGGTCGGGGAACTAAGATCCTGCAAGCTGCACGGCCTGGCCAAAATAAATAAATAAATAAATAAAAGATATACAAAGTGTTAAAAAACCTTACTTCGGACTTCTCTGGTGGCATAGTGGTTGAGAATCTGCCTGCCAATGCAGGGGACATGGGTTCGAGCCCTGGTCCGGGAAGATCCCACATGCCGCGGAGCAACTAAGCTCGTGTGCCACAACTACTGAGGCTGCGTGCCACAACTACTGAAGCCCGCATGCCTAGAGCCCGTGCTCTGCAACAAGGGAAGAACTTACTTCTAGTGCATTCTTTCATAAGACATGGCCACCAAAACTAGAGGGCAAAAAAAGATAGAGAAAGTTATGGAGTAGATGATAAAAGTTCTCATCACAAGGAAAAAAATTGTGCAGTGATGGATGTTAACTAGACTTACTGTGATCATTTTGAATGTATACATATATTGAATCATTATGTTGTACACCTGAATTAACACAATGTTATATGTCAGTTAAATCTACATTTTTTTTTTTTAGAAAAGAGAAAGAAAGTTATGGGATTCAGGAAACAGGAGAGTCAACACAGGAGAGAAGCAAAGAGAATTCCCAAGTGGCTGTAAGGAACATTCTACGATGACAACTGTGCTCCAGACATAGCATCTGGATGCCACCTATCCAGACTGGAGCACTATGACTCAAGAGAGAGACACACTGAAGACTGTTGCATTCAAGAACTCTGCTGCTCTTGTATCCTCTTTTGTGTCTACCTCAAAGTAACAGAACAATCCCTCAAAATCTAAGTTGTAACAAAGTGGAGTGTATTTCAAAGAGTAGAAGATGATGTGATATATATATATATATATGAATATTACTTAGCCATAAAAAGAATGAAATAATGCCATTTGCAGCAACGTGGACGGACCTAGAGATTATCATACTAAGTGAAGTAAGCCAGACAGAGGAAGACAAATATCATATGATATCGTTTATATGTGAAATCTAACAAAAAAAAATGATACAAATGAGCTTATATACAAAACAGAAATAGACCCAGAGACATAGAAAACAAATTTATAGTTACTAAAGGGGAAAGAGGGGGAATAAATTAGGAGACTGGGATTAATATATACATACTACTATATATAAAATAGGTAACCAATGAGGACCTACTGTACAGCACAGAGAAATATACTCAATATTTTGTAATAACGTATAACGGAAAAGAATCTGAAAAAGAATATATATGTATATATGACTGAATCTCTTTGCTATATACAGGGAAAAGAATCTGAAAAAGAATACATATATATATATATATATAAAATGACTGAATCACTTTGCTGTATACCTGAAACTAACACAATATTGTAAACCAACTATACTGAAAAAAAAAGAGTAGAAGAGACCCTGCTCTACTTTGTCACATATTTGTCCCCTGGACCCCAGAGTAGCTCTGCATGAGAACTGGAATGGAACAGGAAAAAGCTTTAACCTATAACCCCTTTCTCTACATGAATCTGATACAGACATGTCCTCAAGGCTCACGTTGGGACTAATGTCATACACAGACATCAGGCTGTCTTCCCTATGCAAGCTTTTCTCTTATTCCTCATCACTATAACCCTCCATCCCCACCCCGATAAACTAGTGCAAGTAATAAGAGCAGGACTGCATAGCAAGTGAGCCTTGAGTCAGACAACCAAGGTTAAAATCTAGTTCTACCTCTCACAGCTGTGACCTTGGCCATGTTTCTCCATGAGTCTCAGCTTCCTTACCAGTAAAATGAAGATAATAATGTCTGTCTCAAAAGATTGCTGAAAGAGTTTAAGATGCGACAGTTTTTGCGTTTTTTTAGCACAGTGCCCAGAACACAGTAAGTGCTTAATAAATGGTTAACATTGATTATTACCTGTAGGCCACCTATCTTATCAGGTACATCTAATAAGGACTGAATTTCAGGAGTGGTCCCAGTTTAAGGTCAGTCTGGGGCCCACAACAGTATTATGCCTGGTTCTTTAAAAACAGGACACACCTTATACGTACAAATGAATGTTGTTTACTTCAAGTTGTCATTACCTTGGAGGCAGTGCACTTATTCCAAGGATGCTTCCACTCTCCAGAACATTTTTGGGGTACTCAATTTAGAAATTTCTTCAGGGTCTATGACACATTCTTCTGAATATCCTCATCAGTAGGAAATCTTCATCTTCTGTAAAGATAAATTCAATGTTTGAAATAATCAGAAGTTGATGAATAAATAGGGTACAGGGGAAGATGAAGTAACACTAACTTTCTTATATAGCTTTTACATGGATTTTACCCCTTTATTTTATTTTTGGCAGTGCGGCTTGCGGGATCTTAGCTCCCCCACCAGGGACTGAACCTGTGCCCTCAGCAGTGAAAGTGTGGAGTCTTAACCGCTGGACTGCCAGGGAATTCCCAAGGATTTTATCCATTTAAAATAAACTGATTTTTAAAAGATAAAAGCAATAAAGTCCAATTAGGGCTTCCCTGGTGGCACAGTGGTTAAGAATCTGCCTGCCAATGCAGGGGACACGGG
Source organism: Pseudorca crassidens (assembly GCF_039906515.1). Lineage (NCBI taxonomy): Eukaryota > Metazoa > Chordata > Mammalia > Artiodactyla > Delphinidae > Pseudorca > Pseudorca crassidens. The sequence goes on along the minus strand of NC_090297.1, from coordinate 22,050,949 downwards.
TTCGAGCCCCAGTCCGGGAAAATCCCACATGCCACGGAGCAACTAAGCCTGTGCACCACAACTACTGAGCCTACGCTCTAGAGCCCATGAGCCACAACCACTGAGCCCATGAGTCGCAACTACTGAAGCCCGCACGCCTAGAGCCTGTGCTCTGCAACAAGAGAAGCCACCACAATGAGGAGCCCGCACAACGCAACGAAGACCCAACGCAGCCAAAAATAAAATAAATTAATTAATTAAATAAATTATTTTTTAAAAAGTCCAATTAGACTACTAAAACAAAAAGGAAAATTACCCATAGCTTACAATACAACTGCTATCATTTTGGTGCATTTTCCTTATCTTTCCTTAATATACAGTTTTAAAAATAGTAGTAATAGTGTACATATCATTTGTAACATGCTAACCTAATTTAAATTATGTCTTAAGCATATTTTCATGCTGCTGTAGAGTCCTCATAATAATATTTTTAATGGCTGCATAATATTTCATCCAATGGATATGGCAGAATTTACTTAACCACTTCTCTTTTGCTGAACATTTAGGTTGTTTTAAGTGTTTTATTATGAAATATATCTACATTTCCTCAAATTTTTGCTTATTTCCTCAGCCTGGATTACCAGAAGTGGGAATGTTGGATCAAAAGGTATGAGGATTTGATGGTTCTTGATAGTTACTTCCAAATTGTTTTCCAGTAGGTTTTCACTTATTTATAATGCCAAGGAAACAGTAGAATACCCATTTCACTGCATCTAAAACAAGAACTTGGTATCACAATTTTAATAACTTAGGAGCTAGAAAAATATTTCATATGAACCAATTTTAAAGTCAAGTGGTTTGGGGCTTCCCTGGTGGTGCAGTGGTTAAGAATCCACCTGCCAATGCAGGGGACGTGGGTTCAAGCCCTGGTCCGGGAAGATCCCACATACTGTGGAGCAATTAAGCCCGTGCACCACAACTACTGAGCTTGCGAACCACAACTACTGAGCCTGAGTGCCACAACTACTGAGCCCGCATGCCTAGAGCTAGTGCTCCACAAGGGAAGCCATTGCAATGAGAAGCCCGCGCACCGCAAGGAAGAGTAGACCCCCTGCTGGCCGCAACCAGAGAAAAGCCCACGCAGCAACGAAGACCCAATGCAGCCACAAAAAAAAAAAAAAAAAAAGGCAGAGCACAGACAGGGTGAAAAAGTCCAGGTACCCATTACTCCCCTACGAAAGCAATGATCTCTTACTGGTTTTTTTTTTTTTTTAACTATTATTACTTTTCAGTTACATAAGAAATATACATTCATCATTTAAAAAAAAAAAAAGACAGGCAGAAACAATAAAAAGTACAGCTTATTTCCAACACCAAACAAAGCCCATTACATTTTGAAGTACTTACCCTCACACCATTTTCTGTATAGAACATGTTTTATAAAAAATAGCACACCAGGGAATTCCCTGGTGGTCCAGTGGTTAGGACTCCATGCTTCCACTGCAGGGGACACAGTTTCTTTCTTTTCTTTTTTTTTTTTTTCAGGGTATTAAGGCAAACAGGGTCACCTAGAATCTATTCAAACGGGAATCAGCACTTGGACAGAAATCACAGTTCAACAGCAAAAACTTTCTCTTGCAAGGGTTAAGCCACGGCCCCTCCCCACTGCCATCTGCCCATAGCAATTATCCCTGTCTGCTCTCCAGCTTCACAGCCCCTGCCCTGCCTGCCCTGGCTGAGCCAGAACTCCTGACCCATCACAAGAGGGGGCGGGAGGGCCACAGGAGCTCAGCTTCTGCACACCCAGGTGGACCATGGCCTCCTGGCTAAGCAGGCACCACATCCTCCCTGGCGCCCTCTGAGGTCTCAGCCTCTGGCAGCATCAGATCTGAGCCAAGCTGAGCCTCCTGAGGACGGTGGGGATGGGGGCTTCTGGGGGAGTCGAGGGAAGGAGGGCCAGGGCTGGGGAAAGGTGCCTTCCAGCTCCCGGCCCCCACTTAGTGCAGAGGCCCAGAGGCCTGACTCTCCTGATCTTGCCCCGGTATCCCCTCCGCAGAAGGTCAGTATATCTTCTGCCGACTGGCCCCTTTGATGAAGGAGAATGAAGGAGAAGACAACCAGGATCCCTAAGCGTTTGCCCCACTTGCCTTTGGTGAAGTGATTGGAGACCACATCATCTCCAGGCTGCATGGTGGCTGGCAGGACGTTCTCCCCAGCCGACGGTGACACAAAGAACGCAAACGGGATTATCCACAGACAGAAAGTGAAATAGGCCAGGACCTCTGAGAAAGGATAATATTCCTCTGCAAAAAACTGAAACGCTAGGTAATGATTCACCACCAGTAGCCCACAGGACAGGATGAAGTTAGGCGAGGTGAGCATGATGAAGGGGAAGGTCTGGAGGAGGCCAAAGTAGACCAGGTAGACCAGGAAGAGGCCTACGCCAATCATGTAGGTGGAGAAACGCTCAAAAACATAGAGGCCAATCAGCACAGCTGTGGAGAACCAGACCCTATATTCTATGATCCTGCTGGTGGCCACCGTGTATTCTTCTAGCAATTCTGCCAGGTAATAGAGTCCGGCTGCAATGGCCAGCGTGATGAAGGCCACCTGGCTGAAGAGCGACAGCCAGCTCAGCACATACATGAACCACGTGGCACCATCGCCCGGGCCGCCCGCCCCCCGACAGCCGGGATGGGCCTGCGCGCTCCGGCTCCGGTGACACGGAGCCGCCGCCTTCCCTTGCCCGGGACACAGTTTCGATACCCAGTTGGGGAACTAAGATCCTGCAAGGTGTGGGGGAAAAATAATATATATATATATATATATATATATATATATATATATATATGGCATACCATACACGTTGTTTTTAAACTTTTTTTTCCCCCACATAATAATTATAGCTCATGTCTACATAATGTTTACTATGGGTCAGGTACAATTCCAAGTAGTTTTTTTTTTTTTGCGGTACGCAGGCCTCTCACTGTTGTGGCCTCTCCCGTTGTGGAGCACAGGCTCGGGACGCGCAGGCTCAGCGGCCATGGCTCACGGTCCCAGCCGCTCCGTGGCATGTGGGATCCTCCCAGACTGGGGCACGAACCCGTGTCCCCTGCATGTGCAGGCGGACTCTCAACCACTGCACCACCAGGGAAGCCCCCAAGTAGTTTTACATGTAATAATTCATTTAGTCCTCATGATAATTCTATAAGGAAGGCAATATTAGTACTCCCATTTAATGATGAGACTGAAGCAGAGAAGTAATTTGCCTAAGGTCACAAAGTCAATAAGTTAACGAACTGGCACATTTTTCCATGTTGCTAAATTCATTTTCCACACATTTTCTTTTTTTTTAAATGGCTGCACGATATCCATGCAGCCATTTTGTGGATGAAGTATCATTTAATTATTCCACTTCCTTTTATGAGACATCTAGATTATTTCCATTTTTTGATTTATACACATCACTAACATGGTGATGTAGTATAAGATGCCTTATACTATACCTTTGTGCACAATCCTTAATTATTTCCTTAGGCTAACTGCCCTCAAGAACAGTTGCATTGATTTTTCTTTCCTCCAAAGGGGTGTTCCTTTCTCTATGTTCTCCATGACCTTAAATGTAAATTTTATCACTTTTGCCTACAGCAACATTTTCTAATTCATTTTACCAGTTCTGAGAAATAAATCCAAGCACTAAAGGATGAGTGATTTCTCTAGAGTAAAAGAGTCAGGGTCTAAAATCTACCCCCTTTCCATGCTCTCCTGCTTTTTACAGATGCTGAACCTCATGGCTTATACACTAACTCATGGCAGAGGAATGAGGAGTGTTAACCTGGGACAAACCAGCTAATGCAGGCAAGATTCTTATGGTCTACAAGTCAGCATTCACTAATTCACTCACTCATTCATTCAATAAATATTTGAAAGGTTAGTATATGAGTACTACTAAGCAGGGGTTACGGGGTACACAGAAAAAAATATTTAGAACAAGGCTAAATAAAACATTTAGCACATAACCTGGCACACAATAATTGCTCAATAAATCAGTATTTATGTCAGGCACTCTGCTAAATGCCAAGTAAGTGTATTATCCCCTTTAATCTCTACAACAACATCCAGGAACTGTTGTGGTTTTTTTTTTTAATCATCCCCATTTTTCAGATAAGAAGACTGAGGCCTAGAGAGATTTACCCAGCTTGAGCAACATACTTGTGGTGTTCAGATTTGAACTGAAGACTCCAGAGTCTGTGCTCTTAGCCATTATACTATATTACAAAACACAATTTCTCCCCTTAAGAAGCATATAGCCTTATTAATAATACTAAAATTGAAAACAGCTATCAAGTGTTAAGCACTTATGTGCCAAGCACTGTGCTAGGCCTTTATGCATATTGATCATTTAATTCATATGACAACTCTATGAAATACTCTTGTAATTATGCTTGTTTTATAGATGAGAAAATAGATATTCTGAGAGTTTAAATAACTTGCCCAATATACAAATAGCTCTTAAATAGTAGCACTAGAAGCCAAGATATACAAAGAATTACTGTATAGGGAACATGATGAAATGTAAAACAAGTGATGCTACTTAGCTACCAACAAATTTCAGAAGTCACAGGAAAGAGACTTTGTGACCTTCTTGTGTTCCAGGAATGATCACACAAGGATAGAAAGGGAAAATCCTGGCGGTTTGTCAGGCCCTGTGTTGAAAGCCTTCACAAAGGTCTGTTCATTATATCCTCTTTGTGAATGTATTATTATTATTCTAAATTTGACAGACGAGGAAATGGATTCTCTGGAAGGTGCTGCATATGTCCAAGGTCACATAGCTAGTAAATGGCATAGCTAGGACTGGAACCTATTTGTCTCTCAAATCTGAGCCCTTAAGCACTGTGTTACATGCTTTCCATTATTTGATCTTGCTTTTTGGTTGTGTAGGTGTCACATAGCCAGAGATGAGTGGAAAAGGCAAAAGTGAAAGGGTATTAAGGAAGATAATACATAAGCAAGAGTATTGAGTTACATCCAAGAAAAAGGAAGCAGACCTTCTTGTTCAGTGCTAAAGATTCATTTGTTTTGGGAAGGAGCCCTTTGTTTGCATACCTTTCGTGACTACACAAACTGCATAAATGTCTGTTTCTGCCATTATAATGGGAGCTATTAAAGACAGGGACTGTATCTTAGCCTGTGCTGTAACCCAGTGTCTAGCATAATGCTTAGCTTGTAGTTCCAGCAGAGAGGTTGGAAAAATAGGGAGTAGTCACATTGCATAGATCTCTGGATGGCAATTAAGGTAGTCCACGGAGCAAATACCCTAAACAAAATAATAGGTGCTCAAATCCAACAGGGCATTTAAAGGATAAAATCATGATGCACAGGAGTTATCCCAGGAGTACTAGGGTGGCCCAACAGCAGAAAATCTCTCAATATAACTCACCACATTGATGGACCAAAGGGTAAGAGTTATGATTTTTTTCATACTTAGAGAAACTTGATGCAGTAGCATTAAGGTCAGGACTAAGTCGTTGGTGCCCATTATTAGTGTTAGCTAGAGTCTCGGAGAGTCTGGCCAATTCTTTTAGATGAGAAAAAGTGAAAGATGTATGTACTCTTTTGCTTGCCATTCTTGCCAATGATATGATAGTCTATATGGAAAACACAATATAATCAACAGGGAAACTATCAGAACTATAAAAGAGTTATTGTCAAGTTTGCAAGAATAGAAATCATCTTACAAAATTCAATAGTGTTCTTCTCTATTAGGAATAACCACCTTAAAAATGTAATAAAAAATATAACAAAATCTACAGTAGCAACTAAAGTCTATAGCAAATATCTGCAAACTCTTTCTGTAAAGAGCAAACAGTAAATAGTTTCTGTTTGGCAGGTCATGTGGTCTCTGTCGCAGCCATTCAACTCTGTCACTGTTGAACAAAAGCAGCCATAGACAGTGTTAAATGAATGAATGTGGATGTTCCAATAAAATTTTATTTACAAAACCAGAGCACAGGCTGACATGCCCAGGTGTAGTTTGCCAACTCCTGGTCTATAGTAATTGGCCTAAAAACTGTGGACTGAAGAAAAACGCACGACCTAAAAGTTGCAAGTTAAGTTTTATTCGGGACCTGAGGACTAGAGCCTGGGAGACAGCCTCCCAGATAGCTCTGAGGAACTACTCCAAAGAGGTAAGGGAGGAGCCAGGATATATAGGAGAGTTTTTGCTGAAAAACCATGTAGACGAACATCAAAAGATTACTGCTAATCACAGAAGACAAACATCTCCAGTTAGTGATTTTAGAGCTTTTCTACATATGGGAAGGTGCAAGATTCTGGGCTCACTGAAATTTTTCCTTAGATGTGCAGCTTAACTCTCTAGGGCCAGTATCCAGAGCACAGAATATTTCCTATTTTCCTCTATCCTGAATTCTCCTCAGGGTGCACTGTTGTGGGTGTGGGGAGGTGGCTGTAGTGCCTGATGCCTTGATGGCAGGCAACAGTTATTGTTTACTGGAATGGCAGGCGAACTTCCCTTACCACAAAGCAATGCCTAAGAAGTTTATCAAAGAAGAAAAACTAAACTCCATTCAGGGACATTAGAAGGGCTGAATAAATGTCATAATTCAAATAACTTCAGGAGTGTAAAGATTTTATTCATTTGTTTAACAAATATTCAGAGTGGCCACCATAGGCCAGGCATTGTTCTGGGTACTAGGGGTGCAGCAGAGAACAAAACAGGGCACCTATCCTCACGAATCTTACATCTTTAGCAGAGAAGCAGAGATTAAATAATCTAAAGTTGGATAGTAATAAATGCTATGAAAAAGATTAAATAAGAGAAAGAAAGAGTGATGAGGAGTGAGGGTGCTACTTAATTTAGGATGGTCAGGGAAGGCCTTCCTGATGTTTCAGCAAAGACCTGAAAGAGGTGAAGGAAGCCTGCCCCATTGAATTCTGGTGAGGGAGTGTTCCATGCAAAGATGTCAGTTCTCCCCCAAATTAATCTATATGTGTTCAATGAAATTCCAATAAAAATTCCAGTAGTAATGTTGAGAAACTAAAACCCACTCTAAAATGAATATGAAAGAATAAAGGTCTATGAAAGCTAAGTCTATTTTCAGAGGGAAATAAAAGTAGGGAGACCTGCCCTACTGGTAGAACTGGCTCTACCACGAAGCCACAGTAATAAAAATATTGTGTTGCTGGCACTGAAACAAAGAAAAGGATCAATGGAATAGAATGGAGAGCTTATAAATAAAGTATATACATGGGAACTTAATATGTGATAAAGGTGGCATCACAAAACACTGGAAAGATTGTTTTTCTGACAGTTATATAAAAACAAATTCACTGTATAGAGAAAAAAGCTGAATTTTTACTTGAAACTATGTTAAAAGTGGACTCCAGATGGATTAAAGACATAAAGGTGAAAGTTAAAACTATAAAGCTAATATTAGAAAATACAGGAAAATCTGTTACCCAGGTGTAAATAAAGACTTCCTAAACAAGACTCCAAATTCTAAGGTCAAAATTTAGGACATCTGCTTAATTAATGACATCACAAAGTTAACACGAAGGTTGCAGACTGGGAGAAGGTATTTGCAATGTTTAAAACAAACACGGAATAATGTCTAGAATATACACACAATTCCTACAAACTAAGAAGAGAGGAAATCAAATTTTAAAAAAGTAGGCAAAGGATATAAACAGGCACTGGGAGAAAGTATTTGCAGTGTTTAAAACAAATAAAAGAAGGTCTAGAATATACAAAGAATTCCTACAAATCAACAAGACAGGAAATCAAATAGGAAAATAAGCAAAGGATATATAAATACCTTAGTTTCACATACTAAGCATACAAAAAAACAAAAAAGAAAAAAAAGGCTCAAATTTAATTATAATCAGAGAAATGCAAATCAAGACAGCCAAGAGCTGCCACTTTACTTCCACCAGACTGGCAAAAATTAATAGCACTTATGTTTGTTTTTGTTAATCTGTAGACAAAGACTTATAGATGGGTGCAAAAATAAATCCTCTTTTGCAACCTAGAACTCATTGTTCAGTATGAGTTTTGATACAGATAAGAAGGAACATGGTACCTGAAACAGATTCAAGTGGTGGGGGTATTGATAAACACAAAGGTTGCTTCCAGGACTATAGAATTGATAATTTAAAAGCTTAAGATATGTGGGAAATTATCAGCTATGCTGATTTAGTACTCTCATGTTGACATGAAACAAAGATGACTTCCTTTTTTAGGTTTTTATCTTGAGAACACAGTGTCTGGACTTTAAAAAGGTATTGGCATATCCCAACAATCTGTACTGTTCTAAGCTATGATAGCTTAGGAGTGAATATGATTTGAACTTAATGCATGTTTAGAGGGTGTCTAAAACTCAGAAGCAGGCAGATCCATTTCCTCTGACCCTAAACATGGTCCAAAAGTAAATTGCTTGAGGAAATTGGATCCCAAAGATCACAGGTGGGGAATTTTGAAGTATGTCCATATTCCATTGGAGATCAAAGAAGCCCAACTAAAAGAATGGGAGACTGACTGACTGACATGACAACTGTGGACTGAGGAAAAATTCTTTTTGAAAGGGCTATCTTGAAGAGTATGACTCAGACACTGGAGGAACTAAGGTGATCGGCAGTGGAAGGAATCAGAACGTGTGAAATTCCTTAAAAATTTATGGACTTAAATAATTTGCCATATATAAAAACATAAAAAAAGAAAAAGAAAACTGGAAAAAATGAGAAAGATGCTAACACCGAAGATTGGTGGTTATGAGTTCTTGTGTACTGGTGATAGGAATTAGCACAACCATTCTGAAAAGTAACCTGGCCATTTTTGGCAAATTGAGCACGCCCAATTGCATAGTTCAGAGGAATATTCACGTCAGTATACAAACTTGCTTATTTTTGCTTTTTTTTTTTTGCCACTGTGCAGCATGGCATGCGGGATCCTTAGTTCTCTGACCAGGGATCGAACCCATGCCCCCTGCAGTGGAAGCGTGGAGTCTTAACCACTGGACTGCCAGGGAAGTCCCTATTTTTGCATTTTTAATAGTAATCGAGAGTTGAAGGCAATCTAGAGTTCTATCATCAAGAGTGAATGAGTAAAACATGGTGGATGAACAGTGGTTATATACCTGGAGCTAGGCCGCTGGAGTTGAAATTCAGGCTCCACCACTTACAATAGAAGTAAAAATTTGAGTAATCTGCGCCTCATTCCTCTTTTTTTTTTTTTGAGATACGCGGGCCTCTCACTGTTGTGGCCTCTCCCGTTGCGGAGCACAGGCTCCGGACGCGCAGGCTCAGCGGCCATGGCTCACGGGCACAGCTGCTCCGCGGCATGTGGGATCTTCCCGGACCGGGGCACGAACCCGTGTCCCCTGCATCGGCAGGCGGACTCTCAACCACTGCGCCACCAGGGAAGCCCATGTGCTACTTTTATGAAAGGTAAACTATCACCTCTATCAAAATTAAAACAAAAAACTGTCATATTTTTGCTCCAGTTGATGAGTCTATCCCAAAGTAGCAGGGTAATGGGGTAAAGAATCAGAATGATAGACATTTCTCTTTATAGCCTTTATTACTGCACAATACAAACTCAGTCTCTGTTTTACAAACCTTACACACAAATGGCAAAACAATTAAAAGATTTTTATTCCCCAAAGCTATTTTATTCCAGTTTCCCCTCTTTATGCAGAGGGATTATCTAGATTCTCCATGTCATCCTTAGCCTTTAATTTAGAAAGGCTGTCACAAAAGTGAACTGGCCATATGAGGAAAACAGTGCAAAGAACCAACTAAGTTCTCATTGTCCTCCTTCCTGAGGGAAGAATGCCTGGCTAGCAGTGGTGAAATAGGGCAATTATAACATCTTCTTTTTTTGTAACAGCTGAGGACAAGCCCCAGTGGTGGACAGACTGCCTTGTCACATGAGCCTTTTGGGGTCTATTTTCTCTAGGTGAACCAGAGGTTTCAGCTGCTCTGCAAAGTTCCTCATGTCATCAGACACCACATCCTGCCCAGCTGGTGCAACAACACTTAGTTCCACAAGGTAGGAGAGTGACAAGGCCTCAGTGTTGTCTGTGTTCCCTGGTGTCAAGATGCGGAAGATCTTGTACACCACGATCTTCATGATGCCCTTACGGAACAGGTGTCCCCTGGCAACAAACTCATGGTCCATGCGGAAACCCATTTCCATCAGGAAGTCAGTAAGGTTCTCAGATGTTGCAATGTCCACGCAGTTACGCACCAGGGCATGGCGGTTCTTGTCTCCCATTTCTGGCTGTCCCAGGTAGCGCAGATGCCAGGGTGCCCCTGCCCTATCCATAGAGCGTCGAGCCCTTAGAACAAACGGACTGGCCTGCTGGCCCTTAAGGAGGAATACCATCTCATGGTCAAGGAAAGTCTCCGGTTCCATGTTGTCACACAAACCACGAAGGCGGTGGATGAGGCTTTCCAAGCTGTGATCTAAAACACTTCCTGAAGAAGGAAAAAAGTACCATTGAGTCCCATCTTTCATTCTGGGTAATGGAAATAGCAAAAGATTGAAAAAACTTACATGAAAAATCAGAACAGTTTAGTGCAGTGTTTTGTAAAGCACAGGCCCAATATGAGATGTTAGAGGGGTTATACTGCCAAGATATTATATAACAAGTTAATCCCTTTTCAATTTTTTGCATTGTCTTATTTGGTACTAGAATAGTTAGGCCTTCTCTAACAATGCTAACCTCCAGTGGGCTTTGGGCCTTAAGAGGCAACAGTATCTACTTAGAAAAATAATACTGTTTTGTCATTTATTTTAAAAATTATCTTCTAGTCTCAGAAAACAAAAGTTTTCCATTGATAGAAAAAATATAACATTTCCTTTTTATGTAATATATTTAAGTAAAAGAGAATGAACTGCTTCAGAGAAATACACTGTCCTCTGTTCTCATCTTATTCTTCCTCCTGGCAGCATTTTACATGGTTGTTACATTATACCTATTTTGAAATCTATTCTTCCCTTGGCCTCTGGGACACAAATCTCTCTTGGTTCTTCACCTAATTCACTGACCATTCCTTTTAAGTCATCTCTGCTGGGTCTTCATCTTCCCAAAATATTGGAGGATCCTAGGACTCAATCCTGGTCTTTGTCTCTATCAAAAATCTCTTCCTCCCTCAGTGACCTCATTCAGCCCTATGGTTTTTTTTTGTTTGTTTTTTTGGGTTTTTTTTGCGATACGCGGGCCTCTCACTGTTGTGGCCTCTCCCGTGCGGAGCACAGGCTCCGGACGCGCAGGCTCAGCGGCCATGGCTCACGGGCCCAGCTGCTCCGCGGCATGTGGGATCTTCCCGGACCGGGGCACGAACCCGTGTCCCCTGCATCGGCAGGCGGATTCTCAACCACTGCGCCACCAGGGAAGCCCAGCCCTATGGTTTTAAGTATCATTTATGCTCTGAGGACTACCATATTTATATCTCATGAACTACAGACTCATACATCCAACTGTCTACCTAACTTCTCCACTTGGATGCCTAAGACATCTTCATCTTAACATGTTCAATATCAACCTGTTGATTTTTCCTCCACAATCTTACTCCTCCTGCAGTTTTCCCCACCATAGTAAATGGCAACTCTCTGCTTCCAGCTGCCCAACCAAAAACCACATAATCAGCTTTGACTCCTTTCTTTCTCTCACATCCTACATCCGCTCTGCATTTTTTAAATATATGCAGAATCCAGTTTACTCAATCATTTCCACCTAGTCCAAGTCTCCATCATTTCTTGCTTGGTCTTTGCAGTACCCTGCTTCTATCCTCGCTTTTTTCTTCTCTCCTCCATACAACAGCCAGTTGGTTTTTAGGACATAAGGCAGATAATGACACTTCTCTGCTCAGAACCCTCCAATGGCTTCCCATGTCACTCAGAATAAATCCGAAATTCTTTACCACGGTCTACAAGGCCCTATAAATTGTGATCTCTGCTACCTGATGTTAATTATTTCCTTCTACTATCTCCCAGATCACTCTCTCCAACCACAGTGATTTTCCTGCTGTTTCCTAAAAATGCCAAGTGTCTGACAATGTATTTCTCTTCAGAGACCCTTCCCTTAGTCCCTACGCTTAGAATGTTCTTCTCTCAGACACCTGCATATCTCACCCCATCACTTTGTTCAGATCTTTGCTCAAATGTCACTTTATCAGAGATCACTTTTCTCATTGCCCTAAATAAAATAGCATTATCTCCTTCCAATCTCTTTCCACTTCCCTGCTTTACTTTTTAGCATTAGCACCTCAATTTTTTAGTCATATTTCAATATATCAATTATGTATTGACTTTTTAACATATTTCTTCCTCTACTGCTGATACTTACTCCAATGCTAGGAATATATTCATTTATTGACTAAATCTGTTAAAGTAAATAAAAATATACTACTGTAACTATGGTAAATATTGACAGTGGGACTCAAATGACTACATTTTTGGAAATGGGTAGTGTTGGAGGGAAAGCAACAGCTCAGGTCCCTGTGATCATAGGACAGATGATGACGGGAGCAAGGAATGGGTCCTACATTGGATACGTTGTGTCCTACATTCAGGACAGTGTCAGACATGTGTTTTTTCATACTTCAAACATTTAAGGAGCTTTGTAAGTGCTGGTTCCTTCAACATATACTTACTGAATACTGTGCCAGGCATCATGCTAGGAAGTAGGGGGTCCAGCCCTCACAGAGATTACAGTTTAGTGGGGGAAACAAAAAATGAATAAGTAAACAATTAAACAGAAATACAGGGAAATAAAAGGGAGATGGGAGACAGGAACTGATGGGGGGGGAGAAGAGGAGACCTCTCTGAGGGCTTGGAGTAGTCAGAGAAGGTCGGTCAAAGGGAAGGACAACTGAGCTGAGGACTAAGGGATAAAAATAAAATGGCTATTTGAAGGGCTGGAACAAAGTATAAGGGCAGAGGAAACAATGCAAAGACCCAGGAAAGGGCCTGGGGAATTCAAAGAAATGAAGGGATATCAGTGTGGCTGAAGTGTGGTAAGCAAGATGGAAGATGATAATGAACTGAGGATTTGGGATGGGCCAAAGCACACAGGTCTTATGTACAGCTCATGCTAAAGGCTGTATTCTATTCTAAGGCCATTGGGAAGCCATTAGCTCCACATTTTATTCTCCACACAACAGGGAAAGAGATGACTGGATTTACATTTTAAAAAGATCATTCCAGGAAAACTGGTATAGACTCTTCAACAAGACGTGGTCATGGGAAAAAAAGTGGGAATGAGGGGAGACTGGTCTTAAAAGAGGCTTAAGAGACACAGTTATCAAATGTAATGCATGAAACATGATTATATCCTGGATTCAAAACACATTTTGAGGGCAAGATAGGGGGAAACTTTTGAATATGGACTAGATATTAGATGATATTAAAAATACATTATTAATTTTTTAGATAATAATGATGGTATTGGGGTTATGAAGGAAAATACCCTTGTTTTTTATTTTTTAGAGATGCATACTGAAAATGTTTTGGGGTAAAATGTTATATCTGAAACTGTCGATTTTTTAAAAAAATTTTTTGGCTGCAAGGCATGTGGGAGCTTAGTTCCCCAACCAGGGGTCAAACCCGCACCCCCTGAAGTGCAAGCGCGGAATCTTAACCACCGGACTGCCAGGGAAGTCCCTGAAACTGTCTTTAAAAACAGCAAAAGAAAAAAGAGAAAGCAAATATGGCAAAATGACAGAAACTGAAAGCTGCATGACAGAAATGGAGTGTTCATTATATTAGTCTCCACTTTCTTTATGTGTTTTTTTTTTTTTTTTTTGCGGTATGCGGGCCTCCCACTGTATGGCCCCTCCCGTTGCGGAGCACAGGCTCCGGACGCGCAGGCTCAGAGGCCATGGTTCACAGGCCCAGCCACTCCGCGGCACGCGGGATCTTCCCGGACCGGGGCACGAACCCGTGTCCCCTGCATCGGCAGGCAGACTCTCAACCACTGCGCCACCAGGGAAGCCCCCACTTTCTTTATGTTTGAATATTTTTAATACTAAAACAATTTTTTAAAAAAGACTACTAGCTGTTGTGTGAGAAGAGAAAGACGATCAAAAGTGGAAGCAATGAAAAAAAAAAGTGGAAGCAATGTAATAAGTACAGGGTTACTAAAATAGTTCAGGCAAAGGATGATAAACCAGGGTGTGGTACTGCAGGTTGAGAAAAGACTTATTTAATACATATTTTGGAAGTAAAATGAATAGGATTAGAAATGGACTACATGTGGGGGTAAAGTAAAAAATGGACATTGACCCCTGAATACATGGCTCAAGCAACTGGTGAATGACAGTGGCACTTACTGAGATGGGAAAGCCTGAAGGAGGTGCAGCCTGAGGAGTGAAAATTAACAACCCTATTTTGTTCACAGTAAGTTACTAAATGGATGATCTGAATTAAAGTCTAAACTCTTGCACTAAACATTGTATGACGTCCTGAAAATCATTACCCCCTCTGGGTCTTGAGTTTTCTCATCTGGGAAAGTTACTTCACTTCTATTTCCTGATCTATAAAATGGAGCTAGTTAACAGTATCATAGAATTACCATATGATCCATTAATCTCACTTCTGGGTATTTATCTGAGAGAATTCGAAGCAGGATCTTGAAGAGATATTTGCACACCCATGTTCACTGAGCATTATCCACGATAACCAAGAGGTGGAAGCAACCCAAATGTCTGACAGATGAATGGATAAAGAAAATGTGGTACATATATACAATGGAACATTATTCAGCCTTTAAAAGGAGATCCTGTCACATACTACAATATGGGTTAACATCGAGGACATTATACTAAGTGAAATCAGCCAGTGATAAAACGACAAATACTGTAATGATTCCACTCATATGAGGTTATCTAAAGTAGTCAAAATTAGAAACAGAAAGTAGAAAGGTTGTTGCCAAGGGCTGCAGGGAGGGGAAAGGAGGAATTAGTGTTTAACGGGAATAGAATTTCAATTCTGCAAGATGAAAAAGTTCTAGAGATCGGCTATACAACAATGTGAAATACTTAACACTACTGAACTGTATGCTTAAAAATGTTTAATATGGTAAATTTAATGTTATGTATTTGTGACCATAATTAAGGGTTAACTGAAAAAAAAAAAGGTGCCAGAAATTATGCAGGCTGCCTTTGTAGAAGAGCTTCTCATCTCCGCGGAAGCTGAACAGAAAAGAGGAAAACAAGCTCCCTGGTTCACTCACCCTGCAGCAGGTACTCCATCATGTTAATGGTGCCCCCGGTGACAGGCATCATGGTGACTGGAGGTGCCTCCATGTTACCTGTTTAAGTTGAAAACGACAGAACTGGACTCGGAGTCCCCCGTCAAGTAAACACAGGATACACCTGGAGAAGAGTTATACTTGTTAATACATCAGAGAGGTGGAGAGACACCAGATCTGCTTGGGTCATTGGCCTTGACATGAAAAGATTCATTCATCCATCCATTCAAAACTTTTTGAGTAACTGCTATAGGCCAGTTTCAGGAACTGATGATACAGAAATACACAAAGGAGGCCTGATCATGGAGTTACAGCATAATCTTTTAGTCTCCAGGTCTAAAATCTCTAACCGTTTTCTGTGCAATAACTAAGTCTCTCACCCTGGAACTCAATGTCTTCCTTCTAAAACGGGGCCAACGATATTTAACCCCCAAGGCTTTGTTGCTCAGACGACAAAACGGACCTGCAATAATAGACGGATTGAAAGGTGACTTAAAGAATCTTGTCTACCCCTCAATTTATAGATGAGGATATTGAGACTTGGGGAGGAGCCCAAGGACACACAGTAGGTCGGTGGCAGAACCTAGACCAGACTAAAATCTATGCGTTCCACCTCTCTGAATCAAACGCCTTTTAAAGCTAGCCAAGCGGAAGTTCTTTTAATTGATGGTTTTGGTCCTCTTAAGCCAGCGTCAACGCGTGCCCACTTACACCAAAAACACACCTCAGGGCTTCCCTGGTAGCGCAGTGGTTGGGGGTCCGCCTGCCAATGCGGTGGACGCGGGTTCGATCCCTGGTCCGGGGTGGGGTCCCGCATGCCGCGGAGCAACTGGGCCCGTTTGCCGCGGCTGCTAAGCCTGCGCTCTGTAGCCTACAATCCACGGCTGCTGAGCCCGTGTGCCACAACTGCTGGGGCCCGAGCGCTTGGAGCCCGTGCTCTGCAAGGAGGGGCCACCGCAGTTAGAAGCCTGCGCATTGCGACGGAGAGAAGCAATGAGGACCCAGCGCAGCCAAAAATAAATAAGTTAAAAAACACACACACCTCAGCGCGCGTTCTAGCCTCTTCTCGCAAAGCGAGGAGTTGTATCCACCAGAGCACCTCTGAGCTTTTTAGCGACAATTAGCCCCCAGCCCTAAACTTGAAGACCCTGGGAGAGGGTTAGACTTCCCTCTCCTCTTCTCACTTCCGGCAAAAACGTTTCGTTGCTCAAACCTCTAACACCACCACTCCGCGACGTAAGGGTGCCGAGAGGGCATAAAAAACCCCTCTGCTGTCCGGCAAGCAGAAGCGCATGCGCAAACTGCGATGCTTCGGAGAAGCTGGCGGCTTGCTTTCGAACGTTCGTCTGGGAGTTACAGGGAACCTTGACGTCATAGGCCGTCCTCCAGGAAAATATTTATTTTTTTCTGGTGTGACGACCTGGAGATGTCCAGGAAATCTCTTGAACTGACAGGGGGAAAAGAGAGCTTGGGGATGAGAGCTGCAGAAAAAGAGAAGAGATTGTTGTAAAACAAAACTTCTTTTGATTGGGTACGTGAAGATAAAAAGGAAAGACACCTTTTGCTGCTTAGCAAACTGTTCTGAACAATTGGGGAGCTCAGTAATACATTTAGTATTTGTTCACTGTTCTGTGTTTATTTTACCTCAATTTAAAAATATTGGGAGGTAAGTAAATTCAATGAATATTTATTGAACCCTGCTTATGTTCAAGCATATAAAATGCAGGCAAAGAGTGAGCTAGAGTGAGGTGATTGAGGCACTCTCCTGGAGGGAAAAAATTTAACGGGGCACCAAAAAACTCAGTAACAAATAAAAAAATTTTAATGCAATATTTTACAAATTTAATGCAAAAAAAATCCTTTATGAACAAAGTATCAGAAATTTAAAGTTGATATTCATAACAGCCCTATGACCCGAGTATAATTACGGTAATTTTATAGATGGCGAAACTTAGGCAACAAAATGTAAAATAACACCAGAGGGAGTTGAGAGGCTGGGATACAAATTTAAGCCGCTGACTTCAGAACCCATGCTCTTAATTTCTACACTATACAGCCCCTTCTCACTCCAGTTCCCCTGCTGTAACCCACAATATCTCCCACTCATTCACATTTTTGAAAACATTCCTATAACATTTGCCCAAATTATAGCTGGCATTTGAAAAGTAGCATTAAATCAAATTAAAAAAATAATAATGGGTAAGAAATGGGCAAACAATATGGTAAAACTTGGACAAGGCTTAGGAGCTATAGGGATGGGTTTCTGTGATAAGGATGTGAGGCCTGGAGCTTAGGATGGAACTCACTTCCGTCTTTTGCCAGTACCCAGCTGTGCAACCTTGGGCAATGCACTTCCCCTCTCTGAGCCTCAGCTTCCTTTTTTATAAAATAGAGTTAAAAATAGTACTTTCTAAGAGGGAGGTTGCAAAAATAAAATGAGATATTTATGAAACACTTAGCATAGTTCCTGGCTTATTGTAGGCAATCAATAAATGGTAGCTATTATTATTCCACTTTATATTTCTCATTTGAGCAAGCACATTCTATCTTATTGAATATATTTTGTGCATGTCTCATCTCCCTAGATAGATTATAAACATCTTGAAGGGAGGAATCATGTATTTTCTTTATATATATGTGTATCTTAGCTCAGGCTGCTATAACAAAATATCATAAACAAGGTGGCTTATAAACCACAGAAATTTATTTTTCACAGTTCTGGAGGCTGGAAGTCTGAGATTGGGGTGCCAACATGGTTGGGTTCTGGTGAGAGCCCTGTTTTGGGTTGCAGGTTGCCAACTTCTTGTATCCTCACATGGTGAAAACCAGAGCAAAGCAAACTCCCTCAGGACTCTTATAAGAGCGCTAATCCCATTTACGAGGGCACTTCCCTCTTGACCTCATCTAACCCTAACCACTCCCAAAGGTCCTACCTCCTAATACTGTCACATTGGGGAGTAGGGTTTCAATGTAAGGATTTGGCAGGGGGACAAAAACATTCTATAACAATGTGTTTTACATGTAGTGGGTGTTCAGAAATCTTGTTGAACACATCACGATAACTACCAATTATTGAACAGTTAATATACCCAACTTTATATATGTATAAATATGTCAAATACTGCTAAAAGGTAGATATTACCATCTCCACTTTACAGAGGAGGATAAAGAGGTTCAGAGAGGTGAAGAGACTTGCCCAAAGCCAAATCGCCAGCAAATGGCAGAACTCAGGTTCAAATTCAGTTCTTTCATTAAGAAACCTATCTCTCTACCATGCTACCTTCTGAATTCATGGGCTCTTTCTCCACAGTTAAGTTCCCCAATTATTACAATTAGTGGCAACAAAGGAGGAGAGAAGTCCATACATTGTTTCCTAACCCATCACTAGGCTGGGCTCAAAGGATTAAGACTAGCCCTTGGCCAGTCTTCATCAGAACTGCAGACCATCAACATGGTTTGTAGCACACACTCAGCTTTCTAGAATGGCCTGATAGAAATTAAATAGATCTACCCCTGTGTTATCTGCAATGCTAGGATATCAACCTTAGTGTTACAAACTAGTGTTTCCCCAGGAATGGCTGCTTCCTATATGCATAGCCCTTTGGAAAAGGTATAGCTGTTTCTTTTCAACCTAATTGTCTCCAGCATCCTCATAAGTTCATGCTATTCCTCCAGTCAGAGTAAAAGCCAAAGCCCTCATTATGGCTACACGATCCACCCTCATCACCTGTTACCTCTCTGACCATCTCCATCTGTGCCTGCCCCTGCCCCATCTACTCTACTCTGCTCTTACTAGAACATGTCAAGGATGCTCCCATCTTAATTGTTATGCAGTCTGCCTGGAGCTCTCCTTTCCACTGAACTGCAGGATTCACTCCCTTGTTTCCTTTTGGTCTCTGCTCAAATCTTTATTAGGGGGGCCTTCCGTGATCACGTATTTCAAATTGTAATCCACTATCTGCCCTGTCTTCCCCCATACCGTGCTGTATTTTTCTTCACAACACATTTGACTAGGTGACACACTGCCTGCTTACCAGTTTACAGCCACGAGCACTTGAAATGTGGCTTGTTCAAACTGAGATAAGCTATCAGTGTAAGATACACACCGGATTTTGAAGACTTACTATGAAAAAAATGTGAAATATCTTGATAATTTTATATATTGATTAGAGGTTGAAATGATATTTTGATAGCTAGGGTTTAATAAAATATTTTTAAATTATTATTAAATTTAATTTCACCTGTTTCTCATTATTTTTTAAAATGGGGCTAGTATATGTAAAATTGCATATGTGGCTCACATTACATTCTATTGAACAGCACTGCTATGGGATCTAGATTTGAAGGTATGGCTTTAGAGCCAGACAGATCTAGGTTTGAATCCTGGCTACTGCTTATGAGGCCCTAGGCAAGTTATTTAAACTCTTAGGCCTGCGGCAGTGCCTGGCACATACTGTATGTTGTTGGTATGCAAAGAATCAGAGTTATCATGAGGAGAATGGTTTAGGAACTGGGAAATATTTAATTTGGAAAAGACTTGGAAGTGTGGAACATAACATCTATCTTAAAGTATATAAAATTATAACAAAGCCAGGGGAAGAGGAGGGAAGAGGAATAGTTTACATTTATTGAGAATCAGGTGCCAGATACTTTGTACATATTTATCTCATTTAAACCTCACAACAATGGTGCTTGAGGGAACAGAAACCAAGTTACTTGCTAATAACCGGTAGAGTCAGGATTAAAACCCAGATTGTCTGCCTCCAGAGATTTTGCTTACAGTCCTAAGCCACTCTGCATCCTAAGAAAAATTTAACTAATTTTGAGTAGTTCCAGAGGACAGGACTAGAACTGCTGGGTAGAAGTCATAGGGAGACAGATTTTGGCTCCATGTAAGGAACAATTGGTCATTGTGATGATGTCTAGTAATGAAAAGGACTGCTTGGATGAGAAGTAAACTCCTTTCCAGTGGAAATATTGAAGCAGAGATTATGGTGGAAAGAACTCTTGCCTGGAGTGGGAGATAGAACTGTTATTTCGCCTCGATTCTTGAACACTAGCCACTCTTAAGCCACAGCATTTACTTAAAAACAGAGTTCCAGGCAGTGGAGAAACACCTCCACATACATGTACATATGTATTATAAGACAAAGCCTGATAAACATGGGCACAAAGTACATCTTAGAATTGAAAAAATACGGTAGTTGAAACTTACAATTTCATAATTCATAGAGACACGTAGCCTTAGTAATTCTTCACCTTTGGATTTTTTTCCTATTATGAAAACCCCAACACCATTATTAATAGTAACCATCATGAGCAAACACCCAATGACAAATAATAAATAATACAATTCTGGCTCTTACGGAGTTTGGTTTGCAGAGAGACATGTAAAACACCCCAGGTTATTTTGTGCCTAGTATTCTTCACTGGCTGCTGACTCAAGGGTTCACCTTCCTACCCCACCCTCATACGACAGGCAGCATCAGCCATTTCATCCTCTTAATCTCAAGCTGGAGACCTAAGAAAGTCTGTTGCAAAAGGGTAATTGTCCTATTTACTTGCTCCTTTCCACTTAGCCCAGCCAACCCAACCCCAGCCTCTGGTTGACCAGGTGTTGAGGTGCCTCAAGGGGATAGGTTATAATAGTTAATGTATTACACATATCCATAAAAGATTAAAGATTAGCTCTATTTTAGCTGAACTGTAACTGTCTGTTTGGGTTTCTCCCCTCTCAGGTCTGTCTGGGGAAGTCAGTGTTGTTTTCTATCTGAGGATAATTAACCCACTGGGTCTCGAATTTCCTAGACAGAGGCCCTTGAACAGCTCACCTTTAGTGTGGGCTTACTGGGTACCGTACCAGGCTCTGGGGTAAGCACTTTCTGTGAATCTGGATCCCTCATTTACTCCTCACACCTGCCTTCTAAAGCAGGTGGTGTCCTTCCAGTCTCATAGCTGCGAGAATTGTGAGTCTGCCATGTGGTATCTTTGGAAGTAAAAGGTTTTGTTTCTGGTCCCCTAAGATTCATCATCATTAACCCCTTCTTTAGGTCAGAGGATCATATGCCATCATATACACTATCAACTCAAACCTTTCCTGGGGGAACACTCTGTGTACAGCCCAGAGGAGACAAAGAAGCCCAAGGGAGTTCCATGGAGAAGCAAAAGGGCCTGGGTTAACACACTAGTGCTTAGCATTTAAGACGGGCCTTGGCATCAGGCTACTTGGGTTAAAATCCTATCACTGTCTAGCCATGTAAGCTTGGGCAACGTACTTTGCCTCTGTGAGGCTCATGTTCTCATTTCTCCAATGGGGAGAAACTAGTACTTCCCTTTAAGGTTGTCATGAGAATGGACTGATTCACTTGGCAAATAGCAAGTATCAATAATAATTTTAACTATTCCAATTATGATTGTGGGATTCGGACTCTATTAAACACGGGTTAAAACCAAATAAACATGGGTCATATCTGGACTCAGCTGCATACTGGTGTGTGGCCTTGAGCCAGTCACTTAATTTCTCTGAGTTTGTTTCTTAATCTGTAAAACAGGGAGATGATCCACTTGACAGGATTGCTGTGAAGAGTACAGATGGCACATACAACGTGCTGAGCGTGTAATAAATATTTTCAGACAGTGCCTTCAAATAGTTTGGTTGAGGAGGCAGGGCATAAACATTAAAAATGGGACAAATGAAAATGTTAAGGAGAATTGGCATGTCTCTATATGGACATAGCAAGGCTAGCTGTGGTATACAGTTTAGTCAATACTTATTACGGGTGCACCGCAAGCCGGGTGGGCATTGTACTGGGCTCTTAGAATATGAGTATATGCAAGACAACCTAAATCCACACCCCGACAGAGCCTACATTTTAGTGATAAAACATTACATACCATGAAAAATGGTTACAAAAGAAATAATGTGAAAAAGACTTATATTGTCAGCTAAAAAAAGGCAGTTACAAAATCCTACGTGTGATATGTTTTTAGCTATATAGTCTCCAGAGCATCCGTGCACAGAGGAAAAAACCAAAACACTCTAATGCGAAGAATAATTGGTTTTGGTTAATGAGGCCAGAGATTATTTTTCCCTCCATTTGTCCCTGTTTTCCTAATTTTTGATGAGTGTGTGTTACTTAAAAAGAAAAAAAAGCTTTAAACAAACCAAACGTCCATCCATAGGTAAATGGATAAACAAATTGGGATATATTCATACAACACAATAGTATTCAGCAATTAAAAAAAAAAGAACAGGGCTTCCCTGCTGGCGCAGTGGTTGAGAGTCCACCTGCCGATGCAGGGGACACGGGTTTGTGCCCCGGTCCAGGAAGATCCCACAGCCGCGGAGCAGCTGGGCCCATGAGCCATGGCTGCTGAGCCTGCGAGTTCGGAGCCTGTGCTCCGCAACGGGAGAGGCCACAACAGTGAGAGGCCCGCGTACCGCAAAAAACAAAAAAAAGAAAAAAGTACTGATAGACAAATCTAAAAACATTCTGAGTGAAAGAAACCAGACACAAAAGAATATATAATTTGTGATTCCATTTATAAGATATTCTGAAACAGACAAAACTAATCTATAGTGAAATAAATGAGATCTCTGCTTGCCTGGATTAAGGAACGGGAAGGATTGATTGCAAAGAGATACAAGGGAACTTTTTTGGAATATGGAAATATTCTATATCTTAACTGTGGTGGCGGTTACTGAGGTGTGTATATTTGTCAAAACGCATCAGGCTGTACATTTAAATGGGTGCATTCGAATTGTACGTTTATCTATCGCAATAAAATTGATTAAAATAATGAACAAAATTTCGTTTTTTTTCTGGTTACAAGAGCATTTCCTGCTTATTGTGAGAAGTTCTAATATTTTAGAAAAAAGTTCAAATATTTAGGAAAAAGTTACTTTCTCCATTTTGAGAAATTGGAGCGTCAAAGCAACTTTAACCACAGGGTTTGTACACAGTGAATATTGGTAAATCAAAAAACAGAGTAGGAGAGAGAATTAACCCCATGAGGAAGCAAAGAAGAGTGAATAGAATGTTACACCCAGTAAGAACAACAGAAATCCAGGAGAAGCCCTGCTGGAGGATGAGGCCGTCAGGGGTGACAAGACAGGTGTGTGACCCCTAATGACACGCCCCCACAGGTGGGAAGGAAGTGAGAATGGAGGTCGGAATAGGTGAACTGATAAGGAATTGTGTGTCACTGGCTTTTCTACTTGCTCTTAGGGTTCTATCTTCCCATTCCCTTGGGGGAAAGAGTGAGACTGTGGCAATGACAAAAATCATGATGGCAGAGAAAAGCTGAGAATAAATGAAGGACGAAGTGGGCACAGGGTCCTTGGTAATGACCAAGTCAACCAGGGAGCTAATTCCCAAGGACATTGTTGTCCTTCCTGCTTGGCCAGTATCGTTGATTGATTCCGCCATTTGTCCTTCGTGGATAGACTTGTATCAGTCAGCAATTACGCACCAAGAACCCATAGAAAGTCCCACCTTGGCATTCTTTGTGGCTGCAAAAATGGTGGAAGATGCAGGTCCCAGTCCCCACTACAGTGGGAAAAAGAAAACTAGTAATGACACTTAATAGTTCACATGTGCACAGCAATGTTAAGTTCACCAAGTATTTTTCATTCATTTCAGTCCAGTCTCCCACCATCAGGCATAAGAGGTAAGAGGAGGGGCAGTGCGGCAAAGGAGAAAGAGGCAGACATACCCCACCTAGGCTGAGATGCCAACTCCACCTCCTATAAGGCGATGACCTCAAGCAGTGACATCCTCTCCTATGGCCACTATGAAGATAAAGAGACATGTATATGACATACCTAGCACAGTGGTATGTACTGTGACTGGATTGCTGGTACCATGGTCATCCCAATTTTACGGATGTGGACGTGGCTCAATGGAAGCCATGAAAAAATTGTAAGCAAGAGATGAGACTTTCTGAGAAGTCTCCAAGTTGGAAGACTCCTTCACCACTGTTGTCTGCTCTTCCCCCGGAATGGGCTGTTCAGGAAAGAGACCATGCCCAAGGGGTGATTTAGGGAAAGCCCTGCTGATATGAAAGCATAGGATCTTAGACTTAAAAGTGATCAACTCCAGGAATTCCCAGTGGTTAGGACTCAGTGCTTTCACTGCCAGGGCCCAGGTTTGATCCCTGGTCAGGGAACTAAGATCCTGCAAGCCGAGTGGAGCAGCCAAAACAGAAAAAGGGATCAGCTCCCTCTCCCCGACCCCACAGAATGGATGGGGAAACCAAGGCCCCAGCGAGCAGAAGGGACTTGCCTAAATGAGTCAGCATAGACTGTCAATCCCTGAACAGTGGCCAGACTTTACTCTTGCTATTTCCTTCTGAACCCAAGCTCTCTAGTCATACAGATTTGGGGTCGATTCTTTATTTTTATTTTAAATATATATATATATTGATGTATATATGTCTTTTTTTAAAGTCTTTATTGAATTTGTTACAGTATTGCTTCTGTTTTATGTTTTGGTTTTTTGGCTTCGAGGCATGTGGGATCTTAGCTCCTCGACCAGGGATGGAACCCGCACCCCCTGCATTGGAAGGCGAATCTCATCAACTCGGACCACCAGGGAAGTCCCTGGGGTCTATTCTTGACCCTGCACTAACTAGCTGTGGGTTGTAACATCTCTGATGCTCAGTACCTGCATTTGTAAAATGAAATAATAGCATCTCACTGGTTTGCTATAAATATTAAATTATATGGTGCATGTCGAGTGCACAATAATTTAAACATGTGTACATTTCCCATTTTACAGATGAGGAATTGAGGCTTGTTGAAACTTCCCTTGGCTCAGGATTGTACCTAAGGTCAAAGAGTGAGCCTAGAAGACACTGAAGAAACCTCTGGGTGAGGACTGGGGCTGCACAGGGTGAGCCAAGCTCTCCTTGCCCCTGTCAGTGGGAGTCACCCTTCTGTTCAGGAGCTCAAGAAGACACTAGCCACCCACAGTGACCTTCCCTGCCTCTGAGGTCTCGGTGCATAAACAGGTTGTGAAACAACCTGGGCAGTGACTCAGCCCGGGGCCTGTTCTGCTGGTCAATGCAGACAGGCTGGGGCTGTTTGGTTGAGCCTTGAAAGGACATCATGTCTGACAAACATGTTGCTTGTCAAAGCCCTGATGACGGTGTCAAGCGCAGACTGTGAACTCTGGTCCCTGAGGTGTCACAGATGACTGAACTGGGGTGCTTGAGTTGTAGACAACATCTCCTGGTTGTTATTCTGGTCTAACAACCACCCAGGGCCAATGTCATGAAGAGGGAAATAGAGGCTGGGGAGCCTCTATTTCTCAAGAGGCAGCTTGACATTTTGGCCAGGGTCTGAGCTTTTGGTGTCCACATTGTACAGACCTGAGTTCAGATTCTGACCCTGTTGCCTATTGTCCTTGTGACCTTGGACGGATGGCTTACCCTCGCTAGGTTTCAATGTCCTTGTTCTACGTAATGCCCACCTCACAAAATTGTCTTTTCAAGATAAAAGGTGTAAATTTCCTGAAACATGGAAAACACTCCATAAGTTGTTATTAGGATCCTGCCCCCAAATCTGCCTCTTTCTCCACTTCAAACTGAAATTGCCCCTCCGGAGCTGAGGGTTTACACTATAGTGTCACTTCTCCACTCAGCCAGAAGTGGTGAAAAAGCAATCGGTATCACTCTCACAGATACATGCCCAAGGGCAGTTGTATCATTTCTGTTCTGTTGATTACTGGATTTATTTCCTACTATTAGAAGAGAAAGAGACACTTTTAACCAAGGGGTGTGGTAGGTCAAAAATTGGTTCCCAAAGACATACAGATCCTAATCTCTGGAACCTGTGAATGTTACCATATATAGCCAAAGAGACTTTGTAGATGTGATTAAGTTAAGGATACTGAGATGGAGAGATTATCCAGGTATGCCTTAAATGTAAACACAAGTATCCTTATGAGAGGGAGATAGAGGAATATTTGACTGCAAAAGAGGAGTAGGCGGGCTTCCCTGGTGGTGCAGTGGTTGGAGAGTCCGCCTGCCAATACAGGGGACACGGGTTCGTGCCCCGGTCCGGGAAGATCCCCCATGCTGCAGAGCGGCTGGGCCCGTGAGCCCTGGCTGCTGAGTCTGCACGTCCGGAGCCTGTGCTCCGCAACGGGAGAGGCCACAACAGTGAGAGGCCCGCGTACCGCAGAAAAAAAAAAAAAAAAAAGAGGAGTAGGCAACGTGATGACAAAAGCAGAGATTGGAGTGATGTGACAGCAGGTCAAAGAATGCAAGCTGCCCCCAGAAGATGGAAGAGGCAAGGAATGAATTTTTCCCTGGAGCCTCCAAAAGAAATCAGCTCTGCCAAACCTTGATTTTAGCCCCATAAGACTCATCATTTCTGACTTCTGGCTGCCAGAACTGTAGAAGAGTACATTTCTGTTTTTTTTTAAGTCACTAAATTTGTGGTCATTTGTTACAATTGCAATAGGAACCTAATCCAAGGCTGTGGTTGTCTTACTAATTATAAAAATGAATACTTGTGGTATATACCCACACAATGGACTACTATTTGACAACAAAAAGAAACAAAGTATTGACACATGCTACAATGTGGATGAACCTTGAAAACATTATGCTAAGTGAAAGAAGCTGATCACAAAGGACTACATATTGTATGGTTCCATTTATATGAAATAATCGGAATAGGCACATCTAGAGGGACAGAAATTATATCAGTGGTTGCTTAGGATTGGGAGGATGTGAGGCTTGGGGGGGTGATGGCTAAGACATGATGCAGGGTTTTTTGTGGGGGGAGTAGTGAAAATGTTCTAAAATTTATTGTGGTGACGATTGCACAACTCTGTGAACATACTGAAAACCATTGAATTGTACGCTCGTATGGTATGTGAATTGTATCTCAGTAAAATTGTTCCAAAATAATACTAAGAGCTAACATTTATTGAACTCTTGCCAGACACTGTGCTATAGTTTAAGAGACTTCTCATTTAATCCTGGAATAATAATAATATAATAACTAACCTTAGCACTGGCTGCAGGCCAGGCACTATGGTAGAGCATTTTACAGAGATTAGCTCCTTTAATCCCCATATCAACCCAATAATTTAGATACTATTATTACCTCAATTTAAGATAAGAAGACTGAGGTACTGAGAGGTTACATAACTTGCCCAAAATCACACAGCTTGTAAGTGGTAGAATCAGGATTTCATCCCAAGTCAATGGACTCCTGAGCTGGAGATCTTAATGATTTTGTTTGCCTGCAGTCACGCTTGCACCATGGGCCTGGCCCCTAGACTAGTTGATTGGATCTAAGGAACTTTCTATTTCCTAGCAGTTCTTTGCTCTGCTCAGCTGCACTTCCTGTATCTTCATAATTGACTCCCCTTTTTAGCCTAAAGCTTAGCAGATTTCTGTTACTTACACTCAAAAGGGCCCTGATTCAGAAAAGGGCAAATTCCAACCACACCAGGGCAGAGCAGGGCCTTCCAGTGGACTTGGTGAGCCCAGAGCATGTTTTACTGACCCTGGCACCTGGGGGCCCCCAGAGACCACGTGCTGGAGAAAAGACTAAGCACTTCAGCCCCTCCCAGGCCAGCAGCTCAGCAGTCTTTGTTGCATGTGTTCCCATGTGTAAAGGCCCAGTGAATATTGTTTTTTAATTAAAAATAACTTGTGGGGTTTTAAAAAAAGGTACTATTACTAAAGCTCATTTACAGGCAATAGAATATTGTAATTAAAATCCTGGCCTCTGAACTCTGGGAAAGAGTTTGGCAGTTTCTTAAAAACTAAGTTCACAACCACTATACAACCCAGCAGTTGCAAACCTGTGCATTTATCCCAGAGAAATGAAAACTTCTAAGACAGAAACCTGTACGTGAATGTTTAGAGAAGCTCTACTGGTAGTAGCTAAAAGTGGAAACCACCCAGATGTCCTTAAGTAGGTGAATAGTTAAACCATGGTGTATCTATGGAATACCACTCAGCTTGGAGTACTACTCAACAGTGAAAGGAAATAAAATATTGATACACACAATGCCCTGGATGGACTTCCAGAGAATTATGCTAAGCAGAAAAAGCCGAACTCAAAAAGTTACATTTGGGACTTCCCTGGCAGTCCAGTGGTTAAGACTCCACGCTCCCAATGCAGGGGGCATGGGTTCGATCCCTGATTGGGGAACTAAGATCCCGCATGCCACGCTGGGGAACTAAGATCCCGCATGCCACGCGGCCAATAAAAAGGTTACACTTGGTACAATTCATTTGTATAACACTCTTGAAATGACAAAATTATAGAAATGGAGATCAGATTACTAATGCCAGGGGTAAAGGAGGGGATAGAGGCAGGAGGGAACTGTGTGTGGCTATAAAAAGGCAATGTGAGGAATCCTTGTGGTGATGGAATGTTCTGTGTCTTGACTGTATCAATGTTGTGATAGTGTTCCTATAGTTTTGCAAAATGTTACTACTGGGAGAAACCAGGTAAAGGGTACATAGGATCTCTTTGTACTGTATTTTAAAACCACATGTAAGGGAATTCCCTGGTGGTCCTCTTGGCTAAGACTCCAAGCTCCCAATGCAGGGGGCCCGGGTTCAATCCCTGGTCAGGGAACTAGATCCTGCATGCATGCCACAACTAAGAAGTCCGCATGCCTGCAACTATGAGCCCACATGCCACAACTAAAGATCCCACATGCCGCAACTAAGACCTGGCGCAACCTAAATAAATAAATAAACACTAAAAAAAAAAAAATCCTGGGCCCTATATCCAAATCACGCCTCCACCTTTTACCAGCTCTGTCTTAGAGTAGGCTACTCTTCCTCTCTGCCCTCAGTTTTTACTCACCTTACAGATATTTTTGTGAGAAACAAATGATATTATGCATATAAAATGTTAAGTACAGTACCTGCTACATTGTAAGAACTTAATAAATAATTCCACCACTCTCAACATTTAGATCAATTTCTGTTTTTAGCTCCACAGTTCCAAGCACTGCATCCAGACATAATGTCGAGCTCCAAAAGATTGTAGCGGAACAAAGAAAGAATTCCTTTAAGTATCTCTTTCTCTCTTTTTTAAATAGCAGCTTTATTGAGAGCTTTATTTTAAATTCACCCATTTAAAATAAATAAGTCAATGGTTTTTAGTATATTCACAGATTTTTGCAACCATCACCACAATCGATTTTAGAATATTTTATCACCCCAAAAGGAAATTTAGCACCTATTAGCCATCACTCACTATTTCCCCCCCATATACTCCCTAGTCCCCACCCTAGACAACAACAAATCTACTTTCTGTCCCTATAGATTTGCCTATTCGGGATGTTTCATGTAAATGGAATCATAAAAAATGTGCTCTTTTGTGACTGACTTCTTTCACTTAGTGTAATGTTTTCAAGGTTCATTCATGTAAAATTTATCAGTACTTTATTCCTTTATATTGCTGAATAACCTTCCATTATATGGATTTTCTTTATCCTTTCATCAGTTGATGGATATTTGGGTTGTTTTGGCTATTATACATAATGCTGCTGTGAACATTTGTGTATAACTTTTTGTGTAAACAGATGTTTTCATCTCTCTTGGGTATATACCAAAAAGTAGAATTTCTGGGTCATATGGTAACTCTGTGTTTTACCTTTTGAGGAATTGCCTGACTCTTTTCCAACGTGGCAGCGTCATTTTACATTCCTAGCAGCTGTATATGAGGTTTCCAGTTTTTCCACATTCTCCTCTTTTCTTTCTTTCCTTCCTTCCTTCCTTCTTTCTTTCTTTCTTTCTTTCTTCCTTCCTTCCTTCCTTCCTTCTTCCTTCCTTCCTTCCTTCCTTCTTCCTTCCTTCTTCCTTCCTTCCTTCCTTCCTTCCTTCTTCCTTCCTTCCTTCTTCCTTCCTTCCTTCTTTCTTTCTTTCTTCCTTCCTTCCTTCTTTCTTTCTTCCTTCCTTTCTTTCTTTTCTTTCTTTCTTTCTTTTCTTTCTTCCTTTCTTCCTTCCTTCCTTCCTTCCTTCCTCTCTCTTTCTCTCTCTTTCCCTCTCTCCCTTCCTTCCTTCCTTCCTTCCTGCCTTCCTTCCTTTCTTTCTCTCTTTCTCTCTCTCTCTCTTTCTCTCTTTCTTTCTTTCTCTCTCTTTCTTTCTTTCTCTCTCTCTCTCTTTCTCTCTTTCTCTCTTCCTTCCTTCCTTCCTTCCTTCCTTCCTTCCTTCCTTCCTTCCTTCCTTCCTTCCTTCCTTCCTTCCTTCCTTCCTTTCTTTCTTTCTTTCTTTCTTTCTTTCTTTCTTTCTTTCTTTCTTTCATTCTTTCTTTCTTTCTTCTTTCTTTTCTTTTCTAGAAACCGTTCCCGGAAGCCCTCCAGCAGACTCTCCTTCCTGTCTTATTGGCCAGAACAAGATCAGATGCGTGGCTGCCCCTAAAACTATCACTAGCATTATCTTGACTGGCTTAGAGTTAAATCTTCAGCTCAGTTCTGGATGGGGACACATTCCCTAGGAGGTGAATACCTGGACAAACTTGGAGTTCAATGAACAAAAAGGAAAGAAGAAAGAGATTTGGGGTAAGTAACAACATTCTGTTACAATGTCTTTCAGGTCTATTTCTTACAAACTTATGAAAATATTTTAAACAAAACAAAAAAATGAGATCATATTGTACTATACATACTGTTTTTTAACTTGATTTATCACTTAATGAAACACTGAATATACCTTCTATGATCATACACATTCGTTCATAACATGATTTTAATGGCTGAATGACATTTTAAGTTCTGCCACATACCGAAGCCTTTCTAGTTTGTCTTGGCCCACTTAAAATCAGATTCATAGCAGTATTTAAGTTCTGGCTCAGAGAGAAAGCAATGGATGATGGCAAACTAATTTCTTGGATTCTCTGTCTCTTTAACTCAAGGCAAGAACTCAGGTGCCCTCTTTCCCTGAGAAGAGGGATTGGGAGGCACTCCCTCTCCCTTCCCACGCTTGGAATCTCTTTACCCTCTAGGGAGCTTCCTTCAGTAATTGTTACATCGCCTTCTTTTACTTTCTTGCTGGCTGTTTTCCCCTCCCTTTCACGTCTCTCTAGAGTCTACGTAGAACTCCTGAGAATGACATTTGAGACCTCTTATAACTGTATCAGTCGGAATTCTAGTTGCAAGGGCCAAAAAACCAACCTCATGTAACTGAAGAGGATTAGGTGAAGACTTCAGGCATCTCTGGATCTAGAGACTCAAAAACATTCATAAAGAATTTCTCGGGCTTCCCTGGTGGCGCAGTGGTTAAGAGTCCGCCTGCCGATGCAGGGGACACGGGTTCGTGCCCCAGTCCGGGAGGATCCCACATGCCGCGGAGTGGCTGGGCCCGTGAGCCATGGCCGCTGGGCCTGCGCGTCCGGAGCCTGTGCTCCGCAACGGGAGAGGTCACAACAGTGAGAGGCCCGCGGACCGCAAAAAAAAAAAAAAAGAATTTCTCTCTCTAACTCTACCTCCGTGTCTGTCTGGCTCCCTCTTTCCTTTCCTTTCTCCTAGCCTCCCTAGTGAAACACAGCTTCTTTTTTCCCAAGAGTTCCAACAAATGTGCTGGGGAGGATTCTCACTGACCCAGCTTGGGTTATATGTCCATCTTTGTACCAGTCACTGTTGCGCTCTAATTGGCTAGACCAGACTTCATTGTGTGCCCACGTCTGGAGATATAAAGGTGGGGTTGGGCCTACCAGAACTATACAGAATCAGAGTAGGATAAGTGAATCTCTAAAGCATAATAGGAGTGTGCAGTTTCCAAAAAGTATAAAGGAGGCTGGGTAGGTAAATGTGGACATCCTTTCCAGGATATTTAGCATGGTACTCAGTTTGTCCCCAACAGTGTGGCCATGGGGGCTGGTTACAACTCAGTATCCATGCTGATCAGCTGATGCCATGCACTTCCAGTTTTTAACTATTTTGAACATACCGCTGTCCATTTCCATCAAACAAGCAGTCTTGCCCCAATTTATTAATGTTCTCAGCCAGACCATCTGTTCCTGCTCCCAAAGGCACACATCCTGTGGCCCAACCCAGTAGTTATACATCTCAGGACCTCACTCTGAAGGAAGAGTCTGGCTGTCTACTTTTAAGCTTACTCATCTTCAAAGAACATCGACTCAGTTACCATTTCCTCCATGAAGTCTTCCTGATTGCCCCCACCTGGAATTGACCTCCGCCCTGCCCTACCCCACCTGAATGCTCTTTATTAGCACTTCTCTTATCGTCTCTTTGCTTGGAATTAGACTTTTACCTGTCTTTACCTCCCTATGAGACTCTAAGCTTCTTGAAGAAAAGGACTGCATCTTATTCCTCTTTCTATTTCCTGAAAGTCTGTCACAGCAATCCCCTGCCACTTAATCAGTCCTGAGACATTAGGAAAAGCCCTTCCCCTCTTTGAGCTTTGATTTATTCTTTTGTAAAATAGGGATGATGGTGGTCCTTACCTCACAGCTTTTTGTGAGACCTGAAATACTCTTACATAATTTACTGAACATATACTATGTGTGTCATGATGTGCCTTATGAAGTGCAAATACCTAGTGCTAGCAGATCTGGGACTCAAATGTGCTTTTCTAAATCGGCTATGCTCCTAACCACTATTCCAAACAGCGTCCCATACTGGAGAAAGACGGTGCCTGGCACACAGTAGGAATACAGTGAACATTGCTAAATGCTTGGCTGTGTTGAATTGAATCAAATTCTGCTTTGGCCCCGCTTTCCCCTGGACTGTGGTTTGCCCCTCTTCAGTTTATCCTACGTGTGTAATCAGACACGTGACACCTCCCTGGTGGGGGGTGCCCCACTTAATTTCTGCTGACCTGGAATGTGTCTTCCCAGCACTCCTGCAAACTGGGAGGAGCCTATGGGCTGTAAATTCTGGATCTGGGACATCCCAGAGGTCTTTGCACCAACCCAGACAGCAGCTGGAACTCCAACCGAGGGAGACGCTGCCTGGTGGGGGAGGGGAAATGTGTGCACCATCTCTTCCTTCCCCCCAGCAGAGGAGTCCAATGTCCAAGGCCTCCGGTGTCCTGTCTTGGACGTATTCCTCACCTTTTGGTTTCTGGGGAATTTGTGGAGATAACACCACTTCATCGTGAAACTCCTCACTTCGTAGCAACTTTGTGGCTAGATATTTGGGAAAAGGACCATGGGGAATCTGGATCTGCCAAATTCATATTCCTGTTCCTGGAAACATATTTTCCCCAGAGTTATTTGTTTTTCATTTACTGAGCAGTTGATATGTGCCAAGTGTTGAATTGAACACGTTATGTACATTATTTAATTCAGGATTTCTCAATCATGGGACTATTGATTTTCTGGATTGGATAATTCTTTGTTGTAAAGGACTGTCCTGTGCCTTGTAGGGCAGCATCCCTGGCCTCTATCCACCAGATGCTAGTAGCACCTGCCCACTTGTGACAACTGAAACATGTCTCCAGACTTTGCCAGATGCCCAGGGGGTGGCGGGGGGAGCGGCAAAGTCATTCCAGGGTGAGAACCACTGATTTAATGGAACAGACTCCACAATATACTGCGGAGGGGGGAAACAGATTGTAAAACAGACTGTTTACTATGTTGCCATTTTGTTAGCATATTTCGACATAGAAGGAAGATCTAGAAGATAAATTCTACAAAAGAATAACAGTAGTACTCTCTAGGGGTGGATTTTTTAAAAATAAAATTATTTATTTATTTATTATTTTTGGCTGAGTTGGGTCTTCGTTGCTGGGTGCGGGCTTTCTCTAGTTGTGGCGAGCAGGGGCTACTGTTCATTGTGGTGCACGGGCTTCTCATTGCAGTGGCTTCCCTTGTTGCAGAGCACGGGCTCTAGGCACGCGGACTTCAGTACTTGTGGCACGTGGGCTCAGTAGTTGTGTCTCGTGGGCTCTAGAGCGCAGGCTCAGTAGTTGTGGTGCACGGGCTTCGTTGCTCTGCGACATGTGGGATCTTCCCCAACCAGGGCTCGAACCTGTGTGCCCTGCATTGGCAGGCGGATTCTTAACCACTGTGCCACCAGGGAAGCCCCAGAAATTTCTTATAAAATTAAATATACAGTGACTTCCCTGGTGGTGCAGTGGATAGGACTCCATGCTCCCAATGCAGGGGGCCTGGGTTCAATCCCTGGTCAGGGAAATAGGTCCCACGTGCATGCAGCAACTAAGAATTTCGCATGCCACAACTAGGGGCCCGCCTGCCGCAGCTAAGACATGGCGCAACCAAATAAATAAATATATTTTTTAAAAAGGCACTTCCATACTGTTCTCTATAGCGGCTATTACCATTAAAAATAAATGAATAAATAAATATACATTTACCACATGTCCCAACAATTTCATGCCTATGGTTTTACCTAAGAGAAATAAAAATCTATGCCCACACAAATAGTAGCTTTATTCATAATAGCCAAAACTACAAACAAATCAAATATCCATTAACTGGTGAATAGGTAAACAAATTGTGATGTATTCATGCAATAGTATTGTATTTGGCAATAAAAAGGAATAAACTACTGATACACACAACAGCACGATGAATCTCAAAAGCATTATGCTAACTGAAAGAAGCCGGCCACAAAAGCTTACATCATGAATACTTCCTTTTATATGAAATTCTAGAAAAATCAAAAGTATAGTGGCAAAGCAAAACCAGTGGTTCTTAGGGGATGGGACTGGGGGAAGGGACTGATATTAAAAGAACTCAAGGAACTTTAGAGGGGAGATTAAAATATTCCATATCATGATGTTGGTGATGGTTAGGTGACTGTATACCTTGGTCAAAACTCAATGAGCTGTACATTTAAAATGGGTAAATTTTATTGTATGCAAACTCTACCTCAGTGTGGCTCACTGTAAAAGTTTTGATGCCATGACAGACCTATTAGAATGACTAAAATGAAAAAGACCAAATTATACCAAGTGTTAAAGTAGATGTGGAGCAACACGTGCTCTTGAACACTGTTGGTGAGAGTGTGAAACAGTACAAACTCTTTAGAAAACAGTTGGGCAGTTTTTTGTGAAGTTAAACATCCATTTGTCATACAACCCAGCAATTCCACTTCTAGGTATTTACCCAAGAGGAATGCAAATTTATGTCCACAAAAGGACTTATAACTGAATATTCATAGCAGATTAATATAAGTCGCTCCAAACTGAAAATAAGCCAAATGTTCAACTGATAAACAGAGGAACGGCCTGGGGTATATTCATACAATGAAATAGCACTCAGCTGTAAAAAGGAATGACTTCCCAATATAGAAAACTCATGAATAAACTTTAAAAACATTAGGCTGAACAAAAGAAACCATACACAAAAATATATATACTCTATAATTCCACTTATATGAAATTATAGAACAGGTACAACTAATCTGTACTTGAATGCAAAACTTTTTAAAAGGAATGGCAAAATAGGTCCATCAAAGATGTTCAAGTAGGAGAATTACATATACAAGGCTAGGTTTGAGGAGATGACTTAACCCCTGTTTGATGTGATTAGAACAATGAGAAGACAATTTGGTTTTCTTTCTTATGTAATTTGCTGATTTTTCACATTTTAAAAACTAAAAATAAAGGTGGTGTGATGAATTGGGCGATTGGGATTGACAAGTATACACTGATGTGTATAAAATTGAACCTGCTGTATAAAAGAATAAATAAAATAAAATTAAAAAAAGCTAAAAAAAGGAAAGAGAGTTGCTGTATTACTCAGTCATAAAAAACAATGAAATAATGCCATTATTCAGCAATATGGATGGACCTAGAGATTATCATACTAAGTGAACACAGTCAGAGAAAGACAAATACCATATGATATCACTTATATGCGGAATCTAAAATATGACGCAAATGAACTTATCTACGAAACAGAAACAGACCCTCAGACATAGAGAACAGACTTGAGGTTGCCAAGGGGGAGGTGGGAGCGAGAGGGATGGACTGGGAGTTTGGGGTTAACAGATGCAAACTACTATATATAGAATGGATAAACAACAAGGTCCTGGGACTTCTTTGGTGGCGCAGTGGTTAAGAATCTGCCTGCCAATGCAAGGCACAAGGGTTGGAGCCCTGGTCCGAGAAGATCCCACATGCCGCGGGGCAACTAAGCCCGTGCGTCACAACTACTGAGCCTGCGCTCCAGAGCCCACAAGCCACAACTACTGAGCCTGTGTGCCACGACTACTGAAGCCCGCACGCCTAGAGCCCGTGCTCTGCAACAAGAGAAGCCACCACAATGAGAAGCCCACGTACCGCAAGGAAGAGTAGCCCCCCTCTACAAGGAAGAGTAGGCCCTGCTCGCTGCAACTAGAGAAAGCCCGCGAGTAGCAACGAAGACCCAACGCAGCCATAAATAAATAAATAAATAAATAAACTTATAGGAAAAAAAGAGGTCCTACTGTATAGCACAGGGAACTATATTCAATATCCTGTGATAAACCGTAAAGGAAAAGAATATGAAAAAGAATGTATACATACATATAGGTATTTATGTATAACTGAATCACTTTGCTGTACAGCAGAAAT
The DNA here is from genome assembly GCF_039906515.1 of Pseudorca crassidens. Taxonomy (NCBI): domain Eukaryota; kingdom Metazoa; phylum Chordata; class Mammalia; order Artiodactyla; family Delphinidae; genus Pseudorca; species Pseudorca crassidens. Next base: position 22,014,167 of record NC_090297.1, on the reverse strand, counting down.
TAACACAATGTTTTACATCAACTATACTTCAATAAAATAAATATACAAAAGTAAAAAATAGAAAAAGAGTTGCTGCCAGTTATGTGGTCATCCCTCCTCTGAGCCCCAATGTTCTGGGAACACCACTTTTTGCCTTTTGTCCTCCTAATTGAGAGGTTGTAACTTCTTTCTACAGTTTTTAGTCTCTGGGTTACCTCAGCATCTTTCTTTTTTCACCTTTATTCTCTTTTAGGATATAACTATGTATCTAATTCCCTGTACTAAATCTTATTTTATTTTGTTTATTTATTTACCTATTTATTTATTTGGCTGTGCTGGGTGTCAGTTGCGGCATGTGGGATCTTTAGTTGTGGCATGCAGGATCATTTAGTTGCGGCATGTGGGATCTAGTTCCCCGACCAGGGATAGAACCTGGACCCCCTGCATTGGGAGCACGGAGTCTTAGCCACTGGACCACCAGGGAAGTCCCTTAAATCTTTTTTTTCCTCTAACTGTGTGGCCTCTCCTGTTGCGTAGCACAGGCTCCGGACGCGCAGGCCCAGCAGCCATGGCTCACGGGCCCAGCCACTCCACGGCATGTGGGATCTTCCCAGACCGGGGCACGAACCCGTGTCCCCTGCAACGGCAGGCGGACTCTCAACCACTGCGCCACCAGGGAAGCCCATTATTTTTTTAAAAAAGGAGTTGCTGTAATTTAGCCCAATAAAATGGGCCAGGTATTGTTTCATCATTAACTGTCTTAAATTTAGAGCAGACACTTCTCCTGATGATTTACTCTTTCTTTGATATAATGATTTTCTTCTTATTCAACAAGAAGAGACCCTGAAACAAAACTTTATCATTTCCCTCATTTCTTCCTTTTTAAAAAAATAAATTTATTTATTTATTTTTATTTTTGGCTGTGTTGGGTCTTTGCTGCTCCACGTGGGCTTTCTCTAGTTGCAGTGAGTGGGGGCTACTCTTCGCTGTAGTGCACGGGCTTCTCGTTGCGGTGGCTTCTTTTTTTTGCAGAGCACAAGCTCCAGGCATGCGAGCTTCAGTAGTTGTGGCACCCGAGCTCAGTAGTTGTGGCTCATGGGCTTAGTTGCTCTGCGACATGTGGATCTTCCCGGACCACGGCTCAAAGCCGTGTCCCCTGAATTGGCAGGCAGATTCTTACTACTGCACAACCAGGGAAGTCCAATTCTTTTTTTAAAAATGTCTTTTCTTTAAAAATACTTAAACTAAATTTAAAATATTGCCTTACATGTAAGCCATCATCTCTCAAGAAGCAATCAAATTATCCACGTACCTCTTGTAACTTTGTAGGTATAGTTTTTTTGTTTTTTTGTTTTTTGTTTTTTGTTTTGCTGTACGCGGGCCTCTCCCATTGTGGCCTCTCCCGTTGCGGAGCACAGGCTCCGGTCGCGCAGGCTCAGCGGCCATGGTTCACGGGCCCAGCCGCTCCGCGGCATGTGGGATCTTCCCGGACCGGGGCACGAACCCGTGTCCCCTGCATCGGCAGGCGGACTCTCAACAACTGCGTCACCAGGGAAGCCCTATTACTAATTCTTTTCTCCAGTTAGTTATTGTCAAATTATCTAATGACTACTATATTCATTAGCAAATGCCTAGAATGAAATATTGTCCTAAGCCTAGTGAAGTAACACATTTTGTTGCATTTATGTTTTTGTTCTAATTTTTGAATGCAAAACTTCGTGATTTACTAATAAAGAAATGAGTGATTAAGAACAACAACGACAAACTAACCTGTAGTGACAGAAAGCAGAGAGTAGGTGTCTGGGCGACACAAGATAGGGGATTGGGGGACTCACTGCAAAGCACCACAAGGGAATTTGATTTGGGTGGCAGTTACGTAGGTGTATACTTTTGTCAGAACTCGTGGAACTGTGTGCATTTAGAAAGTATGCATTTTATTGCATGCAACTTATACTTTAATGAGTTTTATTTGAAAGGAAAAATAGAACAGGGTAAAGAAATGCACATTAGAGGAGAATACCAACCTCGAAGGGAAGAAAGTAAAACCCAGAGAGCCTGGAGGGTCCTGCTTTTGTTGGTCTATGACTTTGGCTCTGAGCTTTGTTTCCCCCAAATCTTCCCCAAATCTTACCTATCTTTAAGTCCTAGCTGAAATGCTGCCACTTCTAGGAAAGTTCCCTGGCTTCCGCAGCCCACAGTGATTTATCTTTGAAGTCAATATTGATTCTGCATATTAAAACAAAAATCCTCCGTAAATGAGTACAGTGCTTTCAGTTTAAATGCTTTCAGCCCACTATTTCAGCTGATTCTCACCTTAACCACCAGTCAGGACAAGGATTATTCTACCCATTTTAGAGTTGGGAAGACTAAGGCTTAGGAAGGGAAGTAACTCACCTAAATATTACAGCCTCCAATTCCTAGGCCTCCAATGCTCCTTCCCCATTGGAGGAGTGGGTAGAAAGAGCACGGGTCGAAGAGTCTAGAACTCCTGCTAATTTGCTTGGCAGATTCCTGGGCAGTATTAATATTGCTAGACCTCAGCTTCCACGGCTGTAAAATGGGTGAAATCCCTGCCTGCCTATGTCCCAGGGCTGTGGTTAGGATTGCCAAAAACAGTCCCTGGTTGGTGAATAAGTGATCAATAAGTATTTAATGCAATCAACACACATAAATTGAGCACTTAACTCTAACACGATGGCAGACAGTGGGGGTACAACAGCTAACAAGGAGACAGGCAAGAAGCAATAAAGATTATGAAAGGCGCTGAAGAGAAAAGGGGTGGAATTAGGTTGAAAAACAGGGATCAGGTCAGAACTCTGACGAGATGATATGGAGGGTGAGGACTGAAGGTTTAGAAAGAGCTAGCCCCCACACAGGCCTGGGAGAGGAGCAGTCTAGGTAGTGGGAATTCTATATTATCTTGCATTTCACAACTCCCGTTTCACATATGAGGAAATTGAGGCTATTCATCTGAAATAATAACATTGACCCAATCCCTGTCTTCCGCTGAAGGGCGGAAGTAAATTAACTAAACAGGTACTCTATGAACATTTTCTCATTTGATCTTGACACTAATAATTTTTGATGGTAATGTTCCCATTTTATAGATGAGGAAATTAAAGAAAGTTATCAAAGGTCATATAGGTACTTGGTTCTGTTTACTTACGCTCTGCCTCATTCCAGATGGACTTGCACTCAGATTTGAGCCTTGTCTGACTCGTTCCAAAGTCCAAGCTCTCTCCCCGACACCAGATTGACGCTGAGAGTCTGAGAGCTGGCTACGGAACAGACAACTAGCCAGAGCAGAGGCTGAGTCCAAAACACGGGGAGGCTGTTATTTCTGTAGCACTGTTGCCCATATCCAGCACTAGACCAGGCCTCCTGGTGGATACAAACATATATTTCACACCTATTTTATTTATTCAGCCCCTACCACATGCCAGGTCCTGCTCTGGGCTCTGGAGATAAAGCAGTGAACATGCTAGACAAAAATCCTCTGCCTTCTTGGGGCTTGCAGTCGAGTGGGGAGATGAGTGAGCCCCACAATGGTTATAATATTAGACATAAAAAACGCCTTCCTAAAACAGAGGCGCTAGGTAAGCTTAGGTCAAAGGAGGAAGATGTATACTCAGGGTGGATTTGGGGAACCAGAGAAACATTTTTGGTTGAGGGGATTTTTTTCCTTTTTAATAAATTTCTTTCTTTCTTTCTTTTTGGCTGCATTGGGTCTTCATTGCTGCGTGCAGGCTTTCTCTAGTTGCGGAGAGTGGGAGCCACTCCCTGCCGTGGTGCGAGGGCCTCGCACCACGGTGGCCTCTCAGTGTGGGGTGGGGGCCTCAGCAGTTGTGGCACACGGGCTCAGTAGTTATGGCTCGCGGGCTCAGTAGTTGTGACTCGTGGGCTCTAGAGCGCAGGCTCAGTAGCCATGGCACACAGGCCCAACCACCCCATGGCACGTGGGATCCTCCCTGACCAGGGCTCCAACTGTGTTGCCTGCATTGGCAGGCGGATTCCCAACCACTACACCACCAGGGAAGTCCGGTTGAGGGGATTTTTAGTCTCCATTCCATCATGTCCATCTGTAAAAGGGAGACAATACTAGGCTCTATAGGGCTGTTGTGAGGATGAAATGATGTCATGCTTGTGAATTACTTAGTGGAGGACCTGGCATGTAGGCAGTCCTAAATTAGTCTTACTACTTTCTTCACTCCTTCTTCTAATAAATGCTATCTATTGCCTTAGTTTGGGCCGCTATAACAAAAATATCTTAGACTGAGTGGCATAAACAACATTTATTTCTCACAGTTCTGGAGGCTGGGAAGTCCAAGATCAAGGTACCAGCCAGTTGGGTTCCTGATGAGAGCCCTCATCCTCGTTGTGTCCTCACATAGTGGAGTGAAAGTGAGAGAGAAAACAAGCTCTCTCCTGTCTCTTCTTAAAAGGGCACTAATCCCATCATGAGGGGTACACACTCATTACCTAATTACCTCCCAAAGGCCCCATCTTCAAATAACATCACACTGAGGATTAGGATTTCAACATATGAATTTGAGAAGGACATGAACATTCAGTCCACAACATCTGTTTTGTAATAAATAAAATCTCCTTTGAAGACTTCCCATTGCTAATAGGGTAAAGTCCAGAATTCTTAATATGCCAGATCTGCCCTAGGCTTTCTTCTTACCTCACCCTTCCTCATATTCTCTCTGCTCCCTCTGCCCTGCCAGGCTGCCTTCCTGCTTCGAATTTTCTCCCATGCTGTTTCCTCTGCCAGAAATCTTTTTTGCTCTGCACGCCTTTCTCCCCTCCCATCCTTGCCCGGTCCTCTCTCATCCTTCATGTCCGAGGTATTTCTCTGGGAAGGGTTCCTCTGCCGCACGCTCTCATGGCTTCCTGTGCTGTTTTTTCCCCTGTCCAGGACTCATCACAAGTATTTGTATGATGTTTGTCTTTAACATTGGATTTTAAAGTCCATGAGGGCCAGGACTGTATCTGTCTTATTCATTGCTGAACTGCCGGCATCCGGCAGTGTCTGTGACAAAGTAAACACTTGATAATTTTGGCATGAGCCAAGAAAAGGGGTTCCTCCCTGGAATGTGAGTTTACAAACTCGGAATTGGGGCAGAAGCTCAAGGCTTCCCTGAAGAGGAACCAACATTCAGGTCAGAGGTGATTCAGACAGGAGGGGAAAGAAATTCTTCTGCTATAACCAGCTGAGACATGGTTTTTCTCAGAACCATGACACGGGCTGACTTAAGAGAAGGTAAAGCATTCAGGCAGTGAGTGTACTTAACCTTCTCCCCAGAGATGGCAAGTGACTTGCCCAAGGTCTCCAGCCATGGGAGTGACGATGGGAGTGAGGACCTTTTCTGGCCTTTTCAGCATTGCAGCTGTCGCCTCCAACCTCAGGAAGAGAAAGTTGTGACCAGAAGTTGTAGGCCTCTGACACAGGGTGGTGACAAACTATGACGAGGATCTGAAGTTTCAGGCTTGTGAGACCACAAGCAAGAAATTTCTCCTCTCGGGTCTTTATTTTCACCATCTGTAATAAGAGTGTCTTAGGATCCTTGGTGAGCAGACTCAGATGGAAATTTGCATACGGGAGGTTTAGTGGGGATCAGTATCATAGGACAGTGAGAAGCAGGACTGGGCAGAAGTTGGGCTGCAATGCAGCTGCAACGTTGGCCTCAGCTGATCATGAAGGGAGCAGTACAGCTGGGACAATCCTTGAGCTGTTTTGAATGGAAGCAAAGGGGTCAGGTCTTTGCATACTCCTCTCCCATCAACGAGTCACTGGAGGCGGACCAGAGTGCCTGGAGGGGCATAACCGTGAGCTTGGCTGCTCCCTTCAACTGGGCAGTTCCCAGAGAGCCACTCAGCTGAGATCCTTCAGCAACCAACACTCCCAGTGGAGTGGGGGTGTGGGAAGGAATGCGTGCTACAGTCTGGGTTGCACACGACAGAATCTGTTACAGAGGAATGTAGATTAGCAGTTTTCTAACTGTTCCATGGAGGCTTCAGGTTCCAAGAAGGTGCTTCAGTGGGTGGGAAACTGCTCTTCTTCGATGTGTTTTAGTTTCTGCAGAAGCCCAACGTATTTCTTTGGAAGAAAAGCCTCTGATGATGCTACATTGTAAATACTCTGACAGCACCTCATGTCTCTCCTTTGAGGTGCTGATCACAATTATAATTGCAATAATTAGTTGTATAATGATCTAATGTCTGACTCCTTTACTAGATAATAAATCCCAAGAAGGCAGGAGCCATGCCTGTCATGTTCACTGTTCTGTATTCAGGGCATTTACATATTAGGAGCACAACATCTGGTGTTAAATGGAAGAATGACCTTGGCATCAGAACAGCAGGGAAGCTGTTGAAGTTGCACATTTCTGAGCTCTACTCCTAAACACGGGTCCTCTAGGAGATTCTAAAGCACAAAAAGTTTGTGAGCAACTTCTCCGTTCCACTTGTCCTAGGGCTCTGGTGAATGTTCGAAACCTGATGGAGGAGACTCACTCACCCAGCTCCTGTTTCTACCCACTCTCAGCAGCCCTCAATCCAAGCATGGCTTCAAATGTCAAACCAACCAAGAATCAAGTCACCAGAAACTTCTACTAACTCCAACCTGGGTAGACATGCCCAGGTCCTGGATTGCAGGTTGCAGAAGTCTAAAACAGATTCACTGGATCCAAACTGGAGCCAAGAGTTTTCAATTCCACATGCAAATCAGCTTGAACATGATTTTTAGAAATACAGACTGAGGGCATAGGGAGTTTGGGGACAAGAGTAATGCTCTGGATGGGACTTCCCTGGCAGTCCAGCAGTTAAGACTCTGTGCTTCCACTGCAGGGGGCATGGGTTCAATCCCTGGTTGGAGAACTAAGATCCCGCATCCTGTGCGGCATGTCCAAAAAAAAAAAAAGAGTAATGCTCTGGAGTCAGACTAACAAGGATTCAAATTCTATCTCACTTTCATGATGTTGGGCAGATGTCTGAATACCGAATGGCTCACTAGTTCAAGGTACCTGAACTGTGCGAGGTGCTTTTCATGCATTATTGAATCCACACAACTCTCCTGTGACCCTAAGTATTAATTCTGTTGCATAGATGAGGAAATTGAGGAAGGAGAATTGAAGTAACTTGCTTACGGTCAAACATTAAATGTCAAAGTTGGAATTTGAACCTGGGTCTGTCTGTTATGTTAGTGTTCCCTAGACTCTCACTTGAGGTTCCTTTTCCACATCTGTAAAATGGGACCAACACGCTTTTCTCACAGGGTTGCTGTGAAGATGGAGAGATTACTTTTGAAAACATCTGGCAACAGTCACTCAATGATGCTACCTGGAAAAGAAAATGTTTTGCCCTCGTTTTTATTTTTGGCAAACTTGAGACACAGTGAAATTAATCAACCCTCCCCCTCCCAGGGATAATAAATGACTAAGTCAGGACCAGAATCTAAGGGGAAGGGTACAGGAGAGTCAATCAGGGGAGGCTTCCTGGAGGAGACCCAGTTTTCATTTTATGACGGCAGTACTTAGAGGAAGTGGGAAGCCAGCAGGAGAGGTCTTAGCTCTTAGTCATGATGTGGTTTTTCTGATAAGCTTGCTAGAGTTCCTAGTGCCCAGAGAAGCTAAGAAGCTTGACCAAGGTCACACAGCTACTAAATGGTACTGGCACCAACTTGGAGTCACATCTAACTCCTTATGCCTGGATCTGTCTCCTTGGTGCTGGGGAGGGAAGGATGAGAAGCAAGTAAGAGTAATGTGATGAGGCAGGAGAAACAAATGGTCCCCCAGAAATTCTCAAACATCCTCCCTCTGCCACAGGCCAAGGCCTCAGGATCAAGTTGACCCCAGTTGTAATCCTGGTTCCACCATGGACCACTGATGTGGCCTCAGCAATGTCACTTGGCCTCTGAGTCTCAATTCCCTTACAGGATTTTGCTGCGGATTCAGAGAAATGACTCCAAGTACCCAGCCCGGGGCCAGGCATAATGAGAAAAATAAGATGGCCATTATTATTCCACAATGCCAGGCCAGCCACAGATGAGTGGCAGGGCTGGACACCCAAGGGACAAAAGTAGACCTTTAGTGCCAACCACTCCCAACCCTACGGTCGTGGGCACAAGTGCTTAGCAGGGTAAGGGCTGGCAGGTCAGGTCCATGATGCAATCACAGCTCCCTGCTTATGCCAAGAGGTGAACTATGACCCTTAGGAAATGGGAAAAACAGCCCATTAACAAGAAGTACAAAACAAAACCTCAGTGAACTTTTATTTCTCATCATACAGAACTGGTAGCAAAGGCAAAGATTTCTGCACTTGAACACTGAATACTCCTCCCCACCCACCCGGGGACACGTACAGTCATCTTGTCCCCTCTGGAATCCAAACCCCAATGCTGGGGCCTCTTCTCTCCTGCCCAGCTTCATTGCAGGGAGGGCTTTGAGGCCTGAAGGGGGTGCCAGCTGCTTGCCCATGCCTGCACGGGTATGAAATGTGGCACAATGACCAGGCTCCTCTCCTGCCCCACCCCAGAGGGGAGGGTCAGAAGCAGCAGCAGCTTGGCCCTTGCCTTTCTTCAGTCACCTCCCAACTGGTCAGAGGGGAGGCACATACTGACGGAAGAAGGGCAAGGGAAGTCATAATTCACAGCTCGTTTGCTACAGAAAGTGCCTGGGATCAGTCCTCGGCTGCTTCTGCCTTCAAGCAATCCACCTAAAACCGAGGAGAAGGGACAGAAATTGGGATGGGGGTGGGGAGGTCCTTGGTAGGTAGCCCGGAGAGACTGACTACAAGAGGGGGGGGCTCCCCAGAAGCCCTCAAGATCCTGCAAGGATTGCAGTTGGCTGCTGGCCTCAGAATCTGAGTGAAGGCTCAAATATCTCAGAAACTACCCCTCAGTCTGCAACTGTGGAAATGGAGGTCACCTGGCCAGTGCCAGGGGCCACACAAGAACCCTGGGGTCTCCTGCCTCTCCCCCTGAGCCATGTACCACCTAAACCACCTAGAAAGGCTTGCTTTTTTGGCAATGTTTGTGGCAGAGCCATGGGAGATAGCAAAGTGGGATGCCAGCTTCTGCAGGGCAGGTGCAGCTCTGGGGAGGACAGATTTTTCCCTGTCCTTCTCTCAGACACTGACTATGGCTCTAGGGTTGAGGCCCTGAAGAACCTCACCCATAAAAAACCGAAATACAGAGAATGTATAATATAATACTCCCTCTTCTAAAGGCAAAGTGACCAACAGAGAGTCCAGACTCTCTAGAGATAATCTGCTTGTTTGATGTGCTTGGTCTCTCTCCTGGGGCCTCATACCACCAGGTGTGGGAGAAAAGGGTAAAAGGGCAAACAAAGGAGGTCAAAGGAACTGAACTAGGACTGGGGCAACCAGGGGACGAGAGGCCTGCAGGCTGCCTAACACAACAGGCTTTTGGGGAGCCAGACGCACAAACCAGCTGTGACCCTGACTTTCACATTGATGGATGAATGGCAGGTGGGAGGTAATGAAGTCTGAGAATGAGGAAGCAGGAGGAAAGGCAAAGCCGCTTGGAGTGTCAGTCCCTGGAGGTGTTTGCCCCTCTCCCTTGGGGGCCAGCCAGGGACTTTCCAGGCCAGGAAGGCCAAAGTACTTGTGCTGCCCGGGCCCCTGCCTGCTGGCACACAAGTCTGAGCTCAGCCCATTTTCCTTCCTGTGCCCTTGGCCTCTGGGGGTAGGGGCAGGAAGAAGGGCCTTGGCGCCTGGAGATTTGCTAGTCCTCTTCCAGCTCCCAGGGGCAGAGCTGAGATCCCAGAGTCAGTGCAATGATCCTGTCCATTCCAGTGAGAAGGAGGGTGTGGCTCAGGGGCTGCACATCACACACAGGCCCACCACCAGAATAGGGTGGGTGGGCGTGGGACAGGCAGGCTTAGGGTCTGTCTCCAGACAGAGAAGTCCTTGCAGGGAGAAGGATGCCTCCAGGGTCAGCTGCTCCAGGCCCAGGTCCTGCACACGAGTCAGGTCATGTAGCGGGTGATGGCACGGAGGGCATAGAGCAGGGCGGCTTGCATGCGGGCCTCCAGAAGCAGCAAGTTCACGTGGACCTGGGGCGCAGAACAAGGGCTTGTTGGCAACTGATGTCACTCCTCGCCAGCCCCTTCCCTCCCAGACTGCCACTATCCCTGACCACTCATCCTTCCCCATTCTTTTTTTTTTTTTTTTTTTTGGCCATGCTGTGTGGCATGCAGGATCTTAGTTCCCTGACCAGGGATTGAACCTGTGCCCCCTGCCTTGGGAGCACAGAGTCTTAACCAACTGACTGTCACGGAAGTCCCTCATCCTCCCCTTTCCTACAGAGATGCCTTGACCTTTCCTAAGGCTCTAAGCAACTTGGTGCAAGGACTGTGTTAGAATTTCAAGCACATTTATCCCTATCACGGCTAATCTCTTCATCCCCCGAAACTAAAAACAATAGCTACCCCTGACATCTATTTGGGATCAGAGGTTTACATTCATTTTCTTATTTCATCCTCCCAGCAACCTTGAAAGGCAGGCAGTTTTTATTCCTATTGTAAAGAAAACAAGCTCAGAGAGGCAAAATGACCTGCCCAAGGTCACATGACTACCAGGTAACAGGGTTATGATTTGAACCCAGGTCCTTCTGGCTGCCACTGAGGACCCTGGGAAGCACACTCCTACTTTACAGGTGAGTAAATGGAGTCTGAAACCACACAGTGGAGTAGGACATGAACCCAGGACAATACACCCAGGTGCCCCATCTGGCAGAACAGACTTAGTCTGGGGCACCTCACTGGGTCCCGACCCCTTGCCTCCTCCATGGGCCAGGCTGTCTGCTTCCGTCCTGCTCCTACCCTGAGAGCCTCACCTTCTCTGAGTGGCGGAAGTGCCTCCAGAAGTGGTTGTACATTCTTCGGGTGGTCTTCTCTGGATAGCAGGCCACTGTCTTGATATAGACCTTGAGGTTCCGCTCCAGGAGCTGGTTCACCTCTCCGTAGTCATAGTCATCATATCTGGATGGAAAGGCCCCAGTAGCATCACTTACCCTCTGCTCCCACAAGTATCTCCTCTCCCCAGTCCCACCCTGCAGAAGGAGGAACAGAGAGTGGCGAGAAAAGGCAGAAGGTAGGAAGCAACTAGAAACTTCATTCCTCTTAGAAAAACAGCTGATGTCATATTATCACAGCCCACTGGACTCGTAGGGGAATGCACAGAGGGTGAGCATGCTGTACTGACCATGTGAACATGTATTCATGGCATCCTCAAAACTACTGTACACTACTGTATACAAAACTATTGTATACAATTTATTGTATTTCATCAGTCTCAATTTTACAGATGAAACTGAGGTTCAGAGAAGTGAAGTCACCTAGGTCACACATCTGGGAATGGGATTCAGACTCAGCTCTGCCTGACTCCAAGGTCATAGTCACTACTTTACAGCTGAGGCCATGCATGGAAGATGGGGCAGGAGATCAATGCAAATATTTACCCTGGAGAAGGAAGAGGGAAAGAGAAAAAGGAGCCGGTAGTCATTTTACAGATGGGCAAACTAAGGCCTGGGGAAGGCAATTAGCTTGTTCAAAGTCAAAGAGCAAGTTGGTGACAAGTCTAGAAGCCACTTTGTCACTCCCTAGTCCAGTGAGCCAGTGAGTCATCACAGATCAATGTGGATGAGGAAGACTGGTTTAATTTTTCTTTACTTTTTTTTAAATTAAAAAAAAAATTTTTTTTTTTTGGCCACGCCACGCGGCACGTGGGCCCTTAGTTCCCCGACCAGGGATCGAACCCGTGCCCCCTGCGGTAGAAGCACAGTTTTAACTACTGGACCGCCAGGGAAGTCCCAGAAGACCAGTTTTAGACTAGAGGACAGATTTGGTAGACAAAGGTTTAGGAGTGAGGGCCATGTTGGAGAGTGGAGGAGCCTGGACCTGGCAGCTGGGCAGGAACTAGCCTGTGCCGCACACACCCTAAGATGCCCGTCCATCCTTGGCCTTCGCTGACTTAGAAACCTGCCAAGGAGGTTGGCCAGAAGGAGGCTGGCCAATTAAGCACAGCTCAACCCACTCAGTGAAATATGATTTACAGCTAGTAATGCACAGAAATGCACATTTTTCTACAAGGAACATGTACCTTTTTAAAACTTTGGGGATTTTTTTTTTTGATGCGTGGAATAATAGCTAAACTAGAAAAGCAAGAAAAAAAAATCACGTGCTCTCTAAAATATGCTCTCACTTGATTAAACTGAGTAAAATAAATACAGTAGACAAGAAAGTCTTTATTTTTGTAAAATTATATGTGTTTTGGTCATTTGTGCATGGAAAAAAGACAGGAAAGAAATATTTGACAATAATAAGAGCAGGTGGGATTATGGATGATTTTTAGTTTCTTCTTTTTGTTATCTGTTTCCTAAATTTACTAAAAATCTGGCTCTTTACAGACATCAAGCATATCTTTTAAAAAACGAAATAACAATTATAATTTCAACTATACAAAAGCAATTACATAAGAAAGAAAAAAAGCAATGGAGGAAAACATCTCAGAATGTGGATGTGGTTGTGGAGCAGTAGAATTTTGGGAAATTGTTTCTTTCTTTAATTCTTTAAATTTACCACAACATTATCAGAGTGAGGTTTGTAAAAATAAAAAAATTGTTCTGTGTATATATATATATTTTTTTTTTGCAGTACGCGGGCCTCTCACTGTTGTGGCCTCTCCCGTTGCGGAGCACAGGCTCCGGACGCGCAGGCTCAGCGGCCATGGCTCACAGGCCCAGCCGCTCCACGGCATGTGGGATCTTCCCGGACCGGGGCACGAACCCGTGTCCCCTGCATCGGCAGGCGGACTGTCAACCACTGCGCCACCAGGGAAGCCCCTGTGTATATTTTTGACAAGTAATTTCACATCTAGGGTTTACCTACAAGGACTTAGGTATAGGGCTTCCCTGGTGGCACAGTGGTTAAGAATCCGCCTGCCAATGCAGGGGACATGGGTTCGAGCCCTGGTCCAGGAAGATCCCACATGCCACGGAGCAACTAAGCCCGTGCGTCACAACTACTGAGCTTGAGCTCTAGAGCCCGCGAGCCCCAACTACTTAGCCCACATGCCGCAATTACTGAGCCCGTGTTCCGCAACAAGAGAAGCCACCACAGTGAGAAGCCAGCACATCACAACAAAGAATGGCTCCCACTCGCTGCAACTAGAGAAAGCCGACGTGCAGCAACGAAGACCCAACGCAGCCAAAATAAATAAATAAATAAATTTTTTTTAAAAAAAGGACTTAGGTATAAAACTAGTCATTGCACATGGTATTTGTAATAGTGAAAAACGGCAAACCACCTAAATATCCAACAATAGGGAAATGGTTGGATAGTTACACTTCATCCACAACAACACTATACAGTGGTTAAAAAGCATGCAAGATCTATTCACACCAACAAGGAAGGTGGTTCACAATAGATTATTAGGTAAAAAAAGCAAGTTGCAGAATATATCAAGTATGATTCCATCAATTAAAAAAAAAACTTACTAAAAAAAGATCAGAAAATACTTAGGTAACAGAATGAAAATGTAATTCATCATATACTATACAGAGACAGCCATTATCAAATAACATTTTACGGTACAGCCTTCCACACATTTTCCATGCATGTACACGCTTTTAGTTTAAAGAAAAAAAAAAAGGAACAAAAAGAAGATTCTGGTTGGTAGCCAGCTTTCTTTTCTTTCAATACATTTTGACCATTTTCCCATGGCAATATAAATAAGCCATTATTATAATTTTTAATAGCTGCATAATATTTCACTGAATGGATATGTCATTATTTAAAATCCCCTACTGTTGGCATTTCTGTTGTTTTATTTATTATGAGAAGAAATGCTACTTGGAATGAAAATACAAATATAACTCTCTCTCTCTCTCTATATATATATATATATATACACACACATACACATACACATACACACACACACATATATAAAATCTCCCTAGTTATCTCTGGGGGTCGGATTAAAGAGTTTCAAAAGGTGAGCATGGCTATTATCTTTTATAATCAGCAAAGAAATACATTTGCTTTGAAAAACAATATAGGCAGGAAGAAAGGGAAAGAAAAACAAACAGAAAAAGGAAGCAATTGTGAGCTCAGATTGAGGGCTTGCAGTACACTCATGCCCTGGTCTTGCACTCACCTGATGCCAAAGACGCAGTGGATGTAATTCCAGATGGCCCTGCGGAGCATGGAGGTATCTACTCCGCTGTGCATGGCAATGGTGTTGTAGGTGAGGCTATAGGCTGCCTGGAACTTCTCATCCAGCAGCTGCCCACCCTCGGGGTAGAGCCGCTGGATCAGTGAATAGCCATGGTCCTCCCAGGTATAATCCTGAGGAACGTGGGAAGGGGTCAGTGCTGAGAATGTTTGGGGCCCAAGGCTAGCCGGAGAGACGCCATCCTCTGGAGCACACCTTGGCTCTCCATAATGTGTCTCTCCACCCCACAGATCTAACCCGCTGCTTGGTCTGGACCCGAGAAGCTGAGGAGGATGCAGCTTGGTGGTGACTTCCTCCTTGTGATCAGGACCCCCTGAGCTTAGGGCACAGGTGGGTCCCTTCACATCCAGGGTCTCCCACTTCCCTCGTGCAATCCTGAGGGAGAGAAGGTACCCAAATCTCTAACTACACAAACCACCCACCCCTGCTTGTTTGCAAAGCAATAGTAAGACCAGTGGGGAGAGCCTACCTGGGCGCGGAAGGTGGGGGGCGCCTGAGTCCCCCGCCGGGTGAAGTCCTCATATCCGAAAGTGGGGTCTTCCACAAAGCATAGCATGTCTGAGTTTGGAGAGGGCTCCAGGATGTCCGCTGAGGACGTCAGAAAGAGGTCATGGTGAGGCCAAGGCATGGAGCACAGTGGCCTCCACTCCTGGTTAATCACCATTAGGGGGCTGGGAAATGCAGAGTAGGGGGCCAGAGAAAGCCCCTCACCACATCGAGTGGGACCAGGACTTCGGCAGGAGCCAGGCCTGGGGGAGGAGGTAAATCAGGCCTGTGGTGGCTGGGACGTGGCTGCAGAGGTGCAGTGCATGGAGGTACCTGCTTCCCAGCAGAGATGATGTAAGGAGGGGGCGGCCCCTGAACCTGGACACCTGTGACCCTGTACCTGAGGGGGTCACCAGCAGGCTCTCTGACTTCTCCAGCTCAAAGCGGCTCTCCATCTCCTCCTGGGAGGCCCCCTCATCCCGCAGCAGGCTCTCCTGCAGCTGCCTCATGCGCTCCATCAAAGCTTCCACGTCGCGGGCAGCCTCAAAGCCCTGCAGGAGAGACCTGGTGGTGGCCATCTACTCTTCCTCCCTGGGCCCCAGAAACCCCACACGTCTTTCCCACATGCCGGGCCTTCCTGAACGACCGTAAAGGCCCCGTGCCTCCTCTGTGACAGCCACTGCACTGGATAGCTCACATGGCCTGTGCTTCCCAAAGTGATGCTTAAGAGCTAGAGAATAGACACGGCTTCTCTGAGCATCAACTTCCCTCACAGAAAGGGCTTTTTAAAGTATCTGTATTTTTAAAATACAAACAAATAAGCCACTTTATAGAATGAGAGGCAAACTTCGTATTTTTAAAGTTCTAAAAGTCAGTGACTTTAAGCCCACGGGGCTCCATGCTGAGGCCAGTCACATGGTTATTTCATCTCATCCTCACAACCCTTTATGAAGTGCGAGTCTTTATCCTCATTTCCCAGATGAGGAAACTGGGTTTCAAAATCAAATAACTTTTCTAAGGCCTCTCAGCGTGCGATAGGGAAGCAGCTTCAGATAGGGAGGCGCTGTCTTCTACCCAAGGACCAGGGGCCATGCCAGCTTCCTCTCCCACCAAGACTGAAGCCCGTGACTTACCCCAGAGTGGTTCAGTGGGTCCCTGCTGGGGGGTGTGCTCTGCTCACTGGGGGGTGAAGGGGCCTGGGGGGCGGGGCTTCCCTCGGGGTCCCCCTCAGGGAGGATGCCACAGCCGAACACGAAGGAGGCTAGCGAGTGGCAGTGGGTGAGGAGGACCAGGGCCTGGATGAGCTCGGCCAGGGACCAGCTGTGCTCGCCTGTCTTCAGCAAGGCCTGGAGAGAAAAGGAAAGGCCAGACCTGCTCAGTGCCTGCCCTGGGCTGCCTGCCATGCCCCAGCCTGGCCCCCGTGCTCCCTCGGGGACCCGCCTCTCTGCCCACCGCACCTGGATGTGCTCCTTGGTGATGAGCCACGGCCGATGAGCCAGCAGCTTGTTGATCTCGCTGAGCTTGCGCAGCTTCTCGGGGGCACGGTGGAGGCCAAGCAGCCACTCAGGGTCACCGCCAGTCTGCAGAAACTCAGCCATGTGGGAGCCCACCAGGTAGGAGCACTGGTGGCGGGCGGCGGCCTGGAGGTGGTGGACAGAGCCCAGGTCACCCGCTTCTTTCTGTGCCCTGCTCGGTGGGTACCCCATGGAGGGAACATCACGAGCCTCACTGTCGCCTGAGAGGCAGGAAACTTAGGTTCTAACCCCAGCTTTGCCCCTGGCTTGTTGTCCTCCCTTGGGCAGGTCACCTGACTCCTATGTGCCTCAGTTTCCCCATCTGCAAAGCAGGCATTAAATAGGCCTCTCTTCAAAATCTAAAATTCGATGGATGGTCAGATAAAGCCAGGGCTTTGCTTTATGCTGCCTCTCCTCCTTGTTTGTGGAATCAAGCCCCCAGCAGAGAGATCTGAGCACCGAATCCCCCAATGTGTCCACCCCTACAAAAGTCAGGCTCAGACAGGCTCACCATGATGGCGATGTAGTGGCGCCAGGAATTGGCCAAGGGCCCATCCGTGTGCAGCAGCAGGTAGTGCAGGCGCCAAAAGCTGGTAAAGTAGTCGGGGTGCAGGCCCATCACCACTGCCAGGTTGTCCACCCTCCCGGAGGACATCAGCGCCTCCAGCCCCAGGTGTTGCTCGAGGCTCTCGGCTCCCTCCCGAAAGACCTGCCAAGCAGAGGTGAGGAAGGGATGGCTTCCCCTCCTGCCCTCCCCACCAAAGAGACCAACATATTCATTGCATTCATTGGAATTTTAATAGCAAGGAACTGAAGACAACCGCCATGTCCAAAAAAAGGAGAACAGGGGAGGAAAAGATATTGCATTAAATGATTAAACAAATACTTATTAGACACTTTATATAATACTGGTTGATACTTATATAATGCTCGCTAAGTGCCAAGCACTGTTCAAACACTTTACATATATTAACTCATTTACTGCTCACAACTATGAAATTAGAGACCTGTTTTCTCCAATTTTAGATAGGAGGCACAGAGATTAAAGTACGGCTTCTCCTGCTTTCGTAGAGCTTCTATTCTTTTTTTGGCTGTGCCGGGCGGCTTGCGGGCTCTTAGTTCCCCAACCAGGGATTGAACCCAGGCCCTCAGCAATGAAAGCGCAGGATCCTAACCACTGGACTGCCAGGGAGTTCCCCACAGAGCTTCTATTCTAATAGTGCAAATCCATGCAGTCATTGGAGGTGGGTACAAAATAGTTCACATTTCCTGAGTGATCTCTCCGTGCCAGGTCTGAGTTAGGAGCATTCCCCGCCTGCATTATCTCACTGATTCTTCCCAGTTACCCTGTGAGGTGAATACTATTATTTTCCCCCACTGACACATGAGGGAATCAAGACCCAGAGAGATTTCATTCTGTGCTCAAGGTTACAGACCTGGTAAATGACAGAACCAGGATTCAATTCCTGATTAAGCCCAAAGCCTATTTCTTTCCTTTACTACAGAAGAGGAGTGGTTATTTATAAATGAAAAAATAAAAGATAAGAACAATATTTGAGCTTAAAATTCTGGGCTACGTAAATAATCAGCGGGTGGTTGTGTGTTTTCCACTTACAAAGGGTGGAAGGAACTGAAGGGTTTAGGCGTTTGTTAACAGCTCATTAACTGCTTGGCCTACACATTAGGAGAACAAGGAGGACAAGGAAACATTTGTCTTTGTTCACTGAAGGCCAAAGAAAAAGAAGGAAACTATTATTTTTTAATTTGCCTGTTCATGGGTTTTGAAGTTTCCCCCACCACCAGGCACACACTGGAGTGTCAGTTCCACGATGGCAAGGATTTTTGTCTGTCTTGTTCTCTGCTGTATCCCCAGCACCTAGAACAGTGCCTGACACACATTAATCATTCAATAGATATCTGTTAAATAAATGAATGGATGACCTGACTCAGTAGATGAAAGGTGTCTCTGTTGCATTAAGTGAAAAAATAAAACACAACAACCAAAAAAAACCACACCAGAAACCCAAATAAACAACAACAACAGAACCATGTTATAAACTATGACCTTGGCTCCGTATGAAAAAAAGTCTGGAAAACAGTGGCAAATGGTTAACAGCGATTATCTCTGTGGGAGTGGGATTGTAAGAAACTAAAGCTTTCTGAAACGTTGGAAATTTAAAAATAATGAACACATATTACTTTTGAAGTCGAAAAAAACTTTAATACACGCACAGTCAAGGATGAGAAGATAAACATGCATAGTTCTATCTTCTTAAGGAAATGCAAGTCTTGTTCTGGGAATCACAAGTTTGCTCATTACCTGGCTGTGTTATTATCACTTTATCTCTTTGAGCATGTTTCTTCCCAGCAAGATGGGGTTGACATGCTTGCCTCAAAGAGCTGTTTTGTGGATTAAATGGGTCAAGAACCTGAAGGGGTAGTTTCAAACCTGCAATTTCAAGAGACCAGCAAAGCCCCACACACACTCAATGCCCCATGTCCTTTCTTCCCAGGGACCCACAACAATTCCTAACCCCTTCCAAGCTTACCTCCTCCACTGGAATGAAGGCGCTGGGCCCTCGAGGGCCTCGCCGAACCCGGCTCTCCCTCTGCTCCTAGAAGGAAGCACATCATGGTTAGATGGAGGTAAAAGCGAGGACTAAGAAGATAGTTCTCTCTCCAGTTTTCTCCTCCTATCCGAGGGGTCACACTAAGTTTTTTTTTTTTTAGGCTGCACCATGCGAAATCCAGGATCTTAGCTCCTCAACCAGGGATCGAACCCGGGCCCCCTGCATTGGGGGCGCAGAGTCTTCACCACTGGACCACCAGAGAAGTCCCCCACACTGAGCTTTTAAAATCACCTTTCTGGCTCACCTTGCATGAAGCAGTCAGGTGGAAATATATACCAGTTTGGTGGGTGAAGAAAGGGTAAAGCGACCAAGAGAGCTTACCCCACAGGCTGAGTTCTTCAGGAACTGGGAAGGGACACAGGAGCCCACTATAGAGCCCCAAGGGAAATATACAGCCACCGTGTTGCACATTTCCAGGAGGCCACCTTCTCGGCAGCCCTGGAGAACCTATAGAAGAAGCCCCCTTGTTCGTACCCTGAAGCCAGGTTACCAAGTCCCCTAGACTCCTACGATGCAGCTTCAGCCCCTCTCAAACCCACAGCCTCACCGATGGTCTCCCTGCCTCCACAGCCCCGCCCTCTCCTATCCATCCTCTACCAAGTTAACAGAACGAATGAATAAATAAAACATTCTCCCCCAACCCCACCTCTGGGACCAGGAGCAGATCTAGTGAGTACATGACACTGGTGGTTTCTAAAGAGGGCAAACTTGCTGTAGCCAGAGTGAACTTCCTCAAGTGCAAATCTCATTACTGGCTTAAAACCCTGCCTCTGCCTCCTGTAGCCTCCCAGACCATTAGTGGCTCAGGCCCGCCGTGCTCACACTGGTCACACCTTTTGCAGAGCTAGCTCTGTCTTCCAGGGTCTAAGAACCTTTCTTCTGATCCTCATCTGTGACCCCCCAATTCCCAACGCTTTTGCTTCTGAAAACGTTGCCTTCTAATTGTCTGAGATAGGTCTCCCTACTACCAGATCACATTCTGTGGAGAACGGTACCAGGTAATTCACACTAGTCTGTGAATGAAGAAAACAGAGAAAGCAGAGAGGCGTGGAGGGCAGGGCGGTACAACGCTGATGGCAGCAGCTATTCTGACGTGGCTGTATTGGAGCCTCTATGGAAACCACCAGTTTTATTTATCCATTTGTTTTGCTACCTGGGAGGGGGCTCTCAGCACTGGCCTTAGAAACAGTTTATCCAAACCAGAGTCATACCCTCACTGGACAGAGACGGTGTCCTCCTAACTCTCCCCTCCTCATTCAAATTTAGACTTACTGCTAATCCTCAAGTGTCCAGGGACTAAAGATTATAATTGAACCTTCCTTTTCACATAGCCAAAAACCCCCTGAGGGAGGCAGAGCTCTGGGGCTCTGAAAGACCACAAAGGAAGGAACAAGGGTACAAAAGTCCCAGGCATGAGTACCAATTCTGCTGCCACTAACTTGCTGTGTGACTCTGAGAAAGTAACCTAAACTCTCTGGGCCTTAATCTTGGACAAAGAAGGTAGCTGGGCTGACTGCTTAGCCCCTTTCAGCCCATACTTCTGGGATCTACCAGGCCAGCCTGGTCCAAGTCCAGCATAGAAACCACCACAGTCCCCAAGCACTCCCGTTTCACCTTCCCTCCTCCCTCACCAAAGAGAAAAAAAACCTAACAGCTCTGTCTGGGAGATAAGGATTGCTGACTCCACAAACTAGGCCTCCCCCTCAGGGGACCTAAGGACAGATAGAAAACCACAGCCAGGTGTGGTGGGGAAAGGCAGGAAGGAACTGGGGGAGTTGGGGGGTGTGGGACAGGGAGGGCCCACCAGGGTACTAGCGAGGGACAGTGAACAGCTTTGGGAATCCCTTCCCACTCTAAAATCTGCCCCAGGAGCTGTCAAGGGAAGAAACTGATGCCTGTGGGTCTCTAAATGATAGGTCTGGATCTACCAACATTATCAGCCCTGATGAAGAAGATGATGATGATGATAGAATACTGTTAAAAGATAGGGGCTCTTGACACAAGCTGCCTGGGCTCAGATGACAACTCCACCACCTATTATCTGCTAGCTCTGTGAGCCTCAGTTTCCTCACCAGATTACGGGGTAATAGTACCTACTGTCACTGGGTAGTCATAAGGACGTAATGAGGTACTGCCTGTATAGGCCTTAGCTCAGTACACCTGTCACAGCAAGCGCTTAACAAGTCAGAGATCCTTAACCTCATTGTTATTATTTCAAACAAGGGCCTCTCAACCCAAGCTGCACATTTAGAATCCCTTTGAGAAGCTTTTTAAAAAATACCAATGCCAAGGCCCAGCAATTCTAATTTAATTGGGTGCGGCCCAGCATAATTTGCCGGGGAGGGAGGGCCATTGTTTCACACCACTTATTGATCACTTTCTCAATTATAAGGCACTGTGTTAAGTGCTTTCCAGGCGAAACCAGAATTAATCTGTTCACTCAACAAATATTTTTGATGACTACATGGCAGGTAGCAAGAGTACAGGAGTGAAAAGACAAAATCTTAGCTTTCCCAGAATTTACGATCTAAAGGAGAAAGACAATCAAACAAATGATGAATAGGATGTCAAATCATAGATTATATGGATGGGTGGGGGAGTGTGTGCAATATTTCAGTCCTAGTAGACAGGCAAAGCCACTGAGGAGACAACCTTTAAGTTGATATCTAAATATCAAATATCTAAATGAGTTGATGGGCCTGTAAAGGGCCTGTAAAGATCTAGGGAACCAGCATTCCAGTCAGATGTAACAGAAAGTGCAAAGCCCTGAAGGCAAGATCAAGCAGATTCTACTCCAGAGCTCCAGTACCCTGAATGCCTCCCCAACCTAGACACCCAAAACTTGAGAGGAAGCAGACGGGGCAGGGGCCCACCACCAAGAGATGACACCTCCGAATCAGCCCTCCCCTACTTCCTGGGGTAGGAAGGCAATAATAATAATGGTGGGTAACAACACTGATTACCATTGGCGAAGCATTTATTTCATGTGCACTTTAAGGGAGTTCTACTACCAGAGCTCCCATTTTACAGATGGGGAATAAGGTTCAGAGAGGTCAAGTCACTTCCGGTCACTCAGCCAGGAAGGAGGTAGCAGAGTTAGGATACAAATCAGGTTTCCTCAACTGCAGAAACTTCCTATTCTCTAAACTTCTCAAGGTCTCAGAAGCCCCAAGGCTTTGCCTCTGAGGTTCACCAGGAATGAGAAGCTCCTTCTCCGTCTACATTCCCAGGGGATCCACTGCCCCAGTCACAGCCCTTGTCATCCTACCTTGTTTCTTACCTTGAGAGCACACACTGGATCTAGTTCTCTGTTGTTATCCCAGAGTTTAGCACAGTGAGTCCAATAAAACTTTGTGCTATGATGAAATATTCTTTATCTGCGCTGTCCAATAAATATGGTAGCCCCTAGCCACAGTGGCTGAGCATTTGAAGTATGACTAGTGCAACTGAAAAACTGAATTTTTAATTTTAAAAAATCTGATTTATCTACATTTCAATAGCCACATGTGGCTAAGGGCTACCATATAGGACAGTGCAGGTTCAGCACACCTGATAAAGGCAAGATCCCCGCCCTGACTATGTGGATAAAGAAAGGAAAACCAGAGGGGGCGGGTGACCTACCCAAGGCAACACAGCTAGGATGGGGCAGAGGGAAAACCAATGAGTTCCAACTGAGGGGACCACACAGGGCAGCAGGAACACTGAGGTCAGACAGCCGTCTGGGTGGCCACTCAACTGCGAGGGCTTCAGGCAAGTTGTAAAGAGAGGATAATCACCTCAGAGCTCAGTGCCTGGCTCTTGATTTAAGCGCTCACTAAAAGTTACCTTTCATATCAGCTTCCATATTACGTTTCACTAGCACACTGGTTGCATCTAATCTTCATCAGTTTGGGGGTGGGGGTGGGGGTCTCTTCTGCACACAAGGAAAGATTAAGGTTCCAAAGGTTAAGCACCAGCTGACAAGAGGCCAACCTGAGATTTGAATTCAGCTCAGTCTGGCTTGCAAGGGTCCTGTCCACCACCCAGATCAGCCTCTTGGAGTAGCCCCAGCCTTTATTCTTGGTATCCTATCCAGAGCCTGCAACCTCCAGGACTCAGCTACGGAGACCTTCGAAGCCACTCTGCCGGCTGGGAAGGGGCAGAGACTCCCCTCCCCGTGGGCTGCTGAACTCAAGATTCTTGCCTGGGTTTACACCTGAGAGGGAGACAGAGCCCAAGCAACCTCTGATCTCCAGCCTTGCAGGGAGGGGTGTGGGAGTGGTGCATATAAACTCATATGCCCACCATGATCTGGCCGATTTCTCACAACCACCTGGAGGGAAATACGTCTTCTTATCCCTTTTTCAGAGACAGCTCACTGAGGTTCTTTTGGAGCTCAGATCTGACTTCAAAGCTTGCACAGTTCACAAGGGTCAGCTAAGCCAACAAGGGGCAAATAGTTACGAGCACCTATTAGGTACTAAGAACAGTGCTGGGGGTGGGACCTACAGAGTGTTTCTAGTCTAGCAAAGGAGACAGACAAGAAATTCCTGATTACACAACTGTTATACTGTAATTGGGATAATAGCTCCTGCAATGGAGAAGGGGAACAGGAAGCAGGTATGCAGAGGGGAATTATCTCGTGGGGAAGGAAAGACTTCCCTGAGGCAGTGATGTTTCAGGAAGTGATTCTAGAGCCCAAGAGGGCTCTGAGAACATACCACCAGTACTAGAGTGAAGCATCTGAAGGCCTTGACCTGGTGAAAGCATGTGTGGCGAAGTGATGGGAGTTGAGGGGACTGTATATTCCTTGTTCATACTTGTCCAACTTCCCTTGGGCCTTGGGCACCCAGCTCTGTAAGTTCAGCACCCTACTGTCTTCTAAAGATCCTGCTTAAAACAGAATTTTCCCAAGGTCCTCTTTTCTTGAGAGAGAATCTGTAGAAAGGGGTCAGATATCACCAGCTTCCCCCCACCCCCGCCTGCTGTTGACAGCTGGCTTCCACCTAAAGGCCACACCCTCAGAGCCTTCCCAGTCCACCAGGGGCACACTCTTCTCCCCAGGTCACTTTCCAGACACTGTCCCAAAGAGGGATGGACCAATTCTCACCTCAGGCAGGAGGGGTGGGCTCGGACACCCCCTTGTGAGACACTCTGGGGAAAGGGAAATATGTGCTGTGGCCACAATCTAAAAATAGCTAGCGTGTTTGATACAGGACGTAGTTGCTATGCTCTAGGCACTGTGCGTTGGCCTTTGCATGTATTCTCAGTTAATTCTCCCAACAGTCCTTTGGAAATATGTCCAAATCTCCACAGGAGGAAGTTGCTGATCACAGAAGTGATCACTTGGCCAAGGTCACACAGCAAGTAAGTGGGAAGGCTGCCACATGAACCCGGAGCATGCCTGCTCTAGTGCCCAGGTGCTCCAATAAATAAAATTATTTCCATAAAGAAGGAAACAGACAGAATAAGGTAGCTTGGTCAAAGTCACGCAACTGAGAAGTGGCAGGAGCAGTATTCGTCCCTCCACTTCGGGCTCCTAAACCATGATAGGGAAAGGTGACAAGCTAACAGAAAACCGGGGACCCCCGGAAACCGTGCTGCTCAGAGAAGTGCAGCTGTTTTTCCCAGGGTCACAGTTCAGGACTAGCACTTGTCTGACTCCCAACCCCAGTAAGACACTTGCGCCAGGCTCCATGTCTGTAAACTCAAGAAACAAGCAAAACTCTCCGTTGTGTGAAGCACACTTGGAAATCCTAGAGACACCCGAGCCAAAGAATGAGCTATTCTGCTGGGTTAGTGAAGGAAGCCTCTCTATAGCCCCTCCTGGGCGTCAATTTTCTCATCCCGTAGATTGGGGCTACTATTAATGGTATAGCTCATATTTTGCTAGTTTAATCCTGAGGACTCAGCGAAAAGGCAAAGCCGGAGCCTGGCATCCAGTAGGTGCGTAATAAATAAGATGGCCATTGTCCGTGGCGGTGGTAATGGGGGAGGGGGTGTCAGATTGGGTCCAGCCGTATTCCCAGCCTCACTGCAAAGACAGTCCCTCCAAAACAAACTTCTGGGACGTCAGACCACTTAGTAGGGCACAGCCAAATCGGCGCTTGGCTTCTGGTGTCGCGGCCAGGGTTTTCCCCCTCTCCCCCGTGCTTTGGCCGCGGCGTACCCGGCAGCCCGCCAAGGCCCCGAAGCGCCCACGCCCCCAATCCAAATCGGGGGTGCGGGTGGGGGCGGGGGAAGAGGTCGACCTCCGTTGGCCAGCCCCAAGTGCTCCAATCCCCGAGCGGGGGCACTGCAGCGGGTACATATCCTACCTAGAAACAGTTCCTCTAGCCCCAGCCTAGAGGAAAGGATCTGCGGAAGGGGGCGGGGAGGAGGAGTGGTCGGGCCGCTGCGCCGGGATTTGCCTGGACTTGAAGACTCCCTCGACTAGGGCCCAAACCCAAGATAACGTCGAGAAGGCTCCCCTCTCGTTGGCCAGGAGTCCAAAGGAGCCTTGGAGGGCTCTACAGCCCCGGGGGTAGGGGCAGGAGGCGGAGGGAGCCGAGGCTGCCAGTTGATGCAACCCCACTCCGGCTTGCGCGCTCCACTCCCCCTCCCCGAGCCGGGTGGGGGTTGGCTCACAGACTCAGCTCGCGACAGCCCAAAGCTCGGACGCGGCTCTGGGTTCAAGGGAAGAGTGGCGTCGCTCGACCGCTGCTTACCTCTCCGGCCCCGGGTAGGTAGCCCTTCAGCTCGGCGCGGCACTCGGAGTCCGCAACGATCATGGTGTGCGCCAGGACCCAGCCGCGGCTCGCCGACCGCCCGTGCACCCGAGGGGCTTTCGGACGGACGCGCGCAGGAAGCCGGGACTGCGGGCCGCTGGGGAGGTTCTAGAGCCCCGCGGTGTCTCTCGGGGTTCCAGAAGGCTCTGAAAGCCCAGGATCCGGGAACGGCCGCCGCTGCGCTGGACTCCCCGCTCGTCTGGCTTCTGGATGGTGAATGGCCTCGGGAGCCTGGGATTGGCCGCGGCGCAGGGGTTTTCACGGCCCGGAGCGCCTCGGAACTCCGCAGTGGCCACGGCTGCCCGCAAACCCAGCGCTCCTCAGCATCCCCACCGCGGAACTGCCAGCGCTCTCCGGGCTCTGACACCAGCAGCTCCGCTCTGCCCGCCGCGGTCCCTGGGGAAGGGCGGGGACACAAAAGCCCCGCGCCGCAGCCAATCAGATGCCTGTTTCCTGGGGAGGCGGGGCGACACCCCCCTCTGGAGCCTACGGCTCAGCCAATCGGCACCGGGAAGCGCCCGGGAACTCTGGGAGCTGTAGTCCGCCCCGGACGAATGCTGCAAACTTTTGCAAGAGGGTTTGGTCAGATTGCTGGCAATACCAGACGAGAGTGACATTCCGGAGAGTCATTAAAGCTGCATGACGAAAGGGGACTTCACCGGGCTGGGCCAGAGAGCCGGGTGTGAAATCCCTCTCAAGTATGTTCTTCAGCTTTTCAGTTCCTGGAGGGACTGGTTCGGGTTAGGAGAGGTAGCGCTAATTACAGAGCTGACCGCCAGATCTTTGGAGATCAGAGCACATAGCCCGGTTCCTCTGGCCTCCGGGAAGGCTCCATCTTAAAATGTACCAGACACAGGGAATCCAGCTTATTTGTGGAGTCTCTGGAAAAGCCTTCATTCATTGAAAGGTCCATGGCAACCTCTGGTCTAACCTCAGTCCCTATTGCTGCAGTTTCCCCTCTTCTGCTCCCTTGGGGCCTCCCACCCTGTCTTCCATACCCCTCTTCTAAAAACTTTGTAACAAGGTATTCTACTGTTGTTTTTTTTTTCTCACCTCTCTCTGGCCACTCCTTCTCTGACTCCTCTTTCTCCTCCCCACTCCTGGAACGTGGGTGTTCCCCTAGTTACTGTTTTCATCTTTCCTCTCTCCAGGCACACTCTCCCTCCCTGATCTCATCCATTTCCTGGCCTTCAACTCTCCATTTGGAAGTAAGTCGCTTCTACCAGCACCTCAGCACCTCAAAGCTGAATTCGTCTTCTTCTTTTCCCTTCCCACAGCCTCTTCACAGTTTTTCTTCAGAGCTCCACTTTTTGTTTCAGTTTTAAAGTTACTGTTTACTTGGGACAGAGAATCCCGACAGGAGCAAAAGTGGACTGGATGACCTCCGACATCGCCTCTGAGACTTCCTGGGTCTAGGCTTAGGATTCCAAAGACGACCCTCTGACTTGGTCTCCTGCCTCCAGTCTCTTGGGGGAAGTAAATTAATCTCACCCTCTGCTGAGCTCAGGCACTTGGGCTGGGGTTCTATTATAACACTTATCACAGTCTACCTTGGGTTGTATTATTCTGTGTACATGTCTTATCTGACCCTTTTGATTATAAGCTTCTTGAGGACAGGGTCCACACCTTAACATCTTTGTCTTCTGCCCTATGCCACCTAGCACAATGTCCTGCCAATAACATGTTCTTGTTGACTAAATCTTCCTTTGAATTGAATTCCCCTTGAAATCACCCCCCACCCCAATATGTCAGATTCAGCTTTTATTTTCAAAATCTACTCTGTAATGTCAATGTTTAGATCAGCTTTACTGGTATTTCATCAGCTACAGAATAAAGGTCAAACTTGTAGATTGACATTCAATATCTGCCAAGATCTGCCTCAATTTACCTTTCTAGCCCTATCACGGCCACCTTCATGTTCCTTGTTTGATCTTCAAGCCTTTCTCTGCAAAGCTCTGGCCACTGAACTCCAACCCAGCAATCAATGCCTTTATTGGTAACTGTGGCCTGAATGAAGGCTTCAAAATTCTACTTCCTATAGACAGTATTGCTTCTTCAGCTCAGCTGAAAATAATCCCTCCCACTGTTCAACTCCTCAACACATTGTTTCTACCTTTTTGTACCACTGGCCTTCAAATTTGAAGCAGCATTGTTATGGGGTCTGAATGCCTTACCCCTTCTCTCCAACTAACAATGGAATATGTTATTGACCACTTTTGCAAAGTGAGGAAGCTCGAGTTCAGAAAAGTAAAACTTTGTATCAAGGTCATACAATGTCTTCTTTTGACTGCATCAGACTGTGTCAGAACTCCTTTAAGGCAGGAACTGTGTCTCTCTACCCCCACTGGCGTGTAGTAAGTCCTCAGGAAATACTTTTGAATTAATGAATATGAGTTGCTCTCCTTTGTAGAATGACCCTTTATAACCTTCAAGGAAGCGACTAAATCATTCCCAAGGCTTCACTTACAAAGTTAGTGAATTTGTGAAAAGCAAGAGATACTGATATTCTCAGTTGGATGAGATTTTGTGACCCAAACTCCTTGGAAAGAAAGCTCAGAAGGGACACAGATACTACCATTTACTGAGCTCCAACAACAGTCCAGGATACATCTGTTATCTCATGTAACTCTCACCACAATCTCATGAAGTAGGCATTATGGCCCATTTGACAGATGAGGTTACTGAAGCTAAAGAGGTGTGTTGACAAAGTTCAGACGGCTTAGTAATATGTTGAGTAAGGATTCAAACCTAGTTAGGGATGACTCCAAAGCAGAAATTCCACTGCACCACCGATGAGAGAAAGACCTGAATATGTAAGAAGCAGGCTGGCACAAGGAACTGATGCATAAAGCAGAATTCCAATATATTAATTGGGAGTGAGAAACATAATTGTCAAGTGGCCTATAATTGATGGGGCAGTACATCCCTCTTTATAGGACAGCCTCCATGAAAAGCCAAATTATCATCTGAAGGTGGCTAGGGCAGTTGGAATCTGAGCAAAAGGAGCCAGTGAAAAGATGAATCCCTGAACTAATTCCACTCAGAGCAAAACTGCTGGTTAGGGCTCCGGCTTCTTCCCTCTCTCTTTCATTCACTAAACATTTATTGACCATCTAGTGTGTACCAGGCACTGTGCTGGGCTCTGGAAGTCCAGCGGGGAAGCTTTCAGCCCAGGAGGACATGGCCAGGTGACATTGCCTGGGTTTGTTCCTCCCCTCCTCCATGCCTTGTATTTTTGGCTCGGAAAGATCCACCTCCTGTTGCCATACTCTCCACTCTTGCATCAGCTGTGTTGAGGCCACTGATTGGCCAAAGCTCTTTTTATTCCTCAATCACATTCCAGTCCTGAAGATACATCTAGGTTGGATTTGAAATGTTTCTGAGGTTTCTTTAGCTTCAGACCCTCTCGCAGATTTTAACCCTAATGGGATTCTCATCTGTTCTGTATTTATTCTTCCTAAATTAATTTTCGAATCCCCAATTCTGGGATCACTTTACTATAGTAGAATATTCTTGTACCCTGACCAGATCTGGGGCTTTGATTTATCAGTCCAGATGTAATTTTCTGAGTTCTTATTGTTTTGCCACGCGCTCCCCTCCCATCACAGAATTTAATTTCTGCCTTGGGGGAATTTCAGGAAAGAAACCCAACTCCAGCTGGTTTATTTGATAAAACCAAAGTAGACTCAACCTCTGTGGCTCATTCATACATTCATTCATTTAATTACTCATTAAGCAGGCATTTTGCTAGGTGCTGAGGGAGGTCCTTCTGGCTGACAGGTCCTGAGCTGTCAAGCTATACAACCAAAATTGAAACTGTACCCAGGAGTTGTGCATTAGGGGGCACAACAGCCACAGACTCTTGAAAACAGAGCCAACTCTCTCCTAAGAGCACTGCCCAGGAGTCAGGCAAGTAGGGTGCTAGGTTTTAGCTATGTGACCCAAAGTGAATTTTTTTTCATCTCTTGGAATCTTTTTCCTCATCCGGAAAACAAAGGAATTGAAATTAGCTCCAGAGCCACTGTGGAAAGAACTGATGTTGGGCAATACATATAATTCAGGTTCATCGATTGTATCCTGAGGACAGAAATCTTCAAAAAGGTTTCAAAAATTCACCCCTCTTAATAAATAAAACAAAAAACCCGACGAGCTCCAGTTTGGTTTTGTCGGCTGTGAGCCCTCAGCGCACCCTGCAGGCAGGACTCTGCTATAGCTCAGAACGGGCTGGGGAAAAAAGTGGATTTTTCAGTTCACAGAATCGTCAGGTCCTGAAAAGAGGTCAGGCAACAGCTAGGTAAAGATTGTGTGGTTGCTGAGGGTTCCCCTGCTGCCACCAGGAACCAGACTCCCCAAAGACCCCCAGCCCGAATACACATCCCCTTGTTTTGGCTTACTCTCATCTTACAGGCAGGAATCCTGGGGTCCAGAGAGAAGGCATTTGCCCAAGGTTCCCCAGGCAGTTGGCCACAGAGCAGTATTTAGAACCTTGGGGTCCGGGCCCCCAGTCCAGGGCCACCTGCGCCACAACAGACTGCGCCAGGAGTCTCACATTTCCAGAAAGAAGTGTTCTTGCTCTGGTGTTTTGCTCACCCTCTTTCCCCCTCTCCTCCAGGCCTAGAGGCTCCAGATATCCCATTCTCAGACAATCACCCTGAAGCCTGTCACTGGAGCAATGCCCCAGGACCTTGTCATCAACCTGTTCCACCTCTTCCTACCCTGAAAAGCCTTTCGTTACCCGCCCCCCCCCCAAAAAAAGTTGTACTTGGAAGCAGGATATCAGAGTTGAGGGTCCAATTCTTATACTTTATAGCTGTGTGAACCTAGGCAAGTCACTTCACCTCTCTGAACTTGCTTCCTGTTATGTAAAATGGGGCAATAACATTTACCTTCACAGGGACTATTGTGAGGATGAGAGTTGATACATACAAATCCCTTAACAAGGTTTGATGCAGGTTAAGTGTTCAGTAAACTGTAATTATCGTTTAAATTGTTACTGTTGTTCTTATTTTAAAGTACCTAGCTCAGTGACTGGTAGGTTGTTGGGTGTTCAAGAAAGGTGGTTATCACCATTAAATTAAAAAATTTGGATCAGGAAGCCTGGCATTTAGTGGGGACTGAATAAACGATGGTTAGTAATGTTGCTTTTTTGACCCAAGGGCGCCCAGTACGTTTGCAGCCTAAAAGTCTCTCCTTAGCAAAAGCAGCGGCACTTACTTCTTTTTGCTCAGCAACAGGCCCCTCTTATGAAAACCACGGCGGCCAATGAGCAGGAAGATGGGCGGGGTTATCTGGCAGCCAATAGCAGCCCGCAGCGGCACTCAGGCTAGGCCCAGGCTGGTTTCCAGGCTGGTTAGGGAAGCTAACCCCCCAGGCTGATTGCTGGGCGGGGGGTGTCTCCAAATTCTCCTGGCTCTGCTTATCAACCGGGCTCTGATTGGTAAGGACTGCGGCGGCCCGCCCCTCCCTCCGCCCGATACCGCCCCTGTGGGAGGGGGCGCGGACTACCCCATTCGCTTTCCATTTCTTTTTTTCCTCTTTCCTTTTCTTCTTTTAATGAACTTTTGGTTTTAGTTCATGTTTTTCCCTTCCAAATTACGTGACACACGTTATTGCAGAAGATTGGAAAATACAGAAAAGTATAAAGAAACAAAAGAAATAACCCGAGCGCTTCCCCGGTGGCGCAGTGGTTGAGAGTCCGCCTGCCGATGCAGGGGACACGGGTTCGTGCCCCGGTCGGGGAAGGTCCCCACATGCCGCGGAGCGGCAGGGCCCGTGGGCCATGGCCGCTGAGCCTGCGCGTCCGGAGCCTGTGCTCCGCAACGGGAGAGGCTACAACAGTGAGAGGCCCGCGTACCACAAACAAATAACCCGAAATTATATTCCTCCACCTCTCCTTTTTTTTTTTGTGGAACATAACGCAGCAAAGAAGCAGAAGGAGACAGCTCTACGTGCTCTGTTGTAGGTGCTCTACGTGTTCAATAGGTGCTCTACGTGAAATGAAAAGGTGTGCTGGATTTTATTTTTTTATAAATATGCTTAAAATTTTTTTTTTCTATTTCTTTAATTAATTATTTTTTGGGGCTGTGTTGGGTCTTCGTTGCTGCACGCGGGCTTTCTCTAGTTGCGGCGGGCGAGCGTGGGCTACTCTTCATTGCGGTGCGCGGGCTTCTCACTGCGATGGCTTCTCTTGTTGTAGGAGCACGGGCTCTAGGGGCGCAGGCTTCAGTAGTTGCAGCACGCAGGCTCAGTAGTTGTGGCTTGTGGGCTCTAGAGCGCAGGCTCAGTAGTTGTGGTGCACGGGCTTATTTGCTCTGCAGCATGTGAGATCTTCCCGGACCAGGGAACTAACCCGTGTCCCCTGCACTGGCAGGCGGATTCTTAACCAGTGTGCCAGCAGGGAAGCCCAGGTGTGCTGGATTTAATGTTAGGTTAAAACAAAGAAACAAAAAGCCAAGTTGCACAGTGATACATTTAGAATGATGTCATAGATATGTTCGTGATTACACAGAGGCAACAAAAGTCTGGAAGGATGTGCAGTTTGCAACAAACTGTTAGGGTCCAGTTACCTCTGAGATAAAGGGATAATAGAGAAATTATAAGACTTCATACACTACACTTGTTTAATAATTGTTTAAAAGCCAAGATGTATTACGTTTGTAACTTAAAAAAAAAAAAGATCCTTTTGAAGAGCGGGGGGTGGTGGGGGAAATCCCTTCGAAATTCTAATCCTACTACCAAGAGAGAATCAATGTTAACATGTTGGCTTTTATTTTTTGCGTATATTTATTTATTATATATATGTAATATATTACTATTATATATTTATTCTTTAACCTATGCTTATATTTACGGTATATAAATTATGTATGGTTGTGTAGCCTGCTTTTTCCACTTACTACATTTCGTGATAATTTTCAAAATATTAAATATTCCTTAATTTTTAAAAAATTAATAATAACGTGATTTTACTAATAGGTCATGTTATTTTTAGTAATTTTTTAAAATAAATTTATTTATTGACTTACTTATCTTTGGCTGTTGGGTCTTTGTTGCTGCGCGCGGGCTTTCTTTAGTTGCGGCGAGCGGGGGCTACTTTTCGTTGCGGTACAGCGGCTTCTCATTGTGGTGGCTTCTCTTGTTGCAGAGCACTGGCTCTAGGCACGCGGGCTTCAGTAGTTGTGGTACGCGGGCTCAGTAGTTGTGGCTCACGGGCTCTAGAGTACAGGCTCAGTAGTTGTGGCGCACAGGCTTTGCTGCTCTGTGGCATGTGGGATCTTCCTGGACCAGGTCTCGAACCCGTGTCCCCTGCATTAGCAGGCGGATTCTCAACCACTGCACCACCAGGGAAGTCCTCTTTTTTTTTTTAATTGAGGTAAAATTGGTTTATAACATTATGTTTCATGCATACAACATTATAATTTGACTTCTGCATATACCATAGCATGCTCACCACCAAAAGTGTAGTTTCCATCTGTCACCATACAGTTGACCCCCTTTACCCATTTGTCCCTTCCCCCACCCTCCTTCCCCTCTAGTAACCACCAATCTGTTCTCTATGTGTTTGTTTTGTTTGTTCATTTATTTCTGTTTTTTAATATTCCACATAGAAGTGAAATAATATGGTATTTGTCTTTCTCCATCTGACTTATTTCACTTAGCATAATGCCCTCAATGTCCACCCATGTTGTTGCAAGTAACAAGATTTCTCCTTTTTTTTTCTCCTTTTTTTATGGTATTCCATTGTATATTTATACAACATCTTTATCCATTCATCCATTGACGGGCACTGAGGTTGTTTCCATATCTTGGCTATTGTAAACAATGCTGCAATGAACATAGAGGTGCATATATCTTTTCAAATAAGTGTCCTTAAACATTTCTTTCTTTCTTTCTTTCTTTTTTTTTTGACCACATTGTGGGGCTTGCGGGATCTGTTTCCTGACCAGGAGTTGAACCCGGGCCATGGCAGTGAAAGTGCGAAGCCCTAGCCACTGGACTGCCAAGGAATTCCCCTTAAACATAATTTTTAATGGTTGCAGAATGTTCACGTGTCATATAATTTGTTCATTAATACCTATTGCTGGACATTTTTCACTACTTTATATCAAAATGAGATAAAACTCTTACATACAAAATATTGCATTATATTCCTGATTAGTTCCCCAGGTTAAATTTCTAGAAGCAAATCCATGAGTCAAAGGCTATGAACAAATACATTTCTCTTGATGCTAATTGTAAAAACTTTTAGAAGTTTATTTCTGTGAATGTTATTGATGCCTTCCTTAGGCCGGGCTGCCATAACAAAATATCATAGACTGGGTAGCTTAAAAAACCGAAATTAATTTTGTCACAGTTCTGGAGCCTGGAAGTCCAAGATAAGGTGCCAGCATGTTCATGTACTGGGGAGAGCTCTCTTCCTGGCTTGCAAATGGCTGTCTTCTCCCTGTGTCCACAGATGGCAGAGAGTGAGCAAGCAAGCTCTCTGGTGTCTCTTCTTATAAAGGCACTAATCCCGTCATGAGGGTCCCACTCCCAGGACCTCATCTAAAATCACAGAATGGGAGAAAATTTTTGCTAATTATATATCTAGTATCCAGAGTATATAAGGAATTCTGGGGGCTTCCCTGGTGGCGCAGTGGTTAAGAATCCGCCTGCCAATGCAGGGGACACGGGTTTGAGCCTTGGTCCAGGAAGATCCCACATGCCACGGTTCAACTAAGCCTGTGTGCCACAACTACTGAGCCCACGCTCTAGAGCCCGTGAGCCACAACTACTGAAGCCCGTGTGCCACAACTACTGAAGGCTGCGTGCCTAGAGCCTGTACTCTGCAACAAAAGAAGCCACTGCAATGAGAAGCCCTCGCACCGCAACGAAGAGTAGCCCCCGCTCGCCGCAACTAGAGACAGCCCATGCACAGCAACGGAAGACCCAACACAGCCAATAAATAAATAAATAAATAAGTAAAATCTATATAAAAAATAAATAAAATAAAGAATTCTGGAAACTGAAAAAGAACACAATCCAATTCAAAATAGGCAAAGGACTTGAATGGGTGTTTATTCAAAGAAGATATACAAACAGCCTATTGGCCAATATCATTAGTCATCAGGAAAATGCAAATCAAAACCACAATGAGCTACCACTTTTTTTTTTTTTTTTTTTTTTTGCGGTACGCGGGCCTCTCACTGTTGTGACCTCTCCCGTTGCGGAGCACAGGCTCCGGACGCGCAGGCTCAGCGGCCATGGCTCACAGGCCTAGCCGCTCCGCGGCATGTGGGATCTTCCCGGACCGGGGCACGAGCCTGTGTCCCCTGCATCGGCAGGCGGACTCTCAACCACTGCGCCACCAGGGAAGCCCAATGAGCTACCACTTTACACACACTAGGATAGCTAGAGTCAAAAAGTCAGATATAACAAGTGGTAGTAGAGATGTGGACAAACTGGAACTCTGTACATTGCTGGTGGAGATGCAAAATACCACTGTGGATAAACAATTTGGCAGTTCCTCACTAAGTTAAACATAGAATTACCCTATGACCCAGCAATTTCACTCCTAGATATGTATCCAAAAGAATTGAAAACAGGTGTCCAAACAAATACTCGTACAGGAATGTTTTTAGCAGCACTATTCACGACAGCCAAAAGGTGGAAACAAGCCAAATGTCTATCAATTGATGAATGGATAGTCAAAAGTGTGATATATCCATACAATGGAATATTATTCTGCCATTTAAAAAATGGAGTGAAGGGGCTTCCCTGTGGCGCAGTGGTTGAGAGTCCGCCTGCCGATGCAGGGGACACGGGTTCATGCTCCGGTCCGGGAAGATCCCACATGCCGCAAAGCTGCTGGGCCTGTGAGCCATGGCCGCTGAGCCTGCGCATCCGGAGCCTGTGCTCCGCAACGGGAGAGGCCACAACAGTGAGAGGCCCGAGTACCGCAAAAAAATAAAAAAAATAAAAGAAATAAAAAATGGAGTGAAGTACTAAAACATGCTACATGGATGAACCTTGAAAACCTTATTCTAAGTGAAAGAAGCTAGACACAAAATGTCACACATTGTATGATTCTATTTGCATGTGACATTCAGAACAGGCAAGTCAAGTCTATGGAAACAGAAATCAGACTAGCGGTTGCCAGGGGCTGGGTGGAGGGGTAAATGGAGAGTGACAGCTTAATGGGTATGGAATTTCCTTTTGGGGTGATGAAAGTGTCTCAAACTAAATAGAGGCAATGTTTGCACAACACTGTGAATATACTAAATGCCACTGAATTTTACACTTTAAATGGATAATGATTCATTTTATGTTATGTGAATTTTACCTCAAGTTAATAAAAAGACTGATGAGCAAGGAGGTACCTGTGGCATCTGCTAATTGAGAGGTTGTGTCGGGTGGCACCAACATGTGAAGTGTTGGCGTACATCTCCTTGTACTTCTTTGTTCCTTTGCCTGCTCTGAAGCTTTTTGTTCCTTTCCAGTGTTTCCAATTCCTGCAAGTAGGATACAAGTGGTTTAGGAGTTTTCTGCTCTAATAAAGGACTGCACCTAAAAAGAAGAGGGAAAGGAGCAAAGGAGGGAGAGAGGCTGGAAAGAAGGAAGGAGGAAGGAAGGACTAAGAAGTAGGAAACGGTGACTGATTCAGCTTACAAATGGCCAACTCAGCCCTGGGAAGATTCATAGAACTCACCACACTTCCTCCTCCTCCCCCATTGCTCCCTCCAGGCTCCAGATAGAAAGGCTGAAGTATTGTCAGTTCCCCAGGAACCAAGGGTCTCTCTCAATGCCAGGCTTCTTCGGATGCTGTCACTCAGTCTTTTTTTTTTTTTTAATTAATTTATTTTTGGCTACATTGGGTCTCCATTGCTGCGCATGGGCTTTCTCTAGTTGCAGCGAACGGGGGCTACTCTTCCTTGCGGTGCGCAGGCTTCTCACTGCAGTGGCTTCTCTTGTTGCAAAGCACAGGTTCTAGGCAAGCAGGCTTCAGTGGTTGTGGCATGCAGGCTCAGCAGTTGTGGCTCATGGGCTCCAGAGCTCAGGCTCAGTAGTTTTGGTGCACGGGCTTAGTTGCTGTGCGGCACGTGGGATCTTCCCGGACCAGGGATCGAACCCGTGTCCCCTGCATCGGCAGGCGGATTCTTAACCGCTGAGCCACCAGGGAAGTTCCCTAAATATAATTTTTAATGAATACGTTTCAGAAATCTGAAAATGGAATACATAGAGTATGCAGCAATGCATATTCAAGAATAGTGGAACAACCCAGGGTCGTCCCCAATTGTCCAGGCAAGTCCCACCACCCCCAGCCTGTCCCACAGTGAGGAGGTAGTTAACAGGAAGCTGAACCGCTACACTGGAACTGCAACTCAAGACTGTGGGAGCAGGAGTTCTGAAGTAAAGTTCTTGCTCAGCACAAACCTGGTTGTGTGACCTTGAGAAAGTTATTCACTATTCCCTGCTTCTGTTACTTTGGTTATAAAATTAAGCTAATGGTATGAACCTATTTACCAGAAATATCATGAGATTTAATGAGCGTAGTTGTTGCTCACGGGCTCAGTAGTTGTGGTGCATGGGCTTAGTTGCTCCGCGGCATGTGGGCTCTTCCCGGACCAGGGATTGAACCCATGTCCCCTGCATGCAGGCAGATTCTTAACCACTGTGCCACCAGGAAGTCCCAGTTTAAAAAAAAAAAAATTATTTAGGTTTTTGCCGGGTCTTAGTTGCAGCATGCGGGATGTTCGCTGTGGCATGCGGACTCTTAGTTGTGGGATGCATATGGGATGTGTTCCCCAAACAAGGATTGAACCCAGGCTCCTGCACTGCGAGTGCAGAGTCTTACCCACTGGACCACCAGGAAGTCCCATAAAGCTCAGGTAGTCTTAAATTAGGCTGCTCCAAAAATTCATTTAACCTTTTTAAGAATTCAAACTCACGATTCCTCATTTTCACGTTAAAGTTCCAACTTTTTGCTTCAATCATCATTAGACTGATTTTTATTTAAAATATAGGACAAGAGCAGATGGTACACTGCTATTGAGGAATCAACTCAGGAACATCATTCCCAATAAGGAAATTATTGATTGTAAGTCATGAAAACACTGTCATCTTCAAACTTAAGAGGTTGTTTTGTTTTGTTTTTGGCCACGTCGCTTGCGGGATCTTAGTTCCCCCATCAGGGATCGAACCTGGGCCCATGGCAGTGAAAGCAGGGAGTACTAACCACTAGACTGCCAGGGAATCGCCAAACTTAGGAGATTTTGTATGCCTTTCTTTGGTCACAAAAATGCGAAATGGAAGATATTACTTGTTCCTCAACCAATTTTTAAACTTTTCAAATTTTGTAGTGTTCTAAAATTTTAAAAAAGGTATATGACTTAATATAATCATTTCTTGCACTTCATCTTTGAGGTCATTTTGTTGCTGGCCACTAGAATCTCAGCACTCATACCTCAAGAGTACCATAAATAAGCTTTTCATCAGTAGCATCATGGACAAGTTTTGGAAACAGCCATTGTTTCTGGTCTGCAAGGGCAGGGTCAATGACTTATCCAAGCTGTTATCACTCAGTGGCCCTAAAGGCTTTTGTGTAATAGGGTCTTACAACAAAAGACTCGTCACAATTCTGGGGCAAATGATCTACTGAACTGGAGAATTGAAAATGTCTTGCCAATGGCCCATAGGTCACTTGAAGTTTTGTTTTGTTTTTTGTCTGGACGAATTACACAAGTAGTTTGTATAATAATTTAGCTAAATGAGGCCTTAAAGTCTAATTTGAATCAAGAGCATACTCGGCAAAGCAAAATATAGCCTAAGAAATAATTCTGATTCTGTGCTGTTAACAGATTTGATTAGGAGTCAAAACACCTGGATGCCAAGGCAACACATGATTTCTAATTCCAGCCTTCTCAACCTGCGCAAGGATAATTAGAACAAGGATAACTAGTTCATATGAAGAGCTGTTTACTCCATTTTATAAATGCAAAATGGTGTGATTATTGATGGTGCCTTGAATTACACCTTTTTAAGCAATCACTCCTGTTTTCCAGGCTGCTCTTGACCTTACGCTTTGGATTGAGGTTTATTCCTTAAGAAGCTTTCTCTGAACACCTCTTGACTAGTGTCCGACAGGGAAAGGGGCCTTTCCATTCTCCAGGTCACATTGGTCCCCCCATGTTGCACAGCACTTATCACACTGTGCTTTGTCTCCAAGTTCCCTACTGCTGGTACCCTGTCTGATTCATTTTAGTGGTTCAGTAGTGTATCCCCCTACCCCTCTTCAGATAGAAGGCATTAGACACAGTTCACTGATGACAATTTATTATAATTTGTTGGAAGCACACAGATAGATATTAATTAAACCAGAACTATGTCTGGTTTAAGAGAAGTGGGCAATAACAGGTAGCCATGCTATAGGGAACTGTGTGCACTTAATCATCATCACGTTTTAGTTTCTTGATTGACTGCTTGTGCCGCTCAATTTCTTTCTGCAGGTGCTCAATCTCCTTCATGTGATGAGAGATCTCATTTTCATGGTGTTTCTTCAAGGCTGCCAGCTGTTCTTTAGCACGAGCTCTACAAGGACATAGTGGCTCTTGGTTTAATCCCAATCCTTCACCCCAAAGAGACCTCTAAGCATAATCTGAAATACCTAAGGCAAAGAACAGGAGTCCCAATCCCATGGGAGTCTGGCTGGTCATCCTTGTCTACCCTCTCAAGCCCCATATTAAGAATACTCCACCTTAAGGTGTATCATTTTTAGGAGATGACCAAAATGATTCCATCTTCCTGGTGCTAGTGCCTGAAATTCCACCGCTAATGATGGATTCCTTTCAGATTCAGTAGAAAACTCCAGAGAGGTATGACTTAAGTCCCTAACTGGGGGACTTATTAGAGGAACAACCCAGAGAACAGAATCCCTTTTGGGAGGAAAAAGAGCAAAAGGTGGGGGTGGGATATACGAAGGGGCATAGTTAAAGGACAAATATATGTGTCCTATCCCAGTTAATCTAGGGCTTTCTTTACCTGAGAACTGCAAGACCCACTGTAAAGGCCAAAATGAAGGCGGGGGCGGGGGGAAAGAAGCGGTCTCTCGCAGTACTTGGCAGTCCAAGTTTAGGTCTCAAGAAGGGATGATTCAAATGTTGGTTCGGCCACATACGGGCCTCTGTTTTCCGTAACTGTACAATGCAGGAGGCCAATTAGATGATCTCTAAGGGCTGCACCTTGTCTCTCTGGTATGGCAGGTGCTATGGTGGTAATTCTTAAGAGTGAGCAAGAGAGGGTGGAAGAGAAAAGATAGGTCAAGGAGAAGCAGAAGCTAGATTAGTTCCACGCTGCTCCTCACTGTGGACAGAAGTCACTGTAAGATAACTCGAGGTTGGTAAACAGGATAGGTAGGCCCAGTCCACACCATACTCCTAAAAGCTGGGCTGGGTGGAGCAGGCCAAGTCTCTGAGGAGTGGGGGACAGGGTTCCAGCCATGAGCAGCTGCTACATGCTCTACGACCCACTCGCTCAGGCCAGTTGGAGAGGTGGGCGGGGGGGGGGGGGGGGGGAGGGTGTCTAGAAATGGCTGAGAGGGTCTGAGGAGTCAGGGAATCCATCCACGCCGGGCTAGCAAAGCTGAGGCCTGGGGTGATGGGTGGGTGAGGGCCGAGGGAGTCAGGCTCAGGGGTTCTGCATGTATTGGAACCGTCGGATCTAGACACTCTGGGAGGAATTTGGGGGGCGTTTGGCATGATGCGGGGTAAACTCCACGGGTGGGGATGGTAAAAGATTCAGGAACAGATGAGCGGTGGTTGGCGAGTTCTGAAGACCCGCAGGTGGAAACGGCTTGGGCGTGGAGGCCTTGGGATTCGGCAGCGCACGGGAAGGGCCCTACAGGTGGCGACAGTCGGGTCCTCAAGTGTTGGGTGTAACGGGTTCAGGGGCCGGGAGTTCTGCTGGGGGATGGGGCGCCCCAGGACGCCAGGGAGGGATGGGTGGGGCGACTGACAGTTGAAGGACTGGAAGGCCGTGAGAGATATAGGGCTGGATTCGGGGTCCCGTGGGCCTCACCGGAAGTATCGCTCCTCTTCGGCCTGCTCTTTTTTACCGAAGGCTCCACCGGCGTCCCGGACCGCGCCCGCACTGGAGCCGAGATTGTCTGCCTGCGGAAAGCGACGGGGGTATTGGTAAAGGTGAGGGCGGCAGAGAGGGGATCTGTGCTCAGGGCTGGGGCAACAGGCACCGCCGGCGGCGTACCGATTCCGAGCCGAAGCCCCGGCCCTGCATGGCCCAGACGCTCCACACGCCGAACCGCGTCCGCGCCGCCAATGCCGTGGCTGCCATTGCTGTCAGTGCAGCACCCCTCCAGTGACCGGAGGTGCAAGCTTCTTCGCAGGAGCTAACGGCGCTGCAGGCCAGGCCGCCAATCGTTTCGCTGGAGAGGCGGGATGAACCTGGGAGTAGCGAATCAGCAGAGGGAGAGGCGGGGTTCCTGTAGTTTGCAGCGAATCCTGGCCTAGAGGCGGGCCTATTCTTAGCCAACCCCTAGCAAGGGCTCCAGGGTCAAAGGACTGGAGAAAAATAATGGAGGAGATAGAAAAGCTGGAACAGAGGGGCAGAAGTCAAGAAATTGTAAACCTCCTACATCGCTGGTAGGAATGTAAAATTGTTCAGCCGCTGTGGAAAACAGCTTGGCAGTTGCTCAAAAGGTTAAATATAGAATTACCAAATTCCTTTCTAGGAAATTGTACCCCTCAAATAGAAAACTGGTACTCAACACATGTTCATAGCAGCACCAATTCACAGTAGCCAAAAGATGGAAACAACCCAAATGTCCATCAGCTGACGAATGAACAAACAAACTGTGTTATACACATGTGATGGAATACTATTAAGCCATAAAAAATAATGAAATAATGATGTATGCTATGCCTTGAATGAACCTGGAAAACATTATGTTAAGCGAATGAAGCCAGACACAAAAGGTCACATGTTGTATGACTGCATTTATATGAAATGTCCAGAGTAAGTAAGTCCATAAGGACAATACACAGATTGGTTGTTGCCAGGGGTTGGGAAATATGCGTACGAAATGTTGATCAGGTGCCGGGTATCCTTTTGGGGCCATGCAACTGTTCTGTAACTAGATAGAGGTGATGGTTGCACAACACTGTGAATGTACTAAAGGCCACTGAATTGTTCACTTTAAAATGGTTAATTGTATGTCACGTGTATTTAACCTCGGTTTAAAGAAGAGTTTACTTAGATTGGAGGTGTCTGGCTGGGCTTCGAGCCCTTTAAGAGTCACAAGGGGGAGAGGCGGACCTGTAAGAAGACGTGAGGTGGCGCTTGCGCAGAAGAGTCACATGGTGGCTGGGCCGGGGAAATGGCGGCTCCAGGAGAGAGCGGGGCTTCGGGTGGCGGCGGTAGCACGGAGGAGGCATTTATGACCTTCTACAGTGAGGTGAACACAGAGTGAGGGATGGCGGCAACGGGGCGACCCCGCTGGAGCTACGCTCCCAGCCGGCGAAGGCAGTGGTCCTTCTGGCGTGGATCGTTGGGCAGCTCCTCCTCTCTGGCCTTTGGGGCGGTGGGGGCTTCGGGAGTGTGTGTGCATTTCTTCTTAATATTGCGGCGCGGAGATCCCCTGGACGACAGAAAGGGGCGGGGGTCCGGCGTCTGCGGGGAGGCGGCGATCTTGGCCAACCAAGTGCTTGGGCGCGCGCAGAGTTCCCCAGGTCCGCGTAGTCGGGGGCTGGCAGCGGCTGGGAGGCTGGGCCTTCCTGGGGGCGACTTAACCGGGTTGGCCCCCGTTGTTATTCTCAACGGAAGCACTCTCTACTCTTAGTTATCTGTAGTGAGTTTTCCTGGTAGTTATTTCTGCCATTAGCGAACGCTAGGCACTGTGCATTTTGCCGTGTAGGCGTTATCTCCCTTTTACAGATGACAAACCTGAGGTTTAGGGAGGTGAAATAATTTGTGCTGGGTCTTAGAGCAGATGACAGCTCGGTATCATGTTGGGAGGGAGTGAGTTTGGTGTGAGCCTCGTTTACTATCACATCTCCAGCGCGTAGAACGTAGTAGTTGCTTAATAAATATTTGTTGAGTAAACGAATGAATGAATAAATGAAGAAAAGAATGGCTTTTGGAGTCAGAGGACCTCGGATTGGATTCGTGCAAGGCAGTTAACGTGACTGTGACAGAATTCTTTCAAGCCATTGATTTTGCAATCCTCAATTTCCACGTTTGTAGAACGAAAGTTAATATTAAAACAAGAGTTTTAATGAGGGTTAAAGGGTTTAATGTATAAGAAAGTTTCATGAAATATAAAGCAGAAGCATCTTTGTAAGAGTTAAAATAAGGCTGAAAGTGGACCTCTTTAGGTTGGCATGGATTTGAGGAATGGAGTTGCTCCCCACCTGGCTGTGAGTTACTGAGAGTAAAGCACCATGTCACATTTCATCTTTTATCTCTGGTAGTTGTAACAGGGCTTGTTACATAGTGGTTTCTCCAAAATATTAAGTTTAAAAACAAATTAATATGTCCATTTACAGTCTGCTTTCAGAATGTCTGATTCACTTGAAAGTGTTAATGCACTAGTACCAGTTTACTGGCTTCTCATGAGTACTCAGCAGTTATAGTGGAACTTGTTTTAATTACTCTTTCTTAGTTAAAAAAAAAAGCAATCCTGTTTTGTTTAATTTAATGAGAGAAAGTGTCTAAAGGAGGACCCTTTAATCATCATTAACTAATATTTATTGAGCACCTGATATGGTCTAGTGTATTGTTTAGGTCCTGGAGAAATGGTAGTGAACAACAGAGAGAAAAGTCCTGTCTTCATAGAGCTTTCATTCTATTGAGAAGGATAAATAATGAATAGATGTACAATATACTGTCAGGTAGTGATAAGTGCTATGAGGAAAAATGAGTGGGAAAAAGAGAGTGGGGGGAGGGGCGTGCTATTTTACAAAAGAGTGAAGAGGGAATATGCTGAAATGGATTAGCTTATTATGTTACTGAGATCCTTTCCAAATCCATTTTGGCCATAGAAATAAAGATGGTATATATAACATGCCAGAGATTCATTCCAACTAAAATTTCAGTTCTGACAGTGGCACCAAGGATGTTTTCCTGGGACTACCTGGTGCTTGTTCTCTTTAGCATTGTGTTCAGGTCAGGGATTTTTCTAGCTATTAGAGTTAGAAAGGCGGAGTTATTTGCTCCCTCCCACACACTTTTTTAATGCTGCTTTGGGTGTATATTTCAGTGTAATTGTATTTTTCCTTTCTTAAAAAGTTGTAAATTAATGTGAACATTGACAAGTACATCGTTCATCATTAGAGGGGAAGCTCTTTGAAGGCAGTGGCTGTGACTTATTTATTTTTGAATCTTCTTGCTGCCTTGCTCTGGCATCAAACTGTTGGGCTTAAAATTCTGGTTTATAAATTGGGTGATTGGGAAAAAATCTGGT
This sequence comes from Pseudorca crassidens, assembly GCF_039906515.1. NCBI lineage: Eukaryota > Metazoa > Chordata > Mammalia > Artiodactyla > Delphinidae > Pseudorca > Pseudorca crassidens. Next base: position 21,970,102 of record NC_090297.1, on the reverse strand, counting down.
TTACAGGTTGGCTGGTTACAAGTCAGTTGACCTAACTCTCAGTTTTCTTATCTGCGAAATGGGGATAATAGTGGTACTTACCATATAGGATTGTTGAGAGGAATAAACACCTGTAAAGTTTTTACATTATATTAAAATTCAGTAAATGGTAGCTGTTGTAATTATTTCTCAAAGTGTTTAGCAAAATACCTTGAACGTGTAGACACGCAAATAAATGTTTACTGAACATGTCTGTGAGTAACTTGTTAAGATGACAATTCAGAGTTCATTACTGAGCTTTACTAATGAGGTTTTTATCCCCTTTATTTTAGGTGAAACAAATAGAGAAGAGAGATTCAGTTCTAACGTCCAAAAATCAGATTGAAAGATTGACTCGTCCTGGTTCCTCCTACTTCAATTTGAACCCATTTGAGGTGAGGTATCTGATGTTGCTGTGGCCCTTGATAGGGAGCTTTACTGCAGGCAGGCTTACCTCGAAACACACACCTAATTTGTACTATGCATAGTTGGAGTTGAACTTGGGTGGTTTATTGTGAGCAGAGCTTGCTCTCATCTTTTAGTAACCCAAATATATATGGATTTATTTTCAAATGTGAAGGAATAGCTAGCCTTGGTAAATTTAGGGTCTTTGATTTAATTTGTTAGTTAAAACTTTTCTGTTTCACCACAATAAAAAAAACCTAACAACCCAAAAATGTTCACAAGATTATAGACAAGCAAATACAATTTTTAGCTTCCTTAGTTTTATAACTTTAAATATTTCCTGATTATAAAAGTAAATCATATTTCTAATAAAAATTAGAAATACAGAAAAAGCAAGAATAAAAATCATGTATAATCGTACCTAAGAAAACACCTGTTTATGCTCCAACTGTTTTTAGTTTTATTTAGAAACAAAGAGGGTCATGCAGTTCATGCTGTTTTATTTTATTTTATTTTTTAAAAATATAAATTATTTATTTATTTAAATTTTTGACTGTGTTGGGTCTTCATTGCTGCGCGTGGGCTTTCTCTAGTTGCAGTGAGTTGGGGCTACTCTTTTTTTTGGGGGGGGGAGCTTCTCTTGTTGTGGTGCGCGGGCTCTAGATGTGCAGGCTTTAGTAGTTGTGGCTCACCGGCTCTAGAGTGCAGGCTCAGTAGTTGTGGCACACAGGCTTAGTTGCTCCGAGGCATGTGGGATCTTCCCAGACCAGGGCTCGAACTCCTGTTCCCTGAATTGGCAGGTGGATTCTAAACCACTGCACCACCCAGGAAGCCCCATGCTATTTTATTTTATTTATTTATTTTTTTGAATTTTATTTTATTTATTTATTTTTATACAGCAGGTTCTTATTAGTTATCTATTCCCATGCTATTTTAAATGCTGTATTGTTACATAAACTATTTTTATACACTTTTTAAAGTCTCAATTATTATTTCAACAATTCCTTTATTGTACAATAATTAAACTACTTTCTAATTGTCACAATTATAAACAACTTTGAAACGAATGTTGTTACATCTTATAAAAAACACTTATTGAGCACTTATTAAAAAAACCCTTTTCTCCACTTCATTTTATTGTGGTAAGGTATGCATAATGTAAAATTAACCATTTGAACCATTTCTAGGCATACAGTTAAGTGGCATTAAGTACATTCACAGTGTTGTGCAATCATCATCCCTGTCCATTTCTAGAAGTTTTTCATCATTCCAAACTGAAACTTCAAACCCATAAAATAATAACTCTCCAGTCCTCCTACCCCCAACCCCTGGTAAGCTCTATTCTGCTTTTTGTCTATGAATGCCTATTCCAGGTGCCTAATACAATGTTTGTTTATGTCTGGCTTATTTCACTTAGTATACTATTTTCAAGATTCACCAATTGGGAGCTTCCCTGGTGGCGCAGTGGTTGAGAGTCCACCTGCCGATGCAGGGGACACAGGTTCGTGCCCCGGTCCGGGAAGATCCTACATGCCGCGGAGCGGCTGGGCCCGTGAGCCATGGCCGCTGAGCCTGCGCGTCCAGAGCCTGTGCTCCGCAACGGGAGAGGCCACAACAGTGAGAGGCCCGCGTACCACAAAAAAAAAAAAAAAGATTCACCAATTGTTTCTGTTTTTTTGAAGAATATTTTTCATTTTAAAACGATCTCAGATTTGCAGAAAGGTTGCAAGTAAGTTGTCAATATGACACCCCATCTCCCTGAAATACTTTAGTGTATTTTCCAACGAACAACATTCTCCTACTGAACCACAATATCACGATCAAAACCAGGAAATAAAGGTTTTTTTTTAGGAAATAAATGTTGATGCTTTTATTTTACTATGTGATCCTCAGACCCCATTCAAACTAGCTAATTGTTTCAATGATGTCCTTTATAGCAAAAGGATCCAGTGTGGAATCTCTGTTACATTTAGTTGTCATGTCTCATTAGTCTCCCTCAATCTGGAACAGTTCCTCAGTCTTTCCTTGACTTTCATGACCTTGGCATTTCTGAAGATTACAGGCCAGTTATTTTGTAGCATCTTTCTCAACTTGAGTTTGTTTGATGTTTCTTCACATTAGATTCAGTTTATGCAATGTTGACAGGAATAGCAAAGAAGTGGTACTGCATTTTTCTCTTTGTAACCTGTAAAGTGGTACATGATTTTGATTTATCCTGTTATTAATGATATTACTTGATCACTTAAAGAGGTGCCTACTAGGTTTCTTCATGAAGTTAACTTTTTTCCCCTTTGTAATTGATAAGTATTTTATGAGGAGGTACTTTGAGAATGTGTGAATATACTGTCCTTATCAAAGTTTCAGTTTATTCATTTGTCAGTATAGACTTGGGTTTTCCTATTTTATTCAGTGGGTTATAATTTGATATTACTTATTTCGATGCTCAAATGTCCCAAATTTGACCAGTAGGTTACTTTTAAGCCTTTCCTGTCTTTTTGATATGTCTTCATCATTCTTTGATTACTAGGCACTCTTGTACTTTTCCTGACCCAGCCTGGAATTAACCATTTCTTTGAGGAGTTCTGATTCCTTTTAATGAAGAATGATATTTAGAAATCAAGATTTGGATGCTAGGTATACCCATTGCCATTGGGATGTCACTACTCCCAGACTCTATTGGTAGACAGAGCTAAGGAGTGTGTGTGTGTGTACATACACATACACGTATTACATAGAAGTTCAATCCAACATCACAGGGTTTATTCTAGGGTTTTTTTCCTTTCCATGTTCATAGTTCCCTTCTCTGAGAAATCTGGCTCCCACTGTCTTTAATATATATATTTACTTAATTGATCCTCCTGTATGACTCTGATCTCGATCTCCCATTGCCATTCCTTCCCTCATGTGAATGACCTCCTCACCCTGCTTCACTCTGACACCAACACCAGGTTGCCTCACTGTGCAAAAACCTTTCTCCCCACACCTGAACTCTAAACTCCAATGCCAGGTCACCCTTTGGTGTGGGTATGTTTCTCACCTGGCTCTGCCTCCCTGTGCCTGCCCTCCACCCCCAAGAGCTCTCTTCGTCCCTCTTGGGCTCCAGCATCCTCCCCACCAAGCAGGCATGCTTCCTTCCTACCCTGCTCTGGTTTTGACACCCTGTGTCAGGCTACCTTCCTCTGGGAACACCCTCCTCATCTTTATTGGGTTCTGACTCCACACTCCAGGTCCCCCCCTGCATGGAGGTCCTCTTCACTCTGCTCATGTTCAACTGTCTGTGCCAGTTGTACTTGGGCTCCTACCCCTCAAGTTAGGCTGCCCTGTTATATTGGACGCTCTCCTACATGGGCACCCACCTCACCAGGCACAGGCTTCCACACCCCATGCTAGGCTTGGGCTTTGTGGAGATGTCCTTGCTTGGGCTCCTGCACCGTCTGCCCTCCCATATTGACAGTCTCACTCTGCTTAGGTTCTAACACCCTATGGCAGGCCACCTGTCCATGGAGGTGCCCTCCTCAACCCACTTTGGCACTCTTATGTCAAGTTACCCCTCTGTGGATGCTCTTCTTACCCTGTTGGGGCTCCAGCACCACATGACTAGCCGACACTCCTTGTGTGGTTACTGTCTTCTTTGTCCCAGATGGTCTCTGACACTCTGCTCTGGGCCATCTTGACTCCTCACCCAAAGTAGATGTCTACTTCGCCTGGCCCCACTTAACATATTTGAAAGGGAAGAGGAAGACGAAAAGCTTAAAGAGTATTTAGATATGATTTTGGGGAGGGCGTAGGGGGACATAATATGTTTGAAAGGTGATAAAGAATTTGATGGTATGTCCTTTCTGTTTAGTCATATATATATATATATTTTTAATATTTATTTATTTGGTTGCACTGGGTCTGTAGTTGAGGCACGCGGGCTCCTTAGTTGTGGCATGCAAACTCTTAGTTACAGCATGCATATGGGATCTAGTTCCCAGACCAGGGATCGAACCCTGGCCCCCTGCATTGGGAGCATGGAGTCTTATCCACTGCACCACCAGGGAAGTCCCTAGTCATATTTTTAAATTGAGATAGTATGTACTGTGAAAAGGGGACACATGATCATATAACTTACCCGTTTATTTAAGATAATTAGTGTTTCCTGTGGAGATCTGTTGATGAGGAGTAACAGATTGTTGGGACCAGTATGAATGCTAGGATTTTACTGTCCTACCAGTTAATGTGGTCTGGAACTTACTGTCCCATAGCTCCTGTCCTGATTATAGGAAGTGTGTTTGTTTTTAAATTTTATTTATTTTTTTCACCTCATGGCATGTGGGGTCTTAGTTCCCTGACCAGGCATTGAACCTGGGTGGTTGGCAGTGAGAGCTCGGAGTTCTAACCACTGGACCACCAGGGAATTTCCCGGAAGTGTGTTTGAATGTGTAAAGAATATGGTAAGGTTGACAAACTTGGGGAGGTGCCACATTGTGTTTGAGTGAGCAGGACTCCATCCATGACTGTCCGTTAGAACTTTTGTCTTTTCTCTTTCATACAGATCTGCTGGCCACTTTATAGGATGGGTGTCATTGTCTTTTTTTTAATTGAAGTATAGTTGGTATGCAATGTTGTGCTAGTTTCAGGTGTACAGCAAAGTGATTCAGTTATACTATATATACGTGTGTGTGTGTGTATTCTTTTTCAGATTCTTTTCCATTATAGGTTATTACAAGATATTGAATATAGTTCCTTGTGCCATATAGTAGGTACTTGTTGTTTATCTGTTTTATATATGGTAGTGTGTATCTGTTAATCCCAAACTCCTAATTTAGCCCCAAGCCCCCACCAGTTGTCTTCTTACAAAGTTGGTTTTTGACCCTAAGTCAGGATTAGGTGTTCCTAGCAATTTAGGAAATAAGTAACTTCTGTTTTTTCATGCAACAACTACTGAGACATCTAAATGAATCAGGCTTTTCTCCAGAGGTAAGCAGACTGGTTTTTTCCTACTAAGGAGAAGTGATGCAGTAATAGCTGTCCTCTTGGCTATAAATTGAAATGCGAGTAGTTGTCCTATATACCATCTTCCTGAGCAGCAGATAGAAAAGGGACTCTGATGGGTCTTATTACAGGAATCCTAATCCAGGGGGCATTTTCCCCCACTTCCTGCCATCACTGCACTATTTGGATGCATTTCTAACCTTCAGCCATTTTCTAAACATCTTTCTTATGCATTCTACAATTGTTCTTAGGTTAAGGGCCCTCCCCTACTTCCTTCCATAAGCTTAGATGAACCTGTGCGCCTGCTCAGCCCTGCCTTTTTCGTGTTGCTTTTTTCTGTTTAACTTTATTTTTTATAAAGATTTTATTTATTTATTTATTTTATTTATTTTTGCGGCAGGTGGGATGCGGCGCGAAGGCTTCTCTCTAGTTGTGGAGTGCAGGTTTTCTCTCTCTAGTTGTGGCGCGCAGGCTCCAGGGCACGTGGGCTCTGTAGTTTGCGGCACACGGGCTCTAGTTGAGGTGCGCGAGCTCAGTAGTTGTGGCGCGTGGGCTTAGTTGCCCTGCAGCATGTGGGATCTTATTTCCCTGACCTGGGATCGAACCTGTGTCCCCTGCATTGTAAGGTGGATCCTTTACCACTGGACCACCAGGGAAGTCCTTCTATTTAACTTTAAAGCCCCAGAAGGCAGCACCACAGACTTCGTTTTCTGTTTATCTTGTTTAGCACGTTGGAAAGAAAGGTGTTTATCTCACAGGATTCTGGAACTTGCACATTATTAACAGGTCAGAGAGTTCAGATGTGACCCAAGACTGGATTCCTCTTTCAAGCAGAAGATCCTAAAGGAGACTCTGGCGGTTTATTTGAGTTCAGGAACTTATATAAATGCCACAGTCAAGCGTTTTTGTTTCTGTGTGATGACTTATTAACTCTCTGAGGTCCAAGACCGTGGATTTTTCTTTGCAGTATCCCCAAAGCCTGAGACACAGTGAGAGTTCAGAAAAATCTTCCAAGAGTCTGAACAGACCTGTGAGCTTCCTTAGAGCCATATTGGTTATATGGTATTTATCATTTTGGTAAGAATTATTTGTGACTTGTCTGTCCTTTCCCTTGTGGACCTTAAATTCTATGAGGACAGTAGTGAGCGCAGGATCTAGCAATCCCAGGTGCTCCATAAGTTTGTACTGAATGTATAAAACTGGCTTCAAAGGGGTTTGGGCTGCAGGTATAGGCCCATTGTCTTCACTGTGTTTCATGGCCACACATGGCACCTCCAACTCTTAACGATAGAAGAGGAGTCGGATTAGCTAGCTTTGAAGGCACTCAGTGAATATATGTTGCTAGTGATCAGTACACATATGATATGACCCTTGGAAAAATAACTTTTGTTGTGTGTGTGTTTGTGTATATTTATACATACCCTCTTCATTTTTGCCAAATCATCTGAAAGTGAGCTGCAGACATTGATGCTTCATGCCTAAGTACTTTAGCATGCATCTCCTCAAAACAAGAACACATTTCCACATAACCACAACGCCATTGCCACACCTAGGAAAAACCACATTACTGCAGTTCAGCAACGTCATCTGGCATAAAGTCCACACTCGAATGACTCCAATTGTCCTAAAAAAAATCTCAATTATAGCTATTTTATTTTTTAACCTGGGAACCAGTCAAGGTTTATGAATTACATTTGGCATGATTAGTTCTAGGCTATAGCTTTATTGAGGCTTTTTTTTGTGTGTGAAGGTGGGATGATTTCCATCCTTTCACATTCATTTTGAATACCTTGTTGGGTTTGTTGGACTTCGGTTTGCTCTAGTACATTCCTTTTCCCCAGAACCAAGGAAAGGTAGGGTTCTCCTCTGAATATTTGTGTGTGTACAGTTACCTCCCTTTGTCTGTAAATCGTAATGTGGCTGCATTTTTTCTTTTGAGTGACTTTTCCCCGGTTCCTTTCTCCCTTGGGAAGGTATGATGGGGCGCACTCACTCTTGAAAGTCTTTGTTTTAATGTTCTTCCTTTTCCCTCACCCCAGTTGTATGCCTGGCATTTGAGAATGGGTATGCTCTTGTAGTAACCTTCAAAAGTCTATTGAATGCAGGGGTGATTCAGCTTCATTGCCTACCAATAACTGCGGCTGTAGGTGGGCTGTTTGAATGTGTTGAAAGCTTGCTATAAATCTTGACATTATTTGTTGTCAAGTTTTTCTAAGACTCTAAACATCTGACTAAGCTTGGCAGATTACTTTTCAGTTTTAATTTCTCTGGTATGTAGTTTTCTTTTTTTTATATAAATTTATTTTATTTTTGGCTGCGTTGGGTCTTTGTTGCTGCGCACGGGCTTTCTCTAGTTGTGGCAAGTGGGGGCTACTCTTTGTTGCAGTGCGCGGGTTTCTCATTGCGGTGGCTTCTCGTTGCGGAGCACAGGCTCTAGGGGCATGGGCTTCAGTAGTTGTGGCATGCAGCTCAGTAGTTCTGGCTTGCGGGTTTTAGAGCACAGGCTCAGCAGTTGTGGCGCATGGGCTTAGTTGCTCCGCGGCATGTGGGATCTTCCCGGACCAGGGTTCGAACCCATGTCCCCTGCACTGGCAGGCGTATTCTTAACCACTGTGCCACCAGGGAAGCCCCTGGTATGTATTTTTCAAGATTTCTTACTTTTTTTTTTTTTCCTCTTTGCCCCCTTTAATAACTGATCATCAGTTCTATTAACTTCAAGTGCACTTATTTCGGACCTCTGTCATCATTTCTTACCAGTGCATCTCAAACTGTAATATGATTGAGATCACCTGGGGATCTTGTTGAAATGTTGATTCTGATTCAGTCACACTGAAGTGGGGCCTGCTCTTCTGAATTTCTAACAGACCTTCTTACCCTCTGCCCTTCAGCACCTTCTTCACACCTTGAATACTAAGTACATAAATGTTAGGTGCTATGTTGAATCCATGGACTACACTATGAAATCCTCTGGTTTAATTGTATGTCTTATAATAAAGCCTTCTTTGAAAAACTCTTATTATATGGTAATTTAAAAAAATGTTTCCCCTGCTTATTTACCTTTGCATTTCCAGTGTATAGCAGCATGTTCAGCAGGTAGTAGCTGCTATGTAAATGTTTGAATGAATGTGTGTTTTTGTGGTGAGGGAATCAGAATCCTTGATGACGAATGTCAACACCAGGATACCCAGGTTGGAGAAGAATGATAAAACTTATCTTTAAAACAGTGTTGCTCAAAAAATACAGACTTTGCTGTCATTTGACCGAACCCAATTCTACTAAGTTCTACTGAGCTGGAATCAGACTTTCCTGGAGTGAACCCCTGGCATGGCTCTCAGATTTCCACTCTGGGTTGAGAACTGTTGAGCCATGTAAATTATAACGTCGAGCCACGTGGACATTTCTCGATTGAGATGAAAATCAGCTGTGGGGGGGCTTTATTTGAAGATCTACAGTTCTCCCTCATTAAAAAAAAAAAAAAAATCAGGTAGCCAGCCTAATTATTTCCATGTTGAGTTGCTGTACTTTCTCCACATTTGCAAAGGTAAGTAGAGGGTGGGTGCTTTTCTTAATGAATGAAGGAGAAAGGCAACATTTTTCTCATGGTCTGTAAACATGTCCCTAGGTGTACGGTAATTTATTATTTTTCTGATGGAGTGAAAGAAAGCACTGAATTAATTTGAGAACTCTGAAACACTATAGCTATTATTCTGTTATTGGTTTACTCATTTATATTTCTTGAACATTTTTTAGAACTGTATGTCAGGTACTGTTATAGAATGCTGAGTACCGTTCTAGATGCTGATTATAAAATGTATAATTATTGGGCATCTCTTAAATCTATAAATTCTTTTACTCTCTTTTACAGTTTTGATTTTGTTGTTGTTTGTTTGTTTTGCGGTACGCGGGCCTCTCACTGTTGTGGCCTCTCCCGTTGCGGAGCACAGGCTCCGGACGCGCAGGCTCAGCGGCCATGGCTCACGGGCCCAGCCGCTCCGCGGCATGTGGGATCCTCCCGGACCCGGGCACGAACCCATGTCCCCTGCAACGGCAGGTGGACTCTCAACCACTGCGCCACCAGGGAAGCCCTACAGTTTTGATTTTGATTCTTCCAGGTTCTTCAGATAGATCCTGAAGTGACAGATGAAGAAATAAAAAAGAGGTTTCGGCAGGTATGATACTATATTCCTGTAATAGGTGGAGTTTGAACCTTTTAAAAATGTATTGAGTGCATGATTCTCTTAGGACTTGAGGGTTATTATCAGGGCATTCTATTATGACTTTTGGGCCAAAATTTAATCTTTTTTTTTTTTTAAGGCTATGTAACTCTGAAAAAAATCTTACAGTGACATACAAATCTTAAATAATTTAATGACCATAGCTTACCTGTGAATAGGATGAATTTTACATCCAAATAGAATCTCTCCAGTTCCTTAATTAAGAGAGAGAAGTACAAGTTAGAGTAGTAGAGCTTACATGGAGTCATACTTATCAAATCCCCTGGCTTCTAGGAGATTCATAACAGTGTTTTATTTTTAAGTTCATTTAACAGTGTTAAATGATTTTATTTTTAAAGTTCTATTCCTCAATAATTTTATCTTTTGCAAACTTATGTGAATACTCAAGATACTTGGTTTAATATAGAGTGCTTTCAGAAAGTTCTCTGGGAAAGGAGATCCACAACCTCTGATTCTTGCCCATTCTAATATTTAATAACTCAAGCTGCAGAGTTTTATAGTAGCCTTTTAAAACACCCTTCCAGTTTTGACAGCTGAGTAACCCCCCAGCCTTTTCTTCTATGAGTTGAATAATCATACTCCCTGTAATGTCTTTGCAAATTGGATTTTCTGTATATTTCATGTCTTTTTTTTTAACTTTCCTCAACTTATATCTTTTATATACTTCATATTTTAATAGGGCCTGACCAGTGCTCAATATAATTCTCAGCTCCTGCATGACAGAATTGTTAATATCCAGTGTTATGCTTGCTTTTTCAATAGTCATTGCCTCCACATTGCTGACTCATGATCATCTTCTGATCTACTGTTAAGCCATGGTGTTTTTATCTTTGCCTACTCAGTCATTTCCCATTATATAACTTCATAGCTTTTTTGCTTCCTGACTTCTTCTCTGCACTTATATTCAGCTTTTTCCCCTTCTTCTAAAATTTCAAGTTTTCTAATGTAATGCATTAGAAGTCTTTCCCAATTCAATAAGCAGTCATTCAAATTCATAGTCAAAACTTTTAGACTATTTATGTAGCTATATGAAGAACTCAATAAGAGTTCTTATTTAGTCATTAATAGAGCCTAATAGTTAAGAGTGTGGGTGCTGGAGCTGTATGACTCGAGTTTCTGTCTTGGCTGTACCTCTTACAAGCAGTGTGAGCTCTGGCAAGTTACTTTCAACCTTCCTGTGCCCTGTTACCTCATTTGTAAAATGCATGTAATGATGGTGGCTGCCCCTGGGGTTTTTATAAGGATTTGAAGGAGGCAACACACCTAAAGCACTTAGAGTAGGTCTTGGCCTATGGTATGTCCTCTTCATGTGCTAGCTGTTGCCATTGTGTGTTAGTATGCTAAGTTCTTTACTCGTTATCTCATTTCATCCTTACAACAACCCAGTGAGATACAGGTATACAGTATTGTCCCACTTAGAGAGGAGGAAACTGAGACGGAGATAGATCAAGTGAATTGCTCAAGGTCTCACAGCTAGCAGGTGATTGAAGTTGAAATTGGAGCCCAGGATTTTGGCTCCAGTAATGCTGGATTTAGCAGTAGATCCCTACTTGATGTCATCCCCGAGGACAGTCCCTCTGTTCAGACTGTTTCTGTCTGTCGGTGACAGTAGGTCAGTGGTTCTTAACCCTGGCTGTCGGTGACAGTAGGTCAGTGGTCCTTAACCCTGGCTGTCTGAAAGGATCACCTATGGAGGTTTTTGCTTAACTTTTTGTTATAAGAAATTTTTGTTATATTTTAAAAAGAAAGAATAAAACAATGAAAGCCCATATATTCACCATCTATATGCAACAGTTCCCTTCGTTAACTATATATGTATTTTTGGCAGAACTGTAAATTACAGACACTATGATACTTCACCCCTAAGTACTTAAGCAGTTATCCCACCAAAGTAAAAAAAGGACATATTCTTGCAAAACTACTTGTCACACCTAACAAATTAACACTAATTCCTTACCATCATCTGATATCCAGTCTAGTAGAGGTTTGAAAAGTACAGATGCCAGAGACTGATTCAGAAGGTCTCAGGCTGGAAAGTAGACCTCTGTATTCCTAAAAATCTGCACAGGGTTGGAACGCAGCCAGAACTGAGAGCCACTGCTCGATATTAGAAGTTCTTTTAGGAAAGAGGTGATATCTCAGACCTGTTTAATCCTCTCTAGTGCTCCATGTAAGAAACATAAAAGGAACTTGGTACTTTTTGTTCTTTCCTTCCCCCTCCCAAATTATCACAACATCTTCATAATGCTAGGCTTACATTTGTTCTCAAATAAATGTTTTCCATCTGTGCAGTTACCTATTGGTACTTGAATTTTATTAAGGACTAACACTTCTGGGCATTTTATGATATTTATTAATTTTTTAAAAATGCTTCTGGCTGGCAGTTTTTGCCCTAATAAGAGCTTTTGGTTGTAAAGAGGCACAGTGCAGGCGAAGAGTTACTAAACGTCCCTCTTATTGACAAAGCTTATCTTCTCTTATTATAGTTATCCATATTGGTGCATCCTGACAAAAATCAAGATGATGCTGACAGAGCACAAAAGGCTTTTGAAGGTATTTGTATATTTACCTGCTTCTGAGTAACATATTGTCAGTGCTCGGGACTAACTGTTCCTAGTCCTGGATCAAGAAAAGAATGTTACAGTTTTGTCTTCTGGTCATGAAGAAGCTGTGGTTTTCAGTAGAACGGTTGTCATTCAAAGCAGAATGTTGCTGTTTAGAAATAGACCTTAACTTTGGTTTGTTAAAACTTTTATGTGCCAACAAAGATTGTTACTGCATAGGATCATTTTTTTTCCTTTGAACATAAAAAATAATTGGAAGAATTTGATCACTGAGTTAAATCTAGATGTGGTGTATTTAACCTTGAGCATATATTTAATTTTTTTCCAAGGCTCTCAAGGAAAATCATTGCTGTAGTTGTATGTTTTTAAAGTAGTTTAACAACAGTAAATGATTTAACAAAGTAGGGAATGCTTTTAGACGGCACAAGTCCATTTACACTGCCTGAGTATAGTTCAGACTTTGAGAGGGTGTTTGCAGAAACAGTTAATTTCAATGTTTTGCATTAGCTGTGGACAAAGCTTACAAGTTGCTACTGGATCAGGAACAAAAGAAGAGGGCCCTGGATGTAATTCAGGCAGGAAAAGAATACGTGGAACACACCGTAAGTATTTATAGTGCTGCTGTGTTTACAGGAAGTATTAGTAAGCCTTGGGCGCCTTGCCTTGTAGGAGGGTAAATGTTAACATTAACATAGCAATGCCTGACTGGCCTGATGGGCCTGATTGCTCCTGTGGTCTCCACCACTTTGCTGTGGTGGTGAACAGTGCGTGCCTGAATCTGGCATTCACTCCTAGAGCTCAGGATAAGTGGCCAGGACGCTGCTCCTACCTCTTTCCCTAGCAGTCCCTTGTTGTGGAAAGAGGGTTTTTCTTGCTCTCTCATCGCAGTACCCCATTCTGAAAGTGGAACAGTGGAGCAGCCGTGGTGCTGCTTGACCCTGGACTTTTATGCTTGTCTCTGTGAAAGGGTTGAAACGAGGGCTTGAGAAAGGCTGGCAAGGGGATATGAGTAAATATTTAAAAAAAAAAATAGAACGAGATACATGTCTATATTAATAATAGGGTTGGGAAGGACTCAATTGAAATAAATTCAGTTTTAGCTGTCTTTATTTTTTTCCATTACCTAAATCTCCCGAGTGGTGGGAAATGTTAAGATAGCTTCCTTGAGGTAAGAAAGGTCTTTGTTGTATTTTTTTACTTGCTAGGGCAAGAATCTTGAGGCTGTTCTTTAAGAGCAGTTTCAATTGGGAGTGAATATGGATGTGACCTTTTCTTTGAAGAGCTTTGGAATCTGTAACAACTATATAACCAATAATAGTAACGAGGCCAATTTAGATGAGGGACATGAGTAAAAAGAAGAGACAGACTGCCATAACTGTGTCTTGCTGGTCATGTGTTGGAATTTGAGGGCCAAATTCCGGTAGAAACCAGAAAAGAACCTGACAATTTGTCCCTGAATTATTGTGATAGTTACCCTTCCTCTGTATTTTACCTGTAAAGGAGCCACCCTCAGGCTTTCTGACCACAGGGTGGCAGTAGGGCCTTTTTGAGCTTGGAAGGCACTTGGCTTTTTGCCGGACTGAATGGTAATTTAATGGAGTAATGTCATTCTTTTGTGAATGGATATATTTATTTTTGGGGGGAATCTCAATGGTGGCCAAAGTGATGAAAACATCAGTTAATGTGTTGTGAAGATCGTTGGTTTAAGGAGGTTTCACTGAAAAGTATCCAGAATGCCGTTGCAGAAATGCCAGAAAACAATCATATTGGATGCTGCAAATTCTGTAGCTTCTTTAAAACTTGACAAATGTACTTTTTTTTTTTTTGCTATAAACACATAACCACAAGCCATGAAAGATAAATGCATAATCTGTTCAATGTATCAGAGGCTCTTTGGATCTGGCCTAGGATCTGATAAGTTGGGGACAACTCCCCAGCCGGTCCCCTTGTGTTGGATTTTAGATGAGGTTAGAGAAAGGACCCCTGGTTCCTAGTGTTCTTTGATTGCGTTGCTGTTTTGGAGGGGAGGGGAGTGGCTCATCTTTTCTCAATGCAAACTTTTTGTTATACCTGTAGAAAAATGCACATATTCTATGTGTGCAGCTTAATGGATATTCTCAAAGTATGAGCGCTCATTTTTTGATGGAAAAAAATTCTTTTTAGGTGAAAGAGCGAAAAAAGCAATTAAAGAAGGAAGGAAAGCCTACAAATGTGGAGGAGGATGATCCTGAGCTGGTAAGTTAAATATGGGAAAAACCACCTCATCTCGTGTGAATGGGTTCACTGATTGGTGGCTTAAAGAGAGGGAAGCTTAAGGAATGTTGCATACGTGCTAGAAATATTTTCACTTAAAATATTAAAATGTATATTCATTCTCCTTTTTGAAAAATCCACCTTTTTTTGGACATAGGGCTATGGCCTTTCCTTTGAGGGTTTGTCTGCTCATTGGAGTTCGCAGTAGACTTTATTTTATAAAACACACAGAGCATTATCCATAGTTTCTGCTTTTAATTTCTTTTGAAGAACATTGAAAACTTAGGTACCTGTGAAGCAGAGCAAGAGCAGAATCCTAGATTGTTTTTTCAGTCTTTTCCAGATGTCTCACCTGTACCTAATTCCACAGCGGTTATTTTTAGGGACCTGTGTTTGACTCTTTCTAAAGCATTCCACTTAGTTTTAAAAGAACCAACAAGCATTTATTTTTATAACCACACTCATCAATTTCTGTGATGTTTAAATCACATAAGTACAGTAGTAATTGCAACTGGGATAGACAGCTTTGGGAGCAACCACAAATGACTCTTGGTAAACAGCTGTCTACAGCCATGGGTACCCATTGTGCTGCAGGTAATAATGTGCTTCCAGGGAAATGGCAAGCATCTGTTTTTTTTTTTTTTAATTTTTATTTGGTTGCGCCAGGTCTTAGTTGCGGCTTGCGGCCCCCTTAGTTGTGGCATGCAAACTCTTAGTTGTGGCATGCATGTGGGATCTAGTTCCCTGACCAGGGATTGAACCTGGGCCCCCTGCGTTGGGAGTGCAGATTTTAACCACTGCACCACCAGGGAAGTCCCCGAGCATCTGTTAATCCTGTGGGTTCTTCAGTGGAGATTGGTTAAGAGAGAGATTCTATTTATGTATTTGTGTCTGATTGCCTCACTGGCCTGAAAAATTTTAAGTCCTCTTAATCTTGCCTCAAGTTAGGTCAGTAAATAACTTAATCCCCATGCTTATTTTAAAAGATTTATAGAGGAGCAGCTGTCTTACTGCTGCTGGAAACTGCTCACTGGAAACTTCCTATCAACTTCTTCCATCAGTGATTTTACTAACAGCAGCTGGTCCCCTCTTTGTTTGGTGACACTGCTTGAGAACTGTTAGGCCATCTTTTCCACTAGCCACTTGTTTGGGGGTTACTCCATTCCAGTATTGTAGTTTTTTTTTCTCCTCAGCCTTACTTTCCCTTCCCTTTAATTATCCTTTTTAGTCTTTTCTGAAGACCCTCTTATAAATATTCCTTGCTCCTCCTAAGTTGTTAAGAACCTTAACTTTTTTTAGTTGTCTTTTTTTCCTGCTTATAAAGGAACACATGCTAATGCTAGAAAATTTGGAAAAAGCAGAAAAATATAAAAACTTAAAATCACCAGAAACTGTTCATCCAGGAGCTTTTAAAAATATTGAAATATTCATTACAGATTCCTTCATCTCTTTGATGTTTGTCCTCATTAGGGGCTGGAGTTTGTCAGCATTGCTTTCATTGAGCAGTGCCTGGGAGGTAACAGTATTAAAGAGAAGTGACATTAATCTGGGGATTCCTTTACTTCCCCTTTTTTCATATGTCACTCTTGCTCCATTGTCTCTGATTTTCGGATATAAATCGTATGAAATCTGCATGATGGGTTATTTTTTATATTTCTTTGTATATTTAAAATATATTTGGGGGAAAAAGTTTTAAAGATAAGAGTTTTGTTTTCTATCTAATGCTGTGTTACCTGTTTCTGCCAACGTAAGAGTCAGAATATAAGCTCAGCTGCATACAACTGAGACCCCAGATGACAGTGGTTTGAACAAGTCAGTGACTTTTTTCTCTCCTGTGTAGTAAGTCTTTGGGAAAATGGCTGCTGGACTGCGTGTCACTCAAGGACTCAGTGTCCTCCTTTCTGTGGCTCTGCCAACAAGTGTGTTGCCTCCATTCTCACAGTCCGGGATGTGTCATCACCTCCCCCATGTACAAACAGCAGGATAGAGGAATAGGGCGGGAGGGATAAGTGTGCTCCCTCTAAGAACACTCCAGAAAGTTGCTACATCACTTTTCCTTATAGCTCATTAGCTAACACAAGTTACATGGCCACGCCTAGCTACAGAGAAGCCTGAGAAATACAAGCTTTTGCGCTGGGTGGCCATGTGCTTTAAGATAAGGGAGTGTACAAGAAGGTAGAACACGTCATGGGGCGAGGATAGGGGACAACTAGTATCTCTGCCACAGTTGGGAGACTCCTGAGACTAGTCTGATAGCACCTGCATATCTCCAGTACCTCTCTTGGTGCCTAGCTCAGAGTAATTATAAAATATGCGTGAAAAGAAAGAATGAAAGTTATTTTTGGAAGTTCTTTGGAAGAAAGGGCCCTCCAAAATTTCAATGGTTGTGATAAGTGGGTAAAATTTTTTTTTTCTCTTAATTGGTGCTTTTTACCAGAGCAAGGCTTCTCTGTATCATCTGAATGGTGAAAGTGGAAAGAGCTCATAGGAGGATGTGTTATTTATCTCCCAGGAGAGAGCCAGCATCCTGAAGTGGTTCTCTCTGGAGAGTCTTTTTTCCTTGCTGGTCTAATCTGCTTTTGTCCTGGGCTCCATCTAAAAATATTTGATTCAAATTGCTGGTAAAATATTTACTTTGTTTTCTTCTTAATTTTTTTGTAGTTCAAACAAGCAGTATACAAACAGACCATGAAACTCTTTGCTGAGCTGGAAATTAAAAGGAAAGAGAGAGAAGCCAAAGAGATGCATGAAAGGTATATATTAGTATATTCGTTTAAGCCATGTCTGAATACCTAGATTAACCAAGATGGTCTTCGGAGATTTTCCTGGTGAAGGAATTGTTACAGTACATCGTTTAAGAGACTGTCTAAAATAGTTATCTGAAACAGCCAAACTTTTGAATCACTAGGGTAAGGAATTCTCTCTGACTTTTGGGAAATACTGAATAGGCCTGTCCTTAGGGAGTTTATAATCAAGAGTGCTGTGTGTTTTCTTCCTGATTTCCTGGAGTGAAGTAGGCAGTTATTCAGGCCAGAGCCTTTTGTGTGACTAGTGGCTGCAGCTTTGGTGAGTTTGTAGTGTTGTACAGTGTAATCACTTACAATATATTTGTTGCCGGAAAGTATGATTTCCCTTTGCTCATCAGAAATCTTGGGTTAATTTAGTTGATGTATTTTGTATTGCTGATTGGTGTTTAGCAATAACTAGGTTTTGCTAGCTGGGGTTGTGTGAAATGGCCTTGTTTTAGGGTCGGGTTTTGTCCAGAGATCCTCTTGAACAAGAACCTCTGCTATTGTCATGGTCACTCTACTGAAGTAAGGTGGCCTGGGTTCTTGAGATGGCGGGGACTGGGCCTGGAACCTCCGATTATTGTTGGCTGGGCTTTGACGACCTTGTCTGTCTCTCTCTGTGACAGGGGTATCTGTATCTTGCCCCACAGTCTCATCTGCATGTTTTAGAATGACATTTGTGCAGTGCTTTGAGCCCTTTCCAGACAGCCGTCTTTGGAGAACTCTAGGGAATTGGTTTACCTTATACGCTTGCTTTTGTGGGGAAATGCCTAACTTGTATGGTTAACACAGTCTCCAGGTATCATGTAAATCCTATGGCCTGGTTTTCCTCCTAGGAAGCGACAAAGGGAAGAAGAGATTGAAGCTCAAGAAAAAGCCAAACGAGAAAGGGAGTGGCAGAAAAATTTTGAGGTAAGTTTCCAAGGTGGCCAGGGACTCTTATTCCAGAGTAAGAAAACTTCCCAGCATGGAAGCTTGATTCCTGGGCATTGCCAGGACTGACTGGGGTGGACGGTCGGGGAAATGGCTTATGTGGGGAAGAGCGGGGGCTTTGGGGACTGAGTCCTGGCTCAGCCACCTCTGCGCTCTGTAGCTTGGCAAGGGCATGATAGGCACAGCTGAAAGTGGGCTCAGGAACAGTGGTTGGCACCTCTAATTTAGGGGGTAAACGTGGAGTAGCGCCCTATTTAGAGGTCTGTTAGTAGAAACCGAGGTTCTTGTGACCCCGGTGTCCTGCCTGCAGAGAGACTTAAGGCGTGATTCCTCTTTGACATCCTGGTTATATCCTTCAGGAGCTCAACCAGTTTCCTGAATTGAGCACCATTTGGTCTTATCTTCTGTAAGATTTAGGACTCAGGGTAAGGATTGGCTAACCAACGATGATGGCTTTGTTTCTGTCCCACTGAGTGAATGCACAGAGAGAAAATGAGTAGGCCCCTCGGTGAGGGGGAGGGATCCCAGTGGCCCTCCCAGCACAGCTGGCCGGGCATTGTGCTGGCCTCACGCCTCCATCCAGATTTTAAGGGGCAGAAGGAAGGGGCGGGGGAAAGAGCGGCTGTACTGCTGGCAAGCCAGATGGCTTTGAGAAAAGGATGCAACCTCTGAGCCCTGGTGTCTTCGTTTGTGAAATACCAGTGGCACGACACACCGCAGCTTTTTGTGAGGGTTAGAAAGAGCGTGCAGTAAGTGTCTAGCCCAGAGGCTCCCAGCAAACGATGGCTTTGTTGTATTATTCGTCTCATCCTCCTTTCCAGCCTGTGGCTTATCTTGCCTTCTAGGGGTGGTATGACCCTTTCCTGGGCCCATGGAAGGGGCAGAAAAGCTCTTGCTCTGTTCTACTCTTGGATTATTCCAGAGGACTGGGCTGGGCCGAGCTGGGCTACAAGGGGGACGGCAGAGCAGGCCCTTCCTTTCCCTAACTGGTTTCCTCACCACAAACCTCTTCTGTGCTTAGGAAAGTCGAGATGGTCGTGTGGACAGCTGGCGAAACTTCCAAGCAAATACAAAAGGAAAGAAAGAGAAGAAGAACAGGACCTTCCTGAGACCACCCAAAGTAAAAATGGAGCAGCGTGAGTGACCGCCTGGGGTCACAGCCACAGAACCTTCCCTCACCTGTCTCCCCTCCTGCTTTGAAGGACTCATTCTTTCCTCCCATTTTCACCCCAACATAGAGTAGTATTTGCTTTTTAGTCCATTTTGTTTTCAATACAATTTAATATCAATCAGAGTAATTCTTTTGTACATTGAAATGAGGGGCTCGGTTTAAAAAGAAACCTACCCCTACCCCTAGACCAACCGGGATCTGGAAGGTGCCACCATTGGTGCTGCCTTCTCTTCCCGCAGCCTGTAACTTAATGTTTTGTACTTCACTGAATTGTGATGGTTAGAAACCTCGTGTATAGTTTGTGGAAATCATCCAATTAAACATATTGCTTAAAATGGTGTTGCCATGACTTCAGAGACAAGCCTGGGCCACCTTAGGAAGCCCCTTTCCTTCAGTTGCTTGCTTCTGGGTGTGGCGTCCTTCGAAGCCCCAGATCAGATGGGAAGGCATTGGACACACAGAGCAGTCACTCGATGTCCTGACGTCCCGTGGTGTTTGGCATGTGCTTTCCCGTCTGACTGGCCAATCCGTGTGGCATGAGGCTCCAAGCCACCCAAACCTGTTCACTTTCCAAAGAGCTAGCCATCCTCCCTGCAGTACCACTGTGTCCCAGCCTGTCTGCGTTTGTTAGTGGTAATATTCTGTATGTGTAATAAATTTTTATACCCGAACCACTGGTGTACTGTTGCTCAGGTAGTTTTCCACGGGTGAGTCTCTTGTCGGGCTTGGCCCATCCGCACAATGCTTTGGAGTTGCATGGACCTGGCTTCTGACCCCTTACTTGCTGAACCTTAATTTCTTCATCTGCAAATGGGAATATAGATCACTGGCAGCTTTCAGGGAGGATTAGGTACAGCATATGTAAGGTAACTACCATAGTGCTCAGTGGGTGTTGCCAGGATTATTTCTGTGCAAAATGAAAATACTGATTATTTTGAGGATTAAATGAAATAACGTATGGAAGCATCCTGCTTACGGTATATACTCCAGTGTCGTGCTGGCTGTGAGAGACAGGACCAGCCCTTGGGAGGGACATAAGGTGAAAACTAGAAAGGTGACACCTAAAATGTGAAGACAGGAGAAGCTGGGTGACTTGAAGCCAGACTTTTGCATTGTTTTGTAGATGAGTAAAGATGTCCAGTAATCACAGAGGTACAATGTCTTGTATCAAGAGATCCTGCAACTTTGACTTGCTTTTCTATGGGAGGGGACAGAAGCTTGGGTGTCTTACTGTCCTTCCCAGTGCAGCTAAGCGAGTCCAAACTGCAGGTGATTAGACCACAGCGGGTGGGTGGGAGGGGTTCTAGCTAAAACCTGACCGAGGCAGAGAGAGGGAACTGTTTAGTCACCCGTGGCGGAATGACACCTGTCGTGAGGGAATGCTGATCGTCCTGGCCAGGGAGGTGCCGCCCACCTCCCTCCAGGGTGTGTGTGTACACACCCACCCCTTTCTTAGAGCTCTGCAAGCTCGTGAGGGCCAGGCCCTGTCTTTGTCCTCCAGGAGGTTGTACCAGTGATCAGCTACTGGTATGCTTAGGCACTCAACAAATACGCTGGCTTTGGGATAAAGTGGTGAACACCACGGGTCCCTGCTGCCGACCACATCCTACTGGGGCGTGTGGATGGTGAACCGGTGCAAAGATCATGAGAGGCGCGATGCGTCCACCGCTTCGAGGAGGGGGCCTTTGATCCTGTTCTTAGCGGCCAGGGAGTGTTTCCTGGAGGAGGTGACCTTTTCAAAGTCGGATGTTTTCAGCTGCAGGGAATAACTAGCGTAAACGATTTGGGCCTGTTTTCTCACATAAGTCTGGCGGCAGGCAGTTTCAGGTGTTGTTCATGACCTCAGCGGTGACACCGAGGAACCAGGCTCTTACTCAGCTTCTCCCTCCTCTCAGGAGGGCTTGTCATCTTCCAGGTGTAGAGTCTCAGAAGGTGGTGCCTGCACCACACCCCATATCAATTGCCAAGCGAAAGGAGTCATCCATGAAGCAAGACTTTCCCCCAAAGGTGTCGTTGGCCCCAAAATGCGTGACGTGGCCACCTCTAACTGTAAATTTGGGAAAACAGCAAAGGTTAATGGGCAGGCCCTAGACCAGGACTTGCCCCTTGGGACTGGACACCAACTGTTTCCAGTAAAGTCTTGTTGGCAAGGAAGGAAGAAAGGGAGATTGCCCAGCATAGGTGAGTTAGGACTTGAGGGGAAGATGTTTCCATCAGAGGGAACAGTGTGTGCAAAGACCTGGAAGTAAGAGCATAGCACATTCTTGGAACTGAACGCCCTTTGTCACGCCTGGAGCAGAGAAGTGGGGTGAGGTGAGACCAGGGAGATGAGAAAGTCATAATAAGGAATTTGGGTTTCAGCCGTGACATCCCCTTTTCCCAGACGGCCTAACGCCTTCCCGTTTCCTTTCTGGCACACGATAGCCACAGACCCACTTGGAAAGTCAGCAGTGGTCCCAGCCCATTCCCATAACCCTGCTCAGAGCCATCTTTTCAGCGATGACCTGGCCTGCGAGAGAGGTGTGCGTTGGGCAATGTACATTGGGCATTGAACCAGCTGCGTTGCTCAAGATGACTCCAGGGTGCTCAAGATGACAACCAGCTGCGTTGCTCAAGATGACTCCACTGGTTCATCCCCTTCAAGGTTGAGGGGCTCCTTGGGCAGGGAAGGCTGGCTGGAGGAGCGCCAGGGCCCAGAAAGAGCGGAAGCCTGGATGAGACACTTCACTCCTCTTCCTGTGGTTTGCTGTGAATAATGGGGACGATCCCAGCACTCTCACACCTCCCAGAGGGCAGCTCATTGCTGCCTGTGGGCTACCGTGGGCTGAGCCAGATGGGCAGGGGTAGCAGCTGGGCATTTAGGCCTCAGCTTCCTCACGTGTCAAGTGGGAATTGTCCCTTTAAAACGAGGTATAATCACCAAACGCATCAGTCCAGACATCCCACCCCCGTGGCTGGCCTCTCAGTGTCAGTCTGGGACCACCACAGCTGGGCCCCCCCTTCCAGCCCTTCTCACAGGCCCCAGTGGAGGTTGGAGTGCGAGTGTGTGTGTGCGTGTGCGTGTGCGTGTGTGTGTGTGTGTGTGTGTGTGTGTGTGTGGTGGCGGGGGCGTGGTTGAGTCTGGGCCTGCACTGGCTGGAACCTCAGGGAAGCAGGGTTCGCCCTCTCTTTCCTTCTCCCTTTCTGCAGCCCCGCATTCATCCTAGCACATCTGTTTCATCTGTCCCCTTGCTGGAGGTCATCCACACTCCTCATTATTTGATTTAGGAATAGTGGGAACGTCCGGCGGCCCTGAGGAAAGAGCTCAGAAGGGCCTGGGAGTCACCTTGCCAAGCGCCTGCTCTGCCCCTGACTGGCTTTGTAATCCTGGCCAGTCATTTTGCCTCTGTGGGCTTTAGCTTCCTCTTCTTTAGCGAAATGAGGGTAAAAATAGCTCCTCTGTCCCTGTTCCGTGAACTCAAGTAAGATTCTGTCTATTGTAGAAAGAACAAACCTTGCAAGCGGAGGTGACAGGCCTGTGTTTGGTGTCAGGCAGACTGGAGTCTTGAAACTTCTCTGAGCCTCAGCTCCCATCATCTCTTAAATCTGTTGCCCTGAGGGTTAAGATTAGGGAACCCTCTGCCCAGCACAGCGGGGTGCACAGTGGGTACTCCTCTCCGTCCCCTCCTCCGGCAGGGTGGTCCCTGCTCCAAGATTGGGTGGAAGAGCAGAAAATGGAGGACGCCTGGGAAACTTGTTAAAAAACATTCTCGGGACTTCCCTGGTGGTCCAGTGGGGAAGACTCCGCGATCCCAGCGCAGGGGACCTGGGTTTGATCCCTGGTCGCAGAACTAGATCCCACATGCGTGCCGCAACTAAGAAGCCCGCGTGCCACAATGAAGGTTCCGCCATGCCACAACTAAGACCCGGCACAACCAAAATAAATAAATAAAATAAATAATAAATAAATATTTAAAAAAACCCACAAAAAAACATTCTCTGGTCTCCCTGAAGATTCTAATTCAGGATTCAGGCTGGAGGAGACAGACAGCTGGATCTTTAACGAGCTCCTGGGTTAACCCCACCCGCACTGGAACGT
Organism: Pseudorca crassidens; assembly: GCF_039906515.1. Lineage (NCBI taxonomy): Eukaryota > Metazoa > Chordata > Mammalia > Artiodactyla > Delphinidae > Pseudorca > Pseudorca crassidens. Next base: position 21,946,679 of record NC_090297.1, on the reverse strand, counting down.
CAGGCAGGGACAGCCAGTCCACCGGGAGGTAGGGGGTGGGGAGAGCTTGGGTTCTGCTACAGATGCCAAAATCCTCGCCCTACACCTGTGGCTCAGAGCAGGTAAGCATGGCTAGAAAGAGCTCTTAGGTAATGGGGCTCTCCTTGCCCAGTCCCTGGCTCCCTCCAAGCCTGCTCTGACGTCCTACCTTGGAATCACCTGGGTGCTTGTTAAAAATTCATTTCCTTGGCCCCATGACTAGCACTGCTGATTCAGAATCTCTCTTGAAGTAGAATCTGAGAACCTGCTTTTTTTTTTTCTTTTTCGGTACGCGGGCCTCTCACTGTTGTGGCCTCTCCCGTTGCGGAGCACAGGCTCCGGACGCGCAGGCTCAGCGGCCATGGCTCACGGGCCCAGCCGCTCTGCGGCATGTGGGATCTTCCCGGACCGGGGCACGAACCCGTGTCCCCTGCATCGGCAGGTGGGCTCAACCACTGCGCCACAAGGGAAGCCACTGCTTTTGTTTTAAACCTTCATTTTTAACAAGTTCTCCGACTGAGTCTGATGTGGAGAAAGGATTTGACTTCCAGTTCTGGGACACCAGGCAGGAACTTGGGTAAATAAAGTGATTTTCACTTACCGAGTTCCTATTATGTGCCCAGGTGTCATGCCAGGTCTAACAGAGGGAATATGTGTGGCTGTTACTGACCCAGGACGCTGAGGCTCTGAGCGGGCTACAGCTGAAGACCAGAGGCAGCAGTCAAAGCCCGGTCTCGTAGATTCTTAGAGTTGGTGTTTGAGAATGTCCACCTATGCCAGGGTCCAGTTTGCTTCTCTCTGTGGCCTGACACCTCTGCTTCCTGCTAAGCCCAATCTGATATTTCAGGGAGATGGAGGTGGAGATAAGGAGTAGCTCTCAGTGCAGAATGCGCAGTCGGAGTCCCCGCACAGTCCTAGGCTTTGACAGAACTCTGGTGCTTTGCCATGGTCAGACTAGGTACTCCTCAGAGCAAGGATCTATCTTCCCTCTCAGACTGGGGGTCAGGAGAGCCGGGATGCTGCATCTCCCCTCACACGGGGCTGGCTTCAGGGGGCAGAATTTTCTCTTTCCTGACAGACTGGGCATCCCTGAGGGCAGGCCGTCTCCTCCTTGGCTGGGGGCACTTGTGGGCAGGTTGTCACACCCATTGGACCGTGGCTTCCTGTGGGCAAGACTGGCTGTGCGTCCTCTCAGACAGGGGTATCTTCTGAAAGCAGCTTTGGGCGTTTTCTAGCACCGTGGGGCTCGCTGGATTGGGGCAGCTCCCACTGAAGCTCGGGCTCCTGAAACAGGGCTGAGCCCTCCCTAGGTCAGGGCCCATCTCCCCCTCAGACCAGGAACCCCGTTCCTCCCTTCTCTACCAGCCCAGGCCCGGCCCTTCCTCCCAGAGGGGCTCTGCATTAGATGGACCAGCCCAGTGTTGCTGGCTGAGCTGATGTGCAGAGAGAGAGAGCGAGAGAGAGCGCGTGTCCCGGCTGGGTGTGAGTATTCTTGGTGACCTTGGAGTTGGGGCCCCACCCAAGGAGCTGGCTTCCTGGCCTTGTGCTCACCCAGCAGAGCCTACAGGCAGGGCTTCCCTAATCCTTCATCCGCCACTGCTAACCGGGGACGGCAGCCTCAAGTGAGTCACGCACCTGGGTCTGGGCCCGCCTTCTGCCTCCTTCCTGTTCCTTCCTCGCTTCCTGAGCTCCCTGAGAAGCCAGCAGGAAACATGCTCTCGGCGGCCCCAACCTCCCCCTCGGCCTCTTGTCGCCTCCTAGACCACTGTCCCTGCAGTTCCTCAGGTAAGAGGCTGGTGGCCTGGGGGACAGGGTCAGGTTTGGCTACTTTGTCTGGCTGCTCTGCATAATCCTTGAGGCGGGTCAGGCTCCGGAGGGGTCCGCCCAGCTGGGTTATGTCAGACTCCCCCCCACCCCCCGCCGTCAGCACCCCTCATGGACACACAACCCCCTTTATCACTCACAGACACAGCACACATCCTTTCACCCCTCATAGACATTTAACACACACAATCACCAACAGACGTGGCATTCCCTCACACACTTCACAGAAAACACACCCTCATCACCCGCAGACACCGTTCATGGCCCCTCACAAATACACGTCATACAACAGACCCTTGACATCCACTGACCCCACCCACTACACACAATACACACAGTCACAATTGACAGAATAGTCCCTTGTAGGATGTATGTTGTAACTCACAGGATGAAATACACATCCTTATAGACATACAACATGTACAATAACACTGACGCACAGAACACATGAACCCTTGCAGGACACAAGAAGCCCAGACTTGAAAGACCCTCCACTCACTCACGGCAAACAAACCTCTCCACACACACACGCACACACACCCACCCACCCATGCGGTCACACATACATATCATAGAAACTCCTCACACCCCGAAACAGGTCCCCAAGATCCTTGGGTGTTACTGCTCAGCTGGGGCAGGGGCTGGGGCCCAGCCAGCAGCATTATCCCCACTTCTCACCTCCCCCGCGTTGGACCCTGTTTGTGTACTGGGGGGCAGCCAGGAGCAGAGCTGGGGGTCTGGGTCACATCATGGAGCATGATGCAAGGGGCCGCCTTTCCCAGCGGTCTGAGTGCAGCTTCCTGATGGCCCTGGGACTCCACACAAGCTGATGATAAAAAAAAAAACCAGCTAGCATTTATCACATGCCTACTGTGAGTCAGACATACCGCTCACTGATTTTGCAAGTATTATTCTTATTTAATTATGTGATACCTTTATGAAGTAGATAGATACCATTATCCTCATTTTGCAGCTATGTTTCGATATAGGCTCAGAGAGGTTAAGAAACTTCCCCGATATGCCACAGCTAGGAGGCAGCAGCGGGATTTAGACATAAGTAAGTCTGACCTCAGACTCCACTTCTTTTTTCTTTTAAAATTAATTAATTATTGCTGTGTTGGATCGTTGTTGCTGCGCGCAGACTTTCTCTAGTTACGGCCAGTTACTCTTTGTTGGGGTGTGTGGGCTTCTCATTGCGGGGCTTCTCTTGTTGCAGCACACGGGCTCTAGGCGCATGGACTTCGGTAGTTGTGGCACATGGGCTCAGTAGTTGTGGCTCACAGGCTCTAGAGCGCAGGCTCAGTAGTTGTGGTGCACGGGCTTAGTTGCTCTGTGGTTCCCGGACCAGGGCTTGAATCCATGTCCCCTGCACTGGCAAGCGGATTCTTTTTTTTTTCTCCATTTGTTTATTTTTGTTTTTATTTCCTTTACTCTAGGAGGTAGATCAAAAAGATCTTGCTGTGATTTATGTCAAAGAGTGTTCTTCCTATGTTTTCCTCTAAGAGTTTTATAGTGTCTGGTCTTACATTTAGGTCTCGAATCCATTTTGAGTTTATTTTTGTGTATGGTGTTAGGGAGTGTTCTAATTTCATTCTTTTACATGTAGCTGTCCAGTTTTCCCAGCACCACTTATTGAAGAGACTGTCTTTTCTCCATTGTATATCCTTGCCTCCTTTGTCATAGATTAGTTGACCATAGGTGTGTGGGTTTATCTCTGGGCTTTCTATCCTGTTCCCTTGATCTATATTTCTGTTTTTGTGCCAGTACCATATTGTCTTGATTACTGTAGCTTTGTACTATAGTCTGAAGTCAGGGAGTCTGATTCCTCCAGCTCCTTTCTTTTCCCTCAATATCGCCTTGGCTATTTGGGGTCTTTTATGTCTCCATACAAATTTTAAGATTTTTTTGTTCTAGTTCTGTAAAATATGCGATTGGTAATTTGATAGGGATTGCACTGAATCTGTATATTGCTTTGGGTAGTATAGTCATTTTCACAATGTTGATTCTTCCAATCCAAGATGTCTCTCCATCTGTTTGTATCATCTTTAATTTCTTTCATCAGTGTCTTGTAGTTTTCTGCATACAGGTCTTTTGTCTCCCTAGGTAGGTTTATTCCTAGGTATTTTATTCTTTTTTTTTTTTTTTTTTTTGCTGTGGGTTTGTCATATATGGCCTTTATTATGTTGAAGTAGGTTCCCCCTATGCCCACTTTCTGGAGAGTTTTTATCATAAATGGGTGTTGAATTTTGTCAAAAGCTTTTTCTGCATCTAGTGAGATGATCATATGGTTTTTATTCTTCAATTTGTTAATATGGTGTATCACATTGATTGATTTGCATATACTGAAGAATCCTTGCATCCCTGGGATAAATTCCATTTGATCATGGTGTATGATCCTTTTAATGTGTTGTTGGATTCTGTTTGCTAGTATTTTGTTGAGGATTTTTGCATCTATATTCATCAGTGAGATTGGTCTGCAATTTTCTTCTTTTGTAGTATCTTTGACTGGTTTTCCTTCCTTGTCTCTTGTAACATTCTTTATTTTAAAGTCTATTATATCTGATATGAGTATTGCTACTCCAGCTTTCTTTTGATTTCCATTTGCATGGAATATCTTTTTCCATCCCCTCACTTTCAGTCTGTAAGTGTCCTAGGTCTGTAGTGGGTCTCTTGTAGACATACCCATACATATATATGCGTCCTGTTTTTGTATCCATTCAGCAAGCCCATGTCTTTTGGTTGAAGCATTTAATCCATTCACGTTTAAGGTATTATTGATATGTATGTTCCTATTATCATTTTCTTAATTGTTTTGAGTTTGTTTTTGTAGGTCCTTTTCTTCTCTTGTGTTTCTCACTTAGAGAAGTTCCTTTAGCATTTGTTGTAGAGCTGGTTTGGTGGTGCTGAATTCTCTTAGCTTTTGCTTATCTGTAAAGTTTTTGATTTCTCCATTGAATCTGAATTAGATCCTTGTTGGGTAGAGTAATCTTGGTTGTAGGTTCTTTCCTTTCATCACTTTAAATATATTATGCCACTCCCTTTTGGCTTGTAGCGATTCTGCTGAGAAATCAGCTGTTAACCTTATGGGAGTTCCCTTGTATGTTAGTTGTCATTTTTCCCTTGCTGTTTTCAATAATTTTTTTGTCTTTAATTTTTGTCAATTTGATTACTATGTGTCTCGGCGTGTTTCTCTTTGAGTTTATCCTGCCTGGGACTCTCTGCGCTTCCTGGACTTGGGTGGCTATTTCCTTTCCCATGTTAGGGAAGTTTTTGACTATAATCTCTTCCAATATTTTCTCGGGTCCTTTCTCTCTCTCTTCTCCTTCTGGGACCCCTATAATGCGAATATTGTTGTGTTTAATGTTGTCCCAAAAGTCTCTTAGGCTGTCTTCATTTCTTTTCATTCTTTTTTCTTTATTCTGTTCCGCGGCATTGAATTCCACCACTCTGTCTTCCAGGTCCCTTATCCGTTCTTCTGCCTCAGTTATTCTACTATTGATTCCTTCTAGTGTATTTTTCATTTCAGTTATTGTATTGTTCATCTCTGTTTGTTTGTTCTTTAATTCTTCTGGGTGTTTTTTCTTTAATTCTTCTAGGTCTTTGTTAAACGTTTCTTGCATCTTCTTGATCTTTGCCTGCATTATTTTTCCGAGGTCCTGTATCACCTTCACTATCATTATTCTGAATTTTTTTCTGGAAGGTTGCCTATCTCCACTTCATTGAGTTGTTTTTCTGGGGTTTTATCTTGTTCCTTCATCTGGTACATAGCCCTCTGTCTTTTCATCTTGTCTATCTTTCTGTGAAAGTGGTTTTTGTTCCACAAGCTGCAGGATTGTAGTTCTTCTTGCTTCTGCTGTCTGCCCTCTGGGGCAGGCAGATTCTTAAGTGCTGTGCCACCAGGGAAGTCCCTCCACTTCTTTATTATTTATTAAAAATAAAAAAAGTTTTTTTTAAAGAGGTAACAAATGAGCAAGTCAAAAGTTCAGTAGATAGAAAAGGACACACAGTGAAAAGACTCCCTCTGATCCTTGTTCTCAAAACACCCAATTTTGCTGTCTGGGGGAAACCCCCTGAGTTACCCCTTGGAGACCTCTCTTTTTTTTTTGCTGCCCTTGTGGCTTGTAGGATGTTTTTCCCCCGACCAGGGATTGTACGCATGTTCCTGGGGCCCCAGCCATGAAAGTGTGGAGTCCTAACCACTGGACTGCCAGGGAATTCCTGACCTCTCTTTTAACAACAGTTACAGGGCAGTCTAGCAGTAAGAGTTCCAAGTGCAGTGCCCAGACTCTGGGGGCTTCCTATGTCCTCCCCCTCCTCTATCTGCCGGGGTGAGGAGTGGGGCCAGAAGGTCTAAGCCTCCTTCCAACCTAAGACCTAAGTCCACTCCTGCCCTAAATCCTCAGGGAGACCCTTGCCTTTGATTCTGCTGGACCTGGATCTTCTCCCCCTTATCTCACCCCTGGGGGCCCTGCCACACCCCTGAGTCTTCCTTTCAGGATCCAGTGCAGGATGAGGTGACCCCTCTTACAAGCTGGTGGAGGGGAGCAGTTCTCACTGCTGTCAAAGGTGTGCCCAGTCTGAAGAGGGGGAGCAGGTGGGACTCAGCCCTGACCAGAGGAGGGAGAGGATGAGGGAGAAGAAGGGGGAGAGGAGGGAGGAGAATGAGGACTAGCTGCCTGGCACTGTCCTTTACAGACGTAATGCCATGATGAGGTTGGCGGTGTCATTCCTGCTTTACAAATGAAGAATCTGAGGCTCAGGGGGCCCAGTGGTTAAGAGGCAGAGTTTGAGGGAGGATGAGTAAATGAGAAAGAGAGAGAGAGAGTCAGAGAGAGAAACTGAGGTTATGATGAGGAGGAGTAAGAGGATTCAGGGCTGCCAAGCATCAGGGCTGGCCATCCCCGAGAGGGCTCTCATAGTGAACCTGCTGCCCAAGTGACTTATGGGTTCTGAGGCCTCTGGTTTTGTAGTAATCCCCCTCCTCCAGTGATTCTTTCTCTCTTCTGTTCATTTGCACTATTTGTCTATCTTTGTGCTTTTTTTCTGTCCGTGTGTGCATGGCTGACTTGCAGAATCTTAGTTCCCTGAGCAGGGATTGAACCTGGGCCCTCCGCAGTGAAAGTGCAGACTCCTAACCACCGGATCGCCAGGGAATTCCCCATCCTATCTTAATTACTTCAACTTTATAGTGAATCTTGATATACAATGTGGCATTTTCTTGGCTTATTCTCCAAATTATCTAGGCAAATCTCAGACTTAGGTTATATATATAAATACGTATTACAAATTCCTGTGCACCTACTGCTGAGTTAACTAGAATATTACAGATATAATAGGAATCTCCTGTGTATCCTCACTAAATCTGCTCCCTCCCTCTCTCCCCAGAGGTAATCATAACCTGAATATTTCTTTATATGTTGATGCATATGTAGTGTGTCCACTAATAATAATAATGTTTAAAGTCTTAGGAAATAGTATCATGCTGTATGCATCCTTCTGCAACTTGCTTTTCTAGTTAAGCATTATGTTTGTTGTCCAGGTTATTACATGTAGCTCTGTTCATTTTTACATATGTATAGGATTACATTGAGAAACATACAAATATTAATATTTCCAGTATGTAACTAGGAATAATGTGCATTTTCAACTTTATTATGAAATTAATTTCCAAAATGGTGGTGCCATTTGTAGTTTCTTTTTATCAGTGTAATGAGGGTTTCTTTTTTTTTTTTTTTGCGGTACGCTGGCCTCTCACTGTTGTGGTCTCTCCCGTTGCGGAGCACAGGCTCCGGACGCGCAGGCTCAGTGGCCATGGCTCACGGGCCCAGCCGCTCCGTGGCATGTGGGATCTTCCCGGACCGGGGCACGAAACCGTGTCCCCTGCATCAGCAGGCGGACTCTCAACCACTGCGCCACCAGGGAAGCCCAGGGTTTCTATTTTTTTTTTACATCCTTCCCAATACTTGGAATTGGCAGACTTTCATTTTTTCCAATCTGGTGGTTGGTTGTTTTAATTTGAACTCCTGATTTTTTGAAATGTTAACCATATTTTTATGGTTTCTTAGCCTTCAGACTTTTTCTTCTGTAAATTGCCTACTTCTTCTTTTACCCATTTTTCTATTGGGCTTGTCTTGTTTTTGATTTTTAGAAATTTATATTATGTTATGCCTGAAAATTCTTTGATATATATGATACAAATATCTTCTCCTGGTCTGTGACTTGTCTCTTTACTATTTTTATAGTATCTTTTGATATACACAGTTTTAAACTTTATATGGTCATATTTATCAAAGTTTTCTTTGTTATTTATAATTTCTATGTCTTAATTTAAGAAAATTTCCCAGACCCTTAGCTCATATTGTCCCCTATTTTCTCCCAAAGCTTTTTCTATTTTGCTTTTCATAGTTAGGTCTTTATGCCAGTTGGAATTTAATTCTGGATATAGTGCAAGGTAGGAATCTAATTTTATTATTTTTTTCCCCTAATGGATAGCCAATGATTTGCATCAATATCTACTCTTCTTTTATTGATCTGTAATGGCAACTCTGTCATATGTATCAAGGTTCCATATGTGTGATCTCTATTTGTGATCTCTCTTTCTGGGATCTCTATTCTATTCCTTTGGTCTATCTGCTTGTCCCTTTGTTAGTACTTAATACTACCCTGTCTTACTACTATAACTTTATAATAAGACTTGATACATCATAGGGGAAATTCTATCATGTGTCCTTATTGTTTGCATGTTCTCATTGTACTTCAGAAATTTCTTGGCTCTTTGCTTTTTCACTTGGAGTTTTAGGATCAGCTTGTAAAGTTCCTTGCAGAACTCTACTGGGACTTTTTTTTTTGAGTGCTTTACATATGCTATTTTTTCCCCAGCTTTATTGAGGTATAATTGACAAATGCAATTGTAAGATATTTAAGGTGTACATCATAGTAAACCCTAACCCTAACCCTAACATTGTAAAAGGATTCCCACCATCTAGTTAATTAACATCTATCGGGATTTTGATTGAACTGGCACTGAATTTATTGATTAAATCGGGAAGAACTTCTATCTTTATGATACTGACAGTCCCATGCATGAATATTTTACACCTATCCATCCATCTAGTTCTTATTCAATAATTTTATAAGTTCCTACATCAAGACCTTACACGTATCTTTGGCCAAGACAGTTTTCTTGGTATCATAAATTGTGTCTTGAAAATGACATTTTCTGTTTATTGCTTGTTTATAGGAACATGATTGATTTCGTTTGTTTGTTTGTTTGGCTGTGCCGTGCAGCTTGTGGAATTGAACCCGGGCTATGGCAGTGAAAACACCGAGTCCTAACCACTGGACTGCTAGGGAATTCCTGGAACATGATTGATTTTTATTATTGATTTTATATCCAGAAATCTTGCTGAAGTCTTTTGTTGATTCTAATAATTTGTCCATGGAATTGCTTTAATTTTTCTGTAAATCATATTGCATGTGAAAATGACAGTTTTGCTTTTCCTTTCCAATCTTCATAACTTTTTAAAAAATCAATTAATTTTTTTGGCTGTGTCAGGTCTTAGTTGCGGCAAGCGGCTCATTGTGGCACGAGGAATATTTTCGTTGGGGCGCTCGGGCTCTTCGTTGTGGCGCTTGGGCTTCTCTCTAGTTGTGGCACGCGGGCTCCAGGGCACGTGGGCTCTGTAGTTTGCTGCACATGGGCTCTCTAGTTGAGGCGTGAGAGCTCAGTAGTTGTGGCACGCGGGCTTAGTTGCCCTGCGGCATGTGGGATCTTAGTTCCCCGAGCAGGGATTGAACCAGTGCCCCCTGCATTGGAAGGTGGATTCTTTACCACTGGACCACCAGGGAAGTCCCAAGGCCACTCTTTAAATAAGCAATCCCTTATTTTCCTGATGATAAGATTCCCAAAATATATTTTTTTGGCTGCATGTCTTGTGGAATTTTAGTTCCCCGACCAGGGACTGAATCTGGGTCCTCGGCAGTGAGAACTTGGAGTCCTAACCACTGGCCTGCAGGGAATTCCGTCAAAAGGTTTTTTTAGGCCTACTTGAATATATAAACTCTTTAGAATGTAGATGATATAATCCTGAGTTTCTCAACCTCAGCACTATTAACATGTTGAGCCAAAGAAATGTTTTTGTTGTAGGGACTGTTCTGTACATTGTAGGTTGGTTGGCAGCCTTGCTGGTCTCTACCCACTAGATGTCAGCAGCACCCCAGTCCCCTCCTCCCCTGCCACTTGTGACAACCAAAAATGCGTCCAGACATTGACAAATGTCCTTGGAGGGCAAAGTAGCCCCTGGTGAGAATGACTGCTAGAGTCAAATGCCTGCTTATAATATTTAATTCATCCTTTTAAAAAATTATTTTATTTTATTTTTTAAATTGAAGTATAGTTGATTTACAATGTTGTGTTAGCTTCAGGTGTGCAGCAAAGTGATTCAGTTTAATTTATTCTTTTGGTTACTGACATAATCATTTTGGACAATAATTTACTATTTTATTATTTTGAGAGTGCTTCTTTACACTCTCAAGTTTCATGAGACTAATTTATTCACACTCAGTTTGTACATCATTGAAGTCAGCATCTTTATTGTTATTCTTTTCTTTCATTTAACAGAATTTTCCAGGTTACAATGTTTTTACTTCCATTTATGTTGTATGAGATACAGCACCTAACATCCTAATGAGACGCTATCATAAGAAAAGTCCATCCCAAGACACAATTATTCATTATATAGCATTGAGACAATTTTCTTTTTCACTGTTGTTCTCACCTCTAAAATCTAAACAAGCGTTGAATTATTTTAAAGAACAAACAACAAAGAAACACTTTTCTTATAAAAAATTACAAATACATACAAGAGTGCACTTAATGGTATAATGGATCCCTACATACCATCAGCCAACTTCAACAATTATCAACCCATTTTTTTCAGTTGAGGTACGTCCCATTTTATTTTGAAGCAAATCCCAAATACATAATTTCATCGGTAAATATTTCATATGTTTCTCTAAAGGATAAGAATTCTTTTTAACATAACTGTGAAGTCATTAACCTAACCATCAACATTAATTCCTTAATATAATTGAATATCTGATGTGTTCAAATTTCTGATTGTCTCATAAGTTTCTCTTTCTTTGCCTCTCTCTCTCTCTCTCACTCTCTGTCTAGTTTGTTTGAATCAGAATCCCAAAAAGGCTCACACACAGCAATTTGGCTGCTATGCCTCTTAATTCTCATAATCTATAGGTTCTTCCATCATCTTTTTTTCTCCCTTATAATTTATTTGTTGAAGAAACCATGTTGCTTGTTCTGTGCGTTCACTGCTGTCTGAATTTGCTGAGGGTACCCTATGATCTGTTCCTCTTCTCTATTTCCTGTAAACTGGTGGTTGAACTTGCTGATTCTGTTTCTTTTTCCTTGGCAAGACTATTTCATAGGTAGTGTTGTGAATTGAGCACGCACAAACACAACTTTATTAGAAAAGTTTCCAAACACACAAGAAGAGAGGGAAGAGTATAATAAATCCCTGTGCGCCTGTATTAGTTTCCTACAGCTGCTGTAACAAATGACTGCAAGCTTGGCAGCTTAAAACAACACACATTTATTCTCTTACAATTCTGGAGGCCAGAACTCCAAAATCAGTTTCTTTTTTTTTTCTTTTTGGCGTTCTCTCCAGAGGCTCTAGAGCGGAGGCCATTCCTTGTCTCTTCCAGCTTCTGGTAGCTGCTGGTGTTCCTGGCTAGTGGCCATATCACTCTGCCTCTGTGGCCACATTGCCTTCTTTTCTGTCTGTATCAAGTTTTCCTCTCTTACTCAGGTGCTGGTGATTGCATTAAGGCTCAGTTGGATAATCTGGGATAATCTCCTCATTTCAAGAGCAGTAATTCAATTGTACATGCAAAATCTTTGCCACATAAGGTAACATGTACAGGTTCCAGAGATTAGGACCTGATATTTGTGAGGACCATTATTCAGCCTACAAAATACCCATTCTCTAGATTCAATATTTTGTCTCTCTCTCTCTTTTTCTTTCCTTCGTTCCTTTCATCCTTCCCTTCCCTCCCCTCCCCTCCTCTCTCTCTCTCCCCTTATTTTACTGTAATATTTTAAACCATTTCCCTGTAATTTCATCCCTAAATATTTCCATATATATGAACATTTTCTTATATAACCACACCACCATTATGCTCTAATAAAATTTTTTAAATCCCTTAGAACCATCTAAAATCCTGCCCATATGAAATTCTCCCTGATTTTCTCAAATGTGTCTGTCCTGGATATCTTCTGTTTTCCCCTCCAGATCCACTCTCCACCCATCTCCACCCAACTCTGTGCCCCCAGAGGCTGATCTGTATGGACAACATTATCCATCTCCTTTGCTTCTGGTTGGGCTCAGCCAATGGGAGGCACTGGTAAGAAACCAGAGGGTGGAAGAAGAGAGAGATTTGGGTATTTATGTCCTGGTTCCCCCTCTGCCTGGTCATTGACGACCAGCTACAACAGCCTACACAAGGTCACAACTCGTGTCAGGCAGCCTTTTCCAAATAGCTACCCTCTTTGTCTTCCAGCAACTGCCCCCTCTCCTCAGGATGAAAAGGGCATCCCACTCTTGGCAGCCTTGGACGACTACACTATTCCTTTTGGTTCTCTAGACCTGCCTGCATCTCTTTAAGTAATCCCTTCCTCCTCAGATTGCCCACGTTGAGTGTGCCATCTCTTTCCAGGACCCTAACTGATACATGTATCTTTTTACAGTTGACTTGACTGATCCGGGTTCCAAACAAGACCCACAGGTTGCATTTGATTTTTTTTTTTTTTTTTGTCTGCGCTGCACGGCATGCAGGATCTTAGTTCCCTGACCAGGGATGGAACCCGTGTCCCCTGCGGTGGAAGAATGGTCTTAACCACTGGATCGCCAGGGAAGTTCCTGCATTTGATTTTTATATCTCTTAAGTCTCTTTTAATGTAGGGATTCCTAGATTAAAAGCCCCCTCGCCATTCCTCCCCCCGCCGTGGTTGTCGAAGGAACCGGGTCAGTTCTCCTGTAGATTGTCCTGGTCTCACATTCTGGATTTGGCAGATTGCTTCTCTGAAATGCCCTTTAATTTGTTCCTTTGTTGCCTGTATTTCCTACAAACTGAAGTTTGGATCTAAAGGCTTTATTAGATTCAGATTTGGATATATTTTGAAGTAGAACTGACAGAATTGGTAACAGAATGACGTGGGTGTGAGAGAGAGGAGTCAACCTCGGTTTCCTCATCTGTAAAATGCGGATAATAACCTCTGCCTACCTGCCCTGATTATTGATAATCTCAAAGAGTGCTGAACTGCGATTGCTCCGTGCACATACATGAGGGACTATTGAAAACCAGGCGTGAGCCTGGAGTTGAGCCAGGTGTCCTTCAGTCTGTGGTCAAGGTTGATCCTGGAGGTCCCTCTGTGCCTCTGGAACGTGGTGGCTGGGGGATGGCTGAGAAGGTGAAGCCAGTTTGGGAGAAGAGGATCTGGGTTGGGGAGCAGAGCTAGGGCCTCAGCTCTGGTGGATAGTTTGTGTGAAGGTTGAACGTGATGAACAGACCACCACGTTCTCTCCTGTCTCAGGTGCTCAAGGCTCAAAATGCCTCCAAGGGAGATGAGAAGGGATGACCAAACTGGGCCTTTTCAAAGTCCCTCTCAGGAGGCCTGGGCCACATCTTAGGATCTGAGGAGAGTGTGTGAATGAGCACGAGGAAGGAGGTGACGCTGGGCAGTTGTGAGTGAGGGCATGACAGATGTGACACCTGAGCTTGTGAGTGTGCAGGTGAGTAGGGAGATGTAATTATGACTGGGTATCTCTGCATGATGGTGTGTACTGAGTGTACGTGAGCGTGCAAGGGTTGTGTGCTTAGGTGGTTTGAGTGTGTCCACCTGTGTGTGATGGGGGTGCAGCTGGGGGAGGGGGCAGATTTTGGCTCTAGTTCTTCACATGTTAAAGGTGGTTTGTCCTTTGAGGTCCATTTTTGGCTTTGATAAGGAGCAGCAGTGGGGTCCCAAAGAGCAGGAGGGGGCCAGTCCAGACACCCAGGGCAGAGCTGAGGCCGGACCCTGCATGGGGCGTCAGGAGCCCGTACTACCACCTCTGCTTTGCACCTGCCCGGCTGTGGGACCCCGGTCCTGTCTAGACCTGTTTCCCGCCCTGTGTGGGAGGCTTTTGGGTTGGCTCTCAGCTGAGGGGCTTGCTTCCTTAGACAGTGTCCTCTGCAGTGCCCGGTGCCTGCGGGGCTCAATAAACGTTTATTGGTTAAATGAATGCATGGATAAATAGACTGGAAACTGAGGCAGGGAGCTTGGGCCCATCTCTCACCTCTGTTCACACAAAAAGCCTCCACCACCGGAATTTCACAGACACACACGCATGCACACTCACACGCACGCACGCACACTCACACACACATGCTCACACACATGCACACACACATGCACGCACGCTCACACACATGCACACTCACGCACAGGCTCACTGACAGACTCACCTGCGTTCACCTGCTCAGTTGCCCACACCTACTCACCCTCACCTATTCCCTCCAACTCACTCGCTGCCAAACTCCTGCCCCGGGTCTTGAGAGCCCTCCTCCCCGGCAATCCCAGCCCCGCAGGGCTCTGTCCCCATCGGTTCCTTGGCCTTGGTGCTCCTTGGTCGCCAGGGGAGCCCAGCCGGGCCATGGCACTGACCACAGAAGCTGTCCCGAGTTCCTCCCTTCTCCTCATCCTCTTTATATTCCAGCTGCCTCTCCCTTTCCTCCTTCTCTCCCTTTCTTTTGTCTTTTCTCTCATGCTCATGCACGCACACACACACACACACACACACACACACACACACACACACAGGCGCTCTTACTGTCTCATCTTTTTCTCTGTAACTCCCTTGGTTTTTGTCCTCAAATCTCATTCCTCTCATGCTCTCTCTCTGTGTTTACGTTTGTCTCTCTGTGTGTGCCTGTCTCCTCCATCTCTCCTTTCCCCTGACTCTCTCTCTTATTCTGTTTTCTCGCTCATGTCTCCTCTCCCCTCTCCCTCATACTTGTGCTGTCTCGAATGCACGCTCTCACCCCTCTTGCTCTCTCCCTGTCTGCTTCTTCTCTGCCTCCTCCCCAGCTCCCGGCTCGGTGGCCGCTGCCCACACCCCACCCTGCCCCTTTCTCTGCGAGAAACCTCCGAGCAGCGCCCAGGGCCTGGGTGACCCAACTCTGAGGTTTCTGTGGAGGGGCCCTGGGGTCATGACGTTTCCTCCTGTGGGTGACTTGGCAGGGATGTGCTCTGTTTCCTCACTTCTGCGATTCCAGACAGCACAGAGGCCGGGGCTGCAGACAGATACTCAGACCTGACAGAGGCGGCCGCTGCCCCGGGACAGGTAAGAGGCGTCCCAGGCCTGGCCGGGCCAGGAGGAGGTGTGTTACAATGTCCTCAGGAGACCAAGGTCATGGCCCCTAGACTGTGTCTAAGCAAACAAGTGCTTCTGTTTTGGGGTTTATTTTTAATTTTTAAAATTAATTAATTAATTCATTTTTGGCTGCGTTGGGTCTTCCTTACTGCGCAAGGCTTTCTCTAGTTGCGGTGAGCGGGGGCTACTCTTTGTTGCAGCCCACAGGCTCCTCACTGCGGTGGCTTCTCTTGTTGTGGAGCTTGGACTCTAGGCACGTGGGTTTCAGTAGTTGTGGCACGCGGGCTCAGTAGCTGTGGCTCGCAGGCTCTAGAGCTCAGGCTCAGTAGTTGTGGCGCTCGGGCTTAGTTGCTCTGCGGCAACTGGGATCTTCCCGGACGAGGGCTTGAACCCTTGTCCCCTGCATTGACAGGCAGATTCTTAGCCACTGCACCACCAGGGAAGTCCCAGTGTTTCTGCTTTTAAGGGAATGTTTTGGCATCTTCTTCAGGCCCAGAGGCTCTTGCTTAAAAAGAATTCCTCGTGACCAAACTTTCCCAGGGAATTTAATTCCCTCTTTGGTTCTCTAAGGCCAAGGCAGTGCTGAAGTGACCTCAGAGACCTCACTTGGAAGTGGTGAAGGTGATGAGAGGGGGCTACCTAGATGTCAGGGGCTGGAAGCCATCTGCTTTACTAGCTGTGTGGCCTTGACCATGTCACATCCCCGCTCTGTGCCTCCGTTTCCCAAACTGTCAAATAAGGATAACGCTGTCTCCCCAGCCTGAAGATCAGGAGAGGTAAAGGGTCTGGTACGGCGCTGCGTACTTAGGAATTCACTAGTTGCTGGGTTTTTCCAGGGGGATGATGAAGAGGATAACCAGGTTGCTGGTACAAAGTGCCTGGCTCACAACCTGCTTCCCCAGCAGGTTCCAGGGGGTAGGGACAGAGCACAGGCTGGTAGCCCCTGTCCTTCACTGGCAGGTCCAGATGTGGGTGTGGTGAATGGAGGCTGCTGCCCAGACACTTGCTCATCTGTAGAGAATGAGGGGACCAGCGGAGTCTCTCCCCAAGCATTCAGGAAGTTCTGATTTAGCTCTTGACTGAATACACAGCTGTGTTCCAGGTGCTTAGAGTGTGTGTGTGTGTGTGCGTGTGTGTGTGTGTGTGAATGAGATGGTGGTGGGGGAGACTATGTGGGGGGAAGACCACCACTCGGCAGCCCCTCCCCCCTTCTTAATTCTACAGGAGGGGACCTTCAGGGTCTAAGTTTGGAGCTGAGCTCAGCTGGCTGATGGGAGAAGCATGTCAAAAATTTCTGCAGATCTCTTCAGTTTATAAAGTCCGTTTCAATTCCCCAAATGCCTTACTCTTGACCAAACCCTTTACCACACCCAACCATCTTCCTTTTCGCAATAGTGTTTGAGGTTTGGTTGGGGAGGGGTGTGTGCAGATGAAGATCCCAAGGCTTAGAACTGGGGAGAGACTCACTCTAGGTGGTGGGTGAGATCAGAGCCCAGATCCTCTGATCGTAATTCCTGATCGTAATTCGTATTTCTCTTCAGCCACCCTTGGTTGCTGCTTCCAAAGGAGGAGATATGTGGCTGCTTTGGTACATTGCTGATTTGTTTGCTCATTCATTCATTCATTCAACAAACATTTTCTGAGGGGGAGGGAGGAGCTCACAGTTTTTGATCAATAACCTCGTGCATCAGTTGCTTCATTTTGCGGTTATAACTTACCCTATGAGGAAGGTTCTATTATCACCATTTTGCAAATGAAGAAAGAGAGGCTTCAAGGGCTGAAGATCAGCTAGGAAAGAGCAGAGCCAGGTGCAGATCTGAGTCTGTGTGACCGCAGGGCCTGTGTCCTGCAACCTACATTTTCCCTTGGGCCAGCCCCTGAAGATGTCAGAATGATTCCTGGTATAACAGAGGTGTGCCCTTGCTGGGGAAACCCAGAGGAAGAAGCACCTCCTTGGGTGCTTCCTCTTCCCTGCCCTGGCTGACTTCCAGGAGGCAAGAAGTGGGGGAGGGTGACTCACAGACAGATACTACCTGGGTATCTTGGACCCAGAAGGAGAGACTCAGGCCAGGCTCAGGGTCCCCCAACTCCACAGGGATGTCCTAGATCAGATGAGCAGAGACTGAGTCTCATCAATATAATATATAAACCTGGGATCAGGTGGGCCCCAAGTGAGAAAGAAAGTTGGGAAACTCTGATGCCCAGGCCATCCCCCATCTCTGGGGCCCTAGACCCTTTCCCTGACCTCTTCCCGGACAATGAGCTCCATTCATCCACCAATAAATGTACCTAGCGTGGTGCTAGCCTCCTTGTACTGGAAACCATGTAGAGCCTAGTGCAGAATTCCCCAGAGGTCAGGAAACTTGTTCCCTTTATTTGCCCCTCAAATCCTTCTGTTTCCTGGACAAATGGTAGTGAAACCACTCCATGAGGGGAATTTTTAGAGGATATGACCAGAAGCACAGAGGCATGGCCAAGCCAGGGCACAAATGTCAAGCATCAGGGGAGGCCAGAATAGGAGGTAACTCACTTATTGAGCATGTTAGAAGTTTACCTGCTTTCAACCTCAAAGCTATACTGTGAGGTCAATGTTCATATCATTTCTGTTTTATTGATGTGAAAACTAGGACTCACAGAAGGGAAATGATTAAACTATGGTGTTTTAAACCTTTATTTTATTTATTTATTTATTTATACTTTTTGGCCGCCGTATGGCATGCAGGATCCTAGTTCCCCGAGGATTGAACCCGTGCCCCCTGCAGTGGAAGCACGGAGTCCCAACCACTGGACCGTCAGGGAAGTCCCTGAACTATGGTGTGTTATTGGTCCCAGGGAATCTAAGGGCTGGGAGTGGCTGAAGCTGGTGTGAGAGGTTTGGAAGTGAAGGATGAGGGACAATGTGACTCTGTCTGTATGTGTGTGTGTGTGTGTGTGTGCGCGCGTGTGCGTGTGTGCGTGTGTGTGTGTGTGTGTGTGTGTGTAATGCCTGAGGACCTGTACCCAGGGAGTTCCCAGCCCAGAACGGAAAGAGAAATCAACAGCCATTATAATGCAGTGTGATTTGTTACGGGAACCAAAGGTGGCGCCTCTAACCCTTTCTGGGGCAGAGAAGTAAGACTAACAGTAGCTAGCATTCACTGAGCTCTTATTATAGATCAGGCATTTTCCATTTAATCCTTACAAAAATGCTATGATGTGGTGTTAGGATTCTTTTTTTTAAACAGATGAATGAACAGAGGCTTATGGAGGTGAAATTGTCTTGGGCGAGAATCGGCTGATAGCATTTTGCCAACTGTCTCTAGCTGCCATAAAAAGATGTGACTGGTTCCCAGAAGTTTTCAGGGTTAATGATATATCTGGAAGCTTGATATAGGTGGCTTCAAGCTGGGGTAAACTTGGGATGAGCTAGATGTGAACGGTTGCAATGACAGTGGTGCTATTTTGAGAAACGTTTGATCTGATCTAATCAGCTGATTGTCTGGATTCCCTGTAGATACAGCTTTTTAGAGCTGTTGCTCATGAATACCTGAAATTGTGTTACATTATTCATTGAATCTTCGCACCATGCTGGGAGCTATGTGCTTGAAATATTATCAGCTCCATTTACAGGGGAAGGACCTGAGGCTCAGGGAAGGATAAGCTTGACCATGGTCGTGAAGCCAGGACAGAGACAGGATTTGAACGGAGGTTTGTCTGACGCCAGAGTCTGTGATCTTAACCACTGTCCTTTCCCAAATACTTTATATCCTTTATCTTGCTGGGTGCTCACAAAAAGCTCTATAGGGTAGATGTGTTATTGTCCTCATTTTATAGATGAGACCCAAAGAGGGGAAGCAGTTTTACCAAATGTCACACAACTATTAAATAAAAAAGCTGAGCCATATGATTCCGAGTTAAAATTATACAATGTATTTTCAAATCTGCCATCTCTGAGACCCGTTAAAAATTGTTTTTATTGTGGTAAAAAACATGTAAGAGGGATTCGCCCTCTTAACAATTTTAAAGTATTGTTAACTATATGCACGTTATACCACAGATCTCTGGAACTTTTTCATCTTGCATGACTGAATCTCTGTACACATTGAACATCAACTCCCTGTTTCTCCCTCCCTCCAGCCCCTGGCAACCACCGTTCTATTTTCTGTTTCTGTGAGTTTGATTACTTTAGAAACCTCATATAAGTAGAATCATTCAGGATTTGTCTTTTTGTGATTGTTTTATTTCACTTATTAATATCCTCAAGTTTCATCCATGTTGTAGCATAGGACAGGATTTCCTTCCTTTTTAAGGCTGCATAGTATTCCATTATACCACATTTTGTTTATCCATTCATCTGTTGATGGACATTTAGGTTGCTTCTATCTCCTGGCTATTGTAACTAGTGCTACTGTGAACCTGGGTATACAAATACTTCTTCAAGATCCTGTTTTCACTTTTTTTTTGGAAATATACCCAGAAGTGAGATTTCTGGATCATTTGGGAGTTCTATTTTTAATTTTTTGTGGAACCTCCACACTGTTTTCCATAGTGGCTGCATCATTTTATATTCCCACCGACAGTGAGTGCATAAGTGTTCCAATTTCTCCACATCCTCACTAACACTTGTTATTTTCTACTTTTATGATTGAGGCCATCCTAATGGGTGATATCTTATTGTGGTTTTGATTTGCATTTCCCTGATGATTAGTGATGTTGAGCATCTTTTCATATGCTTTTTTTCCCCCCTGCCTCTTGGCAATTAAAAAAAAATTTAGTTTATTGAAGTATAGTTGATTTATAATGTTGTGTTGATTTCTGCTCTATAGCACAGTGATTTAGTTATACATATATATATATATATACATTATTTTCCATATTATTTTCCATTATAGTTTATCACAGGATGTTGAATATAGTTCCCTGTGCTATATAGTAGGACCTTGTTGTTTATCCATTCTATATATAATAGTTTGCATCTGCTAATCCCAAACTCGCAATCCATCCCTCCCCATCTTTTCATATGCTTGTTGGCCGTTTGTATATCTTTGGAGAAATGTTTCTTCAAGTCCTTTGCCCATTTTAAAATTTTTTTGTTGTTATTGAGTTGTAAGAGTTCTTTATATATTCTGAATATTAATCCCTTATATTATTTGCAAATATTTTCTACAGTTTGGTAGGTTGGCTTTTACTCTGTTGATTGTTTCCTTTACTACACAGAAGTTTTTAAGTTTGATATAGTTCCAAATGTCTATTTTTCCTTTTGTTACCTGTGCTTTTGGTATCATACCCAAGTAATCATTGCCAATTCCAATGTCATGATGATTTCCCTCTAGGTTTTCCTCTAGGAATCTTATAGTTTCCAGTCTTATGTTTAGGTCTTTAATCCATTTTGAGTTAATTTTTGTATGTGGTTTAAGATAAGGGTCCATCTTCATGCTTTTGCATGTGGATATTCAGTTTTCCAAATACCATTTGTTGAAGAGACTATCCTTTCCTCATTGTGTAGTCTTGGCACCTTTGTCAAAGATCATTTGACCATATATGTAGGGATTCATTTCTGGGCTCTCTATTGTGTTCCGTTGGTCTTCATGTCTGTTTTTATGTCAATACCACACTCTTTTGATTATTGTACTTTGTAATATGTTTTGAAATCATTAAGTGTGAGGCCTCCAGCTTTGTTTTTCTTTCTCAAGATTGTTTTGACTCCCGGGGGTACTTTGAGATTCCTTATGAATTTTAGGATTATTTTTTCTATTTCTACAAAAAATGCCATTGGGATTTTAATAGGGTGTTGAATCTGTAGATCACTTTGGGTAGTATGGACATTTTAGCAATATTAAATCTTCCAATCCATGACCGCAGGATGTCTTTCCATTTATTTGTGTCTTCTTTAATTTCTTTCAGCAATATTTTGCAGTTTTCAGTGTACAACTTTTTTGCCTCCTTGGTTAAGTTTATTCCTAAGTATTTTATTCTTTTTGATGGTATCATAAATGGGATTACTTTCTTAATTTCCTTTTCTCTTAGGCTCATTTTTAAATCCTCATTTTACCAGTGAAGAGACAGAGACACAGAGTCATGGGGTGAGTTTAATGTTTGAACCAGGATTTGATTCCAGCTTCAACGCTGCCTGGCAGGAGTTAGATGAATGCAGAGCAGTCCCTCCCCTGCCTTTGCCCTGTTCAATTCCCCACTTTGGGGAGCAAAGGTAAAAGCAGGGCCCCAGGTCGAAGGCAACTCTTCCCGGGGCCTTGCAGCCTCTGAAGCGCCTGTTCTCAGGCAATAGGACAGGTCTGTGAGTGGATGA
Organism: Pseudorca crassidens; assembly: GCF_039906515.1. Classification (NCBI taxonomy): domain Eukaryota; kingdom Metazoa; phylum Chordata; class Mammalia; order Artiodactyla; family Delphinidae; genus Pseudorca; species Pseudorca crassidens. The sequence continues at coordinate 21,925,124 of NC_090297.1, read as the reverse complement.
GTTGGCCAAGGAGTCGTTTGCTTCCACCAGGGGCCACAGCTCGGCCTGGGAGAGACAGGATGGGCCTTGGAGTTCAAAATCTCACTGGCCACTTCCCAGCTATGTGACTGTGGACAAGTCTGTTTCCTTCTCTGACATCATTTTTTTGCTGGAAAAATGGTCATTTTGTAAAACTCACCTTGCAAGGCTGATTTGAGGAGGAAATACGATCATGGGTAAGAGGTGTCTGTTCATTTAATCAGTGAATGATGCCCAGTGCCCTGAGCTTAGGTGGGCTGGCTCTGGCTCCCCTCCAGTCATGCCCTCCCCCACAGAGCTCGGAGTCCTTGGATCCTGGAGGGAGTGCCCACTTGGAGCCAGTGCCCCTCCCATGCTCCCAGGCTTGCCAGGCTGCGAGGAGCTGCTGATTCATGGAATGTGCATGAAGTTAGATATGACTGATTTATAGCTTATAAATATTTAGACATTTGTACTCTTGACCCCAAATGGCCCCACAAATGTTAGGGGCCAGTCTGACTGGTAAACCCAACGTCCCAACCCACAGTCCACACTGGGGAAGTAATCAGCACGTAATTCCTTCTGCCCAGATCTCAGTGGTCCCTCTGACTGTCCAGCTGAGGATGGGAGCCCTTTCTCTAGGTCCCCTAAGGGGCTGGGATTGTTTGCAGACAGTATGGGAATGGCAGTCAGTGGGGGTTGGGACTGAATACTCTGCAGGGCAGAGGGTGGGAGATACAGGTGGTAGAATTCTTCTTGTCTCCATAAATATTTATGCCCCCCTAGCCCACCCCCCAGCTAAATGCTGGGCCTGGGCCTGCTGCCCGGCCTTGATCCATCAGGGAGCCCTGCCCACGTGTTAAGTTGAGTGGTCTGAGTCTCCTCGTCCTTCTCCCTCCGAATGCTCCTTCCCTTCCTGAGGCGTTGAAAGCTTTGTTGGCATTAGCCCAACACCCTGTCCAGAGCTGGCAGGAAAGCCAGTATGTGGGTTAGAGTCCCTGGGGTCACTGGTGATCCACAGTCCCCTCCCCTGGCTCCAAGTGACTGGGCCAGTAGTGAGAGGAAGTCCTGGCCATTTGTGGCTACTTTGCATGCTTATCTTTGGAAACATTGTTTGGCTTATAAGATTTTGCAGATGAAGAAACTGAGGCTCAGAGAGGTGAAGTCACTTGCCCAAGGTCACACAGCAAGTAAATGGCAGAGCCAGTTAAGAAGCCAGGTCTTTCTGACTCCAGAGGCCTTTTCCCTACCCTGCCTTTTCCCTCCAGAGAGACTGGACACCTTTCCTTCATACTAGTTTCCTCTGAATAATTGTCAGGGCTTGGTCATTCATTCATTCAGTCTTTAATGTCTGACACTGAAGATAAAGAGATAAAAATGATCTAGTCTCTGCCCTCAAGAAGCTCTCAGCCTGGCGAGGAAGGGCACAGAAATCAATATTTACAACATACAGTGTCAGATGCTATGCTGAGGAATGTGCCCAGTACCATGGCAACCCAGAGAAGGAGGCAACTCATTCTGCCTGGGGCAAAGAGAGAAGGCGTCCCGGGGGAAGCACTCTTTAGATTAGGTCTTCAAAGATGAGTAAGATTTTGCTAGGTAAAGCAATAGGCAAAAGGCATTCTCAGTAGGGGCCACGGCATGTACAAAGGCACAGAGGTTTGAGGAGAAATAGTTTTTAGAGAAGCAGCAAGAAGTTCATTGTGGCTGGAGTAGAGGGTGAGTGGTAGTAGAGGCTGGTGGGAGATGAGATGGGGAAGGAGCTTGCACTTGGTCCTGGGCAATGGGGAGCCATGGAAGGTGTTAGGACAGGCAAGTATGTGGCTGACAGCGTGTGGAGGCACAGCACTGCTCAACATTCAGTGTGCGCATCAATCACCGGGGAATCTTGTTAAAATACAGATGCTGAAACAGCAGGCCTGAGGTAGAGTCAGGTTCTACATTTCTAACAAGCTCACAGGTGGTGTTGCTGCTGCTGGTGCAAGGACCACACTTTGAGTAAATGAGGTTGTAGAGGGCTCACTCTGCCTTGCCTGGAGGCTGCTCTGGGGAGCAGGCAGCCACTGGTGCTCTTTTGTCACTGGAGAGATCAGGCCTCTACCATCTTCTTGGGTCAGCCCTCTTGCAGCCCTCACAAAAGAGTCAATCTTGCTAGTTGCTAGATATTTGTTCACTAGACAAATGTTTGTTAAGCTCCTACTCTGGCCAAGCTTGTGCTGGGTGCTGGGGATGGAGAGAGGAATTGGAAATGCTACTTTCTGGTCCACGTCACCACCATCTCTTGCCTCTGACATAGTCTCTCTGCTTCCACTCTTGTCCCCTACCCTCTATTCTCTGCCCAGCAGCTGGAGAGAGAGATCCTGCTGCTCATGTGCTTGACATAGTCCAGGCCCTCTGATGTTTATAGAATAAAACCCAAACTCCTTACCATGGCGTAGGAGTGATTTGGGGTCTGTTGCCCTCAGATCTCATCTTACTCTTCCCACTTCTCTGGGGACAGTGACCTTTCAGTTCCCTGAATGTGACACATTTATTTTTAGCTCAGAATATGATGAACTTATTCCCACTGCAGGCCCTTTGCACGTGACACCCTGTGCCTGGAATATGCTTCTTCTAGATTTTCTCTTGACTTGTTCCTTTTCACGTTTTAGATTTTAGCCAGGGGAAGACACAGGTTTTGTAGGACTCTGAAGCTTATACAATATGTGGGCCCCTCTTTAAGAGACACAAAATTATAAATATGCAATTAGGAACAAGGCCTAGGAAGGGGTCTTAAAGCTTAATTCCTTGGCTTCATGGTATATCTGCCTCTAGTTTCATTTATATGTCACCTCCTCTGAGAAGCCTTCCCTGGTCACTCTATTTTAAGTAGCCCTCTATCCAATCTTCATCATGTCACTATTTTTATTTCTTTTATTGAATTCATCACAATTTGAAATTACCTTGTTCATTTATCTCTGTACTTATTTTTGTCTGTTTTCCATGACTAGAGTATAAGCTCCTCAAGGGCCAGAATCTTGCCTGTTTTATTCCCACAGTGTCCCCAACACAGTACTGGGCAGTCAGCAGGATGTCAGGTGAATGAATGGACATGGGCTCATTCCTCAAGAAGCTAAGGCCTAGTGGCAGAAGGACACACACAGGCAATTTCAGTGAGCTTTGGGAGCCCAGGGGATGGGCACTTAACCAGGTCTTGGGGGAGAGGCAGGATGTGAAAGAGTCGGAGAGGCTTAGGAAAAACTACCTGGAGGAAAGGAGGCCTGAACAGCTTTAAAGGATGATCAGTAGTCAGCTGGGCAGAGAGAGGGAGGGGAGCATGAATGAAGGCGTGGATGTATGAGCCCCCAGACCCAGAGGAGACTAGGCTGGTTACATTTTGGGTGATTTCAAGGGTTCTATTGGTACAAAGGGATTATGTTTGGGATGAAGGCCAAGGGAGTGGGAGTCACCTGGGGACCTGTGACTGGAGAGAAGGCAGCAGAAGTAGGAAGGGCCTGGGTGGTGGGTATTGGAGGCGCCAAGGACGAGGCTACTGGCAAAGGCAGGGGTTCCGCCCAAGACGTCCACACTGATCCTGGTCCTGTATCTGGAAGGAAGAGGCCTACCTCTGCTGGGCCTCCTGTGAGGGCCGTGTGGACTGGGGAGGCTCTGGGTTCGGAAGGACCTGAGTACACATTGTCTCAGGTTGGGTTCCTGCTTCTCATTTGAGATTAGCACACTGGCATGTTTTTCCTGGAATATTTTAAAGCAAAACTGAGATACTGTGTAATCCTACCTATAAATTCCTCAATATGTGTGTATAATAGATAAGGAATTAAAAATCTAAAAGTATATAACCAATATATCACGATCACAGCCTCACAAAATTAGCATCAATTTCTTTTCTTTTTTTTCTGGCTGTGCCTTGCAGCTTGCGGGATCTTTGTTCCCCGACCAGTGCTGAGTCCTAACCACTGGACTGCCAGGGAATTCCCAGCATCGATTTCTTAATTCCATCTAATACTTTGTGTTTGAGTTCTCCCAGCTGTCTAACAAATATATATATATATATATATATATATATATATATATATATATATATATATATATATATTTTACAGTTAGTTTGTTTAAATCAAGATACATACAAGGTCCACACACAGCCTTTATTTGCTTAACTCAGCTTCTCAAACGAGAATTTGACATTCCACTTCCTTGCCTCTCATTCACTCCTGAACGCATACTTAGGAAACTACTGTCCATCTGATCAGGGAGATAGATTTCTGAGTGGCCCTGTGCAATGTTTGCTTTCCTGTCTTCATTGTGCTGGATCTCGCTGAGGCTTTTCACACCATTGGCCACTTGCTGCCACACTCTTGAAACTTTCTTCTGTTGGGTCTTGCGTGGTGGTCCCCTGGTCCTCCTCCTTCATCTTGACCATCCTGTTCCTACCTGCAATGAACATGGTGGTACATGACTCTTTTTGAATTATGGTTTTCTCAGGGTATATGTCCAGTAGTAGGATTGCTGGGTTGTATGGTAGTTCTATTTTTAGATTTTTAAGGAACCTCCATACTGTTCTCCATAGTGGCTGTATCAATTTACATTCCCACCAACAGTGGAAGAGGGTTCCCTTTTCTCCACACCCTCTCCAGCATTTATTGTTTGTAGATTTTTTGATGATGGTCATTCTGACCGGTGTGAGGTGATACCTCATTGTGTTTTGGTTTGCATTTCTCTAATGATTAGTGATGTTGAGCATTCTTTCATGTGTTTGTTGGCAATCTGTATATCTTCTTTGGAGAAATGTCTATTTAGGTCTTCTGCCCATTTTTGGATTGGATTGTTTGTTTTTTTGATACTGAGCTGCATGAGCTGCCTATAAATTTTGGAGATTAATCCTTTGTCAGTTGCTTCATTTGCAAATATTTTCTCCCATTCTGAGGATTGTCTTTTCATCTTGCTTATGGTTTCCTTTGCTGTGCAAAAGTTTTGAAGTTTCATTAGGTCCCGTTTGTTTATTTTTGTTTTTATTTTCATTTCTCAAGGAGGTGGGTCAAAAAGGATCTTGCTGTGATTTATGTCATAGAGTGTTCTGCCTATGTTTTCCTCTAAGAGTTTTATAGTGTCTGGCCTTACATTTAGGTCTTTAATCCATTTTGAGTTTATTTTTGTGTATGGTGTTAGGGAGTGTTCTAATTTCATTCTTTTACATGCAGCTGTCCAGTTTTCCCAGCACCACTTATTGAAGAGGCTGTCTTTTCTCCATTGTATATTCTTGCCTCCTTTAACAAAAATAAGGTGGCCATATGTGCGTGGGCTTATCTCTGGGCTTTCTATCCTGTTCCATTGATCTATATTTCTGTTTTTGTGCCAGTACCATATTGTCTTGATTACTGTAGCTTCGTAGTGTAGTCTGAAGTCAGGGAGCCTGATTCCTCCAGCTCCATTTTTCTTTCTCAAGATTGTTTTGGCTATTCGGGGTCTTCTGTGTTTCCATACAAATTGTGAAATTTTTTGTTCTATTTCTGTGAAAAATGCCATTGGTAGTTTGTTAGGGATTGAATTGAATCTGTAGATTGCTTTGGGGAGTATAGTCATTTTCACAATGTTGATTCTTCCAAGAATCCAAGAACATGGTATATCTCTCCATCTGTTTGTATCATCTTTAATTTCTTTCATCAGTGTCTTATAGTTTTCTGCATACAGGTCTTTTGTCTCCTTAGGTAGGTTTATTCCTTGGTATTTTATTCTTTTTGTTGCAGTGGTAAATGAAAGTGTTTCCTTAATTTCTCTTTCAGATTTTTCATCATTAGTGTATAGGAATGCAAGAGATTTCTGTGCATTAATTTTGTATCTGGCTACTTTACCAAATTCATTGATAAGCTCTAGTAGTTTTCTGGTGGCATCTTTAAGAGTCTCTATGTATTGTGTCATGTCATCTGCAAACAGTGACAGTTTTACTTCTTCTTTTCTGATTTGGATTCCTTTTATTTCTTTTTCTTCTCTGATTGTCATGGCTAGGACTTCCAAAACTATGTTGAATAATAGTGGTGAGAGTGGACAACCTTGTCTTCTTCCTGATCTTAGAAGAAATGGTTTCAGTTTTTCACTATTGAGAATGATGTTGGCTGTGGGTTTGTCATATTTGGCCCGTATTATGTTGAGGTAGGTTCCCTCTATGCCTACTTTCTGGAGGGTTTTTATCATAAATGGGTGTTGAATTTTGTTGAAAGGGAAGTGCAGAGTCTTAACAATTGGACTGCCAGGGAAGTCCATTCTCTTCTAATGTTGGGCTCTTCAGGGTTTAACCCTGGATCCTCCTGGGTGTTTCTCAGGCACTCCACCTGTGATATGGCCCCTACGAAGTTCATCCTCTATGCCCCACACTCTTCTTCCTCAGTGTCATCTCCGTGAAGACAGACGCCACCCAGCTCCATTCATCTGGGCCAGACAACCTGGCCATCCGTGTCTCCTCCCTTTCTCTCAACCACTATCCCGTGCATCTCTAAGTTCTGTCCATTCTATCTCCCAAATCATTCCATTTCCATCCTCTCTGCCATGTTCCAAGCTTCCCTTTGGTGCTCTGGACAGTTGCAGTTATCTCTTTGTTATCTCCCTGCCTCTGACCTGAGGCCCCTCCAATTCATTCTGTACACAACAGTCAAAGCCATATTCCATAAACCTGAAACTCCACATCCTTCAATGACTCCCCATTTCCAGCAGAATCAAATACAAACTCCTTTAGCCTAGTATGCAAGACTCTACTTCAGTTGACTGATGCTTGCTTTGTAGGTCCTGTCTCTCCTCACCACCACCCCACCCACCTTTTAAGTTTTAGCCAAACCAAACTTCTCAAGTTCCCTGAGAACAGGCACATCCTCTCCTGTTCTTCCAGACGTCTTCCTCTCTCCCAGCTGCATCTGGCTAACTCCTTGTCTTCCTTCAGCATAAGCAGGAGTCGTTCCTGACCGTCAAGTCTGGGTCACGGGCACACTCAGAATGACCCTGACATCTAGAACCTCCACCATCCTAACACTAAGCACCTATCTATTTCTGAATCTCTCTCTTGCAAAATGGCCTGTGAGCCACTGAAGGACAAAGACGAGGTCTGTTCTCAGAAGCCTCAGGGCTCTGCCCAGGCCAGCAGCAGTGAGTTTGTCCAGAGAAGGCATGAATGAGTGACTGAATGGGTGAGCTGGGCTATTCTGTGTGTGCCCCATTCACATGGTGAGACTATTTTTTTTTAAATCAATTAATACCAAAAAAAAAAACCCCCAAACCCCTCGAAATCCATGATGAACAAAATACCAAAAGTTTAAATGAAGACAGGATCATAATAGTGCCAGGTAGGGCCGTATTAGAGCCTGGGGCAAAAGGAAGCATCAGTTATACTGATTTTGATTCTTCAAATGATGGCATCCAAATATTATTTATCTTGATTACTGAGGTTTTGGGCGCTCCCTTAAATTTTGTACCCAGGTGAGCACCTCATGAGCCTTATTCAAATCCTGATCCTCATGGGAAGACTTTCTCAACAAGCCTGGGCAGGGGTGGCATAAGGGGCAGGGACCAGGAGGATGTCCTGAGTGGAGTCCTTTGCCTGGAGAAGGATAGTTTCTGGAGGACAGTTGTCCCTACTCCACTGTGCTGGAGCCTAAACCCAAGAAGAGGACAGGACTTACTTAGGGGTGGGGATAGGGTGTTGGGGGTGGATAGGGATGTGACTTCCTCAAAGACGCAGAGTGAGCACCACACACCTCCCAGCTGTGGGCTGCTCCCCACCCCCGCCTCTCGGGCCCCAGGAACAGGGTCCCCTAAGGCACAAGGGTCCAGCAGGAAAAAGAAACAAGGCCAGTCCCAGATGAATGGGCGTCTTAGGCTCAAAGGAAATGGGGGGACGGGGCGGGGTGGTGAACTGAGACTGTGGAGCATTGATCTTCAAATTTTCTGGCCTCAGGATCTCTTTATATTCTTAAAAATTATTGAGGGCCCCAGAGAACTTTTGTTTACATGGGTATACCTACCAATATTTACCGTCTTCAAAATGAAAACTAAGACATTCTAAAAATTTTTGTTTTTAAATGTAAAAACCAATAATAGACTCGTTTCATGTTAACATAAATAATGTTTTTAGTGGAAAATAACTAAAATTTTCAAAACATAAACAATTTAGGGAGAAGAGTAACATTGATTTACATCTTTTTTTTGCCCATGTCTTTAATGTTGGGTTTAATAGAAGACAGCTGGATTCTCGTATTCACTTCCACACTCAGTCTATTGTGATATGTTGTTTTGGTTAAAGTATATGAAGAAAATCTGCCCTCACACAGATGTGTGTGTATTTGTAAAGGGAGGAATATTTTAATGGCTTTTTCAGATAACTGGTGATACTTTTCTTTGATTCTACATCAGAACTCCACAAATGGTAGTTTCTTAAAAGTTAGTTGCAATGTATACTGAATCATATCAACAAACTTTTTGTCATCCGTGAACAAGGCAATGTATTGGTCTATCTTGCCCTTTGAATCTTTTACCTCTATGTAATTTTGAAACATCATGCTTTCCTCATTTGGAAAATATTGGTTCACTGAGATATACAGGTCTTCCAGATATTGACTTTTCATTATAAGATATCAAACAATTGTATTAATTAATGTCACTACCAATCTCATCAGAAAATTCTTTGGATATTGGAAAGCTGTCAAGCTCATGCTGGCAGATACAGATTTTCCAAACATTTTAATCTTTTCTTGGAAGTTCAAATTTTAATCATGGCAGCAAAATCCCATCATAGGTTTTACTTGAAGTGACAGGATCGCTTTATTTCCATAGTGACTTTTTGAGAAAAAAGTCTGCCAGATACCCAAGTCTCTGAAAAGCCATAGTTTGTCAGTCATTTTTTCAAGTGATAATGATGATCCAAAAAACAGCTCAGCTCACAGCTCAAACAGTGGCATTGGTTCTTTTTCTGAAGACAACCACTCTACTCCAGTTTGCAGCAGAGATGTTTCATGTGTATTTCCCATTCCGATACACAGATTATTAAAAGGATGTGTACTGGGCTTCCCTGGTGGCGTAGCGGTTAAGAATCCGTCTGCCAATGCAGGGAACACGGGTTCGAGCCCTGGTCCGGGAAGAGCCCTCGAGCCGCAACTACTGAGCCCATGTGCTACAACTACTGAAGCCCGTGTGCCTAGAGCCCATGCTCCACAACAAGAGAAGCCACCGCAATGAGAAGCCCACTCACTGCAACAAAGAGTAGCCCCCGCTTGCCACAACTAGAGAAAGCCCGTGTCCAGCAACAAAGACTTAATGCAGCCAAAAATAATAAGAATTTTAAAATTTATTTAAAAAAATATAATAAAAAAATAAAGTGAAATTGGCTTTTTTTTTTTTTACGCTGAATGCGTAGCTGTGAAAGATATGACTCCTATGATAGTTTGGCACCCCTGCCTTGACTGGTGCTAAGGAGCCAGCAGTTTTGCTCACCCTTTTGTAATGTCGGTGCAAATGTCAGTCAACTCAGTGAAGAAGACAAATAATGTCTTGGTATTATTATGATGATCATTTTGACCTCATGGATTCCCTGAAAGTTTTCAGAGATAGACCTCCTCTCTCATCCCTCATTTACATGGACCACCCTTTGAGAGTTACTGTCTTACACCTATGGGATCAGATGGCAGGGTCACCTTTAGGAGTGGAAAAGATCCCAGCTGAGTAGAAGCTAGCAATTTGCTGCTGAGGAAGCAGAATAAAAGTATGTAATTCAAATCAACTATGTAATTCACAATGCAACTTGAGGGTGAGTTTTTTGTTTTTAAAGGAATCGCAATGATTTCTTGGAATAATTGAACCTACATTTATTTAATTAACATAGACAAACCACTACCATATACTAAATAGAACAAAGACAAAATTTTTCTCAATCAAGAGAAAAATTCTAATTACAGCCAGTCGTTTCTTTAAACTCACCTGTAAGTATCTATAGACTTCTTCAAGTGTTTCCACTGTTCTGGGGCTCCCTAAGGGGTGGGTGTAATTAACAAGGCTTATTACCCATTCCTTTTATTTATTGATTCATGGTGCTGGGAATAGTGTTGATTAGGCAGACAAGGTTCCTGATCTGCCAGTGCTCACAGTCAAGTGGGAGAGTGTGAAACGATCATACAAACATGAATACGATTACAATTGTGCTAAGATTTAAGAAGAAGTATAGGGAGCTTTGAGATGGGACTTGACCTGACCTGGAGGTCATTGAAGACCTCCCTGAAGAAGTGAAATTCAGCTAAGGTCTGAAACATGAGTTGGAGTTGGCCAGGTGGCAGTGAGGTGTGGATAGGGAAGCATGTTCAAGGCAGTGGCATGGTATGTGTGCAGGCTGAAGCAGGAGAGTTCTGGGTGAGTTTGAAGACCCACCTGGGAAGTCCATTTTGGCTGGAACCTGGTGAGAAGGTGGCATGAGATGAGGGTGGAGTGGCAGCCAGAGGTCAGGGCAAGGGCCATCAGGTGGCCTTTTTTCCAGTTCCTGGAACCTACCAATCTCTTTCCTGCCATAGTGCTAGACTCATGCAGATCCCTCTGCCTGGAACTCTCTTCCTAGGCTCTTCTTTCAGGCCTCAATGGAAATGTCACCTCCTTTCAAACTAGATATCTTGGGACTTCCCTGGTGGCGCAGTGGTTAAGAATCTGCCTGCCAATGCAGGGTACATGGGTTTGATCCCTGGTCGGGGAAGATCCCACATGCCACAAAGCAACTAAGCCCATGTGCCACAACTACTGACCCTGCGCTCGAGAGCCTGTGAGCCGCAATTACCGAGCCCATGTGCTGCAACTACTGAAGCCCATGTGCCTACAGCCCGTACTCCACAAGAGTAGCCACTGCAATGAGAAGCCCGCTCACTGCAAAGAAGAGTAGCCCCCGCTCGCCACAACTAGAGAAAGCCCGTGTGCAGCAACAAAGACCCAATGCAGCCAAAAATAAATAATAAATAAATAAATAAATAATTTATATTAAAAAAGTAGATCTCTGTTTTCTTCTCCCTGTCAGCACCCTATTTTCTTTGTATAGCAGCTATGTTTGTTTACACTGCTTTTGTCTATCGCCCCCACGAGACTCTAAGTTCCCTGAAGGCAGGGTCCTGTCGGTCATGTTCACCCTGCCTCTCCTGTGTTTGGCAGTGAGCCTGACACGCAGTTGGTGCTCAGAAATATTTTTGGTTGAATGTATGAATGAACATATGAAGACAGAGCTAGATTTGAGATCCTGGCTCCATCCCTTAATGCTGTGTGACCTTGGACAAGTCACATAACCACCCTATACTCCGTTTCCTATTCTGTAAAATGGGGATCTTACTTCCTATCTCAAAGGGCTTTCGCGAGACTCAAAGGTAGTGCGTGTGGAAGCACTGAGCAGGGTGCCTGGCTCCAAAAGAGATGCTCTTAAGTGTTAATTGTCTTCCTTGCTTCTCACTGCCTATTCCCTGCTCTTTTCACTCTACTATGATATATGATGAGCCTTGGGCCTTGCTTAATCCCGAGTCTCTTGCCATCCCATCCCCCTCAGCTGCAACACAAACATAAGAGGGGCTTCCAGGCTCACGTGATGGCAACATAGTGGGAGGGACAAGAGGGGAGGGAGGAACTGGTTTTTCTGGACAGTGGATGGGGACAAAGAACTGTTGAAAATGAACCAGACTTTGGGTAGTGCGATTATGGCTACTTTTAATCTTTCATATATAGTTGAATCTTGAACAACACAGGAATTAGGGGCGCCACCCTCCCCGCAGTTGAAAATCTTCTTATAACTTTACAGTTGTCTCTCCTTCTGTGGGGTTCCGTATCTGTGGATTCATCCAACCATGCGTCGTGTAGTATTGTATTTTTGTATTGTATTGTATTGTATTAATCAAAAAAAAAATCCATGTATAAGTGGACCCACACAGTTCAAACCTGTGTTGTTCAAGGGTCAACTGTACTTAAAACAAACACCTTTTTGTTTTGAAATAATATTAGGCCTTCAAAAAAGTTGCAAAATAGTACAAAGAGTTCATTATATGCCCTTTACCCAACATTCTCAATTTATAAAACAATAGTACAATGATCAAAACCAGGAAATGAACATGTTTACAGTATTATCTAAATTATAGACCTTATTTGAACTTCACCAGTTTTCCCCTAACAATATTTCTGTTCCCGGGTACAATCCAGCATCCCACTTTGCACTTAGTTGTCCTATGTCTCCTTTATATCCTCTGATCTATGATAGTTCCTCCGTCTCCTTGTCTTTCGTGACCTTGACACTATTGATCAGTCATTTTGTAGAATGTTGCACAATTTGGCTTTGTCTGATGTTTTCTCATGGCTAAATTGAGATTATGCATTTTTGGCAAGAATACCACAGAAGTGGTGTTGTGTCGTTGTCAGTACATCGTACCAGGGGTACATGATGTTGACATGTCTTACTAATGATGATGCTACTCTTGTTTACTTGGTTAAAGTATTGTCTGTTGGGCTTCTCCATTGTATACTTTTCTTTTAAAATTATACTTAAAAATTTTTAATTACTAAAGCAATGCACACTCCTAAAAAGTTTAAACAAACAAAAAAAAAAGTAAAGTAATTATACTTCCCACCAAGCCCACCTCACCTTTCCAGAGGTTTCACCACTGTCATCGCTTTGAGGGGTAACCTTCTAGATCATTTTCTATATCATATACAAGTACATAACGGGGTCATACCAACTTTTTTGTTTTGTTTTGTTTTACTGAACAATATTATCCAGGGACAACTTTACATGGCAGTACAATCAGATCTAACTCTTTCTAATATATAGCTACTATTTCATTCTCTGGGTGACTCTAATATACATCTGTGTACTTTCTAGATTGTGTATGGGCATGTGAATTATTTTTTAACATAAGGCATTTTACCATCAACATTTTTATCTCAAATTTCATCACTAGACCAATATTCAAATTTTGTCAGAAATTAAAAACCATAGAATTTAAATTAAAAAAAAATTTAATTTCCATCTGTTTCATCACCAGGAATAGATTATCTAAAACTCTAAGTCAAAACAAGCTAAAGAATAAAAAAGTATATTTTTAAATGGAACAAGAGAAAAGAAACTGAACTGCCACTGATTTTATTGAATGTCAGAGGCCATTCATTTAAAAAACACACCATTATTTTATGTAGGAAGAAAAAAAATGCCAATTAATTGGAAAATGCCACCAATTTTAGAGTGTTTAAAATGTGCAAAATGAGAGTCTTGGAACTGAGTAAATCAGATAGTCCCTTGTTAGCCCTTCATTAACCGGAATCTCTGTGTGGTCTTCCAGGCACAGGTAGGATCCTATGACCAGCTGCCCACTCCAGCCCACCGTGATGGAGGCAAATGTTTCCTCTCATGTGGATTCTGAGTTCCGATACACCCTCTTCCCAATTTTTTACAGCATCATCTTTGTGTTGGGGGTCCTCGCCAACAGCTATGTGCTGTGGGTCTTTGCCCACCTGTACCCTTCCAAGAAATTCAACGAGATAAAGATCTTCATGGTGAACCTCACCATGGCTGACCTGCTCTTCCTGGTCACCCTGCCCCTGTGGATCCTCTACTACTACAACGAGGGCAACTGGATTCTTCCTGAATTCCTGTGCAACCTCGCTGGCTGCTTCTTCTTCATTAACACCTACTGCTCAGTGGCCTTTTTGGCCGTCATCACTTATAATCGCTTCCAGGCTGTAACACAGCCCATCAAGACCGTTCAGGTCACCACCCGCAAGCGTGGCATCCTTTTGTCCCTGATCATCTGGGTGGCCATTGTGGCCGCTGCATCCTACTACCTCATCCTGGACTCCACCAACACAGTGCCCAACAAGACGGGCTCAGGCAACATCACACGCTGCTTTGAGCACTACGAGAAGGGCAGTATCCCAGTCCTCATCATCCACGTCTTCCTCGTGTTCAGCTTCTTCCTCGTCTTCCTCATCATCCTCTTTTGCAACCTGGTCATCATCGTCACGCTGCTCACGCAGCCGATGCAGATGCAGCGCAATGCAGAGATCAAGTGCCGGGCACTCTGGATGGTCTGCACGGTGCTGGCTGTGTTCATCATCTGCTTTGTGCCCCACCACATTGTACAGCTGCCCTGGACCCTGGCTGAGCTGGACTTCCAGAAGAGCAACTCCCACCAGGCTATTAACGATGCACATCAGGTCACTCTCTGCCTCCTTAGTACCAACTGTGTCTTAGACCCCATCATCTACTGTTTCCTCACCAAGAAGTTCCGTAAGCACCTAACGGAGAAGTTTTACAGTATGCGCAGCAGCCGGAAATGCTCCCGGCTCACCACGGAGACAGGCACCGAAGTGGTCATGCCGCTCAAAGAGGCCCCTGTCAATTCCCTCAAAGATTAGGCCCAGATTGTTTGGAGCCCAGAGGCTTATCCTCCATGGACATCATGGAGGGACCTGGGGGAGGAAGGGGTGTCTGATGCGGCCCTGGCATCTGCTCCCTGGGCACTGGTGGCCCATTAGGTATGGAGGCTACCTCACCAAGGTGTCGATGCTGGGTAGAGCCAGACTGCTGGGAAATCCAGAACTTGAACGAGCCCTTTCAGCCACCTTTGGGCACATGCCATAATAACCTTGGTTGGTAACCTCATCCCGAGCGCCTGAGTCTGACAGCTCTGGAAGGAATGTCAGGGCCAGGGGCAGTCCTTGGGGGTTGACACTGAGCCACCCAGTTCATCCTACCAGGACAGCAGTCCCAAATGAGTAAGTTCTAAAGTTTTGGGCAACCACTCCCTTTATCACTAAAAAGTCAGAGAAGGGGTTTTGGAAAAGGGACGCTCCCCTCGCTGCGTGGCACCGTCTTTGGGATAGACTTTTAAGCTAGGATGGTGCTGCCCAGTCTCTACCTAAAGGCACAAGGTCTTTGTGGCACTCTCAGGGGAAGTGGCTTGGTGGAACCCTCTCCCGAGTCATGCAACAACCTGTATTGAGTGATGACCAGAGAAGATAAAACATGCATAGACCGAAAGCTAGGATGGGGAGCCTGTCTCCTGGGGCAGATGTGTGTTTCCGCACAGGCCTCACCTCAGGCCTGGGGCAGCTCTGGGGCAGCGGGAGAGACACAACACCCACATCCACCTTCTGTCTCAACAAGGGACCCTGAAGAAGTAACTCCTGCAGCACAGCCACCCACTGTGGGTGGGCAAAGTCCCCTCAAAGCCAAATTGGGGCCCTCCAGGCCACTGCGATGCCCAGAGGCTTCCGTGGGAAAGGGCAGTTAGGCTGAGAAGTACCTGCAAGAAGGCCTCCAGAGTGGGAGGAGTCTGTAGCCCCCCCCCCCCCCACCTCACCTTCTGAGAGGCCCCTCTGACTTAGCTGCCACGAGCTGAGAAGAGCAACTAGAATCCCAAGGGCAGGCAGGCACTTTGAGTTCTGGGTGCAGAAGAGAGGTGAAAACTTCTCTTGAGGAGTTCTAGATGCCTGAGCCTTCTCTCGCACCTTGAGCACCTGCAGTGTGAACCTGACAGCCTCAGACGCAGGGGCTAGGAGGAGCCTTCCCTGGTTTCCAGAAATCGTCTTCCCTTCCAGCCAGTGACCCCACAAAGCTGGGATCCTCGTTTCCCGCATACTGGGCTGATTTTGATAAATGCCTCCCAATGGGCCAGAGACCTGCTTGGGTCTGGGGTGGCAGTTGTGGGCTGGACTTAGCAGGTGGTGACTAGGTGGATAGTGCAGCGGACTTGAACTTCGGGGTCACACAGACCCAGGTTCAAGCTGTGGCTTTGTCACTTCCTGCCCAGGGCCTGTGAACTGAGTTTCCTACCTCATAGAGTTATGAGGAGCAGATACCTCTAGGTCAGGCTGACTGCTCATCGCAGATTCTCCCGTCTTCTGAGAATTTGTTCCCCCGACCCTCCGATAGGAGCTGAAGGGATGAGAGGTGAGCGTCTGTCTCTAGTGGGGCCAGTCAGGTTCTCGCTTGGGAATAAGCAGCAAGATTCAGGGATGCTCTTTCAGGCTCTGCAGGCCCCTTACCGGAACACATTTAAACTCTGGAGCTGTGTGTGTGTGTGTCTGCGTGTGTGTGTGAGGTGTGTGTGTCTGCATGTCTGTGTGTGAGGTGTGTGTGTGTGTCTGCATGTATGTGTGAGTGTGTGAGGTATGTGTCTGCATGTTTGTGTGTGAGGTGTGTGTGTCTGCATGTCTGTGTGTGAGGTGTGTGTGTGTGCCTGCATGTATGTGTGAGTGTGTGAGGTATGTGTCTGCATGTTTGTGTGTGAGGTGTGTGTGCATGTGTGTATGTGTGTGCGCGTGTGTATGTGTGTGAGGTGTGTGTGCACGTGTGTATGTGTGAGGTGTGTGTTTGCGTGTATGTGTGAGTGTGTGTGAGGTGTGTGTCTGCATGTTTCTGTGTGAGGTGTGTGTGCGCGTGTGTATGTGTGTGCACGTGTGTTTGTGTGTGAGGTGTGTGTGCGCGTGTGTATGTGTGTGCGCGTGTGTTTGTGTGTGAGGTGTGTGTGCGCGTGTGTATGTGTGAGGTGTGTGTCTGCGTGTATGTGTGAGTGTGTGTGTGAGAGGTGTGCGTGTGTGTGAGGTGTGTGTGTGTGAGAGGTGTGAGTGTGTGTGTGAGAGGTGTGCGTGTGTGTGTGTGTGAGGTGTGTGAGTGTGGCCAGCGGGCCAGGGTTGAGGGAGGCACCTGCATGAATGTAGTAGAGAAAACGGCTCTGCTCAAAGAGAAGACAGAGGTGTGCAGAGCAAGGCAGAGACCGGGGGGACCGCAGGGGCCTGGAGAGAGGAGGCGCCGTGCTTCCAGGGGCCTGCTGGCTCCCTTCCTCCAGGCCCAGCCCTTCTCAAAGCTCAACATCTGCGCTGCTTCCTTCGGGTCCTTGTGAGATTCCCTTTTAGGATACATTCTCTTATTTTGCTTAAGCTGATTTGAGTGATTATCTATTACTTGCAACCGAAAGAGTTCTGAATGAGATAACTGCTTGTATGCTAAAGCACAGTGTTTCTTGAATTTCAGCCGTTTGTGTACTCCCCTCGTAAATTTTGCAATATCCATGTACCATCTGTATGTTTACTCAAGAAATATATTTCTCTAAATCGAGTCACTTTTTAAAACTTTCACCTGTTTAAAAGAATGCTTTAGAACTAAATTGTAAATGAAAACAAATGCCACCTGCCACACATAGAAGGTAAAAATAAACACAAAACACAAATATTAAAATCAAGGGACTTCCCTGGTGGCGCAGTAGTTAAGAATCCGCCTGCCAATGCAGGCGACACAGGTTCAAGCCCTGGTCCGGGAAGATCTCACATGTCGCAGAGCATGCGTCACAACTACTGAGCCTGCGCTCTAGAGCCCACGTGCCACAACTACTGAGCCTGCAAGCCACAATTACTGAAGCCCGCGCACCTAGAACCCATGCTCTGCAACAAGAGAAGCCACTGCAATGAGAAGCCCGTGCACTGCAACAAAGAGTAACCTCCGCTCGCCGCAAGTAGAGAAAGCCCGCGTGCAGCAATGAAGACTCAACGCAGCCAAAAATAAATAAATAAAATAAAATAAATAAATTTATTTTAAAAAAAAGAAAAAAAGAAAATCAAAATGCTCTTGGTGTCCTGTTTACAGTCACCTCATATGCCCCACAAGTTGCATAGCACACTTTAGGAAACATTGCTATTATATAAAGTACACAGGTTCTGCATTCAGTAAGTGCTCAATAAAGAGACAGGCAGTTCCGAGATGGTATCTTGTGATTGCTCCCTTGCTTCTCTCAGAACGTTGCTCCAACACACAAGCCAGGGTCTCACTCCCATCCAGGCCCAGGGGAGGTGGTAATTTTAGGTTGTAGCTCATGCTACGGCTCTGATGATTGCCTCACCACTCTGAATACAACCACCTTTACTGCCCCTGTGACCTCTGCCTGGTTGTGACCTTCTCAGATGCTTTCTCTTCTTTTTGACCCAGCCCAGAACACCTCTTCGAGGCAGCCTTCCTGAATTCCTCTAGACAGGTTAATTGACCTAGCAGCATTTTAGGTCTGGGAGGGTGCAACTTTTTTATACCCTAATAACTATTGAAGTTTATCCATTTCAATGTATTCTTTCCTACCCTGGGGGCAGGAACTGAATCTTTCTTTGTTTTAATCGAAGTATAGTTGCAGGAACTGAATCATAATCAGTGTATCCACATTTCTCATGTGACGCCTAGAAATGAGCTGTCTATCTCCAAAGCTTCCTGCTTCCCCAGGGTGCAGCATAAGCACACATTGACGTACACATGCACTTATTGTGAAAGGGTTTAAGAGGACTCTCTACAGACAGACAAGGAAGGAATTTAATATATATTTTTCTGGAGTTCTACATCCATATTTAAAAAAAGATGTCAGGGATTTTCAGAGGATCAGAACCTTTTGAAGCTGGTAGGGTCCAGTTCCTCCATCTTACTAAGAGGAACATGGGGCTCAGAGGGGCCATGTGATTGCAGAAGTTACATAGCGTGGAATGCACTTGTGTCTCTCCCTTCTTGCAACGGTGACAGGATTACCAGAAAAGCTGAGTTATAGTTCTTTTAATGAAACATCACCAATCAGGATTTCCAACCCATGTTGGACATCACGAAATCCTCACCCTGCATTTTCCCCTGATCTCAGCCTTGACCCCAGGGAACCACCAGTGATCTCACTTAGAGAACATTCGCTCAGGCAAGACCTGGCCCCTTACCTCATCCAGATGAATCGTAGACACAAGAGTGGTAAGTGTAGGTCACAGCTGACTAGAACTGGGCACATTTATGCCTATTTTTACTCATCTATGCTATATCTGTGCTTAAGACCTGAGGCCACAAACAGATATAATAAAACCCTCTTGTTAAAACACCTGGTTTTTGTGCAGACTTGGTATTTCTGTAATGCAAATCATGTTTTCCCTATCAGCAAGCCATCCTCCCATCTACCCAGTCATCCATCCATCCATCCATCCATCCACCTGTCCATCTAGGTATCCAACAAATACCTATGGAGTACCTGTTCTGGTCCAGTAACTATGCTAACTACAGTTTTTGTCTACTGCCTCACTGTAACCTCACACCCTCCTTGAAAGTTAAGTGATTCAATCCCCACAGAAACGAATAAAATAAATAAGGACCTGAGCTGACTGAGTAAGGCAGTGGATGACTCCCAGGTACTTGGTACAGAAGGAGAGGGCCTACTTTTTGGTGAGCCCCAGATATTTGCTTGCCACTTTCACAAATCTTATCTCACTGAGTCCTCACAACTACTGTACAGAAATGATATTTTTCGTGCTCATTTTACAGATGGGGGAATTGAGGCTTAGAGGGTTTCAGTGATTTGTAAGTGTACATGAGCCAGCAAGCAGCAGAATAATATTCAAACCCAGATCTGCCTCAGTAAATATGGGTCCCTTCCCTTCTTTCCTCTCCCTGTTTGACAGTACCCTCACTCAAGCCCTTCTAGGTACTGTCCTAGCTTTGATGTGTGCTGGGGTAGGGGTCTCTTGAGGGGAATAGCAGTTGGTGAAGGGTCTACCTTGCTGTCTGAGGGCTCCTGTGCTCCCCATGCAGGCCGAAGCCCCAGCAGCAATGACTTTTTTCCAGGCTGAGGCTTCTGTGGTCAGTTAGAGAGGGCACTCCTGCAGTGGATGGTATATGTGAACGCAGTGTTACAAAGAGCTTCTGAAGCCAGAGTGCCATTGTTACTGAAGCTAGAAGGTCACCTGGATCCTGACATTTCTGCAAGAGGAGGGGAAGGGGTGAGTGAATAGTCAACAGCTGCTAAGCACAGACCGTGTGGCAGGCACTGTGAAAGGAACGTCGTGTCCTTTCCTGTGGTTGGAACTGACTCTTTCCTCTGCCTGAATTACTCTTTCCCCCACATATCCCTACGACTCACTCCCTCGCCTCCAAGACCTTTCTCAAATGTCCCCTTCTCAGTGAGGCCTGAGACCACCTCATTTAAAACAGAAGCTGAGAGAGTAAAGTGCTTCCCCAAGGCCACACAGCAATCAGCTGGGTCATGTCCAAGGGCCATGCACTTTCCATTCTATCACATTGACTTCCTCTGCAGACATCCTTCATGACATAGGATGTGAAGGCTCATATCTTCCTATTTTCCAGATAAGAAAAACAAGTATCAAGGAGGGAAATGACTTATCCAAGGCCACATAGCAATAACTTGGTAGAACTGAGATGCGTAGATTCTTTTTTTACCTCCATTTTGCAAGACACTTCTCACATCCATTTTTCCATCTGAATGCATGTTATTTCCCTTCATCACCATTCTCCAGTCCCATCCTCCATGGTAGCTCTAGCATGTTCAATATCTTTGGCTTTTATGTACCCTTGGAAAATGTAGTGTTATTTTTCATGCATATTCATTTAAAATTTACATAAAAGGTATGATTTACGTAAATTGGGCTATGGACCTCATTCTGTTTCTCATTTTTTTTCCCACTCAGCATTGCTTTTACGATGTAACCATGTTAAAGTGTGTGCATCTGGTTCATTGATGTAAACATCTGTCTTGTCCTCCATCATGGGCATCTACATTTTACTTACATATTCCCCTGGCAATGGACACTTCGATTGCCTTCAACTCCCTCTTCTACAAATGATGTTGTGAGGAGAGCCTTCCAGATGTTCCCCTATGGACCAGTGTAAGAATTTCCCCGAATGTACACCCAGTGGTGACACTTATACTTAACTGGGTAAAGAGCTGCCGAATTTCTTCTGGAACGGCTGCACCAGGCTATGCTCCCACCCATAATGACATGAGAGTTTCTATTTCCCCGAATCTTCACCCACACTTGATGTTGTCCAACTTTCAAACTTCTGGTAAGTGTAAAGTGAAAACTTGTTTTCAGTTTGAATTTCTGTCAGATTGCTAATGGGTTTGTAATCATGTTCTTGTTAGTCATTTGAGTTTGAATGCAGATTAATTCCGACTCCAAAGCCCACAAAGTGTCACACTGTGATCGGTAAAGTAGCCACTGGGTCTGCATGGCCAGGGTTCAATTTCTGGCTCCACCTAGTCTGTGATTTAACCTCTGTGGGCCTCTGTTTCTCCATCTGTAAAATGGGAATAATTTTACTGTCAACAAAATAGGGTGGTTTCAAGGATTTAAAATTGCTTAGAACAGTGCCTGGCACAGAATAAGTACTTAGTAAACGCTATATCCTGTCCTGACAGATTGTGTTGTTCTCCATGCAGCCTCCTTTTCCACTCTCCCCATCTCCTGCCACCTCCCTGACACCTTTTCATGAAGTTCATATTGCATATTCATATGAATTTTCCTTAGAATTGTGAAACCGTTAAAAAAAAGTGTTAAAAACAAGACAACAGACCCAAAATGGAGTAACTTATGTTAAACCCCAAGTCACCAAACCAAGACTTAATACCTAACTTGATTGCAGTTTCAACCTCTCCCAGGAATGGAATCTTAAACCAGTCAATCTGAAATTACCTAAACAGCACTAGTGAGGTCATCTGCCTGATACACCCTTGCCTTCCCTGGCCCCTAAAGGAAGGTGACCTTGCCACAAACAATCTGCTTTCTGTAGTAAAACTTCCTTGTCCCTGCTCCCTTCTGCCTATAAAAATCTTTCTTTTTGTACAGCTCCTTTCTGTCTGTTAGATGGGGTGCTGCCTGATTCATGAATCATTGAATAAAGCCAATAAGATCTTTATAATCTACTCAGTTAAATTTCGTTTTTTAACAAGAGGAACAGAGTGTGATTAGCCTGGCTTTCTTTCTTTCTTTTTTTTTTTGCGGTACGCGGGGCGGGGGGCCTCTCACTGTCGTGGCCTCTCCCGTTGCGGAGCACAGGCTCTGGACGCGCAGGCTCAGCGGCCATGGCTCACGGGCCCAGCTGCTCCGTGGCATGTGGGATCCTCCCGGACCGGGGCACGAACCCGTGTCCTCTGCATCGGCAGGTGGACTCTCAACCACTGCGCCACCAGGGAAGCCCAGCCTGGCTTTCTTTTTATTTAACTTCCCAAGTCATTCTAAAATACATTCAGAGAGCTTCTCTGGTGGTGCAGTAGTTATGAATCCACCTGCCAATGCAGGGGACGTGGGTTCGAGCTCGGGTCCGGGAAGATCCCACATGCTGTGGAGCAACTAAGTCTGTGCGCCACAACTACTGAGCCTGCGTTCTAGAGCCTGTGAGCCACAACTACTGAAGCCCACGTGCCTAGAACCTGTGCTCCACAACAAGAGAAGCCACCGCAGTAACAAGCCAGTGCACTGCGACGAAGAGTAACCCCTGCTCACCACAACTAGAGAAAGCCCGCTCACAGCAATGAAGACCCAATGCAGCCAAAAATAAATAAATAAATAAACAAAAATAAAATAAAATAAAATACATTCAGAGAGTGTTTTAAGAAGACCTGCCACATGCGTGAGTCAGGGGATTTTGGCCTTGGGAAGGAAATGATGAATCAGTTCCTTAAAAGAAAGGATGGGGTATTAAAGGACACTATCAACAGTGTTAAAAGGCAACCCATTGAATGGGAGAAATTATTTGCAAATCATATATCTGATAAGAGATTTATATGCAGAATATAAAGAGCTCCTACAACTCAACAATAAAAAACAGACAAGTCATTTAAGAAATGGGTTAAAGGACTTGAATAGATATTTCTCCATAGAAGATATACAGATGGCTAACAAGCACATGAAAAAATGCTCATTATCACTGATCGCTAGGGAAATGCAAATCAAAACCATGATGAGATGAAAACAGAAGATAACAAGAGTTGGCAATGCTGTGGAGAAATGGAATCCTGTGCATTGCTGGTTGGAATGTAAAACAATGCAGCTGCTGTGGAAAACAGCACGTAGTTCCTCAAAAACGTAAACACAGAATTACCATATGACCCTGTAATTCCACTTCTGGTTATATATCCAAAAGAACTGAAGGCAGGGACTTTAACACCACGGTTCATAGCAGCAATATTTAAAATAGCCAAAGATGGAAGCAACCTCAGTGTCCACTGAGGGATGAATGGGTAAACAAAATGTAGTGTATACACACCATGGGATATTATTCAGCCGTAAAAAGGAAGGAAATTCTTGGGCTTCCCCCGTGGCACAGTGGTTGGGAGTCTGCCTGCCAATGCAGGTGACATGGGTACGAGCCTTGGTCCGGGAGGATCCCACATGCCACAGAGCAGATGGGCCCATGTGCCACAGCTGCTGAGCCTGCGCTCTGGAGCCTGTGAACCACTAAAGCTGAGCTCACGCGCCTAGAGCCCGTGCTCTGTGATGAGAGAGGCCACCACAATGAGAAGCCTGTGCACCACAATGAAGAGTGGCCCCCCTCGCCACGACTGGAGAGAGACCGCACGCAGTGATGAAGACCCAATGCAGCCAAAAATAAATAAATTTAAAAAATTAAAATTAAAAAAAGAAAAAATTCCTTTAAAAAAAAAAGGAAAGAAATTCTTACACATGCTACAGTGTGGATGAACCTTGAGGACATTACAATAAGTGAAATAAGCCAGTCAAAAAAAATATACTGTATGATTCCACTTGTATGAGGTGCCTAGAGCAGTAAGTTCATAGAAACAGAAAGTAGAATGGTGGTTACAAAGGGTGGGGGAGAGGGGAATGGGGAATTAGTGTTTAATGGCTTTGGAGTTTCAGTTTGGGAAGATGAAAAAGTTTTAGAGATGGATGGTGGTGATCGGTGCACAATAATCTGTAAGTGTCACTAAACTGTACACTTAAAAATGGCTACAGTAGGGCTTCCCTAGTGGCGCAGTGGTTAAGAATCTGCCTGCCAATGCGGGGGACACGGGTTCAAGCCCTGGTCTGGGAAGATCCCACATGCCGTGGAGCAACTAAGCCCATGCACCACAACTACTGAGCCTGCGCTCTTCAGCCCATGTGTCACAGCTACTGAAGCCCACACACGTAAAGCCCATAGTCTGCAACAAGAGAAACCACCACAATGAGAAGCCCGTGCACCACAACGAAGAGTAGCCCCCTCTCGCTGCAACTAGAGAAAGCCCACGCACAGCAACAAAAACCAAACGCAACCAAAAATAAATAAATAAATAAATTTATTAAAGGAAAAAAAAGAAAAGTTATTTTTTTTAAAATGGCTGAGATTAGGAACCAAGATGGCAGAGTAGAAGGACGTGCTCTCACTCCCTCTTGTGAGAACACCAGAATCACAGCTAGCTGCTGGACAATCATCGACAGGAGGACACTGGAACTCACCAAAAAAGATACTCCACATCCAGAGACAAAGGAGAAGCTGCAATGAGATGGTACGAGGGGTGCAATCACAGTAAAAGCAAATTCCATAACTGCTGGGTGGGTGACTCACAAACTGGAGAACACTTATACCACAGAAGTCCACCCATTAGAGTGAAGGTTCTGAGCCCCACGTCAGGTTCCCAACTTGGGGGTCCGGCAACGGGAGGAAGAATCCCTAGAGAATCAGACTTTGAAGGCTAGTGGGATTTGATTGCAGGACTTCGACAGGACTGGGGGAAACAGAGACTCCACTCTTGGAGGGCACACACAAAGTAGTGTACGCATCAGGACCCAGGGGAAGGAGCAGTGACCCCAGGGGAGACTGAACCAGACCTACTTGCTAGTGTTGGAGGGTCTCCTGCAGAGGTGGGCAGTGGCTGTGGCTCACTGTGGGGACAAGGACACTGGCAGCAGAAGTTCTGGGAAGTACTCCTTGGCATTAGCCCTCGCAGAGTCTGCCATTAGGCCCAGCAAAGAGCCCAGGTAGGCTCCAGTGTTGGGTCGCCTCAGGCCAAACAACCAACAGAGAGGGAACCCAGCCCCACCCATCAGCAGACAACCAGATTAAAGTTTTACTGAACTCTGCCCACCAGTGCAACAGCCAGCTCTACCCAACACCAGTCCCTCCCATCACGAAACTTGCATAAGCCTCTTAGATAGCCTCATCCACCAGAGGGAAGAAAGCAGAAGCAAGAACTACAATCCTGCAGCCTGTGGAACAAAAACCACATTCACAGAAAGATAAACAAGATCAAAAGGCAGAGGGCTATGTACAAGATGAAGGAACAAGATAAAACCCCAGAAAAACAACTAAATGAAGTGGAGATAGACAACCTTCCAGAAAAAGAATTCAGAAGAATGATAGTGAAGATGATACAGGACCTCGGAAAAAGGATGGAGGCAAAGATCAAGAAAATGCCAGAAATGTTTAACAAAGACCTAGAAGAATTAAAGAACAAACAAACAGAGATGAACAATGCAATAACTGAAATGAAAACTGCATTAGAAGGAATCAATAGTAGAATAACTGAGGCAGAAGAACGGATAAGTGACCTGGAAGACAGAATGGTGGAATTCACTGCCGCAGAACAGAATAAAGAAAAAAGAATGAAAAGAAATGAAGACAGCCTAAGAGACCTCTGGGACAACATTAAGCGCAACAACATTCACATTATAGGGGTCCCAGAAGGAGAAGAGAGAGAGAAAGGACCCGAGAAAATATCTGAAGAGATTTTAGTCGAAAACTTCCCTAACATGGGAAAGGAAATGGCCACCCAAGTCCAGGAAGCACAGAGAGTCCCAGGCAGGATAAACCCAAAGAGAAACACGCCGAGACACATAGTAATCAAACTGGCAAAAAGTAAAGACAGAAAAAATTATTGAAAGAAGCAAGGGAAAAACAACAAATAACACACAAGGGAACTCCCATAAGGTTAACAGCTGATTTCACAGCAGAAACTTTGCAATCGAGAAGGGAGTGGCATGATATACTTAAAGTGATGAAAGGGAAGAACCTACCACCAAGATTACTCTACCTGGCAAGGATCTCATTCAGATTCGATGGAGAAATCAAAAGCTTTACAGACAAGCAAAAGCTAAGAGAATTCAGCACCACCAAACCAGCTCTACAACAAATGCTAAAGGAACTTCTCTAAGTGGGAAACACAACAGAAGAAAAGGACCTACAAAAACAAACCCAAAGCAATTAAGAAAATTGTTATAGGGACAAACATATTGATAATTACCTTAAATGTGAATGGATTAAAGGCTCCAACCAAAAGACACAGGCTTGCTGAATGGATACAAAAACAAGACCCATCTATATGCTGTCTACAAGAGACCCACTTCAGACCTAGGGACACATACAGACTGAAAGTGAAGGGATGGAAAAAGATATTCCATGCAAATGGAAATCAAAAGAAAGCTGGAGTAGCAATACTCATATCAGATAAAATAGACTTTAAAATAAAGAATGTTACAAGAGACAAGGAAGGACACTACATAATGATCAAGGGATCAATCCAGGAAGAAGATAAAACAATTATAAATATATATGCACCCAACATAGGAGCACCTCAATACATAAGGCAACTGCTAAAAGCTATAAAAGAGGAAATCAACAGTAACACAATAATAGTGGGGGATATTAACACCTCACTTACACCAATGGACAGATCATCCAAAATGGAAATAAATAAGGAAACAGAAGCTTTAAAAGACACAATAGCCCAGATAGATTTAATTGATATTTATAGGACATTCCATCCAAAAACAGCAGATTACACTTTCTTCTCAAGTTTGCATGGAACATTCTCCAGGAGAGATCACATCTTGGGTCACAAATCAAGCCACAGTAAATTTAAGAAAATTGAAATCATATCAAGCATCTTTTCGGACCACAACACTATGAGATTAGAAATGAATTACAGGGAAAAAAAGTAAAAAACACAAACACAAGGAGGCTAAATAATATGTTACTAATAACCAAGAGATCACTGAAGAAACCAAAGAGGAAATCAAAAGATACCTAGAGACAAATGACAATGAAAACACAACGATCCAAAACCTATAGGATGCAGAAAAAGCAGTTCTAAGAGGGAAGTTTATAGCTATACAAGCCTACCTCAAGAAATAAGAAAAATCTCAAATAAACAATCTAACCTTACACCTAAAGGAATTAGAGTAAAAAGAACAAAGCCCAAAGTTAGCAGGAAAGAAATCATAAAGATCAGAGCAGAAATAAATGAAATAGAAACAAAGAAAACAATAGCAAAAATCAATAAAACTAAAAGTTGGTTCTTTGAGAAGATACGCAAAATTGATAAACCATTAGCCAGACTCATCAAGAAAAAGAGGGAGAGGACTCAAATCAATAAAATTAGAAATGAAAAAGGAGAAATTACGACACCGAAGAAATACAAAGCATCCTAAGAGGCTACTACAAGCAACTCTAGCCAATAAAATGGGCAACCTGGAAGAAATGGACAAATTCTTAGAAAGGTATAACGTTCCAAGACTGAACCAGGAAGAAATAGAAAATATGAACAGACAAATCACAAGTAATTTAATTGAAACTTTGATTAAAAATCTTCCAACCAAAAAATGTCCAGGACCAGATAGCTTCACAGGTGAATTTTTTTTTGTGTGTGTGGTACGCGAGCCTCCCACTGCTGTGGCCCCTCCCGTTGTGGAGCACAGGCTCTGGACGCGCAGGCTCAGCGGCCATGGCTCACGGGGCCAGCTGCTCCACGGCATGTGCGATCTTACCGGACCGGGGCATGAACCCGTGTCCCCTGCATCAGCAGGTGGACTCTCAACCACTATGCCACCAAGGAAGCCCTCACAGGTGAATTTTATCAAACACTTAGAGAAGAGCTAACACTCATCCTTCTCAAACTCTTCCAAAAAATTGCAGAGGAAGGAACACTCTCAAACTCATTCTATGAGGCCATTATCAACCTGATACAAAAACCAGTCAAAGATACTACAAAAAGAGAAAATTACAGACCAATATCACTGATGATCATAGATACAAAAATCCTCAACAAAATACTGGCAAACAGAATCCAACAACACATTAAAAGGTTCATACACCATGATCAGGTGGAATTTATCCCAGTGATGCAAGGATTCTTCAATATACACAAATCGATCAAGGTGATAAACCTTATTAACAGACTGAAGAATAAAAACCATATGATCGTCTCAAGAGATGCAGAAAAAGCTTTTGACAAAATTCAACACCCATTTATGATAAAAACTCTCCAGAAAGTGGGCATAGAGGGAATCTACCTCTACATAATAAAGGCCATATATGACAAACCCACAGCCAACATCATTCTCAATTGTGAAAAACTGAAAGCATTTCCTCTAAGATCAGGGACAAGACAAGGACGTCCACTCTTGCCACTATTATTCAACATAGTTTTGGAAGTCCTAGCCATGGCAATCAGAGAAGAAAAAGAAATAAAAGGAATCCAAATTGGAAAAGAACAAGTAAAACTGTCACTGTTTGCAGCTGACACTATACATACAGAATCCTAAAGATGCCACCAGAAAACTACTAGAGCTAATCAATGAATTTGGTAAAGTTGCAGGATACAAAATTAATGCACAGAAATCTCTTGCATTCCTATACACTAATGATGAAAAATCTGGAAGAGAAATTAAGGAACCACTCCCATTTACCATTGCAACAATAAGAATAAAATACCTAGGAATAAACCTACCTAGGGAGACAAAAGACCTGTATGCAGAAAACTACAAGACACTGCTGAAA
Organism: Pseudorca crassidens; assembly: GCF_039906515.1. NCBI lineage: Eukaryota > Metazoa > Chordata > Mammalia > Artiodactyla > Delphinidae > Pseudorca > Pseudorca crassidens. Next base: position 21,896,569 of record NC_090297.1, on the reverse strand, counting down.
GAAATTAAAAATGATACACACAGATGGAGAGGTATACCATGTTCTTGGATTGGAAGAATCAATATTGTGAAAATGACTATACTACCCAAAGCACCCTACAGATTCAATGCAATCCCTATCAAATTACCAATGGCATTTTTAACGGAACTAGAACCAAAAATCTTAAAATTTGTATGGAAACAAAAAAGACCCCAAATAGTCAAAGCAGTCTTGAGGGGAAAAAACGGAGGTGGAGGAATCAGACTCCCTGACTTCAGACTATAGTACAAAGCTACAGTAATCAAGACAATATGGTACTGGCACAAAAACAGAAACATAGATCAATGGAACAAGATAGAAAGCCCAGAGATAAACCCACACACCTATGGTCAACTAATCTATGACAAAGGAGGCAAGGATATACAATGGAGAAAAGACAGTCTGTTCAATAAGTGGTGCTGGGAAAACTGGACAGCTACATGTAAAAGAATGAAATTAGAACACTCCCTAACACCATACACAAAAATAAACTCAAAATGGATTAGAGACCTAAATGTAAGACCGGACACTATAAAACTCTTAGAGGAAAACACAGGAAGAACACTCTTTGACATAAATCACAGCAAGATCTTTTTTGATCCACCTCCTAGAGTAACAGAAATAAAAACAAAAATAAACAAATGAGACCTAATGAAACTTCTAAGCTTTTGCACAGCAAAGGAAACCATAAACAAGACAAAAAGACAACCCTCAGAATGGGAGAAAGTAATTGCAAACAAATCAATGGACAAAGGATTAATCTCCAAAATATATCAACAGCTCATGCAGCTCAATATTAAAAAAACAAACAACGCAGTCCAAAAATGGGCAGAAGACCTAAATGAACATTTCTCCAAAGAAGACATACAGATGGCCAAGATGCACATGAAAAGCTGCTCAACATCACTAATTATTAGAGAAATGCAAATCAAAACTACAATGAGGTATCATCTCACACCAGTTAGAATGGGCATCATCAGAAGAGCTATAAACAACAAGTGCTGGAGAGGGTGTGGAGAAAGGGAACCCTCTTGAACTGTTGGTGGGAATGTAAATTGATATAGCCACTATGGAGAACAGTATGGAGGTTCCTTAAAAAACTAAAAATAGAATTACCATATGACCCAGCAATCCCACTACTGGGCATATACCCAGAGAAAACCATAATTCAAAAAGATATATACACCCCAATGTTCATTGCAGCACTATTTACAATATCCAGGTCATGGAAGCACCCAGATGCCCATTGACAGACGAATGGATAAAGAAGATGTGGTGCATTATATACAATGGAATATTACTCAGCCACAAAAAGGAACAAAATTGGGTCATTTGTAGAAACGTGTATGGATCTAGAGACTGTCATTCAGAGTGAAGTAAGTCAGAAAGAGAAAAATAAATATCGTATATTAACGTATGTATGTGGAACCTAGAAAAATGAACCTGTTTGCAGGGCAGAAATTGAGACACAGATGTAGACAACAAACATATGGACACCAAGGATGTAAAGCGGCGGTGGGGGAGGGGTTGGTGTGATGAATTGGGTGATTGGGATTGACATGTATACACTGATGTGTATAAAATTGATGACTAATAAGGACCTGCTGTATAAAAAAATAAATAAAATAAAATTTAAAAAAAAGAATTGGATAAAGTGTCAAAGGGAGAATTGTTTTAGAATTCAATGTCAGGACTTCAATTTCCTTTGAATAGACCCCTTATTGAGTTCAAAGAAATCAGAATAATGCCAGAGGATTATTACAAGAGCAGGTCATTTTCCTCTGGGAGTGAGAAGAAGAGCTATCTAAAATAATTTAAAAGTCTAAAACGTCCGAGCAGCAAAACAGCAGGAAATAAAGTGAAGGATTGAGTAAACTAATATTAATAATTTTAAAAGTATTAAAAATTATAATAGATTCTAGGTATGAAGATCAAGATTAAATTTCCATAAAAAGCAATAAAATTCCTTTGCAAAACTTAATAAATCAAATTACAAAATGACCCCAAAAAATGGCTACAATAGTCAATTTTATGTTAACACACACACACAAAAGTTGGAAAAAAGTGGGGGGAGGATGGGGTAGGAAGAAGTGAGGTAAGGGGAGAGAAATTCAGACTTCCAAAGGAGCTGTTCTTACAGTGGGTCCAGCATGTTCAAGGTGGGGTTGCCTGCCATGGAGTCAACAAACTCTGCCTGAGTTACTGTGTGTGAAAGAGCTTAGTCAGTAAAATTCTATACATATGTAATATTTTTGGTACATGTGGCTGTCTGAGGCAGCATGGCCTCATGAAAAGAAAATGGGTGTGGGCATATATATATGTATATACACAATGGAATAGTACTCAGCCACAAAAAAGCATGAAATGATGCCATCTGCAGCCACATGGATAGACCTAGAGATTGTCAGACTGAGTGAAGTAAGTCAGAGAAAGATAAATATCATATGATACCGTTTATATGTGGAATCTAAAAAAATGCCACAAATGAACCTATTTACAAAACAGAAATAGGGTCACAGATGTAGAAAACAAACTTATGGTTACCAAGTGGGGGAAGGGGGGTGGGAGGGATAAATTGGGAGATTGGGTTTGATATATACAGGCTACTATATATAAAATAGATAACTAATGAGAACCTACTGTATAGCACAGGGAACTCTACTCAGTACTCTGTAATGACTTATATGGGACTAGAATCTAAAAAAGAGTGGATATATGTATATGGATAACTGATTCACTTTGCTGCACAGCAGAAACTAACACCACAGTGTAAATCAACTATACTCCAATAAAAATTAGTTTAAAAAAAAGAGAATGGGTTTCCTTCTTTCATTCCCCAATGTTTAATGATTGCCCATCATAGGTAGCACTCTGCCATGTGCTGTGGGGACAGAAAAAGATAAAGTCTCTGCCTTCACACTCCAGCAAGTGGCAGATGTGTTAAAAATGCAATAGTATGTTATGTCTGCTATTCAGTGGTGCTAGAGCTGGGTCATCCTGGCTTGTGAGGGTCTACTGTGAGCATCTCTTCCCAACTCTGTGTTCAGAGATGTCATGTTGGTAGCTTGACTGAGTATTTACACCACAGAAATTAGCAAATGCTACAAATCTTTTGAATCTCAGCTCCGTCACTGGCTGTGCAATCCTGGGTGAATCACTTCACCTCCCCAGCCTTGGTTTCCTTATTTGTAAAATGGATATAGTAAATGTTGGTTCTTTTCTCTTTCCTAGGGAGAGGATGATTTGACACTTGGAATGCAAATCGGTTGTTCTTGGATGACAGGAAGCTCATTTCTCCTCAGATCAACTGCTGATACCCCTACCGTATCTCCTCAACCGGCACTGATGTTGCCCCAGGCTGGGCATTGTCCAGGGAGGGCAGTAACTTATAGTGCCCTGGCTTATTATGTACCCTGTGGGCACTAGGGAGAGGGAGGGGGAGACTAGAAACGGAGGAGATGGTCATTGCTCTCTGCAGTTCATTGTTTCATTGTTTATAGCAATACTTGATCTCACGGCCTGCAACATTATGGATGTTTCACAACGAATGAATTCTAATTACAGCAGCAGCCAAAAATTGTTCAGGAAGGCAAGATGGGGAATGCGGAAGAACCCTGGCCTTGGAGTTAGATCTAGATTTGTCTCCCACTTCTGTCATCACTAGTTGTTTGGCCTTAGGTAACTGAATGCCTATCTCTGAGCCTCATTTTCTCCAATTGTAAAAATGGGGGTGATGACAACTACTGCAGCGATGTGTTAGAAGGTGAGGGGGAGGCAATGGAGACAAAACCATTTTGTAACCTGTCAAGGACCATTACATGGGCCATCGAATGTGAGCAGTTAATTGCGGCAATATTGCCGGTTACCTAATATCTATTCTCTCCCTACTCCAAAACAGAACCCCTATTTTTAAAAAATAAATTTATTTATTTTTGGCTGCATTGGGTCTTCGGTGCTGTGCATGCTTTCTCTAGTTGTGGCGAGCAGGGGCTACTCTTCGTTGCGGTGTGGTGGCTCTAGGCGCACGGGCTTCAGTAGTTGTGGCACGTGGGCTCAGTGGTGTGGCGCGCGGGCTTTGGAGCGCAGGCTCAGTAGTGGTGGAGCACGGGCTTAGTTGCTCTGCTGCATGTGGGATCTTCCTGGACCAGGGCTCGAACACGTGTCCCCTGCATTGGCAGACAGATTCTTAACCACTGTACCACCAGGGAAGTCCCAGAACCCTTATGTTATTGGCAGTAACAATGCATCCAGCTTAAAGACTATACTTCCTTACAGCCTCGGGGAGCCAGCCTTGTGACTAAGTTCCAGCTAATGAGATGTAAGTAAAAGGTTTTTATGGAGTGTACTTGCTTTACAATGTTGTGTCAGTTTCTGCTGTATAGCAAAGTGAGTCAGTTATACATATACATATATCCACTGTTTTTTAGATTTCCTTCCCATTTAGGTCACTACAGAGTGTTGAGTAGACTTTCCTGTGCAGTATACACAGTATTCTATACAGTAGGTTCTCATTAGTTATCTATGTTATATATAGTACTGTGTATATGTCAGTCTCAGTCTCCCAGTTCATCCCACCCCTCCTTCCCCCCTTGGTAACCATAAGTTTGTTTTCTACATCTGTGACTCTATTTCTGCTTTGCAAATAAGTTCATCTGTACCATTTTTCTAGATTCCACATATAAGTAATATACGATACTTGTCTTTCTCTTTCTGACTTACTTTAGAGATGTAAGTGAAAGAGCTGATAGGACTTCTGGAAATGTTACTTCAAGGGAGTTGACTCAGCTAAGTGAGCCTCTTCTGCCTGTGCCTCCTTTCTCTTCTCACCTGGAATTTGTTACTCCAACGGCTGTCTTTGGCCTTGAAGTGACCTTGAAAATGGAAGTTCTTTGCCGTGATGGTAGAAGAGAATGATACAAGGAGCCTGGGCCCGTGATACTGGTGGCGTACCATCCCCGCCCTCTATTGCCTACTTCTGGGCCACTTCTATTTGAGAGAGAAATAAAATTCTCTCTTGTTTAAGTCTCTGCTGTTTTGGATTTCCTGTTACATGCAGCTAAATCTAACCTATATGAATATTTCTGCATGGAGCTGTAGGAGACTAGAGGGGAGAGGAACCACCTCTGGGAGCACTTGCCCTGGGCTCAAATGGTTTACACGTTTATGAGGTTTCAGTGTTTCCACTTCTCAGCAGCATTTGACTCTGTTAACCATTCCTTTCTTCTTAAAACTCTTATCACCTGGCTTCTGTGACCTCACATCTCCTGGTGTTTGTGGGGTCTCTTTTATTGTTTGTTTTTTGTTTAGTTTAAATGCATTTCGTGTTTTAGACAACCTACATGACATGTTTTGTGGTTTTCTTCCTCAAAAACAATGCCTCTACTCCAAATAAAACAATGTCAAAATAAATGAAGAGTTCAAGGTGACATCAGTCCCATTTGTCTAAGTCCTGGTGTTGTGTGGATGAAAGGCAGCAGCCAGCCAGTTATGACGATAGGTGATAGATCTGAAGTAACAGCCAAATCTGTTCACATTTTTCCATCCCTAAGCCTTCCCTAAAGAAAATCATACATGGGGTCACACCATCCTCACGGTAGTCCAGCAGAGCAGCCATGCCATCTGGACTTATGTTTTCACCAGTAAAGAACTGATCGTTTTTGAAATTAGCAAGGATGTGTTTGATTTGTTCTGCAGCCCCTGTCGTAAAGGTTTTACTCTTTCTGATCTCTGTTCTTCAAGTTTCCCTTTGATTGACTTCATATAATTTTGATGTACATTTTTTAAAAAAAATAAATTTATTAATTTATTTTTGGCTGCATTGGGTCTTCGTTGCTGTGCGTGGGCTTTCTCTAGTTGAGGCGAGCGGGGGCTACTCTTCGTTGTGTTGCGTGGGCTTCTCATTGCGGTGGCTTCTCTTGTTGTGGAGCACGGGCTCTAGGTGCGTGGGCTCAGTAGTTGTGGCTTGTGGGCTCTAGAGTGCAGGCTCAGTAGTTGTGGCGCACGGGCTTAGTTGCTCAGTGGCATGTGGGATCTTCCCGGTCCAGTGCTCGAACCCCTGTCCCTAGCATCGGCAGGTGGATTCTTAACCACTGACCCACCAGGGAAGTCCCTGATGTACTTTTTGTGGGCTTCTCTTGTGAAGCTGGTTTCCTGCAAGTGACGGTTCATAACAATACCCACACCAGTGATTACTGTGCTTTCGGTACCTTCGCCCTCCCGGCCTTCAGCGGAGGCATTTCCACCAATGAGCAAGTCATCAGTGTTACCCTCTGTCCTACTATCTTCCCCTCCACCTGCAGATACAGCCCCCCACCCCACCCCCGTGACCTCCCGGATCTTGTAGATATCAGAGATCATCTCATCATGGTTGATGAGGTCCCGGTAGATGATCATGATGGGAAGGAGAGGGAGGCGCTAGCTTAGTAGGAGCCCAGAGCTCAGGGCAGCAGCGCACGGCAGAGAGTGGAGAGCGGTTGGAAAAGTGTGGCATCTCTTTGGGTTATCAAGTGACAGAAACCTTGACTTCTACTGGTTTCAACAACACCATCAAAAGAACATATTGTCTCAGTAACTCCAGAATAGTCCAGGAGTAGATGTTTGGACCCAGTTGAATAGAGGGGTTCAAACCATAGTATGAGTACTGGAATGACATTGAAAATATTTAACAACTGGCCTTGCTTTGTCATTGACCCTCAGAACAGTAAGAGGGAGTGTCCTGGAAGTCCCCTGCTGGTTCTGACATTAATTCTTCAGTTACCGGATCATGGGGAAGTTCAGGGATTGCAGAAGGGTGGCTAGGAGGAAGTGGCAAAGTCACTCTTATTCCCAGGGGGGTCTGGGCAGCATTTACTTACCAACAGAAATATTTCAACAATAATCAGCCATTCCAGTGCGTACCAGGTGAACAGCAGCCCTGTGTTAGGATCCGGTTACTCTTTTTCTTCCCTCTCTCAGCCGTACTATTCCATATGGACTCGGTTCTCAGACAGTCTCTCTCCCCTGGTTGTGAGATGGCTGCCAGTGGCTCCCAGGGCTGCGTGCTTCCTCCTTCACATTCAGCAAAGAGGGGTGAGGCCCTTTCCCCCAGCAGCCCTAGCGTAAATCCCGAGATTTGCTCTGATGGGGCTGGCTGAGATCATATGCCTGATTGATCAATGTGGCTGGCGGGGGAGGGGGTGGGATGGGAGACTGGCTTAGGCTATGTCACCTACCCCACCATTGGAGCCCCAGCTTAGAGTTAGCTTCTTTGGAGTATATAGGCTTAGAATTGAGCTGCTTTCCCCAAAGCAAAATTGGGGTACTGTTGTCAAAAGAAGAGGGGTCATGTATTGATTTCCTGCTGTATGTAACAAGTTACCACAAACGCAGTGGCTTCACACAACACAATTTATTCTCTTATAGTTCTGGAGGTCAGAAGTCTGAAATGGGTCTCATGGGGCTAAAACCAAGGTGTTGGCAGGTTGTGTTCCTAGGGGAGAATCCCTCCCCTTCCTTTTTCTAGCTCCTTGGCTTATGGCCACATCACTCCAGCTCCTGGTTCTGTTGTTAAGTTTCTTTCTCTGGCTCTGACCCTCTTTCCTCCCTTATATAAGGAGCCTTGTGATTTCATTGGGTCCACCTGGATAATCCAGGGTAATCTCCCTATTCAAAAATCCTTAATTTAATCATATCTGTGCAGCTCCTTTCACCATGTAGGGTAACATATTCACAGAGTCCAGGAATTCGAACATGGACATCTTTGGGCCAGGGAAATGGGGTAAGGGGGAGACTTTATTCTGCCTACCATGGAGTGCATGCTGGAAGGCAAAGGCAGTAAGTATCTATTTTCTCTGCTTTGTCCACCATCTGTCTGGCTACTCTTTTGTATCTTTTGCAGATTCAGCCTTCTTTACCTGACTTTACTTATGTATTTTTCTTGGCTTTTCTTTTCTTCTTTCTTTCTTTCTTCTTTTTTGGCTACGCAAGCAGCATGTAGGTTCCTAGTTCCCTGACCAGGGATTGAACCTGCACCCCTGCAGTGGAAGCATGAAGTATTAACCACTGGACCTCCAGGAAAGTCCCATGGCTTTTCTTTCTTTCTTTTTCTCTCTCTCTCTTTCTTTCTTTCTTTCTTTCTTTCTTTCTTTCTTCCTTCCTTCCTTCCTTTCTTTCTTTCTTTCATTTTATTGAAGTATAGTTGGTTTGCAATGTTGTGTTAATTTCTGCTGTACAGAAAAGTGATTCAGTTACACAAATACATATTCTTTTTCATATTCTTTTCCATTATGGTTTATTATAGGATATCAGATATAGTTCCCTGTGCTATACAGTAGGACCTCATTGTTTATCCATCCTATATACACTAGCTTGCATTTGCTAATCCCAAACTCCCAATCCTTCCCTCCCCCACCCCTCTCTGCTTTACTTGACTTTAAATATTGTTTCTCAAGTTTCAGCTCTAGACTTCTTCTATCCTCACTCTATATTCTCTCCCCAGGCAAGCCCACTGAGTCCAAGGCATAATTACTAACTATGGTTACCTATCCACATCTCTAGCCCAAACACCTCTGAGTCCAGACCAATTTATCTAAATGCCCACTTGACATCTCCACTTGGCTATCTTGATGGCCCTCCAAATTCAAGATGTCTCAAAGCTTCTCTCCAAACCAGGCCCCAAGTCAGTAAATGGCCCCACCATCCCTCCAGTTATGGCAGCCAGAAACCTGGACAATCATCCTTAATGTCCATCCTCTACCTCCCCTCAATCCAATCTTTGACTGAGTCTTTTCTTTTTTCTATTTATTTGATGGAATTTTATTTGTAGCAACAACAATCATTAAAACCAAGCAACAAACAAAAACAAAAATACCCTCCACTGAATGGGAATGGTACCTATTATTTGTCAAAACCCTTTCAGTGGAGTTTGACTGAGTTTTTCCATTTTACCTTCTTGATCTTAAATTCATCGATTTCTCTCAGTCTTCTCATCTTCCACTCCAAGCCGCCACCTCTGTCTAAACTGTTAACTCTTCTTGCCTGGACTTCTGCATTGGCCACCTAAACCAGTCTCTTGGGTCCATTATGACCTATCTCCAGTTTGTTCTCCATACCATTGCCAGGGTTATTTTTCCAAAATGCAAATCTGATCATTTAACTCACCCACTCAGAACACTTCACTGGCTTTCCATTGCTCTTAGGAGAGAGACCAAAACCCTTCCCATGGTAGCTAAGGCTTTGTGGGGTCTGCTCCCTGTCTATTTCTCTAGTCCTGCCTCTCTTCAAGAATCTATTGGTCTTTTACTTCTTTTTGTTCCTCAAACTTGCCATGTTATTTTTCATCATTTAACCAGGGCATACTCTGTGCAGTCTGCCAGACCTCTAACTCATCTTTTATATTTCCCACAGACCCTATTCAACCTCCTGGACTAGATCGAATTCTCCCATTATAAACTGTCAGTGAATTCCATTATAGACTCTGCATTTCACCTAGGTAGTGCTAACACAATTCCAATTTTCCGTTTACTTGTCTATTCATTTGATTAATACTTGTTGTCCCCAACACAACCACTATTAGTCTGTAAGCTCCAGGGGAGCAAGGGCTTTGTCTGTATCTGTTCACCATTAAATCCCCGCACCTTGTTCTGTAGGCACTTTACGTCTCTTAAAACCACAGACGCACATGCTCATTTTTGAATCAGAATACTGAGGTTTGTTCCAAGGTCATACAACCAGCAGGGAGATAAATTCCAAATCTGACTCCAAAACCTGCCCTTTCTTGCTTTCACTCTGCTGTCCTCTGAGATGGGGGAAGTGTTGGGATTGTGCCATTTCTGGGTGTGCAGTTCTAGAAACCTCAACTGCTTCCTTTGGAAGCCTTTGGAAATGGATCTGAAAAGGCTGACAGTTTGCCTGAACTTATAGAGGTGGGGGGGGGGGAAGTTTTCTTTTTCCTTTTCTTCCTTTTACATCTGTCTTTCCTTCTTACCTCCCTCTCTCTGTTTTCCTCCTTCCTTTCCTTTCTTCCTTCCTCTTTTCCAAAAAATGCACAAAGTTCCTGCTCATTGCCAGACTCTGTTCTGGGAGATGGTGACATAAAGATGAATCAAAGAGCTCTGTCCTCAAAGAGCTCAAAATCTAGTCTGTTAGAAGTCTAGGTCAAGTAAACAAATTCCAAGCCAGTGTCATTTCCTCCTCTGTAAAATGGGCATCATCCTTACTACACCAGAGTTTTTGGATGCAAGTAACTGAAACTGACTTAGGAATGAAATTTATTGGAAGGGCATTGGATGGGTCCCAGAGCTGAAAGAAAAGCAGGAGAACCAGACCCAGGAAACAGGAGGGTGGGCAGCTCATGGAGCCAAGTCCATGCTCTAGGAACTAGCTTGTGAGGACAATGCCACCGGCACTGTCCCCACTGTGACTGTTCCAGCTGTTCCCTTGTCTTTGAGACTGTCCCCCAAGATTCAAAGACCCAGGTGGGAGCATCCCATGAAGCAAGCATGGGTCAGTCACCTAGTCAGACTCCAGCTGCCTAGATGTCGGGAGAGGAGATAATTGCTCCCTTCCACTGCAGAATGGGGGTTGGCACTCAGAGCCCCTGACACTGCTGCTCTCATTTCCCTGTGGTTCTTGGGTGACACCAGGGCTAAATGATCTCTTGAGAGGTCGCCTATTCATCGAGTCCCTGCACAATGATTGCTGCTAATTAGTAGGACTGGGACTTGAATTTGGGTCTAGCTGGCAGAGTAGCAATTAGAGTTCTTGGCTACAAGCAACAGACACCACCTCTGTCAATTTTCAGCAAAAGAGAATTTATTGGAGGGATGTGGGCAAGGCTCAAAGAATTTATGGGGAGCTGTAGAAGCAAGTCTGGGGACAGACAGGAAGCAAAGGAGAGATGGAGGGTCCAGGATCATGTTGGAGACATATTTACACTTGAGTGCTGCCACCACCAGCATGATGAATGACCTCCAGCGAGATCTCCTATTTTGGCTGTACTGCCTCCAAATTCAAATTCTCAGGACATAAGGTGTTTGATGGGGTTAGTTTCCATCATGGCCCTGTCCTCCAGGGTGAGGATAGGAAAATGGCTTTTTTAGTGGGATGGGTCATTTGGAGTTACCTTTCCATCAAGGCCACAGAGGAAATTAATACAGTGTTAGGGGGTGTTTATCGGTTATCTATCGCCGAAATAATAGTACATAGCAAACAATCACATGCTTCCAAAGCATGTAACAATCAGCTCATACATCTGGTGGTCAGTTAGGCAGCTCTGCTGATTTTGGTTGGACTTGCTCACATGTCTGGAGATTGGCTGGTTTTTGGCTGATCTAGTCTAACCTTGGCTGGGAGGACTAGGCCCTCTGGTTCTGCTCCTCCAGTGGGTTACTTCTGGCATGTTCTCCTGGGTAATGGCAGAGGCAGAAGAGGGGGCAAACCCTATCACACAAGTGCTTTTTAAGGCCCAACTTGCATCACATCTGCTGATACTCTATTGTCCAAAGCAAGTCACATGACCAAGGCCAGCATCAGAGTGAGAGAGCACTGTGAAATATCACAGCAAAGGGTGTGGATACAGTTGGCCCTCCCTCCATATCTGCAGGTTCCACATCCACCGATTCAACCGACCATGGATCAAACATATTCGAAAAAAACAATTCCAGGAGGTTCCAAAAAGAAAAACTAGTTACATAGCATTTACGTTGTATTTACAATTATTTAAATAGCATTTACAGTGTGTTAGATATTATAAGTAATCTAGAGATGATTTAAAGTATACCAGAGGATGCGCATAGGTTACATGCAAATACTTTGCAGATTTTGGTATTTGAGTTGCAGGGGTGGGGTGGTGGTTGTCCTAGAACCAAATCCCCAGCAGATAACAAGGGAAGACTGTACAGGGAAAGGTGAAGAATTGGTTTCATGTTTGCAGTCCCTGGGGAAATGTCTAGAAGGAGTCAATGTCTGTGACAGATGTCAAATTCCAAGTTCTTTCCATGTTCCACACCACCTGGGGCAGCAACCAAAGGAGCTTTTCTCCAAGACAGGCCTCTGTTCTTATTCAGTTGTATCACTTTGAATGTCAGGTTCATGAGAACAGGGACTTTTGTCTGTTTTACTCACCATGTAACCCCATTGTCTAGAACAGTGCTGGATACATAACAGGTGCTTAACAAATAGTGATTGAGTGAAAATTCCCTTGTGAACTTACCTTATGCATCTAACCAAGATTTTTCACTTTTGTGGGGAGGTTGTATGCTGTGGAGGAAAGGACTTAAATTTGGACACAAATCAACCTGGGCTCAAATCTGAGCTTCATCCTTTGCTACCAGTGACCTTGGGCAAATTATCCAGTCTTCCTGAGTCTCATTTTCCTATAGTGGAAAACTTTTGGGTGATCTCTCAGTGCAACCTCCCCATTTTCTGGTAATTGTCCCTTCCATCTCCACGTATTTCCTGTGATGGGGCTTCTGTATTACGTGACCCTGTCCCCATCCCCCAACCCTGTCTCAACTGATTGGACCAGGGGTATGGATCTGAACCATAATGGGCCAATCAGAGTCTCTTCTCCAGAAATTTGGAATTCCAGTCTTAGTCTGATTGGCCTCTTAAATGGAGGAGCTAGGAAATCAGGAGCTGGCTATGGTCATTTTCCACCAGAGAGAGCTGGTCTACAGCCAGAGAGAAGAATAAAGCCCTCATTCCAGATTAGTTCTTAGGCCCAGTCAGCTATCAGACAGCTAGCTAGGCAGCTAGGTAACCACTGGTGTAATGGTTAAGGGCATAGTCTCTGGTTCCCGATTACCTTGGTTCAGATTCTGGCCCTATCATTTACTAGCTGAGTTATTTAACTTCTCTGTGCCCTCATTCTCATCTGTAAAGTGGGAATGACATTAATACCTACTTCATGGGGTTGCCATAATGATTAAATAAAAGTGCATAGAACTATATCTAATGCATGGTGAGTACTAATCCATGTGTTTCCAGGCCATAGTCTCCGATCCTTAAAATTAATACCCCTTTTTCACCCCACCCACCCCCTTTCCGGAAACACTCACTTCAGTGGATTGTTGATTCCAGTGCAAAGAATCTGAACTAATACCATTTTCACCTGTGAAATGGGGAAAGTTAAGAATCTTGAGTTCTTGGAGTAGCAGCAAGGATGAAATGAGATGAGTACAGCTCGTGGCACACCGTAGGTACTCAATATTTACGTGCTTCTCATCCTTCCTACCCTGCCTTCCTCAGACTCCAACTGGGGCCAAGCATGGGAGACGGTGCTTCTGGTGTGGACGGTCTTGGCCACAGCTTGGTTTGGCTCCTTTCTAAGGTGAGTCTGATCTGTTCTTACAAGGTTCTTAGGACCACACGTCTCAATACTTCATTCTGCACTCAGGGGAGTGACTCATTGATCCTGAGGTGCCTTCCCCCCCGAGAAGACTTCATCTCCAAGGCACTCTAGATTTTCTCATTACTGGGGAAGTAACCCAGGGCACAGCAGCTCTTGGTGGGGGCAGGGGTGGTGTGGGCAACAGGGGTAAGAGAGCTGAACCTTACCCCTTCCTTATTTGTCCCCTGCTGGTACAGTCCTTTTCCTGGTCCTTGAGAGCTATATAGGAAAGGAGAAAACTGGGCCACTGGCTTAAGAGAACAGAGGCAAGAGGCTTGGAGATGTGGACAGAGCTTCTTGATTCATGTGATAATATTCGGGGGTGAATAAGTCCATGACAGGGAGGTTTTCTTCCTCTTGACCAGCTTCCTCAGCCCTCCTAGCTCCTCCCTTTGAGGCCCCTACTCTATGACCACCCAGCTCAGCCCCCGGGCCAAGCCCAGCAAGGGCAGGGCGTGTGGGTAAGTGGGCTGGGAGGTTCTAGGAACATTTTTTTTTTAATTGAAGCATAGTTGATGTACAATATTATGTTAGTTTTTGGTCAAGAAAATAGTAATCCAACAATTAAATCCACTACAAAATGATCACCGCAAGTCCAGTAACCATCTGTTACCATGCAAAATTACAACAATATTATTGACTATGTTCCTTATGCTGTGTATTACCTCCCCATGGCTTGTTTATTCTATAACTGGAGGTTTGTATCTCTTAATCCCCTTCACCTCTTTTGCCCAACCCCCCACTCCTTCCTGGTAACCACCAGTTTGCTCTCTGTATCTACAACTCTGTTTCTATTTTACTGTGTTTGTTACTGTATAAGTGAGATCATACAGTACTTGTCTTTCTCTGTCTGACTTATTTCACTTAGCATAGTACCCTCTAGGTCCACCAATGTTGTTGTTAATGGTACAATTTCATTCTTTTTTATGGCTGAGTAATATTCCATTGCATATATATACACCACATCTTTTATTATCCATTCTTCTATTGATGGACATTTAGGTTGCTTCCACATCTTGGCTATTGTAAATAATGTTGCAATGAACCTAGGGGTGCATACATCTTTTTGGATTACTGTTTTTGTTTTCTTTGGGTAAACACCCAGGAGTAGAATCACTGGACCATATGGTAGATCCATTTTTAATTTTTTGAGGCAACTCCATACTGTTTTCCATAGTGGCTGCACCAATTTACATTCCCACCAACAGTGCATAAAGTTGTCTTCTGTATTCGTTTGCCTCTGGGTTGGGGGGGCAGGCAGGAGGGTGATTTCCCTGAGATGAGTCAGCTGTTTTCATTGTCCCTTTCCCCTTCTGTCTTGTGGGGAAAAAAGTTGTGAACTGGAAAAGGCCATAAAGTTGGCAGATGCTTCGGGGGACCCATAGACCCATGGTGCTGCAGGCTTCTCCTTCTGCCGTGTTGACCCCAGTCCTTGACTGGGATTCTGCCTCTGTTTCCCTATGTAGTTCTCCACTTGCACAAGAACGTAGCTTCAGACTTTGCATATGACCTTCTTCTTAGTTGCACTAGTCAAGCATCTGCCAAGGTCTGGGATCCGAGGAGGGACCCATTGGATCCCAGACCTGGGACTGCCTAACTTCCTGTCCTGGATCTGCTACTGGAGCTGGGTCAGTGTCCCCTAGACCTATCTACCAAACATCCTCCCCGCCTGCACCAGCCCAACATTCCCCATGCCGAGTCCACTACAGTAATTATATTTTGAGTCTCTGTCAAAGAGACAGCCGGGAGAAGGAGGGTGGGTTCTACAATCAGACACCCTGGGCTAGGATTCTGGATCCATTATCACTTTCTTGCTGTGTGACCTTGAGCTGGTCACCGCCCTTCTCTGAGCCTCAGTTTCCACACCTGTCAAAGAGCCTAATGATCCCCTGCAATGGAGCTGGGAGGTTCTAATGAGATTACCTATCTACAGACCCCAGCGCCTTTTGGAGGCTCCAGAAATGGCTGCTCACTGCCCCTTCTCCACACAGCTCTGAAGAAGGGAAAGGAGCTCTGTATCATTATCACTCCTCAACTACCTGTCATCCCTTGCGGAAGCTTTTCATGAGCCTCTTATCAGATCAAGATATCAGCATCGGTCTGGGAACAGGAAACTGCAGTGAAGCAAAGGGTCACTAAAGACAGAGACCTGGCAGAGGCAGCAAAATGCAGTGGTGAAGCATGTGACTCTGGAGGCAGATGGCTTGGGTGCCAACCCCAGCTTTAACTTTGTTGAGCTCTGGCCAAACCACAGTATTTCCTGTAGCTTCAGTTTCCCCATTTGGTATGTGAAGGGTAAAATAGCATATGCTGCCTAGAATTTTTTTGAGAACTAAATGAGATCATCTGTGTCTTGTGTATAACACGAGTTTGTTCCAAAGTGAGCACTCAAAACACCTTTGATACGTAAGTTGTTTTCAAGTTTTTGCTACTTTAGTTTTTGTCTCTTTAGATGATTTTATTAGGATAAAGTTCCAGGGGAGGAATTACCGCCTCCTAAAATAGATTGCCAAATTGCTTTTAAAAGGGCCCAGCTCTCTTAAAAGGGCACCCGCGCCCTATTTGGTGATCCTGGGGGTGGGGGGAGGTGAGGGGAAATGGGAGGTTGGGGGAGCGGGGGAGTGGGGGCGTACTGGGAGGGAGGGAACAGGCGGCGAGAGGAAACGCGCAGCGGGGCTCAGTTGAGCAAAGCGGCTGCTCTCATCAGCGCAATGGCCACCTCAGTTGGGGACACGTGGGGCGCCATGTCGTCCTCTCGGAACAGCAGGACTGGTGCGAGGTGTCTGGGCGGTGATGCAACTTGGGGCGGTGATGCAGGTTAGCGCTGCCGCTGCCGCAGGCCGCCATGGACCGCACAGACCCAGAGGGTCGCGAAGCACAAAGAGCGCTGTCTCTAGAAAACTCCAATGCTAACTCAACAGGGAAGACCCCACGGGCGGCTTTCAGCCATGCAAATGAATCTTCCAACCGCGTTATGAAACCATCAACGACTCCAGTTTCCTCAGTCTCAAAGAATGGGACAGTCACCACCGGTGAAACCCATAGTAACATCTAAAATGACAACAGGGGTCTCAACAGATATAACTTCCACCACCTTAGAGTCTACACCCAAAATAACAAGTGTTTCGAAAAACATCCCGGATGTCAATCAACACCCACAATGACTACAACCCACAGTAGTTACGTGACATTTGTTTCTTCATCGGTAACAATTACAGCAACTCTTAACTCTAAAGAAAATAAAAGATCAAAATTTGATACTGGCAGCTTTGTTGGTAGTATTATATTAAATTATGGAATTTAATCTATGCTTTACATTGGATGCAAAATGTACTATTCAAGAAGAGGCATTTGTTATAGACCCATCTGTGAACATGATGCCATCATTTAAGGAAATCCAAGAACCAACAGAAAGAAGAAAGATTGATGCAGCCCAGTCAATTAACTTTGTTTTATTGTTAGTTTAAAACAATATTCTCTTCTTGAAAATAGTATTAACGAGCCAGTGCATATAATGTACAATGTATTATATGAATGTGTAAAGCTTCCTCACGATTACTAAAGGCAAAAAGGATTTGGATTTTTTGTGTGTGTGGGTGCTTTTTGGTTTTTTTTGCCACGCGACATGCAGGATCCCCGTTCCCCGACCAGGGATGGAACCCGTGCCCCCTGCAGTGGAAGCGCAGAGTCTTAACCACTGGACTGACAAGAAAGTCCCTGGTTTGACTTTTTTTTTGTCTGTGTTGGGCCTTCGTTGCTGTGAGCGGGCTTCCTCTAGTTGCGGTGAGTGGGGGCTACTCTTCGTTGCGGTGCGCAGGCTTCTCATTGTGGTGGCTTCTCTTGTTGCGGAGCATGGGCTCTAGGCACGCAGGCTTCAGTAGTTGTGGCATGTGGGCTCAGTAGTTGTGGCGCATGGGCTTAGTTGCTTCGTGGCATGTGGGATCTTCCCAGACCAGGGCTTGAACCCGTGTCCCCTGCATTGGCAGGTGGATTCTTAACCACTGTGCCAACAGGGAAGCCCCAAACCAGGTTTTAAGCATAATTTTAGTTTCACTGTCTCTTCAGAATGCATCAGTATTTTATATGTTTTAAAGCTTAGTACTTGATTTGTGTGTGTGTGTGTGTGTGTGTGTGTGTGTGTGTTTGCCACGAGGCTTGTGGGATCTTAGTTCCCTGACCAGGATGGAACCCGTGTCCCTTGCAGTGGAAGTGCAGAGTCCTAACCACCACTGGACCACCAGGTAATTCCCAAAACTTAGTACTTGGTTTAGAAACAAAACACATATCAAAAACAAAAACAAAAACCCCAGAAAAAAACCAGATAAACCCAGAAAAAATACCTGGGCTTAACTCTGTTAGAGAGCTGTTGGAGAGGCTGTATTTTTATTAATAACTTCTTTTGAGCATTCCATGACAGTTGATATAATTTCAGTGAATTGCAATGTTTAACATGCTAATGTTTTAAAGACTTAGTTGTCAGTATTAAATAATAAGTTGGATTATTTGGTACCATGAGAATATTCTCACCACTGCACACTGCTTCATTTCATACTTAGCTGTTAATTTCATATTTGGTGAATATTTTTAAGAGCTGTAGAGCTTCTTTCTATATCTGGAAATGTTTGGTGTAATGGAAACACACTTAAATTAAAAGAAAAAAAAAAAGCCCATCATATGATTTCCAAAACAACACTTAGAATTCTGAGCTACTGATGAATGCTGTGTTTATCAAGCCAGGGATTGTGGGGCTGCTTCACTGTCCATTTTACTCAAAGATTTGGGGAGACAGCATTTTTTTTTTTTTTTTTTTTTTTGCGGTACGCGTGCCTCTCACTGTCGCGGGCTCTCCCGCTGCGGAGCACAGGCTCCGGACGCGCAGGCCCAGCAGCCATGACTCACGGGCCCAGCCGCTCCGCGGCACGTGGGATCTTCCCGGACCGAGTCACGAACCCGTGTCCCCTGAATCGGCAGGCGGACTCTCAACCACTGCGCCACCAGGGAAGCCCTAAAACCACTTTTTAAGTACTGAATGTCGTTATTTGCCTATAAAGTTTCCTATGCTTTGGGTTTGAAATAATTTAGTTATCTCTTTCCTCTGCATGTAAGTTGTATAATTTGTTACTTTCAAATACCAGCACTTCAACGCAGCCATTTTTTTTTTTTTTTTTTTTTTTTTGGTTATCTGCAAAAATTGAGGAAAACAGTGATGCAAACCAGAATTTCACTTTGGAGAACATTTCCTCAACATCACTTTATCTTCCTAATTATGTTTATTTAAGCAAATGTTCAATTTTGTTTGCATTCTTTGAGAATGTGTTTACTTGAGGATAAAATCAATCTAAGTATATGTCTAAATATTAGGCAGAATCCAATCTATGATTTTAAAATGTCCTTGGATAATCTATAAAATGAATAATTCAAATACAGATAAATGAGAGTTGGCAGTATATTATAGTGATAATTTTGTATTTTTCAGGAAAAAAATTAAAGCAAATTCCTGTTACCTTTTTTATTATAATGACCAGCTTTTGGTATTTCATTGTTACTGAGATCTATTTTTAGAATAAAATTGTGCTCTCCATCTTAAAAAAAAAAAATGCTTTTAAAAGGGCTATGTCAGTTACAATGTCACCAGCAAATTGTGTAAATACTGGTTTTGTCACATCTTTGCCAGCACTGACCATTATAATTATTCTAAGTGTCTCATAGTTGACTTAGTTTTTGTTCCTTTCACAGCATAGGTGAACAGGGTGTGCCAATAAGTAAAAGTTCATCAGGACTGAGGAGGGATCGTTTCTTTGAAGAGGGAACTTAGAAAGAAAAACACATACACACACTTTGTAAATATCCTGAAAATTGAGGATGTTGTTCTTCCTGTCCACTGCAGCTACTTCTCTTTTCTGAGACATCGATTTCTATATAACTTGTTCAGTTCCCTTGGCTTTGACACTTGTAGATCTGGAATGTGGAAGTACCCTGAATGATGATGATGATTTAACAGCTTGAGATAAACATTTGATGAACTTTCAGATCAATTTCTATGTCTCTTTGAATATGCATTTTCTCATGAAAACTTTCCAAATCAGAGGAGAAGCTGAAATTTCTCTAGAAAATTATTGAAGATGATGAGACTCAGTTTCTCCATCTGTAAAATGGGAGAGGGAGGTTGGGATGAGATAATGTCCAAAGAGAAGCTTCATGGGTTTGCAAAGACCTGCAAGGACTTGGTTGGCAAAACATGTCTTGAGACGAGGAGGATTTAATCCAAGAACAAACAGCATCGTGATTCTTGATGTCCTGCTTGTTCATCCCAGGAAATTATCAAATGACAAGGAGTTAAGTAACCGAGAGAAGGGAAGTGGAGCTGGAGTAGGCCAGAAGCCATAGATCCACTGTCCTCCATGCCCCATCACATCGTTAGAGATATTGGGAGGGACTCGTGAGTCGCCCACTCTCCAGGATCTGGGAGTTCAAGCCAATTTTACTTAACTTCCCAAGAATTACTGTTTGCTCCATCTCAGCAGCCCCTTGCTTTTTTCACTTCATTGAATCTATCATTTACATGATTTTGCATTCTTCTTTGGCATTTTTACTGGCTACTACCTGTCTCCCTTACTAGAGTATAAACTCTCTGAAGTTAGGGAATACATCTGTCTCATTCATTGTTGTATCTCTAGTTTCTGGAAGATGCTAGATGTTCAAGGAATATTAATGCAGTGACAGGTGACCCTAGGGGGCTGGAGATGTGGGGGACATCCAGGCTGCCAAGTCACGGGTTACATACATTCATTTCCTTTCTAAAAATGGTCCTCTACCATATGTAACTGGAAGAGATGGGATTTGAAAATAGGCAGGCTGACTCCAGAACCCATGTGCTTAGCCATGAGGGCTTGCAGCTGTGCAAAGGAAGACCATGTGGCCATTAAATCCATGTGGCAGAAGAATATTTATTGACATGGGAAAATATTCACAATATGTTGGTGAGTGAGAGCATCACATTTCAAAATACAGCACTAACCATCCAGGGTTGTTGGGAGGATTAAATGAGTTAATACAGGGAAAGCACAGAAAACAGTTCCTAGCACATGGAAAGTTCTTGATAAGTGTTGCCCAAGTAGTTGGTGAGGCATCTCTCATCTTCAGGGTTTCTTAGGGAGAAGTCAGGCCCCAGGCCACAGTGTGGAGAGGCAGCCTGCTCTTGAAGAACTGCCTCCCTAGGTTTGAAATAATGTATGCTGTTCCTCTCCACCTCTCTCCCTTCCACCCTGGGCTGGTAAGATGGTGGGAACAACAGTACAGACAACGGCTCTCTCCAAAGATATCTCTTCATCAAATCTCCCCTTTCTGCATTTGGACCACTTTTTAATATCTTTGATCTGGCTGAGAGGTCTGAAAATGGTAATAAAGCTGATTCTATACTTTTCCTCTGTAACTTCTATGTAGGAGGTAGCCTCACATTCACTTTGGGATATGATATCCATGTACTGGCATCTCTGTAGAAACAGAGGTGGGGAAAGGCCCCATTTCAACATCCTATTACATGACTGCAATTATGACCTTGGGTTCTGTAAGACCTCTGGGCTCTCATAATACGTTCTTCCTTTTTGGTTTGAGTGGGTTTCTTCTACTTGCAAACAAGTGATTGCTCACCAAGGCGTAGGTCCTAAAGATCTGAGCTTGGATGGGGCATTCCTCCTGAAGTGGGCAGGAATAAGAGGAACCAGAGCAGAGAGTCTGAGTTAAAATCCCCAAAAGTTCAAAGGGCAGAAAATGGAAGTCAGAGTTAAGGGTCAGGGCCAGGCCCCAGAGCTGAACTTCAATTAAAGAGGAGAAGGTTGAATTCAAAATGGGCTTCCCTGGTGGCGCAGTGGTTGAGAGTCCGCCTGCCGATGCAGGGGACACGGGTTCGTGCCCCGGTCCAGGAAGTTCTCACATGCCGCGGAGCGGCTAGGCCCATGAGCCATGGCCGCTGAGCCTGCGAGTCCAGAGCGGCCCACGTACCGCAAAAACAAACAAACAAAACAAAGTGAGGTGGTGTCCTGGGCAATGGACAGTGGGTGTCCTGGGTGGTGTCCTGCTTTTCACAATTTTGCTTTTCAGACTCTGTAGCTTGTGATGTGCAGTTGGCTTAAAGGTACAAGGACAGGGATGGCAGCCACCAATATCTCCAGGCCCCTGGCTTTCGGTTTTTGTCAAGTTATTTTTGGAGTGGGATTATAGAGCCAGAAGATTTGATTCTTGGTATTAGCCACCAGTGGCTTTATCCAAAATGGTACTAATTAGCCCTGCCATGAGCCATGTGTGAGCATATCTGGGAGTCTGAAAGTACAGTTACAGGCAAAGGAGTGCCCAGGATGTCCCGGGCAACTTTATACCTTTAAGGGAAGGACCAGCTGCAGGTGGAGGAGCTGAAGAAAAAACAAGTGGGGGAACACAAGGCACTCACCCAGCAGTCCAGCGTTCCTGACATTCCTTTGGCCTCACTCTGCTGTGGATTCCTGATACCCACTCCTTGATTATCCCATTCCCGGGCTGTGTCCTTTACAGATTAGACTTTTTCTAATCATACCACTTTCCCCCTTACCTGCTGGCCAGTCCTGCATGAGGAAAGGGTCACTGGTTCCTGCCAGTCTTTGCCTTTCCAGCCTGGAGTGGCTCCTTTGAGCTGCCGAGCCCACTCTAAAAGGCCTGCTGGACTCTACTTAAAGGTCCTATCTGGCCAGGGCACCCCATACCTAGTCTAGTCTGTTAACTCTTAGTGAGGCAGGATAGCAGGATGGTTAAAAGCACAGGACCTGGAGTCAGACTGCTTGGGTTCAAATGCTGGCTTCCCCTGTTATGAGCTGGGTAACTCAGGGTAAGCTACGAACCTCCCTGGGTTTCAGTTTTCTGTAGAATGGGGATGAGAATAACAATACCTAACTCATAGGGTCATCAAGAGGATTAAACTGAGTTCATGTATGCAAAGCCAGGGACACTAAACTAACCACAAGAGTGAGATGGACAGTTCTGTACAGCAAAGAACCATCCCACCTAAAAAGCCATCAGTGCTCCTAGTTGAGAAACACTGACTAAGAGCATGGAACTCGAATGCTTGGGTTGAATCACAGATCTATCACTTACTAGTTTTGTGATCTTAGACACTTACTGAACCTTCTGTGCCTCAGTTTTCCCATCTGTACAATGGGAGCAATGATAGATCTGTAAAATAAGAACAATGACAGCCTACCTTATACAGGGTTGCTCTGAGGCTTAAATGAGTTAATATGTACAAAGCTTTTTTAAAAAATAATTATTATTTTTAAAAATATTATTTATTTATTTATTTATGGCTGCATTGGGTCTTCGCTGCTGGGTGCAGGCTTTTCTCTAGTTGTGTTGAGCGGGAGCTACTCTTCATTGTGGTACTCAGGCTTCTCATTGTGGTGGCTTCTCTTGTCGCGGAGCACGGGCTCTAGGCATGCTGGCTTCAGTAGTTGTGGCACGCAGGCTCAGTAGTTGTGGCTCACGGGCTTAGTTGCTCTGCGGTATGTGAGATCTTCCTTGACCAGGGCTCGAACCCGTGTCCTGTGCATTGGCAGGTGTATTCTTAACCACTGCACCGCCAGGGAAGTCCAATACGTATAAAGCTTTTAGGACAAGGCCTGGAGTATAATCAGCTCCATATTTTAGCAACTGTTGTCCCCTTATCTGATGTTGTGGGCATAACTGGAGGCGGCATATGATACAAGCATTTTTCTCACATTGTAAAATAAATCTTTGCTTCCGTTGAAAGTTCTCTGGAAGAAAAATTTCCTTCAGGAGGTTGTTAATTCCTATGTGGGTTACTTATAAGAGAAAACACTTTCCTTAGCACAGGGAAAATGAAACTGGTCATGTTCTAGACAGTGGTGAATTAGACCAGCCTGAAGAGCCAAGGTGTCTTAGTCAAGAATGGTTCAGTTGCAAATAACAGAATCCTTGTCACACACTAACCAAAGCAAGAAAAACATCATGGGGGAGGAAGGAAGGGGGAAATCTAGATGAACACTTGGGGGCAGGAGGTAGACAGGTCTCATGAGGAACTAGAACCAGGAACTGGAAACTTCTAAATAGAACCAAACTCCCACTTTTGCTCACCACTCCCTCCACACCACCCTAGCCTAGCCATCTTCAGCTCTTGCCTGGGTGGTTGCGACATTCTCTCTGCTTCTTCCTTTGTCCCCCCCCACTGCCTTTGTCCCCCTCACACAACAGCCAGAGCAATCTTTTAAAAATGTAATAAGATTGTGTTGTTTCCCTGTACAAAACCTTTCAGCGGTGTCCCATTGTACCTGAAGGCAGGAATTTGTCCTCTTGTTCACTGCTATATCCCTGGGCATGGCACATAGTAGGTGCTCAATAAATTTGTTGATTGACTGAATGGAAATGCACCAGGATTCCTGGCAGAACCATTCTCTCCTTCTCCCTCTGAGGTTTCTTGTCACTCTTTGTGAGTCTTCCACGGTTCTCTCTCTGAGTTCTTGCCATTCCCATTCACATGGTGCAAAATGGCTGTCCAGCCAATGTCACCTCTCAGCTTCAGCATCACCTGCTAACACATCCCAGAGTCCAAGTATCTGGAAGAGAGAAGTTGACTGGTCCAGCTTGGATGAGGGGATCCACCCCTATTCATTCAGTTATGGCTGGGGACTGCTGAAGCCCACTTCTATGGGAAAGGCATTTTTAGAAAAGAGGAACATGGGCTGGAAGACCACCCTCGGAATTGTGTACTACCTCTAGGAAAAGGCTCAGGTATGGGGAATCCCCCGTCCTCAGGGAGTCCAGTACTAGGTTTGGGTGGGCAATTAAACCTTGTCTAGAAGATCCCAAGTGGAATCCAGGTTATGAAATAGAGATAATAAACTAGCTACCATTTTTATGAACTATTGACCCACATGCCAGACATAGGTCTAAGAACGTTATAGGTATCAACGCTAGGTATCAAAGTGTACAATCTTCCCAACGATGCAATAAATAAGGTACCATTATCTCCATTAAATAGATGAGGATGTGCAGGCACAGAGAGATTGTCAGTGATGGAGCCAGAATTCTAAGCATTCCAGCCCCCGACTGCATCTGTTCCTTCACCACCTAAACAAGATAAAGACATAATTCCCCTCTTACAATGAGGAAAATGAGGTTCCGAGAGATAAAGTAAAAAGAAAAATGTACATAAAGCCACCTGGCTATAAAGTAACAGAGCCTTGACTGCAACAGCTCTGCAGCCCTTAGGCCAAACTTCCCCCATCACTGTGCCCACTACAATTAAAAAACAACTCCCAGCTTTATTGAGATAGAATTCACATTCACCTATTTAAAGTGTATAGTTCAATGGTTTCTAGTATAGTCACAGCTATGTACAACCATCTCCACAGTCAATTTGCCCGCTACAACTCCATGGATAAGGTAGTTCTATCCCAGAGAGGGGAAATGACTAGGTAATCGTCACACAGGATGTAGATGGCAGAACACAGAACACTGTCCCAACCACTATGAGAATATCTCTGGAAATCCCCACTTGAATAACTATGTTTGTCAGAACAAGGATGGCTTGTTGTGGTGTGATGGCATGGGGGCAGAGCTGGGAGGAGACAGGATAAGAAAGCCCCTATCTCATGGAGTCCAAAGCCGAAACTCTGGCCTCTGTGACCTCCTCTGCCTAGCCAGACAACCTCTTTTCTTGCTTTTCTCCTTTATTCCTTTGACAAACACCTACTGTCCCTTAAGCCTCGGTTCAAATATCTCCTCCTCCAGAAAGACTTCCCTGATTCATATCCAGGCTGGGCTAAGTGCTCCGCCATGGTGTCTGCTGGACAGCTTTCTCTGTCTCAACAGCACAGCTCTTCTCTGTCGTGGCCCCTCTGCCTTTGCTCAGTCCCCCCAGTGCTAAGTGCATGGATTTTGGAACTAAAAAGGCATGGATTTAAATCCAGGCTCCGCCATGTCCTAGCTCTGTGACCTTGGGAAAGCACATGGTAGGCCCCCCAAAATTTCCAGTTCCTTTCACCCTTCCCTTCTGGTTTCTTGGAGGGTGCCTATTAAACCTTAGTTCGCATTGGAATCCCACGTACTCATGTCTGACAGCCTTCTGGCAAATGGCAGACACACTTTCATTGCTCAGACTGTCTTCCAATGGAGAAGCATTCCTCCTCCCCCAAATGCAGCTCAGTCCTTGTGGCTTGGGTGGTTCTGACTCTAAGTCCCAGGGGTGGGCAGAAGACCCAAGGCTGGCCAATCCAAGGTTTTTGTCCTGTGGCTCTAGTGATTGATCCAGGGATAGGGATGGGCCGGTGACTTAATCAGAATCCCTTCATGAAATTTGTCAAATGGACATTAGAAAAAAGGTCTCTCTGTCTCTGTCTCTCACGCTCAGCATGAGATACACGGCATTGAAGATCTGGCATGCCAGCAGCCATCTCCTGTCTGAGAGTGACGCCAAGCAGAGTCAAATAAGCCCGAAAGATGGAAAGAAAGAAAGTTCTGATGCCCTCCTGGATTCAGATATGCCTGAAGTCCCCTTGGATTCCTATTTTCCTTAAGCTCATCTAGGTTGGATTTCTGATGTTTGTAATCAAAAGCATTCTAATCAAGACATGGATTCACTTTAATATGCAATCAGGGTAGCTGGATCTATGATGGCCTGAAGATAAGCCAACAGCTGTGGATAGCAGAGCAGCAAGAGGCAAAGAACTTTGGGCCCTTGATGACATCATTAAACTACTGAATTAACCAGCCCGGAAGCCAATCTAATCTAGGATTTCTCATTCTGTGAAACAATAACATTTCCTTATTGGTTAAGTGATCACGAATTGGGTTTTTTCTTACATGTAGCCAAAACCATCCTTAACTTGGTCTCCAGGCCTCTCCCCGTAATTCCTGTGATTTTAGCCAAGGGGTTGAGTGGATTTGGAGCCGCATTCCCCAGGCTAGCCCAAGAAATAGTTTGTTTCTCATTGTTACTCTTTTTCCGTTGGTGCTATTTTTTTTTCTGGCAGTCTTTCTCAGCCCCTTCTGGACAAGCTGTTGATTCCTTCATTTCTCCAAGTATTCCTAACATTTAGCAGGTTCTACTGAGGCTTTAGTGACACACAGGGAGAATTTCAGCACAGTAGAGGCACCCACTTAGAGTTCTCTCTAAGACATCACTGTCCTAAAAGTTCATGGGCCGTTACTGCCAAGAAGAATTTCTTTCGGGCTCTATCCCTCCTTGGGAGTCAGCTTGCTACCATCTCCTCCAGCCTCCAGCTCCATTCTAGTCTCCAGCAGTCTGTTCTAAAACTTCTTACTCTATAAGGTGAAGTATTTTCTTCTCTGTTCTAGACCCCAGGCTAAACCTCAGGCTGAAACTGACCCAGGGAACACTAAAGTGCCCTTTGAAACAAAGGAGCAAGTATACCTGACAATTATAGGGTTTTTTTTTTTTTTTCTTTAACAAAACTAAATTCTTCAACTGGGCTCCCTTGTAACCAGTTTTTGGGAAGTTAAAGAGAATATTATAACAAATAATTCTCCTTCTGTCCCAAACAAGCTTCCAGGGATCATGGGATTTCTCCCCACTTCTAGCTACACAATCAATAGTTGCCCCCATGTAAATATATATTTTTAATAACAATTTTATTTGAGATATAATTCACATATCACAAAACTTACCATTTTAAAGTGAATAATTCAGTGGTTTTTAGTACATTCGTTCACAAGGTTGTACAACCATTGTTACTATCTAATTTCAGAACATTTTTATCATCCCAAAAACAAACCCTGTACCCATTAGTAAATTCCTGTTTCCCCCTCCCCCAGCCCCTGGCAACCACTAATCTTTACAACTGATCTTAAGGGAAAATATTCAGTTTTTCACTATTAAGTATGGTGTTATCTGTGGGGTTTTTGTAGGTGACATTTATCAGGTTGAGAAAGATCCCTTCTCTTCCTAGTCTGTTGAGTGTTTTTATCATGAAAGAGTATTGGATTTTGTCAAATGTTTTTTATGCATCTATTGAGATAATCATGTATTTTTGTCCTTTATCCTGTTAATACAGCATATGACATTGATTGCTGTGTAAATACAAACATGATGTTTTTAACACACTCCATGTTGCTATGTTAAATCATCATATCATATTGGTTTATAAGCTCAAGTGAGCTTCATTTTAAGAAAATTTGATAGACAGCAATACAGACTTACGGAAGTATAGGCTTGGTTACTTAGGTTAACAAATTTTTTTTTCTCTAAGTTTTTCTGAAGGAAAAAATTCATTGTGAGCATATAAAATATAATGCAAAAATATGTTTAGGCTTTTAAGGAAATATCTGTTGGTGTCAGTCTCTCTGCGGCTGAGAAAGCTACAGCAGGCATGATGACACGTTGTCCTGGGCCGTGGCCTAACTGGTCAAAATTGTCCCCAGTGCAAAGTCCACTGCCTCCTCGGGGCTTCTCTAAGTCACCAAGACGGCTGATTTCTGGCCTCTAGGGGGCAGGAGTCTCCTATCTTGGGCTGGAAAAGAGAATGAAGTTTGAATAAAGATAACTGTCCAAGAGTCCACATTTTCCTTCCCTTCTTTCTTTTCTTTTTAAAAAGTTTTCTCCTCTGGAACTGTCTGTGCTGAGAGAAGTTGCTGCAGCAGATCTTGCTCCAGATGTTGAGAGTTGTGCATTCAGCTTGGCCGTCTTCTATTGTTGTCTGACCAGCAAGACTTCCTTTGGGGAACTTCCCTCCCAGCCCCCCACTGCCCCCAACCCATGTGAGACTCAAAGGGCTGCCAGTCACAGGACTCTATCCCTCTGACCACAGGAGTGACTCAACTCTGAGTCAACTAGACTTTCGCAGGACTTTGGAATCTTGAGTGGGGACACGGAGATGGAAGGCAGTCGGTGCTGAATCATTTGATGTGTTTACCTAGCAAAATGGTTCTCATATGCGGCCCCTGACCCACCAGCATCAGCATCTGGGAAAATGCTAGAAATACGGATTCCAGGGTCCCACCCTTCATCAGCTGAATCAGAAATTCTGGGGGTAGGCCCCAGAAATCTCTGTTTTAACAAGCCCTCCAGGTGATTCTGACTTCTAATGCTGGGAAATTAGGTTTCTGCCAGCGGGATTCCCAGAGCTTACCTGGATCTTGTTCTTTCCTGGAACTTGGCTCTCAAGATCTTCTGTAGATTCTTTGACCTCCTCCGTGTCCTTCTAATAAATTCCTTTTTGGTTTTGTTTTATGTGAGAGAGTCACAGTTGCCTTCTGTTGCTTCCAACCTAAACACCCTGACTGATGGCCCTGTCACCTAATTCATAACTGCACAGACCCTTCTTGAACGATGGGTCTTTGTGCCATTCAGGCTGCACTGTTCAGGTTCACCCTGGTCTTTATTTAGGTTCAGCCCCAACCATATTAATTCCATTCTAGGTCAAAGCAGAGCCCAGCAGGGCTTCTGACCAAGCTCCATCAATGTCCTGCCTGTTCATAGTTCAGGT
The DNA here is from genome assembly GCF_039906515.1 of Pseudorca crassidens. Lineage (NCBI taxonomy): Eukaryota > Metazoa > Chordata > Mammalia > Artiodactyla > Delphinidae > Pseudorca > Pseudorca crassidens. The sequence continues at coordinate 21,867,694 of NC_090297.1, read as the reverse complement.
GCCTCCTCCGGTAATGAAGGCCTTTGTATTTTCCAAGACCTCTTTACAAAAACATCTTCTCCTATTCCAGCACTTATTTGACTCTTCTCTTTTTTCAACTCAGCTCCAACCCCCTTTTCAACTATTAACGACAAACATTAGTATAATGTGGTTTGTTTTCTATATTAGTTGGGGAACGGAATAGCTGTTTTAATAAAGAGATAAAAAAAATACAGGATACTCTAAAAATACACATCTTGTTTAATAGCTGTTGTTGTTTTATCTCTTTAAGCCTATGAGTGGGTCAGCATGAGTCCAGTGGTGAGTAAGTGGCTCTGCCCCACGTGGTTATTTTAAGGACACGGGTTCCCTCTATCTTGTTGCTCTGCCCTCTCCTAGAACATTGTTGAAGCAAGCATCTGCATTCCCAGCCTGTGGGAAAGGGGGAAAAGAGGGCATAGATGGCTAACATTTCCTTTTAGGATATGATGTAGAAGAAGTGATGCTCATATCAATTCTAGTCACTTTCCAATGGTGAGCACTTGCATGGTCACACCCAGCTAGCCGCTAGGGAGGCTGGAAGATATGATCTTGAGCTGGGCAGCCATATGCCCTGCTAGTTCTTGGGGTGAAGGTTGCTTTGTTACCAGAAGAAAGAAGGAAGTTATGAATAATGAAGGACAGCTAGCAATTTTTTCACATTTTCTAATCTTGAGGTTTTTTTGTTTTTTTTTTTAAGCAGAGGTCTTCTTAGAAGCCCATATGATTTAAATTTATTTATTTAGTTAGTTATGGCTGTGTTGTGTCTTCATTTCTGTGTGAGGGCTTTCTCTAGTTGTGGCAAGTGGGGCCACTCTTCATCACGGTGCGCGGGCCTCTCACTATCGCGGCCTCTCTTGTTGCGGAGCACAGGCTCCAGATGCGCAGGCTCAGTAATTGTGGCTCACGGGCCCAGTTGCTCCACTGCATGTGGGATATTCCCAGACCAGGGTTCGAGCCCGTGTCTCCTGCATTGGCAGGCAGATTCTCAACCACTGCGCCACCAGGGAAGCCCCCTAATCTTGAGTTTTATATTCAAGTGTTGAAAGCTCAGATGCCCTCAGGGACTAGCAGATGATTAACTGAGTAGAGCAATCCAGGTGTAAGACTAGAAGGAGTGAGGTGATAGTGACAGTGACAAAGTGGACAGCATGTCCTATCTAAAGGGGGCAAGATCTAGTTGCCTACCCAATGTCCCTGCTCCCTTCTTTGCTAACAGACCTTCAAGTTTGTTTAGGTAGTTGTGTAACTAGGGTATACATCATGACTTTTGAAGCCAATCATGAAATTTCTGTTTCTAGTGTCCCCAGCCTCCCTTGTAGCTGGGAATGTCCATGTCACTCAGCCAATGAGAGAGTTAGGGAAGTATAGTGGGGGACTTCTGGAGAACCTTTTGCTTTCCTAGTAAAGAGTTAGTCATGACTGGAGCTTCCCCTTAGCTGTTCTTCCTTCTTTGAATGTGTATGTGATTCCTGGAGCTGGGGCAGCCATCTTATGACCATGAGGTGGCAAGCATGAGGGGAAGGCCTAAAGAACTGCGGTGATACTGAGCCAGAGAGAACCAAGGCCAGAGGCTGCCTACTTTCAGACATCTTGTTATGTGAAAAAAACAAACAAAAAAAGAAACACATACCTGTTTGTTTAAGCAATTTAAAATCAGTTTATCTGAACCTCATGGCCATTCAAAACTGATTAAATCCTTCCAGACTTTTTCTATGTGTATATTTACTTTGTAAAAATGTGAAATACATACACTGCTTTGTAACCTGCTTTCTAGATGTACAATAAATAATGTGCATTATACAATATTAAAATAATGTACAATATTATATATACCTACATCTATATATATGTATATCTTTCCCTGTCATTTACTACTGTTCAATATTTTTCACCTTAATGACTTCAGAATATCCATTGTAGGACTGTAACATAATGCATTTAATCAATCCTTTATTATTGGACATTCAGGTAGTTTACAGGTTAGTTGTTTTTGTTTTTGAGGGGGATGTTTGCTGTTATAAACAATTCTATAGACCATCCTTGCAACTAACTTACAAACTTCTAAATATATCCTTGTAATTACTTTCCTAATTATTTCCTTAATTTTCTAGAAATGCAGTGACTGGGTGAAAAGGTAATAAATAGCACACTCTCTTAATTAAAATGATACACTTGCCTTTGGTTCCATTTCTGCTACAGGGAATAACCAGTCATTCATTTATTCATTATCCATTCACTTAACAAGCCCCAGAGGCCTGTGCTAGTCACTAAGGGGCACTAAGATGTGAGTAAATTGTGGTTCCTGTCTTCAAAGCACTCATAATGGACTGGCAGGGACAGGCAGGACAACAGGCAGTGACAAGATGGAGCAGGAGTGACATTTGTAGTAGGCAGCTCCGGACAAGGTTCCAAATGACCCCCACCTGCTGGTATTTATGACTTTGTGTAATTCCCTGCATGTGAGTGTGAGCTGGACCTAGTGAGTTGTTTCTAATGAATGGAATATGACCAAAGTGATAGGATGTCACCTCTGTGATTAGGTTACAAAGGACTGTGACTGTCACTTTGCTGCCACTCTGTCTCTTGCCCTCTCATGTGCTCACTCTGATGAAGCCAGCTGCCATGCTTGCTTGACGGAGAGGTCTACATGGCAAGGAACTGAGGGAGGCCTCCGGCCAGCAGCTCTTGAGGAATTGAGGCCTCAGTCCAACAGCCTATGAGGAACTGAATCCTGCCAACAATCATGTGAGCTGGGAAGCCGATCTCTTCCAGCTGAGCCTTAAGACAAACCATGCCCGGACGCCTGATCCACAGAAATGGTGAGATAATGCCTATGGTTCTAAGCCATTACATTTTAGAGAAATGTGTTATGCAGCATTAGATAACTAATGCACAGGTGGAGTGGTCAATATAAGCGCAGTGTGTGACAGACGACTGGTGCACACGTGAAGGGGAGGCACTGAACCACTGTGGCGGGGAAGGGCTGCATCTGGTAAGATGTCTGAGAGGAGAGCAGGCTGGCATTGCGTTTTGCAGGCTAAAAAGGCATTAGTTAGGGGAAGAAGGCATTGCCAGGCAGAGTTTGCAGAACAATCAAGCTTTGTGACCGTTTCTCAGATCTGTTACCAGCTCACTTGTCACACCATCGATTGGAAGTAAATTTACTTGATTAGAGGTGATATCAACAGAGCTTCAGGGTCCCTCACCAGCATATACCATTCAAAGCCCAGGAAGGGCCCTAGCAATTTTGTGGTAATAATTTTGCATTCTTTTTCTTACAGAAATCCCCCGACTTCAGGTCCTGCCTCAGTGGACCCGCCAAGACCCTTCCACTGTCACCCACCACTCACCCCTCCCAATCTACAACATTGACCTACCACTGTACGTATTTTATTTTGTTTGGCTTCGTCTCTTTGGAAACTTGTTTCTCAGAAGCCCAGGCTTCCCCTCCTGCCTTCACTTCCTTAACCTAACAATCTAGGTTCTATAGACTTTCCTCACAGGCCCTTTTCTCTAGCTCTTTAATCATCTTTACTGCTGCTTTTGAAGTGTCTCAGAGTTTTCCCTTAGGTAGTAGTGCTCAGAACGTATGTGCTTTTCTAAGCAGCAAGTCTGGCTCCTGACCAGATGGCATCTGAGCAGGGCCACTTTGCGGCTGGCTGAGTCCCAGGAACCGCCTCTCTTTCCTGTGTTGCCCCACCCCCAACTGCAGAATGACTAAGGTTCAGAGAAGCAAAAGGAGTGACTAGGGAAAAGGCAGAAAATGCAATAGGAGAGGGGAAGCCTTGCTTCCTTAGGGGTGGGACCTCTCTTTTAGGATGCTAATGGTAGTACTTCAAGACAGTGATGGTCTGCTAGGGGAAAGGAAACTGACATTACCCTTGCCTACTCTGTGCCAGGCACATGGGCTTTCCAGTTGCTATCTCGTGGATTCCTTAAGAGCCAGACTCTCCATGTTATAGCTGAGGAAATTAAGGTTCGGAGTTGAGAAGTAGTGTGCACGCCTCACAGCCAGCAAGAGCAGGGTCAGGCCCAGCTGACTTGAGGCCCAGGCTCCAGCCCCACCTCGTGACCTCTCCGTCCTTTACTGGTGCTCCCAGGGGCATAATCACCTACATTCAAGTTCTAGATGAAAACTGGTGGGCATTGCAGCAAAACTTTACCTGGAAATAAGTTTTATAAATGAAAACGTCAGGCAAGCTAAATTCTTGTTTCTGGAAGATCTGTCTAAATGAAGAAGACCCACCAGTGAACTGGGAACCCTCCCAGGGTTTGGATTCACTTCTAGAGAGAGAGAAAAAAAAATTGACAAGAGAAGGCAGGAGATCTAGACCCCAAAGTACAAAATCAGGGTTGAAAGGCTGGACAGACTACAGTGTGGGGATAACAACGAAAGTAAGAAAATAAGAACTGTTGTTTATCAAGTGCTTACAAAGGGCCATGCACTGTGCTAGATGCTTTCTGTAGGTTAGTGCATCTTATCCTCACAACAAGCCTGCTATAAAGATAGGGTTATCATTCGTAATTTTAGGTTGGGAGCCTGAAGATGAAGAAACTTACACACGGGCAGGCAGTGGTGATGCAGGGACTTGAACCTAGGTGTATCTGGCTCCAAAAGCCATGCTTATATCCTTTAGGCTTTACTAGGTCAAGGCGAATGGGAGCGGGAGAAATCTACTTTCTGTCGATGAAGTTAACACGGCGAAGCGGGGGTTAGCAGGTGCCATAACTTGGGAGTGTGTGGCACAGAGGTGGCTACGGCTCCCCCGGACCCAGTTCTTGCGGGTAGCAGAGGTGACTCAGGACACCCTTGAGAGCCAGGAACTGGGTGCTGTGGAAGGTGTCTGCAAAGGAGGCTCTTGGGTCCAGAGTGGGTGGAGAGAAGCAGAGTCTCTCAGCATCTATTGACCGCTCTCTGGATTGGCTCAGGAACTTGAAGGGGAGCGGCTTAGGCCGCTGGGATGCTGATCTGAGGCTGGACCAGGAAGCTGGAGCTCGCTCGCCCTCCTGGTGCTACGGCCCCAGTGCTGTAGTCACACGTCTGAGTTTGGATCCTGCCCCTCCTCCTTCTAGGTCTACGACTTAGAGATTTAACAATCTTGAGCCCCAGGTTTGTGTAGTGCAGATAATCAGAGTATATACAGCCAAATAATAGATAATAAATTTGCCGTTGGGAGAATTCAGTGAGGTGACGGATATGAAGGACTAACTCGGTGCCTAGGGCGGTGGGCGCTTGGTAAACGGCAGCCATTTTATCGCGAGATTCCATCCTCTGCTGAGGCGGTGAAGCTTTTTCTGCTTTCCGCTTGCTTTCACTCCCATTGCCTACTTTCGTAGTAAAGTGAGACTGCATTCCAGGGAGAGAGTAAATTTAATATGTCTCTCACCTTTCACTTGTTCAAACTCTGAATTTTTAAATTGTTTTTATGGTTCACAGCTCACTTCACAATTGTAATTTGTCTCCGGCCTGGAAGATTTTAAGCCTCCTATAAAAGCAATAGATTTTTCATGCTAGGCATTGTCTCTGTAGGTGTTCTTTCTTCTGTAGGTGTTTTTTTGTTTTTGTTTGCTTTTTGTGTGTTTGTTTTTTGTAAAAAAAACATTGGATTGGTGTTAAAATGGTTCACTGGTCAAAATCAGTGACCAATTCTGGTCTTCATGACAACAACAATATTTTATTGGAAAGAATAGGTTAGCTCACTGAGGCAAAAGCTAAATGGCAAGCCTCAGAAAAAGCACACAGGGTAGCTCTAGGGAGTTGGGAAGCAGGAAGTGCTGAGCGGTACCTCCAGGCACTCTCAGGTGTGCCTTGTGTTAATCTACCCTGGGTTAAATTCTTACAAGGGAGCGTTTGATTGACCTGACATGGGCTGTGCACCTACCCTCTTGGTTCAGGGAAGGAGAGGACACCTAGACTGAAATTTAGAGTAAGTGGGCATACACTGGGGGAGGGTAATGCCCAGAAGGTAAATGGAAGTGCTGTTACAGGAAGAGGGCTATGTGTGCTGGGTGAGCACAACTAGCAAGTGTTCCCTACAAATACTGTTCTCCCTGTGATGAAATATCAAGATTCTGGATTTTTCTAGTATTCTCAAATATGCACGATAGTTGAAAGAATAAAACAATGAGCACACATCTACCCTTCCTCTAAATTCAACAACTGCTAACGTTTTGCTACATTTGCTTTATTTTTAAAAATTTTATTTATTTATTTTTGGCTGCGTTGGGTCTTCGTTGCTGCGCAGGCTTTCTCTAGCTGTGGAGAGTGGGGGCTATTCTTCGTTGCGGTGCGCGGGCTTCTCATTGTGGTGGCTTCTCTTGTTGCGGAGCACGGGCTCTAGGCGTGCTGGCTTCAGTAGTTGTGGCACGCAGGCTTAGTTGCTCTGTGGCATGTGGGATCTTCCCGGACCAGGGATCGAACCCGTGCACCCTGCGTTGGCAGGCGGATTCTAAACCACTGCGCTACCAGGAAAGTCCTGCTACATTTGCTTTAATTTCTCTCTGCATTTTAAAAATTTTATGAACTATTTGAAAGCCATAGATATCATGGCCCTTTAGCCTTTAAATAGTGAATAATTCATGTATCTCCGGAGGATAACAACACTCGTCTACATAAATGCAATACTATTACCACATCTAAGAAAGTTAATATATATTCTATAATATCTTCTAATTGCAAGTTCATGTTCAAATTTCCTCAATTGATACAAGAATATATTTTATAGATTTTTTTCCAGATCAGAATTGAATTAAAGTTCACTCATTGCACTTGGTTTTGGGGTCTCTCTATTCTCTTTTATTTATTTATTTTTTGGCTGCACCGCGTGGCTTGTGGAATCTTAATTCCTCGACCAGGGATTTAACCTGGGCCCACAGCAGTGAAAGGGCCAAGTCCTAACCACTGGACCTCCAGGGAATTCCCTCTATTTTCTTTAAATCTAGAGCAATTCCTCTACATTTTTGGATTTTTCATGTCATTGATGTTTTAATCCAGGTTAGTTGTCTTTTAGAAAATATTACATTGTTTCCTTTGAACTGCTTTTTTTTTGTATAGTATTTTTTTATTGTGGTAAAATATGCATAACATAAAAGTTGCCATCTTAACTGTTTTTAAGTGAAGAATTCAGTGGCATTAAGTATATTGTCAAGGTTGTACGCCATCACCACTATCTATTTCCAGAACTTTTTCATCATCCCAAACAGAAGCTCTGTACCAATAAACAATAAGTCCCCATTCTCCCTTCCCCCAGCTCCTGGTAACCTTGGTAACCTCTATTCTACTTTCTGTCTCTGTGAATTTGCCTATTCTAGGCACCTCATCAGGTGGAATCATACAGTATTTGTTCGTTGTGTTTGACTTATTTCAGTTGACATAATGTTTTCAAAGCTCATCCGTGTTGTAGCATGTATCAGAATTTCATTCTTTGTATTGCTTTTTAAAGTTAATCTGTTAGAGTTTTATATTTAATCTTTTATAAGATAACTTTTTCACATGAAGGAAAGTATTTACATGCATTATCAAATTTAAGAGACTCTGCCTAGACTTTTATACTTGTCAAGTTAATTAGATCTAGATCAGTGAGGTCATAGGGGGTTAATTTATCACCAAACTGGGATAAAATTAACCTTCTATAACAAAAATAGTTTACAGCTTTAAATGAATAACCACTGTTTTCTACAACAAACATTCTTTTTAAAATGTAGCTTTCTAAAAAAAAATGTAGTTTTCTACAATAAGAATTATTAGCCTCAGGGTTACAAGTAAATACTTCCTGGAATCATTAAAACAAACATTCCAATATTATAGAAAAGCTCTTTGTCTTTTTAATTAAAAGACTTAGTCTTTTTATAATGACATGATTTGGAAGCCATTTGGATCTGTCTTAAATTTTACAGTAACTCCTATGTAAAAATTCACTAGCCTTCTTCCTTATCTTTCTAAACAAAGGAGGATGGATAATCCGGTGTTGGCATTCTCTAAAGCACTTAGATTAATAGCTTCTCATCTTCTCAAGTTTCCTGATAAAGCTCAGACCTTTATGGTTTATTATAATGGTTTCTGTATCTCTAAACTCATGAAAGCTTCATAATGTACCTTCTATTTCTCCATTCTATTTTGATTTTTAATCACTTATATAGATAGATATCTGACATAATTCTAAACACTTTACATATATTTAATGCTCATACAACCCTATAAGGACTTTCTTCTCCTTCTCTCCTTCCCTCTCCCCCTCCTCCTCCTTCTTCTTCGATAAGTGGTTTTTAAAATCTCCTTTTTAGGGCTTCCCTGGTGGCGCAGTGGTTGGGAGTCCGCCTGCCGATGCAGGGGACACGGGTTCGTGCCCCGGTCCAGGAGGATCCCACATGCTGCAGAGCGGCTGGGCCCGTGAGCCATGGCCGCTGGGCCTGCGCGTCCGGAGCCTGTGCTCCGCAACGGGAGAGGCCGCAGCGGTGAGAGGCCTGCGTACTGCAAAAAAAAAATCTCCATTTTAAAGGTGAGAAAAATGAGGCACTGAGAAAGTACTTGACTTGTCCAGTGTCACACAGTGGTGGGATAGCCAGGGAGTTCTGGGAGATCAGACACAATCTCTTTCCAGAGCCTTTGTTCTTAACCTCTATATATTCTCACTATAGTAAAAAAAAAAAAAACAAAAAGCAAACTTTACAGATACATACAACATAGAAATTAAGTCTCTTTAATCCTACCCACAAGAAATATTCAGTGCTAACAGTTTATGTTTTAATTTTAAATCTAGTTATAGAGTACAAATACACAGATAACAACATTTTTGGTGGAAGTTATAGTCAAAATTAAAAGCAAGTATTAATCCATTATGTGGTTGGCAGGAAACTTCCAAGAGGCTTCAGTCTGACCCAGCTCAAGCTATCCAACTGGACAGGGCTAAGGGGTGGGGATGGCTCAGTTTAGCTGTGGGCAGCTGGCAATGATCCCCATAGCAGGTGGCCACTTGAACAGTAGGGGAACAACAAGTAGGAACAGGGGGCCAAAGTGGGTGAGATTAATATTAAATAGGGTGAAAGCAGGGGCAGAAACCAGGTATCCCAGATGAGTCCAGCCAGAAAGGAAAGTAAAGCAAGGGACTGGGCTGTGGGTTTAGTGTTGCCCATGAAGACAGGTCACAGTTATATGGCGTCCCAAGGCTGTGCCAAGACAAATGCTACTAGACATCTGTGCAAGAACATACTGTCTCAAGTATGTTAATCAAAATAGAAAGGCATCCTAGTAGAAGAGTGCTGGACATGGCAGGGTTATGACCATGAGTGGGAATCAGGCAACCAGAAATGGTTAGAGTGGGGGCCATTACAGATAGTACGAGAATGGGTATACACAAGGGCCTAAGTCAGCGGTTCTCAAATGTTTTTATTTCAGGATCCTTTAACACTCCTAAAAATTATTTAGGACCCCCAAAGAACTTTTGTTTATATGGATTACAGCTATTAATATTTTCTCTTTTAGAAATTAAAACAGAAATTTTAAAAATAAAGAATACACCAGCATATATTCCAGTTAGCCATCAGAACAACTATGGCATCACAGAGTCTCTGGAAAACACCACACTTTCTGAGAGAATAAGGGTAAAAAAATAAAATGCTGCATTAATATTATTTTTAATTTCACTTACTCCCTGATAGTGGCTCAGAGACCTCCATACTTTAAGAACAACCAGTCCAGATACTATGTAGCCTCTTATATTTGTGTAGTACTGTATAGTTTACAAAACTCTGTGAATTAGGACTAGTATTCTTATTCCCATTTCAGAGCTTTAAAGCACACTGCCATGGAGCAGGGGAGGAACTAGGCTGTCCTGTCTCTCAAGAGCTAATGCTGAGATGGTACCTTGGGTCCCTTGGTTGCTGCAATGGCACTTTCCAAGCTTCACGTGATTCCCGGGACTTGCTCTCTGGTCTAACACTTGGCTTTCTCTCTACCAGGGACCTGGTCAGGTTCACCCTGTGCCTGGAAAGCTGCAGAGCTGTCTGGGAGGGGCTAAAGTCAAGAACATCAGATGCTCAGATTTCCATGTGAGGGAGTCTAATGTAATCATCAGATGAATATAAAGGGTCTACCTAGAAGGCAGAGTTGGTGGGAACTGAGTATTTTAATTTTAATATCATACCTTCTCAGTCAGTTTTCAGCACAGGCAACAGAAATCTTTCTAGATGTTTAAAGCAGAAAGCAATTAATTTCAGGAAATTGAATGCTTACAAAATCATTGTAAATCATTGAAAATCTGGAGGAGAGAGAATCAGAGGTCAACTCAAGAATCACTAATTTCAAGAACATAGTCATACTTCTCTACAATTAAGATTCAGGGGTCAGAAAGCTAGGATTGAGTAGCTCTCCTTTGGTGGCCACTGTTGCTACAGCTGCCTTCCCAACTCATGGAGCTGGAGACTGGAAATGGAAAGACTGCTGCAGGAAAACCCCATGTCTCCAGTGATGACCCTATTGGCCAGTAGAAATGGCCAAAGTGCAGGAAAATGGTCTCTTCCTCATTTCCACCTTGTAAATCTTACCCAAGTGCATCTAACTGGCAATACCGAGCTTTCATCCAGAATCCTAGCTGGGGTTTCCCTGGTGGCACAGTGGTTGAGAGTCCGCCTGCCGATGCAGGGAATACGGGTTCGTGCCCCAGTCCGAGAAGATCCCACATGCCGCGGAGCGGCTGGGCCCGTGAGCCATGGCCGCTGAGCCTGCGCGTCCAGAGCCTGTGCTCCGCAACGGGAGAGGCCACAACAGTGAGAGGCCCGCGTACCGCAAAAAACAAAAAACAAAAACAAAAAAACAAACAAAAAAACCCCAACAGAATCCTAGCTGAAAGGGAGCCTGAGAAATGCCATCTTTAACCTTCTCACTTCTGCAATATAAAAAGGCTCACTAGAAGGAAGTGGGAATAGATGTTTAACCCCAACTGAAGCTAGTCAACTCACTAGATTTCTGACTATGGATTGACTGGAATGTGAGCTCCATGCAGGCAGAGGTTTTTGTCTGATTTGTTTTCTGCTGTGTCCTCAGAGCCTAAAATATTACAAACTAGTTGCTAAATAAACGGGTAGATACACATCAAAATGAATGTCTCCTCAGGAGCTCTTCGGGTGAACATCAGAAAGATAACAATAGTGGCAAGAGGTCCAAGTTACTCTGACAGTGTCTGGGGTCTACGTTGCCTTCCTTGAATCTAGATGAGCTTTATGATTGTTTTGACCAGTGGATGGAAGTGATGCTCTGTCAGTTTCCAGGCTGGCCTTAAAAGAAATGCAGCTTCCAGGACCTGTCTCTGCCATGTAAAAAGTTCAACTACCCTGATGGACAGACCATGTGGAGAGGCTCTGAGACTACACAGCTAAACCCAGCCTTTCAGGCATTCCCATCAAGTGCCAGGCATATGAATAAGACTGTGTTGGACCCTCCAGATCAGCCTAGCTGCCAGTTAGAACATTACCAATGAACTCTGATTCATTCCAGATGGAAGAAAGGAATCACCCAAATCAGGCCTGCCCAAATTCCTGACTCAAAACTTGTGAGATATTATACAGTGGTTGTTTTAAACCACTGAGTTTTGTTACATAGCAATAGATAACCAGAATACACTTCAAGTGTGATATTAATGAATACAAAACTGCCTGTGGTAAAGATGCAGAAAATGTTCCATTTATATCTCATGTAGATTTCCAGGGTCATAATTTTAATCCTGTCTGGTGAGATGTACTAGAACACCCTAGTTTTGTTCAAGAATTATTCTCTACAGAGCAACAGATCTTGGGTATTTCCAAATGATACTGATTTGTTGGGGAAAAATATGAATAATAGTAACCGTATGGAAAAGATGTCTGTGGTTAAAGTAAAGATAACATACTCAGGAGACTGGAAATGCTTTGCTCTAAAGACAGCAATGGGGGGCTTCCCTGGTGGCACAGTGGTTAAGAATCTGCCTGCCAATGCAGGGGACACGGGTTCCAGCCCTGGTCCAGGAAGATTCCCACATGCCACTGAGCAACTAAGCTGGTGTACCACAACTACTGAGCCTGCACTCTAGAACCTACAAGCCACAACTACTGAGCCCATGTGCCACACTACTGAAGCCTGTGCACCTAGAGCCCATGCTCCACAACAAGAGAAGCCACGACAATGAGAAGCCCGCACACCACAAGGAAGAGTAGCCCCCGCTTACCGCAACTAGAGAAAGCCCATGCACAGCAATGAAGACCCAACACAGCCATAAGTAAATAAATAAATAAACAAACAAATAAATAAATAGAAAGACAGCAATGGGATTTGGTTCAAGATTGCAGAGTAGAAGGACGTGCTGTCACTCCCTCTTGTGAGAGCACCGGAATCACAACTAACTGCTGAACAATCATCAATAGGAAGACACTGGAGCTCACCAAAAAAGATACCACACATCCAAAGATAAGGAGAAGCCACAATGAGACAGTAGGAGGAAAGCAATTGCAATAAAATCAAATCCCGTAACTGCTGGGTGGGTGACTCACAACTGGAGAACACTTATACCACAGAAGTCTACCCACTGGAGTGAAGGTTCTGAGCCCCACGTCAGACTTCCCAACCTGGGGGACCGGCAACGGGAGGAGGAATTCCTAGAGAATCAGACTTTGAAGGCTAGCAGGATTTGACTGCAGAGCTTCGACAGAACTGGGGGAAACAGAGACTCCACTCTTGGAGGGCATTCACAAAATAGTGTGCACATCAGGACCTAGAGGAAGGAGCAGTGACCCCATAGGAGACTGAACCAGATGTATCTGCTAGTGTTGGAGGGTTTCCTGCAGAGGCGGGGGGTGGCTGTGTCTCACTGTGAGGACAAGGACACTGGCAGCAGAAGTTCTGGGAAGTACTTCTTGGCGTGAGCCCTCCCAGAGTCTGCCATTAGCCCCACGAAGGAGCCTGGGTAGGATCCAGTGTTGGGTCGCATCAGGTCAAAAAACCAACAGGGAGGGAACCCAGCCCCACCCAACAGAAGACAAGCAGATTAAGTTTTACTGAGCTCTGCCCACCAGAGCAACAGCCAGCTCTACCCACTACCAGTCGCTCACATCAGGAAACTTGCATAAGCCTCTTAGATAGCCTCAACCACCAGAGGGAAGACAGCAGAAGGAAGAAGAACTACAGTCCTGCAGCCTGTGGAACAAAAACCACATTCACAGAAAGATAGACAAGATCAAAAGGCAGAGGGCTATGTACAAGATGAAGGAACAAGATAAAACCGCAGAAAAACAACTAAATGAAGTGGAGATAGGCAACCTTCCAGAAAAAGAATTCAGAATAATGATAGTGAAGATGATCCAGGACCTCGGGAAAAAAATGGAGGCAAAGATCGAGAAGATGCAAGAAATGTTTACCAAAGACCTAGGAGAATTAAAGAACAAACAGAGATGAACAATACAATAATTGAAATGAAAACTACACTAGAAGGAATCAATAGCAGAATAACTGAGGCAGAAGAATGGATAAGTGACCTGGAAGACAGAATGGTGGAATTCACTGCTGTGGAAAAGAAATGAAGACAGCCTAAGAGACTTCTGGGACAATATTAAACATGACAACATTTGCATTATAGGGGTCCCAGAAGGAGAAGAGAGGGAGAAAGTACCCGAGAAAATATTTGAAGAGATTATAGTCGAAAACTTCCCTAACATGGGAAAGGAAATAGCCACCCAAGTCCAGGATGCGCAGAGAGTCCCAGGCAGGATAAACCAAAAGAGAAACATGCTGAGACACACAGTAGTCAAATTGGCAAAATTAAAGACAAAGAATAATTATTGAAAGCAATAAGGGAAAGATGACAAATAACATACAAGGGAACTCCCATAAGGTTAACAGCTGATTTCTCAGCAGAAACTTTACAAGCCAGAAGGGAGAGGCATGATATACTTAAAGTGATGAAAGGGAAGAACCTACAACCTAGATTACTCTACCCCGCAAGGATCTCATTCAGACTCAATGGAGAAATCAAAAGCTTTACAGACAAGCAAAAGCTAAGAGAATTCAGCATGACCAAACCAGCTCTACAACAAATGCTAAAGGAACTTCTCTAAGTGGGAAACACAAGAGAAGAAAAGGACCTACAAAAAACAAACCCAAAACAATTAAGAAAATGGTCATAGGAACATACATATTGATAATTACCTTAAACGTGAATGGATTAAATGCTCCAACCAAAAGACACAGCTTGCTGAATGGGTACAAAAACAAGACCCATATATACGCTGTCTACAAGAGACCCACTTCAGACCTAGGGACACATACAGACTGAAAATGAGGGGATGGAAAAAGATATTCCAGGCAAATGGAAATCAAAAGAAAGCTGGAGTAGCAATACTCATATCAGATAAAATAGACTTTAAAATAAAGAATGTTACAGGAGACAAGGAAGGACACTACATAATGATCAAGGGATCAATCCAAGAAGAAGATATAACAATTATAAATATATATGCACCTGACATCGGAGCACCTCAATACATAAGGCAACTGCTAACAGCTATAAAAGAGGAAATTGACAGTAACACAATAATAGTGGGAAACGTTAACACCTCACTTACACCAATGGACAGATCATCCAAAATGAAAATAAACAAGGAAACAGAAGCTTTAAAAGACACAATAGACCAGATAGATTTAATTGATATTTATAGGACATTCCATCCAAAAAGAGCAGATTACACTTTCTTCTCAAGTACGCACGGAACATTCTCCAGGATAGGTCACATCTTGGGTCACAAATCAAGCCACAGTAAATTAAGGAAAATTGAAATCATATCAAGCATCTTTTCTGACCATAACACTATGCGATTAGAAATCAATTACAGAAAAAAAACGTAAAAAACACAAACACATGGAGGCTAAACGATACGTTACTAAATAACCAAGAGATCACTGAAGAAATCAAAAAGGACATTAAAAAATATCTAGGGACAAATGACAATGAAAACACGATGATCCAAAACCAATGGGTTGCAGCAAAAGCAGTTCTAAGAGGGAAGTTGTTTTTTTTTTTTTTTTTTTTTTTTGCGGTACACAGGCCTCTCACTCTTGTGGCTTCTCCCGTTGCGGAGCACAGGCTCCGGATGCGCAGGCTCAACGGCCATGGCTCATGGGCCCAGCCACTCCGCGGCATGTGGGATCTTCCCGGACCGGGGCACGAACCCGTGTCCCCTGCATCGGCAGGCGAACTCTCAACCACTGTGCCACCAGGGAAGTCTAAGAGGGAAGTTTATAGCAATACAATCCTACCTCAAGAAACAACAAACATCTCAAATAAACAATCTAACCTTACACCTATAGGAACTAGAGAAAGAAGAACAAAGAAAACCCAAAGTTAGTAGAAGGAAAGAAATTATAAAGATCAGAGCAGAAATAAATGATATAGAAACAAAGAAAACAATAGCAAAGATCAATAAAACTAAAGGCTGGTTCTTTGAGAAGATAAAAACAATTGATAAACCATTAGCCAGACTCATCAAGAAAAAGAGGGAGAGGACTCAAATCAATAAAATTGGAAATGAAAAAGGAGAAGTTACAACAGGCACTGCAGAAATCCAAAGCATCCTAAGAGATTACTACAGACAGATCTATGCCAATAAAATGGGCAACCTGGAAGAAATGGACAAATTCTTAGAAAGGTATAACCTTCCAAGACTGAACCAGGAAGAAATAGAAAATATGAACAGACCAATCACAAGTAATGAAATTGAAACTGTGATTAAAATCTTCCAACAAACAAAAGTCCAGGACCAGATGGCTTCACAGGTGAATTTTATCAAACGTTTAGAGAAGAGCTAACACCCATCCTTCTCAAACTCTTCCAAAAAATTGCAGAGGAAGGAATACTCCCAAACTCATTCTATGAGGCCACCATCACCCTGATACCAAAACCAGAAAAAGATACTACAAAAAAAGAAAATTACAGACCAATATCACTCATGAATACAGATGCAAAAATCCTCAACAAAATACTAGCAAACAGAATCCAACAACACATTAAAAGGATCATACACCATGATCAAGTGGGATTTGTCCCAGGGATGCAAGGATTCTTCAATATACACAAATCAATCAATGTGATACACCATATTAACAGATTGAAGAATAAAAACAATATGATCATCTCAATAGATGCAGGAAAAGCTTTTGACAAAATTTAACACCCATTAATGATAACAACTCTCCAGAAAGTGGGCATAGAGGGAACCTACCTCAACATAATAAAGGCCATGTATGACAAACCCACAGCTAACAACATTCACAATGGTGAAAAACTGAAAGCGTTTCCTCTAAGATCAGGAACAAGACAAGGATGTCCACTCTCACCACTATTATTCAACATAGTTTTGAAAATCCTAGCCACGGCAATCAGAGAAGAAAAAGAAAAAAAGGAATACAAATTGGAAAAGAAGAAGTCAAACTGTCACTGTTTTCAGATGACATGATACTTTACATAGAGAATACTAAAGATGCCACCAGAAAACTACTAGAGCTAATCAACAAATTTGGTAAAGTTGCAGGATACAAAATTAATGCACAGAAATCTCTTGCATTTCTATACACTAATGATAAAACGTCTGAAAGAGAAATTAAGGAAGCACTCCCACTTACCACTGTAGCAAAAAGAATAAAATACCTAGGAATAAACCTACCTAGGGAGACAAAAGACCTATATGCAGAAAACTACAAGACACTGATGAAAGAAATTAAAGATGATACACACAGATGGAGAAATATACCATGTTCTTGGATTGGAAGAATCAATATTGTGAAAATGACTATACTACCCAAAGCAATCTACAGATTCAATGCAATCCCTATCAAATTACCAATGGCATTTTTTACAGAACTAGAATAAAAAATCTTAAAATTTGTATGGAGACACAAAAGACCCCAAACAGCCAAAGCGGTCTTGAGGGAAAAAAACGGAGTTGGAGGAATTGGACTCCCTGACTTCAGACTATACTACAAAGCTACGGTAGTCAAGACAATATGGTACTGGCACATAAACAGAAATATAGATCAATGGGACAGGATAGAAAGCCCAGAGATAAACCCACACACCTATGGTCAACTAATCTATGACAAAGTGACAAGGATATACAATGGAGAAAAGACAGTCTCTTCAATAAGTGGTGCTGGGAAAACTGGACAGCTACATGTAAAAGAATGAAATTAGAACACTCCCTAACAGCATACACAAAAATAAACTCAAAATGGATTAGAGGCCTAAATATAAGATTGGACACTATAAAACTCTTAGAGGAAAACACAGGAAGAACACTCTTTGACATAAATCACAGCAAGATCTTTTTTGATCCACCTCCTAGAGACATGGAAATAAAAACAAAAATAAACAAATGGGACCTAATGAAACTTAAAAGCTTTTGCACAGCAAAGGAAACTACTAACAAGATGAAAAGACAATCCTCAGAATGGGAGAAAATATTTGCAAGTGAATCAACAGACAAAGGTTTTATCTCCAGAATATATAAACAGCTCATGCAGCTCAATATTAAAAAAACAAACAACCCAATCCAAAATGGGCAGAAGACCTAAATAGATATTTTTCCAAAGAAGACATACAGGTGGCCAAGAAGCACATGAAAAGCTGCTCAACATCACTAATTATTAGAGAAATGCAAATCAAAACTACAATGAGATATCACCTCACACCAGTTAGAATGGGCATCATCAGAAAATCTACAAACGACAAATGCTGGAGAGGGTGTGGAGAAAAGGGAACCCTCTTGCACTGTTGGTGGGAATGTAAATTGATACAGCCACTATGGAGAACAGTATGGAGGTTCCTTAAGAAACTAAAAGTAGAATTACCATATGACCCAGCAATCCTACTACTGGCCATATACCCAGAGAAAACCATAATTCAAAAAGACACATGCACCCCAATGTTTATTGCAGCACTATTTACAATAGCCAGGTCATGGAAACAAACTAAATGCCCATCTACAGATGAATGGATACAGAAGACGTGGTATATATATACAATGGAATATTACTCAGCCATAAAAAGGAACGAACTTGGGTCATTTGTAGAGACGTTGATGGACCTAGAGACTGTCATACAGAATGAAGTAAGTCTGAAAGAGAAAAACAAATATCGTATGTTAACACATATATGTGGAATCTGAAAAAATGATACAGATGAACCAGTTTGCAGACAGAAGAGACACAGATGTAGAGAACAAACGTATGGACACCAAGGGGAAAAAGTGGCGGTGGGGTAGGTGGTGTGATGAATTGGGAGATTAGGATTGACATGTATACACTGATGTGTATAAAATGGATGACTCATAAGAAACTACTGTATAAAAAAATAAATGAAAGAAAATTCAAAAAAGAAAAAAAGACAGCAATGGTTACTGCGCATCTTGAAAATGTGAATTTATTCCACTCCAAAGCCTTGTTACTGGTATAAATTTCGACAAAACTGTGAAAAAGACTATGATAATGTCCATGCAGGGCCGAGTAGGCATAAAGTGACCCACGTCTTTATTATATCAATGACTAGATTGCTGTAGATTTCTTTTTAAAAGCTAAGTAATTATTGTGGTAAGAGCATATCATAAAATTTACCACCTTTACCATTTTTAAGTGTACAGTTCAGTGTACACTTAACAGTAGTGTTAAGTATATTGACATTTTTGTGAAACAGGTCTCCTAAGTCTTTTTATCTTACAGAATTGAAACTCTCCACCAATTACACAATTCCCCTTTGTTCTCTCCCTCCAGCCACTGGTATATTTATTTTTTTTAATGTTTATTTTTATTTATTTATTTTGGCTGCACTGGGTCTTATTGCAGGATGCGGACTCTTTAGTTGCAGCATGCGTGCAGGATCTATTTCCCCAACCAGCGATTGAACCTGGCCCCCCTGCATTGGGAGCTCGGAGTCTTACCCATTGGACCACCATGGAATTCCTCAGCCACTGGTATATATATATATATATATATATATATATATATATATATATATATATATATATATATATATATACATATATATAAATTACTACTTTAAAGACCTCAGATAAGTAGAATCATACAGTATTTGTCTTTTTGTGACTAGCTTATTTTACTTAGCATAATGGCCTAAAGGTTCATCCATATTGTATCATGTGACAGAATTTCCTTCGTTTTTAAGGCTGCTTTGTATTCTAAAGTATATTTAAAAAATAAAGTATGCATATACCTTATTTTATTTATCCATTTATCTGTCAATGGATATTTGGGTTGCTTCTACCTTTTGGCTATCGTGAATAGTGCTGCTATAAACATGGGTGTGCAAATATCATTTTGAGACTGTGCTTTCAATTCTTTTGGCTATATATTCAGAAGTGGGATTGCTGGTCATATGGTAGTTTGATTTTGAATTTTTTGAGGAACTGCCCTACTGTTTTCCATAGCAGTTGCACCATTTTACAATCCCATCAACTATCGATTGCTTTTAGAGGCTGAACTATCATGTACATAATAAGATATTGCCTTAAGTACCATAGAGAAGTCAACAGAAACAAAAGCTAGACCATTAGCCTCTCAGATCAATCAGGAGAGTTTAAGTTGATAACTGTTACAAAACAGTGATTCATTATGTGTTTTTAATGGAAATATATAATTTAGAGAACTTATTTTTAGATAGCTTTAGTGTAATTAGGCTTGTGTTTTGATTTACATTTTGGCTTTTGTTTAGAAAGACATGGCCATAATACTTTTGGACTATTTGAATGAAATATTTCAAATCTACAGAAATAATATAGCAAATATCTAAGTAGTTATAACTCGGCTTGAGCAAAACCATATTTTTAGCATATTCCTTTTTTAAAAAAAATTAATTCATTTATTTATTTATTTTTTGGCTGCCTTGGATCTTCGTCGCTGGGCGCGGGCTTTCTCTAGTTGCAGTGAGCGGAGGCTACTCTTCATTGCGGTGCACGGACTTCTCATTGTGGTGGCTTCTCTTGTCGCAGAGCACGGGATCTAGGCACGTGGGCTTCAGTAGATGTGGCACACGGGCTCAGTAGTTATGTCACACTGGCTCTAGAGCGCAGGCTCAGTAGTTATGGTGCACGGGCTTAGTTGCTCCGTGGCATGTTCCTGGACCAGGGCTCGAACCCGTGTCCCCTGCATTGGCAGGTAGATTCTTAACCACTGCACCACCAGGTAAGTCCCTAGCATATTTCTTGATATCTGTCCCCAGGAGTAGTGCAGTAGGGCAGGAAAAAAACCCCAACAAACATTTCCACTCTTGCTGACCATGACAGCAAGCACAATTGTCTGAAGTCAGAGAAAAGAAACTAGTAAATAAATGAATCCATACTTACTCTTCCTGCAGTGTGGTTTTTTTTTTTTTTTTTTTTTTTTTTTTTTTTTTGCGGTACGCGGGCCTCTCACTGTTGTGGCCTCTCCCGTTGCGGAGCACAGGCTCCGGACGCGCAGGCTCAGCGGCCATGGCTCACAGGCCCAGCCGCTTCGCGGCATGCGGGATCTTCGCGGACCGGGGCATGAACCCGTGTCTCCTGCATTGGCAGGCGGACTCTCAACCACTGCGCCACCAGGGAAGCCCTGTTCCTGTCGTTTGAGAGGAATCATGGGCTCTGTAGTCTTGCAGACCTGGATTCAAGTCATGGGTTTGCTTCTTGCCAGTTATGTGGCCTTGAGCAAGTTGCTTAACTTATCCCTGCCTCAGTTTCCTCATCTCTAAAATGGAGATAATCATAATACTTCCCAAGATTGTTGGGAGGATTAAAAGAGAAATATGAGCATTTATATATTTACTGTGTATGGTAAGTAACACATAGTAAAGCTTCAGTAAATATTAGTAATTACTTGTTTTGTTTATTGAGCACCTACTATATGCCAGTCACTCTTCTAGTGCTGAGAATTTAGCAGTGAACAAGAGAGATATAGACCCCCATGGAGCTTACTTTCTAGTGACAGACGATAAATAAACAAGGTAATTTCAGATAGTGATAGGGACCATGGAGAAAAGATAAGGTATGAGAAGGGGATGGAAGAGCTACTTTAGACGGGCGATGGGGGTCATGGGGGGCCTGCGTGAAGCCTTCAGAACTGAAATTTAACTGAAAGTAGCAGAAGGAATAATTCATTGGAAGGTTTGAAGAGGAATGTTCAAGAGAGCAGAAAGGGTATTTGCTTAGACCCTGAGGCAAGAAAGCTTGGTTTGTACAAGAAGCACAAAGGAGAACAGGATGGCTGTACGTGAGGGTAAGGGAGGCTGGAAATGACATCAGAGAGTTGGGAAGGGCAGGCCAAGAAGGGCCTTGTAGACCATAATAAAGAGCTTGGATTTTGTTCTTAAGGGACTGTGAAGACATTGGAGGGTTTTTATTGATAGAAGGTGCAGCATTCTTTGCTCTGGGGAGGTATTTGTGTTCTTTCTTGTGGGTGTGTTTTAGAATTATGTGTATGTGTACGCTTTAGGAAAAACTTTTCTGGGGAGACCTCATTGGTTACTCATGTGCTCCCCCTGGTGGAGTTGTTGGCTCAGCTTGCATGGTTTTGGATGAGCAAAAGCAAAGTAAATGAGCAATTGATCCTTTTAGTCAACAAGCATTTATTGGGTGCCCTCCACATGCAACGTTCTGTTCTGGTACTGAAATACATCTGGGAACAAAACAGACAAACATGCATGCCCTCATGGAGCTCACATTCTGGTGGGGGGAGGAAGGGGAGGGAGATGGGGGTGGGGGCAAGGTGTTAAACCAAATTCACTAGCAAATTGTTGGACGGGAAAAATGTTATTATAGAAAAATTAAGTGAGGGAACTGGACTAGGAAGTGCAGGGAGGATGGTAATACTTTAATTTTTTAAAACATCTTTATTGGAGTATAATTGCTTTACAATGGTGTATTAGTTTCTGCTGTATAACAAAGTGAAATCAGCTATACATATACATACGTCCCCATATCTCCTCCCTCTTGCATCTCTCTCCCACCCTCCCTATCCCACCCTTCTAGGTGGTCACAAAGCACCGAGCTGATCTCCCTGTGCTATGCGGCTGCTTCCCACTAGCTATCTATTTTATATTTGGTAGGGTATATATGTCCGTGCCACTCTCTCACTTCGTCCCAGCTTACCCTTCTCCCTCCCCGTGTCCTCAAGTCCATTCTCTACGTCTGCATCTTTATTCCTGTCCTGCCCCTAGGTTCTTCAGAACCATTTTTTTTTTTAAGATTCCATATATATGTGTTAGCATACAGTATTTGTTTTTCTCTTTCTGACTTACTTCACTCTGTAGGACAGACTCTAAGTCCATCCACCTCACTACAAATAACTCAATTTCGTTTCTTTTTATGGCTGAGTAATATTCCATTATATATATGTGCCACATCTTCTTTATCTATTCATCTGTTGATGGACACTTAGGTTGCTTCCATGTCCTGGCTATTGTAAATAGTGCTGCAATGAACATTGTGGTGCATGACTCTTTTTGAATTATGGTTTCCTCAGGGTATATGTCCAGTAGTGGGATTGCTGGGTCATATGGTAATTCTATTTTTAGTTTTTTAAGGAACCTCCATACTGTTCTCCATAGTGGCTGTATCAATTTACATTCCCACCAACAGTTCAATAGGGTTCCCTTTTCTCCACACCCTCTCCAGCATTTATTGTTTGTACAGTTTTTGGTGATAGCCATTCTGACTGGTGTGAGGTGATACCTCATTGTAGTTTTGATTTGCATTTAATGCAAATGCAAATCAAAACCTCGTAGAGATTTGCATCACTAACATCTCTAATGTTAGTGATGTTGAGCATCCTTTCATGTGTTTTTTGGAAATTTGTATATCTTCGTTGGGGAAATGTCTATTTAGGTCTTCTGCCCATTTTTGGATTGGGTTGTTTGTTTTTTTGATATTGAACTGCATGAGCTGCTTGCAAATTTTGGAGATTAATCCTTTGTCAGTTGCTTCATTGGCAAATATTTTCTCCCATTCTGAGGGTTGTCTTTTCATCTTGTTTATGTTTTCCTTTGCTGTGCAAAAGCTTTTAAGTTTCATTAGGTCCCATTTGTTTATTTTTGTTTTTATTTCCATGTCTCTAGGAGGTGGGTCAAAAAGAATCTTGCTGTGATTTATGTCATAGAGTGTTCTGCCTATGATTTCCTCTAAGAGTTTTATAGTGTCTGGCCTTACATTTAGGTCTTTAATCCATTTTGAGTTTATTTTTGTGGGTAATACTTTAATTTCAAATATAGTGTTAGGAAAGTTCTCATTGAGAGGGTGACATTTGAACCAAGATGTAAAAGAAGTGATAGGGTGAAAGATGCAGTTATCTGGAGGAAGAACATTCTGGGCAGAGGGATCAGCAAGCACAAATACCCTGAGTCTATGTGCAGGTTAGAAGAATAGCAAAGAGGCCAATGTGCCTTGAAAAGAGGGTTAATGGAAAGAGTAGGAGATGAGGTTATTTGTACTGGGGGGTGTCAAGTCTTGAGGGTCCTCTAGGCTTATGCAGGATTCTGGTTTTCACTTAGAAATAGGAATCCACTGGAGGAGGGACCTCATCTGATTAAGGTTTTAACAGGAGCCCACTGCTGCTGTGTTAATAGACCCTGGAAGGGCAAGTGTATAAAAACAGCAAACAGCCACACATTAACTGTGGCTTATACCAACAGAGGCAGTAAATAGTCACAATCTGGACAGATTTTAAAGGTAGATCCTGAAGAATTTGCTGATGATTTAGATGTATGGTGTCAGAGACAGGAGTCAAGGATCTTGGTAAATGATATTGCTTAGTAAATTGTCATAGGAAAAGGTGATCAAAGAAGATACAGCCAAAAAAGGTAGGAAAAAAACGTACTTTAGAGGTGTATCAACTAATAGTGTTTATTTTTTCTGGATTTTGTGTTATTTATGAAATTTTTTAACTTGTGATTTCTTTGCTAACACTAAAGATTCATTTTTAGACCTAATATTGTATTTGTAATTGTGGGTTTACTTAAAGAGAGCCCCCGAATTGAATAAACTTCAGGCCCCCACAAAACCTTAATTCAACCCTGCTCCTTTTCCATATTGGGGTAGTAATTTAACGTTAACGAAGCATTTAAAAACCTTGTTTCTGATAAAATTATTACATAAAATATTGTGCACGAAATAGAAGTTAACTGGAAGCTCAATACAATATTAGGAATAAACTAATACCGGAATAAAACCATCACCTTGGGCTAGCCTCCCCTCCAAGTGCCTTCCATAATTTCCTAGCGATTCTTCCTCCCCCAGTTTTTCTAAATCTACCAAATACGTCCAACATTTCACTTTCGCTTTAGAGAGACAGGATTTACACGCAACTTAAAACACCTTCCTGAAACATGAGTGCTGAGTATTTTTTTTTTTACCGGTGCTGCTTGGGCCTCAGTGGTACCCAGGCGCCGCATGAACCAACCTACCCGCCCCAAGCACCACCGAGGGGCCGGGAGGGCCGTAACGAGGGGCGGGGCTCCCGGGACGGTCGAGTGGGCGGGGTCTAGGCGCTTCCCCGCCCCTCCACGTGAGGCCTGACACATGCGCCCAAAGGCTTCTGTTGGAACGAGGTGTGGATTGTGTGATGACCCTGGCCGCCAACTTCCGGTTTCTAGGGATGCGCATCCGGGTCGCACTAGCGCCGCCGTTTCCTGCAGCCGCTTGGTTCTCCTGTGTGTTTGGACCGGTCCCCATGTCCTGCTGTGGGGCCTCTGCAGCCTTTGGGTGAGTCTCCGCTCCCGACAGGTTCTGAGTGCGGCCGGTCGAGTACAGCCTGTAGAGGGCCGGGTCAAGTGTTGTGTCCCGGTCCCTGTGGGTGGGGGTTCTCTTTGCCTGTCCCTTGTCCCTGCAATGCTTCCTGAGCTCATTTCATTCCTTCCCCCCGAAGCCGGCCTCGCCTCTTTCCCCTCAGCTGAGCCTGTTTTGTCGCCGCTCACCTCTCGCCTTGCTATTTTTCCTCCGTCTCATCCGCCTCATCCGCCTTTTAAAAGCCCTGGTTTCTTGCCTTTTCGCCTCAGCGCTTACCTAAGCCACTGCCCCTCGGTTTTGCCCCTACTCTCACTTTAGCACCTCTCTTCCCCGACTGTTGATCCTGGGATCTTGTTGTTTTTTCACACAGCAGGACGGCCCACCTCCTCGTTGTGCTCACCCTGCTCCACTGCGAAACTGAGCCTGTCTCTCTCTGGGGTCCTAGGTCCTGGTTCTCCAACTTCCTTCATCCTTGACCCCTACTCCTCCCGGGACGAGTAGGTGACATTTGTGCTTCGCCTGGGGTTCTCCCTCCTTTTCTTCGCTAGAGGAGGCCTTTGCCCAAGCCCGGATCTGGGCAGATTTACCCGGCCTGGGGGAAGTTTTCCTTAAGGCGCTGGGTTAGACTGAATTTCCATGGTTAGGGAACAACAAAGGCGTTCCCAGTTCTTCGCTGGAGCACAGTTTTGGGGGCTTTCGCTAGAGCAGGCTAACAGGTGGCAGGCACTCGGAATTGCTGGTAGATTGGGCTTGTGTCATCTTGTTAATCGACAGGTCATGAGGACGTTCTGTCATTTTCTTGTTCTCTGTCCCATGAGAATGGATATGCACAACTGAGGCAAAAATGCGGATGTTCTGGGATGATCAGCTCTGTTTTCTGCATGGGCTTTACTTACAGGACAGTTGCTATGTTGGAGGACAGAGTTTCTTGGGAGATTATTAGCCCCAGACTTTTAAGCTTATTGACAAAAATTTTAGTGTACTGTTACTGAAAAAATTTCTGTTAGAGTTCATTATAGTAGTTTCGAAGTACATTTTCTTTAGTTGAACTCAGTGTGCATGTGTATCTTTATCTTTGCTTCTTATACATTGTTTCTTCATTGTTACTGTATTGACAAGTTTTCTGTTTTTCTTCATAGACCAGACATTACATTACTTTATTACTTAGCATATTCTTCTGACTCTTTTTTTCTTTACTGTTTTCACCGTCTTGAAACCATCTTTTTCTCATTTTGACACTTCAGTTTCTCGTAAATTTCTTAAATGTCTCTGTAGGCTTTTAGTCATCTCTAAAATGAAGGGATTAGTTTTAATAAGGGTTAGTGTCCTGTTTTCCAAAATTTGTTATCTGAGGTATATTTTGAGACACAGAGTTGGATAATTTTTATTTTTGTCTTTCCAATATTTATGGTGTAGTTCTAGCATTTGATTATAAATGTTTTTGTGTGATCAGTTTCTGTTCTCATGTAAATTGTGCTCTAAAATTTAGTACTTCAGTGAACAGAATAAATACAGCTTTTAGCATATGCTTTTCTTTTGACTAATAAGTTATAGAAAAGTCTCCCTCATTATATGAGACATATACATATGCAAACATCGCATAGACCTTGGCGTATTCCAAAATTGGGCTGATCCCTTCAGCTATTTTTAGCAAAGGACTTTGGAACTTGGCCGTATTAGTCCTAGAAGCCACAGAGAAGGACCCTTCTGGTTGGCTTTCAGGAATTATTTCACTGCTGAGGGAAGCCCTTTTGAAAGCTCCTTAGTAGTACTTCCTCGAACCCAGCACCTACATTGGAAACTCTAGCTTCTGTTCATCCTGGCCTCATCATTTCCCAATCTTTAAAAACTAACCCCAATGAATATGGGCTGACACTCTTATGTTTTCTTACCTCCAGACTGGGGGACCCTTTGTTTTTTGTACATACATACCCATATTTGGATTGCTGCAAGGCCCTCTTTCACCCTTTTTCATTTCTGAACTTTTTACTTCTTCAGCATGCCTGTTTAAATCTAGATTGATTTCTATAGTTCACAGCTGGAGGGAACCATAAGAGTTCAAACTTATCCCTTTATTTTACAAAATACGGAAATCAGGGTTTAAATTGGTGGTGTTTTCCCCAACGTCATTATTCACAAATAAGTCCTGTTCATGTGTTAGAGAAATGGGTTTTAGTTCTTTCAAAGCTGTAGGCTGGAGAGCACAATATTGTATTTAGTGGTTCATTTCAATAAATTTATGTCATAGGAATAAACGTTTTAGGTTAAGAAATCTATGATGCAGAATTTAAAATTCAAGGCTGAAGTCATTTTGCCTTCAAAGAGGGACTCCAGAAAGAAACTGTTGTACAGAAGTAGAAGTTGAAAAGTCTTAGGGAGTCTCTTTCTCTCTCTTTTCTTCTAAAATCTCTTTGGCCTATTATGATACAAATTCTGCATAAAAGCCCTTAACATGAAACGAACATCCTGTGGTCTCATTGGAGCAGTTGTATTCATAGTCCTATTGTTTGTACAGAACAGTGATAGACTTTATAATTACTGAAAAGCCTACACCTCATGCTTAGCTGCCAAAGGAAAAAATATCACTAGAGACAACATAGTGTATGTGTTTTTAAAGGTCAGGAGAGGAATGACTGTCGGTTTTCTATAAAAATTTCTGCTTTAGTTTGGCAAAGTCTTAGTTTGTAACCCCGATGGCTCAATTTAAAATACATTTATGCATATTAGTTTTATGCCTGCAGGATTTTTTTGTTTGATTATTTTTGATTGTTACTTTTTGTCATTTTACTTGCTACTGTACTTTGTTTTACATGCTTTAATTTTTATCCTTGAACCCTAGGATATGTTTTAAGGAAAATGCAGTTTTAAAAATTTAAAATTTTTACAGTGTCCTGGTCATTTGTACCTTGCGGTATGATGGTTTCTGTGATCTGCCTAAGCCACTCCATGACTTCATTCTTTTTGTTTTGTTTACAGACAAAAGGCTCATAGAATTTCTTTTTTGGTAGTTGTCTAAAAGATTTTTGTGTTCTGCATATAATAGCAGGATATTTTAACTTCTTTGTGATTTAAATGGAGGAAGAATAGTTCAGAATTGTTCAACATAGAATATAGTTCAACATAGAAATAGTTCCAAATGTATTTAAGGATATTAAGAATAGTTTTTTTTTTTCCCAATACATTCATTTAATTGGTTTATACCAAGGGGCCGAATTGTAATATTTATAGTAAAGTGGAAAAATATGTGGACTTTCTATCTGCGGATTAACTTAAAAATACAGGTGCATGTTCTTGTACAGAATATATGGCTTAAGCAAAAACTGCCTTATTATGTTTTATTGGCAGAGAACACAGCAAACAGCAGCGACCTGATCATCTTGATGTTTTTATTTGATCCCATTAACCTAAGTCCTAGGGTATCTAATTATTAAATGTAGAAATAATTAGGGTATTTTCTCTATTATTTATAGTATATTAAAAAGGATATTTGAAATATGGGCTTCATAAAATTTATCTTTGCTATTTTCCCCTTTTAAATATGTAGTAGTATTTTAAACCAGAAGAGGAACTGTAGATAGTGCTGACTTATTGTAAGTTAATTAACAGATTAGCCCAAGGCGGTCAGCGCTTAATATCTTAAAGATCTTGCTACAGATTGTGTTGGATGCACTTTAACTTATTAGCTTGGTTAATATTTGTACTAGTTAAATTTGTTTTTATTCCCTAGGAAATAAAACCAAATAGTTTTATAGTAGTTAGGAAATAGTAATAATCTTTGTAATACATTCCTTTCAGCAATTTTTTTATTGGATACCTACTATGTACAGTTATATTACATATATAGACAGTTCATATGAACTAGGTGACATTATACAAGGCTGACATTTACACTTAGATTCTGAATTTGACTTTATTTGTATATATCTGAATTAAACTATAAGACTAAACATAACCTGCATCACCAGGGTGTAGGGAAAAAGAAAGACTTAACATATTAGAATGAAAATAAGCTTTATTTAATCCTAAAAAGGTGTCAATTCTTATCAGTACAACGGCATATGATTTTTTTAACTAGATTTTATGATTTTCTATTTTCAAAACACTCAGTGATTTCATTATTTGAGTTTAAGGCTCTTGCATTAATCTGTATCACAGCTTAATTAATATAAATAAAGTCATGTTCTTTATACATACAATTAAATAATTTTCATTTGGGAAACTTTTTCACAACTGAACTGTAAAAATCTGTAGTGGTAAAGCAGTAATTTTTTTAAAAAAGCACATTTTGTGTAGCACTTACTCTGTGCCAGGAATTACCAAGTGGCTTACATATAGTATTAACGCTTTAATCCTTACAACACTATGAAGTAAGTACTATATTTATCTCCATTTACAAATGAGAAAACCAAGGCACAGAAGTTACACAATTTGCCCAAAGTAACACAGCTAGTTGGCAGGAGAGGTGGATTTGAACTTAGCTTTTCTAGCTCCAGAGTTCATGACCTTTTTGTACAAAGTTCTACTAGTTTAATGATTTCTTCCTTCATAGGTTAAAACAGTTAAAAAATCCAATTTCTCTGAAACATAGAAGAATACTGCATTTGGTTGGGAACTTTAGAGAGGGGTTTTACCTGGTCCTTTTATAAATGCTGGCTTAAGGCAAATTGCAAACCCTTTACTACCTAGGTTTCTTAGATGGCAAAAACAACATATTAAGAAAGCAAGTAATATCCATATCCTTCCCTCTTAAAAAAATTATCGTATGGAAGTCAATTACTTTTGAGTTATTTGGAGAAAAGGCAGTTTATTTAATAAAATGCATTCTATGTTACTAAAATGTATACCCCTTGACATTAATTTTTTCCCTTTCTCTGATTTGCAGAATATTAAATAAATTTATGTGATAGTCTTGAACTCTGAAATCTTAGTGTCCCCAATATGAATTTAGCAACTTTGAAATATAAAACAGAAGACTAAAGCTGAAATTTCTGACTTACCTCTAGTCTCATTTTGAGATTTGAAAATTTGTACAAAATTAAGTGCATCCATTTCTTTAGGACTAACATGTTTAGAGAATTATATTTAAATTAGTCTTTATTTTTACTTTAGAAAAGAGGAGGTGTACTTTCATAAAACAATTCCTTTTTAAATAAAAATGCAAATAATCATTTAGAATATTGTTAATCATATTACTATTTCTTTTTTGTACTTTTATTATTTCCAGATTTAAAAATTTTGTTGCATCTCTAAGGGAAGGAGATGATTTTATATCAGTTGAGTGCAGCTTAATGGAAGAGCCTGGGACTTACATGTGATAAGAAGTTACTTTTCTGAGTATTTTTGAATACACTTGAGAATCATGGAATCTGGTTAACAAAAAAACTACCGTTGTTTCTAGTCAGAAGTGACACTTGGTTAGGGATACTACTTATTTTCATTCTTATATACTATTAACCCCCCTTTATTAATTCAGACATGTTAATTAAGTGCACTGATTTTTAATAGTAGCTTTTGTCTTGATTTTTTTTTTCTCTGTCAGAAAAGTATTGTTATTGAGGTGAAAAGTGTAAGCTTTGCTATGATGATTTACTTACTGGTATTTAGAATGTTCTTTACTTTGATTTAAACATTTGATTTTTATTTCAAAAGCAACTCTCTTTTATATGTGGGTTTGGTAATCAGTTTATTTTCTAAAATTTCAATAGTTTCCTTTCACCTGAAATTTAATAATGTAACAGTTACTGAATTTAGGAAAATTGGTAGTTTGTTGCTATCAGCACTGTTACTATGGGAATAAATTAGAATGATTAGCTCTTAGGTGGAATTGAACTTATTCTTTAGTTTCCATAGTAGTTGAAAAAGATTTAGATCAGATTCACCTGTTGTTCCTCCTTTTTTCAAAATAAGAGGGCATTTTAATTTAGCACAACGATGTTAATTTTTCCCTACTAGATTGATTATATTAATATGATAATCTCACTCTCTTTACTGACAGCATAATCCAAAATGCGTGTGTATGACTTTTTCTTGAAATATTTCAGAATTTAGAGAACATTTTAGGATACAAAAGAGTACATACATATCTTATTTAAAAACATACCCTAGTAATCAGTGTGTTATTACTTCACTGAGTTTTTCAAATCTGTTTTTCCTTTTCATCAGTTTTTAACTTTGCTATAGGTTAGGAAGCAGTGATTAGATAACATTAAAAAATAAGTGTTCTTGAGAGTGAGTACTAGAGCTTTTGCTTATGCACCATCTGTCATATTAGTGTGGTATTTACTAGCTAGATGAACTGAAAATCTTTGCTTTATCTCATTTCTGTTTATCTCCTGTTAGTAATATTTATTTAGTCTTGGTACCTCTCATTTGGTGAAATTGTTGCTTATTTGGAATAACTATGGTAAACTATTGATTCTTACCCAGATGGTTCCTTTTTCCTTTTTTGTTCATTTTCAGAGGCTTGCCTTTAAAAAACTGTAATTTAGAGAACCACTAAAACTTTGAGTGTTCTTTAATATGTAGCTTGAAGTGGATATTTCCCTCCTTTTTGACTGGTCAGTTTTTTTATTTTTTAATTTTTTAAAAATATTTATTTTGGCTGCACGGGGTCTTAGTTGCAGTGTGCGGGATCTTTAGTTGTGGCATGCGGAATCTATCTCCCTGACCGGGGTCAAACCCGGCCCCCATGCATTGGGAGCATGGAGTCTTAACCACTGGACCACCAGGGAAGTCCCTGGTCAGTTTCTTAAAGTCTTTGGAAAATGGCATTCAAACTTTTTTGATCACAACCCCACTATAAGATGCATTTTTCATTGTCATCCAGTACTTATACACATATATGTACATATTAATATTTAAAATTGAAACAGACGTTTCATGAAACAATATTTATTTTTACTATTGGTGATGCATTGTAATGTTTTCTGTTTATTTTGTTTAATTGCATTTCATTCAAAACAAACTGTTGGTATCCACTAAATGGATGTGATAACCCAGTAATGTGTTGAACCTGCAGTTTGAAAAATTCTAGTGACTGCTAGATTTTTTCCAATATTGTTTTTTGGGAATTGGAGATGTTTGGGTTTGTTAGTTTTTTTTTTCACTGAAATATATCTTGATTTTCTTAATCTTTTTAACCTAAATGTGCAGAACAGTTGAGAGAGGGAGACCCTGTTGCCCCAATATTGTTACTGTCACCTCTGTCCTTTACTCTGTGTCTAGGCACATCATTTAAAAAACTGCAATGATACAGAATCATGAGGTTGACAACGCTTGGTCATGTGTAGAGCTTTTATCATTAGAATCCTTTTCTAGTTTCCATCTGACAGTCAAAGTTTAGTTTGATTAAGTTCCTTTCACAAACCTTGCTTCTGTTCTTGGCAACTAGTCAAAAGGTTACAAAGCTGCTTTATTCTGCTTTTTTCTGGCCCCATTCCAGTCTTTGTAAACCAAGAAAAGAGAGCCAAGGAGTGAAGCAGTTTTCCTTCTGTGTATATAGTCAGGTCAAAGTAACACAATTGAAGAGTCATTAGGATTTGTTACAGTGGACCGTATTTATTTATTATCCTGATTTCATTTCCTCTAATCATAAAGGGGGAAAGATGGTAGAGATATCAACAGTTCCTAGCATATCACAGCTATTAGAGTGAGGCAGGGTCAGCAGGCGTACACTACTGTTTTTACCACTACCTCCTCTTAACACGTAATGAGCACTTCCTATGTGCCAGGCACTATTTAAAGCATTTCTCTTGTATTAACTCATATTTATTTGGGAGGCCTGGGGGAAGAACGAGAATGAGAAAGAATAAAGAAGAAAACTGGCTTTCTTAGTATCTTCTCATTACCTGGCTTGTGAGTTCTGGCTATTGGTGACTGTAGCATGACATAGCATACATTTTTTTTTGATAAATAAATTAATTATTTTTGGCTGCATTGGGTCTTCGTTGCTGTGCGCAGGCTTTTTCTAGTTGTGGTGAGCTGGGGCTACTCTTCGTTGCAGTGCATGGGCTTCTCATTGCGGTGGCTTCTCTTGCTGCGGAGCACGGGCTCTAGGCACGCAGGCTCAGTAGTTGTGGCTTGCAGGCTCTAGAGCACAGGCTCAGTAGTTGTGGCGCACGGGCTTAGTTGCTCCGCAGCATGTGGGATCTTACCAGACCAGGGATCGAACCGGTGTCCCCTGCATTGGCAGGCGGATTCTTAACTACTGTGCCACCAGGGAAGTCCCAGCATATATTTTTAACTTGGCCAGCTTTTTAAAATCATTAGTCCTGTCTGTGATGTTCTGTACTTAGGCATGAAGCTATGGTTTAAAACCTCAGGCTTTGAAGGTAGGCTACCTGGGCTTGAATTCCACGTTGGTGAGTTATTAGGTATATGACCTTGGTTGAGTTACTCTCTACGCTTCAGTTTTCTCATCTGTAAAATGGTGATAATAGTAAACAGTACATATCTTATAGACTTATTGAGAGGATTAAAAGAGTTAATATACGTAAAGTACTTAGAACAGTGCCTGACCCATAAAAAACATTACATAAATGTTAGCTATTAGTAACTCACAACTCACAGTTGGATCTCCTGAAAGTATTTGTGACCATGATGAGTTCATATTTGCTAAGTAACAGGACGTGATTGATACTCAATGTTTTATTGTCCAGGAGCTTGAAAACAGCTTTCCTGAGGACTTGGAAGGAAGTTCTTGTGCAGAGTGTTGGAATCAAAGCCAGGGACAGAGTATCAGCTACAGGCCCAACTTGTTTAATCTCTCACAGGAATCTCTTGTTATTTGGACCTTACCTTTGTTGTTGTTGTTGTTGGGTTTTGTTTTGTTTTGTTTTAAAGATTTTTTTTTTTTGATGTGGATCATTTTTAAAGTCTTTACTAAATTTGTTACAGTATTGCATCTGTTTTGTTTTTTTGGCCTTTGGCTGTGAAGCATGTGGGATCTTAGCTCCCCCACCAGGGATTGAACCTGCACCCCCTGCATTGGAAGGTGAAGTCTTAACCACTGGACCTCCAAGGAAGTCCCTGGACCTTACCTTTAGTAATTTTAATATTTTGCCCTTTGAAAAACTAAGAGGAACTAGTTAATGAATTGACTTTCACTCAGGACCACATTTCTGTCCTGAGTCTGTTTAGCTTATGTCTGAGATATTTCTTTATTTTATTTTTCTTTAACAGTTATATCATCCTAACTATGTGCCAGACACTATTCTAAGAGCTTTATAGATATTAACTCATTTAAACCTATGACAAGTTTATGAGAAAACACTAATTATTATTTTTCCCATTTTACAGATGAAGTAAATGAGGCTCAGAAAAGTTAAATAACTTGTCTAAGCTCCCACACCACTCATCAGTGCCAGAACTGGGATTTGAACCTAAGAGTCAGACTCCAGAGTTCATGCTTCAAGCTTGCCAAGCCTGCCTCTTACAGAGATGAATTATGTTGAAAAGGGTAAAATAGCAAGTGTTAAAAGTTACTTCACTGTTCTTTACTCTGTGTACTGAATGACAGCACTGAAATTATGTGTGATGGTGTTTTGGCTGATGGAGTTTTGAAGGAATAAATAAATTCGAAGTAAAATATTAATAAAAGATCTGTACCTAGATTTTATAGTTCTGAGAGCTAAAGACATGCATTCCAAAATACTCAGTTCTGTTAATATAGCATGTAGTAAGTTTTGTTCAAATACTGGATAGTGGATTGATAGAAACATGTGATGGATAGATATATAGAATGCTATATAGAATTTTGATTTTAGAAAATGGATAGTATAGACACATTTATAGAACATTCATGTTGGAGTATACCATGTGTCAGGCCACAGCACCTATAGAAAAAAATGTGATTCTCTTAGAAATGTTAACTTTAGATTAAAGGAGGGTGGAGATAAAGTTTTGGAGGCTGAGAGTTTTATGGAGTCTGGATCTCCATGCATTAGAGAAACTCTTATGCTTTGTGACTGACACGTTACTAAAAACTGAAGAGAGGTCCAAAGAGGGTTGGAAGGAATGTAGTAGAACTGTTGGATTATTATTAAGGTCATTTTGACACTCTAATTCAGATGAACTCATTCCTTCTCAATACTTTATACTGTGGTTTTGGAATTTTTCCTGTGGAACGCTATCTCCCAATTTTATTGGAAGCTTGTGGGGAAAAGTTTGTGTTAAATTTTTTTTTTTAATTTATTTTATTATTTATTTTTGGCTGCTTTGGGTCTTCGTTGCTGTGCGTGGGCTTTCTCTAGTTGCAGCGAGCGGGGGCTACTCTTTGTTGCGGTGCGCAGGCTTCTCATTGCGGTGGCTTCTCTTGTTGTGGACCACGGGCTCTAGGCACGTGGGCTTCAGTAGTTGTGGCACATGGGCTCAGTAGTTGTGGCTTGCGGGCTCTAGAGCGCAGGCTCAGTAGTTGTGGCACACAGGCTTAGTTGCTCGACAGCATGTGGGATCTTCCCAGACCAGGTTGCTTGAACCCGTGTCCCCTGCATTCGCAGGCAGATTCTTAACCACTGCACCACCAGGGAAGCCCTGTGTTAATTTTTATTAAGGATAATTTTACAGACAACTTCAAAGGATGATTTTCCAAGAAGTAAGGTTAGAAATTGTAAAAACAGTTCTTTTCGGAGAATCTATTCCTGATAAAATATTTTTTCCTGTTAAGAATTTGGTATAGCCTAAGTGTATTTTTTAAAAAATTCTTTCTCAGTAAGTTCTGATAGTATTCTGTTTAGTGTAAAGTTGCTATAAATATTCTTACAGCTGACAGTACCATGATGTGTTAGTCATGCCTCTCAAATAAAGTAGCCAGAAGAATTCACCAACTTTACCACAGTCAGTTGGCTGGGCTGTTTATTTATGGAGGGAGTTAACCAACATGGTGATGGCTTTTGTCTGTCCACAGGAAGTCCAGCAGAGAAGGTATGGTTGTTTGCAGTTTTTTTGGCCACAGAAATGTGATTTGTGCTGATGCCTGAATTGTGAGAGCTAAAAGGCTCTCTTAGGGTTACTTTAAAGGGAGCCTTAAAGGAGGTCAGTTGCGTGCAGGTCTGCTGGATATTTGTGTCTACCTAGCAGGACTCTAGAGTACAGAGGACTCTGAGTGAATGTGTTAGTAGATAAGTTAGGTAAGTTTTTTTAAAGGTAGTACTTGAGAAAGATTGCCATCAGCTGATAGACTTCAGTGAATTTCTGAAAGATAGGAAACAGTGAAATTGGATTGATAGAGAAACTAGGAGAAGAAATCACATCGGAAAGTAAGTGTAGAAGTTTCAGAAATATACCAGACTCCAAGTAAATGAATATGAAGAACGGAAGAGTCCCTGGAGTATTCATCAGTTTCCCGGTCCTTGCTCTATTTTGAGCTTCTGGTGTTTGTCCCCTGGATAAAGCCCAGAGAAATACTTTCCAAACATATGGAACAATCTGCCTGGGGAGGGCTTTCCTTATAGTCTCTTCTCCCCGTGGCATTTAGTATATATAAATCAAATCATGTCATTATCTTGCTTGAAGCACCCATTACCTCCCCAAACTGCTTATCATGTGTTACAAGGCTGTGTGTGACCTGGCCCTTGTCTGCTTCTCAGGACTCATTTCCTACCACTTATTCACTTACTAACATCAGCCTTTTTGCTATTTCTCAAACATATCAGGATGTTTTCCTTTTAGTTTCTTTACACTTGTTTCCTTCTGAAGGCCCTCTTTTACATCTTTGTATAGTTTTCTACTTTTGATTATTCACATCTTTGCTGAAATGTTGTTACCACCTCAGAGAAATTATCACCAAATCTGAAATAGCTCCCCTTTAGTCATGCTCTACTCCTTCCTTTGTTTTATTTATTTACTTATTATATTTTTGCTAACAGCTTTATTGAGATATAATTCACATACCATACAATTTACCTATTTAAAGTATATAATTCATTGGTTTTGACTACATTCACAGAGTTGTGAAACCATCACCACAACCAATTTTATTTTATTTATTGAATTTTATTTTATTTTTTTATACAGCAGGTTCTTATTAGCTATCTGTTTTGTACATATTAGTGTATATTTGTCAATCCCAATCTCCCAATTCATCCCGCCACCACCACGCCACCACTTTCCCCCGTTGGTGTCCATATGTTTGTTCTCTACATCTGTGTCTCTATTTCTGCCCTGCAAAGTGGTTCATCTGTACCATTTTTCTAGGTTCCACATATATGTGTTAATATACGATATTTGTTTTTTCTTTCTGACTTACTTGACTCTGTATGACAGTCTGTAGACCCATCCACGTCTCTACAAATGACCGAATTTCGTTCCTTTTTATGGTTGAGTAATATTCCATTGTATATATGTATCACATCTTCTTTATCCATTCATCTGTTGATGGGCATTTAGGTTGCTTCCATGACCTAGCTATTGTAAATAGTGCTGCAGTGAACATTGGGGTGCATGTGTCTTTTTGAATTATGGTTTTCTCTGGGTATATGCCCAGTAGTAGGATTGCTGGGTCCTATAGTAATTCTATTTTTAGTTTTTAAGGAACCTCCATACTGTTCTCCATAGTGGCTGTATCAATTTACATTCCCACCAACAGTGCAAGAGGGTTCCCTTTTCTCCACATCCTCTCCAGCATTTGTTGTTTATAGCTTTTCTGATGATGCCCATTCTAACTGGTGTGAGGTGATACCTCATTGTAGTTTTGATTTGCATTTCTCTAATAATTAGTGATGTTGAGCAGCTTTTCATGTGCTTCTTGGCCATCTGTATGTCTTTTTTGGAGAAATGTCTATTTAGGTCTTCTGCCCATTTTTTGATTGGGTGGGGTTTTTTTTGATACTGAGCTGCATGAGCTGCTTGTAAATTTTGGAGAGTAATCCTTTGTCACTTGCTTAATTTGCAAATATTTTCTCCCATTCTGAGGGTTGTCTTTTCATCTTGTTTATGTTTTCCTTTGCTGTGCAAAAACTTAGAAGTTTCATTAGGTCGCATTTGTTTATTTTTGTTTTTATTTCCATTTCTCTAGGAGGTGGGTCAAAAAGGATCTTCCTGTGTTTTGTGTCATAGAGTGTTCTGCCTATGTTTTCCTCTAAGAGTTTTATAGTGTCTGGCCTTACATTTAGGTCTTTAATCCATTTTCAGTTTATTTTTGTGTATGGTGTTAGGGAGTGTTCTAATTTCATTCTTTTACATGTAGCTGTCCAGTTTTCCCAGCACCACTTATTGAAGAGACTGTCTTTTCTCCATTGTATATGTTTACCTCCTTTGTCATAGATTAGTTGACCATAGGTGCATGGGTTTATCTCTGGACTGTCCATCCTGTTCCATTTATCTGTATTTCTGTATTTGTGCCAGAACCACATTGTCTTGATTACTGTAGCTTTGTAGTATAGTCTGAAGTCAGGGAGTCTGGTTCCTCCAGCTCTGTTTTTTTCACTCATGACTGCTTTGGCTGTTCGGGGTCTTTTGTGTTTCCATACAAATTTTAAGATTTTTTGTTCTAGTTCTGTAAAAAATGCCATTGGTAATTTGATAGGGATTGCATTGAATCTGTAGATTGCTTTGGGGAGTATAGTCATTTTCACAGTATTGATTCTTCCAATCCAAGAACATGGTATACTTCTCCATCTGTGTGTATCATCTTTAATTTCTTTCATCAATGTCTTGTAGTTTTCTGCATATAGGTCTTTTGTCTCCCTAGGTAGGTTTATTCCTAGGTATTTCATTCTTTTTGCTGCAGTGGTAAGTGGGAGTGTTTCCTTAATTTCTCTTTCAGACTTTTCGTCATTAATGTATAGGAATGCAAGAGATTTCTGTGCATTAATTTTGTATCCTGCAACTTTACCAAATTCATTGATTAGCTCTAGTAGTTTTCTGGTGAAATCTTTAGGATTCTCTATGTATAGTATCATGTCGTCTGCAAACAGTGACAGGTTTACTTCTTCTTTTCCAATTTGTATTCCTTTTATTTCTTTTTCTTCTCTGATTGCCTTGGCTAGGACTTCCAAAACTATGTTGAATAATAGTGGTGAGAGTGGACGTCCTTGTCTTGTTCCTGATCTTAGAGGAAATATTTTCAGTGTTTCACCGTTGAGAATGATGTGTGCTGTGTGTTTGTTGTATATGACCTTTATTATGTTGAGGTAGGTTCCCTCTATGCCCACTTTCTGGAGAGTTTTTATCATAAATGGGTGTTGAATTTTGTCAAAAGCTTTTCCTGCATCTGTTGAGATGACCACATGGATTTTATTTTTCAAATTGTTAATGTGGTGTATCACATTGATTAATTTGCATATATTGAAGAATGCTTGCATCCCTGGGATAAATCCCGCTTGATCACGGTGTATGATCCTTTTACTGTGTTCTTGGACTGTTTGCTAGTATTTTGTTGAGGATTTTTGCATCTATATTCATGAGTGATATTGATCTGTAATTTTCTTTTTCTGTAGTATCTTTGTCTGGTTTTGGTATCAGGGTGATGGTGGCCTCATAGAATTAGTTTGGGAGTGTTCCTTCCTCTGCAATTTTTTGGAAGAGTTTGAGAAGGATGGGTGTTAGCTCTTCTCTAAATGTTTGATAGAATTCACCTGTGAAGGCATCTGGTCCTGGACTTTGTTTGTTGGAAAATTTTAAATTATAGTTTCAATTTCATTACTTGTGATTGGTCTGATCACATTTTCTGTTTCTTCCTGGTTCAGTCTTGCAAGGTTACACCTTTCCAAGAACTTGTGCATTTCTTCCAGGTTGTCCATTTTATTGGCACAGAATTGCTTGTAGTAGTCTCTTATGATGCTTTGTATTTCTGTGGTGTCCATTATAACTTCTTTTTCATTTCCAATTTTATTGATTTGAGTCCTCTCCCTCTTTTTCTTGATGAGTTTGGCTAAAGGTTTATCAGTTTTGTTTATCTTCTCTAAAACCCAGCTTTTAGTTTTATTGATCTTTGGTATTGTTTTCTTTGTTTCTATTTCATTTATTTCTGCTCTGACCTTTTAGATTTCTTTCCTTCTACTAACTTTGGGTGTTGTTTGTTCTTCTTTCTCTAGTTCCTTTAGGTGTAAAGTTAGATTGTTTATTTGAGATTTTTCTTGTTTCTTGAGGTAGGCTTCTATTGCTATAAACTTCCCCCCTTAGAACTGCTTTTTCTGCATCTTATAGGTTATGGATTGTCCTGTTTTCATTGTAATTTGTCTCCAGGTATTTTTTGATTTCCTCTTTGATTTCTTCCGTGATCTCTTGGTTATTTAATAACGTATGGTTTAGGCTTCATGTGTTTATGTTTTTTACGTTTTTTTCCTGTGATTGATTCCTAATCTCATAGCGTTGTGGTCAGAAAAGATGCTTGATATGATTTCAGTTTTGTTAAATTTGTGATACAAGATGTGATCTGTCCTGGAGAATGATCTGTGCGCACTTGAGAAGAAAGTGTAATCTGCTGTTTTCGGATGGAAGGTCCTATAGATATCAGTTATACCTATCACGTCTATTGTGTCATTTAAAGCTTGTGTTTCCTTATTAATATTCTGTCTGGATAATCTGTCCATTGGTGTAAGTGAGGTGTTAAAATCCCCCACTATTATTGTGTTACTGTCAATTTCCTCTTTTATAGCTGTTAGCAGTTGCCTCATGAATTGAGGTGCTCCTGTGTTGGGTACATATATATTTATAATTGTCATATCTTATTCTTGGATTGATCCGTTGATCATTATATAGTGTCCTTCCTTGTCTCTTGTAACATTCTTTATTTTAAAGTGTATTTTATCTGATATGAGTATTGCTACTCCAGCTTTCTTTTTTTTTAATTTTTTTAAATTTTTTTTTGTGGTACGCGGGCCTCTCACTGTTGTGGCCTCTCCCGTTGCGGAGCACAGGCTCTGGACTCGCAGGCTCAGCGGCCATGGCTCAGGGGCCCAGCTGCTCCGCAGCATGTGGGATCTTCCTGGACCGGGGCACGAACCCATGTCCCCTGCATCGGCAGGCAGACTCACAACCACTGTGCCACCAGGGAAGCCCCTCCAGCTTTCTTTTGATTTCCATTTGTATGGAGTATCTTTTTCCATCCCCTCACTTTCAGTCTGTATATGTCCCTAGGTCTGAAGTGGGTTTCTTGTAGACAGCATATATATATATATGGGCCTTGTTTTTGTATCCATTCAACAAGCCTGTGTCTTTTGGTTGAAGCATTTAATCCATTCACTTTTAAGGTAATTATCGATGTGTATGTTCCTAGTACCATTTTCTTAATTGTTTTGTGTTTGTTTTTGTAGGTCCTTTTCTTCTCTTGTGTTTCCCACTTAGAGAAGTTCCTTTAGCATTTGTTGTAGAGCTGGTTTGGTGGTGCTGAATTTTCTTAGCTTTTGCTTGTCTGTAAAGCTTTTGATTTCTCCATCGAATCTGAATGAGATCCTTGCCGGGTAGAGTAATCTTGGTTGTAGGTTCCTCCCTTTCATCACTTTAAATATATCCTGTCACTCCCTTTTGGCTTGTAGAGTTTCTGCTGAGAAATCAGCTGTTAGTTAACCTTATGGGAGTTCCCTTGTATGTTATTTGTTGTTTTTCCCTTGCTGCTTTCAATAATTTTTTTTGTCTTTACTTTTTGTCAATTTGATTACTATGTGCATTGGCATGTTTCTCCTTGCGTTTATCCTGCCTGGTACTCTCTGAGCTTCCTGGACTTGGGTGGCTATTTCCTTTCCCATATTAGGGAAGGTTTTTGAATGTAATCTCTTCAAATATTTTCTTGGGTCCTTTCTCTCTCTCCTCCTTCTGGGACCCCTATCGTGTGAGTGTTGTTGCGTTTAATGTTGTGCCAGAGGTCTCTTAGGCTGTCTTCATTTCTTTTCATTCTTTTTTCTTTATTCTGTTCTGCTGCAGTGAATTCCACCCTTCTGTCTTCCAGGTCCCTTATCCGTTCTTCTGCTTCAGTTATTCTGCTATTGATTCCTTCTAGTGTATTTTTCAGTTGCTGTATTGTTCATCTCTGTTTGTTTGTTCTTTAATTCTTCTAGGTCTTTGTTAAACGTTTCTTGCATCTTCTCAATCTTTGCCTCCATTCTTTTTCCGAGGTCCTGGATCATGTTGAATGTCATTATTCTGAATTCTTTTTCTGGAAGGTTGCCTATCTCCACTTCATTTAGTTGTTTTTCTGGGGTTTTATCTCATTCCTTCATCTGGTACAAAGTCCTCTGCCTTTTCATTTTGTCTGTCTTTCTGTGAATGTGGTTTTCCTTCCACAGGCTGCAGAATTGTAGTTCTTCTTGCTTCTGCCGTCTGTCCTCTTGTGCATGAGGCTATCTGAGAGTCTTGTGCAAGCTTCCTGATGGAAGGGACTCCTTCCTTTGTTTTATTTTCCAAAGTATTATCACTTTGGGGACTTCCCTGGTTCAGTCGTTAAGACTTTGCCTTCCAATTCAGGGGATGTAGGTTCAATCCTTGGTCAGGGAGTTAAGATCCCACGTGCCTTGCAGCCAAAAAACCAAAACAGAAAACAGAAAAAATATTACAACAAACTCAATAAAAGACTTTAAATGTGGTCCACATCAAGAAAAAAGGTCTAAAAAGAAAAGCATTATTACTTTGTGAAATTGTATTACCTTATGTATTTGTTTATCTTCCTCTTGGAATATAAGTTCCTTGAGACTAGGGACTTTGTGTTCATCACTGAATTCCCAGTATCTAAACTAGTGCCTGGCACGTAGTAGACAC
Organism: Pseudorca crassidens; assembly: GCF_039906515.1. Taxonomy (NCBI): domain Eukaryota; kingdom Metazoa; phylum Chordata; class Mammalia; order Artiodactyla; family Delphinidae; genus Pseudorca; species Pseudorca crassidens. The sequence goes on along the minus strand of NC_090297.1, from coordinate 21,825,205 downwards.
TCAATAAATATTTTGTAAGTGAATGAATTAATTTGGAGGTTAGAGAAAGAAGCAAGCACAGCCTGAAGCAACTATAGACTTCCACCCAAAAGCAGCGGAAGCAAAAAGCAAAGTGAGTAGCTAGCTAACGAAGTGTTTCTCCCCCAGATAAAGCTATGATAGCTAGTCTCTAAAGTTAGAGTCCTGGCGTGGGAGACAAGTGATATCCCTAGTAATTTATGTGATGTTCAGAAGAGGAAAGAATTCATATCCAGAAAGCAGGTGACCTGCCGACACTGCCTAACTGCATATTTCACCCCTCTTCCATGGTTACTAGAAGTGGATGTATATAACTAGAACCTGCATATAATAATATACGAACAAAGATTCTCACCCACTCTGAGGATACACTGTTTAGTTGAAATTCCTGGGGCTTCCCTGGTGGCACAGTGGTTAAGAATCCACCTGCCAATGCAGGCGACATGGGTTCAAGCCCTGGTCCAGGAAGATGCCACATATCGTAGAGCAACTAAGCCTGTGCACCACAACTACTGAGCCTGCGCTCTAGAGCCCGTGAGCCACAACTACTGAAGCCCGTGTGCCACAGCTACTGAAGGGTGCACGCCTTCAGCCCATGCTCTGCAACAAGAGAAGCCACCGCAATGAGAACCCTGCATGCTGCAACGAAGAGTAGCCCCCACTCGCCGCCACTAGAGAGAGCCTGCACGCAGAAATGAAGAAGCAACGCAGCCAAAAATAAATAAATAAATAAATTTATTAAAAAAAAAAAAAGAAATTCCTGACTGCAAATATGAACTACTAACCTAGACTTACCGGCCATTTAAGAAAAATTAATTCTATGCAAGAGAGGTACGAAATGCTTCCAACACTAAAGAAAATAGTGAATAGTATAAACTGAAGGAGATTTTAAAGATAAGCATCATTAGTAATTTCAGAGGAAATGAAAAAGGAAATAAATGTAAATATTGAAATTTTAAGAATGAGAAAGTGTGAATAGCAAATTAATAAGTATAAAGATTGAGCTGAATTGAAATGCAAAGGATGTCAACAATAATGGCAGAGTAAGAACTTCTGAAAATTCTTCGTAAAAGCAGTGAGAATACTGGCAAAAATAGTCAGAATCAACTCTTTCAGGACTCTGAAAATTAATACAGGCTTGCAGCAATCTGAACATTTATTCAAGAAAAATGGCTGAATCTCGGCAAAAACAGTGAACTTTGTATAGCATTTTAGCTTGCATTGTTCCCATTCTCCTCTCTCCAGCTCCATAGTAGCCTTGGAAAACAGCAGCCCCCAGTCATGGTGAGAACTAGCAACCTGGAAGCCATTGGAAGGGGCAGAACAAGATTGGAGCTCCTTCACAGCCCTGTTCCCAGAAAATTGTCATTATTTGACCTGTCTGGAGGTTCCTTGAAAGACCTCATTCTCAAGACTATATTTGACCTGAGTGGAGCTCACCCTGTACAAATAGCTTTTCCCCTCTCAGGGTGTTCATTTAAAACAATTAAAAGCAGTTATTGAACATCATAAATTCAGTACTAGAAAATAGATTCAACAGTACATTAAAATAATATTCTACAATGCCAGAGTTTCATCTCTGAACCAAATGTATATGTGGTTCAATATTAGGAAATCTAGTAATATGCTATATTAATAGTCAAGAGGAAAACCAGATGGTCATTTTTTTGGATGCCAAAAAAGCACTTGACCAATGTCATGCTTAGTAGTGGTATGCTAGATGTATTTTTATTAATGTGAGGAACAAGAAAAGGATGCCCAACAATTAGCACTGTTACTTAATATTATAGTGGAGGTGTAAGCCAATATCATTAGGTAAGAACAAAAAATAAAGAAGTTAATATTGGGGAAAGAGGAGCTATTTTTATGCAGCTGGGGAAAATATATACGTGAAACTCAAGAATCAACCATCTTACTATTCTCATTGTTAGAAACAATAAGAGACTTTGGTAACATGGGAGTTTACAAAATTAATGTACCAATATCAACAACTATCCTATATATAAAAAATAACTTCTTTAGAAATGAAAAATATAACAAATGAAAAGATAAAATGCCAACATAAAGAAACGTAGAGGATCTGCTAAGAGATGTTTTTAAAAAAAGATTAAGTAACTGGAAATACATACTGTGTTATTAGATAGGAGAACACAATATTGTAAACTCATCATTTCCTCCTAAATTAATTTATGTGTTTAATGCAATTTAAATTAAAATATCATTTTTTTAAAAAACTTTGATAACATTACCCTGAAGTTTGTTTGGAAAGCGTATACTTTTTTTTAGTGATTAAGTTTAATTTGTGTATCGTCCTTTTTGAGTTGCATTCAGAGGAGATTCCAGAGTTTGAGATTGCTGGCCTCTGTAGATTTGATCCCTTCATTTTAGACCAACCAGAAAATAATAGCCTCTGGGAAAATTGTTTCAATTAAGAGTCTTTATCAAGAAAAAGAGTAAGTTCCTAAAATTTACTCTTCTTGTTTACTTTGTTGCTTGAAGTTAGCATTAACAGCTTTTATTGGTTAAATTAATGAAGCCTTTATATTTTTACTCTGATACATACATTTTAGTGTTTAGTTAAATGGCATTTTCAACACTGACATAAAATTTTGAAAGCAGCCAAAACACACTAATTATGATTTCTTTCAGAATATGTCTTAAAACACCTGGCATATTCTACCCTTTATTTTATTTTAGTGTTTTTCTTCTGGTTTCAGATATTCTATGAATATTTTATGTTGAGGAAGAATTCTAGGGCTCTATTCAAGAAAAACAAAAAAGGAAGCTCCAAAGAAAGAAGTATATGCCCCCTCCAAAAAGAGGTATTTGCTTAGTTAGAAAAGTCATGTTTTTCTAATGACAAAAATTTCTGATTATCCAGTATCATTCTGTAATCTGTTTATTAATGTTCTTAATACAGTGCTTAGCACAGTGTTAACAAAATTTTAAGTTAAATGTTGAGTAAATGCTTTTATGAAGAAGCCTACTTCTCTATAGATATCACAAAATGACTTCATGAAAGAAATACAAAATAGGAACTTCAGTCAATCAAAATAGAAAAATATGAGCTTCAGTCTTGAGGCATGGTGTGCCTAAGAAAGTTAAATCAAGACCAGCTGGAAAGAAGGACTTGATTATCTTTCAGGTTTAGCTCTAGCAGTATTTTTTTTTCCCCAGGCAGAACACATCAGATAGTCCAGTACAGTGATTGTGTGCTGGTTTTAAATGCTATCTTACAGATACTAATACTTGTTTGTTCTCAGGGCATTAGATGGATCACTAAGGTGTCTCAAGATCCATGAAACACTTGGGACTGCCAATTATACTATGTTACCTGGAAATTTCTTCAACTATAAATTTAGGATTTGACCCAGAGTGAAAGCAGGAAAATGCTAATTTTGTAATATGACAGTTCTGTTAGGCAAACTGTCCAATTATTTGGAAAGCTTTTTATTCTTCTTAATGTTTGGAAGCATTTTTGCAACTGTATGTATAATCATGTTCTGTCGTCTTATTTACATACTTTTCTTCATTTCCTACCTTTGTTTTCAGCTTATGTGTTTCATTCAGTGGCCAGATGGCCAACAAACCCAAGCTGAGAGGTAATAGCAAAAACGAATGAAAAACAAAATAAACTTCTTTACAAATAGTATTAGATTCCTGTGGGTGCCATAATAAATTGCCACAAATTTGGAGGCTTAAAACAACAGAAATTTATCCTCTCACAGTTCTGGAGGCCAGAGGTCTAAAATCATGGTGTTGGCAGGGTTGCACTCCCTCCATAGGCTCTAGGGGTAGAATCCGTTCCTTGCCTATTCCAGCTTCTAGTGGCTGCTGGCATTCTTTGGCCATATCACTCCAGTCTCTGCCTCCATATTTGTATCGCCTTCCCCTCATTGTATGTGTGTGGGTGTTAAATTTCTCTCTGCCTTTCTCTTAAGATGGCATTTATGGCCTACCCAGATAATCCGGGATAATCTGCTCATCTCAGAATCCTTAAATACATCTGCAAAGACTCTTTATTCCAAATTAGGTAACATTTATGGGTTCTGGGGATTAGGATGCGGACCCATCTTTGGCCAGAAATGTTTCATGATAGCTGTGTATATTTGTGTTTGGGGAAGGTGATTTCATACTTGATCTCTCTCTCTCCCCACCCTCCCTCCTTCCCTCCCTCCCTCCCTCCCTCCCTCTTTTCCTTCATTCCTTCCCTCCTTCCTTTCTCAGCCTATTAAGGGGCCGAAACTTAAGGTCTCCTAACTCCTCACCTCTAAGTAAGTAGTGCGTGTGTTGTGATCCCTTGTGATGTATGTGATATTAAGATTTGATTTAAAGCATATCAGTCCTTTTTTTTTTTTGAAGGGAACTTTTCACTTAACACAGACTTCAAAATGATGTTCTTCAAATTAGTTAATAAAACCTTGTAAAGAATTAAAGACTTAGGCATTCCTGGTGAGAAATGAGAAAAGTGAAGTTTTGAATTCTTTGTGCCTCTAAATATATTGAAGGTTCTTAATGAACTGGTTTTAAGTAGATATTTAGAGGAATCAAGAGCCTAGAAATTATACTTGATTGAACAAATATTTATTGATTGCCTGCTATGTGCTCTCAGATACTAAAAAGAAGGCGGCCTCTGCCATTGTGGAATTTAGGATCAAGATTCCACAGGAATCTTAGGACCAAAGGAAAATTAGTAGTTTTGACAGAATTGTTAACTGCCAGATTTATAGAACACAGTAAGGGTCAGAGAAGTAGTTTTGAAGAATTCTTAATTATTAATTAATAATGAAGTAGGGAACTCTTTCACTAATGACTTTGAGGTTTTGGTAGGTTAGGAGATATTTTGTTTTTCCAAAACCATGATACTCATCTCTGACTAGAAATGGTAAAATAATTTATTTTTATATCCTGTATAATTAAAATTACCTGTTTCATTAACAATAGATCGAAGTTTGTATCTTGTAAATTAAAGACTTATGGCTATAAAGAAAAATCAAATTGTTATTTTTGCTAGATTGTACAAGAAATTAAAAAGTAGCTTAAAAGAAGAATCTTCTTAGGATTTTTAGACAGTCCTTAAAGTACCAGTTAACAGTAGTGAAAAAGAAGTTTTGAGTTTATAAATTTAAAACATTTTAAAACTTTCAAGAGTATGACCATGAGGTCAAACTAATGTAACAGAATAGTTTGAGATTTAATGAAAGAAAAGGAGTAAATAGCTTAAGTTAATATTAGGAATGTAATTTTAAAAGGGAGGGTCGTGTGCTCAATTCTATCTATCTATCTATCTGTATATCTATATTTTTGGCTGCGTTGGGTCTTCATTGCTGCGCGTGGGCTTTCTCTAGTTGTGGCGAGTGGGGCCTACTCTGTTGTGGTGTGCAGGCTTCTTATTGTGGTGGCTTCTCTTGTTGCGGAGCACGGGCTCTAGGCATGTGGGCTTCAGTAGTTGTGGCACGCAGTTTCAGTAGTTGTGGCTCATGGGCTCTACAGCTCAGGCTCAGTAGTTGTGGTGCACGAGCCTAGTTGCTCCACGGTATGTGGGATCTTCCTGGACCAGGCAGGGCTCGAAACCGTGTCCCCTGCATTGGCAGGTGGATTCTTAACTGCTGCACCAACAGGGAAGCCCTACTTTTGATTTTTATTAAACTATTTAAGGTATTATTATTATGCTGTAATTAATGTAAAATCTTACCTTTTTTTTCATCTTTTAAATGAGCTTTTATTGAAATAGATTGCAGTTTCATTTAATATAGAATATAGAATTACAGCTTAGATAAATCATTCTCCACATGTTGGTTGTTTCTGATTTTTCATTACTGTGAACAAGAAACTTACTCAATTTTTAAAATAGAGTTAGCTTTTTACTCCTCTATTTAATTTTGGGGGGAAAATCCAAGAAAAATTATTCAGGCCATGGGCAATTTTATGACCTCTTTTATACTCTAACCAGAGAACAATCTGAATATACATACAATTTTACAGCAGTGCCTGAATATTTCTTTTCTTCTTATGGCCCACATAACTTTAGGTTTTATTGTTTAGATTTATTTTTGGTAATTTAATACGTGTGAAGTGGTATCTTAAAAGTATTAAAATTTATTCAGTTAGTGAGAATCTTTTTTCCAAAGTGCTGATTTGATCTTGGTTGTTACTTCAACTGTTTGTATCCTTTGATGGATGTGTATGTTAGTCATCATTTGCCGCATAACAGATGAGCAGTAAATGTTGAACTGGTTGGGTTTATTTTATTTTTTATTTTTAAAATTTATTTTTATTTTATTTATTATTTTTGGCTGTGTTGGGTCTTCGTTGTTGCACGCAGGTTTCCTCTAGTTGCGGCGAGCGGGGGCTACTCTTCGTTGTGATGTGTGGGCTTTTTCATTGCAGTGGCTTCTCTTGTTGCGGAGAATGGGCTCTAGGCACATGGGCTTCAGTAGTTGCAGCACATGGGCTCAGTAGTTGTAGCTCATGGGCTTAGTTGCTCCGTGGCATGTGAGATCTTCCTGGACCAGGGCTCAAACCTGTGCCCCCTGCATAGGCAGACAGATTTTTTAAAAAGTTAATTTATTTATTTTTATTTTCGGCTGAGTTGGATCTTTGTTGCTGTATGCGGGCTTTCTCTAGTTGTGGCAAGTGGGAGCTACTCTTTGTTGCGGTGTGTGGGCTTCTCATTGAAGTGGCTTCTCTTATTGCGGAGCATAGGCTCTGGGCACACAGGCTTCAGTAGTTGTGGTTTGCGGGCTCTAGAGAGCAGGCTTGGTATTTGTGGCACAGGGGATTAGTTGCTCCATGGCATGTGGGATCTTCGGAGCAGGGCTTGAAACCGTGTCCCCTGCATTGGCAGGCAGATTCTTAACCACTGTGCCACCAGGGAAGTCCGGCAGACGGATTCTTAACCACTGAGCTACCAAGGAAGCCCTGGTTGGATTTATATTGTAGACATTAAGCTTTATCTGTCATAATTATTGCAGGCATTGCTTCCATTTGTTATATCCTTTTTTTGTTTGTTTTGTTTTTTTTTTTTGCGGTACGCGGCCCTCTCACCACTGTGGCCTCTCCCGCTGCAGAGCAACAGGCTCCGGACGCGCAGGCTCAGTGGCCATGGCCCACGGGCCCAGCCGCTCCGCGGCATGTGGGATCCTCCTGGACCGGGGCACGAACCTGCGCCCCCTGCATCGGCAGGCGGACCCCCAACCACTGCGCCACCAGGGAAGCCCTGTTATATCCTTTTAATTTTAGATTTGTATTTTTTCACTGCATGAAAGTGTGTTTTACATAACCAGATCTGTCAATTTGTTGCTTATGCTTTCCTTCATTGCCCCAAATTTTATCTCTTTCCCACAGATGCAATAAATATGCTCTTCTGTTTTCTCCAGAATTATTTGCAAGCTTATTGGTTTTTCATATAGTTAGAATTACTCATAGTGTATGGTGTGGTTATGTTTTTCTCCACATTGATATTCAGTTTTTCTGACCATTTTTTAAAAATTTTATTTATTTTTGGCTGTATTGGGTCTTCGTTGCTGTGCGCGGGCTTTCTCTAGTTGAGGCGAGCGGGGGCTACTCTTTGTTGCAGTGCATGGGCATCTCATTGCAGTGGCTTCTCTTGTTGCAGAGCACACAGGCTCTAGGCGCACGGGCTTCAGTAGTTGTGGCTCGTGGGCTCTAGGGCTTGCAGGCTTCAGTAGTTGTGGCTCATGGGCTCAGTAGTCGTGGCACAGGGGTTTAGTTGCTCTGTGGCATGTGGGATCTTCCCAGACCGGGGATCCAACCTGTGTCCCCTGCATTGGCAGGCGGATTCTTAACCACTGCGCCACCAGGGAAGCCCCCTGACAATATTTTTTTTTTTTTTGCGGTACGCGGGCCTCTCACTGTTGTGGCCTCTCCCATTGCAGAGCACAGGTTCTGGACACGCAGGCTCAGTGGCCATGGCTCACGGGCCCAGTCACTCCGCGGCATGTGGGATCTTCCCGGACTGGGGCACAAACCCGTGTCCCTTGCATCGGCAAGTGGACTCTCAACCACTGCGCCACCAGGGAAGCCCCCCTGACAATATTTTTTAAATAATGATTTTCTCCACTTATGAGCACTTTTTGGATTTGGTCATTATTTTGCTCTTTCTAGTCTCAGGGGTCTTTTTGTAGTTTTTTTTCCTTGTGGTAAGTATACATAACAAAATAAACAGTTTTAACCACTTTTAGGTATACCATTCAGTAGCATTAAGTACATTCACAATGTTGCACAGCCATCAGCACTCTCCTCTATTGTCTTTATTTGATATATTTCTACTTTAGTCTGAAAACATGATTGCTCTTATCCTCAGGCAGATTGTTTAAGTCTCTGAATCCCAGTTGCCCTGTCCGTAGTATGAGGATGGTACCAGTTGTGTTTTAAAATGGCTGACGAGATAAAATTAAGTAAGGCAACGAATGTAAAAATACCTGGTGGATTTTATATGCTCAGTAAATGATAGGTCTCATATCCTCCCCACTGTAATTGATTTTAAAGACTGGTGTAGGGCAGATCTTCCTTAATTGCCTCTGTTATTCTCCTCCAAGATGTTCATTATTATTTTTGCCTAATTTTCAGTAAGAAATTTGTAGGTATTGGAATAAACCTTTGTTTACTTCTTGTTTGAAACTTATTGTAAGTGTTCTATAGATTGTGAAGCCCAAATTAGTATTTAGTATCATCCCCACTGACACTACTAAGTACTGTTCTGCAAGAGACCATAGAAATGTTTTCTTACGTTTTGAAATCATTTTCCTGACATCTTTTCCGATTATGCTTTATGAGGCCTCCTAGTTTATAAAATAGAATTTATTTTGAAGAGATATCTTTAGGCTTTATGTTTGGTACTTTGGGTGTTAGGACACTTGTTTCTGAATTAATTAATAGATCCTCTTTAGAAGAATCAGTTATTGTTGAATAATAATACTTGAAGTAGTTTTCTTCAAGCCACCTAGAACAGGGTATTTTGCTCTTTGTTTTTATTCTTCAAGGCATACATATAATTATATTTGAGGACACCATGGTAAACATTTGCTAATTACCTACTTCTTTTATATCCTAAAGTAATCCACATATTAATAAAAATCATAAGTGATGATATACTACTTTTTTGATACCTTCTTCAGGCTACTGTTGTTTATAACTATTGTTGAGATATATTTAATTTTGGGAAACGTGCTGTTCATTTTCCCCAGGGAAACTTCTGTAGCCTTTTCTGTGGTGTGCTCTAAAAATACATATAAGGCTTTGGAAGGGGGTAGTAAATAGACTTCTAAAATACAGTGTAGTCAATGGTCAAATTTATGAGCTACCTGTTTTCTACTTACAGCTGAACAAAAGATATTCAGTTAGGGCTTCCCTGGTGGCACAGTGGTTGGGAGTCCACCTGCCATTGCAGGGGATGCGGGTTCGTGCCCCGGTCCGGGATGATCCCACGTGCCGCGCAGCGGCTGGGCCCGTGAGCCATGGCTGCTGAGCCTGCGCGTCCGGAGCCTGTGCTCCGCAGCGGGAGAGGCCACAACAGTGAGAGGCCCGCGTACCGCAAAAAAAAAAAAAAAAAAAAAAAAGATATTCAGTTAACTCCTGAATATCTCTGTGCACACTTTGCCATATGCAAATTCCCCTTCTAGGACCTATAATGAGACTGTTCTGCTCTATTTTGACACTTCTCGTGATGTTGTAATTAAGAGTGATGTATACTTTGCTTTCATTGAAAACAATTTGACGTTTATTCTGTGTTTTAAAATATAAATATGTATATACACAGTATATATATTTCCCCTTCCTATACTTAAGAGCTATAATAACATATTGAAGTAATCTAAGTTCTTGCTTGTGACCATTTATAATTACAGGGTAAATAGTATGTTGAAATTGGTACAAAACAGAAATTTTGAGGTAGGAATCTAATGAGAATTTTGAAATAAAATATTTGTTACTTTTTATTTCCCTTGTAATTTTTAAGTATTAAAAATAAAAATTATGACTGTCATATTACAAAAGAATCCTGCTTTATGAGCGTGTGCAATCACAATGTTTAAAATTATGTGATCTTTTCAAACAAACCAAAATTCCTATTTTTTCATTGTTAGTATTTGCAGGTAGGGAAATGTGAAGTCTTAGGAAATACTATTTCTGTACTCAGTTACAGGTTTTCTCAGATTTCTGCCTGTGAAGGCATGTGAATACTAATAAATTCTCTCCAAAAAAGGTGGTAAAACAGCTGTATTTAGAAGCCAACAGTAAGAATTGAAACTAGAAAATTATGAAAAGACATTACTATCCAAATGCCTTGAAGGTACTTAAAACAAAAAGTTAACTCAGAGTATGTTATGTTATTTCATTGGCTGTTTGACTAAGTTAAAATTATATTCATTTACACTACATTAAGTATCCACTTTCCACTTCTATGTCAAGCCATTATATTATTGGATATTTCAAAAGATGAATCTCATTGAATGTAGAATTATGGCAGGTTATATACATATTTTTTGAATTTTATTTTATTTTTTTTATACAGCAGGTTCTTCTTATTAGTTATCTATTTTATATAATAGTTATCTATTTTATACATATTAGTGTATATATGTCATTCCCAATCGCCTAATTCATACCACCACCACTGCCCCCCTCACCCCACCCCGCTTTCCCTCTTGGTGTCCATACGTTTGTTCTCTACATCTGTGTGTCTATTTCTGCCTTGCAAACTGGTTCATCTGTACCGTTTTCCTAGATTCTACATATATGTGTTGAGATATGATATTTGTTTTTCTCTTACTGACTTACTTCACTCTGTATGACAGTCTCTAGATCCATCCACGGCTTTACAAATGACCCAATTTCTTTCCTTTTTATGTCTGAGTAATGTTCCACTGTATATATGTACCACATCTTCTTTATCTATTCATCTATCACTGGGCATTTAGGTTGCTTCCATGTCCTGGCTATTGTAAATAGTGCTGCAATGAACATTGTGGTGCATAACTCTTTTTGAATTATGGTTTTCTCTGGGTATATGCCAAGTAGTGGGATTGCTGGGTAATATGGTAATCCTATTTATAGTTTTTGAAGAAACTTCCATACTGTTCTTCATAGTGGCTGTATCAATTTACATTCCCACCAACAGTGCAAGAGGGTTCCCTTTTCTCCACACCCGCTCCAGCATTTATTGTTTGTAGATTTTTTGATGATGGCCATTCTGACCGGTGTGAGGTGATATACCTCATTGTAGTTTTGATTTGTGTTTCTCTAATAATTAGTGATGTTGAGCAGCTTTTCATGTGCCTCTTGGCCATCTGTATGTCTTCTTTGGAGAAATGTCTATTTAGGTCTTCGGCCCATTTTTGGATTGGGTTGTTTGGTTTTTTTAATATTGAGCTGCAGGAGCTGTTTATATATTTTGGAGATTAATCCTTTGTTGATTCATTTGCAAATATTTTCTCCCATTCTAAGGGTTGTCTTTTCATCCTGTTTATAGTTTCTGTAGCTGTGCAAAAGCTTTTAAATTTCATTAGGACCCATTTGTTTATTTTTGTTTTTATTTCCGTTACTCTAGGAGGTGGATCAAAAAAGATCTTGCTGTGATTTATGTCAAAGAGTGTTCTTCCTATGTTTTCCTCTTAAGAGTTTTGTAGTGTCCGGTCTTGCATTTAGGTCTCTAATCCATTTTGAGTTTATTTTTGTGTATTGTGTTAGGGAGTGTCCTGATTTCATTCTTTTACATGTAGCTGTCCCAGTGGTTTTCCCAGCACCACTTATTGAAGAGGCTGTCTTTTCTCCATTGTATATTCTTGCCTCCTTTGTCATAGATTAGTTGACCATAGGTGTGTGGGTTTATCTCTGGGCTTTCTTTCCTGTTCCATTGATCTATATTTCTGTTTTTGTGCCAGTACCATATTGTCTTGATTACTGTAGCTTTGTAGTGTAGTCTGAATTCAGGGAGTCTGATTCCTCCAGCTCCATTTTTTCCCCTATAGATTGCTTTGGCTATTTGGGGTCTTTTGTGTCTCCATACAAATTTTAAGATATCTTTGTTCTAGTCCTGTAAAAAATGCCATTGGTAATTTGATAGGGATTGCATTGAATCTGTAGATTGCTTTGGGTAATACAGTCATTTTCACAATATTGATTCTTCCAATCCAATAACATGGTATATCTCTCCATCTTGTTTCTGTCATCCTTGATTTCTTTCATCAGTGTCTTATAGTTTTCTGAGTACAGGTCTTTTACCACCTTAGGTAGGTTTATTCCTAGGTATTTTATTCTTTTTGTTGCAGTGGTGAATGGGATTGTTACCTTGATTTCTCTTTCTGATCTTTCATTGTTAGTGTATAGGAATACAAGAGATTTCTGTGCATTAATTTTGTATCCTGCTACTTTACCAAATTCAATGACAAGCTCTAGTAGTTTTCTGGTGGCATCTTTCGGATTCTCTATGTATAGTATCATGTCATCTGCAAACAGTGACAGTTTGACTTCTTCTTTTCCAATTTGTATTCCTTTTATCTCTTTTTCTTCTCTGATAGCCATGGCTAGGACTTCCAAAACTATGTTGAATAACAGTGTGAGAGTGGACATCCTTGTCTTGTTCCTGATCTTAGAGGAAATGCTTTCAGTTTTTCACCATTGAGAATGATGTTTGCTGCGGGTTTGTTGTATATGGCCTTTATTATGTTGAGGTAGGTTCCCTCTATGCCCACTTTCTGGAGAGTTTTTATCATAAATGGGTGTTGAATTTTGTCAAAAGCTTTTCCTGCGTCTGTTGAGATGACCACATGGATTTTTATCTTCCCGGACCGGGGCACAAACCCATGTCCCTTGCATCGGCAGGCGGACTCTCAACCACTGCGCCACCGGGGAAGCCCTGTTGGAAGATTTTTAATCACAGTTTCAATTTCATTACTTGTGATTGGTCTGTTCATATTTTCTGTTTCTCCTGGTTCAGTCTTGGAAGGTTATACCTTTCTAAGAATTTGTGCATTTCTTCCAAGTTGTCCATTTTATTGGCATAGAGTTGCTTATAGTAGTCTCTTAGGATGCTTTGTATTCTGCGGTGTCTATTGTAGCTTCTCCTTTTTCATTTCTAGTTTTATTGATTTGAGTCCTCTCCCTCTTGATGAGTCTGGCTAATGGTTTATCAATTTTGTGTATCTTCTCAAACAACCTGCTTTTAGTTTTATTGATCTTTGCTATTGTTTTCTTTGTTTCTATTTCATTTATTTCTGCTCTGATCTGTATGATTTCTTTCCATCTGCTAACTTTGGGTTTTCTTTGTTCTTCTTTCTCTAATTCCTTTAGGTGTAAAGTTAGATTGTTTGAGATTTCTCTTGTTTCTTGCAGTAGGCTTGTATTGCTGTAAACTTCCCTCTTAGAACTGCTTTTGCTGCATCCCATAGGTTTTGGATTGTCGTGTTTTCATTGTCATGTGTCTCTAGGTATCTTTTGGGTTTCCTCTTTGATTTCTTCAGTGATCTCTTGGTTTTAGTAACGTATTGTTTAGCCTCCATGTGTTTGTGTTTTTTACGTTTTTTTCCCGTGATTGATTTCTAATATCATAGCGTTGTGGTCAGAAAAGATGCTTGATACGTTTTCCTTTTTCTTAAATTTACCAAGGCTTGATTTGTGACCCAAGATGTGATCTGTCCTGGAGAATGTTCTGTACGCAGTTGAGAAGAAAGTGTAATCTGCTGTGTTTGGATGGAATGTCCTATAAATATCAATTAAATCTATCTGGTCTATTGTGTCATTTAAAGCTTGTGTTTCCTTATTAATTTTCTGTCTGGATGATCTGTCCATTGGTGTAAGTGAGGTGTTAACGTCCCCCAGTATTATTGTGTTACTGTCGATTTCCTCTTTTATAGCTGTTAGCAGTTGCCTTATGTATTGAGGTGCTCCTGTGTTGGGTGCATATATATTTGTAATTGTTATATCTTCTTCTTGGGTTGATCTGTTGATCATTATATAGTGTCCTTCCTTGTCTCCTGTAACATTCTTTATTTTAAAGTCTGTTTTATCTGATATGAGTATTGCTACTCCAGCTTTCTTTTGATTTTCATTTGCATGGAATATCTTTTTCCATCCCCTCACTTTCAGTCTGTATGTGTCCCTAGATCTGAACTGGGTCTCTTGTAGACAGCATATATATGGGCCTTGTTTTTGTATCCATTCAGCGAGCCTGTGTCTTTTGGTTGGAGCCTTTAATCCATTCACTTTTAAACTAGTTATCGATATATATGTTCCTAGTACCATTTTCTTAATTGTTTTGGGTTTGTTTTTGTAGGTCCTTTTCTTCTGTTGTGTTTCCCACTTAGAGAAGTTCCTTTAGCATTTGTCGTAGAGCTGGTTTGGTGGTGCTGAATTTTCTTAGCTTTTGCTTGTCTGTAAAGCTTTTGATTTCTCCATCGAATCTGAATGAGATCCTTGCCGGGTAGAGTAATCTTGGTTGTAGGTTCCTCCCTTTCATCACTTTAAATATATCCTGCCACTCCCTTCTGGCTTTTAAAGTTTCTGCTGTGAAATCAGTTGTTAACCGTATGGGAGTTCCCTTGTATGTTATTTGTCGTTTTTTCCCTTGCTGCTTTCAATAATGTTTTTTGTCTTTAATTTTTGTCAGTTTGATAACTATGTGCCTCAGTGTGTTTCTCTTTGGGTTTACCCTTCCTGGGACTCTCTGCACTTCCTGCACTTGGGTGGCCATTTCCTTTCCCATGTTAGGGAAGTTTTTGACTGTAATCTCTTCAGATATTTTCTTGGGTCCTTTCTCTCTCCCATCTCCTTCCGGGACCCCTATAATGTGAATATTGTTGCATTTAATGTTGTGCCAGAGGTCTCTTAGGCTGTCTTCATTTCTTTTCATTCTTTTTTCTTTATTCTGTTCTGCAGCAGTGAATTCCACCATTCTGTCTTCTAGGTCACTTATCCGTTCTTCTGCCTCAGTTATTCTGCTATTGATTCCTTCTAGTGTATTTTTCATTTCAGTTATTGTATTGTTCATCTCTGTTTGTTTGTTTTTTAATTCTTCTCGGTATTTGTTCTTTAATTGTTCTAGTCTTTGTTAAACATTTCTTGCATCTTCTCGATCTTTGCCTCCATTCTTTTTCTGAGGTCCTGGATCATCTTCACTGTCATTATTCTGAATTCTTATTCTGGAAGGTTGCCTATCTCCACTTCATTTAGTGGTTTTTCTGGGGTTTTATTGTTCATTTGGTACATGGTCCTCTGCCTTTTCATTTTGTCTGTCTTTCTGTTAGTGTAGTTTTCTTTCCACAGGCTGCAGGATTTTAGTTCTTCTTGCTTCTGCTGTCTGCTCTCTGGTGGATGAGGCTATCTACAAGCCTTTGCAAGCTTCCTGATGCGAGAGACTGGTGATGGGTAGAGCTGGGTGTTGCTCTGGTGGGCAGAGCTCAGTAAAACTTTAATCTGCTTGTTTGCTAATGGGTTGGGCTGAGTTCCCTCCCTGTTGGTTGTTAGGCCTGAGCTGTCCCAGCACTGGAGCCTGTAGGCCCTTTGGTGGGGCTAATGGTGGACTCCGGGAGGGCTCACACCAAGCAATACTTCCCAGATCTTCTGCTGCCAGTGTCCTTGTCCCCGCGGTGAGCCACAGCCACCCCCCGCCTCTGCAGGAGACCCTCCAACACTAGCAGGTAGGTCTGGTTCAGTCTCCTATGGGGTCAGTGCTCCTTCCCCTGGGTCCTGATGCACACACTACTTTGTGTGTACCCTCCAAGAGTGGAGCCTCTGTTTCTCCCAGTCCTGTCAAAATTCTGCAGTCAAATCCCGCTAGCCTTCAAAGTCTGATTTTGTGGGAATTCCTCGTCCTGGTGCTGGACCCCCAGGTTAGGAAGCCTGACGTGGGACTCAGAACCTTCACTCCAGTGGGTGGACTTCTGTGGTGTAAGTGTTCTCCAGTCTGTGAGTTACCCACCCAGCAGTTACGGGATTTGATTTTATTGTGATTGCGCCCCTCCTAACGTCTCATTACAGCTTCTCCTTTATCTTTGGATGTGGGTATCTTTTTTGGTGAGTTCCGGTGTCTTCCCGTTGATGATTGTTGAGCAGTTAGTTGTGATTGTGGTGCTCTCGCAAGAGGGTGTATGCGCATGTCTTTCTATTCCACCATCTTGAGCCATTGTCAGTGTCAGGTTATATTAATGGTAAGAAAATATCAAAATACACAATTAAACTCTAGAACTAGTACATGGAAGTGAGAAAACTAAGGTTTGTATGGTAATTCTGTACTTTTTTTTATTATCCAGTACTGGAGCACCTTGTCTGTGTTATATAACACTTTCATCTGGTGGTTATTAAATGTGACTTTTGATTGTAAGCATGTGCCACTTGTAGAAAATGGTGTAAGATCTTAATATTAAAAGTTTTATTATCACATTGATAAATGCTAGAAGCATGATAAATATTTGCATTCTTTTATCTAGTATATTTTAGGTGTTTGACATTACAAAATATTGGAAGGAAGGAAGAATCCTATATTGATGGAAAGTAGTATCTTAGATGTATGTTGTAATGGAATTACATAATTTATAGTCATTATTAATATATTTTATATACAAGTGTACCAGAATGTATGTTTACAAACTTCACATATATCACATGTTGCCAGTAGAATCCCAGAAATTCTGTAATAAATCATATGCATCCTTTGTAGGTTGCCTTTTTTTTTGTTTTAAAATTATCAAAATTATTGGTGGTCATTGATTAATTACTTGATTTTTTTAAGGTTTTTTTCCAAATGTAGAAATTATCTGTGACCTTTTCTTTCCCTAAATTGAAAAATGAAGAAGGTAAAGGTGATTTTTAAGATGGAAACAACAGAAGGTGCTTATTTTCAAAGAAGAAATAGAGGTAGAAAAGAATGTCTTCCAATCTTTTCCCTTAAAGAAGGTTTTCTTTCAACTTATAGAATTTATCTCAAGAAAAATAGAAAGCTGTTCCCTTTCTGTTATAAAATCACTGTAATATTACCATATTCCTAAGAAACAAAATTCAAGATTTTAACATTTTGTTTTATATGGCTTGAGAATTTATTTCCCCACTATTAAGAGTAGTATTTCTTACCTTTTAAAACCCATGACCGGGCTTCCCTTGTGGCGCAGTGGTTGAGAGTCTGCCTGCCGATGCAGGGGACATGGGTTCGTGCTCTGGTCCGGGAAGATCCCACATGCCACGAGGTGGCTGGGCCCGTGAGCCATGGCCGCTGAGCCTGTGCGTCCGGAGCCTGTGCTCCTCAACAGGAGAGGCCACAACAGTGAGAGGCCCGTGTACTGCAAAAAAAAAAATAATAATAATAAATAAAACCCATGACCCCTTTTGATTTATAAAAAAATCTATGTTCTCCTTTAACATTGTTCATATTTTTAAAATAAATTCATTTCTGTGTTTAAAACAAAAATTAAAGGACATGTTATTAGTACCTTTTTTTTCTTTTTTTTTTTTAACACAATTTTTCTTACTTTCCTCTTGTTTAGGTGTAGATTTATAACCCTTCCTCCATGAGAAAGAATATCCCTTCCTTCTCCTTTGCTGAGAATCTACTAATTAGAGATTGCAGTCATTACAGTTATGGCTTTCAATTGAGTAAAACCTGGGATATTATCACTTTTTGTTTAGAAGAGATCTGGTCACACAAAAGTTTAACAAATGAGGTATTAAAGGCATTACATTTCTCTAATGATTTGACCCTAGTTTGCTTTTTCTTTTGGGATGAAATCATATATGTATTAAATACATTATGTACATTGACACTGTTAAAATCCCATAAAGACAAGACATTTCATTTTAAAGCTAAAACAGATATAAGCTGGTAAAACAAACAGTTCATCTTTCACAATTGTGAATCAGTTTCACGTCACATTGGTTGTGCTCTTGTGAGTAGAGCAAAACAAATGCAGGGAAGATAGCTCCTGTGAGCTTTAGTTATTGCCTGCTGTAATTCTGCAGTACTAGTTATCTACGTCACGTAGTATGAAAACTTAGCTTTTGAGGCTCTGTGTATGAGTTACACGTGAGTGCATTGAGCATCAAGTTCTTCTGACCTTTAAATTTTTTTTTCTTTTGACATTCTAGATCAGGGCAGGGAGGAAAGCTGTGTCAGAGGTGGACACTTTTGCGTCTGATTGTGTCCCCTATATGTGTTTTCTCTCCTTTTCCCATTCTAGAGTGTGACTCTAAAATAAAGTGTGTTGTATTACACCAGAATAGAGGAGTATTAGTGGAGTGGTGGTAAATTGGTATAAGTGAAGTTTTTCATTTCCCTTTTTATTCATTACTTCTGCAATAAGATTCTATACTTGCTTTAGCTTTGTCTGTTAAGTTGGTTACAGTGGTTGGTAAAATAAGTGAAAACAGGTGTGACCTTAATTAAATGCATAAACAATCACATCTGTTTTGGAGAAGTGCTACTTTCATTTTTGTTAAATAGAAATGGAGTTTATAGTTTTTATAATTATTTAGTTTTCTAACATCTTTCTGTCTCACTCGGCAGCAGGGCACAATAAGGTGTTCTTACCAGTAAATGTGGCGCTTAGAGTCCTATTTCTCTTTTTTAGTTTGAAAACCAGGGCAGGAAGAGCAGGGTCTGAGAAGGTAAAGATTTTGCTTAAATAATTGACTAGGCAATACATGTAGTGGAGCTATTTCAGGATAAATTGGTCCTAGCTCTACATGATTATTTTCCTTAATTCTAAAATTCAGTGTTTCACTTTACTTATTTATTTGCATTATTAAGATAGATCCAGAAGAGTTGAGTTTTCCTTTAAGCTGATTACATATATACAGATAGTTGGTTGCAAAAGTATTTATTTGATATTCCAGTGTGCCCTATTTAAAGTGATTGTGTGTTAACAGTTATGTAAATGTTCCCCATTAAAGCAGGTTAGATGTTATCATAACTTCTTGACTGGCTAAGCTAGTTTTTATCATTTTTTAATGTAACCCTAATTCTAAAAAAAGTTGTGTTTTAGTTAATTGCACATGGCTGCTATAAAGCGTTTAATGCGTTGGGCACTATAGTAACCATGTTTTAAGTACAGCAGAAGTGGCTCCACGTGTTGGCTTTTGCAAGGAATTATAAAAGTCATTGTGTAAACCTATCCTGACTTGGTGCAGTATGTCCATTTTGAAAAGCCACGTGCAGATTTGAGATTTTGAGATTGGAGCTCACGTAGAAAGATTGAGGTAGCAAAATATTTTTAAAATTATTCTCTGATGGCCTCAATGATAATGCTTTAAGAGTACATAAAGTTTTGAATCCCCCCTCTTTTTTAAATAGACTGTGAAGACTGCTGAGAGACACTTGCAGTCCAGTCACATAAGTGTAATAAAGAAATATTGGTCCTCATGGAAGAAGAGCAAGATTTACCAGAGCAACCAGTAAGTATTTCCTTTAACAATTTAAAGTTGATTGTAGAAAAGCTAATCTTAAGAGATGTTAAATATTATTCAGTTGTACTACAGATTCTAAATCAGAAATAAAATTAAGGAAAGGACTCCTTAATACTTTCCTTCTAAGAAACGATGTTCTGTGTTCCTAAATTCATATTTTGCTAACTTAATGCCAAGGACTTGCTTAGAAAATTCAGCATTACAAAATAAATATTGTCTTTAGAAGTGTCATTTAAAAAAAGCAATGGCTACTCTTACAGTTTTTAGAAAATAAAAGAGGACATCTATTTACCAAACAGTATATACCATTTCTGCCAGAAAATCTAGTTTTATCATTACCTAAATTTCCCTGACTTAATTTTTTTAAAGTAGTAGTAGTAGTTGAAGAAAGTATAATTTGTCCACTAGCTAATTCTTAAAAATAGATAAGACCCTCGAGAATAGGTTGAATTCTTAATTTCTTTTAAATATTTAACATAAATAAATAAAATCATTTTAAATGTCCCCAAGTGATACAGATTTATTGCCTTGCCATGGCTTTTTTGTTTTTTCCGAAGTGTTTTTTGACCCTTAGCATTTAAAAAAGGAAGGTAATAGTAATCATTCTATTAAGATACTTTTGTGTTAAAGAATCTTTTCCTTTTGGCTTGACCTTCTTTTTCTGAAATTAGATAAATACTGATTCAATTTGCTATTCAATTTGCTCTCCTGAATGAGCCTCTTGCATTTTATATTAAGAGAGAATATAGAGTGGTACATGTTTACCTCCCTATGAAAATCCAACCTAAAAAACTTTGAATTTTGAAAGCAGATAATAGGGTATGTTTTTCATGTTCTAGATGTATTCTTTACATCAGTGATACATTTTTAATATTTTACTTTATGTTGAGACATACTGGTGCATACTGGTGATTCTTTTGCTATTAGTCTTTTAGCCCCTCACTTAAGTATAAAACTAGGAAGACATAAGCAGTTGGTAAAAGGACCTTTTGAAACATTTAAAATGTCATCCCATATCCCTGGTGGAACATTAATAATCAGGGAAATGGTAGGGTTAAAAATCATCCTCAGCGGTGTATCTAAGATATACACTATAAGAACAAATAGCTGAATTAGAGACACTAAATGTACCAAAGAAGATTCTGTCATTGAGTTTTTAATATAGTAAGACAAAGGTCTAGTCATAGTTTCAAAAGACTTATGTAAGTGTTGACATACTGTTGAAATGAGTATTGTTGTTAGTCACTCCTTACCTATTTAAGGTAATGAGAATTGTGAAGCTGACCTGCTGGTGAGTCATTTTTTCCTCTCTGCTTCATTTGTTTGCTGTTCTGTTCAGTATCTATAATATGATGTGCAAAATCTGATCGTTACTTCAGAGAGAGTTAAGAAATTAAAGTGCTTTAAAAACAAATTTTCTGGGAATTCCCTGGTAGTCCAGTCACTAGGACTCTGTGCTTCCACTGCCAGGGACCTGGGTTCGATCCCTGGTTGGGAACTGAGATCCCACAAGCCAAGTGATGTGGCCAAAAAATTAAAAAAAGAAATTTTTTTTTAAATACTAAAAAAAAATTTTTTTTAAACCCACAAATTTTCTGCTGACTATAAATGGTGATTGTCATGAGGCATCTTTTTTTTTTTAATTGATTAGTACCTGGGTCTTAATTTATAAATTTATAAAGGTGATTGAGTGACTACATGAAGAGGTCAGTGCCATTGAAAAAAAGAAGAAAAAAGAAAGTTTGGACTTCCTTGGTGGCACACTGGTTAAGAATCCGCCTGCCACTGCAGGGGACACTGGTTTGAGCCCTGGTCCAGGAAGCTCCCACGTGCCGCGGAGCAACTAAGCCTGTGTGCCACAACTACTGAGTCTGTGTGCTACGACTCCTGAAGCCTGGAAGCCTAGAGCCTGTGCTCTGCTACGAGAGAAGCCACCACAATGAGAAGCCCGTGCACCACAACGAAGAGTAGCCCCTGCTCACCGCAACTAGAGAAAGCCCATGTGCAACAACGAAGACGTAACGCAGCCAAATAAATTTATTTTTTTTTTAAATTTCATGTTACATTTCTCTTAGAGATGAGAGATGTAGCAGACCACACAGGGTCACGGGGGTGAGCACCAGTGTCATTCAGGAGGCAGAGATGCATAGGGGAATTGTAAGAGAATGCATAGGCTACAGCCTTAATTGAGGTTTCCACAGGCAAGGTGAAGCAACGTAACATAGGGTAATTGTTTATTTAGGATTGGCTAGTTTGAATAATTCCAGAGGGTTTTGGGGTATAGAAGCTATCACTAGGTATCTGATTTCACAGCAGGGGAATATGGTTCAGAGTATGGTTCAGAATATAGGCTCTAGATTGCAGGGGAGATGTAAGCAACTTTGGCTCTTAGTTTGGCACTGTGATTAGTGGGTGCTGAACAGACAAATATAGAATCTAAGAAAATATAGAGCATTTATTAACTGTTAAAAATAATTAGAATAAGAAGAGTAAATGTCAGATGTTGAGGAGTAAAGCTAATTTTCACAGGCTGTAGTAGAAATCTAAAACTTGAGTGGAAAGAATGGTCCTGTCCCAAGTTGCTGATGATAAAGCCATGATTTAAAAAAAAAATTATTTTATTGAGGTATAGTTTATGAGGTATATACAACGTTATGCTGGTTTCTGGTATACAGCAAAGTGATTAGTTATACGTATATATAATAAT
This sequence comes from Pseudorca crassidens, assembly GCF_039906515.1. Taxonomy (NCBI): domain Eukaryota; kingdom Metazoa; phylum Chordata; class Mammalia; order Artiodactyla; family Delphinidae; genus Pseudorca; species Pseudorca crassidens. Next base: position 21,803,070 of record NC_090297.1, on the reverse strand, counting down.
TTGCATCTTCTGATCCCAGACTCCCAATCCATCCCTCCCCAACTCCCTCCCCCTTGGCAGCCACAAGTCTGTTCTCTCTCTTTTTTTTTTTTTTTGCTGTACGCGGGCCTCTCACTGTTGTGGCCTCTTTCCTGTTGCGGAGCACAGGCTCTGGACGCGCAGGCTCAGCAGCCATGGCTCACGGGCCCAGCCGCTCCGCGGCAGGGGGGTCTTCCCAGACCAGGGCATGAACCCGTGTCCCCTGCATCGGCAGGCGGACCACAAGTCTGTTCTCTATGTCTGAGTCTGTTTCTGTTTCATAGATAAGTTCAGTTGCATCGTGTTTTAGATTCCACATATAAGTGATATCATATGGCATTTGTCTTTCTTTTCCAACTTACTTCACTTAGTGTGGTATCTCTAGGTCCATGTTGCTGCAAATGGCATTATTTCATTCTTTTTTATGCCTGAGTAGTATTCCATTATACACACACACACGCGCGCGCACACACACACACACACCCCCCATACCTTCTTTATCCATTCATCTGTCGATGGACATTTAGGTTGTTTCCATATCTTGAATAAAGCCAAGATTTTTAACCCTGCTGTTTACTTGTGTATAAAGAGAGATGTTGCTGATGAGCATTACTATTGGGGTTATTTTAATCACATTGTCTCTTCCTTATTGAGTTATCCCTTTCTTGTTTCTGTACTACTTGCTAGCTCTATCTCAAGATTGTTCCAGTCATTGTTCACAATACAACATAAATCCTAGCCTCAGGTTCTCTTTCACTTTCCCCTATTGCCAGTCAGTCCTCAATCCTCTGCAGTCAGAAATGGTTCTATCTATGGTCATCACTTACCTTGAAATCACTCCATCTTTTTACCCTAGTCTTCATCTTTCTCAGCTACTCTGAAGCAGCTCATATTATTGTCCAAACTAGAACTCTTTTGTAGAGTGAAAGGAGGCACTAACCAAACTCGGTTTTAGGATAGGAGGTATAAATTAACACTGTTCCTGGCAAACCGGAAGCACTTAAAAAACTCCTTTATAGCTATCAGGGTGCTCTTTGAGCTCAAGTTTTAAAAGGACATATATACATAGGAAAAATTTTTAGAAGAATATACACGAAACTTAATACTGAAATCATGGAGGTTTGGGGGCAGAATGAGGTCTTTTATATTTTATTTTATACATATCTGTATGGTTTGGGTTTCTAAAAATATGAGCATATGTGCCTTTTGTATTTAAATATTAAAAAGAAATTAGTAATACTGTAGACAAAAGAGGTGGTACATGATTACAACCACAGTGTACTCTAGGCTAAAACATGGAAAAGGAGTGAAGCTTGGGAAATATTGTTGATTGAGAGCAATGAAAAGGACCCTAAAATTTGTATTTTTGTCTTGGAGAATAAAAGGATGGAATAAATGGCTAAGAGAGAACGACTGTACTCAACCCCTAATTTCTTTTTGTCTTATCGATAAAGGAGAGTAATCTTTGGCTTCCCTGGTGGCACAGTGGTTGAGAGTCTGCCTGCCGATGCAGGGGACACGGGTTCGTGCCCCGGTCTGGAAGGATCCCACATGCTGCGGAGCGGCTGGGCCCGTGAGCCATGGCCGCTGAGCCTGCGCGTCCGGAGCCTGTGCTCCGCAACAGGAGAGGCCACAACAATGAGAGACTCGTGTACTGCAAAAAAAAAAAAAAAAAAAAAAAGGAGGGTAATTTTCAAACTATAAAGGATACCATATCAATTAAAAATGTTTTATTTCCACATTTATAAGCAGGTACCTAAGTTATTTAAAATGAGTTCTAATTCTCTAGACTCCCCCCAGTAAAAAGACTGGGTTTGGTGCTCCTTCTTTGTGTTCCATAGAACCTTGAACATCTATCAGAATCATTATTTCACTGTTTTATTTATTACTTTTTAAAAATTTTATTTATTTTTGGCTGCGTTGGGTCTTCGTTGCTGTGTACGGGCTTTCTCTAGTTGTGGCGAGCAGGGGCTACTCTTCCTTGCATGCGGTGGCTGCTCTTGTGGAGCACAGGCTCTAGGCGCACGGGCTTCAGTAGTTATGGCACGCGGGCTCAGCAGTTGTGGCTCACGGGCTTAGTTGCTCCGTGGCATGTGGGATCTTCCTGGACCAGGGCTCGAACCTGTGTCCCCTGCATTGGTAGGCGGATTCTTAACCCCTGTGCCACCAGGGAAGTCCCTGTTTCACTGTTTTAGAAATTATCTATTTCTTTTCAACCAGACTATAACTTCCTTGAGGTCAAGGACTGTATTTTGTTTATCATTATATTCCCTTTCAGGAGGGCTTGGTAGAGAACAGTCAGTTGAATGAATGATAGCGTGAATATGAACTAGAATTCTCACTGTAGGCATTTAACATTGGAGAATGAATCTGCAGTGTATTTTTCTCTCACATTAGTCTCATGTGGATTGACAGCTTTCCTGGGCCAGTCTTCCATGAAGGCTTCTTTCATCTTGTGATGCTGTTATCTTCAACTGTGGCCTCCATGGTTGCCAAAGAAACGGAAGAGAGGATTGGAGAATCACATGAGATGTTTTTAAGGGGTAGTTGTAGAAGTGGCTTATGTAGATGGCTCCAACCTGACAGCAAGGGGGTCTGGAAAATGCCATCAATCTGTGTCTTAGTCTATTCTGGCTACTGTAACAAAATGCTATAGAATTGGTGGCTCATAAACAATAGAAATTGATTTCTCACAGTTCTGGGGGCTGGGAAGTCCAAAATCAAGGCGCCAGCAGATTTGGTGTATGGTAAGGGCCTGCTACCTGGTTCATAGACTGCCATCTTTTTGCTGTGACTCACATGGTGGAAAGGGAAAAGGAGATCTCTTTCTTTTTTTAATTTATTTTTTAATTTTTTTGCTGCACGGCTTGCGGGATCTTAGTTCCTCTGACCAGGGATTGAACCTGGGCCCCCGGCAGTGAACCTCCTAACCACTGGACTGCCAGGGAATTCCCAGGAGGCCTCTAATCCCATTCATGAGGGCTCCACCCTCATGACCTAATCACCCCAAAAGCCCCACCTCCAAATTTCATCATATTGGGGATAAAATTTCAAAATATGAATTTTGGGGGAAGACACAGATGTTCAGTCTATAGCATCCTGTGTGCCCAGGAACAGGAAAAAGACCACTGAATATTTATAAGTGAATCTACAATAATCTTCTCTTTGGTTCACCTGTTTCATTTTTCACATTTAAAGAACAAGATGTAACTCCTTACCCCTCACATTCCTCTTAAGAGAAACAGCCCCAGCTTCCATCAGTTGCTGCATCCAGATCAAATCCAGAATCTGATGCCCACTAGTTTCTACTAGGTCCAGATGTGACTTCTTTTGGATGGGTACCTGTGAACTTAAAAGACATGTTTTTTGCCTCCCATCGCAAGTCACACCCCACATGCAATGGTGGAGCAGGCAGTTGTCTCTGCCACGGGTATTTACCTTTCTAGTTTCTAGTGATTTAGAATGCTTACTCTCACTCTCCACATACTCATTTCCTTATGTCAAGTTCTGGGAGTAAAATTAATAATTAGATGACTGTGGGCTTCCCTGGTGGCGCAGTGGTTGAGAGTTCCCCTGCCGATGCAGGGGACACGGGTTCGTGCCCCGGTCCGGGAAGATCCCACATGCCGCGGAGCGGCTGGACCCGTGAACCATGGACACTGAGCCTGCGCGTCCGGAGCCTGTGCTCCGCAACGGGAAGGCCACAACAGTGAGAGGCCCGTGTACCGCAAAAAAAAAAAAAAAAAAAAAAAAAAGACTATTGGTAAGCACAGTCAAAGAAAATAGCATTAAATGTTTTTTGTGTATAATTTCATCCGGGTTATGATCAAGCCCTTTCCCCTTCTAGAATATAATATAGAGTATGACTTCTAGTAAAGAGAATGATATGCTTTGTTTGACAGTGGTGGATAAATTCTGACAAAAACATCTTCCTTTTTATAGGCTTCATGCAGACTTCTGTTGGATTTATTATTCCCAAGATTATAGTTTACCAAGCCCTAGTATGATTTAGCCTCTTGTTAAAACTTAGGAGGCACTATAGTTATATACTTGAAAGTCATATCAGAATAGTTCTGGAATGACATTTGAGATGCATAATATAATTTTCTTATCTAGAAGGTGGTATTTCTTAATCTTGTCTTTGAAATTTTGGAAATTCAGCTTTGTTTTTGCTGCTTTTGGTGGTAACATTAAAATTTAACAATGTCTTTGTCTTTCATAAACACCTCTCTCTCATTCGCTCTCCCTTGCCACCCGCCCCACTACCACCACCAATTTCATCTTCACAGCAGGCCTGTGAAATAGTCATAGTTTTCTTTTACAGTTGAGAAAACAGATGTAGAGAAGTAGACATACAGTGAATTAACTCTCAGAACTGAGCCTTGAGCCTGGATATTCTGAATTTGTGTATTGGGTTATATGTATTCCTTTGCTTTGTTATATCTAAAGCCTGATTTTTTTTTTTTTTTTTAAAGCAGAGGCACAAGTAGAGCTCTGATTCATGAATTTGCCAGTGGTTCTTCCTTTTTGTGTAACCTTTAGTCATAACATGCCCGTAAGATTGTCATTTTTTTAAATGACAACTTTATTGAGATACAATTCACATCCATTTTAAAGTATACAATTTGATGGGTTTTAGTATATTCACAGAGTTTTGCAACTATCACCATAGTCAATTTTAGAACATTTTCATCACTCCAAAAAGAAATTCTGTACACATTAGCAGTCACCCTTCAATTCCCTCCCTCCCGCAGTCCTAGGCAACTACTAATCTACTTTCCTATTGACCTATTTGTGGATATTGCATGTAAATGGATTCATAAAATATGTGGTCCTTTGTGACTGGCTTCTTTCACTTAGGATAATCTTTTCAAGATTCATCTGTGTTAGCATGTATAAGTACTTCATTCCCTTTTACTGCTGAATGTTTCATTGTATGGATTTATTTTATCATTCATCATTTTATTTATCATTATTGTATTTATCTGTTCATCTGTTCATGGACACTGGGGTTGTTTCCACTTTTTGGCTATTTTGAATAATGCTGTTAGGAACATTCATGTCCAAGTTTTTGTGTGGACATAAGTTTTCATTTCTCTTGGTTATATAGTCAGGAGGGGAATTTCTGGATTATATGTAATAGTAACTCTGTTTAACCTTTTGAGGAACTGCTAGACTGTTTTCCAAACTAGCTGTACTATTTTACATTCTGTCAGTTTCTGGATTGTATTGTTTGAACTCATCCTTTTTGTAATCCAGTGAAATCTGTCTGTATCCTTTTAGTTTACCTGCCTCTAGTGCCAAGGTTTCCTATCCCTGACTTACAGGAGGACATAATTGCCCAAATCAAGGCTAACAATGGGCTGTGAAAGGTACAGAATTAGTTGATAACACATTTTCCTCCCCCAGACGTTTTTGTTTGGTAGATATGTCTTTAAGTACATTTTCTCCATTTCTATTTATGAGTACATACTCTTTGTACCGAGTTGGCACTGTAGTAAATAGAAAGTAAAAAAGTGTAGTTCTTACTTGAAAGGCCATTATGGTATATTTTAAAATTTTGCTCCAGGGCTTTTTTTTTTAGTTCTCTAGCTAAGTTTGTTACTCTGTGGCGCTAATAAAATGAAGACTGATAAATTAGATTCCTCAGTGCTCTAGTTTTCTTTATATGGATTACTGTTAGGAGACCATAGACTGTTTTAAAATTATTTCTTTGATCGCAAAGAAGGTCTTTGGGTGAGCTAAGCATAGATTAATCACCACTATTGGAAAATTACAGTATTATCTGACCTTATGTAAATACTGTCATCTTCAGGTGGGAGGGACAGCACATTTATATTATATCAAGAGCCTGTATTTTGTCATTTGTGAAATGACATAAATAGATAAACTAGAAAGTTTAAGTAGATAAACTAGAAAGTTGAATTTTTCTTATCTTTAGCCTTGCAGTTTCCAGTCAAAACGTGTTTTCCAGCGTTAATCCATCAGCACATTTTTCTCCTATGCCTTTCAGTGAGGTTATGTTATACATTTGTAATACAATTAAATTCTCTTGTCACAGTATGTATACCATTCTGGAATTCCTTGACTTCCTGGTTGGTTTTGGTATCTTTTATCATACAGAAGTTTTGAATTTTTGTAAAATCAGTCTGTTTTCTCCTTTATGGCTTTTGAATTTAATATCATGCTTAGTAAGGGTTTATCTACCTCAAACTTCTTTGTTTTTTTCTTCATATGCTTCTATAATTTTGTTTCTAAATTTAGAGGGTTTTTTAAAAATTTATTTTTAGCTGTGTTGGGTCTTCATTGGTGTGCTCAGGCTTTTTCTAGTTGCAGAGAGCGGGGGCTACTCTTCGTTGTGACGCACAGGCTTCTTGTTGCAGTGGCTTCTCTTGTGGTGGAGCACGGGCTCTAGGCACGTGGGCTTCAGTAGTTGTGGCGCACAGACCTCAGTAGTTGTGGCTCGTGGGCTCAGTAGTTGTGGCTCTCAGGCTTAGTTGCTCTGCAGTATATGGGATCTTCCCGGACCAGAGCTCGCACCCATGTCCCCTGCATTGGCAGGCGGATTCTTAACCACTGCACCACCAGGGAAGTCCTGGCAGGTGGATTCTTAACCACTGCACCACCAGGGAAGTCCCTAGAGGGTTCCTTTTTAATGCCCCTTTTTTCTTTATCTTTATTGGTACCTTTGAAAATTTAGGCAGCATTATATAATGAGTTGATATGCCATAAGCAAATAACCAAGAGTATTTGGTTTTATTTATTTTGTCATGTTTTCTCATGAGGAGTGGCTGTCCATGAGAAATTGTATGGGCCTTGTATTTAACTTGTATTTATTATTTACCTTGTCTGAATTGTTAAATTTAATCATATTAAATAGCTGTATTCCCACCGGATATGTTTATTTAAACTTGTTTAGCAAAGTTACTGCCTCTGTGAGTTCTTACTCTTTGTAGTGGTTGGCAGTACTCTTTGTCAGCTTGAAATACTTTAAGTGTTCATAATTTGTATGGCTAAGCACACTAAGCATACTTCTACTATAACTAGTAATTCTAATCAGAAAACTCTAAAATCAGATTCTTTGTCATATAAAAAACCAGGGGAAACTTAGTAGTATTAACCATTGATCTTTCATTTATGGATTCTTAAACTGTTTCAATGAAAATGCTTTTACCTTAGAAGGAATTAGAAAAGGTGAAAATATGGGGACAAAACAGTATAGTGTGAAGAATATTTTTTAGATTACTGGTAACCTGATTAGAATTTATTTTTATTTTTGGCATGTAAGTAATTTGAATATAAAGATATTTCTGTTAAATAAATGATGAGATGATAGTGAGATTGCCATACTTACTGTTTGAGAATAAAACTGTGTGTCTGGTAAAATTTTAAACCAACCAGTTTGTATCGAGTTTGGATACCTTATCCTGGTAAACATTCTGTGTTGAGTAAAAATCCTGATAAACCTTTTATTTACCTTGAATCTGAAAAACACTTTTTTCATTTAAAAAAGAGAGAGAGCCTCATGTGAAAAAAAGTACATCTCTAACTCTAAAATATAATAGGGATTAATAAAATAAATCTAAGGGAAACAAAAGGAAACAGTTACCCTGTAATTTATTAGTTAATATTAGGCTGCCACTTGAGTAGCTAGATGATTTTAAAAACAGATCAAGACATTGATGCTTTTGTATAATTGTTTTACAGGTGAAAAAAGCCAAGATGCAGGAATCAGGAGAGCAAACTTTAAGGTATACAGAGTTGAATTTCTTTCTAATGACCTACTTATAATTGTTTTTACATGCTGATTAGTATATGGGCATGATTTGTGTTGACTACCCTCTTTTTGGTTTTTAGCATCAGTCTTTACGTTTTGAAATTATTTGGTTTAAGGTGAAGATTTTCCTCTAAAAGTTTGTCCTTGAAACACATAGGTGCTGATTTTTTTCATTTATTCATTATTTATTCAACAATATATACCAATCTCATGGTATCTCTCAGATCCTGTGATATGTGGAAGAGACACAATGGTGAATATTCTTCAGTCAGATGTACTGTATACTTAATAGGGAAGACAGAAATAAGGAAAATCCAAGGGGTTAATCATTAATTACCAAATGGATATGGGACACCTTAGTCATTAGCTTGGCTCCCCTTGTAGAAAAGAGGCAGCTTCTTTGCATGTCATGCTCTGGTTTCCACAACACCATGATTTTCAGTTGTCCACAGTTCTTACCTTCGGTTGTTTGTCTAACAACCATATGAACCGGTAACTGCATCACCTCTAACATCTAAATTTTAAGAATCCTACTCCTATACCACCACACACTATCATTCCAGCTTATTTATTCTATTGTCACACTAGCCCTGTGTCTTATACACTTCCAATTAAATGATCTGTCATATTTTCACTATCAAGCATTGACCCTTTCCCCAAAAAAGACTTCAATAACTCCATTTCCCCCTTTTCCCAGCTCCTGGCAACCATCATTCTGCTTTTTGTCTCTGTGATTTTGAGTACTCTAAGTACCTCTTATTAGTGCAATCATAAGTTATTTGTCTTTCTGTGACTTGCTTATTTCATTTAGCATAATGTCTTCATGGTTTATCCATGTTGTAGCATGTGTGAGAATTTCCTTCCTTTTTAAGGCTGAATAATACTTCACTGTATGTCTATTCCACACTTTGTTTATCCATTCTTTAGTTGGTTGTGTTAATTATTGACAAGAGTTCTATTGAATGAGAATGAAATATTTGTGGCACTTACTTTTGGAGTTTGGGTGTTTTTGCTCTTTTCTGGAGGAGGGAAATTTTATTTTGGAGCATTTATTTTAATATACACACATTGTTAAGTAAAATTTATGTTTATATAACTGAAAATAATTATATTTTGAGACAATAATAATTTTTCTAGATACAATAACTTTAAATATTTAACAAAGTACTGGAGTTAATTCACTGTCTTGGTGCTGTTGTTTCTATTTAATCTCTAGATACTCAGTTGAATAGGTAGGGGATTTTGCTATAAGATTACAGGACCATAGGATTTTAGGCACTGGTCCATTGTATGCCAGACCATACAAATATACCTTCTAAGATACAGGATCTAGAAATAGTCTTTCAACAGTGGGTATAACAGTGAACCCCAGACTTATTCAGGTACACATAGAAGACCAGTCATTGTAGTCAGAAATGTGAAGTTCTTGTCTGGGCTTATACCTTTCTCCTTGGAATCTTATTTAATTAGGCATAAGATGGGGCTCAGAAGTCTGTATTTTTACCACTCAGGTAATTATAAGAAATAAGCCATTTTGGGAAACAATGATGTAACTATTCAGTATGACCCTTACCCTCAATTCCCATAGTAATATCTTGGTTGGTATATTAAGCGCTATTCCAGAAGTACAGACAGTTGAGTAAATATATTAAAATAAACTTCATCTGGGGATTTACCTTTAAAAATTAATTACATCTTAGGGAAAATTGTTTGAACATTGAGAATATACCCGGAAAAAAAAAACTTTATTATGCTTGAATATTAGAGGTCCATTCAGAAAAGATAATGAGAGCTTTAAGAATTTTGGTACTGTGTATTTTTTTTTATAAATAACATTTCTTTTTAAAATTTTTTTCTTTTTAAAACTACTCTTTCCAGATATGTGTAGTGTCTGGGACAGTGTCCTCCACGTCTCCCTAGAGTGTAGAACAGCAAAGCAGATTTCTTGCTAGGGAACATGAATGTGGGAAGAATACCTGGGCTGGGGAGAAGTTGTATTGTAATAATACTAGCTACAGTTATATTGTACTTTGTTCTAGTCTCTGTTCTAAGTACTTTTCATGTATTAACTCATTAATTTCTATAACAGCCCTAAAAGGTAGCTTCTATAATTATCCCTCATTGACAGTTGAAAAACTGGAGCACAAACAAGTTCAGTGACTTGCTTAAAGTCATAAAGCTAGTTTTGGCAAAGTGGAATATGAACTCAAGCAATCTGGTTCTAGAATCCACACTCTTAAGCACTGTGCTATACTGGTAGTTGGGGAATATGTGGAGAGTGGAGTAAGGTAGAAGGAAGAGAGAGGACATTGTGAGGGATGAAAGTATAATCTCCAATTCAGAATTTCAGTGAGGATCTTCCCAACATTAAAGTGTCTAACATAATGACTTGTCCTCCCAGTTTACATGACTTATCTTTTACAGTTTCTCTTAATTTGTCTTATAAGTTTTTTAAAAAAGATGTTGCTAAGTTTTGGGAATGATAAAAATAAAAATTTGTTTATTTTTAATTGGGGGAAAGGAAATACAGCGGAATGTACCATTTTAAGGTTCAGAACCCCTTCTTGGAAGCAAGTGTGTATGATTTGAAAAAACTTGTCAAGTGATTATGAGGACCATTGTCTGAAATCAAGCATCTTCCTACTTCCCTTTGGTACTTTGGAAATAAAGTGACAGCAGTTTTTGGTGTTGTGGAACTTTTCTTTTACCATGTGGTCTTCAGAGAAAATCCAACTTGCCTGTGGCTTAGGTGGAATTTCCGAGTGATACAAAGATTGAAGTGATGACGAAGAACAGTAGAATGCTGAAGGTACTAGCCCTGGCCCTAGCTCTTTAAGTAGCCGCTAAAATCCAAGAATAAGTATTTCATAAAGTAGACTTACCTTGCCTCTTAACTTACCTAGGAAGAAAGGGTTTGATTTAATCACTTTTAGCAATGCAGCAGGTCAGTCAGGGGCTAATGTATCATTTTGGTTTTCCCAGTCAAGTAAGCAACTCCGAAGTCAATGATCAGAAACCTGAAACTTCAAGCCTTGCTTCAAACCTTACCATGTCGGAGGAAAGTAAGTACCATATTCTGTGCACCATGGAAGAGGTGTTCCTGTGACCAGGTGATGCTATTCTTTTATAATTGGTTTTCACTGATTGCCTTGTTTGTCTCAGAATATCCAGAATCCTTTCATTGCCTTGTTTGTGTGTTCATCCTTGTGCTCTCCTATAAGCCTTATTGACATACCAGCTAAGGAACAAAATCACATGGAATTCACTCCCCAGGGATTGGAGATTGTGTTTTTGTTTTGAGGTTGGATGTTCTAAAGGTAATAAATAGTGCCTTACTCAAAATCAGAAAAGTTTGTGGGCCAACCTCTGACTGTTCCTCCAGAGGGCTTGATATTTTTCTACCTTCCTAATAACCAAATAATTCTACCTATCCATCTAGGCCAAAAAAAGAAAAGTAATCCCCTGAGAGCCCAGGATTGATACTGGGCCCTGAGGGAGATCCATCTCAGGTATCCACTTACCAACCCTTATTCTCTTGTAAAACAGTTATATTCATGCATTAGACAAAAATTTGTAGAATGTTCTTTTTTTTTTTTCCTGTGGAGGCATGAGCTTTCTCTGACGTATCATGGTGGTATGCTCCATAGGGCAAATAGTCCTCCTTGAAATTAAAGTAAGTAAGATCTTACGGAAAAAACCTGAACGAACTTTTTGGCCAACCCAATAGCTGTGCCCTTCCATATTTTCCCACACACTTTGAAAGGATAAATTTGTGTAAGACGCTTTTTGAAAAGACATTTATTTGGGCGATATATCTTAAGATGATTATGCTTAACCTTGTATAATTCCCATGTGTTAAAAAATGGTGTGCCTATTTAAAAAAAAATGGTATGTCTTGAGTTGTATATATTATTTCCTCAAAGATGCTGTTCCAGTGGTTCTCAAACTTTCAACATACCTAAGAGTCATCTGGAGAGCTTGTTTGTAATGTAGAATTCTAGCCTCATCTTCAGTGATTATCATTCAGTAGACCTGATGTGGATGGCAATCTGCATTTCCAAGAAGATAGCTAATTCTGATACATATGGGAAACTGCTCTAATCAATGAAAAGTGTCTACTCTAATTTTTTTAATATCTCACTCATCCCCAAGAAAAAGGCCTGTTCCTTATATACTTCAGGGCCCAGAGGTAAGTTGTCTTCTTGCTTCTTGAAAAGCATTTCTCTTTTTTTCTCAAAAAACTCTAGTTCCTTTGAAGTCTATATTTATGCCCCTCCCCCACATTTCTTTTTACCTCATACTGAACTCCTAGTCATTTTGCTCTTTAAAGACTAGATCTTCTTTTTCTTCTCCATCCAGACTCTTATTATTCTTGGTAGTTTCAACATTCATGTAGATGACCTATCCAATACCCATAATGTCCTTCTTGTTTTCCTGTCCCTTTTTACTCAGCATAGATTCTATGGTTCTTTATTATAATTACTCCCTTACAAATATCTTCAATAATTTGGCCTCTTGTACTCTTCTTGCTAAACCCCAGCCATAATTTAATCCAACTCTCCACCTTCTCTGTAAGTGCATTAAAATAGCTGAACATTATTGGATGGATTATACACCTAGCTGACTATTTACTCACAGGGCCTCAAGTGGGCACCCTACTACATTTCACTCATGAGTTTTACCTTTTAATATTTCACACCACTTCTTTCCTCTCGAAGCACCCATACTCATTCACCTTTCTTCATGCTTACCTGATGATTCCTTCTCAAATAGAAGCTCTCTGTGACAAGAAGCTCCCTTATTATCCTACCACCACCGGATCTTCAAAGCTACTTGTGTTTGTACCCATGTTATCTTCATTCTTGTCAGAATTGGAATAGTATTCTTGCTCCTGTCAAAGGTAGAACCTTTTATTTGTGCTTCATACCTGTCTGTTCTCACCTCCCCCAAGGACTTTGGTACTTTGGTTATCCTAATACCATTCCTGCATCGTCATGTTCTTCTCTTCTTAATCCATCCTGTCAGTAAAGAGACATGATTCAGTATCTACCATCTTAAAACACAAAACCGTCCTTTGGGTCCACATCCCCTGCTAGATATAGACCTTCTCTTTGTTCCATGACCCATTGGAACCTCTGGAAAGAGTTGCCCTCACTTGCTTTCTCACCTCCCATTCGCCCTTCACCCCTCTCAAATTTAGCTTCTGTCACCACTCTTCCAATGAAATTGCTTTTGTCAAGGTCATTAGTTACTTTCAGTAACTGAAAGTGCTAGTTCTAGTGGACATTTCTCTCCTTGTATCCTGCCTCCCACTATTTTTTCTCCCACCTTTCTCCTTTGCTGGCCTTTCTTCTACTATCTGAACTCTGAATGTTGGTGGGCCTCAGGGTTTGGTTCTAGTCTACCATCTTTGCTCTTTCTGCATCCTCTCATCCATTACTACATTACTTTAAATGTTTTATACATTGTTAATGAATTCCAAATTTGTATTTCTAGTCTGACTTCTCCCCTAATTTCATTTGTGAATCCAGCTGCCTACTTGACATCTCCACTTAGATATTTAAAAGGAAAGTCATACTTAAAATGTGTGAAAGCTTTTTATTCCCTTAGCCCTCACCAAATCTGTTCTCTTCTTGAACTTCCCCATATTTGGAAGTGGTTTCACTATCCTTCTAATTACTCAAGCTGAAAACCTAGAAATTATCCTGTATTCCCGTTTTCCTCATTCCTTACATACAAATTCATCAGGATGTCGTGTTAGTTTTACCTTCAGGATATATTTCAAGGTTTTGCGTCATCTCCACTGCTTTTTTTTTTTTTAACCAGTACAAAGTTAAACACATCCAGATTTATTTACACAAAGCTAAAGAAATTTGGGTTCTATTTCCATTTTGTGTAATTTTATTCTGGGGTCTGGCTTTGTTGTGTAGCTGACATAGGTTATTGAAACTTGATTATCCCACCTCACATGCAATTTTTTGTCACAAGGGAACAGAAGACTTGGGTATTTAGCGCACATACAATAATGATCTTAATACTTTTGCAATTTAGTAGGAAGGCAGCTGTCCCACACCTTGGCAAGGGGACAGAGAAGTTACAGATTTTAAGCAGGTTATGCCTTGACTCTTTTTTTAAAAAATTATTTATTTTCTTTATTTATTTTGGCTGCAGTAGGTCTTAGTTACGGTACATGGGATCTTCCTTGAGGTATGCAGGATCTTTCATTGCGGCACATGGGCTCTTCGTTGCGGTGCATGGGCTTCTCTCTAGTTGTGGTGCGCGAGCTTTTCTTTCTCGTGGCGCGTGGGCTCTGTAGTTTGCGGCATGCGGGCTCTCTTGTTGAGGCGCACAAGCTCAGTCATTGTGGCGCGCGGACTTAGTTGCCCCTGGCATGTGGGATCTTAGTTCCCTGACTAGTGATAGAACCCTCGTTCCCTGCATTGGAAGGCGGATTCTTCACCACTGGACCACCAGGGAAGTCCCTTGCCCTGACTCTTGATAAGTTCCCAAGTACTGCAAAGATCAAGTCTCATTCATTCTCTAGAGAAGTAAAAATTGGCCTATATCTCCCAGGATGTTTTGTGGACCTCTTCTAGAATTAAATTAAATCAGAGGAGGAGAAGGATTTGGGTTTTTGAATGTACTTGTCAGCAGAGAAGGAACCATTATGTAGAATTTCAAATGAACTTCCATTCTATGCGATGAATGCTAAGAACTTTAGATCTAATTGAGGTCCCCTTCATTTTTGTCAAAGTGATTATGGATTAACATAATCTGCAAATTGCCATTAAGTATTTTCAAAGACTTTGAACAATGGCAGTGGACAAGATTCATGATAAACTCACAGATGATGATTTATCGTACTGTTGGGCATGAATTGTCCCTGCATCTGATCTTGATCAGGGTTCCCTTTTTGGGTCAGACACTCAGGGAACCCAGCTGGACATAAAGTTAGTTGGTTCACCCTTAGTCCCTAATCACAATAGAGCAACCTCCTTTATAGTTGTTGAATGAAGTTCTTGAACAGTTGAGGAGTCTGGTACAAGCTCTGTGTGATGTTACTCTGTCTACAATATGGACTGAAATAGTGCTAATGAATAGGATTCTGCTATCTGTCAAACTTGAGTTGAATATTTACAGTATTTATCCCAGATGAAATCATTAGGGTCAAGCCTCATGACGGTATCTATTCTGGATGAAGTCATGGAGGTGAAGAGGACACTAGCTGTGAAAGTCTCTTTACTTGATGGTTTATCAGAGTATTACATCAGTTCCTCAGGTGTGTGTCTGCTTTGCCAAACGTAAAGCCTTTACTACAAAGCTGAAAAAATAGTAATACAGAAGCATACTTACGTCTTTCTGCTGTTGATTATATACAGCAGTAGCTACAGTTTTCTAATAAAATTGAGTTCTTGCTCCAAATCTGTCTTCCTGCAAGTCATTCTTATGACCTTTTATTCAGAATAGGGTAAGCACCCAGAGAATGAATAAGCTGAAGAAGTATAATGTGGTTTCCTAGACATAGATCTTGCATTTTAAGTTTGCCTATGAGCACAGCTGAGAGCTTAGGAAGTTGCTTCATCTATGGTTGTAGATCAGTGATGGGTGAAGGTAGAGGTCTGTTGGTACTGACTTTCGAGTGCTTTGCATTCTAGCTTCTTTTACTGTCTCTAAAAGTCTCTAAACCCATTATTAGAAGAGTGAGGTATTTCCTACTGCATAGTCTTTCTAAATTTCTGATGCCCAAGTTGTATTCTGTTATTTAGTTTGAAAGACTATACAGTGAGACATGAAATTTCCCCATTTCATTTTTGAAATGTTCTAACTTTTTCCTGGTGATATCTTTCTTTCAGTTATGACATGCACCGATTACATCCCTCGCTCATCCAATGATTATACCTCACAAATGTATTCTGCAAAGTAAGTTGAATAATTATTTCAAAAATCTGTATGCTTTTTCTCTAGATTCATTGCAAAATTTAACTTGATATTTAAGTTATTAAGTTGACATTTAACTTATTTTCACCTTTCTTGTTCTTCCCTACTCCAGTTTTTTCATTCTCTCTAAATATAGTCTATATAACATCCTTTTAAAAAGTTGATGATTGTCTGGAATAGATCACTGTTACCCAGGAGCTTGCTCAAAATGAATAGGCACTGAAAAATGCAAAATACCCTTAGTGATGTAAACATATTACTGATTGACCTCTGCTCATTCTGTCTTTGCTCTACTTTAATAGAGAGATCAATTTAAAAAGCTAAAGCCAGCCTCAGACTGGGACTTCTCAGCCTAATCTATGTTCAGTTTATTGTTTTAGGAGTGTCCTGAAGAGTAGAACTAGGCTTGAGATTAAACAGGTTTAGTGGGTTGAAGTCATTAAGAGGCAATATTTTGGGCCTCATGGGGTAAGATCAGCATTTAAGGTCCACTAAGTTAATCATCTCCAAGATGAGTAGGTGCAGAACAGTGTGTATATCGAGCCAGCAGTTGTGCATTGATAGAGTGAGCCTACATACATAGATACATACAAGTGTGCTTTATTAAACTGGGATAAATTCTGATGTGCTTACATAGGCAGGGTACATAAGGAACACTCACCTTTGGTAACAGAGGTGAGTGATATGTATGGGTATGTTATAAAAAAACTTTTTCCTTTTGAATTTTGCGTCAGTTAAAAAAATGAGCTAATTGAAAAGTCAGCTCAATGAGTTCTTCAAATTCTAACCTGGTATTAACACTAATAGCATTCTTGGGCCAGTCATTTTCATGTGGTTTTCTTCTTCTGTGAAATGACCGAACCTATTCTCTGAGATCATTATGAAGAAGATAAGAAAATAATTTGAGCTATAAAGACACTATATAAAAAATGATATTATGATCTTTATCATATCTGGAGGTTAATCCATTTGAAGTCACTAAGATTTTAAATCATTCCCACGTGATTTGATTAACAGCTACAACCTGAGCTATTTTCTGGTCTCAGATCTGGCTAAGAAGAATAGAAATTTTCAAATTCAGTCTTTTAGGGTCTACCGAGATGTGAATATTGCATATTCCAAATTCATTCATTTGTTCAAAAAATATGTGTATACCTGCTGTACTCAGGACACCTTATTAGCTATGTCTTCTATCTTTTTCCTTTTTAATTTTTTAAAAATTTATTTTATTTATTTATTTTTGGCTGTGTTGGGTCTTCGTTGCTGTGAGCGGGGGCCACCCCTCGCCATGGTATGCAGGCTTCTCACTTTGGCGGCCTCTCCCATTGCGGAGCACGGGCTCCAGGTGGGTGGGCCTCAGCAGTTGTGGCTCTCGGGCTCCAGAGCATAGGCTCAGCAGTTATGGCGCAGGGGCCCAGCCACTCCGCCGCACATGGGATCCTCCCGGACCAGGGCTCGAACCCGTGTCCCCTGCATTGGCAGATGGACTCTTATCCACTGCGCCATCAGGGGAGTCCCTATGCCTTCTATCTTAATGCAGACCTCCTTACCACTTAGCTAAAACCATTGCATTTTTTAATTGCCTCTATTTCAACCACCCTCCGCAATCCATTTTACAAAGAAATGTCAAACCAATCTTTATTAAAGAACAGCTCTGATCTTGTCATTCTTTGCTCAACAATTTCAGTGACTCCCAGTTGAACACTTTTAGCCTCATATTCAAGGTCTTTGCTGTCTATCTTCTTATACTTTGCCTTAATATAATATGTGCTCCTTGCAGGCTGAAGCCCTTCCTCTGTACCTTTGCCAGAGTTTTTCTCTTTTCCTAAAACACCCTTTCTCTCCCATTTCTGCACATGCTATCTGCTCAGCTCACAGACCATTTCTTTATAGGCTTCCTTCATTTTCTTCTTCCCCAAAACTGGGGGAAAAAAAATCTTTTCCTTTCTGAAACACCCCTTTCCCCCATTATGTTATTGTTATGATCTATATGGTACATATGACACTTTCTTGCTTATGAGTACAGCATAACTTATCAAATAAAATAACCGGTATCTAAAAATTCAGTGCATAAAATGTGGCACCATCTTATTCCATGGATAAAATGACCAGGTCATCTAGCTAGTTTAAAATCCCAGAAGTTTCACTGTTAAGTTCAAATCTCTAGCTAAACCTGATGTGGTTGGCACCAACTAGTGGCAGTACTCTGGCTTAAGTATCAGCGGGGCAATTCTGTGTCCTGTCTAGAACTTCCTGGATTTTATTAGTTATGTGACTTCTATTTTATAGGCTCGATCTGGGGATATTGGGCCACACCTGTACTCCCTGTCTTCTAATATGGTTGCTTGCCTTTTCTCTGCCAGCCTCACCCTCTTCTCTAAGTCCCACTTTCCCTCTCAGAACTTTAGTTTGGCCCAGAGGGCTAGGTGGAGAATGGAGCCAATTGCCAATCCTGTTCTGTCCAGTTTTATGTCATTTTAGGGTTTTATTCTATATTTAGACATAAGGGCATAAATGAGTTTAGTCCATACTTGCATCTCACATAGGGCCTTGCATGTGACACACCACAAATGTTTGAGGCATAGTAACTGGACCTTGGGAGGAAGATATTTGAAGCTATTAAATTTTCTGTAAAATTGTTAGGTAGGTGACAGTAGAACCTGGAAAGGAAAAAATAATTCTACTTTCTGACCATAGTAAGAGACATTTTACGTGGCAGGTTAGTCTCCTCATTGCTGATGCTTTGCTGTTAGTGGTATTAGCTATTTCCCCTACTTTCTCACATGAAAGTTTTTGTTTTCTTGAACTTTTCTAGACCTTACGCACATATCCTCTCAGTTCCTGTTTCGGAAACTGCTTACCCTGGGCAGACTCAGTATCAGCCACTGCAGCAGTCTCAACCCTATGCTGTCTACCCTCAGGCAACCCAAACATATGGACTACCTCCTTTCGGTAAGGCATTCTATTGTGAGGAGTTGCTAAGAATGTTGATTTTATCCCCCAGAAATTTCCGTCTTTCCCCCAAAAGCGAGCACGGCTGATCAGGAAGCTGAGAGATGCCACGCTGTTCTTGGCAGAGCACCTGCTCAGGCACAGGTGTGATAGAAGTTGGGTATGCAACTTTCCAGCAGTATATTGGATGCGTGTCATATAAAATCATAACTTCTCAATACTCAGTTGTCTATCTGCCATAATGTAGCTATTTCCAGGATACTAAGTCTTGACTGTAAAGCTTGGAATCTTCAAGTGTTTGGAAACTCTTTGAGGAATTACAGTTGATTTGACTTACCATACAAAACATGATACCATGACAAATATATTTTGAGGTGGCTAATTTCTTGCTAAAACCAAGTAATCTACATATTCCGGATGGAATATACCTTATAGTTTTCTGCCCCCACCAACCCTGCTCTGTTTTGTCAATTTCTCCCTCTCCTTCCCTGCTGCCCCAAACTGATCAGTTGTTGCTCTGCTGAACCAGAAAGTCGTCTTAGAGGGGGAAATCCCCAATTTTGTACAACCTTATCATGTGCATAGAGAGGTTTGTTCTTTGGTTTTAGGTATCTTGTACATGAACTATAAATTAGAATGATTTACTAGAAGTCAGTTTGAGGTTCTTTGGGCACTTAATATCTGTGCTTTTTCTGTGTGTGTGTGAATTGATAGATATTGTCAGTGTGCTTTATTGCCCCTTCCCTGCTTTCCTAGAACTGGTGTCAGAAAATTAAGAAAATACTGTATTTTTTAAAAAATATTCAATATGTTAATAAAATTATAACTGTGTAGCCTTTATTGAAACTAGCTAGGAATTAGAAAAATCTTTCAGGTTGCCACAGATTCTGGGTGTTTTGCCTTTCGTTTTGAGATTCCTAGTTTTCCTGGCCGATTTGGCTGCTCTTTTATGATACTGACAGCTTTCTTATCTTGAGGCTTGTTAGCATTCTTTAGCTCCTGATAACTACTGGGAACAAAAATTGGGGCTTATGTTTAATGGTAGTGGTAGTTGATAACTTCATGAGAGAAGAGAAACAGAAATGCTCTTGTTTTCCTGTTTGTACACCCATGCCTCGTGCCTGTCGGTATATACTAAACTTTTATGTTTCTGATATATTTAACCAGACAAGACTGAGCAGTCCTTCTGGAAGCAGGACTCTGTGAATATGTTTGTGTTTATTTCTTTTTGCATATATTAAAGCTAATTTATCAACAGCTGGCTAACAATAGGCTAGCAAGTATAAAGTATTTCACATTTTTTTTACTCTCTGTTTTTATTTAAATTCTTTATTAGAAAGCCAAAAGCGCTTTATGACATTGTTGAACAGTTGATTGATCCTACTGTTCAGTGTTAAATAAAACTCCTATTATATCTCTGAACTCAGATTTTGGAATACCTAGCACAATGCCATGTGCATATAGGTCCTAGATATTATGGTATCTTTTATAATCACAGCATTTCTCTCATTTTAAAGAAAGAAAGAAAAATCTGTAAAATAGGTAGATCCCTGTTAAAAACTTGAAGGAAACAGTATTTATTTTATATAGAAATATTGGTTATAACAGGCTCTTTTATTAATCTATTTCTGTTTAATAACTGGGGGTGAGGGAAACTTGTTTAATAAGTTTTTCTTATCAGTAATTCAGAGAGAACTGTTCATTAGCTTAATTTGCCTTTGAATGATAGGTATGGCATATTCTTAAATTTTATAAAGGAAATTTTAAGGAAATGTTTATAATACTTTGTGTGTGTGTGTGTGTGTGTGTGTGTGTGTGTAATGCTTTTTAAAGTGCCTGTATTTTTGAAAGACATTTTCTTATGTTTTAACACATGACTTCTTTTCTTTTATATCACTCAGTTGTAAAACACTCCATTTCTTCCTGTATAGCACAGGGAATTATACCCAATATCTTGTAATAACCTATAATGGAATATAATTTGCAAAAAACAAAAAAAACTATCACTATACTATACACCTGAAATTAACACAGTATTGTAAATCAACTATACTTCAGTTAAAAAAAAAAGACTCCATTTCTTTTTTTCTTGTGAAGATTTTGGTAATTTTATTATCTTAGTGTTACCTGTTAGCACTAAAACTAGATTAGCTAGTCTGTTATTTTATTTCAGATGTAAACAGAGCTTTAGAAAATCTTACTGTGATACGATTGTATGTTATATATTTATACAGTAATAATATATTGTAATAATATTGAGTGCTTACTACGCAAGCAGTATGCTGAGAATGAGTGCTTCACACTTTACATTACTTTCTTATGTAATCCTCAGGACCACCCTTAAAAAGTAAGTGGCAGCATTATCCCTTTTTATAGATGAGGAAACAGGCTTAGAAAGATTAAGTGACTAACCTGAGGTCATACAGTTAGTAAATGCCTAGGATTAGAAGTGCACCCCGGTCTGTTTAATTCCAGAAGGCCTCATAAATTTAGGTCTGTATGAAAAAGTTAATCTCACAGTTGACTTTGAAATTTAAAAGTTTCCTTCTTTTAAAGAAGTGAGAAAAGACTAGAGGAAATCTAGGAAGCCCATATTATGACTAATCTTTAAAAGTAAAGGAATGGTGGTCATATCTTTTCAGGGCTACATAGAAATCTGGTGAGATGGTAGAATGAGGATTTGAGGTTCCAGTGATCTGCATGAGTACATGTGAGAGAAAGGGTACTCGTTCGTTTTTAGGGGCTCATAAAAGATTGGCTTAACTGCCATTGTTCTACCTTCTTTTAAAAGAACTTTAATATGAGATGGAGATTTGACAGTATGTATTGAGTCTTAAGGATGTTCATGCCATATCCCTCAGTAATTTTACTTTTAGGGATTTATCCTAGGGAATTAATTAGAGATAACCACAAAAATTTACTACCAAGATATTCATCACAGCATTATTTATAATAGCAAAAGATTGGAAACAACAGACATATTGAATTGAAAGGTATATGTTAAATTGCAGTGTATCCATAGAATGGAAAACTGTGTAGCCATTATAAATCATATTCTTAAAGAATATTTAGCGTCTTGAAAAAAGTTTATTATTAATTGAAAAAAGCAGTATATAAAACTAAAAATATAATATACCAAGTTAGTAGTTTTTAAAAATATGTACATAAAGAATAATTTGGAAGAAAAACTGAATGTTAACAGTACAGGCAGTACAGATTTGATCTCAATTACCAAGGAATCATGCAAAGTGAGGACACAGTTCCAATGTGTACAGGTTTCAGTTAACACAGTCCCGTGCAAAAGTGAGAATTGTCTGTTTTTTTGTTTTTTTGCGGTACGCGGGCCTCTCAACTGTAGTGGCCTCTCCCGTTGCGGAGCACAGGCTCCGGACGCGCAGGCTCAGCGGCCATGGCTCACGGGCCCAGCCGCTCCGCGGCATGTGGGATCTTCCCGGACCGGGGCACAAACCCGTGTCCCCTGCATCGGCAGGGGGACTCTCAACCACTGCGCCACCAGGGAAGCCCTGTCTGTATTTTTTGTGTGTGTGATGAGACTATGCAATTTTTTCTTTTCACTTTCTATATTTTCCCAATTTTCTATAATATACATCTACTTATAGTTAACGAAAGTACTCAGATTAAATTACTTAGTATTTATAAGAGCTCATCCCAGTGAGGTATTAAATCAACAAGATATTCTTTCATGTGGTTTTTTTAGCATTTATATATACTTCGATCCTTTTTTTTGTTGTTGCGGTACGCGGGCCTCTCACTGCTGTGGCCTCTCCCGCTGCGGAGCACAGGCTCCGGACGCGCAGGCTCAGCGGCCATGGCTCACGGGCCCAGCCGCTCCGCTGCATGTGGGATCTTCCCAGACCGGGGCACGAACCCGTGTCCCCTGCATCGGCAGGTGGACTCTCAACCACTGCGCCACCAGGGAAGCCCTGTACTTCGATTCTTAACCAAACTAATCTTCTCTAAATTTCCACTACTCTGATATATATTACTGCAAAGTGAACTGCTCAGATTAGTTTGGTTAGTGACTAGCCAATAGGGGGGAAGTATTTGTGCTGAGAAACTTGGGTAGAGTTTGTGATAAGACCCCACTGTGGGGCAGCACGAGAACAGCACTCAGAGGCAGACTTCCTTTGCCATTTTTAGATCAGCTGCTGCTCTACATCAGGCTCTTGGTACTTAAAATGACTTGAGAAAGTCTACTTGTAGGCAAAGAACAGTGGACCAGGAGTCAGGAAGCCGGGATTTCATTTCTTCCTTGCTGCCGGCATTAGTGCTCTACAGTCACACCATTTGGTCATGCTACTTGTTACTTGGAATTCTGGAAAGAGTGCTTTTAAAGGAAGATAGACAGATAGATACACACACACTTAAAGAGCAGGGCTACAGTGATACTGGAGGCAGTGTCCATATTGTCTTTTATTCCTCTGTTCTTCATAAAATAATATTCAATAGCTACTTTATGTTTCTGCCCCAAAACATTCAAAACTATCTATTATTTTCTCTACTTGTCTTGGACATTTTGCACTAATTTCTAACCTTATAAGATGGACCAGTTTATAGAAATTTTACATTTTGAAACTTTAAAAATACATACTGAATAATGAAACTAGCAAAATTCTCTCAGTTAATACTATTCTTATTAGTAAGATAGTATTTTAGGACAGTGTAATAATAAACATGTTTACAAACCCAACACCTCAGGTTCAGAACCTATTTAGAAAAAAAACACATTGATTACAATAAATCTGAAAGTTATTGTGACATTGAAAAGGCAAGTTGTTTCTATGTTTCTAAAAAGTGTGATAGTCAACCACCAAGAATCTTAGCACTAATATTCAAATTTCACATCATAAATGTTTAAAAAAACTACATTCTCAAATATTTTTTATTGTTAAATGTCAGCCATAACAAGGAATTAAGCTGTGGCTTACCTGGGCAAGACTGAAAATCATCATGAACCAAGGGGTGGAAGGGGGTGGAGGGCAACCCTCCTAATTTGTGCTATAGAGATGTTGGCATTCCTTAATCTCCTCAAATATGTTATTTCATGTGTTTAGTAGGTGAGAAAAGAATATGTCTTGTTTTTTTAATGCTTTAGTTTGATAAATTAGGAGTTTGGGATTAACACATACACACTACTGTATATTAAATAGGTAAATAACAAGGACCCACTGTATAGCACAGGAAACTATACTAAATATCTTGTAATAATCTATACTGGAAAAGAATCTGAAAAAGTGTGTGTGTGTGTAGCTAAATCACTTTGCTCTACAGCAGAAACTAGCAACATTGTAAATTAACTATACTTCAATGAAAAAAAAAGTTTGAGACAAGGCAATTACCATGTTCCACTGTGAACCTTTTGAGATTTTAACATCTTTTTTTTTTTTTTTTTTTTTTTTTTTTGCGGTATGCGGGCCTCTCACTGTTGTGGCCTCTCCCGCTGCGGAGCACAGGCTCCGGACGCGCAGGCTCAGCGGCCATGGCTCACAGACCCAGCCGCTCCGCGGCATGTGGGATCTTCCTGGACCGGGGCACGAACCCGTGTCCCCTGCATCGGCAGGTGGACTCTCAACCACTGCGCCAGCAGGGAAGCCCTAACATCTCCTTTTACTATTCTTACATTTACTTGTCAACAAATTTTACAGATCTGAGTTACACTAAGATATCTGAGGGCCCTGGTGAAGCAGAGGTCCTTATTCTCAAAGCATTATATATTTATAAATTTCTTATCAGATTAAGAGTATATGAAGTGAGGTAATGTTGAATTTGAATCTGTGGCTGACCTTGGTATTGATTTCTTACCTGGAATGTGTTTGATGAATCTTCTTGGGCCTAATCATCAGCTTCAACTATATTGATCCAGTAGCTATAACTATTCAGAGCACAGTGAGGGTTTTTTTGTTTTGTTTTGTTTTTTAACATCTTTATTGGAGTATAATTGCTTTACAATGGTGTGTTAGTTTCTGCTTTATAACAAAGTGAATCAGCTATACCTATACATATATCCCCATATCTTCTCCCTACAGTGAGGTTTTTAATAGACTTTTGCATAGCCAAAATTATGACAAAAACTTGGGGTCTTCCCTGGCAGTCCAGTGGTTAAGACTCCGTGCTCCCAATGCAGGGGGCATGGGTTCGATCCCCAGTTGGGGAACCAAGATCCCACATGCTGCACAGTGTGGCCAAAAAAAAAAAAAAAAAAAAAATTTATGACAAAAACTCTTCACTCATAAAGGATATCCTTAGGCTGTCGTGTAGAAGCAAGCTTTTTTTTATGGTTTCCTAGTTTACTGCAAATGAAAAAGGAGATACAGCCAGAAACAGGAGATTGTCAAGAAGTGACAGATCACAGAGAAAAGACAAAGTGATACAAGAGCGTTCAAATCATAGAACTGTAATTGAGTTCTACTTAGTACTAAGCAAATGTCTTCACATACTGCAGTAGCCTCTGGGGATTTTTCTGTAATGTACATAGCACAGCACAGTATAGATCTGAGAAAAGGTATGGTCACTATTTCCTCCCTGCTAAGAAGGCAGGAAAGGATATAAATATTTTTTAGAAAGATTGTCACTTAGGAGCATTGTGATAAAAATAAAACTGAATAGCTATGATGTCTTATTATATGTTCTAACAGGGAAAGATATGTCTCAGGTATTATGTGGAAAAGCAAATTATGAACAGCATGTAACATCCCATTTTTATTAAAAAGAAGAAAAAAAAGATTAGTAAACAGAAGAAATCTGAGTGACTCTTATGCAAACTGAATAGCAGTTAAGTCTGGATGGTGGGATTATATATGACTTTATTATTTCTAAAAATTAGAAATTATATTTCTGTTAATGTTTTTTAATTTATAAAAGTAAGCAGGTATGTCTTTCCTAATCAGAAGAAATAAAGGTAACAAAATAACCAGCTTAAGAAGGCAGAGAAGTATACATACATTTTAGAAAAATCTGGTGCTTGTTTAATGGGTAAGTGAATTTTAAACGTATGTGGAATGTCTCCTACCTAGACAATGCAGATAAATGATTTATCACTCTACAGGAATGTCAGGCACTCTACAACAATGGTAGGGTGTCAGTAGCCCTTTTTCTGAATGCTGATCAATTTTCCCCATCCATTGAAGTGAACTTACATACATACATATCACTGTTGGGTTTTTGACAAGATTTTTGTTTCTATGGCCCCATTCCCCAATTCTTTGAAATTGTATTTGCTTGTGGTATATTACGAGTGGGAGATTCAATAATTTTCTCTTACAAGCAAATTTATTTTTGTTTTAAGATTTTGATTTTAAACCTACTGGCTGATATTTGAAAGCATAACCATGCTCCTCAGTTCCAGTGTTTTGTTTGTAATTGGTCCAATTTATCTGATTCAGGTGCATTGTGGCCAGGTATGAAACCTGAAAGTGGTTTAACTCAGACTCCATCTCCAAGTCAACACAGTGTTCTTACCTGCACTACAGGGTTAACCACAAGCCAGCCAAGCCCAGCACATTATTCTTATCCCATTCAAGGTAAACAGGCATGGTTGTGTGTGTTTTGTTTTTTTAAAAAAATTATTATTGTTTTTTGTTTTTAATCTACCTGTATCTCCAAACATACTGGGTAATATAGGATATTTGCATTTGTGCATGCTTTTTGTGTTAGACAAACTAGAACCTAGGAGTGTGGTTCATAAGTAGTTTAAGCTTTTGTGAACTGCTTAATAGAATTGAAGACTCCTCTTTTGCACGTTGGTGTCCAGAAAACCTGTCTAATTTTGTTCTAGTCTGTTCTCAGTGGCATTTTGTCCTGTAAATGAGCAGAAGACTCCATGGGTTAGAGCTTTGCTGACTTCTTTTATGTGAAGTCCAAATAGAATGGAAAGTGAGATTGAGTGCTGCTTTGTGAGATGTGTGCTGCTTTTCTGCTGTGGTTTTTGTTATACCTCCACCCCCATTTACTACTTCTTGGTGAGCTTTTCTCGTTCAAAAAATTCAGTGTTGTTTCTATTTTGTGATGGAAAGCATAGCATTAAAGCTTGAACTCTAAACACCTCTGCCTTCCTGAGTTCTTCCTCTAAAAGGTTAGAATTATGACAGGACTATTTGGAATGAAGACAAAGAAACTCAAAAGGCACTGTGGAGTTAATTCCTTACCCTTCCAAGTCCAATGCAGGGAATTTATCGTTGCTCCAAATTGGGAATTAATGTCCATCTACTTGGCTTCTCATCTGCCTCCTTTCTCCTGATTTCTCCCAGCTTTTAAATATTATTCCTTATAAAACCAGTCCTAGGTGTTCTTTTTTTTGTGTGTGTGGTACGCGGGCCTCTCCCGTTGCGGAGCACAGGCTCTGGACGCGCAGGCTCAGCGGCCATGGCTCACTGGGCCCAGCCGCTCCGCGGCATGTGGGATCTTCCCAAACCGGGGCACAAACCCGTGTCCCCTGCATCAGCAGGCAGACTCTCAACCACTGCGCCAGCAGGGAAGCCCAGTCCTAGGTATTCTTAAAATATAAACTTTGATGATGAAAAACTGTTTTGATGTAGATTATATGAAACAAAATATTTTGATTTTCAGTATTAACTGTTTTCAATAAAATGACTGAGGACTACTTTTTCTTAGTCTGTTGGGAACAACTGGTTACTACATTCCTAAGACCTTGCTCTGAGCTACCTTTTTCTCTTATTGTTTATGGAGTCTCCTCTTAATTATTTTCCCTTCTTTTTATGTTTGTCCCCTCCCCCTTCTTTCTTTCTAAAATGGGAACAAACCAGGAGGAAAAAAACTCAAGAGCATGACTTTGTCTTCTCCTCTACTCCCTTTCATTTTTATAAAGTGTTCCTCTACTTTGGTAGGCTTTGGGGTCCAACTACAGGCAAATCTAGTAGCCAAGTTCCTCCTAAACTGATATATCTCTGATGACTACACCTAGGTCATGAAAGAAAAGCAAGGAGTTCTCTTCCTTTATATTAATAATCCTCTCCCAAGGTGTAGAACCACCACTCATCTGTACCTGTACCTTGAATTTGAGGAGCCTGATAGCTGTGCTTACTTCTCCCTCTTTGTAAAACAAGAGGAACCACCTTTTGGGGGTCTTTTAAGACCCATTGCTTTAAAAAAGTCACGAAGCTGTGCTTTCAACCTCATTTGCCACTATCCTAATTTCTTACCTTTTAGTACATTTTTTCCCTTTAGATCAATTAACCCAGTTTCCTCCATTGTGCTAATAATGATCACTGTTGGTATTTGTTAAGTGCATATTATGTGCTTAGCATTATTTTAGCAGAGATAGGTGTTACTCATGTAATCACAACACACCTATGAGGGAAGTACTGTCATTAATCTCATTTTACAGATTTGGCACATAAGACACACAGTAAATAAGTCAAGGATGTAAGCTGGGCAGCCTGACCCCAGCACACGGGTGTAATGTTTATGATTTTCAATGTAGAAGTCATGGTATCAATATCAACTCCCATAATTGAGAACCTATACTTGCAAGTATTTAAATTCATTTCCCTTCCCTTTTCTGGTTAACCTATTGGCCCATTATATTGCCATTAGAACTTTGGCAGAGGGTAGAAATTAAGGCAGAAATTAAGCATCAAGTTATCAATTTTTGCCATTTATTCTGAGAAAAAGTTGGTAGAAAGCAAGTGGTAACAATTGGCTAAAAGGAAATATGGGTATTACTGGCACATTTGAATCACCTGGATTCTCCTCTATCAGTATCACTCTCCTCACCCCCACTTTTCATTTCCTTTAGCACAGATAATTAATGTCAGCTCTCCAGAGCTTCATCTTCCCCCCTGTGTAACTACCCAGTCATTCCACTGAGTAAAAACAAGGAGCATTGTATTGATTTTTTTTTTAAAGTGGTCAAAACAGCAATGTCCCCTCATCCCCTCCAGAAGCTTTCAACAATTGACAGTAGCCCATCTTCCCAGGGCAAGTTAGGGAAATTACAGCAAATTCCACTTCTGGCTTGATCAGCTCTGACCAAAACCTTTTCTTTAGTTTATACTTCAATGCTCATGAAAACCCTTTGATTAAATAGATCTGGCTTCTTTATATCAACCTTTTCCTAGAGTGTCTGTGACTGTGTGGCCCAATCTCTGGTTATTTTCTTCAATTGAGATGATTTAAATAATTAAAATTCAAGTAGCAAAATTAATTTCAGAAATTTCAGAATTGATTTTAACCCAACCTTGAATTTCAGTGAATGTCTTTGGGCTCTGATAGTGTTGGTAACACACAAGAGTCTTTCGTTGACTAGGAGATTTGTTTTGTATTTTAATAGACTTTATTTTTTATTGTAGTTTTAGATTTGTAGAAAAATTGAGCATATGATACAGAGAGTTATATATCTCCCTACCCTGCACACAGTTTCCCCTATTATTAACATCTCACATTAGAATGGAACATTTGTTATGATTAATGAACCAATATTGGTACATTATTATTAATTAAATCCTAGGTTTATTTAGATTTCCTTAGTTTTTACCTGATGTCCTTTTTCTGTTCCAGGATCCCATCCAGGACACCACATTTCATTTGATTGTCATGGCTCCTTAGGATTCTCTTGACTGCAGTTTTTCACACTTTGCTTGTTTTTGATAACCTTGACATGCTATTCATGAATCCCACGAGTATTTATTGAGCTTTACCTATTGTAGGCCGGGTGCTTTGCTAGACGTTGGAGGTGATGAATAAGGTAGTAAGATTCTGCCTTCATGGAGCTTACAGACTAGGAGGGGAGGCAGAAAACAAACAAGTAAATAAATAGGTTTTGAAAAGTGCTCTGAGAGGAAAAAAGAATTGTTTGTTGTGACTGGGAAAACAAGAAAGGAATTAGTTCTAATAGAGGAGTCCAGAGAGAGTCTCTCTGGAAGTAGACATGCTGAGAAGGAATGATCATGCTGGAGGGCAAGAGGGACAGACCAGGGAGAACAACAATTCAGGCAGGGAGAGCAGCATTGCAAAGGTCCTTGAGTGAGAAAGAGTCTCTCTTGTTTTGAGTAACTCGAAAGCTGGGTGAGCATGGGTGGTAGAGAAACATTCATAAAATTAGAGAGGTGGGTAGAAACTAAATCTTGCACCAACTTCTATGTGCCATTAAACCTTGGGTTTACCCTCCAGCTTTGGGGCAATGTCACTTAATTCAGCTGTGCCTCACAGTTCTATAACCACAGTCTTCTGATTAAAGCTATCTCTGTATCCTGACTGTTTCAGGTGGATCTCTAGTGGGGCATGGTTCTCAGAAGCTTTGTCTATGATTTCACAGCTCTGTTGCAAAACAGGAGTGGGAACTATCGGAAAACAGTTGGCCATGCCACTGGCATTTGGAGAGCTAATAGTCTTTAAAATACATGCATCAATAGGAGTTACCACTTGAGTTTTATTTTATCCTCTAAATTTATTTTTGTTGCATATTTTATTGCTGCTGCTTTTGTTTTTTAAATCTGCAGTTGAATTTGTTGTTGTTGAGACCTAGATGTATATTTATGTAGGATGATCATTGCTTTTTTTTTTTGAGGTGCCTGGCTTTTTAGTCATAGTTTTGCAGGGGGTACGGCATGTAGTGATTGTGTATATTTTAAAATGAGTTTAGCTTGGGTTCAATGCTGGTTACAAGAGCCTAAATAAATACTATTTCTTTAATTATCATCTAACTTTTATCACTAGAATTTAAACGCCATGAGGGCAGGGACTTCGTCTTGTTCACTACTCTACTCCTCAGTGGCTGGAACTGTTTCTGGGCACATAGTAGACCCTGGTTTAATGAACAAATGAATGAATGAATAACACATGTTAGAAATGATTTGATTGAGTTGGAGAAAGAACTGTTAATTGAGCCCTGTAAACTTTCTAGGTTAGCAGACCAACATTTCCTGTAATAGAAGCCACTATTGCTGAGAGGAATTTGTGATTTTTAGTACTGTACTTGTTAAAAACTTGGTATCAACAACTAGCTAATCAAGTCATTAAACTTCCTGTCAGGGATAATTAAGAGTATGTGGCCAGTTGTTTGTAAGGTCTACCTTTTTACCTCCAGCCCAATTCTGTAAGTGATCTGAAAATTGTTAAATTTATAAAACTACCTTGTCAGTCAGAGCAGCTTTTTCCCCATGTGTGCAGATATCAGATGTGAATGAGTTGTACCTGTAACCGTTTATAAATCATTAAGAAGGTAGAATAGAATTAAAGGTAAATGGGAGGAAAAGAGGAATATATGTTAGGATTAGGGCTAAAGAAAAATTGATCTAGAAATGGAGTTTGCTGGGAGAGATAAACTTAAGAGATTAAATACTTCATTTTCTTTCCCACATTAAATCACCTATGTTTAGCCAGCAGGCCTGCCTAGCATAATGTACTGGTAATAGAATCTGGAATGTACTCAAAATTCTTTTCCTACAAGAATAATTAAAAACTACTTGTAGAGTCATTTAGCTTACATACAATGATTTCTTAGGACTTCCCCCTTAGGGGAAAAAATATTGATGGGAAGAAAATATCATCTATAAATTATAAAATCTGTTTCATTTAGGTGTTGGGTTTAAGAAAGTAAACAAGAATCCTTTAGTTTACCTGGGGGAAGGAGTACTGTAGAAAAGAAAATCTCCCTGGATAGTGACGAAATCTGATCCCTAGCTCAGCCACCGACTCACCGACTCAGGAAAGAAAGAGCACTGGATGAAGAATTGGGAGATCACAGTTGTCATTTTGACTATCTACCTTTAACCCCATGACTGTGGACAAATTACTCTAACTCTTCTTTGTCCCAAGTTCTTCTGAAAGCTAGCAGTAGCTGTTCCTTATATCTAATTTACCTCAATCTCTTCTAGACTTTCTTCTAAGCAGAGTACCCTTGGTGAAAGGGATACAAATTCCCTATGATTTTGACCAGTCCTCTCAAGTTTCTGCTGCATTTGTTCACCTGCACTATTCTTTTTCTTTTTTTTAAAATTTATTTATTTATTTTTGGCTGCGTTGGGTCTTCGTTGCCGTGCGCGGGCTTTTCTCTAGTTTTGAGCGGGAACTACTCTTCGTTGCGGTGTGCGGGCTTCTCATTGCGGTAGCTTCTCTTGTTGCAGAGCACGGGCTCTAGGTGCACGGGCTTCAGTAGTTGTGGCTCACAGGCTCTAGAGCACATGCTCAGTAGTTGTGGCACACGGGCTTAGGTGCTCTGCGGCACGTGGGATCTTCCCGGACCAGGGCTCGAACCCGTGTCCCCCGCATTGGCAGGTGGATTCCTTAACCACTGTGCCACCAGGGAAGTCCCACCTGCACTATTCTTAATGGAGGTTTTCCTAATAACTTTCCCTCTAGAGGACTTTGTCGCCAATGGGATAGGTAGTCAGATAGTGTGGTTTACCTGATGGTGAGCCTTTATGGTGTGTGTGACTGCGGTAGAAACCATGTATAAGTATGCTTATGATGAGCAAAAGAGAGGAGTTCAAGAGCAGTACCTCACAATTTCACCTACATTGTCCACCTGGAAAACGTCACTGTGACAAATACTAGTCACTGAGGATTTTATTAAAACCCTGGTGGAATCTGTGATAGAAGGGTGTGAAAAAAACCCAAATTTCTTGTCGTGAGACAGGCAGCCTAAGTAGCTTATGAAGTAAATTTTTACCTGGCCAGAATAATATTGAATATTTTCCGAATTTTTCCAGGCTCATGGGTGAAATCATTAAATGCCAGAACATGGTGTTTGTTGAAGCAACTCCAAGCACTTTAGAATTTGGAAAACTCCATCAATTTCTCAGAGTAATTGTGTTGCACCAGGAAAGGCATAATTTGGGGCAAGTGACAGTAAATATCACAGTGTAGGACTTAACACGTGGATTTACCAGAGTTCTTGTTGTTTCTACTGGTGTCAGTAGGTCACACTGCAGGTGAGTTATTTTTCAGCTGCCAGAGAAGATGGACTGGAGTGATTTGGTTTAGGTTCTGATTTCACTGGTATCATTAGTATGAACCAGTGCATTGTGTTGTATCCTTCTAGGACTTTAGTAGGAATAATTGAAGACTCAAGTTGAAACAAAAATGTGTGAACTGTTTTATTTCTAATCAAGTCTAAATTAAGGTATGGCATGCAAAAGAGCAAAACCAGTATATAGTATTTATTTCCTTTGCCAGTGTTTTTTATCTCCTTATAGATCTGTTTACTTAGGACAGAATATATTTTGAGTTTCATTTAGGCGTTTACATAATATCTTTTAACACTTTCAATCTTATAGCTTCAAGCACAAATGCCAGCCTGATATCCACTTCATCTACTATTGCCAATATTCCAGCAGCAGCAGTGTCCAGCATCTCAAACCAGGTACGGTGCTGCTTTTGTTCCTCCTGTTGATATGGTTCATCTAGCTAGCTCTTCCTTTCTTCTTTCCATTATCAGTTTGCCAATCTAAGGAACAACCAGTATGGACTGTGGAGAGACCTTTTTCTGGATGCCCTCAGGACTGAAACCTTGGATGGTTTCTCAGGCTACTACCCAGTTTCTCTCATTCCATTGCCAAGACTATGAATGATATGATTATATCTGCTCCTTTATCTACTGTGTGTGTGTCTGTCTCTTACCCTGCTGCTACAAGAATGTAAGCTCCGTGGGGATAGGGATTTATTTTTCTATTTTGTTTAGTTATTTGTTCTGAGAGTTCAGAAAAATGCCTAGTACTCACATTGAAGGCACATAATAAATGTTTGTGGAAATATTACTTTGACTTTTTTTTACTTAGCCACTCATTTCTTTGTGAATTAGTCTGGTCTTGATCACTATTTTACTAACTCTGTATGTTTAGATCACTTGTAACATCTTCAGTGTTTTAGGGTTTTTTTGGTTTTGTTGTTCTGTTTTTATTTGTTGTTTTCTCTGCAGCAATTAGTATTATCAACCACTGCCTCCATGGATCTTTTTTTGTGGCTGCAGTTAACATTGCTCTTCTGGTTCACTTTTTATGTTTTGACTGTTTTTGCATTTGTTCATTCTTTTAGTCCACAGGTATTTATTGAGTTCCTGCTGTGTACCTGGAATTCTTCAGGGTAACATCTCTCTCCCTTTGCATATCCTGTCTTCTGTCATGGACAGTCTCTATTTAGTTTTCCACATGCTTATTATTTCATCACCAGGAATGTTTAACCACATTCACAATGTCCATTTACTTCTTCCAAAATGAAGATTCTAGTCCTGACCTCATGATATCTACAGGCTTCCTGCTGATTGATGGGCTTTTTTTTTTTAATATCCTGTTATTTCCCTAAGTTGACCATATCTAAAACCAGCCTTTCATTCCACCCTTTCTTCCGTTTCCCTGTCCTCCAAAAGTAATACCACTTTTTCCTACGGCTTCTCAATTCTTGTCAGTTACACTATTTTTTAATATACCTAGGCCTAAAACCAGACCAGTCATCTTCGATTTTTTTTTTCCTTACCCAGCCCTAATCCAGCCATTTCTGGAATTCTTTCCTGCTTTTTCTTTTTCTTTTTTCTTTTTTGGCTGCGTCACATGGCATATAGAATCTTAGTTCCCTGACCAGGGATCTAACCTGTGCCCCCTACAGTGGAAGCGTGGAGTCTTAACCACTGGACTGCCAGGGAAATCCCTGCTTTTTCATTTTTGCTGTCATTTCCCATGGTTTAGCTTTTTCCTCTTTAATCTTGAGTTAACTATTCATCTCATCTTTAATTTTTCACCGTGCCTGTACATTTTCTAAAACACTGATTAATTTTCTTTAAGTGCCACATTTTATCCTGTCACTCACCTGCTCAGAATCTTTTCATATTTTTGTTTATTTGAATTTGATGATCCCCATTTTCTGCTCCCACACAAACTATGCACCACTGCGTAAAGAATCCAATCCAATCCTTAACCAGTCATTCAGGCCTACAGAGATCCTTTGTTTCATCCAGACTCAACATCTCTGGCCGCTTAATAAAACCTTTCCAGGGCCTGTTCCTTTTCCTATCCCCTGTGCTTCTTTGTCTCAGAAAGTTCTCTGTCACAGTCTGCAGTGATAGTTGTCTTCCTCTGTATTTTACTCATTTGACATACAGTTTATTGCTAATTTGTTGGATATGGGTTTTGGTCTTCTATCCTGCTAGATTTTTAACTCCCATGTACCAACACATACACACACACACTCACACTGTGAATTATATTTGGCTTATGGTAGATGCTCAGTGTTCTTTATAAATAATTGGTCTGATCAGTTAGCTTTTTCCTGCTTGTCACCAATATCAGTTATCAGTGGAATTTTTTTAAGGTGTGTATTTGAGCTGTGCATCATACCCATTTTTTACAGCTTTTTTAAGGTGTAATTGACATACAGTAAATTACACAGATATAAATTGTATGATTTGATAAGTTTTGTCATGTATGTGCCTGTGAAACTACCAAAGGTTCCCTTCAAATATTTTAAAGAAACTTTATTTTTAAAGAAAGCTTGATTATTTAAAAAAAGAGAGGGGACTGCCCTGGTGATCCAGTGGTTAAGACTCCATGCTCCCAATGCAGGGGCCCCAGGTTCGATTCCTGGTCAGGGAACTAGATCCTGCATGCTGCAACTAAAGATCCCGCATGCCACAACTAAGACCCTGAACAGCCAAATAAATAAATATTTTTAAAGAGAGAGAGAGAGAGAGAGATACTCAGTTTTTAAACTGGGAAACTTTAATGTAGGATATTCACTTTTTTGTTTAAGCTCATCTGTCCTTAAAAGCACTATCATCTAGTGCAGTGTTTTATAAACTTCTTAAGGAGTAGACTCTTTCCTTCAAAAATTCTATGCAGAAATTCTGTACATAAAGTAGAAGAAAAAAAGGCTGGTATAGTAGAAAAGGGACACTGTGTGTACAGTGCATGGGACACTTTGCTCTCAGCCTTAACCTCATCCCAAAGACAGTCCCTGAGGCGTGTCCTCTTGACTCTTAGGTTTCCACAGAATGCATTTTGAAAATCATTGGTTTAGGTGGAAGACTATATAGGTTAGGTAAATAAGAAGTCGGGTTAATGTTTTAGGGAAATAATTATGAAAAAGAGGGACATGAAAGTCTTTTGTGTTGAAATTAATGTTATGCTCTGGCTAAGTGGCTTATTTTCCTCCCTTATTCCCTTTGACCTACAGGACTATCCCACCTATACTATCCTTGGTCAAAGTCAGTACCAGGCTTGCTACCCCAGCTCCAGCTTTGGAGTCACAGGCCAGACTAACAGTGATGCTGAGAGTACCACTTTAGCAGCAGCCACATACCAGACGGAGAAGCCTAGTGTCATGGTACCTGCTCCTGCAGCACAGAGACTTTCCTCTGGTAAGCTCTACATTTGGCTTAAGGGCATTTCATCCAACAGGTGATGATGAAGATTACTTTGTTCTGGTCTAAGTCACTGTTACCATGCTATTGGCCTTCCTTCTCAGGTGAGGAGTATTTAAACACTGTAACCAGACAACGATGAGTCGTTGGCAGACTGAATATAATACCTGATGCTGTGAACAGAAAAGTACCAAGAATGAAAAGACTTTGTTTATGATTCCCACTCCACTCTCCCTGTAGCTATAATATGCTTGTCACAGAGAACTTCAGAATCTTAGCACATTTTATAAAAGCTGGAGGACTCCAGTTTTAGTCTGTGCATAACTGACTTCTGGTTAGGCCTCAGAACAGTAGTTCTTAACTTTTTCTGTGTCATGGATCCCTTTAAGATTCTGAAGAAAGGTATGGTTCTTTTTCCCCAAAGAAATACATAAAATTTAACCTACAAATGTAAACCTGTAGCTTTGAAATGGATCAATGAATTATGATGTCCAGATTAAAAAATCCTGACATAGGGCTTCCCTGGTGGCGCAGTGGTTGAGAATCTGCCTGCTAATGCAGCAGACACGGGTTTGAGCCCTGGTCTGGGAGGATCCCACATGCCGCGGAGCAGCTAGGCCCGTGAGCCACAACTACTGAGCCTGTGCGTCTGGAGCCTGTGCTCCTCAACAAGAGAGGCCGCGATAGTGAGAGGCCCACGCACCACGATGAAGAGTAGCCCCCACTTGCCACAACTAGAGAAAGCCCTCGCACAGAAACGAAGACCCAACACAGCAAAAATAAATTAATTAATTAATAAAAAACCAAAGGACTAGTGTTTAAAAAAAAAAAATCCTGACATAAAGACTTTATGCACACATTCAGTAAACATATGCACATACTTTTTATCCCTATTTTTCATGAAAATTTGGTGGTTTGCTGTCACATCATGTAACTTGAGGAAGGACTGTTTATCGTTAACACTGATGCGTTTTTAAAAAGTGGTCTACATCAACTAATGCAGTTTTCTGTGCATCTTGCCTCTACTGGTCTTCTAGATAAAGACATACAAATGGTTGCTGCTTCGAACGTACATAACTCTGAAATCATTACATGTGTTGATGCCTTAGTTTTGAATTCATTTCTCTAAATATCTTTGTTCTTCATAACAATTTTAACTTTTTAATAATGGAGAGTTTCAAACAGTGGCAGAAGTTGTCAGAATGGTATAATGAACCCTTATATTCTGTCATCCAACTTCAGCAATTAACAACTCATAGGCAATCTTGTTTCAACTATACTTCATCCAATTCCCTCCTCAAATGCCAGGTATCATATTTATTTATAATGCTTGGTAACATAACCACAATGCCATTATCCCATCTTAAATATTCAACAATAATTCCTTAATAACATAAAATACCAAAGGGTAATCATATTTCTAGTTTTCTTATAAATGTTAGGAGTTTTGTTTTTCTTTTTACAGTTTGTTTAAAATAAGATCCAAGTAAGGTCCATACATTGTGATTGGTGGATATTTTGTTTTAACCTATAAATTCCCCTATCTCTTTTTATTTCCGATTGTAATTTATTTGTTGAAGAAACAATCAATAGATTGTTTGTCCCATACCATTTCTCAGTCTAAATTTCGCCAATTATAACCTTAGAGGGTAGCTTACCACAGCCCACTGCCTTCTGTATTTTATTTAAAGTGGTAAATGGATCTAGAGCAGTGGTTTTTCAGCTAGAGGTGGTTCTGTGCCCCCTGCCTCCACCCCCATGCCCCCACACCCAGGGATATTTGGCAATGTATGGACCCATTTTTGGTTGTCACACTGAGAAGGGGGTGCTACTGGCATATAGTGGGTAGAGGCCAAGAATGCTGCTTAACCAAACATCCTACAATGCACAGGACATCCCTTCACAACAAAAATTATCTGGTCCAAAAAGGTCAATTGTGCCAAGTTGAGAAACCCTGATCTAGAAGCTTGATCAGGTTCAGGTTTAATTTTTTTTTTTTTTGGCAAAATGACTTATAGATGTGTTCTTCCATTGGGAGGAAGGCATATAAATTCTAGTTATAACTCTCTTCATGATGTTTGGTCTACACTTCCAAATTGCTTAAGTAAAGTTTGGTATTCCAGCCTTTATCCCTGCAACATGATTCTTAAGGGCAGAGAACCTGCTGACCATTCTGCTCTGGTTCTTATAGCCTGTGACTACACTGGCAATACCGGTGTCTCACTTTTCCTTTCCAGGAGACCCTTCTACAAGCCCATCTTTGACCCAGACTACACCAAGTAAAGATGCTGATGACCAATCCAGGAAAAACATGACTGGCAAGAACCGGGGCAAGAGGAAAGCTGATGCCAGCTCTTCCCAGGACAGTGAATTAGAAGTATGGGAAGAAACTCATTTGAGTTGCAACCTTTTTTTTTTCTCATTTCTTAAATTTATCAAATACATATCTGAAACTCATGAGATTATGTGGTTCTGTGTTGTATACCCTATAATTCCTGAGCAAGAGAAAATGAATTGGCCAAGTGAAAAGAGAAATGTAAAAACACATTACTCTATGCCCATATCTTACCATATCACTTTCAGATCCTTTTCACCAAGAGCACTGAAAAAGCTTTTTTGAATTTAGGTAGCCAGGTCACTTTTTAAGGGAAAGAACAAACTGTTTTCTGTATTCCAGAGGAGAACAGAAAGAATAATGCATCATATTGAGAAAGCAGAGGGTGTCACAGTAATATACTGTTCTCCATTTAAAAATCTCAAAGTAAAATGAGAGAACTAAAGTGCTTTAGGCCAAGTTTCTGTGAAACATGCAACCAGATCTGGTAACTTATTAATGAGATTGGCTCTCACTTATTCTGTAGTTTAAACACTATAGGAATTTATTATGGGCATACATTTGACTTCATTATTAAAAGACTAGAAAGTCATACAAATTCTAATAATAATGGAGTTTTGATATTAATCCTTTTGTTTTCTTTCTTCAATTTTTCTATAATGTGATCATTTAATAAGAGGGAAAAGCCATATTTAAAAATGAGTCCATTGAGAGGTGTTCAGAAGACATAGGTAAATTGAGGCTATGTTTGAAACCTCTCTTCCCTTTTGTTACTGGGGGCAGCGGGGAGGGCAGGAGGAGAAAGAAAGAAAATCTAAAGACCTGATATATTTCTTGGAAAAAACGGAGAACTCACTCATTTTTTAAATTGTGGTAAGGTATATATAATATAAAATTTACCATTTTTTAAGTGTGCAATTTTAAGTACATTCACAGTGTTGTTTGTTACTGCTATCTGTTTCCAGAAGTTTTTCATGATCCAAACAAAAACTCTGCACCCATTAAGCAATGATTCCCTATTCTCCCCTCCTATTAGTCCCTGGTAACCTCTGTTCTACTTTCTGTCGCTATAAATTTGCCTATTCTAGATAGTTCATATAAATGGAATCATACAAAATCTATCCTTTTGTGTCAGGCTTACTTCACTTAACATAATGTTTTCAAGGTTCATCCATGCTGTAGCATATATCAGAACTTCATTCCTTTTTATGGCTGAATAATTCCATTGTGTATATATAGCACATTTTGTTTATCCATTTTCATCTGTGAAGAACGCTTGGGGTTTTTTCACCTTTGAGCTATTGTGAATAATGCTGCTATAACACTGCTGTACAGGTATCTCTTTGAGTCCCTCTTTTCAATTATTTGAAAAAGTATAAACCTAGGAGTAGAATTGCGGGATCATATGGTAGTTCTATGTTCAGCTTTTTGAGGAGCCACCAAAATGTTTTCCAGATGACTACACCATTTTACATTCCTACCAGCAATGTACCAGGGTTCCAGTTATTTCCCATTTTTTGCATAATCCATCCTAATGGGTGTGAAGTGGTGTCTCATTGTGGTTTTGATTTGCATTTCCTTAATGATGAATAATGTTGAATATCTTTTCATATGTGTATTGGCCATTTGTCTGTTTTATTTGAAGTAATGTCCAAATCCTTTGCCCATTTTTAAATTGGGTTGTTTGTTTTTTTGTTGTTGAATGTTAGGAATTCTTTATATTCTAGATATTAATCCCTTATCAGATATATGACGTGCAGGTATTTTCTGCAGATTGTCTTTTCACTCTTGATAGTATCCTTTGATGCTTAAAAGTTTTAAATTCTGATAAAGTTCTATTTTTCTTTTATTGCTTGTGCTTTTGGTATTATATTTAAGGAAACAAGATTGTGAAGATTTTCAACGGTGTTTTCTTCTAAGCATTTTATTGTTTTGGCTCTTAAATTTAGGTCTTTGATCCATATTGAGTTAATTTTTGTACATAGTGTGAAGCAGGGATCTAATTTCATTCTTTTGCACATGGATATTCAGTTTTCCCAGGACCTTGTTTTGGAAACAGTTTCCTTTCCCCATTGAATGGTCTTGGTATCCTTGGCAAAAAAAAAAAAAAAATCAATTGAGCCTATATGTGTGTGTATGTATGTGTATGTGTATATATATATATATACACATATATATATATATATATATAAAAGCATTTATTTCTGGGCTCTCTCATCTATTCCATTGGTCTGTATATCTATCCTTATGCGAGTACCACACTGTTTTGATTACTCTGGCTTTGTAGTAAGTTTTGAAATCAGGAAGTGTGAGTCTTCCAGCTTTGTTCTTTTTCAAGATTATTTTGGCTCTTCAGGGTCCCTTGAGATTTCATACAAATTTTAGGCTTAGTTTTTCTGTTTCCTTAAAAAACACTGTTGGGATTTTGATAGGGATTGCATTGTATTTGTAGATCACTTTGGGTAGTATTGTCATCTTAACAATATTGTCTTATATTCATGAACATGGAATGTCTTTACATTTATTTAGGCGTGTCCTCTTTGATTTCCTTCAGTGATGTTTTATAGTTTTCAGTGTACAAGTCCTGAACTGTTAGTTAAATTCATTCCTAAATATTTTATTATTTTTGATGCTCTTGTGTTTTAAATTCCTCTTAGAATTATTCATTGCAAGCTTATAGAAATACAGCTGATTTCTGAATTCATTTATTAGCTCTCAACAATTTTTTGTGGATTCTTAAGGGTTTTCTATGTATAAGATCATGTCATCTGTGAACAGAGGTAATTTTACTTCTTCCTTTCCAGTTTGGGTACCTTTTTTCCCCTTTCCTTGCCAGTTTATTCTGGCTAGAATTTCCAGTACCATTTGAATAGAAGTGGTGAAAACAGGCATACTTCTCTTATTCCTAATCTCAGGGGTAACGCTTTCAATTTTCCGCCATTGAGTATGATATTAGCTGTAGGTTTTTCATATACGTCCTTTATCATGGTGAGGAAGTTGCTAGTTTATTGAGTGTTTTTATCATGAAAGTGTGTTGAATTTTGTCAAATGCTTTTTCTGCATCAATTGAGATGACCATGTGGGTTTTTTCCTCTATTCTGTTAATGCAGTATATTATATTGATTTTTCTGTGTTGAACCATTCTTGCATTCTGGGAACAAATCCCACTTGGTCATGATTTATAATTCTTTAAATATGCTGCTGAATATTGTTTACCACTATTTTGTTGAGGTTTTTGCATCACTGTTCATAGGAGAATTGGTCTGCAGTTTTCTTGCAGTGTCTTTGTCTTCAGTATCAGGGTAATGCTGGCTTCATAGAGTGAGTTAGGAAGTGTTCCCTCCTCTTCAATTTTTTTGGAAGATCTTAAGGATTGGTGTTAATTCTTCTTTAAGTGTTTGGTAGAATTCAGCAGTGAAGCCATCTGGTCCTGGGCTTTTCTTTCTTGGGATGTTTTTTATTATTGATTCAACCTCCTCCAGTTAAAGATCTGTTCAGATTTTCTGTTTCTTTTTGAGTCAGTTTTGGCACATTGTGAATTTCTAGGAATTTGTTCATTTCATCTAGATTATTTGTTGGTGTATAACTCTTCATAGTATTTTCTTATAATCCTTTTTATTTCTGTAAAATTGGTAATAATGTCCCACTTTTATTTCTGATTTTAGTAATTTATGTCTTCTCTCTTTTTTCTTAGCCAGTCTAGCTAAAAGTTGTCAATTTCGTAGATCTCTTCAAAGAACCGACTTTTGGTTTTGTTGATTTTCTCTATTTTTTTCCTACCCTCTGCTTTATCTATCTCTTCTAACCTTTATTATTTCCTTCCTTCTACTGGCATTTTCTGGCAACTTAAATTGTGCAGTTTGGTTTTTGATTGAGATCTTCTTTTTTAAGGTACGCGTTTGGAGCTATAAATTTCCTTCTTAGCATTGTTTTCACAGCATCCCATAAATTTCGGTATGTTGTTTTTGGTTTTCATTCATCTCAAGGTATTTTCTAATTTCACTTATTTCTTTTTTATCCATTGGTTGCTTAAGATTATT
Source organism: Pseudorca crassidens (assembly GCF_039906515.1). Taxonomy (NCBI): domain Eukaryota; kingdom Metazoa; phylum Chordata; class Mammalia; order Artiodactyla; family Delphinidae; genus Pseudorca; species Pseudorca crassidens. The sequence goes on along the minus strand of NC_090297.1, from coordinate 21,760,681 downwards.
GTTTAATTTTCACAGATGTGTGAATTTTCCAGTTTCCCTTCTGTTATTGATTTCTTGTCTCATTCCATTACGATTAAAAAAGATGCTCACTCATTTTTTAAAATATTTTCCTCACTCAGCGGGTATTTCTGTGGGACTTAGATGAAACCATCATCATCTTCCACTCCCTTCTTACTGGATCCTATGCCCAGAAGTATGGAAAGGTAATTTGAGTCTTTCTTCCTTTGTTGTAACTGTCCCTCTCCTGACTATGTGTGCAGGTAACCAAAATCACTGTCTCTGTTATCTCCATCTTACCCTGTTGACCTTTCACCTTTCACATAAAGCTTCACCCAGTGGCTTATACCAGGCAGACTACATGGTCAGGCAGAGCTGATGATAAAGGTAGAGACTAGACCTGGGACCAGTACTGAAAGCTGAAGTTGTTGGAGAGCAGTATTTTGCAAAGACTAAGTATGGGACTGAGGCTCAAAACGGAGTGGAGCCTCAGGATTATCTACTCCAAAGACTAGTCTGTTATCCCTGTGTCACATATAACAGCCTAAACTGAGCATTCCATTTAGCTGAGAATATACCAGATCTGTACATTTAAAATATAAAATATCTTTCTAAAATAGATTATATACCCTCTTAGGAACTTCCCTGGTGGTCCAGTGGGTAAGACTCCATGCTCCCAATGCAGGGGGCCCGGGTTCAATCCCTGGTTGGGGAACTAGATCCTACACGCCTGCCACAACTGAAGAGTCTGCATGCCGCAACTGAAGAGTCCGCATGCCACAACTGAAGAGTCCGCATGCTGCAACTAAGAAGCCCTCATGCCACAACTAAGACCCGGCACAGTCTAAATTAATCTTTAAAAAAACCTTAAAATAAAATAAAATAGATTATATACCTTCTTAAATGAAATATACCAAGCAGAATTTAACTTTAGTCATCAGTATTAACATCAGTTTTGATAGAGGGATGAGCTGTTTTTGAGGTAGTGGCTGTATATTTCTGTACTAAATTACCTCCAGGCTCCTATTTTTTAGTTTCTATGAATACATTTTATAAAAATATCAGCCTCCTTTGCTTTCCTACTTTTACTGCTCCTAATTATTTCTTATTGTCACCAATGTTTCTGTTAGAAGTACTTTCCCATAGGCTTTTAGTATCTAGACTGGCAAGCTGACATAAGCTCATATACTATATAACAAGTCTGGTAATGAGAATATATAAAATAAGAGCATACTGCCTCTAAGGGAAGGTCTGATAGTTCATTTTAAAGCTACGTGCATTGGTTTTCCTGCAAATATTTCTTTACTGATTTCCTCGTTGTTGAGATTGTCAGATTACTGACTTCTGGTGTTGTACTGTGTGTGTGAGGTTGGGCGGGGGGACGATAATGGGTGTTATAAGAGCAATATTTCAGTGACAGTTAGAATTTCTCCTGAAACAGAATTTCTCCGAAAATTAAGTGTTTTTTTTTTTTTTTTTAAGTGGGTTAAGTTTTCTAGAAACTAAAGTCCTAAAGTCCTGAAATGTTTAACTTTGCACAATCCCAGATTCTTATAACTGTGAATGAAATTGCATCAGTAATAGTGAGAAGCACTGTTGTGGGCCAGTGTTGTTTTGGCCTTGACCCAAACTATTTTGAATCATTTAAAGATAAGAACCAATGCTGTGAGTGCCAAGTCAAGCAAATTATTCTCTTATTGTCTTTCAGGACCCAACAGTAGTGATTGGCTCAGGTTTAACAATGGAAGAAATGATTTTTGAAGTGGCTGACACACATCTATTTTTCAATGACCTAGAGGTAAGCATTTTAAATTGTTTCTGCACTTCAGTGAAACACTTTGTTCACTAACTATTTATTGAGCCTGTGCTTTTTGTATTTAGAGGAAATGTGGTTAGACAGGGTAGGTATGGAGAGGCCAGCTCGGCACTTGGGTGCACATAGTCTTGAAGAAATAGTGCCTTGGTTAGGTCACCACAGTCTTAGTTCTGGGCTTCAGTTTTATTGGCTCAAAACCTTGATTTTTGTTAGCCTATTTGGAAGTGATCTATCTCTAGGGGCAGTGCCACCCCATCAGGCAAAACACTGATATATAAACCAACGTTCCAATTTATTCAGCTATACTAAATAACATATAGAAGGTGGCTTTGATTATTTGTACTCTTGAATGTTTTTCAGTTTTACCTTCTTAAAAGATAGCCTCTTGATTTGTCAGATCTGTAGATGGCTGCTCTAACTCATTGTATTTTATACGTGCTTATTGTCCATGTATAGGTTAGCCTTGGTGTCAGATCATTTTATAGTTAGGTGGAGGGAAACCAGGAAACACTGAGAGCTTCTTGGTTAATTTTTTTGGTTTTGACATTTGAGTTCATCTTTGAGGTGAACATCGTGTAGTGGAAAGAGCACAGGACTGGGAATCAGGAGACCAGACTGCGAGTACCAAGTTAGGAAAGTTATCTCCCCATTCTGGGCCTCAGTTAAGCAGTTACCGTACACAACAAACTAGTAACAGTTGTTCTATCTCAGGATGGGAATGTGTTGCTGGAACACAGAGGTGGGAAGGAGCAGACTTGTCACTTAATGTCCTTTTGAATTTTGAACTGTGTACTACATATATTACCTAGTGTTTTAAATAGTGAAAATTTTAAAGTAAAATGAACATGAAGTAATCCTCTTTCTTATAAAATACAGTCTAGTTCTACTCAACAGACAATTCTCCAACAAATTAAATTAATAGGGCTCTAAACTCCAATACTTTTGTATAAGCTCCACAGTGCTTTAATCTTCCCTCAACTTCACATGTTGATAAGTTGGGACATTATAGTTTTATTCAGCAAACATTTATTGAAAACCTACTATGTGCCAGTAATTGTTGCCAAATTGTATTTGTAATGATTTTCTAGACATAGTCCTCACTCAGGACTGAAAGTTCTGTGAAGAATTTGACCTGAATGTGTTCCTGCCCCCCAGGTCAGTGGTTCTCAACTTCAGGGGGCATAAGAATCACCTGGGGAGCTTGTTAAAAATGAAGATTCTAGGACTTCACTCACAGAAATTCTGTTCAAAAACATGCATTTTTAAAAATCTTCCCCAGAGGATTCTGATGCAGGTGGACATCACGGCACCACCCTAGGTGGTGTCAGAGGAATGAATCTGTCAGTTAGGCAGTGGGTGGCGTTTTATGTCCGTAGTAGTGTGGGCTTAAAGGAAAGAACCTTGGATTCAGATTAGAAGACCCAGGCTCCTTCTAGTTTCTTTCTTCCACTCACTAGTTTTATGATCTTGGGCAAATTGTTTTACCTCACTTTTAGAATATGAGGAGATTGACTTAGATGACCTCTTCTAATTCCTAAGTTTGAATTTACAGATTTCTGTTTCAGTCATTCTCAGTTTTGATACGACACGCACTCTACCAGCATCTGTTTCATCTGCAAAAATGTATTGAGTACATGCTATATAAGGGCACTGGACTAGACTAGAGGGGTACAAAGGAGATGTAAGGCATGGTCGTGCCGTAAGGGACCTACAATGTAATAGGACTTACAGTCTAGTGTAGGACATAGGCACACCTGACAGTGTAAGGGAGCTTGTGTTTATACCCATGGACTGTTGGAAAAATGAACTGTTGAGATAAGAGCATAACTGAGGGTTGGGATGGTTAAGGAAGATTTCATGAAGACTGAGGAATGTAAATTAGGCCTTAAAAGAAGTTGAACAGAAAGGGGGGTGAGAGTGATCCTCCACACATAAGAGACCATATGGTATTTCATCACCTCGCCATTGTTTGTGATATTTTTACAGTATATTGTGGTGGTAATAGCACTTCTACTCCCTGGACTGAAATAATGTGTGGTTTTGTCTTTTAACAGGAGTGTGACCAGGTGCATGTGGAAGATGTGGCTTCTGATGACAATGGCCAAGACTTGAGGTGATAAAAACAATGATGTCTTAAGCATCAGTACACCTGTTAGGCATAAGACACTGTCTAGGTTCAGAGGAAAACAAAGATGAATAAGACACAGCCCTAAAAGAGCTCACAGTCTATTAGAGGAGATAGAAACAAACGTAGTTAACGTTTGCATGTAGTGTGAGAAGGTGACAATAGAAAATGTGATGGAACACAGAATAGAAAGTAATTCTGATGGGTGTGGGGAGTACGTGGTGCCAACATTGGGGTGGCCTTCTCAGCACAGTAGAATTTAAGTATGACCTTGATGACTGGGTAGCATGATGGAATGAGAAAAAAGCATTCCAAAGTAAAGGATATACTAGTTTCTCTTTGGCCAGATTTTCAGTCGGGAAAAGTGTGCTTCCAGATTGATTGGTTTTAGATACAAATAAGCATCAGGGATTTTACCAAGGAAGTTAATTGTGGGGGGTCTGACGGTGTCAGGATTGACCCTATGGAAGACAATCTTAAACATTAATATCACAGTGAACGCTAAACCAAGGAGGTCTCAGTGGCAAAATGCTTGCCCGGTCTCCTCCTTTCTCTCTTGGCTACTGTCTTCTAGCTCAGCAGTCTTAGCTAAGAATAATCCAAAAATTTATCTACCTTACATTTAAAGACCTTTAGCAAAAAAGTTGTCACATCTTTTCATGTTAATTTGTTTTAATGTTTATCCCTTTTCATAGGCAAAAAGTTTTTCCATGTGTCTACCCTAAAATTGTTTCCTCTGTGAATTCTCAAATCTAGAGCAGAACTGGACATATCACTTAGTAAGGACGTAACCCTTTGGTGCCGAGAAGGATAGAAAGGTTTCACTTCTGGAGCAGATTCAGTCATGTATGCTGTGCCTTCCACAGCCTTGGAGGGTACCAGTCTTAAGAGATTTTACTCACCTTAGGAAAAAGCCTGGTCTGAAGCAGTTTACAGTCCACTCTGAACCCTAGTATTTTTTTTTCTCTTATGCATATGGCTAACTAGTAATTACCAATCTTATGTCTTGGCAGCTTTATTTTCTTAAATGTAGAATTTTACACTGAACTCTATTTTGACTTCTGATTGAACCAAGTTGTCTCTAATTCTGTCAGTCATTTGGAAATCTTGACTTAGGAAGTATTAATCCCTCCCAACCTGTTTAGCTATAATAGTTGTCTATTGCTGTGTAACAAATAACCCCCAAATTTAGTAGCTTAACACAGTTACCATTTATCATCTCATAGTTTCTGTAGGTCAGGAACTTGAAAATGACTTAGCTGGGTAGTTCTGAATCAGGGTCTCTGAGATTGAAGTCAACATAGCTGAAGCTAAAATCATCTGAAGGCTTGGTTGGAGCTGGAGGACCTGCTTCCATGTGTGGCTGATAGGAGGAGGCCTCAGTCCTCACTACGTGCCTCTTCATGGGGCAGCTTGAGTGTTCTCCTGTGACAGCTGACTTCTTTTAGAGCAGGTGCTGTAAGAGAAGCCTGGTCTCTAAAGTCCAACACCATCACTTCCACCACGTTCTGTTTACGTTCAAATACGGTCCATACCTACAGGGAGCAAAGTTAGAGGAGTATTAAAGAATTTGTGGACATATTTTATATGTGACCCATGAACTTATTAAACTAGCCAAAAGATCACTGAAGGAAAACATTCCCATTTTCTAACTATTATTAGAATTTGGGGTTAGTTCCTTCCATTACTTTTTCACGTTTCTCCTTTTTACATAGTTGCAATCATTGTGTGTGTGTGTGTGTCTGTGGGTGGGTGTGTACACAAAAGTTTTGTGTTCCGGGTTTTTTTCACTGTAAGGTATTTTCTGTCATTAATGAAAAGATGGTCTGTCTGAAGCCAACCTCTAGGGGATGCTGGTGCTTGAATTAAGTCTTGCCTCTCTTGCTCTCCCTTTCCATCCTTTCTTTGATAGAAGTAATAGGGATGAGATGGAGAACTGATGAAAAGATAGACTCTGACATACAGAGATTAAGAAAGAAGATTCTCAAGGCCTTGCTGTCAGATGCCAGGAATAGGACAGAGAATCAATCCGAGGTGGCATTCAACCAAAAACTCTGCAGTGTAGATTTTAATTTTCATCATCCTCTCTCTCTACAGCAACTACAGTTTCTCAACAGATGGTTTCAGTGGCTCAGGAGGTAGTGGCAGCCATGGTTCCTCTGTGGGCGTCCAGGGAGGTGTGGACTGGATGAGGAAACTGGCTTTCCGTTACCGAAAAGTGAGAGAAATCTATGATAAGCATAAAAGCAATGTGGCTGGTAAGTGTGGCATACAACCAGCTAATTTTCTGTTTTGTTCTGATTTCCTGTTTTCTTTTCCAGGGTTTCGTTAGGGCTCCCTGACTTATGAATTTGTGCCACAGTAACATTTGAACTCTGTATTTAAAAAACAGGTTTGATTGAAACCCTCTGGGGAGGAAGCTCTGCCTTTCTCATGGACTTCTCTTGGTATAACTTCGCAAACAACGACTATCAGTAATATTTAATAGGTTGCCATATTTTTGAACAGATTTACATAGCCATCGGGACAAGTCAGGTAGAACTAGCAACCAGGTTTATAGTGGATGGAAAACTAGGTCCAGGATGATAGGTTGACAGTATCCGTGCATTGTGATTTGAAGGACCTTGGAAATTCTTTCTGCCCAGATATATCTCAAATGTCAGGTGCCATTATGCCTAAAATTCTATTATTTGGAATTAATTAATTAGCCGTAGATTGTTCAAATTAGAAGTGACATTAGGGAACTAATCTAAATCCTTCATTTTGCACTTGAGAAAATTGATGGTCCATCATGAGGGTAACAAGGTCGGGTCACATAGCAAATTAGTGCCCATACCACAACTGGAATCCCGAACTCTTGGTCCACTGCACTTTACATTCATGCAATTCCTTTTTTAGTGATATACCCTTGTGAGAAAATATTGAAAACTGTGAACCATCACCCTCAAACACCTCCATCTGCACAAAATGTTGCGTGAAGTTTCAGGGATTCCATAGACTGCCTAGAAGTATTATTACCTCAGGTCAAGAGAGCCCTCCTACCTCCCATACCACTACTACAGTGTGGGGCAGAAAGTAAAAATAGGGCTTCAAAGATCAGTTTGGTGCATTCGTGTTACCGTGCTCCAATACCAGAAAAAATCATAGGCATCTGGGCTTTTGGGAATCTAATTTATTTACTTTTTTCAGATTCCTCTCTTTACTGCTTTTTTTTCTTCATGATTCAGAGCCAGTACTTTTTATTTTGGTAACCAAGTCTTTTTGCTCTTTCTCTCTCACAGACGTTTGCCTTTCTTTTGTTCATTTTCATATACAACCTAAGTCTCTGGTCCTTTCTCTGCCCAGTGAGTGTCTGGATGTGGTTGCCTGAAGAAAGTGATTTATAACCCTCTGTGAGAACCCCTGAGCCCACCCTGGGGAACATAGTAAAAGTAATATCCACCTGTATTTTGTAAAATATGAATTAACAAAAGTGCCACATGATATTAGTTAAATATATGACATATGCGTGCTTATGTATATGTCATACATGACGTATAGATACTTGTTTGGTTTTTGTTTTGTTTTATCAGAAATTTTGAGAGCCATCTAATTCTAGGCTTGCATTGTGAAAAACCATCAGACTGAAAACAAATTACACACAGTTCTGCTCATAGAAATGACTTCTGTTTTTATGGAGTGTTGGTAATAGAATGCAGAATTTCTCTTTTTACCTTCACTACAGAAAATTCAGAGCCAGGTTTATCATTTGAATATTGTAACTCAGGTGTTGGGTAACGTGCTCCCGTCAGATGAATTGTTTTTTGTTTTGTGCTTAATCATCTGATCTTAAAGAAGTGTTTTAGTCTCTTATCAGCTGGAGTTGTTTCAGGAGTACAGTACAAATAAATGACATTCAGAAAGCTGGTGATTCAGCCTGGGATCTCGGTTGATGTGTTCTGAAGTGGGTGGGAGCAGTCACTGTGGGAGCAGTGTATGATAGTGGGAAGATTGCTGAGACCAAAAGCCACTAACTTGCTGTGTATTCTCAGGCAGCCCCCTTTCCTCTGTGGGCCTCGGTTTCTTTAGAAATAGATTGGATATGCTGTGGACCCTCCATCTGTAATTTTTTCCCCTTTGGTTCTTGATGTCACATCTAAAGCAGTGCTACTCAAAGTATGGTCCACTGGTCTGCAAATTACGTTACTGGTTGGTGATGAAAGAGCCTCTGCCAGAACCTAATCACAGTGTTTCTATCAGCTGATTTTGTTGTTGTGATTATGCACCTCCCCCCTCCCCCAGCAAAATATTCTGGTGAAGAAAGTAAAAAAGGCATTTTGAGTAGGCTAGGGTTTTATCAAGGAGAGAGATGTGTTAGCTCAGTAGAATATCTCAGTAACTCACACTATTTCCAAATTGAATATAGAAGTCGCTTTCTCTATGCCAGCAAGGATGTTGTCAAATGATGAATGTGTCTACTTTTATTCCCAAAGGGCTCCTCAGTCCCCAGAGAAAGGAAGCACTGCAGAGACTAAGAGCAGAAATTGAAGTTTTAACAGATTCCTGGTTAGGAACTGCATTGAAGTCCTTACTTCTCATCCAGTCCAGGTATGGAAATAATAATTTTAGTTTTCATCCTCTCAGAGAGACGCTTTCTTCCACCCTAGTCCAGGATAGGCCATTCCCTAAAACAGACTGTGGGACAGGGGTGAGAAGAGTTCAAATGATGCAGGGAAGGATTCGGTTAGGTGGGAGGCAAGGTCATTTTACTCTAAAAGCACACCGAAGAGCTTTGAAAGCTTTTTTCTTTTCTCTTACTTTTTGCTCACTAAATTATACTCAGTAACCCAGAATCTCCAACCCAGAACGTGGGTGGGCCTGGTGACATCAAAGAATACATGTAGGAGCTATATCACAAATATCCTAAGTGTAGGAAGCACCAGAGAAATGTAGCAAAACCTACTCAGGAAGGCGGGATTCAAAAGAAAAAGAGTACAGGGACTTCCCTGGTGGTGCTGTGGTTAAGAATCCACCTGCCAATGCAGGGGACACGGGTTCCAACCCTGGTCTGGGAAGATCCCACATGCCGCGGAGCAGCCAAGCCCTTGCGCCACAACTACTGAGCCTGCGCTCTGGAGCCCGTGAGCCACAACTACTGAAGCCTGTGCGCCTAGAGCCTGTGCTCCGCAACAAGAGAAGCCACCACAATGAGAGGCCTGCGCACGCAAGGAAGAGTAGCCCCCGCTCGCTACAACTAGAGAAAGCCCGCGCACGGCAACAAAGACCCAGCGCAGCCAAAAATAAATAACTTGAAAAAAGAAAAGAAAACGGGTACATTAAGCAGATTAAGGAGATTTGAGCTTGAAGCTTAGAATGGGAAATAAATACATACCCTTATTCGTCCCTCCCTCAAAGCAAGAATTCCAGATTCACAGCCTACTAAACAGTAAAACTGACACCAAGGGGTGGATATCTGTGAAGGTAAAGGACTTGTGAAAATAATATGTATTCTGAAATTTATGTTGCCATGGTGTGATGAGCAGAGAGGACTTCAGTCATATCTCATTCAGATGAAATGGCACTGTAACTGAAAGCCTCATTGTGTTTTCTGGAGTGTGGTATCAGTGCCGTGGGTTGGTGGGGTTTGCTAACAATGCAGTGAGCTAGAATGGTCAGAAGGAAGTGAGGCAAGAATCAAGTTGCTGCTCTGTGTCCACCACAAAAGTCTCTGTCCTTTAATTGGGAAAATAAATAAACCTGAGATAATTAGAGCAAAAAGTGAACATTGGCACTGAACAGATACCATGCCAGGCATTTTGAGGCTAATTTTTCACAAGCAAGTCCTACAGAGAAGATCCATTTGAATTCTTGTTCGCAGGTTGGTTTGATTTCACCTTTTTCTTTTCTTTTCCCTCTTTCTCCCTTCCAGAAAGAATTGTGTGAATGTTCTGATCACTACAACCCAACTGGTTCCAGCTCTGGCCAAGGTTCTCCTATATGGGCTAGGAGAAATATTTCCTATTGAAAACATCTACAGTGCTACCAAAATTGGTACGGGTTCAATTCTGTTTCTTGTCACTAGCCTTTCAATAATACTTGCTACTTAGGATGTGCTTATTATTTACCAGTTCCTCAGTTAGACACTTTACATATACATATATCTATAATCCTCACAGCATTCTTCTCCTGACATTACTGATGGGGCAGTTCAGGCCTATCAGTTATGTAGTTTGCTCAAGACTTCACAGCTAGTAAGCTACATAAACAGGTTTCGAATCCAGGTCTGTTGGACTTAAAATTTATCATGCTCTTTTCTTTTATAATATTTGAAAGAACATAATATCTAGTTTAGAAATCCACTATGCCTCATTTCAAATTCCTCTTTCACAGAGAGTGCACTGTAATGTAGTATAATCGAAAAAGCACTAGATTAAAAATCAAGGACTAAGATACATACTTTAAATGGTTAAATCCCTCACACTCGTTAGGAGAGCTGCTATCAAAAAAAAACACCGAAAAACAAAATAACAAGTGTTGGCAAGGATGTGGAGAATTTGGAACCCTTGTGCACTTCTGGTGGGATTGTAAAATGGTGCAGCTGCTGTGGAAAACGGTATGGCGGTTCCTCAAAAATTAAAAATAGAACTGTCACATGATCCAGCAATCCCACTGCTGGGTATATATCCAAAAGAATCCAAAGCAGATCTCAAAGAAGTATTTGCACACCTATGTTCATAGCAGCATTATTCATAGTAGCCAAGAGGTGGAAGCAACCCAGCTGTCCATCAAATGAATAGATAAATAAAATGTGGTATATACATACAGTGGGATATTAGTCAACCTTAAAAAGGAAGGAAATCCTGTCACATGCTTACTACATGTATGAACCTTGAAGACATTATACTAAGTGAAGTAAGCCAATCACAGAAAGACAAATACTGTATGTTTCCACTCATGTATAAGGTACCCAGAGTAGTCAGATTCATAGAAACAGAAAATAGAATGGTAGTTAATGGGAGCTTGGGGAGAGGGGAAATAGGGAATTGTTGCTTAATGGGTATAGAATTTCAGTTTTGTAAGATGAAAAGTTATGGAGAATTATTGCACAACAGTGTGAGTATACTTAATATTATTGAAATGTATATTTTTAAATGGTTAGGATGGTAAATTTTATGTTATGTGTTTTTTTACCATACTTTTTTGAAAAGGAAAAACAAAAAACTAAGGACTAGGATAGAGTCCTAACTCCCCCACTTATTAGCTTTTAGGGAAATTAGTGTATCTCCTGAGCCTCAGTTTTCTCATGTAAGATGAAAAACTACCAGAGAGGTTTTGAAAATCAAATGAGACTGTGTATGTGAAGATATTTTTTATCCCCTAAAAATGTATTCAGTTCTAAGTACATGAAATAGTAAGTACTCAATAAATATTTGCTGAATTGATTAGTGAACTGGCACCAGATTTATACTTGTTTGGCTGAGAAGACAGCAGAATGTGTCACTCTAATCTTATGTGCTGTACATGGTCCGGGGAAAGAGGACTATGACAGCTATCTCCTTACCCCTCCAGACCCTTTAGTCCGTGCCTACAGTTCCTACTTCCCTATTGCAGCCAAGGAGACAGTCCTCATTTGCAGATAAGTTGTAGTTACTTGCTAGATTAAAAAATGTCAGGCATTGCCAAGGCACTCAGAATATAGCAGGGACAAAATCCTCTGTCCTCATGGAACTTGCCTTCAGTCAGTGGTGCTCAGATAATTGGGTTATCCTTACGGGGGAAGAAAGCAGATTCTGTATTCCTTCTTTATGCTATTTGCAAAAATAAATTCCAGGTGGATAAAAAATTTACCATGAAAAGCAAAACGTTAATTTTTAGAAGAGAAAATAGAAGAGTATCTGTATGACCTTAAGGTAGGGAGGGATCTCATTTAAGAGACCCCAAAAATAGTACTTAAAAAAAAAAAAAACAGAAGAAAATGATCATTTTGATTGTGTGAAGCTTTTAATTTTATATACAGTGAAAGATGACATAAAGTGACAAGACAAATCACAGACTGGGAGAAGATACTTGCAATACATTTACTTGTTGATTAGTATACAGAATCCATAAAGAACTCCTGCAGATCAGTAAGCAACAGACAACGTAATTTTAAAAAGTAGGCAAAAACCTTGGAGCAGCCAATTTGCAGAAAAGGTAACCCAAATTGTTAGTAAACATATATGAAAAGTTTTTTAACCTCACCAATTAAGGATCTGCAAATTAAGGAAATGCAAATTAAAATGTGATGCCTTTCTCGTCTATTAGATTGACAAAAATTTAAGTCTGACAGTGCCAAACTTTGTCAGGGAAGTGAGAGCTTACTCTGCTAGTGGATTGAAAATGGATATAACTTTCTGGAAAACAGTTTGTCAATGTTTAGTAAAGTTTGAGATGTGCATAACCCTATGACCAAGCAATTCTACTTTTAGATATTTATACTCGAGAGCAGGGGTCTCAGACTATAACCCACATACCAAATTCTGCCCACTGCCTGTTTTTGGAAAGTTTTATTGAAACAGAGCCATGTGTAATCATTTCCATAGCTGCTTTCACACTACAGTAGTAGAGTTGAATAATTGCAACAGAGATCATATGACCTGCAAAGCTTGAAATATGCCAACTCCTTCCCTTGAGTTCATTCTCATTTGCACAAGGAGGTATGTGCAAGAATTTTTTTTTTGATGCAGCCTTGTTCATAGTAGAAAATAATTAGAAACAGCACATGAACCTGTCTATGAACAGAAAATAGTCAAACAATGGAATACTGTATAGCAGCTAGAAGTGAATGAACTGGGGCTTCCCTGGTGGTGCAGTTGTTAAGAATCCGCCTGCCAACGCAGGGGACACGGGATCGAGCCCTGGTCTGGGAAGATCCCACATGCCGTGGAGCAGCTAAGCCCGTGCACCACAACTACTGAAGCCCGCGCATCTAGAGCCCATACTCCACAACAAGAGAAGCCACTGCAATGAGAAGCCTGCACACTGCACCGAAGAGTAGCCCCTGCTCACCGCAACTAGAGAAAGCCCACGTGCAGCAATGAAGACCCAACGCAGCTAAAAATTAATTAATTTTAAAAAAAAAAGGTGAATGAACTAAAACTACATATATCCCTAAGGATTAGTATTAAAAACAATGCTGAACACAAAAAACACATTACACATAGTATGTACAGTATATAATTTATATAAAGGTAAAAAACGTTCACAATAATAGCCATACATCGTTTATGGATACACGCTCAGGGAGAGAAAGGAGGAAGAATGTCATCAAGTAGGGGTAAATAGAAAACTTCAAATAAATCTGTACGATCTCATTTTTATATTTTTTTATCTAAAGCAACTCTAAAGTGTTAAGATTTGATAAAGCTGGGTTGGTGGTAGCTATATAGGCATTTATTTTTTATTGTTCTTTTTTGTATGGTTGAATTACTTCATTTACAAGGGCTTTGATGGGGGAGATACATCTGTAACCCCCCTTCAGATTTTGCTACTGCTGCCCCTGCTTTACTATGCATTTTGTAAGAACTCAGAGCACTCGCTAACCTTCCCACACCTGAAAGGTAGATTTCTGTAGTGCTTGATGCTGCATCCTGGCACTCAGAGGCTCATCAAACTAATGGACATGATTTTATTCCTTCTGACAGTAAGTGTGCTTATTTGGTGATTTTCTCAATTTCGTCCAGAGCTAATTAGCAGAGCTACAGTGGTACCTGGCACCATGGTAACCACAGTGAGAGGCTTGAGGCTTTCCTTTACAGAACTATGAGATGAGAGCAGGGAGAGGAAATGTTTGTTCGGTTCCTCTGAAATGGTTTCAGAATTGCAGTTCTCTTAATGGACACTCTGTGACATTGAAGAGAATTCTCAAAATCATTTCTGAAGATGTCAGAAGTCTTTCTTTTCTTAAATTAATTAATTATTTTTGGCTGCGTTGGGTCTTCGTTGCTGTGCGCAGGCTTTCTCTAGTTGCAGCGAGTGAGGGCTACTCTTTGTTGCGGAGCATGGGCTCTAGGCGCATGGGCTTCAGTAGTTGTGGCTCACGGGCTTCAGTAGTTGTGGCACACAGGCTCTAGAACACAGGCTCAATAGTTGTGATGCACGGGCTTAGTTGCTCTGCAGCATGTGGGATCTTCCCGGACCAGGGCTCGAACCCGTGTCCCCTGCATTGGCAGGCGTATTCTTAACCACTGCGCCACCAGGGAAGCCCAGAAGTCTTTCTGATAGAGGAAACTCAAGAACCTAATCTTCTCCGAAGGCTTGGTTGGTCTTGCAGTGACAGCTTCTATCACTTGACATTTGGTAAACTGACTAGTCATTGGTTTTATCCTCCTGAACAGGAGAGCTCATCTCTAGGATTGTTTTGAAAGTATAAAATGGAAGCAGCGTATTTACCAACTGTATTGGAATTATTTTTTCATATGGCTACTTCTTTACCCTGAGCTGTTAATAACTTACTCTTAATCCTTTTAGAGGAAACATTCTTAATTGTATTTCTTCCTTGATCATTGAAGGCCAGGACAATGAAAACATCTCTATGTCCCTGTCTTCTAAATAAGAGACATTCCCTTTGTTGGGTCTTAGGGGAAATTTCTAAAATCCTACCGACGTAGAAGCTTTTTCTATAAATCATAAATTAGACTGTGGGTCTAGCAGAGGTTGGCTTAGGTAAGGACCTAATGGTTGGAATGGAATTAGACAAATAACTCTTTAACACTTAATAAGAACATGTTAAGAACTCATTATTAGTTGAATTATTTAATGTTTAAATTGGGGCTCAAGGCATAGAGTAGAGCCATCCCCTTAATCATTTGTGAAATTAAAATGTATTTACTTAGCACACATGGATTGAATGCTTGATATGAACATAAGGTGTGACAATGCTATTATAAAACGGTAGCACTGAAAGGGACCTAAGTGCACCTAAGCCAAGCCCTGTATTAAGAGTGGGAGACTGAGGCCCCAAGTGGACTAGTGTCTGGTCCAGGTGTGAGGTGCCACCTGGGCTAGGCATGTCATAGACTTGCAGTTGCTTAGATGTACCAATCAGGACTTCTGAGTATGGGTGTAAAGATTCTTGTCAGATATGATGTAGTCATCTTAGATTTGTATATTTCTATATTTGTATATTTATTACAAGAGTTTTCCAGCAGATGGCAGTCAAGTGCCTTGAGGAAGAGATACCTTTTTCTTTTTTCTTTTTTTTTTTTTTTTTTTTTTTGGTGGTACGCGGGCCTCTCACTGTTGTGGCCTCTCCCGTTTCGGAGCACAGGCTCCGGATGCGCAGGCTCAGCGGCCATGGCTCACGGGCCCAGCCGCTCCGCGGCATGTGGGGTCCTCCCGGACCAGGGCACGAACCCGCGTCCCCTGCATCAGCAGGCGGACTCTCAACCACTGCGCCACCAGGGAAGCCCGCGCCTTTTTCTTATTCACACAGGAACCCTGGTGCTAAGTCACTGAATCTGGCAAGAAGATAGGATGAGAAAGTTAATGCAGCAGGATATAAAAAGGAAGCAGAGTTAGCGCCTTGCTTAACTGAAGAAGGTGGCAGAAGCAGTTTTAATAAAACATAAGAGATGGTGAAGGAAGAGCACGAGAGATAATTTTCTTTTTATTTACTTATGCAAGTACAGTGTCTTTGCCACAGCAGTATTATGTGTGCACGTTTAGGTGTTGGTTCCAGGTAGGATTTGAATTTTGATTCATCACCATGTTTCTAAGAGCTGTCTGCAGTGGATTTAAATCACCCATTTCCCAAGGTTAATGTCACTGATACAGGATCTCAGTTGTAGTTACACAGTATAATAGGAAATTCCAGATGTGACAAATATTGCTGCCATATTCATTGGTACTCTGAGACTCCTCCCCTCCTGAAAGACATAAGGCCCAGGACTAGGACTGTTTCTGGGAAATGTAGAGTTGGAAGGAAATGGCTGTTTTTTTCCTAATTACTAACCGGAAATTGGGGACTTCCACTTCTTTTTCTTACACTAACGGTTTCCCCTCAGAAATCGTCCTTTCGGGCTTCCCTGGTGGCACAGTGGTTGAGAGTCCGCCTGCCGATGCAGGGGACATGGGTTCGTGCCCCGGTCCGGGAGGATCCCACATGCCGCGGAGCGGCTGGGCCCGTGAGCCATGGCCGCTGAGCCTGCGCGTCCGGAGCCTGTGCTCCGCGACGGGAGAGGCCACAGCAGTGAGGGGCCCGCTTACCACAAAAAAAAAAAAACAAAAAACGTCCTTTCGTCATGGCACAATGACCAGAGCCTAGACTCTGGAGTGAGAGGCTCAGAGTCTAGCTACTAGCTTGTTTGTGATCTGGGGCAAGTCACAAATCCTTTGGGTCCATTTCCATCTATCAGAATAGGGGATGGGACCCGTCTCACCAGATTATTTTGAGAATTAAGTGAACAAACACTTTGAATCTGCTTTGTATATTGTAAAGTACAGGAGCTATGGAAGAGGGAGGGAGTGTGCACAGCTCTCATATGGTGTTTATAGAAACATCCCACACTAAGATCTTAGGTACTTCACCCTCAGTGTGAAAATTAAAATAACCTAGAGAGCACAGTGCCTAGAAAGTCTGTTGTGTGAATGGCACAATTTCACATTCTTTGGGCAGAGAGCCTGTTGGATCCCTAGCTACCACCCCTGCTCCCCACCAAGCAAACCACATGGGCTGCCCTGATTCTGTCTAAGCACAGGCAGGTGAACCTAGCAGCAGCCCTTTTCTTTGGTATTGAAAAAAAGAAAGGGAGGAATGTCCCAATAGGAAATTTCTTTTTCTCATCAGGTAAAGAGAGCTGCTTCGAGAGAATTGTGTCAAGGTTTGGAAAGAAAGTCACATACGTAGTGATTGGAGATGGACGGGATGAAGAAATCGCAGCCAAACAGGTAACATGGCAAAGTAAATAGTCTGTATGGGAATACATTGAGCAATTAGAAGAATGGTAAGACTCAGAAATCGTAGTAATCTGTTGTGCATTTACAGTGTTCTCTTCTTCCTATTCCTCTCCCATTTTTCTTTTAAAAAAAAAGAGGGTCATTTTTTTCCCCATGCAGAGTTTTCCCTGTAAGTTGTTAGATCCTCCCCTTCTCTCTCCTCCCTGCCACTCTAAAATCTTAAAATCTTTGAGCCCTGCTACAAGGACGCCAATCATTAAACCTGACGTGGGCCCCATCTTGCATCTTCGTCTTAGAGGTCAATGCTTTCTCAAGAGCGTGAGACTTTACACTAAAGGCCAATCATTCAGACTTTTCCAGGCTTTCCAGCTTTAATTCTAAAGTGCTTGTTGCCCTCTGGGGAAGACGCTAGTGGATGTAGACATCAGTGCTTCTTGGTCTGAAGAAGAAGGGAGTGGGGGAGATAGAAGAACAACTCAAGTCATTATCAGACTTTGTGTCTCTAAGCGCACGCTTCTAGTCATCTGCCACAGAGTACACCCATCGGAAAATGCCTTAGATCTCAGTCTCCTCCCTCTGAGGGATCTTTTCTGCACCCTCTGTGACGGAAGACTTTCTAGTCCTTGCTTGAATATACCTAAGGGTGAGGAGACTGCTTCCCAGGTATCCTGTTCCACTGTGGGGTCATCCAGGCTCTTAGGATATTCCTCCTTCCATTGAACTAAAATTTCTGTTTTGTATCCTGGTCCTAATCTGGCACTTCTGAGCACAACATAACAAGTCTGCTTCCTCTTCAGTATATTCAAGGCCTTTTAAATATTATGCGTGAGCAGCAGGCTTGAAAAAGCACTGAGTTACATGCCAAAAGAACTGTGTTCTAGGACTTTCAGTATTCCAGGTAACTTGCAACCAGTCTGAACAAAATGATTAGTAAAGGTAATTTCCTCAGCTTTATAGAACATGGTTTCCAACACTCATGTTTTTCAAAGCCCTTCTTTAAAATATGGCTTCCAGAATGGCACACAGTATTCTGGACATAACTCTGATCACATAATATAGTGGGATTATTATTTTCTAGATATCTCTGTTCTTCATCTTGGTCATGGACAAGATTTGGGCTTTGCAGCTCTGAACCTTATAGAAAATAGACTATCCATAAGAAAATATAATACTGTATTAATACTGATTTCTTACATGGGTCATTTTATTTGATCCTGAGGATCGTACATAGTAGCTAGAACAAATCTGTCTCATACAAGCACAGAGTTACCACTGTAACTCTGTAATAAAAATCTCTCCCATCTGTAAGTGTCTTGTAGTATACATATGTCCCTTTACACATGACTTACTTGATCCGTATGACAGTCTTATGAGGTGGGCAGGAGTAAGGAGGGTTACCAAGTACTTTGGGGAGAGGTCTGTGGGGGAAGGGGTGTGGGTAAATATAAGCTCCCAAAAGAAGTTGGGTTAACCAGTGTCCCTCCCTCCTCCCCCTTCCAGCACAACATGCCCTTCTGGAGGATCACAAACCACGGAGACCTGGTGTCCCTCCACCAGGCTTTGGAGCTTGATTTTCTCTAAGAACTGGAATGAAGAGCCTTCCCCGCGAGCTCCTTTTCACTCCTGAGAGGAGCTAGAGACCGGAACCAACTGGGAACTCTTTCTCCATGGAATGCTGGCGAGAACACAATCAAAACCAACAGCTGCAAGAGATGAAGCTTATTTTTGCTAAGAGTGAGCTGCAGCCCCGTGTTCATCCTCACATAGGAGCGGAAGACAGTTGGATTGAGAGAACAATAGACTCACCGCAGCTACAGTGCTTTTAACTCTTCTGGGTTTTGTTTTGTTTTATTTTGTGTCAAAATAAATGAAGAAAAAGAAAAGGAAATTCTTGGGGCAGAGTTGCACTCTGCCTCCGTGACCAGATTGAGAACTGCCGTTAACTTGTGGTGATAGGATAAACGCAGCAGACTTTTATAATAACATCTCTTGCAGTCTTTGTAATCTCCTTAGCTGTAGAACATATTCCCAGTGAATGTATATGTTATTTTTATAGGTAAGGGTCTGGTCTCTGAAGCAGGTTCCCGCCCTCTTTCTAGCAAGAAAGGGGTCTGTAAAGTTTCCTTGGAAACTCGTAACTGAACTATCTGAGATACCTCTCTGTGACGGTAGCACCTCCTCAGCTGCCCAGCGCCCTGCTCTCTCGGGCGGTTTCCTTCCGGCTCCTCCATCTCCTGGCTGGCTGCACTGTGGGGCATGGACACTGATTCACTGTAGACTTTGCTGGTTCCCATCCTAGAAGCCTTAGTCCCCTTTCCAGTCCCTCTCCCCTTTCACCAAATGGCACAACCCTAGAAACTCCTTCTCTTAGACAGTAAATTGTAAGCCTTCAGCTTGACTCTTAGTCAAAGGATATGTCCCAAGGGGCTTACCTCCAAACTGGAGAGAAGAACTAAGGCTTCTTAGGAATTTCCACTTCTTTGGCTCTTGAAACAAGAAGATTCCACCTTTTCCTCCTGCAGAGAAGCACCCTTCCCCAACACATGTTCACCTCTACAGCGCCCTCGCCCTTCTTAGTCATCAGTGCTGGGCTCTTGGCCCTTTCCTGCTCTCTGTACTTCATGTCCACCCCCATGCAGCTCTGGCCAGTCCCCAGGCTTTGGACCCAAGTAGTCAAGTCTGAGAAAAGGTTCATAATCACATTTTGGCCAAAACTACGAAGGGATTTGACTTTCTTTGAATCCTTTAAGCCCTGTTGAAAGGTGTTCTGGACATGTATTTACCCAGATCTCAGCCTGAAACTGAAGAACAGATTGCCATGATCACAACCCAGTTTTCCCATGGAATATACCCTTCCCACTTCTCAAATCCCCTTCTAAAATGGGAAACCAGAAGGCCAGAAACACTTTCCTGATTTAAATGAGGTTGTAGACCCCCTACTCCATGCCTGAAAACTCAATCTTGGGCCCAATGCAGGAACATCTCTCAACCTGACTTCTGGGAGGATCGGTGGGTGCCCAGGCACTGGTCGCAGCCTTCAGTCCAGCTGTGTTTGTGGATGCCCCATCCCTCCAAGACTGGCCTGGGCATCTGCTCAGGCAGAATAAACTTCCGTAGAGCTGAGGAAGTTCGGCCTCTTCCAGGTTGCACAGAGAGAGGTGATTTTATAAGCACCTCAGAGAGGTGCAGTCTGGGTCCTTAGTAGGAGGCATCCTTGACCAACCCCAGCTATAAATGCTTGTACTCAGAGATTCTGCATATCCATTTTCAGAGATGTTGCAGCACAAAGGGGTCAGGTTCCTTCCAAAGCCAGGTCACCCAGAGAAAGGCTGGTATACACACATTGCCTCAGAACTGATTGAGGAAGTGCTTCGTGACTCAGTTTTAGAGAAGATGTTTTTGGAGAGGAGCTCAAGTCAGTGCTCATTACTTAGCTGCCTCTTTGGCCTGTTTCCTTTGGACGGGAAATACAAAGCCTGAGGCGGACCTTCTTGGTCTGAGTTCAGCATAGTTGCCCAGATGCTGCTCTGCCTTGCTTGGTAATTTATCTTAGAATGCTTTAGGGTGGGTCTGTACTTCCAGGCCCCAAGCCCTCCCCGTACCGGCAGTAGAGCTGTTGGTTTCTTGCCCTGGACAAAGGCCACTCTGTTGGCGCTGTGCTTCAGGCTGCAGAGCAGTACCCACGTCGTGCACACAGGTCCACACACACACACTTCCCTCTCCCTGCCCGCTGGGACAAGCTCTTTATTCCTAGAATATGACTTGGAGTCCCTTTGCGATGGCCTTTTCCCTCCTGCTCTGACTGCACGGCTTAGGTCTTTGCAAAAGGAACTTGAAATTGGCTAAGAGAGGTGAGGAAGCTCTCTGAGCAGTGCCGCCTTTGCTCTTTTCTGGTTGTTTAGAGGGTAGACAGAAAATGGAGCTTCCTGGCTCCTCTTTGCCAAAATGAATTGTTCAGGGAGCCCAGTGATCTTCTTGGAGCCTGTGCTTTCCTCTTCCCCAGCACAGAGGTCTGGAGAGGAAAATAAGTAGGCAGCACCACGAGTTCTTGGAGGCTGAGGTCGAAAGGATACTGTGGGTCC
Source organism: Pseudorca crassidens (assembly GCF_039906515.1). NCBI lineage: Eukaryota > Metazoa > Chordata > Mammalia > Artiodactyla > Delphinidae > Pseudorca > Pseudorca crassidens. Next base: position 21,739,746 of record NC_090297.1, on the reverse strand, counting down.
TTTCATCAAGGGGGAAGCCCTCTTTACTAGAAAGAGTCCCCATGGAATAAGCCACATGATGAGTCCTTTTCCCAGCTGGGCACCGTGGGTTCTGTAAGATGGGTCTGCACGTTTCGTGGTGAGAGCTAGGCCGTCTCTAGTAGGGAATCGAGTTGTCATCTGTGTCCTGGGTTTAAGAGGTGGCTTTACTTTCGAATGTAAAACTGACTGTGCCTTAGCATCACCCTGTCCGGTGCCCCTGGGGCAGCTGGTGGTGTCCAGGAGAGTGGATGCCTGCTCCAGATTCAGATGCCTACTTGGGCTTTTATTTCGTTTGGGGTATTCCTGTCTTCTGCGAGTTGGGGGGAGCAAAGCTAGTGTCCCAGGAGACTTGTGCCACAGCTTGTTCGCAGTTTACAAAAACTTGTTCGCGTTAAAGCTCCAAGCAGAATCTGGTCGGCAAACTCCAGCTGCAGTATATGGAGCTTCTAGACGTTCACTACCTTGAATGGGTGTCGGTGCCACTGAACCGTGGGGGAGAGGAGCCGAGGGGCGGAGCCACGCTCTCCCTCCTCCTGGGAGAGCGATGGTCTAAGCCCAGGGCTGGTGGGCTTGGGGCCTTCCCCTCCTCACTCCTGCAGGAAGGGGGCAGTTAGGACCCCTCTTAAGCAGCCTTCTGTTTCTTACCACTAAATTGGCTTCCTTTTTCATCCAAAAGTTGGAATTCCCCAAATACCCTGTAGAGGCCAAATCTGAATTCTGAGATTTTGAAATATCTTAAACCACGAGAGAAAATCTAGTTCTGTCCCACCTCTGATCAGCAGGCCCTCTGTCCCTTCCTCTCCTCTGAGTCAGACAGCTCTAGCAAGCAAGGTTACTTAGCTAGTTCCTAATGCACTGATGGGAGCCATCCCATTAAGGACGACCTCTACTCCAAACATGACCCTCTGGACTTCAGATGCCTCATTTAGCAGGAAAAGGCACTGATTAGATATATTTATGTGACTGCGGGCATTTGTGGCTGTAGAGTCCTTGACCATAATGTTATATGTAATGGGAACTATCTTGTAAACTTGAAAAAATAAAGTTTTTATTTTCTATATGGTTTGCTCCTGTGTCTTTTCTGAGTAGGATCAGCCCAGTTGCCCAGCTGAGTAGGCTTCTAAGTAGGGCTTCATAAAAAATCAGAAGAGCTCATTAGAAAGATGCCACCCTTTCAGTAACTGAGTCATTAATTTCACCAAAAGAAACAAACAAATAAAACTAACCACTTGGTATAAATAAATGAGAAAATAAAGTAAATATTTTAAAATAATTTGCAAGGGAAAGTTTATTTCGTAATTGTTTCTAAAATACATCACTTTTCAAAGTTTAGGACTGGAACGCCAAGAGATTTCATTTGCTGTCAAATGTGCTGAAATTTAATTATGAAAAAAATCAATACCTTGCTGTGCTGAGCTTAAAATGCAAAAGCAATAAAACTGACAAATTGATACCAAACTGTTTGATTTGGCTTGTTTTCATGTTACATCAACTACTTTTTTCTCTTTTCATTTCTTTAGATTTGAGTCTGACTGTTCATTGGTCTGGAAAACAGTCAGGAATCCTTTTGCCTTTTTTTCCAATGGAGATTAGAATTGGGTTCTAGCTTCCAAGTACCATACATGTCAGACTATAAGGTGTATTTTTCCCCAAATTAATTCCCCCCAGAAAAGAGGGGGTTGTCTTGTATTCTGAGGCATTAAATCTTTTCATCAGAAGATGCACATTTTGAGCCACAATATAGTTGAAGCAAACTTGTTCATCGGTCAGAAGTACAGGGATCAGAGTGTTATTAGTTTTTAAGCCCAAAGAGTAGACATCTCCATCTCCCCCTCCAATAGGTATAACGTCTGCACGTTTCTCAAGAACCTTTCCGGTGGCAGGTTAAAATGAGCAAATCAAGAGCTTTTTTATTCTTCAAAAACAAGTTTCTTGACATAAAAAAAAAAAAACAATGGAAATCTTCAAAGGAAATTTCTAATTACAAGTAACATCACTGTCATCTTTTTTAAATTCTTGATTCTGTAAACTTTATTTACAAATGAAACGACCACTAAATTCCACAGCTTTTTAAATTACATACCTGTTACCCTTCTTTGACAATTTCATCTAGAGAATACAGATGAGAGCTTAGCCAAAAAATTAAACATCTCTTTGGATTTTCTCAGGGGAAATAGCCTGAGACACTACACTGCATCATCTGTTTGGGCATGTATGGCATCTCCCCAGAGCCTAGTCTTCTCCACATATGACAGGAAGAAGTAGAGAAAAGTCAATGTAGCAAGTTTTGTTTTGTTTTGTTTTAATTGAAGTATAGTTGAGAGCAAGTATTTGTTTTAGTGAACCCCTTAGAAGCTATGTTTGAGGCTAGGTTGGACACTAAGCCCAGGGATTTATAAAGGCCAAGCCTGCTCTCTGAGGTCTCAACCCTTGATATTCCCTATGAGTTGAGAAAAATAATGATTTCACTTTTGTGTGTGTGCAAATGTGTGTTTATAGTCAATTTAAAAAATGATCCTTTTTCTGAGGTTATATGTCCTTTCATAAGACAAGATAATAGATGGTGGTAGTTTTTATGCCCTTTTTCATTAAAGTTAACTTGGCAACCATGTTGGCCATTATATTGGTTCATGAAATTCAGAAGTCTGAAAATCATTGGACTAAGTGATCCTGGAGATCCTTTCTACCTCTACCATTCTGTGTATGTAAAAAGCACCAGCATCATCTTCCCAGAGTTCCTCCCTGCTCCCAACCTTCATCTCTGTGTCAGCCTTGGCTCCAGGCCAGTATAACTGCTACAAGCCCTCCTTCATCCAGTCACTGCTGACTTGGTGTCTGGAATAAAGCACATCTGCGTGGCTGTCATCCTCACCTCCTTTAGGGCGTATATCAGTTTCTCAGGGAGGCCTTCCCGGCCATTCTATATAAAATTGTAACTCCCACCTACAACACACACGCACTCTCCCTACCTTATTTTTCTTTTAGCACTTAACACTATCTGATACATTCTTTCACTTATTCTGTTTACTGTGTCTCCACTAGATGAATGAATGAATAACAGACTCTCCTGGATCCCGTCCCAGTGGTGATGATTTCCTTCTGTCTCCAGAGCCCTTTCCCTGCTCCTTCTTTCTCCAAACCACAGACTTCCCCAACACCACTGCCCACATCCACATCCCCTGTCATCACTGCATCGCTCCCAGTGACCTCCCAGCAAAAAGACCTTCCTTCACCTGCGCTCGCGTATTCACTTCCTGATACCAAAGGTGTACCTACTCCCGCCAGGCCCAGCAGCAGAGCCGGCTAAGAGCACAAGCTAGAGTCAGCCCAGATCTGGGTTCTGATGCCCACCTGAGCGGTCAACACCACACTGGCTCACCAGCTCCTGACGCTTAGAAAACAAGGTTAAGAAGTCTTGCCTAAGCCAGCCCTCTTCTCTGGTCCCAGGGCCTTTACCGACTTTGAGAGGAGGACTTTGCGTCCCTGACCCCTTTTTTCCAGGCAGCTTTGAACTTGGTGGCGGATTTAATGACACAACTAGGCTAGGGGATTTCATGAGGTTTTAATAATAATCTAATAATACTGTTCAACAAAGACAACACACGTGTCTCTCGCTTACAGAGACGCAGATACACACACCTCTTCCACCCACACAGACTGAGGTAGAAAGTACACTGCCTGAAGCACAAAAACATACTCAGCGGGCCGAGCCACGGCCCAGACCGCAGGTTCACAAGGCACTTGGTTGAAAGGTCGCCCCTTGAGAGCAGAGGCAGAGGCCGGGCCAGCTGCACTAAGGCCTTGGAGGGGCTGACAGGGCTGACAGGCAGTCGGGCATCCCTGGCTTCCAGCCTGAGAGCCTGTTCTGGAGTATCTGGAGAGGGTAAGGGGTGAAGGTGGAATGGCAGCTGATCTGCCAAGGCTAGAATGATGCTTCTGGCACGTAAAAGGCCCTCGGTAAACATTTGCTAAATGAATTGAATGACTGGGGTGGGGCAGGGGAGGAAGAATTCCAGAGAACACATCCTGGAGGTCCTGGGGCCTTCCAGCCCAGGACAGGGGAACCAAGGGTGGGACAACAGCTCCACCAATTATTTTAGAGGTAGCCAGGGAGGTAAAAATACCAACACTGGGATGCTTTGGGGTTATACTTGTTTGGGGGGAAGGGAAGAGGCGGTCTCTTCTTTCCTCCCAAAGTGTTTCATACATAATTGGGGCCCTGGACCCTCCAGGGCCCAGCCCTTCTCGTCTTGTTCTCCTCCTTGAGGGCAGGCCTCTGTCTTACTCAACTCTGGTCTCCAGCGCCTGGCACAGATCAGGCATCGAGTGCTCGTTGAGTGAATCAAGGCCCACAGCAGCATAAGCAGCTTATCTTCTACATTCTACCAACTGATTCCATCTGGCCTTCAGTCCCCTTGGCTGGGTCTGACCCTGCCTCAAAGGACACCATTCACCTCTCCCTTCCATGGCAAAGCAGCCTCATCCCTACCTTTGGGGAAAAAGTTCTTAGCCAAATGGGCCATGCGCCTGTTCTGAGGCAGCTGACGCCCCTCGAGGGAGTGCAGACCCCGGGTCCCGTCCACCTGGTCAGGCTCCCAGCGGCAGCTGGGGTGCAGCCAGCGGTAGTAGACCAGCCGCAGAGCCAGCCCCAGGAGGAAGCAGGCGCCGGCCGCAGGCAGCAGCCTCTGCAGCAGGCAACCGCTGGGCAGCCAGGTGCTCTGAGTCACCCAGGCGACCACCAGCAGAAGGCTATCATTCAGGAGGAACGCCAGGTGGATGGTAGCACGGCCTCGGGTTCGGCCCTCAGCCACGTTGAACCAGGAGAAATAAAGGATGGTGGCCACCGTTGCCCGGTACAGCCACTCGGAGCAGGGATCTGGCATAAAGTCCGTGCCCTGAAGCCACACCCAGAACAGCAACACCAGCCACAGGCCCAAGAAGTGCAGGGCCACACAGCGGGGGAAGAGGGCCGAGAACAGGGCCACGACCAGGACTCGGGGCCACAGCAGCAGCAGGTTCCACAGGAAGTAGATCACGGAGGCACCCAGCCCCAGGAGGGGCTTGGAGGGGAGGCAGGTGCGCAGGGCCCGGTGGTAGTCAAGCAGTGCCCACGAGATACCCACAAAGGACGTGCAGATGCTGACCCCTACGAAGAGGAAGAGGAGACAGGTGAGCCCTGCGGGCAGCCTGCAGGCACTCCCCAGAGGCCACGGGTACTGCGAAGGCCTCGTAGCTACGCTGACGTGGGTATTACGGACCCCAATTTGTTGAAAACTACAGCTGGAGACCAGTAAGTTCACACAACCCCAAACAGAGCTAGGATCCATATGGAGTCTGCCCTTCACCGCAAACCTTTCCTTTTCAGGTGCTACCACGGTTATATTTTTCACGGATGAGAAGGTGTGTGACTTATACACTCTCATCGGCACCCCTGTCACCCAGCATCTGGCACCCCTGGGCCTTGGCCACACCCTGAGCATCTTCTAGGGCCCTGTAACCCTTCCTTTCCTGGAAGAGCCCACGCCTTTCTTGGATCTGAAAATCAGCAGTCCAGTTCCCCCTTCTTAGTCTCAGAAAGGGAAGCAGGAAATCCCATAGGGTGGCGACAGGCCTCTAGCTGAAGCTGCCTTCCGGGGCCAAAAGGGATGTCCCTGTTATACGGGTGGTTCAGCCTCTACTCCCCTCCACCCTCAGACTGGGCCCCGGTTTTGATTTTCCAAGACTCGAAGTGTACAGTGGGGATCCTATCCCACCTCCTAGTTGCCCATCCTGGACTAGAAGCACCAGGCCCTCCAACGAGGGCTGGAAGCATCTCTAGACTGCTTCCTCCCCGCCCCCTCCCTATTGCATTCAGTCAACAGATGTTCGCTGGGGACCTGCTACGGGTCAGGAACCCACTCCCAGCCTGGAATCAGATCTGTGGCCTTTGTAACCACCCCACACTCACGGTCTCGTCAGGGCTGATGTTCCTCCAGTTTGCCAGCGTGCCGCATTCTCTGACCTGACAAGCGGTGCCCTTGGTATTAGGTGGACCCACGCCCTGGTTCCCCTGGCCTACTCCTCCTTACCCTGCAAGTTCTGGCTTCATTATCCCCTATAGTCACCCATCTGGACCCCAGCCCACCCCACTCCGCTGTGCAGCTCCTATAGCACCCCATTCCTCTCTGGAGTCTTATCACACAGTAATTATTTCCTCATCTCTGAGCTCCTTCAGGGTAGGAAACAGATTCTGCTCCCCAGGGATCCCCCAGAAGCTGGCATATAACAGCAGCTGAATACATGTTTGCTAAACAAAAGTTGGGAAAACCTGTCTCTTCCCTCAATCCCCCATCCCCACTCCCTCCATACACAGCGTAGACTGTCCCCATTTAGCCCTGGTCCTAGACACCCACTGCCTCCAAAGAGACAAACAAAAAACACAGTTATCCCTCAGTATCCACAGGGGATTGGTTCCCAAAATCCGCGGATGCTCAAGTCCCTAATATAAAATGGCATAAGAGTCAGCCCTCTGAATCTGTGGATGCGGGACTCACAGACAGAGGCCCGACGGTACGCGCACAGTGAGTGCTGTGTGTCCCAGGGCAAATCGCTTCACCTTTCGGCATCTCTTTCCTCTTGTGTAAAATGGAGATAAATACAGCACCAAACTAGAGGCGCTATGAATGTGAGCCATGATGACAATAAAGCACTTTCCTCAGTGCCGGCTGATAGCAGGCGCTCAATCGTGATGGCCGCTATTACTGGTTTTTGTTTTGTTTTTCAATTAATACTGCAGCCTCAGATTAGCAAACTGAAAGGGCCCTTGGAGACGGAGTCCAACTCCCCAGCTTGTACAGCTGTGGAAACTGAGGCCAGAGAGGGGATCTCCAAGTCCCACAGAGAGTGGAGGCAGAGCTGGGACTGGCTCCTTGGGAGGCTGTGCCTGGTACGGCAGCAGGTGTGCAAGGGCTGAGGAGGAGAAGGGGAAGCCTAGACCCTGAATCAGATGTGAGCTGGAGTCCTAACTTGGCTGCCAGCTGGCCTGTGACCTTGGGCAACTTCCCTAAAAGCCCTCCCAAAGCTTCTCTTTGCACAAACCTCTCCTGTGTTTTATGAGGCCACCCGCCTCTTCCTTTTCAGATCACTCCACATGCTTTCCTGTAACTACCTGCTTTACAGTCTATGGTCCTGGCAGGCCAGGGGCTGTGTCCATCTCCTTATTCACTGTGGTGTTCCTAACACAGGGACAGGCACAAAGGTGCTCGATCAAAACAAAGGCACGGGGCTTCCCTGGTGGCGCAGCGGTTGAGAGTCCGCCTGCCGATGCAGGGGACACGGGTTCGTGCCCCAGTCCGGGAAGATCCCACATGCCGCGGAGCGGCTGGGCCCATGAGCCATGGCCGCTGAGTCTGCACGTCCGGAGCCTGTGCTTTGCAACGGGAGAGGCCACAACAGTGAGAGGCCCGCGTAACAGAAAAAAAAAAAAAAAAGGCACTCTGCATGTACAAAGGCGCTCAGTAATTTATCTATTAATCAACAAATTGCTTATTAGGCATCAGGCACCCTACACACTTCACCTGTTATCTCCAAAATTGTAAAAATTACACTTAAGATTTATTATGCACTAGGCACAGGCTTTATAGGCATCACTTCACTTAAACCTTTCATTAACCTTATGAGGTAGGATCATTTATGACATCCATTTATTTGTCCAGATGAGAACAAACTGATAGCTCAGAGAGGTGGGGTCCTTTGTCCAAACTCAAGGCTAGAGCATAACTTTGGATTTGAACACAGACCTGCCCGACTAAAGGACATTCTCCTATTTTCTAAGCAGCCTTTATAAAAGAGTGAAAACCTTTCTGACACTTGTGGGCAACTTTCCCAAGGTGTAAAAGGGAGGCTGGCCGAGGGCCTGACACTCACACTGGTAGTACTCGGCGCTGCCGCTCTGCAGCATGATGGCCAGCACCAGTGTGAGCTGCGGTGTCATCTCCAGGAAGGTCTCAAAGAGCCGCAGCATGCTGATGTCCAGGGAGAGGAAGTCGGCATAGGCCAAGTCGAACTGGGTAGGCACCTCCTGCCGCCACACCAGCAGCCCCTGCCGCAGCCCCTGCACGCACCTAGGCAGTACACACGATGCCCCAAGGGGCCCAGTTAGCATCCTGTGGCATTCCTCTTTCCCTACCCATCGAGTGGATGCAGACAGGCTCAAATCCTAGCTCGTCACATACATGCTATAAGGCCTTGGGCAAGCGACTTACCTCACTGAACTTGTTTCTTCATCTGTGAAGTGGGGATAAATACAACAGCTATTACTTCTGCGGTAGCCACCATACCAAGCTCATCACAAACCTTGTCCCTTTTACTCCTTTACAATATCCCCATTTTACAGATGGGGAAACAGGACCAAAGAGCAAATGAGCAGTGGAAACAGGATTTGGACCCAAAGCTGTTTGAATTTGAAAGGTGTACTGGGAAATTGCCTAAAGTGAGCATTCTCAAATTTTAGCAAGTGTAAGAATTTCTTAGGATCCTGTGGGGAAGGAAGCCATTGAGAGCTTCTGAGCACAGGCAAGACAGGTCCTACTGTGCTACAGAAAGAGCACCCAGGGATCCATTTAACAGGCCTGCCCAGAGTGATGGGAACAGACGGGGCAGAGTTAAGGGAGTCCAGAGGTTGGACAGACAGGCCTGAGAGATCCACTGGCATGAGGGGGCAGTGGAGGATGGACCAAGATCTCCCCCCGCCCAGAACTGACCTCAGTTGGCTATTGGAAGGTGAGGCCATTCACTCATTGCAAGTTCATTCATCAGATGTTTACTGTCACTTCCCCTGGATGAACTTGACAACACACTCAGGGAGCAGGCCCGAGTTTGGGGCGGGGGGAGGTCCCCCAGTGCCCTGGCAGAGGCCTCAGCCTAGTCACAGGCAGGAACAGAGACACCGTTTTCTCAACCAAAGCTCAGTACAGTCTGTCTGACTCATGCTCAGCAGAAACAGAAGATACATGATGTAATTATAGATTCAGGGCTCACTGCGGGCTGCCAGGACTGCAATAACTGTGCCCCTTCGTGTTCACCCAAGGTGTTATTGATGCCTGGACAGTCCCTCAGGCAACACTGCAACATTCAAAGCTCCTCTCGCCCACTCCTCGAGACTCAAGGCAAGATCTGGAGAGAATCTGTAAACATGGATTCAAGAGCAGATCCTGGCTCCGTCCATCCCATGCCAACCCAGACCACATCATGTCCTGACTTCACATGACTCTGACCCCTTCATTTCAGTTTCCCCATCTCTAGAGGGCCCCCGCCCGAGCCCAACCCTACATGGCTCCAGGGACATGGATGTGTCAGACCCCACCTTTGCCCTCTTGCTTGGTCTGGGAATGAGGGGGTGGGGTGGGGAGCAAGTGTTCAGGGAGAATACAACTGGGAAAGACAGGGTGGGAGGCACTGGCCATGAGGGAACAAGCGCTGCTCTGGGGGTCAGGGCTGCTGCAACTCCAGGGTGACCCAGCTGATCATGAAGCTAGCTGACACGTGCTGCCTGCCTACTCTGCACCAGGGCAATTTACAGGTCTCATTCCATTTAATCCTTACACTGTGAGCCTCTGGAACAATGAGTAAACTGAGACCCAGAGGGGTCAAGTGAATTGCCCAAGGCTCCACCCACAGCTAAAAGCAACGGGAGGTCTGTTGCCACCAGGCACTGTGCGGGGCACTTCCCTCTCTGCCCTTCACCACAGGCCTGCCAGCCACACCTATCTCGAGATCACTACCTCCTTTAACAGAGGAGGAAACTGAGGCTCAGAGAAAGGCAGGAATAAAGCCACACGGGTGGTAAAGCCAGGATTGGATCCCAAAGGGTCCAACTCCAAGTCATGTGCCTCCCTTCCCTCTCTGGGCCTCAGTTTCTTCAGCTGTGCCAGGAAGGGTGCTGTTCATGAGCTCTGAGGGCTGCCAGCCGGATTTCTCCCTCATCAGGGATCAGGAGCTCACCTGTAGGGGGAGGCGCCCGCTAAACTACAAGGGGCTTAGTTTCCTCCTCAGGGTCTCAGTCCTCTCCTCTCCGCCCCCGTCGCGGGGTCAGGGCTCTCACCTGCGCTACCAGCCCAGCTTCAGGAGGTGACGTTGACTTCCGTTCCCCCTCCCTCTCCCGGAGGGCAGGGCGCTCACCTGTATAGGTAGCCCAGCTGCAGGACATGCAACAGCGCCAGGCAGTGGCCCGGGGGCTTCGGCGCGTGCGGGATGGAGAGGTCGGCGCGCAGCCAGACCCAGCTGAAGAGCTGCAGCGCGACTGAGGAGAGGCCCAACAGCGCCAGCACTAGCGCGGCCCACAGGTAGCGACCGCTGAGCACATACTGGCTCGCGGCCCACAGGTCGGCGCCCAGGTCGATCAGGAAGGCGAGGGTGCCCAATACGCCCAGGACCAGGTCCCAGAAGAGAGCGGCGCGTGGCGACCAGGGCATGACCCGCCAGCCTCTGCCCCTCTTTCTCTTCTGGGCTCGGACCCACCCTCCCGGCCCAGGGTCGCCCTCCCTGCCCAGGGTCGCGGTGGCAGGAAGGAGGCGGACACAGCCCTCGGGGCCGCCCAGGACTCGGGCTGCGGGGCGGGACTTCCCCGTCCCGCCCTGTCCGGGGAGGAGCGAGGTCCGTAGACCCCGCGGTTGGGGTATCAGCGGTCCCACAGATCCCTGGCCCTGCCGCCTGCCTAGGCATCCCCGCACTCTCACCCCAGCCCCGCTGAGCCCTGAGGGCCCCGAGGACCGCTAGGCCCGAAGACGGACCGTCCGAGGCGCAATGCCCTTAGCTTAGGAGGCTTCTAATCGCCTTGTTTTACATTTGAGGCTCCTGGAGACCCAAAACGGCGAATCTGGCCCGGAGATTAGCGCCCAGGCTAGAACTGCGATGTCTCACGTCTGCATTGTTGCCAAACAAAACAACAGAACGCCAAGGCCCGTTCCGATCCCTGACTGAGGGACTTTGCTAAGTTTGCCTCCGAGTCCGGGCCGTGTGCCAGGGGAGACAGAGGGCACTGGATCAACCAGGCGCATCTTCCTGGCAGCTCATTTTACTCGGATTATCCGAATAGGAGGAGGGGGATTCAATAAGTGGGCAAGAGAGTTACTTTAAACATGATTTACAAATTAATAACAGAACATGCACGACGAGCATTGTGTTTGGGATAAAACATGAAACTTGAAAGAAATGTGCTTCTGGTGGGGCCCTTGGGGCTTCATTTCCTGATCGGCTGTCCCGTCCCAGTTCATTCTGCGGAGGCCGGGGAAAGGGTGGAAAGTCCACCTCTCGGGGGTGATGCTCTCCCCATTTTACCAGGAGGAAGGCGAGCCAAGCCAATCAGCGGGCGGCGCCCAAGGTCACGGCACAAGCAGCGTGCGCAGGCCCAGCAGCGCCAACAGCAGGAGTGCGAGGCGGGGCGCGGGCGCGACGCCGGGGGCGCGCAGGCAGGCGGCATACCCGTCGAAGGCCACTTCGCGCAGGGCGCACACGTGCTCAGTTTGGCAGGCCTCGTCGCAGGCCAGCGTGTCGTAACTGACCGAGTTGTAGACGTAGTAGCGCTGCAGCGCGTCCTGGTCGCTGGCGATGCGGCCCAGCGCCGCGTGCATAGAGCGGGCGCCTGCGTCGGGCACGCCGTAGGCCCTGGTCACCCGGTACTCGAGCTTCCAGCGCGGTGCCCCCAGCGCGTTCGCCTGGCTCAGGTTCAAGAAGTAGGTCTCCATGTCCTGCAGAGGGGGCGCGCGAGGCGGCCCGGCTGTGAGCAGCTGTCCGCTTCCGCCCCCAATCCTCCACCTTGCATTTGCCCCCAGATTCTAATAGCTATAATCCTGACCGCTCTTAGTTATTGAGCATTTACTAGTTGCCGGGTATGCTTGGCAGACATCCTCTGATTGAATCTGATGAGGTAACTGTGCTTATTGTCCCCATTTCACAGATGAGGAAACTGAGTCCTAAAGAGGTTAATTCCCTTGGCCAGGGTCCCACAGGTGGCTGAGGCAGGATTGGAACCCAGCTTGTTTACCCCATAGCCTGTGCATTTTCTGTTCTAGCAAGCTCCCGGGTACGCAGAAGATTGTCAGTAAATATTTGCAGAAAGACTGGATAAAATGCAATATAAAAGCAGTGGGGTGGAGTGCCTGGCTGAATTGTGCTTTGAAGGGGGCTTGGGCTACACCCAAGAACCTGAGTACTCAGGTGCATTTTCAGGACTAGAATCTGGAAGGGTTTATCTGTGCAACACTTTCCACCTAAATTTGCAGATCTGCTTTAGGTCAGGAGAGGTGGGGTAAGAGGAGCTGCCGTGGATGGATGGCAATCTCTTGCTAGGCACCTTACATTATTTCATTTAGTCTTCCCCGAACCCTGTGGTCTGAGTGCCCGTGTGGACAATGGACCACACTCTTAAAAATCCTCAGACCTCTTCTCCATATACATTCACTCTAGAGTCGAGGACCCAGGTTAACTCATGCAGTCCCTGGTTTTAAATGTCCTTTCTCAACACCCAGATTAAATCTCTGTACCCACCACTTTCTGGAACTCCAACATGAATACACAGCTGCCTCTTCCCTCAGCATTTTCACCTGGATGCCACTTAGACATCCCAAAGTTAACAGGAAAGCCAGGCTTCTGGTCTTCCTCCAAAATCTGCTTCTCCTGCAGTGAGCCCGTTTCGGTAAATGGCAACCTCATCCTTCCAGGTGCTCTGGCCAAAGCCTTGGAGCCCTCGTTGCCTCCTCGCGTTCTCTTCCACCCTTCATCCAATCCACCAGCAAATCCTGTCTGCTCTGCCTTCAAAATACATCCAGGATCTGGCTCTCCTCACCACCCACGGGTGCCACCCTGGCCCAGACCACCATCACCTCTCAGTGGCTGTGGTCACCTCCTAACTGATCCCCCTGTGTCTGCCCTTGCCCCCTACAGCCTGTTCTCCACCCAGCAGAATGGTGGTTTTCTAAAATTCCAGAGTCGTCCTCATGGCCTACATTACCTGACGCCCCATCCGCTCGCGACCTCTGCCATGGCCTCGTGGGCCTCCGTGCTCCTCCCTTAACACACCAAGCACATTCCCACCCTGGGCCCCTGGCGTGCTCTTCCTGCCCCGTCCGCAGACGCTCCCACGGCTCACTCCCTGAAGTTACTCAGAATTCAAATGTCACCCTATCAGTGACACTTCCCTGCCCCATCTAACACCACACACATATACATGTACCCCGTAAGTGTCACCACCTGCCTCCTCACCCTGTTTTCTTTTCTCCTTAGCACTTATTTCATGCCACACTTAACTTTATGTGTTTGTTTATTGTCTGTCAGCTCCAGGAGAGCAGTGACTTTTGTTTGCTTATGTATCTCCTGAGCTTAGCACGGGGCCTGGCACATGGCAGAGGCTTAACACGTTCTGTTGAATACATTAAGGAATAATATTTCTTTGTCATTTCAGTAATCACAAGCACATCCCAGGAGGTGTGGGATTGCTCATTGAGTTAGGGGCCTGCTTAGCTGCAGCGTAGTCAGTGTAGAGAAGACCTGGCAGTGGGCCTGAGGTCACACTGTGAGAGACCTTGAATACCAGGCCAAGGAGAGTCACACTGTGAGAGACCTTGAATACCAGGCCAAAGAGATCCAACTTATCTTGGGAGCACTGGGGAGCCACTGAAGGTTTTTGAGCAGGAAAGAGACAAGAAGTGCTTTAGAAAGATTAATCCCCCCCTTAGCTGTACCAGATGAGCTACAGCAGGGCAGTGCTGGAGGCGGGGAGAACAAGTAGGGGGCCTTGACAATGATCCAGGGCAAAGGGCAATTTGGAGAATTGACCTGACTTGGTGGCAGGATTTGGAGGTAGAGCCAGGGTTCTTCTGATCCTGAGCTCTAAAAGGGTGGAAGTAACTTGACCTTCCTGAGTCTCAGGGGTCAGCAGAGGGTGGATCAGCTAGGGAAGGCAGTGGTGTTATCAGGTCCCTCCTCCCTCCTCCTCTGGCCCCAGCAGACCCAAGGCTCCTGACCTGCAGGCTCAGTGTGTCTCGGTCGTATTCAAACAGCCGGATGGCTGGATTGTTGGCTCCGTTGGCCACTCCAGGTAACGTGGTTTTCCATGGGGTGACCCCAGGTGTAAGGAACATGACACTGATGGGGACACCTTTCAAGAGAGAGTGGAGCTGAGAGGCTGGCGAGGGAAAGAGGGCGTTGGTCTGGCCGTGGCCCTCCAGGTTGGGTACCTGCATCATCATAGAACATCCGAAAGCTGTCGGTGTGGTGGTGCCCGAAAAACTGCCCTGCAATGACTCGATGATGCTTCCGGACCACTTTAAGGTACTGCTGGTTGGGGCCCTCCCGGAACCACGCTTTGTTCCGCGTCTTCTCAAAGAACCCAGGGGGCACATGGCCGATAATGTACACCTACGAGGAAGGGGTGCCCAGCAGGGGCTCAGAGACCCCTTCCACAACACTTCATCTCTACCTCTCACAACCTGCCCGTCTCCCCAGAGGCAAGCAGATGGGCTCAAAGGTACCTTCTCCCCCACCCCTCTCCCAGGTGATCCGGCATCTCCCTGTACCCAGAAATGAATGTGCCACATGCTTCCCTCCCGCTGTGCCTTTACCCATCCTATGCCTGCCACCTGGAGCGCCCTTCTCATTTTCACTTCTGTAAATGCTACTCATGCTTCAAAACCCAGCTCAAAGGATACGTCCTCCTGAAACATTTCTGATCCTTCAGAGACAAGTCTTCTCTTCTTGGAGAGCTCAGGCACTGTAACCAAACCTTCCTTGCATGGTTGTGTAGCATATGCTGTGTGGTAATGTGTGTTCACGTCTTACATTCCTCGAGTCTCTCAGCTAACAATGCCTGGGCCCTTGGTCCCCGTTGCAAGAGGTAGAATGGGGGGCGGGGGCAGTGGTAGGAAGGGCAGTTAAGAGCATGAGCTTTGGAGCCAAGCTGCAGCTGGACACCAGCTGTGTGTCACCTCTCTGAGCTTCAGTTTTCTCATCGGGAAGGACACCTGACTGGTGGAGATATGAGAGTTAAATGAGACCATCCACGTAAAGCACTTAGCAACGTATCTGATGCATCGTGAGGGCGAAAGCACTGGCCATGAGATCCTGCTGGGATGCGCTGGTCAGAGCAGGGACTCAGGCAAATGAGACACAGGCTCAGTCATCGGGGACCTGCTAGCCCAGCAGACTAGACGGACACACCTCAAGGGCAGGGCATCCCCTTGAGGTCTAGCCCATGGTGTGGCTGCAGCTGTGCTGGCCTTGGATTCTGGAGACTAGGGTTCTAGTCTAGACCCCACCACTTATTGTGTGACTTGAGACTGTCACTGCCCACCAGGAGCCTCACATCTGCAATGGACTCCAGGGTCCCAGCCTCACAGGCTGTTGTGAGGATGGAAGCAGCCCTCTCAGGTGCCAAGCTGATGAAGGACCCTCTGGGATGTGGGCATCTCAAGTGAGTGGGTGAGTCTGTGCTAAAGTGGGGGACTTGTACGGGAAGAGACCCCAGGGAGGGAAGAGGAGGAGTGGGGAGCCCTTACCATTTCCCCAGCTCGGGACGCATTGGTCAGCACATCGTCCAGCCACTGGAACTGCTGGCCAGGGTCGGCCATGCCGGCCGTCTGCTCGTTGTTGCTATAGTACAGATTGGTGTTGAGGACCACGATTCGCCCAGCCGCACTTGGCCCCGGCAGTTTCTCAGAATAGAAGGCACCTAGGACATCACAGCCAGGAGGAATCTGAAGGGGTCTCCAGCCTCCGAACAGACACACCTCTGTCCCCCTCCACTTCACTCCCCCACCTCCTCCTTCCCTTGCGTCCTCCCTTCCCATCTTTCCCATAGGAGTGGCATCGTGGGTAAGACCAAAGGCTCTGGAGCCAGGCTGCCTGGGTTCAAGTCCTGGCTCTATCACTTCTAGCTGTACAACTTGGGAAAGTTCCTTAACCTCTCTATGCCTCAGTTTCCTCCTCCGTATAATGGGAATAACATGGAGGTGTGTTTGCCCCTCCAGATCCACTGTCAACCCTTCTCCACTCAGCTCTCTGCCCCAGGAGCTGTGGGTTAAATCCATGGGCTTCTGTGCTGTGAGCTTCTGGTTGGGTTTGACCAGTGGGGAGCCCCAACAGCAAGGGACTGAGGAAAGGAAGGAGAGGAGGTCAGGTCACTTTGCGATACTGTGTCTCCAAACCAGTGATTCTCAATCTGGTGATTTTGTCCCCAAGGGAACACTTGGCAATGTCCAAAGACATTTTTGGTTTTCACACCTGGAGGTGTTACTAGCAACTAGTGGATAGAGGCCAGGGATGCGCACCCTACAATGTACAAGACAGCCCCCCAACAAAGAATTATCCAGCCCCAAATGTCAACAGTGGCAAGAGAAACCTGGCCTGAACTGAAGGCCACTGCCCCTACCTGGGATTGTTGTAAGGAGTCTAGCAGTGTGCTGAGGGCAGTTCCGGGCACACAGGAAATGCTCAGTGAATATTCTCTTATGATCCTCACTAGTGCTGTAGAGTTAAGAACATGGGCGTTGGAATCAGCCCTGGATCCTACTCCCAAGTCTGCCTCCTCTAAGCTGGGTGACCTTGGCCAAGTGACTTGGTATGTTCAAGCCTCAGTCTCCTTATCTGTAAAATGGGGATAAAATCAGTCCCTATTTCATGGGGATGTTGTGAAGATGAAATTAGATCAGACCTTGGCATAAAGTGCTCCTTACAGTAGCAAATGGTGTTAGTACCTTCTTTGAAGAGAGCGAAGGATTCGTAACTGAGCCAGGGTCGCCACAGCTCTGCTACCCGATTGTAGATATTGTTGCTTCCAGCCGGGAACTGGTTTTTGGGGTGAAAGTCATGATTTCCCAAAGCTGCATAGACTTTAGTATCTGGGAGGAAAAAGAAATATATAAGAATATATATGCAAAAGTGCTTAGTGGAGTTAGTTTCAGCCACTGGCTATCAGAGCTAATAGGGAAGAGCTATAGCACAGATAAGGAAAAATACAGAGCCAAGCAGAAAACCACATTACAGAATCTGGCAGAACTTGGCTCAGATCTGGGAAGGAAGAGCAGTGAGTTCTCTAACTCCATTCCCAGCAGAAAGTTCCGTGGTCAGAAATGAAGCATGAGATGAGGAGGAGAAAGCTAGATCCAAATAACCTTTAGATCCGTGATCAGCCACTTGGTCATTTAGTGTGCCTTGTTCTTGTCAATTCCAGATCCATCTTACTGTCAGGGAAGGGGTCTGCTGCACCCTGGAAGGCCTTGGGAGTTTCACTCATTCATGAATCAACAAATATTTATTGAGCACCTAGTACGTGCAAACGTGTAGACCTGGGCCCCCAGGCCCAGGCCCAGAGGCCTGGCAGTGCAATAGGGTTGATAGGCATTGAGTAATGGCTGTCACAAAAAGGGAAGAGCCACTTGCTGTGGGAGTGTATAACAGGGGTGGGAGTGGGGGTCAGGAGAGCCTCCCTGAGGATGTGGCCTGTGAATGAACCCAGGAGGGAGAGGGGAGCCTGTCAGACTCATTTCTTCCTTGTGAGTAGCCTCACTCCTGCTTTTATTTTATATCTGTGTCTGGCATGTAGTAGTTGCTCAATAAATATTTGAGAGTAAACAAAAACTCCTCTGAGCTCAAGGCAGGGCCTTGCCCTTATATGAGCTTGGCTTACCCCAGGGAGTGAACTTGAACCAATGAGGAAGCCTGGCGCCT
This sequence comes from Pseudorca crassidens, assembly GCF_039906515.1. Lineage (NCBI taxonomy): Eukaryota > Metazoa > Chordata > Mammalia > Artiodactyla > Delphinidae > Pseudorca > Pseudorca crassidens. The sequence continues at coordinate 21,722,025 of NC_090297.1, read as the reverse complement.
CCAATTCCTACTTGAAAAAATGATTCTAACAAACCCTTTACCCTGTATAGCCTACAAGAGCTGGAAATGCTAAGCTCTGCCAAAGGAGGAGGCCGTAGAATTCCCATGAGGAATTATTCACAAAGCCAGAAGTCATGGCTGTGACTGCCTGAAAGAAAACCTCACCTCTCTAACATAGATGGAGGCAGCCATAAGAATTCATTTAAGGACTTCCCTGGTGGCACAGTGGTTAAGAATCCGCCTGCCAATGCAGGGGACATGGGTTCAAGCCCTTGTCTGGGAAGATCCCACATGCCGCGGAGCAACTAGGCCCGTGCACAACTACTGAGCCTGCACTCTAGAGCCCACAAGCCACAACTACTGAGCCTGCATGCCTAGAGCCTGTGCTCTGCCACAAGAGAAGCCACCGCAATGAGAAGCCTGCGCACTGCCATGAGCCCCACCCCCTCACTGCAACTAGAGAAAGCCTGCGCGCAGCAACGAAGACCCAATGCAGCCAAAAATGAATAAATAAACAACAGAATTAAATACAGCTCTGATATTTATTTAAAAAAAAAAAGAATTCATTTAAGAGAAAACACAAATCCCTGGCATCCCAAAGGCAGATGAGAAGGGAGGTTATCTCTCCCGGTTTATAAGCAGATAAGGTGGGAGGTGCCCAGAGACATAAGAGAAGCCATTTTTGGCCTAAGCCATTTTGGGATCTGAGCCTGGCTACAATGCTTGCCCTTGAACAGATCTCAGTAACAATGATCTTAAGGGAACAAAACAACAAACTACTGTTATCAGGCAAGAGAAGTAACAAGGGCAAAGATAATAAATCAGTTGTAAAGACTCCCAGTTCTGTTTCAATGGTCAAGATTAGCCTGAAGCACTGTCTTGAGCTGTTTGGCAGAATTTAAACCCCCTCAACCATGAGATCAACTGGAACCTAAGGAATGATGATACTGACCTTTGCTGACCCTTGTGACTTCAATCAACTAAAGCTCGGACTCTGTCAACCTTTGCCCCAATTCTAAGTTGCATTCTCCTGCTCAAGCCCCTTCATGAATATGCATATATTCTTAGCTTAAAGCTTCCCCAGTTTTGCTGTTCAAGGACACACTGATTTGGAAAGATCCCTGGTTTTCTCCTTACTTGTTGCAAGTAATCAATCCTTCCTTCTCCTGATCTTTGGCTTGGTTGTGTCTTTTGGCTTGACACCCACCAAGAGGCAAACCCAGTTTTGGGGTAACAGGTTTTTGCCACTTCCATGTGTCGGGCACTGTTAGAAGATCCTTACAAGCCTAAGCTCCATGAGGGCATGACCTGGCATCTTGTTCACGGCCACATCCCCTACCCCTAGCGTGCTGTCTCACCCGTAGAGGACACTCAAGTATTTGTTGACTGACTAAATGAATGTATGGATTACCTTATTTAATCCTCATAACAACCCTTTGGTCAGGTACCATTATTTTCCTCATTTTGCACAGGGAGAACACTGAGTGTCCAGAGGATGGCCCAGCTAGAGCGTGGCAGGACCTGGACCAGTTTGCCTTGCACACCTGTGTTTACCATCGGTGGAAAGACAGGGACCAGTGTTCACAGTGACTCTGATGGGGGGGACACAGGTGCACGTGGCAGGAAGAACTCATGACATGGAACCAAAAGCTCAAATTTCAGTCCCTTCCTCTTCTCCAACAAGTTGCTTCAGCTTATTTATCTCTATGATAGGGAGTGTTCTGCTTGACCTGTGTTGCTACCATTCTCAAATAAGATAATGCCTCATTTCACCTCTTCCAATGTGTTCATATTTTAACATCTCTATAAGTGGGATATGTCTTACCATTGAGGCCATGAGAAAGTTCTGTGTCATACTTTAATGGACAGCAATTTTCTTTTCTTTTTTTTCTTTTGGCCACGCCATGCAACTTAAAGGATCTTAGTTCCCCGACCAGGGATTGAACCCGCGCCCCCTGCAGTGAAAGGCTGAGTCCTAACCACTGGACCACCAGGGAATTCCCCGGAGAGCATTTTTTTTCTTAGCAATACATAAAATAATGAAACATCTTACAGCCAATGGTATCTTGGATTTAGGAAATTCAATAAATGTGCAAGCATGTTATAAACTGTAAAATCTTATTTACACTTGTATGTTAAGTCATAGTAATAAAGCATTTTCTTATCCATTATTTCACTTTTATTCCTGAAGCCCCATGTGGAGCAGAGAAAAGAGTGCTCAGTGTTGGATCTGAGTTTGAATCCCTCCCTAGGAACTGACTAGCTTTGAGCCATAGGTTCCTTATCTATACACTGGGGGTAATGATACCTATTGTTGCCATGGGGGAGAGTGTCCTGGTTTGAACCTAGTAGCGACTTCTGCTGGAAGAAGAACTAGCCCAAGCATATCTGGGTTGGGTTGGGTTGGGTTGAGTTACATAGACTAGAGGCATCAAGGCAACTTCTTTGCACAAACTGATTTACGTTGAGGGAAGGAGGTGTCAGAAATGAGGTTGCCTCGGGGACAGATGTGGGATAGTAACAGCAGCTCGGGGGCCCCTCCTGGAGTGGCAGTAGGAGTGATAGGTAAGAGATGTCCTCAAACCAGGATCTGCATCCTCAACCTTGCCTGTTTCCTTACCCCAAGGCTCACATTTGTCATCAGTAAAAACGTGAGGCAGCTCCACTCTCCATGCGTCTCCTGAGTCTCGTTCCTGACAGCGAATGAGCTGAGGCATATAATATTCTTAGAGGAGTGCCTGACACTTAGCCCTTGATACATGGATACATATAGTGGTTCTTGCCGCTGCTATTACTTATTTTTATTATCATTATTTCATATCTGGGTCCTGGGGACCCATGACCAAGACCTTTAGAGGAAGCAGCTGTGCTGGAACCCAAAGGAGATTGGGGGATGGGGGGGGATCCTAGGAGTCTGCTTTCACAGGTGTCCAGCTGGCGGGCTGAGAGCCTGCTTCAGCCCCCAGGACCTTGTGTTTGGCACAGTCTGATTAAAGCCATTTTCAAGGGCCATTAGATGGAGCACCCAGGCTACGTTCTCCCTGTCAAGTCCCGTGGGGCTGCTATCATCATCACTCATAGCCCTGGCCTGCTCTCCCACGCTCTGAAGGCCTTGGATTGTACCACGAAACAGCACTTTGGCTGGAAATCAGCATCTCCCCAAAGTCCCAGCAGCTGGGACGGTTTAAAGGCAGTAGATAGCAATTCCAGAGCCACAGCAGGACGCAAGGGCTGTGTGTGAGCACACGTGAGACTCACCCAGGGAAGATGCCTAAATATAACAGTAAATGCCTTGAGAAGGGGCTGTGAGTCTGGTGTTAAACTGTCAGGACAGAAGCCAGTGAAATGTCAGGCATTTCCATTATTAAAAAAGAAACAACAGGCTCAAAATGGAGTTACTTGTGCTAAGTCCCAGGTCAGCAAACCAAGTTAGGTATTAACCAAGTTAATACCTAACCTAACTGAAGTTTCAGCCTCTCCCAAGAATGTGACCTTTAAACAGTCAATCTGGAATTACCTGGTCAGCACTAGTGAGGAAATCTGCCTGATAGACACCACCCCTTCCCCTAAATGAAGGTAACCTTGCCTGAAACAATCCACTTTTTGCTAGAATCTTCCTTTTTCCACCGCCTTCTGTTTATAAAACCTTCCATTCGTACAGCTCCTTGGAGTGCCTTTCTTTTTTTTTTTTCTTTTTTTTCTTTTTGGCCACACTGCACAGGATGCGGAATCTTAGTTCCCCGACCAGGGATCGAACCCACGCCCCATGCAGTGGAAGCGCAGAGTCTTAACCACTGGACCGCCAGGGAAGTTCCTGGAGCTCCTTTCTATTTGCTAGATGGGATGTTGCCTGATTCGTGATTGTTGAATACAGCCAAATAGATCTTCAGATTTACTCAGTTGAATTTGGTTTTTTAACACCATTAACAGGATTCTATGTGTATCCACAGGCCGACAAACTCTCATGTTCCTTACAGGGTTGTTGGAAGGTAAGACACAATCGCTGTGAAGTGCCTGGCCCGGGACTTGGCCAGCAGCCATCGTTGTCCACGGGTGAAGGTCGTTCCTCTGCATCTTGCTGCCATTGTCGTCCCACTGTGCCAGGCACCGCCTGGGCATCAGGGAGTGCTGTGGGGACCTGGGGCACAGTCTTACCTGGAAAGGCCTCTCTGATGAGCTTGGTCAGGTTCTCCACAATTTGCAGCACGGCCTCCTCTCCCAGGTTCTCGTTGGGCACGTGGGGCGTGTCATCGCTGCAAAACACCGCCGGGCAGCTCGGGAAGTGGCACAAGGAAAAGAAGGGACGGCTCTACCACAAGAAAAGAGACTGGAGAACTGAGCCTCAGACAGCTACTGAAGGGGAATGACCGGGCTGGAGTTGGGAGTCACGTGGGACAAAGTCCAAACCCAGGCTCTGCCATTGACCGGCTGTGAGTCCCTGGGCTGGTTGTTTAACCTCTCTGAGCTTCTATTAGCTCATCTATAAAATAGGGACAATAATGGTATCTACACACAGAGTATTTATGGGACTTCAATAAAGGGGGAAAAACATATATATAAAGTGTAGTAGCTGCTAGGTTGCAGTTAACATGGTCTTGAGAGGGAAGCTCTGGGTTTCCAGTCTCATCTGCAAGCCCCTGGGGAGCTTGGGATGAAGAAGCCATGTCTGAGTTCTGAGCTTCCCCAAGGCTTCAGAATATAGAATTCAGATCTACTCTGGTAGGTCGAGGACCTACCCCAGGACCATTTAATCCCCCACGTTTGACAGACCTAAATTCCTGGATCAACCTTAGAAAGATGCAGCAAGGTGGGGGATGAAGTGGGCAAGGAGGTTTGCGGGGTGCTAAGAGCCCTCACAGCTAAAGCCTGAGGACTCTGCTGGACCGACAGGGCGAGGCAGCTGCTGCCCAGAGACTCCCCAGGGAAGTTAATTAGCTGAATCGCCCTGAGACTGCTACTGGCAGCCCACACTGGCTCACCTTGTGCTGGGTACTTTCTGTGTATTGTACCCTTATCCACTAATTTGTTCTTCATAATAACCCTACAACATAGGTTCTATTGTTAGTGCCATTTGACAGACAAAGGAGCCAAGGCACAGAAAGGTGAAGGATCCTGCCTAATGTGTACACCTAGACAGTGGTGGAGTCAGAGTTTGAACCAGTCAGCCTGGCTCCAGAGTCTGTGCTCACATCCATTACATCCTACTGTGACTCTGATTCCCTCATTAGGGCAGTAAGAGGGGCCTTTTAGCCCCGTCCTCCCTGGGGACAGGCCAGGAATACGAAGATAGAACAAAATTCCTTTTTTTTTTTCTAGTTTGGAGCATTTAATTCTGTGTGATAGAAAACACATCCAATTTCTACAGGTTATCCCTCAGGGGACTGCAAAAACACATCCAATTTCTACAGGTTATCCCCCAAGGGACTGCAATTCTCCCGGAGAGGTCCAATTTCTTAGAAATTGAAGAATTATGAAGGGTCCTAGAGGTCCTCTTGTCCAATGCCATACACCTCTGCAAGTCCCAGAGATTTCCCAGAAAAATCATGCTTCTGTTAAAGGGTCATCAGTTTCCCAGAGGGATCAAATCTTTTAGAATGTTACGCATTTCTCCAAGGGCCCCTCCTCAGACAGCAGGAGGCCAGGGTCGTGGCCTAAATCTCACTCTCTCCTTAGATGGATTCCTGAGCCCAGGGAAGCCAGAGCTGCCCAGGCCTCTCCTGAGACACTGTCACGTTTCTTAGGTGTCCAGCCTTGCCCCTCCCCCTGCTGACCACATAGTCCATCTGAGGGTCATTCCGATCGCTCCCATGTCACACTGAGGGACAGCTGGGGACGCCATGGGTTTGATCCCGCCTTCCCTACAGAAGTGTCCATAGAGGCTGGAGGAGGACACAAGCAGCCCGAGCTCCTGCCAGCGCTCCTCACCCGCTCCCTGGTTCACCGCTTCCTGCAGGAAGTCCTCCCCAGTCCCGCCAGAGGGAGTCAGGTGCCCTGGGAAGCTCCCGCATCCACCCGGTGACCCTCTCTCGTCGCTGGGATATAACGGTCAGTGGCCTTGTCTGTGTCGCCCGGGAGACCACGAGCTCCCTGAAGGAGGGTCCAGGTCCCTATCACCTCTGTTCCCCCCGTCTCCTGGGGGTGAGCACAAGACAGGCTGACCTACCAAGGGAGGGAGGGAAGGAGCGAATGAGTGAAGGAAGGACCTCGAGTGCTGAGGGAACTCAGAGGACTTCCAGCAGCATTCATGGATGAGCAGCAGGAATGGCATCTCTGTGGCTGAGCTGAAATCACCCCTCAAGCTCTCTCCGCACAGAGTAGCGCTCTGACCAGTGAGGATCCCCAGGGCCAGGCAGCCGGGGCTGGCCTGCAGCTGACCAGGACATTTGGTCCCAATGCTGGCTCACCTTCAGCCTTCTACCTTCTCCCCTCCCTGTATTTGGACCTCTGGGGCTTGCAGTCCCCAAACCCCGCTGGGAGTGGCACCAGTGTTCAGCGACCCCCACGCCCACCCCCAACTAAAAATCCGGGAGTTCCCCACATGCCCAGACATGCCATGACCGCGTCCCCAGCCTCAGTGAGAGCCATATTCTGCTGAGGCCGTAAGACACAAGATCAAGGGCACAGACCCTGGAATCAGCCAGGCCCAGGCTCCCCTGGACAAGCTTTGAGCTTCAAGTTCATCCTCTCCGCAACAGGGCTGGTGAGGACTAAGGGAGATGGTGTGGGGAAGGTGCCAGGCAGGCAGGGGGCACAGGCGGTGGCCCGGGGAAAGGTAGCTGTGGTGACAGCTCTCACCCAGTCCAGAGGATGAAATCTGGCTGTGGCTCGATCTCCTTCATGGTGTAGATAGAGGAGTTGATGAGGATCCAGGGAGAATCGCAGAGGTAGTTGCCCCAGGGGCCCGCATTGGGCACCGGCTGGGAGCCAGCGGATGGGCACACCTGGAGGGGGTCTTCAGACACCTTGTAGTCAGGGTCAAGGTGCAGGTCAGAGACGTGCCAGAACTTCCCTGCAGAGGCAAGGAGACCCTGCTCAGTGCAGGTCTCTCCCCGAGCCTGGATGTGGAGGGAGTCAAGGGAACCCTGGGCTGGGGGAAGGGAGCTTGCACAGGTAAAAGGAAGTTTTCTCCGAACCCAGGGCCTGGTTTTGCCCAGGGAGGCCCTGAGCAGAGCAGAAAACAGGCTTGGCTCTGTCCCTGACCTCTCACCTTTGACAAGGCCCTTTCTATCTCCCCACCTCAGTGTCCCCAGCAGCAGCATGAGAGATGGACTGCGTGACCCTCAAGAATTCTTTGGGGGACTTCCCTGGTGGCACAGTGGTTAAGAATCCACCTGCCAGTGCAGGGGACACAGGTTCGAGCCCCGGTCCGGGAAGATCCCACATGCCGTGGAGCAACTAAGCCCGTGTGCCACAGCTACTGAGCCTGCGCTCTAGTGCCCCTGTGCCACAACTACTGAGCCCACGTGCCACAACTACTGAATCCCGCGCGCCTAAAGCCCGTGCTTCACAGCAAGAGAAGCCACCGTAACGAGAGGCCTGTGCACCGCAATGAAGAGTAGCCCCCGCTCGCCGCAATTAAAAAGAAAGGCCGCACGCAAGCCATAAATTAATTAATTAATTAATTAAAAAGAAAAAGAAAAGAATGGCAGAGAGAGCCAGAGATCCAGGCAGGGGCTCCACCTCAGGCTGCAGTGCCCTCATTGTGGAGTCTGATCACAGCTCCCTCCTCTGCTGCTTTGCCCAACCCCACCCACCCGCTCTCCTCACAGGGCCTCTTTCCTGGCTCCTCTGCCACCTTCCCCAGTCCTCCCCAGGTCATCGCATGGCTGCTTTCTCCTCTTTATTCAGGCCTCAGCTCGAAGGTCACCTCCTCAGAGAAGCCCCCCCGACTACCTTTGCTCAAGTTCCACTTCCTCCCACCCTTCTGGTCACTAGCTATGTGACTCCCCCAGTTTTATTTTCTTCAGAGCACTCTCACATATGAACTTATCTTGTTGGCTTGCTTGTCAGCCATCTTCCCCTTCTTTAGTGTCAGTCCCATGAGGGCATAAAGCCTGTCTTGTTCATCCCTGTGTCCTCAGCACCCAGAACAGTGCCTGGGATGTGGAAGATGCCCATATAGTTGATGAATGAGCAAGGCTGTGGGGAGGATGATTGGACTGGTAAGCACTCAAAGAATGTTAGCCAGGTGCCCTTCACATGCTCATCTCATTTCATCCTTGCAACCATTCTGTGAGGTGGGATTCTATTGCCCATTTCACAGATGAGGAAACTGAGGCTCAAACCCAACCTCTCTGACTGCAAAGCTGAGACACAATGTTGACTCAGAGCCCCCAGAAGGCTTTTATAATACATCTATGTTACCCATAAAAGATGGGAGCCACAGGCTTCTATGGAGTTGGTCACAGAATGTGAGGAATTAAGCTCTAATTATCATGTCATGGAGAAGAGGATGGGCACCTCCTGGAGAGGGAGGCAGGTTATCGGGTTTCTAATCCAGGCTCTCTGGGCAAGCCAGCTGGCCTGAGGGTGTTTGACGTCTGCCCTGCTTGTTGTGAGCATCAAATAAGACAGTGAACAAGAAAGAGCTAGTCCAGAAGACTCTCAACACACCACTGTCCCTGGCAATTACCTCCAGGGCCAGGAGTGAGACTGGGAGGGTGTGGGGAGTTGGGCACTTTAACACTTTATCCTTTGGACCAGAGCTTCTCAAACATTACCATGCAGTTGCCTCACCTGGGGAATCTCATGAAAATTAAGATGCTTTCTATATTCATACTGCTTGGATATTTTACAGTAAGAAAGTATTCATATAATCTTTGAGTTTTAAGAAAAGGTATACCAATCTTAGCTGTCATTGTTATTCATTAATTATTAAGACTATGAATAAATTTAGCATCAGATCCAGTGAGAAGTTGAGGGCACAGACCTGGGTTGGAATTCCAGCTCCAGTGCCCACTAGCTGGGTGAACTTACTCTGTGCCTGTTTCCTCATCTGTAAAATGGGGACAACAGCGCCCCCCAGCTTTTATGGTTATTGTGAGGTTTAAAATGAGAGAATATGAGAATATGCATAAGCACTCAGCAAAGCCAAGCAGCAGTTACTTTGAATTTGGTCCCTGGGGTGTCCTGAAAGTCCCCTTTCACCATGGAAGGGAGAAGGGACCAGGGGAGTGGCTGTGTCCTTCCCCTGCCTGCCCCAGCATCCCCTCAGCTGCTGTCCTCTGCAGGAAAGTGCAGGTCTGGGGCCAGGACATTTGAAACAGAACAATGTGAAAACAGATCCTGTCCCCTCCTGGCTGGTCCTCCTTGAGTGGAGGACCAGTGGCACAGCACACCCTCTAGTTTTAATTCTGAGAGCTCAGCTCTGCTCCCTGTGCCTGGGCAGGCAAAAGTCTCCTGGCCCTCCTCCTTCTTCACCAAAGGAGTCATCAGGCCCACCTTGTACACTGGGGACAACAGATACAGGGCCCAGGGCCTAATAGTTTTGTAAGACTCATGGAAATGTCTGAGGCCTGAAAAAGAGTGCATTGCTTCCGAAGTTCAGAAAAAAACAAAAAAAACTATGGTATCGAAACCAACAATCCATTTCAAATGCAATATTAAAAATCATATATATATATATATATATTAAAAAAATCATAGATAATGTGAGATACTTTTACAATGATTCACGATGGGGTGGAGGAGACTTGCAAAAATCATTCCTAAAGTCTAATAAGGTCTTTTTTTAAATTAATTTATTTATTTTTGACTGCATTGGGTCTTCGTTGCTGCACACAGGCTTTCTCTAGTTGCGGTGAGTGGGGGCTACTCTTCGTTGCATTGTGCAGGTTTCTCATTGCAGTGGCTTCTCTTGTTGCAGAGAATGGGCTCTAGGCTCACGGGCTCAGTAGTTGTGACTTGCTGGCTCTAGAATCCCCACGGTTTTATGCAAAGCAGGGATGACCGCTATCTGATTTGGTGTCTCAAAGGTCTGCACTCCAGGAAGAGACTCGGATTCTGAAAAATCTTACAGGTGCTGTGGAATTCTTTTAAAATTTAATTCCATTTTTAGATTATAGACGTATACATTCCCGAAAGTTTGGAGAAAAGAGAAAAAGAAAATAGTACCTATAAAACCCACCATCCCAAGAGGACCCATCAAAGGGCATGACGGATAAAGTGGCTGAGTACAAACTTGGTCTTGCCACTTCCCAGCTGCGGGATCTTGGGCGGGTGTTGTGTCCCCTCTGAGTCTCATTTTCCTCATCTGCAAAATGGATATAATGGTAATATTTCTTTTTCTTTTTCTTTTTTTTTTGCGGTACGCGGGCCTCTTACTGTTGTGGCCTCTCCCGTTGCGGAGCACAGGCTCCAGACGCGCAGGCTCAGCGGCCATGGCTCACAGGCCCAGCCGCTCTGCGGCATGTGGGATCTTCCCGGACCGGGGCACTAACCCGTGTCCCCTGCGTCGGCAGGCGGACTCTCAACCACTGCGCCACCAGGGAAGCCCTGATATAATGGTAATAGTACCTACTTTACAGGGACTATAAAAATCAAAGGAGGTCTTTTCATTTCATTTTTCAAATAGGTTTTAAAGGGACAACATATGTCAAGCACCAAGCACAAGCATGGCATATCGTAAGTGCTCAGAAAATAAATGTTAGCACTTCTTGGCTATTTTCCTTACTGTTGTTTGTGTGATTTTATTTATTTAATTTATTTATTTATCTATTTATTTATTTGGTTGCACTGGGTCTTAGTTGCGGCTCACTGGCTCCTTAGTTGCAGCATGTGGTCTCCTTAGTTGTGGCACACAGGCTCCTTAGTTGTGGCATGTGAATTCTTAGTTGCGGCATGTGAACTCTTAGTTGTGGCATGTGGGGTCTAGTTCCCTGACCAGGGATCAAACCTGGGCCCCCTGAATTGGGAGCACGGAGTCTTATCTACTGTGCCACCAGGGAAGTCCCTCTTTGTGTGTTTTTATATAACATTATTTTATAAACAGATTGAAGATGTACAGCCGGGGTTCATGTCCAGACTCAGACACTTACCTAGATGTGTGACCTTGAGTGAGTTATTTAACTTCTCTAAGGCTCAGTTTCCTTGCTGATAATCCCTACTTCACAAGGCTGTTGTGAGGATATCATGTAAAAATTTTAGCAGCGCCTGCCACATAGTAAGTACTTAATAAATGTTACTTAATATTTTCAATTTATGGTATTATCTTGAAACTTTTCTGTCTGGTGGTTTTACCATAATCTATTCAGCTATTCTATTGCTGTTAGCATTTTCCGTTATTATAAACAACACTGCAATAAACATCTTAGTGCTTTGGTTGCAGGGGAGATTCTTTTTAACCACTAAGACCCTGGGCTTGGGAAGGGGGTGCCTGCTGGCATTTGGATTTCTAAGAAAACATATTAAAAAGTGAAAGAGTGAGGGGGTGGAGATACTTTCAATCATTCCTAAGTCTCCAGTCAGACTGGCAGGTCCCTGAGTCCCCCAGAGGGGAACAGGGTCTCTGTGTCCAAGTAGATGGAGGACGGCCACTCTTGACCTTCTCCCAAGCAGTCACCCTCCCAGGGAATGACACACCCTCCCAGGGCATGTCCCAAATCAAACCGCCCTCCCCTCCTCCCACATCTTAGCAAATGACAACCTCGTCCTTCCAGCTGCTGATACAAAAACCTTGGAGTCACCTCTGAGTCTTCCTTCTCTCACACCCTCCGTCAGCAAGTCTTTTTTTTTTATTATTTTATTTATTTTTGGTCGCGTTGGTTCTTCGTTGCTACACACAAGCTTTCTCTAGTTGTGGCGAGCGGGGGCTACTCTTTGTTGCGGTGCCCGGGGTTCTCATGTTGCAGAACACGGGCTCAAGGCACACGGGCTTCAGTAGTTGTGGCACTTGGGCTCAGTAGCTGTGGCTCGTAGGTGCTAGAGCGCAGGCTCAGTAGTTGTGGCTCACGGGCTTAGTTGCTCCACGGCATGTGGGATCTTCCTGGACCAGGGCTCGAACCCGTGTCCCCGGCATTGGCAGGTGGATTCTTAACCACTGCGCCACCAGGGAAGTCCTGTCAGCAAGTCTTGTCCTGAGTCAGACCATCTCCCAGCAACCCTCCTCTCCCTGGATGATGGCAGTAGCCTCGTCACTGGTTTTGCTCTTTCTCCTTTACCAGGATGAGCAGTCATCCCAGTTTGCCCAGGACTGAGGGACTGCCAAGGCCGCCCAACTTTAAGTGCTAAAACCAGGAAAGTCTCAGGCAAACTGAGATCACTTGCTCACCCTACCTTTACCCCATCACAGGCGCTTCTCCGTACAATAGCCCAAGGGTCCTTTTAAACTCACACAAGTCAGATCGCACCACAGTTCTGTCCCAAACCCTCTAAGGATGTCCCATTTCACTCTGAGTTCTTAAAATTGTCTATAGGTTTGTACATGAGCTGCCACCAGCCCCACCCCCACCTCTGTAACCCCTGACACCCCTCCCCACACCCTCCCCATCCTCTCTGCTCCAGCCAGCTGGCCTCAGGCTCTCTCTCACACACATCGCCTGTGCGTCCCGCTCAGGGCCCGTGCACTTTCCATCCTATCCTGATGGAATGTTCTTCTCCTGGACGTCCACATGGTTCTCTCCTTTGCTGCCTTGAATCTCTGATCAAATGTCACTTTATTCGACAGCTCTTCTCTGGCTATCCCTTAAGTATCTCCCCCTGCCATCCCCTCCACTCCTTTATTCTGCTTTATTATTCTCCATAACACTTGTTATTTCCTGGAATATGTATTTCTTTGTTCATGTGTCTTTCAGAGGTTTCTCCGGAGGTGAAGGAATGCTTCACCGGGTCTGGGACTTTTGTTTATTTCTGCCACGTCCCTGGTTCCTAGAATAGTGCATGACATATTTTTTGATTTAAAATCATTCTTTTATTGCCAGGACATTCTTTTTCTTGTGTCTTGATTTATTGTTGTTGTTTGTTTGCTTGTTTGTTTTGTTTTCTTTTTTAATAACTATAAATTCAAGCTTAGGAAAGCTTGTCTTTTTCTTGAAAAACAACAAATTTTTTGTGTTTTTTTTTAAATTTATTATTTATTTATTGGCTGCGTCAGGTCTTAGTTGAGGCATGCGGGATCTTTGGTTGCGGCGCGCAGGCTTCTCTCTAGTTGTGGCGTGCAGTTTTTTCTTTCTCTAGTTGTGGCAGGCAGGCTCCAGGGCACATGGGCTCTGTAGTTTGCTGCACGCAGGCTTCTGTAGTTGAGGCGCGGGAGCTCAATAGTTGTGGCGCGCGGGTTTAGTTGCCCTGCAGCATGTGGGGTCTTAGTTCCCTGACCAGGGATCAAACCTGCATTCCCTGCATTGGAAGACGGATTCTTTACCACTGGACCACCAGGGAAGTCCCAAACAATGAAGTTTTTATATCATTTGCTAACCTGATCTCGTTATTTTTTGTTTTTAACATCTTTATTGGCATATAATTGCTTTACAATGTTGTGTTAGTTGCTGCTGTATAACAAAGTGAATCAGCTATACGTGTACATATATCTCCATACCCCCTCCCTCTTGTGTCTCCCTCCCACCCTCCCTATCCCACCCCACTAGGTGGTCACAAAGCACAGAGCTGATCTCCCTGTGCTATGCGGCTGCTTCCCACTAGCTATCTATTTTACATTTGGTAGTGTATGTATGTCCACGCCACTCTGTCACTTCATCCCAGCTTACCTTTCCCCCTCCCCATGTCCACAAGTCCATTCTCTACATCTGCGTCCTTATTCCTGTCCTGCTCCTAGGTTCTTCAGAACCTTTTTTTTTTCTTTTAGATTCCATATATATGTGTTAGCATATGGTATTTGTTTTTCTCCTTCTGACTTACTTTACTCTGTATAATAGTCTCTAGGTCCATCCACCTCACCACAAATAACTCGATTTTGTTTCTTTTCATGGCTGAGTAATATTCCATTGTATATATGTGCCACATCTTCTTTATCCATTCATCTGTCGATGGATTCTTAGGTTGCTTCCACATCCTGGCTATTGTAAGTAGTGCTGCAATGAACATTGTGGTACCTGTCTCTCTCTCTCTTTTTTTTTTTTTTTGCAGTACACAGGCCTCTCACTATTGTGGCCTCTCCCTTTGTGGAGCACAGGCTCCGGACATGCAGGCCCAGAGGCCATGGCCCACGGGCCCAGCCGCTCTGCGGCACGTGGGATCCTCCTGGACCGGGGCACGAACCTGCATCCCCTGCATCGGTAGGCGGACCCCCAACCACTGCGCCACCAGGGAAGTCCCAATCTCTTTTTGAATTATGGTTTTCTCAGGATATATGCCCAGTAGTGGGATTGCTGGGTCATATGGTAGTTCTATTTTTAGTTTTTTGAGGAACCTCCATACTGTTCTCCATAGTGGCTGTCTTAATTTACATTCCCACCAACAATGCAAGAGGGTTCCCTTTTCTCCACACCTTCTCCAGCACTTGTTGTTTTTAGATTTTTTGATGATGCCCATTCTGACCAGTGTGAGTTGATACGTCATTGCGGTTTTGACTTGCATTTCTCTAATGATTAGTGATGTTGAGCATACTTTCATGTGTTTGTTGGCAACCTGTATATCTTCTTTGGAGAAATGTCTATTTAGGTCTTCTGCCCATTTTTGGATTGGGTTGTTTGTTCTTTGAATATTGAGCTGCATGAGCTGCTTGTATATTTTGGAGATTAATCCTTAGTCAGTTTCTTTGTTTGCAAATATTTTCTCCCATTCTGAGGGTTGTCTTTTCGGCTTGTTTATGGTTTCCTATGCTGTGCAAAAGCTTTGAAGTTTCATTAGGTCCCATTTGTTTATTTTTGTTTTTATTTACATTTCTCAAGGAGGGGGGTCAAAAAGGATCTTGCTGTGGTTTATATCATAGAGTGTTCTGCCTATGTTTTCCTCTAAGAGTTTTATAGTGTCTGGCCTTACATTTAGGTCTTTAATCCATTTTCAGTTTATTTTTGTGTATGGTGTTAGGGAGTGTTCTAATTTCACTTTTACATGAAGCAGTCCACTTTTCCCAGCACCACTTATTGAAGAGGCTGTCTTTTCTCCATCGTATATTCTTGTCTCTTTTGTCAAAGATAAGGTGACCATATGTGTGTGGGTTTATCTCTGGGCTTTCTATCCTGTTCCATTGATCTATATTTCTGTTTTTGTGCCAGTACCATACTGTCTTGATCACTGTAGCTTTGTAGTATGGTCTCAAGTCAGGGAGTCTGATTCCTCCAGCTCCGTTTTTCTTTCTCAAGATTGCTTTGGCTATTTGGGATCTTTTGTGTTTCCATACAAATTGTGAAATTTTTTGTTCTAGTTCTGTGAAAATTGCCATTGGTAGTTTGATAGTGATTGCATTGAATCTGTAAATTGCTTTGGGTAGTATAGTCATTTTCACAATGTTGATTCTTCCAGTCCAAGAACATGGTATATCTCTCCATCTGTTTGTATCATCTTTAATTTCTTTCATCAGTATCTTATAGTTTTCTGCATACAGGTCTTTTGTCTCCTTGAGTAAGTTTATTCCTAGGTATTTTATTCTTTTTGTTGCAATGGTAAATGGGAGTGTTTCCTTAATTTCTCTTTCAGATTTTTCATCATTAGTATATAGGAATGCAAGAGATTGTGCATTAATTTTGTATCCTGCTACTTTACCAAATTCATTGATTAGCTCTAATAGTTTTCTTGTAGCATATTTAGGATTCTCTATGTATAGTATCATGTCATCTGCAAACAATGACAGTTTTACTTCTTCTTTGCAGATTTGGATTCCTTTTATTTCTTTTTCTTCTCTGATTGCTGTGGCTAAAAATTCCAAACTATGTTGAATAATAGTGGTGAGAGTGGGCAACCTTGTCTTGTTCCTGATTTTAGAGAAAATGGTTTCAGTTTTTCACCATTGAGAAGGATGTTGGATGTGGGTTTGTCATATATGACCTTTATTATGTTGAGGTAAGTTCCCTCTATCCTACCTTCTGGAGGGTTTTTATCATAAATAATAGGTGTTGAATTTTATCGAAAGCTTTTTCTGCATCTATTCAGATGATCATATGGTTTTTCTCCTTCAGTTTGTTAATATGGTTTAACACATTGATTGTTTTGCGTATAGTGAAGAATCCTTGCATCCCTGGGATAAATCCCACTTGATCATGGTGTATGATCCTTTTAATGTGTTGTTGGATTCTGTTTGCTAGTATTTTGTTGAGGATTTTTGCATCTATGTTCATCAGTGATACTGCCCTGTAGTTTTCTTTTTTGTGTGGCATCTTTGTCTGTTTTTGGTATCAGGGTGATGGTGGCCTCACAGAATGAGTTTGGGAGTGTTTCTCCCTCTGCTATATTTTGGAAGAGTTTGAGAAGGATAGGTGTTAGCTCTTCTCTAAATGTTTGATAGAACTCGCCTGTGAAGCCATCTGGTCCTGGGCTTTTGTTTGTTGGAAGATTTTTAATCACAGTTTCAATTTCAGTGCTTGTGATTGGTCTTTTAATATTTTCTATTTCTTCCTGGTTCAGTCTTGGAAGGTTGTGTTTTTCTAAGAATTTGTCCATTTCTTCCAGGTTGTCCATTTTGTTGACATATAGTTGCTTGTAGTAATCTCTCATGATCCTTTGTATTTCTGCAGTGTCAGTTGTTACTTCTCCTTTTTCATTTCTAATTCTATTGATTTGAGTCTTCTCCTTTTTTTTTCTTGATGAGTCTGGCTAACTGATTTTGTTTTAAGCGAGAGATAAGAGTTATCTTGCAAGGGTAAAGCTTATACCATGAATGATGTAGGTCAAAGTCTGGTGGTACTAAGACCTACATTGTTGCCAAAATTATAATCTGCCGGTGGCATTTGCAGAAAAGAAGCCCTTGCAAATTTCTAAACAAGAGTAAACTCTGTTAGGAAATTCTAAAGTGTTTTACAGGTCAAAAAGGAAATGAGGGGACTTCCCTGGTGGTGCAGTGGTTAAGACACTGCACTCCCAATGCAAGGGGCCTGGGGTTCGACCCCTAGTCAGAGAACTAGATCCCACATGCATGCTGCAACTAAGAGTTTGCATGCCACAACTAAGGAGCCAGCATGCTGCAACTAAGGAAGCCTGAGAGCTGCAACTAAGGAGCCCACCTGCCACAACTAAGACCCAGCATAAATAAATAAATAAATAAATTTTTTTTAAAAAAAGGGAATGAGGTTAGTAAAATGCCTCAACAGAGTTTGAATAAAATACTAGATTTGAGAGCTACTTAACCAATAATTTTTGAATGAATTCTTGAATCTTCCTGCCACCTTCTACCTCTACCAGCTGGCTGGCTCTTACGTACCCACACCTCTGAACAATGTCAATGTCCCTCCTGTGGCCAGTTGTCACCCCCACTTAAAATCTCAGGCTCAAACAGCACCTCCACCACCCACTAACTCTCTCACCCAGTCTCCCCAGCCTAGCTCCCTGCCTTGCTAGTTTTATCAGCATTTTCAGCTTTCTGTGAGCAGTTTCCAGCAGCCCTAGTCCCTGAGTTCATAGTACCAAACAGAGAGATCACAGGCATTCTCAGTGCCTACCTTGTCCAGCGTTGGTGACTCCCCAGTGGGCCAGGAAAATCAGCAGCTCGGGCAGCCTCATCCTGGGGGCTCGCCTCATGGGAGCCATCGGGTTCTCCCGGAGCAAGTGTTCAAGCCACAGGCTTCCCAACTAGGTGTTGGTGGCCACGTGCCAGAGCAGAATTCCTGTCCTGTCGCTGAGTGTCCCAGACACTGGAGGCCTTTGTCTCCTCTGGCTTTTCTTCCTTTTCCCGGCAGGGTGTGAGCAGGGTTTGCCCAAAGGGCTGTACCTGCCAGGACTTTGGACTCTCAAGTAGGAAGCAGCACCAGTCCTGCCAGTTCCTCAAAGAATGTTGGTACAGCCAGCAACTGGATTCTCCAAGAGACTCACTCAACCCCAGTCAATGACAGGCAAATAACTACTTTTGAAGCTTTCATGTTGCCCACCCCAGCAGAACAAACATACCGTATAAAATGTCAGGCCTCTGCCATCAAAGGAACATAACTGTTTGTTGGAGATTGAAATGCTTGACCACAAATGAATCAAGACTAAGAGTCATCTGCTCATTTATGCCGGAAACCATGTCCCATGGAGATAGAGGGGACCCCAGGCCACCCTGCCCTCAAGAGGGAGAAGTAAGCCACTGGACTGCCGTTCATTGTGTTAGGTGGCTTGACAAGCCCAGAGGAGGGATCTAACCCTCTGAGGAAAGTGAGAGGGCTTTCTGGGAGGAGGTGACGCAGGCTTCATCTCTTCTTTCATTATGGAAATTGACAAACATAAATAAAAGTAGAGAGAATAGTGTAAGGAAACCCCAGTACCCATCCTCCAGCAACAGCAGTTATGAACTCACGGCCAATCTTACTTCTACTGTATCCCCACCCCAACCCCGATGGATTATTTTAAAGTCAAGTCCAGAGATCATATCATTTTGCCCATAAACACTTTAGTATATATCTCTAAAAGATAAGGATTCTCTTTTGCTAACCCAATGATAATACCATAGCAGATCTAAAAAAATAATAATGTTGCCAACCTGGGATCCCTGGACTCTTCAATCAACAGAAATTCATAAGAGACCACATGAGAAATTCAGGCAAGGCTTTACTAGGGCTCGTGCTGCAGCGAGGGAGGAAAACAAGAAACAGGTGCCCTTGCTTGCGCTCCAAGGAGGAGGGCTGGCTCTTTAAATGCGATGAGGGTAGGGGCGGATCAGTGGGTCGGGCTGAAGGAGTGACTTAGATGGTCTGCCCATCCCTTGGTGGTGCTGTGTGTGGGGATCATGCGTAGTACCCTGCTTTTGCTCCCAGCACCTCAGAAGTGGCAGTTGGTTTGTGGCCTTTTTGTATCTTATTCTTCATAATTGTCCCAACTGCTCATGTTCGCAGTTATTTTTAGCCCCTTATAGGTTCTTTTTCTTCTGTTGCTCAAAGAGACATTTGCCCAGGTGCAAGTGAAAGCACTCCCATAGAGGGTCCCAGGTCCCAGCCTATCTCAATAGTAATTCCTTACTACGACCAGGTAGATACTTGGTCAATGTTTAAACTTCCCTGATTGTCTCATAGTACTTTTTTTACAACTGGTTTGTTCAAATCAGGATCCAAACCAGGTCCACACATTGCATGCGGTTGATGTGTCTCTTAAGTCTCTCTTTAATGTTAGGCCTCTCTCCCTCCCCCACTTTTGCTTGTTCTTTGTCAGTGGAACCAGGTCATCTGTCCTATGAAATCTCCCACATTCTGGAGTATTGGGCTGATTGTTTCTTCGTGGTATCATTTAAGTTATTCTTCTGTCTCCCATATTTCCTATAAACTGGTAGTTAGATCTAGAGGTTTGATGACATTTAGATTTGATTTTTTTTGGCAAGATGACGTCTCATGTGGCCTTGTGCCCTTCCTGCTGCATTGCATCGCAAGGCACGTAATTGTATGCTTGTTCCACCAGCTTAATCTTAACATACAGGTATACCTCAGAGATATCGCAGGTTCAGTTTCAGACCACCACGATAAAGTGAATATCAAAGAAAGCAAGTCACGGACTTCCTTGGTGGCGCAGTGGTTAAGGATCCACCTGCCAATGCAGGGGGCACGGGTTCGAGCCCTGGCCTGGGAAGATCTCACATGCCGTGGAACAACTAAGCCCGTGCGCCACAACTACTGAGCCTGAGCTCTAGAGCCCTCAAGCCACAACTACTGAGTCCACACGCCGCAACTACTGAAGCCCACGTGCCTAGAGCCAGTGCTCCGCAACAAAAGAAGCCACCACAATGAGAAGCCCGTGCACCGCAACGAAGGGAAGCCCCTGCTCGCCGCAACTAGAGAAAGCCCACGCGCAGCAACAAAGACCTAACACAGCCAAAAATAAATAAACAAATAAATAAATTTATTAAAAAGTAAATAAATAAAAAATAAATAAACCAAGTCACATGAATTTTTTGGTTTCCCAGTGCATGTAAAAGTTATGTTTACACTATATTGTAGTCTATTAAGTGTGCAATAGCATTATGTTTAAAAAATGCACATGCCTTAATTTAAAAATATTTTATTGCTAAAAAATGCTAACCATCATCTGAGCCTTCAGTGAGTCATAATCTCTTTGCTGGAGGAGGATCTTGCCTCCATGTTGATGGCTGCTGACTGATCAGGGTGGTGGATGCTGAAGGCTTGGGTGACTGTGGACATTTCTTTTTATTTATTTATTTATTTATTTATTGTTGGCTGTGTTGGGTCTTCGTTGCTGCATGCAGACTTTCTCTAGTTGCGGCGAGTGGGGACTACTCTTCGTTGCCCTGCGCGGACTTATTGCGGTGGCCTCTCTTGTTGCGGAGCACGGGCTCTAGGCGCACAGGCTTCAGTAGTCATGGCACGTGGGCTCAGTAGCTGTGGCACACGGACTTAATTGCTCCGTGGCATGTGGGATCTTCCTGGACCAGGGCTCGAACCCGTGTCCCCTGCATTGGCAGGTGGATTCTTAACCACTGCGCCACCAGGGAAGTCCCTGTGACAATTTCTTAAAATAAGACAATAAACTTTGTCTCATCAATTGACTCTTCCTTTCACTTGAATACTTAGAGGCCATTGTAGGGTTATTAATTGGCCCGATTTCAATATTGTTGTGTCTCAGAGAATAGGGAGGCTAAAGGAGAGGGAAAGAGATGGGGAAACAGCTGGTCAGTGGAGCAGTCAGAACACACACAACATTTATGGATTAAGTTCTCTGACTTACAGGGGCACGTTTCATGCCACCCCAAAACAATTACAATAGTAACATCATCAAAGATCACTTATTATCACAGATCACTGTAACAAATACAATGATAATGTAAATGTTTGAAATATTGTGAAAATTATTGAAATATGACACAGAGACACGAACTGACAAATGCTGTTGGACAAATAGCACCAACAGACTAGCTTGATGCAGGGCTGCCAAACACCAACTTGTAAAAAACTCATCATCTACAAAGTTCAATAAAGTGAAGCACAAGAAAATGAAGTCTGCTTGCATTTCTCCAAAGAAGACATACAGATGGCCAAGAGGCACATGAAAAGATGCTCAACATCACTAAGTATTAGAGAAATGCAAATCAAAACTACAATGAGATATCACCTCACACCTGTCAGAATGGCCATCATCAAAAAGTTTACAAACAGTAAATGCTGGAGAGGGTGTGGAGAGGAGAGAACCCTCCTGCACTGTTGGTGAGAATGTAAGTTGATACGGCCACTATTGGAGAACAATATGGAGGTTCCTTAAAGAACTAAGAATAGAGCTACCATATGATTCAGCAATCCACTCCTGGGTATATATCCGGAGAAAACAGTGGTTCAAAAGGATACATGTACCCCAATGTTCACTGCAGCACTGTTTACAATAGCCAAGACATGGAAGCAACCTAAAGGTTCATCAACAGAGGAATGGATAAAGATGTGGTACATATATACAATGGAATATTACTCAGCCATTAAAAAGAATGAAATAATGCCATTTGCAGCAATATGAATGGACCTGGAGATTATCATACAAAGACAGATTATCATGTGATATCATTTATATGCAGAATCTAAAAAAATGATACAGATGAACTTATTTACAAAACAGAAACACTCACAGAGTTAGAGAACGAATTTATGGTTACTAGGGGGAAAGGGCGTGGGGAGAGCTATAGATTGGGAGTTTGGGATTGACATGTACACACTACTACATTTAATATAGATAACAGACAAGAACCTATGGTATAGCACAGGAAACTCAGCTCAACATTCTGTAATAACCTAAATGGGAAAAGAATTTGAAAAAGAATAGATACTTGTATGGGTATAACTGAATCACTTTGCTGTAAAACTGTGACTAACACATCATTGTTAATCAACTATACTCCAATATAAAATAAAAATTTTCAAAACAGGAGGCCTGCATGTACAAGTAAGAGTTAGCCAGAAGAAGGAGAAAATGGGGAAGAGGGTATTCCAGGAAGAAGAAACAACTCCTGCTAAGAGATGCTGGAACATCCCAGGGAGCTGTGTTGGGTGATATTGGGGCTTGGGGTCCTGAACAGGGGCAGCAAGAAGGAGCCAAGCCGTGCTCAGTGGTTTGAGCTGAGAGCTGTGGGGAGCCATGGAAGAGTCTTAACTAGGGGAGAGACGCAACCAGATTAGCATCTTAGGAAGACGCACTGGCTCTGTGGAAGATGGTTGTTCTGGGTGACCAGCAAGGAGGCTGAGGCAGAGAAGTCCTAGAGAAAAGCAATGAGGGTCTACACGAGGGAGTGAGTAACTCGAAGTACAGTGGAATTAATAGAGTGTAGCAGGGGAGTTGTTGTGTTAATTTATGTTCTCCCTGTATCTTTTTTGAAAACCTGATCTAAGCAGGTAGTAAGGATCCCCTCCCTTGGGGGAGGCTGTGGCCAGGTAGAAGGCCACAGCTTCTTGAAGACAGCCACCTCCAGATTTTGTCCTCTAGAAAGGGGAAGGGAAGAACCTACAAGAGAAGGGAGACTGGCCCAACCATTGAAGCAGAGGGAAGTTGCTGGGTTCCAAAAGTGTCAAGGTGTCCAGGAGGAAGCCGGTCTTCAGACATGAAGTCTGAGATACTCACTTGGGTTCAATATATATCCAAACTCTATTAGCTTCTAGGCCTTAGGGACACAGAGGTGAGAAAAACAAAGCCTCTGCTCTCATGGAGCTTACATTCAGCAAAAAAGAAGGACATTACACAAACTAATCAACAAGGCTCCCAGCCTGGCAAAGCCCTGGGGTCAGAGTCACAGCAGAACCTCTGGCCCCTCAGAACCGTACAAGGCTAGTCGCTGACTATATCAGCAGGATCCATGGACAACTAAAGTCTAAAGCTCCAAGAAGACACACAGGTGGCTAACAGGCACATGAGAAGATGCTCAACATCACTAATTATCAGAGAAATGCAAATCTAAAGCTCAATGAGGTATCATCTCACACTGGTCAGAATGGCTATCAACAAAAAAATCTACAAATAGGGACTTCCCTGGTGGCGCAGTGGTTAAGAATCCACCTGCCAATGCAGGGGCACGGGTTCGAGCCCTGGTCTGGGAAGATCCCACATGCCGCGGAGCAACTAAGCTTGTGCACCACAACTACTGAGCCCTCGTGCCACAACTACTGAAGTCCGCGAGCCTAGAGCCCATGCTCCGCAACAAGAGAAGCCACCACAATGAGAAGCCCGCACACCACAAGGAAGAGTAGCCCCTGCTCGCTGTAACTAGAGAAAAGCCTGCACGCAGCAATGAAGACCCTACGCAATGAAGACAAAAATAAATAAATAAAAATAAAAAATAAATGCTGGAAAGGATGTGGGGAAAAGGGAACCCTCCTATACTGTTGATAGGAATGTAAATTAGTGCAGCCACTATGGAAAACAGTGTGGAGGTTTCTTAAAAAACTAAACTTAGAACTACAGTATGATCCAGCAATTCCACTCCTAGGTATATATCTGGAAAAAACAAAAACTCTAATTTGAAAAGATACATGCACCCCAATGTTCATAGCAGCACTATTTACAATAGCCGAGACATGGAAGCAACCCAAGTGCCCATGAACAGACAACTGGCTTGAGAAGATGTGGTGTATATATGGACTATTACAATGGAATATTAGCCATAAAGAAGAATGAAATATTGCCATTTGCAGCAACATGGATAGACCTAGAGAATATTATGCTTAGTGAAATAAGTCAGACAGAAAAAGACAAATACTATATGATATCACTTATATGTGGAATCTAAAAAACAATACAAATGAATCTATATGCAAAACAGAAACAGACTCATAGACATAGAAAACACACTTATGGTTACCAAAGCGGGGAGGGGGAGAGAGGGACAAATTAGGAATTATGGCATTAACAGATACAAACTACTATACATAAAATAGATAAACAACGAGGATTTACTGTTTAGCATAGAGAATTATACCCGATATCTTATAATAACTTATAATGGAATATAATCTGCAAAAAAAAATCAAATCACTATGTGGTACTTGTGAAACTAACACAGTATTGTAAATCAACTATACTTCAATTAAAAAAAAAAAAGACTACAGCGCCATCTGCGTTCAGGCCCTGGGTCACCCCAAGGAGGAGGAGGGCATCAAAATAACCACCAAGATGAATTTTCTGCCAGTGCAGAGAGGAGAGGGCTCAGGGACCAACTGCTTTTGATTTAACGAAAATAAGTCAGTGTGCTTTTCTTAGCTTATGGCCTGATTCATACCTGCTCGACAGTATCTAGGGCACATCGAGGTTAGCTTAGAAGGTAACCCGTGGGACCTGTAGGGAAGGAGGGCAGGCAAGGAGTCTAGGGCAGGCAGTTCCCTGAGGGCTGAGCAGGGAGCTGGCAATGACTAGGCTTGAAATTGGAACAAGGGGGAGACCTCTGAGAGAGCCTAGGTGCTCCTATAAACCCCTCTGAGGGGTGCTAGAGTCTTACTCAGCTTTAGGCTGGATGCAGGGACTTCTTTTAAATACCACAGCTTTTTGGTCACTGTCACCACCACTAACCCACAAGGTAACTTTTCACGAATAGAAAAAGGTACGCCGGGAATTCCCTGGCGGTCCAGTGGTTAGGACTCCATGCTTCCATTGCAGGGGCCCCGGGTTTGTTCCCTGGTCGGGGAACTGGGATCCCACAAGCTGCGCGGTGTGGCCAGAAAAGAAAGAAAGAAAAAGGGACCCCAGCAGGGCTCAGAGTGGGGCCAGGGAGTCTTTCAGGCCCTACTCAGCCCTCTGCCAGGAGCCGGTTACCTAAATGATAATGGCTTCTCCCTGGGTTCAGCCTGGCCTGCTGGACCTGGGTTTGCTGGAAAAGGTAAGTGAGGCAGAGAAATCCGAAGGGTTGGGACCATTCCTTCTTAAGTACAAAACAGCCGCTTTTCTTCAAATTGCCCCAAAGCACTTAGATTCTTGGCAACTGTCATCTCCAGAAAATACACATCACTCTTAGGAGAAAAACATGTGGTATGAAAGCTGATAAAGGCAAGCATTCTTCACGTTTTTGCTGTAGCCTTTTAGTTCTATAACCTCAGTGATGCAGATAAAACAAATACCCTGATGGGAATGAGGGGGTCAGTCCTTCAGTGCCCAGGACCTTTGTCCATTCCTGGCCTCCGAGCTCCTGGGAAGCTGTGGTTGGCCTGGGGTCCAAGTCCACAGAGGGCTTAGTCCAAGAAGGTCAAGAACAGTGCCAGGTGCTGGCGATACAATGATGAACAAAACTAATTTATAGTTTTGTGAGACAAATAGGCTTCAGTAAGATTCATACAGATAAACCTAAAACTATAACTGTGATGGTGCCCAGTTAGGATTCCATTCCAAGGACCTTGAACATTATCCTATAGGTCATGGGGAACCACTGAAGATTTTGGAGCAGGGAAGTGAAAAGATCATAAAATAATTAATTGAATTTTCCCTTTGCAGCTGCAGTGACTGATCCAAAAGAATGAATATCTAATGAGGAAACCTGAGGGGCCTCAAATTATACTATATAATTTGTGTCTTCTCTAAGCTGGGTTTTTTTGTAATGGTTGATCCTTAAAGGTCCCAGAGAGAAATTCTGAAGTTGGCCACAACTGACAAACTCACATGGCCAAATATGAACTGAAGAAGCCTGCTTCTGCTCTTGAGTTCCTGATCTATTTCTCATTGTGACCCAGCTTCAAAACTAGAGTCAAGGGGCTTCCCTGGTGGCACAGTGGTTGAGAGTCCACCTGCCGATGCAGGGGACACGGGTTCGTGCCCCGGTCCGGGAAGATCCCACATGCCGCGGGGCGGCTAGGCCCGTGAGCCATGGCCGCTGAGCCTGCGCGTCCGGAGCCTGTGCTCCGCAGCGGGAGAGGCCACAACGGTGAGAGGCCCGCGTACCGCAAAAAAAAAACAACTAGGGTCAGTTCAGGGGAAGCATAGCTCTTGGCACTTAATAGGCACTAAAAATATATTTGTTGAATAAATAAATAGTGGACTAAATAAGATTGATTGGATGAATAAAAAATTAATAAATTAAAGACATTTTAAACCTTCCCCTTTCCTATGACTTCTGTTTTATCTGTCCCTCTCTTTCTCACTCCCTCTGCCTTGATTCAGGCCCACGTCATTACTACCTTGGTTGCTTCTCCAGCCTCCTAACAGATCACCCTGTCTCCAGTCTTGGGCAGTCCCTCAATCTGTCTGTCAGTCCCTCAGTCTACCAGCAAGATCATGTAATTGCTCTGCTTCAAAACCTTCAGTGGCTCCCCATGACTGTGGGGAAAAGTCCAAAGTTCATAAAAGGCATCCAGACCAGGCCCTGTCACCCTTTTGTAGGTATCTCTGTTCTATCAGTCCTCCTGGGCACGTGTCCTCTTCCAGGGCACCCTATTTTTTTTTTTTTTTTAACCTTGTTGAGAATCTCTATTAGAATTGCATAGAATCTACAGGCCAATTCTTCTCAACTTGATATTTTTATGATATTGAATTTTTCTGCCCATGAAGTTGTTTTATTTCTTTACATATTTAGGTCTTCTTAAATGTCTTTTTTTAAACTGAAGTACAGTTGACTTACAATGTTGTATTCGTTTCAGGTGTACAGCACAGTGATTCAGTTATACATATACATATACATATATATATTCTTATTCAGATTTCTTCCCCTTATAGCTTATTACAAAATACTGAGTATAGTTCCCTGTGCTATACAGTAGGTCCTTGTTGAGTATCTATTTTATATATAGAACTGTATATATGTTCATCGCAAACTCCTAATTTATCCCTTCCCTGCCTTTTCCCCTTTGGTAACCGTAAGTTTGTTTTCTATGTATGTGAGTCTGGTTGTGTTCTATAAATAAGTTCATTTGTATCTTTTTTTTTTAGATTCCATATATAAGGGGTATCATATGATACTTGTCTTTCTCTTTCTGACTTACTTCACTTAGTATGATAATCTCTAGGTCCATCCATGTTGCTGCAAATGGCATTATTTCATTCTGTTCTATGTCTGAGTAATATTCCATTGTATATACTACCACATCTTCTATATCCATTCGTCTGTTGATGGACATTTAGGGTGCTTCCATGTCTTGGCTATTGTAAATAGTGCGGCAGTGAACCCTGGGCACTCCTTAAAATTGCAAATATGTTTGAGAAAAATAAGAATAAGCCCCTTTCACCTCTGTTTGTTTAATGTGACAACAGCATCAAAGTACTAAGCATTTGAAGGTAAAGAAGAGCTGACAAGGGTGAGGGGATGGACAAAAAGGAGGTACAGGAAAAAAAACATCATGATTAAGAGTTGGGCTCAGGGGGCTTCCCTGGTGGCGCAGTGGTTAAGAATCTGCCTGCCAATGCAGGGGACTCGGGTTTGAACCCTGGTCTGGGAGATCCCACAAGCCGCGGAGCAACTAAGCCCAAGCACCACAACTACTGAGCCTGTGCTCTAGAGCCCATGAGCCACAACTACTGAGCCCGCGTGCTGCAACTACTGAAGCCCGCGTGCCTAGATCCTGTGCTCCGCAACAAGAGAACCTACCACAATGAGAAGCCCGTGCACCACAACGAAGAGTAGCCCTCAATGCAACCAAAGAAAGCCCGCGTGCAGCAAAGAAGACCTAATGCAGCCATTAATTAATTAATTAATTAATTAATTAATTATTTTTAAAAAAGAGTTGGGCTCAGGAGTCACATAGAGCTGCATTCAATCCAGTTGGTCTTTTTGCTAGCCCTGTGACCTCAGGCTGATTATTGAGTCTCACATGGAATGTCCAGGCACACCAGTGCATCACTAAAAGTTCACAGGAGCAAGGAGATATTCATCCATAGGTCAACCAGGCAGGCTGGGCTTAGTGCAGCTGGAGATGCTAACCAAACACCTCTGAAGGGTGATTAACCATCTTGGTTTGAATGGAACTGGAGGGATTTCCAGGACAAGAGACCTTTAGTTTTTTTGAGTGTGTGTCTTTTTTTTTTTAGTTTATTTTTGGCTGTTGGGTCTTTGTTGCTGCACCGGGGCTTTCTCTAGTTGCAGCGAGCGGGGGTTACTCTGTTGTGGTGCGCAGGCTTCTCATTGCGGTGGCTTCTCTTGTTGCAGAGCACGGGCTCTAGGTGCACGGGCTTCAGTAGTTGTGGCCCGTGGGCTCAGTGGTTGCGGCTCATGGGCTCTAGAGCACAAGCTCAGTAGTAGTGGCGCACAGGCTTAGTTGCTCCATGGCACGTGGGATCTTCCCAGGCCAGGGCTCAAACCCATGTCCCCTGCACCGGCAAGAGGATTCTATTTTTTTTTTTAATTCTTTTTTTCTTTTTCTTTTTTTAATAGATTAATTTCATTTATTTATTTATTTGTTTGTTTGTTTATTTTTTGGCTGCACTGGGTCTTCCGTTGCCGTGCGCAGGCTTTCTCTAGTTGTGTTGAGCAGGGCTTACTCTTTGTTGCAGTGCATGGGCTTCTCATTGCGGTGGCTTCTCTTGTTGCGGAGCACAGGCTCTAGGCGTGCAGGCTTCAGTACTTATGGCACACGGGCTTCAGTAGTTGTGGCTCGCCGGCTCTAGAGAGCAGGCTCAGTAGTTGTGGCTCACAGGCTTAGTTGCTCCGTGGCATGTGGGATGTTCCCGGACTAGGGCTTGAACCTGTGCCCCCTGCATTGCAGGTAGATTCTTAACCACTGGGCCACCAGCGAAGTCCCGACCTTTAGTTTTTTTTTTTTTTTTTTTTTTTTTTCGACCTTTAGTTTTAAAAATGGGAAAGTCCTGGGCAAACTGGGATGAGTGCCCCTTTAGCCCCTGCACCTCTGGCCCCTGCCAGCCTCATGTGTTTAGTCCAGTGTGCCAACAAGCACTATTTTCTACATGCGCATATAATTTTAAAAAAGGTTGGGAAGCTCAGTTTCCTCATCTGTAAAATGGGGATGATGATAGTGCTTACCTCATTTGGTTGTTGTGAAGATGAAGTGAATAAAGCAGGGCATTAGATCCTGCCCTCCCAATCCAGAGACACACCCAGATCCTATGTCTTTGCCAATCTAATGCCCTTTCCTCCAAGACATTAAAAAAACTATCCACAATTTATCTGTCAGCTTAACAAATGTAAGGTATAGCAACATGCTATGTTAAACTGGAAAAATACATGTAAACTCCTAACCTTAAAAGATAAATGTTTCCCTTCCTGAGTGACTACTAAGAGGGCTCTAACAGCAGCGGCCCCCTGTACCGTTCTCCATTCAAAGGAGGAGCACTGAGGCCGTGTCTAGGGAAAAAGTTTAGACTGGATGGGGTGGGATGCGCTCCTGCTGCCAGAAAGCCAGAAGGCTTTAAGGAACATGAGGTTCCTTAGCGCTGATAGGTCCAAGGAACCAACCCATTGCTGGCCAAGATGTGACAACTGCAGCATTAATAATAATATGATAACGATTTTCTTATTGTTATTGTCACTGTTTTTGGAAGAAGTTGCATCTGTGAAAGGCCATGAGGATAACAGTCCACATAGGAAAAGAACATGAAAAGGTAGTTGAAACACACAAGACTGTGACTAGTACAGGATATGTTTAACTTATTTTCATAAGTATACACACATGGACACTTTGCTTCTTTTATTAATTAGATGCCTATTTATAAAGTATACATATGTACAGTTCCCACTTGGGTAAAGAAGAAATTCACAGACCTGTGAGAAGTCAAATAGTCCCAGACAATGGGAATTGTGTGCAGAACAAGATGGGCTGACAGGCTGGACTGCTCACAAACAATAACCAAGAAGAAGGGGCTCCAAGAGCTAATTAGCCAACCATCCTAGAGTCCCGCTAACACCAAAGACTACTCCTCCTCTTCTAGGAAGTGAAGCCTTCAGGTGGCCCTATGAATATAACAAAATAGTATATCAATAAGAATACATGAATTTTCAAACTTGCAAAAGTCCCCATCAATGTATCAAACAGGACATCAAGGGACTTCCCTGGTGGCGCAGTGGTTAAGAATCCGCCTGCCAATGCAGGGGACACGGGTTCGAGCCCTGGTCCGGGAATGATCCCACATGCCACAGAGCAAATAAGCCCGTGAGCCACAACTACTGAGCCTGCATGCCACAGCTACTGAAGCCTGAGCACCTAGAGCCTGTGCTCCACAACTAGAGAAGCCACCGCAATGAGAAGCCCACGCACCACAACGAAGAGTAGCCACTGTTCTCCACAACTAGAGAAAGCCTGCACCCAGCAACGAAGATCCAATGCAGCCAAAAATAAATAAATAAATAAATTTATTAATTAACTAATTAAAAGAAAACAACAGGACAGCAGTTTATATAATGCTGCCCAAGTGAGACTGAAAGCCCATGATTTTGAGAAAAGACATTTGGTTGCAAACAATGAAAACCTAAGAGAAAGGTATGACTTTAAAAGTCTAACAGATATTACAAAAAGGAAGCTCAGCTTAGTCATCTGTGGCCTGGTGACAGTCCCCTTGGACCACACAAGCAAGTCATGAGACCTGACTAAGAATAAATTGATTGAAGACCCAGATCCAATAACCTCAACTGGATTAAGATGACATATCTTTTTCTTTTCAGTCTGATTGAATGTTTGAAAGCCAAGGATAATACTACAGAAACCATAGGATGATAAAATAAATAAAGCAATGATCCAAGGAAGCAGGAGAAAGGAGGCACCAGATTTTGTTGGGCCTGAGGCTTAAACAATTTGTGTAGCCCTATTTAAGAAAAAGAATGCAGGGCTTCCCTGGTGGCGCAGTGGTTGAGAGTCCGCCTGCCGATGCAGGGGACACGGGTTCGTGCCCCGGTCCCGGAAGATCCCACATGCCGCGGAGCGGCTAGGCCCGTCAGCCATCGCTGCTGAGCCTGTGCGTCCGGAGCCTGTGCTCCGCAACGGGAGAGGCCACAACAGTGAGAGGCCCGCGTAACGCAAAAAAAAAAAAAAAAAAGAAAAAGAAAAAGAATGCAAAGTAAGATATTAAAGAGGTATCTAAACAAAAGAAGGGCTTTGGAAGAGGCTGTGCAAGCAAAGAGCCCTGAAACTTCAACTTCATTAACTTCACAATTATCATTTTTGTATTTTGTCTGCTCTTTAAGATATTTGAAGTATTCATAAGAATCAGCCAGCCATACTAGCACTTTAATTGCAGTTTAAAAATTTAAGGATGGGCTTCCCTGGTGGCGCAGTGGTTGGGAGTCCTCCTGCCGATGCAGCGGGCGCGGGTTCGTGCCCCGGTCCGGGAGGATCCCACGTGCCGCAGAGCGGCTGGGCCCGTGGGCCATGGCCGCTGAGCCTGCACATCCGGGGCCTGTGCTCTGCAGTGGGAGAGGCCACAGCAGTGAGAGGCCCGCGTACCGAAAAAAAAAAAAAAAATTTAAGGATATTTAAGTTTGTAAACAATGTTTAAATACCCAAAAGATTGATTTCAAGGATTATTACCTATAAGAGTTAAAAAATTGAGCATTAAACAAATAGTGTTCTGCACCACTTCTAAAAACCTCTTTGATATTAAAAGAATTCTATCAGTATTATCCAATTCATAATGATTATTACTGGTGGAAATAATCAGTACAATATAAAACTGAAAATAGCTACTCCATCCAGTAAAATTGTCTTAGGAAAAAAAAAAGGAGAATCACATCTTGTGAACATTGAAAACTACCAGAAATTCCCTGAATCAAACTGTACTTGATAGAAATGAGCACCCATGAAACTATAGTGGCAGATGTGAAAAACCAGTAAAATTTGGTATGAATCAAATTTGAATGATGAATTTAACACTCATTGTAAAGTTTGCCCAGGGAAGAATGGATTCACAATGATTTCTGCAAAATTGAAAATGGAAAAATTAGAAATGGCTAAATCTCACTGTACAAAAAATTGAACAGGAAATTAAGTCTAAATGAAAATTCATCAGTGTTGAGAACATTCTGATTAAAATATGTGTATTTATAATGTGGAGGCAAAATGAACTTGGAGGTTTAAATGGCAGGTCAAAAACTTTGGGAGATAATGCATACGAAGAATTTAGCAGAGATAATGCACATTTCTGGCCTGTGGCATATACTCAATGAATACCAGTGTGGATTTTAAAAAAATTTTAATTCTGTTAAAATACAAACGACATAAAATTTACCTTTTTACCATTTTCAAGTACAGTTCTGTGGCATTAGCTACATTCCTGTTGTGCAACCATCACCACTATCTATTGCCCGAACTTTTCTTTTTTAATTAATTTATTTATTTTTGGCTGCGTTGGGTCTTCGTTGCTGCGTGTGGGCTTTTTGGCGAGCGGGGGCTACTCTTCCTTGCGGTGCGCATTCTTTTCATTGTGGTGGCTTCTTCTGTTGCGGAGCACGGGCTCTAGGTCCATGGGCTTCAGTAGTTGTGGTTCACAGGCTCTAGAGCGCAGGCTCAGTAGTTGTGGTGCACAGGCTTAGTTGCTCTGCAGCATGTGGGATCTTCCCAGACCAGGGCTCGAACCCATGTCCCCTGCGTTGGCAGGCAGATTCTTAACCACTCTGCTACCAGGGAAGTAGGGAAACTTTTAATCTTCCCGAGTGGAAACCATACCCATTAAATGATAACTCCCCATTCTTCCTTTTCTCCAGCCCCTGGTAGCCACTATTCTACTTCCTGTCCCTATGAATTTGACTATTCTATGTACCTCATATAAGTGGAATCATACAATATTTGTCCTTTGTGACTGGCTTATTTCACTTAGAATAATGTCTTCAAGGTTCACCCATATTTTAGCATGTATCAGAATTTCTTTCCTTTTTTAAAAGCTGAATAATATTCCATTGTACGTCCCATACGTTTTGTTTATTAATTCATCTGTCAATAGATACTTGGTTTGCTTCCACCTTTTGGCTTTTGTGAATAACGCTGCTATGAACATGGGTGTCCAAGTAACTGAGTCCCTGCTTTCAGTTCTTTGGTGTATATACCCAGAAATGGAACTGCTGGATCATATGATGATTCTATTTTCAATTTTTTGAGGAATTGCCATACCGTATTTCATAGTGGCTGCACTATTTTGCATTCCCACTAACAGTGCACAAAGTTTCCAATTTCTCCATGTCCTCACCAACACTTGTTTTCTATTTTTAAAATAGTAGCCATCCTAATAGATGTGTCACCAGATTGCTTTTAAAGGGTGATTTCTCCTTTTCTCAGTCTTGCTGTGGGTTTCCCTGATAACAGTCTACCTGGAGAGGGAAACGGAAGACTTCTCAGAAATCCCTTCTATGTGACAGGAAGACTTCAACTTGATAAAACTAAACCTTGAGAGAATTCACTGCCCCTCCCCAAACAAAAGGTAAATACTAATCATTTTAGCGCTAATTGAAAACTGAGCCCTCTGCTCAATTTATCAGATCATCAAGCTCTTGAAAAGATTTGCAAAAACCTTAGTTTGACGTTTTGCATTGTTATATTTTAAGATATTCATATTTCATTTTATTTATTTTTAAAAGTATGATCCTCTCAGCTGAATTTATAACTAGTTGAACCGCAAATGAGGCTGACTACTCCAAGTGAACCCACATCTTAAATTTCCCAATTACTCTTAATTGCTAACATTTCATCCTACATATCATAAATATGCTCTTACTTGTCAGACTATGAAAGTTTCAATCACCTTAGGCTTAATATAATAATGTTATCTTGATATGACTTTTCTTCTTGGCTGTATCTTGTTTATTTCTCAGCAATGATTTGGACGCTAACAGAATTTACGTAGGAAAGAAACGGCACACAAGCAACATCTGGCCCACAGATACCTTTTCTTTGGCCTACATAGCATTTTTAATTTTTTGTTTGTTTGTTTGTTTGGCTGCTTTGTTTCTTTGTTGCTGCACATGGGCTTCCTCTAGTTGCAGCAAACGGGGCTACTCTTCATTGTGGTGCTCGGGCTTCTCATTGCAGTGGCTTCTCTTGTTGTGGAGCACGGGCTCTAGGTGCACGGGCTTCAGTAGCTGTGGCACACAGCCTCAGTAGTTGTGGCGCACGGGCTTAGTTGCTCCACAGCATGTGGGATCTTCCTGGACCAGGGCTCGAACTCATGTCCCCTGCATTGGCAGGCAGATTCTTAACCACTGCGCCACCAGGGAAGTTCCTTTTAATTTTTAAATTTACTTATAAACAAAATTCTGAAATGTTTACATAAAAATGCAGGCTTCTGGTACCTGCTAAAAAAACTTAAGATGACCTGGCAACACTGACCCCATATTCTTCATGTCAGTTGCTATTTACCATTATGCCTGTGTGGTTGCTTTTCTTACTGTGGAGAAAAAAGTTTTAAAAATTCCCCTCCATTATCCAATCCACTATATTTACAGTTTTCCTGACTGACACCAGTCAAAAATAAACAAATGGGACCTAATGAAACTTAAAAGCTTTTGCAAAGCAAAGGAAACTACAAACAAGATGAAAAGACAACCCTCAGAATGGGAGAAAATATTTGCAAACGAAAGATTAATCTCAAAGATATATAAACAGCTCATGCAGCTCAATATTAAAAAAACAAACAGCCCAATCCAAAAATGGGCAGAAGACCTAAATAGACATTTCTCCAAAGAAGATATACAGATGGCCAAGAAGAACATGCAAAGCTGCTCAACATCACTAATTATTAGAAAAATGCAAATCAAAACTACAATGAGGTATCACCTCACACCAGTTAGAATGGGCATCATCAGAAAATCTACAAACAACAAATGCTGGAGAGGGTGTGGAGAAAAGGGAACCCTCTTGCACTATTGGTGGGAATGTAAACGGATACAGCCACTATGGAGAACAGTACAGAGGTTCCTTCAAAACCTAAAAATAGACCTAGCAATCCCACCACTGGGCACATACCCAGAGAAAACCATAATTCAAAAAGACACATGCACCCCAGTATTCATTGCAGCACTATTTACAATAGCCAGGTTATGGAAGCAACCTAAATGTCCACTGACAGACGAGTGGATAAAGAAGGTGTGGTACATATATACAATGGAGTATTACTCAGCCATAAAAAAGGAACGAAATTGGGTCATGTGTAGAGATGTGATGGATCTAGAGACTGTCATACAGAGTGAAGTAAGTCAGAAAGAGAAAAACAAATATCATATATTAACGTGTATATGTGGAACCTAGAAAAATGGTACAGATGAACCGGTTTGCAGGACAGAAATTGAGACACAGATGTAGAGAACAAACGTATGGGCACCAAGGGGGGAAAGTGGCTGGGGGGTGGTGGTGGTGGTGGGAAGAATTGGGCGATGGGGATTGACATGTATACACTAATATGTATAAAATGGATAACTAACAAGAACCTGCTGTATAAAAAAATAAAATTTAAAAAAACAACAACTTACAAGGAAAAAGAACATATATATATCTGAATCACTTTGCTGTACACCGGAAACTAACACAATGTGAGTCAACTATACTTCAATTAAAAAAAAAATTCCCCTCTATTATTCAATCCACTATATTTACAGTTTTCCTGCCTGAGCCCAGTTGTCATGTGAGTTTGTGCCCCAGGTCTAGGATGTTCAAGAAGGTATACTAACTACACTGGTTGATAGAATCAGACTTCCTGGGCTTCAGTATAGACGCCCACAACTTAGCTTCAGTTTTCTCATCTGTAAAGTGGGGACAACAGCAGTATTTACCTACCTCACAGGACTGAGTTAATTAATGTAAAATATTTAAGACAGTGCCTGCGGGACTGCCCTGGTGGCGCAGTGGTTAAGAATCCGCCTACCAATTCAGGGAACACGGGTTCCATCCCTGGTCCAGGAAGGTCCCGGATGTCGTGGAGCTACTGAACCTGCGCGCCTAGAGCCCGTGCTCCGTAGCAAGAGAAGCCACCGCAGCGAGAAGCCCGAGCACCACAACGAATAGTAGCCCCTGCTTGCCGCAACTAGAGAAAGCCCGTGCAGTAGCAACAAAGACCCAACGTAGCCAAAAAAAAAAACCAAAAACAAACAAACAAAAACAGTGCCTGCAGTTTTAGCAAAGGAAATACAATGGCCCAAAAGCCCGGGACCATGTCTATCTTATTTACCATTGAATCCTAGTGGCCAGCACTGAGCTGGGAACAAAAGAGACATCAATAAATTTTTTTTTTCTTTTTTTTTTGCAGTACTTGGGCCTCTCACCATTGCAGTCTCTACCGTTGTGGGCGGAGCACAGGCTCCGGACGTGCAGGCTCAGCGGCCATGGCCCACAGGCCCAGCCGCTCCGCGGCATGTGGGACCGGGGCACAAACCCATGTCCCCAGCATCGGCAGGCGGACTCTCAAACACTGCGCCAACAGGGAAGACCAATAAATATTTTTTAATAAATTAATTGGGGGAGGGAGGAGGAGTCCTAACAGTATAGTAGTATTTAGAGCAAAGAACTGACAGACGTGTTCCACTCTCTATAGTAGGGACACAACTGTGTTATATGAAGAATACTTGAAGCAACCGAGGATGCGAAACTGGATTAGAGCGGGGTGAGGAACAGGTTGGGGGGATGTCATTCTCAGATCTTCTGCCATTCTGGGAAAGACAGTGTAGGTTTCTCATTGCCTCACTGGGGAAAATCAGGACGAGAAGGTGGCAATAAAAGAACTGAACTTGGCTTTTTAAGGAAAATAACATGCAACTCCACGAGGTGCCGTGAAGCCAGTACTGACTTCCCCGGGTGCGCAAATGCTGCGTGATCGCCAGGCCCAGATGCGGAAGCAGGAATTCTACTACAACCCTTTAGATTAAGGCGTCGCTTGGGAAGAATTTGGCGGGAACAGGAGGAGGCCGTACAAAGGAAGTGATGTAAGGTGTCACGGGGGGTGACACGGCCAGAGGAGCGGAAATATCATCTTGATTGGTTATTTTTTCGAGACACCGTCCTATCACAACGTCCCTCAGCCTTACTTCCGCTTGCGCAGTCTTTTTTGCCCTTAGTAACGATGGCCGCAGAGGCTTCCTACCCTCCCGGGAGCAGAGTGCGCGTTTTCGGGAGCGCGGCTGGAGAAGACGGGAAAAGGCGTAAGATTCGTGAGCACTGATTGGCTGAAGCGAGAAGAGTTCTGGCTGCTGACTGGCTCCGTCTTTCGCGGGAAGGAGTTTGTGGCTCCTGCGAAAAGTAGATATAGCGGAGCGGCCGCCTCAGGGCTCGGAGGCGGTTAGGGGAACGCACCAGACCGGAACCTTGTGCAACTCTTTCCTGAGGGAATCGTGACGAAGATGTGGACCAGTAATGATGAGTGGGGCGGATTACGAGACCCGCAAGAAGGATTTAGCAAGGGGCTGGGTGGGAGAGGCCTGTGGCGGCGGGGGTGGGGGAGGGGCGGGGGCCGGCCGCGGGGGCGTGCGGGGTCGGGGGGAGGTTAAGGAGACGCTGGAAGTGGCTAGGGTGAAGTCTGGGGGTCCTGTGGATTTTTCAGAGGCTTGGAGGGCGGAACAGGTATTAATACCGTTGTTGTTTAAAACCAGGTGGATTTGAAAGCTATAGCAGTTCCTCTTTTGGGGGAACCGGAAGCTACACACAGTCCCCTGGGGGCTTTGGATCACCGACACCTTCCCAGGCCGAAAAGAAATCTGTAGGTTGAAAGCGTACTTCGTTTTATCTTATACTGTCCGGAAGCTACTGACTCATCTGTGAGAGAAAATTTATGCGATGAAGGAAGGGTGTTAAACTTGAGCTGATGCGATAATTGTCAATTATTATCTTTTCGAATCTTATAATTGAGTGCTGTAATTTTGAAAAATGAAATTCCCCTAATTTTGCATCCATTGTTTCCTTGCCTTTATTTTGAAATTTACCAATAGAACTAATGAAATCAACCTTGTGGGAAAAGTGAACTTGTTTGTATAGCCTAGTTTACATTCTTCATGTATTGGAAGTCGTTTTTACATGAAATGTAATGAGGTGCTCTAATGCGGTGGAAAGAACATGGTCTTTGAAGTCTAGTGGATCTATGATCCACCATTGCTCTGACACTCCTTGCAGGGTATCATTGGACAAATGATACCTTCTTGGAAATCTGTTTGGCACCTACTAAATGGGATTAATAATAGATACCTTACGAGGTTGTT
This sequence comes from Pseudorca crassidens, assembly GCF_039906515.1. NCBI lineage: Eukaryota > Metazoa > Chordata > Mammalia > Artiodactyla > Delphinidae > Pseudorca > Pseudorca crassidens. The sequence continues at coordinate 21,683,942 of NC_090297.1, read as the reverse complement.
GTGAGACTTAATATTATGATATATATATAATTACACCTGCCCCAGAGTTGCTTTCAGTAAATGGTCCCAGAGAGTATTATTAAAAAGAACCTGAGCATTGGAGCCAGAGTACGTGGTGTCCAGAATCAACTTTGCCTTTTAACTGGTGGTGTGAGTTTAGCGAAGCAGCTTCCACTGCTGGTTTTGGTGGCCCTTGATTTTTCTCATCTGATAATAGTACTAGTACTACTCATGTCCCAGGGTGGTTCTGAGAATTGATAAATGAGGTAATGTATAGGAAAGTGATCTGTAAAAAGCTGTCCAAATGCTTGTTATTCACTCTTTCAGAAATGAGTTTCAATTTAATAGCTGCTGTTGATTTCATCCTTTAAAAAATATAGGATTTGGTGTTAAGATTCAGTATTAGTAGCTTCTGTGTTTTATGTCCAGGTTGATAAGCTTTTACCTAAACTGGTAATTCACAAGGGTGTGTCAGTGGGAAAAAAATCCATTGATAATTCCCATACATTTGGGCATTGCTTTATATTTTTCATATGATTATTTTATATAATCCTGTGAGTTAATTATTATTTACTGCATTGCACAACAGAGGCTCAGGGAGATTAAGGGACACCTGAGCTTGCATAGCTAGTTAGTCCACACATTGATGCTGCACAAATCCAAAATCTGATGAGCAACTTCTGTCTATTGTAATTTTCTTTTTCCCAGGAAGACCAGAGGGGACTCCAAGTCCTCTAACTTTGTCTTCCTTGAGGCTGTAAAGGAAAAAACAAAAGATAGATCATTGGTTCTCATCTTTTCTCCTTTATCTTAACTATTTTTCTTCATTCTGGTTGTTAGAATTCTTAATCTCAGTATCCCTCCCTGGGGCTGTGTATTAAGACTGCTTTTCAGAGAACAATGATGGTTATAAACTGGAGTTTCAAACCCAGGTCTTTTTATGTTTAAATCTAGTGCCTTTTCCACAGTAAATTAGATAAACACTCTGTCTAAAATGTTTCCTGCTTTGACTATAAACCTGTTATATTTGATTGAATCATGTGAAATTTCTAATACCATGTTTTGCCTTTAAAAATGGTGAGTTTTTTATAGTACTGTCAGAGTAGCCAGTGGTTCATAGTCAGCTAGAAAAGAATTTTTTTCAGAATTAAACATAGCAGTACTTGTGCTGACACCCTCTCTGTGAATCTCTTTGGAACAAACTGGAAACTCTTTGTGATCAGTTCTTGGCACATAATAGGTGCTCATTAAAAAACAAGAACTTGCTGTGATTTGAGATGAATTTGAAGGTATTTACTAACACCTCAATAATTACCCATCTGTAACTTTTTTCCCTGAGGAGTAATAATATTTATTGAATACCTACTACATGTGGTGCTTGGGATTAGCATTTTCATATACATTATATATTTCATTTACAACTCAAAAGGTAGATATCCTCATTTTATAGAATAGGTGGTGGTGTGTCCAGGGCTGTGGAGCTGGGATTTGTACACAGGTCTGTAGGACTTTCTGGCTCCAAAGCCCATATTCTTGCTGCTGTTACCACAGTGGCTCTTAGTTTTCTTATGCTGAAGATACAATGAAAATCTCAGGTGTGATAGGTGAAAACTGTATAGTAGATTATGAGAGCTAAATCCTGGGACCTCAGCAAATTTTAAATATATAAATACTAATATAGCATATAACTTCACTTATAAAATACTATAAAGTAAAATTGAAAAACAGTTGATTCCTTTATATCCTTGTTAAAAGCTATTGCAGCTATAAAGAGTGAGGAACAATAGCTGACCTAATAATTCCTAATGTTTATTGAGTGCTTACAGTGTGCCAGTTATTCTAGGTACTTCACCATATATTTAATTTTCATAATGATTTTTAATGATTTTATTATTCCTAGTTTTATAGATGAGGAAACTGAGGTACAGATGAATAGAGAAATGTGACCAAGAACACACTGCTCCTGAGTGGTAGAGCCATAATCTTTACACTCAAGCTTGGCTGCTGCCTGTTGTGACATGTGTGCTGGTAGTTGGCTAGGCTTACTTTCTACCATCCTGGCAGTACTCACCATTCAAAATTAGGCTTCAGCAAAGTGAAATGTTGCGAGTATCATGGACCTTCAGGGATAAGCTTCAACTGCTAAATCCATGAAGACCAAGAGTCTGCTATGTTCAGTCTTACATGTGGAACAGTTACTGGGTTACATCCTGTTGATCTCCAACAGGAAGAACCGTAATCTTTAATCCACCATGCTTTTTCCATCTTGTACATGGTCCCTCTAAGAGTGTATGAGAGTGCATGTTTGCCCTCAGCCTATAATGCATATTCCCTACCCACTATTTTTTCACTGTCGAAATTCTTGTGCTTCAAGGTCCAGCCTAAATGCTCCCTCTTCTTGAAATTGCCAAAAATATTTCCGAGATCCTACATAGAGCATCTCATTCTATAGTGTATCAAGATCAGGCTCGTTATTTACATTTTTACCTCCCCTAAGTTAGGAGTATGTTGAAGGCAAATCCTATTCCATTCTACTCATTTTTATGTTCCCCAAACAACCTCTGCCCAGTGGTAGGCAAAAATAAGAATTTATGCTGGTGTTAGGCTGCTTCTGGATGTGATTTGGGTGTCCTCTTCTGCCCATTACCTCCTGTCCCTTTCCTTTAAGATGTCCAGTGTGGCCAAGCCCTTATCCCATTTTCCCCATACTCACATTTGATTGTCAGAACATCTATCCTAAAGCTGTACCTCTAACTTTCTGTTATATTTTATCATGAGAGTTAGAACAACTCCAATGTTCTGTCTCTGCTGGCCATCTCTCAAACCCCTTCTGAGTACCATCTCATCTGTGATAAAAAGCCAGCTCCTAAAGGTGGGGTTTCCTTTAAAAGTCTGTTCCAGAAGCAGGTCATCTTCCTTATGCTGTTTGCACTCTGGCCTACTCATTTTGGTGATCCCTAGTACCGCACAAACTTATCCATTCATCAGGAGCTTTGGAGTCAGACAAGCCTGGGTTTGAAATCTAAAGTGTGGCATTTGTTAGCTATATAACCCTGGTTTTCATCTCTGTGAAGCAGGGATAATGAGGTGCATTTTGAAGATTCAATGTTATAATATATGTAAAGTGCTTGGCACATAGCAGGTGCTAAATGAACAGTAGTTATTATTTTCTTAATTGGATGTATGCATACTTCTTTTTCAGAGAGCCCGAGCTCAGCATATTGTACCCTGTACCATATCTCAGCTGCTTTCTGCTACTCTGGTTGATGAAGTGTTCAGAATTGGAAATGTTGAGATTTCACAGGTAAGTAAAAATAATTTGTGGAAGAGTCACTTAATCATAGGAATGAAGAATGAGATAAAACTAACATCTCAACAAAATACATAGGGGTGAAAATACATAGGGGTGGGCCTCCCTGGTGGCGCAGTGGTTGAGAGTCCGCCTGCCGATGCAGGGGACACGGGTTCGTGCCCCGGTCCGGGAAGATCCCACATGCTGCGGAGCGGCTGGGCCCGTGAGCCATGGCCGCTGAGCCTGCGCGTCCGGAGTCAGTGCTCTGCAACGGGAGAGGCTACAACAGTGAGAGGCCTGCTTACCACAAAAAAAATAAATAAACACATAGGGGACGTCCCTGGTGGCGCAGTGGTTAAGAATCCGCCTCAGTGCAGGGGACACGGGTTCAAGCCCTGGTCTGAGAAGATCCCACATGCTGTGGAGCAGCTAAGCCTGTGCGCCACAACTACTGAGCCTGTGCTCTAGAGCCCGCGAGCCACAACTACTGAAGCCCGTGCGCCTAGAGCCCATACTCCGCAACGAGAGAAGCCACCGCAATGAGAAGCCCACGCACTGCAACAAAAAGTAGCCCCCACTCACTGCAACTAGAGAAAGCCTGCGCGCAGCAATGAAGACCCAATGCAGCCTAAAATAAATAAATTTATGAAAAAAAAACATAGGGACTTCCCTGGTGGTCCAGTGGTTAAGATTCCATGCTCCCAATGCAGGGGGCCCAAGTTCAATCCCTGGTCAGGGAACTAGATCCTGCATGCCGTAACTAAGAGCCTATGTGCCACAACTAAAGATCCCGCATGCTGCAATGAAGATACCACGTGCCACAGCTAAGACCCAGTGCAGCCAAATAAATAAATAAATAAATATTTTTAAGAAAATACTAAGTGTTGCTTTGGTTTCCAAGAAAACCAAATTTTTTTTTCTTCTGGTCTAGGTCACTATTGTGGGGATAATCAGAAATGCAGAGAAGGCTGCAACCAACATTGTTTACAAAATAGATGACATGACGGCTGCACCCATGGATGTTCGCCAGTGGGTTGACACAGATGTAAGTAGTTGGTTTTGAATCAGGGTGGGGTTACTCTGGGACTTTGGAGATGTTGAACTTTTTTAGTCTTACTTTTTAAAGGTGGATCTTATTATAAAAATAAAACATAAGCAAGACATCAAAGGCAGAAACCCTAACATTAAAGGCCAATACATTTGATGTCATAAAAAATTTAAACTCTTTTAAACTTCCCAAAATACTATAAACGAAGTTAAAGGGCAAGTGACGGGACACACTAGAATGTAAACTCTGTGAGAACAAGGATTTTTATGTAGGCACTGTATCCCTAGCACCTAGAACAGTGCCAGTTACATAGTGGGCCCTGAGTAAATATTATTTAAATTAGTGGGAAAATTTTTTGCAAAATATTACGAACATTTAAAATTTTCAATTATTGAAAGTTCTTACAAAGCAAAAAGGAAAAAGCAACCACACCTTAGGAAAACGGGCAAAGAAATGCACAAGTAATTCATAATAGATGAAATACAAATTGCAACAACAATAAGAAAAGCAAGTTTACTTAACATTAAGATACCATTTTTAGTTTATTAAATTGGCAAAGGAGAAAAGAGAATGGCAATGTCCACTTCTATTGAGAGCAGTAGGCGCTTTTTTATGGAGTGAATTGTCACTGTTTGTCTGGGGAAGTGGATACCGCCCTACCTTGATGTTATGAGCATCACCTTTCTCAAAAATCAGCCGATGATCAAAATCATCTCAGAAATGTTGACCACTCCACTGCCAGAAATTTGCATTCAGGAATAATTAAAAATACACGCAAAGATTCAGTTGTAAGATTGTTGATCATCATTATTTATAATAATGGAAAACTAAAAGGAATCTCAATGTTAGCAGTAGGATATTATTAATTAAATCCTGGTATATTTTTTAAAATACTGCAAATGATGTAGAAATGTATGTATTGTCACAAAGAATTGTTTACCATAAATTGTTGAGAGGAAAAGAGCATGTTAAAGGTAGTATGGGGCTTCCCTGGTGGCGCAGTGGTTGAGAGTCCGCCTGCCGATGCAGGGGACACGGGTTCATGCCCCAGTCCGGGAAGTTCCCACATGCTGCGGAGCAGCTGGGCCCGTGAGCCATGGCCACTGAGCCTGTGCTCCGCAGCAGGAGAGGCCACAACAGTGAGAGGCCCGCATACCGCAAAAAAAAAAAAAAAAAAAGGTAGTAAGCATGGTGTGGCCCCATTTTTGCAAAGCAACATATATATGAGTATATGTATAAACATGCAGAAAATAGACTTAAAGAAAATATATTCCTTTTACCCTTTTTATTTTTTTTAATTATTTTTAAAAATTTATTTATTTATTTAGCTGTGTTAGGTCTTTGTTGCTGTGCGCGGGCTTTCTCTAGTTGCGGCGAGCGGGAGCTACTCTTTGTTGTGATGCGCGGGTTTCTCATGTCGTGGCTTCTCTCGTTGCGAGCACGGGCTCTAGGCACATGGGATTCAGTAACTGTGGCATGTGGGCTCAGTAGTTATGGCTCACGGGCTCTAGAGCACAGGCTCAGTAGTTGTGGTACATGGGCTTAGTTGCTCCGCAGCATGTGGGATCTTCCTGGGCCAGGAATCGAACCTGTGTCCCCTGCATTGGCAGGCAGATTCTTAACCACTGTGCCACCAGGGAAGCCCCCTTTTTATTTTTTAATTGGGCAGAGGCCTCTTGGTTTTTTATGTTGTTTTTAAAATACATTCATTATAGAACATTTGGATAATGCATACTTTGTATGCTATTTTCGCTTCAAAAACCACAAGTCGTCTGTGAAGAATTAACTTGATAGTTATTCATTCTTTATTTTTTGGACCTCAGAAAAATACAGGAGAATTCATTCAACAGTTGTTATTGGAGCACTGATTCTGAACCAGACTGCTTGGTTCCAGGTAGACAAAGAATGCAAAAGACACAGTCCCTGCCATCAAGGGGGAAGGTAGTTACTAGAGATGCCTAATACTGCACGCTCATACAAAATGTATGGTGCTCACTTATAAACATTTAAAGATCCCCTGAAATCCCACATCCAAAAGATGACTACTGTTACAACACATTTTGGGAAATACCCTTTCAGACATTTCTCTCTGCATATCTGTACATATATGAGATGTATGCTTACAGTTTTACATAAAGGATAATATGATATGCAACTGCTCTATAATCTGCTCTTTTCGCTCAAAACTATGTAGTGGAACTGATTTCTTAATGTCAATAAATACAAATTTACATCATCAATTTTGGTGACTGCCTATTCCATCATAAGGATATATCATCCCTTACTTATAGACCCAGTCAGGAAACATTTAGCTTATTTCCATCATTTGTTATTATAGACAATGCAGCGGTGAGTATCTTTGTGTACATCTCTTCATGATTGAGATAATCTCCTTAAGATCAATTTAAACTAGGTTTTCTGGAGGAAATACACATTTTACATGTTTCTACTTTCTTTTTTGGTTAATCTTACATTTACGTTTTTACATTTTTTATTGCCTTCCATATAGGTACCAATTTACTTAGTGCATGAGAGTTCCCCATTAGTTCTCCACACCCTAACAGTAGGTTTTATGAGTCTTAAATTTTTGTATCATAGTTTAAAAATAGTCTTGTCATTGAGAATTTTCTCATTTTTTGTGCGTAATTCTTTGGTTTTAGAGAGATTGGATTTTTTTTTTTTAACTTTATTCAGTGTTAATTTGTGGGTGGATTTTTAGTTGTCTAAAGTCCTTTGATTCCCCAGGAGTGTTTGGATATTTATTTTTGTTTGCAAGAGCCTGAAAAATATTAACCTCTTATCATAATTATATGACTTCTCTAGTTTGTCTTTTGACTTTGAAAAGCTTTTCCTTGTTTCAGATTATTTTTCAATTCATGTTTCCTTCTATAATTTCTGTGGTTTCTTTTTATATCTCTATATATGATTAAGTCTTTTTATAATTAAATGATGTATTTTGGTAAAAGGAGAGAAGTATAGATCCAGCTTTACTTTTTGCAAGAGTTTGTTTTTAATTTTTATTGCAGTATAGTTGATTTATAATGTTGTGTTAGTTCCAACTTGTTTTAAAATGTTCTTTGAGAGAATACAAACTTTTATCTGTGGTATATATACAGCTATGTAAAATACTAGGTAGAGTGAAATGCAAATAGTTGATAATCTCCAGGTAATGGGAATTGGGGTGTTTTTTAGTTTTAAACACATACATTCTATATTCTCGTTTTTTTATAGTCGTGTATTTTATAATCAAAAAGAGCTTTGAGTCAGCTTATGTATTTTTCTTATTAATAATAGGTACATAGTCTAGAAAACCCAAAAAGAAATATTAAAATCATTTATAATTATCCAAGTTAACTTTTGTTAACGTTTTGATGTATATGTTTCCCCTTGTGGGAAATAAGCTTTTTTCCATGAGTCACAGCAGGTCTTCACAGACAATGAATAGAATTCTGCGTTATCATTTGCAGCAGTATAAACTAATCCATTATACAAATGTGCACCTTTTGTTGGATATGTAGGTTGTTTTAAATGTTTTAGTATTCAAAACTATGCTGTGATGAATACTCCTAAAGCTAAATCTCTTTTTGAATTTTATTTTATTTATTTTTTTATACAGCAGGTTCTTATTAGTCATCCATTTTATACACATCAGTGTATACATGTCAATCCCAATCGCCCAATTCATCACACCACCACCACCACCCCCCAGCCACTTTCCCCGCTTGGTGTCCATACGTTTGCTCTCTACATCTGTGTCTCAATTTCTGCCCTGCAAACCGGTTCATCTGTACCATTTTTCTAGGTTCCCCATACATGCGTTAATATACGATATTTGTTTTTCTCTTTCTGACTTACTTCACTCTGTATGACAGTCTCTAGATCCATCCACATCTCTACACGTGACCCAATTTCGTTCATTTTTATGTCTGAGTAATATTCCATTGTATATGTGTACCATATCTTCTTTATCCATTCGTCTATCTATGGGCATTTAGGTTGCTTCTATGACCTGGCTCTTATAAATAGTGCTGCAGTGAACACTGGGGTGCATGTGTCTTTTTGAATTATGATTTTCTCTGGGTATATGCCCAGTGGTGGGATTGCTGGGTCATATGGTAATTCTATTTTTAGGTTTTGAAGGAACCTCTGTACTGTTCTCCATAGTGGCTGTATCCGTTTACATTCCCACCAATAGTGCAAGAGGGTTCCCTTTTCTCCACACCCTCTCCAGCATTTGTTGTTTGTAGATTTTCTGATGATACCCATTCTAACTGGTGTGAGGTGATACCTCATTGTAGTTTTGATTTGCATTTCTCTAATAATTAGTGATGTTGAGCAGCTTTTCATGTGCTTCTTGGCCATCTGTATGTCTTCTTTGGAGAAATGTCTATTTAGGTCTTCTGCCCATTTTTGGATTGGGTTGTTTGTTTTTTTAATATTGAGCTGCATGAGCTGTTTATATATTTTGGAGATGAATCTTTCATCTGGAAATATTTTCTCCCATTCTGAGGGTTGTCTTTTCGTCCTGTTTGTAGTTTCCTTTGCTTTGCAAAAGCTTTTAAGTTTCATTAGGTCCCATTTGTTTATTTTTGTTTTTATTTCCATTACTCTAGGAGGTCGATCAAAAAAGAACTTGCTGTGATTTATGTCAAAAAGTGTTCTTCCTATGTTTTCCTCTAAGAGTTTTATAGTGTCTGGCCTTACATTTAGATCTTTAATCCATTTTGAATTTATTTTTGTGTATGGTGTTAGGGAGTGTTCTAATTTCATTCTTTTACATGTAGCTGTCCAGTTTTCCCAGCACCACTTATTGAAGCAACTGTCTTTCCTCCATTGTATATCCTTGTCACCTTTGTCATAGATTAGTTGACCATATTAAAGCTAAATCTTAATACATGTTCTTTATTTTCTTAAATTTCTAAAAGTACAGTTGCTATGCCAATAAGTATGTCCACCAGAAAGTTGTGTGCCTAAGAACACTGAATGAGAGTACCATAATCGTTTGCTTGTTTTTTGATGTGCATAGCATAGAACTTGGATATTTTTATTCTAATTCCTGGTTTTATTTTTTAAAAATTAAATTCTAAAAGGCAGGGCAAACTAGGTAGTGCTACATTAGGATCCTTTAGCTCTTACTTTGTAACTTTCTCTTTCTGTACATAATTTAGAAATTTTGAAGAGGCTTTCACCAGCATCACTAAAACCTAAGTGGTGTGTTTGTATTTTTTCTGTTAGGATGCCAGCAGTGAAAACACTGTGGTTCCTCCAGAAACATATGTGAAAGTGGCTGGTCATCTGAGATCTTTTCAGGTAAAGTCAGGAAAAAAAACGACAGTTAAAATGTATCTGCATGGGGCTTGCCTGGTGGCGCAGAGATTGAGAGTCCGCCTGCCGATTCAGGGGACACGGGTTCGTGCCTCAGTTCGGGAGAATCCCACGTGCCGCGGAGCGGCTGGGCCTGTGAGCCATGGCCACTGGGCCTGCGCATCTGGAGTCTGTGCTCCGCAACGGGAGTGGCCACATTAGTGAGAGGCCCGCGTACGGGGGGGAAAAAAAAATGTATCTGCATGAAGCAGTTTCTGGGGTCATGCCTAAGTTTAGGATACTTAAGACTTAGTAAGTCTCTATGTTTAATGGGAGTTATATTGAAGTTAATTCATTATTTTCTTCTTCAAAAGGAAATAATGGGTTTCCTCAATATAAAACAAACAGAAAGGTAGAGAAAGAACAAGATCTCAGCCTACAGTTGCCATCTATGGCATTCATTAGGTGTAGAAGGCGGACACTGGATTTGGAGACTAGACTCTGGTTGTATAACCCTGGGAAAGTCATTGAACATCTCTGTGCTAGTTTTGTTCTTTTGACTATATTTCATTGACTGTTTTTGGATTAACTCTGAGTTAAAAATTTTCAGTATATAACACATTTTCCTCAGTTAGTAAAATACTATAACCGAGAAAGGAGCCACAATGTTTTGACCTGAAATTGACTTGAATGTGCTCATTATTTGTTCACATTTCTCTCTTTATTTTAATAGAACAAGAAAAGCCTGGTAGCCTTTAAGATCATGCCCCTGGAGGATATGAATGAGTTTACCACACATATTCTGGAAGTAGTCAATGCACACATGATGCTCAGCAAGTCTAACAGCCAGGTGAGCAGCTTCATTCTCGTCGTTTTTTCTCTTCCCTGAAAAAACCTAAACCACTTCTGTGCTCCGGCTTTGATTTCCTTGACATTTTGAAGATTGAGCCACAAGAAAGTCATCATTCAGTCCTCAAAAAAAATTTTCTCCATGAGCTTTGCTGTGTTATTTTATTCCTGATGAAACACTTTCCTCTCAAAATTACAAGTTCCTCTAACCCCGGTGGCTTGGATGGCTGAGGCCAAGACAAGCTTCAAGTGTAGACACATAATTATCAGCTGAGCTCTTAGCTTCAGGATTTTCAGTCCATATTCAGAGAAAAACCCCAACTAAGATAGCATTTTGCTGCTTTCCTTCCAACCTATTGGCTAAACAGGATTATTTATGCACCATTATTTTGTCCCTGCAACTATATTTCTTGCTTCATATCGAAATTTCTCAACATTTTCTGTGGTACATATTCAGTTTGGCAAGTCCATCTAGGACCACATAATGGGTTTGCTGATCTGAGTATTAGAGTGCCCTTAGATGATTCTGGTGGCAAGGTGGAAGACTGGTTACAGTAGGAGGGACTGGAGCTGTTGCCTCTTGTTTTGTGCCAAGCACTTTGCTAAGCCCTGGGGATACAAAGATACATTCATTCAATTTATTGAGCCTAGTATATGCCAATCATTATTCTAGGCCCTGGGAATAAAGCAGTGAACAAGATGGGTAAAGTGTCTGCCCTCAAATTTATATTCTTGAGAGAAATGGACCATCAACAAGAAAACAAATATATAATTTTAGGTAGTTATAGGTACTCTGAAATTAAGCAGAGTAGGAGAAGACAGTGATGGAGGGAATAAGAATGGTATAATTTTAAATGAGAGAAGAACATTCCATGCGGTGTCAGAAGCCATGAGACTGGAACAAGCTTGGCATACTTGAGACTAGCAAGAAGGCCAGACTGTCTGGAGTGAAGCAAATGACATGGGAGGTGGTACAGGGATGTAGCCAAGGGAGCGAGACCCCGATCATGTAGGGCTTTGTAGGCCATAGTAAGGATTACTTTTTTCTCATTGACACTAAACCTTTAGAAGGTTTTGACTAGGGAAGTGATGTGGTCTGATTTACCTTTTTAAAAGCTCACTTGAGCTGCTGTGTGGAGAGTAGACTATGAGGCACCAACAATAGCAACAGAAGTAATTCTGGGGAATGGTAGCAGCAGTTGGGTAAGAAGTGATTGGATTCTAATACATTTCGAAGGTAGAGCTGACAGGACTTAATGGTTTAGATACAGGATATAAAGAAAAGAGAGGGTACAAAAATAACTCCTAGGTTTGGGGCTTGAGTAACTAGATGAAGCTAGCAGGTTTGAAGGGCAAACTCCAGAGTTCTGTTCTGGACTTAGCAAATGCAACGTGTCAGACACCCAAATGGAGACCAGAATGGACGGCTGACTGTATAAAGCTGGGACTCAAAGGAGAGGTCAGGGGTAGAGAGAGAGCATTGGGAGTCATTGTGTGGATGATATTTAAAGCCTTGGATGAGAGGAGGTAACTAGTGAGTTAAGAGGTAAGAGACCTAAGCTCTGAGACACAGAGCTAGGAGTCTGGAGGCACAGCAGGAGCCAGAGAAAGTCAGAGAAGTTGCCAGTTGGGCAGGAGGAATATCAGGAAATGTGGTTCTGTAGAATATTCTGAAAAGAGTACTTTAAGGAGGGAGTGGAGTTCAACAGTAGAATGCTGCCTAGAAGTCAAGTAAGGTGATGAGAGAGGTCCGTCGGATTTGGAAACGTGGATCTTCAGAAGAGAGGCTTCAGCAATGGTTAGGGGAAATGTGGGTTAAAAAGAATGGGACTGGGTAGAAAGTTTAGGGTGTTTATTTTATGACTATACTTCATAACCTATACATATATATCAAATGTTCTGTGATAAAAATGGTTTTAAAGTGAGGATGGGTGGAAGCTGTGAGTATAGACAGTTATATTGAGGAGTAAATAAAATAATCCTTTCCCTCAAAGAGTTTGCCTTAAGCATTGAGGGTTCAGATCACTTAAGCAGTGAGGAGTGGCAAGTGCAGGGTGCTGTCGAACCACAGAGAAGAGTTTCCTGTCCTGACCTGGACATCAAAAACGGCCTCCTGGAGGAGGTGATGCCTAAACCAAGTCTTAAAATACACATATGGGAGCAGGGGCGCACCTGAAGCATGTTTATGAGGTCATTTCAGCAGAGGTATCCAGGGAAGAAATAGCGTTCAGTTCAGTATTACTGGATCATAAAATAGGACTTCTGTCTCACCAGCAAGCAACGTGAAGGCATCTAGCTTGAAAACAGGAGACCATGACTGAATTTTGGGGTTTTTTTTAATGACCTCGAAGCATTGGCATTTAATGATTTTTTTTTTTTTTTTTTTTGGTCTGCGTTGGGTCTTCCGTGCTGTGCGCGTGTGCGCGGGCTTTCTCTAGTTGCGGTGAGCGGGGGCTACTCTTCATTGCAGTGCGCAGGCTTCTCATTGTGGTGACTTCTCTTGTTGCGGAGCACGGGCTCTAGGCGTGCGGGCTTCAGTAGTTGTGGCATGTGGGCTCAGTAGTTGTGGCACAGGGGCACTAGAGCACAGGCTTAGTAGCTGTGGCACGCGAGCTTAGTTGCTCCACGGCATGTGGGATCTTCCCGGACCGGGGCTCGAACCCGCGTCCCCTGCACTGGCAGGTGGATTCTTAACCACTGCGCCACCAGGGAAGCCCTAATGAACGTTTGTTGAATGAATGAGTCTCTTGACTGCATGGGATTCACTGATGAGCTTCCACAATGCTCTTTTACTTGTAATGAGTACTTAACATATTTAATCTTTTGTCATCTTTATTCAGTTCAATAAATTAAACATTGACTGAGCACCTGCTGCCCACCAGGCACTGTGCAAAGCTGAAGGGGCTTATGGGAGAAAGTGACAGGCAAACAGTGCGATGGCTACTATGAGAGGGAATGGGCCAAATGCTGTGAGAGCCAAGAAGGAAGAACACAACTAACTTTGGCCTGGGGAGATGTCAGGGAAGTCTTCACAAAGGCAGTGACAATTAAGTTGGGCTTTGAAGGATGAGAAGGGTGTTTCCCAAGCAGATGAGGGGAGGAGCATTCCAGACATGGAATAACATGTCAGAGGCGTGTGTGTGACTGGCAAGAATTCCCTGTGTTGAAAGGGGATGGTCAAGAATAAAATACAGACTTTGATGTCTAGTTGTAGTCGGTCTAATATCCAGGAGTTTTATATTATTTTCACAGGCAGGGGGAGCCAGCTGAAAGCTTTTAGGTGGAGGAGAGACATGATCAGAAGTTATTACTTGGAGCAGTGAGGAGGGTTGATTGGAATAGGAGAGACTTGCAGCTGAGACACCAGTCAGGAGATCAGGGGTGATGAGGATCAATTCGAGCCACTGAACGCTGTATTAATGGGCTGTGGTGACGGGCTGTGGGAGGTGAGCGAGTGGAGACTCAAAGATGGCCAAGGTCTACAGGACTGGGCTTGGACTTACTAATAGAAATGGAATATACCAGGGCAAGCAGGTTTGGGGAGGAAAGTAAACTTTATTTTGAAGTGCGTGAGATAGCTAAGTGGAGGTCTTCAGTAGATGGTTGGTAACGAGGATTTGTGGCCTCGGAGGAGGTCTGGGATGAAATCCTGAGAGAACTATCAGCTTTTTGGAAGACAGGTAGACAAAGAGGCTGAGAAAGGATACTGAGAAGGTATAGTTTGAAAATTAAGTGGAGAACCAGAAGAATATGGTGTCAGGAAGCCTAAGGAGGGGTACATTTCAAGAGGGGTGTGGTCAGCAGTGTCTGCTTCTGAGAGGTCAAGCGTTATGAGAACTGAAAGGGATTACTGGCTGTGTTGGTTGATAAGCATTGGTACGTTTGGTGAGAACTGTTTCAGAGGTATATTTGGAGAGAATCCAAATAGTGCTGGGAAATGTAAACAGTGACTATAATCTATTATTTTTTAAAAGTTTGGTGGTAAAAAAGAAGAAAAGAGAGGGTAATGAGAACTATGTCTCCTTTTCTCTCCTTGTAATGCTTCATGCCTAGTTGACACTCAGTAAATGCTTGCATGATTGAAGCACCAGAGGTAGATACCACTATAGCAGATCTCAGTAATTTTCTTCTCAGTGCTATTTTTCCTCTGGTTCCTGTCACATCACAAAAGAAAAGGAGGATCCAGGAAGTACCTTTCTCTCAGTTTGATGTGATATGCTTCAGAGAATGACTTTATCTTCCTATGAAATACTCATTAGATAATAGCTGTCCTTTCCAAGGGAAGCAGTTGTTATTGGGAAAACTCTGCTTAGGGAATTTCCTGGCAGTCCAGTGGTTAGGACTCTAACCACGCTTTCACGTGGCCTGGGTTCAATCCCCAGTCAGGGAACTAATATCCCACAAGCCGTGTGGCGCAGCCAAAAAAAAAAAAACTGCTTAAATTGTTTTTTTGTAAACTATTTATTAAGCTATTTAAAAGAGCAAGGACTGTGTTTAAATTGGTGAATTTACTAATGTTGTAAACTTATTTCTTAATTCAGCCCTCAGCAGGGAGAGCACCTGTCAGCAATCCAGGAATGGGTGAAGCTGGGAACTTTGGTGGGAATAGCTTCATGCCAACAAATGGCCTCACTGTGGCCCAGAACCAGGTAAACAGCTGAGTGGCTCCAGACATGCAAGACACAGACAGTTAGTTGTAAATTATGTTACTTCCTTAATGGTGCTAAGTACCTGACTCATTTCTTTCCTATAAAGGGATTCTGGCTTACATAGGGGAGCTGATTCAGAGTAGTTGCTAAAATCTTTCTGATTTGAATCTTCAGGTACTGAATTTGATTAAGGCTTGCCCAAGGCCTGAAGGATTGAACTTTCAGGATCTCAAGAATCAGCTCCAACACATGACCGTACCCTCCATCAAGTGAGTATTTGGTTTCTGTGAACTAGGGCTCCAGAATTGTACCCGTTTCCCCTCACCAGGATTTCCCGGTAATGAGAAGTAAGTTTAAAAAAAAAAAAAAAACTGTTGACTAACAGAAGCGAAGTTGTTCAGTCATGGAAAAGTAGAAAAAGGACTCACAAAGATGGTGCTGCCTGTCACTTCACTCATTCATTTTTCATTCAGCAAATACTAAGTACCATTATGTGCAAGGGATGTAATTTTGAGCAAAAATTGACCAGATACCTCTCGTGGAATTTAGTCTGGAGGAATGAGATCCTAAGCTCCTAGTCCTCAGGTGTACATTTGCATTGGCATTGCTGTCCCCAGTGTGCAGTGTTCCTCAGGCTATCTGGACCTGAAGCCATTAGACAGTCCTTCCAACATCCTTGTCCTGATAACCTGTTAGACAAGCAGCTTCCTGATTCTAATGAACTAATCAAACAAACTGAGTATTATGGTGTTTGTGATAGTTCTTACTATAAATCAGTTGATATTCTAGGTCTCGACAGAAAAGAATACTCAGGTCTAATTCCATTTCCTGTCCTATGAGATGAGGATAATAATTCCTATCTTAGAGTTACTGTGATGATGAGGTGCAGAATGTCAGTCACAATAGTAGGTGCTCTATAAATTGTTACTCTTATTAAATATGTTACTGACACTGACCCTGAGGGCCTTTAAGGATTTGAAGGTGTCATACCATTTCTAGAAAGACCTTTCCTTTCCTTCTTGCACCTTGATTTCCCAGAGGGGAATGAGAGGGTCGGTGGATGAGTGAGGAGCTATTTTTTTATATAGCTGTTTATATTGGGAGACATTATATGTAACCGGAACTATAGCTTTAGATCCTGGTTTCAGTTTGCTTACACTGGTATTTAAGTGAGGTCCTATTTTCTTTGCTTTACACAACTTGGGAGAGGCATCCAAGGCAGCCCTAAAGCCTTTGTCTCCAAGGATTACCTCAGTTTTGTAATTTTACTGGTGTTTCTCCCTGCAAGAGCCTTCCATGAGCAAAATGGCCATGAATTCTTGTCAGCTAAGATAGAAAGTAGGGAAATGAGTAAAGTTTACATATTCGGCCATATCCAAAAGGCAGTTTCCTTTCTTCTGCATTTGGTTTTTTCTCTCTTTCTAGGCAAGCTGTGGATTTTCTAAGCAACGAGGGACACATCTATTCCACTGTGGATGATGATCATTTTAAATCCACAGATGCAGAATAACTGGATCTAATTGGGTACCCGAGATATTTTCCAGCTGGACCTTTTATGCAGTCTCTCGTCTCCAGCTGTGCATATATTTGGCAGGTTGACTTCTAGGTAGTAGGTTTCATCTATAAAAGGTTTCAATTGACATCCTTTTGAAACTTACTACTCTTCTGTGTTTTTGAAGCTCAGAGGGATATGGGCAACTGACAGGGATGTAAACCAGGGCGGAATTTCTTAAAGAACTTACAAATTAGTTACAAGATCAGGATAAATGGAATTGGAAGAGGGATGCTACCAAGAAGGGTTGGGCGGTATTACTTAAATAATACTCAGGAGTTTTTATGCCTAAATTGTTTCCTGTTGAGAGCAGGACTAGGGCCTGCTAGTGGCTAGCAGAGAGCTAGCCACAAAGCCCACTAACCTCTGCCTGTTTTTGTTCCCCACTTTGGTTATGTGGTTATGTGTTGTTACTTAAAGAATTGCACTTTCTTTCACCTTGTCATAATTGCTGCCCAAAGTGTGTTTTTATAAGCATGGGGTTCTAGAATGGTGGCTTCATGGGGCAGAGAGAAAGATACGTGTTTTGTACAAAATAAGTACATTCATATGCTTAATAAAATAGTTCTATTATTGCAGTAACTTGTAAAAATGTTCTTTTTTTTTACACTGTAATAATTAATACTTTATCATCTCAGCTAATTCAGAGATAAGTTAATGAGGTGTAACATGCAAATAAAAGTTCTGTAACTGCTTTAACTGTGTTTCTAAATGAGATCTACCAGCAGCTGTGTGGAGAAGGCTCCACTCCCTTGGTTTCTGACAGTGAACAACAATGTGGTTGTTATTTTCTGTACGTGCAGGATAGTTCCCATCTGGGGAGCTGTGCAGACGCTTAAAAGTCAGTCAACCAGTATGTTCATTTGCAAGTATGTCCATTCTTGATTTTTGCCTAAAAGAAAGAACAGTGGCTAAAAACAGGTTTAAAAAAGCATATACATTTGAATATGGAATGCATGATAGGATACTTCTATGGGTGGTGGACTTCTCTTTCTAGTTACCATGCTAATGCCCTCAAATGGGCAAGGGGGCAATAGCAGTGGTTCTGGGTGGAAGTCACTTTTTCTTTTGATTTTGAATTCTATGATTTAGCAATCAAAAACTACTTACTCATTAATTCAGCGAGTTTTTTTTTGTTTTTTTTTGTTTTTTTGGTTGTACGCGGGCCTCTCACTGTTGCGGCCTCTCCCATTGCGGAGCACAGGCTCCAGACGCGCAGGCTCAGCGGCCATGGCTCACGGGCCCAGCCGCTCTGCGGCATGTGGGATCTTCCCAGACCAGGGCACGAACCCGCGTCCCCTGCATCGGCAGGTGGACTTTAAACCACTGCGCCACCAGGGGAGCCCTCAGCGAGTGTTTATTGAATACCTACTGTGTCAACCCATTGGTCAGCTACTAGGAATATAAAGCAAAATAAGAAATTGGTGTCCCAGGACTTGCTGATTCAGCATTCCCAATAACACAGAGTAGCTACTCAGGGATACTGAATTCCCTGCCTCCTTGGCATTGACACGGTATCACAGGAGCTCTGTGGATTCTGAGCACTATGGAGGCCCGTGGGGCTGAGCAGAGGTAGGCCACTGCTCAGCAGAGTGAAACGCCAGCCTCTGTAGAGCTTCTACCTGCTCAAGCCAGGGAAACTTGCATTTTGGATATTTGTCGTCACCTGGGATGTCAGGTATGCAGTGTTCTCTTGGTACATTGTTGAGACAGCAGGAACAGCACTATGACCCAAGTTCTCAGAAATCCCCAGTGTCACAGCCAAGCCATGAGTCTAGCCTAGTCTCAGGAAGATCTCTTTAGGTGTACAGTGGGAGATGAGGCTCCTTGGGAAATAGTGGTACTTTATTGGATTTAACTAGAGAAAAACCAGTAAGAATTAGTGTCCTATGTGAATTAATAGATTTGTTTTTTAAAATGTTGTTGAGGGAAATTCAAAACTCGATAAATTTTTGAGCATGCATCCCCAGGTTATATTCATTTACTTAGCAGTTATTTACTATATCAGTTACTATATTAGTTTATTATATATATTACAAAACACTCAAAATTAGAAATGAAAAAGGATATTAAAAATAAATATGAAAGGATGTACCAATACAGTTGACCCTTGAACATCACGGTTTGAGCTGTGCAGGTCCACTTATATGCAGATTTTTTCCAATAAACACATACTACACGATCTGCAGTTGGTTGAATCTGCAGGTGAGGAGGGTCAACTGTAAAGTTGTATGTGGATTTTTTTACCGTGTTGGGGGTCAACTGTAATTCTTCTCTGTTTCCCAGTCAATCATCTTGTGTCCTCACTTTGGAGACCACTGCTTGGGGGAATCTCTAGCCCCATTATAGTTCCCTCCCCACCACCCAGCGGTTTATTCCAGAGGTAAAGAAGACAAAAGCACCCTGAGGGTGGTATCAGCCTTTGGTCCATTCCCTTCCTACCCTTACTGCTCTAGTAAGACAGTCACAGTTGTGGTTTTCAAACATGTTTTCCTTTTAAGCCCAGCCTTCCCTGCTATGAAATTGGTGGCTTTCTCCTCATGGCAGCATTTGGCCACTCAGAAACCCCCTTTTGTGGGAACTGGTGGCCCCTCTCCTCTGCCCCCCTTTTGTGATCTTGCTCAATTTGGCGCCAAGATTAACTGCAAACGTGAACGTGAAACTGTGGACATTTGCATGGGGTCCTGATCCCTAGGGGTTCGGTGCCAAGGAGGAACTTTCTGTCTCTTGCTTATTGCTTTTCCCAGAGTACTCTCTTCCTCAGGGTCCTCCTGTGTGGTAGAGATTGCGTCTGTGGAGGAGGGCGTGGGAACTGGTGTGGAGATGAGCATGGGTGCTAGATACTGGGGACTGGCCCAGCAGCACGTAGTCACTGCTCAGTGGTCACCTGGAGAATGCCCTGCTGGAGTGTGGCGGCCTGGGAAGTACATGGGTCCAGAGAGCCAGAGGGATGTTAGGAGGCAAAGGAAGGACACACTCAGGTGTAGTGCCTCGAATCCAGGAGTGGGAATTTGACCCTCTTTCGGCTCCCGCCTCCACTGGACACTCCTTCCATCTTTTTGTCTCTCTCCTGTCCTTCGCTGACCATGGTGCTTAATTCCGTGACTGCATTAGCCCAAGAAACCAAAGTCCCACTACTTCTAGGAAGTGAGGCCTGTGGTCTTACCTTACTAAACAGGCCTTAACTGACCCTGGAAACTGAGTTATTCTCTGCATAGGCACAGGCTTGTATTTCTTCTCTTATCTCGTTATACTGGCTCTGTCTCCACAGCCCAGGAACACAGTATAAACACTGGGATGAATTCCATGACTAGGAGACAGTGTAAGCATGTGAAAGGGGTGTTGGTTTTAGAGACAGGTACAGCTCTCAGATCTTGGTCAACAGTAATGATACTAACATGTTTACTGAATATTTATTATGAGCCAGGCACTGTGATAAATGCTCTACAGATGTGATCTCAGTCGATCCTTAAAACAATCTTTTGAGGTAGATAACTTAGTTTCATTTTGCATGTGAAGAAACTGAAGCTTAGAGAGGTTAAAATCACTTGTAGGTGGTGAGCAAGGATCCTGACCCAGGCCCATGACTAGCCTGCCCGCTGAAGCACACTAGACTAGTTTGTTTCCCGATCTTTAAAACCAGGCCTTGTCTGCCTCAGGGAGTTGATTTAGATAGGGTTTGTAAAGGGTCTGGTACTCAGACAGAACTTAGTAAGTGATCATCTCTTATCATTTTTCCCGAAGCTCAGATGTCATTTTTATTCTGTGCTTTTAAAGTGAAATAATCTTGGATAGTCACCTACAACGGTCATGTGCTGGGTGCTGCAGAGATGAGGAAGACAGTCCTGGTCCCTCAGGGGCTCGGAGCCTGGGTGGGGGACGGCGAGAGAGAGGAGAGAGTGGAGCAGGGGCGGCCAGCATTACAGAAGGCTCTCAGTGCAGTGTGTCGTCAGGATTGAGTCCCCTTTACCAAGAGGCAGGAGGCACTGTGCTGCCGTCACCGAGGTGGGCAGTGTCTTGGATTCCTTTCTGCACTAACAAGTGGGACAACTGGTGTTGGGGTGCAGGATTGAGTAGAACGCAGCTGGCTACTTGATGCCAAAGCTCTGAGCCTGAAGGAGCCAGATGCAAGGTGCTGGGCCCAGAGGAGCCAGAGGGAAGCTGGTGCAGGGCCTATCCTACTTCCAGTCAGTCCCCACCCGGCCACTCCTTGTCCACAGTCTGATTTCTGAGAGACCTTGTCCAGGGTCCTCTAAAGGCTTGTAATAGTTGGCTGATATCTCGGGTTCCCTGAGAAGCAGCAGTTAGGAAGTAAGGTTTCTCCAGCACCTAGAGGGTTTTCGGAAACTGCTCAAGTATTTCTTCGTAATTGTGTTCATCATCTGCAAAAGAATCCAAGTCAGTGAGGACCTTTGGCCTTAGGTTCCTTCCCCTCTTTAGGGTACTTTCGTCCCTTGAACAGGGGAGGGCTTGGTCTGGATGCTCTAAGGTCCTTGCTAGCCCAGAAACCACAGTTTGTTGTGTCTGAACACTTTGCAAACATTCTCCTGTGTGCCTTGGGGAGGGTAGTTGGGAGATGAACTCATTTTCCTTGCCAGGGCCCTGGAGCCACTGGGAGAAGGACAGTAGGGACCCTTCAGCCTACGCCCATCTCATATAGGCCTGTCCATCCAACTGGGACTGTGGAAGGGTCGCTCACGAGCAGAGCCCTGCTGAGGGTATGGCCAGCACCATCAGAGGCAAAAGCAGCAGCAGAATGGCATGGGGGAGGGGAGAAGGAAAGACAGGGGTGAACAGGGGCTGACAGACTCACTTGTATCCTGAGTGATGGGCTTAGTGGGCCTGGGACCTTTCTTGTGACCAGGAATCGCACTGTATAAATTGCAGCTGTCCTTGATGACCTTTCGCAAGGTCTTCCTCTTGGGTTTAGGCATCAGAGGTGGTTCCTGCAATTCGAAGGCTTCAGAAGACTAAGTGGTAAAAAAAGCAGAAGTTAGCAGGGTCCCAAGAAATGGGGTAAGAGAGTACCTGAAATGCAATTTCCTTCAAATCTCACTTCCTCTGCTCCCCTCTGAACTTTTCAGTGTATGGCTTCTCAGGACGCCAGGTGTTTTTGCTACAAGCACTTGAACTGTTCTTTGGCAGGGGAGAAAGGGGCCAGGGTGAAACATGATAGGGTTGGGGGCTAGAGACAGGCTGTCTCTGCATTTTTACACAGGGATTTGGTCATTGTCCTCCAAATCTTTTGCTAAAGGAGAAAAAAGTAGTCACAAAGCCTCAGGACAAACAGAGTACAGAGCTGAGAGGGGTCCCAGAAGGAAGAGGACTTTTATTGAAATCCTACCATGTGCCAGAAGCTGTATGCATATCCGTTCATTCACCCTCAAGTGACTCTCTGAGGAGCTGTTTAGAGTTCCCAGTTTACACGTGAGGAACCAGGCTCAGAAAGAGTGTGCCATGTCAAGCCTCACACGGGATCCCTGGCCGGGCCAGGCTTCAGACGCAGAGCCATGTCAGTGACCTGTAAAGCCGCTCCTCTTCTCCCCACGTCATGCTTTCAACAGCAAACAGTACGGCTCCCTGATGAGCAGCGGAGAATACTGATTCCCAGGGAGGGAAATTGCGCGTTCTAGGGCAACAAGCAGGAGCCATCCCAGAGGAGCCGTCAGGAACCAAGGCTGGGATGGAGGTCTCAACTCTTTGTACCACATTCTTTCCAGCACTGTCACAAGGCCTGTGTTTCAGATGTCCCAGTCTATTTTTGGTTCTGTCAGAAAACGACTACCTTACCCCCTGCCCCACAGATACGAGCCCCTTCTGGGGCTGAGATCGCTCAGGGTTCATCTTTTTAACTTCCACTGCCATCCCACTGCCTCCCCACACAGTACGAAATCCAAGTCTCTGCACATCCCAAAACAGTATGCTTGTTACAGTTTACAAAGTGCTTTTTATGTAGATCACTCCCCCAACCCCACCACGCCCCCCATTCTCAGCAGAGCGTGGCTATCAGCGCCCACCTCAGAGGGACGCCGTGAGAGCTGGGTGGGGCAGTACGTATGCATAAGGGGCCACCCCAGGGTAAGCGCCCCACGAGTAGAGGCTAACAAAACAGCACTGAGAGTTAGTGATGTTATCCCAGGCTCACTGGTGAGGAAACATGCCCAGAGAGGAAGTACAGCCCACAGAGTGAGGAAACAGGGACGTGAACTTCGTGTTTCTGACTCAGGTTCTTTGCCCGCTTGTCGTGATTCAGTTTGGTTCAGTTCGGACTCAC
This sequence comes from Pseudorca crassidens, assembly GCF_039906515.1. Taxonomy (NCBI): domain Eukaryota; kingdom Metazoa; phylum Chordata; class Mammalia; order Artiodactyla; family Delphinidae; genus Pseudorca; species Pseudorca crassidens. The sequence goes on along the minus strand of NC_090297.1, from coordinate 21,660,974 downwards.
TGGCACTTTCTCTGCCTGCCTTGCAGTGGGAGGTCCCTGCCCCACAGGACTCTTGTTCTAGCCAGAGACCAAGTACAACTAATTAAAACTACATGGCCTCCCACCTCCAAGCTACGTACAGCGTGCAGTGTGACTACAGAAGAGGGAGAACTGTCACCGCCTTGGAGGAAATGAGCTGAGCCTTGCCCGTGAGCCTGAAAGGAGGAAGAATGTTCCTGGCAGAAGGACTGGTGTGTGTGAAGTGCTGAGGCAGGAATCCTGGCATACCGAGAGCATCAGGAGTTCCTCGGTGGTTGGAGCTGCTGAGCAGTGGTGGAAGGTGGGCCTGGGAAGGTGAGACTGAAGTCAGCTATGAAGGACCCTGGATACCATGTTAAGGGGTTCGCATTACCCCCAGCAATGGGGAGCCATGGAAGGTTTCAGGAGGTGGGGCTGAGGCCCCATAGTGACCAGGGAAGGATGTGGGAGGCCATTCTGACAGCCGTGGGGAGGGGTTGAAGAGGCTGCTGGAAGAGTTTAGGTGAAAAATGCTGTAGCTTGAGCTAGGGAGTGACAGCAGGGGTAGCAGAGAGAGGTAAAGCACCGTGAACTTGGAGTCACAATGCTTCCGCTCCAGTTCAGGCCCCCCCATTTACAAACTGTGTGACTTTGAGTGAGTCTCACAGTCGCTGAGACCTCATTTTCTCGACTGTAAAATATGAATGATCACACCAATGTCAGGATGGTCAGGATCCAATAATAGGTACAAAGCGTGCACGTTTATAAACTGCACGTTCTGGAAATAGAGACAGATGTAGAGAACAAGCATATGGACCCCAATGAGGGAAAGTGGGGGTGGGTGGGTAGTGGCGGCGGTGGGATGAACTGGGAGATCGGGGTTGACATATATACACTAATGTGTATAAAATAGGTAACTAATAAGAACCTGCTGTATAAAAAAATAAAATTCAAAAATAAACAAACTGCATGTCCTGTACAGCTGTAAGAGGCATGATGCCAGACAGACAAAGAAGAAACGGCAGGACCCTGATGATCCCTACAGGTGGCCCCTCCCTGCCCACTTGGGTTCTGTTGGTACCTTGACACCTTTCGCCTTGCTGACCTGCTGCTTCTGCCCACTGAGGCCCTTACTTTTCGGAGGCCTGGGCGGGGGAGCTTGACCCTCAAAGGCCGGTGACTTCCGAAGGTGATAATAGAAGGCCTCTGTCAGCTCCTCCACTGGGACTACGGGGAGGGGCCCAGCCGGCTGGCTTGGCTGCCCCTCGGCTTCCACGACAGTCAGGTCCAGCCACCGGGGAGAGACCTCGAAGCACATCTCAGGGTTGGAGTCCAGGCTGACCACCAAGAAGGGTTCCATGATCTTCTCCTCCAGCCGCAGGCCCAGGAAGGAGGGCAGAGGGTCATCAGGGTGGCTGGCATCCTTGGCCACCACCTTGACCTCACAGGGCAGTGGGAACTGGGCAATCAGATCCTGCAGGCTGTAGCGCCGGCCATCACCCAGCTCTTCCACGAAGCCGCCAGAGAAGTGGAGGGGCAGCAGAATCTGTTCTTGGTCCTCTGCCTCTTCATACTCTTCCTCCCCAGGCTGGTCACTCAGCCGCTGACACACCAGGACATTCATGTCCCTCTCTTGAACCCCAAGGGCCTGGCCAGACCCCAACACCTCCAGCCTGTCTCCCATGGCCAGGGACATGAACCCGGGGTTCTCCAACCCGTCTCCTTCACAGTCCTTTGTGGCCACTACCCGGAGTGGCTGGCCTGGCTGGAGAGCACCCAGGAGGTCGTAGGCCGTGGGGAACTCTCTCGGCCGCCGCCGCAGCTTGCCCTGGTAGGCCCCAGAGATCATGAAGTGTCTGGGCACTTTCCGGCCCTTGGTTGAGGCCAGGACCCGCCAGGGTGGCGAGGCCACGCCATAGATGCAGAGCCTCTGGCCCTTCCGTAAGGAGCTCAGCCACGGGCTGAGGAAGATGGGGGGCCCCTCCGGAACTTCCAGGATCTCTGTGGGCAGGGGGAAGGGGCCTCCCCGGGCCAGGGCTTCGCTCAGCAGCAGCGGTTGTATGAAGTGGATGTGCTGAGAGGAGGCGGTGATATCCTCCACGTCAACCTCCAGCGTGGAGGGGATCTTGACGATGGTCCTGCGCACTGTGGAGGGGAGAGGTCAGCTCAGGTGCGCACCCTCCACCCCTCAGAGGTCTGAGCCTGCTAACCTCTCTCCTGTCTTCATCTTTTCTTTCCTACCAGCATTTTCCTGTTGTACCAGATTCCTTGCCCACTCTTTCCTTCAACCTCTTTTTTAAAAGTTACTATAAAAAGTTTTTAAAATATTTATAAAAGTAGAATAGCATAGTGAACCCCAATGTACCTGTCACCCAGCTTCAACATTTAACCCATGGCCCATTTTCTTTCCTTTATGCCCCTATCTATCCATTCCCCTTCCACTGGATTATTTGGAATCAGAATAATCACATCTTGCCATCTGTGACTATTTCAACATGTATTGCTAAAAGAAGGGGTAACTAAAATTTCAAAAATAATAACCACTAGGCTATGATCACATTGAAATAATAATAATTTGATAATTCCTTAATATCACTGAATATCCAATCAGTTCACTTTTAAAATTTTAATTGAATTTTGAATGTAATTTTATAAGCTGTCGTTCCAAATCCTTTCTGGATTTAAATAGATAGAACCAAATCAAGAAAAACACTGCCTACATGACTTTGGACAACCTCCTCCTGTCCTGGCATTGATAGCGCCTGGTGCATAAACTCTGTAAGAGTCTGAGGAAAACTGGCCCGCCCACTATGTTGTTTGAGCCACACCACACGGAATGTTCTCCCTGTTTTGCAGATGAGAACACTGAGGCTCCGAGGAGTGGTGGTGACTTCCCTCAGGTCACATGGTTGGGATTTTTGCTCTGTGCCAGATGAGCTGATAATCGGCTGAAGCTGGGAGATGGGCACATCTGGGTTCATTATACTGTTGTTTTTTTAATTCAGAATGCTTTATAAATTACCTGAGCTGCCTCATTCTCCAGGGCAGTCAACTTATTTTTACAAAAACTAGCAAACAAAGCCTAGGTTGTTTCTTAGGACAGGACTGAGTCAGGCTGCTGGCAGCATCCAGAGCAGGGTTGGTGAGGCAGAGGCAGAACCTGGCCAGTCAAGAGGCCAAGGCTGAGTGGAGGGTGAAGAATGGGGGTGCCCTGGGCACCTCTACACATACACCCATTCTTCTACCTCTGCTCCAGCTTGGCCTCCGACCGGCCAGACCTGGCCAGCTTCTGCCTCCGTTTCACCAACCCTCTGTGTGCAGCCACCAGCCTGTCCTAAGAAGTAACCTATGAAACAGCTGGGGGATTCAGCCAGACAGTACCCTCCCAGACAGGAGGCCCTTCACGAACAATCTTGCTCTCCCCAGCAACAGGAAAATATATTTCTCCTGAGCAAATGGTCAACGCTGCACTTTCTAACACTATGTTTCTTTGTCCTAGCTGCGGGCAACCTCACAGCCCAACTTTTGCCAAACTTTATAAAGTACGTGGGACCTCACTCAAGTTACCCATTTTCCTATCTCCTTTTGCACCTAACTTCCACTATTGGGGATTCTTTATTCTGTTACGTTGTATATACCAGGTAAACCACCTGGAATCCCTGGACTATCCACGGGGATAGGGGGCATCTTCCCAGCAGAGCAGCTCCCCAGGGCCCCCTCTGTCCCTCCCGCCCCCGGGCCCACCCACCTGCCCGGGGAACTCACAGTGCATGATGGCTTCGACCTCATACTGGGGCATCAGGGTCAGGGAGTGCCAGGGGAGGGCGGGGCAGGTGAGGATGGTGTCCCTCAGGGCCGGGTCCTGCAGCACCTGGAGCAGAGTCCGAGGGGGCCCAGGCTCCAGTTCCCAGAAGGGCCCCTTCTGGGACAGGGGCAAGTGCAGAATCACCTGCTGGGCCCCGGTGCCCAGCACACAGCGGGCACAGCAGGTCCCGAGGTGCATTTCCACAGCCTCAAGCTTGAGGGGCTGCTCCTGAGGCACCACCCTGGCCTTGGTGGTGATTCTGTGGGTCGACATGAAGCAGATGGGCAGCTGCTTGGAGCTCTGGGTTGCAGCAGAGACCAGCTCCTCCAGGGTTCCATAGCTCTGGGGGCCAGTGAGGGGGCTGAAGTTGCCTGTGGGGCACAGCAGGCGGTGTCAGGGTGGGGCAGACCTTTGCCGAGCCCAGGGCCTCATATCCCATGCCCAGGTCTGGCTGCAGAGAACCAGCCAGAGTCCCCCGAGGACAGGGGCCAAGGGTGGGCCAGCATTTGGATATCCAGGCTGCAGGGCTGAGGGATGGCAGGCAGCAAGTGACCATTGCAAATGGACAGTGAGGGCAGGGGTGGGGACAGTTCCTTCTGACACAGGCACGGACATAGAGGGATTGTCACCAGAGACAGAACAGAACAGACACACTGCCACATTTTCCTACCTGCTGACCCCACCTGCCTCTCACTTTGCCATCTTTGTCTCCAGATACCTCACCACTGCTCCATTCCCACACACCAGCACCTACCACCCCATTCTGGGTGGGTGAGTGCCACAGTCCCTCCCAAACTAGAAACCCAGGAGCTACTGGCCAAATGACCTCTGACCGCCCCTCTACCCCTCCCCCTGCCCTGTCCATTCTTCTGCCACCAGACTGGCCTAAAATACCCCATGTCTGGACATAATATCACTTCCAGGGCCTTCCTGCCCAAAACCCTCAACACAAATCTATTCAAGGAAGTACCACACAAAGTCAGTCTGAGGGACATTCTGCAAACGTACTGATCTAGACTCTTCAAAAATGTTGATAGCAAGACAAAGGAAGGCTGAGGAACTATTCTAGCCTGAAGGAGACTAAAGGAGGCCAACTGAATGTCATGTGCAATCTGGGACTAGATTCTGGATCAAGGCAAACACCGGGCTATCAAGGACATTAGTAGGGCGGCTGGTGAAATCTGAATACAGACTGTGGGTTAGACAGTAGTATTGTATCAATATTAAATTTCCTGAATTTAATCACTGAACTACAGTGTTGTGAGTGAATGTCCTTGTTTTATAGGAGTTACGCTAAATACTGGGAGTAATATTCAGATGTAATGGGGCATCATGTCTATAACTCTCAGATGGTTCAGAAAAAAGATATATATACACACACATATATAGTAATATATGTTCATATGTATATATGTGTGTGTGTATGTATATATAATATACAGAGAGAGGGAAAGCAAATGTAACAACATGCTTAACTGGTGAATCTGGATAAACAGTATACAGGAGTTCTAGCAAGTCTTCTGTAAATTTGAAATTATTTCAAATTTTTTAAAAACCCTCAAAATACAAAACAAAACACATCACTTCCCTATTTAAAAGCGCTTTGGCTACTTAATACCTTCAAAATAAAGGCTGAAATGTGGGGACTTCCCTGGTGGTTCAGTGCTTAAGAATCTGCCTGTCAATGCAGGAGACACAGGTTCGATCCCTGGTCTGGGAAGATCCCACATGCCACGGAGCACCTAAGTCCGTGCGCCACAACTACTGAGCCTGCACTCTAGAGCCCACAAGCCACAACTACTGAGCCTGTGTGCTGCAACTACTGAAACCCATGCGCCTAGAGCCCGTGCTCCACAGCAAGAGAAGCCACTGCAGTGAGAAGCGCGTGCACTGCAACGAAGAGTAGCCCCTGCTTACCGCAACTAGAGAAAAGCCCATGCGGAGCAACGAAGACCCAACACAGCCAAAAATTAAATAAATAAATGAATTTATAAAAAAATTAAATTAAATTTATAAAGCCTTTTAAAAAAAAAAAAAAGGTGGAGGCGGCGCCGGCGTGGCGGCTGCGCAGCGAGCAGTTCCCCAGCAAGGTGGGCGTCTGGCCGCCGTGGCTCGGCGCAGCCGGGCTGCCGGGGCCCGCGGGGCTGGCCTGCGCGCTGTGCGGCCGCCCACTGGCCTTCCTGCTGCAGCTGTACGCACCGCTTCCGGGCCGCGCCTTCGCCTTCCACTGCGGTCTCTTCCTTTTCTGCTGCCGAACGCCACCGTGCTGCGCCGGCCTACGAGTTTTTAGAAATCAATTGCCTAGGAGAAATGACTTCTACGCCTATGAGCCACCTTCTGAGGATCCTCCGCCGGAGACAGGAGAATCCGTGTGCCTCCAGCTCGAGTTCGGTGCTCATCTCTGCAGAGTTTGTGGCTGTTTAGGCCCCAAAACATGCCCCCGATGTCACAAGGCACATTACTGCAGCAAGGAGCATCAGACTTTGGACTGGAGATTGGGACATAAGCAGGCTTGTACACAAGAAGATGATTTGGACAGTACAGTTCCAGACCACAGCTTCCTTTTTCCAGAATTTGAAATTGTAATAGAAACAGAAGATGAGATTATGCCTGAAGTTGTGGAAAAAGATGATGAATCAGAGATTATAGGTAGCATGGGTGAAGCACCTGAGGAAGAATTGGATTCCATGGCAAAACATGAATCTAGGGAAGATAGAATTTTCCAGAAGTTTAAAACCAAAATATCCCTTGAGCCAGAACAACGTCTCAGATACGGCAGAGGGATTGCCCCCATCTGGATCTCTTGTGAAACTATCCCTCAAGAAAAGGATATTCCAGATTGCCACTGTGGTGCCAAGAGAATATTTGAATTCCACGTCATGCCTCATCTGCTCAACTACCTGAAGGCCGACAGACTGGGCAGGAGTGTCGACTGGGGTGTCCTGGCTGTCTTCACCTGTGCTGAAAGCTGTGGCCTGGGCACTGGCTACACAGAGGAATTTGTTTGGAAGCAAGATATAACAGATACCGCCTAAAGACAACGGTGTGAAGCCTCAAAATATTCATCATCTCTTAGACCTTCTAATTCCATTTCTAGGACTTTATCCTAAGGAAATAATTATACCAGAGATACACAAAGATGTTGTTTTAGGTGTTGTGTATCTGTCCAGCAGGAGGCTACACAGTCTTAATGATACAGACTTATATGTACATCAAGTAAGATAAAGATGCCAAGGTACCATTGTAGATGGTATTCATAGTATGCTATTTTTGTAAAAATATTTATACACGTGTATGTACACCAAAAATATCTGGAATGATATGCACTAGATGTGAACTGGTTAACTGAACAGTGGGACTAAGTGACATGATCTTTTTACTTATATGTATATTTCTTTCTATAATAAAAATGGGTTATGTGCCTAATTAAGTCAAAAAAAAAAAAGAACGAAATGTGTCCGTGCCCCACACAAGCTCCCCCCGCCCCCCTACGGTCTGGCTCCCGCTCACCTCCCCACAACTTGCCCCTCACCTGGAACCCATGCCCTCACTGGTCCCCTTCAGCGATCACAGGAAACCATACTGAGAACAAGCCCACAGAGGGTGCCTGCTCTGAGCCCAGCCCTGTTCTAAGTGCATCATACATGGCAACTCATTTAATCGTCACATCAAGGCTGACTGCCCCATTACAGAAGAGGAAGCTGAGGCGCAGAGAGGTCACGGGAACTAACCACAGCCACAGCTAGTAGCCGGCAGAGGTGGGATTCCCATCCAGGCTGCTGGCTTCAGCGTCCAGGCCCCTGGTCCACCACACTACACACCTCCTGCAATGAATGCGCTACAGGGGGTTTCTGGAGCACCAGTGTGCTCATGCTACTCCCTCTAGCTGGGATCCTTCCTCCAGCTGAGGTGCCACCTCCTCCAGGAAGCCTGCACAGACCTCTGGAGAGGCAGGCCACTCTTGCTCGGAGCCCTCTCCAAACTGGTGCCTACTTGTGCTGTTGTCCTCCTCACTGCCATCCTGGAAACTCCCCGCCGGAGAGGGCTGCATCTGCTTCATCCTGAACCCCACACCCCAGCCCCCAGCACGAGGCCTGGCACACAGCAAGTGTCAATAAATGTTTGGTGAGTGAATGTGGGAGCGAACATGAAAACTGGCACGTGGACAAAGACATGAAACAAAAAAAGGCCCAGCCAAGAGGCAGATGTAATCAGAGATGGACACGGAGAGGACACAGCCATGCCAGCTCAGGACACCGTCAGAGCACTCAGAGGACATTCGGGTCTCGGGGCTGGGTAGTGGTGGATGTGAGAGCAGTGTGTGCCAACCCAGAGGGGTGGGAGTTTGTTTTGGGGTCACATGTGCCCGAGGGTGTGCCTGGAGGGTTCCAGGACACTCAGGGAGATAGAGGTGCCTGCCTTACCCTGGAAGTTGGGAGCGAGCTCCATGGTCTGGCCCGTCCCCGGGTTCTCGCAGACCACCTTCTGGAGGCGAACACAGGTGACCTTGATCAGGTCTCCTGTGGAGAGGGAGCACTCATTCCCGGAGATCTCGTAGATGGAGCCTGCGGAGACAGAGTCAGTTTCACCCGTTCAGCAAAGGCCAAGCGCTGCGCCGCCTGTGCCCTGTTGCCCCCAGGCACTGCTCGGTCACACCTTTGCACACGTTGTTCCGGTGCCTGGAATGCTCTTCCCTGATGCCGCTCTGCCTTCTTTTAGCGCTGACTGTACCCCTCTGTGGTCACATCCCCTTGCCTCCTGAACTCAGCTCACAGGGCAGGACTGATGCATCTCAGCCGGCACAGGCCCAGCCTCGAAGTGTGTGTGTTTAAGTCATGAATGAATAAACAACCCAGTAAATCCCAGTTCCCTTATTAGCTACAAAATCAGGCCCAGGGAGGTTCGGTGACTGCCCCGAGATCACACAAAGCCAAACACCCACACTGGCGTTTTCTTCTTCAGATGACTTGCTGTTAAGAGAAGCACAGGAGGGGGTGGCGGGCTGCTGACAGGGTGGGCCCAGTAGGCGGGTCTGGGCCCTGACTTACAAGGTTTAAAGGGCTATAGCAGGGTCCAGAGCATGGAAGATGCTCAGTAAAGATCTCTCACACACAGCGACCCATCCTGCTGATGAGGGACAGACAGTGCAGGTGGGCAAGCCTCCAGGCCACCTGACGCTACTGCACCCCCAGGGCAGCCCCGGCAGGGTCCTTTACAACAGCCCTGAGAAACTGATGAAAATCCCACCCCTTATCCCCAGGAAAATACACACAGGCTCATAAAACACACACTTCTGTCTACAGACGCTCGGGGCTGGTAACAAGAGCAGCCCTGGTGCTGAGCACTTACTATATGCCCGGCGCTGTGCTCGGCCCTGCAGACGTGTCATAGCACTTAAGACTCGTGACTGCCCCTGGAGGGAAGGACAGTTTCTCTTTTCTAAATATGGAAACCGAGCCTTGGCAAGGGTGAATGGGCCGCCCGAGATCATCAGGTAATAGGAGGCAGAACTGGGACTCCACCCAGGACATAATCTGCCTCCAAATTGGGGCTCCTAACCACGCGGTGACCACAGCCATCTGCCCCATCAGTATCACCATCTGCCCCTCTCCACTTCACCCCACTCCCACACTCTCATCCTGTCAGGTTCTTCTCTTACCCTCACTTCCGCCACTCCAGCCCCCCCCACCCCCCCCCCCCCCGGGCGGGGAGCATAATGAGGAAACGCAAGTATTGCGACATACAGTGGGACGGGGTGTCAGGGGGACGGCAAACAGAGCACAGATGCCTGCAGGAAGCCCCCAGGGAGAGCGGAATTTGAACCCAGATCCCTCAGATTCCCAAGTGGGCCTGGCGAGACCCCATGGTGTGGTGGCCCGTCCTGCCCCCTGTGGGGCCCTCCAGGCGTCTCACCCTTGATCTAGGAACCCCACTTGGGGCCTCAGAACACTTTTCTGGAAGCTGCTGTGGCGGAGCAAGGGAGCGGATGGAGGGAACGGATAAGGCAGGGCACTCAGATGTAGTTTGCTCTCTAAGGAAGTAGCCTCCTGCACCCCACCCAGACTCTCACTTCCCTCTCTCCTCGCCCTCCACCTTTCCTACTCAGTCACCCACAGGTCCTCCCTTACCCTCAGAGCCGCCGCCTCTCCCCTCACTGCCTGTCAATCCCTCCCCTCTCACCCTTTCAGGCAATGACTACTAAGCCCCAGCTGTGTACCATCCCTGTGAACCAGGTGGGCTGCGGCCATGTGGGCAGATGTGCGGGTGTGCAAGGAGCCAGGAAGGCTTCCCGGAGGAGGAGTCATTTTAGCTGAGAACTGAAGAGTTGATCGGATCAAGTACGGCCCAGTGCCAAGCAGAGGGCAAAGGCGGGATGGGGGGACTGAAAGAAGGACGTGTAGATAAACGTCCAAGGGGAGGAGTGGGAGGGCATACGGAGGGGAAGGCTGACCTGGCTCTTGAGAATCAAGCAATAGCCTGGCGGCGTGAGCGCCTGAATGCCGCAACCCTGCACGGTAGGACCTCATGCAATGCGCAACGCAGTTCCGCCCCAGCTTGGCTCGGTTCCACCCACTTGAGTATCTGAGCTCATGGACTTCCCATCACCACCCTGCGGGGCAATCAGTGATCCCGCATTCCACGCAAGCAAAAGCCGTGACCCGGCGAAGTTGGAGTGTGGCCCCAAATCACACAACTTGGGTAGCGGCAGCGTCGGGATTCGAACCCAGGGCGCAGTGTCCCGGGTTTCTAACGCCCTGGCAGGGAGAACCGGTCCGCCGCGGGGCCGAGGTCGGAGGGGTCTCGGCCCTTCACTCACCCTGGAAGTAGACACCCGAGCAGACCCGCAGCACACGCGGGAGGGAGGCGGGGTCCAGGGCGCACACGAAGTCCTGCAGCGACACAGGTTCCATGGTCCGCGCGGCTCGCTGGGCGCACACTGAACGGCCCGCCCGCCGCCGAGCGCGGCAGCCCCGCCCGGCCGGCCCAGCGGGGCGGGGGTGGCTGGAGCGCCCCGCCCAGGGGCGTTGGGGATGCGACGCCGCGTTCTGGGACGCGCCACCTCTCTCTCCCGGCCTCAGTTCCCTTGTCTCTACAAGGGGGTTGCAGTACCCACCTCTCACATTGGCGGCAGGATTTAGAAGGTCAAGACCAGGACCTGACATCCGGGAGACTCTGAGTAAATAAGAGCTGGTCCCTACGAGCCCAGCCATCAGTGAGGTGCCCCATAGTGGAGGGAAGACGAGGATGAAGATGGAGAAACCCCCGACTCCCACTCACCCTCGTTATACCCCCTGTCCTCTCCGAACGAGGAAACACGGCCCTCCTGGTGTAGTTCTGAGTCTCACAGGAGGAACACAGCCTGCCCTTTGGGTCTGAGGAGGAAGATAGAGCATCAGGCCTCCCGAATCCCTCTCCGGGACACTCCATGGTCCTCTGCCGCTTATTACCTTTCCAGGACGCAATTCTACTTAAAAATTCTTCCTTGGGCTAAAGAGAAATCAGCTTAGGAGAGAGACCAACCACTTCCCCTGACCCCGGAGGGGATAAGGATTTTCCATCTCCCTGTGCCTCAGGAGTCAGACAGAGGTTCAAGTCCCAGCTCCTCCTCTGGCTTGTTATATAACTTTAGGCAAATCACTTTGGTGTTGAGTTCTAGTTTCCTCATCTGTAAAATGGAAGAAAGAATCTTTTCTAAACTGATCGTGAGGATTAAATGAGATAATATAGATATTGTACAAAATGCTTTATTTCGTTTTTTGTCACTATAAAATAACAGAGGACTTCTAATCAGAAATAATAACAAAAGTTTAAAATGAAAAGAATAAACCCTAATTAAAGGCATTTGACAAATAAAAAGAGGACATTCTTTTCCCAAATATAACGAACATTTTGCTGTGTTTCTTTCTACTCTTTATTTTGCCTGGGTGTGTGTGTGGTTTGTTTGTTTGTTTTTAATTTTTGATTTACAGTAAAGTTGCAAAAATAGTAGAGATTTCCCATATATCCCTCAGCTAGTTTCAAATTCCCCTGTTGGTAGCATCTCACATTACCAGGGTGCATTTGCCAAAACTAAGAAACCAACATTGCTGCGTTGCTGTTAACTGAACTACAGACTTTATTTGCATTTTATCTGTTTTTTCACTGCTGTTCTTTTTCTGGCCCAGGATCCCAACCAGGATTCCATATTGCATTTAGTCATAATGTCTCCTGTCTGTGACACTTTCTCAACCTTTCCTTGACCTTGTTCTTATAACCTTGACCGTCTTAAAGAGTACTGGTCAGGTATTTTTGCAGAATGTCCCTCAATTTGTTGTTGTTGTTGTTTTCTGATGTCTTCCTCATGACTAGACTGGGGTTATGAATTTTAGGGGGAGGATACTACCAAGGTAAGGTGTCCTTCTCATCACACCCTCCGGGGGGCACGTGACATATCCACGTGACTTCTCACTGTGATGTTACACTTGACCACTTGGTTAAGGTGGTGTTTCCAGGTTTCACCACAGTAAAGCTGCTCTTTGGAAGGAACTCAGGGGGAACTCAGCCCCGCTTCCTGGAAGGGGCAGCATCCAAATAAATTATCTGGAATTCTTCTGTAAGAAAGATTTGTCTCTTCTCCCCCATTTATTTATTCAATTATTTATGTCAGTATGGACTCATGTATATTTAATTTATACTTTTGACTATAATCTAATACTACATTATTTATTTTGTTTCTCAGATTGTTCCAGCTTTGGGAGTTCCCCCAGTCTGGCCCCTGGGACCCTTTGCCATACCCCCATTGTTCCCTTCTCTGAGCACCTCCTTACTGCCTGGTGCTATCAGATGCTCCAGGGTCATCTTGTCTTTTCCCTGCCCTCACCCTACAATCAGGCATTTCTCCCAGAAGCCTTGGTTCCTTTTATTGGAGAATGGTGTTTAGAAACCATGCTCTGGTCGCTGAGAGTGCTCCTTGCCACTGTGTTGCCTGTACTTTTTGTCTTTTTCTTTCCGTCTTTTTCTTTCCTTGCATAGACGTTTACAGACACCACTGCCTGTCCCATGACCCAGCTGAAATCAGGTCCAGCCCTGACCTTCAAGAAGCAGCTCCTGTAGTACAAACTTCCACCTGCAAAATAAATGAGTCATCAGTAAGAAATATACAGTGTGGGGGGCTTCCCCAGTGGAGCAGTGGTTGGGAGTCCGCCTGCCGATGCAGGGGACGCGGGTTCGTGCCCTGGTCCGGGAAGATCCCACATGCCGCGGAGCGGCTGGGCCCGTGAGCCATGGCCGCTGAGCCTGCACGTCCGGAGCCTGTGCTCCTCAACAGGAGAGGCCACGACAGTGAGAGGCCCGTGTACCACAAAAAAAAAAAAAGGCGGGCTTTGGAGATAGAGCTGAGCTTGAATCCTAGCTCCATCACTTAGCTGTGTGACCTTGGGCAAGTTCCTTAACCTCTCTGAATCTCAGTCTCCTCTGTACAATGGGAACTGGTGAGAGTGGGGTGTTGGTGAAAATGATAGTGTAACATAGGCATCTGGGCACATGCCAAGCGCTCGATATCTGTTATCACTATTATTTCCCTAGGGCCTCCTGTGCCTGTGTCATTTCTTAGAGATCTCAGCTCTTATTTCCTTCTCCCAGCACCCTGCTTTCTATTTTAGGGAAATAAGAGTCTGAGTGGGAAACTCTTCTTTGCTCTTATGCAATATGCAAATGGAGGAAATGGAATTGGAAGCCAGGCCTATGCTGGCCGTCACCCGAGCCCTTTCCACCCCCAAAACACTGGTCTGGGCCTCCCCAGGTCCCTCAAGAGCCGAGTGGGGTGTGGAGAGGGAATCCCAGGCTCACAGAGAGGCTGGGGAGCTGCCGTGGGAAGGAGCTGAGAGGAGGGTACCTGCCAGGACCAAGGGCTGGAGTTTCCTCCACAGTCTCTGTCGCATTTTTGGAGTCTGAAGGTGACTGGCTCGGGACCTGCTGTGGGCAGCCGATGGTCAGGGGGACTTTTGGGGACTGGGGCCCTTGCTGCTGCATTGGCACCGTCCACTCTTGCAGGTGTTGTCATGTGGCCTGGGGTTTTCAGGCAACATCCAAGTGGGTGGGATGATCCTTTCCAGGAAGAAAAGGGGACTAATGATGGTGCAGTGCTGGACATGGTGGTTACAATGTCCTGCTGTCCACTTCAATGTCCACCAGTGTGGCATGTTGGCCCAAGGTGGTGGGAAACAGGCCAGCAGTCAGGAAGGTCAAGGGCAGGGTATGGGAGAGAGGAGGAGGCTGCCTCTGCTCAGGGGTGAGTGAGCTGGCAGAGGCTGGAAGCCCTCTGCATGCTGGTTGCTAGGTTACGAGGCTTCTGTCCCACAGCCTGGAGCCTTCCCTGGGCTCCTGTGGACTTCCTCCTCTGGCACTGGCCCTGATGGCTATGAGACGTGTGCCCTTTCACAAATCGAACGACAGTCTGCCACGTGATGGTACCTCTGGGTGTCGAGGGCGCCCCACCTGAGCAGCAGACACACATCGAGTTGCCCATCGTGTGCAGAAAACTCACGGGAAACGAGTAACGCTCCCGGAGCTGGGAACCATGGGGGCTTGAGGGGTGATCTGTCTTCTTTGCCTGTTTGCTAGATTTTCTGTAGCTTGGTTCATATACATGAATGACTCCCTGAGACAGCTGTGGAGACCATCCTGGAGGGATGTCCCTCCCTGGTAGATGTTCACTGGAGGAACATCCCTTCTGGAAAAAGATATTCAGTACTCGCATCTCCTCAAGGAGGAGCCATGTGTGGTTGTGAATCTCCGAAGGACTGACTCTGCTCCCTCCTGTGTGGTGGAAAGTTAGCTGCAAGTCCTCTTCAAGCCCCAGGACCTCAGGGAAGGCCTAGGGCATGCTGGCTCTGGGGGTGGGGGTAGTGGAGGGTCCCAAGACATCTTGCAGGGGCGCAGATCAGTAGGGGTGACAGCTGAGGGGGGCTGGGCAGGAGCTGCTCAGGCCTGGGAACAAGCGAGGTCCCGAGGAGGGAACTGGGGGCAGAGCAGAGCGGGAACACAGAAAGTGGAACCATGGGGCTTGGGCCTGGGGAAGTGAGTGTGAGCCCAAAGAGCTTTTTGCCCCAGCATGTCCCAGCTGGGACTGGACAGAACCAAAACTCCCTGCTCCCTGCATCAGATGCTTCTCTCCCAGCAGGGACTGCAGCACCTGCATGGCTGGCGAGCAGAGGGAAGGAAGTGGGCTCAGTTCTGGGAGCAGGGGTCAGGCTTTGTGTTCCAAACACTACAAAAACCTCTATGTAGTTTCTGGGCTTGCAGGGAATAGCAGGGTCTGCTGTCTCCTTTCAGCAGAGATTAAAAGAATTTATCTCTCCCTCAAAATATTAACAATAGAGTTATCATGTGATCCAGCAATGCCACTTCTAGGTATATATCCAAAAGAATTGAATGCAGGGACTCAGATATTCGTACACCCACATGTTCATCACAGTGTTATTGACAATACCCAGGAGGCGGAAGGAACCCAAGTGTTCATCAACAGATGAATAGATAAACAGAATGTGGTATATATTACATAAAATGGAATATTATTCAGCCTTAAGAAGGAAGGAAATCCTGACACATGCTACAACATGGATGAACCTTGAGGACATTATGCTAGTGAAATAAGCCATTGACAAAAGGACAAATATTGTATGATTCCACTTATGTAAGGTATCTAGAGTAGGCAAAATCATAGAGACGGAAAGTAAAAGAGTGGCTGCCAGGGCCTGGAGGGAGGGAAAATGGGGATCAAGTTTCAGTTTTGTAAGATGAAAAATTTCTGGAGATGGGTTGTACAACAATGTGAATATACTTAACACTCCTGAACCATATACCTAGTGATCACTTTTATGTTATGTGTGTTTTATCTTGATCTTTATTTTTTTTAAGATTTATTTTTATTTATTTATTTTGACTGCACCAGGTCTTAGTTGCAGCATGCGAGATCTAGTTCCTCCCTGCATGGGAGCATGGAGTCTTACCCACTGGACCACCAGGGAAGTCCCTATCATGATCTTTAAAAAACAAGTTCTCTCAGACTGTGTCTAAGCCTAAATCTAATGTACAGCATTGTTTATTTTTCAGCAATGATCTGGCTGGTATTGAAATCCAGGTTGT
Source organism: Pseudorca crassidens (assembly GCF_039906515.1). Taxonomy (NCBI): domain Eukaryota; kingdom Metazoa; phylum Chordata; class Mammalia; order Artiodactyla; family Delphinidae; genus Pseudorca; species Pseudorca crassidens. Next base: position 21,645,046 of record NC_090297.1, on the reverse strand, counting down.
AAACAGTATTCCCCCAAACTTGGCTCCATAGTCTTGGAGTAACATGTTTACTGTTGGGAGTCCAGCGTCATTTTTACCCCAGACTCCTTGTGTGTGAAGGTTGGGAGTCTTCTCTCTGTCCCTGGTGCTCTGATTTTTCACATGCTCAGCCCTCTGCAGGTCTTTCATTCTTGCTTCTGGGCACTTGTGAATCTTTTTAATATGGAGACTCACACCTTCAGGTCTAGAAACTTTCTTGTTTTGTTTTTTTTTTGTTGTTTGTTTGTTTTTCGTTTTTCTCTCTTTTGTTAGCATCTTTTACTTGTATGTTGTATCTTCTGGACCAATTCTTCATCTCCTTGAGTTTCTATTGTACTTTCCAGGAGATTTCATAGACTTCATCTTCTAACTGTTCTACAACTTTTAAAATTTTTTTCTGCTTTTACATTTTTAATTTCCAAAACCTTCTGTAACCGAGCAAGATGCTATGGTGCCTTCCCGGGACAGACCACCCCCCAACAAGTCCTCCACCTGCCTCTTATTTGTGGAAAAACTTTAGCCTCCTAGGCCTTCCCCTAGTTCCAAAGGATAAATCTAATCCAAGAAGTGAGAAAATGCAGAAACAAAGTAAAACAGTCAAACAAGACAATATACTAGGACTTCCCTGGTGGTCCAGTGGTTAAGACTCCATGCTCCCAATGCAGGGGGCCCGGGTTCGATCCCTGGTCAGGGAATTAGATCTCGCATGCCACAACTAAAAAGATCCCGACAGAGCATCTACTGAACGCTGGCAGAAGACCTCAGACCTCCCAAAAGGCAAGAAACCCCCCACGTACCTGGGTAGGGCAAAAGAAAAAACTAAACAGAGACAAAAGGATGGGGACGGGTCCTGCACCAGCGGGAGAGAGCTGTGAAGGAGGAAAGGTGTCCACACACTAGGAAGCCCCTTCGCGGGTGGAGGCTTCGGGAGGCGGAGTGGGGGAGCTTGGGAGCCGCGGAGGAGAGCACAGCAACAGGGGTGCGGAGGACGAAGCGGACAGATTCCAGCGCAGAGGATCGGGCCGACCGGCACTCACCAGCCGAGAGGCTTGTCTGCTCGCCCGCCGGGGCGGGCGGGACTGGGAGCTGAGGCTCCGGCTTTTGTCGGAGCGCCGGGAGAGGACTGGGGTTGGCGGCGTGAACACAGCCTGCGGGGCATTGGTGCGCCGCGGCTGGCCGGGAGAGAGTCCGGGGAGAAGTCTGGAACTGCCGAAGAGGCAAGAGACTTTTACGTCCCTCTTTGTTTCCTGGTGCACGAGGAGAGGGGATTAGGAACGCTGCTTGAGAGAGCTCCGGGGACGGGCGCGAGCCGCGGCTAAAGGTGCGGAGCCCAGAGACAGACGTGAGACGCTAGGGCCGCTGCTGCCGCCACCGGGAGGCCTGTGTGCGAACACAGGTCACTAGCCACGCGCCCTTCCGGGGAGCCTGTGCAGCCCGCCACTGCCGGGGTCCCGGGATCCAGGGACAACTCCCCCGGGAGAACGCACAGGCGCGCCTCAGGCTGCAACGTCTCGCCGGCCTCTGCCGCCGCAGGCCCGCCCCACACTCCGTGCCCCTCCCTACCCCCGGGCCTGAGTGAGCCAGAGCCTCCGAATCAGCGGCTCCTTTAACCCCGTCCTGTCTGAGCAAAGAACAGACGCCCTCCGGCGACCTACACGCACAGGCGGGGCTAAATCCAAAGCTGAGCCCCTGGGAGCTGTGAGAACAAAGAAGAGAAAGGGAAATCTCTCCCAGCAGCCTCAGAAGCAGCGGATTAAAGCTCCACAATCAACTTGATATACCCTGCATCTGTGGAATACCTGAATAGACAACCAATCATCCCAAATTAAGGAGCCGTGTGGATGAAAGGCTCTTGGTGCTGCAGCCAGGAGTCAGTGCTGTGCCTCTGAGGTGGGAGAGCCAACTTCAGGACACTGATCCACAAGAGACCTCCCAGCTGCACATAATATCAAACAGCAAAAATTTCCGAGAGATCTCCATCTCAACGCCAGCACCCAGCTTCACTCAACGACCAGCAAGCTGCAGTGCTGGACATCCTATGCCAAACAACTAGCAAGACAGGAACACAACCCCACCCATTAGCAGAGAGGCGGCCCAAAATCATAATAAGTCTACAGACACCCCAAAACACACCACCAGACGTGGACCTGCCCACCAGAAAGACAAGATCTAGCCTCATCCACCAGAACACAGGCACTAGTACCCTCCACCAGGAAGCCTACACAACCCACTGAACCAACCTTAGCCACTGGGGACAGACACAAAAAACAACAGGAACTACGAACCTTCAGCCTGCAAAAAAGGAGACCCCAAACACAGTAAGATAAGCAAAATGAAAAGACAGAAAAACACACCGCAGATGAAGGGGCAAGATAAAAACCCATCAGACCTAACAATTGAAGAGGAAATAGGCAGTCTACCTGAAAAAGAATTCAAAACAATGATAGTAAGGTTGATCCGAAATCTTGGAGATAGAATGGACAATAGAATGGACAAAATGCAAGAATCAGTTAACAAGGACCTAGAAGAACTAAAGATGAAACAAGCAACGATGAACAACACAATAAATGAAATTAAAAGTACTCTAGATGGGATCAATAGCAGAATAACTGAGGCAGAAGAACAGATAAGTGACCTGGAAGATAAAATAGTGGAAATAACTACTGCAGAGCAGAATAAAGAAAAAAGAATGAAAAGAACTGAGGACAGTCTCAGAGACCTCTGGGACAACATTAAACGTACCAACATTCGAATTATAGGGGTTCCAGAAGAAGAAGAGAAAAAGAAAGGGACTGAGAAAATATTTGAAGAGATTATAGTTGAAAACTTCCCTAATATGGGAAAGGAAATAGTTAATCAAGTCCAGGAAGCACAGAGAGTCCCATACAGGATAAATCCAAGGAGAAATACGCCAAGACACATATTAATCAAACTGTCAAAAATTAAATACAAAGAAAACATATTAAAAGCAGCAAGGGAAAAACAACAAATAACACACAAGGGAATCCCCATAAGGTTAACAGCTGATCTTTCAGCAGAAACTCTGCAAGCCAGAAGGGAGTGGCAGGACATATTGAAAGTGTTGAAGGAGAAAAACCTGCAACCAAGATTACTCTACCCAGCAAGGATCTCATTCAGATTTGATGGAGAAATTAAAACCTTTAGAGACAAGCAAAAGCTGAGAGAGTTCAGCACCACCAAACCAGCTCTACAACAACTGCTAAAGGAACTTCTCTAGGCAAGAAACACAAAAGAAGGAAAAGACCTACAATAACAAACCCAAAACAATTAAGAAAATGGGAATGGGAACACACATATCGATAATTACCTTAAATGTAAATGGACTAAATGCTCCCACCAAAAGACACAGATTGGCTGAATGGATACAAAAACAAGACCCATATATTTGCTGTCTACAAGAGACCCGTATGCTAACACATATATATGGAATTTAAGAAAAAAAAAATGTCATGAAAAACCTAGGGGTGAAACAGGAATAAAGACACAGACTTACTAGAGAATGGACTTGAGGCTATGGGGAGGGGGAAGGGTAAACGGTGACAAAGCAATAAAGAGGCATGGACATGTATACACTACCAAACGTAAGGTAGATAGCTAGTGGGAAGCAGCCGCATAGCACAGGGAGATCAGCTCGGTGCTGTGTGACCGCCTGGAGGGGTGGGATAGGGAGGGTGGGAGGGAGGGTGACGTAAGCGGGAAGAGATATGGGAACATATGTATATATATAACTGATTCATTTTGTTGTGAAGCTGAAACTAACATACCATTGTAAAGCAATTATGCTCCAATAAAGATGTTTAAAAAAAAAAAAAAAAAAAAAAAGATCCCGCATGCTGCAATGAAGATCCTGCATGCCACAACTAAGACCCTGCACAGCCAAATAAATAAATAAATATTAAAACAAAACAAAAGACGAAATAATAATAGTTTACCCATTAAACAAAGTCAAGGACCTTTAGTTCCTCTTCAAGGGCTAGAGATAATGTGCTGAGCTATATCCTTTGAGATGTTTTGCTGATACTGTAACCCCCACCAGACGGAAGAAGTTAACTCTATGCTGCCCACAAGAATGTAGACCCCAGACAGGTTGGAAGGTTGATGATGTTGATGACGTTGACTCCTGATTTTCTCACCACTGACCAATCAGAAGAGTATCCACAAGCTAATCGTGTACCCCATAACCCCTGTCCCTCACCCTGTCTTTCAAAACCTTTCCCTGAAAGCCATCGGGGAGTTTGGACTTTTTGAGTCCTAGCCACCTGGACTCCTTACTTGGTGCCCTGCAATAAACACTGCACTTTCCTTCACCATAACCCAGTGTCAGCAGCTTGGCTTTCCTGGGCATGGGCGAGTGGACTCAAGTTTGGTTTGGTAACAGTTCTTTAAAATTCTACTTTTAATTCATCCTGTTCTTATTTCATGGGGAGAGAGGGAGTTGCCAAAATTATCTTCTGCTTTGATTCACTCTTCCAGAGAAGAAAACCTTAGAAGTAATTAAGAGATGACTGTTGGAGGATGGAGATAATGAAAAGTGCCCACCAAACTGAGAAGCTATCTGGAGACTGAAAATCGAGGCGGGCAGCTCCATGTACTCAACAGATCAGTTTATTATAAGGTAACTTACTCACAGGGTGGGATCCGGTGGACAATGATCCAGAAGCATTGGCACCTGCACTCTGCATGGCTGAGGGGCCACTGGGACAATTTTTTAGTTAACTTAGGGTATGGAGGTACGTGCTTGGAAACAGGAAGTGCCTTCCCAAATCAATATTTATGAATGGGCAACTAGTCTGGTGGGCACTGGGAATATGTCATCGAAGGTCTTTGACATTGTTTGGAGACTAACAGAGCATAAAGGTTAGCTGGTCCTAAGGATTATTAAACAGTATCTATTAACTAGAAAATCCTCGATGACAGAGAAGTCATTTACTGCACAGTATAGTCCTGGCTAGGGTCAGTGGAAGGACAGGAGGAGCTAAATGGGCCCAAGATGGCATTGGTTATGCCAACAGCTGTACACTCCACACCTGACATCTTGATGACGTCTTGACAGCCATACACTCTTATCCATCATTCTTCCACAGAGACACTAGTGACAGATCTCGGGAGGCGGCTTGCATTCCTCATTGGCAGAAGCAGCAAGAACAAACTACTAAACATAGAAGAATACTAAGAACTACGGTTCCTCATTTACCCAGGAGAGAAGTAAGTCAGCGAGTAGAAGCATCAGCAAAGGAAACTTTATATGATTAATGACTGTTCTCATATGGGAAAGTAAGCCAGTTATGCTGGGTTCAGGTGGAGGTGTATAAACGCACAGCATTCCTGCCCAGTAAAGGCACAAGCTCCTCCCTGCACAGATGTCAACACGTCCAAAGCCGTAAGGTTTGCAGCACCACTCTCCTCTTTTGGGCAGTTTCCTGGTTTAACAGAGAGATGCTTTTGAGGGGGTCATTCCAAGCTGACATGGTGAACTGTGCTGACGCCTGGGTTTCCCATAGGGCGCTTACACCTATGTACTGGGGAAGGAAAATAGATGTTGGCCGTTCCCACCATGACAAACTATGATGGACCCACCACCTGGACTTAATAGCAGGAAGGTTATGGGAAATTTCCAGTAAGAACGTATGTGTATATAGATAGATAGATAGATAGATAGAGATGGCCTGAGAGGGAAGGAAGCCCCAAGGTGCATCGGCCCCTTCACCCACAGGGCAGATGAGACACAGATAGAATCCACGTATCCAGATCCCTTGTTTGGGAGTCATAAAGGAGCCTGTTGTATGAAGCTGCTTCTTTCCTGTCCATTCGGTATTTAATATCTTGTGAGTTACTTGGCAGACTTCATAGGGAAGACATCCGAGATGTCTGTGATTTGCTTGCATGTGGTTGGTCCTTTCTATGCAGAGGGGGGCTACTGACCTCAAGACTCCATGTTCAGCTCCCAATACCCCAAGCCATCCCAAACATGATAAGCCACTGGAATCTGGGAATCATTTGACTCGTTTTGCACCAGGGGAAAAACATTGTTTAGAGTCACTGTAATCAAACATAGAACTTTCCTCAGTAGGAGTCAGATCACCAAGGGGATTTTTGGTCACCAGTCCAAGCCATTGTTCCCATTCCATGTGGTTGAACGGGTGAACTGTCCACGGCATCCCCTGGGCACTGGAGGCAGGCAACGGGCTGCAGACCCTGTAGTCAGAACGCTTGTGGACCTCTGCCTATGTTGGGGCCCAGCACAGGAAGACACTCCCCGTAACCAGAGTCAGGAAGTTCATGAGGCAGACACAATGGGCAATAAGACAAGTGTCTTAGGGGTCAAAGATAAAGCAAATCCTCATTCATGAGTAACGCGGTAGCCGTGTGATCTCCACCGGCCAAAACCACCTCTGGTTTTGACATTTTTCCCAGTGGTGATATCACACGTTTTATCCTTAATATCTTCAGTAGGTAAACTAAAATTATATACAGGGACCTCAGTGGGACCCCACATGACTAAATCCACTTCAGCTCCTGTGCTTATGCTTCTGGAGAGGTGATCTGGGTCTGCTGGGGCCCATTCCCACATAAAATCCCTGAATGAAGGTGATACCAAGGCGAGTCCCATCCAGGATACCACCTGGGAGGGGGAAACCAATTTAAATGCCAATGAATTACAGTAACACCAGGTGGGAAGTCCAGTGGTAGCTGCAAAACAAACAGACAAAAACAAGACCCTCCTCCCACTGGATAGGCAGAGACCTCCCTTTTGTACCTGCTTTCTCAACGCCCTTGTTGGTGTTCGGTCAGGCAGCCGTTCATATGCAGAACGTCAGCCTGCATTGTACAGTCTGATAGCTTCAGACAGCCGAGGGGACCAACCTTGTAACGTGCTGACGGGGGATAGGGCTGTTAAGGTGGCTTTTAACATCCAATTAACCAGGCCAGCCGCGATGGGGTTGTATGGAAAATGGAAAGGCCAAAGACTTTCTTGACCTTCTGCCAGCTCTTTTTTTTTTTTTTTTTTTTTGCGGTACATGGGCCTCTCACTGTTGTGGCCTCTCCCGTTGCGGAGCACAGGCTCCGGACGCGCAGGCTCAGCGGCCATGGCTCACGGGCCCAGCCGCTCCGCACCATGTGGGATCTTCCCAGACCAGGGCACGAACCCGTGTCCCCTGCACCGGCAGGCAGACTCTCAACCACTGCACCACCAGGGAAGCCCGTGGATCCGCATATTTGAGGGGCAAATGGAGCCTTTTTCTCTTCGGTGGAGCCATTCCACCACGTCAGATGGGATACGTCATTCCTCCAGCAGCTGACCTCTTGCCCTGGCTAATGCATCAGCTTCATGATTGCCAGACAGAGTTAGGGTGAGTGGGCTGAAATGTGCCACACGGGCACGCTGGCACCTGGTAGCATGCAGGCAGTCCAAATATCAGCCCATAATTCAACCCCCCCAGAGGTTTATTTAATATTTTCCAATTGTTCTTTTTCTTTTTTTTTCCGCACTGTGTGGCTTGTGGGATCTTAGTTCCCCAGCCAGGGATTGAACCCGGGCCCCGGCAGTGAGAGCACCGAGTCCTAACCGCTGGACCGCCAGGGAACTCCCTATATTTTCCAATTATCTTGATGCCGCTGAGACATCCACATGTCAAGCCTTTCCATACTGCCCGACTGTCAGTGGCAAGGTTGAGGGGTGTGGACCCGTGAGTGGTCGCCAGCCACGTCACTCTGAGTTCTGCCCACTGACTACTTTGTCTAGTCCCTTTCTCGAACCAGATGACATCAGAATCCAAACAACTGTCGAGTACAGGGGGGAATTGCCCCTACAGCTGCCATCCGTGTACCATGTATCAGCAGGGGGCATCCCGGTATCTTCTCATACCTGTGCTCTACAGAGGGTGCAAGCAGGTGATGGTCAGAGCATCTGTGGTGGTCACCAGCCCTAATAAAACATGCAACTCCTGAGAGAGGGGACCAGTGTAAGAGGTGCTTCTCTGTTGAAGGTACGCATGCACTTGTGTAAGGTACTCAGCTACGCACAGGCACTCTTAGACTTTAAAAGAAAGTCCTTAATCCATCGACCCACAGGCAGGGGAGTTCGTAAGCTGATGGGTAAGTCGGTGGTCAGATCCTCGGTTTACTGTAAGGCTAGGGAAACTGCTAACAATTATTTTTCTATTGGACTAGACTGGTTCTCCCCCTCTTTCTGTAATTGAGACCAGAATCCTAGCAGGATTCTTTTCCCATTTTGTTGCTGCCACAGTTCCCATCCAAACCCTTCTGGATGTATACTTATATCCAATTCACGACTTGTGTCTGGCATTAACACCCTCTGTCCTTAGACGTGTTTGACAACCACCTTGACCTTTTCAAAAGCCTCTTGTTGTGGGATATTCCAGTCCCAGATTGTTCCCTTTTTCACTAAAGCCTATAGGGGTCTTAATATCTGGGCAAGGTGGGGAATAAAAGGCTGCCAGTACCCTCGCCCACCTACAAAGAAAGGCTTGTAGTTCTTTTACATTGCAGGATGCGGATACGCCTGTATTTTATCAATGACAGTCTCGGGCATCACTGCGGTCTCACCAGACCAGAGAGTTCCCAAGAACTTTACTGACTGTCCTGGTCTTTGCTTCTTGTCAGTGTTTACCTCCCATCCCCGAGCTTTTAAACGTTCCTGAAGAGACGCAGCATCTTGGGAAAGAGAGAGCAAGTCATCACAGGTTAACATGATATCATCAGTGTAATAACAGAGAACAAAAGAGGGAAAAAGAGTCCATCTCTCCAAGTCCTGGGCCACCATCCCATGACATATAGTAGGACTATGCAGATAACTTTGGGGTAAGACAGTAAAAGTCCATTGTCTCCCTTCCCACGTGAAGGCACACTGGTCCTGGGAATCCCTTCTAAGGGTATGCTGAGAAAGGCATTAGACAAATCTTAGACACAACGATATGTCTTGAGAGAAGAGGAGTTGGGCTGTGTTTGGAACTGCCACATAGATACGGGGTGTTACCTTGTTTAATTCTCTATAGTCTACTGCCATGCATCAGGTGCCATTTGGTTTTTACTCCGGCCACATGGGGCTATGTTTTTAAAATATTTATTTATTTATCTGGCTGCACCAGGTCTTAGTTGCGGCACACGGGATCTTCATTGCCTCATGCAGGATCTTTGTTGCGGCATGCGGTATCTAGTTCCCTGACCAGGGATCGAACCCAGGCCCCCTGCATTGGGAGCGTGGAATCTTAACCACTCGACCACCAGGGAAGTCCCCCCGTGGGGCTATTGAATGGGCTTTGGGCCAGTCTTATAACTCCCACCTTCTCTAATTCCTTGACGGTAGCCATTGCTTCTTCCTGTCCCCCAGGTAGGCAATATTGTTTTATTGCCACCACTCTTCGAGGGATAAGCAATTTTACAGGATCCCCTTAACTTGACCCCTGGGATCAGTAACCGGAACTCGCCCGTGGTGGTTGTGAGGTCCAAGTCCTGTAGGACATCCAAACCCACGGCATAATCAGGTATGGGCGAAACATAAACCAGAAAGGGACAGAGAGGCAATCTTCTGATTTATAACACCTTTGAAATAACACCTTTGAATGGGGCAGCCCACAGCCCTTCATTTGAGCCATCTTACATGCATCACTTCAATGTGCTCTTCTTGTTGTATTTTCTTTGACATAACGTCTGAGGTGGTGGACCATGGCGTCTGGACATCCCTCTCTAACCCCTGCGCCTCTCTAGTTGGCTCTAGTTCCACTGCTGAGCCGCAATTCCTTGTCTGTGCTAATCTTCAGAACACACAACAAAGGTAATGCAACAACCTGATAGCTTGCTCACTTTCTTTTTTCCACTTTCACTTTCCCACAGCTTGGATTAATATATCTAGTAAGCCCTCTGGTGTTTTCCTGGCATCCCCATGCTCATACACCGTCCGGAAGCATTCCAGAAACCTAGCCAGGTCACCCCACGCGGCCGTGGCTTGCCAGCCTGGGCTTCCCCCACCAGAGAAGGGCTCCCCCGCCCCAGCCCCCCTACACTATCCCTTTACCCATTTCTCTGTCGTTTTCAGTCTCCTGGCTGGTTTGCTAATTGTTGGCTGTAGGAGGTAACAAAAACCAAACTGAGAAGTTATCTTTTTTTTTTGGCCAAGCCTTGGGGCTTGCAGGATCTTAGTTCCCCAACCAGGGATTGAACCTGGGCTACAGCAGTGAAAGCGCCGAGTCCTAACCACTGCACACCCAGGGAATTCCTTGAGAAGTTATCTTGAGACCAAAAATGAGGCAAGCAACTCAGTATAATCAGAGGATCAATTTATTACAGAGTAATCACAAGGTGGGATGGGGCAGACAACGATACAGAAGCGCTGGCAGCTGCACTCTGCACCACCAAGGGGCCACTGTGACAATTTTATAGTGAACTTAGGGTTTGGGGGTAGGTGCTTGGAAACAGGAAGTGCATTTCTAGTCAAGATTTATAAATGGGTAACTAGTCGCATGGGCACCGGGAATAGTCAGCGCAGGTCTTCATCATTGTTTGGAGACTGACAGAATATAGAGCCACCTGGACATCACAATTATTAAACAGTATCTGTTAACTACAAAGTCCTTGATGACAGGACAGTATAGTCCTGGCTAGGGTCAGTGGAAGGACAGGAGGAGCTGAATGGGCCCAAGATGGCGTCAGTTATGATAAGGGCCGTACAGATGACAATTGTAACATAATTATCCTGGCTCAAATTATCAGTTAAAATAGCCAATTGCCATCCCAGTCTTATTTTTGGAATTTAAAAGTTACTTCCACAGAGTTTTGTACAATCTGAAGTCTGGCTGTCTTTCAAGACTCTCTGTGCAAACAACCTTTCCCAGGATGTTGGGGGTTTTTTTGGCTGTGTTGGGTCTTTGTTGCTGCATGCAGGCTTTCTCTAGTTGCAGCGAGCAGGGGCTACTCTTCGTTGCAGTGCACGGGCTTCTCATTTTGGTGGCTTCTCTTGTTGGGGAGCACAGACTCTAGGCGCGTGGGCTTCAGTAGTTGTGGCACGTGGGCTCAGTAGTTGTGGCACACGGGCTCTAGGGCGCTTAGGCTTCAGTAGTTGTGGCGCACGGGCTAAGTTGCTCCGTGGCATGTGGGATCTTCCCAGACCAGGGCTCGAACCCTGCATTGGCAGGCAGATTCTTAACCACTGCTGCACCAGGGAAGTCCCACTCAGGATGGATTTGTATTAACAGAGCTAACATGTTTTTCACACATAGTTCCACAGTCTCCACATTGGACAGAAAAACAAGATGGACACACTCGTGAAATTTCTTGTTTTGATCTGTATCATGTCTGATTCTTTTTCTTCTTTTCTTTTTTTTTTTTTTGGCCGCACCACGGCTCACGGTATCTTAGTTCCCCATCCAGGGACCAAACCCACACCCTCAGTAGTGAAGGTGTGGAGTCCTAACCACTGAACCGCCAGGGAATTCCCAATCATGTCTGATTCTTAAACTCATTTTTATGATGGAGTATAATAAGTATTTGTGTTTCTACAGCTTCAGGGGAGAAAAGACAGGTACTTCCCATCTTTCTGAGGCTTGTTTTCAAAGAAGTTGTTAATTAAAATTTTCATTCTTAGGGCCAGGCATTGGAATTTTATTAGTTAATGCAATAAGAAAGAGCAGGGCTGAGGAAGCCAAGTTCTAGAACTAGAGAGAAGACAAAATTGTTTAATAATTCCATTATTTAACAATACTAGAATCTAGAACATTTGATGCTTTTCTACAATATTGTACTTTGAGGTCAGAAATATCTTCTTAGAAGATGGAGTTTCTGTTTCTTGTTCTCATTGTGTGTGTGTGTGTGTGTGTGTGTGTGTGTCTGTCTGTCTGTCTGTGTGTGATGGGGTGATTTTCAAGAAGAAAAGGGGAAGAAGATGCCTTTACTCCACCTTCCTGAAAAGGCAAACTTGGAGCACATTTCTAGAGTATGTTGTACTTCCTCCTATGACAGGACATTTGCAGATGCCATACCCTCTGCCTGGAATGCACTCCACCCTCTTGCCTGGGTAACTGTGTAGGGGAAAAAAAAAACATCTTCCCAGGGAATTTCCCCTACACCAAGTAATTCTTTGTGAAACCAATTAGGTGTCCTACAATTCAACTGAATTCTGACACTATCTGCACAGAGATATAATCAGATTCTACAGGTTAAGGGCTCAGTCCCATAAGACTGCCCCCCACACACACACACACTTCAGAGGCCAGTTACAAGCCCAGGTAATTAGCTGTGCTTCTGACCAACCAGCTACAGATTGAAAGTTCCAACGACCCCCTCCTAGGGTTCAATCAATGTGTTAGAGTGGCTCACACAACTTAGGGAAGCACTTACATTTTGTAGTTTATTAAAGGTTATGACAAAGGATACGGATGAACGGCCAGATGAAGAGACACATAGGGCGAGGTCTGGGAAGGTCCCAAGCGCAGGAGCCTCTGTCCCCGTGGAGCTGGGTTGTGTCACCCTCTCAGAACGTGGATGTGTTCACTCATCTAGAAGCTCCCCGAAACCCGTGCTATTTGGATTTTTGTGTAGACATGATCAACTATTTCCAGCCCTCTCCCCTCTCTGGAGAAGTTGGCGTTGCGGAGTGCGTATGTGAAAATTCCAAGCTTCTAATCAAGGCTTGGTCTTCCTGGTGGACAGCCCCCCTCCAGGAGCCGTTCGGGACCACCACTCCCCGCAGCCAAGTGACTTCAGTAAAACAAAAGATGCTCCTAGTGTCCTCATCAGTCAGGAAATTACAAGGGTTATAGGAGCCTTGGGCCAGGAACCAGGGGCAGGTATCGATATAGATATGTAATTATTATCTCACAGTAACCTTTTTCATCCTGATTCTCAGCCTAAGCACCGCATCCTCAAAAGCCTTTCTTGACCTCCCAGGCAGAGTGTGGTCCCTTACTACATCCTTGCACAGTCCCATGAACCCCTTCTCCATAGCCCTCATTACAGTTATACTGTTACATTCATTCGTGATTTCTTAACATCTCTTCCCCAGTAGTCTATATGCTCCCTGAGAGCTGCCTGCGTCTCTTTTTCTGCTATTTCCACAGAGCCTGGCGTTTGTTGACTAGATGATGGGAAGCTTCTGGACTGTGTGATCTGCCCTCACTCCCAGCCTCCACATCTTCCTCCAGACCGTGTGAGGATGGCCTCCTGGGGAAGGGGGAAGGGTCCTGGGGAGTCAGGACCCTGGGTTCCTGGCTTGTCACACCCTCTTCCTTGTGATCTTGAGTCAAACAATTGTCTGCGTCTAAAGCGTGTGCCTCGAAGCTTGCGTTCAGCGCGGTAGGTTCAGGAGAGCTGCAGTCGCAAACCTGGCTCTGCCTCCTCTAAGCCTCAGTTTCCCCAGCTGCAATGAAAAGGGGCTGAAAGAGGCCACAGGTCCCCTCCCTATTCCTCCTGTTAGGACTTCCTGCTCTTCCTCAGCCCCAGGGCCCTGTCCCACAGCCCTTAGTCAGCAGCTCTGCCCCTGTGTCCTCTGTCCCCTCAGCCGGGTCCGTCCCATCCACCCTCGGCCTGGATGTTGCACACACTTGAATTTTCATATGCATGAAGCTGATGGGAAGGCCTGGGGGCCTGGGAAGGGGAACTTGCCTCCCCATGCGGCAGGCGCTGTGCAAGGGGCTCTCCACGCACTGCTCCGCTAAGCTCACCATACCTGAGACAGGGTTCTCTGGTGCTTTCCATTTTACAGGTGGGAAAGTGTAAGCGGTGTGCCCAAGTTCCGCTGCCAGGAAGAGACCGAACCAGGTTCCCAGGAGCCAGCATCCCCTCTGCTGCTCGGAGCAGGAAGCCACAGGGCAATTTCCCTTTCTCAGGGGCCCTCCCCCTGCTCTGTCTCATTGCCCTTACTTCCCCTGAGGGTTTGGGAGCCTTGATGAAACATGACTTCAGTTGTTGGTGTCTCCTCCCAACACCCCTGGGACGTCACTGGGTTCAGGGCTGAGACCCTCTAGGTGGCACAGGTGAAGGGACGCGGCTCTGCACTCAGCTGCCCCTTCTCGCTGAGATGGGGAATAACACCTCCTGCTCACCTGATCCAGCGGGGGCAGGATCCAAGGATGGGGGAGGGGAGGAGGGTGAAAGAGCTTCATGACACATTCCAACTCAATGCTGTCTATACGGCTGGCCCACTGTGGGTTTGCTGGGAAGCTGTGGTGAATACGATAGACCCAGACTCTGCCCTCCCAGCACCCGAGTGGGAAATACCCAGTGAGTGGGGGTTACTCAAGCAGACTTTCCTTACGCAGCCTGGGAACCAAGGAAGGCCGCCCAGAGGAAGTGATGAGTGAGCCGAGAGTGAACAGCAGATGAAGGGGGAGGGCAGCAGGGAGGATGCACACTAAGGAACTAAAAAAAGAGTCAAGTGGGAGGGTTTGAGGCCCCAGGAGGGAGATTGGCCTTTGACCCAAAAGTTTTGGGGATGAGTCCCTGCTTCAGGGACATCTGAAGGAGGAGTGATGTGCTGTGAATTGCATTTTAGGAAGAAGACCCCGGGGGAGATGTGGAAGATGGCTTGGTGGGCAGAGAAGGGCACTGCAGCAATGCTCGGAGGAGGGAGGAGGGAGGAGGGAGGAGGGAGGTCCCACCTGGCTGTGGGCAGATGGAAGAGAGAGGCATGTAGGAGGCAGAATGGAGCCCAGGGAGTCTGGGTTAAGCCCTTCCATCGGGGCAGGGCTGCCGTCAGCTCCGGTCGGAGTCTTGGGGGCAGGTGGCTGGGGCCATTGGGACAAGGAGGGAGAGTGCCAGGCCTGCCCCCCAGCTCTGCTGTCTGTGAGCTGCTGATGGTGACATTGTGCCTGGACTTCCTCTGGTTACCCGCCCCCCAACTTCAGCCCCCCTTCTGAGCTTTCCCAGAATAATGGGGGCCTGTGTCCTGGGGAGGGGCTGCCATCTCCGCCTCCAGGTGGGGCTTTGGTCCCAGAGCGCCTTTGGTCCCAGGGCCTGTGTGCAGCACAGAACCTCCCCCTCTGCTTTCTAAACAAGCCTGGAGCGGTGAATTATTAGGAGCGGGAGGACTCTTCTGTCCCAGCGAGTGATCCAGCCACTGGGAGTTCCAGGGAGCAAGGTGAGACCTAGAGACCCCAGAGAGAGTGGAAGAGGGGTGGGGGGGGGGAGAAGTGGGCCTTCCTCTGCCTTCCCTGAAACCCTGTCTGCCCTGAGCCCCCAAGGCTGTGGCTTCTCAGCTAGAAGTCTTCAGAATTCCTCTCTCCACCACTCCTCTCAGCACCGCTGTGTCCATCTTCCAAACCTGTGTCTCCAGTCCAATTTTGAGCTCCAGGTACACATACAACTGCCCACGTGACATCTCCCCTGATGTTCCACAGCACGAAGTGTCTCACACTCAGCATCTTCCCCATAACGTGCCCCTCCCACCTCCCCCTCTGCAGTGAATGGCACCTCTGATCACCTGGATGCCCAGGCCAGGACCCAGGAGGCACCTGGGTCTTTCTCCTTCTCCCTGGACTCAGGCCCTTCTCTCCAGCTGCCACTGTGACCCAGGTGGCATCATCTCACTTTCCTACAGTCTTGCCACTGGTCTTCCCACCTCCAGCCTCACCTCTTCCACGGCACTGTCCCCCTCCTGCCATCTGCTCTTAAAATGCTGCCTTCTGCTTAAGCACTTCCATGGCTCCTGGTGGCCCTCAGGGTAAACTCTGAGTTCCCAGTGACCCAGCCCTCTTGGCCCCTGACAACTCTCCAACCTCATCTCTTGCCTTCCCCTTCCAGAACTCCCTCTTGAGCTATCTCAAAGCACTTGCAATCCCCCAATCATGAAATAGCCCCTCGCTTCCCCAGGCCTTTTGCACATGCTGGAAACGCTCCTCCCCACTGTCAGGCAGGATTACCTCTATTTACCCATCAGATCCCAGCCTTCATAGCCCATTTCCAGGGAACCCTTCCTGATGGCCAAGCTGCTTAGGACCTCCGGTCCTAGCAATGGTTCATTCATTCAACAAATATTTACCACGTGCCTACGATGTGCTAGGCCCTGTTCTAGCCATCCTGAATACAACCTGAAACAATCCTGGAACGATCCATGCCCCTAGTGGAGCTCACATTCAGATGGGGTTGGGGACGGGCGAGACAGACCACACACAATATAGAGCAAATAAGAAATTGATCCAGTGTGGGAGAAGGCGATGGGTGCTATGATGGAAACGGAGCAAGGGAATGGGGAGGCTTGGCGGGTGGGGCAGGCTGCAGTTTTCACTGGAGATGGTAACCTCTGGGTAAAGACTTTGTGAAGGACCTCCAGCCAAAAACCACCAGAAAGACAGGGCAGTTATCAAGTTGAGTTTCTGACTTGTAGTGAGGGACAGCGTACTCCATGGGGACCGTGGGGTCACTCAGTAAGAGGGTGTTAGAAATGAATTACTATGGGATTTGGACTTCGGTTAGATGATTTGGGAGGGCTTCAGGAAGTAGGACTTTGCTCTGGATTGGATGCTGTAGGAGTGGCGGCAATTCTATGACTAGGGATCTATTTTTTTAAACATCTTTATTGGAGTATAATTGCTTTACAATGTTGTGTTAGTTCCTGCTGTATAATAAAGTGAATCAGCTATACATATACATATATCCCCATATCCCCTCCCTCTTGCATCTCCCTCCCACCCTCCCTATCCCACCCCTCTAGGTGGTCACAAAGCACTGAGCTGATCTCCCTGTGCTATGTGGCTGCTTCCCACTAGCTATCTATTTTACATTTGGTAGTGTATATATGTCCACGCTACTCTCTCACTTTGTCCCAGCTTATTCCTCCCCCTCCCCGTGCCCTCAAGTCCATTCTCTACGTTTGCGTCTTTATTCCTGTCCTGCCCCTAGGTTCTTCAGAACCATTTTTTTTTTTTTAGATTTCATATATATGTGTTAGCATATGGTGTTTTTCCCTTTCTAACTTACTTCACTCTGTATGACAGACGCTAGGTCCATCCACCTCACTACAAATAACTCAATTTCGTTTCTTTTCATGGCTGAGTAATATTCCATTGTATATATGTGCCACATCTTCTTTATCCATTCATCTGTCGATGGACACTTAGGTTGCTTCCACATCCTGGCTATTGTAAGTAGTGCTGCAATGAACATTGTGGCACATGTCTCTTTTTGAATTATGGTTTTCTCAGGGTATACGCCCAGTACTGGGATAGCTGGGTCATATGGTAGTTCTATTTTTAGTTTTTTTGTTTCTTTGTCTGTTTTGCAGTACGCGGGCCTCTCACTGTTGTGGCCTCTCCCGTTGCAGAGCACAGGCTCCGGAGGCGCAGGCTCAGCAGCCATGGCTCACGGGCCTAGCCGCTCCGCAGCATGTGGGATCCTCCCGGACCGGGGCACGAACCCGCGTCCCCTGCATCGGAAGGCGGACTCTCAACCACTGCACCACCAGGGAAGCCCCTATTTTTAGTTTTTTAAGGAACCTCCATACTGTTCTCCATAGTGGCGGTATCAATTTACATTCCCACCAACAGTGCAAGAGGGTTCCCTTTTCTCCACACCTTCTCCAGCATTTATTATTTGTAGATTTTTTGATGATGCCCATTCTGACCAGTGTGAGGTGATACATCATTGGGGTTTTGATTTGCATTTCTCTAATGATTAATGATGTTGAGCATCTTTTCATGTGTTTGTTGGCAATCTGCATATCTTCTTTGGAGAAATGTCTATTTAGGTCTTCTGCCCATTTTTGGATTGGGTTGTTTGTTTTTTTGATATTGAGCTGCATGAGCTGCTTATATATTTTGGAGATTAATCCTTAGTCAGTTCCTTTGTTTGCAAATATTTTCTCCCATTCTGAGGGTTGTCTTTTCGTCTTGTTTATGGTTTCCTTTGCTATGCAAAAGCTTTTAAGTTTCATTAGGTCCCATTTGTTTATTTTTGTTTTTATTTTCATTTCTCAAGGAGGTGGGTCAAAAAGGATCTTGCCGTGATTTATGTCATAGAGTGTTCTGCCTACGTTTTCCTCTAAGAGTTTTATAGTGTCTGGCCTTACATTTAGGTCTTTAATCCATTTTGAGTTTATTTCTGTGTATGGTGTTAGGGAGTGTTCTAATTTCATTCTTTTACATGTAGCAGTCCAGTTTTCCCAGCACCTCTTATTGAAGAGGCTGTCTTTTCTCCATTGTATATTCTTGCCTCCTTTATCAAAAATAAGCTGACCATATGTGCGTGGGCTTATCTCTGGGCTTTCTATCCTGTTCCATTGATCTATATTTCTGTTTTTGTGCCAGTACCATGTTGTCTTGATTACTGTAGCTTTGTAGTATAGTCTGAAGTCAGGGAGTCCAATTCCTCCAACTCCGTTTTTTTCCCTCAAGACTGCTTTGACTATTTGGGGGCTTTTGTGTCTCCATACAAATTTTAAGATTTTTTGATCTAGTTCCATAAAAAATGCCATTGGTAATTTGATAGGGATTGCATTGAATCTGTAGATTGCTTTGGGTAGTATAGTCATTTTCACAATATTGATTCTTCCAATCCAAGAACATGGTATACCACTCCATCTGTTGGTATCATCTTTAATTTCTTTCATCAGTGTCTTGTAGTTTTCTGCATACAGGTCTTTTGTCTCCCTAGGTAGGTTTATTCCTAGGTATTTTATTCTTATTGTTGCAATGGTAAATGGGAGTGGTTCCTTAATTTCTCTTTCAGATTTTTCATCATTAGTGTATAGGAATGCAAGAGATTTCTGTGCATTAATTTTGTATCCTGCAACTTTACCAAATTCATTGATTAGCCCTAGTAGTATTCTGGTGGCATTTTTAGGATTCTCTGTATAGTATCATGTCATCTGCAGTGACAGTTTTACTTCTTCTTTTCCAATTTGTATTCTTTTTATTTCTTTTTCTTCTCAGATTGTCATGGCTAGGACTTCCAAAACTATGTTGAATAATAGTGGTGAGAGTGGACATCTTGTCTTGTTCCTGATCTTAGAGGAAATGCTTTCAGTTTTTCACCATTGAGAAGGATGTTGGATGTGGGTTTGTCATATATGGCCTTTATTATGTTGAGGTAGGTTCCCTCTATGCCCACTTTCTGGAGAGTTTTTATCATAAATGGGTGTTGAATTTTGTCAAAAGCTTTTTCTGCATCTATTGAGATGATCATATGGCTTTTATTCTTCAATTTGTTAATATGGTGTATCACATTGATTGATTTGCATATATTGAAGAATCCTTGCATCCTTGGGATAAATCCCACTTGATCATGGTGTATGATCCTTTTAATGTGTTGTTGGACTCTGTTTGCTAGTATTTTGTTGAGGATTTTTGCATCTCTATTCATGAGTGATATTGGTCTGTAATTTTCTTTTTTTGTAGTATCTTTGTCTGGTTTTGGTATCAGGGTGATGGTGATCTCATAGAATGCGTTTGGGAGTGTTCCTTCCTCTGCAATTTTTTAGAAGAGCTTGAGAAGGATGGGTGTTAGCTCTTCTCTAAATGTTTGATAGAATTCACCTGTGAAGCCATCTGGTTCTGGACTTTCGTTTGTTGGAAGATTTTTAATCACAGTTTCAATTTCATTACTTGTGATTGGTCTGTTCATATTTTCTATTTCTTCCTGGTCCAATCTTGGAAGGTTATACCTTTCTAAGAATTTGTCCATTTCTTCCAGGTTGTCCATTTTATTGGCATAGAGTTGATTGTAGTAGTCTCTTAGGATGCTTTGTATTTCTGTGGTGTCTGTTGTAACTTCTCCTTTTGCATTTCTAATTTTATTGATTTGAGTCCTCTCCCTCTTTTTCTTGATGAGTCTGGCTAATGGTTTATCAATTTTGTGTATCTTCTCAAAGAACCAACTCTTAGTTTTATTGATCTTTGCTATTGTTTTCTTTGTTTCTATTTCATTTATTTCTGCTCTGATCTTTATGATTTCTTTCCTTCTGCTAACTTTGGGTTTTGTTTGTACTTCTTTCTCTAGTTCCTTTAGGTATAAGATTAGATTATTTGAGATTTTTCTTGTTTCTTGAGGTAGGCTTGTATAGCTATAAAGTTCCCTCTTAGAACTGCTTTTGCTGCATCCCATAGGTTTGCATCATCGTATTTTCATTGTCATTTGTTTCTAGGTATTTTTTGATTTCCTCTTTCAATTCTTCAGTGATCTCTTGGTTATTTGGTAGCATATTGTTCAGCCTCCATGTGTTTGTATTTTTTTACTGTTTTTTCTGTAACTGATATCTAATCTCATAATGTTGTGGTCAGAAAAGATACTGGGTACGATTTCAATTTTCTTAAATTTACCAAGGCTTGATTTGTGACCCAAGATATTATCTATCCTGCAGAATGTTCCATGAGCACTTGAGAAGAAAGTGTATTCTGTTGTTTTTGGATGGAATGCCCTATAAATATCAATTAAGTCCATCTTGTTTAATGTGTCATTTAAAGCTTGTGTTTCCTTATTTATTTTCATTTTGGATGATCTGTCCATTGGTGAAAGTGGGGTGTTAAATTCCCCTACTATGATTGTGTTACTTTCGATTTCCCCTTTTATGGCTGTTAGCATTTGCCTTATGTATTGAGGTGCTCCTATGTTGGGTGCATAAATATTTACAATTGTTATATCTTCTTCTTGGATTGATCTTTTGATCAGTATGTAGTGTCCTTCTTCATCTCTTGTAATAGTCTTTATTTTAAAGTCTTTATTTTGTCTGATATGAGAATTGCTACTCCAGCTTTCTTTTGATTTCCATTTGCAAGGAATATTTTTTCCATCCCCTTACTTTCATGACTGGGGATCTTAATTAACTTTAGCTAGAAGGAGGGAAGACCAGACCAAGGCTACCACTGTTATTAGCAAAAAGCAAGTCTCCCATATTAGCTAGCTTAGGGGGATTGCCATAACAAATTACTACAAACTTGTGGCTTATAACAACAGAAATTTATTCTCTCACAATTCTGGAGGCTGGAAGTTGGATATCAAGGTGTTGGCAGGGTTGGTTCCTTTTGGAGGCTCTGAGGGAGCATCTGTTCCATGCCTCTCTCCTGGCTTCTGGTGGCTGCTGGCAGCCCTTGGCATTCCTGAGCTTATAGACATGTTATTCCAGTCTCTGCCACCTTCTTCACAAGCTTCCCCTCTGTGTCTCTGTGTCTTCCCTTTTCTGTCTCTTACAAGGACATTCATCATTGGATCTAGGGCCCACTCTTATCCAGGATGATTGCATGTCAAGATGCTTACCTTAAATACATCTGCAAAGACTCTTATTCCAAATAAGGTCACATTCTGAGGTTCTGGGTGGACGTATCTTTTGGGGCCACAAGTCAACCCAGTACAGGGATGGCTGGTCCTTTTTGTGGTTTGGATGTAATGTCCTGAAAATATCAATTAAGTCTAACTGTTCTATTGTATCATTTAGGATCGCTCTTGCCTTGTTGATTTTCTGTCTAGAAGATCTGTTCATTGATGTAAGTGGGGTGTTAAAGTCTCCTACTATTATTGAATTCCCGTCAATTTCTACCTTTATGTCTGTTAGTATTTGTTTTATGCACTTGGGTGCTTCTAAATTACGTTCATATATGTTGACAAGTGTACAATCCTCTTCTTGTATTGATCCTTTTATCATTATATCGTGTCCTTCTTTATAGACTTTGCTTTAAAGTCTATTTTGTCTGATATGAGTATTGCAACTCCTGATTTCTTTTCATTTCCATTTGCATGAAATATCTTTTTCTATTGCCTCACTTTCAATCTATGTGTCCTTTGCCCTAAGGTGGGTCTCTTGTAGGAAGCATATCGTAGGCTCTTGTTTTTTTATTCCATCTGCCACTCTATGTCTTTTAATTGGAGCATTCAGTCCATTGACATTTAAGGTAATTATTCCTTTCTGTGGTTTGGACAATGTTCACGTTTTTGTCTGTGTTCAGACATCATTACAGAGTGGTCCTGTTTGTCTTGATCCATCGTGGTCACAGAGTGGCCTTGTCTGACACTGATGTTCTGTGAAACTGTATATGTTCAGCAGGAGAGCACCAAGGCCCAGCTGTGTGAGCCAGGCCAGCCTCTGGAGGTCAGGGCCTGCCTTCCTCTTGTTCAGCTTGAAGGCAGTAAGGGAGGCAGCCATCTGGGAGAAGAGTTCCAGCCACAGGGGCAGGGTGGGAGTGTGCCTTGAGGGCTGAAGGGCCAGCCAGACCCCGTGGTGGCTGCAGCAGAATGAGCAAGGGGGAGAGAGGTAGGAGGACAGAGAGGCAATGGGAGGGGGTGCAGAGCAGTGAAAAGACTGGCTCTCAGGCCAGAGGAAATGACGGGCCTCTGGAGAGGTCTGAGCAGAGCAGTGAACACGACGGACTGGAGTCATCAGCAGGCACAGTTTTGATGGAGTGTTAGGACAAAAACCTGACTGAAGTCGATTCACAAGCAAGTGGAGAATGAAGACACAGATGAGATAATTCTTTCCAGAAGTTGTAGTGCAAGGTGGAAGAGAGAAACAGGAGGAAGCCGTGGTACCTGGTGAGAAAGTGGAATAAAGAGGTTTTGGTTTTGTTTCCGTTTGAGAGCAGTGACGATGAACAGAACACTGCTGAGGAAGGTCTGGAGGAGAGACTGTCTTGATGGTGTCAGTTGGAGAGGGCATAACCACAGAAAAACAGGCTCCAGGCCCGAGTGGCGGCCTGGCTGTGGAGGAAAACCGTGGTAATGGTGGGGGTGGAGGGGAGGCCGAGGCAGGCAGGCTGGGGGTCTTGGTCATCAGAGGTTCTCTCCTGAGAGCCTCTCTCCACATCTCACCTGCACTTCCTGTCAGTAACCTTGTCCCCAGGCCATGAGTGCAATAGTGTCGGGAGGGGGCTTCAGTCACCCAGCCTGGCCCAGGTATGGAGACAGCACTTGGAGCTCCATGGACCCCAAAAGGGACCAGAGATGGAGATAGAAGGGGTAGGAAACTGAGAAAGAGAAAAATCAGAAAGGGACCAAAATCCAGAGTCTCTCACAGACCCCAGGCACAGGCAGGGACAGCAACCTGAGTCAGGAGCTCCCCTGTGTTTTTCGTCATCCTCAACAGCAGGTCCAGGTTCAAACTGCTGGTTTATCACTTGCCCGCTGTGCACTCTGTGAGCCTCAAGTTCTCCAGGTATAAAGTCGGACTCAACCAACCTCCTCTCGGGGCTGTTGGGAGAATTTAGGGAGGTAAAACACGTAAAGTGCCATCAGGTGCCTGACAAGGAGCCAGATGCTTTCCCTTCCTATCTTCTGCCACCCACAACCCTGGGTCTTCACACTGGCTCCTACGGCGGCTGCAAGGATGGGAGCAGGGCCCTGCCTGCTGGCCGACTCTGGAACTGCACCTCTACCCCAGTTCAGAGGTAGAAGCCTCCACATACAATTCCTCCAGCAATTTCTTTCCACGGCTACAGATACTACCCAAATCGGTAGGTGAGCACTCCAGCCTTCTTACCACCCCCAACATCATCGCCAGGGCCTTTAATCCACCCTAACCCCCTTTACTCCTGCAGCTGCCCTTGCTTGGAGTGCCCCCACCTCCGCCATATGGAAACATCAAAGGTCTGAAGCTTTCCATGACCCTCTCCTCTTAGCACCCCTCCCTCTCACAGATAGAACTACTAAGGAACTTTCTTTTCCGTATTCTCTCTACATCTGGACTTACCTCTAGGTTTGCTAAACTGTGTGAGAGAGTACACTAGAACACCTGTCTCCCCTGCTTCGAGACTCACCTGAGGTCAGGGACTGCCTCATTCATCTGCTGCCAGAGGGACTTTCTAACATCTGAATCCCATCAGTCGCTGCCCTGCCTGAAATCTCCCCGAGGAAGTCTCCCCACTCTGGGTGAGGAGGGTGCGTGTCTGTGTGAGGTGTATGTCTCTGGATTTTCCAATATTGCTGTATAAGAATGTCTGTATACATTTTTTTTTTTTTAAGTAAGGAAAACAAATCCTTCATTGGCTCCCTGGTAGATTCAAATTCCCCAGCAGAGCTCACCGTGTGGGACCTGGACTCTGCCTTTCTGATTCCTCCCTCCTGCCACCCCCCAGCCATCCCCTCGTCCTCCTTCCATGCCTCTCTCACACTGGTTCTTCTGCCTGGAGAATCATGGCCCACAGTCCTTCACGCAGCAAATCCCTCCTTGATCTTCAATGCTCAGCTCAAACATCATCTCCCTAGAAGCCTCCCTGACACCCCGGGTTTCACTCATCTCTACTCACACATGTTCAATCCATATTAGTTGAAAGAAGTAGAAGTCAGTCCCCGCTGCCATGGTTTGCTTGCAAGCAAAATGAGGGATCCAGACAGGATCTTACAAACCGTTCCAGACTCCAAAATTCTGAGTTGATAATGATGAGCATATTTTAGGCAAGCAGTCACCAAACAGCTTGAGCTGTGATCACCTATTGCTTTCTGTCAATAGGTCCTTCTCCATGGGGTTCATCACTCTCTCCCACCCTGGGGAGGGGAAGAGTCATCTCCTCCCTCCTTAGCAGGTGGTCTATTAGGGGCATAGGACTCTGGGGAAACCAACAGTTGCTTCTCATCCCTGCATCCCTCAGCAGCACTGTGCTCACCTGAGTGATAGAGACCATTTGCTGATCCTGGTGGTGAACAGCAGGGGCTTACCTACCCACAGTCATCGTCTAGAGCTGCATTAGGGGCGAGGCACAGCTGAGCCCCTTCCTGCAGTGTTCATCTTTGAGGGGCACTAAAACATGATTGGAATAAATCAGAAATCTGGTGCCAGGAGAGCCAGGTTTCCATACACACATGCCTCCGTATGCTGTGTAACCACCAAATTCAGCCAGTCCTGCTGCCACTAAAGGCAAATGGACCTTTGAAGAGAAAGACAGAGCTTTGTAGGCTTGGATATTCTCTGTTGAGCCTTCTTTGAGACACCAATTCGTTTTACTCTGCAACTCAAATTCTGAAACCGAATAATGCATGACATCTCTCACCAGGAAGGATTTTATTTTCTCTCACCAGGAAGGATTTATTTTATTATCTAAACTAGACCTAAATCCCTTATTATACATTCTAGTAAGTTGTCCAGTTTGGAAAAAAACCTTTTTTTCCCCTTCTTAAAAAAAATTATTTACTTATTTATTCATCTTTGGCTGCGTTGAGTCTTCGTTGCTTTGCGCGGGCTTTCTCTAGTTGTGGTGTGTGGGCTTCTCACTGTGGTGGCTTCTCTTGTTGAGGAGCACAGGCTCTAGGCGTGCAGGCTTCAGTAGTTGTGACACGCAGGCTCAGTAGTTGTGGCACACGGGCTTAGTTGCTCCGCGGCATGTGGGATCTTCCTGGACCAGGGCTCGGATCAGGGCTCGAACCCGTGTCCCCTGCATTGGTAGGTGGATTCTTAACCACTGTGCCACCAGGGAAGTCCCAAAAATATTTTTTTCAAACTTCAGAACAAACACCTAGCTCCAGTCTACGGAGCACAATGACGAGCCACCTAAGACCGGCACATCCTTCCCCTTAACTCATCCCGGAGGCCGTGTAAACCTGTGCTCAGGCTCTGGATTCAGGCTACAGTTTAAATCCTGACTTTACTACATGAGATCATAAGGAAGTTTACTTTAGCTCTGAGCCTGTTTTCTCATCTGTAAAATGGGGATAAAAACAGTATTCCTCTTAGGACTATGAAAATTAAATGACATGCTTGTAGATGGCTGGCACAGTAGGCAGGTGCTCAACGAGTGACAGTTAACCAGCACTAACAGTAACCTTCGCTGTGATGAGAGGAAGGCACCCTCATGAGGACGAGGACACTCACTGTTACGGAGGCCAGTGGAGAAGTTAACTTGTCTGTGATTTCACAGATCTGCTCTTTAACAGGCTGCTCCTGCCGTGAGTCCACACTCTCAATCTAAGGGATTTGGAACCTAGTTGGCATTTTCACCACAAAGCCACATATATTAAGTCTCACCACACACAAATGCACTTCCTGCACACGAGGTTCTAGTATGCAAGACCCACCCATCCAATCCAAACTCTGGCTGAAATCCCTTCTAAATGTACTCATCTTTAGCTTCCTTTCACTCCTGTGCCTCCTGAGCTATAGCGCAAATGCATGCAGCTGTAACCAGAGGGCAATGGTTACACCCAGGACAAGGGCCCCAAAGCCCAGTCTTCCTCGTCAGACCTGCGGCTCTGCCTCCTGATGAAGGGCAGCAAGCACTTCTTAACCCACTTTGCTCGCTGAGGCTTCAGTCTGGGGACTGGAATCTCTAATTAGAATTTCCACGTTCATCAGGGGGCATCTTTATTTGTAGTAATAAAATGGGGACAGAGCATCACCTCCCAAGCCTGACAGGTGTATTGACAAATATTCCCTAAAGGCAGTAGAAATAGGTGATGGCAACTGAATCACAGACTGCACCCGAATGACAAAAGTTACGTTTAATTTACAATGTAATAAAGGTTACAGGTAAAAAGCTACACATAAAGCGTGAAAAGGCCTATTACACAAATGTACAAATCTCTGTACAAAGCTCACATCAATGTGTCCTACCTTCGTCTCCTATGTTTGTTAACCAGGTCTAGTCTTGGAGCTCTGGACAACGAGAGCTCTCAGTCAAGGGGGGGAAAGAGCCTCCAAATCAACATCTGAAGATGTCCTCTTCGAGATATCCGTTACTTCAAAGTAAAATCTTTTCCTTTTTAATTGAAATTGCTCTAACTGGTCATATCCTTTATATTGCCTTCATAACACACTTGAAAAGGAAAGTAATGCCTTAGAGAGTAGAGGACAGTACTCTGGAATCAAATGAGAAACTTCAGCAAGTAGAGTACTCAGGTTTGACAAGAAAAACAGGTAAAGTTCAAACAATACTGTAAGTTTAAAACTATCAACCTGTGTCTATGGCACTGGTCACAGATGAAGAAAAATCAAAATGTTCTCATTCTAACAGAAAGGACAAAAGAGAAAAGCCTAACTACTGGACCTCAAAACCACCGACCCAGGAAAACTTCTGAGTTGTTTTAAACCTTAGCTTAACTGAAGCATTCTAAACCCTCTTGTTAACCTGGAATCCGTGGCAACCCTTCTGCTACCTGGGACTTGCAGGATAGTAAATATAAATCAGGCTGCTAAACCCACAAAGCTGGCAATGCTACTGTCACCTCCACAGCTCCACATTCAACCTGAGGGCCTGGAGTCTCTCCCTGGGGTAAATAATTTTTTAAAAAGTGATCCTAGAAAGAGGGAGAAAAGAAAAAAGGAGATAATGGAAAGAGTGCAAAAGAGCCAGGGCAGTCTATTTAAAAGGATGTATGAAACATTTCTCTTCAATGAAAGTGTTCTGAAGACAGGTCTTTCTGGGATACTTCAACCCCACCCCCAGTTTTAATATTACATGGTTAGGACCCCAGGAGACATTCTGAAAGACGATACTGCACACATGGAAAGTTTTTCTCCCTAATTCATTAGCTCCCCCATCACCCTTCCACCCTGTTCCCACCCAATCCCACCCTCCTCCATTACCAAAAATATCAAATCAGTAAGGAAGGTGTGGGCTTCTTGCCCGGCCAAGCCTCTTTTGCATATTTTTTCTTCTTGGGTTCGTTGACAGCTTCAGGGTTATAGACGGCAGGGTTTGGTGCAGGGTTCATGGTCACTGCTGACGGCACGACGGGAGTCAAGTCCACGTCAGGAGCGAGGTTCGGGTATGGCATGGGCAAGCCACCGATGAGTGCTGTCCCGTGGATGCCATGCGGCTGGGAGCCGGCTTCACTGTGCGTGGGGGGCAGGCCCCCATAGAGTCCTCCACTGAATGCAAAGTTCTGCATGCGCCTGTTCCCTGATTCCTCCAGGCCCAGGGAGCCAGGGCCCTCCACCCGCTTCTTCTGTGGTTTATAGAGAAGACAAGAAGTGAGACACAAGAGTGCTGTTAGCCTGTTCTATTGCAGTCCTCGAAAAACTGGGGAAGGCCCCTAAACCTCTAACTTGTTTTGTTTCTTAAACAACCCATCTCACTGTCCTGAAATCTCAGGGTTTGAAGAGACCTTACAGTGGTCATGTAACATCACGGCTCCCGAACACTGCCCCACACAAAGTGGTCACCATCCTACATCAAACTGAGAAAAATGAGGCTAGTGTGTGAACTTTCCATAAAGTAAGATTTATCCAGTTTAAGTGACCATTCTTTACCCTAAGGTCATACTCCTCCCTCTTGTTTTCAATGTTAAAATGCCCTTTCAGGAATCAGAGGTGATAATAGATGGAGTAAGTATTTCCATTTTTCTTTTTTGGGGGGAAAGTAAGAAGTTAGTATCTTCCTGTTGGGCACCTCGTTTTTAAACATTAACCTGAGAGCAGAACAAATCTGTGGTGGCTGAAGGCAGCTTACTGGCTGCCTGGCAGCGGGAGGAAGCTGACAGCAGAGGGACGCAGGGGAACTTTCTGGGGGGATGGAAATCTGTATTTTGATTATGGTGGTGGTTACCCAGGTGTATGTATCTGTCAAAATTCAAATTATACTTTAAAGGCAACAGAAAATTCCAAAGGGTGAAGAAAAAAGAGAAAAGTGCCCAAGGGGACATGTAACACAAATACTATGGAGTTGTATGGAAAAATTTCATCTTATACTTTTTCACACTGGACTAAAGTTCAATGAAAGATCCTCCCTCACCCCTCTACTCCTTTTGCATGAACTTGACACATTTTATCAATCTATTCTAATATATTCTAAAGATTTTTAAAAAAATAAAACTCCCTATAGCATCTCTGACCAGCATCTTCCAATCACATTTGAATACCTCTACTAATAGGGATCTACTTCCAGGGGCCACTTGCTCCCTTTTGGAGCCCTAGCTGGCAGGTGGTTCTCCACATGTTGAGCAATCAGAACACCTCTGTAACTTCCACCTCTTGGTTCTTCAACAGAGCTGCTCTTTAAACCTAATCCAATGTGGGCTGGCTTTCCTATCTGTGCCATCCCCATTCACAAAATAAAGATGTGGTAAAGGCCAGAGGTGCCATGCAGAAATGCAACAATGTCTCTTCTTTGCCTAATAGCTTACTTTGAGTCAAGAAGGGAAGGTTAAAGAAAGGTGGGTCTCTCTGCACCCTGCTGGGAGGTAAATTTACAGACCCACATCACACCATAATTTACATGCAGGATCAAGCTAGCTGGTCACCTGCAGCCTCTCTATGGCACTCCAGGATCCCTACACACAGATGGGGTAAATGTATTTCCACAGTATGAAAAATGGGAAAGGAGCAGAGAATGTTTTAAAATTAAGCACACACTTAACACGTACCTACATATAAAAGAGTGGGTTTTTAAACCAGACTATATGACATTTCAAATACTGTCACAACATGCTTCCTACCTTGACTGGGACCACTGCAGTCTGCACCATGTTCCGGAAGCGACCAACTGAGGGATCCACATCCTCTGCAAAAAGACACGAGGGCAGGGTTAGTTCAGTAACCAGCTGGGAGGATTAAAGTTATAGGGCTCAATGCGAATAAAGCAATCACAGTCATTCATATTAAAACAGTAAAATACAGCTAACACTTCAAGTGTTTACTGGGTACTGTGTTAAATCCTCACAACAACCCTACGAGGTAAGTACCACTACAATAAACATTTAATAGATGAGAAAACAAACTCAGGCTTGGAGAAGGAAAGTGACCAGCCCAGTCACCTTGCTGGAGAGGAGCCAGGATATAAATCTAAGCAGCCAGAAACAGGCCTGTGCTCCGGACTATGTGCTACACCGGCTCCCCCAGGTTCTTTCCCATTCCACATACCTCCCTCTT
Source organism: Pseudorca crassidens (assembly GCF_039906515.1). NCBI lineage: Eukaryota > Metazoa > Chordata > Mammalia > Artiodactyla > Delphinidae > Pseudorca > Pseudorca crassidens. The sequence continues at coordinate 21,615,279 of NC_090297.1, read as the reverse complement.
TTGAGGGAAGACATCAATAATCTCATGTTAGTGATAAAAAGAGGTCACACACCACATACCTTGCTAATACCCGCTCATTAGCAAATAACAGAATTAGGATTCAGACCCAAGGCTTCTAGCTTAACTTCGCCTTTCAACCTGAACAACTGTATATAGGCATACCTTGTTTTATTGAGTTTCATTTTACTGTGTTTTGCAGATATTGTTTTTTTTTTTAAAAAAAACAACAAATTGAAGGTTGGTGGCAACCGTGCATTGTCAGACGATGGTTAGCATTTTTTAGCAATAAAGTATTTTGTAATTAAGGCATTGTAAAGAAACAAGTACACTGCTTTTGTAGACATAATGCTACTGCACACTGAACAGTTTACAATATAATGTAAACATAACTTTTATATGCACTGACAAACCAAACAAATATGTGTGACTAGCTTTGATATTCACTTTACTGAAGTGGTCTGGAACCAAACCCACAATTCCTCCAAGGTATGCCTGTACAATTAAGACTCACTAAAGGATCTGAAGCCCCTGTCCAGGCAGGGTGGGACCGCGGCTCCCTTTTCACAGCTTATACACACACTATTGCACCCTACGAAGCTTCTAGCTTCATTTATTCACTGTGCCAGAAGAATGCACTAAGACCAAGTAAGGGACATGCTTGTAGTCAGTCAGTCTCTCATTTACTGGACATCAGGCACGGAAATAAAGAACAAGACACCGTCCTGCCTGTAAGGAGTTCACAGTTGTAAAGCCAGACAGGCTAGGATACAATGGAGGTGCTTGAAGAGTGGTGCAAAAATAGTTTTCTTGGAGCACAGAGGGGAGATTGGGCTGGATCACCTAGAATGAACAGTTTTCTCACTAAAGACTGAGTGTGGGGAAACAGGCAAGCATAGACTTATTATCATTACTAGAAACACTACTCGAGGGCCCTTTTATCTTAATGCAGTGGCAGGAAAGGAGCTGCTTCCCTAATAGATGTTGTTCACCTTATTTTAATGTGTTGAGGGCACTTGCTATTTAAGAAACACTCTTGTGAGTCCCTTTAGAATACAAAGATTCCTTATTTAACTTGAATAATTAGTCCCTGGTTTATCTGTTTTAAGTCTGGCTTTTCACATATTAGGGTGCCTCTAAGGAACATACCCTGGAATTATTTTCACAAACAATCGATGTTCAATGAATGAATAGCTTCTATATGGAAGAAGAAAGAGGAAAAGATATCCAGGCTCATCAGGAAGGAGAGGTCTCTAAAAAAGGCACCCTTATCTTCTCTCTCATTACCGTAACAGCCCTGCTCCAATCATCCCTTCAGGAAAGCTAAATCAAGTGCAAGAGCAACTGGAGCCCAAGAGGCATGGCTAACGGGGTATGTGGCCCACAAACACAAGAGGCCTGCGGAAGTGGGGGCTAAGCCATCTGGGGGACCCTGTCCTGTGCTGGCTGAACGGTGCTCAGGCCTCTCACCCTCTCCTCATTCTCTAGCCATTCGACTCCTAGAGAGGGGGTCTGCCCATTGCAGGAAATCTCTGCTCCTGGAAGATCTACCGAGAAGTTTCTTGCTAAGTCTACTTCTAGTATAGGAAAGTCTGCACAGGTAAAGGCAAAAGGGGTGGCGGATGATGATGAGGACAATGGCTAACACTTACCAAGGGCTACTGAGTGCCAAGCACAGATATGAGGTATTTTCACATATATTAATCATTTAATCTCCCCACCAATCCTGAGACCAGTAGTCATGTCACTGGCCAGGGTCAAAGAGCTACTAAGCGGAGAGGTGGATTTCATACCTAGGCCCTCTGATCAGAGCCCACGCTCTTAAACACTATGCCATACTCTGTCTGAACGTACTGCCTTAATAAAGCTGCAGGACAATAATTTTCTTTTTTTTCCTTTTTCTTTTTTTTGGGCATGCCGTGCGGTATGTGAGATCTTCGTTCCCCAACCAGGGAGTGCAGAGTTTTAATCACTGAATCGCCAGGAAGTCCCACAATAATTTTCAAGGAGAAAAACAGAACATATCAGACCCCGAGTCCTGAAAGAGACTTAACAAATTATCTAGTTCAGTGATTCCCAAACCGTTGGCTGTTCATCAGTACAAACAGGAGCTTATTAAAACTACAAATGTCTAGGTCCAACCCCTAGAAACTCTTATCTGGCACTCAGAAATAAACTTCCCAGATTAGTCATCCAGCTTCTGCCCAAACATTTCCCTTGGGCATTCAGTACCTTGAGAAGTAATTCATTCCACTTCACACATCATCAAAAAGTGAACAAAAGTCACTAGAATGAATGCCCCAATCTCTTTCACAGGAATTCTTTTAATTCTTCTTCTAAATATAAGAAGGATTTGTTGTTGCTTTTCATGCTGAGCCAAATATTTGCTACTCACAGGCTCTGGTTTCGCCTCCTCCGTCCTCCCGAAGGTCAGCCTTGCAAACACCCACCTCAGGGTGCCTCCCTCCAATCTACGCTCCCTCATGTACAGCTCCCAGCATTTAGGGACCACTTTCCACAGCTGGGGGCCTCCTTCCCTCAAGACCACATGACACATTTAGTACTTAAGGCCATGCCTGCATTTAGTAACACATTTGGGCGAGTTCTGCTCAGAACACAGGCCACCGGGTTACTGCCCCCCATTATTCTATTAATGCAATTTTAAACTGTACTTGATTAGTTTCCATATCCCCCTGATGACTCAGACTGCATTTTTAACTAACTAAAATCCTTATACCTTTTTTTTAACATGAGCTGTCACTGGAGCAGATTTTCTCCATTTAAATAATTGACATTCTGAAACTAAATGCAGGACTTGAAAGTTATTCTCACTGCATTTCAATTTGGGATATAAAAGCAACTTGTTAGTCTGGGATCCTTGTTTCCATCCATGAAGGTTTATTTTCAAACAAGATTTTTGGAATCCCAATTCCATCTTCACTGTATAAACTGCACCTCCCAGCTCCATGCCATCCACCTCCCAGAGTACTTGAGATATAACATGAGCCCAATAAACGAATGGTGAATGATGGAACAAATGGGTAAACTCAATGGCCTTCCCAGAAACTGATGCTCTCATCTTGCTGACGTTTCCATACAAACTATCTATAAATTAGGACCTTACAGAGGCAAGTCTTCAATGCGATTAATAGTAGCAGAAAGTTCTCCAATCTTAGAGTTACCAATCATACATGGAACCCCATGACAATAGTGTCTGCTCTGACCTATACTTAAGCTCCACTATACCTGGATCAGCAAAGGAGAATTACAGCCTTCCTTCATCTACTTCTTTCACACTGCAACTGGATAATGCTTGAGTTTCAGGGCACTCCATCAATGTACAGGCATACCTTGTTTTACTGCACTTCACATATACTGAGTTTTTTATAAATTGAAGGTTTGCGGAAACCCTGCATCAAGCAAGTCTATCAGTGCCATTTTCCCAACAGCATTCACTCACTTCGTGTCTCTGTGTTACATTTCTGTAATTCTCACAATATTTAAAACTTTTCCATTATTACTATAGTTGTAACAGTGCTCTGTGATCAGCAACCTTTGTTGTTACTATTGCAAAAAGATTACAACTCAATGAAGGCTCAGACTAGCATGGTTAGCATCTTTTAGCAATAAAGTATTTTTTAATTAAGGTATGTACATTGTCTTTTTTAGACATAATGCTATTGCACACTTAACAGACTGAAGTTGTGTAAACGTAACTTTTACATGTACTGGGAAACTAAAAAATTCATGTGACTTGCCTTATTGCAATGCTTGAACTGAACCCAAAATATCTCCAAGGTATGCCTGTTCTGTACAAAAATATCTCCCCTCAACATAGCACCTGTTATCCTAAACCTTGTACAGAAACATTACAACTGACCTACAGGCTGTGTACACTACTCTCTGACATCACAGCTTTTTCATCAGAAAAAACTAGGAAGATACCTCACCTGGGTTGATGATCTCATCATCCTCACTAAAGGTCACCCGTGAGTTCTTCCTCTTCCTCTTTGGTCTCTGAATGTCCAGATTCCCCTCCTCAATGGTGAGAGTGGAAATCCGCTTGTTGTGGGCAGTGTTGAACTCCGTCAGGTTCTGGGACAGGGTTCACACAGGAAAGACAGGAATAAGTACACAAGGAATTTGAAGGAGAATATTACCAAATAAAGGGCAGGAAGATATTAGGAGCTAACCTTGACCTCTCCACACAGATGAGATTCTTTTCTGCATTCAGAAAAGATTCATTACCGTCCCTAGACAGCTAATACCAGCAAGCCTCAATTTGACAGAATGTGGAACATCTTCATTGACTAGTGCGGCAGTGATATTCAAAAGGGAGTGAAGGACCTTGAGATGAAGACAGGTCATCTGTGCAAAAACCCTTGAGTTGAGGTTTTGGGTTTTTCTGAATAAAGTTTATCATGTCTTCATGCTGAGAATTAAAAGAATACAACTGGGAAGAAATCCAAGAATTGTTTTTAAGTAACAGAGACGAGAAAGGACAACTGACAGCTTCTTTCCCAGTAGCTCTCTCCTTTAAAACTTGTAAGGACGTTACCAGTGCACTGACTATCTGGCATTAATGTTTTGTCACTCCCCATCCCTTCATCTGGCCCCATTTCTACTCATAACTATCTATCCATCTCAGTGATTAACTTGGCCTCATCACTGCTGCCTGCCTCTTCCCAATCACCTGGACTTATTCCAATCTGTACTGCAGTTTGAGACATCCCAAATGTCTTGAGAACAAGGACCCAGAGATGACCTAACATACTGAACTAAAAGACAGGAAGGCATGGAAGCAGCCTGGAAGAGAATGTGCAAGAGTGACTGCCAACCAGGTCCCTGGCTATCAGGCTACTTCTTTAGAACAAAATAACTTCTAAGTTGTAAGACTGCTACTGTGCTTTTCTTCCTAAGGGCTGGGAAACTGTCTCGGTATACAAGAATAGTAAATGCATGTGGGTGGTTAAGGACAGGCTGGTGTTTGATCTACCTGGATAGACCAGCCACACCAATGCAGTGATAGACACGTGAAGACAAAAGCTACATCACAAACTACTGGGGTCAGCTCTAGAAAAGAAAACCTTAGCACATTAAAATTAAATCTTGTAAAATTCATGGCCTTCAGGGCAGCCAGGCCCAGAGCAAAAGTAATCAAGTTCTACTCAGAAGATTCTTGGGCTGACTGGACAATATCAAAAACAGCTACATAAATGAATGAAAGCTTCAATCTCTGTGAGCTAGTGTTGTTCAAACAAACTTTCTGGATGATAGAAATGTTTTCTATCAGTGCTATTCAATATGGTTAGTCACTAGCCAAATGTGATTACTGAGAACTTGGAATGTGGTTAGTGGCTACTGCATTGGACAGTGCAGCTCTAGAGAAATGTAACTCCCAGCCTTGGCTTCTGACATCCACTGAAAGTACACAAGACAACCATAAAGGTCTACTGGCAGGAGACCCAGTCTCCTAGTTAGCCCTGGTTATACATAACCAAACCCACACAATGCAGCTCTCCAAGGGCCACACCACACTGCCAAAGTGGCAAAGGCTTATCACTGGGCTCAAGAAAACCTCCAGTTGCTAAGTCACTGGCATTTCAAACTACACAGAACAGCTACACACTGCAAAAGCCAGCGTCCCAAAAGACATAACAATGACATAGACAATGGAATTACATCAAGCTCTGTTTCTTCCTCTGGAAGCCCCAGTAAGCCCTTGAGTTCATCATCCTCTCCACCCATCTTCTCATCTCCTTTCACAGCCGATGGCAATGTCTGAGGCTTCTCACGCAGAGTGTATGCCCTTGTGGATGCACCAAATGAGACCGTGGAATCGATGGGAATTTGCTGAGGCTTGTGAGGCTCCAACCGAATGTGACCCAAGAAAGTGCCGTGTGCTGGGAATAACCAAATCAGAAATGTAAGAGAGGAAAACAAACAAACAAACAAACAAACCTGAGTTGTAGAAGGGAGAGTAGCTCCTGCCAGCACATCAGTTTTGCTTTTTAAAATGGAAATGGCACTGGGTCCACTTTGCATCCCTTGTCATGGGTCACAATGAAAAGGAAACTCCTTCACTGAATCTTGAATCTCTTCAGTGGATTTCTCACACATCTTCAGACCTGCTGTTACCCCACATAACAAATACCACTGCTTGCTCTCTGCTGCCAGACAGGCTTGGCTCCATTCTGGGTCCAGCAGGAATGGTTCCAACCCAGCAATAGGCATGCCCGCTAAGGCAGGAGACAGGAATTGCTATGGTCTGACCTCTCCAGCCCCAAGTCTAAGGAACATAGAAATTGCTGGCCTGGTGGCAGTTATGTTTGGGGTTTCCCCAGGATAAGAAATGAGGTTGGCTGAAACAGGTGCAATATCAATGGCAAGGCAAGCCAAAATCCTACTGGAGAGTCTGGATATCTTTCCATGTCTGCATTCTGCATATTATGAAATGGAGAGAAAAGATGAGATAAATTTGCAAGTAAGTACTTATGAGACAATGCTCTCCAAAACCATTATATAAGCATACTGGGGTGATGTGTGCGTGTGTATGGGGAGCGGGGAAAGGAGTAAAACACGATCAACCCAGGAAGCAGATCCTTTACATTTCAAGCTGTAATTATACATAGGCAAAAATGAACAAATTTCAAGGCCCCATGCAGTCAAGTCTCAACTGCATTTCTGGGATTATCTTTGACAAACTTGAAAATCTTATTAGTTGGAGTATGCTCATAGAATTAAAATTGATATTATTAATATCACAGCAAAATGTAGCTGGGATAAAGAGCCCATTATAAAAAATTAACTTTTGGTCAAAACAAGTTTTGTTTTTTTTTTAATGTCCTACTGTACTACAACTCTACTACATTAATGGAGCTAATCACAGCTTCTGCTTAAATTGGACCACAATCTATCATGGGCCTATAAACACATTCCTTAGTTCCTGGATGCTTTTTCTGTTCTCTGTATATACTTATTGCTCTCTCCAGGAAAGTGCTCCCCAAAACCCTCTTCTCTCTCCAGTCATCAATTATTCCAGTAAAATAGGAAATATCACAGGAATGGAGAACAACTAATTTAAAAACCAAACATAAACTTCCTTGATAAGCAACAAAACACAATTTCAAAACTGAAGAACCCAAAGAGCATTTTCACACTGCCCAAAAGACAATGTGTGAAATAGGATGGGATATGAGTTACTTACTACTGTTGAGATCTATTAGGAAAACTCTCTTCAGATGCTTATGGTAGACCAAGGCAGCGTGGACCCGAGAGCAAGACTGGTGGTCAATGGTAAAGTCACACAAATCAGGGTTTCTCCCAAATAAGTAATACTTCTTCTCATCAATGATCAGTTTCTAAATAAATTAAATTAAATATTACTTAAAGCTTGTTTCAACAGGGTTTAGCAAAAATTCTTCCAATAAACTAAGTAGAGCATCTTAAGATAAAATTCCTTGTCAAAGGAAATATTTATATTTACTATTATTCTTCAAGATAAAGAGCTCAGAATAATTTACGAACATTGGGGGATGGATGGCAATTAATCTCCCCAAATGTAGTGGTCAAATGTTTAGTGTTGATATGAAAAGAACTTTCCTAATCGTATTAGATGTAAATGGCATGCAAGAGTGGTTGTCTTCTGACCATTGGAAATTTAAGATTTCACTGAATCTTAATTTTAGGTCAAGCAGGAAACACAAAGCATGCCTATAAAGTAATAAGACCGCTTTTCAGAAAAATATATATTCAAATGAAGATTATCAATTGGTTCAAAAAGGAAGGGGATAGAAACACCTATCTATATTCTAATCATGCTGCCAGAGACCCAGAGTATTTCTGGAACCCTCTTTAGAAACTAGAATTACATTAGACATCATTGTATGAGCCTCTAAATCTAACTTTATTGTCCCATTTCATTTTGCCCACAAAAAAGCATTACTCAAAGTTAACTCTAAATGAGTATTTGCTGTGTCCAAATACGGAACAACCTCACAGGGCAAAGATTTTCCAGGTTTGGGGGTTAGGGGATGTAGGGATTAAACATTTATTGAAGAACTATTATTGCTAGGCATTTTTAAGTATTATGTCATCTAATCCTCAAAACAACTCTGTGAACCAAGTATCACCTTTACTGTTAAACATAAGAAAATAGATTCAGAGAGATGAAGCCACGTATCCAAGGCAGTCCAGCTGGTTAAGTAGCAGATCTGGGGTTTAAACTCAGGTGTGAAATGACCTGCAATGCTAACATTCTAAACAACAGTGCCATGGGTCTGAAACAATTCTGAGAAGAGCTCCAAAATGTTTCTAGCCACTGCTGTGGTACTGGAAAAAACAAAACTGAATAAGGCCCCAATATAACAGCAGAAAAGAGGATTTCGCAGACCAGCAATCTATTATTTTAAAAATTGTAGGGGCTGACACAGTATTGTTAACTTTTCTTTTGCCATATGAGAAGTATTTTTTTAATTGTCACCAATCAGTATTATAATCATTTTATGAAAGATAGGTCATTTTAACAAATAAGTAAGAAGAGGGATAAAGGACCACTCTTCGTGCTGAATTTATGAAAAACTCACTACACTGTCTTTATTTTTCTTTTAGCCCATGATCAGTAAAGCCTTTGCCACAGACTGGTTGTAGACTGGGCCATCATAGATGAAGGACTCTGGATAAATTTTCGCTAACACTGCTCTCAGTTCTTAAAGTCTACAATATGAGTACTTGAAGAATAACCCTCATTCATATACATTATGTTGTTCCTTTAAGTTTTGGGGGTTTTCTTTGGCTGTGCCACGCGGCTTGCAGGGATTTCAGTTCCCCCACCAAGGACTGAACCAGTGCCCTCGGCAGTGAAAGTGCCGAGTCCTAACCACTGGACCGCCAGGGAATTCCCTGTTTTTCCTTTAAACACAAGGTCTCACTAAGCTCTAGTTCACATTTCACACTATGCTCCTTCTAAAATCCCTGAGAGAAGACAACACAAAGTTGAGTAGGGAAGTATAGTCAAACTAGGATGTACCAGGCTAGGAATCAAGAGGCTTATATTTCATTCCTGGCTATGTCATTGAATCCACAGTGGGCTACAATTCTCCCCTATGCTTTATGTAGCTGGTTCTGGTTCTTACAAAACCAGAAATACACCTCACGTACTAATAACAGTTAACAACTGCTGAGTACTTATGTGCCTATGTGCTATGAGTTTTATGCTATGAGTTTTATGCTATGTCATTTCATCCTCACAACCACTCTGTGAAGTAGGCAGGCACTATTATTCCTATTTTTATAGATAGGAAAAGTGAGGCACAAAGAAATTAATTAATATATGCAAGTTCACACAGCTAGATATTTATAAACTGGATTAGAAATTTCAGGTTTGTCTGACTTCAGAGTCTAAGCTTTTTAAACCACTACATTATATATTTTCTTCACTCTTCCTGCGTCAAAAAATCCACCATATGGCAAAAAACATTTTAAGGAATGAACAAGTACTATGGGTCACACTCTTAATTGTTTTTTAAACAATCACTTACCCAGTTCCTTCCCAGCTTAGCCTTTAAGGCTCAAAATAGGTATGGGGGTCACCTCTGGGAAACCCTGTCCAACAGTGCCCACCTGCTGCTGGCAGAGCTTGTCCCAGGCCCCTAGTGCTAGGGAGCACCAAGATTCAACAACAGCCTGACAGCTCAGTCACACAAGCATCCCCATGTCTGCTCAGACCCAAGTATTAAGATTTGGGTTAAAAATAAGACAATGCTTCAGAATTGAGAGAGCCCTGAAATTTCAGCATCTTATTCTCTCTAGATAATATCTATGCAGGTTGAATCTCACTGCATTTCTCATTCATATTTATGTGCACATAGATTATGTCCTCATAAGCTTAAATTTGCTAACCAAAGTGTTCACAGGCTAGACTTAAAGAAACAGTACATAAGATCACCAGCACTTGGGCTCTAATATAAAATTGACCACATTTCTATGATTCTAAGCTGCCAGTACCAGCGATTTAGGTGTTTAGAGGGGAGAGAAAAGAAAGGGCCTCCAAATTAAATATATACATTCACTATTAAAGGCATCTCAATTATAGAAATGTGAAAATGTAGGGGAAAAAAAAGTATGCCTCAGAAGCAAGAAAATGTGTGAATTCTTAGACAATATGCTTCTTCTGTCCAAGTGAATGAAATAATGCATTGGTCTTTCAATAGCCACTAAGCCACAATTTCTTAACTAGCTATGGCTAGTACCATTATTCAGTTGTGCCTCTGAGTTATAACTCAGAGTGTATCTTTACACACTGGGCTTAAAAGACTCATGGCTTTTGTTTTAATATTGCACTTCTTAAACCCAGCTATCACAACACATCACAAGCCTCTGACATAAGGCTAGGACATAGATAGCTCGGTTAGTATCAAGTGCTGCCTAAATCCTTAAAAAATAAGCACATCTCGTGTCTATTCCTCTCGGAAACAATACAGTGATGTCTAAGTATTGTAACATGACAGTTCTGTGGCAACTCAGCACACCTAAGAGCACTGAAAGAGAACATTATCACTTAATGGAAACCAGTAATTAGAAGGATGTTTGACAAGTCAGAGTGCTTTGAAAGTATAAATTATTTCGCAGAGGAATATGACACTATCATTAAAGCTAGCCCTCCTTGTCTGTTTCTTCCTGTAGTAAACTAAAGATTTACTAAATTCTGGTTATATATAAAAAAAGACTCCTATATGTCTATTTAGCAACAATATTTTATATGTGTGGAACAGTCTACAGTGTAAAAAAACAAAACAAAACAAAAAATATTTTAGCTAACTTATTCCCTTGAATAATCTTGGTACTCTGTAATCTTTAAGACAGAAGAACACATGACAAAGGGGCTCTAAGTGACTGGCTCAGGGCTTGATGAATTAATAAGAGAATTCATCACAACTCATGCCTTAATACTTTGCAAAATACGTGGGTATCTCTACAACATCCTGAAAGTGAAAACACTGTATTTATAGAACATCCTGCAGGAGACCTCAAAGATAGCTTTTCATTAATGGAATGCAATGTTTTTACTATATATACCAAAGAAAAATAACTGCACTCAATAATAGGGCCTTGAACTTAAATTCTATCTGAGCAAGCAAACATAAAATTGGTTGAAGACACAGAGACTCACAACTCCACAGTCAGAGTGGGCTTAATCTCCATCTCTTGGTAAATAAATGGTAACGTAAGGATTTAAAAAAAGTACACAACCTAACAGCTAATCAAAATTCATGTTCTCTTGAAGTTCTATGTGGTTTTCATTCTAGAGACTTGTAGAAAAGCTGGAATTCTGCTCAACTTGTCCTTTATAGTACTTATTTCAATTATAATCATGCAAATTTTTGTTTGATTCTGTTGTTCCCATCAGATGATTCCTTTGAGGACAGGAACCACATTTGTTCTGTTCACTGCTATAGTCCTATGCCGAGCACAATGACTGGCACATAATAAGTACTCAGTAAATGTTTTGAATGAATGAATGAATTTTGTCACCATTTCCATTCTCTTTTTTGAGCAAGTATCGTAGTTTACTATCTTCTTTGAAGAGTTTTGGCTTGAATCTCATAAAAGCAACTTAAAAGTTAAATTCAATCTACATCATTCACTTTCTTCTTCAATTACTACAGATCTTGCACCTTCCATACAACTCCACATACTCAGAGAGAAGGAATTCACCAAGTTATAGGGCATCCAGTTTGACTGAGGCCTACAAGGCCATGATCTACTAAAACCCTTCATTTGGAAGGTGAGAGGAGTCACAAAAAACTGAGTGTCTGTGGAGATACATGGTTTTAATGTGTTATATCACCATGTGCTTTTAATAGAAAAAAAAAATCAGGATGAACGAAAGTAGCATTTCTGTAAAACAAAGCACAGGAGAGGAGGTGGAAAAGTGAGTCACTGGCAAAAATCTTTAGTGTGGTGGGAAAAAAAGGGAAGACATGTACTTCCATACCTCAATTAGCTTGTCTCCTTTGACTACATCCAGATGTAAACCAGGAGGGGGTTTACCTGCCCTGAAAAATAAGTGTGAAAAAACATTTTCAGGATGAGTTTGTAGATGCTATTTACAATCATTATCCCATTCAACACTGTAGCTCTCTTACTAGCCTATAATTAGTTCACGTTCAAGCAGAAATGCCATCTACTTCACTGTTATTATAGCTCCTTTCTACATTTGACACTTACTTCCCCAGTGATTCAACTGCTCTGAAACATATTTTAGTGGATCTGTATTTAGAGCAGCACCAAAGAAACCCATATTTTAGCACTGGATTATCCACCTTGGAGAGAAAGCAGCACAAAGACTGCAAGTACTATAGCTGGGGTTGTCTGGTCACTTGGAGTCTGAATCTAAGATTTGCCACTACCATTAATTAATACCATATAAAGGCAGAATAAATCAGTTGGTGTCTGGGGCTGATCAAGACTAGACTCATCACAGAATAAGCAGAGGGTACTGTCCTGAGCTCTGAGTCCAAATCAGAGAAGTGTAATTAGGGAGCTAAGGCAATCCAAAACTATGCCCATGAAACCAGGTACCAATAAATACAAGACATATTTGTTAACCTTGAACAGGTCATTCTACAATGGCATGGGTAAGGGAACTTTTCTCTACACTCCTGTAACCACACCATCCAAGGGAGATACATGTATGTCAAAGCACCTAACACAGTGCCCGGTGCCTAACAGACGCTGAGGAAATGGTAGGTGATCTTATACAGCCTCTTCTAACTATAAGTTTACTGTCCTGGCCCAACTTCTGAAATCAATGCAGCAAGGAACCAAAATGGACACAGAATTTGTAGACTGAAGCAACTGGGTGTTACAAAAGTGCAGAGGGACCCAGAAAATAGCCACACATTCACTTGCTTCCTGTGTTTGCTCCTTTGAAGTTTGAAGGATGAACAATCTTGCCAGAGTCCCTACATATGCACACACAAAAATGCACCTGTTTACATCTAACTTAAGATGCAACACAGTCATCTCACAATCCTGACCCAACTCCTCTATGGAGGTTGTCAGTAAGACAAGTGCATTGGACAAAAGCCCATTTTGTCTGGAAAACAGGGAAAGCCAAGTTATGTCTAAAACATGCTTTCTGAACTCCTACTACGTGCCAGGCTCAGGTCTAGGAACTCGGAATATAAAGATGCGTTAGGCAGCCCTTGCCTTTGAGGATCTCTATATAACGGGGGCCAGAGAGTAACACAAACAATACACTGTGATGAGCAGAAATAGCCCCAACTCGGATGGGTCTCCTTGCAAGGCAATTCATACGTATTCATCGTGTACTCTACTCAAAGACTAAAATTATTCCATGATTCCCAAGAACTTGCGAAAGGAGGAAAGGGGTTCATCCTAACAAGCAATGATGCCCTCTGCTGCCCGGCTTCGCGCTGGTCGCTGAGGCGAGCTTGGGGGTAGGTCAGAGCCGTTCCTGCCCTCAGGGAGCTCCCAGTCTGCGAGAGACAGGCAAGTGCCGCACCCAGGCTGCATCAACAACCGCGGGATGCGGGGCTCTGAGCGGGGCGCCGGGGCCGGGAAGCTAGCTCGTGCGCGCTCGGGACAGAGAGCAGGGGGGCAGATACGATGCTCCACAAGAGCACCAGACAGGAGTTGGGGTAAGTTCGGGGTCAAGGCCCCGAAGCGCCCCGGCAACCAGCTGATTGCCCGAGGGGCTGCCTAAGCGAGCGCCTCAGAGCCCCCAACTCTGGGTTTCCCCAGTTCCTGGGCCCGGGCTCCGGGTTCCCGGTTCCTCCACACGCCGCCCGGCCCTACAGACAGTTCTCCCTCAGTCAGTCCCAGGATCCTTGGGCCGCTCGGCTCGCTACGAGAAACGAGCCGCCCGGCCAGCCCTGGCCAGCGTAGGCTAGGCCACTCCAGCGCTGGTCGCCCCGCCACTCACCAGGTCGGGCAGTCAAACAGCGGGAGGCTAGAGCCGGAGTTCGCGGCTGCTGCCATCTTGCTTCTCCCCCTCCCATTTGGCGGGCCTGAAGCACGCCGGGAAACTGGAAGACCCAGAGGAGAGAGGCGGCTTCCCAGCAGCCTGTGCGTATGCGCGCGCGCGCCCACCCACGGACGCATGGACGCGCAGACGCACGGGGCGCTTCTAGTAGCGGGGGGAACAGGGATAGGGTTTTGAGGTCTTTTTCAGTGCTTGATAGTTCGCTATTTACAGAGGTCAGGGTTTTCCTTGGCCGGGAGTTGTTTGGGGAAAATGGGCTCGTAAGGAGGGGTTCGGTTTCCCTCTACGTTCTTTTTGCAAACACGCTCCCAGGCTCTAAAATGTTGCGACTCCACCCTTGCTCTGGGCCTGCCCCCTCAGCCTTTCGACCCCAGTCTGGAGAGAAGCTAGAGGGTAGAGCTCAGAGATTGGAAAAACTCCAACTTTTCTGTTTCTCTTCTTCCGGTCCTTCTGCGTAGAGCTGCATGCACCGTACTCCCTTCCCCATTGTAACCCAAATCCGGCACTTGAGAGCTTCTGTAGTTTATCTGGGAAGCTACCTTTGGGGGTCATCTAAACTCTGGACAAACAGGAGCCAGGGACGGATCCAACCAGATGGCAGGCGTCCAGATCTTCAGTGTGCATGAATGAAATGGTTAATCAAGTTGAGGCCCCTTTGGATTTTAAAACTTTGGTCATAGTGACTAGATAGTGTAAGGAAGAATTAGGATTCAGGCCTGCTTTAGGCCAACAGCTGGGTGAAAGAGACCAGCAGCAGGTCCTCTGGTTGTAATGGCTTATGTCTACTGAGTGCTTACCTATCTGTGCAAGTATACAGTTTCTATGAATCATCTCATTTAATTCTCACAACTCTCTTGAAATAGGTATTATGATTCCTGAGGGGTGGGTCAGAGAGATTGAGCTACCCAGCCTCACCCTAGAACAAGTGGTGAGTGGGATTCAAATCTAAACCAGTGTGATGCCAAAGGCCATGCTGTTTAATCATCGCTATCTGTCACATTTTGGTGTTGGTGTGATCATATTAGCATGCAACTAAAGCCCAACACTTTTTCACTTTTGTAGAAAACATGGGAGGATTATCTGACCTTTTTTTTTCTTTCTTTTAAGGAAACCGAATGCAAAATTATTGTTCACCCATAAAGAGGCACTAACTGCACAGCAAGTTATCTCCTTCTATGGTGGAGTTATTTCTTTTCTTGATTGCTTGCGACTGTTCCTCTAGATTTTAAATCGAACATCAGCCTGTTCAAAAGAGTTTGCCCTTGGTGACATCTCTAGGCATCAAGATTTAGCTGCAGCATAATATTAACTTAGAATTTAAAATTATCAACTCTTAGGCAGGAGGATCACATTTTCTCCTGGTCTTCAAATGCACAGTGAACTCATCCAGCAAGGATGTTAACTGATCAGATCACTTTTTTTTTTTTGGCTGTGCCTTGGGGCTTGCAAATCTTTGTTCCCGGACCAGTGATTGAACCCAGCCCTCGGCAGTGAAAGCGCCGAGTCCTAACCACTGGACTGTCAGGGAATTCCCTCAGATCACTTATCCCACAAACTGGTTAATATCCTACTTTCCAGCTTCGTGATTCCAAAAATAGACTAGGCTGATAGCTCTAAACTTGGTTTCAGGAAACCAGGCTATAGCTTCCTCCTTTGAGCACAAGGACGTGATTCTTAAGAAAGAATTAAATAGTTTCAAGTGTTTTGAGTGTAACAGAAAGGAGCAAGGTGCTTGTATCTACAGAGATTGTGTGGGCCTTTAAGGTCCCATGCCCTTTCCAGGCATGAAGAGGTATTGAAGCCATGTCTAACTATCAGGGACCTAATACCATCTTATGTCAGCTTTGCCTTTCAATTTCTCAGCTTCTGTGGGTGGTCTATTATTTATCCCTTATAATGCTGAATGTACACCCAAGAAACCTAAGCTATATTCTTACCCTTATAATTTTTTATTCCTTGGCCATGTTCCCTGTTTCCAGCATAGCTGATATTCACACTGACCTCTGATGTAATGGCACCTTACACTTTCCTGGGCCTTATAAAGCAAAATGCTCTTTGGGCACCAATGATGTCAATAGAGATCAGCAAACTGGAGGACAGCAGTCTAGGACATGAACCTTTTGAAATGTAAAGACTGATGGGCTAGCTGCCTTTGGATTTTGGTATCTCAACAAAGACATTAATTTCTTAGACTTTGAGACTTCCTTAGAATAGAATCTAAAGACATAAGGAGCATATTGATATCAAAAACCTTCTTAGAACATCTTTTATGTATGAGTGATCAAATGGAGACACTGAAAAAATTGTGTGTTTGTGTAGAGATGGTACAGCAGGAGACTTCATTTAGCAGGGTGGTGAATGAAAAGTTTACAAGGTGCCAACAAAAGAAAAGATATTCATGAAAACTGAACAGAAATTGCCACTACTCCGCATTGTTAAAGCTTCATGAAAGACGTGGTGAGCAGGATAGTTTGTATCAGTGATGAATGGAGACAGTGTATAGTGTCTAAAGGTGTGGTTTTGAAGTCTGTGTGCTTGAGATCAAATCCTGGCTCCACTGCTCCTGAACTGTGTGCCCTTGGCCAGGTCGCTTACTTACTATGCCTCAGTTTCCTAATCCATAAAAAGAGGACGAGAAAAATATATCTCCTCGATAGTTTTGTGAGTGTAAGATGATAAAGGTAAAACATTCAGCATAGTAAATTGCTTGTAGTGAGGGCTCCAGTATTACCCCACAAATGACCATTCACATACAGAGCACTTCCTCAAGCCTCTAAATTCCTGCAGTATACTGCCATTGCTGGCCTCAGCTTCTTCAGTTGTAAAGCGATGCGGCTAGTCTGTAGATGAGTGGTTCAGATATTCGAGATGTTATGGACTAGGGGAAAATAAGTATTATAGGGGTGTCAACTTTTATTTTGCCAACTGAGATTTTTAAATGAAGACTGTCACCTAACATCACCACCTTTTCATAATCTTTTTAAAAAGTGAGAAGGCCATTAGCTCAGGTTCAAAGATGGTACTTTAAAAAGCCCACTATGTTATTTTTCTCATTTCTCCATGGACTGTAAAAACTTGGTCCTTAATCAGAGTCCCACATTAAAAATTCTATTATTTCAAGTTTATCTTTTAAAAATTAAGTAGTATATTGTTAATCAAATTTCATTTTGGATACGTATTAAAATGAACTACTCAGTTGGCCTAAAAGCAGGATCAAGGGTTGGAATTAAAACCTTTCAAGCTATTTCCTGGCTAAATGGAGATTCTAAAGTAGTAGATGTAATTCATAGTACTGGAAAGCAATACTGAAAAATTCCTTGAAACCTAGGGATACGCTAAACATGCTTAGAAAAGGGAGGAAGCAGATTTCTAGCCCTAGGAAACAGGATAGAATGAAATCTGAGTGAGGTTCTGGTCTGCATTTAGTGACCAAAAGCAAAAGCTTCATTCCCTTGACTGAGAACTGCCCCTGAACAAAAGAAGGGGGAAAAACCCAAAAAACAAAAACACTGAATGGAGGAGGCTCGGTATGTTTTAGTTTGCACCGACTGAAGCATGATTTCATTTTGGTATTTTTTTCCCCAGTGGTGCAAGGCAGTGTATCACCACCCCTTAACAAAACAAAACCAAACCTCCCCAGGGAGCATTGGTCTAGCAGCTAGCAAGTTCTTGTTCTGGAACATTCGCAGAGGAAGTGGCCAGCATGACACCTCTACTTTACCCTATACTACAGTACTACTGTTTTAATTCACTTGAAGAGAAAACATTCTATAAAGAATGGAGAAAGAAAGAGAAAAGGAAAGGAATACAGAGACAAACATACAGTTGGTATGTTCAGACCACATCCCTATGGTCTTTATAATCAAAGAATTTTATAGCTTTAAGAGAACTACTGAGGAAACTAGGGGCCTATGCGTTAAATAACTTGTCCAAATACCTACAGCAAGTTAATGACAGAGCTAAGATTCCCCAGGCCTTCTGTACCCCAGTCTAGTTTCTGACCTCCAAACCAATGGTTTTCAACCATGGTTATACCTGAGAATTATCTGGAGCTTTTAGAAGTCTCTATACCCAGGCTATAACCCAAACTAACTAAATTAGAATCTTGTGGCACGGTCACCTAGGTATCAGTATTTTTTTAGTTTCTAATGTGAAGCCATGGTTAAGAGCCACTGCCCTAAACCATGGTGCCCTAAAGGTGGACAAAGCACAGTCAAGGAGGATTCTGTGAACAGGTTTGTTAGGACCACTTAGCAGAACCTCTTGGTGACTACTACAAATTCCAGGCCATTGAAATTCTAGGCCAAGGTCATATTTGCTACCCATGACTACTATTACCACCACCATTGGATAACACAGAACAGAACTATGGTGGCTTCATTTTACCCAAACTGAAAGGTTTCGTGTTTTTTTTGTTTGTTTGTTTGGTATTTTTTTACAGTCAAGACTTTTTTCTTGCCTGGAATGTTACAAATGATGTATTCAAGTCCAACCATAATTTAGAGCTGAAGGGGCAGTGATTGTATAACCAAGGAATTACCTCTGAAGCTGCTGCTTGGGCCACTTGATGCCCCAATAGCTCTATCCTGTTCCTCAAGGAAAGGACCTATTCCACCCCTAAACCAATCCTCACCTGATCTCCAGTCTTCTTGCAGGTCTCAATTTTTCTCTGGACAGCACATTACCCAATATCTACTGCATTAGGATGTTAACTCATAAAAACTTACTACAAAAGCTTTTCAAGTGTTTATTTGTCTTATGTGGGTGGAATGCTGCAAGAGTGCAAAGAAACTTATGCATTTAGCCCTGTTTCCCTGCTGTTCACATTAGTTTAGTAAAAGAAGATTAAGTAACATTAAAGGGAATGGAAGAAATAAGTATAAATATATCCAGGGTAGTGAGATCCTCTGATTCACTAAAGGATGAACTGAAATCGTCGGCCCAATTCACATTTATGTGAGAGCCTAGAGAAATTACTTTCCCTTTAACTTCCCTACACTTGTGAAAAAGGGGAGTGGACAACATTTATGTTACAAGACAGCAATCTTTTATTGAAACATTTTTTGTCTAAAACTATGCATGGAGAGATTAATCTCTTGTTCATAAATTAGGATAAGTCTAACATCACTATTCCAAACCAGTATTATTTACAAAAAAGAACCTTTGCTTTATCGCCAGGTTCACAGGACTAAATTTTAAACCAACTTCAGTCTAGCTTTTAAAATCTTCCTGCCATCAAATGCCCAGCAAACCTTATTAGGGTAGGGGGCAGCCTTTTGATGGCAACATTCATCATTTACCAGGAATGCAGAACCACAACTGAGCAACAACAACAAAAGATTAAATCATTCCAAACAATTCCTATTTGCTCTCCAGAAGAACGCTTTGTCTAATTCTCCCCTTCTATACAGACAGGTGGGAGAGGAACCCCACAAAGAATCATAATGTTAATTAAATGAAACTCTTCAAAAAGTGAACAAGATCATTTAGTGTATATATGGATGAATTGCAGTGGATGACACTAGCAGATAATAAACTTAAACCCAGATTAACACACACCCCAACAGCTGACCAGCTCAAATAGTTACTTCTCATTTAATCTGGATCACCTGTGCAATTTTTAATTCTCTAGTTAAATACATTGCCAAAACCTTCCAAAGCATATAGGGGGCAGGCTTCTTAGAAATTCAAACAAATATTAAATAATAAAAATTGCTGGCTTATTATACAGTTTCTGACAGACTCCAATATGCTGGGTGACAGAAAGTAATTCTATCTCAGTTGCTAGTAAAAAGGTAAATCTTGTATGTACATAGAAAGACAATTATTACAAGACTATAGTGTTACCTACCAAAACAAGAATATCTAGAATGTAATTTTCAGTAAACACTTGGGACGAAGGGCAATCAGAGTATAAGAGAAAGCAAAATCCACATAAATTAATTCTTAATTTGAGAAATCAATAAAATGTATACATAAATTGATAAATACTGTCTCCACAGGTCACTAATTCCAAGGACTAGTTAGTAGTTAGTTTCTAACTAAATTATTACAGGACATTCTGGTGTATTCTGTCTTCTTGTGATCAGTTTGTTCTGGCAAGACTCCAGCAAGCACTTGCCCTTGAAAACAGCTCAGCAGGAGAAGGCTCGGAGGCAATCACTTCATTTATTAACTAGCCACAAAATAAGTCCCAAGATTACAATAATCACTGACAGGACAAGCACCAGGATACAGATCTTCTTGCGAGATTTTTTCTGAGGAGAGAAATATGTAAAGAAGACACTCATGAAACAAGTAAAAAATGTTTCAGTCTAAGACCCCAAGAGTGCTTCATCAATCTGCCTCCTGGTAATTCAAAATTAACTCTATCCATGTATGACTATGCAGACACCTTCTCAAAAATCTCAAATTACCAGTGCTAGGCAGCAGCGCAAGTTCTAATTCCAGGCTCCCAAATACAATTTTGCAAAGGAACTGTTTATACCTATGTTGCTAGGCATTATTTGCAATAAAATAAGTTATCCGTACATGTGTATTTTAATAAAGGTTTTATACCTAGTATAAAATTTTGTTCACTGTAAAAAATACACACGAGCAGAAGAGAAAATAATCACCCACAGATAATAAAACAGTTGACATTTTGATTGTATTTCCTTCTGATCTTTTATCCATGCATATTGTTATCTGACATAATTGGGACCATATTGTATGATGTTTGATGTTTTTATCACTTAATATTTTAGCATAAAAATTTTGATATTATAAACTCTTCATAAACATCTCTTTTAATTCCCACATAACATTGAGTGGATGTATATAATTTACTTAATTGTTCCTTTACTGTTGGATATTAAAGTCATCATTCAGTTTTAAAGGGAAACACTATTATTAAATATGAATTTCTTTAAGAACAGTCCCAGGTGAAATACAGCTATCTTAGGAACATGTAACTGACTGAATGCTATTTATTTCTAAAAAGCCATGCAACACCAAATTGAGGAGAAATGAGAGGGACCTCATTCACAATATTTGTAAACTGAGGTAAAGACCCAAATAAAAGTCATAAAACTAGGGTTTCAACTCATATGTAGAAAAATATCACTTTACAGAAAGTGGAACGATTAACCCCTATTTATTCATACGAAATAACCCCAAAATGATAAGCCCCTATTAATTCATAAATAGCTGTCGGAGTTGATTCTTTGTCCATCCTCTGTGGCAAAGGTCAACATAAACCATCTGCAAAGTTCTACTTTGTACCTATTACTATCCTAAATGAAACAAACTTCAGCTGTTTAGGTTATAAACGTAGCCTTACACCAGATTAGGTATCATGCTAGCTTACGTGGTTAGCTTTGCAGCTAAGAGGCTTCTATGTCAGTTTATTCAAAGTTTGATGCCTTTTTGTAGATCTCTCTGCAAAGAAAAATACTAAAAATGGAGCCGGGACTGCAATTATGACTACCTGTCTCCAGCTTAAGTCTAAGCAAAAGGCTGCAGCTTGCTCTCAAAAAGTCTACAGCACACAGTGACTTTCTTTAGTACCTGCTTTTACCTGATAGTAAGCAGCTCGCTGTAACTGATCAGTGGCTCTTTCTACATGCACCTCTGAGCTTTCCACATTGGCTTCTATGCTGTCTGCAAAAAAGAAGGGCAGTGGATGTTTTACCACACTCAGATGTCTCAAGACTGCAAACTGAAGACAATTATGATGCTATGGGTCCTGGTTCACCATCATCACTCCAACTATCCAGGCATGAAATCAAAAGTTACTAACTCCGTAAGAGAATAGCCCTATTCTTTGGAAATAAATACTGGGGTGGAGGGTTATGAAGTATATAACTTACCCACAAATGGTTCAGAAAAACATCAGGTATATACATAGAGTGAGAAAGAGTGAGTGCAAATAAAAAGCAAGTGGGGTAGAACGTTAACAAGAGGTAAATCTGGGTAAAGTTTATAAAGGAGTTCCTTATTTTTTATTTATTTAATTTATTTATTTTTGGCTGTGTTGGGTCTTTGTTGCTGTGCACAGGCTTTTCCTAATTGTGGCGAGCGAGGGCTACTCTTCGTTGCACAAGCTTCTCACTGTGGTGGCTTCTCTTGTTGCGGAGCAGGGGCTCTAGGCGCGTGGGCTTCAGTAGTTGTGGCTCATGGGCTCAGTAGTTGTGGATCGCGGGCTCTAGAGCGCAGGTTCAGTAGTTGTGGCACACAGGCTTAGTTGCTCCACAGCACATGGGATCTTCCCAGACAAGGGCTCGAACCCATGTCCCCTGCATTGGCAGGCGGATTCTTAACCACTGAGCCACCAGTGAAGCCCAAGGAGTTCCTTATTATTTTCATTTTTGCAACTTTTTATAAACTTGAAACTATTTCCAAATAAAAAGCTTTAAAAAAAAGGGTTTCTAAGCCCATAGTTGTGCAAGTTTCTGGAGATAAAAACTGGGAAGCTGACAGCTAATATTTCCCTAAACAGCCAAAGACTTACCAAGAGGCTATGGCAAGTGAATGGAGCTGACTATTCACGGAAGCCTCATTTTAACTTACACATTTGACAACATAAGAAAATTGCTAAGAAAATGAATTTAATGATTTTTAAATGGTATTCCAAAATTCCTAAGACACATCTTACTGACTTCTTTGCACACAAATACTGTCAACTCACCTTCATGTTAAAGGTATCAGTAATACATACCAATGAGATCACCTTGGTCATGGATCATCATCGCCAAATCTTTAAATATCTGATTGACATCCAAAATATCAGCCTGAGGAACACAAAAAAACAATTAACATTAAGCAACATGTTAGAAGATTAATTTCCTCTACTTACCTAAAGTTTTGTCTAGTAACAACACATGTGTTTTTAAAGCTTATAAATCATGTTTTCTCCATGAACAGAAAATGAAAAATAGTTAATTATTAACATTTACTAAATGACTACTATGTGCCAAGTACTATACCAGGTAGGTAATTAAAAGCACAGTCTCTTGGAGCCTGTCAGCTACAGAGGACTGTTAATCCTCCAGTTGTGTTGTCCAACCTTAAATTAAGAACTTCTCTGGACCTCCCCTCTAAAATGTGGACAATGACAGTACCCATCTCATAGGGTTTTCAGAAGTACTAAATAAAAAGTTCTTAGAACTGTGAAATAACCACTTCATAAGGGTCAGCTATTATTAACTATTACTTAATTGGCCCTCATGACAACCCAATGAGACATGTATTATCCCCATTCTACAGAAGAGAAAATCACGGCTCAAAGAGGTTTAATGACTTGTCCCAAGGTCTCACAGCTAGCAAGTGGCAGAACTGAGAATTAAAAGTTCATGATCTTTTGTTACTATGCCTCCTTGATACTTGAATTAATCATTCAGTAACTCTATGAATTAAGTATCTTTGAGGATAATGAGGCTCAGAGAGGTTATGTAACTTGTCTAGTCATACAACTCGTCAGTGAGGAAACTAAGCATTGCAGCCAGGATTATATCCCTAAAGCCCACGCTCTTTCAAAGTGTACTGCCTCTCAGAATGCTATAATAAAAAATGATGTCTTCAAAGCAATGACTTCCTAATCATAACTTGCAAGAATAGTTCTTGCCAGAACCTCAATTACTTGCTAAGAGTCTACTATAGTTGGGAGAGTCTGCTAATTGCTGTGAATATAAAAGGGCTTAATAATAGCTAACGTGGGGGGGGGGCGGGCGGGGAGGGATCAGTATACAATAAGATAAATAACAAGAAAGAGTGTTACATGGTAAATGACTAATAAATGGTATAGGAAGTCTAGCAGAGGAGGAAGACTATGGCAGAAGAGGTAGGACTTGAGTTGTGCCTTACAGCAAAAGAGAAGCCATATACACAGAAAGGTAACTGGGTTAAAGAACAAACAGCCCAGTTTGGCTATAACATAAGGTGTGATATTGTGATGCATAATAAGAAATATATATTTGGTCTTTGTCCCATTCCCAGCACAGAGCTTCTAAAAACCTTAGAATTTTCTAAGTGATAAAAGAGATAAAGATGTCTTTTTTTATTCATAACAAGCCCTTTTCAACCACTGCTAAGTTTATGTTAATGGCTTGACTTTTGGAAAACCAGTAAGGATGGGGGCTGGTTGCCAGGGGAACCAACTTGGTGATTAGATGGCTGGAACTTTCAGCCCCAATCCTGACCTCTGGGGAGGAGAGGAGTGCTCAAGGTTAAATCAACCACCAAGGGCCAATTATTTAATCAATCATGCTCATGCAACCACAGGGTTCAGAGAGCTTCTTGGGTGGTGAACACATGGAGATTTGGGGAGAGTGGTGCGCCTGGAGAGGGTACGGAAGCTCTGTACCCCTTCCCACATACTTTGCCCCATACATCTCTTCCATATGGCTGTTCCTGAGCTGTATCCTTTTATAATATACCGGTAATCTAGTGAGTAAACTGTTTTCTTGAGTTCTGTGAGCAGCTCTAGCAAATTAATCAAACCCAAGGACGGGGTCGTGAGAACCTCCAGTTTCCAGCCTGTCAGTCAGAAGCACAGGTGACGACCTGCATTTGGGAGTGGCATCTGAAGTCACAGGGAGGGGGGTCAGTCTTGTGGGATCTGAGGCTAACTCCAGGGAGATAGTGCCAGAATGGAGTTGAATTGTAGGACATCCCGATGGTGTGGCAGAACTGCTTGATGTGGGAATAAGCCCACACATCTGGGGGCCAGAAGTGTCAGAAGTGTAGTGTGACAGTAGAAGAGACACACAGGAGTGTGATGCTTCACCGTTAGAATGGGGTTTGTATGTTAGATGCAGGAAATGACTGGATATGAAAATCCAGCCCCGGCTAAGGAATTTGGCCTTAATTCTGTTGAATGAAGTGCCCATTACACTCCTGACATCTACTACATTACATTCTTCTCCTTAGCTCCATGTATCTCACTCTACTCCCTGCTATAACAGGATTTCTCATGTTAAAGAACCAAGTCAATGATTAGTAGCAATAGGTGAAACAGAGAAAAGACATGACATTTTTGAAGGTAATAATCAAACTTGAGGATGAGCTGTCCCATCAAAAAAAGTGACACTGACGGGCTCTAGGGCAGTGGGGCTCAACCTCGATGCACATTGTAATCACCTGCGAAGTTTGTAAGGCGAAAAGTGTCCACGGCCAGGGCCTCTTGTGGATGTTTGCCCATTTTTAATCTACGAAAAATAGGCAAATCATATAGTCCAAACATAGTAATTGGTAGTGGAGGAGGAGAGCTGGGGAATTTTAAAAAAATCTCCAAGTGATTCTAAAGTGCAGTCATGGTTCAGAACGACTGCCACAGATGAAGGTCAAGGAGGAGCTCCAAGTTTCTCCTCTCTCAAGCCTCCCCTCCCCACTGCCCCCGGGGATGGCAGTTTTCTATCTCCATGGAGGAGAAAAGTACTCAGGTTTAAGGATATCTTACTGGTCACTGTGCAAGATTAAAGTTGGGAACTCAGGGAAGAGAGGCCTCGAGACCGCTCTCTCAACCCCCACCTCAAAAACTCTTCCTGGGGCTTCCCTGGTGGCGCAGTGGTTGAGAGTCCGCCTGCCGATGCAGGGGACACGGGTTTGTGCCCCGGTCCAGGAAGATCCCACATGCCGTGGAGCGGCTAGGCCCCTGGAGCGGCTAGGCCCGTGAGTGGCTAGGCCCGTGGAGCGGCTAGGCCCGTGAGTATGCATATCCGGAGCCTGTGCTCCGCGACGGGAGAGGCCACAACAGTGAGAGGCCCGTGTACCGCAAAAAAAATCACCAAAAAACAAAACAAAGCAAAACAAACAAACAAAAAACTCTTCCTGTTTCTCTGACTCACTGACGTGATATCCAAAACTTGGGAGTGGACTTTGGGATACACAAAAATGGAGCAAACCTTTTTGGCCTATCTTTATTCTGGGCTGTTCAGACTAAGCAAAGGGCTCTCCATAGAGTCCTACCTGACCGAGAGGTTGGCATTGAGGTTTCGGGACAAAGTCTTAATGAGCAATAAAATATTTGTTGGCCTTGCTCTGTTCTCTATGCATAGTCTCATGGAGACCACATAAGATATAGTAACTGAGGAGAGGATTCGGGTATTCTCAGGTGCCATGGCCAATATCAACATAAGAGTAGTTCAAATTCACTGTGATTACACTGAGACATAATATGTCTCATTAGCCATACAACAACTCATTTCATCCTTTTTCATAATCACTGCGAGAAAAACCAAGTGAATTAAGAGACTGCATCTACATTGAGTTAAACAAAAAACATGACTTGGCTCTCACCTCCAGCTGCCGAATTGCCGTTTCCCTCTCTTTAATAAGTTCCAAATCCTGTTCAGTGATGGCCACCTCATCCTCCTGGCTCTGCATCTGGTTCCACTCCTCATGGCTGCAGGGAGACAAGCACACTAGTTGATTCCTCCTCTCTAAGGTGTGCATAAGACATACCTTCATCACCTCTGCTGCCAGCAGAGCCTGCCCAAAGACAGTACCAGGGCTCCAACTCCTCTGGTATCAATACAAGTGTCAGAGGCCACATTCTTCACATCCAGAGACAAAGAGTTGGTAATACCAAGAAAACAAAGTCTCAGCTTTCCTGGGCAAAACTAAGAGGAAGCAGAATTATAAGGGATGGGACTCCTTGCTGTTTCCCTTCAGGGGTACACTCTACAATCTTGCTAGGGCTTGCTAGACAGAAGTGGACAGAGGTTTGAAATCAACAAAGTACACTGGCCCATTCTCTCCCAGGGCACTCTCAAAGTGCAAGCTGTATTGGTATCTCAGATACTAGACAGGTGGAGGAGAGCAGGTTAAGTGACCAGTCAGTGCTTCACCAATTAGTCCGATAGAATCACACCCCCTGGTTTTCGAGAATCTCTTTGAGGTTATGCTTTAGGTTAAATGTCTCTTAACAGAAAGCCAAAGTTAAAAGCTAGTGAAATGTTATAACTCTTCTTTTCAGGTACCATATTTAAAAGAAACGCATATGACATCTTATACTAGAAATGTAACACTTTGAAAATTCAGTATTAAGCATTTTCCAACAGTACACATAAATCACAAATCATCTCCACAATATTTAAAGAATTTCCTCCATGTGCTGGAAATACAAAACTGAATAAGCACCCCAGGCCTTTGAGGTGCTCACAGTGGGGGGGGGGGGAGATAGATACAAAGCTATAAGAAAACATTTTATGTTCTCAACTAATACCATCAGTACATTTTTATGGAATTAGTTAATTCAGTTTGGAGAAGTTAAGAAAGGAGATGTTCTTCAGATACAAATTATTTGCTTCTTCTTTTAATACTCCTAGAAGGATGGGTTGCCTCCATTTTAGGGATGAGTAAACACAGACCCAAGAACTTTGAATAATTTAAATCTGAATTTGAGGTAAAATTATTCAGACCTCCGAATCCGTAGATTTGGGGGCTCATACTTATTCTTATTGAGCCACACCCTCTCCTCAACACATAGACATCAGAGATTTCTTGTAAGTTTTTTATTCACTTTGAAATTATTCCTTCCATAATTCAAAGATCTTGGAAAAGCCCACAGTTTTGACTTTTTTATTTGATGGATTATAAATTACCTACTCCAGGACTCCCTTTCTTTTTCCTCCTTTTTTCTCATTGATTTTTAAAATTAAAATTAAGTATAAAATCCCATCTCGATTCTCTACATTAGAATAATTCCTTTACCTGTCAAATGAGACGAGCTGCTCCTCTCTTTGCCTCTCCTCCACCTAGAAAGCAGATGGCATTATTGCTGCTGTTATCCAGAAACATGTCACAGACAGACAGACACACACACACACACACACACACACACACACACACACACACACACACACACACAATGGCTTCCTTTAGCTACAGTATAAAGAAGTAACATCCCTTGGCTCCAACAGACTCTGTAAGATGACACAGGGCTCTGGCAATCTGACTGGACCAGGAAATGGGTGTGAAGTAGTTGAAAGCAAATCTGCCTTCCAATTTGGATTCAGAACAGAAACCATACTAAGTAGGACAGAGAAAACATGGATAGGAGAAAGGAATAAAAATTAATAATAATGATAACCTATCTTAAAATTTGGAGGCAGGTGGATTAAGGGAAGGAGTTGAAAATTTGCTAGGAAACAAATTTTCAGAATATGTGAAGATTTTTTTAAATGGACATTTAAAGCATATTAGGTACTAAAGTGGCAAACTGACTTAAAAAAATCAGTCTAATTATGTATTACTTTTGTAATTTAACAACCAAGAAAAAATGTTAAAAGAGCAATCTTTTCCTATTTTGAAAAAGCCGTCCCTTTTTATGATAACAATAATTAACAAGATAAGCAAAATAAAGAAAATTTCAAAATTCTTCCCACCCAGAGGAACACTGTGGGTTTTTTTAAAAAACATTTTTACTCTTTCCCCATATCAAGAAACAAAACAAGGGCTTCCCTGGTGGCACAGTGGTTAAGAATCTGCCTGCCAAGGCAGGGGACACGTGTTTGAGCCCTGGTCCAGGAAGATCCCACATGCTGCGGAGCAACTAAGCCCGTGCGCCACAACTACTGAGCCTGAGCTCTAGAGCCCACAAGCCACAACTACTGAGCCTGTGTGCCACAACTACTGAAGCCCGCACGCCTAGAGCCC
Source organism: Pseudorca crassidens (assembly GCF_039906515.1). Lineage (NCBI taxonomy): Eukaryota > Metazoa > Chordata > Mammalia > Artiodactyla > Delphinidae > Pseudorca > Pseudorca crassidens. The sequence continues at coordinate 21,586,637 of NC_090297.1, read as the reverse complement.
ATGCTCCACAACAAGAGAAGGCACCGCAATGAGAAGCCTGTGCACAGCAATAAAGAGTTGCCCCCACTCGCCACAATGAGAGAAAGCCCACGCGCAGCAACAAAGACCCAATGCAGCCAAAAATAAATAAATTTAATAAATTTAAAAAAAAAAGAAACAGAACACTGCTAGTGTCCTAAAGCCTACCTATGTGCCCTCCTCCAGTTACAAGCACCTCCCTCTCCTTTAGAGTAACCATCATCCTGACTTTGTGATCATCATTTTCTTGTATTTTTTATGTTTTTTAAAATTAATTAATGTATTTATTTATTTTTGGTTGCCTTGGGTCTTCGTTGCTGTGCAACGAGCTTTCTCTAGCTGCGGTGAGCAGGAGCTATTCTTCATTGCAGCGCGCGGGCTTCTCATTGCAGTGACTTCTCTTGTTGCAAAGCATGGGCGCTAGGCGCGTAGGCTTCAGTAGTTGCGGTTCACGGGCTCTAGAGAACAGGCTCAGTAGTTGTGCGCATGGGTTTAGTTGCTCCGCAGCATGTGGGATCTTCCCGGACCAGGACTCGAACCCGTGTTCCCTTCATTGGCAGGTGGATTCTTAACCACTGCACCACCAGGGAAGCCCTATCTCTTCTACTGTTAATTGACATTTGGATGTTTCCGATTTTTGAGTACTACAAATAATGCTGCTATGAACATTCCTGTACATATACCCTGGTACAGACTTACAGTGTTCTCTAGCATAGAACTGCTGGGTCATAAGGTGTGCATGTGTTCTGAAGTTGCAGCCAGAATGTTTTCCAGTGGTTGTTCCAACTCATACTACCACTGGCCAGATAGGAAAGTTCCTGTGCATCATATCCATGGCAACAACCCTCCTTGTTCACAGAATTTAAAATTTCTGCCTTTTTTTTTTTTCTGCCCTTATTTTGGACATGAAATAGTATCTCAGGGTGGTTTTAATCTGTAATTCCATGACTACTAAAAATGGTCCATTTGACCATTATTCAAAGCAATACTAAGATGTTATTTGCTTTTTTCACTGTGTTGACAAAAACAAAGGTGGACAAAACTACCACTTGCACTTTAACACAAATCAAGGCAGTGGCACCAAACCATACTAGTTTTCTATTCTTTATCACCACACATAGGGGGATAAAAGCCAGTTCGTCCTTAATGAAGCCATTAAATGTATTAATTAACTAAATCTCAGTACATGTCTCGTTTTTTTTTTTTAGTACGTCTTTTTAATATTCTGTATGATGAAATGGGAAGTATACATAAAGCCCTCCTGCTACAAACAGCAATACGATGTTTGTCTCCAGGAAAAGCACTTGTGTAATTGAGTTGCTGGGTGAACTAGCTACTTTTTTTAGGGAATAGCATTTTTACTTATTCAATATAGTTTATACTTATATATAAAACTTTTAAAATATATAAACTTTTAATACAATTTGTGTATATATATATATACATATATATTATACACAAACATATATTATATATGATATATATAAAAGAATAACTAACAATCTATGGTTACTCAGATGGGTATTCAAAAGACAAGGTCTTCAAGATAAACAATGTGAGCCTGTCACTTCAAGGAAAATAATGCACAGTGTTTGTTGCCAGTGATAAAAATCTAGCTTTCAAATAGAAAAAAAAAAGAATTCTGGAAAACTTGTATCTACTGCTTGTGAACTTGAGAGATTCTCAATATTTAAAGACTTTTCTGGTCAAGCTGAAGATAATACATGATTTTTTGATATTGTAAAATGAAATATATCAACATTTAGAAGACCTGCATAAGTCAGGGAACCAATATTTTCCAAATGATAAATACATGATGTTATAAAAATCATACACGGATAAAAGATCCAATAAAAGCATAAGACAGACCAAGATTTTAATGCGTCAGAGTATGAACAAGTCATTGACAATGGTTTTCGATTCCACAATGCAACTAAGTTTTGTCCAGTTTTGATGTAGTATCAAGGAAAAATATCAACAATGATCTGAAGAGGTTAATTAAAATACTCCTTCCTTTTCCAGTTACTTACCTTTGTGAGGCTGGATTTTCTTCAGATACCTCAACCAAAACAACATATCGTAACAGACTGAATACAGAAGCAGGTATGAATATCTAGCTTCCTTCTGTCAAGCCAGATATTAAAGAGATTTGCAAAAATGAAAACAATGCCACTCTTCTTATTAAAACTTTTTTTATTGTTTTGGAAAAGTAGTATTAATTAAAATCTCATTTATATTTTTATGTTAGTAGGTAATGGGTTTATTATTATTTGTAAATGAAATAATAAACATTTTTAAAACTTCTCAGTTTTAATTTCTAATACAATATATATCAATAGATATCATTCATACAAGCAAAAGCTCTTTGGGGTCCTTAATAATTTTTAAGAGTATAATGGGGCCCTGAAATCAAAAAGTTTAAGAAACTATTGTTCTGTTGGGTTGTGTCTTTTTCATATTGATTCCTGAGAATTCTTTATATATTGTCGATACCAGTCTTTTGTCAGTTGTACAAACAGCAGTATCTTCTCCCTGTTTGTGATTTGTCTTTTCACATATTTACCACTTTCTTTATTCTTACTCCTTTCTGCTTTTCAGGCTTACTATCTGCGATCACCTTCCTTCTGCCTGAAGTTCATTCTTTAGAATGTTCTTAAGTAAGGTGTGCTGATAGCAAACTCTCTTTTGACTGAAAACGTCTTTAATTAGCCCTCATTCTGGTTATCTATTTTCACTGGGTTTAGAATCCTAGGGAGGCAATTATCGTCCTTCATAACATTAAAGACAACACTCTACTGGCTTCAAGTGTTGCTGTTGAGAAGTCTAACTATTGCACCTTTGAAGATATTCTATTGTTTCCCTGGCTATTTTTTGTTGTTGTTGTTGCTGTTTTGTTTTTGCGGTACACGGGCCTCTCATTGCCGTGGCCTCTCCCGTTGCGGAGCACAGGCTCTGGACGTGCAGGCTCAGTGGCCATGGCTCACGGGCCCAGCCGCTCCGCAGCATGTGGGATCTTCCCGGACCGGGGCACGAACCCGTGTCCCCTGCAACGGCAGGCGGACTCTCAACCACTGCGCCACCAGGGAAGCCCTCCCTGGCTATTTTTATGATTTTCTCTTTGTCTTCGGTGTTCTGAAGTTTCTCTTTGATATACCTAGAATGAGAGTTTTTAAATTTATCCTTCTTGGGATTTGTTGGGGTTCTTGAAACTGTAGATTAGTGACTTTCATCAGTTCTGAAATATTACCAGCCATTATCTCTTCAAATATGACTTCTGATCTATGTCTGCTCTACCCTCATTCTGTAACTCTAATTAAAACTATTATAGGGACTTCCCTGGTGGCACAGTGGTTAAGAATCTGCCTGCCAGTGCAGGGGACACGGGTTCGAGCCCTGGTCCAGTAAGATCCCACATGCCATGGAGCAACTAAGCCCGTTCACCACAACTACTGAGCCTGCGCTCTAGAGCCCGTGAGCCACAACTACTGAGCCCGTGTGCCACAACTACTGAAGCCCGTGTGCCTAGAGCCCATGCTCTGCAACAAGAGAAGCCACCACGATGAGAAGCCCGCACACCACAATGAGTAGCCCCCACTCGCCACAACTAGAGAAAGCCCATGTGCAACAAAGACCCAACGCAGCCAAATATAAATAAATAAATAAATAAATTTATTTAAAAAAAACTATTTTAGATCCTTTTACTTCAGTCTCCATTTCTCATAACCTTTCTTCCCTATTTAACTTCTTAACCCTCTGTCCTACATGCTGGATAATATCTTCTAACCTATTTTCCAGTTAAACCACACACCCGTTAAGTTTTTAATTTCCACATTATATTTTTCAATTCTAGAAAATCTTTTGACTCTTTACAAAGCTTTTTGTAGTTTCCTTCTTCCTGTAGATGTGTTCAAGATCTTCTATTTCTTTAAACCCAATAAGTATAGTTAGCTTATAATTCTAATACATTAAGTCTTTATAGGTCTATTTCACCTCACTTTTGTTTCTACTAGTTTTTGTCCGGGGTTATTTGTTTATTTGTGTACCCTGGGCTGCTCATTACACTTCAAAAATTATTTGAGGGTATTCTTTTAGGGCTAGGATAAAGGCCTCTAAACAGAAAGGATTTGTATTTGCTTCTGTCTGGCATGTAGGTACTCAACCAGACCAGGACTACTTGAAGCTTTAGGCTTTTGGACCATTCAGGTAGAATTTGGGCAGTAAATCTGCCTGAAGGTTACTTTGTGGTACAACTTACTGTCTGGATTTCCCCTCCCTCCTGCCATCCTCAGTGCTAATGCGACCTTTTTTGCAGTCTGCTAGGGGAAAGGAGGGCTTACTTTTCAGTTTTTAGGGCCCAGTTTAATTTGAGGAGCACCTTCTTTTAGATTATCCACCATGCATGGATCCTTGGCTTTGACTTTTGTCCCCCTTCATGCCATGAGGACATCAAAACTGAAGTTGGCCCTCAGTAAATGCACTCAGTGGAAAAGCAGTTTCAGTGCTCTGCTCATGTCTATGGGTTCACACCTTCTCTTAGACTTTGACCTTAATATTTTCATGGCTCTTAATATTTTTAAGAAATTGGGTTGTTAAAGTCTAGTATTTGTTAATTCTTTTCAAAGAGAAGGCTTGTCCAAATAACCTAGCCTGCGATATTCTAGGAAACAGATGTATTCTTTTTTCTTTTTTTAAGTTTTTAACATAAGATCAACATGACAAGAAAAAAGGAAAAAGAAAATTACACACAATTCTACCTGTCACTTTTGTAAATCTTTGGGCACATTCTTTTCTAGTCTAGTGTACAAAGTGACCATATGTACACTTTTTTTTTTTAAACAAAGGGTAAACCAATCTGACATTTTCACAGCAGCTAATGTCTATGTTTATTATTTGGAGGGATAGTAAGCAAAGAAAATGGTCAAAAAATTTTTAAAAACTTAGGAAAGAACATCCTGAAATTTGCAAAGGTCTTCTTTTGGAAATAAACTTACAGAAAGACGAGATCCAGCTCTTGCTCTGGCAATACTCTCCTTTTCCTTTTCAGATACCCTTCTCTGCACAGCCTGGAAATTGTTTAAGGCTGCAGAGAAGTCATTCATGAGACGTTCCTTCTGAAGTTTCTGCTGGCGCTAAGGAAATTAAATAAGAACTTGAAATTTCACATTAACCCAGAATCATTTGGTTTTAATTCCCATTAAAAGCAAAATTATACCTCCTAAAGAGTTCCAACTAGGAAAATTACTATGAAATAGGCTCTTCCTTAAATTAATAAATTTGTCCTTTTCTAACTCAAATCCCTGGTTAATACTATAGGCCAAGTCAGAGTTTTCCTTCTTTCATTCTGACAAACCTGGGAATTGGGTATCATTTACCTGGTAAGGGAATCTCAGAGGGAACCACAATTCAAAATGTTAGCTCCCAGGAGAATCTAAAAGCAGAATACCCAACAGAGATTGTTTTCTTGCTAAAATGTTAAAACTGTATTCATCTATACTGAGTTCGCAGCTTACCTGAAAACCATGGAATCATTTTCCTTCACACTGTAGTGAGGTTCAAAATCTTTGAGAACCTGAAAACTACTTTGTAGAGTTACAAGCTACCTTTACTAAGCTTACTGATGCTACATCTCAAAAAACACATACTGAGAGCACTTGCTGGGTGCTGAGAACACAGAAGTAAAAAGTCACCCCTGACCTCAAACAGCTTATCATCTATTTGGAGATAAAGAATTTAGATATACAAATAACAAATCAATACAAATAATTGCTATATTCAATTAGTACTATACAGAGTACTGTACACATTATACAGAGGCAAGTATGATCAGTAAGAATCTAAGTGATCAGAAGGCCTCCAGAGGAGGTGGGCACTGAAGGAAGAGTAAGCCGTGAAGAGCAGAGAGAAGGGGTAAGGCGAATCCAGGCAAGGCAACAGTGTGAGCAAAGCCATGGTGGCAGAAATTTGCAGAGGATCTAGAAGAAGATAGTTTGGCTTGAACCAAAGGCTTTTTCATGAGCATAGCTAAAAGATAAAATTGGAAAAGGAGGAAAGGGGGTGGCCACGGCAGGTTTTAAATGCCAAGATAATGAGTTTGGGATTCAACCTCTACAGAACAAAGAGCAACGAAGATTTCTGTGTGGAGAACACGATGGGTACAAAATGATAACTTAGAAAAATTAGTCTGTGATGGCGATGGAATGGGAAAAAGAAACAAGTCAAAAAGATGACTGCAATAATCTAGGTTTAAGGTTAGGAAGACGTGGTATCAGTAATGGGAACACAAAGAAATGAATCTAAGGAATATTATGTGACTGGCTGTGGGGAAAGGGGTATAAAGTCAAGGGATGACTCAAATTTCACACCTGGGAGAGCGATGGTAATACTGAAAAGCAAATTTAGATAAGGGACTTTTTATCCCTTTTCTTGGATTTTAATTTTTACATAAACATTATAACAATAGGGGGAAAAAAACCCATCACTCCCCAATCTCACTATACAAAAGTACTATCTTTTAAGTATATCATTAACATTTTCCATGTTACCATACTCTTCACAATTATGGTCTTTGTTATATAATACTCCATCAAGTTGATCTAGTAAATTTTAGGTAAATATTCCTTCTAGACTGTTCCATTTTTAACCATTATAAATAAAGCTAAAGTGAGCCCCATTGTAACAGCTAATATTTATACAGTGCTTATCATGTACCAGTACTGTTATAAGTACCTTATATAATAACTCATTTGATCCATCCATCAACCTATAAATTAGGTACTATTATAGTACCTATTTTACAGATCAGACAAATGAGGCACAGAGAGGTTAAGCAATTTGCCTATGATCACACAGTAAATGGCAGGGGTAGAATTTAAATCCAGGAAATTTGGCTCCAGAGTATATAGTTGGTTTCTTTTTCTTAGAACGCAGACACATTTGCATGAGTGGGAACATTAGGTCAAAAGGCACAAACGTTTTTATGACAATAAGCATTGTTAATCAGCTTAGTTAAGGGGTTTGGGTGAAACAGTAGGAATTCAGTATAAGACAACACATTAAATTTTAGATGAAGGCAGCATATTCAAGAGGAGATGTTAGAGCAGGAATTGGCAATATGGGCCAAATACTTAGAGGTTTAGGGGCTAGGGCTTGAAAAAGATCTGGGGATCACATTCATAAAGGTGACAGGAAGCTCATAAAAGTACAGTAGAAAAGACTCCTGAGGGAGAAAGCATAGAGTAATAAAATTACAGGATCAATGGCAGAGCCTTGGGGCACACCCACTTCTAGGAAGATATAAAGTCAGAGAAGGAGGCTGAGACTCAACCTGGGGTAAGAGAAAATAGGCCAGAAAGGGATCACCAGAGTTGGGAGACATGAAAACTACTTTGTAGGCTTTACTACAGAGATCATGGAAAGAAGAAAGTTTCAGCGAAGACAGGATGGGCAAGAGGATCAAATGAAACAAAGAAAAGTGAATAAACTCAAAAAAGCCCACTGGATTTAGCAACTAGAAGGTTACTGATGATAGCACGTAAGTATGAGAAAAATGCTGAGAGTAGGATGTATGGTTTGATAGTCCAGTAACAAAAAGATGGGTGACAGGGCTAACATTAATTAAAGAAACAATTGAAAGTGCAAAGAATATTCAGCACAATAGGAGGAAGGGAATCAAGGATTTGTATTTCACCAGAGAGAATATGTCTGTAGATTTATTTCATGTTCTTAATGATCCAAGATAACGTAAGGGAACAAGAGCATGCATAATCCAAAACTAAATTCTATTTGATTTTGGAATACGTTAGATTTATTTTTAAGCAGATTGAACTTTATATTTTGCTTAGGCTACTATTTAACACTTAAGTACTTTCAATACTCTGTTTACATCAGACTCTTAGACTCCCTTTTTATTACTGCTAAAACTATCTGCAAGTGTGTATTCCCTAAGTGCACAGCTGGGAGGAGGAAAGGGGTGATTTGGGAACAATTTGAGATAATGAATGGCAAGGGGGAACTGGTCCATAGGTGAAGTATCAGGATGAGTAACAAAACAAACAGCACATGCGGATAGTCAAAGGGTGATTACATTAAGGTTACTACTTTGGAGCAGGATGACAAAAGCACCTAGTTTTGGTTCTTTTCTTTTGTGCAAGGGGATGCCAAAACTCCAAAGACTGAACGTATACTTCATTAAATGACTTGCCAGGAATGGGTTAAACTGATGATTTTCAAACTTTTCTGATGGAGACACAGAATAAGAATGTGACATCTTGACCTAGCACCATATGTCTACAAATGTATGAAAGTTTCATTAACAGTATTTACCCTTATTACATGGTTACACACTCTGATATTTCTACTTTGTTTCATTTTTATAAATGATGATCACAACACACTAAAATTGTTTTATGTTCCAATAGTCACAATGCACAGACAACCCGGGATAGGGAGGTGGTAGGCTTCATCTTTAAGAGCCATCAGAGATAGGATACCATCATTTAAAAAAATTCAATAATAAAAAGAAATGTAAGGTAAGTGCTCCCATGAATGGTACAGAAACTAAAAGCAAAATAGAATCATAATAGGCTAAGATAGATGGAGAAGGTTTTTGCCCTGGAAGAGAGAGGATCTGAGGCCTGAGGCAGACCATGAATAATAGATTAAAAAGTCAAGCCACAATGGAGGGGGCACATCTGACTTCAGGAACGTCTGAAGAAAAGGCACGCATATCAAGGGAACAATGAATTCCAGTAAAAATTGTGTGTTTTTAAAGGATTTAAATGGCCACTGAAGAAAATGACTTAAATAGAGGAATCTATTTCCCTGAGCATTTCCTCAACCTGAGACCTATAAATGATTCATGATGCGACATGAAAGTGACCACAAAATATAGAAGACGTCTGCTTGAAATTTATAGATACAGGATACAAGAAAACTAGGATCAAGCCCGAAAGCATAAAGCTGCAGGTCAAACCCCAACAAGATGCAAACATGGACATTCTTCTCCAGTTAAACCCATTTTACTAATATATTATTACTAATAACAGCAGCCATTACCCATATTGAGTACCTACTAAATGCTAGGCACTTTGCAAGATCTGGTGCATGCGTTCTTTCTGTTGTCACAAAAGACACTTATCCATTTTATGAATAAGGAAACTGAGGTTCAGAGAAGGTCTATCTAGAACCACAGGCCAAGTTATTTTTGTTTCACACACTGCCTCTCCACAGAAACAAAGTCCTTTCTTATTAAAAAACAAGCCAAAACCCCACAAAATACCAACCTGTTCTGAAGTAGATAAAGGAAGGGGCAAGGACCCTAATTCCTTCAGTAATTCATTTGTTTCCTTGGCAAGCTGATTTGTAGAGTGCTGTAACTGTTGCCTAAGAGAGAAAAGATATGTTTTAGGATATTCTCACTTCTTGAGAGCTGTTGTTATCAGTTCATTCTCAGTGTCTCACAACGCAGGGAATGAAAGGGCACTTGAAGAAATGGGTTCCTAGATGCCCAGGTTCACAACAAAATTCCGGAAATACTACCCAGTCATACTCACCTCAAGTCGTCTTCATGTTACAGAGTAGAAAGAACCTGCCTCAAGGAAACCTGCTGACTGGGTATTTTAACTCCTCGGGGAGGAAGGAGAAGCTGCCCCCACACCTCAATCTAAGAGTTTTAACACACTGAACGCTCTCTCAAAACTCTCGTATTGATTTGCCCAGGAGTTCTGCATGGGTACTGTCTGTCACAGTCCACCGACTAGTGACAGAATCCAGGCACTGGAGGTTGGACGAAATGTGCATTAGAAGCACAGCTTCCACCCTAGGGAACAACCTCCAAAGATCTACTCCCACGCTCTTGCTTAAAGCTCATGCTTTTTCAGCTTTATCCTTGGCTCCCTACCTGTCCCTTAGGCCTGACTTTCTGGCTCTTCCCTCCAAAACAAAGAAGACCTATACTGTGTAAAAAAATGTAACGAGCAGAGGGGGAAGGAAATTAAAGAGGGAAGAATGTGTGCTATATTAAGTGGGATTGAAAGGTAGTAGAAATACAAAAAAGGCTCCTTTAGGGCTTCCCTGATGGCGCAGTGGTTGAGAGTCCGCCTGCCGATGCAGGGGACGCGGGTTCGTGCCCCGGTCCGGGAGGATCCCACGTGCCGCGGAGCAGCTGGGCCTGTGAGCCATGGCCGCTGAGCCTGAGTGTCCGGAGCCTGTGCTCCGCAACGGGAGAGCATCCGGAGCCTGTGCTCCGCAGCAGGAGAGGCCACAGCAGTGAGAGACCCGCGTACCGCAACAAAAAAAAAAAAAAAAAGGCTCCTTTAGTCATGGTTTCCTCTACTATCTGGCCATTTGTACAAAGCGTTTAAGGGAGGACAGGGAAACCACACCACTAATTACTAATGTTTTTTTCACTGCAAAGGGGCCTCCAAGATAATAAAAATAAAAAAATAAATAAAACAAAGGAATCAAAACCAAGAGGGAGACAAAACAAACAAACAAACAAAAAAACCCCAAGAGGGAAGTCAATCAGAAGCCTGAGCATCGTAGACAGTACTAACATACCCAGAGCTATCTCACATCTCCCTGGAAAAAGCTCAAAGTAGTAAGTCATTCTCTCACTTCACAATGTCTAGGTCAGGAAACAAAGAATATTGTTCAGTGCGTGTTAAAGATGAAAACTAGAACTTCTAAAAGCAGAGATGGAGTCAAGAAGGACATAATAAAAAGAATCTATTCCAATATTCTCTCCCTCAGACTCTCCTCGGGTCATTCTGAATACATTTTTCTAATATGATAGACAGTTGGAAATCCAACCAGATTAGACGAGCGCTGTAACTCGATCAGGAGGCCTCTGCCAACAGGGAAGCTCATTTAGGCAGAATGTAGTTTAAGAGTGGTAGGGATTCCCTCTCTGCTTCCCTAAATTGTTCTGCTAAACTGCCCAAGGGAGGAAAGAAGCAGCGTTCAAGGACTCTGCGAGGCAACGGAGATCACAACCCATTAATATATTTTGTTGCTCCCCTTCTAGATCCAGCTATGACCTAATATCCCACTGCCTCTCATTCTGATTTCACAGGCCTGAAACCTCAGCTGCCAGGCAGCAAGGGTATTAAGCGTGTCCCCAAAAGGTCCTCACAAATCCCAACCTTGTTAGGAAGCTACTCACAGATTTTCCTGTAGCTTGCTTGAATCTTGCTTAGTTCCTAGTTGGCTCATCAAATTCTTTATCTGAGCAGCTGGGGAGAGAAGAAAAAAAGATTTATTGAAAAGAAAAACACAGGGCTTCCCTGGTGGCACAGTGGTTAAGAACCCACCTGCCAACGCAGCAGACACGGGTTCGAGCCCTGGTCCAGGAAGATCCCACATGCCGTGGACCAACTAAGCCTGTGCGCCACAACTACTGCGCCTGCGCTCTAGAGTCCGTGAGCCACAACTACTGAAGCCCGCGTGCCACAACTACTGAAGCCCACGCGTCTAGAGCCCGTGTTCCACAACAAGAGAAGCCACCACAATGAGAAGCCTGTGCACCGCAACGAAGAGTAGCCCCCGCTCAGCAATGAAGACCCAACACAGCCAAAAATAAATAAATAAAATAAATAAATTTTTTAAAAAAGAAAAATACATTCATCACGAGCATCCTAATTCTCAGATCACTGGTCTCTCTCCACATCCTGAATAAGTACACACAACTAATAGAAAGCATGCTATGATCAAGACCTTGGCATATATATTCCCGTCTAAAGCTACTTATAAGGTCCGCCTTTCTCCTCTAGAGTAACTGTGCCACTAAGTAGAGGGTGGTGGTTTTGTTCGTCACTCCCAAAGAACTCCCACATTTTGCCAGATTTCCCATGGCACTGGTTAAAATGTTCATTGCTTTTGGAATGGCCTTGATACCAAATATCAATTCACAACAATAAAAATTTAAATTCACTCATACACAATATTTTATACGGCAAACATTTTTGGAAAGACAATGTACACTTATTATTAAGTTACCACTAACTGAGCACCTCTATGTGCCAAGTACTATATTAGGAGCTTTGTATACATAATCTTATTAATTTTCATAGCAACAGTCTGAAGTAGATGTATCTCCACTGTGCAGATGAGGAAATATATTTAAAGAAGTTAAATATCTTATATAAGGGCACACAAAAAGTAGCAGGGCAAAAAAATCAATCCCAGGTACATCAGACTGCAATGCCTATATTTTAACTACGCTGTCTGTAGACAAACAGTGTATTGTTTTGTTCAGATTACTCTACCTAGATATTGTGCTAAGATTTGGAATGGTCATGTTTGAATCCTAGATGTTTAAGCCCCTAGTCCTGGACTAGGAAAGCAGAGGAATGGATTATCTCTCAATAAGGAGAAACACCAGCCTGCCTGGGAATCTGAACACCCTTGTCCCTCACTGACCTCTGCAACAGGAACAGAGCCCCTGATTTCCCATGTCCTGCTTTCTATTTTCTTTTTCTGGTTGGCAGGGAGGACGAGGGAGATTCATTCATTCATTCATTTGCAGAGCTTGGAATTTTATTGTACGACTTTTTTGTTTGTTTACATGCTTGCATTTTAAGAGCATTCCCTGTCTTCTATTGCAAGTAGCTAGAATACAGAACACAATAATAGAGTACTTTTTGCCCAGGGGAAACACAATTAATTACCTTCAAGTCTCACTAGAACTTCAAGAGATACTATAACACAATAGGTAATATATGGCTCCTCTAGCCAAAAGACAGTGTCCTTTGTGAGGGCCTTTCCTACCCTCTCAGGATTAATGCCCAAGTTTCACCTGTGAAACACCAGACTGCTAAATGACTGGCGTAGTGGAAGAAGATGAGGAAACCACTGTATACTGTATCATTTGTCTATATCTCATAGTAACAATATATAAACAAAGCTTCAATGTCCAATGAAAATGAAATTGCACTTACTAGAATTTTAAATTTTAAAAATTAATTGTTCCTGGGACTTCCCTGGTGGCACAGGGGTTAAGGCTCTGTGTTCCCAATGCAGGGGGCCCAGGTTCGATCCCTGGTCAGGGAACTAGATCCCACATGCATGCCGCAACTAAGAGTTCGCACGCCAGAACTCAGGAGCCCACGCGCCACAACTAAGGAGCCTACCTGCCGCAACTAAGGAGCCCACGTGCCACAATTAAGGAGCCCGTGAGCTGCAACTAAGGAGCCCACCTGCCGCAACTAAGACCCAGCACAACCAAAATAAATAAATATTTTTTAAAATTAATAAATAAAAATTAATTGTTTCTTATGACAAGATGCTTCTTAAATAACAAAATTTGGGGGTCAGAGTCATAACCTTGGCCCTTATTCGGTCACCAAGGGTAGTAAAAAGGCAAGCCGAAGTTTATTAAGTACCAGTTACCTTACAAAAACACAGATGTGTTAATAGCCTCTAAGTCTGTTAAGAAACAATAATTAAGCAAAATCTTCCAGGTGATTGCTGAGTGACTCTTCTCCTAAGTAGAAACTGAACAACTTAGTCCTTAGCAGCATGTACAAGTTATTTCTCCTGTAAAAAATTAATAAACAGAAACTTCAGTTAAACAGAGTTGGGAGACCAGAAGGGGGAGCTCACACACCCTGCCACAACAGCCAAGCCCAACTGCTATGAAGAAGACTCCTCTCAGCCAATGAAAAGCCGTGGACTCTTTGTTTGCTATACCCCTCCCAACTTCCTTTTCCTCTTCCCTTGCCAGGAGGGGGATTCCACTTGGCTAGCCATGATTGCAGACCCCAAATTGCAACTCTCTGCTGACCGTGAATAAACCCCTCTTTGCTGGAGAAATGTCTGGCAGTCTCTGTTTTAGGTCAACACTCGCTAGCCCAAATCCCTGTGTCATCATGGGTGTAGCAAAGCAAAATTTTGCAAAGTCAAGAATATATTGGTTTTTAACACTTCAAATTATGATTTTATCTTATTTTGAGGCCATTTTTTAAGTAAAACTATAACTCCACTTTTACAATAGAAATATAGAATTCACTTGATTAAAAAGTTGCCTTTTGACAAACTTTCCTAAAATATATCTGTTCTATTAAATGAGGGTTTTTAGCTTATTGGTTCCATTGGAAAAGGTAAGCACTATAAAATACTGCATTCTGCTAAAAAAAACACTATGTAAGATATAAATAATCATTTTTCATCACTAAGATGTATAATGTCCTTCTTACCTAAGTCAAATGGGAATCAGAGTCAAAGCTATCTACTGGGTGGCCAAACAAATAATTGAAGAAAGAGGACAGACGTTAGCATTTACTGAGCATTCACCATGTGCCAGACACTGGGCTACATACTTGATGTGGTATAATAAAAAATATATTTGGTCTTTGTCCCCAGTTCTTGGCATAAAGCTCCTAAAACCCTTGGAATTTCCTGAGTGATAGTAGTGTCTTTTGTTATTCATAAAGGGTTCCTTTGGAGCATACTGAGTTTACCTATTGAAGTGACTTAGGGTAGGGCTCCTGATAGGCTCAGGTTGGGTGGGGTTAGTCACCAGAAAGATCAAGTGATTATCAGGTTGGAACTTTCAGTTCCACCCATCAACCTCTGGAAAGGCTGGGGGGGGGGGGGGGGGAGATGCGGGGAGGGTGTCAGCGCTCAGAGAGAGCATGGAAGTTCTGAGCTCTTCCCACATACCTTGCCCTATGCATCTCTTCTATCTGGCTGCTCCTAAATTATATCCTTTTATAATAAACCAGTAATCTAGTAAGTAAATGTTTTCCTGAGTTATGTGAGCTGAGCTAGCAAACTAGCTGAACCTGAGGAGGGGCTCATGGGAACCTCCAATATGGCTCACTGGTCAGAAGCACAGATAAGAACTTGGACTTACAATTGGCATCTGAAGGGGGTGGGGTGGGGGGAGTCTTGTGGGACTAAGTCCTTAATTTGTGGAATCTGATGCTAACTCCAGGTAGTGTCAGAATTGAGTTAAATTGGAGGACACCCAACTGAAGTCCAGAGAATATGATAATTGCTTGGTGTGTGGTAAATCCACACATCTGGTGTCAGAAGTATTGACAGTGGAGGAAACACAGAAGTGTGTTTCCTTCACACTTGATAAGTATTATCTTATTAAATAAGCATTATTACAGATGGGCACACTGAGGCTCACACTGAGTGTTACAAAACTCATTCATTCATTCATTTAGAATACCTGCTCTACACTGTTATATGCTCTATAAGATATTGCTTTCGAGAAGCTTACATTTTAAGGAAAAGAGATAATAAGCATATATCAGGTGGTGATAAGTGCTATAAAGAAAAATAAATTCAGATAAAGGCTGGTAGGGAGGGGGTACTAGTTTACACGGGCGGTCAGAGACTTCTCTGATAAGGTGACACAGAGCAGAGACCTAAAGGAAGTGAAAGATCAAGCCATGCGAAATTTCTGGGGGAGCTCTGTAGCAGAGAGCATTAAGCACAAAATCCCCAAGGCAAGAGCACTTGTGATGGAGGCACAGGAGGCCTAGAGGGAGCAAAAGAGAGGTAAGAAAGAGAGGGGAGCCAGATGACATAGGGCCTTGTAAACTAGAGCAAGGACTTCGAATTTTAAAGAAATGTGAGGCCACTGATGGTTTTGAGCAGAGTGTCATAAAAACCAGAATTCAAACCCAGGAGGGCTAATTCCAATAACCATATATATATATATTTTTTTTTTTTTTTTTTTTTTTTTGCTTGCGGTATGCGGGCCTCTCACTGTTGTGGCCTCTCCCCTTGCGGAGCACAGGCTCTGGACACGCAGGCTCAGCGGCCATGGCTCACGGGCCCAGCCGCTCCGCGGCATGTGGGATCTTCCCGGACCAGGGCACGAACCCATGTCCCCTGCATCGGCAGGCGGACTCTCAACCACTGCGCCACCAGGGAAGCCCCCAATGACTATATATTTTATGCCACACTAGGTTCCCTCAAAAGGCTGACGCTTAAAGGAAATACACAGAACTAGTGACTTAGGGCAGGCCTCCGTTTCCCAGTGTTCCACTTCGCCCCACCTGCTTATCTGATAGCTTCCTAACTTAATAGCTCTCTGCTCCAGATAGGCTGATGCCCTTGCTCTAACCTGCTCCCTTCCCGGACTCCCTCCCACCTTTGGTAAGGTTCCTGTGTACTCACCAGAGTTCAGCAGAGTGCCAGCACCCAGCGGGTAATAAGTAACTGCTGATTAATTGAGTTAGCCTCTGTTTTATGTCATGCCACTTTCAAGGCAGAAGATATGAATAAACATGAGCTAGGAATAATGAGACCTAAACTCTAAGCCAGATTCGACCACTAACTACATGTATGGCACCAGACAAGTCATTTCATGTTGCTGGGTCTCTTTCACCAATTGTATATGATATTCAGGTTTAACTAACATATATTGAGTACTTACTATTTGTCACAGTACTTACTATTTGTGTGGGGCTTTGTATTCATTAAATTATTACAACTATGTAAGGACTAAATGATCTCTAAGTACTCCCACCACTGCTCAATGCTAAAATTCAGCAATAATGAAGAAGCTCTAGTCCCAGAATGATGCTGTGTAACCAAGCAGTGTTTTTAAGTCAGAGTTTGGCTTAGAGAGACTCTGCCTGTGTACAAATGGGACTGGATTGACTATATGCCTCTGATGGCACTGACCACATTCTACTCATTTTTGCATAACCACACACACATACATACCCCTCCAGAAAATAGTTGGTTACAGGGTGACATATAAAGGGAAATGTTACTGGTATGGCAGTTCAAGGAAACATTTCATCTTACTGACTGTCTTTATATAGAGCATTCTCCTTAGAAACTCTACAGGTATGTCAAAGTTTCAAGTTGTTAATCATCTATCAAACCATATTAAATGCCCTAGAGAGCAAAGGGGACTTTACAGACTTTGGGGGGGAAAAAATCAATTGAAATTCAGCTGCTCTTTGTATATTCTCAGCTGAGAACTTTTATTTATCTAGACTTTTCTGA
Source organism: Pseudorca crassidens (assembly GCF_039906515.1). NCBI lineage: Eukaryota > Metazoa > Chordata > Mammalia > Artiodactyla > Delphinidae > Pseudorca > Pseudorca crassidens. Next base: position 21,569,648 of record NC_090297.1, on the reverse strand, counting down.
CTTCTTTTGTTTGCTGAGATTACCTGAATTGGGATGGGGGGTGGGGCGGAGGAGGACTTTATAGGGTCACTTACTAGTTTAGCACCAGAATGAATCCAAGCCTCCATCAATTCTATCTAAATTCCTGCATGTTGATATTTTCCTAAAAGTTTCCAGCAAGACTCAGGTATCAGATGCCCCAAAACTCAAACGATAAAGACAGTGGTGTCTACATCTACTGGAAGTATCATTGTTTTGTATACCGCCCTCCATAACCACCAACATCAGAGGTTTATTTGAAAATAGTGACTTAATGACCCATCTGTTTTACAACTAAGAAATGTATCCCTTAAACCTAAAGCACAAAAAGAAATAGAATAGTGTGAATGTTTACATACATGCTTATTTTCACTTGAATGTACTTAAAATGTCAAAAAGTACAGTGATACTTCTTGGAACAATTTTTACCAAAATGGGCTACATCTAAAAGGGTTTTCTGGTCAGCTTGGTTAATGAGAAAACTCCTTTTCTAAGCATTCTAGTAAATAAAAGTTTTACTTTAGATTGATTTGTCAAAATATTTTGGATGAAAATAATTGGGTATCTATTCTCTATGAAATGCTACATAATCCTGGAAACCAGATGACTAGGCCTCAGTTCCGGGTAAGCAATTTTGTTATTTTTAAATCTAGGCCTCAATTTCTCCTATCACTGACCTCTCACTTTTAAAAGCATGTCCTGGCTAAAATTTTTAGAAGACTACGAAGCAAATCAATTTATTGCACATTACAGCTAACATCCACACTAGGAACTACTCTAAACTGAACACTCTTCGTGTGCTTTTAGCTGATATAGGCAGAATGTGAATCTCCAAATGAACCTTAATCCAAATCAATGTCTAGTCATAGCAAAAGCAACTACCATACAGGTAAAAATTTCTTCATCTGAGAGACTCGAATGCTCTAATTCAGTATATTAAACAAGCAAATATAAATTCAAAGAAAGAGCATTATTTACATTAAATGAGAAAATGATAGCCTATGTGGTCACTATTACAATGAAGTCATCTCAGTGTCTTTGAAAATTAGGTTTGCACTGCTTTTGCAAAGCTACGATGAAAATGACCTGACTTTTTAAAAGTAGCCACTATAGGACTTCACTGGTGGCGCAGGGGTTAAGAATCCGCCTGCCACGGGGTGGTGGTGTGATGAATTGGGAGATTGGGATTGACATATATACACTAATATGTATAAAATGGATAACTAATAAGAACCTGCTGTATAAATAAATAAATAAAATAAAATAAAATTCAAGAAAAAAAAAAGTAGCATCTCTCTGTCAACTTCCTAAGACAGGAGAGATTTCTAGCAACAACAACAAAAAAGAATCCGCCTGCCAAAACAGGTGACATGGGTTCGAACCCTGGTCCAGGAAGATCCCACATGCCACAGAGCAACTAAGCCCATGTGCCACAACTACTGAGCCTGCACTCTAGAGCCCACGAGCCACAAAAACTGAGCCCACGCACCACAACTACTGAGCTCGTGTGCCGCACTACTGAAGCCACGCGCCTACAGCCCGTGCTTCGCAACAACAGAAGCCACAGCAACGAGAAGCCTGCGCACCGCAACAAAGAGTAGCCCCTGCTCACCGCAACTAGGGAAAGCCCGCGCACAGCAACGAAGACCCAATGCAGCTAAAAAATTAAAACAACTAAAAAAAAAAAGTAGCCGCTATACTACAATAGTAAAGCTCTAAACTAAACTGAACATGAATACTAAACATCAAAGGTATAATCTTCTATTTACCATACCCATGACAGGACACGAACTCGTTAAGAGCACAGACTCTCAGTTAAGACTGCTGTGTGCTATTCCTGGTTCCACCACTTCCTAGCAAAAGTTTCTATTCCTCTGTGCCTCAGTTTCCTCACCTAAAAAATGGGAAAAACAAGAGAACCCTCATATGGTTGTTGTGAGGATGACCTAAGATAATATGAAGCTAACTTTAGAACACGTCTGGCACTTAAAAGAACTCAATTAAGGATAGCTATTATTATCAAACTCGAGACCAAGAAAAATGTACTTAGCAATGATAAAATCAATTAAGTACATATCGAATGCTAACTACATATCCACTGCTGTGCCAGGCACTGAAGCTAAAGACAGCTGTACAATGTGTGATCACTATCCCCACAACAAAACTAATAGTAATCTCTCAGTTGGAATAACAAGGTCAAAAAGCATGAATTAAAGACTACAGAATAAAGTAAGTGCTAAGCTTGCAAGTTCAAAGGAAAAAACCAAAATGATAGCTAACATTTCTTAAACAATGTTGCAGGCACTGCTTTAAGCACTTTATATAAATTACCTCACTTAATTCTCACAATCCTGTGAAGTAGAGTCTATCACTAACTCCATCTTATAGATGAGGAAGCTGTGAAATAGAGAGGTACAGCAATATGTTTACATAGTTAGTAAGAAGCAGATCTAGGACTCAAACCCAGGCAGTCTGACTCCTGAGCCTGCTCACTTAACTACTAAACTATAGTGGAGCAGGGGGCTCAACCAATGATATCACCATTTACTGAATGTCTACTATGTACCGGGCACTAGACTAGGCACTTTCAAACATCCCACTTTAACAACACCATTCATTTTACATATGGGGTAACAGACAGAAAGGGGAACTAGCCTGCCCAAGGTGAACAGTACAACACAGAGGAGCAAGGACTCAGTCACAGATCTACTGAGCTTAAGGCCCAGGCTCTTCCTGACTTCACTCTTTCAAAAGCAAAGGAAGGCTTAGTTACAAGGGGCAGGATTTAAGCACAACTCAAAGGATTTTTATAATTTAGGTAGCTAGTGAGATAGGGAAAGATTAAAGAAAGGAGGAACAGAAAGAGCAAAAACTTGCAGCAAAACCCCGTGTTTAGGGATGTTAACAAAAACAGCCTGCCTGTAACAAAGAGAAGTAGAAAATATGGCTAATTTGGGTTAAGATGACAGAGACAGTGAAAGCAAGGTGGAATGTTAAGATCTGATACAGCAGACAACAGAGAGCCGCCATAGGCTCTTGAGGAGGTGAGTGGTATAATGAAAACAGGACTTTAGACAAACTGCTGATAGCCTTATCAGGATGAACTAGAATGGGAACAGAGACACTGAGACTATGCTGCTGGACGACAGAGGCTGAGATCATGAAGACTTATGAGGAGGACAATGAAATAAAGAGCAAGGGGCCAATATGAAAATAACTCTGAAAGAACAACCCAGAGGATTGCACACGATAATCAGTTTTAAAAGTTCAACTGCTTTTCATCTTTTTAGTAAACAGAACCATATCAATAAATTAGCAACGTTGGGCTTCCCTGGTGGTGCAGTGGTTATGAATCCACCTGCCAATGCCGGGAACATCGGTTCAAGCCCTGGTCCAGGAAGATACCACATGCTGCAGAGCAACTAAGCCCATGCACCACAACTAGTGAGCCTGCGCTCTAGAGCCCGTGAGCCACAACTACTGAGCCCGCGTGCCACAACTACTGAAGCCCGCACGCCAGAGCCTGTGCTCCGCAACAAGAGAAGCCACCACAATAAGAAGCCTGCACACAGCAACGAAGAGTAGCCCCCGCTCGCCGCAACTAGAGAAAGCCCGCGCGCAGCAACGAAGATCCAACACAGCCAAAAATAAATAAATAAATAAATTTTTTAAAAAAATTAGCAACGTTAAAGAACAGAAATGATGTTCTTTAAATCTCTTCAGAGATAACTTGGCGCCTGTTAAGGTTATTTCCTTATATCTGCCTCAGCAATACTTGCCCAGACCCTTTGTTTCACAATAGACAGAGTCAAGCACTTTTCTTCTGTAGCCCACACATACTGGTAACAACCCCTTGTACCAGGCAGTCAACCTTAGCTGTACCTATAACAACCCATGCAGTGGCCTGCTGTATTTCAGGCTGATATGCTCAGCAATTCCAAACCCACATATGTGAAAAAACCCACAGTTGAGAAAAAAAGAATAGCTATTCTCTCAAATTTTCAATAGATACAGGTCCTTGCAGGACTTTATGGATGTGGGCATATGTCTGGGAGGTCACATTCAGACTGTATACTTAGGTATGCTGGCCACGTCTGGGGGATGGGCACCAGCCTGATAAGTGGGTCAATGTCACCCTACCAATTTCAAATTCCCAGTGCCTCAGTAAACAATCCCAAGGGGAGAATTCCAACTCACACTGACTAGGGTCATAAGATGTGGTAGGAACCACACAGCACAAGGTAAATGAGTCAGGAAGAGTTCCAAGATGGTAGAGAAACCTCATTCATTCAAATCTACTAAATACAATTTACTAAGCATCAAGACCCTAAATGATATGATCCCTGGCTACCTCCCTGGCCTCTTTTCCTACTACGCTCCCCTTCTCTAACTGCAGTCCAGCCACACTAGTCTCCTTGCTATTCTTGAAAGCACTGAGGTCTTCGCTCTTGCTATTCCCTCTGCCTAGGATGCCTTCCCCCAGCTACTCACGAGGTTCCCTCCCTCACTTCATTCAGGTGTCTACTCAAACATCACCCCCTCAGAGAGGCCTTCCTTGACCAACTGATGTAAAAATATAAAATAGCACACCCACCCTCTTGCTCTCCTCACTCTCTGTCCCCTTATTTTTTTCTTCATAGCACTTATTATTTCTCAATATTGTTTATATATGTGCATGTATGCATATGTGTGTATACGTACACATACACAAACACACACACATACACACAATCAGGGCAGGGTTTTGTCTGTCCTGCTCATCACTCCAGCCCCAGTGCTCAGCAGGTGCTCATAGAATATTTGTTGAACAGTGAATGAATGAATCTAACATATACTTGGGTCTGAGATAAGTACTAGAAATATAAAGATGAATAAGTCATGTCCCATTTCTTCAAAGGAACTAACAATCTAGCAGGAGAGGCAGACACACCACAAGAAGAGAAAGTTCCACAGCCTCAGGTATTCCCCATAGCTTCCTATGAAGAGTAAAAAAAAAAAAGAAAGAAAAGTCACTTGTAACTTGAAGTGTTAACTGTTATAAAACTGTAATATTAATTAAAAATTATAAAAAGGCTGAATGCTGGTCATAAGAGACAGATCTGGTTTCAAATTTAGGTATTGCCATTTGTAAGCTGGGTAATTATTTAACCTTTCTCAGCCTGTTTCCTAACCCATAAAAAGAAATAATATTGGTAATTACTTCACAGGTTTGTTACAAAATTAAGAGAATGCATGTAAAGCACTTATATTGCCTGGCATACAGTATGTACTCAAATGTTAGCTATTAATGTTATTAATGAAATGAATCCAACTATCCCTTGAGCCTGATGCCTAATCAACAGCTAAACCTTAACAATTCTATCACCAGACACCTCTCCTATCCTTTCCTTCTTTTCATTTTCAGATCCTAACTGGTGTCTCTGATTCCAGTCTCTCTCCCTTCCAACTCAATTTACACATTTCTAAAGAATTATATCCAAACCCCCTTAGTGTAGCACTTAAAGCACTTCATGTTTGGGCCCCAACTCACCTTTCCAATCCTATTTTCCACTACTTTCTGGACTCCACCAGTCTAGCCAAATTAAATCACTCTACTTTTCTATACATACCACATGCTTTCCCACTACCATGCCTTGTTCATTTTATTCCCTCCTGGAATGCTCTTCCCTTCTTTACTCTCGAAAGTTCAAATACTTTCCACCATCTTTCCAGATCTAGCTCAAATGCCAATAATGCATTTCCCTGGCCTCTCCCAAGTGAAAAAGGTGTCTTTCTCTCCTGAATATCTATAATTTTATTATATCTCTTCTATAGTAGCGATCCCTTTCAGTCATTATGTACGCCACAGGTTCCCTGTTGAAGGAATCCATGTCAGTTCCTATACATACTACATGCCTCATACTCAAATACATGCAGAATGAAAATTTCACAAATAGACATTAAAATTATATTTGGCCTCAATAAGAAACTTTCAGTATTGAACCAGAATATTCTGATCTAACCTGTATTACAGCTCCCTCACAAAGGAAACTGGAACACAAAGTACTATACTTTCTAACCAGTGGTCACATTAATTTTTGTTTCAAATTTCTGGATTTAACAGACCACATATTCTTTTTTCCACTTCCAAAGTGCCCAGATTCAAACGCTTTCCATCAGAAACTTCCCTCTCTCATTATATATTTAAATTTAAAAGCTAAGTGATAGATTGTTCTTTAAAATATAGAACATAATTGTAATTCAGGACCAACTAGTTGTACCTATTAACAGGGTACAGCCAAGCTCACAAAAACACAATAATAAACAACAAGGATCATGATACCATTCTTTCCAAGTAGTTGCTGCTGCTGACCTCCTGTTTATAAGGCTCTGAGCTAATTTTCAGGCACAAGGAATAACGTGTATTTGACTCATTCAACTATAGTATCATTCAGACCCTAATGGTGGGGAGGGAGTTTTAAGACAAGCAATGACATTCTGAAATCCACCACCACCTCTACCATGTCTTACTTGCTATGTGATTGTGGCCATGTCCCTGAGCTTCTCTGTGTATCATGCTTGTTCAAAAGAGTAACTAGGTGGGGAAGGAAAACAAAAGCCTCATTGGCTTGAAATCCAAAAATATATGCAAATCTTTTGCTACAAAAGACAAAAGAATGTAAACTAAAATGTTTTTGGTGAATTCTCTTTATTAAAGTAGAAGTCATCTCACCCCTCGAATCCAAGTCATTGTATCTGATTTCCAAATTCCTTACAGGAAGAACTGTATTAAAGTCACCAAAACACATGCACTCTCCACTTCCCTTAATTGAAAGGTTCTGACTTCCAAGAAGCCAGAAGCTCAGCAGAATGTAAAGTCTAAACCAGTAAACAGCTCCCGATCCAAGCTGGCCAAAGAGGAAAGAGAGGTGGGTGGAGGGAGGCAGATGACAGGAAAAACTAGGCTGACCACTGGAGCCAGTCGACTCATTCACTGCCTGGAGGGGACACACACACACCCTCCCACCCTGCGGCTGTCAGGACTGCTGTCTTGTCCCCAACACGGTAAGAGCAGAACTCCTAAGAAACTCGAGCTGCAGCTGGGGCTCCGGACCCTCGGGGTGCCTGGGCCTGGCAGACTCAGGGATAGCAGCCCGCCGTACCCAGAGTAGAGCACCCAAGACGGCCTCAGGTGTGGCCCTGGCCGTAGCCCTAGCCGGGCTCCGCGTCCCGGCAGCCTCACCCGGGCCTGTCCCCGGGACGGCCCCCGCCCTCCAGCCCGGTACCCCGGCTCACTGGCTTGGCTGATCCGCTGGATGTTGCCGCTGCACGTCTGGATGATGCTGTTGAAGTCCCGGAGCGGGGGCCCCGAGGCCCCCGGGTTCCGGTACATATCTAAGGGACCGTAGGACATGACGAGGAGCCGAGACCGACTCGCCCTGCACCGCGCTCCTACCGGAAGCAGCCGCCAGACCCGACCAGCAGGCTGACAGGGAAACCGGGAAGAGAAAGGGCGGGGAAGGGGCTAAAGCTGCGTGAGCGCTAGCCCCGCCCCCTCTCAGCGCGCTCACGTCCGCCCTGGCTCCCCCACATTGCGCAGGCGCCTCTGGAACTGGTGTAGGCACGGTAGCTTAGAGACGTGACGCCCTGGAGCTTGGGGATGCGGGGCGGGGCGATGACATCATACCATTGGGGCTCGGATTGGAGAATCTGAGGTGGCGGTGTTGTTTATCGCCAGGGCACGGTGACAGAAGGCAAGAATTTTTCGATTAGCATAAAATTGTACCAGATGATCTCAGCCCTAACATCCTATTCTGTTCTATTCTGAGCATTCAGGCCCAAATATGGAGAATTCGACAGCCTTGAAACCCAGATCCGTAACCAAACTCCTGAAATTCCTCACTCTGCTTCCATCCTCTAGGGCTTTGTTAGGATTTGTGGAGCACTTTTTTTATTATTATTATTTTTTTTACATCTTTATTGGAGTGCACTTTTATGGTTTACAAATTACTTTCATTTCTCCCTCCACCCCTCTTCTAGTCTAAACAATAAAATGATAATAATAAGATTTCTTGAGCACGTATTATTTGTGATCCCCTCACTGCAATTCAGTTGTTCATAAGCTCTTTCACAGCAAGGGACGATGTTCTAACTATATTTTTACCTTCAGACTAGATAACGGACAATCGATTTTTTTTAATGTTGAAGTAAAGTAACTCGACAGAGCAAGCATTATTATTTTCCCTTTTACAGTTGAGAAAGTTAAGACCATAGAGGTTAATTTGTTTTTCTGAGATTTGACTGCAAAACCCAAACACTAAGCTAATTGTATTGTCATCTTGCTATGTCCCTAAAACGCATTCTCATATTACCAAATTCATTCTCCATCTAAATCCCTCCCAAATAACTTCTTCATCTATATCCCAAACCAGGATTTCTTGGAGAACTAGACTGTCAAATTTTTAAAATCATTCTCTTAAGTAATTTGGAGTGTATGACCTCAATGTTCCCATAGAAGACTGCATTTTGTGAGCGTATGTTAGATGGAAAGACAAGAGTAGGATTTTGCTTTGGGAGGAGATCAAGATAGAGAGAAGTGAGGGGGAACTGGCAGTGTTTGTTTCCTGTATTCTCCACCCCACTTCACTCCAGTCTGCTTTGCAATCTCTGGGGAATGACCAAGAGAGGAAGCTGCTTGCCTGTGTAGGAGGGGACCCTAAATGGGTGAATGAGCCTGCATTCAGCCTTAGAGCTTTTGTAAGCAATGCTGTCTCTATTTTTCGTTGGAGCGTTTATAAGAGCAATTTTTTCTCTTTAGAAAAGGTCAGACGACATTTGGGTCCTCTCATTCTGGTTATTAAAACCATACGATTTCTTAGAATCCATAGTTTTATGTCCTATCTTATAGTAAATCGTGTACATTGTACTTTTTTACCTATAAAATAGTCTTGAGAATGTTTTCATTTACATTTGATTCTATTTAAAGTGAAGTTCAGTAAAGGTATTTTTCTCCTAGGATTGAAAACATAGTGGTGGTTGTTATTGTTGGTTTCTTTCTCCAGCTAAAATAAAAAGTGGTTTTCCATCTGTGCCATGGCTATCTTGTGCTATCTCTCATAGCAATACATTTGTGCCTCGCAAATACTAGATGTCAAATGAACATATATTGAATTTATACATGAATAATAAAAAATAACTATCATTTCTTAATGTCCATCCAGGTAATGTGAACACATTTTACGAAGTTATTGGTAATACCCAAGATAAAGCCCATCTGATAAAGTGGCTCTATCTTTATATGGTCTGACAAAGTTAGGTTTATTAACTTACTGCTGCAAGGGGGACTACACACCAGAGGAATCATGGGGTATCTCACCAAGCACAGGAGAGATAGAATTATTCCAGGATTTGGAAAGATGGAGTGTAGGTAAAATTTAAAAGAAGCAGTGTTTTTGATAGCCTCAAAGCACACCAGGCTATGTGTAAAGGGATTATCGTCAGGCCTGAGCTAACAAGAAGATTCAGAATCCTGTTTCCTTGGAAACTACAGCGTGAAGATAAATGTGGAATGCTGTATCTGGAAACCCCTTATCTGAAGCTCTGCACCTGGGTTGGAAATTGAGGCTGCTTCTCTGTGTCAAAGTAACTCAGATCCTCCAGGCGAGAGTGGAATATTCCGTTCTTACTGACATTTCAAATAGCAAATTTTCTGAAAAAGCAGTGCTTTTAGAAAATGAGGTTTCTCAGCATTATGTCTTTTTGCTAATTGACAAAAACAGTTTTCATGGTTCAAACCCATCAAGGTGAGATTAGCTCCTTGGTAACAGATAAGGAAACTGGTGTTCTCTAGAGGTTCTGGGCACTTGCCCAATGTCATCCAGCTATTAAATTGCAGAGCCATGATTCATACATATTCTATGACCCAGCAATTCTACTCCTACCTGTATACTCAACAGATGTGCATCCATATGTGTTCCAAAAACCAAGTATCAGAAAGTTCATGACAGCATTTTTTACGACTAAGCAGCATTTCTCTGTATTAATTTTTATTTCATCATAATTAACACACAATAGAGTACACAGGTATTAAGTGTTCATTTCAATGAATTTTGACATTTGTATATACCCACGTGACAACCATCCAAACTGAGAAATAAAACACTTTCACTGTTACCCAAGGAAGTTTCCTCAGGCTGTGTTCCTTTCTTTTTTTTCTTTTAAGAGACGCTTTTCTTTTGTAAGTCACCAATGTCTTTTTTATTTTTATTTATTTATTTAAATTTATTTATTTTTGGCTCTGTTGGGTCTTCGTTGCTGCACGCAGGCTTCTCTAGTTGCAGCGAGCAGGAGTTACTCTTCGTCGCAGTGCACAGGCTTCTCATTGCAGTGGCTTCTCTTGTTGTGGAGCATGGGCTCTAGGTGCGCAGGCTTCAGTAGTTGTGGCACATGGGCTCAGTAGTTGTGGCTCGCGGGCTCTAGAGAGCAGGCTCAGTAGTTGTGGCACACGGGCTTAGTTGCTCCGCGGCATATGGGATCTTCCCGGACCAGGGCTCGACCCCGTGTCCCCTGCATTGGCAGTTGGATTCTTAACCACTGCGCCACGAGGGAAGTCCAGGCTGTGTTCCTTTCTAATCAATTCTCCTCATCCCCAGAAATCACTGTCTGATTTTTATCATTACAGATTAGTTTTGCCTATTCTCAGGCTCCATCAAGAAGAGATCATACGTTATGTATTCTTTAGTGTTGGCTTATTTCAATTAACATAATGTTTTTGAGATTTATCCATGATATTGCATATGTCAGTGGTTTGGTCTTTATTGCTGAGTAGTATTTTATCATATGATCTTACTACAATTTGATTATCCATTCTCTTATTTATGGGCATTTGGATAGTTTCCAGTTCGAAGCTATTATGAAGATGGCCAGAGCAGCATTTATTTTTACAAGTTCCAAACTGGAAACAGCCCAAATGTACATCAACAGTAGGATGGATAAATTGTAGTATCATAGAGCATGAAAATTCATGGCCCACTGCTATGTGAGCAATGTGGGTGACCTTGTCCAACATAACGTCTAGCAAAAGAAGCAGACAAAGATGAGTACACTCTGTATTATCCCATATTTATTAGGTTCAAAACCAGCAAGATGAATCTATATTATTAAAATTCAGAGTAGCATGTAGTTAGTTTTTTGGTTTTGTTTGGTTTTTTGCCTTGCTGTGCAGCTATACAGGATCTCAGTCCCCCGACCAGGGATTGAACCCGGGCCACGGCAATGAAAACCTGGAATCCTAAGCATTAGGCCACCATGGAACGCTCAGTTTTGAGGAAGAGAGGGAGTGACTAGGAATGGGCACATGAGATGGGCTAGGGTGCTGGTAGCAGTCTTTCTTGATCCGGATGGTGATTATATAACTGTGTTTACTTTGTGAAAATTCATCAAGTCATACATTTGTGATGTGTGTCCTCTTCTGTATATATGCTACACTTCAGTAAATACATCTCATATTTTAAAAATAAAGTATCATTATCACCAATATAACAAGCTTTCTGGGAAATGTAGGGAAGAGTCAGTGGAGAAATTCAAAGAAGTTTGCAAAGAAGACTGTGTTAAAATTAGCACTCATCATATATTGCCAGTGAGAATGCAAACTTGTACAACCACTTGGAAAAGTTTGTCAGTTTCTCAGAAAATTAAACATAAATTTATCACGCAATCCAGCAATCCCACTGCCAGGTATTTACCCAAGAGAAATGAAAGCACATGTTCATATAAAGATGTATATGCAAATGTGTTAGCTTTATTCATAGTAACCAAAAATTAGAAATAACTCAAATATCCGTCAGCTGCTGAATAGATAAACAAATTGTGGTACATCTATCAATGGAAAACTTTTCAGCTATAAGAAGGAACAAACTACTGAAACAGGGAATAAATTTACTGAGACGTGAAACAACGTGGATGAATCTCAAACGCATATGCTAAATGAAAGAAGTCAGACATGAAAGTCTACATACTGTTTGATTCCATTTATATGACATTCTGGAAGAGGCAAGGCTATAAGGATAGAAATCAGATTAATGGTTGCCAGGGGCTGGAGCTGGGGGAGGGAACTGACTGCCAAGGGGCACAAGGGAAGTTTTTGTGCTGATGGAAATGTTCCATGTCTTGATTGTGGTGACTACACGACTGCATACATCCATCAAAATCTTTTTGATCTATACACTGAGAAGGATAAATTTTACCATATGCAAGTTATATCTTATTAAACGTAAAGAAAAATGGCACTCTAAGGATCAGTGTAATGAAGTGGCACGCATGAGGTGGGTAATGTGGAGTTGAAAAAAAGATATAAAAGTTGTGTCTTGCGTGAATCTGGGGATAAAGTGATCTGGAGATAAAGTAACTTTGGAAACAAAAAACAAGTGAACAGGGCTTCCCTGGTGGCGCAGTGGTTGGGAGTCCGCCTGCCAATGCAGGGGACACGGGTTCAAGCCCTGGTCTGAGAGGATCCCACATGCCATGGAGCTAGGCCCGTGAGCCACAACTACTGAGCCCGCGCACCTAGAGCCCATGCTCCGCGACAAGAGAAGCCGCCGCAATGAGAAGACTGCGCACTGCAACGAAGAGTAGCCCCTGCTTGCCGCAACTGGAGAAGGCCCGTGCGCTGCAACGAAGACCCAATGCAGCCAAAAAAGTAAAAATAAATAAAATAAATTTTAAAAAAGTGAACATATATGTTCACTCTATTTTGTCACTGTTTTCTCTCTCAAGAAACAGAAAATGTAGATTCTGTGATAATAATAGCTTGAAAAATCGAGTGCCTACTATGTGCCAAGCACTGTTTTAGAGACTTCTACATACATTATTTAATCCTCACAACAACCCTAAGTAGAGATAGAACTCACACACAGGCAGTCTGACTTTAGAGCTAACCACAGCCTGACACAGTCTCACTTTTCAAGTAGAGTTGATAATCTGCTTCAGTGACAGCCTGACAAGCACTGGCAGGCAAAGTGGTTATTTGACTCCAATCATAACTAAGAAATATGAACTCCTTTCCCCCAAATGCCAACTGTCATTCCTGCCTTCAAAATCCAGAGATTCACATAGTTGTTAATCAATCTTATTGGTCAAAGGTCAATGTGGTAGCCAGTCTCCAAGATGGACCCCAGTGGTTCCGCCTCCTGATATGAATGCACATGGGTAGTCCCATTCCACATTGAATAGTGTCAGTAATTTTTAAAAAAATTTATTTACTTATTTTTGGTTGCGTTGGGTCTTTGTTGCTGTGTGCAGGCTTTCTCTAGTTGCAGCGAGCGGGTGTTACTCTTTGTTGCAGTGCGCGGGCTTCTCATTGTGGTGGCTTCTCTTGCTGCGGAGCACAGGCTCTAGGCGCACGGGCTTCAGTAGTTGTGGAACATGGGCTCAGTAGTTGTGGCTCTCGGGCTCTAGAGAGCAGGCTCAGTAGTTGTGGCACACGGGCTTAGTTGCTCCGCGGCATGTGGGATCTTCCCGGACCAGGGCTCGAACCCGTGTGCCCTGCATTGGCAGGCGCATTCTTAACCACTACGCCACCAGGGAAGTCTGCCAGATTATATTTTTTAAAATAGCCTCCACAGTAGCTTCCATCCCACATGCTCTTCTACTTTGTCACCTTCTCATCAAGAGAAGGGATCTATGTCCCCTCCCCTTGAGTCTGGATGGACTCCTGACTGCTTTGACCAATAAAATGCTGCAGAAGTGAGGTAATGTGACTTCTGAGGACAGGTCAGATGATGAAACACAGCTTCAGATTTGTTCACTTGTGCTTGGAGTCTTGATCCACCATGGAAGAAGTCTGATTACCTTGAGCCCATCATGCTGGAGAAGGCAAGGTATATATGGAGGGGCCCTACATAGGTGCTTCAGTCAGCATTACTAGACTTTGTCATCTCAGTCCAGGCACTAAATACACAAGTAAGCAGAGCCTTCAGAGAGATGATTTCAGTTCCAATAAGTTTCCTTCAGCTTTTGAATCTTCCCAGCTGAGGACCCAGACATTAAAGAACAAAAACCAGTCGTCCCCACAGTGCCCTGCCCATTCTTGATCAACAGAGTTTGTGGGCATATTAAAATGGTTGTTTTCAAACACTAAATTTTGGGGAGTTCCCTGGCGGTCCAGTAGTTAGGACTCAGTGCTTTCACTGCCTTGGTCAGGGAGCTAAGATCCCGCAAGCCCCCGGCACAGCCAAAAAACAAAACAAAAACAAAACACCTAAATTTGGGGGTGATTTGTTATGCAGGAATAATAACCACAACACTCTGTAGGTCCTGACAGTTTGGACCTTCCCGAAAACGGCCCCTCCCCCCAAATCCTCGAACTGACCGTTAGCTGAAGATAGCTATACTGCAGGTAACATACGGTCTTAAACTGAAAAGAATGCAACCAAAATCCTGCTAAGTTGCTTTTAAGGTTAGTTAGAGTGGTTGAAGAACTTCCTGAAGAACTAGACGATACCTTTCTCTGTTTATACTATATGCTTCCCCTACAGCCGTTTATACGGCTGTGTAAATGGGTAAATTAAGGTAATTCACACAATAAATGCGGTCATAAACATAACCTACTGTTGTAGTCTGTTTGGGCTGCTATAACAACGTATCACAGACTGGGTAGCTTATAAACAACAGAAATTTATTTTTCACATTTCTGGCAGCTGGGAGGTTCAAGATCAAGGGGTCAGCATTCTAATGAGGGCCCTCTTCCAGATTCATAGCTGGCATATGGTAGAAGGGGCAAGGGATTTATTTGGAGCATCCTTTATGAGGGCACTAATCCCATTCACGAGGGCAGAACCTAAGCCCCTCCTAAAGTCCTCACCTCCTAACACTACCATCTCTAGGCGTTAGGATCTCAACATATGAATCTGGCGGAGAGGAGAGGGGCAATAAACATTCAGACCATAGCACCTATAAAACTATCTTTATTTAGAGAAAGTAAGTTGTCATTGCACCTATAGAACAGAATGACCAGGATGTGACAGTGATAATGTCTGAAAGGCACCTGTTATTTAGAAACCTACTAGCACCAATGTTTCAAACCAATACATTCCTCTCCTTGAGATGACATCTCAAAAACCTTTCACTCATACCTTACAAAGATTCATCCCGTATTAATTTTGAGTAATAATGGTAAATATAAAATCAAGGAACAATGGTGTAGTCCAATATTCCATTAAATGGGAGCCTCATGAGGAGAGTAA
Source organism: Pseudorca crassidens (assembly GCF_039906515.1). Lineage (NCBI taxonomy): Eukaryota > Metazoa > Chordata > Mammalia > Artiodactyla > Delphinidae > Pseudorca > Pseudorca crassidens. Next base: position 21,554,409 of record NC_090297.1, on the reverse strand, counting down.
CTTTGTCAATTGTCTTCACTGCTGTATCCTCATTGCCTACCAATGCTTATAACAAAGCAAGCACTTAAACTGAATAAATAAACTCAAAGAAGAAAGAGAATGATTTTATGGACACAAAACTCCCTATTAGCACTGTTAGGTTTTTAATTGTTTAAATTCTACAAGCAAGACAAACTGACTCTTTTCTAGGTTGAAGGGGATTATGGGATATGTCTATTGGTGAACCAGCAAGAAATGAAAAAAAAAAACAATTATACTTAAGTCAATATGAATTTTTATTAACACACATTTTTCAAAGTCTGTACAAACCAAAACATTCCTGTGTTTTAAAAGGTCCATTATTACAAACATACAAATAAACAAAAGGTGTTACCAAAAGTTAGCTACCCAATTTCACGGTAAAACAGTGTCATGATTTTTAAAAACCAAAATTTCAAGACTGAGGTTTCTTCCTTCCCTTTTTGGAACTTGTGGAAAGTTAGAAAATGTGTGGATTTGCTTTATATTAAATGCCAAGACCTTAAAAAAAGATTTAGTATAAAACTAAATGTGTTTTTACATTGTCACTTCACGTAACAGAATTTCTCAAGTCTTTAAAATTAAAAAAAAAATGACTGTAACTTTTTTCACAATCTTTTCCCCATAGTCAATGTAAATGCAGCTGAAAATATTATCTGACAGTTTATCTTTACCTAAAAGTTTCTCATTCAAAAAGTTACAAAACTGTTTAGCACTGCCATTTCCCTTGCTTAGAAGGGAAAATTACATCCTCTACTAGAGTGATAGATAAGTAACATGGTCCATTGTTCCTCTTACCAGAAGGAAGCCACTCATTGCCACATCTCTGTCCAATTATGTGCATGGCTCCACTTGTGAGAATGCTCACAGATTAGAAGCATTTGCTCCTAGGAAATGCCTAGCAAGTTAAACTTACTGCTACACTTTTGGTAGACTGAGGTACAAATGTCATCTGCCCTTATGATTACCTCTAACTCTAGTACCACCCCCTGCATCAATGATTCCAAGGTAGCTGGTTTTACTGTTTCATGGCACACTACACATCTCTAGTTCCTTTCACAAACATCATCTAGAGGACCTGAGAGTACAGCTAGAAATGCAAATCTATCCTCTCACCTGGAAAAGAGAATCCATGTGCCTATTGGGTCAAGAAGGGAAAACAGGACACAGTTCAGGCTGCGGCCAAGCTGCTTTTGAGAAGCAGCTGTTTTCAACACATTTCCATTAAAGGCAGGGAGTGTACAGGCTGGGGTGGGTGAGGAGGAGTGGGGAAAAGGTACAGTGATATCATTCTCCCAGGACTTACAGTCCATACTTGAGCAGCTCATACTAACCTCCAAAATGCTCTGTAGTCTGAGTATTATCCCATTTTGAATCATGTAAAAAAAAAAGTTACCTGAAAATGGCCCAGTATGACAACTGATATAAGTAAAGGGCATTTTTTAAAAAAGAGGTGGCAGTGTGAGAATTTAAAATCAGTCACGTAAAACAATCAAGAAAGGGGTGGGGGAGAGAAGTGTCCAGTACAACCTGGACAACCCTTCTTTCTGCCTTTACTTAGAAAGACAGACTGCCCAAATCTTTGCTACCTTCCTTAAGTATCTTCTTACATGGTCTTCCAAGAAATCCTCCAAAAGGCACTTAACTCCATACTTATATATTGAATTGTTTCACCTTAGCAATCAGTTTTTAAGACTCCAAGGTAACAAGAAAGAAAAGATCTGATTCTTTTACTAAACGCTAGAGAGTAGGACTTTTTTTTAAGAGGCATCACTTTTACAAGAAGAACACGCTAGGCTACCATTACTCCTTTATCAAGAAAAAGTTTCTTTTTTTAAAAAATAAATAAAACTCTGGCTATACATAGTACAAAGTACATAATACACCTGGAAAAAAACCCAAGAGTATACCCTGAAGCAAAAGGTTTACTGGAGAGAAAAATTCTCTTCCACTGTACCAAGTCTTAAGGTGGCAGTTTTCAAAGTTCAGAGGGTGGCAGTGATATGTAATTAATGCCAACTATTTGCTCATGGGTATGGCAGGATGCCATGATGGACCAAACAAAAAAAACCAAACCATTCTGCACATAACACTGAGCAGTGAACACCACACACACATAAAAAAGTAACAAAATAGAGACAGACAGAGAGACAGTAGTACTGAGAGGAGGGTTGGGGGTAGAGAGGGGAGTGAGGGAGAGTGAGAGAGAGTGGGAGAGAGAGAGAGAGAGAGCCTGAAACCCCAAACATTCAAGCATGCAGTCATAATATAGCACAAACCAGGTGTTTCCACTCAGCCTCACTGCAATCGCACAAAGAAGGATAACTATAGTAAAATAGAGATTTCTTAAGAAAGCTTGCAATTCCCAGAGAACAGCTACGTTGCCACCCTAACCCAGGAATCCATTGCTATTGCCAGGAGCGTCCTTGTGGTCTCTCATGGAGAGGTTATAGCTCCTGACTTCTCTGACTTCTTGCTCTTGGACAAGGCAGCTGCCTGCTTCAGGAGCTCTCGGTTTTTGGCCTTTTAAAAAAAAAAAAAAAAAATCAGTGCACACAAGACGTTTTAGCAGGATAGGCTATGTTTTTCATGCAGATGCTAAGGGAGACAATGCAGAGGTCAGGAAGAGGTGAACAAATTCTAGAGGCAGAAAACAACAGAAAGCTCTAGGGTTTGGTTCAGAGGGAAGAAAGTATTTGCTGGAGATTAATCAGTGTACTTCAATCTCCTGGGATCCACTATTACAAAAGGATGCTTTATGCAACACAAACGAACCGTGGAGTGCCTTAATGTGCTGGATAAACAGAATTTACAATTCAGACATCTGGAATCACATCTGGTTTACCCAAAAATCAAAGAATACATTTATTAATTCCACTGTTTTTGAGAGAAAAAGATCAGAACACATCCAAGAGAAAATATTAAAAGACAGCTATAAGGTGGATTAATGTGATTTGTCAATTCTCTGAGAAAAAAGAAATCTAAGAGATGACCACTTAAAATACCATCAGCTAAATAAACCAGAGTTACCATATTAAATAGGAAGAGTCACCTGCAATTGTTCTGTAACTTCTTTGTGGGTTTTCTCCATCTGGTTCATTTTGGCTCTCATCTGAGATTCTTGGTATTGAAAATCAGCCTTCAGCTCTGTGATCTGAGGGAAAAAAAGGCAGAGTGACCAGAAGAAATCTCTGTGCAATGAGAAATGTTTTGGTACCAGAGTGCTAAATGGTCCCCCAAATTAACGAAATCCAGGGCTCTCCTAAAGATTCATACCTAAATCAAAGCCAGGGAACTGTGTATCCTATTCTTTCTAATGATTTCCTGAAAATTACACAAAATCCTGAAATAGCATGTTTGATACTTAACCACTTACTAGAAGGTTTTAGATATTTCATGTATTTAATATACGCAATAATCTTTCAAATACCTCCAAATAAATCAGTGATTATAACAAATATGACTGACAGTTTGAGAGAAGCCATGAGAATAACAGCTGCTGCCATTTACTGAATTTTTACCTTGTTCCAGGCAAACTGTTTGATTATATTATTTCATTCAATCCTATGACAACCCTGTGGGACAGTAATGTTACTCTTCCCATTTTATAGATGGGAACATCAAAGCCTTAGAAAAGGTTAAGTAAAGTGGCCAAGATCATACATGTTAGCAAGTAGCAGAGCTAGAATTCAAACTCCAGGCCTTCTATTGACTATGCTATTCAAGGAACACAGAGAAGAGGTATCTAAATCAGAGAAGTGATGTATGAGCTGAGTTTTGAGGTACAAGCAGCAACTGGCAGATGAGGTAAGGAAAAGGCCATCCGAGCAAAGGGAACAGTATGGGCACAGGCAGAGTGCGAGATAATTGAGAGCGTGTTCAAATGACTGATGAGAGTGTCAGGAGATGAGGCTACTGATAGGCAGGCATGATGTGGAAGAGCCTGTGTTCCAACCAAAGAGTGTGACCTTGATCCTGAAAGTTATGGGAAATAATCTACTACTTGTTTTTGCTCTTTCTAAAACCTTAACTTTGTGGGAATTCCCTGGCGGTCCAGTGGTTAGGACTCAGCGCTTTCACTGCCCTGGTCCAGGTTCAATCCCTGGTGAGGGAACTAAGATCCCGCAATTGCAAAGCACTAGAAACAAGTGTTCATTTTGTCTCTATTTTGCAAAAATCCTTTTATGTGTCATTCTGATCTAGTTCATGAAGAAAATATACTTGGGTCTGCTTTCATCTGACAGTCATGTAGTAAATTGGAAAGAACATTGGTCTCTTCCCATGAATCTCCACCTTACTGGCAGAGTAGAAACACAGCACAGTAGGGTCAGGAAGATTTGGGTTCATTCCTTTGTTCTGTCATTTATCAGCTGTGTGATTCGGACATTTAATTTGGTCGTTTAATCCTCTTGGGTCCACTTCCTCATCTGTAAGATGAGGTAGAAATCAGATGCAAAGAATGCACGTAAAGATTTTAACATTATAAATGTCTTTGTTAGCCATTCAGAATGAATCATAGCATTCCGAACACAGTGCAAAACAACATAACAGCCTCCGGAAGAAAACAGAGCTAGAGGAAGGGACTGGAACCCTAAGGGGAAAAATACTGAAGGTACTGTTTACCTATGAAATGATGATAATAATAATTCCTACCTCAAAGTGTTGTTATGGGGATAAATGAGTTAATATATATAAGCACTTAGAATGGCGTCCGGCACACAGTAAGCCTCCAAAAAAGTTAGCTATTATTTTTATTGTTATTAAAATATTAAGGCAAAAATGAGATATTCTCTAACAATCTGAAAATAAGAAACAATAGATATGAATCAGAACAAGGACATAAAAAATTCCCCGCAAGAGGGGGAGATGGCTCTTAGACCAGAGTAAGGCTTTACTGAAGATATTAATGAGCTCAAAGAGTAGGTCACTCAGTAAGGGAGTTATCAGCAATAGAAACAAAGTGATGCAGTTACAGAGGAAGGCCTACCTGAACACTGTCCAGGGAGGAGAGAGACCTGGTCCACATATTTTGAGTATTACTGTCCCCTGGACACAGCCATCCCAATAATAGAGACAGAGGCATCAGGTTCTCCTAGCCTGAGAGCACTAAAAATTCCAATTATGTAACTACTTCCTCTTGTCCCAACTCCGTGCTCATTCAGCACCCTCTGATTACAAGCTTCCTAGACAGCTTATGCTGAAAAGAGTAGTACTCTGTTATATTAAGAGGCAGACATTATAGTTGTGAATTAAGAGGCAGACATTATAGTTTTACACATCATCTCTGTAAGCTTGGTCAACATCGGTCCTCCCTTAGAAGTGGAAGCTTCCTCCAAATGCAAGAAAGAAAAATCAACTTTTGGGACTTCCCTGGTGGCACAGTGGTTAAGAATCCGCCTGCCAATGCAGGGGACACAGGTTCGAGCCCTGGTCCGGGAAGATTCCACATGCCACGGAGCAACTAAGCCCATGCGCCACAAATACTGAGAGCCTGCGTTCTAGAGCCTGCGAGCCACAACTACTGAGTCCATATGCCACAACTACTGAAGCCCAGGTGCAAGAGAGAAACCGCACAACAGGAGAGAAGCCACTGCAATGAGAAGCCCATGTACCGCAACAAAGAGTAGCCCCCGCTCACCGCAACTAGAGAAAGCCCGTGCACAGCAACGAAGACCCAACGCAGCCAAAGATAAATAAATAAATTTATAAAAAACAAAACCAAAAAAACAGCATCATGCCCTGCACCACATATCTTACCTGCCTGTCTCATTCTGACCTGGGAAGCACTAACTAAACAGTACCTTCTTCTCTTTCTCTAAAATCATTTGATCCTTTTGATGCAGCATCTTCTTTAGAGTGGCTACTTCTTCCTTCAGTTGGGCAATGATGACAAAGTGGTCAGTGCCTGGTGAGTCCAGAGCCAGGTCTGGGGAAAAGCTGAGTGGAAAAATGGAGGGGGAGAAAATCAGTTGGATTGATAAACTTTTTTCTACCTGAGTACACATCGTAGGCCACTTGACTGCAAGGGCAAGAGCAGGAGCAACTATGTGAATTCCCAGCATCAAGCAAAATACACACCTGACTTGAGAGTATTTGCTAAACTGCACAGGTAAGGTAGCCATCAGATAATTATACCAACCAAAGCCACAACCCACAGCATTCCTGCAGCATCTTTGCTCACATTCAGGACTAAAATAAATGCCTTCTCACAACAGCCAAGGATATTCTGTTCCAGGTTCACTGAAGATCTCCGATTATTTATGGGTGAGAGTCATAATTTTTTTGTGATTAGATAATTTCCCTAGAATCTGGATAAATTATCAATTGTAAGTTCATGCGTTTTTCTTTAAAGCTACCCATAGAGTTTTTGACTCTTTGTTTTCTGCTCCAAAGCCCACGATGTGGTGCAGCTGCTGTGTTCTGCCCCAGGAGCAGTCAGTCTTTTTTAAAAAGTGATAGAAAGAAGATGAAATTAATAGGAAAGAAGCCAACTTCCCCCACTACAACTGGCCTATTCATTGTCACTTCCAATATCAAGAATTCTGCAATATTTAGTTAGGAAAAGAACAAAGAGGTGGCAAACTGCAAAGCCACACCACAACCTGGGGTTTTCAATAGATTCCTCCCAGTAATAGTCTCTGAGCACTACACTCTGTCAAAGTGCCAGGTGAACTCCATCCTTTTAGTAGAGTAACCAGGACACGTTCAGGGAATCTGTAAAGCTCTGAAATTGTATGTACAATTCTACGTATACATACAATGGATGGTTTCTAGGGTGAGGATCCACAGCTTTCTAAGGCTGGTCAGAGGTGTCTTAGACCCAAACAAGTTAAGGAATCATGGCCAAGAGAGTCAAATCCTGCCCTTCTCTACAGACTTCCCAAAGGAAGCTCTTTACTTTTCCCAGGGCAACCTTTAAAGTAAAACACAAACCTGTTTCTCCTAACAGATACTGCAATACTGATTCCCAACTCCCTATATCAATATAGCAACTACTCTAGATACCCCCTGCTGTTGGTTCTTTCCTACATCTTAAACAACATCTAATAACTAATAATTCTCTACACAGGTAGAAACTCCAAATAACAAGGTGAACCACTGGACAAACTTCCTCATAGTTACCAAGTCAAACATTTCTATGGCTAGAATGGGAAGACACACTCCATTGATAAGAATGTTCCCCCTCTGTCTACACGAAGCATATGAGAAGAATGTCAGAGGAAGAATGGATCACTGCTTTTCTAACTGATAAACATGCAGAATTACTGGGTAACAAAAAGTAAATGTAAAATAATAAAACAAGGCATGCAGGAGAAAATATTGAAAGGACCCATCATTGTCTCCACCGGTTTTCATGCTCACCAAGGGACTGTCTTCCCTCAACCCAACAGAATCTAGGTAAACCCATAAGCAGAGCAACAAATGAAATAGAGTAATGGGCTAGTATAAATAACTTCTTCTTGTCCTCACAGCTCCTAATACTCTGCTCTACCTGCTTCTTCTTTTTTTTAAACTGAAATATAGCTGACGTACAATATTATGTTAGTTTCATACATAATGATTTGACATTTGCATATATCATGATCACCGGAAGTCTAGTAAACATCTGTCCCCATATAACATTATTATATTATTGACCATATTCTTTATGCTGTATATTACATCTCCATGACTTACTGATTACATAACTGGAGGTCTGTATCTCTTAATCTCCTTCAACCTATTTTGCCCATCCCCTACCCCCACCCTTCTGACAACTACCTGTTTGTTCTCTGTACCTATGAGCATGTTTTTATTTTGCTTTGTTTGTTTTTTAGATTCACATATACGTGAGATCATGCAGTACTGGTCTTTCTCCAACTTATTTCATTTAGCATAATACCCTCTAGATCCATCCATGTTGTTGCAAACAGCAAGATTTCATTTTTTATGGATGAGTAATATTCCACTGTGTGTGTGTGTGTGTGTGTGTATGTGTGTGTATACATACACACACACACACACACACATCATAGCTTCTTTATCCATTTGTCTATTAATGGTCACTTAGGTTGCTTTCATTATCTTGGCTATTGTAACTAATGCTACAATGAACATTGGGGTCTATATATCTTTTTGTTGTTTTTGTTTTTGTTTTGCGGTACGCGGGCCTCTCACTGTTGTGGCCTCTCCCGTTGCGGAGCACAGGCTCCGGATGCGCAGGCTCAGCGGCCATGGCTCACGGGCCCAGCCGCTCCACGGCATGTGGGATCTTCCCGGACCGGGGCACGAACCTGTGTCCCCTGCATCGGCAGGCGGACTCTCAACCACTGCGCCACCAGGGAAGCCCTATCTTTTTGAATTAGTATTTTTGTTTTCTTTGGATAAATACTTAGAAGTGAAATTGCTGGATCATACGGCAGTACTATTTTTAATTCTTTGAGGAACCTCCATACTAGTGGCTACACCAACTTACAATCCCACCAACAGTGCACAAGGTTCTATTTTCTCCACATCCTCATCAACGCTTGTTGTTTGTTGTCTTTTTGATAGCCATTCTGACAGGTGTGAGGTGGTATCTCATTGTGGTTTTGATTTGCATTTCCCTGATGATTAGTGATGTTGAACATTTTTTCATGTGACTGTAGGCCATCTGTATGTCTTCTTTGGAAAAACATCTATTCAGGTCCTTGGCCCATTTTATTTTTTTTGATAAACTTCATTTATTTATAGCTGCATTGGGTCTTCGTTGCTGCGTGCGGGCTTTCTCTAGTTGTGTCAAGCGGGGGCTACTCTTAGTTGCGGTGCGTGGGCTTCTCATTGCGGTGGCTTTTCTTGTTGTGGAGCACAGGCTCTGTGGCGGGCGAGCTTCAGTAGTTGTGGCACACGGGCTCAGTAGCTGTGGCTCGCAGGCTCTAGAGTGCAGGTTCAGTAGTTGTGCACGGGCTTAGTTGCTCCACGGCATGTGGGATCTTCCTAGACCAGGGCTTGAACCCACGTCCCCTGCATTGCCAGGCTGATTCTTAACCAGTGCACCACCAGGGAAGTCCCCTCTGCCCATTTTTAAATAGAACTGTTTGCTTTTTTGATGTTGAGATATATGATTTTTTTGTACATTTTGGATATTAACCCCTTATCGGATATATCGTTTGCAAATATCTTCTCCCATTCAGTGGGTTGCCTTTTCACCTTATGGATAGTTTCCTTCATTGTGCAAAAGCTTTTCAGTCTGAGGTAGTCCTATTTGTTTACTTTTGCTTTTGTTTCCCTTGCCTGAGGATACATATCCAAAAAACATTGCTAAGACCAATGTCAAAGAGCATACTGTCAATGTTTTCTTCTAGGAGTTTAATGCTTTCAGGTCTTACATTTAAGTCTTTAATCTATTTTGAGTTATTTTTGTAAGTAGTGTGAGAAAGTAGTCCAGTTTGATTCTTCTGCATGTAGCTGTCTAATTTTCCCAACACCATTTAGTGAAAAGGCTGTCTTTTCCCCACTGTATATTCTTGCCTCTTTTGTTGTAGATTAATTGCTCATATAAGTGTGGGTTTATTTCTGGGCTCTCTATTCTGTTCCATCAGTCCATGTGTCTGTTTTTGTGCCAATCCCATACTGTTTTGATTACTGCAGATTTGTAGTACAGTTTGAAATCAGAAAGCATGACACCTCCAACTTTGTTCTTCATTCTCAAGATTGCTTTGGCTCTACCTGCTTCTTGAGGAAGGAGTCTTCCTATACCAATAAATCGTTGACAAAACTAGTTGTGTCTTTCTTGTGTTAGGTCCTGACCTCTCTAACTCTGTAACTCCTGATTAATAAGAACTGCTGGGTATCAAAATGAAAAAAGATGACTAGGTTACCAACGCAGAAAATCAAATCCAGTCTCTTTCTAAATATCTCCAAAGACAGGGAACTCACTATTTCTCCAGGAAGCGTCTTGTCTTTTCCAAAAGCTTAAGAGAACACCTTTCCTCAGGTTGAGCCAAAACCTGCCTCCCTATCAGTCCCATCCATTAGTCCTGGGTCTGTCCTCAAAGGCCACACAGAGTAAGTCTAATCTTTCAGGCATATTTCAGAGGGAGAATAAAATAAAACTATAAGGAAAGGAAAAGAATGTCCTTTAGAAACAATAAACCACAAGGTGTGCCTGGAGGCCACCCACTGCTTTTACTGCCCATAGAACAATAAACAAATATGATCAAAAAGTGCATTTCTCAGGGAAGGAAAGCTAGAAATGAACTCCGATTTTCTTCAAATTGAAGAGTTTCTGTTACAATTTTGACAAACTATAAAATATTGAGATGGAGGCTGTGAATTTTATAGGATACTAAAAAATAAAAAGACTAAGGCATTTTCTAAGTATAAAACCATGAGAAAAATGGTTTTATTTTTTTAAAAAAAACCCTAAAGTAATGGGTTCTCTATGATATGGAAGGCTAATGAATAAAGAAAAAGAAGAGGGCTTCCCTGGTGGCGCAGTGGTTGAGAGTCCGATGCAGGGAACACGGGTTCGTGCCCCGGTGCAGGAAGATCCCACATGCCACGGAGCGGCTAGGCCCGTGAGCCATGGCCGCTGAGACTGCGCGTCCGGAGCCTGTGCTCCGCAACGGGAGAGCCCACGACAGTGAGAGGCCCACGTACCGCAAAAAAAAAAAAAAAGAAAAAGACGAGAAAAAATAATCAAATATTCCTCGATATTTAAAAAATAAAAAAGAGGACTTCCCTGATGGTCCAGTGGTTACAACTCCACACTTCCACTGCAGGGAGCGCGGGTTTGATCCCTGGTTGGGGAACTAAGATCCCAAATGCCGTGCAGCACGGCCAAAAAAAAAAAAAGAGGAGAATATGGTAGTATAGAAAGGTCAATGGAAAACTGTTAGAGAGCAACCTGCAGAAGACATGAAGGGATAAAAATGAAAGAATAAAAGCATAAATTTAAAAGTATATGTATATTACGTGTGGTTGATTCACTCTGCTGTACAGCAGAAACTAATACAACATTGTAAAGCAACTTTACTGTAGTAAAATAAAAAGTATATGGATATTTTAAGAGTGGGACAAGCAAAGTGGATTGTGATTAATTAAAAACTGGGAGGCAGTCACAATAGATAGTTAGGAAACAAAACTGGTAACATTTACTACAGAACTGAATTCAAAATGGATACTCAGGAAAAAATTTTTGGTTTGCATGACATTAAAAAAAGGACTGTTAAAAAAAAGTCTTGTCAGAATGTTTTCTAAGTGAAGGAAAAGCAAGGGAAAAAAACACAAAAAGTAAAAAGAAAAGGAAAAATGTAATTTACCTTGTATATGAACTTTTAAAAGACAGAAATGTAAACAAGTGGAATAGATTGTTAAGATTGCTAATACAGGAACATTCAAATGGAACTTGTATATGAAAATAATTTTTTTGGCAGCAGAAAATTTTTTTCCAAATTTTCAAGTTATTAGGATAAGTTATTTTTTTAATTACCATGTACATTTAAAGGAAAAATTATTTTTAAAGATCTTTCCCAGAGGACATTATGAAAGACTACAGACCTAAGTTAAGGATCGGCATCCTACTTGAGGAAAACAATCATTGCTGGTAACCGGATGCAATAAAACACTGAGCAGAAAGTTTAAGTCTTTGGCTTGGTGTATCCATAACAATAGTCAGAAAGAATAGTGGCAGTATCTCAAGAACAAAATGAGCTAATAGAAGGCAAACTTTAAGGACTGTTGGTTAAACTAAAAGTTAAACTAAATGAGCTTTTCTGGGTCATTCAAACATAGCCTGCGTCACAAATAGCACAAAACAGAAATGATGAATCTAAAGGCTGTAGGTCTTGGCTTAGGCCTTTATAAAGCAGGGCATTCAGAATGGTTCACTCTTTTAAAAAGTAGTTTTTACAGGATCATGAATCCTGGCAGAGGTGATGGGACAATCAGTGCCATATCTATTTTCTTCAGAATGGTCAAACTAGCTGCTCAGAGAATAAACAATAAAGCTGACCAGAAAGATGGTCTTTATGGTTCCTTCCCCTATGTAATCAAAATATCTAAATTAAGCATTTCTAGAAGGATCAATTCAAGAAGTTTAAAGTCACTAATACTAGCATTAAGAAGACAGCTTGCAGAGTCTCAAATCAAGTTAATGAAAAAGCCAACTTCATAGACGCTGTGTAACCAGCTAAATAAATAAAATTCAGCGCTGGTAAGCCTATATGCTGGTCTGCTCCCATACCCACCACTGCCTGGGAGGGAGAACCAAGAATGGAAGTTTTCAGAATGGAGATGATTCCAAGGATTTTAGGGAACAGTGTGTCAGGTGGTCTCACTTCAGGATGCCCAGGCCTGGAGGAACAGGAAAACAGGTGGCCCCAAGACTCTGCTGAGAAGCCGCCCACTGCACCAACATGGATGGGGCACCCTGGATATGAGGAGAAAGTAGCTCGTAAGCGAAGCATCACTGAGAAGGAGAGGGGAAAGTGAGGAATAAAAATGCATTTAGAAAGGCTTAAAATGAAACAAAAATATTTAAACACATCTCCTTCTCTCCTGAGCCAGCATCTGCATTGGGCTATCTCTGTTAATGCTAAGGAAGCATGGATTATCCCTCACAGACGGAGCAATACTGCCTTAATTCCAACTTGTCGGGAATTCCCTGGCGGTCCAGTGGTTAAGACTCAGCGCTTTCACTGCCGTAGCCCAGATTCAATCCCTGGTCGGGGAACTAAGATCCCACAAGCTGTGCAGTGCAGCCAAAAAAAAAAAAAATGCCAACTTGTCTCTGCTTTGCCTCTGGAGACCAACTCCTGCCCTGCCTGGAGGAGGCTACAGGCACAGATCACAATAAAAAGCATCTAGCTATTGACTTCTTTGAATTCGTGTGAGGAAGTTATTTGTGGACTGCAGAATTCAATTGCTATGAAATCCAGTTATATGTTCTAGACAAGATTAGATTTATAAACAAATATCAGTACTGTTTATTTATAAGATATCAAGTGGCTAGTGTAGCGAACCTGAGAAGTTCATGGACAACCACAGACTAGCTCCATGACACACCCTAAAATGTATTCCTGTTTCAGGAACTGTGTATGCATTTCAAACAGAAACATGCACACACACTTGAATTGGCTTACCTATCTCCATTGGTTGTGATCGACTCAAACTTGGATTTTTTCTTTGGGATTTCATTTTGAATTGAAGATGTAGAAAGTGTTTTCTGACTTTTAGTGGCAAAAAAAAAGGAGAGAGAGAGAGAGATACACACACTTTAGAAATCAAAGATTAATAAAACATCACAATGAAAGTCTTGTCAAATGGGACCAATGTAATACTGTACCCATTCTATGCAAGAGCTAATTATTCTTTTTTTTCTCTTTCATTTATTTTACTTAAAAAAATATAGCATAACACAAGGAACACACATGAAGCTGTGTTGTTACTTAAAGGGGGTAAAGCTTTCAATTCTGAGGTCAGGTGGGGCACGCTGTCCGCATGAAACAGACAACAAGCACAAATGTCCAGGTGGCCTGATCTAAGATCTAAGAGCTAATTATTCTTGATCATCAAAATCCACCAAAGTCTTGATTTCATAGGTCCTGGATGCATGGGTAGCTCGTTTCTATAGTCCTCCCCCAAATTCTTGGCCTTGATTAAATATTATCTGCTTTATTAATAACTATGAGAATAGAGTCAATAAAACCTCAGAAGTATAATCTATCTTACAATTTAAAAAGTATTTTCACATTCATTGTCTCACATGTATCTTATAATACCGTGAGGTATATACAAGGGATTGTTTCTATTTTGCGTAAACTGAGGCTCATCAAGGTTAACTGACCTACCCAGGGATATACAGCTAGTTAGCAGTGAAGCTGGGACTAGACACCAGGCTGACATATTTGAACTCCAAGTCCAGTTCTTCCTCACTCTATTTCTGTGAATCTTCTGGTGTCTGAGTCCCACAACAACACTAAAGATCAGTTTTAGCCCCAATAAGTTGACCCCCTAAAACTAGTCTGCAACCCTTTTACTTTGATGGATGTCCAATCGCCAAGCCCAAAGGATGTTTCAGACCTTTTCTTACTTGGCCTCTTTTCAATATTTGATACCACTGACCATGCCATCCATTTCCCCCCCGACTTTATTGAGGAATAACTGACAAATATAATTGTACATATTTAAAGTGTACAAGGTGACAATTTGATATACATGTACATTATAGAATGATTACCAAGATCAAGATAATTAATACACCCATCACCTCGAATACTTAATTCTTTTACTTTATTTTTTGGCTGCACCATGTGGCTTGCAGGATATTAGTTCCCCGACAAGGGACTGAACCCATGCCCTCTGCAGTGGAAGCACAGAGTCCTAATCACTGGACTCCCAGGGAATTCCCTCTTTTATTTTTTTTAATGGTGAGAATGCTTAAGATCTACTCTCAGCAACTTTCAAGCATACAACATGGTATTATTAACTATCGTCACTAAGCTACACATTAGATCCTCAGAACTACTTCTTCTTATAAAGTTTGTACCCTTTGACCTACACCTCCCCATTTCCCTCTCCCCCTGCCCCTGGCAACCACCATTCTATTCTCTACTTCTATGAAATCAGCTTTATTTTTTTTAAGATTCCACATAAAAGTCATACCACATGGTGTTTGTCTTTCTCTCTCTGGCTCACTTCACTTAGCATATGCCTTCCAGGTTTATCTATTGTAGCAAATAGCAGGATTTCCTTCTTTTTTTATGGCTGGATATTCCATTGTATGTATATACACATTTTCTTTAGCCATTCATCCCTCGAAGGACATTTAGGTTGCTTCCATATCTTAGGTATTATGAATAAAGTTATAATGAATATGAGATACTGATTTCAGTTCCTTCAGATATATACCCAGGAGTGATTACTGGATCATATGATAGTTTTGTTTTTAATTTTTTCAGGAAACACCATACTGTTGAGTCCTTTATGTATTTTGGATATTAACCCTGATCAGATATTTGGTTTTCAAATATTCACTCCATCCTTCTTGAGTGCTTCTAGAATCTATTCTCAGCCTCCAACCTGAGTCGTGTCATTAAAGAGCATGGTTTTAACAACTATCTATCATAGTGGTTAGAAATGATGTTCCCCAGATCACCTGCATCAGAATCATCTGAGATGTTTATAAAACAAAGCAGATTCCTGGACTCTATCCTAGATTCTACTGAATTAAACTCTGAGGTAGGGCCACAGAAATCCACATTTTAAACTAATCTCTGCTACCACTGACTCTTATGTGCTACCAATGGCTCATGTTCAAACCTCTCTTGTGAGTTTAGGCTAAACTTCCACTAAATAGTTCTTTTTTTTCTTGGATGTCATATCTATTTATTTGTTACTCTTAGAACATCTTCTTTTTGACCAAGGACAGCTTCTGTCTCTTGACAATCTGTTCCTTGCATTTTTCTTTGGCCTCCTTCATTCTCTTGACCAAAAGTGTAGCATATTCTGCAGTCTCTTCCTTATTTTTCTTAGCATGCTGTTTCTTCAGAGCAATATGCCGACGTTTGTGTTGCAGAACACGTGGAGCAACAAGACGCTGAATTTTGGGTGCTTTAGTCCTAGGTTTCTTACCTTCTTTGTTTAAGGGCCTTCTCACAACATAATGGTAGACATCATCTTCTTTATTTTTTTTAATTTATTTTTTAATAAATTTATTTATTTTTATTTTGGGCTGCCTTGGGTCTTTGTTGCTGCGCGCGGGCTTTTCTCTAGTTGGGGTGAGCAGGGGCTACCCTTCGTTGCGGTGCGTGGGCTCCTCATTGTGGTGGCTTCTCTTGTTGCAGAGCGCGGGCTCTAGGTGCGTGGGCTTCAGTAGTTGTGGCTCATGGGCTCTGGAGCGCAGGCTCAGTAGTTGTGGCGCACGGGCTTAGTTGCTCCACGGCATGTGGGATCTTCCCGGAGCAGGGCTCGAACCCGTGTCCCCTGCATTAGCAGGCAGATTCTTAACCACTGAGCCACCAGGGAAGCCCCATCATCCTCTTTAGAGAGCTTAAAAAGTTTGCGGATTCTAGCTCTTGGGCCCCAGGCAATGCAGCACAGTTGTATCAGCAAATCTAGAAATATCCTTCTCACCTTTTTTCAAAATGACCAAATTCAGGACACTCAGATTGGCATCCACAATGCGACCCTGTACAGATCTGCACTTTCTTTCTCCAGTCCTCCTTGGCCTGTAACAGGAATGCTGTTTACGCAGTAGCAAGCAGACGCGGCTGTGGGTCGTGCCACCCGGCTTCATGGTCCCTTGTTTGTCACTCTCACCACTGATTTGGACCACATAACCCGTCCATTCTTCACCTGGAGCATCAGCAGCAATTTCCATGGCCATAAACTTCTCACAGATGGTACAAAGTTTGCGTTCATAGTTCACTTCAGTGAGTTTCTGGCAGACAGTGGCTGGGAAAGATGTTCAGCTTCATCCTGAAGCAGCCGTTCACCTCCAAGGTGCTACGGAAAAGAGCTAAATAATTCTTCTTGATGCTTTAAACTCAACTTTCCAAAACTGAACTTCTTTTTCCCCCCTCCTATACTCTCTCTCAGATAAGGATCTACCCATTCACCCAAGTAAGAAATTTGAGAATTGTCCTTTACTCACCCAGCTCCTGCCGATCTATCTGTTCATCACATTATCTAATTTACTCAAAAATCTCCTTCTAAAGTATCTTCCTGAATCTGCCTCTTCAGTGTCAGTGCCTCAAGTTGAGGTTCTCTATTAACATCTCTTATCTGGACTCTTACCAAAAAAGCTTCTTAACTAGGCCCCAGCCTCTTTTTCCTCCAATGCATTCTCCCTGGTAGTCTGGGTTAATTTTTTTTTAAATGCAGATTTGGCCCCTCCCCTGCATAGATCCTTTCAGTGGCTTCCCGTTCATGCTCCTTACCATGCTCCTTACCAGGTCTGCTGGATTCCTTTTCCTCCCATTTTCCAGCTCCCAATTATAAGCTCCAGCAAAATAAAAGGACTTGCTGTTCCCAAGTTCCGTGTGGTCTCATGCCCTCCATGTCTTTGCAAATGCTATTCCCTCAGCCTAGAATGTCTCTGCCCATTCCTTATCTGATGATTCTGACCCATCCTAAGATCTAGCTCCAACACCAGCATTTCTCTGATCTTTCGTTCCCTAACCTCCCGAGGCAGTTAATTACCACTGCCTCTTATGCCTGTATTTTGACATGTTTCCACTGTGATGCCTATCGAATTATCCTGCAATGATTTGATTACAGGTCTGTCTTCCCTACCAGACTGCATACTCTTGGATAGCAGCGTGAGTCTTTTACTTATCTCTGCATTCCTTGCAGAGAACCTGGCTCATGAAAGTACTTAACAATGAACAAAGAAAATCACAATGGTAATAATAACAACGAATAACTAAAATATACTGAAGCTTCCTATACGCCGGTTATAAAACTAATCACTATGCACATACTATATAATTTATTTCTGCAACAACTCCATGAGGTAATATTATTATTTCCCTCATTTCACAGATGAAAAAACTTGCCCAATATCCCATACAGAAAACTTGGCAGACCCAGGATTCAATCCAAAGCCAGAACTCTTAACAATTCTACAGATACTCTGAAACGAAGCTTAAGACAATAATGAAAGGACATCATTTTGACTGGATCTCACAAGGACAAACCTAGAATATCTATCAATCTCCTAGCCAATATGCATAAAAAAGCTGCATCCCTCAGACTGTGAAATGTCCAATCTTCTAGGGAGATAACCCACTCTAACGGAGGGGAGAACGTTACATGTTAAAGTGGAGTAAGTTCCACAAACTTTTAAGACACAACAGAAACCAAGTCAGAAAATCCTGATGCCTTATGGAAGTCTCTCTGGCCCTTGGATGATACATGAATTACAAACTACGACAAAGGAGATTCCCTCTATAGACTAATAACTAGAGAGAAAATAGGAAAATTTAGACAAAATGGTAGCTTCCATGGCTAATTGTGTGAGTATTACATCTGACCTCCCAGCACCTCTAGTCCTATCTCATGCATCTCGGGGTTACCTGTTATAATGGCTGCCACCACTCAGTCGACTGTACTGCTCCTTCTCCTGGTGGCTGGCACGGGAAGAACTGCTCAGGTGCTTCCTCTGCTCTTTGGTCTTCTGAAGGACCCGTTTGTATGAAAGTGTGCACAGCCAGCATAGCAATTTCCCATCTACCTGGAAGATGAGGAGACAAAGATAAAGAAGAAGGAATGTGCTAGTGCAGTGGCTAAGAACATGGGTATTAGGAGCTAGAACCTCTGGTTAAGTCCGGATCTGCCACTTACAAGCTGTGTGACCTTACGGAAGTCAGCTGGATACTCATGGGGTCAATTTCTTCATCTATAAAATGAAGGATAATAGAACCTACTTCAGAGGGCTGGTGCAAGGATCTAGTGACATAATGTAGGTAAAGCATGGTGCAAGGTACATAAAAATTGCTCAATAAAATAGGAGCTGGGGACTTCCCTGGCGGTCCAGTGGTTAAGGCTCCACACTTCCACTGCAGGGGGCACATGTTTGATTCCTGGTGGGGAACTAAGATCCCACATGCTGTGTGGTATGGCCAAAAAATTTTTTAAATAAATAAATAAAATAAAAATGAGCTGCTAATTTTATATATTTTTTTATTTTGTTTTTCTTCAACTTAACAGAGACCAGAGCAAAGTTCCCATAAGAATTTCAAAAGACACAAATATCTCTATGGTGCTCATCACGGAAAACACAGCAGGGAAAAGAGAAGACAGAAGATGAAACATAAAATTTATAATTTAGCTTTTCCTTTTCTTTTTTTTTTTAATTTATTTTATTTATTTATCTTTGGCTGCATTGGGTCTTTGTTGCTGTGCATGGGCTGTCTCTAGTTGTGGTGAGTGAGGGCTACTCTTTGTTGCGGTGCATGGGCTCCTTATTGAGGTGGCTTCTCTTGTTGTGGAGCACGGGCTCTAGGCGCGCAGGCTTCAGTAGTTGTGGCACATGGGCTCAGGAGTTGTGGCTCGCAGGCTCTAGAGCGTAGGCTCAGTAGTTGTGGTGCATGGGCTTAGTTGCTCTGCAGCATGTGGGATCTTCCCAGACCAGGGCTCGAACCTGTGTCCCCTGCCTTGGCAGGCAGATTCTTAACCACTGTGCCACCAGGGAAGCCCTATACTTTAGCTTTAATACCTTATAAATGGCTCATAAAATGGTATGCTGGATATCTTTTCTCAGATGGAAATAAATGTCTCCAGAGGGCTTCCCTGGTGGCGCAGTGGTTGAGAATCTGTCTGCTAATGCAGGGGACACGGGTTCGAGCCCTGGTCTGGGAGGATCCCACATGCCGCGGAGCAACTAGGCCCGTGAGCCACAACTACTGAGCCTGCGCGCCTGGAGCCTGTGCTCCGCAACGAGAGGCCGCGATAGTGAGACGCCCGCGCACCGCGATGAAGAGTGGCCCCCGCTTGCCACAACTAGAGAAAGCCCTCGCACAGAAACGAAGACGCAACACAGGAAAAATCAATTAATTAATTAATAAACTCCTACCCCCAATATCTTCTGTTAAAAAAAAAAAAATGTCTCCAGAAAAAGACTGATGGGCAAGTAGCTTCCAGGGCCCCAATCCCTGCTGGTGGCCTACCATGGCACTTTGTTTGATTTAGAAAAAGTTGATCACTTTGGGCAGAAGCAGCTCTGTACCAGGGTGCAGGGCACAGGGCTAGGAAAGCAGAATGGGGCTTCCACAATCCTCTGAAGCTGGGGTGCCTCTGTACAGCACTCAGATGGCAAAAGTAAGTTTGTGGGGTGGCCTGGTACACGTGGCAGGGCAGCAGAGCTGGTTGCAGTTACTCAGGTTGAGGAGGGAGTGTGCTGATATTTCATGGAATCTTAGTTTTCATGTCTTGCCTCTAAATTACATCTTCTGCCCCATCTTGAACATGGGTAAGCCAGACCATCATTTACCTAAAGTATTTGTCTTGTTAGCAAAAGCTTCTTTGCACCTTATTCTCCTAACCTATTAGCAAGTCATCCGTCCAAATCTATCCACTTCTTTCCAACTCCACTGCTTCCACCCAAGCAAAGCCATTCTTACTTGTCACAACTGCAAGACCCACCCAAATGATCTCACTATTTTTCTCCAGATCAACCATTTCCACATAGCTGCCAAAGAGGGCTCCTTAAATGTAAATCTGATTATGTCTCTCCTCGCCTTAAAATATAAAATCTAAACTTTTTACCATAGCCTATGTTGACTTAAATGTAGCCTCTGCCTGCCTTTATAATCTCATTCTCTGTTCACTCTGCCTTCTTTCTGTTCTTCCCATCTGCCAAGCTCATTCTTGCCTCTGGGTCTTTTCATAGCTGGTCTCTCTTTCCAGGATCTTTGCCCTCCAGGGCCTCCCATGGCTGCTTCCTTCTCATCTTTCCTGTTTCAGCTCAGATTTTATCTCCATGCAGGTCCTCCTGATTGCCCAATCAAAACTGGCCTCCCCAGTCACTCTCTACCATATACCCTATTTCCTTATAGCACTTACACCTAAAATCTGTGTTCATTTATTTCCTTGTTTGTTCTCATCCATCTCACACACATAAATAAAAGCTCTGAGAGAATAAGGTCTCTTCTGCTTAGTTCATCAGTGTATTTCCAACACCCAGAGCAGTGTCTGAGACATGATAAGCATCTAATTATTTGTTAACGAATGTATAAATGAATTTTGAAACCAAACTTCAATTTGCTGCATTTCATGGTTATGGGATATGGCCTGAAGGTCTGACTTTAGGAGGACTTCCCTGGTGGCGTAATGGTTAAGAATCCGCCTGCCAATGCAGGAGACACGGGTTTGATCCCTGGTCCAGGAAGATCCCACATGCTGCAGAGCAACTAAGCCCCATACGCCACAACTACTGAGCCTGCGCTCTAGAGCTCGCAAGCCACAACTACTGAGCCCACGTGCCTAGAGCCCATGCTCTGCAATGAGAAGCCACCACAATGAGAAGCCCACACACTGCAACAAAGAGTAGCCCCCACTCGCCGCAACTAGAGAAAGCCTGCGCCCAGCAACAAAGACCCAATGCAGCCCAAAAAAAAAAATAGGAGACCTTCTCCACGAAAGAGCTTTCACTGAAGAAGGGTTTGAAAACAAAGCAACTGCACTGAAAGAGAGCCAACACTAAACATGAAAATCACACACTGAACCACAGGACACTTTATTTCAGATCTCTCCTTCACAAACTTTAAAAATATAAAATCACCCTCTCAGAATTAAACTATCATAAAGAAATAATCATAGATAACACTGAGTACTTATCATGTGCCAGATTCCTTCTGAAGGGGTTTACACTTGACCTTCATAACAACGATGAGGTCTGAGCAGCCTCATTTACGGATGAGGAAACTGAGGCACTGATAGATTAACTCACCTGAAGTCACACAACAAATAAGTGACAGACAAAGATTTCAATCCAGGCACTCTGAGTCCAGATCATCCACTCTCAATCCCTAAGCTTGGTCCTCCTAAAGTTTATAAATAGATGATTGAGGATGCCTACAAATACGCAAACTCTTATGATAGGATTGTAACTAGAAAGTAGAAACAATGAATTCTAGTGTAATCCAAATAATAATAATATAGGTACCATTTAATGAAGTATAGTATATGCTAGGCTCAAAATTGTTTTATATACCTATCTCAATTAAATCTCCCTATGCCCTTGTGAAGTAGCTACTGTTATTCCCACAGTAAAGATGACAAAACTGATGCATAACAGGAGTAAATAATTTGCCCAGGATCATTCAGCTAAGCCAGAAGTGGGCTGGAACCCAGATCTATGGGACTAAAAAGCTTGTGCTCCAACTATTATTATATGTTACCTTCTGATTACTAATTCAGCTTCTCTAGTATCTTGATTCAGGGAAGAGGTGCCCTGGTTGGCAGGCAGGAGTATTCTGGTCACTGGAAAGTTACTTCCTCCCATTGTAAATTAATGAATTTGGTTACCACGAATCAGCTTTTGAGAGCCTAAGCATCTCTGAAAAGCATCTCTGGAAACTGAGAGTTTCTGTACTACATTCTTTCATTCAAAAAAAATTTATCGAGTACCTACTATGTGCCAGGCTGCTGGTAATACAGCATGAAAACAGATGGACAAAGAACTCATACTTTAGTGGGGGTGGACAAACATGTAAACAAACAAGATAATTTCTCATAACATTACATGCTATGAAGACAATAAACAGGGTACTATGATAGAGTGATCGGAGGAGTTAGTAAAGAAGGTCTCTGTGAGAAGCTGGCAATTGAGCTGAGACTTGACGCAAGGAACAAGTTATGACACTCTGGAGAAGGCTGTGTATCAGGCAAATCCAGCCGGCACAAAGGTGGAAATGAGACTGGTATATCTGAAGGACTGAAAGGTGGCCAGTGTGGCTGGACCAAGGGAGGAGGAGGGGAGTGTGATGGAAGATGGGAGTGTGATGGAAGATGAGACTGAGAGTCAGGTATGGGCCTTGCAGGCTATGGAAGGAGTTTGGGTTTCATTCTAAGTGCAACTGGAAGCCAGTTGAGGGTTTTAAACAGACCAAATCTAAATCATTTTAATTCCACCAAGGTACCATCATTCCACATAGAGGTTTATCTATATCATCTTCTTGTGGTCTTTAACTTCAACAGATAGAAACATTTAAAGAGCCAGATAGTAAAACTGGTAACAGACTATATCCTGCTTAAGTCACAATCTCTCCTTTAAAGAGTTTTGTAGAATTTTGCCAATCACCACTTCACTTATAAGGGATGTTGAACACTGTAATTCAAATTCTCATGAAATACTAACCTATGAAATGTTATAATATAATGGTCCACATTTGATAAATGAAGAAAACAAAGGCTGAATATCTTCTTCAAAGTCAATAACAGAATTTGGAGAGGAACTGAGAAATCAATCTTGGTTATATGTCTTTTTAACACAATTGGCCCACCTGAATTTCTCTGAAAGAAAAAAATATCCAGAAAAACACAGAGATTTACCTTCTTTCTATCATCTTTCCTGTCAAATGCACACTGCTGCTTGCACTGTTCACAAGAATATGGTGGTCCATACTTCTTCTCTGAATTTGTGCAGCGTTGGCATTTGTTGCCAATAAATGCTGCAATTATGTTGCAATACTGACAAGGTTTGGGCTTAAAGAGAAAAAAAAAAGTGTCAAGTAAGTATGTTGTAAAATACCAGTGCATTTTTTTTTCCAGTGCATTTTTTAAAGCAATGATTTCTATTATACACAGTTCATTAGTCATGGTAAAAATGCATTCCCAACTTCATAAATTTCCTTTTACACTGATCCAATAAAGCCCAATTCCTAACACCACATAAAGTGTTTTTCTGCACAGGACTATTGATTTTTAAATAAACAAACAAATAACAAAAACCCATTAGCATATATGCTGGGACTTCTCTAACCAATTCAACAGAACCAGCTCTTGGAGAAATGAGCAAGTGCGTCCAAATTTCTGAAAAGGCCTCTTTGACATTATCAGTGTATAAACATGTGGGGAGAATGCCTGCAAGGACACAGTATGCTGAACCCTAACACTGAAAGAAAAAAAGTCATTCATCAAAATGAATAGTCAACTGTTACCAAACAAAGAGGTCACGTCATAGGATTCATCATTCCCCTTCTCTTTACATACTGGTTACTGAAGCTTCTCAAGGAAAATTATAATCACAATCCTGCCACAGTGACTATAAACACAGAACTCCTTAATACTAAGTATTAGCTAAGTTTGAAAGCTAAAACACTACATAAATTTTTCTGAGAACATTTTTACGCATAACTAGGTCTTCTAATAAAAATATTGTAATTATATTAATAGTCCACAGAATGTACGGTCCCAAGAGACCTGACTGTTAGGTACAGAGAAACCCTACTTACCGTTCCATACAACTGCACATTCTGAGCACATTTCTTGCATATTGTATTGGTTTTACTGTTAAGGAAGAAAGAGACACAAGGCTTTATAAGAAAAAAATCGTTTTACTTACAACATTTGAAAACTGATTCTTCCTTAAGTCCAAGGAATTTGTTCCTTACTAAGTGCCAAGGTGGAATATGGTTTGGACATTTGATTAACTGAAGGGTGAGTATCTGGCCAGTAACTCTTTTAATTATTCTGTAGTTATAAATTTTATTAGCTCAAATACAAGGAGGCTTTGGTTAAAATGAAGAGTGAGTTATTTATGATTATGACATCTCCAAGTACCACTAAGTAAAATTATCAGATATGCAAAGGACCCTGAAAAGAATATTATGTTAGACCAAAATGGACTAGCAAAAAAGAAATTAATTCTCCTCAATTCAGATGAGCAGCTGAGAAATTCGAGATGAGGAGTAAAGTATTTGTGTTTGGGATATAAGCTCAGAGACTCTATCCATGTTGACCTTACTCTATGTTCTCCTCTATAAGTAAAAGTATGTGAAAATCCCTGATGTGGGGAAATAGATGCTAACACCAAATATTTTTTCAATATTTCCAATTTCTCTAAGAGCTAAGCACTGACAAAAATAAACACGCCCTTTCCCTTGTGAAGATCCAAGTCATAATATTACCTACATGCCTAAACTGATAAACTGCCTTGGGGAAAAAATATTATCTTCAAATAAAGTCTAACCCTTCACAAAGGGAGGTACAAACGAATGCTTCATGTTTAACAACAGTTTAAACAATATTTGGGGGCTAAAAACAAAATCACATAAAAATCCAGTATATTGTTACTTTGTGATTTTTTTCCCATACAGTTCCTATCAAAGTGACTACAAACTTAAAAGACAAAAGAAAAACCTCAAAGTAAAAATCATTAAATTAAAATGAGATATTCAAACAAAATATTTCCCAGGGCAATTTTCTGCCATTTTAAAAAGGCAGTTCAGGGACTTCCCTGGTGGTCCAGTGGGGTCTAGTGGTTAGGTCTCAGCACTTCCACTGCCGTGGCCCTAGTGGGGAACTAAGATCCAACAAGCCACGGGGTGGCCAAAAAGAAAAAAAAAAGGCAGTTCAGGAAGTGAAGTACATTGAAAGAGACCTCTAGAAAGAGGATTAGCATCAGTGATTCTGTGATGTTGAACATTTGGGTTTATTTTAGATTTATTACTCAAGGAGTGGGACATATATATCAATATATACAAATGCTCTTGACATTTTAGAAAAAAATGCAAAAAAACCTATTTCTATAATCCATCTTGAATTAATTTTTATGTATGGTGTGAATTAAGGGTTATACTTCAAAGCTCACCCTACACACAGAAATAAATTTGAAAGGGATCATAGGCCTAAATGTAAAAGCTAAAATATAAACCTTCCAGAGTATATTCTGTGTGTCTCCATTTACATGAAGTTCTAGAACAGGTAAAACTAATCTATGGTGGAAAGGAAAATCAGAACAGTAGTTGCTTGGAAAAAGCAAGGAGGGTGGGGACTGACTGGGTTGGGGTTAGAATCTCTGGGGTGATAGAAATGTTTTATATTTTGATGGGGTTTAGGGTTACACAGATATATACTGTTTGTAAAACTCATTGAATGATGCACTTAAGATTTGAGCATTTCAATGTGTGCAAATTTTACCTCTAAAAAAATTTAAAAACCATAAACAAATATTGAACTCTAAGTTAATGATATGCATGCTGAAGTGTTTAGGGTCAAGTACACTGATGTCCCCAACTTTAAACTGCATCACAAATAAGATGGATTAATACACTGATGGATAGAGAGATGGATAGATGCAAAAGTAGTAAGTGTAAATTGTAGAATCTAAGTAGTGGGTAGATGAGTGTTTACTATCTAGTTTTTTTAGCTTTTTTTTCTTTGAAAATATACATAACGAAATATCAGGGAAAATATTCCTAGAATTGAAATGAAGCTGACCAAAATTAGGCTTCTGGGTCCATGTGTGAGCTGGCAAACAGACCCCATCCTGCTTAAGGCAATATTACCTACAGCCACGGTTCCCCAAAAGTTTAACTTACTATACCAATAAACCACTTTGCTGCTATTAAAAAGTCCCCCAAAGATGTGTGCTCATTCACACCTAAATATTTTTCACACTTTTCAAAATGAGATTCACACAAGGCAAGTGTAAAGGCAAGTGAGTTTTTTCAAATGTGACTAGGGCTAACAAACTCTTTATCAGATTGTCACATTTTCAAAAGTATCTTCTTTTGGCTTATAAGTTCTTCAAACTCTGCATATAAATATACTAGAGCACAAGGCTCATGTTTTACTGTTGTGGGATTGGTTTCTTAGTGTCAAAAATGTCAAAACCATAATACAGGGCTTCCCTGGGACACGGGTTTGATCCCTGGTCCAGGAAGATGCCACATGCCGCGGAGCAACTAAGCCCATGGGCCACAACTACTGAGCCTGCGCTCTAGAGCCCGCGAGCCCCAACTACTGAAGCCAGTGAGCCCCAACTACTGAAGCCAGCGAGCCCCAACTACTGAAGCCCGCGTGCCCAGAGACCGTGCTCCACAACAAGAGAAGCCACCACAATGAGAAGCCCGCACACAGCAACGAAGACCCGATGCAGCCAAAAATAAATAAATAAATAAATAAATTTATTTTAAAAACCCCACAATATAAAATTATCAAGGATGTGAAAAATAAGTAACTAATAATTTAAGCAATTAATGAATAACTAGGGAAAAATATGTGTATTTTACTTCCATTGTGTTATAACAGGAAATGGCAGAATCTGTGTATAATGCAATTGATTACAAATCTATATATTACAATGCAACTGATTACAAATCTGTATATTGAAATGCAATCGATTACAGATTTTCAAAGGAAAAGCTCATGGTCAACGAAAACTGTACCTCTCCTGCTGGTACTCAGTCCTACAGTAGGTACACTTCACAACAGGGTGTGCAATCCGACATTCCTGAAATGAAATGAGGATATAATTTTAAAAGGCAGTCAGAAATGGAAAGTCTTCAGTAGGAGGCAGAAGACCTGGGTACTATTCCAAGCATAGCCACTGTGCTTGAGTGAGTCACTTAAACTTTCTGGGACTAATTTTTTTGGTCTGTAAAACTGGCACCACCACCCTGCATTGATGTGGGAGTTAAGTAAGAATTTATATGGAACTAGTCATAAATTGTAAAACAAAGGTATGAATAAGCCTCAGACCTAGGGAATGAGAAGCCCTGGATTCTAGTCCAGTTCTGCCTCCGCCACTGTGTGATTTTTGAGCAGGTTCACTTGTGAAATCAAAGTACTGAATTAAAATCATTATTGCTTACATATATAAAACTCCCTTAAAATCAATAAATATATACATATACAAACATATAATCAAATATGTATTTTTTAAGGCCAAAAAGGCATTCAGACATTTGACTTTTTGAGTTCTCTCATACCTAGTAAACAAAAGAGACAAAGTCATGGCCACTGAAAGCACTGATGACACACAATTATGAGTTAGCCATACCAGAGACACAAACTCTGGATTATCTGGAGATATCTCAACATCACTCTCCAGCCGGCTTGGTGACTTTTAACTGTCGCTTCACAGCCCCTCTATTCATTTATATAGGCAAAGCAAGATGAAACAACTTAAAAGAAAAAAAGAGAACTTGGACCTTCAGGGGTAAAAACTGATCAGCAGCTGGTTACTGCGACGACAGAAGGTCACTAACTAGAAGCTGAAATATCATCCTTTTGCTTCGTGCGTTTGACTGTGGGGCTTTATTATAAAGCCTGGCTACCTCCGACTCTGGAACTGGCTGAAAAGTGCCCGTGAAGCGCCCAGTTCGACACGATCGTCCCAGACAGCACCCAACTCTGGAGTTCTGTCCCAGGCGGGGCAGGAGGTTCCTAAGCTTGAAACCCGGCAGACCCCGACGCGGGAGGAAGCCAGCCCAAAAGGGATCTCCGCCGCGGCTGGTCGAGGGCGAGCGGGGGACCAGCTGTCCCCTCCCCCGACCTCACGGGGTCCGAGAACAATCCCTCGCTGTTGCTAAGCACCCGGACACGCCGGCCGCTGGGGCCTGGACACGGCCCGGGTCTCCCCCACGTGCCCCGCCAGCCCCCGGCGGAGCGGGTGCGGTTCCGCAGCTAGGCGGGCCTGCCACGCCCTGCCCGGGGGACCCCGCCGGGCGTTCCCACAGAACCGGGAGCTCCGGGCCGCGCCTCCAGCGTCCCAGTTCCCGGCTGCCGCCCCAGCCCGCGCACCTTGCACAGCTGCTGCCCCTGAGACAGCGCCTCGAAGGGGAAGCGCTGGTGGCACTTGGTGCAGGCGTAGAGCGCCGCCATGTCCGGCCCGGGCCGTGCTCACAACCCTACCGGCCCGGCCCGCCGCTTTATCTGACAGTCTGAAGCACAACCTGGCGGCGGCAGGCTGCGGGCTGCGGCAGGCGGGCGGGTTCTCGTGTGCGAGCGGACCAGGGCTGGCGCGGCGGCGCTGGACGCCCGTTCACTGGTTCATTTTGACGTCTATCAAGGAGGAAGGGGCGGAACACGGAGCTTCTTACGACTCTGATTCGGTCTGGACTGGAGTACGCCACTTATGACGCGCGCGGCCTCGATTATGTAAAGCGCAGTCACGAGGGGGCGCCGCTGGGAGGGAAGGTCTCCCGCGGGGGACTCTGAAGTGCCTAGGCTCCTCCCACTTCGCTCTCTGTTCCCGCCCTCGCTCCTCCTCTCTCAGCAGCTGGAGCCACCGTGCTTCTCGCGATATCTCCACGGAGTTGTGATGTTTTGGTTTCCATGGAGTTGCCCTCTCGCAGCTGGTTGAGCCGAGCGCGGTGCATTGTTGAACTAGAACTCGGCCGCCACCCCGAGCCTGAAGGAGATGGGGGCTTCTGAGAAAACGCCTCCAACGTCGGGGTAGGAGGGGCCCGCACAGCCCTCTCACTCGAGGGAGGAGAGGAAACGTGAGAGGCAACTTAGAGGGATGCCCTCTGTCTGAGATCCCTAAAAAAGAGGGACCTCCAAGGGTCCCTGACTTCCCGAGAGAAAGAAAGAAGCCCCAGAGAGAGCACCCCTATTTTGTGGAAGAGGGGTGCTAGAGTGATGACAGCTCCTCCCGGAAGGAGAAGACGGGTACTAAGGCGAGGCCCTCCACCCCTGAGAGTACTCGTGCCCAGGAGGCCCACTCTGAGTGGGATGCAATTGGCCTGAGGACTGCTTCCTACTGTGCCTAATCCAGTTGCACCCTCAGCTTCTCTGTCGAACAACTCCCTGGCATTTCCTGGTTAGGTCTGGCCACAGGAAGGCAAGCCACACCCTCCCAGCTACTCTGCCTCTTTTCAGGTCCCAGCGTGGTGCATCTAGAGGCTGTCCAAGGAATTACAAACTTGTTGTTGAG
Organism: Pseudorca crassidens; assembly: GCF_039906515.1. NCBI lineage: Eukaryota > Metazoa > Chordata > Mammalia > Artiodactyla > Delphinidae > Pseudorca > Pseudorca crassidens. Next base: position 21,525,044 of record NC_090297.1, on the reverse strand, counting down.
GCTTTGGCAAAGCTTCCGGCAGTGCTGACCTTTCCAGGTCTCTGCCCTATAGCCGCTCTTACTTTTTTTTTTTTTTTTTTGCGGTACGCGGACCTCTCACTGTTGTGACCTCTCCCGTTGCGGAGCACAGGCTCCGGACGCGCAGGCTCAGCGGCCCGCGCGGCTCGCGGGCCCAGCAGCTCCGCGGCATGTGGGATCCTCCCAGACCGGGGCACGAACCCGTGTCCCCTGCATCAGCAGGCGGACTCTCAACCACTGCGCCACCAGGGAAGAGCCTGCTCTTACTTTTGACTGTGCTCGCCTGAGCGATGCTAATTGCAGTTTTACCTAAACGTGCGTTTTTTAACAACCGAGGGCGCATTTATGACTTATAAATCCGTGCCCCCCCCCAATTTACTCTCTTTGATACCCAAATCCAGCCCGCTACTTGTGACTTTGCCCAAAGACCCGTATTAATCAAAGATTTAGACTCTGGGGTCAGAAAACAAAGGTTCAAAAATCACTTCTCCATTTCTACTAGCTAGGTAACCTTGAACTTCTGAACTTCTCACTATAGCTGAATTTCTCAGAGCCTCTTTCCTCAATTGTACAATTGGGTCATTGTGGGGATCAGAAACTGTACATGGAGGGTAATGGGAAACTGCTTCCTGGATAAGGGGTTTTACTTTGGAATGATGGAAATGTTTTGGAACTAGATAGATGGTTGCACAACATTGTGAATGTACTAACTGCCACTGAATTGTTCACTTTAAAATGATGAATTTTATATTATGTGAATTTCACCTCAAATTATTTTTTTAAAAAAAAGGATGCAGGGAATTCCCTGGCAGTCCAGTGGTTTGAATTCTGCGCTTCCACTGCAGGGGGGTCTGGGTTCGATCCCTGGTTGGGGAGCTAAGATCCTGCAAGCCACCACGTGGCTCAGCCAAAATAAATAAATAAACAATTTAATTTAAAAAAATTTTTAAAAGATGCAGGTTTGGGAACCAGACTGCCTGGCTTTGAATCCCAATTCTATCACTTAGAAGTTGTATGACTTTGGGCCTATTAAAAACAAACAAACAAGAAACAGTACATGGAACTTGGTACACTAAATAAATGCTATTAGGAGAAACTGAATTTCTTCTAGGGAGATGCTGGTGCCATCGATCGTGGAAACACAGCCTCCTCTCTGCTCACATGCATACTCCACACTGGGGTATGGGCCCCTCTATGTTTCTACTGCCTCCAGTTCTGGTCTCTATTATTTACCAGTTTTGCAATTACCTATCTACTTCTTTTTCATGCATCAGATTATGGCATTATGGAACAGAAAGACCATATCTGGGTCCTCTGTATCCTATTCATCCAGTGCAGGGCTAATTAACCCATTCATTCAACAAATATTTACATATTTACTATGTGCCAGGCTCTGGCTTAGGCGCTGGGCATACGCTGGTGTGTAAAACAGATGTGATCCCTGCCCTTGTGAAGCCAACAGTCTAGTGGCAAAGACAGTTAAATAGCAAAGACTATGAACGAATAAACATGCTGCAGGGATAAACAACAAAGTTGGGATAGGGAGAAGGTAGGGGGAGTCACTTGGGTAGAGAGAAGGCCAGGGGATGCCAAGGCCTGAAGGTTGAGAAGGACTTAGACATATGACTTAGCCAAGAATGTTCTGGGCAGAGGGAAAGGTGATGACCTTGAGGTGGAATATTTCTTGGCATCTTCAAGAAATGGAGGAGAGGCCAGTATAGCTGGGGCTTAGTTGGACAGAGGGCAAGTGGAGAGGTTGGCAGGAGTCAGCAGGGGCCAGATGTGCAAAGCCTGTAGACCCTGATGCGCATATGATTTTTTTTTCAAAGTACAGCGTATGAAGTATAATGGGAAAGAAGCCATAGGCAGTTTTTAAGCAGTCAAGTGACAGATATAAATTTTTTTAACAATTTACTTGGCTGCTACGAGGAGAATAGACTGTAGGGGGCCAGCATAAATGCACAGAGATCAGTGAGGAGGCTATTGCAGTCATCCAGGTGAGAGGTGATGATGACAAGTTTGCAGTGGAGAGAAGTGGAAAGAGTCAGGATATATTTTGAAGATAGAGTCAACAGGACTTAGGGGTGGAGTGGATTTAGGGGGTGGTGAGGGAAAGAAAGAAATTATGGTCTATGTGCCCAGCTGTGTGCAGATGATGGTATCATTTCCAGCAAAAGGGAAGACTAGAAGGACGGGTTTCAGAGACAAAACCAAGAGTTTTATTTCTTTGCTTTTTTTTTTTGGCCACGCCACATGGCTTGTGGGATCTTAGTTCTCCGATCAGGGATCAAACCTGGGCCCTTGGCAGTAGAAGCATGAAGTCCTAACCACTGGACAACCAGGGAATCCCCAAGAGTTTTATTTTTGACATAGTAAGTTCTAAATGCCTATGGGACCTCCAGAGGGAGACATTATGTAGGTGGCGGCTCTAGTCTGTATATCTCTTAGAGGAGAGGTCTGGGATGAAGAGAGTTTCTGGGGAAATGATCAGCATATATGCCCTGAGACTGGACGATATTACCTTGGAAGCCTAGAGAGAGAAGATAGCAGTGCCCCTTCCTGAGTCAAGAGAAAGTCCATCCAACAGAGATCTTGTCATGAGGAGATGCCTGCAAAGGAGCCGTGAGCAGGAGAGTTCAGAGAGGAGAGTAGTTTCACAGAAGCCAAGAGAAGAGTAGGAGACATCAGTCAACAGTGGCATCAGCTACTGGGAGACTAAAGTGATGACAGTGACTGATGTTTCCTGAACTGATCTGAACACACACCTGTTTGCTGAATGTCTAGCCTGTCAAACCTTATCCCTCCTTCCCTTTATCAAGTTTCCTTCCATGTGTCTTCGGCAACAGCAGTTGGGTGTGTCCCTGTGGGAACAGTAGGAAAAAAGGGTATTTCTAGCAGGATTATTCATGGTAGCAAAAGAAAAGGGGGACAAAAAGGGAATAACCATGGACAGAATAATGGATGACTGAATTGTGCTGTGCTTAGAGTATCGTGGAAGTACACGGAGGGGACACTTAGCTTCAACGGGGTCAGCTCTCCCAGAGTGTCACTGCTTGCCTCCTGTTCACAATCTCCAGAAAAATCTTCATGCTAAGGAGGATGGTATAGGTCCAGGGTGGAAGGGGGGAGTTGATAAAAATCGAAACTGCCTTCTATTGGCAGGTGTAAATTCTTGATCTGCAAACTCAGAAATAAAACTTTAAAAAACTGAATTCAGACAGTCCTGCAGCCTGTGGAACAAAAACCACAGTCACAGAAAGATAGACAAGATGAAAAGGCAGAGGGCTATGTACCAGATGAAGGAACAAGATAAAAACCCCAGAAAAACAACTAAATGAAGTGGAGATAGGCAACCTTACAGAAAAATAATTCAGAATAATGATAGTGAAGATGATCCAGGACCTTGGAAAAAGAATTGGGGCAAAGATCGATAAAATGCCAGAAATGTTTAACAAAGACCTAGTAGAATTAAAGAACAAACAAACAGAGATGAACAATACAATAATTGAAATGAAAACTACACTAGAAGGAATCAATAGCAGAATAACTGAGGAGGAGAACGGATAAGTGACCTGGAAGTCAGAATGGTGGAATTCACTGCTGTGGAACAGAATAAAGAAAAAAGAATGAAAAGAAATGAAGACAGCCTAAGAGACCTCTGGGACAACATTAAACACAACATCATTCACATAGGGGTCCCAGAAGGAGAAGAGAGAGAGAAAGGACCAGAGAAAATATTTGAAGACATTATAGTGAAAAACTTCCCTAACATGGGAAAGGAAGTAGCCACCCAAATCCAGGAAGCACAGCGAGTCTCATACAGGATAAATCCAAGGAGAAACACGCCAAGACACATAGTAATCAAACTGGCAAAAATTAAAGACTAAGAAAAATTATGGAAAGCAGAAAAGGAAAAATGAAAAATAATGTATAAGGAAACTCCCATAAGGTTAACAGCTGATTTCTCAGCAGAAACTCGACAAGCCAGAAGGGAGTGGCATGATATACTTAAAGTGATGAAAGGGAAGAACTTACAACCAAGATTACTCTACCCGGCAAGGGTCTCATTCAGATTTGATGGAGAAATCAAAAGCTTTACAGACAAGCAAAAGCTAAGAGAATTCAGCACCACCAAACCAGCTCTATAACAAATGCTAAAGGAACTTCTCTAAGTGGGAAACACAAGAGAAGAAAAGGATCTACAAAAACAAACCCAAAACAATTAAGAAGATGGTTATAGGAACATACATATCGATAATTACCTTAAACGTGAATGGATTAAATGCTCCAACCAAAAGACACAGGCTTGCTGAATGGATACAAAAACAAGACCCATATATATTCGGTCTACAAGAGACCCACTTCAGACCTAGGGACACATACATACTGAAAGTGAGGTGATGGAAAAAGATATTCCATGCAAATGGAAATCAAAAGAAAGCTGGAGTAGCAATACTCATATCAGATAAAATAGACTTTAAAATAAAGAATATTACAAGAGACAAGGAAGGACACTACATAATCATCAAGGGATCAATCAAAGAAGAAGATATAACAATTATAAATCTATATGCACCCAACATAAGAGCACCTCAATACATAAGGCAACTGCTAACAGCTAAAAAGGAGGAAATCGACAGTAACACAATAATAGTGGGGGATTTAACACCTCACTTACACCAATGGACAGATCATCCAAAATGAAAATAAATAAGGAAGCACGAATTTTAAATGACACAATACACCAGATAGGTTTAATTGATATTTATAGGACATTCCATCCAAAAACAGCAGATTACACTTTCTTCTCAAGTGCGCATGGAACATTCTCCAGGATAGATCACATCTTGGGTCACAAATCAAGCCTCAGTAAATTTAAGAATATTGAAATCATATCAAGCTTCTTTTCTGACCACAACGCTATGAAATTAGAAATGAATTACAGGGAAATAAACGTAAAAAACACAAACACATGGAGGCTAAACAATACGTTACAAAACAACCAAGAGATCACTGAAAAAATCAAACAGGAAATCAAAAAATACCTAGAGACAAATGACAATGAAAACACGATGATCCAAAACCTATGGGATGCAGCAAAAGCAGTTCTAAGAGGGAAGTTTATAGCTCTACAAGCCTACCTCAAGAAACAAGAAAAAACTCAAGTAAACAATCTAACCTTACACCTATAGGAACTAGAGAAAGAAGAACAAACAAAACCCAAAGTTAGCAGAAGGAAAGAAATCAAGATCAGAGCAGAAATAAATGAAATAGAAACAAAGAAAACAATCACAAAGATCAATAAAACTAAAAGCTGGTTCTTTGAGAAGATAAACACAATTGATAAACCATTAGCCAGACTCATCAAGAAAAAGAGGGAGAGGACTCAAATCAATAAAATTAGAAATGAAAAAGGAGAAGTTACAACAGACACCGCAGAAATACAAAGCATCCTAAGAGACTACTACAAGCAACTCTATGCCAACAAAATGGACAACCTGGAAGAAATGGACAAATTCTTAGAAAGGTATAACCTTCCAAGACTGAACCAGGAAGAAATAGAAAATATGAACAGATCAATCACAAGTAATGAAATTGAAACTGTGATTAAAAATCTTCCAACAAACAAAAGTCCAGGACCAGATGGCTTCACAGGTGAATTCTATCAAACATTTAGAGAAGAGCTGACACCCATCCTTCTCAAACTCTACCAAAAAATTGCAGAGGAAGGAACACTCCCAAACTCATTCTATGAGGCTACCATCACCCTGATACCCAAACCAGACAAAGATACTACAAAAAAAGAAAATTACAGACCAATATCACTCATGAATACAGATGCAAAAATCCTCAACAAAATACTAGCAAACAGAATCCAACAACACATTAAAAGGATCATACACCATGATCAGGTGGGATTTATCCCAGGGATGGAAGGATTCTTCAATATACCCAAATCAATCAATGTGATACACCATATTAACAAATTGAAGAATAAAAAACATATGATCATCTCAATAGCTGCAGAAAAAGCTTTTGACAAAATTCAACACCCATTTATGATAAAAACTCTCCAGAAAGTGGGCATAGAGGGAACCTACCTCAACATAATAAAGGCCATATACGACAAACCCACAGCAAACATCATTCTCAATGGTGAAAAACTGAAAGAATTTCCTCTAAGATCAGGAACAAGACAAGGATGTCCACTCTCACCACTATTATTCAACATAGTTTTGGAAGTCCTAGCCATGGCAATCTGAGAAGAAAAAGGTATACAAATTACAAAAGAAGAAGTAAAACTGTCACTGTTTGCAGATGACATGATACTATATAGAGAGAATCCTAAAGATGCCACCAGAAAACTACTAGCGCTAATCAATGAATTTGGTAAAGTTGCAGGATACAAAATTAATGCACAGAAATCTCTTGCATTCCTATACACTAATGATGAAAAATCTGAAAGAGAACTTATGGAAACACTCCCATTTACCATTGCAACAAAAATAATAAAATACCTAAGAATAAACCTGTCTAGGGAGACAAAAGACCTGTATGCAGAAAACTACAAGACACTGATGAAAGAAATTAAAGATGATACCAACAGATGAAGAGATATACCATGTTCTTGGATTGGAAGAATCAATATTGTGAAAATGACTATACTACCCAAAGCAATCTACAGATTCAATGCAATCCCTATCAAATTACCAATGGCATTTTTTATGGGACTAGAACAAATCATCTTAAAATTTGTATGGAGACACAAAAGACCCTGAATAGCCAAAGCAGTCTTGAGGGAAAAAAATGGAGCTGGAGGAATCAGACTCCCTGACTTCAGACTATACTACAAAGCTACAGTAATCAAGACAATATGGTACTGGCACAAAAACAGAAACATAGATCAATGGAACAAGAAAGCCCAGAGATAAACCCACACACCTATGGTCAACTAATCTATGACAAAGGAGACAAAGATATACAATGGAGAAAAGACAGTCTGTTCAATAAGTGGTGCTGGGAAAACTGGACAGCTACATGTAAAAGAATGAAATTAGAACACTCCCTAACACCATACACAAAAATAAACTCAAAATGGATTAAAGACCTAAATGTAAGGCCAGACACTATAAAACTCTTAGAGGAAAACATAGGAAGAACACTCTTTGACATAAATCACAGCAAGATCTTTTTTGATCCACCTCCTAGAGTAATGGAAATAAAAACAAAAATAAACAAATGCGACCTAATGAAACTTCAGAGCTTTTGCACAGCAAAGGAAACCATAAACAAGACAAAAAGACAACCCTCAGAATGGGAGAAAATATTTGCAAACGAATCAATGGACAAAGGATTAATTTCCAAAACATATAAACAGCTCATACAGCTCAATATTAAAGAAATAAACAACCCAATCCAAAAATGGGCAGAAGACCTAAATAGTCATTTCTCCAAAGATGACATATAGATGGCCAAGAAGCACATGAAAAGCTGCTCAACATCACTAATTATTAGAGAAATGCAAATCAAAAGTACAATGAGGTATCACCTCACAGCAGTTAGAATGGGCATCATCAGAAATCTACAAACCACAAATGCTGGAGAGGGTGTGGAGAAAAGGGAACTCTCTTGCACTGTTGCTGGGAATGTAAATTGATACAGCCACTATGGAGAACAGTACAGAGGTTCCTTAAAAAACTAAAAATAGAATTACCATATAATCCAGCAATCCCACTACTGGGCATATACCCAGAGAAAACCATAATTCAAAAAGACACATGCACCCCAATGTTCATTGCAGCACCGTTTACAATAGCCAGGTCATGGAAGCAACCTAAATGCCCTTCGACAGACGAATGGATAAAGAAGATGTGATATATATATACAATGGAATATTACTCAGACCTAAAAGGAACAAAATTGAGTCATTTGTTGAGACGTGGATGGATCTAGAGACTGTCATACAGAGTGAAGTAAGTCAGAAAGAGAAAAACAAATATTGTGTATTAACGCATGTATGTGGAACCTAGAAAAATGGTACAGATGAACCGGTTTGCAGGGCAGAAGTTGAGACACAGATGTAGGGAACAAACGTATGGACACCAAGGGGGGATAACTGCAGTGGGGTGGGGATGGTGGTGTGCTGAATTGGGTGATTGGGGTTGACATGTACACACTGATGTGTATAAAATTGATGACTAATAAGAACCTGCAGTATAAAAAAACAAACAAAAAAACATACTAAACTTTCCTTGGGTTATTTGTATGGAAATATGTTAATATAAATGTTTCAGACATTACATGAAATTTCTAAAAATCTTATATGTTCTGGTATAATGTTATAAGTCATAATTCTAGTTATTACTTTAAAATGTATATCTAAGAAATAACTAAATTTCCTTGTCAATTGCATTATTATGAACTTTCATCAAATCTTTAACGTGGTCATTTTAAAGTCTTTTGTCATTTACAGAGAGTTCTGGGTGTACTCTGATGCTTTTGCAAAAATGTTCCTATAAAAGGGTTTCATCTTCAAGGAATTCATGGAAAAGACTCTGACAAGTACAGATTTCTGGTAACTGACTATACTGCTGAACTGAATGAATAAGCATTTTCAGAACTCTAATGGAAAACTGATGAATTCATAAAAGTGCTAACAAAAGATCAAGATAAAAAAAATTAATTACATGGGTCTGAGCAAACTGATGAGGATGATTATAATTTTTGTGACTTTCTTTTTGAATAAAAGAAAAATCCTACAAGGGCTCAGAGGCAAAAAAATATTCAAATCAATTTTCACTGCAAAGTAAAGGACCTGTTACAGTGGAGGATTACTGGAGTGAATGTCAATATTATGACATAGTATGAGTGTGTTTCGTGTTTGGTAATTGCAATCATTGTTGCTTTTGTTGTGGTCATCCATTTACAATGCTTGGTGTCAGTTTATTTATCTCTTGTAAAAATAAAATACAGTGTGTGTGTGAAAACAAATACCAACACACTTAAAAAAAAACTGAATTCAATTTCTTTTTAAAAAAGTTAATTATTGGACTTCTCTGGTGGCGCAGTGGTTAAGAATCCACCTGCCAATGCAGGGGACACGGGGTCGAGCCCCAGCCCGGGAAGATCTCACACGCTGCAGAGCAACTAAGCCCATGCACCATAACTACTGAGCCTGCGTGCCACAACTACTGAAGCCCGCACACCTAGAGCCCGTGCTCCACAACAAGAGAAGCCACCACAGTGAGAAGCCCGCGCACCTCAACAAAGAGTAGCTCCCACTCAGCGCAACTAGGGAAAGCCCGCGTGCAGCATTGAAGATGCAATGCAGCCAAAAATAAATTAATTAATTTTTTTAAAGTTAATTATTTCCCCAGCTTTATTGAGATATAATTGACATATAACTGAATTTAATTTCTATATTATTTATCCAGTAAACATGAATTGCACATCTAGTATCTAGTGCTAGGCCTTGGAAGGACAGCAATGAATATGACAAAGTCCCTGCTCTTGTGAAGCTTCCATTCCAGAGAGGGGAGAGACAGGCGATAATACGAGTAAACAAACGTATAACATAATTTCAAGTGACGCTAAGTGCTCTGATAAAAAATAAAGTGGGGGAAATAATAAAATAAATAAAAAAGTGGGAGAAAGGGACAGAGAATGATGGGAAAGATAGAATGGTCAAGAAGGCTTCCCTGAGGAGGTGGCACATGAGCTGACACCTAAATGAAGTGAAGGTGTCAAGCATGTGAAGATCTGGGGGAAAGAATTCCAGAGGAAGGGGACAGTAAGTGCAAAGGGCCTGAGGCTAGGAGCGCTGGGCATGTCCGAGTAACAAGACCAGTGAAAGGGAGAATGGTAGGAGATAGGTTAGAGAGGCAGCCAGCAGCCATATCCTCCAGGGTTTATGGGCCATGATAAGGAGTTTGGATGTTGTTCGAGGGTTATGCTAAGTCATTGGACGGTTTTGAACTGCAGAGTGTGCGATCTGATTTACATTTTAAAAGATCACTCTGGCTGATCTGAGATGAGAATGGCAGCAGGGAGACCAGTTAGATGACCAGAGGTGATGATGCCTGGGACTCAGGAGAAAAAGGTAGAGATGGTGAAAGGTGGCCAGATTTGGGATAAGTTTTTTTTCTTTCATTGTGGTAAAATATGTATAATTTGCCAGTTTAACATCTATAATTCAGTGGCATTAAATATATTCACAGTGTTATGCAACTATCACTATTTATATCCACCCATCTATATATTTATATCCAGAACATTTTCATCATCCCAAACAGAAACTCTGTACCCGTTAAGCAATAACTCCCCAATTCCCCCTCCCTCCAGCCCCAGTAACCTTTATTCTAACCCCTGTCTGCATGAATTTGCCTATTCAAGATATCTCAAATAAGTGAAATCATACAAATTTGTCCCTTTGTGTCTGGCTTATTTTCAAGGTTCATCCATATTGAAGAATGTATCAGAACCTCATTCCTTTCAATGGCTGAATAATATTCCATTGTATGTCTATATCACATTTTGTTTATCCTTTCATCTATTGTTGGACATTTGGGTTTTGTCCACCTTTTGGCTACTGTGAATAATGCTGCTATGAATATCGATGTTCAAGTACCTGTTCGAGTCCTCGCTTTCAATCATTTGCGATACATACCTAGGAGTGGAATTGCTGGATCATATGGCAATTCTATGTTTAACTTTTTGAGGAAAAGTTAAACATATTGGAACAATCCAAATTGTTTTCCACAATAGCTACACCATTGTACATTCCCACTAGCAATGAATAAGGGTTCCAGCTTCTCCACATCCTTGCCAACACTTATTTCCTATTATTTTTCTTAATAGTCATTCTAGTGGGTCTGAAGAGCTCTTCTCATTGTGGTTTTGATTTGTATTTCCCTAATGATTAATGATGGGTATCTTTGCATGTGCTTATTGGTCATTTGTACATCTTCTTTGGAGAAATGTCTGTTCAAATCCTTTGCCCAATTTTAAATTGGATTGTTTTTTGTTGTTAACGTGTAGTAGTTCTTTTTTTTTTAAAATTTATTTATTTACTTATTTTTTGGCTGCGTTGGGTCTTCGTTTCTGCGCGAGGGCTTTCTCAACTTGCGGCAAGCGGGGGCCACTCTTCATTGCGGTACGCGGGCCTCTCACTATCGCAGCCTCCCTTGTTGTGGAGCACAGGTTCCAGACGCGCAGGCTCAGTAGTTGTGGCTCACGGGCCCAGCTGCTCCATGGCATGTGGGATCTTCCCAGACCAGGGCTCGAACCCGTGTCCCCTGCATTGGCAGGCAGATTCTCAACCACTGCGCCACCAGGGAAGCCCCAGATATATAATTTACAAATATTTTCTCCCATTCTGTGGGGTGTTTTTTCTCACTCTCTGGATAGTGTCTTTTTAAAACATTTTTAAAAATCGAAGTATTGTTAATTTACAATATTGTGTTAGTTTCAAGTGTACAGCAAAGTGATCCAGTTATATATATATATATAATATATATGTATATATGTATATTCTTTTTCAGATTCTTTTCCATTATAAGTTATTACAAGATATTGAGTATAGTCCCCTGTGCTATACAGTAAGTCATTGTTTATTTTATATATAGTAGTGTGTATATGTTAATCCAAAACTCCTGATTTATCCCTCCCCCCATTTCCCTTTGGTAACCATAAGTTTGTTTGCTATGTCTGTGAGTCTACTTCTGTTTTGTAAACAAGTCCATTTGTATCATTTTTTTAGATTCTACATATAAGTGATATCATATGATATTTGCCTTTGTCTGACTTACTTCACTTAATATGGTAATCTCTAGGTCCACCTATGTTGCTGCAAATGGCATTATTTCATTCTCTTTTATGGCTGAGTAATAAGATAATGTCTTTTGATGCATAAAAGTTTTTAATTTTGGTGCAATCCAATTTGTCTATTTTTTCCTTTTGTTGCCCGTGCTTTTGTTGTGACACTTAAGAAACTATTACCAAATCCAAGATCATGAAGATGGGATAAGTTTCGAGACTAGAACTTAAATGGCCAGCCAAGGAATTGGACATTGGTGTGAACAATAGAGAGGAATGAAGGATGTGTGTCCTATGTTTTTGGCTTGAGCAACTGGGTAAAAAGTGATGGCATTTACTGAGATGGGAAGAGTCATGGAGGTGCTAATTTGGAAGGGAAAATCAAAGCTTCCATTTTGGCCATAATTTTGAGATGATTATAAGATGAATAGGCAGTTAGAGATACAGACCTGGGGTGTAGAGTATCAGCGAGGGCTGCAAGTGTAACTTGGAAGTCATGAACATGTAGATGGTTTCAAAAGCCGTGAGATCATCTGGGAAGAGTGAAGAAAGAATTCCAAAGACAGGCCTGGAGCTCCAAACAATAGATTGGGAACTGAGGATGGGATGAAGGAAGGAGAGAGTGGTAATAAGCAAATGAGACTGAGAAGGTACAACCAGTTAGGAAGAAAGAAAACCAGGAGAGTTGTTTTGTTTTGGGTTTTTTTGGTGTGGTACGCGGGCCTCTTACTGTTGTGGCCTCTCCCGTTGCGGAGCACAGGCTCCGGACGCGCAGGCTCAGCGGCCATGGCTCACAGGCCCAGCCGCTCCGCGGCATGTGGGATCTTCTCGGACCGGGGCATGAACCCGTGTCCCCTACATCAGCAGGCGGACTCTCAACCACTGCGCCACCAGGAAAGCCCCATAAACCAGGAGAGTTTTGAGTCTCAGAAGCCAAGTGAAGAAATGGCTTCAAGAAAGAAGTGATCACCTGTGGTAAAGGGTGTTTGGTGAGCCTGACATGACCAGTTTCACTGGGTTGGCAGGAAGAAAAGCCTGCTTGGGATGGGTTAAAGACAGAATGGGGGGAGAAGAGGAGAAAGAGAGAGAATGAGAGGTGAGGCAGTGGAGTCAGGGAGTATAGAGAAGCATTTAGAAAAAGTGGAAAACAAAAACAGGATAATAATTGAAGGGGGGCCTGGGGGTCAAGGGAAGTTTGACCTCTTTCTCTCAAATAGGGGTTATGACAGTAAAGGGGAAATTAGTGATACAGGAGAAGGAGGAGAAACTTGCAGGAGCAAAGTCTTTGAGTAGGTGAGTGGGGATGGGATCCAGTGTATAAGTTGAAAGTTGCCTATAGGCATAGCAGGAGGAATAATTTAGAGTTTTCCCCACACACTTCCCAGGGCCTGCATCTAAGTTCTAGGAGTCTTCTGAACCACAAACACAGGTGGAATGGAGCAGGGTAAGAAATATCTAGTCTTGGTCATCTGTCCTTACTGACATCTTCCTTCCTACCTGGTGTGAAGTCATCTGCCCATGTGGCTTGCTACTGTGTCCTCCTCTTCATGCCTGCCAGCAATATGTGCCACACCTACTCTGCTCAAGGCCACTGGAGAAAATGTTCCACTGCTCCCGGTGCCACCCTCAAACATGAGGAGTCACGTTCTCCAACCATTCCTTTTCCACTGCTCCTGGACTGGGTTGGGTGTGAGGACCTAAGGCTAGGCTGCTGTTACAAAGAGAATGAACAATCACTCAGTGGCTTGAACGAAATAGAAGCTTCTTTTTCTCTTGTATAATTGCAATGGACTGAATATGTCCTCCCAAAATTCATATGTTGAAACCTAATCCTGAGTGTGATAGTATTTGGAGGTGGAGCCTTTGAGAGGTGATTAGGTCAAGAGGGCTAAGCCCTCACAAGTGGGATTAGTGCCCTTACGAAAGAGGCCCTAGAGAGCTCCCTTTCTCCCTCCACCATGTGAGGACACAGAAGACAGGAACCAGGAAACAGGTGTCTTCATCAGACACTGAATCTGCCAGCACCGTGCTCTTGGACTTCACAGCCTAGAGAACAGTAAGAAATAAATTTCTGTTGTTGATTAGCCACCCAGTCTATGGTCTGCTGCTATAGCAGCCTGAACTGACAATCACGGTCTAAGGACTAACATTCAAGTCGTCTGGTGGCTGTGCTCTCTGTTGTCATCCAGGCACCCAGATTCCTTCCACAGGGTAGTTCATGTAGAGTTGAACTGGCAGAAAAAGTCCTGGAGTCCTCCCCCTTTCTTTTAACAACAGTTCCATTTTTCCAGTTGTTTGGGCCAAAAATCTTGGTGTCATCCTTTACTCCTCTCTTTCTCTCATATCTCACATCTGGACAGTCAGTAAAGGCTACGTATCCCTCACTAGTTGAACTCCTGTTATCCAAACTCAGAAACCAAAAAGACACAGATAACTATTTTGAAAAGTCCTTCAGTATCTGAGCCCTTACTACTACAACCAGCCTTCCACCTAGGCCCTGTGTTTTAGGGGACCCTGCATATCACAAACACACATCAAATAAAGAACACACAAGTGCCTCTGACTCCCAGGATCCGAAGCCCAGCACTGGCACAGCACAGCTCGTAATCATAAACATCCGCTCTAGGACTAGCACCATTCAGGCCCTGGGGAATGCTTCTAAAATCTCTTGCCCTATGTCCTCAAAACAAAAGTTGACTGTGTCGATTGCTGTAAAAGTTTACAGGTTGCGTTGCTGCCAACATCAGGGACAGACACGGCTACAGTGTCTGGGGAAGATTGAGAGATGGAAGAGCTTAGGTAAGAGAAACAACAAACTGGTTGACCTGCCAAATCCTTCCTCTCCGATAGCATGAATGTAGTTATAAATCCTTGCATGACAAAGCATCATTTGCCGGTAGTGCCCAATATCCATTTTCTTGCTTCTCTTCCAGTTTCAATTCCAAATGAGACGTACTCATAAATTACCTCAACATTCACAACAGCTGCACATGGCAGCAAAGGGATGTTTTCCAATTAAACAATTATTACTCACCTGGGTATGTATAGCTCTAGATTATATGTGAAGCATAGTACAAATTCTTTCTATTAGCATTTAGATAGATATTGAATACTAAAATGGTAGAAAGTTTTATTTTAAAAAAATAAGATTTGATAAACTTTACCAAAACAAAATATATCAGCTTCAAATTTTGATTTAAAATGTTATATTAGGGGCTTCCCTAGTGGCGCAGTGGTTGAGAGTCTGCCTGCCGATGTAGGGGACAGGGGTTCGTGCCCTGGTCCGACAGGATCCCACGTGCTGCGGAGCGGCTGGGCCTGTGAGCCATGGCCGCTGAGCCTGCGCTCCACAGAGGGAGAGGCCACAACAGTGAGAGGCCCACGTACCGCAAAAAAAAAATGTTATATTAATATGTATAGCTTGCTTTTTTATTTGTAATATATGATTTAAATCTTTTGAAGTAATTTTTTAAATTTTAAAATATATAATAAAATATTAATTTTTAGCTAATCTTTTGATGAAAATATATTCAAATTTTGTGTATTCTGAAAACAATTACATTTTAATTTTTTTTTTTTTTTTCTTTCGTAGTACGCGGACCTCTCACCGCTGTGGCCTCTCCCGTTGCAGAGCACAGGCTCCGGACGCGCAGGCTCAGCGGCCATGGCTCACGGGTGCAGCCGCTCTGCGGCACGTGGGATCCTCCCGGACGGGGGCACGAACCCGTGTCCCCTGCATCGTCAGGCAGACTCCCAACCACTGCACCACCAGGGAAGCCCTACATTTTAATTTTAATTCTTTAAATCAGAGGTTGGTAAACTTTTCTGTAAAGGGAGGGATACTAAATATTTTAGGCTTTGTTGGTCATTGCATTCTCTGTTGTAACTACTCTGCCATTGTAGCATGAAAGCAGCCATAGACAATACATAAATGAATTAATGTGGCTGTGTTCTAATAAAACTTTATTTACAAAAACGGGCAAAAGGCCTGATTTGGTCCACAGGTTATAGTTTTCCAGTGCTGTCAAGAGAACACAAATTATGTGAAATTTTTAATTATGAAAAAATATTAGTAATTTTGCTGAAACAAAATCAAGAAAAATACATTGTAGGTGTGTCAGTACCCTTCAGCCAAAGACCAGCAGAAACACACCTGTAGTTAAATGAATTGGATTTATAACTCCCAGCAGTGAGGGAGAATACACATCACTGGGAATCATAGGATGTCTCAGAGGGTGTTAGGAAGAACCTATTATAGGATCTGGGCTAAGGTTGAGTGACTTGGGGGAAGGTCTAAGAAAGTGAGGGATTGCTCTAGATTGGATGTCAGAAAGCAAGGGCAGGGACTTCCCTGGTGGTCCAGTGGCTAGGATGCTGCACTCCCAATGCAGGGGGCCCAGGTTCCATCCCTGGTCAGGGAACTAGATCCTGCATGCCACAACTAGGAGTTCACAGGCCACAACTAAAGAATCCACTTGCCACAACTAAGATCCCACATGCTGCAACTAAGAACTGGCGCAGCCAAATAAATAAATAAATATTTTAAAAAAGAAAAAAAGATAGAAAGCAAGGACAATGCTATGATTGGGGATGCAAGTTTGATCTATAGAAGGAAGAGACTAGCCCAAGGGTAAAACTAATTGGTAAGAAGTAGCAGTCACTCATTTTAGCTAAGGTGGGGTTGTTTGATATTTTGACTTGTTGTCTATGCTTAGACAAAATATAAAGTGGCCTTGTTTTGTCTCATTTTATCATGGTGTCAGAGCAATCTTGTCTAAGACTGGTATTCTGTGTGGTCATTTATGTTTAATAACATGACCTAGCTCGGAGTGCCAGGCCAGCCTCCTTTTTTTTTTCTTTCTTAAATGGAATAAATACATAATTTATTAATTGTGTACATATTTTCTTACTCCTCATCCAAGTATTTCCAGTCCACCAGTAGAACACCCAGGTATGTACTAATATTCAGTCATTTTAACAGACTTTCAGTCATATAAAAACCATAGGTTTCTATACATATTTTTCATTTTGTTGTTATGAAACTATATTTGTTAAGGTATGAAGATAGAATATACCTTAAATAATAGGTTTTTGTCTTGATTTAGAGTTTTTAAATATTTAGACATCTGGTAGGTGAGCATCCATTTATACCATTGTCCCAGGCCCTGTAGAAGTGAGTGGTGGGCCTGTTTGCTTCTCCCTCATCAAACTCAAGGTGACATGACCACTCTCACATCAGAGCTCACCATCCAAGCTCAGAAACCACATAGATTCAGATAGTGAGGGATAGTCAGGATACTTCCAGAATTCAAGCACTTCTTACACCCCTGTTGCCAATACTCTGGTCCAAGCCATTTCAATTTCTCATCTGGTGTGGTGGGCTTTGTATTACGTCAACTCAACCAAGCTGCAACTATGTTTCCCAGAGTTCCTTTTCTTGTATAGTTTTGGATGAGAATTGACCACAGAGGGAAATTTAGGCAGGATTTAGGAGGCGGAAGTGAAGCTGTAGACATGCTTACGCTTGGAAGGCTAGTACAGGGTCAAGTGCTGCTGCAGTTCATACATGTTTTCACTGATCTGTTGGCTCCCCTTGTCGGTGTAAGGCAGCGGCTGGGCCATAGCTCCTCCAGCACCCCCTCCCCGCCCCAGCTTCTCCAGCTCCAGGGTAGGTGTGTGTTGATGAAAGGCACCAGATTCTCTTGCCGGTCATCATCAAAATTGGAGGCTTAGAGGTGGGGAGAGAGAAATGCGGGGGTGGAGGTCTAGTTTGTCCTCATAGATTCCAGTTCATCTTCATGGGTGCCAGCTTGACCTTGCCCTCCACCACTTCATGTCCGTCTTTCAGAACACCCATCATTTAGGACTTCCCTGCTGACTCCTAACCCAACAGCAGAAGCACAAACAACAGCTGTACATAAACTGTGTAACCAGCACCCATAATTGCATATAATCAAATATGTATAATAAATCCCTTATTCTTACCACTCTTAATGGTTCTGCTTCTCTGATGGAACCCTGATGGATACATCTGGATTATTGCAACTGACTCCTAACTGGTCCCCTTGCTTCTGTCCCTGCCCTCCTGGGAAGCCAGAGTGATCCTGTGAAAGCTTTTCAGACATGTCACTCCTCTGCTCAAATCTCTCCAATGGCTTCCCATCTCATTCTAAGTAAATGCCAAAGTCTTTCCTTTAGTTGTACCAGATTCAGTTTAGATGTCTCTCAGCAGTCAACATCCTTGCCTCATTGCCGAACGTTACTGGCTGCCTCAGCATCATCAGGAGGCAAGAGCTAGTCTTTGGCATGAACTCAATTAAGCCTGCTACAGTAGGAACACCAGAAGCTTTGGCACTCATGTCTGACCCAACTGGGCTTATGAAGGCTCTGGCTTCCCCAGCAACAGCCCAGTGGAAGGAGTTAACACGGTTCCAAAGGGCAGACTGTTAAGACCCTGTTGGCAACCATGAGACTGGACAATGAAAAATTGATGACAGATAAATTCCTCACTCTTCTGCCTTACTATGGACTATTTCAAGACATAATGGTTCCATGTGACCTCTTTGAAGAGATCCCATGTGACTGAGCAACTGGCCTTGGTTTTTGTGGGGCTCTGGCCAGCTAAGTAATGTAAGATCTTATATTTCTTTCCTTCTTTTTGTTTCACTTCTGTTCTCCCCCTCACTTTTGCTTCCTTGGGATTGTAACACCCAAGAAAGCATCAGTGTACAACCTTTGATTCAGGCTCCATTTTCTAAGGAACATAGGTTGACATTTAGTACCAGAAGAGGTCCTAGAAAACAGACCTCCGGGGTGTGATTTTGTAGTTGAATTTCTCACCCATGTGAAAGCAATAGGAATCTCATTGTTGGTAGTAGATGGAGTGATAATAACTTTGCCCTTCAGCTGGCATCACAATTAGTAAAGCTTTCACTTGTGGTGAAGGGAAGGCTATGTAGAAAAAAGAAATCACAGCCAATCACATTATAAGTGGCAGAGTTTCAAAGGTCTCTAAATGTACAGTGTCAGTAGGCCTCCTCCGTCATAGTCGAGGCCCTGATAGGGAAAGAGTAGGATCCTGAGACCTGGGCTAGGGACATCAGGGTAGACAAACCTAAGAATCTGTATCTCATAAGTTCTCCTGGGTGGCTGAAGCAGCCCCTGCCCTCTTGCTAAGGAATAACAGTTTCTCACTTCCTTGAGACTATACAATGATCTCACATGAAGCAGGTCCTTCATAAGATATTTGTTCTCCTTAATACAAATGTACTCCCAAAACACACTCAAAGAACTGGGATCAGTTCCTAGCAAATCCTAAGTGGGGAGATTTAAGTCCTGACCCAGGAAAAATAAGCTACACATCAAAGGAATCGAAAGGCCTGGCTAATATATGTGGGAGTGATCTTGGGAGTTTTAGACATGGCAGTGAGGGGGCAGGCATGGCAGAATATAAGACTGGCTAATGGGGAATACATTGTCATGGACCACACTTGAGTAAGTCAGGCTTTCATATGCTTGCAAGGATGCCTGAGCTGGTCTCTGGTAGTTTCCAAAGAGGGTCACCATCAATTCCTTCCTTCCCTCTATGTACATGCCACTCCTCACATCAGAAGATGGAGTCTATTTTCCTCCTTTCCTTGAATTTGGACTGGCCTATGACTTGCCATAACCAACAGAATATGGTAGAAGTGACACTGTTCCAGTTCCAGACCTGGCCTTTGAGAAGACTGGCAGCTTCCATTTCCTCCCTCTTGGATGCCAGCCACCATGTAAGAAATCCAACCACACGGACGCCCTTACACTGTGAAGAGACACCATGCTGAGAAAGAGAGATGCCTGACCAGCCCCAGATGTTCCGTCCATCCCAGCTGAGCTGCCATTTATGTAAGTGAAAAGGACATCCTGGACATTGTGCCTCCTGCAACACCTACAAACAATACATGAAGCGTACGAACACCCAGCTGAGCCTAACCCAGGCTGCAGAATTGTGAGAAATAATAAATTGCTGTTGTGTTAAGCCTTTAAGTTTTGGGTGGGTGGTTATTCAGCAATAGATGATTGAAATCTGATCTTAATAGTTTGCAAGGATGGTTCCTTAAAGCAGGATGATGACCTACAATAAATGAGGTCAAGATGCTAGAACTTCCTTGGTAGAGTATTAAGAAGAGGTCAGGGACTTCCCTGGTGGCGCAGTGGTTAAGAATCCGCCTGCCAATGCAGGGGACAAGGGTTTGAGCCCTGGTCCGGGAAGATCCCACATGCCGCGAAGCAACTAAGCCCGTGCACCACAACCACTGAGCCTGCGCTCTAGAGCCTGCGAGCCACAACTACTGAGCCCCAGAGCCACAACTACTGAAGCCTGCACACCTGGAGCCCGTGCTCCGCAGCAAGAGAAGCCCCTGCAATGAGAAGCCCGCACACCGCAATGAAGAGTAGCCCCTGCTCGCCACAGCTAGAGGAAAGCCCGCACGCAGCAATAAAGACCTAACGCAGCCAAAATAAATAAATAAAAATTTTTAAAAATTAAAAAAAAAAAAAAGAAGAGGTCAGAAAGTTTAGGGAGGTGGGAATGTAAGATCTAAGCACTCAGCACCCATGTTCTCTAGGAGGGCCCACACGACACCCTCTGCACTAAGTCAAAAAGGAACTCACTGATAAAAGGGACACCAGCACTTCTGAGTAGCTCAGTGGTGACTGTTTTGGGTACCCTGGGATTAAGAGTAATAGATGCTGCCATGGAATTGGGACCCTTAATATCAATACTAATGTTGGGATTCCAGAATGGCAGAGGTGGCATCCAAGACCAGGTGAATATAATTACTGTCAAGGGCAGCAAGGCCAGAGTGACAATGAGGATGCCTCGATCTGCAGGAATCTATGGCAAGTTGTTATGGAGACGGAATGGATGGACCGCTGACTGGGGGATCCTCTATTTTCATATTTTTTAAAAAATCAGGAGCTGGTAAGCAGACGACTGACATCAGCTGCTACAATGGATAACCACAGTCCCTCATCTAGATTCTAGATCTAAGTTCACAGAGCCAGAACCCCTTGACTACAGCAGAGGCCATCCCCCTAAAGAAACAACTCTCCAGTGATACCATAATTATATATAGTAAATATTCCTCCAATCCTTCCCCAAAGGAATCTGCTGTCATTTACCAGGATAACTGTGCATTGGAAAAAGGACAATATTCAGAATATTGAAAGATTGTTAAAGAAATGGAGTCTGAATTGACACAAAACAGAGTTCTCTGGCTAGAGCAGGGGGTAAAGGAGCGCAGGTGATATAGATGGAGTTTAAGTCCAATGGGTCCCAAAGAAGCTGACAGAATCCTTTCATTGATTCCACGATCTGCAGAGTAAAGGATATAATGATAGGAAAAGCCAAGCAGAAGCTCCTGAAACTCCTTGTATTAGTCAGAGTTCTCCAAAGAAACAGAGAACCAATAGGATGTGTACATATATAGTAAGGGAGTGATTTATTTTAAGGAATTAACTCATGCAATTGTGGAGGCCGGCAAGTGCACAATCTTCAGGGTAGGCTGGCCACTTGGCGACCCAGGGAAGAATTGATAATACAGCTTGAGCCGGAAGGCAGACCGCAGGCAGAATTCCCTCTTCCAAGGGGGCGTCAGGATTTTTTAGCTCTTAAGGCTTTTAACTGACTGAATGAGGCGCACCCACATTATGGAAGGTAATCTTCTTTACTCAAAGTATACTGATTTAAATATAAATCTCATGTAAAAACTACCTCACAGCAGCATCTAGAGTAGCGTTTGACCAAATATCCAGGTACTGTGGCCTAGCCAAGTTAACACGTAAAATTAACCATTACACTGCCCTATAGCTGATTTGTGCAGTATTATTTCTGATCTAATACTTTAGCTGAGCTTGGATTCCCCATCGTATCCCCATTCAATTCACCTCCAGGAAAACAGATGGATCAGGTAGAAGATGGGTAGATCACTGTGAACTTAACCTTGTGATAGCCCCAATCAGAGATGTTCTCCTGGATGTGGTATCTTTACTGGAGCATATCAGCACAACCTCGAACTTGTGTGTGGTTATTGATTTAGCAAATGCTTTCTTTTCAATACCCGAGAGAAGAGATGATCAAAGGCAGTTAGTTTGCCTTTACATCACAATAGGACAGTGAGAGCACCTTCACTCTCTCCCCTCAGGGCTTTGTTAACTTTCCTGCTCTCTGTTATCTATAGTCTTCAGGGAACTTGATCACCTTGACATCCCACAGAACATCATATTGGTCCACTATATTGATGACATCATGCTCATTGGACATGAAAAGGAAATGGTAAGCACCATATTTGCCAGAGAGTGGAAGATAAACTTCATGAAGATTCATGGTCCTGCCACACTGGGAATATTTTTAGGGGTTCAGTGGTTTGGGGCATGCCAGGACAAGTTATCTCACCTCACATATCTCTTAGAAAAATGCACAGTTTTGGGGGGCCTCTTTAGATTTTGGAGACAGAATAGACACGCTTAGAACTACTTCTCCAACCCTTTATTAGGTGACCTGGAAAGCTGCCAATTCTGAGTGGCGCCCAGACCAACAGAGGACTGTATAGCAGGTTCAGATCATAAAACAGGCAATGCGGCCACTTTGGATTATATGATCCTGCAGATACAATGTTGCTTGAGGAATCTGTGGTGGACAAAGTTTCTGTGGGGAGTCTCTGAAAGCTCAAATAGGAGAGTTGCAGCGAGGACCCCTAGGATTCTGGAGTAAGGCCATAATTACCATGGTCCATTTGAACAAAAAGGTTCTGATGTGTCACTGGGCCCCAGTAGTGACTGAGCATGTGACCACCAGATGTCAGGTGGCTGTATGTCTAAAGCTAGATGTTATCAGACAGGCACAGCAGCAATCCAATATGATGGAAGTGGTACATTCAGGGCTGGGCTCAAAGAGTTCAGAGGCATGAGTAAATCAAATGAACAGGTAGCTCAGACTCTCATGGCATCTAACCCTGTTGATCTGACACCTCTGCTTTAATTCATACCTATGGCCTCATGGAGGGTTCCCTATAGCAAACTGATAAAGGAGGAAGGGAGTAGAAGCCAATTTACACGCAAGTCAGTATAGGCACAAGCTGGAAATGAACCACTCTATTACAACCCCAAGTGGGGGTAGCCCTGTAGGACGGCGGTAAACTCCCTGGGGGCAAAACTCCAAGCAATATACTTTGTCCTTCCTTTTGTATGGAGGAAGATATGACTGAAGCACAGATATACACTAATTCCTAATAACTGGCAAATGGCTTGGCCAGTTGGTCAAGGGCATGGAAAGAGAAAGAGCAGAATTTCAGAGACAAGCAGGTCTGGGTAAGGGGCATATAGATGAACTTATCGGAGTGGGTGCAAAGTATGCAGATCTTGTGTCTCACATTAATGCTCACCAGAGACCATCGAGGCTCTCCAGCCAGATGGCCAAATGTCCCATCTTATGGATGTCAGCCAGCCTCTAAAGTTAGCCACCCTGTTGCTTTGCAAAAGACCCATAAAATGGTGGCCATAGTGGCAAGGATGGAGACTATGAATGGACCCAACAACTTGGGCTCCCTTTCATCGAGGCTGATCTGACAACGGCCAACAATTAGTCAACCAGCCAGCAGCAGGCAGCAGCATAGAAACATTGGTCAGGGAGGGCAGCCAGCCCCCCGTGGGCAGGTCAATTGTATCAACCCCCTTCCACCTTGCAGAAAGCAATGATTCATCCTTACTGGAATTATGTACTCCAAATATGGTTTGCATTTCTAGTTCTGCAAGCATCGCCATCCAAAGGTTGAAAGAATGCTCAATCCATTACCCAGAGCCAGAAGACTCATTTTATGGCAAAGGATATGTGACAATGGCCTCATGAACATGGGCTTCACTGGTCTTACCATATGCCCATCACCCAGAAGCAGCCAGCCTGAGAGAACAATGGAATGGAGTGATTTCATTTCCACAAGTTTTAATCTCCTCTTCTGCAAAATAGGATTATAAACAGTTCTAGTACTTCACAAGACTGTTGTGGGATTGGATGTCTTTCTTGGCCCTTGTATGCTGCAAGTGCTCAATAAGTGGTAGGCATTATTATTAATTGAATTAAACTGTGAAAGACCTTCTGCCCCAGGAGGAGCTGGTGATCGGGCTTCACTAAGCCCAGTAGGGCTGTGGATCTCACTCTAGTTTGACCTGCTTTGAATACTCTTAGCTATTCGGAAAGTCTCCGACTTGAATTACACTTTTTGGCCAGTAGGCAGCTCAGCAGAGATGTTGTCACTGAGCAGAGCTGGAGGGGAAGAGAAAAGATTCTGCAGAGCTCCGGGAAACCAAAACTAGAAACTCTGACAGGGATTGGCCACCTGGGGGCAATCTGAAAGGGCTATAAAAAACAAGCCTAAGAGCTGTTACCTCACTGCTGTTCCCGTCTATCAGCAGGCTGCAGGCAGGAAGCTTCCTTCTCTGCTCTCCTCAAAGGTAAACCCAGAAGCTATGAGATGTGGGTGTCAAGCTGCCAACCTCTGCCAGGCTGCCTGCCCTTGAGGCTCATGCCATGAGAGCCGGGATGCCCATTCTTCAGGGAGTCTACACCCCTGAGTGCCCTGGACTCAGACTGGTCTGAGGGGATGTGTTGGTGGGCTTTTAGGGGGTTGGGTTGCAAAACCCCAAGAGTCATGAAACTTAGCTTATAGCTGCCATGTCAGCAGTCTCTGGCCTTAACCCTGCCACTTCACCTCCTTGGGCTTTAGTTCCTCATCTGTAAAATGAGAATCAAGCTACCTGTCCAAAGGACTGGACGATTTCTGAAACCCCTTTATTGCAGAATCTAATGTGACAGTGAGTTTATCTTTGAGGATAGATGAAGTGATCTGAAGTAGATATTCAAAGTGTGGGTTTGGGCATTAGTCAATTGTGGCTTTAAATCCTGACTGCTACTCCCTAGTTTAGCAGGCTTCGGATTATTACTTTTCTGAGCTTCAGTTTCCTTATCTATAACGTGTGGTTTAGAACAAAGGTACCTACTTTATGGGGTTGCTATGGGTATAAATAACCTTGTACCATAAAGTGCTGAGGAAGTGCTCAGTAGAGGGGAAGTTGTTTGGGTTTTTTGGTCGTTTTCAATTCAAGGAAAATGCTTTGAGCGGACAAAGTTCACATTAGAGGTGAGTTGTGGTGGGGGAAGGGAAGTGTGTTTCTATTTTGCTGTGTAATGGAAAGAGCATAGGTTTTGGATTCTGCAGTCTTGAGTTTGTGTCTAGGCTGCACAATTTCTTGTGTGACCCTGGGCAAGCTCCTTTACCCCTCTCTGCTTTCTTTGTGAGAAAGGAAGTTGATGTGAAGCCAGTGTTTGGGGCCTGTAAATATTCAATGCAGTGGGAGAATAAATCTATCATCAACCATCGTTTAGAACATTCTGTGTGACAGGCACTGTTCTAATTGCTAGGGATATAGTGGTGAACAGTTGCAAAACTCACAGCCACCCTCCGAAATAGGCTTTATTAATAGGCCCACCTTAGGGATAAGGAAACAGGCTCAGAGAAGCCCCAGGTATCCTGCTTATGACAAAACCAGACAAAGCCAGAAACAGAAACCACAGTAATGATACTAGCTGACTTCCGCTGAGTGCACAGTGCATGCCAGGCACTGTACCAGAGAGGATTCCATCCTGTAATTCTCATAACCACCGGTGTGGCAGGAACATCAGCCCGCTGGTGCCGTGAGGAAACGGAAAGCCTGCGGCTCCTTAGAGGGGTCCTGGGCTCAGTCCAGAGCATCTTGCTGCTTTTTGTGGACTCCTCCTCGAATCTAAAGGGAATACAATAGAGCGGGAGTGGCTCCAATAGGGCTCTGGGGACCGTCTCTTCCCTCTCCCCCATCCCAAGTACGGCGACAAAGCCTTGCGCTGTGCCACCATGCGGCAGAAGGCGGTATCGCTCGTCTTGTGCTACCTGCTACTCAACACCTGCGTCTGCGAGGAGACAGGTAAGGATCCTGGGGCACCTGGGGACTCCGGGATAAAGAAGCGGAGAGTTTCAGGATCCCTGGTTTCGAGACCCAGGCGTGCCTCTGAACGAGAGAAGCTATTCCAATGGACAGCGCGGCGCGGGGTCCCTGTAGCTAGAGTCCCAGATTCGAATCCCTGCTCTGTCAATTCTTCCATTCTCCCTAAATGAGTTCATGCCAGTTCTGTACCAGGCAGAGCGCCCTGGGAAAAGTCCCTTCCCTTCATTGAGGCTCTCCGAAATGGGAGGATGGTGGCCCCACCTCCGGGGGTGGTCCGGAGCATCAGGCACAGAGTAGGGGGACCCTGCTCCCCACTGGACATTGCCCACTCTCCTTCCAGAAGAAAGTGAGTCCGGGTTCTGGGGCACGCTGACCTACATGGCCGTCGGAGGAGGTGGGTCTGGAGGGCGGGGAGCCCCGGAAGGTGGGGCGGGCCCTGCGGCTGGCGTCCCTCACTGCTTCCTCTTCCTCCAGGGCTCATGGCCGTGGCGCTGCCCGCGCTGGGCTTCACGAGCACAGGCATCGCCGCCAACTCGGTGGCTGCCTCGCTGATGAGCTGGTCGGCCGTGGCGAACGGGGGCGGAGTGCCCGCCGGGGGGCTGGTGGCCACGCTGCAGAGCCTGGGTGAGTGTGGGCCGGCCCAGGTGGCCCTCTTTTCTGTCCTGAGCCCTTTTCACAGGCTAACTTAGCTCTACTAGGTGGGGCTTCTTCTAATCCCCACCACTTAATGGGGAAACTGAGGCACCCAGGGATTAAGGAATTTACTCAAATTCTCCCATATAGTTAGCACCACGGCCAGGATTCAAACCCAGTCAGTCTGCCTTCTGGTTTTCAGACTCTAAGGCCAGAGCCTTCACTAATGCTTTGGCCAAGTCACAAGTCTCTCAGTTTCCTCATGCGTTAACCAGGATAAACATCCTCAATTTAACATTTTATGAATCTCTTCAATCCCAGAGAACCAGAGTGCCAAGGAAATGTGGTGAAGCGACCCGATTCAATCTCATACCAACCCTGCTCTTGCATTTCTTGAACATCATGAAGGGGATGGATACAGAGCACAGAATGGTGCTTCTAAAAAACGTGCTTTCACCTCTCTCTCTCTCTCTTTCTTCCAGCCCTTTCTTTTTTTTTTTTTTTTTCCTCTCCCCCTCTGAGGCATCCAAAATCCTACAGAAAAACCACCCCTGACAAACTGCCCCTCTGCCTTTCTGAACCCTCCATCTTCCCTCAATTCTGGATGGCAAAAGCCCAAAGAACCAGCCCAAAAGGACACAGCCCTTCTCAGAGGGGGCAGAGAGGAAGACACAGACCAGGCTGCACCCCAGCAGTGAGAGGTGAAGGGTGTGGGCAAGGCTAGAAACAGTCCTGTGCTATAAGGTGGTTGTTCTCTCACCAACTGTATTTGCTTTACAGGGGCTAACGGTGGCAGTGCCCTCATGGCCAAGATTGGGGCCCTTCTGGGCTATACTGTCCACAAGCAAATGGAAAGCAGAGGGAAGGAGAGAGCGGATGAGGAGTAGCTAGCAGCTCCCTGGACCCCCCTCCTTCCTCCTTGTCTTCCTTTTCCAGCTGCAGTCCAGAGGTTCCTCTTTCACACTTGGCAATGACCTAGGTAAAACAGAATAAACGTCTCTCAGAAAACACTCTGTCCTGCTGTGAGTCGTGCTGGCTATGAGAAGCCCCACAAGATCTGGCTCTGGGCTGCCTCATCCACACACCCCACCCGCATTTCCCCCAAAGGCCATCACAGCTCCTGGGGCAAAACTAGCTGATTTTGCCTCTGAGCCTCAGCGTATTCTGTTCTCTCTGCCTAGAATGTCCTTCTGAAGCTCATAACCCAGCGCAGACATCTCCTCCTCCGGGACTCCTTCCCAGCAGAGCTGCTACTCCTGTCACAGCCTGAATGCTCAGGCTCTATTTCTCAGGGTTCCTGGGGAGGCAGATTCTTTCTGTTTTCGGTGAGAGAAGTTTCCAACTACTTCCCTGATTGGGCAGAGATGGAGAAGCCAGATCTCCATTCTCCAAAGAAGTGCTAGAGTAGTCTCCCTCAGGCGCAGGATAGAAGGCCAGACATTTGTCTTGGGGAAACGGTGTAACAGCAGCTTCTGGGGGGTCAACAAGGCCTCCCTTCCCTCAGAAAACTCTGGGGACAGGGTAGGCAGTTTTCATGCGGAGCCTACATGCCTTCTGAGGGGGAAGGGAAGGCCAAGCCCTTGGGAGGATCTGAGGTTTGGGAGGCCTGTTCAGTGAACGAGAGTGCCAGGACTTAGGCAGGGGGAGGGCAAAAAGGCCCTGGAAATTGTTTGGTAGTAAAGCTAGGGCTGGTTCTAGCACCAATCGTGCTGTGGTTCTGGTCTGAGTGGGTGTACCAGCCTCGATACCAGACCAGCCTTCTAGAGAGATCTGCACCCCTGGGAAGTGGCCATGTGTGAACTACAAAAGCTGGTCACTAAAAGGCCAAGCCAGCTGTCCTCAGGCCTCCCCTGCCCAGCCCCACTTCTAATCCAGAATTTCTTCTTCGATTACAAATGTATGGAGGTGGGTAAGAGGCTCCTTCGTGCTTGCTCCCATCCCCAGGTCCAGCGCCACCCCTGCAGGTGGCAATGGTTTGCCTCAGCTGGCTTGCCCCAGGCCCCCAGAGAAGCAGTGTTTGTGGAAGAGGGGACACAGGTGGTGGAGGCACTATCTGCACCTCAAACACTGTCTGCACAGCTTGTGTCCAAGAGCGGAAGCTGAGCTGAGTCCCCTGCCCTGATAATCACCACTGGGCCTCAGCTGAGTCCTGCCTTTGTTCGGGCCATTCACTGAGGGGCAGATGGAGTGGACCTCTGCCCAGGAGGGGATGGGGTCTCAAGCATCACACTCTCCCAGGCCTGGTAACTGCACCCCAGTCTGTAGAGTTGATATCCCAGAGACAGAAACGTGTATCCCTCAGCCCCTTCACGGCGGGCACTGCATCTAATTCATCTCTCCTCCCCAGTGCCTGGCACACAGTAGGTGCTCAATATATGTGGGTAGAATTGAACCTGAGGTTAGTCTCCGCCCATCTACCTGTCCCTTTACCTTTCCCAACTTTCATGAGAAGGAGGGACTGGACCACTTGTTCTTTCCCTGGGGAGCCCTTGATAATACCCACTGTCACTGCCATGCAGGCCTCGGAGAGGGGACCTCAACCCCCTTTAACACTGTGGTCAAGTAAACACAGGCCCCTAACCTTTTATTCAATATTCTCTAGCACAGATGAGGCTGGGTTTTCAATAAGGCAGTGGAGCAGAGTGGTTAGGGATGTCCCTCTGGAGTCCCACAGACCTGGGTTCAAACCTGCCCTGCCATCTCCTACCTGCATGCCCTGGCACAAGTTCCTTCACTTCTCTGTGCCTCAGTTTCCTCCCCTGTAAACTGAGAATGATAATAGCATCTACCTCGTGGGGGTTTTTGTTATGAGATTAGATGAAATAATGAACAGAAAGAGTTTAACATGACGCTGGCACATAGTAAGCACTCAGTCAATGTCCGTTATTATTATGATTAAGGACTTGCATGAAGCAAAGAGGAAAGAGCCAAACAACAGCCAAGAATGAGATGCTCTAACTGTGGAGGCAGGGTTTACTTTCTGGGGCTCACAGCCCCTGTTCTTCCTTCCTCCTAAGGGCGGGCAGCCTGCCCCAGGGGCAAACACCATCCTTAGACATCATATTGCCTTGCACAGCATCAAGGCCAGAGAGAAATGGACAGCTCTACCCCCAGATTTTAGATCTGAGGCCTCAGCAATTCTCAAGCTGAATGACACTGGCAATGACTTGTCTTTAAGGAGATCCTCTGCCTACCGCAGGATCCCTTTGGGCCTGTGCAGGATAAATCTTTGCTTTCATTCTGCAGCGGTTTGCTGGGCACTCACTCTGTGTCAGGCACTGTGCCAAGTGTTAAGGACACTGCAGTGGAAGAGACCCAGTTCCTACGTACTTGGAGCCCATAGCGTACAAACTAGGAGCCCCCCCAAAGCATCCATCACCCCCTTTCTCCCTCCCTGTCACCACCTCCTCGCCCCCATCTCCTTTCACCCATCCTGGCCCTTGTCAACTTTCACGGACCACAATTGTCTTGTCTACAAAGTATGAGACAGAATGATGAATACAAACCAGAATTCACTAGTGCAACAAGTCCGGACATGCTAATCACCTTTGGACTTCTCCTTGACAATGGCCTTCAGAAAGACACAATGCTGAGTCCTGGCCCAGCTCCGGGGGGGGCACTCAGGCAGGTTACTTGCCCTCTCTGAGTCCCAGCTTCCTCATTTTCAAAACCAGGGGGGCTGGACGTCAGAGTCTCCGAGCGCTTCCTGCTCTAAAACTGCTGAGCCTGAAGCAGACTTCTGAATCCCCTGGGTCCTGTCAGGTCCCAGTCCTCTGAGATTTTATTTTTGGAAGCTACCAAAAGCCACCTTGTGGTGCCAACTTTGGTGACTAAGGTGGGTGATGGTGCTGAGAGATGCCTGTTTGGTCACAAATGAGGGTGGCTAGAAACTAGCAGGGCAGTTCCTCACTCTGGGACCACACCCTAACACAAGCCCAAAAATAGATCCCATCTGTGTGGCTTACTTGATGGAAAACAGCATTGAGGTCCTCTGACATCATCATTTCTCTCTGGACCTCAGTGTCCTAGTCTATAAAACAGAGGAAGGGAAGTGTTAGACTCTCCTCTAGACCTAGAATGTCTTTCCAAAGTGCTCAAGTTAGAGGTGTCTTGCTCTTTGATAAAAATCCCTTTATCTAGAGATTTCTTTTATTCTTTAAGGCCCTCCCTGGCCCCCAGACCCTTGAAAGTCCACTCACTCCCTCTCCAGGCAAGCCTCCCACAATTCCATTGCTCTATGCATGGATGTGGCCACCAGGTGGCAATACAGTCCCAGCCTGGAATCCTCAGCCTGAATTCTCCTCCAGCAGCTCCACCAAGATCAACAGCCCTCCCTGGGGCCAGGCCCCCCATAGATGTTAGAGACCAAAAAGATTCAGGCCCTGCGCCTGCTCTGCAGCAGGAGCTCCTGAAGCTCACAGGAGTGGTCAACGCTCAGGATCCCTGCAGGGCCTGCCTCTTCCTCTCCTTCCAGACCCTCAGTCCTGCAATGCTGGGATCTCCTGAGCACAGCATTCAGGACCCTCTGCAATCAGGTCTCACTTCCAGCCTGTGCTTCCAGACCTGAGCCACAGGGATTTAAAGGCAATGAGAGGAGCACTCCACACAAACATTTCTTGTCTGGGCAGCAGATGGTGATGCCAGGAAGAGGGCATCCCTGGACCCAGACTTGAAGGGGACCTGGGCCAGCAGAGGGCCTGGGTCAGCAGTAGCCGGAGGGAGCTGAGGCAGAGGAGGCCTGTGGCTTCCTGTGAAGAACTAAAGAGCCACTTCCTTTAAGCAGATGGCTGTGAGGGAGGGGCAGAAGATTAGAGAGCGCGGGCTTCCTGGCTCAGAGGGAGAGGAAGGCCCTAGGAAGACCCTAGGAAGTGGCCCAGGGCAGCCTTCTATTTCCTTTCCCTCTGGGGTCTCCATGAAGCAGACAGTGCAGACAGGCAGGGTCACACCATGGGAAAGGTCACACCTTTCCCATGTGCTGTGAAGCCACAGAGAGGAGAGTCAGGTTAGGGGCAGTTCATTTGTACAAGACCAGTAAACAAATGGCACCTTGGTTACTCAAAGACGTAGGCCCAAAGGCACCTCCAGGCATGCAGGAACCGAGGCTAGACAAAGGCCTTCCCCATGACCTTCCAGTGACAGGTCCTTCTTCACTCTGGGGTCTCCGCTCAAATGTCACCTACTCGGAGAAGCCCTCCCTGACCACTACTTTAAAGCAGCCTCCTTGTTTCTCTCTACCAGAGTGGTTCCCAAACTTATCCGCTGCTGGGGATTACCTGGAGGCCTCAAAACATACAGATACCTGTGTCTCACCCACAGAGATTATGATTTAACTGGTCTGGGGTGTAGCCTTGGGCTTTGGAAGTTAAAAAAAAAATCTCTGGGTGATTCTAATGTGCAGACAGGCAAGTGTGGGAACCACTGTGCTAGCATATCATCCTGTTTCAATTTTCTATATAAGGCCAGTAAAGAAATGGGGCTTGGTTACTTCAAGAAGCAGGCCCAAGCCCTCAGCCCCAAATACTCAAGTCCAAGTACTCAGCTTCAGAACCCAGTCCCAAACACCCAGATCCAAGGTTTTACATATATCGACTCATTTAATCCTTACCACAATCTTCTTTTCTTTTTAATATTTATTTGTTTATTTAGGCTGTGCCAGGTCTTAGTTGCAGCACACGGGATCTACATTGCAGCGTGCGAACTCTTAGTTGCGGCATGCATGTGGGACTTAGTTCCCCGACTAGGGATTGAACCGGGGCCGCCTGCATTGGGAGCGCAGCGTCTTACCCACTGGACCACCAGGGAAGTCCCTTTACCACAATCTTCTTAGGTCTTATTAGGATCCTCATTTTACAGAAAAGAAATCAAGGCAGAGAGAGGTCAAATCACTTCCCCGAGGTAAACAGCTGGCAAGTGACAGGCCAGGATTCAAACCCAGTCAGCCTCACTAGGACAGTGCCTGGCACCCAGAGGGGACTCTGTAAGTGACTGTCCAATCAAGGAACTTAATTTTAATCTCCTTCTGCCTCACCCATCCAACCCCATTCAACTGAGCAACCAGGCAGCCTGGAGATTCTATTTTCTAATTATTTCTTTAGTCTGTTCACACGTCTCCACCCACATGGCCCCCCTCTCAGCATCTAGCTCACTAC
The DNA here is from genome assembly GCF_039906515.1 of Pseudorca crassidens. NCBI lineage: Eukaryota > Metazoa > Chordata > Mammalia > Artiodactyla > Delphinidae > Pseudorca > Pseudorca crassidens. The sequence goes on along the minus strand of NC_090297.1, from coordinate 21,492,414 downwards.
CCTCAGGCCTGGAGGGCAACTACAAGGTCCTTCTAATGGGTCTCCCTGTGTCCACTCTTGCCCCCCTGTGTTCACTCTTGTCTATTCTCCACATAGAGTCAGGAGGATCTGAAAACAAAGTAGATCAAGTGACATCCGCCCCAACCCCCTCAAAACCAACGGTGGCTGCCCATCACACTTAGCATAAAATTCTACTTCCTGGGCTTTCCTGGTGGCACAGTGGTAAAGAATCTGCCTGCCAGTGCAGGGGACACAGGTTCGAGCCCTGGCCCGGGAAGATCCCACATGCCGTGGAGCAACTAAGCCCGTGTGTCACAACTACTGAGTCTGTGCTCTAGAGCCCGCGAGCCACAGCTGCTGAAGCCCGCGTGCCACAACTGCTGAAGCCTGCGTGCCTAGAGCCCATGTTCCGCAACAAGGGAAGCCATCACAATGAGAAACCCACGCACCACAACGAAGAGTAGCCCCCGCTCGCCGCAACTAAAAGAAAGCCCGCGCGCAGCAACGAGGACCCAACAGAGCCAAAAATAAAATAAATAAATAAATTTATTTAAAAAAAAATTCTACTTCCTTGCTTTGGCCTTCAAGGTCTTTAATAACCTGCTCCCCTAAATCTCCACAGTCTTACCTCACCTTCCTTCCCCTCCCCCAACTCTTTTCCAGCCATACTGGCCTCTTTTCCCTTCCCAGAACCCTCCAAGAGCCTGCCAAGTTCAGTGCCTGTCCACAAGCTCTTTCCTCTGCTTGGAACACTCTTGTTGCTTCAGGAGTCAGCTGGAATGTAACTTCTCCAGAGACCTGAGCCCCCAGTCTAAATTAAACACTCCGTTATTCCAGCAGCCTGTACCTTATGTTCCTAGAATTGATCACGGTTGCAATAACAGCACGATTGGTATAAGCATTTTGTTACTGTCAGACCTGCTCACTAGACTTGAGCTCTCTGAGCACAAGCACAGGACTCATCGTTATTTACCGCCAGCACCCAGCTCAGCGCCTGGCACACAAGAGGCGTCCAATAGCTTTGGTTGAGTGGGTGGACAGCTGGATGGACAGACGGATGGGTGGACGAGTGACTGAGTGAACAAATATATTTTAAAACTTATAAAACTATTCACCTGCCTGTATTTCTCAGGTCAGCTATAAAGTGCGCGATTCACAGGGGTGTTATTTTCATCCTTCTAGAGGCCCCACCCACCAGCCCTTCAAGGCCTTTCTCAGGCCAGGCCACTGGGCGGGGCTTCCGGGGTCCGGATGATTGACGGCACGGGAGGCGTGCCCGGAGTCAGCCTCTGCTCCCTGATTGGCGGGCGCCACGACAGGCTGCACTCACAGCCACTGCTGTCGGAGTAGATGCAGTGGGACCCAAGGCGAGGGAACGCAGCAAGGCGTGCCCGTGGACCTCGGCGAGGCCGTCCGCAGCCGCGCCAGCCTCAGCTCATCGGAGTCCCCTGAGGTCGCGATCACGTAGCGCCGAGCGTTTGGCCAGGTTCTCGCCATCCTGCAGGGAGATGTGACAGCGGAAGGGGCCCGCGCTGTGGCTGGACGGCTGCCCGCAGCGGGCGGGGCAGAGAGCCAGTGACCAAACCTCGACGCGCTCACTGAAGCGCGGCTATTTCGGGCCGCTGACCTCAGCGAGGAAAGTCCCAGAAACACAGCCCCCCACTCCCCCCTCACACCTCTGGACACGCTTCACCTCTTCCCCCCACCCCAAACTCAGACCCCAAAGAGCTGGACGAGGAGTAGCACTGGACTCCTACCTCCTTCAGACCCCATGCCAGCCCCGCAGGAGATGCTGTTCCCATTTTACAGAGGCACAAACGGGGGTCTCTGGATGGATGCTCTTTACCTAAGGTCACATGTGAGATAGTGGCCAAGCCAGGGCAAACTTCAAAGCCCAACCTCTTTCTTCTACCCCTCAGCTTGGTGTCTCTTGTCTACCTGCCCTGCTGCCAGGCCCATCCTGCCGGAAGCATCATAAAGTTCTGAGGGTCCCATGGCTCCTGTTCCACACAGCTGGATCCCACCCCCACTGGGGCCTCAGCAGCTGTGTCTGGGCAGCACACGGGGGTCACAGATCCTGGGTTGGGCAGGCACCAGGTGGGAGAGGGCATAGCTTCCCCAGGTATCCAGGTGGCCTCCCTCCCTTCACTCAGGTGTCTCCACCTCATCCAAGGGCCTTCCCTTGCTGCCCATCTAAATACTACTTCCTACTTGCCTTCTGTCCTTTTATCTGCTTTATTATTTTTTTCTTGGCACTACCAAACGGCAGGTAATTATTTGCTTGGCCTCCATCTCTGCTGAGGAGCCGGATCTCATCACCTCTGCTCCCTCTACTATCTGTGGCCTTTGCAGAGCCATTCCCCAAGGGACCCTGCCTCTCCTGCCTCCTCCTATTGTTCTCTCTCCCCTCTTCCTCCCACAAATGTTTATCCATGCCTACTCTGTGTCACTGAATAAGCTCAGTGCTGGTCCTTGCAAAGGGAGAGACTGACAAGGAAACCACGTTATATAATTCATTCACCCATCCCCAATCCTATTGCCTTCCCCTGTTCTGCCCTCAGCGGTGCAGTCTGCTCTCCACACTGCAGCTTGAGCCATCCCGATAAAAGGGAGGTCAGAACATGTCACTCTTATGCTCAACCCCCTCCCATGGCTCCCTAGCCCAGAGGAAAAACCAGTGTCCTTGCTGTGACATGCAAGGCCTGCATGAGCTACCTCACCGCCTCCCACTCTCCCCTCTGAGAGCTCTATTCTGGCTGCACGGGCTGCCTTGCTCTTTTTCAACCTGCCAAGCATGCTTCTGCCTCAAGCCTTTGCATTTGCCCTTGGTGCTGCTAGGAATGTCTTCCCCAGGTATCCAGGTGGCCTCCCTCTCTTCACTCAGATGTCTCCACCTCGTCCAAGGGCTTCCCTCACTGCCCATCTAAATACTACTTCCTACTTGCCTTCTGTCCTTTTATCTGCTTTATTATCTTTTTCTTGGCCCTACCAAATGACAGGTATTGCTTATTGTGTGTTCCCCTACAGGAGTATAAGTCCCATGAAACCTCCTACAGTTCCCCACCCCTCAGGGAAAAAAAAGGGGGGGGGAGAGAAAAGAATATCAGGAAACTATGAAGAAAGAAAAGACACCATTAACCATACTACTATAGATAATTATATTTAAAGCCTCAATAATTAAAACAACTTGCTTTGGTTGCAGGAAGAGAAAAAGGAATGGGCTGGACTAGAATGTCCAGAAATAGACCCAACTGCACAGGAGAATTTAGTATTTGATAAAGGTGTCATCTCAAAGCAGAGAATGGACTCTCTAGTAAATTGTTCTAGGACAACTAGGTAGCCTACTGGGGGAAAAATGAGATCTCTACCTCACATGGAGCATTAGGATAAGCTCCAAAGATTTAAATGTTAAAAAATATTAAAATAAAATAAAAGCACTGGGACTTCCCTGGCGGCACAGTAGTTAAGAATCCGCCTGCCGCTCCTTTCTAACCCCGGCTAGGCAAGATGGCTCCCGCAAAGAAGGGTGGCGGGAAGAAAAAGGGCCGGTCCGCCATCATCGAGGTGGTGACCAGAGAATACACCATCAACATTCACAAGCGCATCCGTGGAGTGGGTTTCAAGAAGCGTGCCCCTCGGGCACTCAAAAAAATACGGAAATTTGCCATGAAGGAGATGGGAACTCCAGATGTACGCATTGACACCAGGCTCAACAAAGCTGTCTGAGCCAAAGGAATAAGGAATGTCCCATAACGTGTCCGTGTGCGGTTGTCCAGAAAACGGAATGAAGATGAAGATTCACCAAACAAGCTCTGTACGTTGGTTACCTATGTACCTGTCACCACTTTCAAAAATCTACAGACAGTTAATGTGGATGACAACTAACTGCTGATTCTCCAACAAAGTTACAGAGCTGCCTTCGCAAAAAAAAAAAAAGGATCCGCCTGCCAATGCAGGGGACATGAGTTCGGGTTCGAGCCCTGGTTCGGGAAGATCCCACATGTCGCGGAGCAACTAAGCCTGTGTGCCACTTAGTTGTCATAAATAAATAAATTTAAAATAAAAGCACTAAAGGAAAACGGGAAAGAATCTGTAATCTCATAGTGGGAAAAGTCTAACCATGACTCAAAAAGAGTCATTAGAAAAGATTGATAGGGACTTCCCTGGTGGCGCCGTGGTTAAGAATCTGCCTGCCAATGCAGGGGACATGGGTTTGAGCCCTGGTCAGAGAAGATCCCACATGCTGCGGAGCGACTAAGCCCTAGCGCCACAACTACTGAGCCTGCACTCTAGAGCCCACGCGCCACAGCTGCTGAGCCCACATGCCACAACTACTGAAGCCCGCGCACCTAGAGCCCATGCTCCGCGACAAGAGAAGCCACCACCACGAGAAGCCTGCGCACCGCAACGAAGAGCAGGCCCCACTCGCCGCAGCTAGAGAAAGCCCATGCGCAGCAACGAAGACCCAACGCAGCCAAAAAAAAAAAAAGAAAGAAAACCTAAATACATAAATAAATAAAAAAGAAAAGATTGATAAAGTCAACTATATAAAATTTAAAACTGTTTCATGGAAAACTCATATAAATCAAGTCATAAGATGAATGAAAAACTAAAGGAAAATATTTGCATCTCAGATCACAGATAAAGGGTCATCTCTCTAATTTATAAAGAATTCCCAGAAGTCCATTAAAAGGGCCAACAATCTGTAGAAATAGGCATAAGATATGAACTGACAGTTTGCAGAAAAGTAAATACAAATGGCTTTTAAAGATATAGAAAGAAGATCAAACTCACTCGAAAGAAATGAAAATCAGGAAAACCACACTAGGATACCATTTCTTATCAGTCTGGCAAAAAATCCAAAAATTTAATAATATACTCTGTGGGCATTTCTGTAAGGAAACCGTACTCTCACATCTGCAAATATAAATTGGTACAGGTCCCCAAAAGGACATTTTGGCAAAATCTATCAAAATTACAAATGAGTCCAGGTATTCTACATCTGGGAATTTATCCTTTGGATATACTTGCACAAGTGAGAAATGATGTATGGGTACAGTTATTATCTGCAGCACTGTTTGCAATAGCCAAAGACTGGAAACAAGTCAACTGTCCATTAGTAAGTGTTAGGTTAGGTAGAGCACAGTCTATCCATAAAATGGGATACTATGCAACTAAGAAAGAGAATAAGGGAGATCTGTGTGTCCAGATGGGGAAAGGATATCTGTAAGGGATATTAAGTTTAAAAAACAAAGTGCAGAGCAGCATATATGATATCCCACCTTTCGTAGGAAAAGGGGGGAGAATTATATACACAGTTGACCCTTGAACAATGCAGGGGTTAGGGGCTCTGAATCCCTGCACAGTGGAAAAACCCATGTACTGCTCTCTCTGCCTCATAAACAAAGGACTTGATAAATGACTCACACAAGGGCAGGAACGGAAACAGTTTGGAGAGAATCAGGATTCAGACTCTAACTCTTTTGATTCCATAGATTGTGATCGCTAATCAAACACAAACTTTTCCCCACACAACTAAAGATCTGTAAAATGAAAATCCAGGTACTATATTTATTGGGAAAAAAATCCCTGTATAAGTGGAACCACCTGTGTCGTTCAAGGGCCAACTATATATTCAAATTCCTGCTGAGGAGCAGGGCAACCAGTGATTAAGAGCCCAGGCTCAGAAGCCAGACTGCCTGAGTACAAATACACATTCCAGTACCATACTGGGTTCAGTAGTGTCCCACCAAATGTCCACCTGGAACCTGTGAATGTGACCTTATTTGGAAATAGGTCTTTGCAGATGTAATCAAGGTAAGATGAGGTCATCCCTGATTAGGGTGGGCCCTACATCCAATATGACTGGTGTCCTTTTAAGAAGAAGAAACTTTGGACACAGCGACAGACACACACATATGAAGACAGAGGCAGAGATTAGAGTGCTGCATCTACAAGTCAAGGAATGACAAGGATTGCTGGCAACCACCTGAAAATAGGAAAGAGGCACGGAAGTTCTCCCTATAGCCACCGGAAGGAATGAGCCTTTTTGACGCCTCAATTTTGGACTTTTAGCTTCCAGAGCTGCGAGAGAATAAATTTCTGTTGTTTTAAGCTACCCAGTTTGCGATAATTTCTTATAGCAGCCCTAGAAGCTGTAGTAGTAATACAGCTACTTAGAAGCTGTGTAATCTTGGAAAAGTTATTTAGCCTCTGTGTGCTCCAGTTTTCTCATTGGTCCTGGAACCAATCCTCCACAGATGCCAAGGGACAACTATCAATGAATCACTATATTCTTGGACAAGTAACTCAGCCTCCCTGGGCCTCAGTTTCCCCATCTGTAAAATAAGGACAGTGAGATTGACCTTACTGTGCGTTTAGTGTGCTCAGTGACACAATACAATGGGCACCTCACATGCCTCATCTCAGTTCATCACATTACAGACTTTATTAATATAGCCATTTTACAGATGAGGAGACAGGCTTCAGGAGTTTAAGCAGCTTGTTCAAGGTTACCCAGTCAGTAAATGGAGTAGTCAGGATTTGTCTAGAGGCCAACGTCAAGGTTATGGAGAGAAGGCAGTGTTAATCGGTTCAAGCAGACCCTGGGCCAAACCCCAGTTTTTCACTTATTCACTAGTTGTGTGACCTTAGGTGAGTCTCTGGAACTCTCTGGCCTCTATCCCTATTAACAGGAAGAATGACTCTACTTCACAGGGAGATAATGCAGGTAGAATGTCTAGAACAAGGCTTGGCATAGAGTAGGTGCTCAGTAAAGGGTGTTCCCTCCTCCCTTCCTTATTTCCCTGCTCTGGTAGGGATGTCAGGCCTGCGGGCTGACCTAGCTGTCTTAGAGACAATATTTGTGTTCCCTCCTCCCATACTGAAAAGGCCTGGGGGACTGCTGAGAGCACCCCTCACTCCCAGGGTCACTCCATTCGCAGGGAGCCTCTGCCTGCTGGGGTCTAGGGGATAGTCGCCAGGCTGATGGAGAGCAGCCCAGTCGGAGAAGGGATATTCCGGCCCCAGGCCTGACACAGAAACCACAGCATTGTGCCACCTCATTGCGCAGTGTGTGTGTGGCTAGCGTGTGCACACAGGAGGTAGAAGGGCTGGTGCTCTGCAGGGGCGTGGCTGGCGCTCTGCCCCATGTTGAGTGAGCTGCCGGGCTACTACCTGCTGGAAGGTGAACACATTGTGTGGACGGCAGCTGGAGAAGTTGGCACAGTCCAGCTGCTGCTTGTCCAAGTGACAGCCCAGTGCGTCGCTAACGCTACGCATGGTGGAACAAATAGGAATTGTACCCTGAGGGCCTGGGCCACCCAAACTGGCCCACTTTCTTCTGCCCACCACCTACTGACACCCTCTCACTGAGCGCCCTGGCCCCCAAGGGCCTCAGGTCTCACAGGCTATGAAGGAGAGTAGCTCCTCCACCCCAACAGGGCTCCTATACTCTGGAAATAAGCAAGCCCTCCATAAAGCAGGAGGGACTGCAGGTAGACTGCAGAGACACCCTTGGAAGAAGGGTCTGTGCCCAGCAATGCTCCCCACTTCAACTGGGAGTCCCATTCTTGAGAAAGGGCTGCTGAGGAAAGGAAAGGAGTCCTGCCCAAAGGCAGAGGGATGGCCAAGTTCACCTGACCCTTATCTGGAAGCCCCAGAGCTCAGACGGGACGCTCCATCAGGACTGGCTTCTCCTTGGTGCCACTGACTTGGAGGCCACAGCGGATGTTGGCCCCCCCAGGCCATGGTCACGAGCATCACCTTGTAGCCCATACTGAAGGGCTGCTTATGGCTGAACTGGAGGGTGATGACCTGCCCTGAGGGGCAGGAGAGAGCATGGGACTTCCAGGGACCCCAGAATCCTTGGACTGCAGACTCGGGGCTGAACGGTGCTCTCTGGGCAGCCTCCAAGACCATATACCATCTCCACCACTATTCTCACTCACCTCTGAAATATCCCAGCCCACTCAGTGAAAGACTCCAGCCCCCTCTGAAGTACTCCTGTTGCCTCTGAAATAATCCAGCCTCCCCCAGAAGACTTCAACCTTCTCTACAACATTCCAGTTTCTCTCTGAAATACTCTAGATCCTCCTCACTCCCCATAATATTCTAGCACTTTCTGAAATAACCCAGCCCTCAGTGACATTCTGTAGTCCCTCACTATACAATATTCCAATCATCTCTGAAGTACTCCAGCCCCGGCTTTGAAACAGCACTCCACTGTTAAGCTGCAGCTCAACTTTATTTTTTAATTTTATTTATTTATTTAGGCCGCACCACATAGCATGCAGAACTTCCCCAACCAGGGATCAAACCCATGCCCCCTGGAGTGGAAGCGCGGAGTCTTAACCACTGGACCGCCAGGGAAGTCCTGCAGCTCAACTTTAAATGTGTGCTCCAAGTTCAATACTCCAGTCCCCCTGAAATATGCCAACATGCATAATACTCCTCACCCCACTATAATACTCTAGTCCTCACTCCCATTATAGTCTCCACCCCCAGGGAAAATCCTCCAACCCCTTCAGTAACACTCCAGTCTCACTCTGATAGCCCCAAACCTCTGTAATGCTCTGTCTGTCCACAAAGATGGACCCCCAGGCCTGCCTAGAACATACTGAGAGGTAGTACTTGCTCTGGCTCCTGCTGGTTCAGGCGTCCTCCTGGACCTCAAATGGCTCCTGGACATCAGCATAGAGCAGCATCAACACCCCTGCTGGGAGGAGGCTGTGAGATGACCCCACCAGCTTCCTCACAGTCCTCCAGCCAAACAGAGTCCCCTTCTAGAAATCTTCCCCCCACCCCCACCCAGGTTAAGGGCCCCACTAACAAAACATGATAGTAGTCCCCAAAGGTTGGCGGCGCCCAGGCCCTGTGGGACAGCACACCACTGACTTGCCAGGTCAACTTGTCAGGAACCCCCTGGCTGGGTCAGCTGCCCAGAGTAATCCCGCAGGCTCAGTCAGCTCCAGCACCCGACCGGTTGCCCCCTTGTGCTGCTCTGAGACACCTGTCCTGTGGCTCCATGGATCTAAGATAAAAGGGCAGTTAGGCCAAGGCCAAGCTGTCTCTGTTCAAGGAACACAGTGACCCAGTAGGGCTTCTGCGTCACCAGGGAGTGGAGCTGGGCCTCTGGGGAGGGTTTGGGGGGCTACCTGCCCTTTTTTGTGCTTATTCAAGTGCCACCCACTGGGTCACCCTTATGTGAGGGTGAGTGTAGCCAGAACCTAGCAAGTCCCTGACCATGAGGTGGCTGCGTGGAAGGTGATATTAATTATGGGTTAGCAAGTGGAAGGAGTTAGGTTCAAAGCCAGCTCTGCTGTGTTACTTTAGGCCAATCACTTTTCCCCTCTGAGCTGCAGTCGCTTTACCTTTGAAACAGATAGTAATACTTTTCTTGCCCCTTACCAGTTTGCTTCAAAGCTCCAGTGAACTAGCAGTTAGAGAATGAATCTTGCATTTAACAAGTATTTATTGAGTGCCTACTATGTGCCAGGTCTGCATCAGACATAGACATAAAGTATTTATTATTTCTCCCTGCATCAATCAGCTTACGTGCGTGCAGGGACTAGGGTATACAGTGATGGTGGGAGAGATTCTAAAACTCCTGATCAGACATCCCTCCCTGGCTCCGGACAGCCTTTTGTACACCTACTATGTACGAGGTACTTTCAAAGGCGTCATATCCTTTACTCCTCATCCTGGGAGATAAATATTAAGTTCTGGTTTTACTGATATGGAAATTAAAGCTTAGCGTTGTTAAGTCACGGCCCAAGAAAACATAGCTAGTAACTTATGGGGCTTAAATTTGGTCCATCCTACCTTTGACAAGGAAGAAGTCAGAGCAGCACCACACCCTGATGCCCTCCACGAGCCAGGTCTGTTCCTGGGGTTCCTGGCAGTGGGGCCTGAGCCAGTGCCATCTCTGTCCTCCAAGAGACCCCAGTCCCATAGAGGACAAGAGGACTAGACTCCAAGCCAGACATCTGGAGGTTGAATAGGCCTCATAGGGCATCCTGTCCCACCCTGTGCTTGTTCAGATCAGGAAACAGAGGTCCAGAGGTGGGCAGACCCTTATTCAAGGTCACACAGCCTGTCAGAGGCCCTGCCTCTTACCCAGGTAAAGACTTGCTGCTCATAAAAGACAGAACGTGCCAATCGCCCTCCAGCGGTGCTGACAAGAAGTGCTCGAGGGTCAGGGAAGGGAGAAAATACCACCTGCCTAGAAGGCTGAGCCTGGGCAAGAAAAGAGGAGAGAGAGGCTGCCAGCTGGGGAGACCTCTGGGCCAAGGGTTGGCAGTGGGACTTGTGTGCATCGCCATGGGGGCCCATCCCCTGCCCATACATGAGGCTAGTCCATGAGGATCTCCAATGTTGCTCTCCCTGGTGATTCCTGAGACAAACCATTCTGCTGCTGAGCTATTCTGAGAACGTAGTTCTTCCTGCTTCTGAGCTGAAATTCTGCTGCCTGAGGCTGCACCCGCTGGTCAGAATTTTACTGTCTGGGTCCCCAGAAGGAGTGTCATCCCAGAGCCTCGGGGGGTGGAAGTCGGGGGAGGGACTCTATCAGAGTTTTCACCTGTGGGCAATCTCCTATTTCTCCTTCAGAACCCACTAGATACCCTCTCCCCTGGGGAGTCATCCCCCTCCCCCAAGCAAAGTTCATTCCTTTCTTCATTCCTGTTTTCAACCAACGACTACCAAGCACCTACTAGGTGCCAGGCACGATCGATGTGCTGGGCAGACCTGGTGACCAAAGCCCTGCCCTAGTGGAGCCGAAAGCCTAGGCGGGAGGCAGAAAAACACATTGACTAATACACACCCTGATAGCTGTTTTTTTCCCCAAAACTATCTAGCCAAATTTTATACATTACATTTGGCAATGATGTCTCTCTGGTCTCCTTTAATAGAGAACAGTGACCCCATCCTGCCTTTTTTTTTTTTTAAAGACAACAACTGTTTTAAATGACCTAGTCAGTTGTCTTTCAGAATGTTCCACATTATAGGTGAGCATGAAGTTTCCCTCTAGTGTCGTTTACCGTATTCCTCTAAACCCGGTGTCGCTTGTAACTGGAAGTTAGGTGGAGACCACAGGATAGCAAACTTTCTCTGTGAAGGGGCCAAAAGTAAATATTTTGGACTCTGCAGCTCATACAGTCCCTGTTGCAAGTACTCAGCACCGTCGTCGTAGCATGAGAGTAGCCATACACAGTATGCAAGTGGAGCGTGGCTGTGTTTCAGTTACAACTTTATTCAAGGACATTGAAATTGGGATTTAACGTAATTTTCATATGTCACGCAATATTATTCTTTCTTTGATTTTTTAGAATCATTTAAAAATGTAAAAACCGGGCTTCCCTGGTGGCGTAGTGGTTGGGAGTCCGCCTGCCGACGCAGGGGACACGGGTTCGTGCCCCGGTGCGGGAAGATCCCACATGCCGCCGAGCGGCTGGGCCCGTGAGCCATGGCCGCTGAGCCTGCGCGTCCGGAGCCTGTGCTCCGCAACGGGAGAGGCCACAACAGTGAGAGGCCTGCGTACTGCAAAAAATAAAATAAAATATAAATGTAAAAACCATTTTTACTTCAGGGGCTGCACAGAAACAGGCAGAGGGCCATCTTTGACCCATGGTTTGCTAACCCCTGACTGGATTTAGGTTAAGCATCTGTAGCAAGAATTCTTCATACTGATGGTGTATACCTAATAGTCATCACATGAGGAGGCACGTACTGCCAGCTTATGCCAGTTACGGGGTGAGTTGCAGGATGTCCACTAGACCTCTCCATTGAAAAGAGAGACCCTCTTCGCAAATGCCAGATCAGCTGTGCGGGGCTCCTTCAGCATTATGTGAACATTGTGCTCTTTAGAACCTTTCAACTAGCGTTTTTAGCACCAGCTATGCACTGAATTGTGTCCCCGCCACAAATTCATATGTTGAAGCCCAAACTCCAGTGTGACTGTATTTGGAGATAGGGCCCTTATGGAAATAGTTAAGGTTAAATAAGGTCATAAGGGTGGTGCTCAAATCCAATCAGACAGGTGTCCTTATAAGAAGATACACCAGAGGGCTTCCCTGGGGGCGCAGTGGTTAAAATCCGCCTGCCAATGCAGGGGACACGGGTTCGATCCCTGGTCCGGGAAGATCCCACATGCTTTGGAGCAACTAAGCCTGTGCGCCACAACTACTGAATCTGCTCTCTAGAGCCCACAAGCCACAACTACTGAGGCCAAGTGCTGCAACTACTGAAGCCTGTGTGCCTACAGCCCATGCTCCCCAAAAAGAGAAGCCACCGCAGTGAGAAGCCCACGCGCCACAACGAAGAGTAGCTCCCGCTCCCTGCAACTAGAGAAAGCCCTCACATAGCAACGAAGACCCAACACAGCCATAAGAAAAGAAAGAAAGAGGGCTTCCCTGGTGGCGCAGTGGTTGAGAGTCTGCCTGCCAATGCAGGGGACACGGGTTCGTGCCCCAGTCCGTGAAGATCCCACATGCCGCGGAGCGACTGGGCCCGTGAGCCATGGCCGCTGAGCCTGTGCGTCCGGAGCCTGTGCTCCACAACAGGAGAGGCCACAACAGTGAGGGGCCCGCGTATCGAGAAAGAAAGAAAGGAAGAAAGGAAGAAAAAGAAAGAAAGAAGATACACCAGAGTTCCTTCTGTCTCTGCCATGTGAGGGCACATTGAGAAGGCGGCCATCTGCAAGCCAGGAAGAGCGCTCCCGCAAGAAACCCACCCTGCCCGACCTTGATCTGGGACTGCTAACTTCCAGAACTGTAAGAAGTAAATGTTTGTTGTTTGAGCCACGCAGTCTATGGCTTTTGGTATGGCAGCCCAAGTGACTAACGCATCATTGACAATTCTTGCCTAAATTGATTATCATCTACTTGAGGCTGCAACATGGAGTTTTTCTAGTTCTCACATTCCCTCTAGTGTATTAGCTGGCATTCTTCTACAAAGAAAAGCTTTCCTTCATCAAGTAGGAATGAACCGCAGCTCCTCCTAAAAAGACAGGATAAATGTTAAATTCTCTAAGGGAAGGTTTTGGGGTTTTTTTCTTTTTAATGGGAAATTCTAGAACCTGTTTGTATGCTGAGAGGATAATTCTTTGGAGAGGGAAAGACATGGTGCAGGAGAGGAGGTTACAGAAGGCGTGAAGTCCTAAAAAGGTGGGAGGATGTAGAGTGCAATTGGGGAAGGGGGAAAAAGGGTGGGAAAAGGGAGGGCAGAAGAAAGGGTGTGAACTGGTCATCTGCGCAGACACACAGGGCCAGCTTACTAAGAAATGCACCGGACGGTTGCTGGGCCTGGTTCGCATCCTTTGAATCTGGGAGCTGTAACTCTTGGCTGTCTGGCAGGTGGCTTTCTCCTCCTCACCCAGAGAAGGTGAATGGTTGGATTGCTGCAGGCCTGGGGCTTTCCAGGCAAGCACACCGGAGGCGGCAAGGCAGGGCAGGGGCTTGGCAAAGGGGCACCATAACGACTGACCACAGAATCCAAGATAGTTGAAAACAGAAGTGAGAGCGGGAGAGTGATGGCTGGATGAGAAATGGATGGGAGGTCTCAGCAGCTGGCTGGGCCTTGATTTTTGGTTTTGGTATCAGTTTTCAGAACTGATTTAAAGGAACACATGAGCGAGCGCAGGAGCTGTGAGCACTAAGGATAGTGGGGGAGGCCCCCCCGTGGCCTCTTTGCCCTGTGCCCATTGTCTCCTGTGTCATATGGGGGGCACGTGCCACATGGAGGGCAAGGACTGGACCTGACTCCTGTTTGAGCCTGCCACAGACTAGTGACAGGGAAGGTTGAATATGATCGAACGAATGAATGAATGATAGCGAACACTTATACGGCACTTACTATGTACCAAGCACTAGTCTAACAGCTCATCGATTTCTCTCAAGACTTCTGTAAGGTAGAGACTCCCCATTTTACAGATGAAGAAACCGAAGCATGGAAAGGTAAAATAATTTGTCCAAAGTCACAGAGCTAGGAAGAGGCAGAGTTGGACTGCAAACCAGGCAGTCTGAGCCCAGAGTCTGTGCTCCTAACCACCAGGTTATTCTGAATGGATGAATGAGAGTCATAGACTCGGCCTATCTCTGTCCTGGGTGAAGCCAGGTATATCTTGAGGTCAGAGCCCCGATCTGGTCAAGAGAGACCCCGAGACGATCAACAATGAACTGAGAAATACTCAGTTCTAGATTGTGACAACTGCCATGAAGGAGACAAACTGGGTGCCAAGGGCAAGAGTAAAGGGACCTCCTTAGATGAGGTGGTCAGGGAAGGCTTCTCTGAAGAGGCAGCACTTCAGGTTAAGGATAGAAAGGAGCCAGTACTGTGAAAAGCCAAGGAAAGAGTGTCCTAGGAAGAGGGAACTGCATGTGAGAAGATCCTGAGGCAAAAAGTCAATGTAGTCTAGGAACTGAAAAGGATTTCAGTGCGGCTGAAAAGGAGGATGGCCCAATGGACCTGAAGAGGTGGGCACGGGCCAGGTACGCAAGGCTTGGGAGGTCATGGCAAGGCATTTGGATTTTATTATTCTTCCCTATTATTGAATTGTATTTTTGTTATTCCAAGCAAAATGGGAGGTAAGCCATGAGAGAGTTTTAAGCAAGGAACTTATGTGGTCTGATTTGTATCTTAAAAGCAGAAGCAGGGCTTCCCTGGTGGCGCAGTGGTTGAGAGTCCGCCTGCCGATGCAGGGGACACGGGTTCGTGCCCCACTCATCTTCCCGGAGCGGCTGGACCCGCGAGCCGTGGCCGCTGAGTCTGAGCGTCCAGAGCCTGTGCTCCGCAACGGGAGAGGCCACAGCAGTGAGAGGCCCACGTACTGCAAAAAAAAAAAAAAAAAAAAAAAAAAAAGCAGAAGCAGTTCTGTTCTGTTCATTTGCTTATTCATTGATTCTTGAATATTTTCATTCATTCTTTAATTCTTACATTCAGTCGTTTATTTTTTCATTGGGCTTTCATTTGTTTACCTATTAATTCCTTTGCTCCTTGATTGATCCATGCACTCCTGTACCCAGAGAACCTGCCTCTCTGTGCCAGGCCCTGCCTGGGCTCCAGGGGCATTGCCAAGAGCCAGGTCTAGTCCTTGGCCTTGAGGAAAACATATCCCACACCGCACACCCCAGGAAAATGATGCTGAGTGCTCAGCTGGGGATAAGAAGCCAGCCCTTGAAGGATGACAGAGCCTGATAGATTGGGGGATCCCCAGGGATGGGACCAGTCTCTTTCATGTCTGTGCTCCCGAAGCCTGACACCTGACAGGCAATGATAAATGTTTGTTTGTTAACTGAACAGGTGGGACAATAGCCAGCCAGGGAGTGCTTGATGGCGGAGGTGATGATGTCCAGCCAGGGTGACGCCACCCTTCCCAAGTCCCTGCACCTCCACCTCCTCCCCTGTGTCTTCCTCCCCCCATCCTTCCTCCCATTATCCTAAGAGAAAGCCATTCTTACCTGCACCCCACTGTTCTCTGCCACCCCGCAAGCATATTGAGACACACGTGAGCCCATGCGTGTGCACAGACACACACAGGCATTCAAACGCATCCCTGCTCATACACAGAAGCACATGTGCCTGCATAATGTGTCCCAGTTGTTGATTCCAAAATTGCAGTCATCACGTTCATTGCCTCCAATCACACACTCACACACACACACACACACACCTGTTCTTACACACGCTCCCTGCCTCCCCACTATATCCCAACACACATACTTCTCCACCAAACAGCCCTCCCACACACATCTCTTCCTCCCCAGACAGGAGGGATTCTCCTGGTCCTGGCTGAAGGCTGAAGAAGTAATAGTGGTGGTGGTGGGGGGATTGAACCCCAGGTTGAGGGGAGGTCAGGGTCCTCTCTGACCTTGGAAAGGCTGGAACTGTGATAGAAGATGCTACTCAGTTTTTCTAAAACTTGGGTGTGGGGGGAGGCTTGACATCTCCCTGCCTCCTCAGTGTAGCCCAGTGACTGATCCTCTGAAAAGCAGTTTCCTAAGAGAAGGGTCTTCTGCTGCTCCCCACTGTCCTAGATCCCTGCCTCCACGGCGCTCAGTCCCCAAGGATGGCAAGGTGTGGTGACTGGATCCGAAGTGGCCCTGGTGACAGCAGTCTGAGGTCAACTGGCTGTGAGAATTTGGGTTAAGGTCTGTCCGCATCTTGTCTTCAGTTTTCTCAGCTGCAGAAGGGGGGTGGGGCAGTGATAGAGAAAAGCCCCTCTTAACCTCAAATGCCATGATTTTAAAAGAGCAGGTGCTTCTGGGTGTGAGGAACCTGCCCCTTTGGAGGGGGTCTTGGGAAGGTTGTGCTGGGGATTCAGGTCTGGGGACAGGAGCCAGGGTGCAGGGGGAGGCCTGGGAAAGCCGAGCCGCGGTAACCCGGGGGAAGGTGGGAAATGGGGGCGGGAGGGCCTGGGATTTGAGGGCCCCTCCCCGCTGCGGGCAGCTGGCTTGGGGCTGGGGCGTGACTGCAAGTTCTCCCCGTCGCCACCGCCACCGCGCCGCTGCGGCTGCAATAAGAGAAGTCCGAGGCTGCTTCCTCCTCTCTGCCCAGAGGGGGCGGCGGTCAGAGGCGAGCAGCACCCCAGTTTTCTCGCCCCCACCCCCGTCGGTACTTGTGGCTGCTGGGAGCCCCGGCTGGCTAGCCCCGGGGTCGGTCAGAAGCGGTGTCCCCTGGGACCAGGTAGGTGCAGTCAGGTGGGGCTGGAGGGGCAGGCGGTGCCCCGCCCCCAGCCCGCCCTAGGCCCCAGGGTCCGGGTTGCTGGGGAGTGGGGGGACGTGAACTTGGGGAAGATTGCTGAGGGAGTTGAAGGCCAAAGCGACCCCGCTCTGAAAAGAGCCTGTAAAGGAAAACTGAGGAGGCCTGGAGAGTGAAACCTGTAAAATTTGGGGAGGGCGATGAGGGAATATGGGGAAAGTAAACTAAAAGGACCCCCCAAAATGGTCTGGTGGGGAAAACGGAGGGAACCTGTAGAGACAGAATTTGGGAAAGGGGCTGAGTCGGGGGAGGGAAACTGAGGGGACCCCCACAAGGGCCTGGGAACCTTGAAAGCGAGAATTTGGGGAGAAGCTGAGGGGTCTGGAAGAGAGGAACTACTATTTGGGGGGCCTGGGAGAATCAGGTGAGGGAGTTTGCCAGAAAGGGGTCAAGGAGAACCATTTCTGGAGGACGCAGAACGTGGGGCGCAATTCCGGTGGTCCAGAAAGTCCCCCTATCCGGAATCGGCAGAAGTTGGGGGCGAAGTCTGTAGCTGGGAAGGGAGGGGAGGCTGCCACGCTGCAGCCCCCTAGACTCTCCCGCCCAGCACAGGTGGGCGGGTCCCGGTTGGCTAGGGGACTCCTTCAACTTGCTGGAGGCGTGGGTTCCCGTTTCCTGGGGAAGTCCCCGCCCTCGGCAGGGATGGGCCTCTCTGGGTGCCCCCTCCTGGCCCGCGGTGGCGGTCTCGGTCCACGTTCCTCTCGGGATCCGGGAATTGCTGGCCGCCCCGACGGAAATCCTGCCTTTGACCGCGATTGCAGGGAGGGGCTGTCTCCATGGCAACAAGAGGGCGGAGAGACCGAGCCCAGCGCTTGGCTGCAGCAGGACTCAACGCCCGCGGTGCCCCCTTTGGTCCCCTCCCCTCCCCCCCCATTTTGGGTCCTCAGTCGAGGGCGGCCTACGGGACAGAGGAGTAAGGCAATGATGCTCAGTGTTCAGGGATCCTGAGGTGGGGAATCTGCATTCTCAGGGACTTAGCCAGACTGGGACCTTGATTGCTGTGTTACTTTAGGCAAGTTATGGGGCTTCTCTGGACCTCATTTTCCTCATTTGAATTATGTAGGACATTATCTCTGCCCCTACCCAGCTCCCATTCCCCACCTTATCCCCAGTCATGAGAACCAGGTGCAAAAAGCAGTTTTTGCCCAGTGTGCTGGAGGGGTTAAGACATCACCCCTTCACTTTCCCAAAAGCATGGAGCGGGACCAAGAAGCCTGACAGGGCCTCCAGGAACCAGCACACAGCTGACTTCTAGTGAAATAAATGTTTGTGGGTCTGTTGAGGCCCCATACTGGGAAAGTCAGCAGGTTTGAGATATGTCCCCCACACCCCTGCCCCCCCTTTTTTTGCTATTTTTTGTGTTTATGTTCATGTTGTAAGCACTGGTTTGTCAGCAAGTTTTGCCGTTCTCAATTCCAAATAATACAAAGTTCAATATGAGTTTTATGGAAACTTCATTTTATTGAAACCAGTGATCCCTGAGTCCTTTGGCATCCTTCCATCTGTGTGTGGTGGTGGGAGAGCAGGGCTGTGTTCCCACTTCTAAGATGGGAAGATGGAGGTTTGGGAGTGAAGGACTGACTGGCTAGCAGTAGGGACCCAGAGTCCAGGGCATCCCGTCCCTGATGTGGTGAAGGAAGTAGCCAGAGATGAGGCCGGCGTTCCCCCCGAACCCTACCAAATCCCACGTAGCCCTCTGGAGGGGGGAGCGGGTGAGGAGGGGTGTGATGGAAGAAGGTATGGGGTTCCTGGGCTTCATGGCTGGCACCTGCTCCCCAGTGGGTGTGAAGTGGTGAGTGAGGGTGGAGAGTGTCTGTGGATGTGCTTTGGGCTTTGAGTGAATGAGCATGGGCATGTGAACATATGTGTGGGTGTTTGGGTGTTCTCTGCAGCCACCTGGGGCTGACGTGGCAAAGGAAGTGGCCAGACTTTTGGGAGGATGGATAGGGAGACCCCAGAACTGGGGAAGGAGGAGCCAGGGCCCTTCCTGCACAGAGCAGACCAGGCTGGGCTACCATGGGACCCCGGGGAAGTCTGGCCACACTGGAATCTAGGCTCCTGTTCCCTCAGCTCCCCCTGGACCACCCATGGCTCCCATCCCCCAAGAATCTCCATTCCCTCAAGACCCCTATTTTAGAGGCTAATGAGTAGGTTTTCAGCAACAGATGAGAAACCACCTTTACCCACAAGAAATGGAGGAAATTCAGCTGACGCCCTCAGGGCCATGTGGAGGGGAAAGTGAGTGTGGCCCCTCTCCCCCCTGCAGGCACCTGGCCCTACGGGTGGCAGAGTCAGACTCTGGTATGGCCTCAGCCCCTGGGTGTTCAGGGCTGGGGGTGGTAAGGCCTCAAGCAGGAATGGTGCGAGATGGTTGGAGGTCCTATGAGAGGCGAGGGCCTCAGTGAGGGAGATGAGGGCTCAGTAAGGGCACTAGAGCCAGTGAGGGATGGAGGGTCCCAGTGAGGGGTGGAAGCATTCATCAGGGGTGTCAGGCCTTGGCGAGGGACGGTGTGCAGCGGGGCTGAGACTTGGGCCTGCTCCTGGCCAGCCCAGAGCCCTGAGGAGGAGCCGGAACTCTTGCTGGATGGTGGTTTCCTGCTGCTGTTCAGTCCCAGTTCCCTTATGGTGAAATCCCCCAGGGAGCTGGGTCAGCTCAGCCCTCCCGCCGCACCCAGAGCACTTCTCTTTCTTCTCAGCCTTGCAGCTCCCCCTCCCTCAGCCTCAGAGGGGGCTTCCCCAAGGGAAGGGAACAGAAGTGAAAGTTCACTGAGCAACTACTGAGTGCCCTGTGCTTTCAGGGGCTTGACTGCAGTTGATGCGCAGAAGCAACCCCATGAGGTAGAGATTTAGATTCCTATTTTCTAGGTGAAGGAACTGCAGCTCAGAGAGAAGTGAACTGACTCGCCCAATGTCTCCAGCTAGTTGTCAGGCAGGGTAGAATTTGAGGCGAAATCTGTCTTCAGATCCCACAGGACGTCCTGTGTCTCCATCAAAGCCCTGATGTGGCGTTGACAAGTATGGACCTCAAGGAAGATGGGTGAGCCTGGGGCTCCTATGTCCAGGAGTAGGGGTGGGAGGGAGGCAGGTTCCCTGCTGGGTGGCCAGCTGCCATATGTCAGGGGTGGTGTGATCAGTTGGCCAGGAGCTGGGTAGGAAATATGACATTCACCAGTCAGGGACAGCATGACCTCCTGCTCAGGCTTTGGAGAGCATAGCCGGGAACAGAACTCTGGACCCAAATTAATAATCCTGGCTTTGAATCCCCTGTCTGGCTGTTTGACCTCCAGCAAGTGACTTCCCCCCTACACGCAAGAGGGAGGTAGACTGATAAATGGTCCCTGGGGTCATTCTAGCATATGCTTCTCAGCCTCACTCAGCCACACTGGGCAAGAGCCTTCCCAATAACTGTACAGAAGGTACAGATGCAAAAACTGAGGCTCAGAGGGCTCACATTATTCACCCAAGGCCCCAGAGCTGGGTAGGACCACACAGAGGGAGATGCTGAAGGTGGGAACAACATGGTCCAGGACTGGACCTCAGCTCTGACATCCACAACCTGATTTTGATCCATCAGACTTTGGAAACCAACTCCTGTCAACCAGATGTTCAAGAGGCATGTTTATTGACAGACTCAACTCCCTGCAGCGACCAGAACACTTGTAGCCGTTCTCTGAGCTAGTGCCTTTCTGGTGTTAGCAGGCAGCCTAGATCAGCGCTAAGAAAAGAGAGACCTGGATTCAGATTCTAAGAGCTATGAAAATCAGTGATTGCCTGAGAGACCCTGGGCAGGTCACTTCCCCTCGCGGGGCTGTAATGAGAATTCAGGGCATGTAGCACAGGGCCTGGCACACTGTAGGTGCTCATTAAGGTACATACGTTATTGCTTTCACAAGGGCTTCAAAATGCAACATCGCTTATGACGGGCTTTGGAGCCAAATTGATTGGGGTTGCATTTTAGCTTCCCCTTACTTGCTATGTAGCTAATCTTAGGGAAGTTATTTAACACCTTTGTGACTCAGCTTCTTTATCTGTAAAATAGGGGTAAAAATAAAACCTACCTCATAGGGTCACTAAATGAGATCAATCATGGGAATTGCTTGGCACAATGTCAGGCACTGAGTAGGTGTTTAATAAATTAGCATTTTAGAACTAATAGTCATTGCCCCCCCACCCCAGACTTTTAGGAAGTCAAATTACCCTCCTAGGAATTGGTGGCTGGTAGTTGAGATCAGAGCTAGGTGAGGACAGAGTCCTGGGGGGCTATCTTCGTGCAGATGCCAAGCAGAGAGGACCCTACCTGCTCCCTTTCTCTCTTTCCTAGCTTTAGCTCTTTAGTTCTCTGTCTCTGCCTCTCTCTTTCTCCGTCTCTGTCCCTCTCTGTCTCTCTACCTCTCATTTCTGTCTGTTTGTCTCTTCTCTTTGTTTCTTTCTGGCAGTGATATGCTGGAGCTAGCTAGCTGGTACTGGCTCTTGGGAGCTGATTCTGCGAATCTCTTTCCAGCCCAGCGTTCAGGAAGTCACTTCAGTAACTTGAAATCAGCCATGGTGGGAATATTTACACCATGGAAATCAGCAACTGCTACAAATCAGGGCCCTTTTCCCCCCTTTTCTTTTAAGTCAGTATACCAGGATACCCTCACCCCTGCCCCCGCTGCTTTGCCAGGGCTCTCCCTAAGCCCATAGAGCCTTCCGCCTCCTTCTCGGAAGCTGACAGTTTCTGAACCCACGTTCCACTCCAGGCGTGCAGAATTCTGGGCTCCCCTTAGGCTGATTTGAAAACATTGTGGTAACAGGTACCTGTGTATTGTTGGAAGTGGCCGCATTGTATCTAAGTGGGGACCCAAGAGGTTGTATAAGTTTGTATCTCTTACAGAGGGGAGCTCTGTGTGGGTCTGTGACTCAGGGATGGGGGAGCTACATATATCTCTGGGTTTCCCTCTGGGGGCTCTGTGCACCTGTGCATGCTTGCAGGAATAGCTGTAATCATCTGTGTCTGTGACCAGGCAATGGAGAGAAGTGGTTCAGATCCTGGAACCAAACGCCAGGATACATCATCTGTGTGACCTTGGGCAAGTTTCTAAACCTCTCTGTGCCTCAGTCGCCTTATCAATAATTATAATACTTACCTCGTAGAGTTGTCGTGAGAATAAAATGAGGTAATATATATATATAAAGCGTTGAATGCAGTGGCTGGCACAGAGGAAGTGCTATAAATCCTCCATATGCTATTCTTTGGGAGAGGCTGTGTGTGTGTGCATGTGTGTGTGCATGTGTGTGTGTGTGTGTGTGTGTGTGTGTGTGTAGATGGGTGAGGGCTGAAGGTGTGTGTGTATTCACAGATGTCTGCATCTGTGAATCTGTACAGAGGAGCTCAGAGTCCCTGTGTGAGGCGCTGCGTGTAGCTGAGGTGACGTGTGTGCGTCTGAGAAGGTGTCGGGAGGGCCGTGTGGACCTGCGTGTAGGGCTCTGTGTTGTTTGAGACGTGCAATGTGTCTTCCTGTGAGAAGACCTCCATTCTCACCCTATAACCTTTGTTTTCATCTTACCCCCATCTGTTTCCTCAGTGCCTGAAATCCCCTGCCTTAGCTCTAGATGCCCCCCACCTCCACGTCTATTCTCTGCCTGAGTCTAACCAGCCCTGTAGCCCTTCAGACAGTGGCTTCACCCCAGGGGAGGGGTCCTGAGGTGAAGACCTCGGCAATGGCTTGGTGAACAGGGCCTATTTTGGGGCTCAAACCACAGCCTGCTTCACAGCTCACCACATGGGTGTCACCCCCCCACACACACACGGGAGAATGGTTACAGTGGAGCATGAGACAGGCTGGTGGGTCTAGAGTGGGAGTCAGGGCACTGATGTGACAGAGCCATCAGCCAAGCAGCTGGATCCAGTGGATCCAGGAAGGCTTCCTGGAAGAGGTGAGTCGTGCTGGGTAGGAGGGGCAGGACCCATAGAGAAGAGGGGGGAGGCTATCCATAAAGGGAACTGGACTTGGGAGTTGAGAAAAGCAAGACCGGGCACCTGTCCCAAGGATCCTTGGGCCCCTCTGGGAGAAATCAGGGTTCACTGGGTTGGTGAACCCTCTCATATCTCATATCTGAGGAAACCGAGCCCTCTCCCCAGCAGTTCCTCTCTGAGTGTTGCAGTGGCAGAGTTTCTGGAGGGGCGTGGAGAGCCCTTGCTCAATGACCTGCCTGCCGTGTCGCTCAGAGGACACAAAGGCTTGGCTCACTTAGGGGTTCCCCAAGGGACCCTGGTGGCTCTGGCTTCTGACCTGGGCCTTCCCCTGATGTGGGGATAAGAACAAGCTCTGGAGGTAGGTGTCCACCTGCACTCAGCTACCAGACATAGTCCTGGGGTTGCCAGGGTTTACCCAGCCCAGGGTGGGAACAGAGGCAGCGCCCGGAGGCTGGGCTTGTTTTTAGGAGACAGTGACCAGAGGCCTGTAGTGAGCTGAGCAGGGCTTGACAGAAATCCTATTAGAGACATGAGTCTAACCCAAAGGTACGAGTGTGTGAGTGTACGAGTCTGTTAGCCTGAGAGGCAGCCTGTGGCGTGTGTGTGCCTGTGTGTGCTACCATGCATCAGGGCCTGGGCTCGTGTGAGAGTCAGTTGTGTTGGTGTGTGGCAGTGCTGGTGAGCACACTCATGCAAGTGTGCGCTGTGAGTACTGGTGTGTCACTGTGTGCTGCCATGGGTGCTACTCTATGTGTTGGTGTGTCAGGTGGATATGAGTGCGAGAGGGCTGGTGCGGTGGCGTGTCCTGTCTGGGGGTGGATGTATAAGTGAGCCGGGGCTGTGGGAAGGAAAATGAAGGCAGAAGGCACGCTAGGGCCGAGCCCGGGCCCCCTGGCTTCCCGGAGAGGACAGGCGCCGGCATCTGGCTGCAGGAACACTGGCAGAGACTTCACCTTCCGTGTCCTCTGTCTCGCCTTCAGGTCTCTGGCCCCTCCCAAGGACCATGCCGCAGCCCCACTGACCCAGGAGTAGGGGCCTGAGGGGTGAGTGGGAGGAATGGGGACTGAGGGCTCTCAGGGTCAGGAAATGGGGTAGGGGTGGCTTTTCTGGGCCCCACAATTCCTCACAGCCCCCTCCTCCTACAAGGACCCTGTTGCTAGGTAACAGATGGGGGAGCCGGAATGAGGCAGCTTGAAAGGCCAGAGGCTGGACCCACGACAGGAAATGGCCTTGATCCCCCTCTGCAGGGAAGCTCCAGGTGCAGGCACACAGCCCTCACACACACTTACACACAAACACACATCGATACATAGACATGCACACACACATAGAGACACACACATACCCACAGAGACATGCACACCTACTTACACAGACCTACACACACAGATACACACACGCAGACAGGCACAAATACTCCCACTCAGGGCTATGCACACAGACGCGACACACAGATACAGAGGCACCCACTCACACACACCCACCTGCATGCACAGTCACACACACACACACACACAGGCACGCACATGCACGCTCACACAGAAACACATGCATACGTAATACTCATACAGACATGAACACACAGAGTCATCACATGCAATAAACATATACACACTCATACACACACTCACATAAACACACAGACGCAGACATTCACAAAAGGCTGCACATACACACACACACACACACCAGCAAACTCACAAATACTCAGAGATACACACACGAGCACTCTGACGGAGTCACGGAAACCCAACACATTGAAGCGCTAGGAGGCAAAAATATGTAAATGAACACAGCAACATCGTGAAGCAGAAAACCAGCCCCGTGGAGGAGACACATACTCTCTCCACACACACTAAGGCAGCTGGGGGGGTGGACGCAACGGTGGCCCTGCCCCACCTCTATCCCTCACTAGGGAGGACACCCCCTACTCCAGGCCTGAGAGAGAAAGCTGCATGCCTGCATGAGTGTGTGTGTGCAAGCGTGCGTGCATGTGTGCCTAGGGTGGCATATCTGGCAGGGGCCCCAAGTGAAGCATGCCCCCGTTCTGTAGCAGGGCACGTGGAATGGGCTGTGTGTTCTGCAAGAAGTTGGAGCCGGGGCCCAAGGAGGATGGTGGCCTGGAAGAGGACTTCAGGGGCTACGGGGCTGCAGACTGCTGTGGCCCTGCCCCTACTCAGGGCCGGCCTGCATCCTCCTTCACCCATATCCCCAACTACAACAACTTCTCCCCTCAGCCCGCCAGCCCCGCCTTCCTCAATGGGGGCACCATCAGGGGCATCTCAGGTGAGTCCAATGGGCTGGAGTCAGGCACTGACTGGACCCTGGCAGGACCTAGGGGACGGAGAGACTTGGACTTGCCCTTAGGAGCCTCCATTATGATTTGGGAGACACGGCCCTGCTTTTAGCGCACAGTCTGAGGGAGTATGTACAGCCCTACCTTCAGAAACCCCAGTCTGAGGGGGAGACATAGTTCTGTTCCCAGTCTGAGAGAAGGACTCTGATGACAGATGCCGGTGGGAAGTCTGCTTGGTGGGGGAGAGCAGAAGCGACTCCCCAGGGAGCCCCCAAGGGGGGAGGGATGGGCTTGAAGGTGTGTGTCCTGAATCCACGTCCAAAGCAGAAATCCACTGCATTCCAAAGACCTTTGCGAGCCAGTGCACTGCAGCAGTGGGGAGGCGTAGTGCCTGGCTGTGGAACAGGACTCTGGGGGTGCAGCCCCTGTGGTGCCCCCTGATGAGTAGCCCTGACTCTGCAGGGACTGGGGTGACCCTGTTCATCGCCCTTTATGACTATGAGGCCCGAACAGAGGATGACCTCACCTTCGCCAAGGGCGAGAAGTTCCACATCCTGAACAACATGTAAGTGATCAGGCCACCAGCTCAGGACACGGCCTAGACCGGGAGCAGGACCCAGAGAGGAATCCTGCCTGCTCCTTGTCCTCAGAAAGCTCTAGCCTAGTTGGGGAGGGATCCTTGACAATCACAGGCCGGGGTGGTTGCTACTATGTAGGGGAAGCCTGAGGAACTACGGGCACAGAAAGAACACCAGCCATGGTCTCCAGGGTAGTAGTGATCAGGGCAGGCTTTCTGGAAGGGATTTCTAAGCTGAGACTAGAAAAATGAATAGACATTGAAAGAAGGGGTGAGAAAAAAGGAAGAGAGAGCGAGAGAGAATGAAACTAGAGAGAACGAAACTAAATGATGACTTCTGGAAACCACCAAGTGGTTCAGTATAGGTGGGCCATAAAGTATGAAGTGCAGAACAGAGAGAGCAGATCCTGGAGAGGTGGGTGGGAGCAGATTCTGCAGGGCTCTTTAAGCCATCTTGAGGAGTCTGGATTTTATCAAGAAGGAAATATAGCCATTGGAGGGGTTTTTAATGGAGAAGTGACCTAGTTAGCTGTCCACTGCCCGCCCAAACCCCAGCCCAGCTGAAGTGTCAGAAAAGAAAGCCAGGAGGCCCAGATGTCCCCAGACATATTCCTTCAGCAGGGAGAAGCTCCCGGGGCAGCTGCAGTGGCTGGGGCAGAACAGACGAAAGCCTTGGGGAGGGTGTGTACCCAAGGTGAGGGGTTGGCAGGGCCAGTGTCCACCTGATCCTTGGCGTGACCCTGCCTGGCCCCATGGTGCCCCAGGGGCTGGGTTGCCAACGACGACGCCTGTTCTGTGCCTTCAGCGAGGGTGACTGGTGGGAGGCTCGGTCCCTCAGCTCTGGACAAACTGGCTACATTCCCAGCAACTACGTGGCCCCTGTGGACTCCATCCAGGCTGAAGAGTAAGTAGGGGTTGGGGGGAGGCCAGCCTTACAGACAGGACCCTGGAGTCCAGACTCAAGGCCACCTCTTGGGCAAGTCACAGCTCTACTCTGAGCCTGTCTCCTTACCTGTAATTCTGTAAGATCTTTGTGAGGATAAAAAGATAATAATGATGACACTAAGAGTAAGTAAATATTATCTAGCATGTACTATGTTCTGGACACTATTCAAAGTGCTTCCTGTGCATTAACAAAGTTAGAAACTAATAGAATCCTATTTTACAAATGAGGAAACTGAGGCACAGAGAAATTAAATATCCTGCCCAGTTCACATGGCTAGTAAGTAGGTGGAGCTGGTATTTGAACCCAGATAGTCTGGCTACATTTGCTAAGCATTATATATATATAGCCTCTCGGAGATAACAGCAGTGTATGAACTTTAAAAAAAAATTGTAAAGTGCTAAACAGATGGAAGGGGGCATTACTTAGAATTAATTCTATTAAGGAATCAGGCAAGTATCATTTATGGAGTATCTTGATGTAATTGAGATACTATGACAGATACTTTACCTATCTAGATTCATTTAATTCTCACAGTAACACTATGGATATTATTATTGTCCCATTTTACAGATGAGGAAACTGAGGTTCATAAAAACTCTTTATCTAGCCTCACATATACATACATATATGGGAAAAGTAAAGATTGGAGAGACGGCAGAATGGGAGTCACCAGGACTTGGTGACTGATTTGCCACTGGGCTATGGGGAGTGGGAGGAATCCAGGGTGACCCAAAACCTTCCTGAGGAACTGAGTGGGTGCCATTTGCTAAAGTGGGGAACACAGGAGCAGGCACAGATACATGAGCGAGCTTGTTAGGTTGAATTCGTGGAGAGGAACACCCACATGGAAGAGACGGCCAGCAATTAGATTAGGTTGTGCTTTGTATGCGAGGTGCCCAGCCCATGCCAAGCCATGCCCCTGAATTAGCCCAGAGGAAGGGGCATCTTATTCTCATTGGAACTAAGGCTCCTTAGTTTGTTTGCTGTGGCTCCTGCAGAGGGCACACCTGGGCTGGGGTGGCAGGACTCTTCAGAGTGGAGATGATAAATAGAGCTGCACAGGGGAGTGAAGGAAGAGGGAGAAGAGTGAGAAAGAGATTGGCCCTAGGACCCAACTTTGGAAAGAGCTGTTGGAAAACCAGGCCAGGCTAAGTCAGAACAGCCAAGAGGGTGGAGGGGAGGTTTCAGGAAACAAGAGAGGGAGTGTCAGAGGCTGCCACTGGATTTGGCAGTGGGGGTGACCTTGGTGAGAGATCTCTCCATGTGAAGTGGGGGTGGAGGCCAGACAGCAGAGCCTGGGAGGGAGTGGGAGGTGAGGAAGTAGAGACCCAAGTGTGAAGTGCTTTTTCAAGTGAAGGAAGGTGAGAGATATAGCAGAATGTTGATGGCAGGATAGAGCTTAGAACGGTTTCCTTTGGGGAAGGAAGAAATGTGGGCATATGTAGAGGCTGGTGGTGGGATGGAGAGGCTGCTGATGGGGGCTGGTCGGTGGGGGAGAGGTGTCCTTGAGCAGATGGGAGTGAACGGGGTCCTGAGCTCAAATGGGATGAGGCCTTCATCTGGAGAGGGTGGTAGGAGGCGTGGAGGAGAGGAGAGGTGATGAGGCAGAAGATGAGAGGTTTGGGGGTCCACATCTCGGCGGCAGTGTTGTGAAGTTCAGAGAGGCACTCCATGCAGTGTCATGGTTAGGAACAGTGTCGTGGTCAAGAGCGCATGCCCTAGAGCAGACAGCTTGGGTTCCTGTTCCGGCAGCACAGCTTAAGAGTCGAGTGGCTGTGGGTAAGTTGCTTAACCACTAGGCATTTCAATTTTCTCGTCTGTCTAATAGGGGTTAATAATAGTACCTACTTCACAGTGTTGTTATAAGACTTAAATGAATACATATATGTATGACAGCAGAGCCTGACACAAAATAAGCGGTGTTATGATTACGTCAATTATTAAGGATGTAGCTAATGTCATGGGTGTGAGTGGGGGCAGAGCATTGATAAAACTTGGGAATGTGTTCTGTCTGCATAGTTCTTCAACAGTTTCTCCTTTCCTGCCTGCCCTCCTGGACACGCTATTCGCCAATGCCTTCCCCTCTTCCCCAAACTGTGCGTAGTACCCAGGTATGGATTGACAGTCCCAGAGTTCACTGAGACTGCCACCTCCCTTGATTTGAAAACTATGCTCCTTTTAATTCAGCCCAAGATGGTCACAGGCCAATTTAGTGATCAAACGACATCTGAGTCTTCTATGACACCTACGGTCACCTCGACTCTCCCAGTGTACTCTCACAGTTGGTTTCAGGCTACAGTTCAGTCCCAGAAAGAATATCCAAGAGACAGCAGGGATGCTTGAGGTCTGAGGTTGAAGTAGAGACTTAGAACAACATCCAGATTTAAGAGAGTGGAGGAAAAGCAGCAGTCAGAGCTGGGCAGCAGCCGTCAAAAAGAGGGGAAGAGGGAGTTCCCTGTCAGTCCAGTGGTTGGGGCTCGGCGCTTTCGCTGTCGTGGCCCGGGTTCAATCTCTGGTCAGGGAATTAAGATCCCACAAGCCACGAGGTGCAGCCGAGGGGGGAAAAAAAAAGGAGGGGAAGAGAAGCAGGAAGCGGTGTCGATCTGGACGACAAATGAGGAAAGGGTTTGAGATGTGTGCAGGGAGAGGAATCTGAGCGACTGCCTGCGATGGTGGGAAAAGAAGTAGGGTGGGTGGCAAAGGATTTCAGGTAGAGCTCATCAGCCAGCCCTGTGGGCAGGTCAGTTCCCCTCTCTGTGCCTCAAGTTCCTCATCTGTAAATGAGCCTATGGAAGGAGCGGTAGTGAGATGGACCCTGATGAGGTCACTGATGACCGGGGTTCTAGCAATTTAAATTCAAGAGAAACCCAGAGAGTGGAGAGAAGTCTAACCTTTATTGGGCACCTTCTGTGTACCAGGCATTCTACATTCGCCTTCTCTGTGATCCTCCCAATCAGGCTGAATCTTGGCTACTGAGGTGACTTTTCCCAGGAGGCTGGGTTGGGGGTTGAACTGGGTGTATCTGACTCTTGCCTGCCCTCCCAACAGGTGGTACTTTGGAAAGATCGGGAGGAAGGACTCAGAGAGGCAGCTGCTCTCCCCGGGGAACCCCCGGGGGGCCTTTCTCATTCGAGAGAGCGAGACCACCAAAGGTGGGGCTGTGCCACTGACCATACAACAGGGAAGCCTAGCCTTTAGGGGGGAGGCTAGGAGCCGTGGGGTGGGGCTTGGGACAGGGCCACGACTGGGACAGGGTTGGAGGGGCAGAGGTAAAGCTGGGACTGGGTTCAGGGGATGTGGCCATCCAACCTCAGAGTCCCCAGCCCTGTGGGCCTCTCTGGGCTCCCAGACTGGGGATGACGAGGAAAGCTGGCCCAGAGGTGACCCTTGCCCACAGGCGCCTACTCCCTGTCCATCCGGGATTGGGACCAGGCCAGAGGCGATCACGTGAAGCATTACAAGATCCGCAAGCTGGACACAGGTGGCTACTACATCACCACGAGGGCTCAGTTCGACTCGGTACAGGAGCTGGTGCAGCACTACCTGGGTGAGGGCAGCCCTCAAGGCTGGCGTGTGCTTCAGATTCCTGAACCAATCCGCTGAGACTGAGGCCCAGAGAAGGGGCTCCCAAAGCAGTAGTGGCTGGACCAGAACTAGAACCCAAATATCCGGGCTCCCAGCCCAAGATCCTGCTCTGTAGGTTTCCAGAGGAAACTGAGGCATGAAGCTGTCCATGGCCAAACGATGCCCTCTAATGTCTGAGCTGGGTAGGAGACTGAGTGGACCTGACTTGGAGGATGGGCTGTGGGGTTGAGGGGAAGGTTAGCATCCATGCCTGGTTTCTGCTTTGGTTGGTTAGGCCAAGGATAGGTCCGTGGAAGGGTGAGGGCTTCATGTCCACACCTTTGTCTGGAATTCCCAAATCCATTTCTACCTGTCAGGCCCAGCTGGAGGCCACCTCTTATGCGAAGGCCCCAGTCCTTTCAGGGATCATCTCTCCCTCTGGTGCCACCTCGTTCCCTGGGCACCAACATGTTCACCTACTCAGTGGACCAGGTTGCCTTCTGCCCTGGCCTGTGACCTCAGCTGTGTCCTAGTTCCTTATAACTGATCTTGGGGGCTGGGGTGGGGTGAGGAATGTGTGGGCCATTCTGGTCTGCCTTTGACCTCCAACCTCCCAATCCCCCACTGCCCAGAGGTGAACGATGGGCTGTGCCACCTGCTCACGGCGGCCTGCACCACCGTGAAGCCGCAGACGTTGGGCCTGGCCAAGGACGCCTGGGAGATCAGCCGCAGCTCCATCGCGCTCGAGCGGCGGCTGGGTACCGGCTGCTTCGGGGATGTGTGGCTGGGTACGGAGGTCCTGGGAGCGGGGGCCGGGGCCCGAGGCAGGGGCGAGGGCTTGGGACGGCGGCGAGCCGGTCCTGACAAGCCTTTCCGCCCGACAGGCATGTGGAACGGCAGCACGAAGGTGGCGGTGAAGACGCTGAAGCCGGGCACCATGTCCCCGAAGGCCTTCCTGGCGGAGGCGCAGATCATGAAGCTGCTGCGCCATGACAAGCTGGTGCAGCTGTACGCAGTCGTATCGGAGGAGCCCATCTACATCGTGACAGAATTCCTGTGCCACGGTGAGGGGCGGGGTCATGAGGCGGAGTCTGGAAGGGCGGGATTTGGGGCGAAGTTAAGGTGCGTGTCTCTGGGGGAGGAACTTGGGTGGCGACTTGGGATGGGGCGAGGAACAATGGGCAGGGTCCGAGTGAGGGGCCGGAATGAGTGAAAACACAGGCGCGCTGGGAGTGGGGGCGGGGCCAAGTTAGACGGGGCGGGCCCGGCCTGGGGGCGGAGCCTCGTGGGTGGTCAGCTGGTGGGTGGAGCTTGGGCGAGTGAAGGCGGGATCTGTGATGAGAAAGGATCTGGGGCAGAGTCTTAGTGGGGTTTGTCTAGGGAAGATGGAGGAAGAGAAGAAATGAGACGTGGGCAGAATCAGGGTGTCTGTGAGAGTAGGGCCTGGGCGAGATCTGTGAAGGGTTGAGGCACCTGGCAGAATCCTGAGCGGGGGCGGATCTAGGGTGAGAGGCCTGGGAGCAAGGGATGGGGTCAAACTATGTGAGAGGAGTCATGGAGAGGGGCGAGGCCAAGAGAGAGAAGGCAAGCCTGGAGCTGGGAGTAGTGTCTTGATGCTGATTTTTTGAGTTCTCCTCCCCAGGTAGCTTGCTGGAGTTCCTCAAGGACCGGGAGGGCTGGGATTTGAGGCTGCCCCAACTGGTGGACATGGCAGCCCAGGTAAACTGGGACAACAGCCTTTAACTCTCAGAGCCCCTCCTATTATTTTCCACAAATCCCTGTGTCCTCAAACGCCTAGCCTGCCCCTGGAAGTGCAGCCCCAGCCCCCTGGATCCTCTGTGCGACCTGAGGCAGGGCACTGCCCCTCTCTTTGAGCCCCAGTCTGGAAAGTGGGTTTTTCAAATGATCCCCCACGCAAACCATGGTGTTCCCATCTCTCTATACCTTCGCCCCCAGGTAGCTGAGGGCATGGCCTACATGGAGCGCATGAACTACATCCACCGAGACCTGAGGGCAGCCAACATCCTTGTGGGGGAGCGGCTGCTGTGCAAGATTGCTGACTTCGGGCTGGCCCGTCTCATCGAGGATGATGAATACAACCCCCATCAAGGTGCCCTGCCTCACCCCACCTTCCAAGAGCTCCCCAGTGCACCAAGGGGCTGCCATGGGGCCCCACATTCCCGCAGACCATCCGGGACATTCCCACTCTAATGTAGTGTAAGAGGCAACTCTGGGTTCAAACCCAGCTCCTTCACTTACCAACCATGTGGACTTGGGCAAGTCACCTAACCTCTCTGGGAGCTGTCTTTTCTCACAATAAAATTCTCAATGAAAATATTCAGACAACAGTAAGTCAACAGATATTTACCAAGCACCTACTATGTGCAAGGCACTGCTATAAATCTCAAGTGAAAGACCATAGAGTGTAATAGGGAAAATGCTGTAGCCAGAATGCCTGGGTATGAATCCTAGACACTTACAAGCTGTGTGATTTGGGCAAGTTATTAACTACTCAGTGCCACCTTTTCCTCTTCTGCACAATGGGGATAATAATAGTAATAGTAAAAAAAATAGTAATAAAACTCACAGGGTTTTCATGAAAGTTAATTGAATTAATGCATGTAAATCGCTTAAAATGGTGCCTGGCACATGGTAAAGGCTATACAAGTGTTAGCTATTATTATGATTGGAATTATTACAATGTTTATAAAGTGCCCGGTATTATACTAGACACAGTAACAAGTGCTAGCTAGATACCAGGTCTTTTCTGTTATGCCCAGAGACCTCTGTGCTTAGGGTCTCCAGTCCTAAAGATGCCATTCTCTTAATCCAGCTGTCCCCAGGGATTTCTGCACTAACTTTCCCTTCTCCCCCAATCTCCCCAGGGACCAAGTTCCCCATCAAGTGGACAGCCCCAGAGGCTGCCCTCTTTGGCAGATTCACCATCAAGTCAGATGTGTGGTCCTTTGGGATCCTGCTCACTGAACTCATCACCAAGGGCCGAGTCCCCTACCCAGGTTTGCTGGGAGGTGGGGAGGTGGAAGGGTGGTCATGGGAAGGGCTTCTTCCTGGTTGCCTCTTCAGGAGGGGCTAAGCCCCCTGACTGACGGAGCCCCACCCTCCAGGCATGAATAAACGGGAAGTGCTGGAACAGGTGGAGCATGGCTACCACATGCCGTGCCCCACAGGCTGCCCAGCATCCCTGTACGAGGTCATGGAACAGACCTGGCGTCTGGACCCGGATGAGAGGCCTACCTTCGAGTACCTGCAGTCCTTCCTGGAGGACTACTTCACCTCCACAGAACCCCAGTACCAGCCTGGGGATGAGACATAGCCTGTTTGGGCATCAACCACCTCTCTGGGGGTGCTCACCAGCCCTTCCAATTGCCAGGGCTCTGGTCCCAAAGCCCCGCAGGCCTAGAACCCTATAGAGTCCTAGCATGTCAGAGCAAGCAAGTTGCTTTTGGCATCATCTAGGGCAACCCATTCATTTTAAAGATGAGGCAAATCAAGGCTCAGAGATAACCCCTCACCAACTCTGGCCCCAATCTCTATTTCTCCCCTTCCCACTTCTGCCCCTGCATGCCTCTAGTCTTCCTGTCTGCACTCCTCCCACAAAAGAAATGCTCACATCTTGTCTAGTTATTTATAAAACTGTATATCCTTTCCCTCACTTATCTCCTGTCCCTGCTTTCCTACCCTGTCATCCCACCCTGGTCCTGGCCCCCAGAATTCACCTCCTACTCAATTCTCTCATGTCTGTAAGTTACAAAGAGAGGGAAAGACTTTGCCGGATCCCTTTCCTGCTGGATGGATTCTGTAGTCCAGGACTGAGGTCCAAGCCCAGGGTGAAGGAGAGTGTTGCTGAGGGCTCATCCCCTCTCTGAATCATGTGTGTGTTTACTGATTTTGTAAATAAGAAAAGTGACAATATGAATCCTTGAGCCGTGAAAATCCCTTCCTGTGGGAGGGATGGTGGTCGGTGGGAGGTGAGTGGGGTTGCTTTGGCCGCTGGGAGGCAGGGGAGGCAAGAGAGCGCCCTAATGCCTACTAAGCACAGGGCACCCAAGGTGCCCTAGGACACCCCAAAGTCCTGAAGCTCATCCCCTTGTGAGTTTAGGGTGAGTTGAGAGATGGATATAGAAGACAGGTAACTGCAGATCAAAACATCTCCTTCATTACTGATGTAGCTTTCAGTCTGCATGCAGTGGTTTTGCTAATTCTTTAGTTAATTTCAGCAGATCTACTGTTCATCACAGGCACCACAGAAGACCCTCAGGCCTCCCCGAGTGGGGCAGGGGGAAGACCACAGTGGACCCTCTGCAGCTCCCCAGAAGGGACAAGGGGTGGGTGGGGAGAGGCCTGAGAGTCTAGCTCATTGGATTTCACTTGGGGCAACTGTGCCCCCAGGGGGCTTCTGGAGAGGTTTGGAGGCAGTTTTGTTAGTCACAATGACTGGGGGCTCCTACTGGCATGTAGTGGACAGGGAGGGGGCTGCTTAACAGCCTGCCATGTACCCTGCAATGAAGATTTGTCCCCCCCCGCGGCTCCCCCTTTGAGAGACTCCAGCAGCTGATGTGCCTCCGGGTGGAAACAAGACAAACAGGGAGGGCTTCCCTGGTGGCGCAGTGGTTGAGAGTCTGCCTGCGGATGCAGGGGACGCAGGTTCGTGCCCCGGTCCGGGAAGATCCCACATGCCACGGAGCGGCTGGGCCCCTGAGCCATGGCCGCTGAGCCTGCGCGTCCGGAGCCTGTGCTCCGCAACGGGAAAGGCCACAACAGGGAGAGGCCCGTGTACCGCAAAAAAAAAAAAAAATAGACGAACAGGGAATAAGGATTCCCACCTCTCCCATCAGGAAGTTGTTGACCCCTGACTTATTAAGGGAATGGCCAGGGGAAAGAGTCTGGGGGCTGGGAATCACTGCTACGCTTGGCAGACAATGACTAAGCATTGACTCTGTGAAGGGCCATTTGCTGGCAGGACCCTGGGAACACAGAAATGAACAAGACCTGTCCCTGTCCTAGAAGAGTTCACAGTCAGGCTGGGTAGAAATAATAGTAATAATAACTCATTTATTAAGTGTCAGCTGAATGCCGGATGTGTTTACATCCATCTTTTCATTTAACCCATTCCTGAATCTGGTTCTATGATTAGCCCCCCTCCATTTACAGATGAGGAAACTGAGGCCCAGGGGTTACATGATGTACCAAGGTCACACAGATATACGTGACAGAGCTGGGATTTGAACCCAGATCTCACACCAAGGCCCATGATCTTTCTACCAGACCTTGCTGCCTCTGGGCCTTGGGAAAAGATCCTATCTGTCCCAGGTGGATGTCTGGGTGATCCTTCTCTCTCGAAATATTGGTAGAAGGAGTCCCTGGAAACCCCCCAAGCTGAGTGACTTAAAGGAAAGCGGATGAGGTGGCCAGTGCAGATGGAGCATTCCCTGTGCTCAGCCCTGTGCTGGGGATGGCTGAACAGGAGCGATAAGATGGGTAGAGGCCAAGTGGCTGCTTAGAGAAGTGGTCACAGGAGTGGGAGCCTTAGCTCTGTACATTCCAACTCTCAGGGGCCAAGGCTTCCAGAAGGCCATGTTCTCTGGCAAACCAAACTCACAAGAGCCTGATGTATAAACCAGAAGCCTAGTGTTTCCACCTGCCATGGAGTAAGCAGATAAGAGCACAGTTCTGGAGCTGTAGTGTAGTATTGTGAATCTTGCCTCTACCACTTGCTAGCTGTGCCACTTAGTGCAAGCTATTAATCTCTCCAAGCCTCAATTTCTTTATCTTTGAAATGGAAATAAATGCACAATACATGTTAGCTGTCTTTGTCACTACCACTTACAAATCATTTACTCTATGCCAGACATCCTACTAAGTGCATGTCGCCTACTAAGTGCACAGAGCCCTATAAGGTGAGGGCTATTATATCTTGATTTTACTAATAAGGAAACTGAAGCGCAGTGAAGTAAATAGATTATAAGACATAATGGCAGAGCAGGGGCTTGAACCAGGTCCTCTGACTCCAAAATCAGTGCTCTCAGTATCTAGAGTCTTTCCCTGGGACCAGACTATTCCTGTCTGCCCAAAGGGGCTCTGCCTGGCACCTGGATATCCATTTAGTTTAAATGGAGGCCCAGCAGGGCAGTGAGCCACCTGGAGTCCACCAGGCCCCCATGACTCCTCAGCAGAGACCAGAGCCACCTGAGCCTGGAATCCCTATGTCTACTGGTTCCCTGTCCCTCCCTCTGGTGCAGCCGAACGAATCCTCCCTTGCACCCCCTTTTCTGTGCATCCTTCTGTTCCCTTCAGATAGAGCACAATGCAATTGATTAGGCCTCTGTTTTCTCAATTTCAATCACATCCTCGCCCTGCCTCCCTGAGATTACAGGCGGGTCACCTTGATTGCGGTTTCCACCGTTCACAAAACCCTTCAGTCATTTACAAAACCATCTCTCGTCTCATTCACTCCCCCACCTGGCTCTTCTCTTCTGTGATGCGTGATTTTACTGGCTTAAGACTCAGAGGGCAATTTTATTTCCAAGTTCATGGTGGGGGAGGAGGACACCTAATTGACTAATGCTGGATGTTTCACATGCCTCGTCTAATTTGAGCCTCGCCATGAGGCAGTGCAGAAGTATGATTATTCCTGTTTTACAAAAGTGGAAACAAAGACTCTGAAAGACTACAACGCTTGCTCAAGGTCATCCAGCTGGATGATAGAGTCAGGATTTGAACACAGGTTTGCGTGACTTCAAAGTCTTATGCATCCCCCTGTGTCACGTTGCCTTATTTAATGGAGCAGGATGGGGAAGTATAATACTCAACCAGAGTCAGGGCCAGGGAGGATAGGGGGTGGGGGTAGCCCCATATGTGCTGAGGGTTGTTTTCATAAAAGAGCCAAGTCATTTATTAATTTCACACACATCTACTGATGTCTCTTGTAGGCTGGTCCTGTCCAGGAGACAGAACAGTAAACAATTACAACACTTAGGGGCAAGGTCAGTCTGGAGGCCAAGGGAGACTTCTTGGAGGAGGTGAAAGAAAAGTCTGCTTGATGAAGCAGCCAGAGGGTGAGATCATCTCCCACTGAGGGAATGGCATGTGCAAAGGTCCAGAGGTATGGGAGAGCAAGGCCAAGTCAGGCAAGAGCAAATAATTATGTATGGGAGGGTTGAGGGAAAAGATGAGGCATATAAGAAGATGGTTGGAAAGTCAAGGCAAGAGGTAGGAGGGTGAGAAAACCAAGGGTTATGGTCCCTGAGTTGTGGAGAAAAGTCAGAGAGGAAAAATCTCGGTGCCCCAGGACCTACTGGGATGAGTCTATTCTGGATCCCACAGCTCCAGTTCTGAGCTGGGTGGACCCACTATCCACTCCAGGAGTTCTCTCCCAGGTACAGTATCAAAGCCTCCCTTCTACCCGGCCATCCACATCCATTACACACACACACACACACACACACACACACACACACACACACACACACACACACACACACACACACACACACACACACACACACACACACACACACACACACACACACACACACACACACACACGCGATGGTTTTGCCGTGGTGTCCATACTCCCTCTAGTGGTCACTCTGGGCACTACATCCAAAACTTTCGTCCGAGACAGGAGGACCAGGTCCCTTCAGAGCCTCCCAATCCATCAGAATGGGAGAGACAGTAATTCAGTACAGTTCCTGCTCTCAGAAATCTCACAATGTAATGATAGTGAGAGTGAAGGAGACAGGCACAGGCAGAAGACGTAGGAGAACAGGGGAGGGTCCTAACTCAATTGGGCAGGGGGAAGTCTTCTCATTAGAGGTGTTGCTTCACCACCGGAGACCTGAAAAAGGAGTGAAAGTTTGCTAGCAAGAAAGAAGCAAGCAAGAGAGGGGCATTCCAGACTTGACAGAATTAAGTAGCTCAGAGGCAGGAAATGGGACCGTGCAGAGAGATACAATTAAGTAGGTGTGATTGGAGTAAAAAATTTGAGGGGGATCAGTGGCTAAAGATGAAGATGACGAGGTAGGCAGGGGGTCTTGTCTGCCATTGCCCTCGGGCTAGGATTCCAAACCTTGGGCCACGGAAGCCACTGAAGGTTTTGAGCAAGGTAATAACAGAGTCAGATTCACTTTCCAGAAGGAACACCGTGGTGACCAACACGGAGGAAGGATGGGAGGGGAAGAGGTGGGAGAGGAACACCCTTCTTGGACACAAAGAACCACACCAGGTCACACTCATAGGAGAACACAGAGCTTTGGGCAGGCCTGTGAACCAGATATATCAACACACGTGATGACACCTACAGACATGTCAGTGGGACCCCAGGCTGAGCACCCAGACAAACAAACACATACTGACAGACGCTCAGACATATAACTCAGGTCCTCGAGCCAAAAGGAAACCAAGGACACACATTTACCCCCAGACACAGGCTGACAGTGAGAACCATGCATGCCCTGATGGACACAGGAATTCACACAGACACAGACACACACACACACACACACACACACACACACACACACACACACACACACGCAGTGTGGCTGTCAAGGGCTCTACCCTGCCCCCCTCTCTCTCCCCCTGGGTCCCTCACCACCTCGGGCAGGAACAAAGCTGACCTTTGCCCTCTGGCCTCTGGCCTCTCCTCCCACACCCCCTGCCCAGAGGGAGGAGCCGTTTGAAGTCTGGGCTGCAGCTGGGGTTTCCTGTTGCCTGGAGGAATGTGGGAGGACTTTCTGGGAGGGGTGAGTGCAGGGAGGCTAGCCCATGAGGAGGGATAATGGGGACCTGGGGGCCTTGGTTCCCACTGTACCACAGTGAAGGAGGGCTTCCTGCTTCCATGGTCTCTTGGGCCCCAGCTCTGAGCCGTTCCCATCCAGAGGAGGGGAAAACCAAGGCCATAATGGCTCCAGTCCAACGGGCCTCTTGTTCCTGGATCAGTAGCTCAGTGGCTCAGGACAGGCCCTCAACCTCTTTTGGCCCAGTTTCTCCTTCTGTGGACTGGGATGAATTCCTCTCCAGCAATCCAGACCTTTCCTGCGGTAGCTCCAAGAGTGGGACCAACCCCAGAACTTCTGTAGTCAGGGAAGGCAAGGCTCCCTTCACTCTGCCCTTTCCAGGAGCTCCAGGGGCCTGGTTCCAGGCTGCTGTGACCTCTCAGTTATTGTCATTATTATTATCATGACTTAATAATCCCTCAGCATGCCCGTGCCAGTTTTCAAAGTGCTTTCACATCCATGTGTTCAGTAAATCTTCTCAACAGCTTTGCCTGTAACACAGAGAAAGGGTTACTCCTCAACTTGACACATGTGGAAATTGAGACTCAGCGAGTTTTAAGGACACACAAGTAAATGCAGAATCAGAACCAGGTCTGGGGAATTCCCCGGCAGTCCAGTGGTTAGGACTCCA
The DNA here is from genome assembly GCF_039906515.1 of Pseudorca crassidens. NCBI lineage: Eukaryota > Metazoa > Chordata > Mammalia > Artiodactyla > Delphinidae > Pseudorca > Pseudorca crassidens. Next base: position 21,452,891 of record NC_090297.1, on the reverse strand, counting down.
CGCTTCCACTGCAGGGGGCCCAGGTTCGATCCCTGGACGGGGAACTAAGATCCTGCATGTCGCTTGGCACAGCTGAAAAAAAAGAACCAGGTCTGTCTGGCTCCTATTCCACATGGCCTCCAAACCCTTGGGCCCTACAACTTTACCTCTGGACTCTCACCTCTATTTCCTGGGGTCTAGCTATACCACCTTCTGCTTACATTGAATCAAAAATGGTTGGAGTGAGCAGAACCCAGAAAGGATGATGCAGGTTCTTCCAGGACCTGGGTCCCCGCCTTCAAGTCTGCTTTCTCTGGGCGCTTATAGCTACCCTGCCCAGCCTGAGGTGACCCCAGATGCTGTTTTTGAGGACTGGGTAGTCCCCATTTAGACTAGGCTGGTGAAGCAGAGATGTCAATTAGACACTAGGTGGCAGCAGCCACCTACAGGAAGACTCAGCTTGAGTTTGGGGAGACCACCCCCCCTCACCCAACACAATTTTAAGAGGCTCCAAGAGAAGGACCAGCCCCCAAATGACTGGGAAACCCTGTGATGCTTGGTTTCCAGCTTTGCCCAACACCTTAGGGACCAAGCACCCACCCTGTCTGGGGAGGGGGTCTCTGAAGCAACCTAGAGTGGGAGGGGAACGCGCGGACAGCCCCACCTAACTTCTATTCCCCTCTCACTCGTGGAGCCATGGGCCCTACTCACCTTGCACCTTATGACCTAACCTCTCCCCTCCCACGTGTTTCCCAAATGCCTTTTCATCCCAATCTACCTGGGGCTGCCTATTTCCCAGAAGCTATCCTGTATGCCCACCCAATTCCCTCCCCAAATTTGCTTCAGCTTAGGTGGGACCTTCATGCCCTTGGGCAGAGCCTAATAGGTAAGGATGCTGTGAGGGGGTAAAAGAAAGGGGAACCTGGGCCTCTCCTATGCTCCCCAGTGATAAGTCTCACCAGTGGGGGACCAGCTGGTGCAAGATGCCAAAGTCCCATCTATTTGTGATAACTTTAGACTCAGGCTTTGGAGGTGCAAAGGGCCCCTAACGACTTTAACCACTGCTTTCATTAATATCTGACCTTATAACTGTTCCCATTCAATGAATAAATCTTTGAACCCAGGGCTTGCCTGCAAAGAGAAGCTGCTCCCAAATGGGGGGCCTCTGCCACTGGCCATGCCAGCCCCATGATGCCAGATCAATAGGTGTACTATTTAGACCCTAAACCTCTCCCACGGCTGCTGTGCCCCGGTCCCCGCAAAAGGCCAACAGAGAGTGCCCCCTAGATCCCCTCTTTTGCCCTCTGGGGGTTCCAGACTGTCTAGAGGAGGGGCTTGGGAGGGGTGGAGGTGTAGGGAAGGTGGTGACAGGGAGCTGCAGTTGGCAAAATGACACCACCTGCCTTTGTCACATGCTGGCCCTCACCTCGCAACACCCCGCAGGGCCAAAGGAAGAGTCAGAAACAGGTGGGCCAAGGACAAAGGCACTGCTGAAGAAACTTCAGACATGGGGCAAGACAGAAAAAAGCCAGCAGACACTGGACAAAGGAACGTCAGAAACACAGATGAAGTGGGACTAGCGCAGGACCAGTCAGGGCCGGTGCTGGTAGACACCAAGGACTGGGCGGCCACCATGCATTATTCATCTCCATGTCCCCTGTGAGCCCTGCATACCTCAGTTAACATTTGTCGAATTGAAGTGCCAAGGGAGGACACACAGACACTGGGAGAGAAGGTCAGACAGAGACCTGCGGAGTCAAAGCTCCCTGCCACGGCCCATTCCAAAGCAGTGGGCTTTGGAATGAAACAGATCCTGGTCTGGCTGGGCTCTACCACTTCTTCAGTGGGTGTCATGGGCCTCAGTGCCCTCATCTCTAAAATGGAAATGATAACCATACCATTTCACCAGGTCTTTGCAGGACTCAAGAGCCCTGCGGTGTTCAGTAAATGGCAGCAGCAGCAGTTTTCCTTTCTGGGCTGTCCAGATACCTCCCCTTGGTAACCAGGCCCTGGCAGTGCACATTTCCATCTGTGGGGATAGGCCAGGCAGGGGGCCCAGAGCGAGGGGCTGGATAACAGATGTGACCTGAAGAGGAGGTAGGTGAAAGTGCTGAGTCCAGCCCCCTGGGCACAGCAGGGGCTCTGAACTGTTGAATCTGAATGTTGCTTCCTGACACAAGGAAAAAGCTCAGTCGAATTCAGGAAGGCAAGGGGTGTGTGTGTGTGTGTGTGTGTGTGTGTGTGTGTGTGTGAGAGAGAGAGAGAGAGAGAGAGAGAGAGAGAGATCTGTGGATTATCCAGGAATTTGTGCCCTCGCCGCCCTTGGACTTCTAGAAACACTAAGCTTTGGTGGGGGTCGCTAAACCCAGAGCTCAGAACTTGAGACGGGGTCACTGAGTGAGGAGGAGGTGCTGGTGGGCTTTGAGGTTTCTAGAGCAGCCCTCTCGCCATAAACCCTTGCGCTTTACTCAGTAGGAAACCTTTTCATAAAGGGAGAATGCCCCCAAATTCAGGGAGCCGGTCCTCTCCTCTTTCCTCTTCCTCTCTTATTTAATTGGGATGCCCCAGAAAGTAGCAGGCCCTTTAGCTAATCCCTCGATTCCCTATTCTACTCTCATTCCCTTCGCAGACCCCGCCCCTTCGCTCCCGCCCCTAACCTCCGCTCAAGCCAGAGCCCCCACGGGGGACTAGGAACGTGGGAAACGTTCCCAATCCTTGGGGAGAACCAGCACCCCTTGGTAAAACAGGACTCGCCCCGGCCGGAGGGGCCCGGGCGCTGGGGTCCCTGCAGGGTCCCGGCCGCGCCGTCGGAGCTGCTGGCACCGCCCCGCCCGCCCCGCGCGCCGAGCGGCCGAGGCGGGGACTACAAGTCCCGGCGTGCCGCGCGCGCGCTCCCCCCTGGGGTTCCGGATGGTGAGCGGCGAAGGTAAGGCGAGCTCGCAGAGGCAGCGGCGGCGGCGGCGGAGACGGAGAGCGGCAGGCAGGCAGGCAGGGCGAGGGCGAGAGACGGAGGGAGGGAGCGAGCGAGGCAGACCAGACAGACAGACAGGCGGGCGGGCGGGCAAAGCGAGCCACCCGCCAGGCTGCGCTCAGCCCCGCTCGCAGCGGAGAGAGCAGAAGGCAGGAGGAGGGAGGGGAGGAGGGGGAGGGAGGGAGAGAGGGAATCCAGCTACCACCACCCAAAGCCAGCGTCTGCTTTCTGTCCTCATTTCCTTTTCCCACCCAGCTCTGAGAGCAGAGAAAGGCAGAGGGAGCGAGAGATAGAGACAGTCAGAGAGACAGACAGACAGCCAGAGAGAGCAGGAGGGAGGAGGGCGGAGGAGGAGGAGCAGGAGGAGGACTACGCGGGGCGCGTTCCCTCCCAGGTTTGCAATTGGGGGGGGTGGGGGCGGGGGTGTCCAGGGCTGTGAGAGTGTGTGCGCGGTGGGGGGAGCGAGGGGGGCGCAGAGAGCGAAGGAGTGATAGAGGTGGGGGGCGCCGCGGGAGCGGGGGGCCGTGTCCAGTGGAGTTAGCGGCGGAGAATGTGAGCCGAGGCGCGAGCCATGCTGTCAGCAACGGCGGGCGGCTCAGGGCTCCACCACGACTGCTCTCCCCAGCTGCCGAGCGCCCGCGTCGCTGCCGCGGCCGGAAGACAGACGCCCCCCAAAGCCCCTCGCCTGGCTCGGACCAACGGAGCCGGCAGCCCAGCACTCCGGTGAGTGGCGCCTCCTCCCCAGCCCTAGACCCCCGCTGGGGACCGGCCGGCCGGGCTCTTTTGTGCAGCGCACCGGGGGGGCTCTGCGCCCCCTCCGCGCGCCCGGGTCCGGTCCGCCGGACCCCGTGGCTGCGGTGCCCGCGGTGCGATCGGTCTTTGTTTCCACCGGGGCCCGCGGCTCGGCTGGGCTCGGCTCGAAGCCTGGCAGGCAGCGCCGGGAAGGGGGAGGGGGAGGTGGACGAGAAGGGGGGGCGGGGAGGGGGGGTTCTCGGGTTTCCTGGCCGCCCCGCGGCTCCCCCGGCTCGGGGGCGAGGTGCGCGCCCAGCGCTGCCGCGCGCCCCCTCCTCCTTCCCCCTCCCTCCGTCTTTGGATTTAAAACTGCAATTTGCTCTCCAGCTTGCTGAGAATGTGGGGGGGGGGGTGGGTGAAGGGGGGGACCGTGGGAGCGGAGAACAAGGCTGGATTTTAGGAACGGCCCTGGGAAAGGGGGAGACTGCGGAGGGAGGAGCCCCTCCCCTTCAACCCCCAAATCCCAAGGTTCTGCTGGTGCTCTGGGAGTTGAGGGGCGGGGACCTAATGACCCGGAGGGGGTGTGGGGCGGAGGAGGGATTTGGGGGCGGCCAGGGCCGTAGGGGTTGGGCCGCGTGCCCGGTTACCTGGCGAACAAAGTCGGCTCACTTTTGCATAAATAAATAAATAATCGCCTATCAATGCGTTTCCTCTGAGGCTCTGATTGAATCGGCCCCCTCTTCCCCAGGGGGTGGGGTGCTGAGTGACAGCTGTCAGCCCCCTGGGCCGGTAGCTGGGGGTGAATTGCAGAATCCCTCTGCTTTCTGGCTAAGGGCGCATTCCCCTGCTGGGTCCTAGTCCCCAGGCAGAGCCATAGGGGCAGGGGGCTGGCTCTGAGTCTAGGAAATAACCTTGTTTCCTGTTCTACAGGAAAAGGGACAGCAACCCAGAGTTTGGGGGCTGGGGATGAAGACTGATGGGAGCTGGAGGGGTTCCCCAGCAGCCTGACCCCCCAGCCTCCTGCCAGGCGAAGGGGCCAGCTGAGGGAGGAAGGATGTGGGCCTTGCTGGCCGGAGGCGGGAGCTGGGGCCGTCCCTGAGGCGGGCAGCGGGCACTGAGAGGGAGGAGGGAGAGAGAGAGAAGCGGGGGCGGGAATTCTCTACCGCAGACCCTGGGGGCCAGGGCCAGATGTGGAGGGGTGGGGAGTCCCCCCCTCCCTCCTAGCTTGGGGGCCCTGGGGCTGGGCTGGGAGGGGCTGAGCCTGGTGCCCTCCGTTCTGCACCAGTGCCTGACTGGCAGGGCCAGCTGAATTTGGGCCCAGGCGTCACCCTGGGAGGTAGGGCCAGGCTGCACCAGCCTGGCCCCTGAGCACAAGGAGGGACCCTTGGGGGGCCTGTGCCTGTCTGGCTGGGCAGGCGTTTCCCGCCGGACCAGTTGGTGTCAGGCGGGACTTGGCCCCAGCTCCCTGGGCAGAGCTCAGGGTGTGAGGACAAGCTTTGCCTCCGGGTCAGGGTGGCCACATTTTGTCCGCTGCTGCCGCCGGCGGGGCGGGGGCATGCGCCCGGGCCTGGGCAGAGTCCTGCCAGGAGCATTTGGGGTGTTTCTATTGTTGGCTTGTTCCTGTTCCGTGTGGCCCGGTGTGTGTAGCTGTGTGAGCTGGGGCTGTAGGTGACAGATTACCAGTTGGTCGTCCCCCACCCACACACAGCCCCCACCCCTGCCGCCTGGAGGGGCAGGCTGGGTTGTGGTGGTGAGCGGCGGGGGGACCCCCCAGGTGGCATGTGCCTGCAGCTTGCCATCTCCCTCCTTTGAGCAGATGTATATTTTTATAGTAATGGAAAATCAAACTGGATAGTAAGTTGAATTCATTTTTTTCTTCTGCTGTGTCAATAGTTGGAGTAACCCCTAGAGACTAGTGAACTTCTTGCCCCAGAGCTCCTACCCTCCAGAGGTTGCAAAGATCAGTGAGGGCATGAGCTTTGGGGGACCAGTTCAAACCAGTGACTCTTGTCCCTCTTGGTCTGGCATTGGGGCAGGTGCCCAGGTGGGCGGGCATTGCCCCCTCCCCAGGCATTCCCCCCACACCCCACCCCACCCCAGGTGTAGTCTGTCCTCTCAGCCACCTCCTTGGTCAGTGCCTAAGCTGTGCCCAAGCCCTCAGGGACCTTCTCCTGGTGGGCTCTCTCCCCCTGCCTGGGCTCCCGGCCCACGTGTTGATATTTATTTTCTGTAGTAAAATCCATTTTTAATGCCGTTACTTTTGAAATAATATAGAGAGAAACAAATGTGATGTGTTTAAGTTGCCCTCTGTGAGTTTTTAATGTGATCTATGGCTGAGGTAGTGATGGAAGGAGCTGTTCGGCTTGGGGGAATTTGGTGTCATAAAGAAAAAGAGCTTGCTGTTATTATGGTTGCTGGGCTGGGGGGTCTGGAGCAGGGTCGTGGGGGCAGGGAGCCCCAGCACCCCCAGGTGCTGTGGATGGACAGGGCTGCTTCTCAGTTTGGAGGTGTGTGGGTTCCAGGATTGTTTTGCATTGCTCCGCAGCCTTTGATGGGGCCTTTGGTGAGGGGGCTTGGGAGCTGGGGGGCTTTGTCCCCCCCATTCCACCTGGTTAGATTGGGGCAGGGAGGCTTATGGAACCCCCTGCTGAGCTCAGTGGGGGGGTATACTGTAGGGAGGATGGATTTGGATTCTAAAGGAGATTAAGAGACAGAGACGGGATCTTTACCTGCTTGGTGTGGCTGTGCTGGAGGCTTGCGGGGCAAACTGTCCCTGGCAGAAGACCTTTTTTTTTTAGGCGGGGCTGATCTGGACCGGCAGAGCCCCAGAGGGACATTGCTTGTTCTCAATCAGCCTGGAGCGCTGGCTCGAGCCACTACCTCCTCTTGCCTCTGTTCCCCATTGGACAGGGGCTTTCTCCAGGCAAACCTGATCCCCCTCACTTCCCCTCTTCTCTGCCCCACCCCAAGTCAACTTCTTTTTTTTTTTTTTTTTTTTTTTGGTTTGTGGAATACAGAGCTCTGTGCCTCAGGCCAGCCACCCAAGACCACAGGGTGCCATGCCTTCATACCAGATGCCCAGGCACTTCTGGTGTGATTAGTGAGGTCAAGCAGACTCACCATTATGGGATGGAGCCCAGCTCTGCCTCTGGGTCCCCTGGGTCTCTTGGGACAGAGCTGGGGAGGGGGAAGCCAGGATGGGGTGGAGCTGGGAACTGAAGGGGGGGAGCAACGGTAACATTGTTGCTAATGTCAGCAGATGGGCCCCCCAGGGAGAGAGCTGGGGGAGGTGGGGAGGAAAGAGACCCAGAGAGCCCGACTTGAGGTGGAAAGAGGAAAAGATGGTGACAGAAGCCAGTGATGAGGGGGTGAGAGAGAAAACGGTCAAGGAGAAGAGCCAGGATCACAGCCCCTGGAGATGGCATCCAGGGGACCAAGAAGGCCTAGGCATGTGCCACTCCCCACCCCACAGCCCAAAATGAGCGGGCACTGAGAGCCTCTCACCCAAGATCAAATGCTGCTAGGATAGTATCTGGAGGAGAGACAAGCGAACGTCTCTGGGAAAAGAGAGGAGGACAGGTGGGAGAGGGAGAGAAGGAAGCTCTCCCACGGAAGGAGAGAGAACGGGGAGACAGGGGGATTCCAGGGGTCACTTGACTAATGCTCCTGCCCCAGGGCAGCGTCTCCCCTCTCCCCAAATTTCTGGGAACAGAGCCGACCTCTTCTTTGGACCTGGGGGCGGAGCCTGAGGCAGGTACAGCGCCCCACAGGTTGTGGGCGCTCTGTGTCAGGAGGCACCGGGCTTTTAAAAGTGGGGAACATTAGGACCGTTAGAGACACCAGGGGTGTCATCCGGTTGGATCCCCCCACCTTGTTTGACAGGAGGAAATCCAGTCTAGAGGGGCCCCCTCCCCTTGCTTGCCTGGGACCCAGGCTCTTTCCGTCCACCTCTCTGTAGTTAGAGAGCTGGAACAGCTGCAGGGGGCCTCCTGGGTGCGGAGGGGGCCAGAGCCTGCAGAGAGGAGCAGGCGGGCACCCTTGTGGCCAGAGCCCCCCCAGGGGAGGGGGAGGCGCCGCTGCCGGGAGGGAGGGAGGGAGGGGAGAGAGGAGGGGAAACAGTGAGTCAGGCTTCCAAGAGCTGAGGATGAGAGAGCCAGAGCTGGGAGGGAGAGGGCAGGGAGGGCTGCTCAGAAGCGAGGAGAGGGAGGGGGCCCAGCCAGGGGCAAGGAGAGCTCTAGAGGGAGGGAGCCAGCCCCTGGCCCTGGCCCAGCGGTAGGCCTGTGCAGGGCTGTGCAGCCAACATGGACTTTGCCCGTGGCAGGTCAGGAAGGAGCCAGATTCTGCCCCTGCGGCGTCCTTTTCATTCCCAGCGTCCTTTTCATTCCCTATTCCTCATTTATGATCCCACCCCAGGGTCTCAGGAAGAATGACTGGCTGTGTCATCCCATCCCTTCCTCAGTTTCCCCATCTATTGTGGGATTTGGACTGTGAGCTCTTCTTAGAGAGGGAAGAACAGAGCCTCCTGGGAAGTGTTGGGGGTACCTCCTCCAGCTGCTGGCTTTGTGCCGGGGCCCTGCTGGAGGCTGCCACCAGTCAGTGTAGGGTGCAGGTCTCCGCGCTAGGGCTCCTCTTGAGCCCTCAGAGTTGCTGGGCCAGGGAGTGGCGGTGACGAGTGCTGGGGTGCAGTGTGTGTGTGTGTGGTGCCGGGCTGGCAATGGTAGGTGGACTGCCTGGGGCCTCTCAGGATGGCCAGGGCGTAGACAGGGCCACGAACTCCAGATGTCCAGAGCCAACCTCTATTTGGGGAGGGAGGAGACACCCTTGTGATCCACCCCCCTCCACCTTATCCCTGTGGGTCAGAGGCACTGGGGCAGCTGGGAGGTAGGAATGGTCCCTGTGGGAGCTGGTGAGAACTGCCTATGGGGCCCCTCGTGTCCGGAGCTGGGACCAGCACTGGAGGGATCCCCAGGGACTGCTTGGGAGGGAGGAGGGAAGGAGCCCCCCTCCCACCCATCTGACAGGAAGCTATGGCTTCGTCCAAGGCCTGGCATCCCCCAGCCCTTCCCTCCTGGATCCCCAGCATCTCTTCCATTGGTGAGGGGATGAGGGAGGTGGGCACTGAAGCTTCCTCTCCTACAGGGCCTGGCTTTGGGGGGAACGGTGAAGTGAAGGCAAAGTGAGGCCCCCTGCCTCCCCCTACACGCACGCACACAGACTCAGCTGCAGTGAGGCCCTGTTTTCTCCTCTCTCTGCTCTGGGGTCCTTGGCTTGGGAGCCCAGGGGAGGGGCCACTTCTGCAGCTGGCTGGCCTCGAACTCCCAGCTCCGCCAGCTGCTACTGAAGCTTCCAGAAGCTGCAGCTCTGCACCCCCTCCCCGCCCCCTGAGCCAGGAGAGGCCTTTGCTGACCTGGGGGAGGGTGTCTTGGTGAGCGAGTGGGCACCCTTAGAAGGACTAGCACAGACAACCAGACAGATGGGTGGCGGAGCAGATGGACAGAGACACCCACGCACAGGCAGACGGAGAGAGACAGACAGATGGACCAGGACTGGGAGAGACGGACATACAGAGGTGCTGGCAGAGACAGAAGTCAGAAAAATGGAAGGGCCTGGGGAGAGAGAAACAGACAGAGAGAGACAGAGACTTGGAGACAGGGAGATCCAAGGGGGGAGACAAAGTGACTGAGATGGGAGAAGGAGAGATATGGGGGAGAGAGGGAGGGGCAGGAAGAGATAAAGAAAGGGGGAAACCCAGACCTAGAGAAAGAGAGAGGAGAGACTGAAGGCTACAAACCACAAACAAGGATTTGATGAGAATCTGGAAGGTGTTTTCTCCTGCTTCCCTCCCCAAACCCCCAGGCCAGCCAAGTCTCCATTCCTTCCACCCCCGGCTCAGTTTCCAGCTGCTAAAGAGGTCAGGGAGAAAGAGAGAGAGGAAGACACACACACACACACACACACACACACACACACACACTCACACACACTCACACACACACACACACACACACACTCCCCCCAGATCCCAGAGACCCCTTTCCCCTGAGCTCTTTGTAGGGGGAGGGAGTTGCGGAGGGTGCCTCTCCTAGCCCTGACCCTTACTCACAAATGTACATACCTCTTGTCTCAGAAAATATCCCAGAATACTCCCCACTCACTCCCCACTCACACTCACTGTGTGTCTCCTTGTGTAAGTGCACCCCCCCATACTCACGCCTGTCCGCAGGGGCCTGGCCTCACACACACTCACAAATACACATTTTGTGGCATACATGTCTCTGCTCCCACACTCATCCTGAATCTCACAAACATAACCGGTGAACCTGTCCCTATGCTTTCTTACCCATACAGGCAGTGACACACAGGCCTCATCGTGGCTTCTCGAAACATGTTGATACACACACATACACAGTCACACTCTCACACAACAGTGGCCGTCACCCCAGAGCAGAGAGAGGACTCTTTCTCTCTGGAGGGGAAGATCAGGGTTCCCAGGGAGCCATGGTGTCATGGAGGGGGTATGCCCCCCACTCTGACCTAGCTGCCAGGGCAGGGAGGCAGGAGACACTTTCAGCCGGTGGCAGCCTTCCTGCAGGGCCTGGCCTGGACGCAGAGAAATTGGCTGGTGTGAAAGAGCTGAGAGCTGGTGAGAGTGTGTATGCACATGTACAAACATGTGCACGTATGTACAGGTATAAGGGATGGTGAGTGTCTGTTACAATGTGTATGAGAGAGACTGAGTGCATATGAGGTGGGATATGGGTGTGACAGGGAGATCCACTCCCCAAGGTGTGTGGAGTGTGTGGGTGTGGGTGTGACAGCTACTTGTCGGGTATGTCTGTGTGGAGGCATGTGTATGTGACAGGTGCATGTGGCTGTACCTGGCTTTGCAGTGTGCGGGTGTGTGTCATGGGCGTACACATGTGACGGACTGGGACTCTGGGGCTGAGGGGCATGTGTACCAGGGTGCAGTGTTCTGCAGATGTGAAGGTGTGGGGGATGTTTGCGTGTGAGTGTAGTGTAGGCAGGGTGCATGGATGAGGGGGTAGCTGCCTGTGTGAGGCTGTGAGCTCGTAGCCTGGGTTGGAGGGCTGTTTTCCAAGGCAAGGATGCTGCTTGAACAGAGGCCACCGGCATGAACACATGCGAAGGGGCTCCTAGGCACACAGTTGGGCGCTGACCCGCACAGACGCACAAGGACAGACATACCCGCCCCTGTCCTCCCTCTTCGTCTCTCCTGGCGTCAGTGGTTTTCAAAGGAGCCTCCACGAGGACTGTTTGCTGTGCAGTTCCTCCCACCCCCCAACCCGTGCCTCTTCAAACACAGGGATGCCCTCCAGGCAGCTTTGTGGAGGCTCCTGCCTCGACCATCTGAAGGCAGATGGGTGGGCTGGGATCTGCTGCCGCCCCCCCAGGGAGCGAGGAGGCGGCACTGCGCCTTCGGCCTGGGCACAGGAAGAGACAGATGGACTGCCTGTCTCGACACCCGGACGTGGGGTCTGGGGGTGGGCGGGCACCACCGGCAGAGGGGCTCTAGCGGGCAGCCCCCAGGTGGGCCCCTGAGCAAAGGCCAGGACTCTGCCCTTCACCTCCTCAGAGGGGCACCCGCCCTCACCCCGCAGCCCCATCACCTGTCTGGGCACAAGGGCCCAACTCCAGCCCCTCGCACCTCCTAAATACACAACCACTTCCCCACTCACAGTTCCAGCACCCCTAAACACACAGCCCCAGCACGCCCCCAAACACACAACCACCACATGCCTACCCACCCAAACACATATTACAGCCCTAGTACTTAACCAAAACCCAGATGTTTATGACCCCCAGTATACCCCCAGACACCCCAACACACACACACAAGGCTTCTACCACATCCTCAAACATATCAACTCTTCCTCCAATCCCAGCACCTCCCCAGATACACCCAGGACCCTACTGTTAGCCCTAATACCTTCCACACACTCAGGTTCTCAGAGTCCCAGCACCTAACCAGACACCCTCAGACTCTCCCGACGGCCCCAGCGTTTCCCTCCGCTGCAGCTCATCACGTCCCCAGACACACCGATACAGCCCCCTGCACCTTTCCAAACTCTCCCCGCGACATACACGTACACACACCGCCTCAACACCCACGCGGAAGAGGACACCGCTGCAGCCACACCATTTACCTCAAACACACAGACACGGTGCATCTTTGAACAGTAATGTCCCCTCAGCTTCTTGTACCTTCCAGGCCGTGCACGCGCATGCGCACCCCGCACACGCACACGCACCCCCCAGATCCCAGCACTTCCGCAAACAAGCAGTCCTCTGTGCATTCCCCAGCAAGCTCCAGCTCCAGTACTTTCCTCAGCCATCCAAGGGCCCAGGGACAGCCCCCACCCCTCTCCAAACACCAGTCCCGCACTCATACACAAACACACAGGGCCCCAGCCCAGTCACCCCTCAGAGCAGCTCCGCCCTGCGCCCACACCTCACCCTGCAGCCGCACTCCCACCATCACACGTTCCAGCACAGCCTCCCTCCTCAGCGCTCTCCATCACCGCCCTCCCACCCCACCTTGTCCTCCCCAGCCTCCCTCCCCCAAACCTCCCCGCAGATAGCCTCAGCCTTGCAGACACACTGGCCCACTCTTCTGTGCTCTCTCTCGTTTCTGGGCTGCCTGGTCCTCCCCCACTTCCCAGAGCCTCCTCTGCCTGGGGAGGCATCTCCACCCCCCCTCATTGCCCCAGGCCTTTCATTCCTGGACAGTGAGGCTGTACATCTGGTTCAAAGCTGCCCCACCCAAGACCCTGTGCTCTGGGCACCCTGGCCTGGGCTTTGGGGGTTTGGGGCCTCTTTGGGGGCTCTTGGCACCTGGTCATCCTGGTGTGTCAGCCAAGAACTCTGAATACCCAGCCCTGCCCTGACTCTGTCGTGTATGGGTGGGAGGTGGGGGCGGCCTGGGCAGGGGGATTTACCCCCAGCCTGCACTTTCTCAGGTGCTTGCCAAATGCCCCTCTTCTTGGGCTCACCTGAGGGGGACATTGGGCCTGGAGCTTCAGGAAAAAAGATGGAGAGGGTGCTGGCTTGACATGCTTCCCCTCCCACCCACCCCCCGAGATCCGGGCTTGGGGCTTGGTCTCCCTGGGAGTCAGTTCCGACAGTGAAGGTTACTTTACTAGATGCATGATTTTAAACGGAATCTCCACCATCTGTTCCACCCCCTAATTACAGATGCACAGAATCCGCCTCAGAGGGCAGCATGAGGGGAGTGATTTAGAGGCTGAGCTGCTTCTGCCTGCATTAGGGCTGGGGAGACTGGGGGGGCCTCTGGGTATTGCTCACAGCCCCCCAATCCCATCTTTTTCCCAGGGGCCCCTCGTGCCTCTTCTCTTGCTGGGGGAAAGGCTCCTAGAAAGGTGCCCCGACCCCCTAGACCTGAAAGAGGAAGCAACTGCAATGCTGAGGGAGGGGTCCCTGAGAGATCGCCTGTGTCCCAGGCCCCAAGTCTGGGGAGGCAGGCTCCATTAGAGCCTTAAAAAATTCAGTGGATCGATCTCTTGCCTGCTTCTTGTGCCCTGGGGAGCCACAGGCGCTGGCCTGGCCCAGCTGTCTGCCCACCCCAGGGTAGCAAGGATTAGTGAGGTTAGGGAGGGGGCGGTTAGAGCAGAGGTGGGGACATCCAGGTTTTGGCAGCAGAGGATGTGGCCAGGCACGCCAGGACCCACCAGGTGTGTTTGCACGTATGTGCCGGTCCTCCTTGGTGCAGCTGGCAGGCCCGACCCCAGCTTGAGCCTTGCCCTGTGGGGCTGGACGGGCACCAGGGGCCGGAGGGGATGGCAGGGCCTGGGCCTCAGAGGGTTCCGAGGGACACCCCGAAGATGGGTCTACCTTTGCCCGTGGCTCCGGGGACCTGGGGCCCGGGCCAGCTCGCTGGTGGTGGTGGCGGCCGCGGGCACACTGCGGTAGAAGCTGGAGCATTCACTGTGGGGAGAAAGGGAGAGAGGCCGGGCTACAGGAATTTTAAAGATTGCTGTAGGCAGGAGGGTCTCTGGAACCCTGTGGAGCGGGCAGTCATGCAGAAGTAATCCTATCGCCGCCTGCCTGGAGGAGAGGAGAGGAGAGGGGGCTGGGAGGGGAAGGATGGCGCGGCCGCCCCTTTCCCACCTCAGCCCCTGCCCCGGCCAGCTGTGGAGGGAGCCTGGGACCCCAGGGGGCTCCCCCGGGGAGGCACCACCCTTCCACCGCTGCCTGTGTCCCCTGGAGGGGCGGCACCGCAGCTGTTGCTGGGCTAGGAGCTCTGGGTTTTATAAATAATGCAGCTTGGAGGTGGGGGCCAACTCAGCCTTGGGTCACCCACTGTGGCATCATCTCCAGCTGGCAGTCCTGTGGCAGAGCCCCTCTGCCTTCCAGCCTGCTCCTCCTCTTTTGCTATGTGAGCTTGGGCCAGAGGCCCAGCCTGTGTGAGCTGGGCCAGGGCAAAGGAGTGTGGAAGAACCCAGAACCCCCTGTCCTTTTGTACCCCGCCCCCACCAGCCTTCACAGGTTAACTGGCCACTGGCTCAGCAAATCCAGGCTGGGAAGGGATGACCCGCTGTACAGGGGCCTCCCCAGTTCCAGCCCCTCCATTTTGCAGATGGAGTAACCAAGTCCAGAGAGGGCAGGGATGGCCAAGGCCAGCCAGCTGATGAGCACCTCCTTCCTGTCCCGTTCTGCTGTCACTCAAGGCTCTTCTCAGCCTCAGCTCAGCTAAGAGCAGGGCCTGGGGGGGTGGGGGGCGTGGGGGGGCGGGGGATGTTTGGGAAAGTGGTTGCAGCTGAGACGTTGCCATGGCGATGCTGCAGGATGCCGAGCTGAAGTGGGGGTCCTACAGGGTCTCTGGGGCCCCCAGCTCCACACCCCTGTGGTCTTCTCCTCCCCATCTCCTGTCCCCCACCCAGAGGCCTGTCAGGCAGCTCCGGTGACAGGCTGGGTGGGTGACAGGTGGTGCAGGTGATGGGCTGGGTGGGTGACGAGCTGGGTGGGTGACAGGTGGTGCAGGTGATGGGCTGGGTGGGTGATGAGCTGGGTGGGTGACAGGTGGTGCGGGTGCGAGGCAGGCAGGTGACAAGCTGGGTGGTGACGGGCCCTGCTGATGACAGGCAGGGGGTGTGGTTGGCGGGGATGCTGTCTCCTGGCTGGTGGCCTGTCGCAGCCCCCCACCCTCATGCTTGTGCACATGCACAGACTCTGGGCTCAGAGCTTGGGGCTAAGATACTAATGAGGCTTATTACGTGTGGAGGGGCAGGTGCCCAGGCTCACTAATGAGAGGCCTTTAACGAAGAGGGGAGACAGCTGGGGGGCTTTGAGGAATTTGGCTGGCCCTCCTGGTCTGGAGGGTGAGCCAGGTCGGGACCCCACCTACCCTTCCCCCCGGCCACTTGGCTTTGTGTTAATACTACCCACAGTCATGATAGTTACCATTGTCCGAGCGTTTGCTACGCTGGCCGAGCCCTTTACATGCGTTTTCTTATTTCAACTCAGCAGTCGTAGGAGGGAGGCACTATTGCCCATTTTATGGATGAGGAATCTGAGGCTGAGAAGGCAAGGGACTTCACATAACAAGTTTCTGTTGCAGCTGACATTTTAATCTTAAGTCTTTCTGTCCCCAGAGCCTGTGCTCTTAACCATCCCACCAGTAAAACTCAGGTCTTGGTGCAGACCCCGACCTTCTCTCAGGGCCTCAGTTTCACTCTTCTGGAAAATGGGTGTGCGGTGGAGGAGTGAGCACCATACGCTCTTCAGCTCTGACTTGGGTGGCTTCAGGGGCTCCTCCAGTTAACTGCCAAAGCCTCACCCCATCTGGCCCAGATTCTAGGTGACACCCCTGGACTGGAGAGAGGGCAGGGCTTAGCACTGAGGGAGCGGAGCTGAAGGGGGGATGCCTGGGGTATCCAGACCACTTCCTGCATTGCGTGGTGGGGTGGCTGAGGCCTGGAGAGGAGCAGCAAGGGCCCAAGGCCACACACCCTGTGAGCTGTAGGGCCCTGTGGGACCCCAGGTCTCCTGGCCTGTTGGAAGGGTGGGGCTGGGAGTGGTGCCAGAGCTGGGAGGTCACCTCCTCCTGGACCCCACCCACCAGCCTAGCTTCTGCCCTGGAGGTTGTGAGCCCCTGCATCCTGGGAGGGGGCAGGGGGCTGTTGGCCACCTCTTTAGGGCCATGCCCCTTCCCCGTCAGTCTGGGCCCGTAGTGTCAGTTGATCTCCTCCCTTTGGGACCCATTGGGGTGGAAACTCCCTGGCAACAGCTGATGGATGGGTTAAGGCCTTGACATTGGCCTGGGGCCACAGCATGACCCTGGAGGAACCAGGCTAGGGCTGGGGGGCTTGGAGGGGAATTTAAGGGAGAAGAATTAGGGTCATAAATCTTGGAGCGTCTGGGTTCTCTTCTCCTCGACCTTAATCTCCTACCAAACCTGCTCTCTGGCTGCTCATCCAAGTCTGAGGGTTGAGGGGGGTCCACCTGCCCATTCCCCTCTCCCTCCAACTGATGCCCCCCCCGAAATTGCACCCCCTATGGGGAAGAACAAGTTGCAGCCACTGCCGCTGGACAGAATTAAGAACTTGTGTGTCTAGACTCCTGGATTTGGCCTCTGATTCATAACGGTAGGCAGGGCAGAGAGCTTCACTGCCTCAGTTTCCCCAGCCTTGGGTTTGAAATCCTCTCCTGGTGCCTGACTGCTCAGTCAGGAAGGAGTGCTAAGACCAAGAGGGATTTCACAGCTGCGGGACACATGGCCCTGTCCTCAGAAGCCCCATTCTGAGATAAGCAGCACAGTCCTGGCCTTGAGAGCCCTCACACCCAGAGGTGAGGTCTTGAACTCAGTCTGGGTGTGCGCTGAGGCTCAGGTAGGGAGTGGGTGGTGCTGGGTGGCTGGGCTGCTCTCTGAAGCAAAGGCCGAGGCTGGGGAGAGGCCAGGAGAAGGGTGGCGGTTTGCCTGGGGGGCTGAGGAGCCGTCTGTGGTTGGGGGTGGGAGCCTGGAAGGGTCCGGCTTTCCCATAGTCCCGGGCAGCTGTAGCCTGAAGTTCTGGGGCCCTCCTAGCTCCCCAGGGAACCCGCTGCTGCCCGGCCCTGGGGACCCAGGCGTCCTGGCGGGTGAGGGCAGGTCTCCGGCAGGCGCCCTGCCAAGCCTCGCAGCCTGCTCACCAGGAATCTTGTTGCTGAGAGATGGAAAATCCCGGTCGGGCCTGCAGCTCATCCCTCCCCTCCGGGAGGAGGAGGGGCCCAAAGATTCCTTCCTGCACCCGCCCTCCCGTCTGGGGCAGGGCCCTCCTCAGCAGTGGGTGGGGCTGGGGGGCCCAGGACAGGCCTCTAAGGCTCCGTCACATGTCCTGGAGCCTAGCCCAGCCAGCAGTGGGCACCGGGGCACTCTGGAGGCAGAATGAGCCTGGTGTGGCAGAGGAGAGGTGGGGGTAGGGTGCTGAGGCCACAGGGGGGCCTGCATAGGGGCCTAAGCCTGGCCCTGGCCCCGCTGGCTCCTCCAGGGCGGAGGGTGAAGAGTTGGTTCTCTCCTTGGACAGGAAGACGAATGATCCCATTATGGGAGCGTGATTTTATTCCACGTGTCACGGAGTCTGAGATTAACTTGCTCACCAGTCTGTGACAAACCCCTCACACTCAACACACACATACACACACAGAGGCACAGAGACACACGGAGATCCTTGGTCTCACAAATGCACCTTCCACAGGCACACATAAGCATTTCCATACTACAACGCATGGCAGACTCTCACACGCAGATACACAAGCACACACTCACACTTAAAGATACACCGAGATCTAGACCCACAGTCTCCAAAGCACAACGTTCTCCCACTCACACTAAGGCCACACAGACAGAGATACAAACAGGCGGTCCAGGGGGATGCTCGCAGCCCTACTTAGACATGCACAGATCAAGGACGTCCGGTGCCCCACAGGCACAGATACACGTAGACACACACAACCCCAGACACAGTCTTGTGGGCAAGCCTAGACCAACTGCCACACACACTGAGACAAAGGCCCAAAAACATACAGAGACAAAGACAGGCACAGACACACAGCCGGCAGCACGCACACAAGCACAGGCGTGCACACCCGGACACAGACAAAGACAAATAAATGCCCAGAGGTTTTGCTGTGGACAAAATGTGAGGCGCACACACACATCTGGGCCTCCTGCTCGGCCTCTCTGCCTGGGGACGTGGTGATCTGGCGCCCGTGGCTCCAGGGAGAACTCTGAGGAACCTTCTGCTCGGTCAGAGCCCCCCACCCTGGGCCCAGGGCCAGCCCCCACCTCTGGCTCCCGGCCCGTGGCCGAGGCCACGCAGCCACACCCTCAGCAGCGCCCTGACATCCTACCTTACCCTCCGCGTCATGCACACTCACGGTCACACCGTCTCCTCCCGCACGTGCTCACCACGACACCCTCCACGCCCGCACACTTACGGTTTCTCCCTCACACCCCCCCTCAGGTGTCCCCTCCTTGTTGTCTTTCTCAATCATTTCCCCACCCCCTCGCCCCGCAGACATGCACAACCTCCTGCACAGCCCTCGTGGCCCACACCCTCGCCTTCTCACGCAGACCCCCATGCACAAATAGAACGCACGGGCTCTCTGCCACAGACCCACAAGCCATGTACACGCGCTCCTTCACATACTTCCTCAGCACCGCTCTCACAGACTAATTCACAAATGCAGCACACTCACACACGCACACTCCCCCGCATACATCCCCACCGCCTTCTCACATGCGCGCGTGCGTGCACACACACACACATACTTTCAGAGCCTCCCTCACACCATCACTTTCCTTCCTCTGTCTCTCACAAACACTCCCTCTGCCAAGAGCGTGGCTCTGCTGCAGAGCAGCCCCTGAAGTACTTGTCACTGTACTCCACCACGTCCTTGGCCTTCCTGGCCTCAGTCTCTTCCCTTCCACCTCCAGCCCTGCATACTGTGGCCTTGTATTCTTTTGCCATTTCTCCGTTTAGTCAACAAGAATATATAGAGTATTCATTTATTCATTCAACAAATGTTGACTGAGCACTGATTATGGGTTAAGCATTGGGGATACTATGATGACACAGGTCCTTCCCTCGTAGAGCTCTCAATTTTGTGTCCAATTCGTTTGCTGCTTGTCTCATCTGACTAGAATGGAAGGTAACCCTTGATCTTGGATGTTGAGAGATGTGTAGGAGTTCACAGGAGGAAAAGTAGGGGAAGGGTGTTCTAGGCAGAGGGAAAAGCATGTGCAGAGCCTACAAGTAAATCAAGGTACAGTAGGCTGGAAACTGAGGTGATGCTCAGAGACTAGAGGAGAAGCTGCAAAGAGGGAAGAAGCCAGATGTCACAGAGTTTAGATGCCATGCTCAGGGGTTTAGATTTTGTCTAGTGGGCCACAAGGAGTCATGGGAAGTCTTTAGTGACAGGACAGGGTGAGGAAATGATGGTGGTCTGACCTAGAAGAGGTGAGTGGGAAGGAAAGGAGACTCATTTAGGCACAAGAACCAGTGGGGTTCCAGTTCCAGAGCTGTGACCTCAGGAAAGTCACACAACCTCTGTGACCTGGGTCCATCACATGAGGATGGGAGACAGTACCGGAGCCGGGCTTATGGTATATGCTCGATAAACAGTAGCCATTATTGTCGGTTATCGGTAGGACGTGGCAGGGCATCAGATGAGGAGGAGGTTTTACTGAGCACCTACTGAGTGCTGGGTCCTGCGCCAGGTGCTGGGGCCCAGAGGGGAGGGAGGTGGTCTGCGGCTTCAGGAAGCTCACACACCGTAACCACAGCTCACGTGGACAACAGAGCGCAGGGTGTGAGGGTGGAGGCAAAGCACCTCGGAAGGTTAGAGGAGCATGAGGGCTCTGGGTGGCTCACGAAGGAGCTGGCATTGAGCCGAACCCTAAAGAGGCTGGTTGAACTTGGGCAGGCAGAGGTGGGAGAAGGAGCTTCGGGGAGAAGGAGCCCTGTGAACGACAGCCTGAGGGCAAGGGGTCTAATCCGGCTGTTGTGCGGGACACAGGAAGGGGGTGTCGTGGGATGGGATTATGGAGGCGAGACCTTGGTGGCCAGGCTAAGGGGGGGTGGTCAGCACGGACTGAGCTGCACTCTAGAAATCCCATGTTTTGGTGGTAACATGGAATGTGTCCATTAGAGACTCTGCTCCAGGCTCCGCCAGTAGGCCATCGAGTGACGGTGAACAGCATGCCATTGCCCTCCTCGACCTCAGTTTCCCCATCTGTGTGATGAGTTCAGTCTTGTTTAGGAGGGAGTTCCGGTATCATGTCCTGGGGCTGGCCTAGCCTACTTTGTTGGGCATCTTCTGGCCTGGGATTCTGGGTCTCAGCAGTGCTTCCTTCCTGAACACTCTCAGCCAAAGAAAGGAGCAAAATGAGGGGTTCCCCAGAGGCAGGTTTTGGGCGCTCAAATGAGGGGCCAGGAGCTGCACACGGAAGGGAGGGGTCTGTGCCTGGATCTGACTCCAAGCCCCAGAGGGAAACCAGAAGAGAACGTCAAGGTCCCTCTTCCCTCTCGCCCTGACCCATGTGGTGGCAGGTGTGGGCCACGTGCCCAGTCCCTGGTCCAGGGGGTATCAGGACTATTCTGCCCACTGACAGAGGAGCAGGGCTTGGGTTCAAGAATGTGGCCCAGGGCTTAGAGTCCCCTGGGGTTAAGGAGCCAGGAGGCCAATCTCAGGGTGGCAGAGCCAAGTAAACGCCCATGGGTAACCGGGTTCATTTATATTTGGTGTTGCCAGGAGTTGTGGTCTAAGGCAAGTCCTGGTGACACCCCAGCTGCCCGGGATCCTGGCTGCAAAGGGCTCTTTAAGCATCTCACCTGTGAGGTGGGGCCGGCAGAGAATTAATTTCCTGTGCTATTTTAATTTTGCTGTATTTAATTTGCTGTTTATTTTAATTAATTAATGGCGGGTAATGGTCTATCGTAACTTGCTGCGGCTGGCTCCTCTTCCTTTTCAGAAGGGTGGAAGGCCAGGCCAGGTGATTGCCGAGTTAGCAGTGGGGGCACGGGACGGCCTTGGGGTCCTGACCCTCTCCCCCTTTGCCCCTCAATCCAAGGGTCTTCTCCACTCTCCCTGGTTCTCCTCCACATGGGCCCTCTCCTCCCCCCTCACTAGTAGCCCCTCCTACTTCTTCCTCTTCTCCCCTCAGGCCTGCCTCAGGGCCTCAGATGCAGTAACTTGGTGAAGAGAGGCCAACATGAGATCCCTGCCTGTCCCCCAAGAAACTGTATTTTAATGTCATAGGTGGTGGATTAAAGGACAGGGAGCTTGGCTTGCAACCGAAGTGGTGCTTAAGAGCTGTTGGGAAAACTTATAAAGCGGGGGTCAGTTTTAAATGGCAGCTCCCTTCCCCACCCCAGCGCCCAAACAGCACGCCCATCGGTGTGGTCAGGCCTATGGGACACTAGCATGTTCAAACGCCTGTGAACACATCCATGGGCATCATTTCAGTTATTAGTTAATCTCTAGGACAGACCTCCAGGGGAGGATTATCCCCTGTAGAGAGGAGGAAGTGAGGTTCAGAGAGGCTAAGTGACTTGTCCAAGGTCACACAGCAACTAAGGAAAGCAGGGTCTGGATTCTGGCTATAATCTATCTGGCTGCATAGAAGGAGTTAACAGTTGGAGGGAAGGGAGGGGAAGTGGCTTGGGGCTTAGGGTAGGGGGATTAGGTCAGAAGACTGATGGGGCCAGGAGATGGGGTCGTCTGGCTTTCGAGGATGTGGGGAGAGGAGAGGAGCGGGTCCTTGCCACAAGGGGCTTCCCGAGATGTGAGGTCTCTGCCACCTGTTTCCATTTCCCTCGGTGCCTTCAGTTGTCTGTTTGGAACTGGGGTTTGCTTTGTCACTTGCACTGTACCTTACCAGGGGGACCCTTCCATGGCTAGGTGGAACTCTACTTTTATTTATTTTAACAAACACATAGCATTTACCACGTCCCAGATACTCTTCTAACTTTATAAATAGATATTCATTTAATCATCATAGTAGCCCTCTTACTATCGTCTTTATTTTACGTATCAGAAAACTGAGGCTTAGAAAGGTTAAGTATGGATAACTTGTCCAAGGTCACGCAGCCAGTACCTGGTGGAGCAGCCTTTGAACTTGGAATACCGGGATCCACAGTCCTAGTTCGGAGCCACCATCCATCCTGCCCCCTTAATGCTCTAAGTGGGAGATAGGGCCCTGAATTCCCAGGATGTACTGCATCTTTGGGGAGCCTCTAGCCTTGGTGGAAGGGGAGCTCCAGCCCCACCCTGACCAAACCCAAGTCTGATAGGGCAGACAGAGCCCACAGATCTAGAGCTGCTTTGTGAGGGAAGCTGGCAGAGTGTCAGGGTGTGCCTGGCTGGGAGGCGCATATCAGCAGTTAGGATGCCTTTAGAGCATGGCCCCGTGGCCACAGTTCTGGCCATGGTAGGGGGTCGGGGACACAGAAGTGTTGACAGAAGCATTGCCTCAGACGGAGCCCTCAGAGAGCTTGCCTTCTGACTGACTGGAAAAACAAGGCAGGTGTGTGTGAACAGTTATCAACAGTTGTGTAAGACGGGGAGAGAAACGGCACAAAACCCGAGGCCGTTGAAAGAGTTTGGGCTTGGAATCCTTTGTGGCCGTTTGACTCCTCTCTCAGCCTCAGTTTCCTCACCCGTCAAGGGGAAATGATGATGGCTCTGACTCCATAGGATTTTGTGAGGCTCAAATTAGATAAAATGTGCAGGATTTGAGCTTTGGAGCAGGGGCGCAGTGAGCATCCATCCAGATGGCATTGGAGCAGATCAGACTGGGAATAGTGAGGACGAGGAGGCCAGTGAGGGTCGCGGCTTTGCAGTCAGACTGCTTGGGTTTAAATCCCAACCATGACAAGTCGCTTACCCTCTCTGGCCTTGATTTCCTTGTCTGTAAAATGGGTATAATAATAGTGCACCCCCACCACTACCACCATCATTGGGTATTGTGAGGATTAAACTAGTTAATTCATTTATTAAATAAGCAATAGTGAGCACCTGCTGGGTGCCAGACATATTTCTATTCACTGCAGATAATAAATAGTCAGTACGTGTTAGCGATCTTATTGTTATCATCAAGTCATTTTCAGGAGGCAGGGGACTGTTCAGGGAGGAGGAAAAGAGGAGGCCGAGGCTTTTCAGGGTCTTTGCCTAAACGGGGATGAACGACATTCTGATCACAGGCTGATGTTTAGTGAGTGCTTACCATGTTCTCGGCACGTTAGCTTATGAGGTGCTCACATCATCCCCGTTTTGCAGGTAGCAAACAGGTCGAGAGAGGTGTAGTGACCTGCCCAAAGGAACACAGCTAGTAGCGGGTGGAGCTGGGTTTTGAGAGACTCAAAAGCCAGGCTCTTGATTACAAAGCTTTAAACCTGATTAAGAGATGGCATGGGGTAGGGGCAGTGATCCAGCAGAGGAAGGAGGGAGAGACCTGGCCAGGAGAGGGACAGAGGTGGGCAAAGCCTCCAGCCTCGGCAAATAGTGAGGAATGGACCAAGTCAGCATATGCTCCCCCAGTGGGTTTTCCCAGCAGTAAACAAGGCATGAGCTCAGGGAAGGGAGCGAGTGAAGACTGGAGGCCAGGCTTCCCAGAAGAGGTGGGTCTTGAGAAATAGGCAGTTGAAAGACATGGGGAGCCGGTGCATTCCAGGCAGAGCGCACAGCATCCGCAAAGGCCCTGAGGTGAGTGAGCAGCACGGTGTAGGGCTGAGAAGTGGGAGGAAATGGCTGAGGGAGGTCAGAATGAGGGTTGGGAGGGCTGCTGGCCTCAGGGGCATAGGGAGAGAGACAGCCCCAGGGAGATGGGGAGGATGACAGATTCAAGAGGCCTCGCTAATGTAGGAATAGAAATAACCTCCCATCTGGACAGGAAATAGAGCACAGTGAACAAGAGGGCAGGTTCTAGAGTCACATTCTAGTCAGGCTGCTTCCTACCGTGTGATCAGAGCAAGGCACTTGATGTCTCATTTTCAAAATGAGGGGTAATGAAAGTGCCTCCCTCCTAAGACGAGACCATCTGTGAGGAGTGCGTAGTGCAGTGCCGGGCACGTAGTAAGCACTTGATTCATTCATTCATTCCTCAACTACCAAGTGCACACTTGGTGTCAGGCACTTTTTTAGGGCACACGGCAGAAAACAAAGTCGGTAAAAATCCCTGCCCTCAAAGAGCTTACATTTAGAGGGTGAAACAGTTAACACAAAAATCAGTAAAATATATGGTTTGTTAGATGCTGATAAATGCCAAGCAGAAAAATGAAACATGGAAAGGGCTTGGGGAGTGCCAAGGTTAGAGTGGTTGCAATTTCAAGTAAACTTATAAATGGAGGTTATTGTATAGAATTATTGTATAGCTGTATTATAGCATTATTTGTATAACAGGTTTTAGTAGAAAAAGCACCTTCCAGTTTAGGAGGCATTTATCCTTCATTAGCATCACTCAAGGTGTAGGTATTTCTGTCCCCATTTTATAGATAAGGACGTTGAGGCTCAAAGAGAAGATTCTGACCTTGGAGTCATGACTCGAGGATAGGCTATACTGGCTGACTCCCTGTGACAAGAGGAGTGTTGTTCCTGAAAGTCTGGCGAGAAGGAGAGAGAGGCTAATTGGAGAGGATATAGAAAGTGGCTAAGGTGGGTCAGTGTCTCGGGATACAGCTGAGCTGGAGAGAGAGGCAGAGGCCTACTTCCTGGAGCGAGAGCTCAGGTCAGCATACCTCAGTGTGGCCTGATCAGAGTGGGTTCGACGTGGCTGGACCCAGGGGCAACCCTGAGGGCAGAGCAGGGGCAGCAGGCTGGGCCTGAGACACTGCGTGATTGAGCAGAGGGGCAGAATCTGTCCAGAACTGAGTGAGTGTGTGGGTGGTATGGAGAATATGGGAGGGGCTTGAGGAGAGGACTGACCAGACAAGAGGGAACAGTGAGGAGGTTGGTGGGCCAGAGCTGGCTGTGCAGGCTCTTGAATATCAGGGTAAAGACCTCGGCCTTGATGTTGTTGTCAGCAGTGGGGAGCTATTAAAGTTTTTGGAGCAGGGACACGGTGTCATGAGAATGAGATTTTTTTTTTTTTTTTTTTTGCGGTACGCGGGCCTCTCCCTGTTGTGGCCTTTCCCGTTGCGGAGCACAGGCTCCGGACGCGCAGGCTCAGCGGCCACGGCTCACGGGCCCAGCCGCTCCACGTCATGTGGGATCTTCCCGGACTGGGGCACGAACCCATGTCCCCTGCATCGGCAGGCAGACTCTCAACCACTGCGCCACCAGGGAAACCCGAGAATGAGATTTGAGGAAGATGAATCTAACACTAGGTAGAGCAGATTTAGAGGAGGTATTTGGAAGTGGGGAGCCTGCCGGGGGGCTAGCATAGTTGACCAGGCAAGAAATGATGAGGAGGTCAGATCAGAGAGACAGCTCGGACTAGTGGAAAGAGTGGGGCCCAGGAGATGGTACTCCTGGATGCTACCCTTGGGTCTGCCTTGAATTTTCTTTTTTCTTTCTTTCTTTTTTTTTTTTTTCCTTGGACGCACAGCTCGTGGCTTGTGGGATCTTAGTTCCCCGACCAGGGATTGAATCTGGGCCCACGGCAGTGAAAGCGCCAAGTGCTAACCACTGGACCACCAGGGAACTGCCTACCTCGCATTTTCTGAGGGACCTTAGGCTAGTCCTTTCCCCTCTGTGCCTGTTTCCCCATTTGGATTGAACTAAAGGCTTCCCCCAGCTTTTTTTTTTTAACTCTTTGGGCTAAGGATCCATTTTGAGAAGATGATGAGCCTTCTCTTCAGAAAAATACTAAGATACATTTTGGTTAAAATCGTGTGAGGTTTACAGACTTGTCAAAGTCCATTCATGGAACCAAGCTAGATCATCAGTAATAGTAAAAATAGCAGCTGGCGTAAACATGCTTATTATGGGCCAGGTGCTTATTATGGGCAAAGTGCTATACATCATAATCCCGTTCAGTCCGCTCAACAACCCTATGAGGTAGGTACCATTATTATCATTCTGTTAAGAGTTGAGGAAACTGAGGAGGCCTAGAGAGGTAGAGTGACTTGCCCAAAGTCAGAGCTGGACTCAAAACCTGGGTGTGTCAGCTCCAGAGCTTGAGATCTTAACCGCTGTGGTTAAAGGCTAGGATTCTAGGATGGAGGAAGGAGAAGTGGCAGGGAGGAGGGCAGATGTGGGAGAATTTTCAAAGAAAGCCATGGAGAAGGAGACCTAGAGAGAAACTGTGGGAAGGGCGGATAGTGGTACCAGCTCAGTCCTGAGGTGATAGGCACAAGGTGGTTGGAGGTGAAGATTCTGTTTGGAGGCGCCTTGTGTAGCTTCCAGGAGATTGGTATCTGTCCCACATGACCCTCAGCTAAGTGACCTGCTCTGGAGCCTGCTGGGGAGGGGTGGGGCTACTCTGTCTTCTTGGCTTGATTATGTTCTGCCCCTTTGGCAGTAAGAGCTTACCCTTGACTCTTTGACTCAGCCTCCAGTGCTGTCTCTGGAATCTACCCTTCCTCCCCCTTCCCAAGGCCATTGACAAGGGCCAGTGGGCCTTGATCTCTCTAGGGGAGTTTGGAAGTGGGGACACCCTTTCCATCCCAGAGAAGGGTACTGGGGCCCATGTCCTGAGATCAGAGTGGGATCTGGAACCCAAACAGCATTGGGTACATGTTAGGTTCTGGTTGAGATCCTGATCAGCAGTACCATCTAGGAGGAGGTGATCGAGATTAGACTGGGCCATAGTCTCAGGCTGGAATCTAGATTTATGGTGGGTTGGACTTGTTGGTCGTCTAGAACAGGGGTTGGAAACTTTCTGTAAATAGTCTGATAGTAAAAATTTTAGGCTTTGTAGACCATTGGGTCTCTGTCATGAGTACTCAGCTCTGCCATTGCACCTTGAAAGCCTTCATAGACGGTGCTTGAATGAATGAGCATGGTGGGAACTTCCCTGGCCGTCCAGTGGTTAAAGACTTTGCCTTCCAGTGCAGGAGGTGCAGGTTCAATCTCTGGTCGGGGGAGCTGAGATCCCATGTGCCTTGGAGCCAAAAAACCAAAATATAAAACAGAAGCAATATTGTAACAAATTCAATAAAGACTTTTAAAATGGTCCACATAAAAAAAAAAATCTAAAAAAAAAAAAAAGAACGAGCATGGCTCTGGTCCAATCATACTTGAATCATAAAAACAGACAGCAGGCTAGATTTGGCCCTCTGGCCATAGTTTACCAATCCCTGATCTAGAACCTTATTCTTCCTGCAGATGTCTAGATCTTAAATATTGCCAGACAGTGATCTAAGCAAGCAAGGCTGGGTGCTCTAGAGCCACACTCTCGCTGGATCTAGATATTGGGAATTGGTGATCAAGAAATGTACTAGAGAGTGGTTTAAAGCAGACTAAGCCATAAGCTCTGGCTGAGCCAGATTCACAGAAAGCTGGGGAGGGGTGGTGTGGGATGGTGAGATTTAGACCCACACGTAAGGCTGTGGTCTGGATATGGGGAAGTGGGTAAGCTAAAGCCACACAGATATTGATCTAGAGCAGGCAAAGTCTTGGTCCAAAGCCAGAACACCATATGATCTAGAACAGCACTGTCCAGTGGAAATGTAATAGGAGCCACATATGTAATCTAAGTTTTCTAGTAGCACATTAAACAAAATAAAAAGAAAGAAATGAATTAGTGTTAATAATATATCTTATGTAACCCAATATACCCAAAATATAGTCATTTAAACACATAGCCATTGTAAAAATCATTGAGATATTTTATATTCTTTTTTCATATTTAGACTTCAAAATCTGGTGTATAGTTTATATTTACAGCACATCCCAGTTGCAACTAGCCACATTCCCAGTGCCCAATACCTAGTTTCTACCACATTGGGCAGCATATTCTACCAGCATTGGGCAGTTTGGAAGCAGGCTTTTCTTTGGGACCAGGGTCCAGAGGAGTCATGAGCCAGGATGATCTGGAGTAGATAGAGTTGGACACACCAGAGGTTATATTCTTAGCAGACTTGAACTGGGTATAGACTGGCTTATCCTGGGAGAGCATCTAGGCCCTGGGTTGGGAGGTGGTAGTGGTAGTGGTGGTGGTGGGATCCCTTCCTTGGAGTCCTGACCAACTGGCCTCCAGCCCCTCCTTCCCTCATCCCAATGTCACCTCTGACTCTGGAGTCTGGTCTGGCCTGGCAGGTGGGGGTGGGGCCGGGTAGCAGCTGGACCCTTGAGGGAGCAGGAGCTCCACCCCTCCAAGCTAGCTGCTGCCAGCCTTCCTGGACTGACTCTGTGGAAACAGGGGGCCCAGAGACAGAAATAAACTGCCAGGTTTCCGGGGCGGAGTGGGGGGCCTGCCAGCCTTTGTGCTTCCTTGCTAAGGGGTCGGGGGGACAGGAAGCAACTCCTGGCCCTCTCCCAGGCTGTTACCCCTGCATGCCATCTCTCCTTACCCCCAGGTGTCCTCACCCCCATGGCTCTGAGGCTGGGCTAAGCCTAGATAGAATTTGGTGGATTAGTGAACCCTGGGGGCCCAGGAGTCTGGGACTGACCCTTGGGAGCAGAGGGTGATCCTCCAGGGCCCTGGACACAGCTTTGTGCCCATTTCTAGATCCCATCCTAGGGGCCCCAGTAGCTGCCCCAGGGCAGGAGGTGAACAGATTCAGAGGACTGCAGCAGGGCATTAGACTAGGAGTTGGAAGATCTGTGTTAGATGCTCAGCTCTGCCACTAACTGGTCAAAGGCAACTTTGAGCAAATCACTTTGAGCCTCAGTTTACTCTTCTGTGAAAACGGGGCAGTGTTTGTCCTGCTCGTCTCAGGGCACTATAGTTCAGTGGTTTACGCAGCCTCTGGAGCCAGAATTTTGCTAATTCTGGCCTCTGCCACTGTGTGACCTTTGGCGGGTCACTTAACCTTCCTGAGCCTCAGTTTCCTCATCAGTAAAGAAGGAACATTACCTGCTTTATGGGAACTTTATAATCAAGTGAGTTAATACATGCTAATTATACAGGGCAAGTGCCCAGTGTTGGATCTTGCCATCGGGTAGACCATAAGCTCAAATGGGTTGTAAGTGAAAATGCATTATTCGAATATGAGGGATTCTTCCCCTGTTAAGAGTCCTCTCGGACCCCCTCATTTTATAAACGGGAAAACTGAGGCCCCCAAAAGAGACGGCATTTTGGCCAAGGAGAGGCACACAGCAAGCAAAACCTTTATTTGGTACCCACCGTATAAAGCCAGGTAGCTCACCCCCAATCTACAGGTAAGGAAATCGAGGCCGGTGATTGGCTACTGGTGCCCAGTGGCGCTATCCAGTGAGGCCTGAGTCCGCTGCTAGGGAGGGAGTGCCCTGGCCGCCCACGCTCACCGGAGGAGGGGCGTGCAGGTAGCGGGCGCCCTGGAGCCGCAGCCGGAGCCAGGCGCGCTATTAATAATCCCGCTGCTCCGGCTCGGCCTCGGCCGAGAGCGCAGGTCCGGACCGCCGCCGGGCGCCTCCCGGGCCTGGGCCGGGGCCCGAGCCCCAGACGGATCGCGGCGGCCCTCCCCTTCCCCTCGCCACGTGACCCCCCCCCCACTCCGCGGGCAGCCGAGGGCCCGGGCTGGCGGGCCGGGGGCCAGGAAAAAGCCAAAAACACCGAGGCTGGGCCGCTCCCCTCCCGCTCAAAATAGCCCCCAGCCGGGGCTGCCACGCATTCCGCTGGGCCCGGGGCGCGGGAAGGGGCGGCCGGCCGGGCCCCCGCCCGGCCCGACGTGGCTGCCCGGCCGGGTTGGAAGGGGGGGCGAGGGCGGGCCGCGCGGCCGGCCGGCATGTGGCTCTCCTTCGGGGAGCCTTGGCAGCCCGGGCTGCGCGCTGCGCCGGGATGATGGAGAGCTTCTGGAATTTCCTGCAGCTGGAGAGCGCGGCCGGCCGGGGGAGCGGGCTGAGCGCGCGGCTCGGGAAGGGGCGCCTTGCAACCCGACCCTAGGGGGCGCCCCCGCGGCGAGGGTACTTGGGGGAGATCTCCAGACCCGCCCCCCATACTGCACGCGAGGCAGGCGGCACACACCACCCCCATCCCCCGCCGTGCTTTTCGGGTCTGGCGGGGGTCCAGTCCCGCCCCTCCCGGCCAGGGCGGCGGAGAGGGGCCAGGTGCAGGCAGCGCCCCTCCCCCAGCCGCCTGGTTTCCCTCTCGGCCCGTCACCTCCTCCAGGAGTCAGAAGCTCTGCGGCCTCATCTGGGAGGGGGCGGGTGTGGCAGGGATCAGGGAGCTGTGCAGGCCTGCCAGGTAGCCCGAGAGGCGGCGGCGGGAAAAGTCGGAGACGGACCGTTCGGGCCTGAGAACGGCTGGGCCTGCGGACCAGAGCCTCCTGCTCAAGCTGGAGGCGCCTAAGGGCTTCTAGGAGGGAGTTGAGGCCACCTTCTCGCAACCACTCCCCAACCCCCATCTCCCGCATGGTGGTCGGATGTGCCAGAAAAATCCTGGACAATTTTCTCGACGGCGGCGGCAGCTTTCTTTGGGGGCGGCTCTGCACCTTGCAGGTCCCGGAATCAAGAAAAGGGCTCCCGGGAGGGAGGGGCTTCCTTTTACAGGAGCCCTGGGATCCAGGGGAGTAGGTAAGTGACCTCTTAGGGCTCACTCTGGGCACGGTGTCTTGCGGGAGGGAAAGAGGTCTACCCTGCCCTTTGTGGGGGAGGGGAAGAGATGCTTTCCCACCACTCTGCTAGTTCCAGTACCATTTGGTGCTCTGCAAACTGATGAACCTTTTGGCAACTCAGCAGGCACCTCCCCCTCCTGGGGTGGACCCCCTCTCCCCTTGCCAGTGGTCCCTGTTCAACTTCACGTCCTGCCCCAACCCAGCAGACCCTCACCGTGCGAAACAAGCAGGGGGGATAGGTGCAGTTCCAATACCTTTTCCTCCACTCACTGGCTGTGTGACCTTGAGCAAGTCCCTTCACTCCTTAGTCCGTTTGCTCATTTGAAAAGCTAGATGATAGTAGGTAAGCCACGGCCTTGAAGTTGAAGAACATTTAAAGCAATCACCATAGTGTCTGCATATGGTCAGGACAGGAAATAAAGGGCACCTGTGTATCAGACAGCCCCCTTCAGAGCCTTCAAAGTGTTCGAATCCCCCTTCCCTTCCAGCAACCTCGAGAAATTCAGCCTTCCGAGGTAAGTAGTGCCTCTCAGTTGGTCTGGGAAGGATGGAAAGACATTGGTTCTGTTGAGTGTTCATTTATTCATTAAACACATATCTAAGGTGGTTCTCAGCTAGTTCCAGTCTGGGGGAGAGACATACGTTTGTGGTGGAGACTGAGAATTAGGACTGTTCGCCACATTATGTTAAAGTTGGAAGGGCCCTTAAGAAATCCTTCCTGCTAGGCTAGCTCTTAGTACAGATGGAGAAACTGAGGCCCTGGGAGGAGGCAGGGTCTCCTCACAAAGCTCCCTCTGCTGTTGGGGGGTGGAGGTGGAGGTGGGGGTGGAGGCTGGCAGACAGCTCTGGGGCCAGGAAGTTGGGGCAGCCCCCGGCCCAGCTCCCTGGGGCATGGCCCATGCAGGCTGAGAAGCTGGTGGACTTCTGCTTTCCTCTCCCTCCCATCTCCTTGCTGACCTTTCACTCCACCTCTGCTAGAGTGGGTGGGGGGTGGAACCCAGATACCCAGATTCAAATTCAAATGCTTGTTGGCTCCCCCTCAGCCCAGGATGTTGGGCCTGGGCCTGTGTCAACTCCCACCCTTCCCTCTCCTCCTATCCCACCCTCCCCCCGGTTCTCCCTGTTTCCTGTTGGATGGGCCTTCCTTGTGTACTGGAAGGAACTCAAGGCTCCATTTGTTGTCTGTGTGAACTTGAACAAACTACACCACCTCTGTGAGCCTCGTTTTGCTTTTCAGCAAAATGGAGTTGAAATTAAAACTACCTTGCAGAAAACGTCTTTCACAGCATCCCAGAGGCTCCCTGGCAGAGAACTATTTAAATAATAAAAGGCGAGGACTTCCCTGGCAGTCCAGTGGTTAAGACATCATGCTTCCACACGCTTCCGCTGCAGGAGGCGTGGGTTCAATCCCTGGTCAGGGAACTAAGATCCCACATGCCACATGGTGTGGCCAAAAAATAATAACAAATTAATAATAATAATAAAAGGCAGGGATTCCCTAGAATGTACATTCTAGGCCAGGTATAGGGAACAGAGCAGCCTCCCTTTACCTTTGGTTTGGGGAGGCAGCTCTCTGGGGCCCTGGGATAGGAAGTGGGTTGGGGGTGAGTGTCTACCAGATAAATTTGGCAAAGTACAAATTCGAGGAAGCTTATGTGGCCCAGATTCCAGGGCTGCCAGGTGCCCATGTGTCTGAATACACTGCTGGGCAGTTCTCATAAACTCTCTAGGACTACAGGCTCTCCCTCTCCTAGCTAATCCAGTCCCATCTCGCTCTGCCTCAGAGAAACCTTCCTAGGCTGACTGTCCCCCACCCCCAGTTATCATGGAGGGCTCTCAGAGACTGTAGAAGAGAAAGGGGCTGGAAGCAGCAGTTGGGCTGTGTGACTTTGGGCAGGGCACTTCCCCTCTCTGGGCCTCGGTTTCCTCCTGCATAGCAGAGGAGGCTGGATTAGTGACTCCCTAAGGCACCTTCCACCTCTGACAGGCTCGGAGCCTGTGTTGACTGATGTATCCTAGGAGATAGGAGCACACAGAACCGAGTCAGCTGGGAGATTCCTGTTGAGGTATCCCCCCCTCCTCCAGAAAGCTGGAGTGCCTCCCTTCCCAAGACACACCCTCCAGGGATCCTGGCTGAGATTGTGATGGGTGGAGGGGGCATATCACCCAAGTGGTGCTGCTGATTCCCAGGGTCCCTGTTGTCAGTAGAGAGGCCTGCGCCTAAGAACGAGAGCTTGTGTCAGGCAGGGCTGTGAGACTCTGCTTGCTTCTAGGGGAAGGGAATGTGTGTGTCAGTGACCAGCCAGCCTCCAGGGAATGGGGGGTGCGGTGCATGAGGCAGCTAGCTTGTGGGATGGTGTGTCCAGAAGAGCAAACACAGGGGCAGTTTACTGGGGTGTGTGCAAGACAAGGAGGCTGACAATGGGAGGGAGGAAAAAACATAGATGAACCGCAGAGCCAGGCTTTGGGTTAGGGCAGGCTGTGTGGGGAGGCTCCAGCCTTATGGGGAAGTTACAGAAGATTCAACACACAGTCGAACACAGTTTTGCCTGTGCCTAGGTTTGTCGGCTTGTTTATAGGTGCTGTGCTGAACTGCAGTGTTCTGAATTGCAGTTGTCACGTTCTGTTGTGGGGTATCTGTGCAGGGGTGTTGTCAAGGTTTTCTGAACAGCAAGTGTCTGGCTGTTTGCGGGGAGTGTCTGTACAGGACGACATTGTAAGGCAATAGGCAGCTTTTGTCCGTTTGGGGTACTCTCAGGTTGTTCGAGGGGCATCAGTTCTGGCTGTTAGGAAGCCTTGGGCTGTATTGGGGGAATTGCCAGGCTGTGAGGGATTCCTGGCCATGTTTTGGGTGCCCCCTCCCCCGCCATCTCTTACACACTGGGAGAGAGGTCTCCTGTCTTAATCAGTCCCTCCGCAGGTAGGCAAGCCGGCAGTCGCAACCCGGCAGTCGCAACCCGCTCACACTCGCAGTAATTTTACCACGGTGCCTAAATCAGGAACAGGCGTGAATTGACCTTTTAACCCCTTCCCTGCCACGGGATTAGACTGTTTCCTGTTCAATCTCCTCCAGAACCAGTTCCATCCCTCCTGGGGCTCCCCCCCACCCAAGGAGCGGATAAGCAACCCCCACATCTCTTTTCTCCCCCTCCTCTCTTGAGCCTTGCGGGGGGCCTGAGGGCCAGGCTGGTGCAGGGCCTGGCAGGAGCCGAGGGCCCAGGCGGG
The DNA here is from genome assembly GCF_039906515.1 of Pseudorca crassidens. Classification (NCBI taxonomy): domain Eukaryota; kingdom Metazoa; phylum Chordata; class Mammalia; order Artiodactyla; family Delphinidae; genus Pseudorca; species Pseudorca crassidens. The sequence goes on along the minus strand of NC_090297.1, from coordinate 21,419,333 downwards.
AGTGATAAATATTGAAGAGGAGGGATTTCGGTGTGGGCTGGAGCAGCTGCAGTGGTTCGAGTGTCACACTATCTCTCCCCAGGTTTACTGACCCATTTCCATTCACGCGGCTGCCGGTTTCCTAGCAACGGCAACAGTCCCCCCAGAACAGGCGGAGTGTGTGTCTGCCATTAGCGACTGCCGCAACTGTGTCAAGGTTACCCCGCTCCCTGCAAACCCACCCCGGCGGGTTTGTTTTCTGCCAGCGCCTGGCACACACCGTGCCAGCCTGGGAGGGCGAGGGAGGGGGCCGGGGGCCAGCCCAGGGGCTTGGGTGTGTGGGGGGGGGCCCGAGGAGGAGCTGTAGTTCCCGGTCCAGTGGGAGCCAACTTGGACTGAGGCCGAAGCAGCCGCCCCCCCCTCTTGGCTGGTGGAATTCCTAAGCCCGAGGGGAGCAGGGGGCGGGGCTGTCCCTCAGCCCTGACCCCCGAGATTCCAGAGCCTGGGGGGAGGGGTGTGGGCAGAGGGGCCTCCGGGAAGCCTGCCCGATCTGACCCCACCTGGCTTGTTCTGCTCCTGCCCTGGCTTCCTCCCACTTCTGTGCGGCTCCATGCTCTTCTCTGCTCTCAGCTCTTTGTCCCAGCTTCTGTGCCTGGTCTCCCCCATCAGACTCCCCAGGGCAGGGTTGTATTTCTCCCATCAGACCAGGGGCTCCCGAGGTTGGGGTTCATGATACCTCCTTTCCTTCTCTTCCCTCAGCACCAGTTCATGACTGTTTTTCTAAATGTCATGGGAGATGAGACTAAACAGTTGGTGTGGCAAAGGATAATTTTTCTTAACAGGGACTAGCAGGGCAAGTACTCCCATTCCACCCACTGGGGGAAGTAGGTTCTGCCTGCACTCCCCAGCCTGGCGGCACTCGTTTGGGAGTGGCCATTGGAAGTAGAGTACCCCCTCGTTTTCAGCCTGGAAGCCTGGCTGCAAAGGGTTAAAGCAGCTCCCACCTCACCTTGGTATGTGAGCTTCCCCCAGGCTGGGGGGATGGGAGGATGGGGGTCTGTCGCCTTATAGCCACTCATGTGGTCAGCTCAGACCTGACCAGTCACATTCCTGCCCAGGAGGACCAGGGCTTGAGGTGGAGGGGCAGGGGCCTGGAGGGGGCTGGGTTTGTAGGAATCGGGGCGGGGGGTGGGTGGGTACCGAGAAGGTGGGGCAAGGGGCTGCTGGGAACATGGAAGGATTGTGCAATGTAAACCTCTGGAAGCCTGAATCAGCCTCCTATTCCTCTGGGTCTGTCCCCCTGTCTTTCCTCCCAGTTTGCAACCCCCCGAACATTCCCGTGGTCCACATAGCTGTGACACAGGTACAGATCTGGTCCCAGTTCTAAACAAAGAAAAGAGTGTAGCAGAAGCAGTTTCTGACATGCAGGGTGGCCCAGAGATTTGTGGGTAGCCTCCAGTGTGACTTTCTGGTGCTTGGAGGAGGTCGGCTGGGTTTTTGGCTGGGTCAGAGGCTCTGAGATCTAGGGTACAGAGCAGGCTGTGCTAGATAGTAGAAAGAGACCTGGGCGGGGACCCAGGAAGCCTGGTTCTCTGCCCAGTCCTATACCTGACTCCTCATGGTCTCAGTCTCCCCATCTGAGGGGCTCAGGCCAGTGGTCTCTTACAGCCCTTCTGTCCTATTGGTTAGTGGTTCTGGGTGAGGGATGAGGAGTGGGGGGCAACGGTCTGGAGGGATTGTGGGAAGCTGCCAGCTCAAGGGGGAGTTTGCAACGTGATCCCAGAGCGAAAATAGCCCAGGTCATTTTCAGCTGCTTGGGCGGAGGTATCTGATCCCAGCAGGGCAGGGCAGCTTGGGCAGGGGGCAGGGAGGAGCATTCTGTAAAGCTCTCTGGGAAACCAGACCCCAGGATGGGAGGGTGGGAAAAGGTTGGCATGCCCAGCTGGGCTTCCTGAGACCACCCCCTCCCCGCGGGGGCTCTGGAATGGAAAGATGAGGAATGCAGAGGGTTAACAGGAGGTGAGGGCTGGACTCCAGCCCCCTTTGGGTCCTGGCCTGGATGAGGTGAAAGGTCAGCCCCAAGGAGTCCAGGCACAGCTGGGGAAAGAGTAACCGGATCCTCGCCCTGCTCAGGGGATCATAGAGCCGCCTCCCCCAGGAAAGGTGCTTTGACATCCCCAGGAAGGAGTTTGTTTCGAGGACTTGTTCTCAGCAAGCACTGGGGGCTAGGGGAAGGTCCTGGCCCAAGGGGTCAGGGAGAGCTACAGGCCTGGAGCCCCAGCCAGTATGGCAGTGCTTTTTCATCCTAAGGTCAGGGGAGGTGGAGGTGAGCTTGCTGGAAAGGTTAGAGGTAGCCTGTTCTGGCTGTGCTCCTACTGTGTCCCATTTATGACTCTGATAGCCAACATTGGGGATTGGGGAAGCTTAAAGGTAGGAGACTACCCCCCAGAACACACACTGATTAGTGAGAGAAGCTGCCTGATACTAGACGGTGACACTGAGATGTGTTTGGGGTGGAGAATTACACCCTAACTCTGAGATGGCTTTACTGTGTGTGGTGGGGTGTTAGAGGGTAGCATGGTGTGATGGGAGGCAGAGATAATACACGGAGGAACGTGGGCTATGAAGTCAAGTTTGACCAGGGTTCAAATCCTTGCCTCTGCCTTAGGCAAGCTATTTAACGTAAGCCTCAGTTTCCCCAGCTACAAAATGGGACTAATAGTACTCACCATAAAGGGCAATTGTAAAGATTGGCACAGAACAACTGCTCAGTAAAAAGTAACCCTTAGTGAGCCTCGTTATGTCCCAAGGTCACACACTAGTGTGGCACCCGCTTGAAAACTGGCAGTCTGGCTCCAGAGGAGTTGGTGAGCCGCTAGAGTTGGTCTGAGGGAGAGGATAGTCATGAGAATGTGACTGGGTCAGTGTCCCCAGGGCTCTGCAGGAGACTGTGGGAGTATCCAGGTCACTTGGGCTAGGATGGGGTGAGGTGAATGATGTTTAGTCTGTGGCAAGGGGTGGCTGGGGCAAAGTTCTTAACGCCAACCTCTGGGGCTGGCGACAGCCCCCTGTTCCCCACCCCGGCGGGTTTGTGCAGCCATGTGTGGGTGTAGCTCTCCCCGGAGTGTGGCTCTAGGTATGTTTGAGAAGGCGCAGGCATCCCAAGAAAGAACAAGTCGCCTTTTGTACGAGTCCAGCCCGGGGCTGGGCTAGGCCCTCTCTGGGGGATCCCCTGTTTCCGCGCCCAGCTCCCTGCCCACGGACAGCGCCCCAGCCCCGCCTGCCACCTGAGGGGGCCGCGAGGCTGCCTGAGCGACCCCTCCCGGGACCCACGCTTCGGCCCGGAGCAGGAGGGCGGGGTCTGGGGCAGGGGCGTGTCCGAAGACCTGACCCCGCCCCATGACATCACTCCAGGTGCTACCAATCTCCGGGAGCTGTGCCCACGGGCGGCCCGCCCCTCCCAGGCTCCGCTCTCCGGAGATCGGGAGGCGCAGTAGGTGGAGGAGGAGGCAGCGCCGGCCCATGGGGCGGGGAGACCATTGAAGGCCTCGCCCTTCCTGCTCTGGGCGGGGCTGAGCACACGACCCTGAGAGTGTACAGAGCAGCTCACAAGATCTCTCTCCTGGTGCACTCTACCTTCTTGCCCACCTGTCCAAATCTTACCAGGTACCACTTTCTGCAGGAAGCCTTCCAGAACCGACCTCCCCCCAATCTTTTCCCTGATGACCTACACCCTTTTAGCGACCCTCCGTCATAACGGCGATACCAGTACTGACTGCTCCTAACAGCAGCAGCCGTCCACTGAACGATTTACCAGACTGCTCCGTGTTTTTCATTGAATATCTTACCTGATGGATCTCTGATTGCTTTCTACCTTGTCTTATGAGCCTTTCTCAGCCGCTGGGTTGGAAGTTCCTCTGGGCAGGGCTTCCAGACATGGCATGGCTCAGAATAGGCACTACTAAATGTTTAGGATGGATAGTAAATGAGGAGATAGGCTCATGGATGGAAAATATCCTGGCAAAAGTCACACAGCAAGTAGGTAGAACAATCAAAGCTAGAAACCAGGTTTCCAGGCTCCGTTCAGGTCTTTAGTTCTGGTGTGTGACTAAGAGTAGGGAGTTGCACAGAGGATGCCACAGACCTTCCCTCTTCCTGTAGGAGGGCTTCTACCCCCACCAAAGATCAGAAGAACCCGAAATCTGTTTTCCTCCGCAGTCCACACACCTTGTACCAGAATCCCTGACTTCTGAGAGGATGAGGAAGAAGAGATTTGGAGGAGCTGGGAGGGCTTTTGCAGGCCAGAGTGGCAGTTCTGGGCTATAAGGAGTAGTGTGATTCCAGTAATTGGAGGGTACTGGTTCTGGGGACATAAAGCATTTCGCTTGCAGGTGGGAGGTTCCAAGCGGGGCAGGGAGGAGGGTTGGGAGCCAAAGTATGTAGGGGTTCAGTGCAAGGGAGGCAGGGATTGTGCTGGGCCAGCACTCCCCCCGCCACCGAGCCGGCCCGGTGGAATGCTGCGAGGCCCGGGGGATGGGGCCAGGCAGCCAAGGTGTCTCCGGTGGCACAGAAGCAGTTAAGAGCTGCCTCAGCCCGTTCCTTCAGACAATTAGTGACATCTCGCTTGACAACACCACACTGAGCCGATGCAGACCTCAGCCCCCCTCCCGGCCCCCCCATGGCCGCTTCAGCTGTTTATTCTTGGGCTTTAACAATTGGGATTCTGACTTGGAGGAGCGGGCGCCCTGCGCTGCCCTCTGACCCTCCGTCGCCTTGGCAACTGGAGCCCGGTAGGCCTGGGCTCTGCGTTAGGATTACAGATCCTGAATTCACAATCTTGCTGCTCCCCTGCAAGCAGAAACAGCAGCAGCAGCAGCATGCGGGATCTTCAGCTAGACTGGAGGGGACAGAGAAAGAGGATCCCCAGGGGCCAGCCTGAGGCACGGATGGGAACCAGGGATGCCCACCGGCACCCCAGAGAGTGGTCCCCCCCATGGAGTGGAGCAGGGCCCAGAGCTCTGCTCAGCTCCCAAGGTCTCCCATCCTCTCTCTGGAAACTTTCTTCCTGGTGGAGCCCCGAGGGCAGGGGCCAGGCTTCTTCATCACTGCCCTCTTTCCCCCTCAGTCTGCCCCCTACCATGCCCAGAACTACAAGTGCCAGCAGACTGTGCCCCTGCCGTGCCCGCAGCCATGGCAACAGGCCCCCCTCCCTTGTCAGCTCTGCTCCTTTCTCCCTCCCCACCATCACCATCTCCCCCCCCCCCCAGCAGCCAACTGCCCCAGCTGAAACCGGAGCCGATACATCTGTGAGCCTCATGCCCAGACCCACATTCCATTTCTGTCCGGTCCCCCCCAGCTCTGACGATGACATCTCCCCCTCCTCCTCTTCAGGCCCCCTCCCTCCTTGCCTCTGTCTACTCCTGCTGCCCCCCTACACACACACACTTTATCACTTAGTGTCTCCCCCTTCCTCCCTCCCCAGTCTCTTGAGTGCGTCTGGCCCTTTCACTCTGTGTCTGTTGGTCTTTGGGTGTGTCAGTCCCTCTGTGTGTCTCCAGCTCCCTGTGGTGTCTTCAGTTCCCTGAGCCTTGCCCCGTCCGCGGCAACTCCTTCTCCATCTCCTTCCCCTCTGCGTGTGTCTTGCTCTCTCTCTCTGTCTTTGTCTCTGCCTCATCCTGCCTGTCTCTCTGTCTCTTTGTCTTTTTCCTCCTCCTCTGTCCCTCTCTTCCTGAGTCTCTTTTTCACTCTTCTCCTTCCTCTGGCTTCTTCTCTGTCTCTCCCGCAGCCCCTCCCTCCTCAGCTCTTCCTGCCTCTTCACCCTCATTCTGCCCTGTTTCTGTTGCCCCCACATTCCCCCTCTTTCCGTCTCTCTCTTCCTGAATCTGATTCTTTGCCTTGGTTTCTCATTCTCTCTCTCTTCTTCCGACTCTCTCCTTCTAGTACATAGATTTCTTTCCAGCCTTCTTTATCTATTTCCCACTTGGCCATTACCCTCACGGCCCCTGGGTTGGAACTGGGAGAGGGGGCCCCTCCAGAATCACCCCGAAGGAGTCCCCTTTCAAGCGGGGGCCAGATGTCCTGGCACCCCATTGGGCACATGTAGTTGAACCTGAGATGAGGAGGAGAGGTTCTAAGGTCAAAGAGCCAACAGGGGGTGGGGTACCAGGAACCAAGAATGCCAGGCCTCCCTTCCCAGGGTTTCAGAGGACGGGCTCCATCCATCTAGCTTACCTTCTACCAGCCCAGGTGGAGGCAGAGGGTAGTCTTAGGGACTGAGCTGGCCCAAGAAGCCCCCAGCTCTAAGAACTCAAAGTAGAGCATGGTTAGGCTTCCCTCACCGATTCCTGGGATTTGTTCCTCCCCTGCTACAATGAAAGCTGTTTCAGACTGTGCCTCAGTTTCCCCCAGTGGCACGGGGTGCAGGTGGGGTACTACCCTTGCTCTATCTCTGACTTTTTTTAAAGTACTTTGAGTTCCTGGAGCAAAATCAGGCTTATAAAGAACAGGGAAAGGGTAAAGTGACTCCCACCCCCTTGCTCAACACTACGCTGTGCTGGAGGGGGACTCCAGCACAGAAGAATTTGTTTGGCTCGGGGCAGGGGTAGAATAAGGGTCCTGTCTCCTTAAGTATCTGGTGGAGGACAATGCCCACCCCCACCCCCCCGCAAAGACTGGCAGCCCCTGCTGTCAGGCCCTCCCTCCCAGTCTGGGCAGTGGCCTCTAGCCCTTTTCCCCACAGCCCCTCTTCAGAATGAGCTTCCCGTCATGGGAAGCAGGCCCTGGGGTGGGGATGCCAGGCCTCCAGGGCCCAGCCCTTGCCTCTGGGTGTGATGAGACCTGGCCAGACAGACAGTTCTAGGACCCTGGGGTCTGGGCACTACTCACCAAGTGGCCAGGCGGGGGAGTAGGGGTGCCTGGGGGAGGCGGGTTGCACGCAAGGCATGCTGGGCCCCCTCGGCGGGTGGGTGGGGGGAACAAAGCTGGCATCGAGGCCTCAGCTAAAATTAGCCGCTTCCCTGCGCGGGAGCGAGCATGCCTGCCAGCCGCCCAGATCGCCGCTGCCTCGGCAGGCCATCTGTCGCCACGTTTTGCTCAGTCCCCCAGGGCCCCCCAGCTCCAGCCACCCTAGGGGCTAGACAACTCTGCTCTGAGGCTGTCGCCGGCCAGGGCTCTGGACTCTGCTGCTGTCATGCTGTGTGACCTCAGGCTAGGCCTGTCCCTCTCTGAGCTCCTGTACAACGAGAGGGCCCCAGACACTGACCTCCCAGTCCCCCAGTCCTTCGGAGCACCAGGTGCTGGTGCTGCTTATGGGGGCTGGAGTGTGGGCTGCCTCCCTCCCATAGAGCTGGCCCTCTGGTCCAGAGTTTGAAGGTGGGCCAAGTGGGGTTTAGGGTAAAGGTCAGGCTATATCCTATCCATTTCCTTGATCCTCACTGGACAGTAGGGCCACTCTATAAGCAACAGCACCCTGACACACACATGCACACACAGTCAGTCTCCAAGCAGTCTTAAGAAACAGCTTCAGGTGGGAAGCCTGGAGGTGGAGGCCGAGTTCAGCCGATACTGGCTTGATCCGTGGCTTGGGCAAGTCTCCTGCCCTCTCTTAGTCTCTTTTCCCCTCTTCAATAAGAAGCTCCCGTTTTCTGAGCACCTGTCCACTTCATGCTGCGTTATCTCGTGAGGCTGACGTTATCGTTCCTGCTTTACAGCTGAGGAAACTGAGGTACAGAAAGCTGAGGTTCCTGGTGAGGAAGCGGTGGAGCCAGGGGCTGGACCCGCTGTGTCCTCCTTCCCGTGGCCCCCAGTTCTCTGCTTGCTGGTCTGCAGCCTCAGCGCTTCCCTGGCTGCTGCCTCTTCCCCACCTCCCCAAAGCCAAAGAGACTGAGCCTCTGCTCCAAGGTCACTGTGCTTGGCCTGGGAGGAGTTCAGACTTGAACCCAGGCCCCTTGGCTCCTGTCCTCCCTCACTTTCTGGCCAGCAGGCTGGGCCTGTTCCCTGGGTGAGTCATGCCCCTGGACTTTGGCCTCCTTGTCAGGCTCTGTGGCCTGAATTTGGAGAGGGGGCCCTTGTAAGAAAGAGGGGCTCCCCTGGCCACAGTGGGAGTCTGAAGCTATCGTCCCACTCCCTCAGTCCTGGGCCCTGAGGGCATGGTGACAGCAACCCCTACCCTGCCTACCCTCCGCCGCCTCTAAGAAGTCTTGTAGGATCTGCTCGTCAGGCCTCGTTGACAGCCTCCCTCCACTACACAGTCTGCCCCCTCCCTCGATAACAGCTACATTCAGTTAGAAGTGGGGTGGGGGTGACTGCCTGGGGAGGTGGCATTTTCAGGTTGTCTGTGTGCCCAGGTGGCTTTCTTCCCAGCACTCATCTTCCCCAGCTCCGGGGCCAGTGGGTTACCCAGGAGGGAGGCCACGGCACCTCCCCTCCTGGTGTTCAGGGACCAAGGTCACGCCCAGAGCCCTGTGCACCTCCACCTCCTGGGGCCAGTGGTGTTTGTCACTGGGGCAACATGTGGCTGGGCCCGGCTCTGGCAGTGCTGGGGTGACATTCATGCCCTGTGAGCTGTGACGCCTCTGCAGGCAGAGGACGGCACCACCAGGCTGGCAGTGACGGGGGAGGGGTGGGGTGGGCTGTCACCCGTCCAGAGCAGCCAGGGTGACATGTCGTTTACCCATCCTGCAGTCTGGAGGGAGAACTGATGGGGAAGGGGTGAGGTCGTGTCCCTGGCTTATACTCTGTGTGTTTGGGGGAGGGGTCCGTACCTCTGTCACACCTGGAAGGTGAGGGAGGGGTGTGTGTGAGAGAGAGACAGTGAGTGAGAGACAGTGAGTGAGAGACAGTGAGTGAGAGACAGTGAGTGAGAGACAGTGAGAGAGACAGTGAGTGAGAGACAGTGAGTGAGAGACAGTGAGTGAGAGACAGTGAGAGAGAGACAGTGAGTGAGAGACGGTGAGTGAGAGACAGTGAGTGAGAGACAGTGAGAGAGAGACAGTGAGTGAGAGACGGTGAGAGAGAGACAGTGAGTGAGAGACAGTGAGTGAGAGACAGTGAGAGAGAGACAGTGAGAGAGAGACAGTGAGTGAGAGACAGTGAGTGAGAGACAGTGAGAGAGAGACAGTGAGAGAGAGACAGTGAGAGAGAGACAGTGAGTGAGAGACAGTGAGTGAGAGACAGTGAGAGAGAGACAGTGAGAGAGAGACAGTGAGTGAGAGACAGTGAGTGAGAGACAGTGAGAGAGAGACAGTGAGTGAGAGACAGTGAGTGAGAGACAGTGAGAGAGAGACAGTGAGAGAGAGACAGTGAGTGAGAGACAGTGAGTGAGAGACAGTGAGTGAGAGACAGTGAGTGAGAGACAGTGAGAGAGAGACAGTGAGTGAGAGACAGTGAGTGAGAGACAGTGAGTGAGAGACAGTGAGAGAGAGACAGTGAGAGAGAGACAGTGAGAGAGAGACAGTGAGTGAGACAGTGAGTGAGAGACAGTGAGTGAGAGACAGTGAGTGAGAGACAGTGAGAGAGAGACAGTGAGTGAGAGACAGTGAGTGAGAGACAGTGAGAGAGAGACAGTGAGAGAGAGACAGTGAGAGAGAGACAGTGAGTGAGAGACAGTGAGTGAGACAGTGAGTGAGAGACAGTGAGTGAGAGACAGTGAGTGAGAGACAGTGAGAGAGAGACAGTGAGTGAGAGACAGTGAGTGAGAGACAGTGAGTGAGAGACGGTGAGAGAGAGACAGTGAGTGAGAGACGGTGAGTGAGAGACGGTGAGTGAGAGACAGTGAGTGAGAGACAGTGAGAGAGAGACAGTGAGTGAGAGACAGTGAGAGAGAGACAGGCTCTCTGTGCATTTTGCCTCCTATCAGTGGGTGAGGGGGCGCCTGGTTGTATGTCAGTTACACCATTGTGAGGGTGACAACCTGTGTTCTTGTCTCATACTGTCTGGGGTATCAGATGTGCCCACCTCAGGCCTTGGAGGAAGTGACAGGCTCTGTGCTTAGCTCATCCTGTTAGGAGGGTAGTCACTCTCTCGTACTCCTGTGTCTCTGACTGTTGGGTATGTGTGAGATGTCACCATGTGCCTATCTCATGCCGGTGTGGGGAGTGACATGTGTGATTATCTCATGCTGTTGGGGGGTTGTCAGTAACTTGGGAGCTTGTCTGTCACCCTAAAGAGACGACATGTTGCTCAGTGGTACGGGGCTGACGGTTGGCAGGGCCCCAAAGCGCAGGCCAGAGCAAGCACCCAGGCCACGGGTGCAGGGACAAGCTGGGATGGGGGAGTCTCTGTTCCACAAGACCTACCTTCTGACCCAGGTGCCAGCCCTTGGGACTGTCCCCCAGGAGGAAAGACCCGGTGTTTTGCAGATGGTGTGGAAAGGGGCCTCTGGGGCTGGGGCAGGTGTGACTGGGGAGGTGGGGCACCAGGCAGGGCTGGCATGGGGGCCTGTGTCCCCGCAGGTCTGGGAGCCCCTATGCCTGCCTCTCCTGCCCCTGAAACTGTTAAACTAATTAAGGCTGTGGAGCCGCAGGATTAATCGGGGCAGCTCGGCGGCGCGGACCGGGAGCTCAGGTAGTCGATTAGTGTGCCGCGGAGGATATTGGATTTCTGAACCGCAAGTCAGCACTATTCCGGCCTGTTATCTCTCCCAGGCTCGAGGGTCAGGAGGCGGGAGGCTCCAGGCTCCTGGCCGCCCCGCCCGGTGGCGCTGGAGCAGCCACTCCCCCTGCCCACCCGCGTCCCCACCCACCGCCCCTGCCCTCCCTGGCCCTGCAGCAGGTTCCCGCTCTGTCACCCTCGGGTCCCCTCCATCAGGCTTGCGGCCCCAGCGCCGCCCTCCGCCCCCTCAGTCCCTCCTGGCCTGACTCGCACTCGGTGCCTCACTGACTCACTCCTCAGCCTCTGATTCGTCTCTCTGCACTGCAGTCGCCTTCCCTGTCGCTCTCCCTGTCCCCCACTCTGTTAGCCTCTCCCATCACCCGTCTCTGTCCCTCTGCTTTTGTGTTTGTGTGTGCCTGTCTCTGTTCTCATGTCTCTCTGTCTCTGTCTCTCTCCCTGTGTGTCTCTGTGTATCTTTCTCGCTCGCTCTCTGTCTTTTCCTCTCCCTCTGGCGTTCAATCTCTCCTCTCTCTCTCTCTCTCTCTCTCTTCCTCTCTCTCTCTCTCTCTCTCTCTGTCTTTTACTCTCTCTCTTGTGTGGTCTCGGCTGGTGTCTGCAACCAGAACAAATCTCCCCCAGCCAACACCCCCTGAACAAGGAGGCCAGAGCAGCTAATGGGAAACATGTGATTCTGCCTTGCGCTTGGAGCACCGTGAAGGGAGCCTTAGTCCCAGCTCAGCCCCTGCTCCCCCCTTGCTGCGTTCCCCCCACCACGCTGTCCCCTGCCTCCCAGCATCCCCCCAGCCTGTGCGGGCACAGGCGCAAGTTCCCCAGTCATTTACATTTCCGGGGGTGTCGGAGCTGGCGTTTATCAGTTGGGGAGTATCAGACTGTGGAGGGGTTGGAAGCAGCTTTACTCCTTAGGTCGCCCCAGCCCCCAGGGCCAGGCAGACCTCATGCAGACTCCCCCCACCCACCACCACCATATGTAGGAGAACAGGGCCAAGATGAGCTGAGCTGTGGCGGCCTGGGGGGGGGCGGCCAATCCACCCCCACTGGAGGGCTCTGGGGCCACCCAGATTTCCATCTTTTCCGCCCTCCTGGGCCTCTGGGGAGCTGCAGAGGTGGGGGCTCCCCAAGGGCTTGGGAGCTGCCCGGCTGCATTTCTCTGCCCACCCAACCAGGGGGGAAGGGGGGACGGATCAGAGGAGGGAGGCTCTGGCAGGTTGGAATTCTCCTTCTCTGCCTGTGGATAAATTGTCCCTAATCCAGGCTTGGGGAGTTGTCTGGCTCCTACAGAAAGAGAGAGAGAGAGAGAGAGAACGCAGGAGATAGGGAGGGAGGAGGGAAGCAGGCATACAAACACAGTGACACAGACACACACTGTCTCACAAAGGGTCTCCCATGCACACACACACATGCGTGCGCACACACACTGACAAGTTACATAAAGGCACCACACAAACACTGAGGCACCGTTTTACTGACAGGCATACCATGGCACACAGACTCACCCATGTTGACACTGACACAGACATACAATGACATGGCACAAGGACCCACTGACATACACAGATGCACAACGATAAAGTCATACAGCACACACACGCAGAGTTACACACGTGAGCACATACTGACCCACAGTGAAACAGACCCACAGGGACACTGTGACCAGTCATGCCATCACACCATGACCCTGAAAACCCAGAGAAAGGCAGAGGTAGGAGGGAGGCAACACTGATCCACAGTGACACCAGTGCCCGCAGTCACAGGCCTCGAGATTGGAAGCCTGCAGGGACACACGCCCCGCCCCAGTACACACGCCTAGAGAGTCAGAGATGGGCAGAAGCCGGTTCAGCTCCTGACAGCAGTGAGATGCAGAGAGCTGTGTGCACACATGGGCACTCACCCCCTGACCACAGCTGGGCACACCTGTCACACATTAGGTACACACTCACACCTCTGTGTCCCCACAGGCGTGCAGACATAGGCTCAGCTGGACACACACAAAGAACTGAACAGACCCAGGTGCACACACCCACACGTATAATTGAAGACACTGAACACAAGTATCAGCTCACACACACACACACAGTCCCATACGTGTAACACTCTTACACATATACTCGTATAGACATACAAATACACCCAGAGAAGCATACAGAAGGCTAAGTAGACCCAGGAAGCCACACACAGGTGTATTTGCCCAGACAGCTGACGCTCACAGACGTGCATCTGTACAGGCAGGATCTCTCTCTCTCACACACACACACACACATACACATTCCCAGGCAACCAAAACCTATAAGCAGTCCATGAGGCCTGGTTCCCAGACCCACTCTCGGCTTCAGTACAGACCTCAGGGAGGCAGACAAATGGGCAGGAAGCCGGTTGGGGGGGGGCGGTAAGGAGGGCCACGATTATTAAAGAAAACAAGAGACATATAACCAGTCGCTGATGGAGAAGGGTAAATGCCAGCTGCCTATACACCTCTCATGAAAATCTGCATTCACCATCACTTTGAACAGCAACTCTCACACCTACGTTGTAAGTGAGCTCTTAGCATTTATAGTTTCCCCAGCGTGCTTCTCCCCATTCATAAGCTCTCCCCTTTTTATAGATGAGAAAACTGAGAGACAGAGAGGTTAACTGACTTGCCCAAGATCACATAGTTGGTGAGAGTTGAGCCAAGGACCATTCTGACTCCCAAGGCCAGGTTCTTTTCACCAGAGCATGTGTGTTCATGTTCACGCGTACATGTACCTACCCGCACGACGATGCTACCTGGGGTTTCAAGAGGTAGGCTCACACTCCCCAGTGAAATGAAGTTGGAGCCAATTTCATCCTGTGCAAGAGTGGACCCCATCTAGGATGGCCTCCTGGTCCCTCTCTCTGGCTCATCCCGTATCCATGCTTATGTCTGCGGTGCTGTTTTTGTTTCCACAGATGGGAGCTTGCCTGCCTGTCTGCCCATTGGCCTGGACCCCAGAGCCTGCCCAGCTGAGTGCGTGCAGAGGGCCCCGGCTTTGGGGCGACTCTCAGGCCGCCGAAGAGACCACCCTGGAACCACTGGAGAAGACAGGCCTTTCTTGCTGAGCTGGGCCTGTCTGCACAGCCTGCTCAGGTAACAGTGTATAGGGAAGCCGGGTCTGTGACTGGCCACCCCAGGAAGTGGGGATCAGGGGTACTTCCTTCCCAGTCATGGCAGGGATTTCCCCCCTCCCAGCTTAAGCCAAAAAGAGGCCCTTTAGAATCAAAATATTTTAACCCAACTTACTCAGACTCCCCATTATCCAGAAAGGTGAGGTCCGTGGATATACAGGCAGTTCCCTGGAGTCCTGCCTCCTAGTCTGGGGACTCTTCCCTGCACCTGGATGACCTGAGAGAACTGGGAAGGGAAAGGGGTTGTGACAGTGACCAGAACCCAGGACAGAGGTAGAGACCAGAATGCCTGATGTGTGAAGCTGACCCCGCAGGACCCCTCCCTTCTAGAGTCTGTGGAAGCTGAGAGGACCTGGGTAATTCGGGTATGCTAGGCTGCCCTCCTGAGATGAGATGGGGCAGGGGTGGGGGCAGGACCCACCTCCTGACTCTGGGCCCGAATTAGCCCACCCAGGCTCAGGAGCCACAGAGGCCAGGTGGGGCTGCCCTGCCCTGCAGAGGCAACTCCCCGAACTGACACATGAAGCCTCAAGCCTCGGGCTCCAGGAAGCTCCCTAGATCCCAGCCTGCCTGGGGACCCCACCCAACTTCCAAAAGAGCATTCCTGGGGCCTGAGGTCTGGGGGCGGGGCCTCCTGGGATTGTAAGCGTGGGGAGGTTCAGCTGTGGAGGATGCAGGGCTGGATGTACCTGACTGTATGTGCACAGAGCATCTCGTGTGCAAAGTCCTCTGACTTGTGTGCAAGCAGGCACGTGCAGGACTCTGTCCGCAGGTGTGCAGGGTTCTGCACACAAGAGTAAGTGGACTGGGCTGGGGGACATTCAGAGGCTGTGTATGTGGTACATCGGAGTGAGTGTGCAGGATTCAGAGCGTGTCCTGGGCAGGTGTGGGGAGACTGGAGTGTTGTGTGTGCCACGCTGGATGGTGTCTGTGTGCAGGGCGCTAGTGTACACTGGAGAGGTGTGTAGACAAGAATCTGAACACACTGGGGTGATGTGTGAGTACAGTGGGGTGGGGTGTGTACACGAAGATCCTTCCGCGTATCACCGGGGAAGCGTGTGTTCAGGGTTCCGGCTGCACGCTGGGGGTGGTGTGTGCACGTGGCTCCGTTTGTGCTTTGGAGGTGGGCTGGGCAAGCCTTCAGCTGAGCTGGGCTCAGCAGTGCCCAGCCTTGTGGCCAAATTGCTGAAGTCACTTCCTTTCCAACAGCAACTTTCCAGGAGGAGGAGTTCTTCAGACCTGGGCGGGGAGGGGGGGGGCAGAACAAGGAGCTCTCAGGGGAAGGAGGTGGGCGGTGGTGAGAGGCTGTGGGGAGGGCCTGGTGGGGCTGGAGGAGGGAAGTCCTCCAGTAGACAGAAGGAAAGACAAGGACAGGAGTCTGGAAGGGCCAAGGGCAGGAGGGGATGGGGGCGGAGCAGGGCGGGAAGCACAGTCCCTGGGTGACCTCGGAGAGAGGAAGGGAGGGCTGCCCGGCAGGGTGACCCTCAGGTTCAGCCAGAGCTGGCGCTGGTGCCCACACACCTGGCACCCAGGGCTGGGGGCTGGCAGGGGGCGGGCCTGGGGCAGACCTGCTTGCCAGGTGCCCTGCTCCGGGCAGGAAGGGGGTGGACAAGGGCTGCACAAAGGAGCTCTGTGTGGCTGGGGGTAGGGTGGGGTGGGGTGTGCTGTGCTGTGGTGGGGAGCCCTGATGATTCCAGGGGGTGGGGCGGGGCTTGCTCCCCTCGGGGGCGTCAGTGGCTCTAAGGGGACACCTAGTGGTGAGGGAGGGTAGTGCATGAGATGACCTAGGTGGGAGGGGTGCCGAAGCTGGGTCGGGGTAGATTAGAAGTCAAAAATTAGAACTGGTGGTTGGGACTAGGACAGTTAGAGGAAGCTTCAGGGGAGGGGGCTGACTCTCTGGACAGTGAAGAAGTTTGGTTTAGAGGAGCCCAACATACCTAAGTGCAGGCGCCAGCTCTTCCCTGTCATGGCTGTTTGTCCTTAAGGGCATTACTTAACCTCTCTGAGCCACCATTTACAAGCCAAATAAGTGACAGCTGCCATTATTTTTTTCATCGTTGTTATTTTTGTTATGATTTTGGTCTGGAGTCAGGTTGGAAGAAGATCTTCAGGTACAATTGGGTGGCTGGGAGAGGGCTGAAGATAAGGAAGTTGAGAGGGGTGATGCATAGTTCCTGAAGGGGCAGATCCTGGGAGATAAAGGCCCTGAAGGGAGGTGATGGGGGAAGTTTCACAGCAGCAGTGATAGCCCCTTTGATGCAGAGTTTTCCATTTGAGGACATCCCTGAGGCTTCAGTCCGGGCTGGGAGGGAAATGGTGTTGGGGGGGCGGGGAGGAGTATGCAGGCTAGAGAGAGGGCCATGAGGCCGGAAGTGAGAGCTGGGGCTGGCAGCCTGGCTCCCCTGGGGAGGCTGTGGGTGGGGGAGGGGAGGCTGCCTGGGGAAGGGGTGGGGTGGTCACAGCCGCAGCGGGGGAGGGTGGGGCTGGGGACTCAAGGATGTGGGCTGGCCCTTCCCGGCACTGTGCACAGCAGGTTGGGGCCCCCAGCCCCCTTCCCTCCCAGCCAGCTGGTGTCCCCATAGGCAGGCTCAGACACACTGACCCAGAAGCAGACAGATGGACAGAAGAACCTTTTCGACTTTGTTCACAGACGTGGGATAGGTGGTGCCCTTGGGAGGGGTCCAAGAAAATGGATGCCTGGGTGTGGTGGGGAGGGGTGCCAGCTGCTTCCCTCAGATCCTGGAGGCTGCGAGAGAGCAGTGGACAGAGTCAGGAGGTCTGGCAGGACGACGTGCCCAAAGGTCTTCACGGGTGGGTGGAACAGAAGCAACCACTGGAGAGGAGGTTTCTCTCTTCTGCCAAGATCACACCCTCAGGCCCCAAGTGGGAGGTCTCCAGAGCAGGGAGGGTTGGTGAGCCCCACCCTCAGTAAGGGAGGGATGATGGCTTCTGGTAGGCATCTCAAAGAGGGCAGCACTGTGGATCAAGCATACTGTTGGAAATCTGACCTGGAGACTCCACAGAGTCTGAGCCCCTTCGCTCCTTTGTGAGTGTCTTACCCGCAGCCCATCCTGCGAGAGCAACAGTGAGATTCTTGAAGCAGAGAGAGCCTAGCCTAGAAGGGGCCAGGCCACAGTCTGCCGGCAGGCATGAGAGAGAACAGAACCCTGAGTGATCGAGTAAATGGGGCAGTGAGGAACAGCTGAGGCCTGGGACCTGCAGGGACAGAGGATGTTCTGCCTGGATGAGCAACAAAGAGGCCCTCCTCATGCCATTTTGTGGTCTTGGGCAAAGTCTCTTTCCCTCTTCCGGTCTCAGTTTCCTCATCTATAAAATGGGAGGCGCACGAGGTGGCACTAGAACAGCATAGCCACTAGGGGAGCCGATTAAAAATGCAGAATCCCAGATGTCCCTTCAGATTTATGAGTCAGACTCCCCTGGACTAGGGTCTGGGTATCTGCAAGGTTACATAGCTTCCCCAGGCCCAGGGTTTGGAAGCCAATGGGTTAGATGATTTTAAGGTTCCTTCCAGCCTTAAGTGAGGCCACAGCTCTAGAAGGAGCACTTTCAGGAGTGGCTGAAGGAGAGTTGCAGGAGCTGGGAGTGGAAGGAGGCTTTGGACTTGGCAGAATTAGGAATCTTGCCACTTAGCAGCTATGTGACTTCAGGCAAGTTATACAGCTGCTCTGAGCCTGTTTCCTCTGTAACGTGGAGACAGTAAACCATGTCTCCCAGGTTCGGTGAAGATTCAGTGGGTCATATATGTGGAGGTGCTTCATAGATTGCAAATTGCCGCCCACCAAAGGCGAGTGGACGAGTGTCCCTGCCCACACTCCCCTGTCCCCAAGTCAGCTCTGCAGTCTTCCTGTGGAGTTAACAACCCTGGGTAGCGATCCTCCCAGTGGTCAAGGACCATTCAGCTCCCTGCTCCCCCAAACCCCAGCTCTTGGGGATCAGCTGGGGCCCTGAGTCCCCAGGCTCCCTTGGGGGTCAGACATGCCTGGATCTAAATCCCAACTCTGCCCTGACCAGCTCAGGGAGTCACTCGGTAAATATTTATGTAGCATCCGTAGCCCGGGCCCTGGGGTCAGGGGACACAACGGAAAACAAGACAGACACAGTCCTTGCCCCTGAAGAGCCCATACTTGGGGAGCAGACACACTGAACACCCAGTCGTACAAGTAATTGACTGCAGTCATGATAAATACAGTGAAGGCGAAACAAAGAGGGCTCTAAAAATATGTAGCAGGGGCCGGATGGAGGCTAGAGGTGGCATGGAGGGCGGAGAATGTCCCTTTTCACATTCTTAATCTCCTTCCCTCCTTCCACATCCTACTTGGGTCCCACTTTTGGGTCTGGAGAGGAAAGAGAGAGAGCCTCAGGGGGAAAGGCAGGGCTGATTGTTCTGTGTGCCTCATTCATTCATTCGTTCGTTCAGTAAATATTTTTTGAAGCACATTTGTGGGCCATGTGCTGATCCGGGGGTTGGGAGATACACACAGAAGTCAGCAGGACAGAAATCCTTGCCTTCATGGTGCTTACCACCTTCCAGCGGATGGTTTCCTCGACTGTGGAAGCAGGGATGATAATCGTATCGATCCCAGGTTTGCAGGGGGGTCAGATGAGGTAGTCCACATAAAGCGCTTAGTCCCGTGTTTGGCAGCAGAGAAGGTGTCCCCAGAATATGTGCTTTTGTCGTTGTTGACTCCCTGGTATGATTGTTAAACCTCTGACCTCAGGCACTCTTCCGTTTTTCTTTGCAGCTCTTATCCCGCTAATAATTAAGTCACTTACCATAATCTGTTAAATGTTTGTCTACCCAGCTCTTGTGCAAAGTAGGCACTCCATAGATAATGAGTATATGAATGAGTGAATGATGTCACTTCATCTCAGCCTCCATTTCCTCATCTGCAAAATGGGGTTATTCATAGCCCCTACCTCGCAGGATTGGTATGAAGAATTAAATGAAACGATGCCTGGACAGCTTCCGGCCCAGCGCCTGGCGCGCAGTAGGTGCTCACTAAACCTGAGCTGCGGTGGTCCTTTCCAGGCGCTGTCCACGCCCCGAGGCCTGGGCTCAGGCCGAAGCTGCCCCGCAGCACCCCCAGCTGACAGCCAGCGACTGGCAGAGCCCCCAGGCACGGGGGCCTTCTCTCTTTCAGGTCAGCTGGGCGTGCGCTGGAGGGAGTACTGGGGGAGCTGGGGTCGGTATGTGGGGGAGACCGGGCCCCATGGGCAGGTGGGCAGTGGTTGGGCTGTGGCCAGCAGACCGCTGAGATCTCCTCTTGCCTGTCTCGCTGCCCACAGAGATCTCCAGTGTGACAGCCCAGGCGGCAGAGCCGAGGGTGAGTGGCCGGGCTTCTCCTAGAGCCCTGGGGATGGGGCAAGAAGGAAGAGGCCGTGTCCTTGATAGGACCTCCGGGACCTCTGACAGGGGCCTGGCCCTCTCCTGACGTTTGATCCACCTTGCTGATGGGCTTCCCTCCCCAAAGCGGGTGAACTGTTCTCCCCCAGCCCTTAGCCAGAGTCTAGACAAAAGTGGGTGAGCTGTCAATAAGTGGAACTGGGGCCCGTGGGGGTTCACGATGCGTGTGGTGGTTTAGGAAAAGCTGAGGGTCAGCAAGGGGATGGGGCTTCGGGAGGGGACTCAGGGGAGGGGTGCCGGGGATCACTGAGGACATGGGAAGCTGACGAGGACTTAGGCGTTCGGTGAGGGACCTCCTGGCTGTGCTGCCTGGCAGGTCCTGGTCCCGGCTTCTCGCACCCTCATGTCAGCCCCGGCCCCGCCCGGCGGCCCGTGGAGGACAAGGTCAGGATGCGTGTGAAGCCCCAGGGCCTGGTGGTGACTTCCAGTGCCGTGTGCAGCTCTCCTGACTACCTCCGGGAGCCCAAGTACTACCCCGGCGGCCCCCCCACCCCCCGGCCCTTGCTTCCCGCCCGGCCCCCTGCCAGCCCACCCGACAAGGCCTTCGCCCACACCTTCTCCGAGAACCCGCGCCCACCCCCACGCCGGGACCCCAGCACCCGGCGCCCACCAGTCCTTGCCAAGGGGGACGACCCGCTGCCCCCGAGGGCAGCCCGTCCTGTCTCCCAGGCCCGCTGCCCCACCCCCGCGGGAGACGGCAGCAGCTCCCGACGGCGCTGGGACAACGGGCGGGTGAACCTGCGTCCAGTGGTCCAGCTGATTGACATCATGAAGGACCTGACCCGGCTCTCCCAGGACCTGCAGCACAGCGGCGTGCACCTGGACTGCGGTGGTCTCCGGCTCAGCCGCCCACCTGCCCCGCCCCCCGGGGACCTTCAGTATAGCTTCTTCTCCTCACCCAGCCTGGCCAACAGCATCCGCAGCCCTGAGGAGCGGGCCACCCCCCATGCCAAGTCTGAGCGGTCCAGCCACCCCCTCTACGAGCCTGAGCCTGAGCCTAGGGACAGTCCCCAGCCCGGCCAAGGCCATAGTCCCGGAGCCACGGCCACGGCCACTGGTCTGCCACCAGAGCCCGAGCCAGACGGCCCTGATTACTCAGAACTCGCTGACGCCGACATCCTGAGTGAGCTGGCCTCCCTGACTTGCCCCGAGGCCCAGCTGCTGGAGGCCCAGGCCCTCGAGCCACCGTCGCCTGAGCCAGAGCCTCAGCTCCTAGACCCCCAGCCCCGCTTCCTGGACCCGCAGGCACTAGAGCCGCTCGGGGAAGCTTTGGAGCTGCCGCCCCTGCAACCCCTTGCTGATCCTCTGGGGTTGCCGGGCCTGGCTCTGCAGGCCCTAGATACCCTGCCCGACTCCCTGGAGTCGCAGCTGCTCGACCCTCAGGCGCTTGACCCCCTGCCCAAGTTGCTTGACGTCCCTAGCCGCCGCCTGGAGCCCCAGCAGCCCCTGGGACCCTGCCCGCTGGCTGAGCCCTTGCGCCTGGACTTGTGCTCACCCCATGGCCCTCCTGGGCCTGAGGGTCACCCCAAATACGCCTTGCGGCGCACCGATAGGCCAAAGATCCTGTGTCGCCGACGGAAAGCCGGACGGGGACGCAAGGCAGACGCCGGCCCCGAGGGCCGTCTGCTGCCCCTGCCTGTGCCCACAGGGCTGGCGGCTGCCCTGGCTGAGCCCCCACCCCCGCCCCCGCCCCCACCTCACACCCTGCCCGGCCCAGGCCCAGTCCCAGAGCTGGAGCCCGAATCCTCCCAGACCCCAGTGGTCCCTACCCGCAGAGGCAAGTGCCGGGGCGTGCGGCGCATGGTGGTGAAGATGGCCAAGATCCCCGTGTCACTGGGCCGGCGGAACAAGACCACGTACAAGGTGTCGTCTTTGAGCAGCAGCCTGAGCGTGGAGGGCAAGGAGCTGGGCCTGCGCGTGTCCACAGAGCCCACCCCGCTGCTGAAGATGAAGAACAATGGGCGGAACGTGGTGGTGGTCTTCCCACCCGGCGAGATGCCCATCATTCTCAAGCGTAAGCGCGGCCGCCCTCCTAAGAACCTGCTCCTGGGCCCCGGCAAGCCCAAGGAGCCAGCGGTGGTGGCGGCCGAGGCAGCCACTGTGGCGGCAGCCACCATGGCCATGCCGGAGGTGAAGAAACGGCGGCGGCGGAAGCAGAAGCTGGCATCTCCCCAGCCGTCCTACGCAGCAGATGCCAACGACAGCAAGGCCGAGTACTCAGACGTCCTCGCCAAGCTGGCCTTCCTGAACCGCCAGAGCCAGTGCGCTGGGCGGTGCTCACCGCCCCGCTGCTGGACACCCAGTGAGCCCGAGTCAGTGCACCAGGCGCCCGACACACAGAGCATCTCCCACTTCCTGCACCGTGTGCAGGGCTTCCGGCGGCGAGGTGGCAAAGCAGGCGGTTTTGGTGGCCGGGGTGGGGGCCACGCGGCCAAGGCTGCCCGATGCTCCTTCAGCGACTTCTTTGAGGGCATCGGCAAGAAAAAGAAGGTGGTGGCCGTGGCAGCCGCCGGGGTCGGGGGCCCTGGCCTCGCTGAGTTGGGGCACCCACGCAAACGGGGCCGGGGGGAGGTAGACGCTGTGACTGGGAAGCCCAAACGCAAGAGGCGGTCCCGGAAGAACGGGACTCTGTTCCCGGAACAGGTGCCCAGTGGCCCAGGCTTTGGGGAGGCGGGCACTGAGTGGGCCGGGGACAAGGGTGGTGGCTGGGCCCCTCACCATGGGCACCCGGGCGGGCAAGCTGGCCGAAACTGCGGGTTCCAGGGGACCGAGGCCCGGGCCTTTGCCTCCACCGGGCTAGAGAGCGGAGCTTCGGGCCGTGGCAGCTACTACAGCACAGCCGCACCTGCGGGCCAGACGGAGCTCAGCCAGGAGCGCCAAAACCTCTTCACCGGCTATTTCCGCTCACTGCTCGACTCGGATGACTCCTCCGACCTCTTGGACTTTGCCCTCTCAGCCTCTCGCCCCGAGTCCCGGAAGGCATCAGGCACCTACACAGGGCCCCCCAGCAGCGCCCTGCCCGCCCAGCGGGGCCTGGCCACCTTCCCCAGCCGGGGAGCCAAGGCCAGCCCGGTGGCGGTGGGCAGCAGCGGGGCTGGGGCGGACCCCTCCTTCCAGCCCGTTCTGCCCACTCGCCAGACCTTCCCGCCGGGCCGGGCAGCGAGCTATGGGCTGACCCCCGGCGCTTCAGACTGCCGGGCAGCCGAGACCTTCCCGAAGCTGGCTCCTCTGCCTTCTGCCGTGGCTCGCTCACCTACCGCACACCCACCCGCCAGCACCTACCCCCCGCAGTACGGGGGCTACGGGGCTGGACAAAGTGTATTCGCACCCACTAAGCCCTTTACGGGCCAGGACTGCGCCAACAGCAAGGACTGCAGCTTTGCCTACGGCAGTGGCAACAGCCTCCCTGCCTCACCCAGCAGCGCCCACAGCGCTGGCTACGCCCCACCGCCTACCGGTGGCCCCTGCCTGCCACCAAGCAAGGCATCCTTCTTCAACAGCTCTGAGGGGGGCCCCTTCTCTGGTTCGGCCCCCACACCCCTGCGCTGTGACAGCCGGGCCAGCACGGTCTCACCCGGCGGCTACATGGTACCCAAGGGCACCACAGCCTCTGCCACCTCTGCCGCGTCCTCGTCCTCCTCCTCCTTCCAGCCCTCGCCTGAGAACTGTCGGCAGTTTGCGGGGGCTTCTCAGTGGCCTTTCCGGCAGGGCTATGGAGGCCTGGACTGGGCCTCGGAGGCCTTCAGTCAGCTCTACAATCCCGGTTTCGACTGCCACGTCAGCGAGCCCAACGTGATCCTGGACATCTCCAACTACACACCGCAGAAGGTGAAGCAGCAGACAGCCGTGTCCGAGACCTTCTCCGAGTCATCCTCCGACAGCACCCAGTTCAATCAGCCCGGCGGTGGCGGTTTCCGGCGTGCCAACAGCGAGGCCTCGAGCAGCGAGGGCCAGTCGAGCCTGTCCAGCCTGGAGAAACTGATGATGGACTGGAACGAGGCATCGTCCGCTCCCGGTTACAACTGGAACCAGAGCGTCCTCTTCCAGAGCAGCTCCAAGCCAGGCCGTGGACGGCGGAAGAAGGTGGACCTGTTCGAGGCCTCACATCTGGGCTTCCCATCAACCGCCTCGGCCAGCACCGCGGGCTACCCATCCAAACGGAGCACCGGGCCCCGGCAGCCTCGGGGTGGACGGGGGGGCGGGGCCTGCTCAGCCAAGAAGGAGCGGGGCGGGGCGGCGGCCAAAGCCAAGTTCATCCCCAAGCCCCAGCCGGTCAACCCGCTGTTCCAGGACAGCCCAGACCTCGGCCTGGACTACTACAGCGGGGACAGCAGCATGTCACCGCTGCCCTCGCAGTCGAGGGCCTTCAGCGTGGGCGAGCGAGATCCCTGTGACTTCATGGGACCCTACTCCATGAACCCGTCCACGCCATCGGACGGCACCTTCGGCCAAGGCTTCCACTGCGACTCGCCCAGCCTCGGTGCCCCTGAGCTGGATGGCAAGCATTTCCCGCCGCTGGCCCACCCGCCTACGGTGTTTGATGCTGGCCTGCAGAAGGCCTACTCCCCCACCTGCTCCCCGACCCTGGGCTTCAAGGAAGAGCTGCGGCCGCCACCCACAAAGCTGGCTGCCTGTGAGCCCCTCAAGCATGGGCTCCAGGGGGCCAGCCTGAGCCATGCAGCTGCAGCCCAGGCCCACCTGAGCTGCCGGGACCTGCCGCTGGGCCAGCCCCACTACGACTCCCCCAGCTGCAAGGGTACAGCATATTGGTACCCGCCAGGCTCAGCTGCCCGCAGCCCGCCCTATGAAGGCAAGGTGGGTTCAGGGCTGCTGGCTGACTTCCTGGGCAGGACGGAGGCCGCGTGCCTCAGTGCCCCACACCTGGCTAGCCCGCCGGCCACACCTAAGGCCGACAAGGAGCCACTGGAGATGGCCCGGCCGCCCGGCCCACCCCGTGGCCCCGCTGCAGCTGCTGCTGGCTATGGCTGCCCACTCCTTAGTGACTTAACCCTGTCCCCTGTGCCGAGGGACTCGCTGCTGCCCCTGCAGGATACCGCCTACAGGTATCCAGGCTTTATGCCGCAGGCGCATCCCGGCCTGGGTGGGGGCCCCAAGAGCGGCTTCCTGGGGCCCATGGCGGAACCTCACCCTGAGGACACATTCACCGTCACCTCCCTGTAGTGCCAACTGAAGTGCCGACTGGACCTCGAGGTTTTGTTCCTGGGTGAGTCTAAGGATGCGGGTGCAGTGGGAAGAAACCGGGGGTGGGGTGGGGGTGGGGTGGGGGGATGAGGACATTAGAGCTTGGGCAAGGGGAAGAAGTATAGCAACGAGCAGGAAGGATTTGAGGACAAGACTGGGGACCCGAGTTGGGATTCAGGGAGTCTGGCGTTAGATGTTGGGAATAGTCTTAGGGAGGAGATGGGGTCTTGGGTGGGGAACCCAGTGTGGGGCTTGGGCATTCAGGGGGTCCCGTTATTGAAATGGCTGGAGGACCATAGACTGGATGGGGCCATCTAGTTCGGTTCCTCAAGCGTTCATTTCCCTCATCCATGCTAGGTCGTGAGCAGGGACCACCTGAGTCCCAGGAAGCACTCACCACTTGACCTCTTGCAAGGGAGGGCGTTTGCATCGCCCTGCATGTGACAGATGGAGAAGGAAGCAGGTTGGATAATTATC
Organism: Pseudorca crassidens; assembly: GCF_039906515.1. NCBI lineage: Eukaryota > Metazoa > Chordata > Mammalia > Artiodactyla > Delphinidae > Pseudorca > Pseudorca crassidens. The sequence goes on along the minus strand of NC_090297.1, from coordinate 21,394,498 downwards.
CGCCGAGGCCCATCCAGGATACTGACCCTGCCTGCTTCCCTGTCTCCCTGGGAGCTTCATTTAGTTCACGATGCAGTCTGGCAAGGGCCAGGCTGAGGGTGTGGCCAGTATGTCCTTTTCTGGTCTCCCAGAGTACCCCAAAGGCTATTTTTCAACAGGGGTGTTGGGATCTCCCTGTGCCTGGGGACCTGTAGCCAGCGCGGGTCTATCCCCAGGCAGGATGTTTCCTACCTAGAAAAAGCCAGTCCCTTTCCTGAAGCCAATTGCTTTTCTTAAGAATTCCATTAGGGAACTCCCTGGCAGTGCAGTGGTGAGGACTCGTTTCCACTGCAGGGGGCATGGGTTCAATCCCGGGTTGGGGAACAAAGATCCTGCGATCCTGCAAGCCGCACTGCGCGGCCAAAAAAAAAAAAAAAAAAAAAAAGAATTCCGTTAAATATTGTTAGGTATTCAGATATTGTTTTATCAGGTACTGTCACCTCGTTGAGTTTTCTTAAGATTTTGTGTTTAGGAAAAGAAAAATAAAAGGGGAAATGCCCGCAAAGTGGTAAAACGGGACAGAGTTGGAGGAATCATTTTCTTGATGAACAACCTGCTCCAGAAATGCAGCCGTAACTGGCCCATGAGATCCCGCTTTTGGAACAGACCTGTTACAAAAATTGACCCAGACGTGGTGGGTGGTGATGGAGTGGGCTGGGGGCCTTTCTGAGCCCCTCACTCCCCCTGACCTCTGCTACAGTATACTGCAGCCTCCTGGGAGTGCCTTTTCCTGGAGAATGAATAGGAGGGCTCCTGGAAAGCCCCGTCCCTGCTCTGGGAAGGCTGTTCGAAGCCAGGGTGACTCAGGGTCTTGAAGTCATGTCAGTGGAAACTTATTACCCCCTCTCTGCCTGACCTCAGCTCCCTCGGTGCCTGAAGATGGCAGAGGGCAGCACATGGGAGTCAAGAGGCCTGGGGAAGGACCATTCCCCAACTGGCCAACTTGCTACATGCCCTTGACCAAGCTTTCGCCCCTCCTCCACCCCACCCCACCCCCGCCTCTGTTTCCCCATCTGTTGAAGGCAGTTGACTTTGATAATCTCTTGGGCTCTTAAAACTCTGCATGGCATAGACAGTGGACCAGAATTTCTTGGGGGACAGCATAGTTTTCCTCCTAATGAAACCAGAACAAGATTAAAAATGGCCTTCCGTTCCCCATGCACCTCATTGCAAGCAGCAGAGCCGCAGATCTGAAGCAGGCCAGGGAGAAGCTGCTTAGGGTTTAAAATGTCAAACTCCTGATCCTTCTCACTGGAGGGGAGATGTCTCATGGATAATCCAGACATGTGAAATAATCCGAAAACCTTTCCTCCTGGGCTCTGGGTGGGAAAATAAACGGGTGAGGGGGCTGGGTGTTTGGGCAGGTCACGGCTCAGTGAGATACATAATGGAACCACCCAGTGAGCCCTGAACGCAGGAGGAACTGGGATGCCATCCAGCCCCACATTCTGGCCCCACTCCCCACTCAGAGCTGGGAGTTCACAGCACTGTCCTCAAACCGATGCATTCAGTTGTTCCAGCCAGAGACGTCTGTCCAGCACCCACTGCATGCCAGGCACTGGGGACACAGCAGTGAACACCTCAAACGAGGTCCTGGTCCTCAGGGGGCTTCCAGTTTAGCGGGAAAGACAGTAAACAGAATGTTGGTAATTATCGCTGTAGGAAGGACTGTGCAAGAGGGGAAAAGCTAGGAGGCCATGAGGGCTTGTGTCCAGCTGACCAGATGCTGAGGCTGATGCCTGAAAGATGAGGGGGCGTCAGCCAAATGGGAAGTGGGAAGAGCATTCTGGGCAGAGGGAACAGCAGTGGGTAAAGCCCTGAGGCAGGAAGCGGCTCAGCTTTGAGGAGCTGATGGGAGGACGGCAACACTGAGTGAGGGGGTGAGGGGGCAGGGCCAGATCATGCAGGGCATTGGAAGGAGTTTGAACTTTGTCCCAAGACAAATGGGGAACCACTGAAGCGTTCTCAGCTGGAATGTCGTGGGCCACAGTGGAGCAGGGCCGGTGTTGAAGGAGGGAGACCGGCTGCGGTAGCCCAGGAAAGCAGTGGTGGTGGCTTGGACCATGGTGGTGGGAGGGCTGTCCCCCTTCTTTATCCAAATACTCCCTCATCTAGGGCAAACTCTACCCCCCCCCCGCCCCCCCCCCGCCCCGCCCAAGGACTGATTACAATCATTGTGGGAGTGAAGAAGCCTTGGGGATATAGGGAAGGAGAACAGTGAGGAAAAAGAGTTAACAGAGGGAGTGTCACTGTCAACAGAGGGCTTAAGCAGGGAGGACAGTGACACACTCATTCACCGACAGGCACTGAGCCCTTTTGACCCTTGGCACGGGGGGAGCAGTCACTGAGCTTAGCCTCACGTCTTGAGCCCCTCCATGCCTGTCCCGATACCAGACACGGGGAAGACAAAGCAGACGTGGCCCCTGTCCTCAAGAGTGGCCATCCACCCCCAAAAAGCTAAAGCAAGCACACAGAGAGCCTCAAACACCTGGTGGGAAGTGGCAGGGAGAAGCAAAGCTCCTGCACCAGGAAGGTGGGCCGTGGGATCAGAAGTCACCTCTCTGCCCCTTTGGTGAGAGAAGGGACATATATTCGTGCCGGGCCCTTTGTGCAACACTGCCTCACTGACCCTTCACAGCAGCCTGGAAGGTGCGGGTCCTCACCCTCACCCCCCCATCAGAGAGTTGAGGAAACAGGTACAGCTCTGAACCCTGCCCAGGGGATCCATAGGTAGTAAATGGCAGAGTCATGATTTGAACCCAGTACTGCACCCCCTCCCAGCCTGGATGCTCTGCTCCCCCTCCACGCTGTGCCCCTGATTCCCCATCCGCAAAATGACGGGTTGATTGGATGCTCACTACAACCCTTTCTGGGTCTGACATTTTAAACCGATTTTGAGGTTCTGTGAAAGAAGCTGCATCTGAGCTTGTCCTTGAAGAATAGGCGAGATTTGGACATACGGAGATGGAGACGGGGTGGGGGGGGGCGGGGGGGCATTCCAGGCCAAGGAAACCGTGAGCCAGGGCAGGTCACATCCCAATGTGAATTAGAAGAAGAAAGCTTGGAGGAGCCAGAGTGGGGAATGGGGCACCTGAATGGTCTGGGAGCTGAGTTGATGGGACAGAGAGGGACGTGGGGCCGGGGTGGGGTGGGGGTGGGGGGTGAGGGAGACTTGGGCCCCGCAAACATCTTCTAGTCCCTTAGATGGAATGCGGAGCCAGACAGACTGGCTCCACCTTGGGCCCTCACGGCTGAAGATCAGCCCTTCCAGACCCTGGGGAAAGGGTGGGAGGGTGGGAAGGGCCCTCCAAGGTGTTTAGGGATCTCGAGTCCCCCCTCTCCTCCCTATTCCCTCTCAGGCCTGGACCTGAGGCCAAGAGAAATGTCACAGGTCCTCCAAGGTTACACCAGCTGGGGCCTCACCGGAGCAGAAGGCGGCTTCCAAGGCCACCAACCAGCCAGGGTCAGCAGGCATGCCCGGACCTGGGCCAGGCACTGGCCGCTCTGGGCTTTGTCTCTCCATGTCTTGAAACCTCAAGAGGTCACCTGATCTCGCCTCTGGCCCTAGGCAAGAGGCCCTCACGTCAGGGGTCAGCCAGGCCTGCCCTGCCTCTCCTGGGCTCCTCTTCCCACTCTCTGGGGCTCTCCTCCGTCCAATCCGATCTCTTGCCTCTCCTGCAGCCATTTTCAGGCCAGGCCTTCTTGTGCTGAGCCCTCATTACCTGGAAATATAATCTCTCCATGAGCATGCCCTCTCACGCTCCTCCTCGCCCATCTCCCCACATCCCTGTGGACCCAGAAGAACCCAAGGGAGCAAGGCCCTGAAACTGGAGGGTGGTGGCTAGGAGCATGCCTGTGGGCACAAACAGGCCTCTGTGCAGAGCCCGGTTCCATCCCGTACCAGCTGGGTGACCTGGTGAGTCACGTCACCTCACTGCATCTCTTGTGAGAATTAAACGAGATTACCCGTGAAGCACTTAGCCTGTCCCTGGCACACAGGAAGCATGTAATCAGTGGTTGGTAGATGGGTGAATAAAATACCTCCCCGCCGTCTGTGCGCGTCACACACCTCTGACCCTTTCCTCCGAGCTCAGGACTCTGTAGCCAGCACTCCTTCACCTGCTCTTCCTGCTTCCCTTCTAGGAAGGAGCTGGTATTCTAGTATGGGTTTGGGGCCTTTGGCAGGAGGCTGTGAAATACCACCTAGTTATATGCCTTAACAGTGGGGCTGAGTCCTCCCTGGGCGGTCCAGAGACAAGGTAAGTCACAGACCCCACGCCAAGGGACCTAAAGCCTGTTGGGCAACAGGACCCAGACTCCTAAATGACCCAGGTCAGCTAGAAACTCTGTCCACACACAGTTATCCACAGCAGTCCTCTCTTTTGGTACAGATAATCCGAAAGAAGATTGCCTTGTGATTTTGTAATACATCATGATTTCTCTCCCGGCAGATTTGCCCTGCTTGTCATCCTAACTTTTGCTGCCATAGTGCCCTCTGTTTGTGCTGGAGGGCAGGAGGAAGTAGGTTAATGCTGTGTTCAACCAGCATGAACCAGGCGCCTGCCCCAGGCCAGGCATCGCATCCGGTACTAAAGGTACCACTGAACAAGATGAGCAGTGTCCTGCCCTCATGGAGTTTACAGCCTTGAAACAGGTGTTCATTACAAGCCTCCATGTGGGCATCACTCTCCAGGGGAGGGACTGAAGTGCTCCCACCGGAAATACCAGGGACCACCCTCTTGAACCGTGGTAGGGCAGGGCAGACAGCAAGAGCTTCCTGGGGGGGGGGGTGCGGGGGGGCAGAAAATGGGTCTTGAACAAATTTGAGGCCTCGGCAGCTATAGCCCTAACTCAGCCACCTGGGTCAGCACAGCCAGTGCGTGCCAGGTCTCTGCCCCAACACCTGCCCCCGCTTCCTGAGCCCATAGCCCCCACTGTGGCTGCTGCATGTCCCTTAGCATTTTGGGATGCATGGTGTCTGGAGCAACCTCCCCCTCCCCCCCCCAGAACATTTACTGGATGAATTGACTAAAACATGTCTGCTCTGGTGACTTCATTGCTTAACACCTTTTGATTGCGTCCTCCCCTCGCCAGCCTCCTTGCCTCCAAAATAAAGGCCCGACTTCCTAACCTGGTATTCCGGGTATTCAAGGCTGCTTCTTCAGCCCTGACCTCCTGCTCACACAGCCTCCCTTTCCAGCTCTATACTGTGGGATCGGGAGGGAGCTTTCCAGGCCCTTTCCCCAGTGTGCCCTGTGTCTTTGCTTTAGCTGTTCCCTGGCCTGGGCCGCCCTTTCCTAGTCATCATCCATCTCCCACCTGTCATTTCCTATCTTTCACTCAGACACTGCCTCCTCCAAGAAGCGTTCCAGGATCCTTCCCAGGCGCAATTAATCTCCAGCCCTTTATGCATCCATGACAGCCCTTCCCGGGAATGTTTTCCTCACCATGCCATCAGCTCCTTTAGGCTGGTTACTCATCTCTGTGCACTGTCCCTGTCTCCCCAGTGTTTCATCAGGCTGGGGACACTTCAAGGGTCAGGATTTTTTTTTTTTTTCCAGGAGTCAAAGAAGGGCACGTAGACTAGGGAGAATTGTGAGAGAAAAGGTTAGGCATTGGGTAACGGGGCATGAGCTGGTTTCTCTCAACCGTACTGTTATCAGATGCGCTCCTAAGGATGAGGCAGGGGAGGGGTGTATAAATAAACCAGTTCCAACTCTCAGGCTAACTGGGCTTTTGGAGTTCTGTAAATTCAGCGCCTTCCAGTTTACAGAGAGGAAGAGGGACTCGCCCAAAGACACAGAGCCACCCAGGCAGGGAAGCCCAGAAAGGTAGAGTCAGGAAGGTCGCTCGGGGATCACCCAGTTCCATGTTCTTGCTACTTCCTCAGCCTCCACTCAGTTGCATGCCCAACACATACCCAGATGTGGGACAGATGCCTGTCCTTATATAGGCATCTCCGATCAGGAGGGTGGAGAGTGTGGGTGTTCGGGGTGGGGGCGTGTATAGCCTCCTCCCAGGACAGGTAAGGAGCGTGAGGCTCTGAGAGGTGAGAGATACGCACAAGGTCACACAAGCTTGGTGGGCAACCATGGAAGTAAACCCCATTTGGTCCCACTAGCATCACTCTCTATGCCCCGCAGTGGGGGAGGTAGGAGAAGATCTCTAAGGAGGGAATGACTGGCAGAGCTAGAGTTTAAGGAATGCCTCTAGTCACTGGTGGACAGATTTTGAAAAACTTCCCTGGAGTGAGGAGGAGAGCCACACACCCACCCACATGCCACAGCCTACCCATCCCCAATTGGAAGCTTCATCCTTCAGAGAACTCTGGGTCCAGAGGTTATCTCCATCTGTCAGGTGTGGTCTGGGCCTCAGGGAAGCAGTATCCTCTCCACATTTAAGGGACTCAAAAGCCTGACTTTGCCTGAAGACATCAGAAAGGCTGGATCAGCCTCCCTGGACAGCTGTGATTTGTCTCTGACCCCTTGTCTTTGGTGCTCTATCTCAGTGCCTGAAGATCTCTGCTATTCCCTGTTCAACCCCCTTATTTTACATAGCAACTGAAGCCCAGAGAGGGAAAGGACTTGCCCTAGGTCACACAGCATATCCGTCTCTCAAATCCTCATGCACTCTTTGCCTTCTGCTCCACTGCCTTGTTTGATGTTGAGACCCCTTTCTGGAGGGTAGAGACTAGAAGGTAGGGTTAGACCTTAGCGCATGGCCTGGCAGTTAGCAGCTGTGAATACATGTCTGCTGGTTGCTTGAATGAATGCTCCTTTTGCCAGGGAGAGCAGCTCTCTTTGGACAACCTGACTTATATGTGATCTGTAGCACTTTAAATCCCTGCTCAGCTCTCCCTTGGCACCCCCAGTGCCAGCGCCCACTGACAGGCAGAGACCACCTAAAGCCCTGGCCTCACAGATGGTAAAACTACTGGAGCATGAGACTCTGGGACGTGCAGTCCTTCGTTATGGAGGCACTAAAAGGTTAAGTCTCGTGAACAATGGCTGGTGTCCTGGGGCGCCAGCCACTGCTGGCATCGGGGATACGGAGGTACCCCACGCAGGTCTCTGCCCAGGAGGAGCACGGAAGGGAATGATAAGTGCCCCAGTAGCTATGGTAACAGGGCAGTCTGAGGAGGCGTCCGGAGATGTGCAACACCTGACCTGGACCTTGACTCGCCGATCAGACTCAGACCGGTCACGGCTCTTTCGTTCAGTCGGCGCACCTTGTTGACCCCAGCATGGGCTGGGCGCCGTGCTCAGCGGTGTGTTGAAGAGCCACAGGCCCTCTCACCAAAGCTGGGTGAGGTGCCCCCGCTGTGCTCCCTGAGTCCCCCAGGGCTCCTCTTGACACACCCCCATCTCCCTGCGTGTGATCGCCTGGTTTGGGGTCCGCTTTGCTTCCCTCTGTGCTCTGTGAGCCCCTCAAGGGCAGAGACCAGATCCGTCTTGCCGTCTGCTTTGTCTCCAGTGCCCAGCACTGGGCCACCTGGCCCAGCAGCACTGCTTCTGTTCCGTGGCGAGTTGAACCTGGTGAAGTCAGGGTTCTGCATGGCCATAGCATTCTGCTTTCTCCCTGGCTCAGGAACCTCTGGTTTTGATTCTTTCCCCATCCGCCACCCCCCACCATCCCCCCAGATTCTGGCCAAGTCATGAAAGCTGGGGAGGGCGGTGTGAGGAGGAAGGTGAGACAGCGGTGGCTTAGCAGAGGGTGAGAAAGCCTCCCTGCTGCCTGGCCGCGGGCACCACGGGAATGGTTCTGGCAGGAGCTGCCTGCTGGGCTGAGATCACCATGGAGACCTGGCTTGGAGAGGGTCACTGGCAGTGGCTAAGGGCTGGAGGGGGCGGGGGTGACAGGGATTTGTGCAGAGGCTCCCAGCCTGCCCCGGGGCCCTTAAGGGGAGCAGGGAAGGCTGGGGTTCAGCACAGTTCGCTTGCTAAGTAGTTTGGAGCTGCCCGTCCTAAATCTCCCCCTCGTCACCCCAATACACCATATCTGTCACCCCAACAGGGGTTCCTTAGCTTGACAGCTGTTCTTCAACTGCAGTAAAGCTGTCCTACAGATAGATGCCCCCAGCCCTCCAGCTGAACCTGTCCCCCCACCCTGCTTATCACCCTAACTGGAGAACTGACACCCACCCCAGCTGTATCCCCTGCCCCGATCACCCCAGTTGCGATACAGCTTTTCTCCCCATCACCCCAGTTGTAATACAGCTGTCGCCCTAACAAGCACACCTCTTAACCCTATGGCTAATATTCCATCCTCCCCTCACCAGCAGGAGACCCGAGAGCTTAACAGAGATGCAGCTCCTACCCTCCCCCTCACGCCTCTGCATGCCGCCTGGGCTGAGGCACCAGGATGGGGTGCTGTCCCACCTCCCAGGAGCCCACCTGGCTCCCTGAGGGGAGTCCTGGCAAGTCCAGCCTCGGGACAAAAGTCTTCCCGGGGGCTGACTGCCCAGCAGACAGCAGCCAAGGCTGAGCAGAATTTAAATGTGGCCCCGTTGGAAAGGGAAGCCAAGAAAGAGGACAAGAGAGGGAAGGCTTTCTGTGGCCGCCTGGTTCCTGCAGGGGTGGGGGAGGGTGGATGGCTTGCTGAGGAGTCTCAGAAGGTGGTTTTAGGACCCCCACGCCTGCCCCTTAATTTTGGTGGGTTGGTCACTCACCCAATGTAGGAGACATGAATTTCAGGGCTCTGAGAAGAGGACAGAGCTCTGAAAGAGCCAGGCTAACGACTGGAGGTCTTGAGAATAACTGAGCCCACACCCCTTTCCCACTGGGCATCTTCCCACTCACCCCAGCAAAGCTAGGGCTCTGGATAGGGAGTCAGGTCCCCAGAGCCCTGCAAACATAATTAGGACCGACTGTCTAGGGAAAGGGGGTACTTGAGATCTCTATTGTCTAGTGATTGTAGGGACTGGGGACTCGAGATTTTCTGAGCTTCAGGAAGGCGGGGTGCAGCCAAACAGATGGTATTGTGTTGGGCAATTTCTTTATTCAGACAGACTTCCTCATCACCTCACCCCTCTAAGGAACAGAATGACATTGATAGGGAATGGGGAGAAGGTTGGATTTGGAAGAAATTAAAGCAGTGGTTCACACCTGTGCTGTGCTAAGGCCCTGTCTTCGCATTATGTCATTCCTCAGAACAGCCTAGGTAGGAGGAATTACTAAACGAACTGGTACATGAGGAAGCCGAGGCTTGGGGAGCCTAGCTGGCCCAGGCCCCGTGAAGATAATGACTAGTACTAATTAGGATCATTTATGACACATTTATGGACCAGGCTTAATCTGCCTCAAACCACTGAACCTTCCCAACGAATTTACGGGATAGTTCTGTTATCCCCTTTTTACAGATGAGTAAACTGAGGCTGACAAAGATTCACTGACTTGCCCAAGGTCATAGAGCTATTAAATGGTGGTGCTAGCGTTTGAACTCAGCTGTGTCTGACTCAGGAGCTCAAGTTCTGAACAGATTGCACTGCCTGGAATCCCAGCTCCTCATCCAGTACATCCTTGACCTCTCAGTGGTGTGGGCCTTGGACACACACCTATTTTACAGATGGGGAAAGTGAGCTCAGAGCAGGCCAGAAAGCAGTCCGGAGGCTCATGGATGGGGCCACTTGGAATTTTCTGGGAGAAGGAACAATGCAGTTCCCTTCTCTCAGAATCCTGGTAGGAACCGGGTGGAGGTCCTGCTTTTAACCTCCCTCTTCCCAGAGCTCAGGGTCTGTCCCTGCCGCTGACTTCTGCCTCTTCTCTTGTGTTTCTCTGCAGCTTTCAGAAAACCAACGCCAAGACCCCTCCCAGCGTCCACATGGTCCTCCGGCAGGCGCCTGCCCCTCTGCCTCCCGCCCCACCTCCCCTGCACCCCCTGCAGCCCCATCGCCCCCCCCACCCCTCCCTGCCCATCTCCTCCACGCAGAAGCCGAAGGTGAGCCCTTTCTGCACAAAACCAGCAATTGTAAATACTTTTTAAAAATGTACAAAACTTAAAAACAAAACACAGTTTTAGAAAAAGACAAAAAAAAGAGAGAGAGAGAGAACGCGAGCGTGTGCAAGAGGTTGCGAGCGGGGCCTCAAGGTGTCCAGAGCCCCTGCAAGTATGCACTGAGAAATTTATCTACAGGTCGTTTGACAAAAATGAACAATATCCTATTTATTGTATATACTGTTTTATTATAAATCGTGGATTGTATATTGCATTCTGTAAACCTGCTGTGGTCCCGTGGTGTGCAAATTCGCATGGTGGGGGGGAGGGAGAGGAACCTCTTGCGGGAGCTTTTTTTTTTGTTTTTTTGTTTTTTTTTTTCTTATTTTTCACTCTTTTGGGTTTTCTCTTCTGTTGTTGTTGTTGTTTTCTGTTGGCAGGACACACCCAAAGATCCAAGTTTGTATTAAAAAGAAATGAAAAAAAGCAAAAAAAAAAAAAACAAAAAACAAAAAAACAACCTCGTGTCTTGTGAAAGGGGGTGAGTGAGGGTGGACAGAGTGGAAGGGGTGTGACAGCTGGGGGTCGTCACCAGCCACTGGGTCCCCAGAGGAGTTGAAATACTTTCATGTGTTCCCTCCCTCAGAGCTCTCCCTTCTGCCTGAGATCTGAGTCACCTTTGCATCTGGGCCCCTCCCTTTCCACCCTAGGCCCTGGGTCTCCCCTGCCTCTGGGCTCCCCAGACTGCCCCCTGGGGTTTCCTGGCCCCTGGTCCATGCATTCTGTCCCGGGTCCAAGGAGTCTGCCTTTTAGACCTTCCTTTTGCCCTAAGTCCTAGGTCTCCCATGATTCTGAGACCCCTGTTCTCCCCCAAGTCCTTGGTTTCCTCTCCCTGAGGAACTCCCATTATAAATCCGGTCTTGGGTCTCCCCTGCTTCTAGATCCCCTTACTCCATCCTCAGTCCCAGGTCTCTGACTCCAGCCCCTTCATTTGTCCTGTGTCCCCTCAGCCTTTGGACCCCACCGTTGTACTCTGGTTCAGGATACCTGTCTTTCAGACACTCCATCAATCCTGAGCGCAAGAACCCTTGTGGGACACCCCCCTTTCCCACAGAGACTGGAGTATCCCCTGTTTGTGTGTCTCCCATCTACCCCAGGGCCTGGGTCTCCTTTGTCTCCAGGCCCCCCTCTTTTTTATCCCAACACACCTGCCTCTGCCTATGCAAACTCCAGGGTTTGACTAGGCCAAACCCATTGGCCTTCTCCTTTCTTTCCACTCTGAACCCCAAATGCCGGGTCTGTATTTCCTCCCAGCTTTTGTAAACTTTGGAAGAAGAAAACTCCTAATCCTGTGCCTATTTCTGGTGGACCTGGCAGGGCCGAACTGTATCACACCCCCTGACCTTGGGGAGCTCTTGGCTGCCCTTGACCAAATAAGCCCACTTTGGGCTGCCTGGTCCCTAGCAAGCCGCTTTTCCCATAGACCCAGTTTACGTTAAAGCTCTGCTCTATGTCCCTCCCTGCTGAAGCTCAAGGAGACCCCAAGGGACAGCTCCGCACCACCTGCCCCCCTCCCTGACCCTACCGGTAAGGCCCAGGCCCTGGGAGGGTCAGAGGAACCCTCCACCTGAGGCAGGAGACAGACCCCCACCTTCTGGGCACCCCTGTCTGAAAGAGGATGCTGGAGGGTTCAGACAGGGGCAGGTAACAGTCCCTAAAACTGCATTCTCTGTGCTGGATGTGAAGGTTCAGCCTCCCACCAAGCCCCCTCTGTGCAGCCCCAAGACTCAGCTGAAGACGCCGTTGTTCCTACCCTCCTGCGCAGTGAGGGCGGAGGCATCCACTTCACTCAAGCTGCAGCCGGGGTGGGGCTGGGAGTCGGGGCAGGGGCAGTAAGACCCGGCGAGGGTTTCCTGGAGGCCAAGACCAGGGTGCGAGGCAGAAGAATGAGGGAGTTCCCAGAGGAGGAAAGAGCAGGGCAGGGGGTGGAAGCCACACGTGGCTAGGTCTGTTTGGAGTAGACACTGTGTGTGTGTTTGGGGAGGGGAGAGGGCTTTGGAAAGGTCACCCCTGGGCAGGGGGGAGGTTGGTTGGAAGGGGTGGGTGGCTTCAAAGGCACCAGTGGGAGAGGCCAGGAGAAGTTTGTTTTCAGCCCCAAGAATCGCCCGCAGGGAGAAAATGAGTGTTCAGCGGCTGCTGAGGAAGCGGAAGAGATCAGGAAAGGCTGTCCAGGTGGGGCCGGCTGGGTAGAGGGTGGGGCCCGGTGAGGGGGTTGAGGGCTGGGAGATGGAGGTGCAGTGGGGAAGGGGTAGTGGGGGGATTATTCCGTGGAAGGGATTGTTGCAGCTCTGCAAGATGGGGAGGAGGGACGGTGAAGGCTTGTGTGCCCAGGAATTGGGGTGGGGGTGGAGATGGGTGACCCAGGAAGGAAATGGGAGTTTAGGGAGGAAATTATAGCCCAGCACGGGCTAGGGGACTCTGTAACTTGAAGAGGGCTTTGTAGGAGGGGTTGGGATTCACTGAAAAGAGAGGGGCACCTGGAGAGGGATGGAACCCAGAGAAGGCCTTGTGGTTTCCAGGATGGGAGGGAGGCTTGGTGAGAACTGGGGCTCCTTGAAAGGTTAAGGAAGGGCTCCTGGAGAGAATGGAGTTCAGCAAGGGGAGGGGTCTCAGTCTAGGGTCTGTGGCTTAGTCTGGGCTGAAGAGGGCTAAGGGGGGCCGAGGTGTATTTGGAGAGCAGGCTCAGGGACATCTGCCACGGCCCAAGGGCCCAGCCTTTGGGATGGAAGCTTCTCTTGGCCCTTGGGCCCTGGGGCTTCTGGGGGAAGGGGCTTCGCAGCCACAATCCCACACCTGATCCCGGAATACATCAAGGCAATGTGGCTCCTAGATATTTGGGTTTTGCCGCCATTTATTAAACGCTTCCCTGAGGTTTTTATTCCTCAAGACAATCCTTGAGGTAGAGAAAAATATTCACCCCATTTACAGATGGGAAGACAGGTTCAGAGACACGGAGTAAGTGACCTGTCCAAGATCCCACAGGAGGTGGCAGAAGTAGGTTGGCCCAGAGTCTGGCTCTGAGCCCTTACTTTTTCATAACAATTTAAAGGCAAAAAAATCTTGCTTATAAAATTCATCCCTCAATTCATCTATAATAAAATTTTTAAATGATAGAAATAAGAGTAAGAAATAATTATATAACACTATGTACTAGTTACTATTCTAAGCCATATATATAAACTCATTCCATCCCCACAACAATCCCATGAGGCTTTACTGTAATGATTATCATTCCCATTTTACAGACAGGAAACTCAAGTGCAGAGAGGTAATTTACAAAGACCACTCAGTGAGTAAATAATGACACCAGGGTTGAAACCCAAGCAATCTTTTCAAGGTGAAAACCCATTCTACCCCCATTCCTGGTAACAATCCTTGTGTCAACATTTTTGAGTCCATTCATCTAGATCAGTGGTTCTCAATCCAGAGATTTTATTGGTCTGGGTGGGGCCTGGGCATGGGGATTTTTAAAAGCTCCCCAGGTGGTTCTAAAGTGGGGCCGAAGTTAAGAACCTCTAACCTAGCTATTGTGCTGAGTGCGTACAAGCAGCCACCTGTGTGCACACACCTATATTTAATGAGTTGTCCTAGGTGTGCATAAGATGCTTTCTTGTGTGAACACTGTGGTATCCATCAGTGGTTATCACTGAGCGGCTGGTTGTAAATTACCATGGGTTCTTCTCAGTGACTGTTAGAGACACTGTGTGAACACATTAATTCAACTGATATTTCTTAAGCATCTATAAGATTCCAAGCACTGTCCCAGGCACCTGGGGATACACCAGTGAACAAGACAAATGGGGTCCCTGCCTTTGTGTGTATGGTCTGATAGTATTGACAAATTTGGTCTTATGTCTTTCCCTGTGGGTGGCAGGGCTTGGGAACCCCTCAGGGGTTGCTAAGGGGTGAATGGCTGGCTGGGAGGGCTTAGGAAGGTGAGACTTGCTGGTTGGCTGTGTGCAGGGTGGATCTTCTGGCCCTGTGTGCAGATGTGTTTGAGAGAGGGAGACCCAGGGCATGTTTCCGGGTTTGAATGAGTGTGGCTGACTATGTGGTATGTGTATAAAGGTGTGCATGATCTGGGCCAGTGAAAGTGTGGACAACAGTGTATGTATGTGTGTGTGTGTGTGTGTGTGTGTGTGTGTGTGTGTGTGTGTGTGTAGGAGGGGGTGATGGGGGAGGGCTGTGTGCAAAGTAGGCACCAGCCTAGAACAGCACACAGATGGTGGCACGTGCACACTCAAGCGCACACACACAGCCAGCTGCTGCAAAGAGGAGGCTGAGTTCCAGTCTCAGGGCACAAACTCCCAGGGCCAAGAGAATTCTGCTTTGGGTGTGTGGAGGAGGCACAGCTGGGGCTGGAAACTCTAGAGTGGGAGGAAGGGAGGGAGGGACAGGGAGGGAGGCTGGGGAGCCACATCCTTGATCTCTGGTCTGTTTCAGCAGTTCCGGACTTAGTGCTCTGGGTCTCTCTGTGACTCTGGGTCTCCCTCTCTAATGTCTGGATCTTGGATCTGTTTCTCTCTTCTGGGTCTTGGGCTCTGAGGCTGATCACATGACTCTGGGTCACCACCTCTCCAGCCTACTTGGCTCTCTGTGTCCCCTTCCAAGTCTGTCTGTCTCTGCCTCTATGTCCGCCTCTGTCTCCGTGTCCTTCCTTGTCCTTGCCAGGTGGGAGGAGGGGGCCCAGTGCTCAGGGAGCAGGTGTCAGCTCACTCAGGCAGCAGGGAGTGAAGTTGAGAAGGGCACAGAGCCAGGAGCCCCTGGACACACAGCCACACTCCAGGACACATACTCAGGGAGCTCACAGGAACGCACAGTGTCATACATGGAGAGATGGGTCCTCGGGGACATACAGGTACACAATTCAACACACAGCTACACCCCACAACACACGGATGCCAAACACCGAGGGTCACATGCAAAGATCACACACACACACTGACAAATACTCATCTAGGCACACCGGGATACACAGTCACAGGCACCCGGGGCATTCTTCCAGAGGAAAACCCAGGGCCATGGGCACGCACACGGACACAACCGTACACACACCCTAAGAAACATACAGACACACAGACACAAAGATAGGAGACACAATCACACACTGAAACACAAATATACAGGGGCACAGGCACACTCAGTTCCACCACGGCAGTCACACTCAGAACCACATACAGCCAGGAGTAAGGAGGCAAATGAGCACAGACAGGCAAATAGCCTCAAGGACAACCAGAGACAGAGGCACAACAGGCACACTGAGGGACACACCCAGGCACAGGAAGAACATCCTCAGGTACACCCCCCCTCGGGGCTCACTCTGGAGCACCTGGGGACACGCCCACAGGCGGCGGGAGCGGGGCCCGGGCGGCCCAGCGCACCTGGCGCCCTCGGCTCGCCCCCAGGCGGCCCCAGGCGCCCCGAGTGTGCGTGCCCGCGCGTGCGTACCCGTGCGAGCGTGCCCGCCCCGCGCGCGTCGCCACCTGTGGGAGGAGAGGTGCGCGCTGCGCCCGGGGCTGCCTGGCCGGCTCGGCGCTGGGGGAGCGGTTGCCATGGTGCGCAGAGCGCGGCCGCATACTAATGGGGCGGCCACTGGCGCTGCCCCCTGTCCGTTCCGCTCCCTCCTCCCACTCCTTCCTCCAGCTCAGCCCGAGTCGCCCCGTCCCGCGGCTTGGCCCGCGCACCCGACTCAGAGGGCGAGAGCCTCCCCCCGCTCCCCCATGCTGGCCTGGGGCCTGGGGCGGTCGGGAAGCCCGGGGCTGCGGGACCCCCGGAGGAGGCCAGGTGAAAGGCTGCGCGGGGCGAGGGCCTGGGGCGCTGCCCGGCCTGGGCACGGGCACCAAACGGGCACGGCAGCTGGGAGCGCAGGTGCTGTCTTGGAAACCGGGGTGGCAATCCTGGGAGGGGGGAAAATAAAGGGGGAATTTAACCCTTTTGTTGCCAGAGGTCCCTCCAGCCAGTCTTCCGCCAGGCTTGGCTGGGGAGCGTGAGGGGACTTGACCAAGCACTAATACAGTCTACACCCCTCACTTTCCATCTGCTTCCAGCATCTCTCCAGTTCTGGCTTGGCCTATGGTGTGTGTGTGTGGCGGTGGGGCGGGGGTGGGAGTGGGGGTGGGTGGGGGTGGGAATCAGTTACCATCACTCCAGTTCTGCTCATCTGACTGGTGAGGTGGGGCTGTGGAGGAGTGTGCTGAGGACTGAGGGCAGGGGGGCATTGGCACCAGAAGGGTTACAACTCCCCATACCTTAATCCCAGTCCCTGAGCCCCCCCTTTCACACAGCCTTGACCCCCTACCCACTCAGGCCCGCTGTTTTAATTGGCATGGAGGGGCGTGGCGGTATTCTAGGGTTGGGGGAGCCAGCAGAGGGTTTGCAGGTAGAGGCAGTGGGTGGGGGGGGTTAATGGGGGGGAGCCAGGCGGTTGCCTAGCAACCCCACAGCTGTCTGTTGACCTAGAAGAAGCTGCGCTGTCTTGACACAGCTGGTGTTTACATGTAACCGAGGCTCTGGCTTACCCGCTTGCTTGAAGGAAAGCTGAGGCAGTGCCCTGGTGGCAGCCTGGCCCCAGCCCCTGGCTGTGGTGGGCTTCGTGCCTGGTGCCTGCTTGCCCTCTTTGCTTCAGCTCCTACCTCAAGTCCAACTGGAGAGAGAGTGGGAGGGCAGAGCACAGAGCTGGAGGCTTTGGGGCTGGGGACAGTTGATACACACACACACACACACACACACACACACACACACAAAACCCAAGGCCTTCAACATAGAAATGGTGGGAGACTAAGAAAGGGTTGGGGGAGTTCCCTGGTGGCCTAGTGGTTAGGGTTCTGGGCTTTCACTGCCGTGGCCCAGGTTCAATCCCTGGTGGGGTAAATGAGATCCTGCAAGCCGTGTGGCACGGCCGAAAAAAAAATTCCCTGAGAAAGGGCTGGGGGATGAGGGTGCCCAGTTTGTGCAGATTTCAACCCACACAGACAACTCCAGCATTTGCAGGGACACATGGACACAGAGACCCACGAAATCAAACTAACATAGGCACACACACAGGCACAGAGATGCCCATTCACATAATGACATCCAGGTAGACACACAGAAGTGCAGTAATCAAGGGATTGAAACCCCAACACACAGACATACGCACAGACCTCTTGATACAGAGGACAAACAGGCACTGACCATCTGATAAGAGACAGACACTCCAAAACACTGACACACCAAAATCCCCATGTGGTAACACCAGCAGCTATCATACTAACGCAGTTCATTCCAGCTAGAGTTTGCAGGTCTGCATTATGAAAGAAACCCAGCCTCACATATGGAGTCACCCACACGCACACTGAGAAACACACAACTCCCCAAACTTTTATTGATTGCCCACAATGCTTAAGGCAGGCAGTTGCTGACAGCAGAGATGTAAGCAAAGACACACCCAGGAGCCCAACATGTGAAGAGACACAAGTCCCTGAAGGACCATGGGCCCTGACATGTCCCACCCGCACCCACACAAATACCCGTAGCACAAACACATGCCGGCCTAGGGTGTGAGCGGAGCGGAGACTCCTCCCTGCCCACAAGCCCTGAGGAGCAGCAGATGTGCCTTGAGGTCAGAGGGCCTTAGTGGCTTCAGTACCAGCTCCAGATGAACCCATACAGCCTGGGCTGTACCCTCAGCACTAGGGAGGAAACAGCACCAGCTCTTTGCCTGGGAGCCCTCAGACTGAGGGGAAAGATACAGCCCATCCCCAGGAGGCCCTGTCTGAAGCTCTGTCCTCCCCAGTCCCTGCCTGTACTGACAGAAGAGGCACTATCCTGCCCAGATGAGGTCCGGTCTGACGGAGGCCGCACCTCCCTCCCAGGCAGCTCTGGACACTACAGACGGACACATAGACACACACACCAGCATGTGGCAGCTCCTGGGGGGTTCTGGAGGGCTTCCTGACAGAGGTGAGCCTGGGGCCTGGTTTTGGAGCCAGGGAGGAAAGGGGGAGGGAGTGTGCTGACGAGGGCCTCCTTATCTTACCCCACACCCGCCCCTCCCCCAGCAGCTCCTCCTCCCGCCAGGGCCCAAGGGGCCTGCTGGGGCCCCACAGCCCTGTCAGCCCAAGCAGTGAGCAGGAGGAGGAGAGCGGGTATTTTTAGCTTCTCTGCCACTGACATTTCGCAGCAGGCGACCTGGGGTGAAGCTGAGTGAGTGCTGAAGGCTGGGAGAAGCCGCCAGCGCCTTCCCGCCCCCGTTGCACATGCACACACAACTGTGCACGCACACAGCCACGTCCCCCAACACTCGCAA
Organism: Pseudorca crassidens; assembly: GCF_039906515.1. Classification (NCBI taxonomy): domain Eukaryota; kingdom Metazoa; phylum Chordata; class Mammalia; order Artiodactyla; family Delphinidae; genus Pseudorca; species Pseudorca crassidens. The sequence continues at coordinate 21,376,179 of NC_090297.1, read as the reverse complement.
TGCTCACCTAAGGGGCACAGCTTCAGGTACACAGTTATGTGCGGATCTAGACACACACACATGCACCTGTGCACACACTTGGTCCACGTGCCACTTATGCCTAAAACCTCACACACCCGGACAACACGAAATGTACCTGTTCACACACCCAGATACATGCACACACAATTCAGACATATAACACACTTCCCACACCTAGCCAAGCATGCACACACTCGCTCATCATTCAGTTGAGAAGTATGATTCAGTGCCTACTGTGTGTTGGGCACTAATCTAGACACAAAGGGTATCGTGAACATACAGACCAAAATTCCAGCCCTCATAGAGTTTATATCCCGGGCGGGGCGGGGGGGGGATGTTTGACCATAAACAAAAAATAAAGTATTGCTTCAAGAACCACCCATTTAACCCAGTCCCCCCAAATACACAACCACACGTGTGAACAGCTCCCTGACAGTCACTGTCCCACAAATATACAAAACTGCACACACCACCCATCGTCAGGACTCATACAGACAACTCCACCTTTTCCCTCAAAACAATCACAGACGTGTACACAGCTGTGCACATGTGCAGTTATACACTTCCCGTGTAAACACTCATGCAATCAAACACACGATACACACGCACAGATCCAACCACACACACGCTGTGCATAGCTATATAATTTACTTACCTTCGTACACAGAATATAGCCTCTACAGAAGCATGTAAGTGCAGGTTCACACACGCCCCTCTACATGCCCGTGTGCACACACACACATGCTCACAACTATCCCCTCAGGGTAAAATTCCTCTCCTGCCTATAGCAGACACACACATGCACACATTCCCACAATCGTCCCCGCACCCAGTGAAATCCAAGCCTGTTTGCCTATGTTCACAGATGTACGCACAGAGCCCTATCACACAACTTCACATACACACCTAACTCCCAAGCTCCAAAGAGGCCACACACCCAGGTTCGTGCCCATCCTCCCACCCCCAGCCCCTCCCCTCTTTTCTCAAGGTGAGTGTGGTCACTGCACACCAGACGTGCACTCAAAATTCTGCCCCCAAGATTCCAACCCTGCTGACCCCAGGGACTGGGGGTTGAGGCCAGGCCCTAGAGAAACCCAGCAAGGGGCAGGACTCCCTCTGAGCTCAGAGTTTGCCCCTGGTGCCCAGACTGGAGGTGGAGCCAGGAAGCAGGCTATGCTTCTCAGAGGCGCCACCAGGCCCCTCCTCGCTTTGCTCTCCTCCCCTCCTCCCTCTCTTCTTGAGTTCCTTTCCTTCTCTTTCTCTATCTCCCCATCCCATCGCCACCTCCCCAGTAGCCCTTGGCCCAGAACCAAACTCTCCTTTTCTCTTCCAGGTTCTGCTGCCCTAGAGGCTGTTGGAGCCCTTGTGATAAACAGATGGGCTATGAAGCACACAAACACATCACTTGAGACAAAAAAAAGAAAAGAAAAGCAAAAGCCAGAGGTCATTGTCGTATCATGAAGAACTGGGAGGGAGAAACAGCTCAATGGGCCACGGGAAGGCTAGGAGAGGACAGACGGCCACGGGCCAGTGGCCACAGCAGACACAGCCAGGGGAAGGAGCAGCCCTGGCTTCCAGTTCCGACTCTGCTGTGTTACCCTGGATCAGCCGCTGCCCCTCTCTGGATCTCTTTTCTGCTTCTAACAAAGAGAGAGCTGCAGTTGGTGATTTCTGAGGCAATGAGATTCTCAAAGTCACTGCAGCAGTTGTATAAACAGGGCGGGGGCCTGGGAGCCTTGGGAGTCTGATCAGAGTAACAAGAGCCCCCTCCTCAGAGGCTCCCCGACAGTCTCCTCCCCCCTCTAGGCCAGGGCTCTAGTCTGGGTTGAAGCACCAGAGGCCAACAGCACCCCTGCCCCCCAGTACGTATAAACACACGTGCCCATGTCTTTTGCCCTCTCTGGACCTTAGGCGTCCAGGCTCGTGTATTTAGGGGCTCACGTTCGGGCTCTGTGCCGGTGAGCCAGTCGATGTGTGCACTGTCTGTCTGTCTGTCCGGCTGCCAGCAGCCTTCAGGCGCCAGGAGGGGAGGCAGCAGTCGGGGAGGTGGGGGCGGGGAAGGAGGTAGCGTTGACAAGTTCCAATGTCTGGCTTTCCCTCCTGGAAACCCCGAGCTGGGGCTGGCCCCCCCTTCCCTTCCTGTCTCTCTCGCTCAAGCACGTCCCTTCTAAGAGCCCCTCTCTGCAGACACCCCCAGTGGAACCAAGCCCAGATCTGCTGCCAGGAAGGCCGACATTTCTTCGACTTGCCACGTTAAAGGGGCCTGCACAGGCACGCACTCAAATCCCCCCTCCATGTCCTCCTCCTGTGCACATTCAGACGACCCGAAACACACAAAGACACGGTTGGACACAGCGGCCACCTGTGCACACAGGAGGCAGCACATGGAGCGCATCCGACCCGGGGCTCACAGACAAGTACCAACACGGCCATGTACTCCCCCTTCTTACACTCAGCTCACCACAGACTCAGAAGCACGCAGTTTCCAGCACGCGGTGCTCACAGACACGCACAAACACAGTCACACACAGGGCCCTGCCGAGCAGAGAAACAAGTGCAAACCCGTAGCATACTGTCTCTCCCTGCAGAGTGCAACTGCCACCTCCGCCACGGCTGCTTTGGCCCCGTGCGGATGCAACCCCAGGAACACAACAACCGTGCCGCCTGTTCTCTGCACACACAGCCGAGCATCGACCATCACACACGGTCATCCCCTGCATCACCAGAGATAACCACGCTTACAAAGCCCGCCAGGCACAGAGACACCCCGTGCCCACGCCCTGGACATTTGGACCAGCGCGCTCTGTTACACAGTGTCTTCCTGGGCACGGAGACCGGCCTAAAATCCCAGCTGCACGCATGACTCTGCTGTGCACGTACAATCGCCGTCCCTTGGGCACACACAGAGGAGCTCAAACTCACAGTTACGTCATTATCCTCTTGCACACAATAACAAATTCACAGGGGCCCCAACACACCCAGACATGAGGTGAGTACACAGACTCAGACACGCATGCTGAGCCTTTTACGCACACAGATTCCTTATCACTAACAGTCGTCGTCTTGTCATCCTCCCTTGTGCTTACACAAACACGCAGTGGCCCCTGTGTATCACAAAGCAGCACAAACTCACCCACAGAGTCATCTGTGTGCATTGAGGCAAACACAGCCTCCCGAATCACCCCCAGCATGCTCCTCCCTGCACACCTAAGCGTGCACACTCCCACAGACAGACCCGGCTATCTGAACCCCACACACACACACCCCAGCCCCAGGACCCCAACCCAAGCCTCCTGCCTCCCTTTCTTGGCTGGTGAGGGTGGGGAAGGACTGGGAAGGTCGGGGGCTGGCTCAACCCTTGTTCCCTCCCTACGCCGGCTGGCTCGCTCCTTCCTGTCTGGCAGCGTCAGCCGGCCCAGCCCCGGCTCCGGCAGCCCTGGCTGTTCTGGGCAAACTCCCGGCGGGCTGGTCTCGGCTGATGCGCGGCAGCAGCGGCAGCAGCAGGGGCGAGGAGGCTGCGGGCGGCTCTGCCAACGTGGCAGACGGCGGGCAGGGCGGCAGGAAGGAAGCTGGGCCCGTTCTGCGCCCACTCACTGGGGGAGACAAAACCAAGGGGGCTGGATGAGCAAGCGAGGCAGCTGGGCAAGGGGACTTCGTGCCCAGCCCGGGCTCTGGGCCCACATTGGCCCCAGACTCACTGGGTGACCTTGGGGAACTTGCTCCCCTTCTCTGATCCTGTTTCCTTCTCCTTCAGCAAGCGAACAGCCTGTTCTGGATGCTTCCTCCAGCTCCTAAACCTGGTATCCAGTTCAGTGCAAAGACCTCATGGGAGGGAGACGTGGGTTCGCTCTGTGGCCTCGAGCTAGTCCCTTCCCCTTTCAGAGACAGCTTTTCAGTCCAGCAGTTAAAAACTCCTCACCTCTGAACTGCTGTCGCCATTGACAACACGGTTTTCATTCTACAAAGGTAGCACCATTTTACAGATAAGAAGACTAAGGTTCAGAGAGGTCAAATAATGCACCCAAGGTTGCCCAGCAAGTGAGTGTGGCAGAGCTGGGACAGACGCTCAGGGCTTCTGATTTAGTCTTTAAGATCAATGTTGCCTCCTTTATCTTTCAGACATCCCATGCCCCTGCTGGTATCCGGGCTGCCCCTCTGAGATCCTCCCACTGCCCCCCCAACCCCCCCAGGCCCTGAGCCCCCTCAGAGCCACCTGGTTCGGCCCTGGGGAGTCAGGGTGCAAAGGCCAGACAGGCCTCCCACCAGCATTCCAGCTGCCACTGGGAACATGGCTGTCGGCAGGGCCAAGAGAGCCAAAAGCCACCTCCCGAGCAGGCCCACATAATTGGTACATTGTCAACCCAAAAACAGAGCTGCTGTGGGATCTTGGGCAAGCCCCAGTCCTCTCTGGGCCTTGGTTTCTTCATCTGGCTGCAGTGGATTAGACTAGCTGATTTCCAAGGGCCCTCTCGGCTTGGAATGTCGCCTAGGGAGTGACTGAGGAGAAACACGGCTGGGGGCGGCCGTGGGTGGGCCTCAGGTGCCTGACCGGAGGAATCTGGTCTCTGCCTCGCCTGCTTGCGGGGGTCACGTCTGGGCCCTCTCACACGTCTTTGCAGGATGGCTGGGTGGACAGACAGATGGACAAACAAAGGTATGAAGGAGAGCGGGAAAGGAGGCCCTCAAGCAGTGCTCTAGGGGTTGAGCACCCCCTGCGGAGGAAGGAGGACAAAAGGCAGAGGGAGGCTCCCCCTACCCGCCTCCTTTGTTTACTAGACAAACCTCTCCTGCTGCTCACTTTGCCCTGCCCTACAGGGCAGTCTGTGGGGAGGATAAAGGTGGGACAGACAGTTCCAGGAGGAGGGTGAATGCTGTCCTGGGGACCATGGAGCTCAGCTGTGGGTGTGAAGAAAGGCCTGTGGGAGGAGGATTCACAGGTATTGAGCTCAGCCTCCTAGGATAACTCAGAGTAGGCCCAGAGAAGTGTGCATGTTCGAATGTGTGCCTGTGTGGGTGCAATTACTATCCCATTTTACAGATGGGGAGATCAATGCTCAGAGGTGGTGAGACAGAGCCAGGCCTTACATCCAGGCCCGCCTGACTGCAAAGCCAGTGTTTTTGTGCTATGCCACCACGCTGCCTCCCGAAGGAGTGAATTGCTAATGGTGGCATTTCAGATTTCAGATGTAGTGACAGCAAACTAGGGAAGAGGTTCTGGACAGATGGTTCCCAGTCGGGTCCCTGCCGCGGGCTAGCAGAGCAGAGGTTTGTCGTGGCAGGCGAAGCGCCCTCTCCTCCATTCCTCTTGTGTGTGGGATGCAGGCAGGTCCCCCCCACACACTCTCCTCACCATCCCCCTCCAGCCCTTTGGCCCTGCCTCGGTGACCTGCATGAGCTCAGCTTCCCAGCAGCCCTGCGGAGGAGTCAGCCAGGGCAGAGGCTGCCTCTGCCCTCTCACTGCTTGGCAGTGCCAAGAGAGGTGGGGCTCTGGAGGGGTGGGGGGAGCCTCCCAGCCACCAGACCTCCAGTCCTGTCCCCCAGCTCAGGCGCCCCTGGGGTTTGCTGCAGAGGCCCAGGCTGGGACAGGTGGTGCCGGGCTGGGGCATGCTGGTCAGGCCCGTCCCCGTTGCTGCAGCCTTGTTGAGCTGCCATTAACAAGTGGCCGGAGGTTGCCGTGTCTCCATGGAGACCAGACAGTCAGTGCGGCTCCGGGGTGAGGGCCGTGATTAGTGAGTGTCAGCTTTGCCAGCCCTGCTCTTCCCACCGCCTGCTCGCTGCTGGGGTCTGAGACAACAGGCCTGGCCGGGGGTGGGGAAGGACAGGGAGGGGCCTCCAGTCCCCCACAGGCAGGGGGTTTCCAAGCCTGGCCCCAGGTACTGTCTTTGTCTCAATTCCCCCTGCCTCCCTCCCCAATTCATCTTCCACACAGCCCCCAGGGTGAGCTTTCTAAAACACAAGCTGAACCCTGACACTGCCTCCCTTAAGAACTTTCCATGGCTCCCCGTTCCTCTGAGGCTGAGAGTCAAATTCCTTATCGTGGCATTCACGGCCTTCCTTCCTTCCTTCATTCACTCATTCATACCAATAAATCTTGTTTTGAGCACCTACTGTGTTTCACGAAACCTGCCAGGTATACGTGGTCAGTGAAATAAGCAAGATCCCTGCCTTCGTGGAACTTCCCATCTATTGAGAAACACACACCACAAACAAAATACAAATCAATAGATACCCGATGACAATCATAAAGACGGCTGGGAAGGAAATGGAGAGGGCACGTTGGTAGAGAGTGATCCACAGGGGGCCAGCCTACCTAGGGTGGTCAGAGTGGCCTCTCTGAGGAAGCAACATTTTGACAGAGTCACAGACATTGATGGGGACCCACCGGTGGGGAGATAGGGAGGAAGGGCATTCCGGGGAACAGCGTGCACCGGGGCCCCATCTCCCGCCTAGGCCTTCTCCTCCTCCCCACCTCTGCCCCCACCCATGTTTCCTATCTTGGTTAAAGGCATCGGGCTATCAGAGGGAGAGACCTCTGAGTTATCGCCAACTCTTTCTTTTCCCCCTGTGCTCACTTCTCATCAGTCGTGTGTCCTGTCAATTCACCTGCTGGATCTCTCTCCTCACGGCACCGCAGGCCTCATCATTTTCACTTGACTATCACACCTGCCCGCTAACGGGCTTGTCCCTTCACTCAGCGGTTCAATCATTCCTCCAATCGTGGGATAAGCGCCCCCTACGTGCTGGGCACGCTCTGCTGGGCCTTGTGGACTCAAGCCTGAGCAGGACCACACAGTCCCTGCCCTCGGCCAGAGTCCAGTCTGGGCAAGTTTACAGGTCCCGAGGAGGAGGAGGAAGACCTCATCTAGACCTGGGGTGCCCAGAACAGCTTCCCGGAGGAAGCATGGCTAGACGGAGACCAGAGGGAGGACCAGGAATTAGTGGGCGAACCGAGGGGGACGATGTCGATGTTGCATGCAAAGGAGAGAGCCTGTGGGCAGGTGGGAAGTAAGAGGTCAGAGCCTGATCTGCAGGCTGCTGGGAAGCCCCTGGGGGACTTTAACCCACGGGGGGCACACACTCAGATCCGCTCCCTGACATCCAGTCTCTCCCCTTCCGGTTCACTCTCCACACTACAGTGAGAGTCATCTTCCTAAAATAGGCACAATCATGTCCCTTCCCAGCTCTTAAAGGCCTGCTCCGTCCCCAGCCCTTTAAAGTCCAGACTCGTCGGCAGCGAGACACTCGAGGTCCTTGAAACCGGCTTTCCAGCCTCATTTCCAGTCACTCCTCCCAGCTGACTCTGCTCAGCCACACCCAAACAGGTATATCCTCCCGGTCTCTGGGCCCTTGTCCTTGTGGTACATCCTCCTGGAGTGCCCTCCCCCACTTCTCCAGGTGAAGTCTTCATCCTTCAGGGCCCAATCCAGATGTCCCTTCCTCCAAGAAGCCTCTCCTGACTCCTGTTCCCCAACAAAGAATAGGTTTCTCCTCTATGCCCCCATTACACTTAATTACAGACAGCTAATACTCATTGGATACTTCTTTCTTTCTTTCTTTCTTTCTTTTTTAAATATTTATTTATTTATCTATTTTGGCTGCGCCGGGTCTTAGTTGCGGCATGCAGGATCTTTTAGTTGCGGCATGTGGACTCTTAGTTGCAGCATGTGGACTCTTAGTTGCGGCATGTGTGCGGGATCTAGTTCCCCAACCAGGGATCAAACCCGGGCCCCCTGCATTGGGAGAGGACCCACTGGACCACCAGGGAAGTCCCCTGGATGCTTCTTTCTATGTGCCAGACTTTATATAAGCATATCATGTTCATGATATTATTTAATCCTCATGGCTATCTTAAAAGAAAATATCTTGGAATTCCCTGGAGGTCCAGTGGTTAGGGCTCCGTGCTTCTACTGCAGGGGGGCACAGGTTAGATCCCTGGTCCCGGAACTAAGATGCTGCATGCCGTGTGGTACAGCCAAAAAAAAAAAGAAAGAAAATATCTTATCATCATCCCCATTTTACACACATGAAACTGAGGCTCAGAAAGGTTTAGTAACTGGCCCCATTTCTAAGGGTAATAAGTGATAGAGCTGGGGCCCAGCGAGTTGGTTGCCACAGCTCATGTGCTTACTCTCCAGTCCACCTCACCCTATAGTACAGTTTCTAGCCATGCCTCTGTCTCCCCTAGCAGACTAGCAGCACTCAGAGGGCAATGTCCAAGTCTGACTTATCCAGGGTCCCCAGGGCCCAGCACATGGCTACACTTAGGGAAGGGGTGTGCAAATGTGCATAGAATGAATAAATAACTTTAGTAAGAACGATACTAGAGGGTTGGGAGCCGGGTTCACAGGCAGGTTTCTGAGGGTACATTAAACACCTCTGTCCTGAGTGGATCTGCTCATCATCCTGGGACCACACCATGCCCAGTCCAGCCCATGGCTTCTGGTCCAGCCCTAACAAGAGTCTGCTGGTGACCTTGGGATTCCTAGCCTTTGGCTGGCAGCCCCTTTGGGATCAGACAGATCCAGCTTTGAATCTCAGCTGTGCCCTTAGATATACATATTTTTTATTTATTTATTTTTTATTTTTTGCGGTACACGGGCCTGTCACTGTTGTGGCCTCTCCCATTGCAGAGCACAGGCTCCGGACGCGCAGGCTCAGCGACCATGGCTCACGGGCCCAGCCACTCCACGGCACGTGGGATCTTCCCGGACTGGGGCACGAACACGTTTCCCCTGCATCGGCAGGCGGACTCTCAACCACTGCGCCACCAGGGAAGCCCATGTGCCCTTAGATATAGCCGTGTGACCCCCAAGCAAGTGACTTTACCTCTCTGAGCCTCAGTTTCTTCATCTTCAAAATGGGCTCAATAGTGCCTGCTTTTCAGGAATGTTGTGAAGATAATGGATGGCAGCCATTCGTACTATTTCCCAAGGGTCTACTATGTGCTTTGTCATTTATTCTTTTTTTTTTTTTTTAGAGTTTTTGTTGTTGCTGCTGTTTTTGTGGGATCTTATTTCCCCAACCAGGGATCAAACCTGTGCCCACTGCAGTGGAAGCGTGCAATCCTGACCACTGGACCGCCAGGGAATTCCCTATCATTTATTCTTAATTAGTTTGGCCCTTAGGCCCAGGCCACCAGGGAGGTAGGAACCTCCCCTTTCAGAGGGCCCACTCTAGGCTTCCTCTACTGGGCCCTTCCCCATGGAATGAGGAGTCAGAGAGAGGCCAAGAGGCCATGCCCACCTGGAGCCCTCCTCCACCCCCTCTAGACCACCTCTGGGTACCCAGATCCTAGAATCCCTTGAGCTAGGTCCCAGAGACTGAATGACCCTTGTCTAATCCAAACCCCACTGCCAGGGTAGATTCCTAGGCCTACAGGGTGGCCAAGGGGCAGCTGTTTGCTGGGGACAGATGAATAGAGCTTGAACATGCTAACGATGAGGCAGGGAAGGGATGTGAGAGAGGCCTCCAGTGGACTCCTATCAGGGGCCAGCGTGTCCTTACTAATCTTCACATATGCCTCGAGAGGCAGGAATTATTAGCACCATTTTAGAGATTAAGAAACTAAGGCTTGGACTAGAGGAGTGACTCCAAAGCCTGTCCATTTTGCTGCCTCTGAGGTGGCAGTGCTTTATATCTTAATGCTTTACATCTATTGCTTCATTTAATCCTCACAACAACCCTATGATATAAGTAATATTATCATCCTACTTTACAGATGAGGAAGCTGAGGCACGGAAAGGTTAAGGGATTTGCCTAAGGTCACACAGCTCGTAAATGAAAGAGCTGGGAGTTGAACCCCGGCAGTCAAGCTCTTAACTCTAGGCTCTGCTGTCTATTACCATCTGCATAGTTGTAACTCAGCTCCTTAACTTGGCCACTGACCACTCTGCCTCAGTCATCGGTCTGAAGAATGGGATTCAGTAAAGATGCTCTGAGTGCCCCCTGGTTGTAAAGCCGGGAAGAGTCAGAAATGTGATCCAAGCTGAAGGGAGGGCCCTGTGGAAGGAACTGGGGGCTGGGGCTTGACTCTGCTCCTCACCCTCAGTCCTGCAGCCCCAGCACAGCTGGGCAGGGCCCTGGGGGGCTGCTCCAAGAAAGGCCCCTCTCGCCTGAGCTCACAACAATGCCCTCCTTCCTAGCCTGTGGCCTGAGAAGATGGCGCTTTCCCAAGGCCAAGGCAGAGGCAGCAGCCCCCCCTTCCCCTTCAAGGCTCAGCTGTGGGGCGGCTGCCCAAGCTCCCGCCTCTCCTACTCCCTGGCCAAGTTGCTGCTCTGTGGTCACCTGGACCCAATTTCCTCCTTCCTGCCTCCTCCCATCTCTGGGAAGCGCCCCTGGGCTGCCCTGCCAATTTCCAAAGGCTTCTCCCCCAGGAAGCCATCTCTGTCTTCTCCCAACCCCCACTGCCAGGTCTCCTACCCCTACTTGGAACACTCCAGCTCCTCTCCCTTCAGCCCCACACGTAGAGAATCACTTGGACCATCAGCCCATTTTCCATTCGGTTCCTGGCTGAACATTGGGTCCCCCTGGCCAGACTGCGAGTTCCCTTTGCAGGGTGGTTATCACATCGAGTGCTTTCCTCTCCCCGCACAGTGCCTGGCAGGGAGGAGCCCAGAGCCAGCTTCCCGCGCTCCAGGAACAGAAACTTGGTGCTCAGAGGCCTGGAGCCAGAATCACTGCTCGTCAAGCTTTTGAGGTCAACCTACCCCGCATTTTAAGGGAAGAAACCAAGGAGACCCAGGGGAGGGAAGGGACTTGCCCAAGGTCACCCACAGGCGAGGCCAAGACTCAAACCTACGTCCTCTGACTCTTAGGCCCAGGCTCCCGGTGCTCTACGTGGGTATAGTTTCTAATCCCGCCAGGTCCTCATTTCCAGGCAGAAAACCAAAATAGTTCCTGACAATGTATTGTCAGAACCTAAGGGGGCTAATTCTGCCCCAAATGCCATACCTGGAAAAGGCCCAAAGGGATTATTATCCAAACTCCCTCCATCACCCCACCCACCCACCCATTTTGTAAACAAGCAACCTGAGACCCAGAAAGCAGAGGGACCTCCTCAAGGTCACACTGAGCTAGACCCAGAGCCAAAATTGGATTCCATGTCTAGTTCTTTGAAGAAGAATTAAGCATCATCAACTAATTCATTCATTCAGCGAAGAGTTGGGATTTTTTTGTTTTTTTTGAGAGCTTAATAATGCCTAGCTCTGTGCTGGGTGCTAAGAATATAAGGGTAAAAAAAGACAGCCATAGCTGAGGGGAGGGGACTCCTGGGTACAGAAAATGTTTAGCATCATAACGGTCTGCCTCTTGATCTGGGTACCAGTTATATAGTGTGTTCAGTTTGTGAAAATTCTTCAAGCTATATATTTTGATATGTGCAGTTTTCTGAATGTATATTTCAGTACAAAGTTTTTTAAGAAGACCGTCACAAGCATTGAGTTCAGAGAGCTACAGTATACAAGAGGAGAGGAGATGTTAAACAACTAATTACATGAATAATTGTTTAATTACAATTGTGACAAGTGCTACAATAAAGTACAGGGTGCTATGGGCTGTGGAGTAGAAGGAACTGATCTAATCTGGGAGCAGTCAAGGAAGGCTTCTCAAAGGAGGTGAGGGATAAGCTGAACTGTCAAGAATGAGTAGGAATTAAAGCAGGAATGAGTCTCAGCCTCTATCTGACAACACACAAAAATTAATCCACGATGAATCATGGACCTAAATGTGAAAGCTAACACTATAAACTTCTAGAAGAACACATATGGCAATAACTTCATGATCTTGGGATAGGCGAAGATTTCTTAGGCATCAAAAGCACTCAACATAAAATATAATTATCAGGTGATGGGGAAAAGCATTCGAGACAGAGAAAACAGTATGTGTGAAGACCCAGAGGAAAGGGCAAGGTGTGCTTGAGAGAACTGAGAAAGGGCCAGAAAACGTGGAGGCAGGGGGACAGGGAAGCGAGAGAAAGTCCACGAGGAGGCAGGGACCAGACTACCCAGGACTTTCTGGGTTGTATTGGGAGTTGAGCCTTTATCCTGAGGGTACTAAGCAGTGAGAGGAGCGTTTTTAAATAGGGGGAGTGACAGGAGCACCAACTGAAGCAACAGTTGGGGATAATGTGACCTTAACCTGGGTTTACAAAGAGTACTACCTTCTTTGATGTGCCCAGGATTGCAAGGGGTTGCCAACACAAAAAGGAGAATAAAAGGGAACACTCCCCTTCCTCCCTGCTCAGCAACCAGACAAGGCCAGGCTTGGATTCTGCTTCCTTGCAAATCAAGATGTAGTTTTACAACCTGAAAAGTCACTTAATCCAGGTGCCAGGATGAGGCGGGGCATGGCAGGCGGCAACCTGGGCTATGAGGCCCTGTTCTGGCGGGCCCAGCCCTGGTCTTAGAGCAACTGGAGTCTCCCAGCTCCCACCCACGCCCCAGCTCCTGTTATAGCCCTACCTCACCCCTGCTCAGCACCTGGACCTCCTCACCTCCTCTCCCTTCTCTTCTTCCCTCAGAGGACTGAAGAGTCCTGGCCAGAAGAAAGAGCCCAGAGGTCAGGGGTTTCTTCTACCCACTTCCACTCCCATACACATACCAACATACCCCACACCAGAGCTGGAGTGGGACTCAGGCAACCAGGTCCCAGCATCCCTCAGGCCTCCTCCCTGCAAGGTGCTCAAGAAAAGCACTGAAAGCGGTGACTCCATTCAATTCTACCAACACTGTTTGAGCACCTGCTGCATGCCAGGCATGGGCTAGAGTTAAGAATGTATTGTTTCTGCTCTCCTGGAACTCTTGGGGTAATGGGGAAAAGAGTGCAACAACAATATTACAAGTGCTTTACAGAGATGCAAAGTGCAAGCGAGTCTGGAAAGTGAGCCTGATTTCACTTAGGGAACAGAGTATGAATACCAAGAAAAATTTCCTCCAAGAGGTGACATTTGAGCTGGGTCATAAAGAATAGTAAGACTGACAGTAAGAAATGCTCTTGGGCTTCCCTGGTGGCACAGTGGTTAAGAATCCACCTGCTAATGACGGGGGCACGGGTTTGAGCCCTGGTCCGGGAAGATCCCACATGCCGTGGAGCAACTAAGCCTGTGCACCACAACTACTGAGCCTGCGCTCTAGAGCCCGCGAGCCACAGCTACTGAGCCCACGCACCACAACTACTGAAGCCTGTGCACCTAGAGCCCGTGCTCCGCAACAAGAGAAGCCACTGCAGTGAGAAGCCCGTGCACTGCAACGAAGAGTAGCCCCTGCTCGCTGTAACCAGAGAAAGCCTGCGCGCAGCAACGAAGACCCAACGCAGCCAAATATGAAAAATAAAAATAAATAAATAAATAATAAAAAAATAAAAGAAATGCTCTTTGTAGCAGAGGGAAGGATAAGAATTACAGGAACTATTGGGCATGTCAGGTGCTGTGCTCAGCACTGTATGTATTCATTTAATCCTTACACTGGCTCTATGAAGAGGTATCATAATTATGCCCATTTCCCCAGATGTGGGAACTGAGGCTTACAGAAGGGAACTGATTTGTTTACAAACTTCCACATCTAGTAAGTGGCAAAATTCAGACTCGGACCCAGGTTTGTCTTCTTCCACGCTCTTAACTTCTACTGCATAGAGTGGCTTGGCCAAAGGACATGTGGAGGAGAGGGGCAGGAAGTGAGACTGGACAGGTGGAGGCAGGAGTTGGGTGGTAGAAGCCTTGGTGAGGAGGGTGGGCTTTATCCAGAGAGCAAAGGGGAGCCACGGAAGGTTCATTAGTGAGGGAAGGGGTAAAGAGGGGTAGCACCCACAATTAGCTTTCTGTTTTTAGAGGCCCACTTTGAAGGAGGAGAAACTAGAGACAGAGAAACCTGTGTAAGAGTTGCTATAAAAATCCAAGGAAAAGATGGGGGTTGAAGGATGGAGAAGAAGGGGTACACTGGGAGACATCGAGCAGAACCAGGGGACTGAATGGCTCTGGCAGATAAAGTGGAAGGAGGAATCAGAGATGACGTCTCAGGTTTTTGGCCTGTATGTTCGAGAAAGAAGCCCAATAATTGGTCTGTAACAATATATTGGGTACCCCCTCCCATCGCCATGGCTCTACACGTGGCACCTGCAAAACTCACTCCTGGAAGGTGCTTTAGTCTTTTCCAAATGCTCATGTGTGTATTCATAACCTGTTTGTGTCCTCATTCACCCAGTGTATGTGGAGCACTTACTGTACGCCAGATGTTCTGGGAGCTGGGATGGACAAGGAACAAGCTGAATCTGCCTGACTAGTGGGGCAGCCTGGGGTCTGGATTTGAATCCTGGTTCTGCAACTCCTTTTTTTTTTTTTTTTTTGCGGTACGTGGGCCTCTCACTGCTGTGGCCTCTCCCGTTGCGGAGCACAGGCTCCGGACGCGCAGGCTCAGCGGCCATGGCTCACGGGCCCAGCCGCTCCGCGGCATGTGGGATCCTCCTGGACCGGGGCACGAACCCGTGTTCCCTGCATCGGCAGGCGGACTCTCAACCACTGCGCCACCAGGGAAGCCCTCTGCAACTTCTTTGTATTGAGTCCTGGCTCAGCCTCCAGCTTGCTGTGAGGTCAGGTTATTTACTAAATCTCTCATTGTCTTAGTTTCCTCATCTGTAAAATGGGAAAACTAATCATACCTGGCACAGGGATTCAATGGGTTAATAGATGGAAAGTCTCTGGCACTGGGTAAGCCTTTTGTGTCAGCTATTATTATTACAGAATTCACATTTTAGTGGGGAGACAGAGCCAATTACACAATTAATTATTTAATTACAACAGTGATAAATACCTTGAAGGAGCATCACAGTCTGGAGGTGAGGGAGGGCTCCCCAGAGCGAGGGATGGTCCGGCTGAGCTGAACTGAGCAAGCTGGGGCTGGCCAGGTGAAGCGTGAGGAAGGGAGGGGCCTTTGAGGCAGAGGGGTCTCTGAGTAGGCTGACCCTCAGGCAGAAGAAGGTGCTGAGAGGTCTGTATTTCTGTAACTTTACCTCTTTGGAACCTCAAAGTGGTGCTGAGACATAGGCCAGGCAGATACTCTGCCCCCATTTTCCAGAAAGGGCGCTAAGGCCCAGAGAGGAAGAGCGACTTAGCTGGTCAGTGACAGAGTCTCCTGATTGTTGCTCTGCCCCCACTGATCCAGGGGGCTGGAGGGGACAGGCTGAGAAGAGGCCTTTGTCCCTTTGCCTGCTGGGGTGGGAGCGGCAGGAGCTGAGGCCGCAGCTGGCCACCAGCAGCTGTGGCGGCCAGAGCTGCATTCCTTCCCCTGCCAGCAGAGCAAGTCCAGGCTCATGGCAAGGGCTGGGAACGTTCTTTTTGTGTTTTTTTTTTTTTAAAAAAGGCACTTTAATCAACATTAAGTCGTGACTTCAAACAGACACAGCTCCCAACTGTCCTCCCTAACCCTGGGTCTCTCCAACTCCCCAGGGTAAGCCCCCAGGCAGCCAAGTTTCGGGGAAAGGGATGAGGCCTGGACTTGGAGTCCAAAGACTTTTGGAGTCCAAAGACAAAGGCTGAGTCCTGGCTCAGCCTCCAACTTGCTGTGTGACCTCGGGCAGGCCACCAGCCCTCTCTGGGCCTGAGTGTCCTCTGCAAAACAGGGAAGGGAGGGTTGGATGACATCAGGTGTGTGTGGGGCGGGGAGAGCCCAGCAACTGGCTTCAGCCAGCTGCAGCAGCTTTGCTGCCCTTCAAGTTGGAGGCACTGGGGCCTCGGGGGTCCGGAAGCTGGGGACAGGCAGCCTTTCATCTCTGCTGGCCCAGGGTCGCTGCAGGTTGGCAGGCCCCACATCCCGAGATCGCGTTTCAGGCTGGAAGAGGCCTTCCTGTGACCTCAGCCAGCCAGCCCTGCCCCTGCCCCCTCCTCCCCATTCTCACCAGAGGGAAGCAGGCAGCATCCCGCCCAAGGTCACTGGCCAGCAAGTGGCTGTCCTTCGGCCTGCCCTTCCCTCCCACCCGAGCCAGCCCCCACCGGCCTCCCACTGTAAAGCCTCAGGTCTCCTGGGCCATTAGGAATCTGCCAAGCGAGGCGTGGTCTTTTTCCTCTCTCTTGTTTCTTGGCTTGTTTTCCTGGTTCTCCAATAGCCGCCTCCTGCAAAAGCCTCTGGGTGCGTGCACAGGAACATTTTTCTTTCTTAAAAAAAAAAAAGAGAGAGAGAAAGAGAAAGAAAGAGAGAGAAATGCAGCCACAATTTGGGTAAAAAAGCAACCAATTCCTTAATCCTCCCCTGTAACCTCTGGCTCCTCAGCAGGGTTGGCTCCAGCCACTGGGAAGGAAGGCCCTGCTGGGGTGAGAGGCCTGGGCTTGTTTCCCGCCCGCCCCCTCCTCACCCGCCTCTGTTCTCCTTCAGGGTTTGGTCTGACTTCTGGAGCCAGGAGGAGACAAGCTGCAAGGCTCAGCAGGGCTAAGAAAGCATGGGGGTGCTGACGGGGTTGGCCAGGGCCTCTGCCCCTCTGCCCACTTGGCCACCTTCTAGGGAGGTTATAGGATCAGGATTTTCCACCCCTAACCCATTGCCTCTACTCCTGCTTTCATTCCTTCCTTCTTCTCTCCTAGGAGTTGTCGGTCTCTCCACTGCAAGTAGCCTGCAGGTTCCCTGAGTGCCATCTCCCATCTCACTGCTTCGTTGTCCAGCACAGGGCTTGGCTTTCTTTTTGTGAAAGCCATACCCTTTCACAATCCAAGCCTCTATACACTCAGACCGCTCTGTAGAAGCGGCACTCAATGTCCCTGCCACATCTTGCTCTGTCTGCAGAACCCTTAATTAATTCTCTCTTGCAGCCCCAGCATCTGGGTCAGTGCTTGAAACATAGTGGGTACTTGGTGTCTCTTGCATGAATGAATTCAAACCACAAAAAGGTCTCTAGCAATATTCAGAATGATCTTGCAAAAGGGACATCTGATCATGGCACATCCAGCTAAAACCCTTCCGTGCCTCCCCAGCACCCTTAGAATCCAGTCCTATTCTCCGTCCCCTACCTCGTCCCATTTGCCAGCTCTCATCAAAGGATTTCCATTTTTCCCCAACATGCCATCTTTTCTCTTGCCTCTGGGCCTTTGTACTTATGCGAAATTCCCCCTGCCCGCCACACCCTCCCCAACTCTCCCCTGGCTGACTCCCTCTGGCCTGTCACCCCGTCAGATTACCCCATGAGCAGAGCAGCATGTATTTAGAACACCAGCAAAGGAGGGGCACTAGAAACATTATTTAAAAAAAAATAATTTGATGTATGATAATTTAAAAAACATTTATATAGTGTTCATCAGAAAAATCTGAAGTTTATTGGAGTTCCTTACTCTCATTTTACAGTTGGTTTTGTTTTTATGTTGAATTTACGTAATGGCTGGGGTGGTGGTAGGTGATATAATCTGGCTCTGATCTTTAAATCTCAGCCTAGACATCAACTACTCCTCCAGGAAGCCTTCACTGACCCACTGACAAGCTTAGGTCTCTTTTTTGGTAGTCCCAAAGCCCCTCTGGATTTTTCTTTAATGTTGCTATTTTTGCTTTACTTGTTGCTTTCCATCCCCTGACGCCAAGTCTGTAAGCTCCCTGGAGGCCCAGTTAATTTCTTTCCACCTCTGTATCTGCAGCACCCAGTACAAGACCTGGCATAGAACTGACCCCAGCATGTTATTCTCTAGCCTTTATTGACTCAGTCTCCCTTGCAGGGTCTGCACTATACATCATATTCTATGTCTCTACTTCATAACTGTCTGAGGAATTCCTACTCACCCTTCAAGACCCCACTCAAATGACTCCTCTTCTGGTAAGCCTGCCCCAATCCTCCAGTTAAGTTCTATGCTTCTGTGAGCTCACAGCTCCTGCTGCAATTGGTGTCTGCCTCTTTTACTGTAATTTTTATGTATGTGTTTTCTCCCTCACCAGATTGGGAGCCACTCGAGGCAGAGACTGAGTGGATTGATCCCTGGGTCCCCAGTGCCGAGCCCAGGCCTGGCCAGAGCTGTCAGCAATAGATGCTCATTAAATTAATAGACTGGAAGATGTAACCAAGGAGGGAAAATTCAGGCAGGATTTTGAAGGTGGGAGGAAAAAAAGAATAACATGCACTTACTGAGGGCATAGAGTCAGTACAGATAAAAGCAGATAAAACTACCACTGAGAGCATCATAGTATGATGGGTAAGAACAGAGATAAGCTCTGCCTCTCATTGCCTGTGTGGCCTTGTGTAAGTTATAGAACTTCTCTGTGCCTCAGTGTCCTCATCTGTAAAATGGGGATAGTAATGGTATCCACCTCACCAGGAATTAAATAGGCTAATATATGCAAGGTACTGAGAGCTGTGCCAGGCACACATGGGCACTGGGTGTGTTTGCCATCATTGTTATTATCTCCATTGCTGAGCGCTTTGGTTGCGCCCCGGCACTTTCATCTGGCATCTTACTTAGTCCTCACAGCAGCCTCAGAAGAAGGGATTGTTGTGTCCTTTTACAAAGAAATCAGGTGTAAGCAGGCCAAACAGCTTGCTAAGGCCACTCACTGGGTAAGCAGCAGGAATGGGATTTGAACTCAAGTCTTTCTGGCCTGCCACCCACACATGTTCCTTGACTGTGTGGCACCTGCCTGCAGGAGGAGGGGGAGGGAGAGAAGATGGCACAGTGGGAAGGCAGGGAGGCTTCACCGAGCTGGGGCCTCGGGAGCAGAGCGGCAGGCGTTTTTCTAGAGCTTTCATTTCTGTCTGCCTCTTCTGAGCAGGTGAAAAACCCCATAGAGGGCCCTTCATTGAGCCCTCCCCCTTCCCCTACCCCTCCCGGTGCTGCCTCGTCCCCCACGCTGGGAAGGGGGAGGTCAGGCTTGCAGTGTGGGAGATGCAGGAAAGGGGAGTGAGGTGGTGGGGGAGCATCATTCCAGATCCTTTCCCTCCAGCACCGCCCCCCACCTTCCCCATCAAAGTCGCTCCGGGAGGAGAGAGCATTCCAGGTGGAAGGAATGGCAAATGCAAAGGCTGTGGATTCAGGATGTGGAGGCGGGGAAAGCCTGCAAGCTTGGCTGGAACTGAGGTTCGGGGGCCCCCTGGGATTGCTCAGTGGAGAAGAACTTGTTTGACGAGAAAGGGGGAGAGAGAGAGAGAGAGAGAGAGAGAGAAAGAGAGAGAGAGAGATGCAGTGGACCCAGCCAGAGCTGAGGATGCCAGAGGCAGGGCAGTGGCTGGAGTCCGTTCTGGCTCTGATCACAGTACTCTCCACCCTCTTGCCCTCAGGCAGGGGTGGTGTGGAGCGGCCAGGGTGATTCTCCTTAGTCCCTCTGCTCTGAATCCCTAGAATCCCTTAGCCGACTGTGCTCTGCCAGCTCTGTACTAGGCATTGGCTCATGGCTTTTTATGCATTCTTTCACTATGTTTTGTCTCCAGCCCTACAAGATCAGTATTATTCACTCTATTTTATAGATGAGAAAACTGAGGCTAAGACTTCCCCAAGGTCACTCAGGCATAAAAGGGAGCTCTGGGACTCGAATCCAGGACTGTTTCCAGAGATGGCAATTTTCCTGCTATACGCTATACTGGCTTCAGCTGCTTTCCTGGAGTGCTTGCCATCCCCATAGCAACAGGAGAGGAAGGCTTGTGCTGAGAGCACTTTATAGTTTATGCAGGACTTGTTTTTTCTGCTCCTCACAACAGCCCTGTAGGCAGAGCTATTATCATCCCTGTTTTATAGATAAGGAAACTGAGGCTCAGAGAGAGGGTGTGACTTGGCTAAGACAGAACCATTAAGTGGCACAGCTGGGACTCAAACCCAGTTCTGGTGACTCTACATGTCTTTTTGCTTCCCCTTGCAGAGGGAGAAGTTCTGTTCCCTGATCTTATCAGCCTCAGGGGACAGGAAACAGGCAGGGGTTATTTTTTAGAATTGGGGGGAAAGGAATGGGGCTTGGTCTTCAGAACCTGGGATTTATGGGCAATGAATTATTTCATCGTTCCAGGTGATAACTCCTTGGGTAGTAGAGGGAGGGCTTGCCCCTCAAGACCAGCAATCCCTCTCAAGTTCCAAGGTTGGGTTTAAACTCCAGCCATGCTGTTTCTCTACTGGCTGGCCTTGGGCAAGTCACTTAACCTCTCTGTGCTTCCTTTATCTCATTTGTAAAATGATGATAATAACAGGCCCTAATTTATAGGACTGCTGTAAGAATTTATGAGTTAATACCTATAAAACACTTAGCACATGGCTGGCACATAGCAAATGCTCAAAGTTAGTGCTTATTGGCAGTGCCGTGTGGCTTGTGGGATCTTAGTTCCCTGACCACGGATTGAACCCACACCCTTGGCAGTGAAAGCGTGGAGTCCTAACCACTGGACCATCAGGGAATTCCCAGTATTAGTATTAAGATGCACAATACCACTCCCTCTGAAAGCAACCTATCTCCATTGCCTAAAAGGAGAAACAAAGTCTCCTGTTGCCAGACAACCTTCAAGCAAAGCCCCAGAATCTTATCTAGTACAGGTAGTAACTGCTGACATCAATAATAATAATAACTATTATTAAGGTGAACACTCAACAACTGCTACTTATGTGCCAACTACCGTGCTAACTACTTCACATTTATTATCTCATTTAATCTTCACAGCTCTGGGAAATAGAAGCAATTATGATCCCCAGTTTACAGATAAGGAAACTGAGGCTCAGAGAGGTGACATCACCTGCCCAAGGTCACACTGCTAGGAATTGGTATAGATGTGATTTGAACCCAGGCTTGCCTGACTCCAAAGTCTTCTATGACAATTAAGGTCAGATGACAACTTGGCCAGTGCACAGGTGCTTATATCAGCTCTCTCCCAAATGCATCTCCAAATGCATCTGCTGCCTCAGGCTCACTTCCTTCCATGCTTCGAAGACCAAGCATCATTTATGGAGTGACTTTTGTGCGCCAGAATGTTTTATACACATTTCCACACTGAATCCTCACTCTCCACCTTATGCCCTTCTAGCACTATTCCCATTTCTCAGAAGAGTAGCCGAGGCACAGACGTGTGGTGACTGCTTAAGGTCATACAGTCCAAGATGAGATGGCAGAGCCAAGATTCAAACCCAGGTGGGTTGGCCTCAAAGCAGGGACTATCAGAAAAGAACACAGACCCTTGGAGAACTGCCTCACTTTCAAGGCCAGGTTCCCTCCCCTGTTAACACCTTATTTGTTTAGGCTCTAAGCAACAGCTCCGCCCTCCCTCCCCAATGCCACTATCCCCCTTGGCCTAGATGCCTTCCACACCCTTTCTCTTGGCCTGCAACACTTCTCCCAACCACCAGCTGCTTAGTCAACCCCCACTCACCAACTCACCTCTTCAGGAAGCTTCCTGTGTCCCCACCCCATTCCCTGACATTTACTCTCATAAACACATTGTACTTTGCCTCCTGTTCCTTATCACGGTTTCTAATTGTATTTTGATTTGTCTGATCATTTGTTTAACAACTTGTTTCCTCATCAAACTGTAAGCTCCATGAGGGTCTGAGTCTGTTTTGCTCCTCATTGTAGCTGCACCACTGGCAGGCTGCCCTAC
Source organism: Pseudorca crassidens (assembly GCF_039906515.1). NCBI lineage: Eukaryota > Metazoa > Chordata > Mammalia > Artiodactyla > Delphinidae > Pseudorca > Pseudorca crassidens. Next base: position 21,354,636 of record NC_090297.1, on the reverse strand, counting down.
ACATGGTTGGTGTGTAATAATTTTTTACTGAATGGATGAATCCATGAATGAATAAATAGCTATCAGGCACTTTACACACATGACTCATTAATTCCACAATTAACTCATTGAATACTCACAACTGCTCTGTTCCCATTTTAGAGAAGACTTAGGTGAGGCTGAGAGCTAGAAGGTAGTGGAGCTTAGATTCATCTTGGGTCAGTCTGCCCCTAAAGTCACTGACCTCTACATAGCACCTGCTGCCTCCCAGCACCCAGTGGCCACAGGCAGGATTTAAATAGTCATTGGTTGTCAGACCACACTGCCCAACTTGAGCCTGGAGGTCACTGACTCAGCATGCACTGGGGCCTTGTCGGCACCACCCAGTTGGTAGTTTCTGCCCTTCTAAAGTCTTAGGCTGCTCTCCCTCCCACTCCCTTTTTGGCTTCCTTCCTTTCCAGAGAGGGAAAAGGACTAGGAATTATAGCCAAGGCAGCCCTTCTGAGGAAAACAATTCTGTGGTGAAAAGAGCCCAGTTCTGAGAGCAGAGAGACATGGATTTAAGTCCTGGAATGGAGACTGCCCCTCTTGGAGCTTCTGCGTCTTGTTCTGGATTCTACCTGGGTTTCTGAACCACGTGTCATCCCTTACCCACTTCCTGATTCCTAGGCCCCCAGAAACAGCTCGGGTGCACCACTAGGATCACTTTTCCCAGGAACCTTGGTGATTAACAATAGCTGGGGGGTGGCCTGTGCCTAAGTTTATGGTGACCAGAGAGATGGGGGACTGGCCTGGCACCCTCAAGTCCCTCCCTGGAATGCTAAGGGGTTGGGGGAGGGAAGTCTCTCTCAGGGGACACCACACCTGTAGGGGAGAAATACGGGAATGGAAGCCAAAAGATATAGGTTTGAGACCCAGGGTCATTTCAAATTCCCTGGGTGACTCAAGGTAAGTCATGGAGTTTTCAGTTTCCTCTTCTGCAAAACGAGGACAGTATCTGCCTTACAAAGTTGCTCTAGAGAACTAACTGAGGTACAGGTGAATTTGTCACACTGATACCCAGCCTGCAACCCTTTATAATCGACAAGGCGCACATATACACACTCATGCATGAATCCTTAACAAATACCCCAGGGCACGAGGCAGACATGACTACTCTTACTTTGCAGGACAAACTGAGACTCAGGTAAGTTCAGAGAGCTGTCTGTGGTCAGAGTGCGGTGGCGGCTGAACCAGGGTCCAACTCACCTGACCCTGGCCTTTCAGAACCAGCTCCCAATCCCAGGACCCCAGGCCTCGCCCCGGACGGATCCTTTAACAGCGAGCTGGAGCCTATGACTCACTCTCCCCACCCTACTCATTGCCCGGCCTGAGACCGGGAGGGAAGGGATAAAACTACCACCAACTTTAGGGGTGTCCACAGAAAGTTCATAGGCTTGGCCCCTTCCTTCCACCAAAGGTACTGGTTATTTGAACTCTAACAAGACGAATTAGCCTCTCAATACACTTTGTACGCGTTTTTACACTTTCTTAGGTGGGATTTTCCTACTTTGAATTTAGGAGTTGGTTTAGTTTAAAATCCACCCCCACTTCACTTGGTTTGCCCCTTGCTGTTTACTCCGATTACGGAAGTAGCTAGGGTGGAGCTCCCGGGACAGTACCCTTGAGTACGTCGTTTGCGTAACTATTTAACTGACATTCTACTCAGGCCAATGGAATGCCCGGAAGCACCAGGCAGGTGGGGCAGAGAGCCAATCAGGGCGTTTGGCGGGGTGTGGCTGCGTCCCGGGGCGGGGAATCGCGTAATGGCGGACGCGGGCCGGTTTAGCGCGGCTGGGGGCGTAGCGCGCTGAGGGGGGTCTGGCTGTGTGGCAGCCCGCGACGCGGCCGGCGAGAACAGACCCCGTGCGGAGAAGGGCGGCCGGCCGACCAGCCCCTCTGTTGCTGAGGGCGACCGCGCGAGACCAGGTGAGCATCAAGTCCCCGCGGGCTGGCCCGGCCGTGAGGCGCCGGGCCTGGTCGGGCCGCCCCTCCCAAGCAGCGCAGGGTCCTGGGGGAGTGGGTGCCGCGCCTCCTGCCGCAGACCGGCAGAGACCCGGTGAGCGGTCAGCGAGGGGTGGCGCCTTACAATACACTCACCTCCCCAGGGAGAGGTGTGCCGGAGATCCCCTCGGAGGCTTGGAGGGGCCCGCGAGTCTGTGAAGCTGCGAAAGTGTCCCAAGCTGACCTAGCGCTGCCACCAGCTCGTCGTGTGACCTTGGGCAAGTCACTTCTCTCTCTGGGCCTCGTTTTACCCATTTGTAAAACGAAGGCTTTGCAGGCAGATGTACATGAGTTGGATCCCAGACGTTGTCTGAAATCTTGGGCAAGTTCTTCTCCAGGCGGAGCCTCAGTTTCCATATCTGGACCATGAAGGCGTTGAAGTGCTCTTTGAGACCTCTGGCCTAAGTTGCAGAGTGGAGGAGAGGAGTGTGTGTGTGTGTGTGCGCGCGTGTGTGTGTGTACGTACGTGTGTGTACAGGATGGTCTGCAGAGTAAGGAGGAGAGTTAGCTAAAGGGGCCCATTGAGGAAGGCTCTGGATGGACCCTAGGCTATGATGAGGTGGAGTCCCGTTTTCTTGGTCCTCCAGGATCCTAGAGCCTCTGAGATGGGGGAAGTTTTATACAGTTAGTTCTCCATAGAATCAGAGAAGAGGAAGGAATCCTTGGAGCCTTTTGGGGCTATGATTGAAATTTAGGCCCCAAAGAATTCAGGAGGGTTAGGAGGAGGAGGAGGGGGAACATTTATGGTGCTCCTACTATGCGTCAAACATATGTTCTTGTTTAATTTTTACAGCCTCATTTGAGAATTTACACATAAGGAAACTAAGTTTCAGAGGAGTTAAGTAACTTGCCCAAGGTCACACAGTAAGGTACACAGCTTACCATCATTAAGGTGTTTTCCTTTGAGAGTCACTGGGCAAGGGGGAATTGTCCACTTAAAGGAAGTTTGCTTTGTCACAGATGGGGGTCAGGTTCCAGTCCCAGACACTTGAATTGACTTCTAGCATGGAGACAGGATGGGTCTTGATCTCTGGATGGTTAATTATAAGTACGTCCCCTTTGTGCAGTCTGTGAGTTGGAAAGGACAGTTACTAAATTGTAAAAGTCACTTTGAAGTGGATCAGAACCTCAGAGAACTCAGTTTGAATCATGACTGCATGGCCTGTGGAAGAAAGTTCACCAACTATTGGTGCATAGACTTGACTCTTGGTTCAGAGCGGTGCTAGCCCAGTAGCTTTTTCTCTTCCCTAAGAAGGCCAAGTTTTCCTGGGGTGGAAGAAATTTCCCATTTGTTAGTGCAATCCAAAGTCTTTGGATTCCTGGGGTGAAAGGTTCAATAGCCGGCCTCTTGATTAAGGGAAATACTCCTTTCTTTGTGCTCCCTGTTATTTGACTTCTAGATGAGTGAAGATTGTGGACTTGGAGTGGGTACTATAGATAAATTGCAGCCCTTAATTTTTCCAAGCCTCAGAGCTTTTTGTTAATCAAAGTGGTAGGACGGCAGTGTGTATTGTTCTCGTATGTCAACGGTAGGGAAGAAAATTGGAAGAGGAAGTTGCTGAGAAAGAGGGCGTTTCTTAGCACTGGAGCCAATATGTATTTCTTTGTTTGAAATTCTAAAACCAGAAAAGCAGCAGCTGAAGGAGGAAGGAAGGAAAGAACTGTGAAACTCTTCTTCGTTTTGAAATATCTTTAAGGACTGTTCTGTTGTTGTCCCCTGTCCAAGGCTCTGTTTTCACAGAAAAAGTCAATTGTAATTTGTTCAACGTTCAGAAGTTGTATTCTAGAATGAAAGAATTTTAAATCTTAAACTTTCTGAGATAATTTTTAAAAAATCAGAACCGAATATGTTGTTTATTAGTGGATGATTCTTTCAACATAATTACCAATCGCAGCCTTTGGGTTTTTTTTTTTTTTAAACTGTGATTTAAATTAGTGGATTTCAATCTAAGAGGAATTGATCTAGATATTGCATGATGCAAATGTCCCCTTCACCTGAAAAACACGTAATGGTGTGTTCGTTTTTTGACGTTTGTTAAGTCTTTATAATGCTTTATTTTACCGGATTGTGTATGTGTGAATAGTTAAGACACTGAGTTTATTGCATGTAAAATCTACATTCACTCTCAGTATTAGTTATATTTTCTATGTAAGATTTAGTCTTAATTAGTATACCAGTCTACAGTACCTTGGGGCCAAAAAAAAAAAAAAAAAGGTTCTTGGGGCCAGTTATGCTTCTGAAATTAGAATTTTTTGAATTTTGGATAGGGAATATGGTACATATACTGTATGTTATGTAACATCCCAGAAAGGTGTGGGGCAGCACCTTGTAATCAAATGCATTACTATTTCTTCGGTAAAACATCAGAATGTTCACACCAACTGGGATAAATAAATACTATACATAGCCTCATGTCATTTCATGTCAGGATTTGCCGCCAAATGAATAATGAAAAACTTGTTTGTTTATACCTTTTGGATTTTGGAATTGAAGTTAAGGGATTGTGGACTTTTATGGATAAAACTTGTATGATGACAATAACAATTACAAGGAAAAATATTGTAAACCAAGCTAATTTTAAAGTCATGGATCCTAAAAACAGTATTACGTAGAAGACACATTTTTTTCTTTCTTTCACATGGCAGTCTTATTCTAATTAATATATGCCAATATTCATTTTTCCTTAAGTACCAGATTTTACCTTTTAATACTGTCATTGGGCCCTGTTTTAGATGTTTGAATGACACCCTGCCCTGTTTTTTTTTAAAGTAATTTATAGGGTCTTGTGCTCATCAATTTTTGTACAGCAGTTAAGAGAATTGTACCTTTTCCTATATAATTCAGAGAGACGAATCAGGTGAGGATCTGTAGATTCATGTTTGCAGAATTTTAAAGCTGATGTTCCCTTCCAGGTGGTCTTTAGTATGAGGTCGTTGCTGCTGGATGAGATTTAGATCAAAATCTTTTAATTTTTTAAGCCTCCACAATTTGTTCATCTTAGTAAGGGGTTTACTAAAATATATTTAGATTTTTTTTTTTTTTTTTTTTTTTTTGCGGTACGCCCACCTCTCACTGTTGTGGCCTCCGGACGCGCAGGCTCAGCGGCCATGGCTCACGGGCCCATCCGCTCTGCGGCATGTGGGATCTTCCCGGACCAGGGCAAGAACCCGTGTCCCCTGCATCGGCAGGCGGACTCTCGACCACTGCACCACCAGGGAAGCCCTAGAGTATTTTTTATTTCAAGTGTATGCCATTTGAAAAACTAGAGTTTACCAGTCTTATGAATTTGGGTGATTTCTTTAAATGGCCAAGGACCTCTAGGAGCAAATTTACAAAAATTCAGTCTACTCTTTGCTTTTCTTGGGCACTTCAACTATAGAGTGAGGTGGACTGGTATTGTTGGAGGTTAAAGAATTATTTCTTCTCTTTATTTATTAAAGAATATTTATTTATAATTTATAATTTATAATTTATTTATTCATTTGGCTGCAGGTCTTAGTTGAGGCATGTGGGATCTTTCATCGCGGCGTGCGGTCTTCTCTAGTTGTGGCGCGCGGGCTCAGTAGCTGCGGCGCTCAGGCTTTCTAGTTGTGGCACACGGGCTCTAGAGCGCGTGGGCTTAGTTGCCCCACGGCATGTGGGGTCTTAGTTCCCCAACCAGGGGCCGAACCCGCATCCCCTGAATTGGAAGGCAGATTCTTAATCACTGGACCACCAGGGAAGTCCCTGTTTCTTCCCTCCCTCCCTCCCTCCCTCCCTTCCTTCTCTTTCTTTCCTATAAATTTATTTATTTATTTTTGGCTGCGTTGGGTCTTTGTTGCAGTGCGGTGCACAGGCTTCTCATTGCGGTGGCTTCTCGTTTCTGAACATGGGCTCTAGGCATGCAGGCTTCAGTAGTTGTGGCACATGGGCTCAGTAGTTGGGACTCGCGGGCTCTAGAGCGCAACGGGCTTAGTTGCTCTGCGACGTATGGGATCTTCCTGGACCAGGGCCCGAACCCATGTCCCTTGCATTGGCAGGCGGATTCTTAACCACTGCACCACCAGGAAAGTCCCTCTGTTTCTTCTCTTTAAAAGAAGGCCCCTGACGGCATGAATTTGAGAGATTCTGGTCTTCAGGACAAACAACCACCTCTTTTGAGGGCCTCAGTTCATCTTCCTACTTGGGTTATCTCCATAGTTCTTGAGAATGGTACTTTCACTGTCTGGGAGATAGAAGGGGTATGGAACAGTGTATCAGGAGTTGAAGGTGCAGTTGGTGTGTGACTGGACTGGGGAATAAGAGCAGTTGTTATCCAGACTACCTCAGTTTCTTTTGTTTCATAAGGATTGATAATGCAAAAGGGTTACAAATTAGTGAACAAACATACTATTACAAGTTACTCTGTTGTGACTGTGGATAAACTCTTCAACACAAGAACTGTATTTTATACTTCTTTTGTATTCTTTAACGCCTAAAGGCCAGGGCATCAGACATGTTGCATCAGAATTTACCATCAAAAAATAAATTATATCTGGGAACTCCTTTGTCAGTAAACAACCAGGGTTGAGAACCATTGAGGTAAGCACATGGTAGGTGTTCAATAAATATATGTTGATTAATTTGCTCTTGGTTCTGGCATGAATTGGGTAGGGTGGAAGAGGACCCAGATTTTTTATAAAGTAAAAATAGCTTTCCAGGATACCAACACACATCCAACAGTTGGCAGATCTGGATCCATAGTCAGTTCATTGCTAGTTACTCTACCAGCATAACCACCCTGACTTTGTGATCTAGGCAAGATTGAATACAGTCTTGTCAGCAGGCAACTGAAAGTTTTATTTAATCCTTGGGTAGTGGCCTTACTGATTAATAAGATTGGTTGGGGTGACAGTCGCTAAATTGAAAGAATTCTTGGGGATTTGGGTTGGGGAGGTAGGCTGCTGGGCACCAGCAGTGCCAGGGGAAGAAGTAGAAAGTTATAATTTGACTGTGTCTCCAACACATAACACAATGTATGGAACATAATTGGTGTTCCATAGTTTTTGTTGACTGAAGAAATGAATGGTTCTTTGTTTGAAAAGAGGCATATAAGTTGTGAAATAAGATGCTTCCTACTCATCCTTCAGAACTGAACTAAGATGTCATCTGTTCCATGAATCATTCCTAGGAAAAGTTGAGTGACTCCCTTGTATGTCTTCTCCTTCATTAAAGCATTTATCAGATATTGTCAAATCAGATATCAGACAAATTATAAAACTCTTTCCCCTACCTAATAATGAGCTCCATAAGGGCTGGGCTGTATTGTTCATTTTTGTATGACTGGTGTGTAACACACAATAAAGGCTTTTTTTTTTTTTTTTTTTTTTTGGCCATGTGGCACGTGGGATCTTAGTTCCCCGACCAGGGGTTGAACCCGTGCCGCCTGCTTTGGAAGCGAGGAGTCTTAACCACCGAACCGCCAAGGGAAGTCCCAATAAAGGCAAAATAGATTCTAGTAATGTTTAATTTAGGCCTCTGTCTTCTACTTCATTCTTGTAGGCTTCTCTTTCTTCCAGTTCATGGTCTTTACTTTTCAGTTCAGATCAGCAAACATTTATTGAGAGGTAGGTCTTCGTTGGGCCTTGGGGTAGGGTTTCTCATCCTTGGTGCTGTTGACATTTGGGCTGGATAATATCCTGTATTGTGATAGGCTGTGCTGTGCATATTTAGCAGTAGCCCTGACCTTTACCCACTACCTAGTATCACCCTTCCAACCCCCACCCCAGCTGTGACAACCAAAAATGTCTCCAGATATTGTCAAATGTCCTTTGGGGAGCAGAATTGCTCCCTGTTGAAAACTATGTCAAGGGTAGTGGGTTCATAGAGGGAAATAAGTGTAGATGTCCTCACGTGTGTACTATCCTTTCATTTGTTCTTTCTGGTTATACAGTCTCATGTCTCTGACTTTTGGATAAGAAAGAAAAATGAGGGAAATCAGCAGGTGACAGCCTTAAAAAAGCACCATTGGGCTTCCCTGGTGGCGCAGTGGTTGAGAGTCCGCCTGCCGATGCAGGGGACGCGGGTTCGTGCCCCGGCCAGGGAGGATCCCACATGCCGCGGAGCGGCTGGGCCCGTGAGCCATGGCCGCTGAGCCTGTGCGTCCAGAGCCTGTGCTCCACAACGGGAGAGGCCACAACAGTGAGAGGCCCGCGTAATGCAAAAAAAAAAAAAAAAAAAAAAAGCACCATTATTTTTTTTCTGTCTAAATTTTATTTTATTTGGTTTAAATATATTAGAGCAGTACAGACAGCTGAATTATTTACACAGATTTTTGTAAATTCAGTTTCCACCACTGATTAGGTGGAGTAAAGAACTACTAGAATATTACTACCTTGAATAAAAGACTCAGCTTTTCTCAGAAAAGCTGTTTAACACTTAAAGAATAACCAGCATTTTTTTTTTTTTTTCCTGCAGTACGCAGGCCTCTAACTGCTGTGGCCTCTCCCGTTGCGGAGCACAGGCTCCGGACGCGCAGGCTCAGTGGCTATGGCTCACGGGCCCAGCCGCTCCGCGGCATGCGGGATCTTCCCAGACCGGGGCACGAACCTGCATCCCCTGCATTGGCACGCGGACTCCCAACCACTGCGCCACCAGGGAAGCCCCCAGGATTGGTTTTATAGAGAACCTGCCAGGACTTGTCAGGATTCTTCTCAGCTAACTTTTTTTTTTTTTTTTTTTTTTTGCGGTACGCGGGCCTCTCACTGTTGGGGCCTCTCCCGTTGCGGAGCACAGGCTCCGGACACGCAGGCTCAGCGGCCATGGCTCACGGGCCCAGCCGCTCCGCGGCATGTGGGATCCTCCCGGACCGGGGCACGAACCCGCGTCCCTTGCATCGGCAGGTGGACTCACAACCACTGTGCCACCAGGGAAGCCCTCAGCTAACTTTTGAGCTTCATGGCTAAGATATAATATATCTTTTAGTGTTCCTACATAGATACTTTATAACTCTAAAAAACATGTTTAGCTAATGAGCATGCTTTTCTAAGCTCAGTATTTTTTGTGATAGGTAGATTGGTCAAGGCAGTGGTCCTTGGTGCCAGTGGGCATTCATAAAATGATGACAGATTAGTAGTAACACTGGGGAACTTCGCGCCTTTGGCCAGCCTTCTACAATATAACATAATCATTCATGTCTTAGTCACCATTAAAGTGAAGTTGAATGAGTGTTTTTTTTTCCTGTTCCATTTGAAGTTATGAATAGTACTCTAGAGAATTCAAATGTATAGTTATGAATGGTATCTCAGAATAGTCACCATTTATGCAAGTGAGACACACTTCTTAACTTAGGAACCAAACAGAATTGAATTAGAAAAGAGAAGAATAGAAACAAGAATTGTTGAATGCTTGCAGAGGAAATAATGTTCAGATAAAGAAGTACCTCAGGAAACTTTGGTCTCCATCATGATTTCTATACACTAATAAAGAAAAAACAGTTTGAGGTTGATGGGAGAGGCTATTAAACTTTGCCAATGATATTACCTTTCAAGCTGTTTTTCTTTTCTGGTAAAATATGGAAAAGCTCAAGACATAGTCTCTTAGTTATAAGATTAATTCTAGTTGAACCAGGTTAAGTTTCTTAATTTTTTTAAAAATTTTATTTTATTTTTGGCTGCATTGGGGCTTCCTTGCTGTGCAAGGGCTTTCTCTAGTTGCGGCGAGCGGGGCTACTCTTCGTTGCGATGTGCTGGCTTCTCATTGTGGTGGCTTCTCTTGTCGCGGAGCATAGGCTCTAGGCCCATGGGCTTCAGTAGTTGTGGTTCGCAGGCTCTAGAGTGCAGACTTAGTAGTTGTGGCACACAGGCTTAGTTGCTCTGCGGCATGTGGGATCCTCCTGGACCAGGGCTCGAACCTGTGTCCCCTGCATTGGCAGGTGGATTCTTAACCACCGCGCCACCAGGGAAGCCCGAGTTTCTTACTTTTAAATTTATTTATTTTATTTATTTATTTTTGGCTGCATTGGGTCTTCTTTGCTGCACATGGGCTTTCTCTAGTTGCGGTGAGTGGGGGCTGCTCTTCTTTGTGGTGTGCAGGCTTCTCACTGCAGTGACCTCTCTCGTTGTGGAGCACGGGCTCTAGACGGGCAGGCCTCAGTAGTTGTGGCAGGCGGGCTCAGTAGTTGCGGCTCATAGGCTCTAGAGCACAGGCTCAGTAGTTTTTGGCGCGCAGGCTTAGTTGCTCCGCGGCATGTGGGATCTTTCCGGATCAGGGCTTGAGCCCGTGTCCCCTCTATTGGCAGGTGGATTCCTAACCACTGCGCCACCAGGGAAGTCCAAGTTTCTTATTTTTAGAATATAGAGGCCCTCTTGGGAAGAAGCAGTGGTTCAACTCAGTTCCAGTTTGAGTGAATATGTGTGTGTATATGCACACATACATACTTACACATATATTTATGATGTGGCTTACGGGGACATTTGAATTTTGTAATTGACATAGTAATGAGCAATTCTTTTACTCACGTATTTAGAATTGAGACCTTTTTCTCCTGTGATTATGCCATTGTTCTAGCAAGTCCTCAGTCTAGAAAGCTTTCTTCAAATCATATCTTGAGTAATTGTTTTTAACTGTGTAGAAGGAGGTCTTAGGTCATGTCCATGATGTTCCCTTCCATTCACAATTGAGAACTGTAAGTAAATTTCCCTTTTTAGAATACTGCTAGTCTTTAAAGAATAGTTTTCCTGATAACAAAGCCATTTGTGGAATTATGAGAAGTATAAGACCAACTTTGCCCCCTTTTTACCTTTAAAGTTCCTTCAACATTCATTGGGTGATAATTTGCAAAGCACAGTGATATGTATTGTTACAGTCAGTCCCCAGCATTGAGATAAATTATGTTATGCTGCATTTTTTAAAAAATATATTTATCTATTTGGCTGTGCTGGGTCTTAGTTGTGGCACGTGGGATCTTCCTTGCAACATGCGGGCATCTTTTAGTTGCGGCATGTGGGATCTTTAGTTGTGGCATTTGGGATCTAGTTCCCTGACCAGGGATCGAATCCGGGCCCCCTGCTTTGAGAGCTCGGAATCTTAGACCACTGGACCACCAGGGAAATCCCAGTAGCTACATTTTGTACAGATAAACAGGCTCAGAGAGGTTAAGTAATTTCCTTAAAGTCACTCAACTAATAAATAACAGATTTGAGATTGAACCCTGTCTTTTTTTTTAATGAGTTTTTTTAAAGGTAAGATTTACATACAGTAGAATGCATAAAAATGCACGTATATAATTAGATGCGTTTTGACAAATGTAAAGACATGTGTGGCCAATACCCAGTCAAGAGAATATTTCCATAACCTTCCAAAGTTCCCTCATACCCCCTTCCAATCAGTCCCTGCTATCTTACAGGCAACCACTGTTGTGATTTCTATCCTCACATGTTAATTTTTCCTGTTCTTCACTCATACAATATGCACGCTTGTGTCTGAATTCTTCTGTTCAACGTAAAGTTTTCGAGATTAATCCATGTTGATGTGTATATCAGTATCAACCCAAGCCTTTTGGTGTATATCTGGAGTTCTTTCCAAGAAACTACAACTGCTCATTTGCTAATTCTTACATCACATCCTTTTTTTTTTTTTTTTTTGCTTTGGTATTTGCATGTAATTTACTTCCTTTTTCTAATATACTAGATGTATTTATTTTTAAAATCGCTTTGAAATTACAAAAGTAATACATGATCATTGCAACAAATTACACAATTAGAAGTGAATAAAGCGTGAAAGTTTCCTCAGATTTATTTTTATTTCTGCCTTTTTCCAATTATGAAAATGAGTGCTCTTTGTTTAAAAAAAAAAGCCAAATTCAAAAAATATGAAGCAGAGAATAAGAATCGCTCATAATCCCACTAGTTAGCATTTTGATATCTTTTCCTCTTTCTCTGCACTTTGTTTACCATGGCTGAGACCACAGTTTAGGGATTTTTAGGCTTCCCTACTTTTTTTTTTTTTTTTTAATTGTTTTATTTTGGCTGTGTTGGGTCTTTGTTGCTGTGTGCAGGTTTTCTCTAGTTGCAGCAAGCGGGAGCTACTCTTTGTTGCGGTGCAGTGCACGGGCTTCTCATTGCGGTGGTTTCTCTTGTTGCAGAGCACGGGCTCTAGGCACACAGGCTTCAGTAGTTGTGGCATGCGGGCTCAGTAGTTGTGGCTCGCAGGCTCTAGAGTGCAGGCTCAGTAGTTGTGGCGCACAAGATTAGTTGCTCCGTGGCATGTGGGATCTTCCCGGACCAGTGCTCGAACCCTTGTCCCCTGCATTGGCAGGTGGATTCTTAACCACTGCGCCACCAGGGAAGTCCGAGGCTTCCCTTCTTGTATTAGGTTTCTCACATCCTCATTAATCAGGTCTTATTATTTCAGTGTTCATGCTTGTTGGCCACCCTAGATCTGAGTATCTATCTGGCAGTGTGACCTTGGCTGGGCTGGGCTCATCAAGCAAACTGTACACTCCTTCATCACTCACCTCATTCTTGCATACCCAACACCCAACATTTCTTGCAAAGTAGGAGGCAGTTAGTTCTGTGGTTATGAGTATAGATTCTGGAGGCAGTCCATCTGTTTTCAAATGTAGGCTCTGCCACTTACTAGCTCTGTATGTACCCTTAGGCAATGAATCTCGTAGCTTCAGTTTTCTCATCTGTAAAGATGGGGACCTGGCTAATTTTACTGTAAAATATGGAGCATATCTCAAAGGATTTTAGAAGGATTAAATGACATCATTACTTAGTCCATTGCTCAAATAATGTTAACAGTTGTTATAAATTAAGACAATCAATGGCATGTTTGGTTGGATATGTCATCTATCTAGCCCAGAATTCTGCTGCTTGTGGGAAAGGGATGAAAATGTCAACTTCAAAATTTAGGGCTATGTTGCCCAAAGTTTATAATTTCTCTTAGGAAGGAGGTTCTTATGGAAATGCTGCCTATGAATTTATCTAGACTATCTAGACTATCTTTGAATTATTTTTTCTTACGTTCTGTACTCCCCATCTGAGTAATGAGTTTTATTACTTTATACACTGGATTGGGCAGTAAACTATTACTTTTTATTAGTCCTAATAAAAGTAGTAAGTGTATACTATGTGTCAGGCATTGTGCCTATTTCTATCCTCATAGCAGTCCTTCAAATTAGTTATTTACAGATGAGAAAAGCGAGGCTCAAAGAAATTAAGCAACATGCGCACTGTCACACAGCTAAACCTACTGGAATTAGAACTCAATTCTTTCCTCCCTCCACTTTCTTTCCCTTCCTCTTACCCCTTCCCTTCCCTTTTTCTACATAAAACTTCTGTCTTTGTGATTCTAAAACCTGGGTTTAAAATTTTTTTAAAAATATACTTTATTGTTTCTTTAGACTTCTAACTACATTGTAACTTCTAAGATTTGATGCAGTCTCTACCATTTCACACCCTTTTTGTTTCATACTAATATGTCCTTTATATATCTATATCTATATTAAAAAAAATGTATGCATACATAAGCTCCTCTGTCCTTTGGTCTTTTGGGATACCTTTCTAGGCCTTGTGTATCTATTTTACCTTTTTTGTGCTATGATGGCCACAACTGCACATTCTATTCTAGGTACAGATACGCTTTGGTTTGTACAAGGGCAGGATAATGTGTTCTGTGTTTTCAAAGCCTTCGTAATAACAGCCAGCATTTTGTTGCCTTTTTGTAGCTGTATTCAGCATAAGTCCAGGGACTCTGAAACCCTTTTCTTGTATTGTAACAGGTAGCTTTAGAGCTCATCATCTGATAATTACAATTTGGACTATTTTTCCATTACTGCATTACCTTATTTTTGTCTACATAGAAGCTATTTTCCACATTTCTCAACACACAACTTTGTACCATCATATTTCTAGCTACTGTTTTAGAGTCATCTGCAAACTGGGAAGATGTCACTAGACAATTTTTTCTAGATAATTTCTAAAAATGTTACTTGTGATAGGTTTCAGCATTAATCCTTGGGGGACCCCTTTGTTTATACATCTTTATCTAGAGAAGGTACTATATCAGAACACTCTTATTTCTGTTTCTAAATGAAGTCTCTGGGGAAAAAAATTAGTCTTCTTAAATAATATTTATTTACTGTTTTCAGTAGCCTTTGGAAGAGTTTTTTTTTAATTTTAATTCTATTTAATTTACATTATATCACATATCCTTTCACTTCAGATATGCATATGCTTTACCTGAAACCTTGCAAACAGTAGGTTCTCTGTAAGGCTTTGATATATTAAATGTTCAACAATAAGATAATGCCCAGTATTGGTTTATTAGTTTAACATTCAACAAATAATTATTGAGTATATGTTATGTGCCAAGTATGAAGAATACAACTCAGTGACTATGAGAGGTAAGGTCCCCAGTTTAAGAAGCCTTGGGTAGACAATAAACAAACACATAAATAAAATATTGAAAGATTGTGATATGTTAGGAAGAGAATAAAATAGGGTGCTATAATACAGATAATAGAGGAACTTAGAGATGGTCAGGAAAGGCTTCTCTGAGGAGGTGACAAACCAAAACTGAAGAATGAAAATGAATGAGCCAAATGAAGAGGTGAGGAAAGAGTTCCAAGATAGAAGGAACTAAGAGCAAAGGTATTTCAAAGCTTTGTAGGACTGATAAAGGAGTTTTATTTTTAAGTAAAATGGGAAGTCTTGGTGAGTTTTTTTTTTTTAATTGAGGTACTTGAAAAGTTTTTTTTTTACCTTTTTTTTTTTTTTTTTTTTGGTGGCTGCACTGCAAGACTTGTGGGATCTTAGTTCCCTGACCAGGGATTGAACCCAGGCCTCGGCAGTGAAAGCATGGAGTCCTAACCACTGGACTGCCAGGGAATTCCCTAAAAAAACTTTTTAATGCAAAATTTCAAGCATATATAAAAGTAAATGGTATAATGAACCCCTGTGTATCTGTTTCCTAACTTCAACAATTATTAATGCATGACTAATCTTTTTTCTAATATCCTATCTCCTCCCCTAATACTTTTTTCAACAGTTAATGTAGCTTTTATTTATTTTTATTTTTTAAGCTTTGAGATATAATTGACAAACAAAAATCTTATATATTAAGGTATACAACATGATAGTTCGATACATGTATACATTGTGAAATGATTAACCACAATCAAGCCAATTAACACATATTGATACATCACCTCATGTAGTAACCATATTGATGCATCACCTCACGTAGTAACCATTAATAATGTAACTTTTATTTAAAATTACTATCTAGCCTGTAGACTGCAGCAGTTTAAATAGTTGAATTAACAGTGCTTTTGTTTCATTTTTACAACAGTTTTATTGAGATATTATTGGCATACAATAAACCCCATACATTTAAAATATAAAATTTGGTAAGTTTTGACATATGTATATACCATTAAAGCCACCACCATAATCAAGATAATGAACATATTCATCATCCCTAAATCTTTCCTCCTTTGTAATCACTCCCTCCTGCTCCGATGCCTCCCCCCACACCCCCAGGCCATAGGCAACCACTGACCTGCTGTCTATCACTATAAATTATTTTGAATCTTCTAGAATTTTATATAATCATACAGTATGTGCTCATTGACAGGGGACGGAGATCTGGTGTCTCTCATTTGGGATAATTATTTTGAGATTCATCCATGTTGTTGCAAGTTTCACTAGTTGCCGAGTAATAATGCATTACATGAATATAGTAATTTGTTCATCCATTCACCTGTTGCTGGACATTTGGGTGGTTTCCAGTTTGGGGCTGTTACAAATTAAGCTGCTGTGAACATTTGTGTACAAGTCTTTTTGTGGACTTTTTTTTTTTTTTAATTAATTAATTGATTATTTGTTTATTTATTTCTGGCTGTGTTGGGTCTTTGTTGCTGTGCGCAGGCCTTCTCTAGTTGCAGTGAGTGAGGGCTACTCTTCGTTGTGGTGCTCGGGCTTCTCATTGCGGTGGCTTCTCTTGTTGCGGAGCACGGGCTCTAGGCACGCAGGCTTCAGTAGTTGCAGCACGCGGGCTCAGTAGTTGCGGTGCGCAGGACCTAGAGTGCGCAGGCTTCAGTAGTTGCGGTGTGCAGGCTCAGTAGTTGTGGCGCACGGGCTTAGTTGCTCCACGGCATGTGGGACCTTCCCGGACCAGGGATCGAACCCGAGACATTTCTTTTTAATTTTTAAAACTGAAATACAATTTACATGCCAAACAATTTAGCCATTTAAAGTGTGGCATTCAGTGTTTTTTAGTATATTCACAAGGTTATGCTGTCATCACCACTGTTTAATTCCAGAACATTTTTATAACCCCAGAAAAAAACCGCATACCTATTAGCAGTCACTCCTCATTCCCCCCTCCCCATGCCCTACACAACCATTAATCTACTTCCTATGTCTGTGGATTTGCCCATTCTGGACATTTCATATAAATTCAGTCATACAATATGTGGTCTCTTGTAATTGCCTTCTCTCACTTAGCATAATGTTTTCAAGTGTTCATCATGTTGTAGGCTTGTATCAGTACTCCACTGTATGTATGTAACACTTTTATTTATCTATTCGTCAGTTGATGGACATTTCAGTTGTTACTACTTTTTTTTTTTTTTTGCGGTACATGGGCCTCTCACTGTTGTGGCCTCTCCTGCTGCGGAGCACAGGCTCCGGACGCTCAGGCTCAGCGACCTTGGCTCACGGGCCTAGCCGCTCCGCGGCATGTGGGAACTTCCTGGACCGGGGCACGAACCCGTGGCCCCTGCATCGGCAGGCAGACTCTCATTCACTGCGCCACCAGGGAAGCCCTGTTACTACTTTTTGGCTGTTATGAATAACGGTGCTGTAGCATTCTTGTACAGATTTTTTGTGTGGACATATGTTTTCATTTCTCTTGAGTATGTACCTGTGAGTGGATTTGCTGGGTCATATGATAACTCTTTTTGAGGAACTGCCAGACTGTTTTCCAGTGTAGCTGCAGTATTTTACATTTCCACCAGCAGTGTATGAATCCAGTTTTTCCACATCCTCACCAGTATTTCTTATCTGTTTTTTTGATGATAGCCATCCTAGTGGGTGTGAAATGATATCTCGTGGGGGGTTTTTTTGGTTATTATTATTATTGTTTTGAAGTATAGCTGATTTAACAATGTTGTATTAGTTTCTGGTGTACAGCAAAATGAATCAGTTATACATACATATATATGTATATTCATTTTCCGATTCTTTTCCATTATAGTTTATTACAGGATATTGAATATAGTTCCCTGTGCTATACAGTAGGATCTCATTGTTTATTTTATTTTAATATTCACTTATTTTATTTATTTACTTATTTTTTGGCTCCGTCGGGTCCTAGTTGTGGCATGCGGGATCTTCGTTAAGGCATGCGGGATCTTTTGTTGTGGCGTGCAGGCTTCTCTCTAGTTGTAGAGTGCGGGTTTTCTCTTCTGTAGTTGTGGCACGCAGGCTTTCTCTTCTGTAGTTGTGGCACGCAGGCTCCAGGGTGCGTGGGCTCTGTAGTTGCGGTGCGCAGGTTCCAGAGCTCCTGGCCTCTGTAGTTTGCAGCACGTGGGCTCTCTAGTTGAGGTGCGCAACCTCAGTAGTTGTGGCACACTGGCTTAGCTGCCCCGTGGCACGTGGGAACCTAGTTCCCCGATCAGGGATCGAACCCACGTCCCCTGCATTGGAAGGTGGATTCTTTACCACTGGACCACCAGGGAAGTCCCTGTTCATCTATTTTATATATAGTAGTTTGTATCTGCTAATCCCAAACTTCTAGTTTATCCTCCCCCCAGTATCTCATGTTTTGATTTCCATTTCCCTAATGACTAGTGATGTTGAGCACTTTTCATGTGTTTGTTGGCTATTTGTGTATCTTCTTTGGAGAATGTCTATTTAAATGTTTTACCCATTCGTAAGTTGGTTCATTCATCCTTTTATTATTGAATTGTAATAGTTTTATATATATTCTGGATACAAGTCCCTTATCAGATATGATATGTAAATATTTTCTTTTCATTTCTGTGGGTTGTCTTTTTACTTTCTTGACCATGACCTTTAAAACACAGAAGTTGGGCTTCCCTGGTGGCGCAGTGGTTGAGAGTCTGCCTGCCGATGTAGGGGACACGGGTTCGTGCCTTGGCCCGGGAAGATCCCATATGCCGCGGAGCGGCTGGGCTCGTGAGCCATGGCCACTGAGCCTGCGCGTCCGGAGGCTGTGCTCCGCAGCGGGAGAGGCCACAACAGTGAGAGGCCTGCGTAACGTAAAAAAAAAAAAAAAAAAAAACAGAAGTTTTTCAGTTTTGATGAAGTACAGTTTATCTATTTTTTCTTTGGTTGTTTGTGCTTTTAGGTGTCGTATCTAAGAAACTATTGCCTAATCCAGGATTGTGAAGATTTACACCTGTGTTTTCTTCTAAGAGTTTTATACTTTTAGATCTTATATTTAAGCCTTTGATCCATGTTGAGTTAATTTTTAGTATGGTGTTAGGTAGGGGCTCAACTTGATTATTATTTTTAAAGAATTTTTAAAAATTATTTATTTTTAATTTTGGCTGTGTTGGGTCTTCGTTGCTGCGCGCGGGCTTTCTCTAGTTGTGGCGAGTGGGGGCTACTCTTCGTGTGGTGCGCAGGGTTCTCACTGCGGTGGCTTCTCTTGTTTTGGAGCACGGGCTCTAGGCGCACAGGCTTCAGTAGTTGTGGCATGCAGGCTCAGTAGTTGTGGCACACGGGCTTAGTTGCTCCACAGCATGTAGGATCTTCCCGGACCAGGGATCGAACTCATGTCCTCTGCATTGGCAGGTGGATTCTTAACCACTGCACCACCAGGGAAGTCCCGGGGTTCAATTTTATTCTTTTGCATATGAATATCCAGTTGTCCCAGCACCATTTATTGGAAAGATAAGTTGTTCCCCATTGAATTTTCTTGCATCCTTTTCAAAGATAAATTGACCATAAATGTATGGGTTTATTTTGGGGTTCTCAGTTCTATTCCACTGATCTGGATGTCTGTTCTTAATGCCAGAATCACACAGTCCTGATTACTGCAGCTCTTTTGTAAGTTTTGAAATAAAAACAGTGTGAGTCCTTCAATTTTGTTCCTTTTTCAATATTGTTTTGACTTTGGTGAGTTCCTTGCACTTCCATATGAATTTAGGCTCAACTTGTCAATTTCAGCCAAAAAAAACCCAGCTGGGATTTTGATAGGGATTTTATTGAATCTGTAGATTAATTTAGGGAGTATTGCCATCTGAACAATATTAAGTCTTTCAGTCCATTAATATGGGATGTCTTTTCATTTATTTAGGTCTTTAAATTTTTTCTAGGTTTTGAAGTCTTAATATACAAGTCTTACACTTCTTTTATTAAATTATTTCTAAATCTTCCTAAACTTATTTATTTTGATGCCTTTGTAAGTGAAATTATTTCCTTAATTTCATTTTTGGATTGTTTATTGCTAGTGTGTAGAAATAAAATTGAATTTTGTATATTGATCTTGTATACTGCTACCTTGCTTCTAACAGTTTTTTGGTGGATTCCTTAGCATTTTCTATTGATATAAGATCATGTCATCTGCAAATAGAGTTTTACTTCTTCATTTCCAATCTCATGCCTTTTATTTCTTTTTCTTACCTGATTGCCCTGGCTGGAACCTCCACTACAATACTGTACAGAAGTGATAAGAATGGATATTGTAGTCTTGTTCCTGACCTTAGGGGGAAGTCTTTGTCTCATTTTGATAGTACAGTAATACTGGTCTCATAGAATAAGTTCAGACTTGTTTGCCCTTATTTTTGAAGCAGATCCCAGACTTCATTTTATTTGTAAATATTTCAGCATACATCTCTAAAATACAAGTATTTCCCCTATTGAAACATGGTTATATTAACATTGTCACACCGCAGTATCTTTAAATATCCAGTCAGTTAAAACGTTTTAAGCAGGGGGTGGGTATGTGATATGATTTACATTTTTAAAAGATTAATCCAATTGCTGCAAAGAAAATGGATTATTTGGGGGCAGGAATTGACTAAGGTGAATAACAGAAGTCCAGGTAATGATGGAGACTTCAACTAGGTTGGTAGAAAAAGAAATGAAAAGAAGTAGATGTATTTAGTATGTATTTTGGAGGTAGAGCTGATAGGCTTGATGATGAATTGGATGTGTGGGTCAAGGAAGAAAACAAGGATTGAGCGTGCCTTCCTTCTGGAAACTCTTCTCTTAGCTTTTATGACAAGGCATTGTTCTGATTCTCCTACATTTCTTGATGCTTCTTTCTTTGTCAGTCTCCAAGTTGTCCTCTGTCCTTGCCTCTCTGTTTATGCTTTTGTGTTAGGAGGTCATCTCCTCTCTCATGTCTCTGACTACAGCCTTCATGTATCAATAGTAACTCCCAAATCTGTATTTCTACCTCTGAACCTCAGTCCTAGAGGTCCTATTGAATCCCTCCACTTGGGTATCCCTTCTGCACCTTCAGCTTTTCATGGATTGTTTGCTTTTGGGAACCAGTGGTCAGATTGGTGCAGCTTATTTCCTTCTTGCTTGGGAGACATGTTTATAGGTTTTAAGGATGGATTTTATACAGATTTTAACGATGGAATCTTTGCTTTTCTGAGAAAGATGCTTAGCACACCTGGACAGCATTTTCCTTCAGCACCTTGACCTCCTCATAAGTTAAAACGGGAAGGCTGAGCTTTTCTTCTGCCTGTCCACCCCCCGCTGCACCCAGTCCCCTGACTTGCTGCCTTTTATCCTGACTCACATATTTCTATTTACTTATTCACTCAGTCATTTATTCAGCACATTTCAGGGCTAGTATAGGTCTGCCAACATACCAAACATTGGCTCTGCTGTTTTCCCACTTCATTCAGATGTAAGGCCTTAGTTGCTGTTGACTTCCCTGAACTCCCGATCTCTTTTCATGCCAACACACTCTCAGGTCCCTCCCTGTCTTTTTCTCCCACTAGGTCAGTTTTGGTCCTTTGTTACCAGTTGCCTTGACTGCTGCTTCTTATTCCAGTCTCCCCCCACCCAGCTCCATTCTTTTCTCTGCTTAAGTGAGATGTATAGCATCTTCCTAAATATTCTGTAATCTATAACTCCACTTGTGTGACTCCTAGCACTTACCGACTGAAGTACAAACTCAACCTGATATTTAATATTCTGTGATCTGGCCCTACTTGTCTTTCCAGCCTTGCTTCCTACTACTTTTGCAATAACGTACTCATCTTCATTCCCCAGAAATGCCTCATTATTTTCTGCTTACGTACCTCTGCTCACACTGTCCACCTTAGACATAATACTCCTTGTCTTTACATGTCCAAATCCTGCCTATATTTATTTATTTATTTATTTATTTATTTATTTATTGTCTGCACTGGGTCTTTGTTACTGTACGCAGGCTTTCTCTGTAGTTGCGGTGAGCAGGGGCTACTCTTCACTGTGGTGCACGGGCTTCTCATTGTGGTGGCTTCTCTTGTTGTGGAGCATGGGCTCCAGGCGCGCGGGCTTCAGTAGCTGTGGCTCGCAGGCCCTAGAGTGCAGACTCAGTAGCTGTGGCGCACGGGCTTAGTTGCTCTGTGGCATGTGAGATCTTCCAGGACCAGGGATCGAACCCGTGTCCCTTGCATTGGCAGGTGGATTCTTAACCACTGCGCTACCAGGGAAGTCCCTCCTGCCTATTTTTTTTTTTTTTTTTTTTTTTTTTTTTGCGGTATGCAGGCCTCTCACTGTTGTGGCCTCTCCTGTTGCGGAGCATAGGCTCCAGACGCGCAGGCTCAGCGGCCATGGCTCACAGGCCCAGCCGCTCCACGGCATGTGGGATCTTCCCGGACTGGGGCACGAACCCGTGTCCCCTGCATCGGCAGGCGGACTCTCAACCACTGTGCCACCAGGGAAGCCCTCTCCTGCCTATTTTTAACATCCAGTTATATGACACTCCTCTACGATGCCTTTCGTGATTTACTTAACCAGGAGTAAACCATAACTTCATCACTTTTACTTTGTTTTATATTTATGTTCTTTTCTTGTCTCTCCTGTATTAGGAAACTCTTTAAACAGAAACTGTTTCTTGTATCTGTATACATCTTCTACAATGCTATGGCCTTTGCACTTGGTGGTTACTCAATAAATGTTTGCTGAGTGAGGTAATATTGCAAGTAATGTTCCTAGAGGCAGAAAACTAGATTGAATGACTTCTTGAGGTACTTGCCAACCCCATCATTTATTTTCATAGATTTTTGTAGATTCGAGAGCAAGAAGTGTCCTTATAGGTAAAATTTTCTCTCATTAAAAAAAAGTATGGGGGGGCTTCCCTGGTGGCGCAGTGGTTGAGAGTCCGCCTGCCGATGCAGGGGACATGGGTTCGTGCCCCGGTCCAGGAAGATCCCACATGCCGCGGAGCGGCTGGGCCCGTGAGCCATGGCCGCTGAGCCTGCGCGTCCAGAGCCTGTGCTCTGCAATGGGAGAGGCCACAACAGTGAGAGGCCTGTGTACTGCAAAAAAAAAAAAAAAAAGTATGGGGGCTTCCCTGGTGGCGCAGTGGTTAAGAATCTGCCTGCCAATGCAGGGAACACGGGTTTGAGCCCTGGCCCAGGAAGATCCCACATGCTGTGGAGCAGCTAAGCCTGTGAGCCACAACTACTGAGCCCACGTGCCACAACTATTGAAGCCTGCATGCCTAGAGCCCGTGCTCCGCAACAAGAGAAGCCACTGCAATGAGAAGCCCGTGCACCACAACGAAGAGTAGCCCCCGCTTGCCGCAACTAGAGAAAGCCCGTGCACAGCAACGAAGACCCAACGCAGCCAAAAATAAATAAATAATTTTTTTAAAAGTATGTATAGAAAATTTCAAACATATACAGATGTAGAGAAGATGATATAATGAACCGCTACATGCCCATCACTCAACTTCAACAGTTATCACCTCATGGTCAATTTTGTTCATCTGTACTATTACCTACTGTCTCATCCTCACAAGATTCTTTTGAAAGAAATCCCAGACACCATGTTATTTAAATTGTAAATAATTTCACTATGTAGCTATAAAAGATACTCTTTAAAAAAGAAAAATAACACAGTACACAGTAACATCATTGGATAGCCAGTTAATGTTCGTATTTCCAGTTGCTTTCTCTTTTCCCTCTTCCCTTCATCTGTGCCTTCCTTTCTCTCTAAACATTTGCTTTATTCGAATCAGGTTCCAAAAACTATCCATACATTGATTTGATTTATATGGCTCTTAAATCTCTTTTAATTTTTGCGTTCTGTGGCTCTTAAGTTTCTTTTAATCTTTCGGTTCTCTTGCCTTTTTTCCTTTATATTTTTGTTGTTGTTGAAGAAAGCAAGTTTTCCCATTCTAGATTTTGCTAATTGAATTTCTATGATTTATTTGTTTCTCTGTCCCTTGCATTCCCTGTAAACTGGTTGTTAGATCTAGAGCAGCATTGTCTAATAGAAATATTCAAGCCTCAAATGAAATTTAAATTTTCTGGTAGGCACATTAAAAAGGTAAGAAGAAACAGGTGAAATTTGTTTTAATAATATTTAAAATTAACCTGATAGTTGCAAGTTACTATCATTTCACCACGTAATGAATATAAAAAATATTGAGATGTTTTACATACTAAATCTTTGTGATTCAGTGTGTTTTACACTTAAAGCACATATCAATTCATATGAGCCAGACACATTTCTAAGTGCTTGATAGCTGCATGTGTGTAGTGGCCGCCTGTTGGTCAGCACAACTCTAGAGGCTTGACCTAAATCAGGTTCCTGCTTTGGCAATATAATGCTTCATAAGTGTTGTTGTATTCTATCAGGAGGCCTATAATGTCCAGATGTCTCTTTTTGTGTTGTAAGTGGTCATGGATAATGATTACCTAGCTGTTTGCAAAATGGTGATATTCTAGTGCTATCATTCTTTCTTCATTTATGAGCTGGAATACTTCAAAAAAGAAAAACTTTCCCTAATCAACTCTTTGGTTACTCTGAAGTTTTTGATTTGTACAGGAACGGCAGGATAAATACTTGATTCTTTATCTTTAGTCCTTTACTTGCAAGTTTTCAAAATGGTAAGTTGGTTCCCTGATATGCTCCAAAGGGAATCAGTGAGTTGTTAGGTTTTTTTAAAAGTATCATTATGAATTTATGGATATTAACATATTTAACATGTTTTAATCTATTGTAGTTATTCTTTTTTTAAAAAATAGATTTATTTATTTTGTTTATTTATTTTTGGCTGTGTTGGGTCTTCGTTGCTGCACACAGGCTTTCTCTAGTTGCAGCGAGTGGGGGCTATTCTTTGTTGCAGTGCACGGGCTTCTCATTGTGGTGGCTTCTCTTTTTGCCGTGCGCGGGCTCTAGGTGCATGGGCTTCAGTAGTTGCAGCGTGCAGTCTCAGTAGTTGTGGCACACGGGCCCTAGAGCACATGGGCTTCAGTAGTTGTGGCACATGGGCTCAGTAGTTGTGGCACACGGGCTTAGTAGTTGTGGCGCACAGGCTTAGTTCCTCCGTGGCATGTGGGATCTTCCCAGACCAGGTCTCGAACCTGTGTCCCCTGCATTGGCAGGCGGATTCTTAATCACTGTGCCACCAGGGAAGCCCTATTGTAGTTATTCTTACTGATGTTCAATTTGTTCCATCTTGGACCAATGGGAGCCTCTTCAAGTTGGCTCCTGATTTCTTTTGACATAACTGCAGTAGTCTTTGATAGTGTTCCTTGGTTTCTAGTTATGATAAGATGTTCCAGACTCATCTTGTACATTTCCTGCCCTTTAGTCAAGGAGCTCTGGATGCTTTTAGTGAGATATGGTATTTAAAGACCACATTTATTGCCTAGGAAACTGAAGGCTGGAGAAGTAGAGCGATTTAACCAAGGTCACACAGATTTAGCAGCAGCATCTGACCTAGAACCTGAGGCTTGTGGCTCTTAACTCTATGCCATTGCCATTTTGTCTTGCTTCCTCTACCTAATTTCTG
Source organism: Pseudorca crassidens (assembly GCF_039906515.1). Lineage (NCBI taxonomy): Eukaryota > Metazoa > Chordata > Mammalia > Artiodactyla > Delphinidae > Pseudorca > Pseudorca crassidens. The sequence goes on along the minus strand of NC_090297.1, from coordinate 21,329,648 downwards.
TGACAGGAGTTTTAACTGCATTTGAGCTTCTACTCTAGGCCATCAGGGGAAGATAGGTTTTGTGGGTCATCATCGGAGGTACAATCAGACCTCATTAATTTGGGCTAATTGAGGTAAATCCTAGTGAGAGTGTTGTGTTTTGTTTTTCTCTAGGTGCGACTGTTACTTTGAGTCATAACTGAAACTAGGCTATTACTGTTACCAGGTTTTTTTGTTTGGTAGAGGTCCCTGTATCTGGTTTAATGAATAGCTGAGAATGATGTGCAATTTAACTTTAATTGTATGTAAATTAGACTCCTGAAATGCTTAAAAACAGCTCATTAAACATTTCTCCCTGCAATCTTATTTACACTGGTTTCTTAGCCAGGCTTTTCTTTATTAGAGTACAGAGGTAAACTTTAGCTCAGGTCTGAATTTGTCTCAAGTTTTCAAATGGGTGTGGAGTCTATGTTAATAAAGTGTTGCCATAAAGTTCAGAGAATTTTGGGAAGAATATTTGAGAAAGTGCAGAGGAAGAGCATCTGAAAGTCAGACATCTGGCATTTTCAGCCAACCAGAATGCAACTTCTTGTGTTTGAAAGTAAGCTGAAAGTACTTTTAAAAGTCAAAAAAAGCTTTCAGAAAGCTCGTTCACTATCTAAAAAGTCGTATCATCCTAGGACTTCACTCAGAGACAACTGTATATTGAGGGACAGAGGATCTAGGTGTGCTAGGGCTATCAGTGTTGCCTGTTGGCTCTGTGGCCCAGAGTAAGTCACTTGACCTATCTGAGCCTTAATTTATTCATCTATAATGAGGTAATTAAAATTGGGAGTAGTAATACATGTTCTTTTTACCTCACAGACTTCTTGTGAAATTCAAATCAGCTAATTAATCAAATGACATAGTGGATATTTATTGAATTAATGAGAGATGACATGAAAGTGCTTTTTAAACTAAAAGCCTTGTTTGACTGTAAACATTATTAGAATAATATAGATTAGATGCACTAATACATACTAATGATCAAAAGCATGACAGCAGAAGGAAGAGGTTCAAGATGTCTGTCCAGACTTTATAGCTGTTTTACTACAGAGGCATATAGCACCTCATACCTTAGGAGCCTTTGACAGCATCATGGTTTTATAGCATAGTACCACTGCTGATGTGAAGACCCTGAGTTATTAAGAAAAGGTTAAATTATATTTAACATATTCTGTTTAAGAAATAATGGATAAGCACAACATATTTTACAGAGGTTTTCATTAAAATGGCTTTAAGGAGTATAGTGTCTAAAGAGTTATTTCCATTATCTGACAATTCTACCTTGTATGGAGTCTATCACTCCCTAAAAGCAGCTAACACCTGCACTAAATGCCAAAAATTGTTCTAAATTCTTTATATTTACTCCTTTATTTCTCCCAATAATCCCATGAGGGAGAGATTAAGAAACGTGCCCACAATTCTGGATTAGGATCCTGGGTTGACGAAAAAAATTCCTATACAGAGCATTACTGGGACAATTGGTAGAATTTAGATATGGACTTTATGTTACATAATAATATTGTATTGTTGTTAAATTTCCTAATGTGATAATTGGACTGTAGTATGTTCTTAGGAGTTGTTCTCTGTAGTATTTAGACATAGAGGCACCATGTCTACAACCTATTATCAAAATGGTTAAAAAATTAGTAATGAAATTGTGTGGGGGGGAGATAAAAGTAAATATGGCAAAATGTTCATAATTGCTGAACCTAGGTGAAGGACATAAAGGAGTCCTTTGTACTATGCAACTTTTCTCCAAGTTTGAAATTATTTCAAAGTAAAAAGTAAAACAGCAAAAAATTTTTTGTCACACAGCTAGAGTTTATATAGGAGGGTTGAGATATGAACTCCGGCCATTTGGTTCCAGAATCCATGTTCTTAGTCATTCTGCTATTCTGCTGTTATATTCATGGTGCTAGATAAATGAGGTGAATCTGTACTGAATTTTAAATAATTGGGACTATGATTGGATCCTGAACATTGAGCTGTTTTAGCAGCTCTGCCTCCTGGTTCTTCAAGGAAAGGGTGATCATATAATTTATTGTGTAAACTAATTCACTTAAAAAGATCTTTTTTAAGTGAAGTATAGTTGATTTACAGTGTTATATTAGTTTCAGGTGTACAACATAGTGGTTTGCTATTTTTTAAAACAGTTCACTTTTAAGAGTAAGGGGGAACACTATTAATAATTTCTCTGGGACAGTTGATGGAAATCAAGACGATGGACACCCTAAAAGGACACCTGTTGGCAGAGTTTAGTTTTAACAAATGTGACAAAACATGATAATTGCTTCATTTTAATTAAATTTTGTTTACCATGGATTCTTGTTTACACAGCGTCCACACTTTTTTCTCCTGCCAGCAAACCTCAGGCCTTCACCTGATGCATTTTCATTTTTTCTTCTCTAGATTTTGCTAATTCTTTTGCTTCCTTCCAGACCACTTGGGAAATATTCTTTGTCAAATTCCGTTTCCTCCAAGTCTGAAAAATGCCAACAAAAATTTCTGTAACACTTGTCCAGTTTTTTAAAATACTGGCATTTAAAACCAGAAATGCCCAAATATCTTTTTTTTTTTTTTTGGCCGCATGCTGTGCAGCTTGTGGGATCTTAGTTCCCCCATCAGGGATTGAACCTGGGCCCTCTGCAGTGAGAGCGCAGAGTCCTAACCACTGGACCGCCAAGGAATTCCTCCAAACATCTTTATTAACGTGATTTCTAAAAGGAAAAGTAGTAGTAAAATGCGTCTGTATTATGAGATAGGTAGAGAAGTATTACTACTGTCAACTTCCCATAGATATTTGGGAAATCCTTACTGTGTGGTACTGGAGGCTGTGATAATGCCTGTTAAAAAGGATTATACCAATCTAGAATCAAAGGTGTATGTATTGCCTCACTGATCTGTTGCCCAGGTAGTGTCCATTGCCTTTCTTCTGATTGTACTTATTTGCAGTAACAGTCTCCTGGACTGTGTCCAATTAAAGATGTTGACCTTCACTAATAGAGGACTAGTATTTTTTGGTCAGTCTCTAAAGAAGCTTTCAAAATTATTCCAATACAGTCTCTGGATTTTTAAAGCTCAAACTACCTCTTTGCTTCTCCTTTCTCATATAGAATGCATTTAACCAAGTGCACATCCACTAGGGCAGGAGAGGGTGGGACAGGGCAGGGACTGTGACATGTAAATCAGATAGTTTTCCTTCCAGTTACCTACTATGTTATAAGGTTTGAGGAAGGAGTGGATAAAACTGATGACTAACATAACTTTTTTTTTTTTTTTTTTTTTTTTACGGTAGGCGGGCCCCTCACTGTTGTGGCCTCTCCCGTTGCGGAGCACAGGCTCCAGACACGCAGGCTCAGCGGCCATGGCTTACGGGCCTAGCCGCTCCGCGGCATGTGGGATTTTCCCGGTCCGGGGCACGAACCCGTGTCCCCTGCATCGGCAGGCGGACTCTCAACCACTGCACCACCAGGGAAGCCCTAGCATAACTTTTTTTTTAAACCACTAAGATGACTTTTTTTTCCTTAAATCATGAAATGTGCTTTTATAGTAGCAATAGTCTTAATAATAATTATATTTTTGTATTTTAAAATAATGTGTATTTTGTAGTTCAAAGCTGTTAAATTTCTTATTCCTGCTGTTTTTTTTTCTTTAAATTCAAGGAATTGCTATATTTAAATGGATTGTTTTTTTAAAAATAAATTTATTTATTTTTGGCTGCGTTGGGTCTTCATTGCTGTGCGTGGGCTTTCTCTGGTTGCGGCTAGCGGGGGCTACTCTTCGTTGCGGTGTGCGGGCTTCTCACTGCGGTGGCTTCTCTTGTTGCAGAGCACAGGCTCTAGGCTTGCGGGCTTCAGTAATTGCAGCATGCAGGCTCAGTAGTTGTGGCTCGCAGGCTCTAGAGCGCAGGCTCAGTAGTTGTGGCACACGGGCTTAGTTGGTCCACGGCATGTAGGATCTTTCCGGACCAGGGATCAAACCCGTGTCCCCTGCATTGGCAGATTCTTAACCACTGCACCATCAGGGAAGTCCTTGTATTTTTTTATTTGATATAGGAAATTAAGAAATACTTTTAGAACACATTATGTACAAAAGACTATGATAGACGTGATCCCTGTCCCAAAGAAGCCTATATTCTAGGAACACAGAGATACATGAACATGTCGCAATATTGTGAAATCTCAGACCTTTGTTTTGGATCCTTATCTCTGCCCTTATTCTATCTAGCCTTCTAGCCATCTTTTCCTAATAACAATTTTTGCTAATCAATTTAAAGAATACTATGCCAGTTTATTTTAAAATTAGATAAAATGGACAAACTTCCAGCAAAAGGAAACAAGATGACTCAAGAAAAAATTGAAAACCTTTAACTATTAAATAAATTGAATTTATAGTTAAACAACTTTTCCCACAGAGAACACCAGGCCCAAATAATTTCCAGATGAATTTCAAGATACAGCCTAAGGTTTTAGATTCAGTTATAAATCCCACTTTTTCATGCTATTGTCCCCCATTAAGAAGGTGACTGTATGGTTTACATTTTCACTTCCTGGCCTTCCTGACATGGATCTCTATTAAGGGGAGTAGATTGTTACAATTTATTCTTCATTAGCTCTCACTCCTTTTCTCCTACCTTGCCTTTTCTCTGATTTTTTTCTTCATAGTCAGCAAGAGTCAGAAAGGACCTTTTCATTGTTTAGAGATTTTTTCTTTTCTTTTCTTTTTTTTTAAAGAATTACTTTATTTACTTATTTGGCCGCGCTGTACAGCTTGCGGGATCTTAGTTCCCAGACCAGGGATTGAACCTGGGCCCTCAGCAGTGAGAGCTTGGAGTCCTAACCACTGGACCACCAAGGAATTCCCTAGAGATTTTTTCTGAGCAGATTCTGTTCATCCTTCTGTCCACTTATCCAGTATTTTATGAAGAATTGATGGGTGACCGAGTGCTGCTCAGCACCTCAGGATTTAAGAGATAGTACCTTCCTTCAAAGAGTTCACAGTCTACCCCTGTTACAACTGTACTATGGGATGGATGTCATAATAGAGGAATAATAGAGTGCTACTGAAGCAGTGGAGAGCTTGATTAATTCTTTCTGGGGAACAGGGTCAGGATGGTTTCATGGAAGCAGTTACATTTGAACTGGGCAGGGAAGGATTAATAAATTTCAAGAAGCAGGGGAAAAAAAAAACTGAAAAAAAGGTATTCCAAGAAGCAGGAAATATCTTGACTGAAATCACAGGCATGAGAGTCCAATAGTGGATGCAGTGTAGAGCATTGTAAAGGTGTGACCAGAAAGGAGGCTGAAGAAGTATGTTGATGTCAGGTAATCAGAGGCCTTAAGTACCACAATATTTGCCCCTCTCTGATTTTTCTGTCTCAGTCTAGTCCTTCTAAAATCTCTAACTCATCTTCAATTCTCAGATGAAAAATTTCAGGTTTGCCTGCGTGTCAGGTGTCACTGTGGCTGAGATTCGGTCATACTGTTTTAGCTTAGTGCTAAGAGAGACCAGTCTTCATCTTGTTCATTGTTGGGAGGCAGCATTCTGAATGACCTCCAGCCATTCTAGGCTTTCAGAGGTTTCTGAAAAATAAAAAGTAGCTCCTTTCTACAAAAAGCATTGGGGATGTTCAGCCTCATTAGCAGGGAAATGCACATTAAAACTACAGTGATGTACTGTTTTGTGTCTATCAGGTGGGCAAAAATTAAAGTGTGACAAAAAATGTCAGCTAGGATATGAAGCAACCGGAACCCAGCAAACAGTAGTGTAAATGGATACAACTGTTTTGCAAAATGATTTGGTGTTGTTATCTCATGATTGAAGACGTGCATACCCTCTGACCTAGCAATTCCACTTCCAGATATCTACCCTAAAGAACTCTTGAACATGTGCAGTGGGAGACAAGTACAAAAAAGTCCATAGCAACACTGTTGGCATTAGCAAAAACAAACAAAAAATCCAACCTAGGAAAAAATCCCAGTATCCATCAACTCTAGATCGGATAAATAAATCACAGTGTGGCCATACAGTAGAGCACTACGTAACCGTGGAAATGAGTAAATTGCAACTATAGCAAAATGAATGAATCTCAGCAAATTGTAGAGTGAAAAGTTGCAGAATATACATTATGATTAGATCCCTATAAAGAAACATGTGAGACTAAAAATATAATGTTTAGAGATAAGATGTGATAAAGTTATCACTATTTGGGGTAGTGTTATCTCATGGTGATGGAGGGAGATGGGTTTGGGGAGGGACATGCAGGGGACTTTAAAGCTAATAGTAATATTTTATATCTATAAATTTTAAAACATTAAGAAAAGTTTGGTGATACCTGCTCTAGTCTAGTGTTCCCCCAGTTCTGCTTTCACACACAGACACATTTTTCAGAATGTAAAAACTGAGATTAAGTAATTTAATTGTTCAAAAGAGAAAGCTTATCAGTGACAACCTGGTCTCAAACTCAGTATAGAGCAATTTCTATCATCTTATGTTGCAACTTTCCCATTGTAGATTCTATCGATCAATTAGAAGTGCTTCCACTTGGATTACTGCCTCAGTCTTTCTCCCCTTCATGTAATACATTCTCCACATTGCTGCCAGAGAGAGCTTTCTAAATGCAAATCCGATCATGTCACTCTCTGGCCTCAATCTTAAATAGTTCCCAGTAGCCTTCAGCACACTCCAAGTGCTATAGTGCAGCATACAAGGCTCTCTGTGCCTGGGCTTCTGTCTGCCTTATTAGCCTCACCACTCGTGACTTCCTGCACTTCAGCCACACCAGGCTATTTGCTGTTCCTGGAACGCTGTTTGCCTCTGCACACATTGCTCCCTCCACCTGAAACTTAACTAACCCTTTTTGTCTTTTAAAACACTCTTTTTTTTTTTTTTTTTTTTTTTTAATTAATTTGGCCACACTGAGTCTTAGTTGAGGCACACGGGGTCTTAGTTGCCGCGTGCGGGATCTTCGTTGTGGCATGCGTGATCTTTTTGTCGCGGCATACAAACTCTTAGTTGCGGCATGTGGGATCTAGTTCCCTGACCAGGGATCGACCCCAGGCCCCCTGCATTGGGAGCGTGGAAGCTTAGCCACTGGACCACCGGGGAGGTCCCTAAGACACTCTTTCTTAATGACCCCCTCCACCCCTGATCTGAGCTGGATGCCTCCATAACACCTTGAATTTAACATTTGTGGCCACATTTATCACTGAGTATTATTGTTCCCTTTTTTAATTTGTCTCCTTCAGTAGCTTTCGAGCTTCGTGAAGATAGGGGCAGTGTTGAATTCTATCCCCAGTGTGTGGCACAGTGTCTGGTATGTCAGGTTTGTTGAATGAATGAATGAATGAACGAACAAACGAATAATTGGATATCACTTTATACGAATGCCACGTGTAGTTTGAAGTTGTCATTTGTTTGACAAATTCTCACCAGTTCTATCTGTATTTATAAGTGCAAGAAGGAAAGGAAAGAAGGGAAAGAAAGAAAGTCAGGCAGGCTGGTGAGTGAGTAGATGAGATGGGGAAGAAGTATTGAGGGGAGGGAAGCTAGGAAAGGTTCAGAGGCTTATTAACATTTTAGGCCAAGTGCCTGGAGATTTTAATAACAGCCTGGATTTCTTTCAAGCTGAGGACATGTGCTGATATTCATGACTTACCCTATTCTAACCTTCCTTAGCCTTTTTGAAAATTTATCTTCTTTGGCTGATAACTCTATCATTCATCTCTCTTTACATTAGGAAGTAAGAGCTTTGAGGTGCATGAATAGAAGGGAGGTGGCAGATTGCTCATGTTGGTCAGGGTGGCCTTGCGCTTTTTTTGTACTAGATTAGACCCCTGATATTTTCTAGGGCTTGGAGAGTGTATGTAGATCCTGTCTTGTGATCTGGTGAGCTACCAGGAATCGTAGTCTAAAACAGAGTTTAAACTTGGACTGTTCAGATTGGGTTCTCTTCCTTCAGGAAGCAGTGCTATAAGACTGGAGGTCCAGACATTCTCCCCATCCTCACCTTCGTGAGGGCCAAAGCACAGGAGCCACTACCTGTAGCTTTATTCGCTTGGTAAATACCTATTGAGCATTCTCTCTGTGCCTAGTATGGTGGTAGGCACTAGGATTATAGATAACTGATCACCAGCCTCAAAGAATCCAGTCTTGTGGGAGAGCAGTAAGAAAATCAGTCATTTTAAAGCAGTGTGATGGGATGGGCATGCACAGGACGTTATGAAAGTTTAAAGAGTGTGTGGGGGAGGGGCACCAAGCTCCTTTGGGGCAAGGCATGTCAAGAGATGTTTCACTTGAGCTCAGCTTTGGAAGACCCTAGAAGTTGGGGGTTGTGGTAGGTGGTTAGACTTGAGCAAAAGTATGGAGGCAAGAGAGAATGTGATTCAATGGGGAGCCATGGGAAGGTCCCTGGGACTTCAGGGAAGGGTATGTATATATGAAGATGTGACAGGAGATGAGACTGGAGCCAAAGAAAGGGACCATACTGTGAATGACCTTTTCTACTTTCCTAAATAAAAAGGGTTATCAGTAGAAGTGTTTTCATTCATCTAATGTTAGATGTTTACTGTTTCTCTTATTGTTGTCTCTTGAGCAACTGAGTTTTATCTAATGTTTTATTTCTTTGGTTTGTTCTTTTTATGATCCCTGAATTTGGAGCCCTCTTTCCTTTTATTCTTTAGGTTAACTCCGTTTTAGTACTATCTAGTCAAACCCCATACTCAGGCATTGTGGAGAGGATGATGCATTGCTTTTAAGGCAGCTTGGAAGGAGGAGGATTTAAATGACCTTCAAAGACTAATGTCAGACCCTCACGTCAATGTCACTGCAATTCATGCATGCATGGAGAGTGGGAAAGGGAACTTAATTATGGAGGAGGGGAATCGTAACCCGGCTTGAATGGGTAGTTGAAAGTCCTGCATCCGCCCCTTAGCCTCAAAAAAGGACTTTCTTACATTTGCTGCCAAAGAGGTCATAGGCAGAGTCCACATAAATACCATCCTCCCTCTGGGGTATGTGAGCCTGTCTTATTCTTTTGCTTTCACAGGTGCAGAATAGGTTCAGCAAATAGTATTCTGATCTCCATTGAACAGAATTTGGCATCTTATTGTTCTTTTCCAGAAAATCAATCCCTTTAAAGCATGGAACATGGCAATTTTAGGTCAGCAGGCATTTAAAAACACCTTTTAACTTTTAAGGGCTGGCCTAATAAGATATATTTTGTACAAAAATACCAGTGTTAACCAAGATGAGACTTGAATCATTTAAATCTTGAAAGGGGCTTAGTTTTAGCTGCTAGTACACTTTTTACCTGTGAAATTACTTCTTGTTGTCTTTTAATGGCACTGTCCTTCTGGAGTTCTGTGAGCATCATCAGATATCAGGCTCCATTCCTTCTGCTAACCCTTGGTAACTGTTCAAAATTCATTACAGTGTTTGGAATGAGGGAACCCTCAGTGACCCATGTCACTATCCTTTTGGACCATAAAGTAGCCTTCCATAGTTAGCCTGGATGACAGCAGAAGCCAGCCTTATGTAGTCAGGATCTGCTTCAACGTGGCTACAGTATGAATGACCAAAGGAGTTAGTCATAGTTAGGCTTATCCATTTCATTAATTTGTTTTGAGAAGTCACATCAGTGAGGCAGAGCTGCACCTTTGGCTCATTAATACAGGGGTCTGAACAGAAAAATTTATTTCAGTGAAATCCTTGAGAGTTGCTGAAAACACATGATGCTTCTTTGTACTTTATTTTTTTCAGCCGCACCTCGTGGCTTGCAGGATCTTAGTTGCCCCACCAGGGATTGAACCCGTGCCCCCTGCATTGGAAGCTTGGATTCTTAACCACTGGACTGCCAGGGAAGTCCCTCTTTGTACTTTAACTATTTATTTATTTGTTCGTTTGTTTGTTTATGGCTGCTCTGGGTCTTTGTTGCTGCACATGGGCTTTCTCTAGTTGTGGCGAGTGGGGGCTACTCTTCGTTGAGGTTCGCGGGCTTCTCATTGCGGTGGCTTCTCTTGTTGCAGAGCACGGGTTCTAGGTGCGCGTGCTCAGTAGTTGTGGCACTCGGGCTTAGTTGCTCCGCGGCATGTGGGATCTTCCCGGACCAGGGCTCGAACCCATGTCCCCTGCATTGGCAGGTGGATTCTTAACCACTGTGCCACCAGGGCAGTCCCCCTCTTTGTACTTTAAATAGAACTTTTCTACTTTGGAGGGAAAGTGCTGTACAGACATGGCCCCAGTTGTTACTGGTACAACATATATATTCATACAGTTCTTGCTATTCCTAAAGTTTGAAAAAAGTTCTGTGTTAACCTAAATACAATTTTAATTTTTCTAAACACATATTCATATCTTAAAACAAGACTCATTGATAGATTTTGGTAGGAGGTAGAAAAACAAAGCTCAGTCTTCTTAATTCCTCATCTGTGTGAGCCTTTTGCCTCTATTTTAATAGAAATTCTTCAGTGTAAAGACCATGGCAGATCCCCTTTTCAGAGCAGTTCATAGAGATTTAGGTACGCAATTTACTTACTCTTGGTCACCAAGAAAGAGTAAAAATGAAAGGACCAGATGGCTGCTAAGGGAAAATGTTGTAACATCAAACTTGAGGGGCTAGACCAGAGAGCAAGAGAAGAATGCTTGGGGGTAGTCTCAAGGAACTACAATTGCTAGTAACAGAATAGAAATTAGGTAGTGGAAAATGTAGGCTACTATACCAGAGAGATGCTCCTAACAAATTTTGGCTTGGAATTGTCTTTCTAAGTAAAGCTTTTGTGATTATTGGAATGCCACAGAATTCAGCTCTTGCCTTTTTGTCCCACGAAGGTATTAGAATTTAAAACAGACTCTTTGACATGATTTATGGCAGACAAAAAATACCAGTTCAGTTAGGGCAGGTGTTATTTAATTACCCTTCTCTCTGGGAGTGGGGCTTTTCCCACTAAAATTGTTTGTGGGTGAAATCACAACAAAGATCCATAAAGTACAGCTTTATATATATATTTAAAATAGACATCAGTGTCTTGAATTTTTCTAATGTCAAAGGTTAATTTAAAATATTAATGCTGAAAAGATTAAGATATTAAATCTAGGCAAGAATGCATGTACATATTGTAATTACTTCCTTTTTACAATTAAAGTAATTGGATTATATTTAATGAGCTATTTACATTTAATAATTAAAAAAAGACATCTTTTCAGTATTCCCCATATGCAGAAAGAGATTGAAGGGGGGAGACTCATTTCTGATATAATTATGTTTACTTGGGCTAAAAAGGAAAAACAATTGTGCTTTTTAGAAAAATGCTCAGAAGAATATTATTTTATTTTATTTTGGGGGGGATTTTTTTTTTATTCAAACAGAAAGACACAAAAATTATAATCATCCTCATCAGTTCACTCAGTCCCATGTAATTAATTTTTTTTCATCTTAAGAATATTATTTTAAAATATACATACAGTCATCACCCGTTACCTGCAGTTTCACTTTCCTTGATTTCAGTTACCCGAAGCCAACAGCAGTCCAAAATTATTAAATGGAAAATTACAGAAATAAACAATTCGTAAATTTTAAATTGCACACCATTCTGAGTAGCATAATGAAGTCTCACACCATCCTGCTCCATCTTGCCCTGGACATGAATCATCCCTTTGTCCAGCATATCCAGCTGTGTATGCTACCTGCCCGTTAGTCACTTAACAGCCATCTCGGTTATCAGATCAGTTGTTGAGGTGTCGCAGTGCTGTGTTCAGGTAATCCTTATTTTACCTAATAATGGCCCCAAAGCGCAAGAGTAGTGATACTGGCAATTCATATATGCCAAAGAGAGGCCGTGAAGTGCTTCCTTTAAGTGAAAAGGTGAAAGTTCTCGACTTAGCAAGAAAAAAAATATCGTGTATATATAGGGTTCAGTACTTTCAGTCATCCGTGGGGGGGTCTTGGAACGTATCACCCTTGGAGAAAGGGGGACTACTGTATACAGTTTAGGAAATACCCATAGGAATGTGTTTTGTGGTTCATTGTAAAAGAAGATGAAAGATTAGGCACTTAAAAAAAAAAGTCCATGATGACAAGATTTCTTGAGCTCAACAGTGCACAGAGAATGAAGCTTAGTGCCTTTCAGGGACCTCGTAGGTAAAAGTAACCCATCAGAAGTGACAGAATCCCAGATGCCTAGCTGTTTGAAAACAGGAGTTTGTTTGAAAAGCAGTAGCATCTGAACATGTTGTCTGAGGCTGGCACTTTAAATGAGCCAGTGTTTATGTTGTTTAAAATGAAAGATGTGAAGCCCCTGAGCAGCTGGCTAAAACTGGGTGTAGAGAGGGAGAAAGCAGTGTGTTATTCTCATTAACACCATTTCAGTTCTAGGGTAAATATGTCAGGAGGGCTTTCTTAGGTTAGCATGTAGTCTTTTTTTCGAGGGGGAAGAAACTGGTCTGTGGTTTGGTGGCACTTGTGTATGAAAATGAGAAATATGGGCATAGTCTTGGTTTGGGTGTTTTGTGAAGAGTCATTGTGGTGTCATGGACACAGATGGACCTGGGTTTAAAAGCTGACTGTGTGACTTTGATAAAGTTACAGAACTGCTCTTAGTTTTTAAATTCTCCCATCTGTAAAATCAGAATGCTACTACTTACCTTTCAGAAGTGTTTTAAAGGTTAGATTTGTTCAAGAAAATGTGAATGAATACCTGACACATTTTCGGCAGACACTACAGGATACAAAGAAGTTTTAAGAATCCCACCCTTGGCTCCCAATAGCTGCTGCTGTTACTACTGTTTCTGTTAGGTTTAAGGATATTTTGTTTTTCAGTTCCTATATTTAAAGAATTATACACGCCCAAAATCTGTGCTACAATATAGAATGTAGTGACCTCCATAAAAGGTTCAGCATACTTTTTGGCACTTTCGGAGAGGGAGAAATGACTTCAGACAAGAAGAGTCAAGGAAGACTTCTTAGAAGTGGTGACATTTGCCTTGGGCCTTTAAGATGAAAGGATTAAAAAAATTTTTTTTTAATTTTTAAGAAATACCACAATCCAAATAATAGTACCTTTGAGACTATTTGCTTTCAAAGTACATAAAGTGAAAATACTGATTTGACTCTTGACTATGATTTGGAAGACTGATACCCTTTGTCTTAATCCTTAAAATTGGTATAATGTAAGCAGAGGCCATCCATTTCTTTCTCAGCACTTGTCTTCACACTCCCAGAGAACCTGTTTCAGAAGGTAAGAGGCCCACCTACTGCTTGGTTTCCACTGAGACCAAAGAAAAGAGAACCAATTAGGAGAGCCCCTTGTGTAATGCGCAGTGCTGTTTAATTTGACTTGTTCTCCTTAAATTATTTTATTAGCACTAGGAGGTAAGTCCAAACAAACTCAGCTTTTCCTTTGAATTAGCAATAATGAGAGCTGTCAGTTATTGAGTACCTACTGGGTGCTAGATACCTCTCTAGAAGACTTACGTATGTTATCTCATTTTATCCTTAGAACCATTCTGTGAGGTAGGTTTTATTTTCCCCATTTTACAGATGAGGCTTAGAGAGATTAACCAGCCCCAAATCATATATAACTAGTGGCTCAGGGAATCGTTGAGTCTCTCAACTGAACTTGCCTCTGGGTTCACCAAGCTGTATTGATTTTTGAATATGGTAAGCACCTGTATGAGTATTAACTTTAAAAAAGAAAAGAGAAATTGTCATTATTAATTATGATTATTCAGAAAATTAATTAAATATTTTGTTCAAGGGACTTCCTTGGTGGTCTAGTGGTTAAGGTTCCGCGCTAGCAATGCAGGGGGCCTGGGTTCAATCCCTGGTCAGGGAACTAGATCCTGCATGCCGCAACTAAGACCCGGCGCAGCCAAATTAAAAAAAAAAAAAAAAAATGTTGGGCTTCCCTGGTGGCACAGTGGTTGAGAGTCCGCCTGCCGATGCAGGGGACATGGGTTCGTGCCCCGGTCCGGGAGGATCCCGCATGCTGTGGAGCGGCTAGGCCCATGAGCCATGGCCGCTGAGCCTGTGCGTCCGGAGACTGTGCTTCGCAACGGGAGAGGCCACAGCAGTGAGAGGCCCGTGTACCGCAAAAAAAAAAAAAAAAAAAAAAGTTATTCAAATATGTTATATGCGTATGATGATGATATCCTACCTACTTGCAGTGCTTTCTTATTTGTTTGATTTCAGGATACCTGTTATTCCTTTTAAAAGTACTCCATGGTATACACTTATTGAAGATAAATTGAATTAATCTGACTTTAAAAATTTTACAGTACATCTTTATGACTTGGAAGTACTTTTAAAAGTACTCCATGGTATACACTTATTGAAGATAAATTGAAATTAATCTGACTTTAAAAATTTTACAGTACATCTTTATGATTTGGGACCTTGCAAAACTAGAGTGGAAATCAATTCTGACTTAAACAGGAAGCTTGTGGCTTTAATCGCTGGGAGAAGGGAAATAAGGAGGTTGAGCCCCGTGATTACCCTTTCTGTCTAGATGTATATTCTAACCATGGTGCAAGGTGGGGGATCCCAAGCAGAGCACATTAGTCTTACTGAACTGAAGAGACAGAAATTGTAGTTCAAGGGAGGCTGAGGCAACTGGAAGCTGTGAGGTAGAGTTCTGGAAAAGAGGGAGCTATGCAGAAAACTGTTCTAGAAGTCTTCTCAGGGTCCTCTTGAGGCTTGTCGATCACCCACATGCCTGGTGGGGTCAAGCTACAGGAGGTGGGGGAAAGAGGGACCAGGAAGTTATGAGCTAACTGGTTCTCAGTGCAGGGGTATGTTTGAATTCCTACTAGCCAGAGGAGAGAGCCCATGTGGCTCACTCTCCAGCAGAGATCCAGTAGACAGCATCCAGTAGAGATCACAGAAGGGCCACATCTGTACTGGGGCTAAAAGATCCAATAGAGTAAAGGCTGCTCAAGACCCACCCTAACAAAGCTTAAAAACAAGCCTCAGACATACCAAATTGAACCGAAAGTCACTTCACTGCCTACAGGAACAAAGCCCAGCACTCTTGCAACCAAGACAACAATGCTAGTTACTCAACATTGTAAAATCACAATGTCAAACATCCAGTCAATCAAAAGTTACTAGGAAAATGTGGCCCATAATTAGGAGAAAAATCAGTCAGTAGAAACACTAAGAAATGACAAAGGTGGGACTTCCCTGGTGGTCCAGTGGCTAAGAGTCCACGCTCCAAATGTAGGGAGCCCAGGTTCAATCCCTGGTTGAGAAACTAGATCCCACATGCATGCCGCAACTAAGAGTCCACATGCTGCAACTACAGATCCCGCATGCCTCAACTAAACATGCCGCAGTGAAGATCCCACGTGCTGCAACTAAGACCTGGTGCAACCAAAATAAATAAATAAATAAATATTTTTTTAAAAAAGAAAAGAAATGACAGAGGTGATGGAATTACCAGACACAGGTATTAAAACAGCTGTTATATCTATGTTCAAGCATATAAAGGAAAATATGAACATACTAGTTAGGAGGTAAACATTTTAGCTTTGCAAATAAACAGTGGAATTTGGTTCCAGTCTCTTTTATTTTTATTATCTTTCTTCTTCCCATGCTGTTGATGATTTGGTAAAATTTGAATATTCTCTTGTAAGTCTGAGTCATAGAATCGTATCATTTCAGTGTTGGAAAGAACTTTTAAAGATCATCTTGTTCACCCTCTCATAGTGTAGAAAAAGAAATATTATATTTCATTGATTCTGAGATGTACATTTTCCCTACATTTGAACGTTTCTTGAATCATGATGCATTTTAGATTTGATGAAATACCATAAAAGCCCATTAGAATTGTGACTTTTCTGTAAATTCTTAGTGGTAGAATTCAAGACTTCCTAGAAAACTTCCCTTCTTTATTCTTTATATCCAGATCCTGCCCAGTTCAGCTCTTTATTCCAGGAAGTCTGTTCAGTTCAAAGTGATCTTTTCATCCTTTCCATTGTCATCATTGCATCATTCGTTTGGTAACTGAACTTCTGTTTGCTATGTTACTTAACTGTGTTTTATCTGTCTCCTCAATTAAATTATAAGCTCTTAGAGTCAGGGGAGGGATTTTATATTTCTTTGTGTTTTCTATTGTCTACTTGATAAATATTCATTGATTGATAAGTGTACTATAATTAGTAATTAGCCATTTATACAACTGAAGCTTATTAATAGTGTTGTTTAATGGTTAACTATGTGCCAGAACTAAGTGCTAGATAGATGTAGGATTAGTACTTCTATTACTGCTGCTGCTGCTGCTGCTGCTGCTGCTACTACTAGTACTACTATTACAGTCACTACTACTATTATTGTAATTATTCTGAGCTAGGTACTATATTAAGCATTTTATACATGCATCATTTCATTTTTCTTCACAACAGCCTTAAAAACTAAGGATCATTATACTAATTTTAACAGATTAGGAAAAAGACTAAGAGATTGACTGCTTGCCAAGGTCCCAAAGCTGAAATTTGGCAGTAGTGGGTTGAAAGCCACACCTCTTTCTCTAATGTCCATGCTCTTGCTGCTCTACATCACTGCTTATTAGGTTTTGAGGGCTTTGGTAACCTAGTAAACTGAGGGTAGAAAGAAAAGAAATGGGCACTTACTTTTCACCCTGTTCAAGGACTTTTCCTTATAAATCCCATGTTTTGAATGGTGAATAGACCTTGTGAGAGGAAGTAGATGTACAGCTGCCCTTTGCTGCTCTTAGTTGCTGGCAGCTTGGCTGGTAGTGACAGATGAGTGTGTGACCCTTTTTCAGCAATGAATTCTTGTTACAGCTGGCAGAATAGAATAGTTGATGTGGAATTTCATGGCAGTTTGCTTCATAATTCCACTCCCTGGTGTTCAGATGTAGTTGTGATTGCTAGGTCTCTCTCCTCACTTAAGTTGGTATATTAACAGTCACATCCAGGACTACTGCTTCTGTCTGCTCCATGACCACACGGTGTGTTTGTGTATTGCCCTGAGCTGTCAGCAAAACATTTTGCTGAATTTCCTTTTTCGTTGTTTCTCTTTACCTTTTTTCCCCTGGCCTTTCTCATTTGTGTAAAACTGGTTTCTTTTTTGGCCTTTTTATCCCAGAGAGGGAGTAGTTACTGCAGAGAGAAGCTTGAAATATGAAGAGAAGTATCATAGAGATTAGCACGCATAGTTAGAGAGCTAGCAGGTTGAAATGAGACTTACTCAGTGCCTGACGTGCTGTTTGGCCCTGATTATCTCCTTCCTCCCTCATTTTCAAACTTGCCTCTGTATCTAATCCACCAGTGGGTGCTCCATTGCCTTGTCCGTAGGGAGCTTAACCCAGTGCAGTAGACTACTTGGAAGAACCAGGAAAGAAAGGTTACGACCTAGCCCCATTTTCTCCATCCCTGGGTAAGGTAGTAAACTGGGATTAGACACTTCCATAAAAACCCACTGTGTGTTCCCATACGGTAGCACATGTCCAGATTAGGCTTCCTCCCAGCTACTCAAGCGCATGTACTTGGAGAGGAATGCATTTTGTATCTATCCTCATCTCAAATTTTTGGCCACCACCAACTGGTGATCACTCTTTTCTGTTATTGGCTATAAATAAAGGAAGCTCTTAAAAATAAAGAAGACTTTATTAGGGCTTGTGTGAGTTATTGACACATTTCTAATAATCTTGTGAGCTGATTTGTTGAGGTTTGATACTTTGTTTTGTTTTGTGAGTTAGTCTTTTTTTTTTTTAATATTTATTTATTTATTTGGCAGTGCCGCGTCTTAGTTGCGGCATGCAGGATCTTTAGTTGCAGCATGAGAACTCTTAGTTGAGGCATGTGGGATCTAGTTCCCTGACCAGGGATCGAACCTGGGTCCCCCTGCATTGGGAGCATGGAGTCTTAGCCGCTGGACCACCAGGGAAGGCCCTCCTTCACCTATTTCTTTCTTCCCCCCTCCCCACTGGCAACCACTTGTTTGTTCTCTGTATCTATAATTGTTTCTGTTACTTTTTTTTTTTTTTTTTTGGCCACGCCATGCAGCTTGTGGGAACTTGGTTTCCCGGACCAGGGATTGAACCTGGGTCACAGCAGTGAAAGCACCGAATCTTAACCACAGACCACCGGGGAACTCCCTGTTTGTGTTACGTTTGTTCGTTTGTTTTTTAGATTCCATATATAAGTAAAATCATACAGTATTTGTCTGACTTATTGCACTTAGCATAATACCCTCTAGGTCCATCCATGTTGTTGCAAAGGCAAGATTTTATTCTTTTTTTAAAAAAAAATTTATTTATTTTATTTTTGGCTGCATCAGGTCTTAGTTGCGGCACACGGGATCTTCATTGCAGCATGCAGAATCTTTTCATTGGGGCGCGCAGGCTCTTCACTGGGATGCGCGGGCTTCTCTCTAGTTGTGTCCCAGGCGCTCAGTAGTTGCGGCACATGGGCTCTGTAGTTTCAGCATGCAGGCTCTCTAGTTGTGGCTCGATTGCTCAGTAGTTGCAGCGTGGGCTTAGTTGCCCTACAGCATGTGGGACCTTAGTTCCCTGACCAGGGATCGAACCTGCGCCCCCTGCATTGGAAGGCAGATTCTTAACCACTGGACCACCAGGGAGGTCCCATACCACATCTTCTTTATCTATTCATCTATTGATGGGCACTTGGGTTGCTTCCATATCTTGGCTATTGTAAATAATGCTGCAATGAACTTAGAGGTGCAGATATCTTTTTCTTTTTCTTTTTTTAATAAGTTTATTTATTTGTTTTTGTTTTGTTTTGTTTTTATTTTTGGCTGTGTTGGGTCTTCGTTGCAGTGCATGGGCTTTCTCTAGTTGTGGCAAGAGGGGGCTACTCTTCATTGCAGTGCATGGACTTCTCATTGTCGTGGCTTCTCTTGTTGCAGAGCACGGGCTCTAGGAGAGCAGGCTTCAGTAATTGTGGGACGCAAGCTCAGTAGTCGTGGCTCGCAGGCTCTAGAGCGCAGGCTCAGTAGTTGTGGCACATGGGCTTAGTTGCTCCGCGCATGTGGGATCTTCCCAGGCCAGGGCTCGAAGCCGTGTCCCCTACATTGGCAGGCAGATTCTTAACCACTGCGCCACCAGGGAAGCCCCAGATATCTTTTCGAATTAGTGGGGGTTTTTTCCCCCTTTTGATAAATACCCAGGAGTGGAATTGCTGGATCGAAAGTAAGCCCTTTTAGATGGATAGTTTGGAGTATTTCAAACCATTCCATTTTTAAAAAATTTTTAATTTATTTTTTCATTTCTGGCTGCGTTGGGTCTTCCTTGCTGTGCAAGGGCTTTCTCTAGTTGCGGCGAGCGGGGGCTACTCTTCGTTGCGATGTGCTGGCTTCTCATTGTGGTGGCTTATCTTGTTGCAGAGCATGGGCTCTAGGCGCGCGGGCTTCAGTAGCTGTGGCGCACGGGCTTAGTTGCTCTGCAGCATGTGGGATCTTCCCGGACCAGAGCTCGAACCCGTGTCCCCTGCATCGGCAGGCGGATTCTTAACCACTGCGCCACCAGGGAAGTCCCCTAGACCATTCCATTTTGATGAATTAGGTATTGCTAGAAATTGGCTTTAGGTTGGGAAAGTAAAATGAACTTTGTGTCTGTTACTGCAAGTTATCAGTGATAACATTGTAGACTCTGTGTAATTGGGGTCTTAGAACAGGGAACTTGGGCAAAGGTGGAGATCTAGGAAATACTTTACGTTAATAAATCGTTTCTTTGGGGTGCAGAATACTTTGCAAACAAAATCTCAGTTTCGTATGGCACCTCTCAAGCATTTTTTTTAGTGCAGCTCACAGCCGAACTAGAAAGATGAATTGAAAGTTTTTCCCCAATTGCTAGTCATCATTAGACTAAGAACTAGAATCCAGGTTTCCAACTCACAGTTTTAGTGTATTTTCTTTTGGACAACCAGATGGATTCTACTAAAAAGAGAGCCTAATTTTGGCCATTTAAAAGGCAGTTTTCGGGCTTCGCTGGTGGCGCAGTGATTAAGAATCCACCTGCCAATGCCGGGGAGACGGGTTCAAGCCCTGGTCCGGGAAGATCCCACATGTCGCGGAGCAACTAAGCCTGTGCACCACGACTGCTGAGCCTGCGTGCCACAGCTACTGAAGCCGGCGCGCCTAGAGACTGTGCTCCGCAACAAGAGAAGCCATGGCAATGAGAAGCCTGCGCACCGCAATGGAGAGTAGCCCCACTCGCTACAACTAGAGAAAGCCCACGTGCAGCAACGAAGACCCAACGCAGCCAAAAATAAATAAATAAATTTAAAAATAAAAGGCAGTTTTCTATGGAATAGTTGATACTAGAAGAAACTAATTTTGAAGTAAAAGTTATCCCCCAATTTTAGCTTTAAGAGCAAAGCTATGGTTAGAGCCTGAAGAGTAATAAAAGTAAGAACAAAAGGTGGTATTCTCCCAAAAGATAATAGAAAGCTATGGAATTACCAGATGTGAATGGTCCTTGATATACAGTGTGTTCAAGGAGTAAGATACAGTAGTTTGGAAGTCCTGTTTCCCTGGGCTGCTTTCCCAAAACCAAATTAGGACAAGAAGGAGCTTTACACTTATTGAATGTAGGTCCATAGCTGGTGTCATTCCTTTATGAAATTGGAAATTTCTCCTGGTTTTAGATCACAAGTAAGCTTTTTTTCTTGGTTCTCCCAGTCACATAGTTTCTTTGTCCACCCTAGGAGTTCCATTTGTCTTGCTAGCTCTTTTGAACATTACTCTAGTGACCTAAACTGATTTGTCAGTAACTTCTTATGTTTGGAGAGAGTCTGGTTATATTTGTAGGTTTAGCCCCACCCTGTATTTCAATAGGAAGTGGGTAGATGCTTTAGTCTATAATGAGGCATTCCTCGTGATTGTTGCATGATAGTGAGGACTGCTATATGCAACAGTAAATTCATATTTCTTTAAACATTTTAACAGACAGACTTAGATTACAGTAAACCTGTGTGTTGTGTATTATTTTGAAGTCAAATGATTATTTGACTTTCAGTTGAGATTCTTGAACCGCTGTGAAACATACATTCTTTAACATAAAGAAATTTATTTCTTGAAAGAGGAAACTGGCCTACAAAGCAAAGCTCTTCTCATATGCCCCCATCCAAAGTGCTGTTAACTATAGAACAGTGGGAAATGCTGAAGTGAAAGCAGAAGTCCTAATTGCCACACATACAATATCCCCACATGTTCTCATCCCCTGCTACTGCTGATCAGCATTTTGGGGGTATGTTTCAAAGAGGAACTGCCTTGAGAAGCATTTCTGTTGTTACGGTTTTTGCTGTAGCTCAGATATACTTGCTTTTGGATGTGGCCATAGAAATCTGCAGGTGTTATCAGTGACCGTGGCTCTAAATGAAGCGTTGTTTATTTATTTATAATAAATAGCTAGTAGTACATATCATTGCCAGAATGAGTAGTCATCTGTTTTCTGTCCTGGTAATAATAAGAATTCAGAGTGTAGGGTACAGATGAGTGCATCCTCCCTCTCACATGCAGCCTTCCTTTATTATCTTCTTCCACCCTCCCAATCCCTACCTCTTACCTACTTCACCCCACTCCTGCTACAGGCTGTTGGGAACAGAATTGAGAGTTCAGAGTGTAGGGTACATGTCAAAGTCTCCTTTTGCCTTTGCACTGACCAAATGTGATATATAAATATTTCATGATAACTTCAAATATAAAGACTTGTAGAATCTTACTGTTGTGAAGGGACCTCAAAGAACACCTCATCCAGTTTCCAGTTCAAAGCATGAATCCCATAATGGTACTGGCAGTCTAGACTGGTCAATGTACTCCAGGCCATAGCTAGGAGGGGGTGCCTGAAGTCTTTTATTTATTCTCAGACTCATTCTCAAGTTTCTTAGGCTGAAAATAGCCAGGGGTAAAGATGGGGGTTGCTGCTGAGTCTGGCTGGATGTCTGGAACTGGTCCAAAGCCAGTTTTTCCTTTGGACTTCTTTGGGTAGCCAACTCCCAGATTGGCTTGGGAGGTTCCCAGAGTGTAAATAACTTAACCCCAGGGCTTTGTCTGGAATGTCCTTTTTACCATTCTGGATCCTAGCCCTCCTGGTAACTAGATGAATCTAGATCTGGCAAAGGGTTTGATTCATGGTCATGATCCGCCCTTCTCTACAGTCCCTAGACCTCCCTCTGGCCTTGTGTTCAGAATGCAAGTGGCTGTTGGCCAAGGGAAGAGGTTATGGCAGCTTAGGTAGAAGCAAATCCAGGAATTTTAGAACTTCTTAAAGATCATCTAGCTCAGTCTCTTTATTTTGCAGATGAGGAAACTGAAGCCCAGAGTGAGAATTATATCATCTTTGATTTAACAGGCATTGTAGAAGTCATCCAGTCTGACCTCTCAACATCATCTTCTTACAGTCTAGGAATCTCTCCCCCAACATGCCCAATAGCTGGTATCCAGAGGATGATACTGGGGAACTTATAACTTCTGAAGAGAACCCATTCTAATATAGGACAGCTCTAATTAAAAGGAACTAACTTAATTGAAATCTACTTCCCTGTAACTTTTATCTTCTCAGTGGTTCTAATTTAATTCCTCTCCTATGTAACATCCCCCAAGGTAAGATCTTCTCAGACTCCCAAGTTAGCAAATATCTCTGTAGCATATAATTTCCCTAATCAAAATAAAGTATAACTGAAAAAGAACTTTACTGATTCTATAAAGACGGGGCATTCCACTTTCATGTGTCCAAACTTCTTTTTCCAGCCAAGAACGACTACTTTCTTGGTTTTCTTCACTTTCTTTTCATTACTGGTACTAGCATTTAGCTCTTTTCATAATACTTTTATTTTTTTTTAATTTTTTATTAGAATCAGGACCTCAGTTCCCCCGCCAGGGATCGAAACCAGGCCACAGCAGTGACAGTGCCAAATCCTAACCACTAGGCCACCAGGGAACTCCCTCATAATACGTGTAATAAAGAAACATACATTTTATCACTTTGTGAGTATAACTGTACAAAGCTATCAGGAGAGAGCTACAGATAGGGCTGAAGTGTTGGACTCACCCCTGCAGCCTGTCTATGGTTCCTCAGTTCATATTTGCTAGCTGTGGTGGGTCTCTCCATTTCTATTGTCTCCTTCTCAGCCTGGGAAGAGTTTCCCAACTGGTCTTCTTACCTCCAGTCTTCTCCTGCCCAAATACAGCTTCCAATTTCTGTTAGAATGATTTATCTAAAAATGCAGATTTGCCCATGTCACTTCCTTAATTTAGTGGTTCGTCAACACCCAGTGCTCCACACATTTTCCACTAAATGACTACTTATGATAGATAAGCTTTTCTCAACTGCATTCCCATAAGAAAATTAAACCCTAATGCTATTAGGCATCCATTGTATGTAATGTATTAACTTTTTACCAGTGCATCTGAAATGGTCCTAGTTGCTTACACTCTTGAAGAGAATTGAGGAAATAGTCATTCAAATTCTTTTCTTTGTTCTGTGGTTCAGATGAGGAACCCAGTGTAAAAGAGTAGAGAGAGAGAATGTATGTTCTTCAAGAGGTCCAGAAGCATGGCTGGGAACAATCTCCAGAAAAAAACTCCACAAATTTCATTGAAGTCTAGGGTTTCAACTTTATTATTATTTTTAAAAATATATATATATACACACACACATTTATTTATTTATTATAAATTTATTTATTTAATTTATTTATTTTTGGCTGCTTTGGGTCTTTGTTGCTGCATGCGGGCTTTCTCTAGTTGTGGCGAGCGGGGGCTACCCTTCCTTGCGGTGCACGGGCTTCTCATTGTGGTGGCTTCTTTTGTTGCAGAGCACAGGCTCTAGGTGCTCAGGCTTCAGTAGTTGTGGCTCGCGGGCTCTAGAGTGCAGGCTCAGTAGTTGTGGCACACGGGCGTAGTTGCTCCACGGCATGTGGGATCTTCCCGGACAAGGGCTTGAACCCGTGTCCCCGGCATTGGCAGTCGGATTCTTAACCACTGCGCCACCAGGGAAGACCCTAGGGTTTCATCTTTAAATTTATGTGACTATTGTATTCTACTACATAATATGTCCATTGTTAAAAGTGTTTTAAAATATTTGTCAATGAATAGAATTGATTTTACAGGAGGATTTGCCTGAGGTCCGTGGAACTAAAAATAACTACCTTTTTTCTTAGCCCTGTAGTGGACATTTTATACATGTTACATTATTTAATGTCTCTAGGAAAATTGCCCAAGATAACACAGCTAGTAAGGTGTCAAGACTCAGGGCACTAAGGGAGGTATGTCTCAACTCCACAACTTGAAGCTGAGTTGAGTCAAGAGCCTTGGAAGTCTTTGCCCCATTTCTAAGTTTGTCTTCACTGGAATAGAGGGTTTTTTTCCCCTTGGTCAAATTAGTATTGTGGTTCAGATCATGCGTAATTCCATACTTCTTTGGCATAATACAACTAACCTTGATTATCCAAAAGAAAAATGAGCAGTGATGCAGGTAATTCCATATAATAGGGAATCTTGTCTTTCTCTGGTGGCTCTGAAACATATAAAATTACTTTTTTTTTAGTAGCAGATTCACTTTTCTAATTGTTTTGTCTTGATAGATATTGACATATTGTAATTTCTTGAGTACTCTAGCTGGTTGTGGGAGCTGGCTTTTTTTGGCAAGAGGTAGCTATCTTGCTATTGAAAACTTGGTTCCTCCACCCCAGAAAACATAGAGTTGACTCCATTTGTGTCTACTTACCCAAGGTACTTGGGAAAGCATAAATGCTAAAGTACCAAGGTGTCAGAGTGGCTTCCCCAGCTCCACCCCTAATCTGACATTTACCTAGCCATCTGGAATACAGTTTCCATTAGGTGTCCAAAGAGAATGTCTGGAATGCCCTGTCAGTGGCCATTCAGCGCAGAATTTCAAGGGGATCTGGCTCCTGTAGCTCCTCTAAGAAGCTAGAACAAGTTCTGAAATAATTGCTAATGGAGGGAGCCATAGTGGCTATTTTCACTCATCTCTGGCTGTACCCCTGAATTTCTGGTTCTTCCTAAAAGCTTGAAGTTTGGGAGTCTAAGGGCATCCAGAGGATGCAGAGTCCTGTGAGGTTCTTTTATTTGTAACACCTTGCCTCCTTTGCTGTTCTAAACTCTCTTTTCAGTATGAGTTAATAAAGCTTGCATGTTAGTACCCAGTACCCTTTAGATTATGTAAAAGAGGAGAAGAGGTAGACTGGGAGGGAAAGTCCAGAGTTTGGATTAGAAAACCTGTTTAGTCAAAGGGGAACTTAGCTGAGGAACAGAATGAAAATTATTTCCTTAGACAGTAGACAAACATTCAGGAAACACCTCTGCACCCCAAAGATAGGAACAGCTGCCACACAGTGACTATTAAAGGGAGGTTCTAAGTTATGAGCAAACAGCTGATTCTCTTGGTTCTTAGGCTGTTGCTGTTGGTGACAGGAAATCTTGTTTCCCAAGCTACTGGCTTCCTGTTTTATTTTTACTCTTAGCAGATCAGAATGTCCATAACAAGGAGCAGTCTGTTCCAAAGGGTTCTA
The DNA here is from genome assembly GCF_039906515.1 of Pseudorca crassidens. Classification (NCBI taxonomy): domain Eukaryota; kingdom Metazoa; phylum Chordata; class Mammalia; order Artiodactyla; family Delphinidae; genus Pseudorca; species Pseudorca crassidens. The sequence continues at coordinate 21,304,115 of NC_090297.1, read as the reverse complement.
CTCCCTCTTTGAGCCTGAAGGGCTTTTTTTTTTTTTTCTTTTGGTCAGACAATATGTTGGTTCACTTTTAAGATCTATGATGTTTAGCTTGATTTAAGCATTTCGTATTCACAATCAACTTTTTTGGTGATGAGCTGGTGTTTTGAGATTTGATGTAAGTAAACCTCTGTGGGTTTTTGTTTTTTTTTTTTAAAGAGGAGTTTGCAACCTTGGGGACTTGGGTATGTTACCTTTATGCTTTACCATTTAATTTGCCATTTTCCCTAGCACAAAAACCATTAGGCTGTTTTAAATTTCTTTAGTTTCACAAGATAGGGAAACAGTTCCAGCCCGATGTGCCTTGGCTGTAGTCATATCCATTTTGTTGGATAAAAAACCTCCTCCTGTCCTTGTAGAGCTAGGAATTTGGTAATCTAACTCTAAAACAATAGCTCAGCATGAACCTAAAGTGCTGGGGGATTTCCTAGGGAAAGGGGCTCAGCCGACAGGATAAGAAACAGTAACTGGAAGGTTTCCAGATCTGCTCCACTTCCTGCTGTTTCAAGAGCCTTTTGGCCCAGGTGTGTTGAACCGGATGGGAGAGAGAAAGGGAGCTGTGGGTAGAAGAGAAAGGACTAGGGAATCTTACAGCGCAGGGTGCTTGGCATCATGTTTGATATATTGAACGTGTAAAATTTTCCTTGATATTCTTTCATTCTGTCAATTTACAGACTAAACTTTGGTAGTGTTAATAGATACTGGCAGTATTTAGCTGTACATTAACAGTCCTCCATCAGGGAAGGACTGGAGAAGTTATGTCCTGTTGCAGATCAGTAGAATCATTATTGGCAACTTAATTTCATTGTGGAGACTGTCAGATGACAAAAGCTCTTTTTTGATTCTTATAATTGATTATCTGGAATCTGATCTGTTCTGGTTGTGGACCCCCCAAGGTTAAGATCTATACCATCCAGGACTTGCTGAATGGGCTGTTTTCTTACCATGTGTCCCTGCCTCTGGAGACTCTTGTTAGTTGGAGCATAGTTGTTATTTTAAGGTTTTTAGGTTTTTATGCTGCCTGTGTACCCTCAGTCAGCAGTCACCAGTTCAGAATTTCTAAACTTATCCAGCAAGCCTCTAATGGCAAACCTTTAAAAGGGGTGGTAGGGGTAAGGGAGGGCTTAAAACAGAAAAAAGATAGAAGATTTTTAAAGCTGTTCAGATCAGAGCAAAACAAAAGGAAAAAAGACTCACAGCCCTGGTGTGCCTGGAATTTGTGGTTGAGTAATACTTTTCCTGTTATTTCTTTTTTAGGTTGTTTTTCATCATTCAGAACGTTGCCTGAAGCAGGTCCACCATGCCGTTAGTAACGAGGAACATCGAGCCAAGGCACCTGTGCCGTCAGACGTTGCCTAGCGTTAGAAGCGAGCTGGAATGCATGACCAACATCACCCTGGCAAATGTCATCCGACAGCTGGGCAGCCTGAGTGAGTGCCGCAGAGAGCCTGTGCTTTGCCCTCAGGGGTCGTTGGTGCTCTTTATTTTGTTTCCTTCTCCTCCGTGTTCCTATTTCTCCCCCATCTGCCTTCCCTAGGTAGTGCGAAAATTTATCCCACTCCCACCCCCTCCCCAAAGAGAGGCTCCTTTTTGGTACAGATTCTTCCCCTCAACCCTTTCTTCATCTACCACCACCCTCTAGGTTCCCTCCCCCTCCCCCTCCACCTGCTTCAAAAGAAATCTGTGGGAAGGGTGGCAGGAAGGGCTGCAGCAGAAACTGCAGATGGAATGACAGAGCAGAATTCTCTGTGTGTAAAGTGGGAGGTTCACAGAGCAGTATCTTGGGTTGGGGAATGTGCCTGTAATTGCACAAAGCTATTCGATGTAGCCTGACTTTGTTGAAGCCTCAAATGTGCCAATAGTCTTTATCTACACAACACCCCCCCCCCTTTTCTTCCCAAAGAGAAGTAAAGCAAACATGCATTCAGAGAGATTCTGGCTGACTTGTCTGCCTTGGTACACATTTTATTGTGCTGCAAGCCCCCAAGTCCAAGTTCAGGGTACAAATTACTTCTGTAGTCTCTGGGGTATTGGGAGTTTTGCAAGCTGTGTGAACACAGTGACACAAATTGGAGCTGGAGCCATTCTTCTCTAGGAGGAAGATGGGGGTTAACCTAGTCTGTTTTGGAGCTGAGGGAAAGCCAGCTCAACTGTAATTTTTTTTTTTAATTGATAAGAATGAATAAGACTGCCTTGGGTGGGGTACATGCATGGGTTTGGATTTCTTTCTGAATTAAGATGACTTTGTTTGCTTGGAGCCGAGATATGGGAAGGGCAGATGCTTGGATAGGCTCTGCATTTGTCTAGTGCCATTCCAGCTCCCATAAGAACCTCTGTCAAAATGCCATTTTAGTGATCTTCCTTAGCAAAAGCATCTTGGTGTGAATTATTTCAGACATTCACCTCTCCTATTGCATCACTGCCCTTAGTGAAAACAGTGGAATATCAAGAAAGCCTGCATCCCCCCTCAGATAGTAATAGGCCCTGCCTTGAAAATAGGTGCCTGAGGAGACAGAGGTCTGTGACCATATGATGTATGGGGTCTGAGATTCCTAAGCCATCACCTAGCTCAGAGGCCATCTCAGTTGATCCAGGGCTTAGGGAAACCTGGATGGGGCGTCAAGAAAGAAATGAAACTCCGCCAGTGTCTGTCTTACACAAAGGAACATTGACAGCAGTGCAACAGCAGTATGGCTGACAAGGAAGCACATGAAGCCTGCAGAGAGCCTCACTGCTTCTTAAAAGCATCATTTCTGCTTCTGTCACCCTGAGAAAGCCAAATGGGTGGAAGTCAGTCACACACTGGTTCCTTCTCTATAGGACAAAGGACATCTAGCTAATGATACTTCTTATTCTCACTCAGCAGGAGTTATGCTCTCTCAGGTGTTTTTCCAGGGTAGTGTTGCTGGATGCCATTGCTCACTCTCCCACTTGTGATCAGAGCATTCCTATCTTGAGGAAGTTGATCTGAGGGACAGGGTTGGCTTGTGCCTGTGGAAACAAGATTTCCTCAGGTTGTAGAGCTAGCTGACCCTTTATTCATCCAGTAAACATGTATTGAACATATTTTATGTGCCAGATGCTGAGAGGATACAGCAATAGTAAGAAATGGTCTCTGCCTTCCAGGAGCTCATACTCTACCAGAGGAGAAAGAAATAAATAATTCTCAAGGGGAGAATGGGGAGAGGATGAGAAGGGAACTCACGTTTGTTGATTGCCTACTTTAAGCCGGGTTTTAATAGGATCTTCACATAGATTATCTCGTTTAATCCTTTTAATAATCCTATGACGTTAGATGTTGGCATTGCCATTTTTCAGATGAAGAAATGAAGGCTCAGAAAAGTAAGGTAACTTGCCTGCAGACACAGCAGTCAGAGGCAAAGTCAGACTTCCTAAGAATTTCTCAGTTCTGTCTCCTGTCTCTCTGTCTCTACCAACACTGCCCTGGTTTAGACCGACTGTAACTCTCACCTAAACTGTTGTCCTAGCCTCCCTCTGGTCTCCCTTTCTCTGATCAGCCCCCTTAAATCTATAAACCTAAAAATTGTATAAAATCTTATAAATCTTAAACCTATACTCTTGCCAGAGTGGTCTGCCCAAAACTAAAATCTTACTTTTTACTTTTATAATTCTGAATTGTTTGAATTTTTAAAAGTTAAGTCTGTGTTAACTTTTGCATTTTAAAAAGTGTTTTTAAAATAAGAGTATAAATGTTAGCTATGTATTTATCTCTGCTCTTCCTCACTATGGAATTATTTAAGTTCCTTGGCCTGGCATTCAAGACTTTAAGACCTGCCTTTCTTTTCAGCCTCATTTTCTGTAATCTGTCTTCTCCCATTTTACAGTCTTTTTAAGGGATTCTTTTAAAATTAAAAAGGGGAAAAAAGAAGGAAGAAAAACTGAATTACCAACTACTTGTAGCTTCTGAGACAGACCATATTCTCTCGTACTTCGACGTGGTGGCTTTGTTGTTCCCACTGCCTGGAGAGCCCTTGCCATCCTTGTAGCTGATCTTCAAGGCCCACCCAGCTCAGGGATCTCCTCCTCCAGGTTGGACTGAGTACCCCTCTGAGATCCTATTACATGCCTGTATTATTACCCGCCACATTATATTGAAATTTATCTCCTATATTAAATTGAAAGTTCTTTGGAGGCAGAAATCATGTGTTGTTTGTCCTTGAACCCCAGTGTCTATCTTGTATAGTACCTGGCACCCAGTAGGAGCTCAGTAAATACTTGCTGAATGATTCATGCATGTACTCTTTCCATGCTTCCATGCTGTTGGTGCACAGAAAATACAGGGAAGGAAGGAATATTTCCTATGGGGAATGGGAACATAACGGGAATAGGGAGAGTCAAGGAAAGCTTCACAGAAGAGGTTACATTTGAATCGAGCCTTGAAAGATGACTAGGATTTCATCTAGCAGAGAGGGGTGCAGGAATGGGCTCATATGTGCTTCAGGCTCATGACCTTGGCCTCATGTATTATATTCTAGCCGGAAGTGCTTGGTCTAATAGGGAAAGTCTGATTATGGAATGAATAAAGCACAAAACTAAGATTTCACAGCCATGAATTGCTCCCTGATAGCATATCCAGGATTCTCATTTTCCCTCAGTGCAGTGAGATTGGCATTTCACATATTAGGTTGCCGTATCTTAGGAAATGTGGGCACAGCCAGCCAGCCAGCACTTCTGAATCAGTATCCTGACCACCTAGGAAAAGGGAACCCCTTCTTGGGTCATTAAGATTTGTTATGGGACTTCCCTGGTGGTCCAGTGGCTAAGACTCCACACTCCCAAGGCAGGGGGCCCAGGTTCTATCCCTGGTCAGGGAACTAGATCCCACATGTTGCAACTAAAGATTCCACATGCCACAACTAAAAAAAGATCCCGCATGCCACAAGACCCAGCGCAGCCAAATAAAATAAATAAATAAAATTTTAAAAGATATGTTATGATATTGGGTTTTCTGAGTACAGTGGGTCCATGCCATTGGGGGGCTCCAAGACTCCCACTCAAATTCAAACGAGCAGCTTCATATTTTTAAAAATCAGTTTTACTTGTTCCATTTCCACATAAGATTTCATTTGAAAAACTACTGCTAAGAGAAAAAAAAAAAAGTTGAAGACTGCTTCTGGAATCTTGCAAAATGGGGTGGATGTCTATTATGAATGTCCTGATGTGATAGTGGATCTATCTTGGTAATCTGAATAAGTGAAATTATTAATTACTAATTAATTAATAAGTGAAATTATCGCCTGCCGATGCAGGGAATGTGGGTCCAATCCCTGGTCCGGGAAGATCCCACATTCCACAGAGCAGCTAAGCCCGTGCACCACAACTACTGAGCCTGCACTCTAGAGACTGCAAGCCACAACTACTGAGCCCGTGTGCCACAGTTACTGAAGCCCGCATGCCTAGAGCCCGTGCTCTGCAACAAGAGAAGCCACCACAATGAGAAGCCCGTGCACCGCAACGAAGAGTAGCCCACCTGCTCACTGCAACTAGAGAAAGGCCGCGTGCAGCAAATGAAGACCCAATGCGGCCAAAAAAAACACAAGTCATCTGATATGGTTGAGCAATATAAGGAGGAGTCTCATTATAACAATTTACAGGGACTTCCCTGGTGGCGCAGTGGTTAAGAATCCGCCTGCCAATGCAGGGGACACAGGTTTGAGCCCCGGTCCGGGAAGATCCCACATGCCACGGAGCAACTAAGCCTGTGCACCACAACTACTGAGCCTGCACTATAGAACCCACGAGCCACAACTACTGAAGCCTGTGTGCCTGGAGCCTGGGCTCTGCAACAAGAGAATCCACCGCAATGTAGAGGCCCGTGCACTGCACTGCAACGAAGAATAGCCCCCACTTGCTGCAACTAGAGAAAACCTGCGTGCAGCAACGAAGACCCAACACAGCCAAAAATAAATTAATTAATTAATTTAGAAAAAGAGTTTACATTTTTGGCTTGTTTAATCCTGTGACAACTTGGTGAGATAGATACAGTTGTCCCCATTTCATAGATGAGGAAACTGAGGCTGGGAGAATTTGACTTGCTGAAAAGTACACAGGTGTAGGTAGAAAGAACTGAGACTTAAATTCAGACTTTCTGGTTTGAAGTCTACTGCTTCTTCCATGTATCATCTTGAAGTTCTAAGTATACCTAGGGCCTGACATGACGTAACGTGACAGTGGGGAAGCCTTCACTCCACCTCACTCCCCCTTCAAATAGCATTCTCAATGTTACCATTTTATATGGTGGGGTTCTTTGTATGATTTCATCTTAAACCATTGTGCCACACTGATTTCTACTCCCACTATCACTGCTCCCTTCACTGAGGAGCAGGAAATCCTGCGTACTCTCGCGGTGACCTAAGGGTAAATTGACTTGGGGTTTTCTTTTCCTCCAGAACAGCTGGATGGTTAACATATATTTTTGAGCCTGGTTTATTTTCTATGCTTAATGTGTGTTTCTCTGTTATATAGTCTTCTGATCACAGTTATTCGTTACCTAGGCAAGCATGATACAGTATGGTTTTTGGTTTGGGGTTTTTTTTTTTGAGATATGGTTGATTTACAATATTATGTAAGTGTCAGGTGTACAACATAGTGGTTCAAAATTTTTAAAGGTTATTCACCATTTATAGTTATTATAAAATATTGGCTCTATTCTCTATGCTGTACAATGTATCCTTGTAGCCTGTTTATTTTATACACAGTAGTTTGTACCTCTTAATCCCCTACCCTGTCTTACCCCCCTCCCCCCTTCCCTCTCCCCACTGGTAACCCCTAGTTTGTTCTCTATATCTGTGAGTCAGTACAGTATGGTTCTTATACGACTTAGCCATATTATCAGGGATCAGATTGGATTCTCAACCTGCCCTGTAGAAGTGCAGCTTGTTAGCCAATTTCAGTCCTTTGAGCTCAGGAGCTTCCCATGGTTGTTTAGATCACAGAACCATTCAGTATGCAAAGACTTGCTTCTTCCTTGATTAGAAACTCTTTATTGACTAAATTTACCAGCAATTCAAAATATGCTGTTGATTGGTCTTATCCTTACCTTCCAGGTTGCATTGAGTGAGCTGCATTTCACCCTGAAGGTGCAGTTTTGGCCTTTTGATCTAATTTTTTCCCCTCAAGTATGGACTAAGAATAAATGTAGTTTAGAAACTGAAGTAAGAGCCTACTTTAAATAGTTCTCAAAGAAATGATCTTTTGGTTGGGCACAGTAACTTATGCCTGCCTTCACCTTGCAAGTAACAAACTCAGATGGTGTATTTATTCCTATGCACCACTTTTCATTCTAGCAAGAATGTGCTTTGTGGCTTGGAATGACAATATGGAGGTAGTGTCAGATTGCTTTTATGTTTCTTTGGCTGCAAATTCTCCTTGCATTCCAGGGTTGAAAGTACGGAACTCTTTTCTTTTTCTAAAAAACAAGACATTGTGGAATGAGACCACTGGTATGTTGTTTTTCAGGGAGAGCTTGAATGTTTCAGCTTTCCACTTGTTCCCCGAGATGTAGATTTGAAGGATTATAACCTAAAGCAAAGACTTTCAAAGTTGTAGGTCATAAAACATAAAATAACCTTTTCACCTCTTAGAAGAAGTTATGTCTCTATTATGAGTTTTTAGTAAGTTCAGGGCCCCTCAAAGATACCACATCTCATCATGGTTGTTCAGCGTACTTTTGGGGCTCCACTAAGGATGTGATTTCTTATTTTTCATGTTAATTGTAAACACATAGAAGGTCCTTCTAACTCCCAATCTGTTTTCCAGAAGCACTTTTACAAGGTGCTTTTACAGAGCAGCAAAGGGCTAAGGGCTATAGGCAAATGTATAGACATACTCTCCACTCTTCTAGGATTAGTTTTTTGGATAACACCTTTTGATTTTATTCATCCTGTTTTGAGTTCCATGTCAGTTCATTTTGCCAAGAAGACTCTGTTAGTTATAGAGCACGTGCAGGCTGCCCAGGCTCTGGAGGGTATGTCTCTGTCTCCAGGAGCAAGCTCTGCACGTAGCCTGAACCATCTTAGAGGGGTGGGTGGGTGTGTTTGGGAGGTGGGAAATACAGTCTTTAGTAGCCAGTTTTTCTGACCATGTATGTCACTTTTAGGCACTAGTGACTTGGTTTCTTTGCTCTCTCAGGTAAATATGCCGAGGACATTTTTGGAGAGCTCTTCACTCAGGCAAATACTTTTGCCTCTCGAGTAAGCTCCCTTGCTGAGAGGGTCGACCGCCTACAAGTTAAAGTCACTCAGCTGGATCCCAAGGAAGAAGAAGGTAAGGAAGCTGAGCTCAGCGTTTGCAGGCTCTGCTGAGCAGTTGCTTAGGATTTTTTTTTTCCTGATTTATAAAAAAGTGAGGGGAGAAATCACAGAGACCTATGGAGTTCTGCTTTGAAACGACACAAGCCTGGGTGATGTAAAGAAACCTTTTAATCTCTACCACACCTCCACACACTCCCTTTCTCCCATTCCCCCAATCCCCTCTTTCTCAAATTCCCCTTCCCCCCAGTCGTATTTTGCTACCATAAAAGTACTTGGAAGATTCATTCCTCCTAAGGAGGGGCCTGCTAGATCTGGCCACATAGTAAACCTTTGTGTTGCCTCATTTTGTTCAGTCATGAAATGGCTGGGCTGCTGACAGCCTTGTGGGGCTTCCCCAGAGGGGGAGGAAAAAAAAAAAAAAACCTGGCTGCAGACAGCCGCAGCCAAGAAATGCAGCAGCTGAGGCCTCTCCGACTGGTGTGACTCAGTGTTTGCTCAAATAGCCTGTCATCCATTTTCTAATGCCTTCCATCTTCTTTCAGTGTCACTACAAGGAATCAACACCCGAAAGGCCTTCAGAAGCTCTACCGTTCAAGACCAGAAGCTTTTTGACAGAAACTCTCTCCCCATACCTGTCTTGGAAACATACAACACCTGTGATACTCCTCCACCTCTCAACAATCTGACCCCTTACAGGTAACCTGGCTAGCTTCTACCTTTTTCAGCCTGTGGTTAACAACACTAGATTGTCTTTTTATTTAAAGATGTTGTTTACATCAGAGGATTGTATCAAAAAGCATACTACTACCCCAGAGTTGCTTGTGGCAGCAGAAGCTAACATTTACCATATAAACAGTTGCCACGTATTATTGTTTGGTTTCTTAAACTCATAGTGAATATAATATATATTGAAAGTTTGCTATAGCATTGCATGCTGCAGAGTTTACTTTGGTACAAGCCAGGTCCATCTTGGATTCCATCCAAGGAATTTAGTTATTATAGAACCAAAAGGACTTTGTTACAAGGCAGTCCTATAGCATGCATCCCAGGGGCAACATTCTAGCAAGGCTCCCACTTACTCTGAAACCACTAGATTACCAGATGTTTGGGCGTGTTAGTGGGGCCAGCCTTGTGGACTGGCTGCTCTGGGCCCTGAGGGTCCTTCCAGAGCTTAAGGAGTAATTGGCATTCTTCCAAATGAGTGTCGTTCACTTCGTTTTGAACATCCTTTCATCATTCCCCTCTGAAAGGACCTACAGTGCTGTGGCTGGACTTGAAAAAGGTAGTCTTATAGACAACTTAAAGCCCCTCCCCTCTAGTAGTCTCTAGTGTTATCGTGCAAAAAATTTCCAAGCAGGGGCAGAAAGCGAATATTTATCTTGCTCGCATCCATAACTATCTTTGGAACAGGTAAAAGTAATTACAGATAGCTGCAGGCAGATGTCTTCTGTGAGACATGGGTGTACTGCAAAGTAGAATATGTGTGTGAAATTCAAGGACGCCCACCTGATCCACAGAGCCAGAATAGGAGCATGGTCGCTTCTCACACAGATACAGAGGAAGTACATGGCATCTATCCTATTATTATTACTGTGTGAAATTACGTTTGCCCCTTGGCTCTCAAAGGGGCCAGCTAACATAGCAGGGCGTAGATTTGACTCTCTAGCCTGCATCATTTAGCCTAGTTGGATCTGGGCAGAGGGGTTGTAGGGCAGGAAAAGACTACACACCTGATAATATTGAAGGGACTATGGTAAGACAAGTTTATTTTTCAGTTAATGTAGGGTATTTTCCTTTTTAACATTCTCCTCTCAGTTTTCTGGATTTAGCCTAACAGAAAAGAGTGGTGGTGTGGCTAACTCAGAACAAGATTTAAGATAAAAATCATTAGTGCATGATTAGGAAATGGTTTCTGTGTGTTGTGATAGGCTTGGAGGTTAGGAAAGAATTACCTTTCCAGTTCTTTTTAGTTCAGAGTAGTGTTAAAATAAATATCCACCCCTAAGTGCATGCTTTCTGGAGAATGGGAGAGACTCAGCCATGCCAAAGTGCAGGATTCCAACCAGGGTCATCGAGTCTGGTAGATGCCTCTACATCGACACTCAGTAGCTCACTCTACCTCTTTCACAGCCACTAAGAGATGGTAATGAAATCTTGTGGTCATAAAACAGCTGGCCATCTTTTCTCACTGGGGCCCCCTTGTGGCTGGGGGGTGGGGGTGGATGCTGAGCTCTTCCGGAAGGAAGCAAGTAGGTGGAATGCTGTGGTTGTCTGTATTTACAGAAGAATAACAGCTGCACACATATACACATTCATGTGTGTATGTGCATACATGTGTACACACGTGAACCTGCACATGTGTGCACAGGTTTTGGGTGGGTAGAAAGCCACTAATGCTTCCTACAGAGACCTGGGCAATTGATGGTGGTAGGGGAACCAGTGACAGAAATCCCATCTAATGTGCCAAGATATCAGAATGTCCTCAGGGAGGTGTCTGCGGCCATGGAGATCATTAGCCATAATCAGGATCCCTGCTGCTATAGCCCATTCTTGCCCTGACCATGCAAATTCCTCTACCAGGAATTGAAAGTAAGGCTAAGGTTCTTAAAAAGCCAGATAAGTAAAGAGGTGCCGTGCCATTCAGGGGCTTTGGAACGCTGGTATGGGAGAGGAAATATGCAGTCGATTTGAATGACTTCTTGATTCCTCAGTGTAAAAACTGCTAACTGGTAGGTGTTTGGAATATTGGATTTGGTTGGGAGCTCATCTGTCTTCTGACAGCTACTTGTCTTCATTTCTGTCCAAGGGACGATGGGAAAGAGGCACTCAAATTCTACACAGACCCTTCGTACTTCTTTGATCTTTGGAAGGAGAAGATGCTGCAGGACACCAAGGATATCATGAAAGAGAAGAGAAAGCATAGGGTGAGGGGAAAGGGGCCTCTGTTCTACACATCAGTAGGCACGACTGTGGAGGGGGGATAAAAAGGAAGCCAGTCTTATGTTAAGTAATCATTCCGAGTGGCTGCTTGCGTGGATGTCAGGTGAGACTCTTAAAAAAAAATGTGTCCACTCCAAGCACAACCAAGATGAAAGTATAAATCACACCAAAAATGTGTTTGTTCCTCCCGGTGCTATTAACAATTGAGTATATTCAGGCTGAGTTTTAGAAATTGACTTTTCTATTCACCATTTATTTCTCTTGCAATTTGCACCTGACTCTGCTGGACACTCAAGCTAGGCTAGTTCCCTTCCCTGCCAGTTTTGCAGCTCATTTCTCAGAGATCAGCACAAGGCTCTACAGTGTTTGATTTGCAACAAGAGTGGTTTAACACCTTGACTACTGGTTGGGTGAGGCAGTGGTGGGGGCATAGGCCTGGTTTTGGTAGATGCTCCCCTCCCCTTAGGCTGCCAGTGATGTGTGTAAGCATATGACCTACCAGTTGCAACCTCACAATCCCATTAGCATGGCTGCCGGGAGGCCCAAGAGAGCGCCAGGGGCTAGTGCAGCTGCACAGGCTGAAGAATTCTTAATTGGTTGTTTTGGTTTGTTCTTTAACTATTTCCTTATATCTGTCCCAGATATCTACCGCTATCATTATTTCTCTTCTCTCTTGACTGACCTTTGCGGCATAACAAATAATAAATAGCTGTTTACTAACTGCCTAACAATTGGAGCTGCTGAAAAACATGAATGAATTACCCAAAGAGGTAGTGGGTAGAGGTGTTTGAGTATGGGATTGAGGAAATGTGTTTGAGCCCAGGAGGTGGTTTGGATTAGATGGCCTCTAGGTCACTCTAAACCCAGCAATTCTGTAAATTCTATAGTTACTGTATGTTGTCTAGGCAAATCTTCTCTTGGGTATATATCCATGAAGCTGGGTGGAATTTTAATGAAGAACTTTGGGAAATGTTTATTAAGGCTTTTCTGTTTCTTTTCATTGTAGAAAGAGAAGAAGGATAATCCAAATCGAGGAAATGTAAACCCACGTAAAATCAAGACACGTAAGGAAGAGTGGGAGAAAATGAAGATGGGTCAAGAATTTGTAGAATCCAAAGAAAAGCTGGGGCCTTCTGGGTAGGTGATGCTTCTCTCCTCTTGGTAGCATTCTTTGAAGGGGCTGGGCACCTGGGGGCAACAGTCTGACAGCTCTGGTGTGACACCTTTCATACCCCCTGAAGTCTTGCTGTGTGGCTTAAATCAATACCACTGTTAATCAGCTACTTTAAAGTGCCTCCATCTGGTGATTAAAATTTGCTAAAAAAATCAAGAGACTTGGCGACGAGAGTGGTCTGGAAAATAAAGCCTATGGCTTCTAGTGCCCTTGCTCTGCCAGACACTGGTATGTCTGAGGCACTCAAAGGAAAGACTAGAAAGGGAAGAAAAGTGGCTTTGGGAGGCCTTTGCCTCCAGAGCATTGATTTGAAGGTTGTGGCTAAAGAGCTGGGCATTTCGTGGGAGTGGGGAGGGCCAGGCAGAGAATTTGTGCACATCACCAAAGCAACTTTTCAGTCAGCCTTTGTCAGTCTTGGGAGAGAGGCTGGCCAAGGGACTGAAAGCAGACCTCAGAGACAGTGTGGGAAAGGTCGTGCGGCCAATATTGAGGCTATATATTTCCGTGAAGAAATGGTAGATGTCAGTCTGACCCCATTTCCCAACACCAAATCACACTAGAGGTTTAAAAGGAAAAAAAATGGTTTTAAAGCTTTGTTTGATGCTTATCCTGGTGTCCGACCTGTGTGACATTCAAAGCCAAGTCACCACGATTGCTTGGCGTAAATGTCGCCCTGGTTTTTCCCCTAAATACCTTGCATCCTGGCTGTCAGAGAACCATGCCAGCCCATGCCGGGTGTCTAGGAATGATAAAAGGAAAGAGTTGAGTTGTTCTTGCTTTTAGGAATAATTCTACCATGAAAATCTTGACTTTTAGAAATCTTGACACTTCTGACACTTGTTCTTCCTAGATTAAGAGATTTGTTTTAAAGAGTGATGAGGATGGTGAGAGGAAAAATGAGCCTTTCTTTCTACAGGGGAATCAGCCCTGAGGGTACCTCCATTATCTTCACCTCCCAATAAAAAGGGGCCATTTTGTTCTGTGGTCCCTCCTGTTCAGACAGGCCCTTGTTGTATGAAGGTTCAGTGACTCTAAGGGCAGAAGCATGTTCAGGATGCCGACCAACTGTGTGTGTGTGTGTGTGTGTCTGTGTGTCTGTGTGTGTGTGTGTGTGTGTGTGTGTATTGAGGTGGTGAAAATAAGGACTTTGGATCAGGCTGCATGGCTGCTCTACCTGGACATGCTTGTTGGTGAGCCTGTAAAGAGATATGCCAAGTCTATAGGGCTTCAGGCCTTGGGGATTTTCCACATCAGAGCATCATTTGACTCAGTTAGTTCCCTCCAACTCTGTTCTCCCTGGGGTCTGCTTTAGATGAGTTCCTTATAATCCAACAATGGTGGAAAGAAGCGGGAGGTGGAGCAGAACAGGCCACATTTTGTTAGCTGCTGCTTGGTATGTTCGTGCTTGTTTAGAAGTTTGTTGCTGTTCACCCAGAGCAAATTCACCCAAGGCCCAGTGCTATGAGGGACAGGTTTTCGTGAGGCAAGCCCTAGCACCCCACTTTAATCAGCAGCTCCTTTTGTTAGATAAGAGACCACGTCTAACTACCACACAGCAACTTGCATTTGTCCTCAGCTTGGTTTTGCAATCAGATGCCTCCTTGGCCTTTGAGCGCTCCAGAGGCTTGCCGACCTCAAAACCAGGCTGTGTGCCAGTCATGTGCTTGCAGCTCACTAGCCTTGAGGCTTGGCTTTGCCCTTTGCTGCAAGACAGACTTTGGGATTTGGGTCTGGGCTGCTCCTAACATTTGGGAGAGAATTTAAAAGAACTGCTGGGTTTGACAAGGCCAACATTGGGAAAGGAACAGCATGGTTTTGATAATCTGGGTTCAGTCCCATTTCTACAGACAATCCAACAGAAATATCTGGGAGAGGGTAGGGATAAATTGGGAGATTGGGTTGGACATATACACACTACTATGTTATAACTAATAAGGACCTACTGTATAGCACAGGGAACTCTACTCAGTACTCTGCAATGGCCTATATGGGAAAAGAATCTAAAAAAGAGTGGATATATGTATATGTATAGCTGATTCACTTTGCTGTACACCTGAAACTAGCACAACATTGTAAATCAACTATACTCCAATAAAAATTCTTTTTAAATAAATAAATTACAACTACAGCAAGTGGGGGAAAAAACAAAAGAAATATCTGGGAGGTTTTTTTGTTTGTTTAAATTTATTTATTTATGGCCGCATTGGGTCTCTGTTGCTACGCGCAGGCTTTCTCTAGTTGGGGCGAGCGGGGGCTGCTCTTCGTTGCAGTGCGCATGCTTCTCATTGTGGTGGCTTCTCTTGCTGCGGAGCACGGGCTCTTGACGCACGGGCTTCAGTAGTTGTGGCACGCAGGCTCAGTAGTTGTGGCTCACGGGCTTAGTTGCTCCACAGCATGTGGGATCTTCCCGGACCAGGGCTCGAACCCGTGTCCCCTGCATTGGCAGGCAGATTCTTAACCCCTGCGCCACCAGGGAAGTCCTGGGAGATATTTAACAATAGAATATTTAGTCCTAAAATAAAACTTCAGTACAACAGAAACTATATGAGAAATATACTAATTTTATTTCTCCCTAATAGCTTTTGTATCAAATGCATTTTTATGGGGTCTTTTAAGAAAACAAGAGAGTACCACTCAGACTTTAAATGACAGTTTTGGCATTGGGTTCATTGTCAGGTATCCACCCACCTTGGTGTACCAGAATGGCAGCGTTGGGTCTGTTGATAACGTGGATGCAAGCAACTACCCACCACCACCACAGTCAGACTCCACTTCTCCGCCTTCTCCTTCCTTCTCTGAGGACAGCTTGCCTCCCCCACCAGCAGAATTCAGGTAAATGGTGATACCTCTTCCATCTACTAGGGGTGGTTAAATGCTCAAGAACAAAGTAAGAGTTCTAAATCCAGGCCAGGACCACTAAAGTGACTCCAGACAAGTGTGTCTAGATAATAGAAATAATTAGTATTTATTAAGTGTTTGTAAAGTGCCAGGCATTATGCCAAACACTATATATGTTACTTAATCCCCACAAGAGTCCTCTTGAGATAGGTACCCATTTTACAGATGAGTAAACAGTGAAGCACAGAGAGGTCAATGAACTTACCTAAGATCTCACAGCCAGTAAGAGGCAGAGTCATGATTGGAAAGCAGGTCAGTCATGATTGGAAAGCAGGTCAGGCTTTCTTTCCAGAGCCTGTGTTCTTAACTACTAGCTACACCTGAGCAGATAGAAGTCACCAACTTATCTCTTGCTTTTTTTACTTGGCTCTGACTCAGCATGACATAAAGTGGTATAATCTCCTGCTGTACATAAAATTTTGAACAGCCTCCTTCCCAGTTATCTAGGAACGTAGAAGATAGTCACCCTTTTCTCCTGTCACCTCTGGTCCATTTCACCGTGGATAAAATCTCCAGAAAGAAGGAAACAAAAGAAAAAGAGATGAAACTTAGAATCTGACCATTTTGGTATTTGTCAGTGTCCCTGGCAGAGGTATATAGAGGAAGAGTTAGCAAGTAATGGCTGAAAGAGGAAGGGATCTGAGGAGTGTTAGATTTCAGTGTTTCCTCATAGTTACTTTTCTTTCTGATGCCTGACAAGTGAGAGCTTTGAAAAGTATGCTTGTCTCCTTGGACACTGTTTAATCAGAGATTGGGTATGTTGAAGACCCCTCAGATGGAGACCTAAAGCAGTGCTGTCACCCCCACCGCCCGCCCCATTCTTGGCGCTTGAAACCACTAATCCCAAGTCTCCTTCTGCCTCCCAAATCACTTCCTGCTTGTTGCCATGTTGGATGCAGCTAAGGCTCGAAGGTCTGTGGAAAATTCCAAGATGGATGCTTTTCTAAGGAGTAGCTATTAGTGTAGGGCAGATAAAAAGGTGGAAAAAGAATCCCTGCAGTCTCACACATGGCCTGAGACCTTGCAGCCTCAGTCAAGTAGGCCTGACCCAGGAGAGGTGCACCTTAATTCTCTCTCAACCCGGGTCAAGTCTGGCAGCACATTCATTTCCCGTCTCTGCTGATCCTCAGGCCCTCGTTCTGTCTCAAGTTTTTCCACATGAGCACTGAAGGTACATTCACCTAAATCTGTACCCCGCTCAGGTTCGGTCAGCTTGGCTTGGATTTCCTGCCCTCATAAGATCTGGTGAATGTTAATAGCCTGTGGAGCAGAGCCTGTGGGTAGTGGTGTTTGAATTTTTATTCCAGTTCTTTCTTGCGTGCCTTCTTAGTCCTGGCTCCAAGATTGAACTGACCCTTCTTCTTAGAAGGGTGCCTTCCCTTGGAGAGCTGAGAAGTTTGAGGGGGACCTAAGAGAGGATCTTGGCCAGCCCTTACCTGTTGGAAAAATCCTAAGTCCACTTTTTTCAGGTAGTTTTTCTCAATTTCTGCTTATACTCCTCTGCTAATGGGATGCTCATTACCTTACAAGGGTGCCCATTCCATTGTTGGTCTGTTCTGACCATCCCCAGGTTCTTCTTTCTATTTGAGGCAAAATGAATTGATACTGTCAACCAAAATGAACCTAGGCTTATAGATAAACTTAACTAAAAGTGGAGGTTTGCATCCTGAGAGTGATGGTGGGTCTTTTTGCTTTGTCCTTTTAGCTACCCAGCAGACAGTATCCAAAGAGGGTCTGGCTTAGCTGGGCCCAAAAGATCCAGTGTGGTCAGCCCAAGCCATCCACCACCAGCTCCTCCTCTGGGCTCTCCGCCAGGCCCCAAACCTGGGTTTGCTCCACCACCTGCCCCTCCGCCTCCACCTCCGATGATGAGCACTCCACCCCCACCACCGCTTGGAGGATTTGGGTCTCCAGGGACGCCACCACCACCTTCACCCCCATCTTTCCCACCTCACCCCGATTTTGCTGCCCCTCCACCTCCTCCCCCACCGCCAGCAGCTGACTACTCACCTCTGCCACCACCTCCCTTGTCCCAACCAGCAGGAGGAGCACCTCCGCCTCCCCCGCCCCCCCCCTCCTCCGGGGCCCCCTCCTCCCCCTTTCAGTGGTGCAGATGGCCAGCCTGCTGCACCTCCACCACTTTCTGACACCACCAAGCCCAAGTCCTCCTTGCCTCCTGTGAGCGATGCCCGCAGCGACTTGCTTTCAGCCATCCGTCAAGGTAAAATCCCAATGGTGGGTCCGGGATCATGAAGCCTTGTCTTTCTGCAGCTGGAAGACTGATTGGAAGGTGGACAAGGGGTTCTGCGACCTTCCAAGGGAATAGCTTTCGTTGGGTGGGGAGAGATTAAGACCTCAGATCAGCGTGAAGAAAGGCTTCACTCTAAAAATACAGAGGTTTATATTTCTTTCCACCTTGGTTTAAAGTAAAGACTTCTTATCGTGGGATCTTTGAACTCCTTGGAAATTTATGCTTTGTGTATGTTTGCATCCATTTTGTGCCCCAGAGAAAAACAAGAATCACTGTCTTAGAAGGTACTTCCTCAGCTGGACTCACACACTCCTTGTCCTCCACTTTTTTGCCTTTCATATCTTCCTCCCTACTCTCCCCCACTTCCCACCCCCTTCCTTCTCCCCTTTTTCTCCTATCCCCTTCCCTTCCTTTCACCCTACCTTCCTCCCCTCCCTCATCATCATCTCACCATCATGGGGCATTTATTCTCTTTCTGTCAGAGGCCGGTTCTGGTCCCAAGGGACTGGAGTGGTTTCTTCTGTCTGATCCTCCAGGAACTGAAGGGTTGTCTAGTGGAGACAACCTAAGGCAGCTGAGCTTCATGAAAATCAATGACTTGGGCAGACTGAGTGCCCACTAGGTGGGGATTGGCAGCCACTCCCCACTCAGTCTTGGGAGAAGTACCATCCTCACCAGCCTGAGAAACTGGGAAGCGTGGAAACTGGGAAGAATGGCAGGCTCCTTTCAGACACACCTGTAGCACTGGGGCCACAATTTCATAAAACCTGTCTTTACTTCTTGTCCTGAGGATCTTGCTTTCCCAGAGGGTCCTTCTTTTTCACTGTCCTTTCCAATACCCACCACCACCAGGGGCTGCTCCCTCTTCCACAGTCCTGGATGGATTCGGAGACTGACGCACCCCTTAACCCTTCTCTCTCTCTCCCACCAGGCTTTCAGCTGCGCAGGGTTGAGGAGCAGCGGGAACAAGAGAAGCGGGATGTTGTGGGCAACGACGTGGCCACCATCTTGTCACGTCGCATTGCTGTGGAGTACAGCGACTCAGAAGATGACTCCTCTGAGTTTGATGAGGACGAGTGGTCGGATTAACTCTTCTGCCTGCTGCCCGCTTCCTTTTTCTTTCCTTCCTACCTGCCTCCTTTGATGCCTACCCCGACAGTCCCAAGGGGAAAAAAGGGAGGAAAAAAAGAATCTCAAGGGGCCAGAGCCTTCCCTGAAGCAACCAAAGATATATCCAAGTGCTTCCTCCAAATCAACATGTATTTCCCATCTCCCCGAGGTCAGGCCCATGGGGCTCCTGAGGTTCAGTAGCTGAGATATTCCCTCTTCCCTTCAAGTGATTGTTGCATATTGAAGAGAAGGGAAAACCCCAAAGCAGATCCCTTTGATTGGATTTAAATTTGGAGTTGGTGCCTTCCCCTAGAAGCCATTTTCTGTGGTCTTCTAGAATCCTTGCCCTCAGCTACTTTGAATAATGCCAGCCATCTTCTGGTCCTAAAGCCTGCCTGGACACAGCTGGCCCCTTTCCCATGCACTGAGAGGGCGGAGCAGCCGCATACCCCGTGCCTCCCCCTTCTGCCCTCATCAGCAGGGTGAGGCTGCCTTTTGCTAAGCCATCTCTATGTCTGGATGCCCTTTATTCCAGGAGCCATCCAGCCCCTAAAGAAATGTCTTACCCCTCTGCTCAGAAACAATGCCTTTCTGGAGGCAGGGGTGGTTCCCTCCCTCCCAGGGTCCCTCTCCTGAATGTGGTGTTCCACGTTCCTTAAATGCCCCTCCCTCACCACCAGGTGCCTCCAAGCACCACAGCCCGGTTCTAACCTCTAATACTCACGACCAAACTAGCCCTGACACACAGGGATCTGGGCCTCTTCTGGCTCTCGGGAGCCAAGCTTAGAGACTTGCAACTGCAGGACTGGAAAAAGGTGGAACTGGGTTGAATGATGCTGAAGCCTAGAGATGGGAAGTGACTTGCTCAAGGTCACACAGTTGGATGATGACAGAGCTAGACCCCAGAGTTCCTGATTCCAAGTCACCTGTGCTTTCTGGGACCAAATGGTGGGCACCTGCTGGAGCCCGGGCAGAGCAGTTCTTGCTCCGTGCTACTTCAGACCTCACCACAGGTGGGGGTCCCAGTAGAAGGGCTCAGGGCCTGTGCCAGGCCTATCAGTGCTGCTCAGACCCTCATGGCCTCTCTTGTAATTGTTTGCTCCCCCTTTCCTATCACCAGCCAAGCACCTGGCCTTGAGAGCTGCCCTTTTGGGGGACCAGAGGTAGTGAGAGAAGGAAGCGGGTAGGCAGCGTGACAGGTGCTGCTTTCAATTCCTCTGCAACTCCTCCCCCTTTTATTTCCCCAGTTTAAGCATAGGTCCTTCCAACTGTAGAAACTTCAGTCCCTCGGGCTGGCAGCCGCTGCAGGTAGCTGCCCCGGGGCAGGGGGCGCTGGCGGCTGGCGGCCATGAGGAGGGTCGAAAGGCAGAAGGACTCTGGGTCTTGTTTCCAGCTCCCCTCCTCACTGCACAGTGACGTTCCCTCCCTCACTCCCCCTTTTTCCCAGAGCTAATACACAGGTGCTATTATTCAGAAAAAAACTGGTCAACTTTGGCCAACAGTGAGGTTTCTTCTCTTCTGCCCTAACTATTGTGTAGCCTCTTGTGCTGAAACTGGCTTCTGGCTTCTCCGGCTTCTCCGGCTTTCCGAGCCCTGAAACAAAGAGAAACAGGATCTGTCTCTACCCAGCACAGCAAATGGTTATAGTAATTGCCAAAGCCCTCATCAACCCCTCCGGCTTGAGGAGAGGGTGTAATCGTGGGTACTGCCGCTGTGCCCTGGCTGAATCTCCCCCTCAGCCTTCTTGCTGTGAACTTGGGGCGTGGGGACCGAGTCTTTAGAGGCCAGCGTGCCCTCCTGCAGGGGCTGCTCCAGAGTGTGCCCTCCTTCCTCTCCTAGATCACACATCTCTGGCACAGGGCTGGCGTCAGGCCCCAGTGCTGAGCGTACCAGACGGTGTGCACGCCCTCCTTGCCTCCCACTGTGCACTCTGGAAGCTGAAGGTGCTTTCTTCAGAACTCTAAAATGGCTGTCGAAGGTGCCCCCGGCTGCAACCCAGCAGTGACCAAAGTGGCAGGTGGAGGGCAGTGGTTCTCCCAAATAGGAGTGCTGGGGCCTGGCTAGGCCAGGGTTTGGGCCTAATGGCTTTGACTAAATTACCCCCATCCCCCTCCTTTCCGGAGAAGGGGGAGCCAGCACTACTCACTATCATTCTTCTCTGACCTTGAAGGGGGCGGTGTTGGCCTGGCTTCTGGAATGGACGGAGTCTGCCTTGGAAAGGGCTGGGGGCAGGAGGAGGTGGGGAGGGCCACTGCCTGCAGAAGGTAGGATTAGATCATTAGCTCAGTGACCTCCTAGGGTTTCGATATGCTGTGTTCTCATCCTACAGCTGGTTTGGTAATGATCTGAAAGTCCCGGAGAGCAACAGCACAGCTCTGCCCGATGCTCTCATTAAAATCTATGCAGCCAAGCTCGGCGCTTTGTAGCAGCCGGCCTTGCGAAGCCTCCTCAGCTCGGGGGGCTGGGGACCCAGTCAGCCGAGAGGCCCTCTGGGCTCTACTTATGCATATGTGCACCAAAAAAAAAAAAAAAAAAAAAGCTTCTTTAAACACAGAGCCCTTTAAGATGATAAAGGACCCTATGCAGGTAATTGTGTTATCTTTGGAATCCTGTAATTGTAGAATGCAAAGTTTAGTGATTATTTAAACTGGGCTGAGGCTGGTAAGAGTATGGAGCAATGGCCCCTAAGGACTCTAAGGGCTGAAGCCAAGGAGCCGCCTCCCTTCCCTATTCTGCCCAGCCCAGGGGACCTGCCCCCATTCCTGTGGCCCAGGGGCCCAGCTTCCTTCCACTCGGCAGTGTCAGAAGTGAGTTGTGACTCTGCCTTGGTTGTGAGATGAGTACATTCCAAAGGAGCAGCCACGGGGAGGGGGCAGGCTCAGCGATCCCTTGGAGGCTCCGAGCAGCTGGCCCGAGCTCCAGCTCGCCTCCAACGGAAGCTCACGCGCCCTCAGAAATGACCCTGGCCGGTGTCACCGCAGAGCTGAGGCAGTGTTGTCAGGGCTAATGTGAAATCTCTTCCCGTGGCGCCGATTCTCCGGCTCGGCAGCGCCATCTCGGACAGATTGAGGTCTCTGTGGCCTTGGTGACCCTGCGTAAGCATTCCCACCGTGTCCCAGCTCTGCTTTCAGCCTGCTGCCCACTGCAACCCCCCCTCTGACCTCAGGGCTTGAGGAGGGGGGCAGTGACCCCAAGGCCAGGGGCTTTTGCTCAGGAGAGAGGTCAGGCTTCCTGGGGGCTTTGAGCTCTACCGGGGTTCAGCCGACCTGGGACCAGGTGTCACCCAGAGATGTGCCTCAGGAAGGGCTAGGGAACAATTTTGTTACTGTATTAACTTTAGTCACTTAACTCACTTGAGAAACTAACCAATTTTTACTTTCTGTCTAGAATGATGTATGTGTAGGAGAGAGAGCCATCATGCTCCTGAAGTGCCTTGTTTTCTCTGATATAAATATATTTATGAGGACCTGTCCAGTGGATTCTTGGGTGTGTTTGCCACATCAAGATTTTAGGGAGTGGGCTTGTTACGTAGTGGGGTTACAGTCTGAAAATGAGTCCCCTTCCCCTGAAGATGGGAACGGAGCTTGAGATGCAGCTCTGAGCTCTAACCTTCAGGGGTTAAGCCAGACCCCTGACGTGACCCTTTCCTTGTCACCCTATTCCTCTCAGGTCCTTAGAAGGAGGACTAGTTTTTCAAAGCCCCATGCCTCCAAGCCTGGTCCTACTTGAGTCCCTGCCAGGCTCGTGTGTGTACCACATTAGCACCCCAGTGACCTGAAGATTCTGTGTAATTGTTTTACGTATACATGCGAATGCATAAATGCCAACATCTTAAATAATTTGATAAAGTCTTTGTAACCATGCAGCCACCTCTGGGGTGTGTGTGTGTGCACATATATGTGTGTAATGGGAGAAGCATTTATAAGGGGACGACTGATAGCCACGGGTGGTGGCCAGAGCTCCAGAGGGTGGTCGGTGTGGGTGGGCTTGGAGGGCGGGAGGCCTCTGGGCCTGGATGGTGCACCCTGTGCAGGAGGTGGGGGAATGAAGGCCGGAAACCATTTTGGGTTAGGGTGAGACCCAACTGGGGGACCTAGAGGCCCTCAGCTGGCTGAGAGGGGTGTGCTGGGGCCAGGGAGACTCCTTGCATCAGGCAGGAGAGGAACACAGGCTGAATGCTGATGCTGCCTCCCAACATCTGGCCGGCATCTTGTCTGCCTCTCAGACCCAAGCAACTTACCTTAAATAGAATGATTTACAATGGAATCCGATAAAAGGTTTAGGGTGCTGCATGCCCCTTCTGCCTGGGAAGGTGAGGGAGCTGGGTTTATATTCTGACCCCCAAAAAATGACCTACCCAGGAAGCAACGGTTGTTCCGAGCCCAGCTGCTGCGGGTGACTGTCCCTGGGGGTAATTTATGAATAGACACCCAGTTCTGGGCCCAGCAAACAGTGCGGTGGCCCCGGGAGAGGGTTGGGAGCAGGGTTGGTGACTTGGCTGGTCACGCCTGCTGTTCAGAGAGAGTCACCCGCTGGCATCCCAGGAGAGGGGGCAGAAGTTTTGAATTGTCAGCAAGTGCTGCGCCAGCCACTCTGAGCTCATCGCTGGAGGTGGGGTGCAGGGGAGGGGGCGCGGGAGCCAGCTCGCCCCGGGCGGAGCCCCTCGCTCCACCCTTCTGCTCAGGCCTGTGTTTAGTCAGCACTTGGCTTCCCGAGGCCGGTGACTGACAGGCAGCCAGACGCCCGCCCTGGGAGAAGACAAAATGGTGGTGTCAGGAGCCGCCCTTGGTGGGGAATTGGAGGGAAGGAATGTGGTTCTGGGAAGAAGGAGGCCTGAGCTTGAATTCCGGCTCCTCCGCTTGGGAGCTTCAGCTCTCTGGGCTAATCCTGAGAAGAGTGAGCATTTACTACTACCTGCCCAAGGCTGCATACATTTTATTTCAACCTCATGAACCAAGAGTCTCCCATTTTACACACGAGAAAAAGATTCAGAGAGGTTGAGTTGCTTAAGATCACATAGCTGGCCAGGAGCAGAGCCATAGTTCGCACATGGGTCTCTTGTGCTCTGTCCACCATGGAACTTAAACCGTTTTCAGAATCTCTCCATCTAGCATCATGGTCTTTGGTGTGAGGGGGTGTGTTAAAGGTTTTCTGTTACAGTCTACCCTACCCCCTGGTGCCCAGTTTTATAGGTGATGGTTATTTTTGCTCTTACTTTGAAATCAAGTGGGCTAGACTGAGGGTTTGGCTATCCTAGACCTTTATAGTTAGAAGTACCCTGTGCCTTCAACTGCCTGGGACAAAGTGAGTTCCCTAGGTATGGGCTGGGGCTTCCGTCGGGCATGCCTTCAGTATATGCACACACCTGTTCAGATGGGTGCATCTATGCACACTCGGACATGGATACACACGGAGATGTGCACACACTGCACAGAGAGTCTTATCCTTGTGCAAACAAGGGCACAGATCAGCACACAGTTACAGGAACACACATAGGTGCAAGCAGACCTCACACAAAGTCCTCAGGAGCCACCCCTCCCTTCGGGCTCCCTCCGCCAGTTCCTCACTGCCCCCTCCTGGTCACCCAGCGGCCAGGGCAACCTGGCACCACTTCCTGTAAGTTCTGCTCTGGGGTGGTTGTCAGCTAGTTCCCTCCCAGATCATGCGGCTAGGAGCTGTTTCAGGTGCTCCCCAAGCCAGCCTTAGCCCCAGGAGAAGAGGTGTCTGGGGGGGGGCCTGAAGCTGGAAGACAAAAAATAAGCCTTTCACACCCAAAAGAATCTCTTCATGGTAGAATTGTCAGTACCATGGTGGCAGGAGTCCTGCAGAGACACCTTCCCACCACAGCAGGCAGCCATCCCCACCCTTACCTGGGGAATTGTGCACACACTTGCTGGCGCTCTGCATACATATTTAAAGAAGAGTAGATATCCTGGCTGAGAAGTCAGAGGTCAGCTCTTCTAGCTCCCACCTTGCTGCTCCCTCTCTGGGCCTCAGCTTCTTCCACTATTCAATGAGGGGTTGACCAGGATGATGTATGCTGCACCCCCCACCCCCAGCCCCCTGGTATCTCAGTATCTTGGAAACTAACCTCTCCCAGACGTGTTCCTGAGTAAGGCACACCTATAAACATGACCCCATGGACTCCTCAGGCCAGTTCTGCAAGGATTACCAACACTTTAAAAGCTTTTTATTCCTATTTTATGGTTGAGGAAACAGAAGCACAGAGAGATACGGCAACTTGTCTGAAGTCACACAGCAAGTTGACAGCAGGCATGGAAATAGAAACCCTCTTCTTTCCAATGCCCCAGGCTGCCTGGGGCTTTAGTAGAAAGTAGAACACCCTATGGGCTTGGGTCCAGAGCCAAGGAGACAGGAACTACAGAAGCAAAAGCCAGAACCTCTGCCCTGAAGGCTGAGAACCCAGAGGAAGTACCAGGCTTAGGCATTAGTTGAGTTCCACCACTCCCCACCCCTGCCTATAGACTGCAGGAACCTCAAGCTCCCTATTCCTCTGCAAAGCCAGTGGCTGGCTATGGGGGTTCTCCCTATCCTGTGGCTACTTGCTAGTTCATCAAGGCAGGCACACACCGGAGTGGTGTGTGCACGCATGCCTGGACTCCACGGGTGTGCACACACAGATGTGGATGTATGTTCTTGCACACCTACAGGTATACTTAGGTGTACATTCATAGGCATGTGTAACATGTAAATTTGTATGTTTGCAACCCTGTATACATGTGATACATTTGTGTGTTTAGGTGAAGTATGTTTGGATGTATGTACGTAAATGGTCTTTGCGTTTCTGGCGGTTGAATTTATGAACAGGCAAGATTTTTCCTGTATGCTTATTGGGTTTGTTCGTGAGTGTACTTGGGTGTGTGCAGATGTTCACATGCATTTGTGTGGAGAAGTGGGGTGGGGCATGTCCACCCACATGACTAGTAAGTGTGTGTAAAAGTGCATTCAGGGAAAGCTCAGGTGACTGGGTACACATGAATCCTAGAGTGCCCTCCCATGAGAATACAATACCAGTGCCCCCCCAGCCCTGGTATAGGGGGTGCCCTGCCTGGCTCCAGCCAGGCCCTGAGCTCATAGCACCCCCCACCCCCCACCTCGCACTCTATTCCCCAGACCCATCCTGCTTGGCCAATTTGCAGCCTCTCGCTCCCAGCTCCCGAGAAGGCCTGCAGCAAAGTCAAGGGGCTGGTGGCCAATTAGTGAGGGGGTTAATCAGGGATCTGGGGACCCCCGGGGGGCGGGAAGCCAAAGGCGGGCATTGGGGTTGGCAGGAGCATGAGCTGCCTGTCATGAGGCTGGGGGAGGGGAGACTGAGCCAGCCGGATGGTGCTGGAAGCCAAGGGTCTGCCTGTGAATTCATGGTTGCTGAGCACTCACAGTGAGGAGCCTGTGTGACTGTGTGTACACTGTGTGCAAAAGACATGTACGTGCATTCAAGTCCTTGCATGTAGTCCTGTATGCGAATGTATGGACATGATTGTGGATGCCATCTGTATGCACGTGTGCAGTTTTGTGCCTGTGTATATGTGGGTGTGCAGTGGTATGCAGATGGGTCTGGGTATGCAAGCATGTCTGGACCTGTGTGCACACATGTATATATAAGGATAAGTGTCTGTGTATACATGTGTGTGCAAGGGCATTGCATACATTTAAGTATGTGCTTCTGCATGCGAACATGTGCACATGAAGTTGACATGGTCCGTGTACATATGTACCATGATATATCTGTGTGCACAGGTGTGCGTACCAGTATGCAGATACATCTGGGTATATGTGCGTGTCTGGATATGTGTGCATGTGTGTGTGTTCTCTGAACAGCCAGAGGCCTGGACCCCCACGTGTGTGCCTGTGTGCACGTGCCTGTGTGCGCCCAGGTCTCAGCCTGTAGGGGGATGCGGGGCTGATGGGCTCCAGGCTCCAGGAGAGAATCTGACAGACGAGACTTGCCGTAGCCCCCGGCCCCGGGAGCCTGTTTTCCAGCTTGCAGAAGCTGTGAGCCCGTGAACTCATCTTATATTAATAGCTGCTGTCTCCTCACTTATTGCAGGGAGAGGCGGTCATGGCCCTGGCGGGGGCTGCCCCCCTCCTCTACACAGGACCTGGGAAGGAGGGGAGGAGAGGTGGGCCCCACCCCCACCCCAAGGCCTACCCTGGCAGAGAGGCAGGGTTCTGAGCCCCAGCCTTTGCCTCCCCCAAGCCAGGGAGCCCCCACTGCCCAGTTCACCCTCCTAGGCCTCTGCAACTGGGTGGGGTCAGGCATGGGGTTGGACAACTGGCAAAGGCAGAGAGGCTGGAAGGCTTGACTACTCCCCCCCAAAAAACACACACACACACAGGCGCGCACGCGCACACACACAGGCATGTGGTGCTGAGCAGCCCCAGGCCGAGCACCAGCTGAGTCTGAGGCTGAAAGAGACATAGAGGCTTCAGTTTGGGGGGGGCAGACATGTCCCTTCTCTCAGGGACCCTCAGTTGGAGAGGGGACACAGCCTTTAGGGGAACGAGGAAGGCAAGACTTCTCTATAAATATTCACTAAGGAGAAGCGCAGCACGGTGTGTTGTATAAACCGCATCTTTACAGCCACAGGAGGGCTTAGCCAAGGAGGCTTCCTGGAGGAAACACAGAGCGGGAAGCACAGGGAAGACCTGAGGTGTATCTGAAGAATCCCGGGAGCAGGGAGAAGCCAGCTAGCCCCACCACGCACAGAGGCCCCAACCCAGGGACAGAGTCAGACACCCTCAGGGTGGGCCCAGGACCCAAGGCAGAGACCGCAGATACAGGCTCCCGGAAATGTCTCAGATCCACCACACAGCCACACCCAGATAGACAGACGAGGACTCACAGCATGAGGGTCCATCACAGGCCCTTGCAGACATGAGGCTGGCCAGCATTCGGCCCTGCTGGGCCCTGGAGCCAGAAGCTAAGATGGGGAAGCAAAGGGCCAAGCCCCCCCAGGGCAGGAGAGGCACCTGGCCCCTCTCCTTCTGGTCCTTGGTGGGTGCTCCTTGGGAGTGAGGCGGAGGCAGCAAGGAGGCCTGTTCCTACACCGCCCCTCCCAAAGGTCTAGGGGTAGCCTGGAGAGCCCCAAATTTTCCCTAGCCTGGGGACAGAGCTCCCTGCCCTGGTTTCCTTGCTTGCTGTTTCTGAGCTGCTCCTGAAACCCATTCCCTCACCTAGGAAAGAAACAGATTTGGAGTCAAATGGACCTGGGTTCAAATCTCAGCTCAACTGTTTTACTATGTGACTTTAGGCAAATCAAACGTCACCTTCAGGAAGACCTTTTGGGGGCACCCTCTTTTAGAGATTACACGCGCTCCCTGTGCCCCTTCTCTGTTTTTCTCTGAGGACTCATCATTCTCTGACATTACCATGTTTTAGCTTATCTCTTTATTACTGTCTCCCCTGGCTAGAATTTAAGCTGTCCATGAGGACAGCAGTGAATAAATGAAAACCCATTACTCTCAGAGCCTCAACTTTCTCTTCTGTAAAGTGGGGAGAGCAATAGTACCACCCAGTGGACCATGGTGATGTGTGCGATGTTTGCCATAGAACAGGTGATTCCTGAGTGGGGGTCTTTTCCCAGGGACCTTCCAGGAAGGTGGGGAGAGAGAGAAGCCTCAGCCAGATCTGGTGGACCCTCCCCACTTTGTGCCTGGACTGGAGCTATGTGTACCTAGGCCCAGGGCCGCCCTCCACCAGCTCTGACCCAGCCCCTGTTGGTGTGTCCACTCCCCTTGGATTCCTGTGGCTACTACTGGGGAGGGGTCTTGAACACCAGGCAGAACTCTCTGGCCAGGGAAATGGAGAAAGACCTGAGTCCTAGCCTGGCACAGCTGTGTGAGTTTGAGCAAGTGGCTGTTCTTCGGGCCTCAGTCTCCCCATCTGTACAGTGGAGATGCTCTGAGGGCTCCACCTCCAGGCTTTGCCCACCCAGGAAGATGGGGGGTTTGGGTAGTCAGAGCTTCCTCTTCAGCCACACCCCAAACCTGCTCCTGCCCTTGCCTGTTGAACATGTCCTTTCTGGTTCCCAAACACCAAAATTCAGGGTTCTGAACACTTACATCCTCAAATGCACACAAGGGCACACGCACACACTTACCATCACTCACCTTTGCATAGCAAAAAAGCTCTTTCAGCTCCTGAATGAACAGACCCCAACCAGCCACCTCCCAAAATGTGGCAGCTGGCTGTGAGAATGAACCCCAATACAAATCTGAGTCCAGAATGTCGTAAGCCCTAGGGTTGGGAAGGAAGGAGATGGGGGAGCATTGGCCAGTAGACAGTGCACAGGTTCTGGAAACAAGTGTTCCTGGTTTGAATTCTGGCTCTATCATTTCCTAGCTGTGTGACCTTGAGCTGGCCACTGAATTTCCCTCGGCCAGTTTCCTCATCCATAAAATGGAGAAGTTATTATTACCTGTGCCATGGGATGCTTGTTAGGCACAAATGTGGTAATGGGTGTAGTACACTTAGCGCAGTGCCTACCACACAGCAAACACCCATGACTGGGAAGGGCTGTTGTTAAGAATACCTACATGCTTTGAGTATATACTTCATGCCAAAGCCCAAGCTAAAGCTCATGTGGGCACGATGTAGGCATCTTCAACCCCAAAAGGGTCTAGCAACAGGGGTTCCAGTCCCCAGGGGGAGGTGGGGTTCTTGCCTGGCGGTGCCTGTGTCTGAGCAGGGGGACCCATCAGATTGGCATCCTGGGGTGGGAGGTGTCACCTGCCGGCCACATTCCACCTGGGTCTCCAGCTCCTCATATACCCCACAGGCCCCCAGGCCTGGCATGATCCTCCCATTCCAGGCTGTCCCCCATCAGGCCCCACTCCACCCCCTGCACACACAGACAAATTTATCACAAAATCATTTTTTATTGAGGGTTGGGTCAGGGACAGGAATAGGGATCGCACTGGGGACCATACCCCAGTTGGCAGAGGGGTCTGGTGTTGGCTCGCACCCTTGCCTCCTCTAGGGCACCGCAGGGTGAGGCCTGGCCGCCAGGCTCTGGCTGTGGCGCTGGAGTGGAGCTGGGGTTGCTTGGCCTGGTCCCGGCTGCCGGCCGGGCTGCAGTTTCCCCAAAACGGCCACCAGAGGGCAGCCGGCCCCCAGCGCAGAGGAATTCTCGGTTTCTCAGGTGATGGTTTCTTAAAAAAATAAAAAACCAGAGGCTGGTGTGTTCCCCCTGCAAACCCGAGGGTGGCGGGCCCTGGGAGAAGGCTCTGGTCTCTATGATCTCTTTGATAAAAAACAAGCAAAAATAATAACAAAATACGTGGTTTCTCTCTCTCCCTTTCCCCCCTCTAGGAACTGAGGTCAGAAATGAGGGTGTTGGGGACCGGGAGTACCCTGCTATGGCCTGGATTTCAAGGTGTGGGTCTCTTTTTTTCCCGTTAACACCCATAAATAAATTCATAAATAAATAAATAATAATAGATACTCTCTTTGTATGTGCACATATATACAGATAAATCTTTGTCTTATCTATCAACAGAGTAACTAACCTCTCTGACTCTTTAGTTCAGAAACTCAAAAGTAAAGCGACATGGTCAAGGTCAAGGGAGGGGGAAGATCAGGGACTTGGAATGGCACTGTAAAACACCCAGCAGCATACTGGAACTCCAAGCCAGCTGGGCTATGCGACATTTCTGAGTGGAACCCTGACCACCTGAACATTCTAGAACCATGGAGCCAGCTGGGCCCTGCAGGGATCTGAACAGAATCCTGTGAAACACCCAAAGTCCTAGAACTCCAGAACCAGCTGGGTCTTGGGGTGCAGAGCTGGAGGGTTGGAACAAAGCCCTGGAGGACCTAACACTCTGGAATTCTGTAGTGATCAGGGCTGAAGGGTCACCAGGATGCGACTAGACATCACTGGGGGAACGGGATCGGAAGAGGATCTTGGAAGAGGAACAGCAGCAGCAGACAGCCCACAGCACCTTCTGCACATCCTGGTTGCGGAAGGCATAGATGATGGGGTTGATCATGGAGTTGTAGGTGGCAGGGAGCAGGGTGAGATAGGTGTAGAGGGGTGGGGAGTGGGCATCGCCCAACAGGCAGTAGACGGTGAAGGGCAGCCAGCAGGCGGCAAAGGCGCCAAGCACCACGGCCAAGGTGGCAATGCCCTTTCGGGTGGCCACGTAGTGGGAGGCAGGCAGCAGGTGCCGCTGGAGGGCAATCTGCTGGGCATGGCGGCAGACGATGCGACAGATCTGGGCATAGAGCTGCAGCATGATGCCAAACACCATGAAGAAAGCAACGGCCAGGACCACCAGATGGTTCTTGGAGAGTGGATATACCACGCCACACGTGGCCCGGGCATCCAGGCAGTTCCAGGCCAGCACAGGGAGCAGCCCCAGGCCCAATGCGCATCCCCACACTAGGGCCAGCATCACATAGGTCCGCGTCACTGTCGTCTCTGAGTAGTAGGTGAGGGCATTGTACAGAGAAAGGTAGCGATCAACGGTGATGGCCAGTAGGCTGCCAATGCTGGCAGTAAAGGCCATGGCCAGCATGCCGACCAGCACCAGGCTCATCTCTGCCGAGCCAATGCAGAAGACAGCAGCAAAGTGCATGACCAGACCCAGGCCTGCCAGCAGGTCTGCCACAGCCAGGCTGCCCACCAGCAGGAACATGGGGGCGTGGAAGGCAGGAGTGCCCACGATGATGGCCACCACCAGCGCGTTCTCACAGGACACTAGGGTACCTGAGATGCACAGCACTACGTCCCAGGCCCTAGGTGAGGGCAGTGGCATGACTGGGCCTGTGGGCCCCTCTGTTGAGCCCACGCTGCTCGTGTTCATGTTTCCTGGGCCAGCAGAGAGCCAGGCCAGGGGGCTGCCTGCACCCCACATCATGGTACCTGTAGAAGAAAGGCCCTATGAGAAGCTGGCAGGGCTGGGTGCTGAGTGGAGGGGTCTGGAAACAGTGGGAGTCTCACCTCAGGATACCTGGCTGAGTCCCAATGCCTTGTCGCCCCCACTCCTGCCCTGAAGCTCCTTCCAGGGTACCTTCAACCTCCCCTATGCCACCGGGCTAGCAGGAGTCTCTTTTCCTGGGGATCCCTGTCCTGGGTCTCTTCATTCTCCCTTCCAACTCCCTGAGTCCTGCAGGTCTCTTTCTCCTACATGTGTAGCCAGAGGAGGGCAAGATGAAGGACTACCATGAGTGGATGGAGGCCCATTGGATCCAGGAGAAGCTGGGAGAGGCCCAGGACTGGGGGAGGGAAAAACATCTTAAAACTGAGAGCAGCTCTGCTCCCTCCCCACCAGGGAGGATGACGCTCAGCTTCTGAGGCTCACCAGACCCCTCACGATTCTCGGTACTGCCAAACCCAGACTCCGCCCCCAGAGAATGCTCGTGAAGCTCCCGCCAGCCCCCACCCTGCGCTCCTGGGGTAACAACACCTGGGAACTCGGCCTCCCCCAACACACACACACCTAGACTTCTGTCCCCAGCCAGACCTCTCTTTCTGCCTGAACCTCTGGGTCTTTGGAACAGACACCCCCTGCTGGAAGCGTGGATCCCTGAGTCAGACCCCTCCCTCTGCGCGGACACCTGGATCTTGGGCCTGACTCCGCCTCCTGCCCGGAGGTCTGGATTCCTAAGTCAGACACCTCCTCCTGCTCGGACGCTTGGGTCCTTGCCCCAGACGCCTCCTGCCGGACCAAACTCAGATGACCATCAGTCCCTTCAGGGCCTCGGGTCCCTGCAGGAGGTCTCACCCCGCGCCGGGCTACCCAGCTGACGGCTCTCAGCACTCAGACACTGGCTCCCCTCCTGCTAGCCCAGACTCAGGGTTCCTGGTCTCGACCTCCGACCCCAGTCAGCCGCTGCGAGCCTTACCGCTTGCCCAGCGCCCCAGAATCCTGACTGCCCTCCCGGACGCCTGGTGTCCGCGGCGGGGCCCGCTACTCACCTCTCGGCACCGGGCGCGGCCGGGCCCCGGGGAGGCTCCGCTCGGGTCCAGGCTGCGCAGGGTGTATGCGGACCCCGAGAAGCCCCCACGGCCACGGGAGAAGCGACGTGAGTCACCCCGCCCCGCCCCCGGCCACCGGTTTGGTGACGTCAGCGGCCCGCCTGGCCAATGGGTGAGCCGCGCTGGGGCGCAGCGCGCGCCGCTCGGCATAGTAATGAGGCCTCGTGCCGCCCGCTCCCCCATTCATAAAAAGCGACCGTGGCTGCGGCCCCGCCCCCTCCTGAGTCGGCCCGCGCTGTCCTTGACGCGGCGCCCTCTAGGGGCCGGGGGTTTCGGGGGCGCTGGTGCGAGAGCCTGGAAGTCCACGGGAGGTTGAGGGGGATGTGTAGGGGGAGCGGAAAGGGAACGCGGATAGACTGTGGGGTGATGGGACTCTCGGGTGGCAAAGGCTGATGGAATTCAGCTGACGGAAACCGAGTGATGGGGCTGAATGGGCCTCCCCGGTGAGGATGGCAGGGGTTGCCAAGACGAAACGGCCCTGAGGTGATGGTGACAGGAGCATGAGGGAACAGGGAGGTGGGTGGCAGTGACGGTATGATCATGGTGACAGGATCTTGGGGGGTGGTGGCAGTGGGACGCTGAGGTAGAGAGGGAAGCCCCCAGGACAACCATAGCAGTGTCAGGGTGATTCTGTGGCATGATGGGGTTCAGGGATTGCAGGGTGGCAAAAGGCGGTGGCAAAGGAAAGGGAAGATGGAGTGTCCAGGTGATAGGACTTCAGGTCACCGTGACCCTGTCACAAGTGCTGAAGTGACAAGGCTGTGATGAGGGTTGTAGGGTCCTGGAATGAAGATACCAGGTGACTGTGGTGAGTGGACCCCAGGGTGAGTAGGACAGGGTAGAGGGTCTGGACTGACAGTGACCAGGCAGGTAAGTTGCTGCCAGGGCAGGTCCTCGTGATGCTGGGGCTGGCATAAGGAGCTTGGTGACGTCAATCATGTCAGCCCAATAGCGCCCTCACAGCATGGGAGGAGTGGGCCTGGCAAGATTTCAAAACCTAAATTATTTATTCAAGGATCTGGAAAGCCAGCGGGGTGGTGGTAAGGGGCACTCCCCCAGAGCAGCAGGAGTGGGGGAGCCGGGAGGAACTTGGAAGCAGGAAACCTAGCAGCTCAGTCCCCAGGGCAGGCCCCTCTCAACCTCCCATCTTAGACACCCTGGCAGGGTAGGGCATGGAGAAGGAGCTCCCTCTTCCCCAGCCCTGCCTGTCCCCAGGGAACCTCTCTCAGCTGACTTCTCCAGATGTGACAGGTACGGCCAGTTCTGGGGGAGGGGAACTGGCTGCTCCTCCTCCCTCTGTCTCTAGCTTTGATCCTCATTGGAATCAACCAGGCCTGTGGGATGGGGATGGGGGGCAGGGACCAGGTTAGGGCTTGAGGAAACCGCGGCGGCCCAGATCGTAGGCCCCACCAACTTCTCCCTGCTACACAGAACCACTGCAGCTCCCACAGTCAGTGTAGGGCAGGGAGAAGGAGGTGACAGGCGGTGGCAGGTACATGGGGAGAGGATAGGGTCAGGGCTGGGGAAGATAATGCACTTCAGGTTGGACATGGTGAGTTTGGGGTGTTTAGCAGGTGGTGTGGTCAGGAGTGTAGACTGGTTTCAAATCCCAGTTCCTCCATTTTCTAGCTGCGTGACTTTGGGTGAGTGTCTTAGGATCTTTGTGCCTAGATTCTCTCATCTACAAGATAGAGGCAATGTTAGTATCTTCTTCATGGGATTGTTGGGAGGGGCCTGGCACATTATCAACACTGGTTGTGTTGGCTGCCAATATATCTGGCAGGAGGAGGACATCTGGGGGCCTAGATGTGCAGGTTCAAGGGGTAGAAGACATCACCCAGGGGAGGGAGCAGAGAGTGAGGAGGAGCCTCAGGGAACCCTGCCATTGAGAGCACAGACTGTGGATGAGAATATTGCTGCTCCTGGGCCTTTGCACTGGCTGTTCCCTCTGCCTGGAACCCCTTCACTTCATTCCGGGCACGGAACCCAAGTCACTTCTTCAGGAGCAGGCTTTCCTGACCTCTACCCTAGATTACCACTCCCCTCCCCATCACCCTCTGCCCTCTTTCCTTGATTTATTATTCTTCAGAGCACTTAGCACTCCTGAAATTCTAAATTTATTCTTTTCTAAAAAAGTACGTGTCAGCCCCACCAGGACTGAACAGACTTTGTTCTGTTCTGTGCTGGAGAACAATGCCTGGCATGGAGTAAGTGTTCAATAAATACTTGCTGACAGGATGATTAAACAAAAAGCAGCATCTAGAGAAAGAGAAGGAAAACAGTAGTAATACGCACGGTGACAAGGAAGGCGGGGGCATCAGAGAGAATACAGGGGCATTAGCGCCCCAGAACCCAGGTATTCACTTTCTCCCCAATCAGAGCCGGGTCCCAACAACTGTCCAGTTGGTCTCAGAGAAGGGTGAAGGCTGTTGGGAGGTTGGCATGAAAGGGTGTATGAGAGGTAATTTCCTGGCCGTCCAGTGGTTAGGACTCTGTGATCCCACTGCAGGGGGCACGGGTTCCATTCCTGGTCGGGGAACAAAGATGCTGCAAGCACATGGAGGAAAGAAAGAGAGAGAGGAAGAGAGAGACAGAGAGGAAGGAAGGAAGGAAGGAAGGAAGGAAGGAAGGAAGGAAGGAAGGAAGGGAGGGAGGAAGGGAGGGAGGGAGAAAGAAAGAAGGGGTGTATGAGAGACTATCTTCTATTCTGAGCAGCAGTGGTCTTTTCTATTTTTTCACAGTTTATTAATCCTCTCATGAAATATAGGCAAAATCACCACAGATAAAGTCACTGCAGAATCTTTACTTCTTCCTTTTGCCGGCAGCAACACTGGTCCTTGTGGTCCCCCGACCTCCCTCATTCTGTTCTCGCATTTCATACGCTGCTTCCTTGAGTTCTTTTTCTTCTCAGGCAGGCCATGTCTTGCAGGGTTGTGTTGGTTTACTTTTCCTTGCATAACCCAAGGAATCGTAAATCACGCCCAAGCCAGTTGTCTTGTCACCACCAAAATGGGTTCTGACTCCAAGTATAAAGATGACGTCTCGTGTGGTCTTGTAGATTTTGGCTACTTTTCCCCAAATGTCTGTCTCGGACACTGTTGCCCTTCCAGGGTGAAGCACATCAGCGACCAT
The DNA here is from genome assembly GCF_039906515.1 of Pseudorca crassidens. Taxonomy (NCBI): domain Eukaryota; kingdom Metazoa; phylum Chordata; class Mammalia; order Artiodactyla; family Delphinidae; genus Pseudorca; species Pseudorca crassidens. Next base: position 21,268,298 of record NC_090297.1, on the reverse strand, counting down.
GTTTCCACTGAAGTAGTTGGTTGGCCGGAACTTCCTGATCCGGAGAGGTACGGTGTCATTCATGATGGAGATGATCCTCAGCCAGCCGGGGAGGAAAAGAGTGCACCGATATTTCTAACCATGAGAAACGCCGGAGACCTAAGAGACGCAAGTGGGGCTGTGGATTTTCATGTGAATACTCTCCCTCATGCTCCAAAACTGCCCCGTGTCAACAGGACAATTGAGGCCATCGCTGCCAACCAGGTCTCCTTTCCGCAAAGATCTCTGTCTAGAGGAAGGGGCAGCCCTTCCTCTTCTCTCCTACTCATGCCCTCTGCCCTGCCTCCTTGATTCCTTCCCAGCACTGACACCCCCCTCCAGTCCTTCCCACCTTCCAGGTGCCAGATGAGAGCCCAGTACTTACAAGAGTCCTGAATCCCCATTTCACAGGTGAAGCCTAGAGAAGCCAGGGACTTGCCCCAAATTGCACAGTAAATGGCAGAGCTGGGATCTGAAGCCATTCCATCTGCAACCAAATCCAGTGTGTCTTCATTCTAGCCTAGATGTCACCATCTCCTCAGAAGGGGCTGGGAGTGAAGTTGAACTAGGGCTGATAGTACTTGCAGTTCCCCAGGTGACCACCAGATGGCTGTGAGGGCTCACCTCCAGGTAAGACTTCTTACCTCTTCTCCACCAATCTGCAGAATCCTATGGGCCTAGGCTCTGGAGGGAGGTGTGTGTGAGAGAGACACAGATACTGTCTACACAAGCTCCTTGTCCAAGCCCCGAGAATCTGGGCATCATCAGCGCACACATTCTTAGCACTGACTCATTCATTCAGCCAATATTCACTGACAGTTCCCCTGGGCTTGGGTTTGAGAGGGTGCTGCAGACAGAAAGATGATGTGGCCATATCCCTGCATTTTGAACATTCAATAAATATTTATTGAGCATATACTATTTGCCAGGCACCATTCTAGGCACAGAGGATACAGCAATGAACAAAAATCTCTGCCTTCTTCATGGAGCTTCCATTCTGATGGGGAGATGGACAATCTACAAATAAAAACTTAATATGATACTAAGTAGGGATCCCTTGAGGGTCTCACAGACCAGTGAGACAGGCAAACATGCTCACAGTCACAAGATGGTACAGTATGGTTATTTGGTGATCACCTGCTTAGGTTTTATGTGTGCAGGGAGTTAACTACAGATGAAGATAAACGTGGTCCCTGCCTTCCTGGAACTCATTTATAGCCTAAGAAACAAATGAGTAATTAATTCTACAGTTGATACGTGTTCTGAAGGGAAAAAAGGAGGCATGATGATGTAGAATAACCAGGAGACCTGTTTTAAGTAGGGAAGTCATGGAGCAGGTCAGTTGAAGAGAGGATAGAGGAGTTTCAAGGAGAGGGCACAGCAGGTACCAAGTCTTAGGAGGAAAAGAGTTGATGTGTTTGAGGAACAGAGAGGAGGCTAGTGTGTCTGGAGCCAAAGGAGCCATGGGGAGAGTAGGAGTTGAGCTCAGAGAGGTAGGCAGGGGGAAGATCATGCTAGTATTGGAGAGCAGTGAGCCATTGGTGGCTTAAACATGGGAATGGTACGATTTGACTTACATTTTCAAAGGATTGCTCTGGCTGCTGAGTGGAGAACAGACTGGAGGTGGGGAGCAGAAGCAGAAGCCCTACCGGGAGGTCACTGCAATCACCAAGGCAAGATATGGTGAGGGGATGAGGGTTTGGGTGCGGGAAAGCAGATGGATTTGGATCCACCACCTGGGACAAGTGCCACAGCAGCTCAGCCTTGCTCCACGACAGTCACAGAGGGCTTCCTGCAGGCGGTGCCCATTTTGCATTGTCCTGAAAGATTAGTCTGCCAGACACATGTAGTCAGGAGAGGAGGAGGACCCTCCAGGAGAGAGAACAGCTATAGGATAAAGGCAAGGAGGTACAAAAGAGGGTGTGTGTTGGGGGAAAGGCTGTTCTATTTTCTCAGAGGGTAAGAAGGTGTTGGGGTGAGCACAAGACTTCTAAAGACTTCTAGAGCCATGAATCACAGGGCTGTGAAGGCCAAGCTGAATTGAAAATTGTTTCATGGTTGAATCCATGTTTTCAGGACAGCCCTGCTCTGTGAGGGCCGAGCTGGGAGGGTCCTGGAGGCTGAGAGGCAGTGTGAGGCCAGCAAAGGGAAGATGAGGGAGCAGGACACAGGAGAGACGTAGAGGCAGAATCTGCAGGACTAAAGTCTGGGGGCTGAGACAGTGGGAGGGAGTGAGGATGAGACCATGGTTTCCAATCAGGTGCCGGGGGGAAAGAAGGGGCCTCCCTGAGTGGGGAAGGGAGACCAGGCAGTTTCAGGGGCCTGAGGCACACTCAGGTAGAGGTGCCCAGGAAGCAGATGGACCCTCAGGAGGCATAGCAGAGGGGAGAGTAGCCTCTGACCTCACTGGATCCTGGGTCCACATCCTGGCCCCCCTCCTAACTGTGTGCCCCTGAGCAAGTGATTTTACTAGAGGCCTGCAAACTGGAGATAACAAAACCCATGCTTAGAGGGTAGTTGAGGACATCAGAAGAGAAGCTGCAAGTAAAACTGCTTAGTAGAATGTACATTCTGCTAGTAGTAAGTCGTTAATAGTTGTTAATTATGTATTATTAGTTACAGGTGTGGCAGCTGGGGAGCGAGCACTGGGCTGGAGATGGAGATATGGGACTCGTTGGCTTTCAGTTGGGAACTGATGGCAGAGTAATGGATGAGATGACCCCAGGAGAGGAGAAACAGAGCTCAGGACTGAACTGGGCCACCGGAGATGAAGAGGGGGAAGGAGGAAAAGGAGGAGTAGAGAAGGGGGAGAAGGAGAGGGGAGGGGTGGGGAAAGGGGAGAATGGAGGATGGGGAGAAGAGGAAGAGGAGGTGTATTCTAAGGAACCTGAGAAGTGGCTGCAGAGAGAGAAGAACCAGAAGAGGCAGAGGAAGGCTGTGGAAAGGCCCACTTGTCCCAGTAACAATGAGACCGCCGACTTGGCCAGAGGGGATGTGGTGGGTCAGAGGTAGACGCGGTGTGTTGAGGGGCAGAAGAGAGGAGGGTGCAACGAGTGAAGCGAAGTGGGCTGCCAGAGCCTGGAGGCCGATCCTCGCGGTCCTGGGGCCTGGCTGGAGGACGCCCTTGACGCAAGCCCGGAAGTCAGGAAAGTGACTTTGCTTCAAATCCAGATTTTGCCACTAACTCTGTGACCTCCGACTAGTCACTCACTTTTTCTGAGCCTCAGTTTCCTCACCTGTGAAGTAGGGATAATAATGCAGCAGTTTTCGTGAAACTGAGAGTGGGGGAATCCAGCAACCTGTCCGGCTACCGGTCCTGGACTCCGCCCCCTTTTGCAGGAGCCCCGCCCCAGACCCCGAACCCCCGCCCCCACCAGGCCGCGCCTACTACCCACGCCCTACCTGACCCCGCCTCAGACCACAAAACCCCGCCCCACCTGGTGGCGTCACTAGCCCCCTCCCTGCCAGAGCCACGCCCACCTGGCCTCGCCCGGGTTGCCCGGGTCTCGCTCCCTACACCCCGGCGGAGCCGAGTCCAGAAGGGACGCGCCACACCAGCACTCCGCAGACCCCGACCCCCAGGCTCCGCCTCCGCGCCATGGCCGCGCCGGGACCTCGCGCCTTACGGGCTGCGCTCTGTGGCGGCTGCTGCTGCCTCCTCCTGTGTGCCCAGCTCGTTGTGGCTGGTAACGCGTGCCCTTCACCCTTCACCCAGCCGCCTGCCAGGAGCAGTCGGGAGTTGGGGGGGCGGGAGGGGAGTTTTCCACATGTGTGCGGGGCTCCTGGGGTGGGTAGAAGGGGACTCCAGCTGTGTGTGGATTCCTGTGTGTACATATAGGCGCCAGGTGTGAGGGAGCTTCAGGTGTATGGAAGTGAAGCGGCCCTAAGTGTATGAGGGGTTAGCTCCCGATGTATGCAAAGGGAGGGTGCTCTGGGTGAATGTCAGGGAGGTTCCTGGTGTGTGTAACCATGTGTTTGTGGAAACTGCAGATGGGCAGAGGGGCTTGGGGGATCCAGGTGAGTGTATGTGTGCAGAGGGGTGAGATCCACCGAAGTGGGGAAGGGGGGCTGTAGCTTGGGTTCAAAGTGCTGCACCCATGCTACTCCCAGGTAAAGGAGCTCGAGGCTTTGGGCGGGGAGCCCTGCTCCGCATGAACATCTGGCCAGCTGTCCGAGGGGCCTGCAAACAGCTGAAGCTCTGTGAGCATTGTGTGGAGGGGAACAGAGCCCACAACCTCACTGGCTGCGTGTGGGAGCAGTGTCAGCCGGAGGAGCCAGGTATGGAGTCAGGCCCTCCCCAAGTTTAGTGCCCCCAGTTATGAACACCAAGGCCTTGGCCCCACCCCCTAAACCTCTTCCCTGAACCTTCTCCCACCAGGACACTGTGTGGCCCAAGCTGAGGTGGTCAAGGAAGGTTGCTCTGTCTACAACCGCTCAGAGTCATGTCCAGGTAAGGGGGCTCCTGCTGGCCTAAGTCAAGTTGGAGGGAAGGGGCTGAGGTGTCCCCAGTCAGAGCCTGCCTCCAATATGGAATTGGCCTCTCCCAGAGAGTAGACTATGCCCACGAACACCGGGGTCCAGTGTCAGTTCTGCCTTTAGCTCACTGAGAAGTCCCTTCCCCTCTCTGGCCTGTTTCCTCCTCTGTAAATTGGTGCAGCCAGAGGATCTAGGACAAGCATGTAGAGAGGATGGGGGAGCTAGCTCTTCTATTTTAAACCATAGTGAGGACTTTGGAAGTTCAGAAGGGAATGGGGGGAGGGCTTCCTGGAGGAGGTGGCATCAGAGATGACACTTAAAGGTAGAGTGGAAAGAGGGCACATCTGGTGGAAGGAACTGTGTGAACTAAGGCTTGAAAGTGTGTTGGGTGGGCCTGGGTTGGGGTCTTGATGGGAATTGGGGGTGGGGATCTGGATTATTATGGATTCCCTGTCTCTTCAGCTGTGCACCACCATCCCACTTATGAACCGAAGACCATCACAACAGGTAGGTACTACCTGGGGGAATGGGAGGTCTAGAGGTGCAGGGAAAGACAGAGCTGGGCTCAGGCACTGACGAGATCTGTGACCTCAGCCCTGTGATTTCTCCCTCTGAGCCTGTTTCCACATCTGTAAAGTGAGTTGGATAATACTTCACAAAGTTGCTGTGAGGATTTTATGAGAAGATGTATAGCACCTAGTTCAGTTTCTGATGCATAGAAGGTGATTGAGAAATGATGGTTCCCATCCCTTCTCCCAACACCAGAGAACTCAGGATGACCCCCTCCGGACCTACTTGGTGCTGAGGGTGTATGGCTCAGGTTGCCAAGGTGTCCTCAGTGACTACCTACTGCAACGTCCAGGCCCAGAGAGGGTCACAAAGCAGGTTCCTGGCAGAACAGAGGCAAGAACCTCACCCCTTGGTTCCCACTGCCCCTCAGGGCCTGGAGGTCAGCAGGCTTGGCAAGGATGGCTGAAGAGGCTCTTGGTTAATTAAAGCCAGAAACGTGATCTTAGGGGCTGAATTATTGATGGCTCAGCTCCCTCCGGCTTGAGCCCCAGATCAGTGCTGTACAGCTTATTTCTTCCCTCTTCTGCTCCTCTTTCCCCAATGCCCTTCTCTGGGGCTCCCTGAGCTGCAGCTGGGACTACCCTTTGCCCTTCATATTCTCAGACCCCCCCCCTTCCACAAGCTACTCCCTCTGGGAGGTGGACCCAGCTCCCAACTGGGCCCCTTTCACTGCCCCAGAATGATCTTCCACCACCATCCCTGCCCTGCCCTGCTCTGGGCACCTGGCCCAAGGCCTGAAATTGAATCCCTGGTGGGAGTTGATGGCTAACGTGGCACAGCTGGGAGCCACCCAGACGTCCTGGCAACCGTGGGCCACAAGGCGGGGGCAGGGGAAAGGGTCAGGGGATGCTGTGTGAGTCTGGCTATGCCCTAACTGTGGGGTGGCTTTGGACAGGCCTGGCACTCAGAGCCTGGCTTCTCCCTCTGACGTACGTCATCAAGTCTTCATTTATCTACTTGGTAGGGTGTGGGCCTCCACTTCTTCCTCTGCTCCTTCCCTCCCTAAGTGAGGGCTCTGGCATTGGGTGACTCCAGGGTCTCGGGACTTAGGAGTCCTGAAAGGAGACCACAGCATCTGTATCTGGGCTTCAAACCCCAAGACCCAAGGCTGAGAGCGACTCTGAGCTGAAGCGGGTGTGGATGTCCAAGTTCTGGGTCTGTCCTCACCGTGTTGGGCCCCTGTGGAAGAGGGAGGCTGGCAGGGAGCTCAGTCACCATCTGGTCCCTGCAGTCAGGAGGCTCAGAGAGGGTGTAAGAGGCATCAAGCCACCGAGCAGCTCAGCAGCAGAGCCAGGGCCGAGCCAAGGCCCTGTCTCCCCAGCCAGGCACTGGCCCTCCCCACAGGCACTTGCCAACCGCCCACGGGGTCTGGGTTGAACTTCTGAGCCTGCCGCTCAAGGCTCCCATGGTGAGGACTGGGGCCTCCAGATGACCTGTGCGGGGTATTGGGGTGGGGCTGGGCTCCTGGCCCACAGCGGCCTGCTGTGACCTCCTCCCTGCAGAGGGCCCTTCGGTCCCCGAGGTGCACGGCCCTGGCTTTGACGGGGCCAGCTTCATTGGTGGCGTCGTGCTGGTGCTAAGCCTGCAGACAGTGGCCTTCTTTGTCCTGCGCTTCCTCAAGGCCAAGGACAGCACCTACCAGACACTGTGAGTACCTAGCCCGCCGAGTCCCAGCTCACTGCCCACCCGCCCCCCTCTCTTGCCCCTCAGGTCCCTGTTAGCGCGGATGCGTTGTCTTCCCCATGGGGCAGCCTTAGGGGCGATGAGTCCCTCCCAACCTCCCCCATGTGAGCCACACCCCTTCTCCCTCCTCCAGCTGTGGGGTTCTCTCCGCTGGGTGTTGGCCGGGGCAGGACTCAGCCTGGGCCCGGCGTCTGCGAGCCCAACTGAGCCCACCTGTCTTTGTCCCCTCATGCTGCCAGCAGGGAGGAGAACCAGTAGGTGACAGCACAGGCAGCCTTCGGCCTGCAGCTTTGTGGCCACGGGCAGGAGCCTGGGCCCTGTGTGCGGTTTGGTTTTCCTCTGAGAAGGGGAGCTGCTCTGAGGCCCCCGTGTGCTGTGGCCCCATGTGTGCTGTGGGGCGGATCGCTGCAGCCTCCATTAAAGTGTTTGCTCTTTTGACCACCGCCTGCTCTCTGAGGGTGGGTGTCCTTGGCCTGGCTGAGGTGGGGCCACTGCCCTGAGTGCCCTCTCTGTCTGGCCTCTGCAGAATCTGACCCCCTTCAGGCCTGGATTCCACACTCAGGGGAAAAAGGATGAAGAGGCTGCCCTCTTGACCCGCTTGTGGGCACTAGGGGTGGGAGAAACTGTGGTCACCAAATTCTGGCCCCTGTGGGCACCGAGCAGGCTCGGTGCCCAGTACCTGACATCCCCTCCTGTCTGGGCCTGGTACCTGCAGATGAGAGCATCCTTCAACCACCTCCTGTCTCAGCCATCATCCCTGTGGGGCCCCCTGCCTGGGTACTAGGTCTGGAGCCTGCCTCCTCCCATCAACCTGGCCTGGACACTGCCCCCAAATAAAGGAGCTCTTTCCAGCACTGTGTTTTATGTCCCATGTCTTGGGCTGTGTGTGGATTGGATAGGGTGGGGGTATGGCCACTGTCCTCTCCTTAATGGAAATTCTGACTTGAACTGATACTGCCATCTTTTAAAATATTTTTGTTTGCGGGAATTCCCTGGCGGTCCAGTGGTTAGGACTCAGCGCTCTTACTTCTGGGCCCGGGTTCAATCCCTGGTTGGGGAACTAAGATCCCACAAGCTGCGCGGCGCGGCCAAAACAAAAAATATTTTTATTTGTTACACGTGTTTAATCCCCTCCTCCACCACTTTATAGATAAGGGTACAGAGACACAGAAAGGTAAGCACACCTGCTTAAGATCGCACAGAGTGGAATGGGGCAGGGCTGGGATTTGAATCCAGGTTTTTCTGACTCTAGGATGAGCAGAACTTCAGAACTCCTCTGCAGAGGCATCTCCAGGCTCTTTTGCCTTCTAAAGTTGGGTCTCTGCCCCAGTGCCAAGGTGGAGGTGCCCCCGGGACCCTCCACAGGGTACTTCTGGCCTTCCTTGAGCAGGCCCTTCTGGAAAGCTCCACCCGTGCCCACCTCCCCCTCTTTACCCCCCATCCCTGGGACCAGAAGTCTTCCCTGACTAGTAACATCACCTATCAATGGGGTACTTGCTGGAAACCAGGCATGTGGCTGAGAGTCTAACATCAGTATCTGATTTAGTCCCATGACTGTCCTAGGAAGCTGAGACGCAATAGAGAGTCATGGGTGAAAGTTCAGCCTGTGGAGCCTGACTGCTCTGTGTGAATGGGAACAAGTTAATTGAACAGCTCTTGGCCTCAGTTTCCTCGTCTGTAAAGTTGGGTAGCAGCGGTTCCATCTCTGTGGGATATGGGGAAGGTTCAGAGCAGGTGCATGTGCTCCGTCTGCTTCATTCCAGGGCATCCATCCACCCTACCAGCTGGGCAGCCTGTGGTCAGCCACCTGCACCTCTTCTTGCCCCAGGCCTAGTCTCCGTGCAGGGTCTCCGGCTGCAGCTGGAAGGGCTTTAGGGCCCCTGGGCTCCACAGGGAGTTCCAGCTACTCCTTGGCCTCACAGAGGGCTCACCTGCCTAGACATTGCACCACCATGGACAATGCCAAACACAGTCCACCTCCGTGTCCCTCCCCTCCATGCTCACTTCCATCAACACCCCCCTCCTTTCAGACATCAGCCTCCCCTTTAGCCTCCCCTCCAGCTCCTTACATCTGTGTTACCCAGCCTGCCTTGCTCTCTCTCCTTCAAGCCCCTGCACACGCAGTTTCTCCTGCCTGGGTCACCCTCCCTTGGCTTCTCCACCTAGCACTTAATCCTGGCTGGTATAATGCCCAATTCCTCCCAGGCCAAGGGAGGAAATGCCCCTATATCTTTCTGGCTTTCCACCCAGTTAAGGAAATTTCTCTATAGAATGTTTTCTTTTTCAAAATTAGTAAATGCCGGGAATTCCCTGGCGGTCCAGTGGTTAGGGCTCCACACTTCCACTGCAGAGGGCACGGGCTTGATCCCTGTTTGGGGAACTAGGATCCCATAAGCCGTGTGTCCCCCCCCCCCAAAAAAGTAAATGCCTGTAAGGAACAAGAGGACTACACAGAAGTTTATATAAAGAGTGAGAATCCCTCTCCCCCTGGTCCCACTCCCCAGAAATAACTATGCTTAACAGGATGTGTCAGACCTTCTTCTGTGAATTCACAGCACACATTTAGCGTTTTTAAAATACAAAGTGGGAGCGTGCTTTACATATTGTTCTGCAGTGTTGCCCCTTTTGTTACAGATCACACTTGCCCTATGACTTGTACAGATGGGGATGATTTATTTGCCTGCATCCTCTCGATGTGCAGCTGGGTCATTTCCACTTTATCATAAACAGCATCATGGTAAAGGGGCTTGTCTGCAGATCTTGGCACACCTGTGGGAGAGAGTAGGGAGGACAGATTCCTAGAACTGGAATTGCAGAGTCTCAGCGTCCATCTCATGGATCCATCTTGTCTGGCAAACTTGGCCTCTACCTTCCCTACACCCTCTTGAACCTCAGCCTTCCCCACCCCCACAAGCACTGGGCCTGGAAAAAGGAGGCCCTCAGGGAGCGTTTGATGAAGGAATGAATGAGTGAAGGAATGAATGAGCCTTTCCTCTCCTCCCCTCCCCTATCACCGGAGGTCCCTCTCCAGCTCAGACCTCACCACTCACATCTGGACCAAGGCTGCTGCCTCTTCACTGGCCTCCCAGCCTCCATGCCTGCCCTGCACGGTCTGCCCATTCGATGGCCTATATTAGCGGCTGTTTTCTAGGCACTGCCAGGGGCTTCTCAGTGGACCTGAGGGTGGGCATGAAGTCACCTTGCTAAGGGGGTTGGGACATGGGCTTGGGCAAAATCTATGGCATATAAGTGCCAGAGAGAACACAAATCATATCCTGTCTCTGGGCCCGTTTCTCCATTTTTATTCATTCATTTAACCAGCATTAACTGAGCACCTGCTATGTACCAGCCTGTAACCCAGGGCCAGTAATAACGACCATGAGGGGGGCTGTGTAACGATGGGAGGTAACGTACCGCACCCAGCATGACTCGTGGGGTGCAGTAGGTGCCCAACAGACGGTAGCAGCGGTCATTCCTGACACCGGTGACAAGGATCAAAGAAGGATTCCTAGTGGAGATGGCATTAGGGCTGGACCTTCATGGATGGGCGGAGCTTCACAGGGGGAGAAGAGGAGGAGGCTTCCGGATGGAAGGCAAAGACTTAGCTAAAGTTCAAAGGTAGAAAAACCCTATGTGAATCCCGAAGTCTGAAGAGATGGCTGCAGAGCCCTAGAGGCCAGGAGCAGAAGTTGGACTCCATCCTGGTTGCAGCAGGCAGGGATTCTGCCCATTCTCTCCAGGGCTGAGGAAGGAAATGCCCCCACCTTCTGCTGGTTCCAGCCCGGGTGGGATGTCCCTGGGGAGGGACAACAGGAGGAAGTCTTGTTTCATGTCCTCTCACCAGCCTGGCCGCTTATAAACTGGCACCCTCCCTCAGGGGCTCCAGCAAGGTGGGCCCACTCTGGACCCCACTCTCCCTTTTGCTCCTCTTGTTTGGGGAGCCCGCCTGAGAAGCCAGGATGCCCCAGCTGCCCAGGTAGAGGCCTAGGGCGCCCCCCGTACCCATCTGCCCTCATTCCCTCCCTAGGTATGCTTCTCCCAGCCAGGCTCACTAGCCTCAAGGAGCAGTGTGGGAGTTTGATAATCTGGACTCTGCACAAAAACATATGCAAATAGATGCAAATGGTGAAAAACCTTGCCAGCTCCGGAGGCCAGTGTCCTGACAGCTAGAATCTGGGGGGTGAAAACAGAAGTGCAGAGGGGTCTGGGAGACAAATGCCCACTCCCCCCATGCCCATCCTGTGCCCACCCAGCCCCATGTCTCCCTGCAGAACCCAGGGAACTGGAAGCCAGCAAAGTTGTCCTCCTGCCCAGTTGTCCTGGAGCCCCAGGAAGTCCTGGGGAGAAGGGAGCGCCAGGTCCTCAAGGTGAGAGATGCCGTGGAGCAGGCAGGGACCTGGGGCAAGCTGGGGAGGACGGGGTGCAGCAGTTACAGCCTGTGCTGAGAGCCCATGACAAAAGGGCAAGGAACCTACTGCGTGCCAGGCTCCAGGCCGGATGCCCAGCATCCGAAGATTGATCCTGTGAGGTAGGTGGTACCATCCCCATTTTGCTAGGGGGAAAGTGAGGCTCAGAGAGGATAAGCAGTTTGCCCACATTCACAGAGCCAGGAAAGGCTGCAGCTGGGATTTGATTTCTGGCTCCAAATCCCTCGTTGCTTTTTGGCCCCTGACACGGGTGGGATGTAATGCATCTCTGCCTTGGGATTTCAGGGCAACTTGGACCACCAGGCAAGATGGGCCCCAAGGGTGAGCCTGGTGAGTATGTGCGGCCAGAGGTCTCCTCGTCTTTCTTTGATCTGTCCCTGCCTCTGCTTGGCTGCCGTTCAGGAATTGGCTATGATTTCTCTCCTGCAGAGGGGGTGGAAGGCTGGGAGGAGTGGGGAGAATTAGAAGGGCCTGGGCACCCTCCCCTCTGGTAGTTAATGGGCATTCCCTTGGAGGTACTCAGACCTCAAGAGCCAACACTCATCTTTCCCTGGGGAAGGAGATTCAGCGAACCTGCTCCGGGGCCAGGAGAGTGAGGCTGCCTTCACAGGAGCCAGGCACTTGGAGTCAGTTGGTGCTGGGGTGTTGGTGGACCCCAGGTGTCACCCAGCGCACCTTGGAACCCCTCTTCAGGGGTCCAAAGGAATCAAGAGGGCTCTTGGGTCCCACACTTGGCCTGTTCCATTGCCTGTGAGGGGGGTGGAGGGTGGGGAATAACTTGGGGGCCCCCCTCAGTCCATCTCCCCTTCCCGAGGCCCCAGGAGCTGCCAGGAGCTGCTGAGCTGGGGTGCCACCTTGAGCAGCTGGTACCATCTGTGCCTACCCGAGGGCCGAGGCTTCCCAGTCTTTTGTGACGTGGACATCACAAACGGGGGGCTGGCTGGTGAGCGAGTGTCCGGGAGAGAAGGGACTCAGAAGTCAGGCCCAGTGGGCACTTCTTCCCCTTGGCCCCTAGGGGGAGCCAGAGCCTACCAGAGCCAAGGCATCCCTTAAGCGTAACTCACTACGGAATGAAGTCTGAGAAGGCTTCACAGAGGAGATGCCATTTGAAAGGGCCTTGAAGGCTGTGTAGAAGTTCTCGAGATAGATGAGGTGCAGAAGGGCATTCCAGGTAGGGGGAAAGACAAATGTAAGGAGGCAGGAGAGTACAAGAGGGTGTGGGGGGACTGTATGAATCAGCTGAGAGCAGGTGGAGTGGTTGGCTGAGGTCTACTGCTGTGGGTCAAGAATGGACTGAGGGCCCCTGAAAAGACCAGTTCACAGAGGGCACTGAATGACCCACTGAGGAGTGTGGAGGGCAGTGGGGAGCCATGGAAGAGTTTTAAGCAGAGGAGGGACCAGGTCAGACATGTTTTAGAAAGAAGACTCAGGCTACACTCTGGCAGGTGCATTGAGTGGGGACCAGACTGCAGGTAGGGACACAGGTTAGGACAACTGCAGGGGTCGGGGCAGGAGAAGAGGGTGGGCAGTGGCCACAATGGAAGTAGAGGCTCTTAGACGGAAAGATATTTAGGAGAGAAACTCTGCAGGGCCTGGGATCTGCTTGGCTTGAAGAGGAAAGTGGGCTTGGGAGGGAGCATCAGGGTAAGGCTGGGTGCGCCTCTGGAGGTGACTTCTCTGCTCTAATATCTCGGTTCTTATGATAGTAAATTAAAACAGGTTATTTTGAATCTGACCCCCAACTGGACTGACCGTCTCCCGAGGACAGGGACGATGTTTCTCTCATTTCATTTCCCCCAGGGCTTTCAAGGCTGCAGTGTGAAGTTGAGAGTCAGTAAAAGGTAACAAGTGTGTGTAGAGCTCATCAGCATATTCACAGGCAAGGCTCACTTGGACTCACACTTTATCAACAAGCCCCCAATCCAAAGAGGGGGTGCCTGTCCACCTACCCCCCACAGTGCATCCATTCTCAGCTGCCTCTGTCCCCTGCTTCTCCTCATCCCATGCTCAGCCTGGAGTAATGGCTGCCGTGCTAGCCTTCTCTGCCTCCCTAGCTATTCCAGCGGTGACAGGATGGTTCCGTGGATTTCATCTGCTCTTGGTCCTCCTACAAAGCAGGTCTTGGGAGCCAGGAGTCTGAATTCTGGCTAGATAATGAGAATTTGCCCCAGCTTACTCTCCAGAGTAGGTTCTCAGTAGGGTCCAGGGAGCTGGAGGGGCATTTCCCTGGCATTCTGACTTCCCACCTGGGATCTGAGGATTCCTCCATCTCTGCCTCCCTGTCCCCCAGGTACCTGGGACCTGCGGGTGGAGGTGGAGGACTTTTTTTTTTTTTTTTTTTTTTTTTATTTATTTTTGTGGTACGCGGGCCTCTCACTGTTGTGGCCTCTCCCGTTGCGGAGCACAGGCTCCGGATGCACAGGCTCAGCGGCCATGGCTCACGGGCCCAGTCGCTCCGTGGCATGTGGGATCTTCCCGGACCGGGGCACGAACCCGTGTCCCCTGCATTGGCAGGCAGACTCTCAGCCACTGCGCCACCAGGGAAGCCCGGAGGTGGAGGACTTTGAAGGCAATCGCACCTTTGCTCACTGTGGAACCTCTTTGGGGAGGCAGGTCACTACCCAGCTAGTGCTGGGCAGGTTCTCAGAGGGCACTGCAGGTGAGCGAGCCTACAGTGGAGCCCTGGAGTAGGCAAAGAAGGTGAGGGAGGCTGGGTTCTTTCCCAGGGCTGCCACGGCCTCCATGAATGACCCAGGACAACTCCTTCCCCTCTGTGGGCCTCAGTTTCCTCATCTGAAAAATGGCAGTTGTGAGACAGGGTGGTGTAGGAGTGAAGAAGCTGGGCTCTGGAGGCAAACAATCCTGAGTTTAAAAGTCCAGCTCTGTCATTTACTAACTATGTGACCTTGGGCAAGTCCCTTCTGGGTCAGAGCCTCAGTTTCCTCCCCTGTAAAATGGGTAAGGAGGCAGGGAGGGAGGGTGTGGGAGACTCTGAGGCTCTGTTGAGTGTTAGCATTATCTGCCTTTTTTAAAAAAAACTTATTCATTCATTTATTTATTTAGGCTCTGCCAGTTCTTAGTTGTGGCATGTGGGATCTTCATTGCCGCGTGCGGGATCTTTAGTTGAGGCATGCATGTGGGATCTAGTTCCCTGACCAGAAATCGAACCCGGGCCCCCTGCATTGGTAGTGTGGGGTCTTAACCACTGGACCACCAGGGAAGTCCCCAGCATTATATGCTTTGGAAGAGGAACCAGAGAAGGCTTTTTTCAAAGAAACACCAACTGTTAAGGAGAAATCTGAAAGAGGGAAGTGGTTATGAGGAGGTGCCTCAGGAGAGCCCCCTTTCCTGCCCAGGCATCTGAGAAATCCCTCCCAGCTCTCCCTGGCACAGTTGCTCAGGCTGCAGATGGGAGCTGGGAGGAGACAAAGGAGCAAGAGGGAAGCTGAGGATTCTGGGAGGGGAAAAGGTAGGGGGAGGAGCCAGTGGCTTTGGAGCCACAGTCCTGAGCTCAAGTCCCAGTGCCCCTGTGTAGCCTTGGGCAAACACCCTGGCTCCTTGGCACTGCTGTTTTCTCATGGGGGCTGAAAACATCCACCTCACCATTGCTCTGAGGCTCCTGTGAGATCATCTCTCCAAGGGTGCCAGGCATGGTGCCGGCACCTAGGTGCCTCTCATCCCCTTCCTGCCAGGGGACACCCTGAGCTTCCACGGCAGGAAGCCCTTTACCACCTATGACACCAACCATGATACAAACGAGAGCAACTGCGAGGTGACTGTCCGTGGTGCCTGGTGTTTCAGATCCTGCTATCAGTCCAATCTCAATGGGCGCCACTGGATGTCCGAAGCCACTGCCCGTAACTATGACATTGACTGGGCCTCAGACTGTGGCGTGGGCCACCCTTACCACAGGGTTCACATAATGCTTTGCTAGGGCATCCTGGCAACAAGCAGAGTTATCTCATCTCTCCCGTACAGTTTCTGGACCCTCGGCTACCCCTCCCCATTGCTAACCATCTTTGCTCCTCTGTCCACGTTAAAAAAAAAAAAATCACTTTAACCCTTTCCTGGCTTGCAGACCTCTTCCAGTTATTGGGAAAAACTCACAAGGGCAGAGCAGGGCACAGGTTTCAGTTCCATTCAAGGAAGATATTCCCTCCAGTCAGGAAGACGGACGAATCGGCCTCAAAAGGTAGTGAGGCTTCCATCCCAAGAGGTGTGCAAGCCAAGGCCAGAGGAGCATTGAGTGGTGGATTTGGAAGGATTCAGGCATCCACTGAGAATACTCTTGGGCCCCCTGGGTCCTACAAGTGGATGGTTTTGTGGTGGGAATTGCACAGCTATCTCACCCTCTCTGTTGCCCCCTCCTTGTCCCTTCTAAGTTGTCTCTTTTCCAGGCTCTGTTGTAAGTCAAGTTCTCATTCTTTGCTACTTCTTGCCTGTCCCATTAGGGATTAGTTTGAACTTAGTCAAACCAAGGCAGGTACATTTTTCTTCCATGGGGCAACAAGGCAGTGAAACAGCAGTACTGAGCTGGCATTTACTGAGCAGTTAGTTAATTTGCCAGTGTCACATTCTAGACAGTGTTAGAGCAATAGTTAAGAGTCTGATCTCTGAGCCTGACAGATAGTGCTGGGCTTGCATCCTGCTCTGTCATGTAGATGAGTTATCTTGAACAAGTTACTCAACCTCTCTAAGTCCCCAGTTCCTGATTTCAGAGTTCACTGAAGTTTATACCAGGCTGCTGCCTCACTAATTCACACTAGAAGGTTAGGGATTCTTGGGGATTGGAGCTGGGAAGCTGTTGTAGCCCAAGGGCTGGGGTTTCTGGCGTTCTCCAGGTAGTAGAGAAACGTTTGCATGGGGATTCTTCTCAGGTTCCATGGTCATGTTCTGGGTGGAGGTCATAGATCAGAAGGGCTCCACGGCAGATTGGGTTACGGGAAAAGCAGCCCCCTGGAAAAAGTGCAAAGGACCGGGCTCAGATGCCAAGTCCCATGCTCCTGGCAGGCTGAGGACCAGGCTTCCCCCAGTCTCTAGTCCCTCCCAGCCTGCACAGCAGGGACCCGGAGGACAGGCACTCTTCGTGGCACTCTACGCTGTGTTCTACACACACTAATGTCTCTGGAGATCCTTTCTTTCAACAGACCCCGCAGGGGGCAGGGCCTGCAATCTGCAATTCCTGCCTCTGCCTTCCTTAGCCCTGGCCTGGGCACACACACACACACACACACACGTGTGTGTGTGTGTGTGTGTGTGTGTGTATTTATTTATTTATATATATATTTATTTACTTATCTATTTTTATATATTTATATATATATATATTTATTTATTTAACTCTTCTTTGCGGCATGTGGGATCTTTTAGTTGTGGCATGCGAACTCTTAGTTGTGGCATGTGGGATCTCGTTCCCCGACCAGGGATCAAACCTGGGCCCCCTACATTGGGAGTGCGGAGTCTCAGCCACTGGACCACCAGAGAAGTCCCCTGGGCACACATCATACGAGTGCCTGCTGTGAGCAGTCCACAGCGGTTGGCGTGCACAGGGACACAGGCTGTTCCGGAAGCGGCCTGTCTCAGAGGCGGGAGAGGAGGGAGGGAAGAGGCCGAGTCCCAGGGCGCTAGGGAGCGGTGCTGTCCCAGGGCGCTAGGGAGCGGTGCTGCCCCAGGGCCGAGGGTGGAGCTTTCCCTTGTCGTCCAGGAAAGGGCTGGGCCCGGCCTGTATACATGTGAGGGCAGGAGAGAGCGACTGCCGGCGCTCTCCTGCGGAATCCGGGTGGTGAGCACTGCCTGACCGACTCGGGACTCCCCCACGTGACTCTGGGTCGCGGATCACCGGATGCCCAAGATTCCCTGGACCCCAATCCCCGATTTCAGATCCTCAGGACCTTACAAGTCAGAGGCCGGATTTCGCCCTGGACACCAGATTCCCAAACGGGACCTCCGGCCGGACTCCGGATCTCCAGATCTCCAGATCTTCAGATCCCGTAGGAGATTCCCGATCCTGACCTGATTCCCGATCCCGAGATCCCGGTATCTGTTGTCTCTGGCTCCTGTCCCGCCCCGGGTGCCCAAAGCCCGGCGCCCGACGCCCGAGCGCCCCCGCATGGCGGGGCAGTGCCTGAGGTCCGGAGCCGCGGAGCGCGCCGGCAGCTGCTGGCAGGACCCGCTGGCCGAGGCGCTGAGCCGGGGCCGGCCGCTCGCGGCGTCCCCGGGCCGGGGCTGCGCGAGAAGCCGGCCGCTTACCGTGGTCTACGTGTTGACCCGGGAGCCGCAGCCCTTGGTGGAACCCGAGACTGGAGCCGAGGCGGAGCCGCTGCCTCTGCGCTGCCTGCGTGAGGCCTGCGCGCAGCTCCCCGGACCGCGGCCACGACCTCAGCTGCGCAGCCTGCCTTTTGGGACCCTGGCGCTGGGAGACACCTCAGCGCTCGATTCCTTCTACAACGCGGGTGAGCGCTCCTGGGGGTGGGGCGGGGCGGTGGGACGGGGCTTAGGGTCTGGGGAGGAGCCGAAGGGGCGTGGCTTGGCGACTCCCGGTAGATCCCGAGGTGTGGGGTGTAGGGGGCTATGCGGGCATAAAGTGAGCTAAAGTCTAGGGGCTCGAGGCGGGGCCGTGATAAAAGTGGAGTTTAGGGGATCTGGAGCACGGCCGGACTCGGGCAGGGATTTAGCGGATCCAGGCCTGGCTCGTGGTTCAGGGTTGGAGCTTAAGCACTCTGGAGTCGTCACCGTGCCTAGGGAGAGGCTGGGAGCGGGGCAGGGTGTGGTATCTCAGGAGTGGGATTGGAGAACTCAGCCTCGGGATGATCTCGCACGGATCTCATGACGGAGAATCCTGGGAGGTGGAACTTGGACTAGGAAAAGGATCCGTAACATGTGGGCCTGGAATTCAGGGGTCCTAGCATACTACTTCCGAGGATCCGGCTGGAGAGGCAGAAAGAGAAGTGAAGGGGACCAACTGCCCAACTGCACTGGATTCTAGGCGAGGGAGCTTGGGTTATGAGACCCCAGTAGTTCCGAGAGAATGCGCCGAGCCTGGGTGGGGGGACTGGAGGCGGAGCAGGGTCGCCCGGGGGCGGCTATTCCCGCGCGGGTCACCCCGCCCTCTCGCCATCCCGGACGCCCCGCCCCCGATACTTATTTGTTCATCCAAGAGTCCAGGAACCGTACTTGCAGGATGTCCATAAAACCTCAGCCTAAAAATGAAAGCTGACTCGACCTTGAGGACAGAGACACACAGAGTCACAGACTCACAAATCGTACATATCTTGATTCACATAAACTGTCGCAGACAGTATCACACACAGAGATACAGACACAGCAAGCTGCACACACACACACACACACAGAGGCACAGTGTTTGTACACGCACAGGGCATGTGTGTATACACATGTGTATACACACAGCACACTGCTTGTGCCAGCCCCTTTCAAGAGACTGGGTTGAGAACCCAGGGAAGGGAACTTTTATCTTTGCACAACTCCTGCCTCTCAGATGGCCTGGAACAGGCTCCAGACTGGTGCACAGCCCTCCTTCTCTGTGCCCAGTGTCCGCAGGCTCTGAACAGTGGCATGTGAGTCATAGCCCGGGGAGCTCCACTCCTTTCCTTGCAATACTATAGATATAATTTCTGTATGAGCCAGAGGGACCCTAAAAGGGAGAAACTGAGGCCCAGAGCAAAACTGGACCCTGCTGGAGTCACAATGGGAAGGCAGGCTGAGCCAGGATGGATCCTCAGGCTACTTCCCCACAAGCTGGGCTTCAGGGCTCAGGGCCCCCACCCGTGTGCCCGCAGATGTGGTGGTGCTGGAGGTGAGCAGCTCCCTGGCGCAGCCCTCCCTGTTCTACCACCTGGGTGTGCGGGAGAGCTTCAGCATGACCAACAACGTGCTCCTCTGCTCCCAGGCCGACCTCCCTGACCTGCAGGCCCTGCGGGTAGGTGGCCAGCGGGCTGGTGGGGGCCGGCACAAAGCTGGGGTGGCCCTACTCAGAACACCAGTATCTGAATGTCTGTCCCCTGCAGGAGGACATTTTCCAGAAGAACTCGGTGAGCAGAAACCACCCCTACTCCAATGTGCCCTTTGACCTCCATTATGATCTCTGACCTCCACTATCTTTCCTGGCCTCCTCATTCCTCTCTGACCTCCCTAGTGCCCCCTGACATCCATGTGACCCTTTGTTCCCTGTGGTCTCCCTTCATGAAGTGTGCCCCTTCCCTGCTATTTTAGTTCCCACTGGTGCTGACCTCTGACCCCCTCACTGCCCCTCTCTAACCTGGTACTGACCTCTGACCTCCACTGATTCCCACCTCCCTCCCACCAGGATTGCATTGGCAGCTACACGCTGATCCCCTATGTGGTGACAGCCACTGGTCGGGTGCTATGTGGAGATGCGGGCCTCCTGAGGGGCCTGGCTGACGGCCTGGTACAGGCTGGGGTGGGCACCGAGGTGCTGCTCACACCCCTGGTGGGCCGGCTTGCCCGCCTGCTGGAGACCACGCCCACGGACTCCTGGTAATGGGGGCCCTCAGCAGGTGCACCAGGAGGAGGCTGGTGAGGGTACAGGGGGCTGGGGCTGAGGGGCGAGCCCGGCCATTCTCTCTCCCCCCCTCCCCTGCCGTGGACGTTAGTGGCTATTTCCGGGAGACCATTCGGCGGGACATCCGGCAGGCGCGGGAGCGGTTCAGCGGGCAGCAGCTGCGGCAGGAGCTGGCTCGCCTGCAGTGGAGACTGGACAGCGTAGAGCTGCTCAGCCCTGACATCATCATCAACCTGCTGCTCTCCTACCGTGATGTGCAGGTGTGTGGTGCTCAGAGAGGCGGGCAGTGGGGGCAGCGGCATTCAGTGTCGGACAAGCCCGAGTCCAGCTCCTGGACTCACTTGCTCACTGGTGGCTTTGAACAAATTATCTGACGTCTCTGAGCCGCGGTTTCCTCGTCTGTAATAGGGGACGATCTTGTCTCCCAGGGCAGCTGGGAGGCTGGGGCACACAGTGGGTTCTCCGTGTAAGGTGTGGTGTCTACACTACCTGCTGGGCCTGAAGGAGGTGTGCAGAGGATGGTGGGTGGGAAGATGGGGTGTCGGGGTGGGAGGGGACCCCAGCTCAAGGTTTACCTCAGGGTCTGTGGGCCGATGGGACCCACCAGAGGCCAACAGGCCCGGGCACGCTATTCCCTCCTGCAGGACTACTCAGCCATCATTGAGCTGGTGGAGACACTGCAGGCCTTGCCCACCTGTGACGTGGCCGAGCAGCACAGTGTCTGCTTCCACTACACATTTGCCCTCAACCGGTGGGTAGCAGAGCAAGGCTCAGGTCGTAGCATGTGGGGACACGGGTCTCTGCTGTGCAAAGTCATTGCTGTCTGCAATCACTGCTGTTCAGGGAATTTGCTGACCAAGGTCACACTGACGTCAAATGGTCCCTATTGTTCTGTTCTTGCTGCCCAGAGTGGGGTGGGGTGGTGGCGCTGCCCTTGGAGTGGTCACAGCTATCCAAGGTCACTGCTTCTCAGAGTCACTGCAGCTAGAAATCACTTCCATCTGGGATCGCTACCTCTAGAAAGATCAGAGCTGACCAGAGTCACTGCTATTCTGGGTTCATGATTGTCAGGCCCTTGGAAGGGTCCCTGCTGTTTAGGGTCTAGGGGTTCCTAGACAGAGAGTGGAGGCAGGGCCATCAAGTGGGTTCCCAGCCTTCTTCCCCTTCCCCTAGGAGGAACAGGCCTGGGGACCGGGAGAAGGCACTGGCTGTGCTGCTGCCACTGGTACAGTTTGAGGGCTCAGTGGCACCTGACCTATATTGCATGTGTGGCCGTATCTATAAGGACATGTTCTTCAGCTCTGGCTTCCAGGATGCTGGGCACCGGGAGCAGGCCTATCACTGGTAAGGGGCCCAAACGAGTGGACAGTGGGCTGAGCTAGAGGGATGAGGAATGAGGCTGTGGGCATGAGTCCAGCCCCGTGTCCCCCCACCCTTACCCCAGGTATCGCAAGGCTTTTGATGTGGAGCCCAGCCTCCACTCGGGCATCAATGCAGCTGTGCTTCTCATTGCTGCTGGGCAGCGCTTTGAGGACTCCAAGGAGCTCCGGCTCATAGGTGAACCCCAGTCCTGCACCCCTATCCCCTACCCACAGGAGCTCAGAGGGGCCTGGGGAGAGGGCAGGGAGAGAAGATACTGGGCTGGAGCTGAGGCCGACCACATCCCCTTTTGGACCTGTTCTGCCTGAACCCACCCCAGTCCTGGGCCCTCGTGAGCCCTTGAGCCCACAACTGTTCCTAAGCTCACACCTGTGTTCCTTACACACTGAATTCCATGTACACTTGTTCCCAAACCCTTACCTGTGCCTGAGCTCCTACTCCCACCTGAGATCTGGCCACACCTAAGTTTTTAGCCATTTCTATGTTCCTGCCCACATGAATTTTGTGGCCTACACCTGGGCTTTGCCCAAAGTTGTAATCACATTCAATACAACCCATGCCCCTCCCTCCCAGGCATGAAGCTGGGCTGCCTGCTGGCCCGAAAAGGCTGTGCGGAGAAGATGCAGTATTACTGGGATGTTGGCTTCTACCTGGGAGCTCAGATCCTTGTCAATGACCTCACCCAGGTGGCACTGGCTGCAGAGCAGCTGTACAAGCTCAATGCCCCCATATGGTAGGTGGCCCCTTCTGTGGTGGTCCTGGGCTGGCCTGGTCTATCAGCTTCTGCACCTATATCCACTGGCTTCTAGTCCAAACCTCTTTCAGACCAGTGCCCATGGCACCCAATGGCCACATTCTGGCTGCATCCAAGCCAGTCTACTCCCCTGGCAGTGCTAGCTGGTGCCTGGGCTGAGCTGAGGGCAAGGTTGTGTCTGCAGGTACCTGGTGTCTGTGATGGAAACCTTCCTGCTGTACCAGCACTTCAGACCCACACTAGAGCCTCCTGGAGAAACCCCACACCACGCCCACTTCTGGCTCCACTTTTTGCTACAGTCCTGCCAGCCACTCAAGATGACTTCTCCCCAAGGGGAGCAGTGCTTGGTGAGGCCCGTGGGGTGTGGGACCTGGGAGAGGGGCAGGTCCCTTTTGACCAACCCCTCTCCCCTGTCATCTGCAGGTGCTGGTCCTGGAGATGAATAAGGTGCTGCTACCGGCCAGGCTGGAGGCTCAGGGTACCAACCCGGTGAGCGCAGTGACAGTGAGCCTGCTGGAGCCCGGTAAGCAGGTGGTATCGCCGGTGAGTCACCCCCATTCACATCTATGCACCCCTTCTCTCCAGCCTTTCCCCCATCCCCAGACCCCTCTCCCAGTCCCCACATCCCTCTCGGACCTTTTTCTTCTCACAGGACGTTCCCTCCAGCTGGACCTTCCCGGTGGCCTCCATCAGCGGTGTCAGGTGAGAGGGGAGACCTGGGGGAGGTCGGACGGGGGCGGGGGCGGCGCTGCTGGGCTGCCCGGCTCACTGGGGTTCTTCATCCCTTCCAGCGTGTCGAAGCGAGACGAGCGCTGCTGCTTCCTCTACGCGCTTCCCCCGGCTCAGGACGTCCAGCTGTGCTTCCCCAGCGGAGGGCACTGTCAGTGGTGCGCGCAGCCCTTCGGCGTCGGGGTGCTCTGAGGGCAAGGGTGCCCGGGGTATTGAGGGAAAGGAAGGGACATGTTCCCTGGGTGCTCTTCGGCAAAGGGGACAGTTTCCGCCCAAGGTGCCCCTCCCATCAGTCTGATCTCCGTCCCCAGGTTCTGCGGGCTGATCCAGGCCTTGGTGAAGAATCCGGACTCCACGGCGGCCGCAGAGGAGGCGGAGGGCGGAGGGGAGGTATTGGAGGTGAGGAAGGGGTTGCTGGGAGCTTGAGGAGGGGGAAGGGCTGAGGGCCCAGCTGAACCCCGCATCTCACCCGCCCCCCAGTTTGATTATGAGTACACGGAGTCGGGAGAGCGGCTGGTGCTGGGCAAGGGCACCTACGGGGTGGTGTACGCCGGCCGCGATCGGCGCACGCGGGTGCGCATCGCCATCAAGGAGATCCCGGAGCGGGACAGCAGGTTTGGGACCTGAGGCCACGCGGGCGGGGCTCAGGGCTCGGGGTGGGGGGCTGGGGGACCAGGTGGGCGGGTCAAATGGGCGGGACCGCGAGTTGAGAGGGTCCTGTGGGCGGGACTGCAGGCGGGGGCGACGCGGATGCCCAAGTGGTCGAGCCGAGTGCGCTGGCTCACAGAAGCGAGAGTACGAGCCCAGTGGGCCCAGGCCTGTGCGCAGAACTGCAGGGACCCGGAGGGCGGGCTGTGGTCTGGAGGGCATGTGGGCTGGGTGATTAAGTTGCGGAAGGTCAGGGGCGGGGGTGCTGGTGGGCGGGGCAGATCCTGGGGGCCTGCCTTGCTGGCGCTGGAGTTGGGTAAGCATCTCTGCCCCAAGCTGGCCTGTTCTTTACTCCCTACCTGCCCCCAGGTTCTCTCAGCCACTGCATGAAGAGATCGCTCTGCACAAACGCCTGCGCCACAAGAACATCGTGCGCTATCTGGGCTCAGTCAGTCAGGGCGGCTACCTCAAGATCTTCATGGAGGAAGTGCCTGGAGGTTCCTGCCCTGCGTGGGACGGGAACGGAACTGGAGTTGTGGGGCATGGGGCTGGAGCCAAGCAGAGGGGGAGAGCCCTCCGGGAAAATGAACCCTAGCGTGTGTGGGTAGTGTAGCCCAGAATTAGCTGAGGCAGTGCAGTTGGGTGATGGAGTTTGGGCCATGGCCTGGCCTTTGAGCAGAGCTGTGCGCTGGAGTAAGTGGGTGCCAATTATGACCTTGGACTCATCTTCCCAGGCAGCCTGTCCTCCTTGCTGCGGTCAGTGTGGGGACCCCTGCAGGACAACGAGAGCACCATCAGTTTCTACATCCGCCAGATCCTGCAGGGGCTCAGCTACCTGCACGACAACCGCATCGTGCATCGAGATATCAAGGTCAGCGTGTAGCTGGCTCACCCTGGTGGGGAGTGGGGAGGCAGAGATATGGCCCCAGACAGAGGCTGACATTTTAGACTAAGTGGACAGACCCTTTGCAAAGGACTGGGGAATTCATCAAGAAGGTTCCCTAGAGAAGGCAAGAAGTTCAGATCTGAAGCTAACTTCCAGAGGGGGATAAGTGGGATGGCAGGGGGAGGAGGTTGACAGAGGCACGGTAAGGCTGGGAGTCCCAGGAGTCAGGGTCTCGGGATAGAGTCCAGTTCTGGCACCAGGAGCCCAGCCTGATGTCTGCTGAGCACACTGTCCACTCTACTCAGGGGGACAATGTACTGATCAACACCTTCAGCGGGCTGCTCAAGATTTCCGACTTCGGTACCTCCAAGCGACTAGCAGGCATCACACCCTGCACTGAGACCTTCACAGGTAACAGGGGGTGGGGTGGTGAATGGGGTTGCTGATGTGGGGCAGAGAACTCTTGGGACCTTCCAGGGAATGCTGTTTCTCCTGGGCATGGAGTTAGAGTCCTAATGGGGGATGGAACCCGGGGCAGGTGATTGAGCCAGAGGTTAGCTGATAGGATCTAGAACTGGAGCTTGCATAGCTGATGACATTGAGTTTAGTCCCTGAAACGGAGCCCAGAAGTGTTGATGCGGCCAAAGGTCAAAGCGGATGATGCGATCCAGGTTAGATCATGGCACCTACTGTGGGTGATGGAGCCCACGAACGTGACAGAGCCTGAGATGAGCGAGGAGGCTCAGGATAGATGGCTGATGACCAGGGGAGGTGATAGGAACTGTTCCGGATACTAAAGTTCAGGGTGAATGCAGGTGGCCAGAGGATGACAGAGCCCCCTGCCACCCCCCACAGCGACAAAGCCTAGATGCACATTATTGCTACTGCTCCTGTCCTAGGGACCCTACAGTATATGGCCCCAGAAATCATTGACCAGGGCCCACGAGGGTATGGGAAGGCGGCGGACATCTGGTCATTGGGCTGCACTGTAATCGAGATGGCCACAGGTCGCCCACCCTTCTACGAGCTGGGGAGCCCGCAGGCTGCCATGTTTCAGGTGAGATCCCTCACGGCCTGGCTTATGAGGTGGGGTGGGGACAGACTGGGCCCTGAACACCTCTAAACTTGTCCCTTGTGTCCCCTCCCTGCCCTCTTCCCAGGTGGGCATGTACAAGGTGCACCCACCAATGCCCAGTTCTCTGTCAGCCGAGGCTCAAGCCTTCCTCCTCCGAACTTTTGAGCCAGATCCACGCCTCCGAGCCAGTGCTCAAGCGCTGCTGGAGGACCCCTTCCTGCAACCTGGGAAGAGGAGCCGCAACCCCGGCTCCCCCCAGTACGCTCTAAGGCCCTCAGGTACCAAGCGGGTGGAGGGAGTGAGCACGCTGGGGTGAGGGCAGAGGAGCTGTGGCGGTGAGAGGGCTCGGGGCCCCGGATGACAGCCTTGTCCCTCCCTCAGACGCCCCTTCCGCCAGCCCCACTCCTTTAGCTGCCTTGACCTCCCAGTCCCAGACATTCCCGCGGCCTCAGGCACCCTCTCAGCACCCTCCCAGTCCCCCCAAGCGCTGGCTCAGTTATGGGGACACCAGCCAGCTCCGGTAAGAACCCAGGGTCCTGGGGGGGGTTTGCTTCATCTGGTTTTGTCTTGGTACGCTCCCTCCAGAAAAAGCCCTCCTTGGGGACTTGGGCACTTTGGCCACTTGTAAGGATGGCATTTGGTGCCCTCCTCCCACATGCTCTTACTTATATTTATTGTGCCCTCTCAATGCTGAGTTCATCTCTTTTGTCCCTGTGAGGTGGGCATAAAAGTAAAAGCCAGGATTCAAACTCTGGGGTGGAGGTGGCGGGATGGTGTTGCTGCCCACCCTCCAACAGCCGCTCTTCACTGCACCCAGGGTGCCTGAGGAGCCGGGGGCCGAGGAGCCCGCGTCCCCTGAGGAGAGTTCGGGGCTGAGCCTCCTGCACCAAGAGAGCAAGCGCCGGGCCATGTTGGCTACGGTACTGGAGCAGGAGCTACAGGCCCTGGCAGAGAGTCTGCACCTGGAGCAGGAACAGGTGGGCGGCTCGTCCCGGCCCCCCCTGCTGGTCGAGCACCGACAGGACTCCTGCTGAAGGCCTCCCCCGTCCCTCCGCTGCCCACCCCACCGCGCCCTGCACCCTCCCACCAGCATCTCCCCCCGGCTCAGGCGGGAATACTCGCTGATGACCTTCTCTGCCTCCTCAGGGTTCCCATCTGGGGAGGAATCATGTGGAACAGCTACTGCGCTGCCTCAGGGCGCACATCCACACTCCCAACCGCCAGCAGCTGGCCCAGGAGCTGCAGGAGCTGCAAGGGCAGCTTCGGGCCCAGGGCCTCGGGCCCGAGATTCTGCAAGGACCGCTCTTCGCCTTCCCAGATGCGGTGAGGGAGCTTTCTCAGTTAGGGCTGCCCAATAAGAGGTAGTGAGCTCCCCATGCTTGGGAATGTACAAGGACTTGATGTTGCAAGATTCCATGTCTTCCCCGATAGAACCATCGGGAAAGGGACATCGGCCCAGTCCTAGCTTCCCAGCCCCTCCTTTGATCCCAAGCCCGCCCACCCCACTTGCCTCCGATAGAAGACTTTCTAGGCCTTTCCAACTCAAGCCCCATCTCTGTTTGAAGCTCTGCAGTCTCAGCCGCACCCTTCCTCCTGCTCCAGGTGAAGCAGATCCTCCACAGGCGCCAGATCCGCCCACACTGGATGTTCGTGCTGGACTCGCTGCTCAGCCGCGCTGTGCTGGCAGCCCTGGCTGTTCTGGCCCCAGGTGGGTGGGGGACCGGAGCCTGCCTGCCTGCCTGCCTGCGGGGCGAGGATGTGATCCTTGGGGGCGTGGCGAACACAAATAGGGCAGGTAGGGGCGTGGTCAGCGAGGCCCTGGCTTGACCCGGCGCCAAGCAGGGGGATGGCGTAACCAAATGGATATCTCCCAGGCTGACACTGCCTAGCCCGTGCCCAGAGCCCCGCGTCCTCTGCCGATGTCTGGGGTCCTAAATGGGCATTCTCGCCCTGCCTGAGTTCACCCCGCTCGGATTGGCAGAGGCGGAGAAGGAGGCAGTCCCACCGAAGTCGGAGGAGTCCAGTAAAGAAGAGGAGTCCCAGGAGAAGCAGCAGGAGACCCCAGTCCAGCGGAGCCCGCTCCCAGGGGAACCCGAGCAGGGAACCCCACCTTCGATGGTGCAGCTGGGCCTCTTGCGAGCAGAGACCGATAGGTACAGCTTCTGGGACTCGCCCATAGCCTCTGCAGGAGCTTCACCCCTACCTACGCCCCCTCCATTCTATTGCCTTCTGCCTTCTAACAGGCTACGAGATGTCCTGGCTGAGAAGGAACGGGAGTGCCAGGCCCTGGTGCAGCTAACCCTACAGCGCGTCAGTGGGGAGCCCGCAGGTGAGGGGGAGCAGTCTGGAGAGCTCGAACGGTGGGTGTGAGGCAGCTTCTTGGCAGAGGCGTCCTTGGGTTCACCAGCTTTCTCCCCGACAGCTGCTCTCACAGTGGACCATGGCCTGGTGCGGTGGCTACAGGAACTGAATGTGGATTCAGGCACCATCCGGACGGTGAGGGGGCGAGTATTGGCAGTCCCTGACCCCCCCCAACCAAAGACTCCAACTATGCCCATCTTTCAGCTCTTCTCACTTTCTCCCTCTGATGCAGAGAATCTCAATACTGAATTAGCACTTTGTATATGCCTCCCATTGGACAGATGAGAAAACTGAGGCCCAGCAAGGAGTGTGATCTGTCCTAGCATGTTGGTAGTAGAACAGAGCTAGTTCCTGGGTCTCTGGACCCATCTTTCTCTGATTTTAACCCTCCCTGTTTCTGTGTATGTGTCTTTGTCCACAACTAGCTACTGAACCACAGCTTCACCCTCCATGCCTTACTGACCTGTGCCACCAGAGATGACCTCGTCTACACACGCATCAGGTATGTCCTGGGCCCTTGAGGGATAACCCACACATATGGCCTCATGCTGGCCAGATCGTGACACCACCCCCCTAGTTACAGACCTGCCTGTGTTCCTCTCTGAAAACTATAGGGACCCTAAGGTCCCTTGGGGGCAGAGGGGGCATCAGGCAGACAGTGGGTACCAGAGAGAGAGCCCAGGGCCTTCTTCTGCCTGAGGCTCATTGAGCCTGGTACCCCCAGGGGAGGGATGGTATGCCGCATCTGGAGAGCCATCTTGGCACAGCGAGCAAGGTCCACGCCAGTTACCCCTGGCCCGCGGGAGGCTGAATGAGGACATCAGAGACGGGAGGCCAGACCCAAGGATGGACGAATGCAGGAAACACAGCGGCTTCTGACACACCTGCCCCAGGACCCAGGGGCAACTGGAGGAGGCCAGGTGGGTGGGGGGCAGGGTAGGGCCCAAGCCTAGCCCCAGTGGGGGGAACCAACCAGAGAGGTGTCTCAAGCTCACGGAGTGCCGGCAGGCAAAGACTATTAAACAATACTTTTGTACCCTTGGGCCTTGGTGATGTCTGAAGTATGGGGAGGAGTCCTAGGACCAGCTCCCTAAAGTCTTCATGTCTGAGTCTAAAGGTCCTTCATCTGGCCCTCTTCACTTCCCTGCTATCACTGCCCTCCCCACACTCCCACCCCCAAGCCGACATCAGCCCCTTGTTGCCCTCAGAATAGACTTTATTGACTTTAGCCAAGGGCAGGCCGTGAGATGGGGGTCCAGAAAGAGGGGTTTTGTAGGGCTTGTAGGGCAGCTATGTCCTGGGGGCCAGGTTGGTTCTGAGGGGCAGAAGGCCATGCACCCACTCACATGGCCGCTCCAGAAGGGTCTGCCACAGCTGCCTCTCCTCAGGTGTGGAGTCCATCCAGGGCACCTGGAGCCCATAGCTGCTGCCTAGATGTGGGCGGGCAGGGGTGGAAGACACGGTCACACTGGACACCCCAGGTCCCAAGGAATACCCGCCTGGTCCCAGATCATGCACTATCACCCTCACGTTCTCCGTGGACACCAAAGCTCAGGAAAGGACAGAGAAGTGCCCAGGGCCACATGTCGAGCCCCTGCCTCCTAGCATCGGGTCCCCTCAGGGCTCTGCCCCACTCACCGGTGCCCAGGCTGAGGCGTGTGCCCCCCAGCTGGCGACTGGCCAGGGGCCCATGGTCCCAGAGAGAGAGCTCAGCACAGGCCTGGCGCAGGTCAGCAGGACCGAAGCCATCATAAACCATGGTGTGATTGAACGTGGGGCTGAGGCTGCGTCGCACCACCCTTGTCCGTTGGCGGCTGGCCTGGCTGTCATCAGGCAGCACCAAACTGTGGGGGGGTGGGCTGGCGTCAAGTGGCCACCCCCTCACCCTCCCCAGAACCAACAAGTCACCAAGTCCTACCCATACTTCCTCATAATGTCCATGTCCTCTGGCTTCTGCCTGAGAACTGGCCTCAAACCCTCAGTATCCTGGGACCTTTGCGCCAACCTCCTCTCAGATCTCCTGCCTTTAAAAGTCACAACACCTATTCACAGGACCCCAGAGTAATGTCTCTGAAATGCAGTTCTGCGACTCCTCAGCTCAGTCACCTTCACAGCCCCCCAGAAGTAGTTTCCAAACTTTTTAAAGCCTTGGAGCCCTTTCTGCAAGACAAAAATATTACTCAGAAGTACAAAACCTAAAAGAAAAACAATGTCTTTTGTTGCATCAAGGCTGGGGCTCAGGCCTCACTGGCCTGCCTCTATTTTACTCTCTGAGGGTGGGACAGCACCTGGAGGCACCCCTAGAATTCCTCCGGTGCTTACTTGCAAAACCACTGAACTGCAAGTTCAGGACCAAACCCCACAGCCTGGCTTTCCAGGTCCTCCATGGACAGGCCCCTGAGACCTCCCAGGTCTCAGCCTCAGCTCTCCAACCAGTCCTATGCTCCAGTCACTGAAATGCAGCTGCTCAGAGGAGTCCTCAACTCTCCTGACTCCAGGCCTTGGCTCAAGCTGTCCCCTCCACCTCTGCTCAGCGGTCGAAGCCCAGAGTGGGGAATCAAGGGTGGGTGACCAGAAGGGGTTTGTTGAAGGTGGGGAGCTCTACTGCATGAGAAGGGAAGGGAGGCGGGGAAGTACCGATGCCCCTCACCATTGTATGTAGGTATCCAGGGATCCTGGGCGCAGAGGCACGAGGTCCTGAGCTTCCTTCACCCAGAAGTGCAGCTCCCCACTCGGGGGCAGTCCTGCGCCTGCGAAGAGGCTCGGCTCAGGCCCTGCCCCAAGGACAGACACTTGTGCCTCACCCTTGCGGGACAGAGATTCCCCGCCTCTCAAGGCCTGTCCAGCTTGGCCTCTCGCCGGCGGTCACTCACCCTCAGAGCCAGCGGGCACGTACTTGAGGGACAGAGAGAGCAGTCCGCGGCTGGGAAGGTCGTCGGGAGAGGGCGGGACCTGCGAGAGGCGGGATCGTCAGGGGGTGGGGACAAAGTCCTAGGGAAAAGGGGCCGGAAGGGAGCGGAGTCTCCAGACACCGACGGGGCGGGGTCTTGGAGGGGGCTGCCGAGAGAACAGCCTGGGGAATCCGACAGCCCTGCCACCGGCAGTCAGGGACAGACCTCTGCATGGGGCCCTAAGGTTTCGAGGCTGACGAGGACTGGGGGAAAGCCCAGTGCGGTAAAGGCGGGAGATCTGTGCCGCGGTCTACCCGCGCGGGCCAGCTGCTCACCCGGGGCTGCAGGGGGAGCCAGGTGGGCTCGGAGTCCCAGTCCCACGTGTCCAGGGGCACTTCGACTTCGCCCAGAAAGATGTTGCGACCCAGGCTTTCGCGGTGCCACACGGACAGGCTCAGCACGCGTCCCCGGAGCTCGGCCTGCGGGACAGAGTACTGGGGACAGGAGGTGTGCTTTAATGAAGCAGCGTCGATGGCCCCGGCCTCAGTGTTGCGGGAGTGTTGGCTGGGGCTTATTCTACCACGCTCCTTGCTGGAAGGAATCCTGGGGAACCCCGGACGGTATTAATGGGGGTCTGGACTAGCGCCGCGCCCACCTCTAGGCTGACATGTTGGAGAGCGCGTTAATGCGAGGGCCTCCCTGCCGTTCCTCCCCCAGAATGGAGGACTGGAACGACCGACAATGACGACACCATGGCTGCCCCCGCCACCCGGTCCCCGCAGGAAGGGGCGTTCGGTTCCTTAATGGGGGGCCGCCCTGGCGTCGCGGCCTCACCCAGAGAGTCTCGTTGAAGACCGGGTTCAGATTCCGTTTCTTCACTGAGGTCTTGCGCTTGCTTTGCTTATCCGGGAGGAGTTTGCTTTTGACGTAGCTGGAGCGGGGCAGGTGAGGACCGGAGGTGAAGGGGGACCCCTTTACCCCTCCAGCCCCTTCCAGCGCCTACTTCCCAGCCACAGCCGGGAACGCAGCTTCGCGTGCCAGGCCTCGTGCAGCGCTTTACAGGAGTTATCTCACCCAGCTCCCGCGTCTACCAAGAACGTTATTCCCATTTTGAAGATGAGGAAACTGAGGCCAAGAAAAGCGGTGGGGTTGGGCAGTGAGAGAGGCTCCCTAGCGCCCCTCCTCGCTGGGTCAGACACTCACGGGTCGGAGCGGCGGCGCCGGGCGGCGGCCAGGCCCTGGCACTGGATCACGTGCACGCGCAGCTGGGCGGCACCAGGCTCGTAGCGCAGCGCGAAGTACAGGGAGCCGCGCACCTGCACCGCGCCCGCCTCCGCCTCCCCGGACAGGCTCGTTTGGCTGCTGCTCAGCTGCGGGCGGAGGGTGGGGAGGTCAGGGAGGGCTGCGGGGCTCACGTCGGGGCCGGGGAAGGGGAGCGCGGAGAGTTCAGATGGGAGGGTAGGGGGGTAAAGTGAGGTAGCTTGCCTGGAGGCTGGAGTGTCAGGTCCGGGGGTCAAGGGAGGGGTCATGCAGGGGCAACGCCTCGGGATACGGGGAGGGGAGGCTCACCCCACCCCCACCCCAGGCCTTCTCCCTCACCCCCTCACCGTGGAGGAGTTGAGGCTGGGCGTGGAGGAGCTGCTGCTGAGCACGCATTCGAGTGACAGGTCGGGCCCCGGGACCTCCTCCCCATTCTCCAGGATCTCGGACGCCTCCAGGGTCTGAGGAGGAGGTAAATGACGGGGGCGTCCCCTAACCCCCCGCCCCTCCCGCGACCGCTCTCGGTCCCGGACCGCTCGCAGCCTCGCGCAGCTGCACTCCCCGCCCAGAATCCGCTCCGGGTCTTGAGAGCAGCCGCGGGCCGCTCCCGCCTACCTGGGCAGGCGGGGGCTGCGGCTCCTCCTCTCCCCTCGACGGAGGCTTCAGCTCAGGGTCAGCCTCCTCTGCGGCGAAGGCCTGAACGCCGCCGGGGCCAGGGGCTGGGAGGGGCACAAACAGCTCAGCGAGCCCCTCCCCAGCCCGCCCTGCCCCTGAGCAAATTTGGAGGGACTGGTTTACAACCCCCATTCAGACCCCAGTTGTGCCCTGCGGTCTCCGGTGGAGACCGCACCTACCTGCCCCCTAAGCAGGACGAGGAAGGTGAACACAGGTGGCTGGGGTCACTTAGAGCTGCCTCTGATCCCCGCAACCTCTCGGTGCTCCCAGCACACACCTTCCCACTCACCTTCTTGGGCCTGGGGCTCCTCCTCATGATCTGAAGCCTTTGGGGGGACATATGGTGAGGGGAAATCAGGTCCCTGAAAGAAGCAAGGGGTAGAAGTCACAGAGGGGGCCAGTGGTGAAGGGGTCAGAGGTTCCAGCTTCAGATTCTGCACTGCCCTCAGGGCAGAGCTGGCAACCAGCTGCAGGACCAGTCTGGCCTGTACTTCACACCCCTTCACACCTCAGGGCCTGCCCTACCTAACTCCCAGGGTCCCACTGGTGGCATTTGAGTCTTGGACCTCACCCAGCTCAGTCCACACTCCACCCCTAGTAACCAATGCAGAGTTTCCTTAGAGGATGGGCCCACACCCCCATTTGACAGAGGAGGATGACAGAGGCCCAGGCCAGGGTCTCCTAATTCTCAGGCTGGGCTCTTTCCCCAGCACATCCCACCTCCATGCCAGGGACACTGTACATTCATTCATTAGCCCATTCAGTCATTCATTACTCGCCTCAGCCTCGCTGAACCTCTCTTGGGGGGCCTCGTCCATGGGGAGCCTGGGAGGAGGGAGAGGTATAGTCAGAGATGGGCCCCAGGTGACTGGGAGGCACCCTCCACTCCCTGCCATGCCTCCTCACCTGGGCTCCAGCGCCTCTTCGGTCTCTTTCCCAGCAGCCTGAGCCTCCCCATCGCTGCCCTGAGCCTGGTCTCCTGCACCCAGGTGAGAAGTTCTGTGAAACTCTCTTCTCAGGATGTCTGGCCCTTGGAGATGCCCACCCACCTCCTGTAGCCCATGGAGGGGTGGTGCCCACCCAAAGTCACACAGTGCCAGGGGCAGCTGGAACTGAAACCAGGGGCCCTCTGTCCTCGTCCACATACACCCGGTGACCTGGGCTGCCCAAGGCGTGCCCCACTCTGGGGAGCTCCTCTCACCCCTGGAGCCCTTCTTCCTGCGGATGGAGGCGCGAACAAGGTCAGAGCCAAGGTGGGCGTGGTGGTGCCGCTGGAAGCGTGCTTCCTGGAACCAGTCCCCTGTAAGGATCTTCAGCTGCCCAGGGTCTGCCAGCGATGTCCGGAGCTTGCTGGAGGATGGGGGAGGGCGCGGCTGTCACCACTCATGCAATCAACGTTATTGCCACCCACTCTGTGCCAGGCCCTGTACCTGGGGCCAGGGATACAACAGCAAATCAGACTTGATCCCTGCTTTGGAGGAGCTCAGTTTGGTGGGGAGACTGAGTCCAGAATAGACAAGTACACTATAGTGAGGTAGAGCCATGATGTATGTAAGAGGGCCAGCTTTGCCTGTGAGAATACTGGAGGGCTTCCCAGAGGAGGTGACATGTGAATTGCTCTTAAATGACAAATTGGAGTTCTCCAGGTAGAGAAGAAAAATAATTATTATTCATTAAATGACTGTGTATAATCCTTCCTAATTCTATGAGGTAGGGCTCGTTAGCTGCATTTTACAGATGAGGAGAGTGGTACTGGGGGGGTCCAAGGTTACAAGCTAGGAGGTGTCTGTCTGTCCCCAAACACTACTTGTAAGTCCCATGCTGCTCTGCCATTGTGCTCTTCCAGGCAGGAGAAACATCATAAAAGCGAAGGGTGTGTTCGGGGACCTGTGGAGCACCTGAGTGGCTGTAGTGGACATTCTGTGTATGTGTGTCAGGGGGTGAGGCTTACTGGTGGAAGAGGCTGGCAGGGTCCAACCAGGAAGGCCTGTGGACCACGCTTCGGAGCTTGCCCCTGACAGGAGATGTGGAGGAACCATGTGAGGTTTCAGGAGAGGATATTAAAGACAGATCTGGAGAGTCCCAGCTGCAGCATGGAGGGTGGGCCAGAAAGGGCGAGCCCGGAGGCAGGGAGGCCGGCAAGGGAGCTGGTGCAGCCACCCTGAGAGAGGTGATGAACTGAGCTGGCCAAGGGTGGAGTGGACCAGTGGGCAAAAACAAGACCTACCCAGATATCTGACAGGCTGCACGTTGGTAGGGGAGAGGGTGGGAGTCACCCAAGCCCCCCAGTGCCTGAGGCCCCTTCCTCTGGGGCTCCCTTACTCTGCCTTACCTGACCCGTCGCTCCTCCAGCTGGCGCAGGCGGGCATCTCGCTTCAGGACCTTGGCAATAGCCTCTTGCTCCTCCTCTGTCAGGAAGCTGAGATCCAATAGCCCATCAGCCTCAGGCTGTGGCTCATGGGCCATGAGGAGGCCAGGCAGGGACCAGAGCCCCTTTTGAGATGGGTGGCCCCTCTGGGGCATCAGCTGGGGCAGCGCCCAGGCTGGGCACACGTGGCTCCCTGGGGGCAGAGCAAGGGTCAGGTAAAGGCCTGCCCATATACAGGGCACATCCTGGAGCCAATTGCCTTTTCTGCCCAAATATACACTCCCCATGGTGGGCGGGGTACAAGCCCAGGAAGGCTGAGATCAAGGTGGCATGAGATGCATTCGTGGACACATGCACACCGACACCCATGAACATACTCAGGGACACACTCAAAGACATGTAGAGACGCACATGCGCACACTGATACATGTAGATATAGTTCCCCACAGTGAGATGCACACCTGGTCACACATGCACACTGACACCTATATAAAGACAGGCTCACGCATACCCGGTCCCCCATAAAGGGCCCTATGCAGTCATAGGCCCAGATCCATGTCCAGACCAAGAGATGTATGTAACATATCCTTAAACCTGCGCACAGGCGCACGCACACGGGAGACAAGGACCCACAGAGGGGTTCACCTGTACAAGAATAAGTCCAGGGACAAAGACCTGTCCTTAGATATATACAAATCACACACACTTTTGCACACACATACTGCATCCCCCAAACTAGATTGTGAGCTCCTTGAAGTCAGGGACAGGGCCTCATCCTCAAAGCCAGAACCGTGCACACAGCAGATGGTTAGTAAAAGTTTGCCGAGTTAAATGCAGAAATACGTGCACCTGCACACACACGGGAAATGCACACACACGAACACGCAGCCGGACACCCAGGTGCACACACATATCTGCTCACCACCCTGCCCCGGGAATCTCCCGACTTGGGTCCTTTCCCTCCACCCTTCACCTCCACCCTTCACCTCCACCCTGCTCTGGCCTATTTGGCCTTCCTGTCTGAGGCAGCCTCCTCCCCAGCTCACAGCCTAACTTCCTCCCCCGGAGGTAACTGCTGCACCCACTCCCACGGAGGCCTGCAGCCCAAGGTTGCCCCTGCTGCCAGCCCTGCCCCCTGGCCTGGAGCCCCTCCCTGGACCCCTTTACTCTGGCCACATGGGTTCCCCACGCCCTGACCCAGGACCTGGCTGGGGTGGGACCTGGTGGTGGAGGCCGAGTGCTGCAAAGCAGCTAAGGTACCACGGTGACTCCGGAAGGAAAACATTTGCCCAGCCCTGAGGGGCGTGTGGACGTGGCAAGGAGCCTGTGACTGGGCCGTGGGCAGAGCCGTGGCCCGAGCCCACTGGGCGGTCTCTCCTCTCCTCCCGCCCCTTTAGTCCCCTCCCTCCCGGGGCACCAGGCAGGGCTGAGATGGGAAGAGGACACTCAGCGGGCAGGTCCTGGCTTGTGCCTGCCGCCAGCCCGCGCTCTGTGCCCTCCCAGCTGAGTCAGCGAACCCCTCAAGCGAGCCCTCTCCCCCTGCTGCCCCACTCTCACCCGGGGGGGACTGGGTGTCTCTATCGGGTGTCGTGTGTGACACTGTGGAAATGCCTGTGTGACGGATGTTAACAGCATTTCCTGAACATCTACTGTGTGCAGGTCCCGGGTGTTGCAGACGCACTGTTTAGGGCTCTTCTGGGGCCTGGTGTGTGAGCCTGTGTGGCTGCCCCTGTGTTACCCGGTGCCACTGTGAGTCTCTGTTCAGCAGGCGTCTGCAGACTGTGGGATTTGGGAGGCTGTTCATTTTGTGGGTGTGAATGTTGTATCACTGCATGTGTGTCTGGGCGTCATGTCACAGTGTGGTGCTGCATGGGGGACTCTCGTCTGTGTGATATGTTCTGTGACTTTCTGGGCGACAGCGCGGTGGGGTGTGTGCACATGTGTGACTGGGCTGTGTGTTGTGGTGTGTACTCTGATGCCCTGGGGACCACCAGATGTGTGTGTATGAGTATGGAGGTGGAGGGACGTTCCACAGAACTGACCCTCCCCGCCCTTGTCCTGAGGTCTGCTTGGGCTGGGCTGTGGGTATCTGAGCCCAGGGTCCCCAGCAGCACACCCCTCCCTGCAGTCCCCTCTGGTTCCAGAGGCAGAATCCAGTGTCTGGTCTTCCCCACTCTGTTTCAACACTTATGGGACAGACCCATTGGTCAGTTTAAGGGTCTGTCCATCTGTCTGGCTGTTCCAGCCCCAGACACGTCCCACCTCCCCGACCCCTGGGTCCTACAGGGTGCTCAGGACACCAGGTGGCAGTGCCCACCCCTCGGGACACTGGCAGGGGCCCTCTGGCCCCGAGGTGTATTACCTGTAGGGGTCCAGTATGGAGGGGACACCTTCGTCGGGTAACCCCGGCTTCCCTGGCAGCTGAGTTTCAGGGACCAGAAGAAGAGCAGTGTGGGCCTAAGGCTGACTCAACCGGCCCAGCGGAGTGGCTGCCCCACTGAGGAGGAGGAAACACCTTCTCACAGGGCCTGATGCAAAACCGGGCCTGGACTCCCGGCTCCCCAGGGGCGCAGCCTGGGCTTTCAGCAACCCCAGAGCAGGTTTGGTGGGTAGGAGATGCCTGGGGCTTGGCGCCAGCTCCTCTGCAGACTTATTCTGTAACTCCTGTGACTCGAGCTGGCCCCAACCCCTCAGAGCCTTGGTTGCCCCATCTGTAGAATGGGTAGCAGCCCCACCCTGCCCACTAAGGAGCTGATAGGAACTTGCTTTGAAAGCAAAGTTAGAAACGTTTCTGAGAACCAGGGTGGTGGAAGGATTGCAGCCTGCAGCCAGACAACCCCGAATAGTTCCTGCTGTGCCACTGTGTGACCTTAAGCAGGTCTCTCAACAATTCTGAGCGGCACTTTCCTCCCGTGCAGACTGCAGGCAGCAGAGTGTGAAGAGCCTCTGAGGGAAATGAAAGTGCTTGGCACAAGCTGGCATATAGGAGGTACCAGGTGTTCCCGGGCCAACAGAGTCCCCTCCATGTCCACATATGCCTCCTAGGAAGTGCTGGCCTCAGCAGAGCTGCCCTCTGTCCCCTCTGCCACCCTGGGCCCCATCTGTCTGAGGAGGCCTGGATTCTTCCAGGGCCAAAATGAGGCTCCCATACCCTCCCTCTGTCCGTGGGGAGCCCCTCTGAGCACCCCCCATTCTGCTCCCAGATTCTTCCCCACCCTGAGAATAGGTTGGGCCCTGGATTACATTTGCTTTGGGACCATGAGCCAAGGCCACAGCAAAGCTTCCGGATGCCCCCAAGTCTGCTTCATTTCAATCCGCCTGTCTTGCCCCACCTGCACCATGGCTTAAAGATCAGAGGGCACCTCACAGACCCCCAAGAGGGGAGGTGGATAAGGAGTGGACTTACCCCACTCCTCCTCCCCAGCATCGGAAGTGGCTTCGGAAGGTTACCACCACTCGGAGCCCCCGAGGGTCCCTCCTCCACCCCCAGCCCAAGGTCCAGCCTTCCCCGTTTATTTTTGCAAGTCAGCCTTATTTTCTGAGCCTCTTTTCCCTCATCTATTAAATAGGGGTAATAATCCCTCCTCAGACGGCTCTCACTACAGTTCAGTTAGACCCCTACCGGCCCTTAATAAATACTCAGAGGCATTTGTAGATGCAATAGCCATTGAACATCCACTGTGGGAACGGCTACTGTGACGTCCGCCTCCTCTGTCAAGTCTCCCGGACTGGGAGAGGAGTGGCCTACAGTACCCTCACCGCTTCCCATCATTCTGTCCTGGCTCCTCCCCAGGATGCTTCTCTAACCCTCCCACCTCTCGGCTCTCACCATGGAAGGCATCAAACTTCCCTGTCTATTCTTCTGGCTTCTAAACTCCCTTCCTCTTTCTGATCTCCTGTCCTTGCCTCTGTGACTCTCCTGGACCCCTCTCCTGCTGTCTTCTCAACCCCAACTCCTCTGTGTCCTCCCCACCTGAAACCTTCTCCTATTTCCAAGTTTCCACTTTTGTGAACAGCCCTCATGACCTGGGCCCCAGGCCTCCTAATGCTTGCTGCCACTCATTGGACTCTCTCCCGTCTGTCCCCCACCTCTGCCACCCTCCCACTGCCCAGGTTTCAGTCCCTGCCCAGCCTCTCCTGGAAGCCTCCTCCTCCCTGTCTCCTGGCCTCCACACTCAGCACCCCACCCCGCCCCAGCCCTTTATTGCACAGCTGTCAGAGGGCCCTTTCAGCATCCCACTTTTATCTGTCATTCCTCAGCTTTGGAAGGTGCCAGCAGACAACCAAGGGAACCCCCTGACCCCTTACCCAATCTACTCCAAACCAGCAGGAGTCTCACCTCCCAAGACAGTCCATCATCCTTTGGGCTGCCTGCCCCCTCAACCCAAGCCTTGGGGCCCTGCCTAGCTCTGGCTGGTCCTCATTTCCTGTCTCCTACGTCCTTAGAGCCCTACCTACGGGCTCTGCTTCCTGTCCCTTCAACACCCAGACCCATTTGTGCTCCCAGCTCCTCAGCTGCAGAATGCCTTCCCCACCCGTCGCAACCCCTGCAGGGCCTTGATGCTCTGCACTGCGGCTGGTCTCCAGGCAACACCCCCTGGCTAAGAGTTCCCAGGCCTGGTTAAAATTCTGACTCTGCCACATGGCCTGTGGCCTTGGATCAGTGACAATCATCTCTGTAAGCCTTACTCTCTCCATTTATGAAGCAGGGACAACGGCAGCCACCTCCTGGGACTGTCGTAAGGAGATTCCTTTCTCTTGCCTCCAGCACCCACTCTCCCTTCTTGTCGGTCACAGCCCCACCCCACTTTCCCTCGTGTGCTCCAGTGGGGCCACCTTGCAGGGTGGTTCCGAATGGGGGCTCTGGAGGCTGGCTGCTGGGTTTCGACATGGCTCCACTCTTCCTACCCCTGTGACCTCGAGCAGGCCACGTCACCTCTCTGTGCTTTTTTTCATCTTAAAATGGGGATGAGAGCACCTACCTCATGGGCCTGTGGTGAGGATAAATGATGTACTTTACCAGCACGTGGTGAGCACTCAGTAACTTGGTGATTCTTATGGCAGCTGTTATGTCCCATCACCACACGGCTGCTTTAAAGCTCTGCTGGGTGAAAACAGGCCTTAAAGCTTTTCTGGCCATTTTGCTGTGGTGTCCTCCATACCACAATTTAACCCCAACCCTTAGGTGGACCCATAGGCAGAACAGAGTTTTGAAAATGGAATTGCTCTGAAGAGAGGAGGGGCCACCTCTGTCATGCCCTGGAGAAGCCCCAGGCCTGGAAACCACAGCACCGCAGGCTCTGGGATGAGCTGACGGACACTTGATCCAGGGCCCTGAGGGCCGCAGCTAGAGCTGTCCCCAAGGCCATGCTCAGGGTGAACACAAAGGGCTCTCAGGATTCAGAGACCAAATCCTTTGCTAGTTCAACTAAAGTGACACCCGGCATAGGGCAAGGTTAGGAAAGACTTCACCAAGGCAGTGGCTTTCAAGCTGGGCCTTGAGAAGGAAGGGCATGACTTCAACAGGTGGGAAGCAAAGGACCAGAAGTGGGTGGGTGTTGGAGAGCAGGTGCTGCCCTATCTCGGTAGAGAGTGGGATGCGTGGAGAGTGAGAGTGTGGGGTCCCGAGGGCCATGGAGTAGAGGCACCACGGAGCAGGGCAGCGACCGGATCACTGGGGGTGAGCACGGGGAGCTTGGCAACGTGATCAGTGGATACGGTGGGGGCCGGGTCCAGGGCCCTGGTCTGTCAGCACTGACTCCCAATCCTACTGCCAAGTTCTTCCCAACAGGGAATATGGGAGGGGTTTCAATGTTCGCCTGCCTCAAGGAGAAAGCTTTGGGATGGTGGACGAGGCGTGGAGAACTCGCAGCGCTCCTGCTCAGAGCAGGATACACCCGAGGGATGCTGGCTCCTGCAAGCTCCAGGCCCTGGACGAGGACCCAACCATGTCCCTGGCAACCAGACCCCTTTGCCAGGGGCAGAGGAACCCAAGTTCACCACGAAGATAGGAGCTGAAGGGAGCGCATGTCTTCAGTGAAACCAGGGACCACCGAAGGGAGAAATCAAGGACAAGCATGGTCTGGAGTTAAAACTCTTTATTGTCCTGCCCAGGAGCCCCGCACAAAGGAATCCGTGGAGCAGGGGTGAGGGGGGCAGCACAGGCCTGTCCCACAACTTGAAGTGAAGGGGGAGCTGTGGGAGGTGGGAGGAGACAGCTCCCGTTCAGCTCCCTGATGGCGCTGGATGCTCCGACGGCCCCCCGACATCTCGGACCCAAGGGGTGCCGTCACCAGTGCGAGGCCCGTACCTGGGGCCAAGGACAAGCTTTGTTACATCGCTCTGATCTGCAGGGGTCACTCTGGATACGTCAGTGTCACTCATCTCTCCAGCCTGGTTGGGGGAGCCCAGGCCCCAAACTGCAGGGGGGAGATGAACCCAAGTACTTGGAGGCCCTGGGAGAGCGGGAAAAGGGGGCTGCACGGGCTGGCGGCCGCCAGGAGCGGGGCACAAACTACCCCTAGTGCATCTTCTGGCAGACATCTGGAGGGGGCCCGTCAGCCCTACTGGACCATTCTAGAGGCCCGTGGAGAAGGCCCCAGGGTGGCTGAGTTTATGCAGACTTCTTGGTGTACCTCCACCCTGGGACCAGAGTCCTGGCAGGAGAATGGGCTTCAAATCCAGCTCTGCTCCCTGTGCTGCCTTGTCTGGTGGGTCCAAATATCCTTCCCTCCCCCACCAGGCACTGGGCTGAGGCAGAGGGAGCCCAGCAGGCAGTGGCAGACACAGCTCTAGAGGGAAGCTAAGGCTTTTCCAACAGATGAACGAAGGGCGCCTCAAGGGTGGGAGTCACAAGCCTGGGAAGGAGGGGGCAGGGAGCCTCTGAGCGACCAGCGAGACACAAAATGCAAACGCCCCCACCCCGCGCTCACCCTCAGCCCTCATCCTACCCCACTGGGCCCAGACCCCTGGGCCCAGACCAGCAGGCCCATCCCTGCCTTCCGGGCCGAGGGGGAAGAATCTGGAACAAAAGGTGATGGCGGCGGCCTCCTCAGGCGCCTGGCGGGCCCAGGGCCATGGGGCAGCCATCACCGCAGGTTAAAGACCAGGCTGACGCTCAGGATGACGCCCAGCAGGAGGACAAAGGGCAGCCAGGTCTTCACGAAGGCGCCGATGCTGATGGAGAGAGAGGGGAGCATGGGAGGGAAGGGGCCAGTGAGTGGGCGTGTGGTCCAGCACACTGTCCTCCCACAAACCCAGACGGGGCCGCTCCCCCCAAGGAAGCTCCTGGAACCACCCCCCTCACCCCCAAACTCAGTCAACTAAGGGACTGGGTTAGGCCTGGTGCCCGCTGTGGAGGAGCACCAGCTACGGTCCTGGGCAGGGGCTGTTCCAGGCTCCTGGTGGAGATGTGACACCTCGCTGGGTGGGTACAGGAGACACGTCCACCCTCTGGGCCTTCCTGACTCCATCCACGATCGCCCCTGTGTCTGGGGAGAGGTCGCCAGCGAGAGGACCCAGAAGTCTTCAGTCTGGGTGGGGAAGCCAGAGTGCCCTCTGCTCAGTGCAGTGGGCGGGGAGGGGTCGGTGAGAGTTAGGCGGGGCTATGGCTCAGCCCGCTTCAACCCCGCCTCTGCCTCAGTCTCTGTGTGACCACAGGTCACAGGTCTTCCCAGGAGACCTCTAAAAGCCTTTGGACCAAAAAAGACCCTGAAAATCTCCTTCTCAGAAGCTCTTAATGATGAGCACAGCTGGAAGAAAGCCTGGAGAGGCAGCCGGGTTAGCCCAGGTGTGTGCTGGCTCCCCGGTGGGAGGGTCACTCCACCCCTCTGAGCTCCCTTTATCTGTGAATTGGGACCAAGGCCTTTGACCTCATAAGTCATGAGGCGGGGACTTTAAAGGTCCTCCCAGGCCACCACTGGGGCCCACCCGCCCAGAACCCTGCCTCTGATGAGGGATGCTGGGAGGGGACCCTATGGGGTCACCCATCCTCTTCTGAGGGTCCACCTGTTCACCGGACCTGAGCACAGGGCTCTGTACACACGCAGCATCCCTGAGGAGCCAGAATCATTATCTCCATTTTCCTAGGGACAGTTGCAGCTCAGAGAGGCCAAGGCAGCTACCCAAGATCTCACAGTGAGCAAGGGGCAGAGCTGGGCTTCAGACAGCACCGCCCTCTCCACCAGGAGCTCAGCTACAAGGGGCAGAGCTGGGCTTCAGACAGCACCGCCCTCTCCACCAGGAGCTCAGCTACAAGGGGCAGAGCTGGGCTTCAGACAGCACCGCCCTCTCCACCAGGAGCTCAGCTACAAGGGGCAGAGCTGGGCTTCAGACAGCACCGCCCTCTCCACCAGGAGCTCAGCTACAAGGGACAGAGCTGGGCTTCAGACAGCACCGCCCTCTCCACCAGGAGCTCAGCTCGTTGTTTTCCTGCTTTGTCCCTGCTGGCTGAAGGACCCCAGAAATGGCCCCGTTGGGATCCGTGGGAGAGTGGTCCCGGGGAGGGTGGCGGCGGCCAGGGGGACAGGCAGCGCACCTGACGTACTTCCCATACAGCAGGCAGAAGAAGCAGAGAGTCACCATGTTCCAGTTGGTGCTGTTGTTGTAGCGCATCAGGTTCAGGGCCAAGGCCACATGTGAGTGGCAGTTGTCACAGCAGAGACTGTGCTGGAGATGCAGGATGGGCTGGGTCAGGATGGGCTGCGGGGAAACCTCCCACCCTCGTTCCCGCCCTCAGGAGTGGCCCACCTACCATGCGGTGCTTGTACTCCTCAGAAGCGTCGTGCACAGCCGTGTCCCACGCGTTGGGCCCGCTAGCATATACCTGAGCAGGGTCCAGCTTCCAGTACCTGAGGGGGGAGAAGGGGTTCTGGGCACTGGCTCAGCTCCACGAATGTCCCCTGACGCCTGCTCTGTGCAGGGCCCTGAGCCGGGTGCTGAGGCTACAGGGGTGAGCCAGGTCCAGGGAAAGGGCCACACAGCAGACAACTGGAACAGTGTGACATGCCCACCGCCATGTGGATCCTGGGGAGGATATGAACTCACTCAGTGGGGACGTGAGGGGCTTCCTGGGGGTGACACGAGTCCAGTGTGAAGGAGGAAGGATTAGCCAGGCGCAGAATGGGGAGTGAATATTCTAGGGAGAGGGAACAGTTTGAACAGAGAAAGAGGCACAGAACTGTGCAGTGTGTACCAGAAATTAAGAAACTGGGCACTGCTGGGGGATTCAGATGGAAGAACGGGGTGAGGGATGTTGGAAGGTGAGGCTGGAGATGCAGGGGGGCCATGTTCTGGGGGACTTGAAGGTCATCCTGAGGAGTTCATCCATCAGAAAGCATTCTCCCCATCTCCCCACATGGGAGACTAGGGTGAATGGGAGAATAGCTGGTGGAGCTAAAGTCTGTGAACCTCAAGCTGGGTGACACCCCAAAGGGTCTGGGCCAGGGGGCACTGGGAGGTCAGAGCGCCCTCTGGCTGCTATGTGGGGAATGGCTTGACAGAGGAGCCTACAGACTGGACCAGTGAGAAACCACCGTGGCCGGGACTTCAGCTGCTCAGGGGTTCCTGCCTGGAAACGGGTGTCCTTACAACTCTCGCTGAGGAGCAGTCTGGCAGCAGACACCCAGACCAGAGGCCCCTGGCTCACATCTCCACCTGCCTGAGGGAGTCAGCAGGGTTTGGAGAGCCCAGCTCCAGGCTGCCTATGCTGTGTGGGACACCAACTCCTCCTTGGGCTCCACCCTCCTGGATGCTGCCTTGGGCAACAGAGCATCTGATGCTGTTCTGAGCAGACTGAAGACTGAGGCACTGTCACCACAACTGAGGTGGGCCCCCAAGACAGAAAAAATGAAGTCCCCAAACCCCATGCAAACCAGCAATAGCTCCAGGAGAGACTAAACTGCCTTTATTCTCTCCAACCAGAACTTTCCAGCAGAGTTCCAAACCATGCCTCCCTCACACCTTAAATGGTGTGTTTGTTCCTTGAGGGGCAGGAGAAAGAGTCCAGGTTTTGCAGTGAGACAGACCTGCAAGTGAGTCCCAGCTCTGCCACTTCCTGTGTGATCTTGACCAAGTCCCTTCCTTATCTTCACCTTTCCGAAGGAGCTGACAACACGACCTTGCAGGGC
Organism: Pseudorca crassidens; assembly: GCF_039906515.1. NCBI lineage: Eukaryota > Metazoa > Chordata > Mammalia > Artiodactyla > Delphinidae > Pseudorca > Pseudorca crassidens. Next base: position 21,223,428 of record NC_090297.1, on the reverse strand, counting down.
TGAGGCAAGGCCTAGATGGCCCGTGGATAAAGGACCCAGCCAGGGACTGGAGCAGGAGATGTGTGGTACAAGGTCAGATGCTCTGGTAGACCCTGGCTGCCCCCCTTCACCCCATCCTCAGGCTGCTGGCTCCTGCTGTGCCCCAGAAGGCCTGGCCTGCTGCTCCAGGTAGGAGGAACCTGGCTCTAGGGCCAATCACACGGATGTTCACCACTTACTTGGCAGGCTTCCCGAAGGCCATGTTGTCTTCCTGTTGAGGGACAAGAGCAGAGGTCAGTGGGGAGCCCGCATCCAGCCCAGCAGACAGACCTGGGTTGGTGGTGGAAGTGTCGTGACTTAGAAGGAGGTAAGGTGGGTGGGCAGAAGTGGAGCCTGGGCCCTGCTCTGGGGTTGGCGGGATATCTGAAGGGTCAGCAGCAGCTCTTCTGTGTGAAGAAGGCAGTGTGGCAGGAGTGCACAGAGCACTGTACCCGGAGACCAAAGACTTGGGGTACAGCCATGACTGCCTCTCTCTGTGGCTGCCAAGTAATTCTCTCACCCTCTATGGGCCTTATTTTCTCCAGGTTCTCTGGTCAATCTCTGGTCTTTGTCCATAGGGGAGTGGTCTCCTTCATGGTGTGAATGAGGACAACCTCTGACCTCCTGACCCGACAGTGGTGGCCCACACAGAATCTGGCAGTGTGACTGCAGTCAAAGCAGGATGTGGGGTGGGTTGGGGTGAGTGGGGTAGACACAGCGGTTGGGCCTCAAGAGGCCTGCTACGAGGGGGATGTTTTAGCTAAGTCCTATACCTGCCACACAAGATGTGGGGTACAGGAGTTACAAAGGGACAGATTCTGGGTTCAGAATCTGCTGACAGAGCTGGTCAAAGATGAATTATCATACACATATATGGCAGTGAAAGTAATGGGTATGAAAGACCTTTGTGGTGTTAAGATGATCATGACAAATATGAACATAAGCAGGCTGGTGCCACCACACCCATTCATCCCAGCCTGACGGAGAGGAAGCTGCAACTCGAAATAGGCAGGACGCTGCCTGCTCACCTGGCGCAAGCCTACTGCCCTATCTCGGGCACATCCCCAGGGAACAGACCTGAGAACACAGCTGGTTCATTCTAGAAGGTCCGCCCCCTCTTCTCCATGGCCACACCCAGGGAACCACATCAGCCTCCCCTGTGCCCCCACCTTGTGACTCCCACCTTCTGAAGGTCCAGACACTTGGTTCCTGGACCAAGGAACCAGGATGGTCTGACTCTCCACTCTTGCCTCTAACCCTACCCATGTCTTGGTACCCCCGGGGTGGGCAAAGGGCTGGGTCAGTTACTTAAGAATCCTGGCCACACTGCCCTCCTGGCCTGTCCTGGAGGCAAGAGAAAGGGGAAAGGGGTCAAACACTGGTGAGAAGCAGAGGGCCGGACCAGGACTGCATGGCATCTGCATTCTCCTGCATATTGGGGAGACAGGAAGGCTGCCTGTGGGCAAGATAGGCTAGCTTTCCACTTGAGCCCTGGAACCCTCCAGAGGGGGGCAGAATGGGGACTCACCGACACAAAGTAGGGGCCCGCAAAGTCCCGAATGACTCCTGTGGATGTGCAGATGCCCATGTGGCCAATGATGGGGAAAAACCACCTGTGAAAAAAAGGACAGGGAAAGGGCAGAGCTTGTGGGTGTCTTTCAGCTGGTCAGACAGACGCTGGGAACACTCCATCCAGAGTGACAGCATATGAATATAACGTTGTGTGGTAAAGTGTCCATTAGGGTGGCGGCAGCGGGAGGGGAAGTACAGAAGTGGGGCAAGTGAAAGTGAACAGCAGAGCCGGGAATCGGTGCAGCCCACAGAACAGCTAAACTCAAAGGACGGCAACACTGAGTGTGGTGAGGAGGCGGAGCAACTGGAACTCTCTTCTCACTGCTGCTGGGAGAGTTTCCACAGCTTTCGAAAACTGGTACCACACCCTCTACCTCAGCAATTCCACTTCAGAGTATACATCCAACAGAAACAAATGCTTGTGTCCACCAAAGCCGTGGACAAGAATGTTCACAGCACCTTTATTAAAAAATAGCTGGAAACAACAGTTGTCAAAATTCACTGAACCGCACACTTAAAATGTATGCACTTTATTGTATGTGAATTATATCTCAATAAAGTTGATTAAAAAAACCTAGAAATAATCCAAATGTCCAACAATAGTAAAACGGGTAAGTAAATTGGGGTATAGTCATACAGTGAAATAGTAGGTAACAATGAAAAATAATAAACTGCTACGCACAACATGGATTCTCACATATACAAGCCAGAGTAAAAGAAAACTTACACAAAAGTGCATGCATATTATTCTGTTTATGTGAAGTTCAAGAAAAGGCAAAACTAATCTATTGTGCTGGAGGGCAGAAGAGGGGTTATTTCTGTGGCAGAACTGACTGGCACAAGGGAGCCCAATGGATACTGGAAACATCCTCTCTCTTGACCTGGGTGAATGAGTGCACACACATGCAAAATTCATTGAGCCGTATACTTAAGATTTTTACACTTTATGGTACATGTTATACCTCAATTAAAAAGTTTTCTAGGGCTTCCCCGGTGGCGCAGTGGTTGAGAGTCCGCCTGCCGATGCAGGGAACACGGGTTCGTGCCCCGGTCCGGGAAGATCCCACATGCCGCGGAGTGGCTGGGCCCGTGAGCCATGGCCACTGAGCCTGCGCGTCCGGAGCCCGTGCTCCGCAACGGGAGAGGCCACAACAGTAAGAGGCCCGCGTACTGCAAAAAAAAAAGGCTTAAAAAGTTTTTTAAAAAGTGTTGGGGGGCACTTAAACCAGCGTGTGTGTGTGTGTGAAACAATGAAGAAACAATGTGTGCAAGGGTAGAGATCAGGACAAAAGCATGATGCATTCCAGGAACTGAAAGTTTGATTTGTTTTTAATTCTAATTTTTATTTTTATTGGCTGTGTTCAGTCGTTGTTGCTGCACGCGGGCTTTCTCTAGTTGTGGCGAGCGGGGACTACCTTTTCGTTGTGGTGCGCGGGCTTCTCATCGTGGTGGCTTCTCTTGTTGAGGAGCATTGGCTCTAGGCACACGGGCTTCAGTAGTTGCGGCACGCAGGCTCAGTAGTTGTGGCTCGCGGGCCTTGGAGTGCAGGCTCAGTAGTTGTGGCGCACAGGCTTCAGTTGCTCCGCGGCATGTGGGATCTTCCTGGACCAGGGATAGAACCCGTGTCCCCTGCACTGGCAGATGGATTCTTAACCACTGCGCCAACAGGGAAGTCGAAAGTTTGAATTTTTAAAAGCCATGGGCATTTATTTAGAAAACCCAAATCTCAGTTGGACCCTGATATGCAAAACGCATAGGAACTCCAGATCTGTCTGTAGTCTGAGAACCATGGCTCTACAGGAACTAGGTGCTGGAGAGACTGATCCAGTTTAAGAAGGACTCACAAGGAAAAAAAGAAAAAAGGACTCCCAGGGCCAGCAGCCACGTGCTGATTTGAAGGCTGCCTGCTGGGAGGTGGAGGCAAAAGCCACAGAGATATAGCCCAAAGAAACAATTACATGGGGCTGGGGCAGAGTCAGCAAAGACTTCACACAGGAGGTAACTTTTAACCTTGACCTGTGAAAGCACAGGATGTTGACAGGCAGAAAGCAAAACTCCAAGGCAGCAAAGTGCTGCGTGTGCCTGGAGAATGGGAGGGAGACAGGAGTTCAGAGGCTGTTCTGGAATACTGGCAAGAGAAGATGGTGATCCAGAGTACTGGTCAGGTGAGAAGCAGATGGCTTGAGAAGATCTTTAAAAGGAAGACTGGGCAGTTTTATGACGATAGGATAGAGCTCTTCCAGGTCTGCAGCTTGAGCACCGGGAAGGATGGTGGGGCCAGAGTGGTCTTTTTGTTTTTGGCTGTGCCGCATGGCTTGCGGGATCTGTTCCTGGACCAGGGATTGAAGCCGGGCCCCCGGCAGCGAAAGCGCCGAGTCCCAACCTTACTGGATGGCCAGGGAATTCCCCAGAGTGGTCTTTTAAGAACATGATCCAGATTCTGTCATTCCCTTGCTTTAACATCCATTACGGGCTTCCTATTACACTTATACTCCAAACTCCTTCCAACAGTCTGGCCCTGCTTAATCCTTGAAGTCACCTCACTCTTCTCTCTAGCTACACTGCCCAATTCTGGTTCGTCAGACACACCAAATCCTCCCACCTCAATGGTTTTTTTTTACATTTGCCTTCGTCCCAGACACTCTTCTAGAGCTTCACATAGCTGGCTGCTTCTCAGCACTTAGGCCTCAGCTAATGGTCAACTCTGGAGGTTTCCCTTGACAGTGCCTTCTACAGTAGCCACACACGACCCCAGACACCCCAGATCCCATGACTCTGCTTTAATTTCGTCATAGTATCTACTGTTATCTGCAATCATCTTGTTTACTTACATGGTTACTGTCTTTCCCCTCTAGTATGTAAACTCTGAGAGAGCAGGGATTTTCTCTTATTGATTAGAGTAGCCCGCAGGGCAGTGCCTGGCACATAGCTGCAGCTAAGCAGTCACTGACTAAATGATGCATGAATGAATATCATGCATTTAAGAGTGGAGTCAGGCTCTGAGGTCAGACCTGGGTTGAGTCTTGACTGTTTTGGGCAGGCACTCACTCCCATCTGTCAGTGAGAGGTGAACAATGATGATGATGACCTCAATGGGGGGCGATTGTGAGGATCAAACAGGATATGCCTGCAAAATGCTTATGACACTTCCCTGCACTTGGTAGTTGCCCAATGTTGTTATCATGAGGTGTACAATAAATACCTGCTATCTGATTGGCTGGACAGGCTGGCGTACAATAAGTTGCTTTAGACTCATAGTGGCCACAGGATGGACACTCAGAACTATGGGAAAGTAGCTCCTCTGGCTTCTCAGGCCCTAATCTCAAGACCCATCTCCACCTCCCACCCTCAATTCCTTTCATCTGGTTGGGGAGAGGTCTGGGTTTGACCAATACTCCACATACCACGGCTTCCCCGGAAGTAGAATAAAGGCTGGAGACAACAGAAGTCTGCGCCTGGGGAAGCCCCAGAGAAGAAACTCTCAAAGTATTTGTCAGTCTGGAAGCTCCATGAAGGCAAGCTCCAAAGCTGCTTTGTGGACTACTGTCTACTCAGACCTAGTACATAATAGGTCTTCAAGAACTATTTATTGAATGAATGAGTTATTGACTCTGGAGCTCTACCTGGTATAGGTAGACTATTTCAGTGGAAAAAGCCCTATGCTGGGTTCTAAGCCTTTATTTCCTCATCTATAAAATGAGGATGACAGTACCTATTTTCATTACATTGATAAAAGGACTGAATGAGACAGTGAATATAAAATGTTTAGAACACAGCCCAGAACAGAGTAAGTATCCAATCTTTTCTGTTTTTAGTAGTAGCAATAGCTATTATCTGGCTTTTCATGAGAATTATCAACACTTCTGAGGGGACAGACAGATCTCTGGATTCAGTTTCCCCCTCTCTGATCCACCCCCACCACCTCCAAAATCAATGACAGTTCCTTGTGCCACATCTATTCCTAGCTCTGCATTCTAGGTCAGCAATCACCACAATGTACTACAATGGTGAGTTCACCTGTCTCTCTCCTGCTGGAAGGCGAGTCCTTTGATGGGAACATGAGCCTTCTGATGGGGCAGTAGGCCTTATTCATCTTATGAACACCTGTAAATAGATCTGAATAGAAATGGGGTGTGTGCTGCTTCTGGCCCAGATGACTGGGGATCGTGGTGCCTCCACTGAATGTTGCTACCAGCTCTCCAAAGAGCAGAGGACTCCACAAACGTGTTTTTGAGAACAGGGAAAAACCAAAGAGATCTTGGGATAACAAGACAGGTTTTATCAAAACCAATACATTCCCTCCCAGTTATTCTCACGTTAACATTTTACTTTCTTCATAGCACGATTCACTATCAGTTCTTTTATTAGTTTACTTGTTTACTGTCTATCTCCTTCCACCATGATTTAAACTCTGTGAGAACAAGGATCATACCTGCTTTACTCACCACTGTATATTCTTATCACCTAGAACTACTCTAGGCACATAGGAGTCACTTAGCAGGTGTGTTAAAAAGAATACTGAGGGACTTCCCTGGTGGCGCAGTGGTTAAGAATCCGCCTGCCAATGCAGGGGACACGGGTTTGAGCCCTGGTCTGGGAAGATCCCACATGCTGTGGAGCAACTAAGCCCGTGTGCCACAACTACGGTGCCTGCGCTCTAGAGCCCGCGAGCCACAACTACTGAAGCCTGTGCACCTAAAGCCCGTGCTCCGCAACAAGAGAAGCCACTGCAGTGAGAAGCCCGCACGCCACAACGAAGACCCAACACAGCTAAAAATAAATAAATAAATTTATTTTTTAAAAAAAAGAATACTGAATTAATCAATGAAAACGCTTTCTTAAAATTTTTATTTTGAAAGGACTCAGACTTGGGTGTTCTTTTTTTAAATTATACATTTATTTACTTACTTATTTATTTATTTTTGGCCGCGTCGGGTCTTCGTTGCTGTGCACGGGCTTTCTTTAGTTGCGGTGAGTGGGGGCTACTCTTTGTTTGCAGTGACGTCTCTTTGTTGCAGAGTCTGGGCTCAAGGCATGTGAGCTCAGTAGCTAGGTTCCCGGCTTTAGAGCACAGGTTCAGTAGTTGTGGCGCACGGGCTTAGTTGCTCCGCGGCATGTGGGATCTTCCCGGACCAGGGATCGAACCCGTGTCCCCTGCATCGGCAGGCAGATTCTTAACCACTGCGCCACCAGGGAAGTCCAAGACTTGGGTGTTCTTAAACAAATGCATAAGCATTTGAAAACAGAACAACTGAAGTATTTTAACATAATACAAGAATTAAGCTCATTTTAGGATCAGCAACATATAAGAACAAAAATGATCCCTTCTCCACACCACTTGGCTCTTTTTGATACAGGGAACAAATCTATTCGTCAGGTGAGAGGGGACAGGATGTAATCGAACGAGAGCAAGTTATGGAGTCAGAAAACGGAGTTTGGGATGCTTTCGTTTACTGTCATGTGAACATGATCAAGACATTTAATGGTACAAATTCATCATCCGAGAATATAATTCCTGCCTTAGAAAGTGGTTGTGGAATTCAGAGGAAATGGGTGTGAAAGAGCTTGGCCAACTGTCCAGCACTGTGAGGAGTGGTTATTATCAGCTGTCAAGGCTGAAGCACGAGGGCAAACCAGCTCCCTACTCCCCCCTCCTCGTCCCCAAGCTCCTTGCTAAAAGGCGCCAGCAGTTTTGGAGCACCTGCTTTCTCTTCTGACAAAGGCTGATGCCATAGAAAGAACCCTGGTCTGGAAGGCAGACAGCCTGGGACCTAAATGCGCTTTGCAACTGAGATGGTGTGTGATCTTCAGCCTCATCTGTGAGACAAAGGACTGGACTCCCAGATCTCTGGGGGCCCTTCCAATGACGAAATCCCAGGAGTTGGTGTGGTCCCAATCAAACTCCCACTCTTGCCTCCAGACCCAGCTGGATGTCTTGCGTATAGGAAGTGACCAGCAATCATTTGTTTAACGAATGAATAAGCCAGTGAGTGAATGAAGATGTCTCTCTCACACCCAGTTAGGGGTCCCTTTTCTGTACGCCCACAGGTCCTTAGCTTCCCAGCCTCAGTACCTTTCCGCGGTCAACAACGGTCTTTCTCTCAGATCAGACCAGGTGTAATGAGGGAGGGGAGCTTGGCCCATTCACCAGCAGAGCTCGCACCGCGCGGGTGGCGGGGTACTGGTGAACCGCGGACCCGTGCGAAGGGTTTGCTGTGTGTCGGGGCCGGAGGCTGGCCCCGGGCCGCCGGAGGACGCCACGCGGGCCCGGCTCTCCCAGTCCCCGGGCGGACGCCGGAGGAGACTCACGTGAGCACCGGTATGGGAGTCCACACCACGCAGTAAGGGAAGCGGCTCCGCTCCACGTCCATGACGCCGCTGCCAGCACAGCTAAACTGCTTCTTGTCCGTCTCGGCCGCCGTCGGCGCCTCCACTTCCGCCATCCCGGGCGGGGGTGGCAGCGGCGGCGGCAACAGGAGTGGCGAACTCCCTTCCGCTTCCGCCATGCTGCGCGCGCCCCGCTCCGGCCTGCCCCTGATGCAGCGCCGGTCGCTCGGTGGCGTCACTTCCGGAAGGTGGGGTCCGCCAGGCTTGGCCTTCCCGCCGGGAATAGGAGCCGCGTCCTTCTTGGCCCGGCCCACCTCCTCCTGCGCCCGCCAGCCACGGGGGTTCGCGCTAGCACTGAACCGCAGCGAAAGGGATGCCCTCAGGCAGCGCGCAGTGTAGCGCGGGAGACTGACCTAGAACTCTGTAATTCAGTACGCTGAGGGCTCCTAAGAGGTGTGGTACAGTCTCCATATATTGAGCGCGACTTAGGTGCCACGCACTTGACTTGACGTACATTGTTTTAATCCCCATAAACTGCTTAGACGTGCGAATTTAGGTATTTCCCTCAAGTTACAAGTGAGAAACTGAGGCTTAAGAGGTGAGGTAAGTGGCCACGACTCAAACCCAAGTCTCTATCCCTTTTTCATTCTGTGGTCTCTTGCGAGGTAGTGGTAGCATAAAGGAAGGATAGACTAAAACAATGTGTGGCGTGTGTGCAGAAATAGGGGAAACTTGCCTGAAGATATTTGAGCTGAGCCTTGATGTTTGCCAGGTGGCTCGGGGATGGGGCTGGAGGGATGCGTGCAGCCGTGCAAAGAAAGAAAGGCCTTGCAGAGCAGTGTGCAGGAGTGTGAATATCACCTTGGCTGGAGTAAATCACAAACCTTAGATGTGATCCGATCCCTTCATTGTACAAATGGGAAAACTGAGGCTCAGGGAAGTTAAAGTAATTGTCTGAGATCACACACTATAAAGAAGCCAGGCTCAAATCTTGGATTCTTTGGGCTTTTTTACGGATGCCAAGATAGCCAAAGAAAATGGAATCTGCTGGTGTGGGAAGGGAAAATGGGGGGACAAAGAAGGAAGGCAGCAGCTAAAAATCATGCTAGTGGGAGGTATGGATAAATCCGCTGAGGAAGGTGGGAGATATGCCTTTTGGGGAAGGTTTTTCTTCCATTGAATTACCCTCCCTCAACACTGATCTATAGAAAGCCTGCTCTCCTGTTTTTAGAACCTAATATTTTAATGCATTTTGGAGGGGTATGTCTATCTCTGTTATGGAACTCTAAGTTCCTTAATTTCAGTAGCTAGCACTGTTCCTAGTGCAGAGCAGATGCCCACTAGATGTTTACTGATTTACAGAACGACTGGGTGTTTTATAAAGGCCTCACAGATATCACAGCTGAAAATGATTCTAACCCACTCAAAATTCTTTGAGTATGTTTATGCCTCTCCTGTGACCCATGTGTGTGATCCTTGATGGGCAACAACCAGCATCTGGCACATGTATGGAATAGATTAAGTGTGCAGTGCCTGTTTGTTGAATGAATAAATCACATCTTGATTCAATCACTATAGCTGTCCCATCTCTTCTGGAGGGTCTCCGAGGAAGGTCTATACCTTAGACATTCCTCTGCCATCACTGTCAACCCATAATTCTAGCAAAGGGCTGGTGGGTGCCCTTTAAACATTTATTGTTTGTAGGGATGAATACACAACCAAAGTCAGTCTTTCTTAGGGCCTGCCACAAATTTGGTTGTACTAACACAAGTACCACATTTAATCTGACAACCTTCAGTGTTTTCCCATTGTACTTTGGATAAAACACAAATATACCATGCTTACAAGGCCCTGCACCATGCCCTTTTTTTTTATTAACTTGTTCACTGTCCTACAGCCTCTTTTCAGTTCCTCTCATGTGCCGTGTTCTTGTATACCCCATGGACGTGGCACACACTGTTCCCTTCTGCCTGAAATGCCCTTTCTCCCTCCAAAACTGGGTAACGTTCATTCATCCTTCAAGTAGCAGATTAAATGTCACTTTCTCAGAGAGCTCCTCCTTGGCTTCCCTATCTAAATTGGAAAGCTCCTGTGAATCTCCCCTGGAATACCTTGTTCTTTTCCTTTGTAGCACATTTGTGGCTGTGTATTGTTGGACTCCCCTACTAGGCTGGAAACTCCTTGAGGGCAGACACTGTATTTGTCTTGTTCACTTTTGTAAACCCAATGCCTAGTAGTGTCTAGCACAGAGCATTTGCTTAATATTTGCTAAACTGAATGAATGGCAAATAGTTATAAGCTTGGTATGTATCATATGCTAGCTATAGACAGTCTGAGAGCAGGAACCTAGCTTGTCAGCTGCTACCTTGCAGTGCCCCAAGATTTTTAAGGGACCTATGGATGTTGGTAGGCACAGTGCTCAGTAGGGTCTGACCAGAGAGCCCTAGCTCCTTGGCCTAGGCAGCTGCAGAAGCAGGGGCATGAGGAGGGCCAGGTACCTGGAGGGAGAAACCAGCTCTTTCTCTGACTCCTCTGGAGCCTCTCTCCCAGGCTTGTTCCCCTTCGCAGCCCGTTCACAGGACCCCCTCCCACATGTACACGTCACCTAGGTTCTCTTACCCAATGTTAAAGCTTCCCTGGCCTGTGCCCTTGCCTCCTGTGCTGCTGCCACCCCTATCACCCACAGACAGATGGGAAATCTCCATCAAAGACTAACAGTCCCTTCCAGGCTCAGAGGATCACAGCAGGGTCCTGGAAGAAGCTCCTCTAACAGAGCTCAGGAAACGATTGATAGAGCTCATAGCCACCCCTCCCCCAACACACACCCCGACCTAAAATAGGAATGACCATCTGGATCCACTTATAGGACTGGCTGGGGGAGGGAAGGATGGCAGAGCTGGAAGCAGTCAAGCTGGGAAAGCTTCAAGGGTAAGATGCTGCTTGTTTGAAGGGTGAACTCAGGGCACGTCCTCTCTTGGTATGAGTCAGGACACCCCCTCAATTGGCCCCATGTAAAAGTCCCCAGGGCTCACACACTTCCTTCCACAGGCCATCTCACTCCTCATCCTGGCATTCAAGGCCCCCATGGTCTGGCCCCAACCCCCAACCTTCTTTTCCATCCTCATCTCTCTCTCTGTCTCCCTTGGGACTTGCTTGGATTTAACCTCACTGCCCTGTTTGCCCTTCAGAGAAAGAGCCCTGCCCTTCATACCTCATGTCTTTGCTCACACTGTTCCTTCAGTAGAGTTCCTTCCCCTACTCTCACCCTTCCCCTTCTCTCTACACCACTTTCAGGGTTTCCAGCAAATCCTCCCTCTTTGCTCCCAGAGCACGGAGCCTGTTTCTGCCTATTGCATATTCATGTGTACTTGCATTAGCATTAGCTGTTTACATGTCTGTCTTCCCCAGGAGACAGCAAACTCCTTGAGAAGGGGACTGACTGGATCCATTGGACCTTGTAGTCAGAATGGCACCCGGTAGATAGGAAGTCCTCAGGGAATGGGACCAGAGCTATTTGATGACCATAGATTGGTCGCCTTAATGGCTCTGGTGAAGAATCACCTCAATCAGTAATCCAGGGAAGCAGGGCTGAGCCTGGGGCGATCACAGCGCAGGTTGGAGGAGCTGCTGGGTGTGATGCAGTGTGCATGTGTGTGTGTCCTCTCTTCTGCAGGCTTTCTGCTTCTGCTCCATTGGATTCCCCCCATTAAGCCCTAAACTGTCTTCCTGGATGGCTGCAAACCTTTCTGTGGTGGGGAGGGGACCACTGGGGCTGATACAATGCAAGAAACCATTTGAGAACAGACCCTCTGACCCTTTAGACATCAGAGTTTTACAAAACGACTTTCTTCTCCATTCCATTTTATAGATGGGCAGACTTACCCAACAAATTAGAAAGCACAGCTAGGACCAGAATCTAAGTGTTCTGCACCCAGGTGGGCAGTAAAGCATGGTGGTTAAGCATATGAACTCCAGCCGGCAAGCCCAGTATTGACCCTTAGCTTTGTCAGTGGTTGTCAGACCTTAGGAAAGTAACCGAACCTGTCAGGGCATCAATTTCCTCATCCTTAAAATGGGAAACGAAGATTGCAAAGTTCTTGTAAAGTTTATTTGATAGGCTATAGCTGAACAGCTCCTGGCCCAATATGAACACTCAGTGTTGGCTGTTACAGCAATTCAAACCACTCATCACCATCATAGGACCCTTAACCACTTAAGCACTTAGATGCGCATCCTCTCACTGTGATTTGGGGCCTTCTTACGATGCAGTGAAGTAACCAGAGCAGGTATCATGGCACCCATTTTCCCAATGAGAAAAATGAGCCCAGAAAGGTTCAGGAACTTTCCCAAGATCTAAGCATAAATTAGATAGAGTTGGGGTTCTGCACCTTAACCCTGGGCTATCTCTGCTGGTGACCCCCTTTAGGGCCATTAAAGAGTGATGAGGACGAGACCTGAGATTCTGTAAATCATCATAAAAAAGGTGCAAACTGTGGCATCACTAGGACCAGGACCTATTTTATATCAAGAAGTGGCTCGGGTGCAGGAGGCAGAACATGGCTGAACAACAGAGTGCCTCACGCCTGCCATCATGTCCACAAGACACAGAGCCTGGCACGCAGTGGGGCACTCCACGGCAGAATGTATGGGGCAAGGCTCAAGATTTCTAGTGAAATCTAACGTTCAGGGACCGTGTGCAACCCCCATATTTGCTACCCACATCTTCCAGAGAATGTGGAGGCACCAGGAGGGCAGGGACTCATCTGTTGCATGCATTGCCATTAAGCCAGTGCTAGGCCAATAGGAACCCAAAAAATATCATGACATTAAATAAGAAAGTGATTCTTAAAGAACTGGACCAGGAATCCGAGATTAGAGATCCAGTCCTGGTTTTGCTTCTAGTAACTTGGGTTTTAGGCAGTCCATTCCCTCTTCCTGCCCCTCTTTGGAACTCATTGTCCCTATTTGTAGTTCTCAGAGTATTCTGGGTGGTTCTGATGTATAGCCAGGGCTGGGATCCTCTGAGCTGATCTCTCATCACCTTTTAAGTTCTGCAAATGCATTTCAGCATGCTCCTTAGCACAGAGACCGGCAGCAGGCCCTGGGGCCACAGGGCCACACCTGCCCACCACAAACACAGGGGTTGCAATTCTAATGTCTGTTCCGCTACACATTCACTACGCAGGCTTATCTCACCGAGCCCCAGGCTCCCTGTCAGCAGGGCTGAGTCACATGTGGAAACACACTAAAATGGAGCACCACAGATCTTTTTACTGTCTATAGTTTTGCTTTTCCTAGAATGTCATATAGTTGGAATCATGCGGTATGGCTTTCAGATTGGCTTCTTTCACTAAGCAATATGCACTTAAGTTTCCTCCATGGCTTTGTGGCTTGACCGCTCATTTCACTGAGTAATATTCCACTGTATGGCTGTACCCATTTGTTTATCCATTCACTTTTTGAAGGACTTCTTGGTTGCTTCGTTTTTGGCAATTATTCGTAAAGCTGCTGTAAACATTCATGGACAGGTCTGTGCATGGACATACATTTTCAACTCATTCGGGTAAATTCTAAGTACAGCAATTGCTGGATCCTATGATAAGACTATCTAACTGTGTAAGAAACTGCCAGACTGTTACCATTTTGCATCCTCCCCAGCACTGCATGAGTTCCTGTTGCTTCACATCCTTGTCAGCATTTGGTATCGCCATCCTAATAGGTGTGGAGTGGTATCTCACTGTTGGTTTAATTTGTAATTCCCTAGCGACACAATGCTGGTCATCTTTCGTGTGCTTGTTAGTCGCCTGTATGTCCTCTTTGGTGAGGTGACTACTCAGATCTTTTGCCCAGTTTTTAATTGGGTTGCTTGTTTCATATTGTTGACTTGTAAGAATTCTTATATTTTCTCTCAATCCTTGGCTTGTCTTTTTCATTCTCTTCACAGTGATTTCGTAGAGCAGAAGTTTTTGATGAAGTCCAATTTATCAGTTTTTTTTCATGGGTTATGCTTTTTATGTTGTATCTGAATACTCACTGCTGAACCCAAGGTCACCTAGATTCTCTCCGATGTTATCTTCTAGAAGTTTTATCGATTTGTGTTTTACATTTAGTTCTGTGATCCATTTTGAGTTAATTTTTGTGAATGGTGTAAAGTCAGTGTTTATATATATATATTTTTTTTTTTGCATGTAGGTGTCCAGTTCTTCCAGCACTATGTTTTTAAAAGACTTTCCTTTCTCCACTGAATTGATTCTGCTCTTCTGTCAGAGGTCAGTTGGCCATATTTGTGTGGATCTACTTCTGGGTTCTCTAATTCATTCCACTCATTTGTCTATTCCTTTGCTAATGACACCCTGTCTTGGTTATTGTAACTTTATGATAAGTCTTGAGGTTGGGTAGGGTCAATCCTCTGACATTGTTCTTTCTCTTTGTTATTTGTGTTGGTTATTCTGGGTCTTTGTCTCTCCATATAAACGTCAGAATCAGCCTGTTGATAGTCACAAAATAATTTGCTGGGATTTTGATTGAGATTTCATTGAAGCTATGGACCAAGTTGGGAAGAAATGACATCTAATAGTATTGAGTCTTCCTATTTATGAGCATGGAATATCTCTTCACTTATTCTGATTTCCCTTGATTTTTCTCATCATAATTTTATAGTTTTCCTCATAAGTATCTTGTACATACTTTGCTAGGTTTATTCCTAAGTACTTAGTACCTTTTTTCTTCTTCCCTTTTGTTTGTGTGTGTGTGTGTGCGCGTGCTGGTGAGGCTGAACAGGTGGAGCACAGGGGATTTTTAGGGCAGTGCAACTATTTTTTGACAATGTGGGTACAGGACATTATGCGTGTGTCAAAACCCATACAACTGTACAATACAAAGAATGAACCCTGATGTAAACTATGGACTTTAGTTAATAATAATGTATCAATATCAGTTCATTAATTGTAACAAATGTACCACACTAATGCAAGATGTTAATAATAGGAGAAACTAAGCCAGGGAGAGAGGGGTATATGGGACTCTCTGTACTATCTTTTCAATATTCTGTAAGCCTAAAACTGCTCTAAAAAAAAAAATAGTCTTTTAATAAAAAAGTACCAATTCCAGGGCTTCCCTGGTGGCGCAGTGGTTGAGAGTCCGCCTGCCGATGCAGGGGACACGGGTTCGTGCCCCGGTCTGGGAAGATCCCACATGCTGCGGAGCGGCTGGGCCCGTGAGCCATGGCCGCTGAGCCTGCGCGTCCGGAGCCTGTGCTCCGCAACGGGAGAGGCCATGTCAGTGAGAGGCCCGCGTACCGAAAAAAAAAAGTACCAATTCCAAATGGAATGGAGCCCCTCGTAAAGTCTTCCAATGGCTCCTCCTTGCTTACAGGATCAAGCCTACGCTCCCTCATCAAGCACAGGAGTCCTCCACAGTTTGGCTGCCCCTGGAGTCCATGGGCCACTCCACCCTCTACAGTGCAGCTGAACTGAATCACTCAGGGTCCATGAGGGCACCTGGGACTATGCCCTACTCCCTTGGCCTTGTACATCGTCCCTTCCTTGCCTGGTCCGTAAATGTCCTGAAGAAGCTTCGGCAGATTTCAATTTGGGAACACAGAGGAATAAGCACCTGCTTCATAACATCACCTATTGTGCTTCTGACAGGACCTCTTCCCTTTCTGTCTCCTGTACTAAACTGAGTATACCCTGCTGGCCTCAGCCTGGTTCTCTCCAAATGCACACACAGAATAATCACAAAATCTCACTAGTGAAACTATTGTTCCCACAGTATTGAACCACAGTTCCCAAACTGTGCATCAGGGCACCTTAGGGTGCCACAGCAAAGTCACAGGAGCACAGTAGGATATTATAAATTTAGAGTTACTCAGCATCTGTTGGCTACTGAGAGAACTACTGGCTCAAGGTGGTTCAGAGTTTTATCATTAGATTGCACTACATTCCTTTGATTACGTCATCTTTGAGAAGCTGGGTTTTTAGCAGTTGCTGTGATATAAAGCAAATGAAAGTCAATGTGGGACAGGAAATGAGGGTGGTGCGGTCCAATCTGATTAGAAAGTCTGACAAAGTTTTACAGCACCCCACAAGCACACAGATTCCATTAGTTATTGTACTTCTTCAAGAATGAAATAAAAAGTTTCCTCTAACTTACATGTATTAATTTTTTAAATGACTAACTTGGTAGGACATAAATTCTTCTTAAGTGATCCGGGCTTAACTAACACACTGAAATGTTAGGTATTTCTTTTGGCTTAGGGGGTCCATGAAAAAACTACTGAGACACTAATGGTTCAGTGAGCTGAGAAAGTTTGGGAACCTCTGGTCTAAGAAATCCTCTAATCTAGGGCCCATCAAGAGACTGCAGGTTGTGAAATCAACTTAGTGGGTTATAGTCAGCATTTTTTTCTCCTTAACAGAACACATTGCATGTAGCAAGCGTATTATTGTGTAAAACTTATGTTCAGTATATACATACAAATTAGCGTGGGTGTCTTGGGTCACAATGTAAAATGTGTATTTCTTGTTTGGGTTGTGATTTTAAAAGTTTGAAAAACCGCTAAGACTTCAACCTCCTTATTTTACAGATGAGAAAACAGCCCAGAGAGTGAAAGCTGATTATTATTGCAAATCACAGCCACCAGTGCCGGGCTCTGCACTTGGCCCTGCTAGGCTGGTGACCCTCCAAGGCAGGCCCTATTCTACCCAGTAGAGGTGTGGTTACTCGAAGTCACAGAGCTACAGAGGTGAGATACTCTCACTTTGATCCCAAGACGCATTTGCACCCCACAAATGCCACCAGCCACACCTAGAACAAAATGGTTTTAATCAATTGCGTCACCCTCACTCTCCTGGGAGCGGAGCAACAAAAAGGCTCGGCTCCTGCCCCCAGAGGACAGTAAGGCTTATGTGTCTCTCCACACGGCAGGGCCCAGGCTGGGCAGGCAGGAGGCAGGGACAGAGGAAATGGCGGGTGGCTCGAACACAGGAAAGCAAAGGGGCCCCTGCTAGTCCTTGGGCCCCAGGGCCCAGCCCCAGTACTCCCGCTCTCCCCTCCCGGCTGGAGAAAGGTCGTGGAGAAGAGACAGGGGAGCAAGTCCCAGCAGCAGGAGAAGCAGCAGCAGCTGTTTCCTTCACCAATAAATATACTTCATTACCAAGCTAGAAGAGAGGGGTGGGAAGAGGGACGGGGGGGAGAGGAAGGGGGAGAGGCTGCCACCTGTGTTGCTGGGATTAAAGCAATGACGAGATGGTGCCAGACCCCCACCACTATCCTCACCACCCCCCACTCCCACCCCTCATCTTCTCAAAACTGTGAAAAAGCTTTTAACATGGCCCTGCTGTCTACAGGGCTTTTCTGAAGCCTGGCCGAGAGGAGGCACCTGGCAGAGTCAGGGCGGAGGGAGGGAGGGAGGGAGGGAGCGAGGGAGGCTGCTTCTCCCCAGAGGCTGCAGCTGGAGGGCTGGAGCCAAGTGAGCCCTGAGGGGAGTGAAGAGGGAGAGGGGAGGAAGGATGAACCAACTGCGGGAGCAGCTCCTGAGCTGAGAGCCAAGGGGGCAGAGAGGGAGGTCTGGTGAGTGGTGGGGTGACCGCTGCATCCAGTGTAAAGCTCAGGCTGCTGAGGAGGGAGGGGCTGAGTTAGGGGCTTCCCCACCCGAGTGGCTCAGGAGACCCACCCCCTCCCCCCAGAGCAGCAGGGGACAGAGAAAAGCCATCACTTCTTTGGTCTTTGTGGCGGCTCAGCATGTGGGATGGGAGGGAGGGCACGGAGGGCCTGGAAGGCTCCTAGCAGGGAGTGCCATCTCAGCAAGAGGAGGCCTGGCTGGGAGCTCTGGCAGGAAGGTCACAGTGAGGCTGAAGAGCGCCCGAAGGAAGAGTGGCCTCCAGGGTGCAGAAGGGCTGGCACGGATGGGTGGGGAATGGTGGGGCGCCCCACACTGCCAGGGCCCTTGGGAAAGGCTAAGCCCCCGGGGTGGCCAGCGAGGGCAGGCGCAGGACCCAGAGCCAGTGCCTGGGAGGAGGGCAGGGACGCTGTACTGCAAGGAAGCGGTGGCTTGACCTTGCCCCTCCAGGGCTCCCATCCTTACTTCTGTTTCCACCCTGACAGAGTGGCTCTGCAAGGAAGGGGGCACCCTATGCTTTTTCAGAACCTTCCCTGAAGACCAGGAGGGAGCTAGCCTTGCCTACCAGAAGCGAGAATGGTAACAGGTCAAGGCTAGCCCTTATGGACTGGGAATTCCACTCCCCTTTCTGCTGCCAACTGAAGGGTAGGGCAGTCCTTGAAGACAGCTTCAGCCCTTGCCTCCCCACCCGAGGCAGGCCGGAGCCCTCCAGGGACACGGAAGTGCAAGGTGGTGGTGGGCATGTGGAGGGGCTTCTCCTCCTGCTCTTCTGCTCAGGGCTGGGGCCAGTCGAGGGGCAATTGCCCAAAAGTCCAAAAGCCAGCAAGTTGTAGCAATCCCCACCCCCAATGCCAAACTAACAAACAAAACAGGGAAAAGGAAAAAATGGGGGGAAGGGGAAGACAAACCAAAACAGAACCCCCTGACCTCCTGCCCAGGGGCGGAGGACCCAGCCGGTAGCAGGGGCTGGGGACCAGGGCTAGGAGGGCCTAGCTGGGCCGGCACTGCACCTGGCCCTCGGAGCTGTCCTCATCGTCAGAGGCCCCAGCACCCGCACTGCTCAGGCCTGTGATCCGATAGCCCATGTTGAGCAGCATCACCTCCAACGGGTCCGCATTCATGCGCCGCTGGTTGGCCTGGGAAGCACCCTCCATGTCCTCCACAACTCGGCCTGTGAGGTCTTCACTCTGTGGGGGGGAGGCACACATACTACTGGGATATATGTGCAGGGGAGACACACACACAGACTGAGCTATACGTATGGAGAGGGTATGTACATACCAGGAGATGTATATGGGTATATCCACGTGTGTCCATGCATAGAGGGGAATGCATCCTGGGATATGTATGGGACAAACACACACACACGTGCCTACGCGTGCGCACACACACACACACACCCACCCCAGGCTGTATGTGAGGGAGATGACACACCACACGGGGTTGTACATATTGGGGTTGGGGGGCACGTGGTAATATACACTTGGAGGAGACACAACACACTGGGATATAAACGGGGGGGAATACACATAGCAAGGTATACCCTGGAGACCCCACGCTGGAAAATGATGAGGACATACCACATCAAGACATATACGGGGAGCACACCACGTAGGGTTATATATATGGGGGTGGCATACATGGACATAAATGAGGGAGGATTCACACCAGGATATGCTGGGCACACAAACTCTATACCTGAGGTGGGAGCACAGATATAACTCCCCCCACCCCACTCCCAAAGAGGATTCCTTTATCCTCCTTTTCCTCTCTCCCCAAGGAAGGGTCCTATAGGGTTTCTCTCTTTAAAATTCATAGAAAATTAGACACAGCTCTTGACTTCTGTTTTGCCAGCTGGGAAGGGGGAGGAGGTGGGGCAGAGGGCAGGGGGCCAGGCCACCTGACTACCCACACTGACTACCACACCGTCCTAAGTGTCCCTGTGGGCCGGACACACCACAGGCATCACTTCTTTAATCCTCAGAGCAACCTTCTGAGGTGGTAATGTCATTCCCATTCCAATGTACAGATGGTGAAAACCTGGATCAGAGATGGTTGAGTCCCTCAGGCAGTAAGTGGAGGGACCAGGATTCAAACTGAGGCCCATCAGACTCTAAAACCTACGTACTTCTCGTGTGACTGAGGGACAGGCCTCTGCACAGCTTCTGGGGGACACAAGGCAGTGGTATACGAGGGGCAGGGTACCTAGGGAGCCTCTGAGGTACCGTTCTCATCAAGTGGTGTTGGAGCTGATCTGGTTCCCTCCCTGCCCTCCCGCACCCAGTCCTCGGTTGCTGTTTCCCATATGTGAGTCTCACCTGTGCCAGCTGGCTCGAGGATATGCCCCTGGAAGGCAGGAGACAAGTCTTGCCCCTGGAATTGCCCACTTCATGTGGAGCTTTCAGAGCTTGCTGGCTCCCACCCCGATGCAGCCTGGGGCCCTGGGGTGAGAGCTCACTCATCCTAGCAGCTCCTAGCCTCTGTGTGACTCACTGCCCTTCCCAACCCTCATGGGCTCAGCTGGAGGCCTCACGTAGGGTCCATCCCTACCTTCCTCCCTGTCTGGCATCTGCCACCTTGCCGCACCCTCACCTCTGGCCGGGGGTTCCACAGCCGCACAACGGGGTCGATGCCGCTGGTGGCCAAGAAGCAGTAGCTGGGGTGCGGCTGCAGGCAGTTGACGATGGACTCGTCCCCCTGGAGCACGCGGACCAGGTTGGTGGTCTCCTTTTCCCAGATGAAGAAGGAGCCGTCATCAGAGCCACTGACGATGTATTGAGCGTTGCTGGCGGGGGGGCAAAGGGCAGGGAGGTCAGGTGGGGTACTGCCCTGTGGCCTCAAGCAGAGGCTGCATGGCTTAGGGAAAGGGAGAGCAGGGAAGTCTGGAGCCACTCGGCCCCCCGAACTCTGGGGTCTTTACCTGACTCGGAACTCCCATGCACACGGCAATTCTCTCCACACTGCAGAGCGGTGTCACAGCTCAACTGTTCTCTTAAACTCAGGGTCAGGGACTGCCTAGGTCTCTCCTACTTACTCTCCCCCGAAGTACATTATAAGCACCCTGGGTGCCAGGACCAGATGGTGCATCTCTTAGGTCTCTGGGAACACTCCTGCCTAAGCCTTCCCTCAGTAGTCCTAGCCTTCCTGGATCCAGACCCTGAAATCCTACAGCACATCTGCCCCTGATACACCATTGACGTTTAGAAGGGATCTTGACGGAGACTCTTAATTCACATTCGTGTATCTCGCCTACCCAAAGAAAGTACAGCATCTACAAAGGAGGGTTGGGGGTGATGGTGTCTGAGACATGGGCTAGGTCCCTCAGTACTGGGGGCACAGTTCTAGGCACAAAAGATTGCCAAGACTGACAGCCTATGAGGGTGCCTGCCCAAGGCTCCAAGCAACCAGATAAAGAACCCAAGCTCTGGCACGTGGGCGCACGGGGAGCAGGAGGTGCGGGTAAGGAAGAGTCCAGGTGCTGCCCTGGATGCTTTCTGGGTCACCTCGTTAGTCCTTGTTATGGCCCCTTGAGTGGGGAGGGCTGGTTTCATTTCATAGGTGAAGAAACTGAGACCCACTGAGATGAAGCCATTTGCCCAAGGGTACAAAGGCAGAGCTGGGATGTGAGCCTTTTCTGAAAGCATTGTGTCCTCATGCCCCCCACCCCCACCCCAACCTCCTGCTGCCAACTGGGCTGTGCCCTCCTCCTCTTCAGGGCCTCAGACCTGCCAAAGAAATTGGCTTCCTTGATGTCTGTGGTGGTATTGCAGTGGCCACAGTAGCGGAACTGATAGTCGTAGCTTCGCTCCCGCAGCACCATCTCATCCTCTGAGATGGAGTCCTTGCGGCTCGTGCTGCGGAGGCGGACGGGGCCGCTGCCACCACCACCAGCTCCCTTCTTCTCGTCTGAGGGCAGAGAACAAGGAAAGGTGAGAGTCCTGTCCCTCTCTCGCCTCCCCCACTTTTTCCCCACCCTTGACCCGGTTTTCGGTCCAAGCAGTAAGCAATGTAGGGCTACCCGTCTCTACCTCTTCCCTGGAAAACTGGGAACAACTATGAGAAAGAAGCATCTTTGGATCCTGGCCTTGAGGGTGTTCAAGAGGAGACCTCTGATGCCAAGAGGGCCTTGGCTTAGGTCCCTGAATAACGTCTGGAAGCCCCAAGGATGCACAGACCCAAGGTCTGTTTCTGTGGATGTGAGAGGCAGGGAGGGGAGGGTAAAGCACTGCCAAGAGAGCCTCGAGGGGGTGATTTTTCTAAATAGATCCATAGCTCTGAAGGCATAAGGTCCAAGCCCTCCCTCTCTCGCAGACAAGTTATCATGGATCCAAATGAGGTACTAACCGGTTAAAATCCTACCTGTATTCTTAGTGCCCTGTTCCTGCCTGCTTCAGGGACTTGGAACGTGCTGGTCCCTCTGCCAGGAACTCTTCACCTCCCACAGCTACACTCTGCATCTAGTTAACTCTTCCTCTGCATCCTCAAGGTCTCAGCCTGAATGTCTCTTCCCCAAGAACCCCAGGATGCCATCAAGCCCTCCCCGCCACACCTGCACCCTAGCAGGGCCGCCGGGCATTCTTTATTCCTCCATCGCTTGGTTCCTTCACTAGGCTACAGACTCATGAACACAGAAATTCCATCTGACTTGTTGCCAGATATATTCCCAGGACCCAGCACAGTGCCTGGCACTGTTCAGACTAATGAATCAGCCCATGGTTAGTAAACTGCAAAGGAGACAGGGAGGATCCATGTCTGCCCTCAGTGAGCTCCCCTCTCGTGTTTGTAGACCACACAACTACCTAGTTTACTCTCCAGTGCTACCCAGGTGACCTGGGCAGGGCCTCGAATGCTCTCTGCAAATAGGCAGCAGGTTCGGAGAGGCTGTGCTTTGCCCAAGGTCACATGGTTTCACATGGCAGAGCTGAGATTGGAACTGAGGCTCCACACCTGCGCCCAAGGCATTTCTGCTGCCCTGTGCTGCTGTTTCTTTTGCACCCAGGCAAACTGGAGCAAGTGCACCCCAGCCAGTTACCCTGAACTCAGATCCCAATGGAATGGCCAAGGCCCTGTCTGTGAGCAGAAGAGAATGACCTGCGAGGCACACTGGGCTCAGCTGACTCCTATCCTGAGTCCCGGGGGGAATACACCAGGTGCCTTAAACATGTTATTGCTAATCCTTGTCTCAAAGAGACCAAGTGACTGTCTCAAAGTCATGTGGCTTCTCAATCAGTACGTAAGCCTAGGCCTCTCCTATCTCAGAACTATGTCCTCTCCAGAATGTCATTGTAGCACCGCAAATAGATAGAGTGACAGCAACCCCGCCTCAGTGCCGACTCACCACCATCATTTTTGGAGAAGAGGGCGGCCGTGATGTCGCGTCCCAGTGCATCACAAGCGCTGCTATGGGCCTGCTCCGGGAACTTCCCTTTGAAATCATCCAGGCACTCCAGGGCCTCAGCCACGTACTTGAGCTCAAAGAGGCATCGGGCCAGGCGGAAGTGCGCCTTCAGGTGGCATGGGTTTAGGGAGATGGCCTTGAGGCAGTCCCTCAGGGCATCGTAGTGGTCACCATCCCTGGGAAGGCAGGGGAACGTGGCTTGGAGGTGGGGCCACGCAGCAAGCAGGGAGTCCCCATTCCGTCTCCTGCGCTTCCTGCGTCCACCCCAGCCCACCTTTGAGAGATCTCAGGGAAAGGGTACTTGGGGATGAAGAGAATCCTGCTCAGCCCAGGCCTTGCTCCCCAGGAGACAGACTACGTTAAGAAGGCAAGCCAGGAGCCCCGAGGTCTTGGCAGGGTAGGTAGAGGGTGGGAGGTGGGTGTGAGGCAAAAACCAGTGTCCGGCTGCCCTCTGCTGGACACAGCGTGCAACTGCGCACCCACTCACCCCAGGCACCTGCAGCTCTGCAGCAGAAGGCCTGGCATCTTGCCCGCCTCAGGCTCCCCAAGCTCTCCTTCTCCCTTCCTCTATCCACCTCCTCAAATGCCCCCGGCTGGCCTTCAAAGCCATGTCCAAGGCGGGGGGCCCTCAAGGACAGTTCTGTGCTCCGGGGAAGCCAGAAGGGCCAGGCTGGGGACTCAGGGTCTGACCAGCAGGCAGCAAGCCCTCAGCCAGACCCCCCTCTGTCCTGGCTGACTGATCCACAGCAGCTGTGGCCTCTACCTCCCAGGGCTGGAGGATGGGGCCTGACAGTCTGGCAGAGTCAGTCCTCTGGAAGCTGATGGCGGGGGTGGGGTGGGGGGCGGGCAAACACCAGGAGCTCCAAATCACCCACACTGACTTCTCCAAACTCCCGAAGCATGGATACGGGGAAGTGGGAATGGTTTTGGGGGGGTGGGGAGGGGCCAAAGAAAAAGCCCCCCCTTCTCCCACCCTGTGCCGGAATATAAAATACACCTTCCCCCAGCTCCACAGACCAGTTCCCACCTCTTATCTGGAGAGCCAGGCGGGTCACAGGAGCCACTTCTCCTTTGGGAGCTGTGGGGTTTTTTTTTGTTTTCCTGCTGGGTTGAGGTGGGCCTAGGACCCAACTGTGCTACGCAGCACTCCCTAGAGCTGACGTTCCCTCCACCAAGGCACAGCTCACAGCTCCTCTGCACGAGGCCAGAGCAGGCCCAACATGGGAGCTATCCTCCTGACCCTCCTTCTCCTACAGCGCTCAGAGGAAGCAGCCGGTCCTTGGAGCGGCCATGCTCAGACCAGGAGCAAGCAGCGCAGCCAGGGTGGGGGCAGGCAGGAGACAGAGTGCTTCAACGGCACGGCCTGCGTCAGAACGGGTGGCTGTGACGAAGGAGCAGGCGCTGTTTGGAAAGCCAATTACTGCCTGCAAGGTGGCCCTCAGAGCTCCTGGAGAGAGCCAGACCAGAGAGCAGCCAGGTGCCAGAGGGTGACCGCTCCCACTGCATCCAGGAGCAGATGGCAGCCCTGGGGAGACTGGCCCGGGACAGAATGTGACATTCTGGGGGTCACTGGCAGGCATGTGGGGCTGGGGAGAGAGCAGGCTGGGCCCAGGGCTCACCCACCCAGACTTACTGCCAGATCAAGCTCCCTGAAAAGACAGCCCTCAGCACAGCCTCTCCTGCTCAAAACTCTTCAGAAGCTGCCCATCGTCCACGGAATCAAGGCCAAAACGCCACTGCTCTGCATTCCAAGTCCTTCCCAGGCTGGCCCCAGGCTACCTCACAGACTCATCTCCTGCCAGTCCCAGCCCAAACCCTCTGCTCCAGCCAAATGGATTTGTTGTTCTGCAAACAAGCTCTTCAGTCAGCCCCCCACCCCCACGCCTTTGTTCACACCATTTCATCTCCCTGGGAATGTCCTTCCCCCACAGTCCCCTCCTCCTTGCGTCTCCGTCTAAGCCTGCTGACACGGAAAGCCCATTCAGACATCACATCTTCCTGGTGCTTCCCTGATCCCCAGTTAAAGTGACCTAACTTTTCTTGATGCCCACAGCACTTCACCTGATCATTCAAAGACTTACTGCTTCCTGCCTCTTTGGTGATGAAGCATGTCCACATCTTTATCCCCTGTCCAGAGACTGGGCACTCCGGAGCACAAGAACTCAGAGTGACAGAACTTTGTGTCCCTAGTTCCTAGTGCATAGTAGGAATTCAGAGAACATGGTGAGGATACCCATGGATTGGGAAATCATCAGTCTCTCTTAGCAAGAATGCAGGAATGAGGCAGCTCTTAGCCTAGAGCCTGATTGAACACCACTGCATTCTACCCACCTGCTGGGAAAGAGGGGCAACACACCTCAGGATGGCCCCAAAGCTGTTGTCTCCTGGGGTTGGCTGCCATCTGAGCCCTTGGCAAGCTCCTGATGCCTGAGCTAAGGCCCGTGGGGGCAGCATCGTTCCGAACCCCCATCCACCATCCTGCTGACTTGGGTGGGTTTCTTAAGCTTCCCTCTCTGGCCTGACTAGTTGCAGCCAGACGATGGCACACCAGCTGGCCTGTCTGTCTGGGCAGAGCCAAGGGATGCCAGACGGAGCAGAAATGGCTGTGGGCCCAGCTTTATCCATCTCCCATCCTGGCCCTGGCTGGGGGATGGGGTCTGCCTGCCTGCTTGCCTGCTGGTGCTGCAGGCAGAAGGGCCAGGGGCCCTGGTGGTCTCCAAAGATAAAGGGTTCTTCAGGATATGGACCTACTACTCCCTTACCACCAGCCACTACAACTCAGCAAGACCCACAGACAGCTTTGGATGTCTAGGATCTTGTTCGTGTTTGGTCCAAACGGTCTAAGAGCATAGGAAAGCAAGCCCCAAGGTCAAGGAGCTGCAGAATCATTTCAAACAGATACCAACTGAATTCACCAAATGCCTTATTTCCATCTAGCAAGATTCTACTGCTCCTTCAAAGTCCAATTCAAGGCGCAATTCTCCAAGAGTGGGGATTAACCATTCCCCCAATTCCTACTTCCAGTGGTCACAGCACTTCCTAACAAAGCACCATGTTGAAGCTACTTGTGAACATGTTCCACTTAACTGTGAGCTTTCTTGGTGTTTGAGGCTTCCTGATTAATGAGTCAGGCACTTGCCCACCACTAACCTGGAGGTGGGGAGGAGAAGCCTGGGCCTAAGAAGCCCTGAGAGGCGGCAGGATGTCACTGCTACCTTCCATGGATGCCTCAGCAGCTTGTTCCCATCAGGCCCACTCACCACTTGCGCTTCATGTAGGCAGCAGCTCGGTTCCCGTAGAGCATGGCGTTGTGAGGGGCCCTCTGCACGGCCTTGCTGTAAAGCTGGATGGCCTGGGTCCACTGCTGGCAGGCAAAAGCCTCATTGGCTTGCTGTTTCACACGCTCCAGGTATGGGGGCAGCTCTACCTGGGGGCTGTGAGGGAACAGAGCCAAGTCAGGCCAACCAAGGAAGGCCAGAGGAGCCTCTCAGTAAGTCTGTAGCCCTGCCTGAAGGCCACTCAGGTTTTCCCGGTCCCTGGGATCTGCACTGTCATCTAAAAGAGGGTACCACTCCTATCCTTGGCCTGGGTTATTGTGATAGGTAATGGTCACAATTCCAGATGCTCTGAGCCAGTGGCGGGGGGGCGGGGCGGAAACCGGGAGAAATGAAGCTGTCCTGGACAGGTTTAATGGAATTCTTAATCAAACTCCTGGGCATGAAAGTAGCTGACACCTACAGCCTCCATGCTGAGCCGAACCTCGTTACCATCCAAGTGCCTCTCATGGACCTCTCTATAGATGATTGCATTTCTCTCAAGGGCTAGAGGGTCTGGACACCTCTGTATCCAAAGCCCAGCACAGGGCCTGGAAGTGAACAGAGGCCAGAAGATGCTATGAATGGAGAAAATATAATGGGGGGCCCGTCTGTGTGGGACCCCTTTATAGGAGGGAGCCCAGTGCTAAGAGGAGCTAGCCCCTGGGTCCTGGCGCCAGCTACTGGTATCAAGGGACCAGAGCTTCAGATTGAGCATGACTGGAGTCCTACCAGGAAGAAGTGGCACTGGGACCACTAGCCACAGTCCAGAAGCCTCTTTGCCCCAGTCCCCTGACTCTGGGGTGTATGCCTGGGTGGGGGTCAGGAGGAAGGTTTACAGGACATGCCCTCCCTCCAGTCCAGTGGGGTGTAACTGGGGCTGGGAAGGTTGGGAAAGTCAGGCTGGCCTCACCTGACATGTCCTCTACTCTCTGGCAGCCGGAAGCCGTTGCTGTGAAGGTGCAGGCCATTGGACACACCGTTGGACACACCATTGGTGGACATCTTGCCATTCTGAACTTCTGGGAGGGGGTGGGCAGAAAGGAACAGCAACAACTTAGGAGGAGGTTCTCATTTCTCCTCAGCAGCCCTCCAGCTTCCACCACAGGGTCTGATGGTTCCATTGTGGGGCTATCCCCCCAGGGTAGGTCTAGTCCCAGAAAGCAGGCAAGGACATAAAGAAAAGCCTGTGCGCCCTCTGCTGGCTGAAGCGGGACACAACTTCAACTTGGCATTAGCTGGGGGTGGGGATGGAGTGGGGGGTGAGGAGGTGCCTAAAACAACTGTAGGCCCCAGGAAGAAATCAATGAGGAGACTGGTCCAGGACGAGAAGGGAAAGACAATTACTTCAGGCCCTCAAGAGCCAAGCCACGGAAAGAACCTGCTTTTTCGGAGGGAAGTGAAAAGGGCTGTGACGCAAACCCCTTTGACAGACCTCTCTGACCTAATATTACCTTCCTTCTTACTGTACAGGGTTATTTCAGAGAATCTACTCCTTTTGCAGGATCACAGCCAGCACAAGGTAAGTGGCAGGCTTCTCAGCAGAGGCACTGTACACTCATGCTCCCCAGCAGAGATGCCCTAAAGGATACCCGAAGGGAGAACTTACCCCCTGAGGAGTGGCATTTTCTAGGCAAGAGGAAGGTGTACGGCCGCTGCTTGTAAGTCAGGTCAAACAAATAGACCTAGAGTGCAGGGGTCAAGAAAAGAATGGACACTGTGAGGCAAGAATGTGGCTGGACTGTGAGTGAGGCCTGGGTGGCTCCCAGGAACACAGCTGAGTGTTGAGCAGGGAACCATCAAGTGAGGGAGAAGGGGTGTTTCTACGGAGCAAACCTCAGGCAGGAAAATCTCGCCAGTTCCTGGCCCTTAGGGTGGATGGCCTGAAATACTGTCATTACTTCGAATCACATGTTTATTAGGTCGACAAGGTCCTCAGAGGTCTCATGTTATATAGATGGGAAAACTGAAGCCTCAGAGCAGAGAAGCAATTTGCCCAAAGTAACACTGCTAGTTACTTCCCTCAGTAAATATTAGCTATTATTACTTACTATTTATTGAATTCTTACTTTGCTCCAGGACCTCTGCTAAGTGTTTTATATGGCTTTTTTTCATTTCATCCTAGAACTGCCCCCCCCGCCCCACGAAAAGGTACTATTATCATCACCCCCTGAACAGATGAAGAAATGTAGGCTCAGTGTTTAATTAATTTATCCAGGGCCACAAAAGCAGAAGGTGGCACAGTCAGGACCCAAAACCGAGTCTGTCTGGCTCCGAACCACTCTGCTAGACTGCCTCGCCAACTCATCTTTATGCTACCTTTAAGCCAGGTGACAGCTAAGCAACCTGAAGCCAGAGCCCTCTTCTGAACTCAAGGGCTCACCTAGTCTCCATCCCATTTCTCTTGTGTCACACCTTGACTTTAAATGTCATCAACGGTTTCACTTGCCATGTCGCTCCCATCAGCCTAGGATGGATCATATTTCACGTTTGTTTCCCTCGTGTTCATGATAATGCTACCCCCAGAGTAAGTACTCAGTGACTTTGTAGAGTAAATGAATTTTTGCAAGGCTTACTAAATATCCTGACTGAGAGATTGTAAACAGAAGGGTTAGCAACCTGCCGTTATCAAAGAACACTTCCCAAAGCTGGCCCCAAACTGCAGCCTGGCTGCATGCTCTGAGCCCCAGGATTTCCTCCTAGGAAGATAGAAGATGAGGAAACCAAGGTTCAGGAAAATGAAGAGAGTTGTTCAAAGTCACAGTACACAGCTAGTAAACAAAAGGCCAGCATCTGGAGACAAGTCTGTCAGTTCTAAGCCTGACGCCTCTCTGGGAATATTGCAAAGATGCCATGGCACTTCCACATTTCACAGTAACGTCATTTACAATGAGGCTTCTTGTCTGCCTCATGGTAGGGGGTGTGGGGTACACAGCCCTGGCTGCTGGGTACGAGGGTGGGAGGGGGAAGGGCAGGGCCACGTTGGGCAGCCATCCATACCTGCTCTCCTCCCATGTTGACCAGCAGCTCTGTGCCATTGGGGCTGAAGGTCACATAGGTGGCGACCAGCACTCTCAGACGGTTGTTGTAGTCGGGCAGCTTCACTGGCAGGTGACCTGCAGGGAACAGCCCTGTTACCCTAGTGTGAGGCTTCCAATCCCTCCCAATGTTGAGCCCTTACTATATGAACTGGGCCAACTGTGTTATATGCTTTATCTCATTGAGTCATTACAACCCCATTTTACAGAAAAGAAATTAAGACTCCTCAAGGGTAAGTAATTTACCAAAGGTTGTAGGATAGCTGGTCACTGACAGTCATCAAAGCCCAGGTCTGTCTGATTCTAAACCCCTTGCTCTTGGTCACCATGCCATGCCGCCTCCTTGCACTGCCCCACAGACAATCAGCACCCTGCCAAGAGTTTAGGGCCAGAGTTGGGCTGAGCCCTACCTGCTACGTAATACTGGGCTGCACCATCCGGAAGGGGCTTCTGCCGGTCACAGAAGGTGTGCACACCTGCTGAAGGGCTCTGCTTCATGCTCTTTCTGGTGGGAAGGCAAACCATATAGGTTATAAGGCCTAACAGTACTCCTGGCTAGACCATACCACACTTCCTGGAGAAAAACCCAAGTGTATATCCCTGGAGAGATACAGGAGGAGGTACCTTTCTTCCTTATCTCAGCACCCCCAAAGGTCCACCAACTAGACAGCTGTGGACACATATATTACAGTGCTTTATAAGTAGGTCCCACCTACTTGTCTTGGTTCATGGCCACCCTATTACTCCCATTTTACAGATGAGGAAGCTAAAAGCTCAAGGCCCACCCTAAGTCATGCAGTGTGTGCAGAGCAATAGTGGTCACCCAAATCCACAAATGAAAGTAATGCAGGCCAGAAGTTTCTGCACTTGTCCCAGGAGTCCACTGAAAACCCAGGCTGGCGGAGCCGCTCAGGTCTGGGACTTCTGTGGAGATTCTGAGTATATTCTACTTTTGTTTAAAAAAAAAAAAAGAATAAAGTAGAATTATATGTACAAATAAAGGAATTACATGTATAAGATTATAACTCTGTACACACACTCATAGTGAAAGAACAAGCAGAAAATACTATATACAGTGATTTCTTTCAGGTAATGGAGTATGGGTAATTTCTTTAATATACTTTTCATATTTTCCAAAATAAGCATGGATTAAATTTTTTTAAAAAGAATCACAAAATTACAAAAACCCACCTCAGGGCTTCCCTGGTGGCACAGTGGTTAAGAATTTGCCTGCCAATGCAGGGGACATGGGTTGGAGCCCTGGTCCGGGAAGATCCCACATGCCGCGAAGCAACTAAGCCCGTGCGCCACAACTACTGAGCCTGTGCTCTAGAGCCCGCGAGCCGCAACTACTGAGCCCACATGCCACAACTACTGAAGCCCACGCGCCTAGAGCCTGTGCTCCGCAACTAGAGAAGCCACCGCAATAAGCCCGCGTGCCGCAACGAAGAGTAGCCCCCGCTCGTCGCAACTAGAGAAAGCCCACACGCAGCGACGAAGACCCAATGCAGCCACAAGTAAATAAATAAAATAGATACAACATTAAAGAAATAAAAAATGTAAAACAAAAAGCAAAAACAACCCACCTCAAAAAGAAGAGGGCATGGCAATGAGGGAAAGGGGCAGCAGGTTCCGGGTCCCCTTGCCCACGGGAGGCCGCGCTATTCATACCTGTGGTTATGGATCATGCGAATGTCATAGAGCCTCACAAAGGGCCCACTGGCCCCCACTGCCAGGCAGTTGTTGTCCTGGGGGTTGACGGTGAGGCACTTGGCCTCTACCAGCTGGCCACAGTACTCTGTCAGGTCAATCAGCACCTCCGAGTGTTTGCTGTTCTCCCGAAGGTCATACTGGCTGTGAGAGAGGACACAGGGGGTTGGGGGTTGTGTCCATGGGTGGAAGGCAGGGGAGAAGCCAAGGCCCAAATGCAAAGGAATTGGGAGTGGCTTTGAACCTGTTTGTAAATAACGTCAAAAACTACTCCCATTTCTTGAGTGCCCACTGTGTGCCAGGCACCTGTAGTAGGCTTCACACACATTCTGTTTTATTCTAACATAACTCTTTAAGGTAGATACTACTAACCCCCTTTTTTTTTTTAACAGATATCAATATTATTGTTACTAAGTACTATTACTACTGACTACTAACACTTAGTGAGAAATTGCTTTGTGTCCAGTATTGTTCCCAAGTGTTATACATGTATTATCTAATTAAATTCTCACACCATCCCTAGGTACCACTAGAAGTTCAAAGAAGCTAAATAACTTGCCTGGACGACACTGCAGTAAGTGCAGCACTGAGATAGTGCAGAGCTGGAAAGACTGCATTTTAACCCCTCTGCTCTGATCCTTGATTAAGAATAATTCTATTCTTAACCTAGTTTCTTGCAGGAGATGAAAGTATAGAGGTGACAGAAAAGAAAATCTGGAGATCATCTAAGAGCTACCTAGAAACACCAACTGCCAGGACAAGCCCAAGTCCCATCCGGGTGGTAAAGTCAGGCCAAAACATCCACCCAGCGTCAGCACACTCCTACTGGGGAACTGCTTTGATGCTGGGACACAGGCACATCCAGAGAATGGCGAGGGCATCATTCATGTGCTCACCCACCTCCGCCTAAACATCTCCAATAATTTCTTCATTGTTCACTTATCTTTCTAAGCCATCCTCACCAGACTGCTCTTCCTAAAATATTGTTTTTGTTGCATCACTTTCTTGCTCAAAAAATTGCAGAGATTCCTCAATACTTTTAGCATGAGTTTACTCTTTGTTTACTTCTATCAAACTACTCAGTCTGGTTTTCAAGACATGATTTCACATACCTCTCCAACCTTGCTCCTCAGTTTTCTAAGTGTGGGTCAGTTACAGCCTCAGAACTGTGTCCTGTATGTGGCACGTTTACCCATGCCTTCACAAACTCTGCTCAAGCTGGGGAGTCCACTCTGCTTTTCCTTGCCCATCCAAATCCTGTCTATTCTGGAAGGCCAGCTTGTGTTCACCTTCTGCTAGGACTCCTCCCCTGACTGTGCCTGCCCCTAAGTGCTTAGGCTCCTGCCCCATGCCCTAGGTTCTTAGCCTCTACCTGCTGCCCTGGCACAGTCTAGTCAGTCAGGGTCAACCAGCGCAACAGAGAGTTGGACCCGCCACCGACCAAATGCATTGTGTCTGCTAAGTACTGTGGCTAAAGTTTTACGGGCACTATCTCAATTTTAATGCTCAGGCCAACAAAAGAGATATTATGATAATTCCCATTTTATAGATGAGGAAACTGAGGTCCGGGGGGTGAAGTGATTTGCCCCAGACACTGAATGACAGAGGGAGGACTTGACTTGATCTGTCTGAGTTCTAGTTCATGTATGACTTAGACACCCCTCTTCCTCTGTAACAGGGAAGAGGGCACAAAGTCCCATAGCATCTCAAGGAAGGATATTAAAGCAGATTGTGGAGATAAGGAAAAAGTTCTAAGGTTATATGTGAAGAAAGGAGCTAAAGAAAGGCAATGAGACCATTTTAAGAAGAAGGGAAGTAGAGGCAAAGGTGTGACGATATAGGCCAGTGAAAAGGGGGAGAGTCCACTTAACCATTTCTGGCTGGCTATGCCCCTCCCAGGAATATGCCCATTGAGCGACTGACTGTTCAAGGGAAATGTATCAAGTGCCTCTATGTGCCAGGTATTGTGCTGGGCTCTAGGAACACAACCAAGGACAAGAAAGACATGGACAAGATGGACAAGACAGACAAAATGCTGAGGGAGTTTACTACTCAGTGAGGGACACAGACAAAAAAGTAAACCATCAAGTAAATAAAATAAAAGAACTATAGAGGGTGATTAGAGTTATAGAGGATACAATTAGGGCACGGAGACAAAGAACAATGGTGGGGGATCTATTTTAGATAGGATGGTCAGAGAAGGTGCTTCTCGGGAGGTGACCCTTAAGCTGTCTCCTTAGGGTAAGAAAGAGTTGAGAAAGAGCTGGGACTGAGAAAACCAGTTAGAGGGAACAGCAAGTATGAAGGCCCAGAGGAGGCAGACGGTGCATCTGAGATGGTGAGAAAGCCAGTGGGCTTGAATGTTGCTCAGGAGAGGGTAAGAAGTGGGGAAGGTGAAGAATAGGGTAAGTAAATCAGTGGAGTTTGTTCACTGCTAACTGTGCTGGGCAGACAAATGAGTCTGGAACTCTGTTGGAGGGAAGGAGCCAGGCCTGTGGAAGGAAGCAGTAGGGCAGATAGGATGGGGGAACCGACATGGAGTGGGAGCCGGGGAGGCACAGGCCCCACTCCCTGCCTCAGGCCCTCACCGGATAAGCCCATCCTCAGCAGCGCTCCAGAATGTGTTGGGCCACATGGGCGCCGTGGCGATGCGTTTCACCCGGTTTGTGTGGTCTCCAAACATGTGGATCGTCTCCTTTACTGTCAGGTCGTGGACATGCACCTTGGAGTCAGCTGCCCCTGTGATCAAGATGCGGTCCCCAGCGTGAGGCAGGAACTGCTTGGGAGAGATTGAAGAAGAGGTTGGCAGGTGGTGGGGCTAGGCCACGGAAGGAGACCAGCCTGGATGTTAGCACCTTTTTTTCCCTCTCCACATCAGATAAGAAAACGAGCCCATCCAAGACAATCCGCCAAGAAAACTTTGGATCTCGAGCATCAGCCTGTAGGCCCAAAGGTCAAAATCAGGATGTACACCTTTATTTCGCCAGAGCGGTCCTGACCTAGGCCAAGCTGGCCTACCTAAGGAACCCTCTTCCTCTGATTCTTCCCCAGGTAAGAGCTGAATGGATGATAATCATAGCTGTTACCACTTACTAAGCATTTACCATGTGCTAGACATCGAGCAGGTAATTTATCTTGTTAATACTTACAATAACCCCATTAAAAATTAAGGTTCGGTACTAGCATTCAGGAGGACTGTCAATTCAAACTCAAGTCTGTCTGACTCCTATATGCCTCATGATGGCTACTTAATAACCTGGGGGTTAAGAAATAAATTAGTCTTGAAATGAAAAGGACTTTCAGTGTTATAAGGGAGTGGGTGTTTTAAATTGGTTCAAATATTTCTGGAGAACAATCTGGCAATAGGTAAGAAACATAAAAACTATTTCTATCTTTTGACCTAAAACTTCCACTTCTGAGAAATAATTCTAAAAGAAAAAAGGGGCCTATGCAGAAATGCTCCAAGTAGCGCTCCTTATAATGGCAAGTGCTGGAAATGGCTCGGAAGTCAGAACTTGGGGAAGGGCTGAGCATCAGAAGAATACATCTTTATGTGGCCATTATTCAAAAGGACAACCCCATCATTCTGGTGAAGTTGAGAACAAAATATTCCAGATCACATATGGCAAGGTCAAAATAGCCACAAACATAACTTTGATTAATAATTTTTAAAACGTATACAGTTCTATCACCTAGTGTTGAGGAAGAAAAATATTCGGGTGTGGTGTTAGTTGAGTTATTCTCTTCTTTCTTAAGTTTGAAAGATTGAATTATCTTTTTTTCTTAGTTGAAAAGTTTCTCCCAGCCCACAGCAAGGCTGAGTGGGTGCTGGGGTCTGGGGGGTGGGGGAGAGGGTGTTGACATTTTCCTGCATTTAGGTAGCTGAAGCCCCACTTGACTTTAACAATTCACTCTTTCCGCATGCACTTCTCTAATAGCTCACCAGCATAAGGGCTAGATGACACAGATGGAATCTGATCATTTTTAGGGACAACTAGTAGTCTTTAATCCTGGCTGGAGACAACATACACCCCACGCGCAATAGAAATAAACAGGAGAACCCTTGGGAAGAGCTTGTGGCCACTGCCATACTCGTTCCACACTATAGATGCCACCAGGGGGAGCTCGTCGGTTAAATAAATAGATCTGTGGTGTTTTATTACCAGAAGAGAGAGGAACCCTTTTCTATACCTTTTTATAACAGAAGAGAAGGCTGAGAGTCTGTGAATATAAGTGCCTTGCCCAAGGTCTTACTATTAGGGAGTATCAAGGTCATTGTCCAATTCTGGTCTCTGAACTCAACATTTTGTTTTCTATGATGCCAAACTGATAGCTTAGGTCCCTTCCCCAGATCTGACCCCACAGATTTAAACTGGACCTAACACTTTTCAGGGGAGGAAAGCAGTCTCTGTTCATCATGCAAGAGGTGAATCAGCATTGTTCTGTCTCTCAAATCACAGAAATTCATCTAGGATTGGTCCCTGGAACAGGAGATGAGAATCAGAGCTTAGGAAAGAAGCTCTGATGAGTGAAATAAGTTGGTTTTGAGCTCTTGAATCTTCTTCTTCAGGTATCTTGTAATTCATCTTGATATTAATTAGGAAAACATTTCTTAGATTAGTGAGGCTTTCCAAAGGACAGCCTCACTCTCACATACATCCATTACAGAATTTCAGAGCTGGAAAGACTTAAAGGTCATTTCCTTCAGCCTTCAACCTAGCAGATGGAAGTGCCCAGTGAGGAATACCTCAGTGCTAGGACATTTACTACATCCTCAGAAGGCCCATTTTACCTTTTTCAAATATCTCTAAGCATTAGACAATCCTTTCCTTCATCAGGCCTACACTGGCTTCTGAAAACTTAAGTCACTATTCCTAGGTCTGTTTTCTGGGACCGAGAGGCACAAGTTTCATGTCACTTCCACGTAACAGGTCTTCAGAGGTCTGAAGTCCTTTAAGTCCCCTGCCTCCCCTCTTCTCAGCTCAACTCCCCTAGACCAACAATCAGAGACTCATTTCCTATGAAAAGTAGAACAGCTAAAAATCACCTGTGACAGGTGCTTTTTAAATCAATCATCTCATTGAACTGTAACATCAGCGCTGTGGATTGCTACTTCCTTTTTTAGTTAAATTATTTATTTACTCATTTATTCATTAACGTGGGGGATTTTCCTTAGCTACTTCCTTTTTACAGATGGGTAAACAGGCCCAGAGGGGTCAGGTGATTTTCCCAGTTCACACAGCTTCCAAGGAGCAGATGAGGGAGTCAAACACAGGTCTGCCTGCTACTGAAGTTCATGCTCAGAACCATACCTCCCATCATCACCACTCACATAAGTATAAATTTATTTGGAGCTGGCCTCTTGGCTCTAAGAGAAGAAGCAGAGCATGGAAAAGAGACGGAATTTCAGGAATCACCAGCAGATGCTCAGATCACAAAGATGTCTGTGACCCCAGGGTATACGTGGGACACACACATGCAAACACAACCACGTGCACAGCCCAGTCACACTGTCCACTTGCTTTGTGGCTTATCCTGCTCACCTTGACAGAAAAGATATTTGCAGTGTGTCCTGTGTGCATGGAAAGCAGCTTCTTGTGGTGCAGCGGGTCCCACACAATCGTGTGCTGGTCATCAGAACCAGAGGCCAGCAAGCTGCAAGTAGAGAGAAAGAACAGTTCTGACCTCTCCTCAAGTTCCTGCCCCCACTTCCTCTATCCCATGTTTCCCAGTTGATAAGGACTTAGGCTACACAGAACTTGAAGAACAGTAGATGTCACAGAATATAAGGTTATCTTGTAAACAGTGATTGATTCTCTTCTATTTTGTCCTGAGAATTTCTCATCATTCCTTAAATACAATAGCTTATCAAAAAAACAGGGTTTGGAAGGTCATTCAACTTTCCATCTATCTGGAATTCATTGTTTAACTGTGTATTGATAACGATGAACTAAACTTAAGTACATAGCACAGAGCAGCAGTCTCCACTCTTGGGTCCACTCTTTTCCTTAGATCTACAAAGAGGAAGGAAAGTCCCTTTCTCCCAACCTCCCCATACCATTCTCCAGCACCCCCTAGGTGTCAGAGCTCATACTTACTCTCCTTTCTCATTCCACTCCAGACAGTTGACACATCCTGAGTGACCCTGGGGGAGCAAATTGAGAGGGACAAGAAGAGAGTCAATTAGAGGTTCTCCTGGATCACTCAACATCAAGAAGTGGAAGTGAACAGGTAAAACAGCCTTTCTGTCATCAGTGTTTTCCAGGCGTATGTGAGTGACCAGGATTGAATTAAACTGCCTGGCATTTTACAATATATAAAGTACCTTCATATTCATGATCTCACTTGATACTGAACCCCTCTGAGCCATAAAGGGCAGATTTCATTGATCTTATTTTGCAGAAAAGTAAACTGAAGTTCAGATAATAGTAGTAGAAGTTATATCCAAACAAATTTCTGCTCCTACCACTAGAGGGGACATGTCAACAGTCCCTTCAAGGGACACCCCCTCAGCCACAGAAAATCTGGCAGAGGGCATCTGACTGAAAGGCAGCCGATTAGCTAGAAGGCTGATCTTCCATTCATTTGGCACATATTTAATTCATCGAGCACTTACTGCATGCCAGGTACTGTTCAGATGCTGGGGGCAGAGCAGTATACAAAATAAATCTTGTATTTAGATCTTCTGCAGCTTACTTCCAAGTAGGTGGAGCCTGGTATAGTGAGGTAAATTAAGCTTGGGGATTTGAATTGAGAGACATGGAGAAGTGAGGCAGTTAATGACAGATGCTGAAGTTGAAAGCATGTGCGGAGAGAAGTCATGGCAAAGCTAGAAATAAGAGGAAACAGAATCCATGGAAAGCAGAAGGTATGAAGTGGCAGAAACTAGTCTTACATGGGAGAAGGAGAGAACAAGTCACTTCCATTCCTACACTCTGTTCTTTCTTTCCTTCACCCTCCCTCATTCCTAATGGCACCTTGATTTTCATTTCATTATCTGCCCAGCCCAAATCAGACCATGTGTAAGTTCACTGTCCTTTCCACAGTGATAGGTTCAGGAACTTAGATCTAAGCCAAATTGGACACGGCATTCACTTGGACACAGGTATTGGCTCAGAAATGAGCCTGTGACCCCAATCGGATGCAAGGGGACCAGTTGCTGGGAGTGTGTGGAAAAGGAGTTTTCTCATTTTCAGGAGAGAGTCTATGAAAGGGATGCCTTTCTTCCTCTGGATGCTGGGTGTCCTAATGTGACTCCGGGACTTGGGACCACGAGGGTAGCCAGCCTGAGAGTGAAATAAACAGAGAGAGGAAAGCCCAGCCAAGGGAATCACAGAAAAATGGAGCCAAAGTGACCAGAGTAACCAACCCTGATGCCTACCCTACTCCTGGGCTTCCAGTCATTATTGTTTAAGGTCACTTGAGTTGGGCTGTTACCTGTGGCCCAGAGCAACCTGATTAACTCATTCTTCAGGTCACAGTTTATCAGCACTTCCCTCAAGATGCCTTTCCCACCCTGTAAATCTGGGAAGGAGGCACATCCTTCCTGTGGGCTCCTACTGCCACACTGTATTATGGCTCTGTGTTGACATGGTTATTTTGCTTCACCACACTGAGCTGCAGGGAAGTGGCCTCTGTGTACTGTGTTCACTATATCCTCTAGGCCAGGTACAGTGCCTGGCACATATCTGCTGCATAATGAACAAGTGAGTCCAGGGGGACTAGTGGGAAGAATCAAGAGACATGAACAAATCTAATTCCCTGACTCTCTAGGCACAAGGGGCTTTTCCTCTGCCTTCTCCTTCCTTCTTACCCATTGTCCCAAAAAGATTCTCATTTGAGTTGATCCTCATTTCTTTCTGGGTTCTGCACTTAAATACATTATTGACACATTCATTCTGTTCAAACTCGCCAGACCACTTACTGACCTGAGGCTTCTCACTTTCCCACAGCACTTGGTGGACACCCCACACATGACTCTCTTCACTCTTTCTGGATCAGAATCATTTCTGGCCTCACCCCTCTCATTTTCCTACCAGGCTTTAAATTACTTGTGCCCAGGGCTCAGTCTTCAGTTTGCAACTTCCCAGAGTACCGAGGGCCTTGAACGAGTGCCACTTACTGAAGGTTTACAAAGAGCGAGGCACAGTACCTTGCACTTGGGGTAGGGAGAACAACGGCCCCCCTACAAACGTCCATGTCCTGATCCTCTGGAACCCATGAATATGTTATGGTAGGTGGCAAAAGGGACTTTGCAGATATGATTAAGGTTAAAATCCTCGAGGTGGGAAATTAGCCTAGATTATCCAGGTGAGCCCAATATAATCACACGAGTCCTTAAAATCAGTGAACGTTGGGACTTCCCTGGCACCCCAGTGGTTAAGACTTCGCCTTCCAATGCAGGGGGTGCAGGTTTGATCCTCGGTCAGGGAGCTAAGATCCCACATACCTCGGGGCCAAAAAACCAAAACATAAAACAGAAGCAATATTGTAACAAATTCAATAAAGACTTTAAAAATGGTCCACATCAAAAAAAAAAAAAAAATCAGTGAACCTCTCCTGGCTGCAGAGAGTAGAGAGATGTAGGTGTGAAAGGGACTTGACCTGCTATTGCCGGTTCTGAAGATGGAAGAAGGGGGTCACGAGCAAAGAAATACAGCAATCTCTAGAAAGCGGGAATTGCAAGAAAACGGATTCTACTCTATAGCCTCCAGAAGGAGAATAGCCCTGTCAAGGGTTTAGCCTGGTGAGACCCACGGCAGACTTCCAACCTACAGAACTGTAAGATAATAAATTTGTGTTGTTTTAAGCCACTAAGTTTGTGGTAATTTGTTGTGGTAGCAATAGAAAACTAATACAGCATTCTACATCCATTATCTTAAGAAACAGGTATCAATTCACAGAAAGATAGACAAGATCAAAAGGCAGAGGGCTATGTACCAGATGAAGGAACAAGATAAAACCCCAGAAAAACAACTAAATGAAGTGGAGATAGGCAACCTTCCAGAAAAAGAATTCAGAATAATGATAGTGAAGATGATCCAGGACCTCGGAAAAAGAATGGAGGCAAAGATCGAGAAGATGCAAGAAATGTTCAACAAAGATCCAGAAGAATTAAAGAACAAACAAACAGAGATGAACAATACAATAATTGAAATGAAAAACACACTAGAAGGAATCAATACCAGAATAACTGAGGCAGAAGAACAGATAAGTGACCTGGAAGACAGAATGGTGGAATTCACTGCTGTGGAACAGAATAAAGAAAAAAGAATGAAAAGAAATGAAGACAGCCTAAGAAACCTCTGGGACAACATTAAATGCAACAACATTCGCATTATAGGGGTCTCAGAGGGAGAAGAGAGAGAGAAAGGACCATAGAAAATATTGGAAGAGATTATAATCGAAAACTTCCCTAACATAGGAAAGGAAATAGCCACGCAAGTCCAGGAAGCGCAGAGTCCCAGGCAGGATAAACCCAAGGAGACACATAGTAATCAAATTGGCAAAAATTAAAGACAAAGAAAAATTATTGAAAGCAGCAAGGGAAAAAACAACTCCCCTAGGAGTTCCCAAGGGAACTCCCATAAGGTTAACAGCTGATTTCTCAGCAGAAACTCTACAAGCCAGAAGGGAGTGGCATGATATACTTAAAGTGATGAAAGGGAAGAACCTACAACCAAGATTACTCTACCCAGCAAGGATCTCATTCAGATTCGATGGAGAAATCAAATGCTTTACAGACAAGCAAAAGTTAAGAGAATTCAGCACCACCAAACCAGCTCCACAACAAATGCTAAAGGAACTTCTCTAAGTGGGAAACATGAGAGAAGAAAAGGACCTACAAAAACAAACCCAAAACAATTAAGAAAATGATAATAGGAACATACATATTGATAATTACCTTAAACATGAATGGATTAAATGCTCCAACCAAAAGATACAGGCTTGCTGAATGGATACAAAAACAAGACCCATATATGTGCTGTCTATAAGAGACCCACTTCAGACCTAGGCACACATACAGACTGAAAGTGAGGGGATGGAAAAAGATAGTCCATGCAAATGGAAATCAAAAGAAAGCTGGAGTAGCAATACTCATATCAGATAAAATAGACTTTAAAATAAAGAATGTTACAAGAGACAAGGAAGAACAGTACACAATGATCAAGGGATCAATCCAAGAAGAAGATATAATAATTATAAATATATATGCACCCAACATAGGAGCACCTCAATACATAAGGTAACTGCTAATAGCTATAAAAGAGGAAATTGGGGCTTCCCTGGTGGCTCAGTGGTTGAGAGTCCGCCTGCCGATGTGGGAGATGCGGGTTCGTGCCCCAGTGCCCCAGTCTGGATCCCACATGCCGCGGAGCGGCTGTGCCCGTGAGCCATGGTCGCTGGGCCTGCGCGTCTGGAGCCTGTGCTCCACAACAGGAGAGGCCACAGCAGTGAGAGTCCCGCATACCGCAAAAAAAAAAAAAGAGGAAATCGACAGTAACACAATAATAGTGGGGGACTTTAACATCTCACTTACACCAATGGACAGATCATCCAGACAGAAAATTAATAAGGAAACGCAAGCTTTAAATGACACAATAGACCAGATAGATTTAATTGATATTTATAGAACATTCCATCCAAAAACAGATTACACTTTCTTCTCAAGTGCGCACGGAACATTCTCCAGGAGAGATCACATCTTGAGTCACAAATCAAGCCTCAGTAAATTTAAGAAAATTGAAATCATATCAAGCATCTTTTCTGACCACAATGCTATGAGATTAGAAATCAATTTCAGGGAAAAAAAATGTAAAAAACACAAACACATGGAGGCTAAACAATATATTACTAAATAACCAAGAGATCACTGAAGAAATCAAAGAGGAAATCAGAAAATAGCTGGAGACAAATGACAATGAAAACAGGACAATCCAAAACCTATGGGATATGGCAAAAGCAGTTCTAAGAGGGAAGTTTATAGCTATACAAGCCTACCTCAAGAAACAAGAAAAATCTCAAATAAACAATCTAACCTTACACCTAAAGGAACTAGAGAAAGAAGAACAAACAAAACCCAAAGTTAGCAGAAGGAAAGAAATTATCAAGATCAGAGCAGAAATAAATGAACTAGAAAGAATAGCAAAGATCAATAAAACTAAGAGCTGGTTCGTTGAGAAGATAAGCAAAATTGATAAACCATTAGCCAGACTCATCAAGAAAAAGAGGGAGAGGACTCAAATCAATAAAATCAGAAATGAAAAAGGAGAAGTTACAACAGACACCACAGAAATACAAAGCATCCTAAGAGACTACTACAGGCAACTCTATGCCAATAAAATGGACAACCTGGAAGAAATGGACAAATTCTTAGAAAGGTATAACCTTCCAAGACTGAACCAGGAAGAAACAGAAAATATGAACAGACCAATCACAAGTAATGAAATTGCAACTGTCATTAAAAATCTTCCAACAAACAAAAGTCCAGGACCAGATGGCTTCACAGGTGAATTCTATCAAACATTTAGAGAAGCGCTAACACCCATCCCTCTCAAGCTCTTCCAAAGAATTGCAGAGGAAGGAACACTCCCAAACTCATTCTATGAGGCCACCATCACCCCGATACCAAAACCAGACAAAGATACTACAAAAAAAGAAAATTACAGACCAATATCACTGATGAATATAGATGCAAAAATCCTCAACAAAATACTAGCAAACAGAATCCAACAACACATTAAAAGGATCATACACCATGATCAGGTGGGATTTATCCCAGGGACGCAAGGATTCTTCAATATATGCAAATCAATCAATGTGATACACCATATTAACAAACTGAAGAATAAAAACCACATGATCATCTCAATAGATGCAGAAAAAACTTTTGACAAAATTCAACACCCATTTATAATAAAAACTCTCCAGAAAGTGGGCATAGAGGGAACCTATCTCAACATAATAAAGGCCATATACGACAAACCCACAGCAAACATTATTCTCAATGGTGAAAAACTGAAAGCATTTCCTCTAAGATCAGGAACAAGACAAGGGTGTCCACTCTCACCACTATTATTCAACATAGTTTTGGAAGTCCTAGCCATGGCAATCAGAAAAGAAAAAGAAATAAAAGGAATACAAATTGGAAAAGAAGAAGTAAAACTGTCACTGTTTGCAGATGACATGATACTATACATAGAGAATCCTCAAGATGTCACCAGAAAACTACTAGAGCTAATCAATGAATTTTGTAAAGTTGCAGGATACAAAATTAATGCACAGAAATCTCTTGCATTCCTATACACTAATGATGAAAAATCTGAAAGAGAAATTAAGGAAACACTCCCATTTACCACTGCAACAAAAAGAATAAAATACCTAGGAATAAACCTACCTAAGGAGACAAAAGACCTGTATGCAGAAAACTATAACACTGATGAAAGAAATTAAAGATGATACCAACAGATGGAGAGATATACCATGTTCTTGGATGGGAAGAATCAATATTGTGAAAGTGACTATACTAACCAAAGCAATCTACAGATTCAATGCAATCCCTATCAAATTATTAATGGCATTTTTCACAGAACTAGAACAAAAAATCTTAAAATTTGTATGGAGACACAAAAGACTCCAAATAGCCAAAGCAGTCTAGAGGGAAAAAAACAGAGCTGGAGGAATCAGACTCCCTGACTTCAGACTATACTACAAAGCTACAATAATCAAGACAATATGGTACTGACACAAAACCAGAAATATAGATCAATGGAACAAGATAGAAAGCCCAGAGATAAACCCACGCACCTATGGTCAACTAATCTATGACAAAGGAGGCAAGGACATACAATAGAGAAAAGACAGTCTCTTCAATAAATGGCGCTGGGAAAACTGGACAGCTACATGTAAAAGAATGAAATTAGAACACTCCCTAACACCATACTCAAAAATAAACTTAAAATGGATTAGAGACCTAAATGTAAGACTGGACACTATAAAACTCTTAGAGGAAAACTTAGGAAGAACACTCTTTGACATAAATCACAGCAAGATCTTTTTTGATCCACCTCCTAGAATAATGGAAATAAAAACAAAAATAAACAATGGGACCTAATGAAACTTAAAAGCTTTTGCACAGCAAAGGAAAACATAAACGAGACGAAA
This sequence comes from Pseudorca crassidens, assembly GCF_039906515.1. NCBI lineage: Eukaryota > Metazoa > Chordata > Mammalia > Artiodactyla > Delphinidae > Pseudorca > Pseudorca crassidens. The sequence continues at coordinate 21,179,265 of NC_090297.1, read as the reverse complement.
AGAGAACCCTCAAAATGGGAGAAAATATTTGCAAATGAATCAACAGACAAAGGATTAATCTCCAAAATATGTAAACAGCTCATGCAGCTCAATATTAAAACCTAAATAGATATTTCTCCAAAGAAGACATACAGGTGGACAAGAAGCACATGAAAAGCTGCTCAACATCACTAATTATTAGAGAAATGCAAATCGGAACTACAATGAGGTATCACCTCACACCAGTTAGGATGGGCATCATCAGAAAATGTACAAACAACAAATGCTGGAGAGGGTGTGGAGAAAAGGGAACCCTCTCGCACTGTTGGTGGGAATGTAAATTAATACAGCCACTATGGAGAACAGTTTGGAGGTTCCTTAAAAAACTAAAAATAGAATTACATATGACCCAGAAATCCCACTACTGGGCATATACCCAGAGAAAACCATAATTCAAAAAGACACATGCACCCCAATGTTCATTGCAGCACTATTTACAATAGCCAGGTCATGGAAGCAACCTAAATGCCCATCGACAGACAAATGGATAAAGAAGATGTGGTACATATATACAATGGAATATTACCCGGCCATAAAAAGGAACGAAATTGGGTCATTTGTAGAGACATGGATGGATCTAGAGACTGTCATACAGAGTGAAGTAAGTCAGAGGAGAAAAACGAATATCATATATTAACACATATATGTGGAACCTAGAAAAATGGTACAGATGAACTGGTTTGCAGGGCAGAAATAGACACACAGATGTAGAGAACAAATGTATGGCCACCAACAGGAGAAAATGGCGGGGAGGTGGAGTGATGAATTGGGAGAACAAACATATGGACACCAAGGGGGGAAAGCGGCAGGGGGTGGTGGTGGTGGTGTGCTGAATTGGGCGATTGGTTGACATGTATACACTAATGTGTATAAAATGGATGACTAATAAGGACCTGCTGTATAAAAAAATAAAATTAAATTAAAAAATTAACTAACTTCTAACTTGAATGATCATCTATATTCTAGAAATACAATGTGAATGTCAAAAAAAAAGAAACAGGTATCATTACTCATTTCATGGATAAGAAAAACAACGCTCAGAGAGGTTAGGTAATCTGCTGCGATACTGTGATTTATATATATATTTATACTTAAGAAAGATATATTTAGTCTTCATTCTTACTTCTGGCACAGAGTTCCTAAAACCCTTGGAATTTCCTAAGTAATAAGAGTGATAAAGGTTTCGTGATATTCATAACAAACCTCTTTCAACTAACACCTGAGGTTTATGTTAATGAAGTGATTTTTGGAAAGCACCTAAGGATGGAGAACCAAACATATGATTGGAGGGCGGGAACTTTCAGTCCCACCTCCCTGACTTCCAGGGAGGGGAGAGGGACTGGAGGTTGAACTGATCACCAATGGTCAATGATTTAATCAACCATGCCAATGTGAAGAAAAAGCAAAAAGGACAGGGTTCAGAGAGTTTCTGTGTTGGTACACATGTGAAGATTTGGGGAGAGCGGCATATACCTTGCCCTATGCAGCTCTTTTATCTGGCTGTTCCTCAATTATATCCTTTTATAATAAATCGGTAATCTAGTAAGTAAAATGTTTCTGAGTTCTGTGAGTCACTTTAGCAAATTAATTGAACCAAAGGAGAAGGTGTTTGGAACCTCTAATCTATAGCCAGTTGGTCCAAAGCACAGGTGACAACCTGGATTTGCCACTGCCATCTGAAGTAGGTGTTGGGGGTAGGGAACAGCAGGGCAGTCTTGTAGGACTGAACCCTTAACCTGTGGGATCTGATGCTATCTCCAGGTAGATCCTGTCAGAATTGAGTTACATCGTAGGGAACCCAGCTGGTAGCAGCGAGTTGCTTGGTGGTGTAAACAAACAAACAAACACCCCCCCCCCCCACATGTTAGACATGGCTAATGTGGCACAGCTAGTAGTGGTATCAGGAAGCATTTTAACTCAAGAGCTCAGGCTCTTAAGCACTGTCTGAGATGTATTAATGCTTCCAGAATTACTGTATTTGTCCTCAAATCAGTAGCCCATCCAAAGTATAGAAGACAGGCCACAGTAGACAAATATGATATTTATGATTCATTTTTACATAGTAAAAAAATAGCTCAGAGGCAGGTAAGTTGGAGAAAGTGTAGAGAGAAAGCCTAAACCAGATTCTACATAAATACAAAGTAACTATTGACAAAAAACATTAATAAAGGGCTCCATAAGTTAGAATGTATGTTTGGGAAGCTAATTTACAAGGCACAGCCTGTTTAAGAGGACTTGTTCTGGACTTGATAAATAAGGCTGGCTTAGATTAGGTACACGATCTATAATTACGTTGACAAATACAATGGAAGAAAATATGCCTATGACATATCAGAATTAAACACTGGGTAAAAAGGGGAGAAAACCTCAAACTTTAAAGGAACAGAGAGGAGGGACTGTTTACAGATGGCTCCTAAAGAGGAATAGACCTCTGTGTGCCTCCCTGGAACCCAGGAAATGTTTCTACTTAGGGTGAGCCTTCCACACCAGGGATCTGGAGAAAACAGAAAGTGCACAGAGAAAGTACCTGGAATAAAAGCTACAAATCTCACTTAAGTTAAAAATTACAACCCCTTACTTCCTACTTAACTTTATTAAATATTGATTATAATTACTCTTTATTATAAGTTCCTATACATTTCTAGGTAGCATGGTATACAGGAGGAAAAGGAGGCAGGGAGAAGCGTTTTACCACTGACACTGCTTAGAATTGTAGGTGCATAATGATAAAAAGCAAATGGACTTTTAGGTGGTTTTCTTACTGCTTTTAAATTCCTTACAGACCATGCACCCCCTTACAAGCCTGCACTACTGCCCCCAATTTGGCATGCCACTACTAGGTAGAATACTAGCTATTAATATACCTGATCTCATTATCACTCCCTTTTTACAGGTGAGACCAAGTCTCAGAGATATTAAATAACTTAGCCAGGGTCACACAAATTGTAAACACCAGAGCCCGGATAGGAACGCAGGTCCATATGACTCCAAAGTATTTCTCTGGCTGTGCTGGATTCCCTCAAATGTCACCCTTATTCCCACCTGTATTAAAAAGAGATCTCACTGCTGCCATCACTTTAGAGAACTGTTTGTCAGTCTGATATAAAGTTAAGCTTATATCCACTCTATGACCCAGCAATTCCATTCCTTAGGTATTCACTTAAGGGAAATGAAAACATTTGTCCATCTAAAGACTGGTATAAGAATATCCATAGATGCTTTAATTTTTAAAGCCCCACACTGGAAATAACCCAAATGATCATCAACAGGAGAATGAATACACGAAAGTAGTGTACTCCTACAGTGTAATCCTACTCAGAAATAAAAAGGAACTACCCATAGATACATGCAGCCACATGGATGAAACTCAAAAAACGTCATGATAAGCAAAAGAAGCCAAACACAAAAATATGTATACTATATAATTCCATTTACAGAAAGTATATGAACAGGCAAAACTAATCTATGGAGACAGAAGCCAAAATGTGGTTGCTCTGAGGTAGGAGTGTTGACTGGAAAGGGCACCATGGGAACTTCCAGGGTGATGGAAGTATTCTCTATCTTGTCGTGGGTGGTAGTTACTCAAGTGCCAAAACTCATCTAACTCAACACTTGAGACCTACGCACTTTATTTTTATGTAAATCATACCTCAATAAAGAGAGGGAAGAAACAAGGTAGTAATAATAATAGTGATAGTGGTAGCTGATATATAATAAGCGCTATCTCACCATCTACCAGGAACAATACTGTGCCCTTCATTTATGCTCTGAGTTAAACTTTACAACTACCTTGTGATGGAAACACCACTACTATTCTCATTTTTCAGATGAGGAAAAGGTTAATACCCCATACTGTATAAACAGTATAGTAAGAATGTGAATTCATGTCTGACAGATTCCAGAACTTGGCTCTTAACCATGGTGTCATATTGCCTTTTTAATTAATTAATTTTAAAATATTATTTTACAATCTACTTTAAAAAAATTTTTATTTATTTATTTTTATTTTTGGCTGCATTGTTGGGTCTTCATTGCTGCGCGGGCTTTCTCTGGTTGTGGCGAGCAGGGGCTATTCTTCTTTGCAGTGCGTGGGCTTCTCATTGTGGTGGCTTCTATTTTGCAGAGCATGGGCTCTAGGCGTGCAGGCTTCAGTAGTTGTGGCACATGGGCTCTAGAGCACAGGCTAAGTAGTTGTGGCGCATGTGGGATCTTCCTGGACCAGGGCTCGAACCCGTGTTCCCTGCATTGGCAGGCAGATCCTTAACCACTGTGCCACCAGGGAAGCTCCATTTTGGCTTTTTAAATTTCGGGGTATTTCCCTCAAAACTTAAACGCCTGCTATGTGTCTGCCAGTACTGTACTGGATCAGAGAGATATAACTGAGTCAGACAGACACATCTCCTGTCCTCTGGAGGAGCTGATGAGGTTTTGTTTTCTCCTCCTCTTCTCCAAACTTATAACATTAGCCTTTCCCCATGTTATTATGATCTCATAAGCATCACTTCAAATGGTTATAGAATATTCCTCCAAAGTTTAAACTATATTCATCTCTACCTTAGTATTGTACACTTAGATCAGTTCCAATTTTGGTGAGTTGATGGATTTTAATTAATTAATTAATTAATTAATTTATTGACTGTGCCATGCAGTATGTGGGATCTTAGTTTCTTGACCAGAGATCAAACCCGTGCCCCTTGCATTGGAAGTGCAGATTCTTAACCACTGGACTGCCAGGGAAGTCCTGAGTTAAAAGTCCAGTGGGGGCTTCCCTGGTGGCGCAGTGGTTGAGAGTCCGCCTGCCGATGCAGGGGACACGGGTTCGTGCCCCGGTCCGGGAAGATCCCACATGCCGCGGAGCGGCTGGGCCCATGAGCCGTGGCCACTGAGCCTGCGCGTCCGGAGCCTGTGCTCCGCAACGGGAGAGGCCACAACAGTGAGAGGCCCGCGTACCACAAAAAAAAAAAAAAAAAAGTCCAGTGGGAAAAGACCATTTACAGGTGACTGGGCAACCCAGACTAGGCACAAAGTCATGATTTTTTGCATTTGACTGGAAATATATACAATCTGTGTTGTAACGTTAGGTATAGCCAATGCTACTCAGGAGCTCTGCTGTGCAGTCACGGTGTGGAGAAGTATATTAAAATAAGAAACATTATTAATTAATACAATTTAGGAGACAACAATCTATCAAAATGTAGGACCTACAGGGAAAAAAATAATAAAGGTCATTCTTGATAGGGGAAAAAGTTGGGACACACTGCATTAAGGGAATAAGAAAAGAGAAGCAAAGAGCTAGGAAGTCTGCCAACCAATGTGTATCCTGGCATAACCCAAAGGACTGGAGATCCTTTTGTCCAGATTTATTCTTTTACAAGAGGAAGCTGGGTCACACATATGAGGCATATGAGGCAGAATTGTAACAGCAATTCTTTTACAAGAGGAAGCTGGGTCACACATATGAGGCAGAATTGTAAAGTGAAAGAACGGTCTGGGTTCAGCTCTAGCTTGGCCTCTTTCTAGGTGTATGGGCAGTCACTTAAGATGCCCAGAGCCTCAGATATTTCACTGGGAAATGGAGATGATGATAATGTCATCCCGACAAGATCACTGTGGAGATCAAATGATGTAATATATGCAAGGTGCCTATAGCACACTTTGGTAAATGCTGGCTCCCATTCGTGGAACTCATCTTCAGGTATCTTCTCTTGCCAACCTCTGTGTGTTCTTCCAGATCCGACTCTCAAAGACCCCTCCACATGGCCAGAATACTCACAAAGGGTATACATCTTGAACAACTGGACTCCTTCCTATTTACTAACTTTTTCTAAAGGGTTATTTCTGCAGCTATTAAATTGTTACCCTAAGCTCTGACCAAACGGACAACTCATTTATTCCACACCCATTAGGTATAAGGCACTGGGAGAAAAGGGAATAGACAGTAGAATAAACAAAGACAGGTCCATGTCTATGGTGACATGAGACTAAGGTCTACCATAAAAGAAGAAGGAGACAGGTACCAAAAAAACCCAGAAGACAGGAGCATCAGGCTTTAAGAGCAAGATTAAACGATCTTTGAGGACATAGTCTAGCTTGGAGATAACTGTGGCCCAGTTTGCATGGATACATGTAAGGGCCCTCTCTTAACTGCAACCCAAACCACATACATGTTTAACATACCCACTGACTTCAGACCTAAACGTTTGTATAATGAAGTTCCACTGAAAAGATCAATGCCAAAGAGCATGAGAGTTAGAGATGTTCAGTGGACCCTCCACAGGAAATGCCAACTCGGAAAGAGAGGAAACAGATGGCCATGTGCTTCTCTATAACTCCTTGACAGTGTGAATATGAGTCTGAGCAAGGAAGATTTAGATGAAAATCCAGCAAACATTAATTAAGCATCTACTAAATGCCAGGGTAAGTGCTAAGCTGTTGCGTATATCAATTCATTTAAACTTCACAATACACGTGTTTATTAGCATGTGTTGAGATTACATAGTTGTAATATGCCAGAATGGAGTGAGTCCTGAAGGCAAATAAAACTCGACAATTCTTCACTTGCTCTCCATTCACTTAATGATTTGATAGTTATCTTAAAGGCAGAATGATCAGACTACCCAGACATCTCCATAACATCCTTTTGTTGCTTCTTTAACTTAGTTCAATGGTTTCTCAAATTTTAGTGTGCCTTAGAATTACTAAATGGAGCAATAAGAGTAACAAGAATAATTAAAACTTAGCTTACTATGTGTCAGGCCCTGTCCTAATTGCTTCACATAATTACCCTTCAAAATCCATTAAACTGTCCATAAAGGACAGTTAATGTGTTTTCATGTTCACAAGCTGTGTTTCCTTGAGCAAGTTCTTTAACCTCTCTGTGCTTCAGGTTTTATATCTCTAAAAAAGGAGATAATATACATAACCTCATAGGGTTGTTGTGGGAACCAATTCAATAGTCGTAAAGCACTGTGATAGCTGAGTAGCAAAACTGGAAATCAAATCCAAGTATGTTCTTTCCCTTGCACCATGATAATTCAAAACTTATAGTATAGCCTGATGTGAACTATGATTACTGGGGAAGGAAAAATCCTCCTAGAAGTCATGAAAAGAAATGATTTAAAATATATTTCAACTTCTATATGTTCTAGCTAAAAATCTAAGTATAAATATAGTGGGGCAAGTCAACAACCATAACTCATGTCAGAAAGTTTTTCCTTATGCTGACCTATATCTGCGGTCTATCCCTGCAAATTCTCTTTATTCATTCAATCTTTTTATTTGATTGATTGATCTTATTTTTATTTTTTATGTGCTAGGCACTCATACATGCAAAGGCTACAGTGCTAAATAAGATAGAGAACTCTAGTGATGGGGGAGAGAAAAAAAATAAGCACAGGAATCAATAAAATGAGTTCAGATAGTGATAAACGCTATGTAGAAAATAAAACATGGTGACAGGTTATACTTTAGATACAGTGGTCAGGGAAAGCCTCTCTGATATAGCTATGTTTGAGGAGAAATTTTAATGCTGAGAAGGAAAAGCATGCCAGGCACAGGAAAGAAAAAGTACAAAGGTAGGAACGGGCTTGGTATGCTGTAGATACTGAATGAAGGTCAGTGTGGCTAGAACATAGTGATAAAAGTGACAGAGTAAGGCAAGATAAGCTCAGGGAGGTGACTAGAGGCAATATTCTAAGGGTGTCATAAAGGCCATAGCAAGAAGCTTCATGAGGCCAGGAACCGTGTTGTCTTATTTTCTGCTATATTCATCTCCCAGAGTCTAGAACATTTCTGGCATATTGTAGGCACTCAATATACGCTTGAACATATGACTGAAATAATGAATGACTCCCAGGTTCTGCCCTCTGGTGCTTCAGAGCATAAGTTTACTCCATCATCTCAAGCAGAGGTTGGCACTTTTTCTGTAAAGTGCCAGACAGTAAATATTTTGGGTTTTGCAGGCCATATGGTCTCTGTTATAACTACTCAATTCTGCTGTTGAATTACTAAGGCAGCCATAGACAATACATAAATGAATGAGTGTGGCTGTGTTCCAATAAAATTTTTTTTATAAAAATAAGTGGCTATACATTCAACCCAATCCCTATGAAAATCCCATCTGCCTTCTCTGAAGAAATTCACAAGCTGAACATAAACCTCATATGTAAATACAAGGGACCCAAAATAGCCAAAACAATCTTGAAAAAGAAAACAGAGTTAGAAAACTCACTTCCCAATTTCAAAAATTACTACAAAGCTACAGTAATCAAAACAATGTGGTACTGACATAAAGGACAGAAATTTAGATCAATGGGATAGAGTAACGAGTTCACAAATAAACCCTTACATTTATGTAAGGTTAACTGATTTCCGACAAGAGTGCCAAGACAATTCAATGAAAGAAAGAATAGTCTTTTCAACAAATGGTGCTGTAATAACAATATGCACATGCAAAAGAATGAAGCTGGGCCTCTACATGACACCATATATAAAAATTAACCCAAAATGGATCAAAGATGTACACATAAGATCTAAAACTATAAAACTTTTAGAAGAAAACACAGGTGTAAATTTTTGTGACCTTGTATTAGGCAATGGTTTCTTAAATATGACACCAAAAGCATAAGTGACAAAAGAAAAAAAATAATTTGAACTTCATGAAAATTAAAAATTTGTGTGTCAAAAGCACTCTCAAGAAACTGAAAAAAACCCAGAGAATGAGAGAGAAAATTTCAAATCACATATCTGATAAGTGTTTATTATCTAGAACATACAAAGAACTCTTATGACTCAATGATAAAATGATAAATAACAATTTAAAAATGGGCAAAGGATCTGAATACATTCCTCCAGAGAAGAAGATATACAAATGGCCAATAAGCACATGAAAAGAAGCTCAACATCATTAGTCATTAGGGAAATGCAAATCAAGACCACAATGAAATACCACATCACACCCACTAGGATGACTATAATAAAAAAAGACAGATAATAAGTATTGGTAAGGGTATGGAGAAACTGGAACCCTTGTACATTTCTGGTGGGAATGTAAAATGGTGGTGCCACTTTGAAAAACAGTTTGGCAGTTCCTCAAAAAATTAAACCTGGAGTTGCCATATGACACAGCAATTCCACTCTTAGGTATATAACTAAGAGAACTGACAACATATGTCCATACAAAATTTTTTACACAAATTCTTCATAGCAGCAGTATTCATAATAGCCAAAAAGTGGCAACAAGCAAAATGTCCACTAACTGATGAGTGGATAAACAAAATGTGGTATAGCTATAGAATGGAATGTTATTTGGCCATAAAAAGGAATGAAGTATGATTCATGCTACAACATAGATAAATCTTGAAATTATCATACTAAGTGAAGGAAGTCAGATACAAAAAGCTACATATTGTATGATTCCATTTATATGAAGTGTCCAGAATAGGAAAATCCATAGAGACAGAAAATAGATTAGTGGTTGCCAGGGGTGGAGCCAGGGGTAGGGGATGGGGAGTAACTGCTAAAAGAGTTTCAATTTTGGGGTGATGAAAATGTCAGGAGTTAGGTAATGGTGATAGTTGTACAACTTCATGAATATACTAAAACAAAACAAAAAACAAAAAAATGCTGAATTGTACACTTACATAAAATAAAAATGATCTTAAAAAACTAAGTCAACAAACAGGTGGCAAGCTGGATTTGGCCTGCAAGTCATAATTTGCTGACCCCTGATCTAAAGGATAGTTCTTGAAATCTCTCACAAAGTCAGATCTCTGCTCCATCTGTTTCTTACAGGCTATTTGATGAACTTGTTATCTAATTTACTTCTCTCAACTGATATTGTAATAAAACTCTGACAAGTCTTTGTTAGAATCAGGTTACACTATGAAACTGCCCTGGTCTACCATACTAATTATATTAAAAAAGAAAACCAATCTAGTTTGATATGACTTGTTTCTAGTGAATTTATGCTCAAATTATACAAGAAACAAAAAAGCCATCAAGCCAGTTGTGAAGGTGGGACATATAATGTTTTCAACTTGTTTAAGTACAATATTAAGAAAACTAATAAGGCAAGAGAATAAACCCACCAAGCCAAGAACCATTTGTTAAGCCCTTTAAAAAAGTAGACACATGGTTGAGGTGGAAAGAATGTGAACTCTAAAGCCAGACAGGCCTGAAATAAATCTTTTTTCTTTTCTTTTCTTTTTTTTTTTTTTGCAGTACGCGGGCTTCTCACTGTTGTGGCCTCTCCTGCTGCGGAGCACAGGCTCCGGACGCGTTGGCTCAGCGGCCATGGCTCACGGGCCCAGTCGCTCCGCGGCATGTGGGATCTTCCCGGACCGGGGCACGAACCCGTGTCCCCTGCATCGGCAGGCGGACTCTCAACCATTGCGCCACCAGGGAAGTCCCCCCTGAAATAAATCTTATTAATCTTATTTCTACCACTTATGTGACCTTGCAAGTGCTGTTTTACTCTCCTTATTTGTAAAGTGAGGTTACTTTCCTCTCCCTCTCTCTACCTCTCAGTGTTAATGCCTAACACTATGCCAAGAAATCCACAAGTGGAAGAAATAGAATGGATCAAAGTGAGATTAGAACTTTAAGGTGGACTTTGAAAACCATAGGGATGTTGAAAGCAAGTACCACCTGCCTCCGAAGTGAGGACTGCAGGCCACAAACTGAAATCCCAGGATATTTGGCTCCTGTCTGGTTATGACAATAAAACTCACTGAGACAAGATGAGCTAGAGCATATAACTAAAGGGGATGTGAAATGCTCAGCAAAGATGTCCAAGGAATACAGAGAAGTAGTTTGGTCTATATACCAGAACACCTTAGAATTACCCTAATCAACATTAAACTTAAATCCTCTAATCTCAACCTCCCTCAGGCCCTCTTACTCAGTTGCTGCCACTACAACACTTCTTTATATTTTCTTAATGAACATTTTTAACTCTCTATTTTGAAACAATTTCAAACATATAAAAAGGTACAAGAATAGTACAAAAACACCCATATATACCTTTCCCCTATTTCATTAACTGCTAACATTTCTTTCTCTCCCCCCCTCCTCTTTCTTTCTCTCTCTCTCTCTCTCTCTACACACACACACACACACACACACACTTTTTTCTTGAACCATTTGAGAATAAGTTACAGACCTCAAGACCCTTTACATACTTAAATTTCCGTGTCAGGAAATTTGACACTGACACAATTATTATTCAATATACAGTCTATATTCACATTTCACCAACTGTCCCAATATTATCCCTTTGATTTTGCTGATCTAGGATCCAATCCAGGATCGCACACTGCATTTAGCTGCCATTTTCTTTTTAGTCTCCTTTAATCTGGAACAGTTCCTCAGTCCTTTGTTTTTTACGACATTGACATTTCTCAAGAATATGTCAGCTGTTCTGGAGAAATGTCTCTCAGTTTGGATTTGTCTGATTATTTCCTCGTGATTAGTTTTAGATAATGCATTTTGACAGAAATACCACCTAGGTGATTTTTTGTCCTCCTCAGTGCACACTATCAGGTGTCACCTGATGTTAAGGTGGTATCTACCAGGTTTCTCCACTCTAATGTTACTATTTTCCCCTTTGCTATCTGTGAGGAAATAGTTCTACATTGTGCAAACATCCTGTCCACCATCAAGTTTTCACCCAATTGTTCAATCATTCATTGATTATTCTTGCCTGAATCAATTACTGGTATGATGTGGTGTGACAGTTATAAAATGGTGATTTTTTCCAACTTTATCATTTCTTCATTTAGTGGTCAGCAATCTACTAGAATGAAGTGCTTTTCTCTCTCCCCACCCCTTCTTTCTCTCCCTCTCTTTCTTACCAGTGCAAAATCAGGTATTTTTTAATTCAGTGGGTTTTAATTCATTATTGTCATTATTCATCCTGATGCTCAAATTGTCATGGGTTTGGCCAGTAGCATGCCTTTCAAGCTGGCTTCTGTGTCCTTATGATATGTTCCTGTCATTTTTCTTTCTTTACTTTCTGTTGATCTTCTGCCACAAGATGTTGTAGGCTCATCTCGTACACTCGCTGTCCCAGACCTGAATCAGTTATTCCTCCAAGGACCTCTGGTTCTTTCTAGTGGGGAATGGTATTTAGAAACCAGTAACTCATGGCTATTGAGGTATCATTGCTTCTGGACCCTTTCAGAAGACAGAGCTGGAAATAATATATAAATTTATATTAAAATATATGTATTTTAAACCATGAATTCAGGAATCCCCTGGCGGTCCATTGGTTAGGACTTGGCGCTTTCACTGCTGGGGCCCATGTTCAATCCCTGGTCGGGGAACTAAGATCCCACAAGCCACATGGCACAGCCAAAACAAACAACCAACCATGAATTCACAGAGATACTGCTAATTCCAATCCAATACCTCAAAGTTCTTCTGTTGCCTATTCCATATTTGAATTTCCCTTCTCCCATAGTGAGAAGGGAACGTCATTGGTATATTATATCAATATTATAAATATATTTATTATATATTAACTGATAAATTTATCCCAACAACACTGATATATTTACTCATTTGCTCAATCCTACAATACACACAAAATACTGATAGTTACAGAATTGCTATAGGAATACCTCTACAAATGACAAATTTACTAACTAGAGTTCAATCAAGATTTCTTTAGCTTGTCTTTAAAATACATACAAAGAATATTTATAGTCAAAGTACTGTGTCGAAAATTACTTGAGTTAGTTGGCAGCCCTTTCCCCATCTCTGCTGACTTAATTTTACTTTTTGAATGTGTAAAACCTCAAAGTGGTTATAAAATGAAAAACTCTACAAAAAGGTCCAGAAGGGTTATTCCCTTTTCTTTACCTCTCCACTTTATGCCTTCTGTCCCCTAGAGGTGACCAACTTCACTAGTTTCTGCTTATCCATACTATGCTTGTGTTTGTAAAAATATGCAGGTACATATAAAAATTCTTACTCTCCCTCCTTTGTTACACCAAACTTGGCAAAATTATAGTAAAACAGCCCTTAAATATATGAAAAAGATATTCTATTTCACTCATAAGAGAAATGTAATTTAAAACTCTACTGAGATACCATTTTTCATCTTTTAGAATGGTAAAAAAAATTCAGAAGCTTAACCCCCTAGTCTGTCGGTGAGCTGTGGAGAAACAGGCACTCTCAGGCATTGCTACCAGGAAGGCAAAATGGTGCAACTCCCACGGAGGGAAATTTGGCAATATCTAACAAAACCACATATATACATTTACTCTTTGGCCAGCACTCCCACTTCTAGGTTTTTACGCTGAAGATATATCTCTAGCAATACTAAAATACATATGTACAAGGTTATTCATTATGACATTGTAATTACAAACTATTAGAAATAACTCTAAGAGCCCATACATGGGAAATTCACTGATTAATCTTGTTTTATTAACACATGAGACTACTATGCAGCTGTGAAAAAGAACTCTGTGGAGAATTCCCTGGTGGTCCAGTGGTTAGGACTCAGCGCTTTCACTGCTGTGGGCCTGGGTTTTATCCCTGGTCAGGGAACTAAGATCCCACAAGCTGTGCAGTAAGGCCAAAAAAAAAAAAAAAAAAAAGAACTCTATGAACTGATGAGTGATTTTCAAGATATATTAGTTAAGTGAAAAAGGAGAATATATATATATCATTCCTCAATGATTCTTATCCTCAACAAGTCCTCCAAGTCCAGTCAGTCACTCTGTTCTCTCCTTACATGCTACCTCATGTCTTTACTTCCTTCTCATCCACCTAAAAATCCATGATTCATTACTACACTCATTCTCTTGCAACCTTCATCTGACAAAATCCGAACCCCACATGATCTTTTAGCTTTCCTGTATCTTCAACTTTCCCTTTCTCTACTGATCCTTTCCCCTTGGGATTAAAGATGCTCAAGTTTCTCTAATCTAAAAAGTCCTCCCTTGATGCCAAATCCACATCTAGCTGTGGCCTTCCAGTTCTCTTCCCCTTCACAGCCATACTGAAAGAGTAGTCTATATTGGGTATTTTTACTTCCTCACTTCCCAATAATTCCTCAACCCACTTCTATCTATACCACAAAAATGGCCCTTGCCAAGGTGACCATGATGGCTTCCTTGCTCTAAATCAAAGGGACACTTCTCAGTCCTTATCTTACTTGGTCCCCAGCGGTACTTGATAGTGCTGACCACTTCCTCTTCAATGAAACTTTCTTCTTCTGGGTTCTGTGGCATCACCCTCTCTGTTTTCCTTCCTACTCCTCTAGTTGCTCTTTCTTGATACCCTTTGCAAACTCTTTGTCCACTTGGCCCTTATACTGTTGTTCCTTATGGCTCTATCCTAGGCTTTCTTCCTACTATACACACTCCTCGAAGGCAATCACAACTCACTTTCATTGTTCCAATGTATATGCTGCTCACTGCTCCCAAATCAACATCTCCAGTGTGTACCTCATTCCTAAGCTCAGACCCAAGTATTCCAACTCCCTGCCTAGAAAGCACTAGACAACGCATGGGCCTATGGCTCCAGGACATCCATAACCAAGCGTATCGTCTTTTCCTTCAAACTTATTCCTTCTCCAGCGCTCCCTAACTCTGTGAATGATACTACCATTTGCCCTGCCAAATAGAAACTTAACTTTCATCCTTGACTCCTCTCTTTTCCTAACTTTCCACATTCAGTCACTAAGAATTCTGTTAATTCTACCTCTTAAATGTCTTTCAAATTCACTGACTTCTCTCCATCCAAATTACCATTATCTAGGTTCAAGTAACCAATCACCTCTTCCGGAATCACTGACACCATCTCTTAAGTGATCTAGCTGTCCACATTTTAAACTTCTGCAATCTTCATTTTGAAGCCAATTTTAATTAAAAAAACAAAAACAAAAACCTTAACTGTGATCATATTGCTCACATGGTAAAGACCACTTGACAGCTCTCCACTGCCCTTAGGATAAAATCAACAGTCTTCAACACAGCTTACAACATCCTTCATTATGAACATCCCAACCTCATCAACCTCACTTATCATCCTTCTTCCACTTGTATCCTGGGACCATCTGTTCTCTTGAACCAAGTACCCTCTACTCTCTCCTGCATCACTCATATGCTATTCCCCCAGCCTAGGATTTTTTTCTCTCCTTATCTCCCCCAAATCTACCTAGCTCCTCCCATCCATCTTTCAGGTATCAGCCTAGACTACATTTCTCTTAGGAAGCCAAGTTGAGATCTCTCTGGCACATTATGTTTCACTCATTTGTGAAATTTCTCAGAATAATGATGGACATGTGAGGGAGAAGAGGTTGGGGCTGGGGAGAGAACAAATGTTTATTGAACACTATGTTTAAGACTGGAGAAGTGTGATGAGAGTATAAATTGGTACAAACTCCATGAAAGACAATTTTGTTAATATTTATTAAAATCACAGATGGATATACTCTCTGACTACTAATTCCATTTGTAGGTATTTATTCTAAAAATATACACCCATATATGCCAAATGATGTTGCAAGGAGTAACACTGTACATACAAAAGACTGTAAGTAATCTACATATCCATCAACAGGGAAAATTTAAATAAATTATGGTACACTCATACAACACAATGCTCTGAAGCCATGAAAGGATTAAATATTAGAAACATCTTGGGCTTCCCTGAAGGTGCAGTGGTTAAGGATCTGCCTGCCAATGCAGGGGACACGGGTTTGAGCCCTGGTCCGGGAAGATCCCACATGCCACGGAGCAACTAAGCCCGTGCGCCACAACTACTAAGCCTGCGCTCTAGAGCCCATGAGCCACAACTATTGAGCCCGTGTGCCACAACTACTGAAGCCCACACACCTAGAACCCGTGCTCCGCAACAAGAGAAGCCACTGCAATGAGAAGCCCGCGCACCGCAACGGGAGTAGCCCCCACTCGCTGCAACTAGAGAAAGCCAGCATGCAGCAAGGAAGACCTGACGCAGGAAAGAAAGAAGGAAAGAAAGAAAGGAAAGAAAAGAAAGAAAGAGAGGAAGGAAGGACGAAAGAAACATCTTTATGTACTGATGTGGTAAAATCATGAAAGTATATTTTTAAATTCAAAAGTAAGGTACAAAGCAGTAAATATGTTAGGCTAACATTTGTGAGAAAAGGTGAGAATTTTTACATAAAATTTTGCATAAAAATGCATAAAATTTCTCTGGAAGGATACTGAAATTGAATATGTTAGTTGATTCCAGGAAAGTGAATTTGGTGGCTGGGAAAAAGAGTGGAAAGTAGACAATCTTTTTAAACTTTTAAGCTAACTTTAATATAGAAAATTTTAAAAGCCAATCACACCAACAGGCTTTTAGTGAGCCTCTACTAAATGTTCAGTACTGTATTCTAGGAGTTCTCTTTAAGTTTCATTTTGCATTTTTCAAAACTATACAAAGTAGTAAATTAGGAAATCCAGGGAAAAAATTCCCCCAGATAAAATAGAGGAAAACATTATAATCAATAACCACAAAAAGGCAGGAGTTTTTACTGTTGATTTTACCTCTTTTATCCCACCCCCCCAACCCTTATTATATAACCTCATCTTAATTCCAAAAGTCAACTCTTGTTAACCGAAATGGGGTCCATATGTGACAATGCGTGGCAAATAAAACAAGGGAAGAAAATGACCATAAAGCATTTTAAAAAGCTGGACGCCATCAAATCAGCATCTCAGGAAACTTTAAAAGCTTTCTGTAAATAACAACAACAATAACCGTAGCTAATATTTGAGTACCATGAATTTTACAATATACTGAGCTCCGTGCTAAGTACCTTACATACATAAAATAACTTATTTATTCCTCCTCTTAAAACTAAGAGACAAACAGGATGCGTACATTATTTTACAGATGAGAAAATGGATCCTAGAAGTTAAAGGGCTTATACATGGTGATATGGCTTATAACGGCATTTTTATTACTATAGTGGGGGGGGTGAGGGTGTCAAAAAAAGGTGTCCCCTCCAACCTCCAACTAGGAAAGAGGGAAATAAGATAGCCTTTTGAGATCAGGATTGTAAGAAATCAGTATCGTTGAATTTTCCTCTTCCTTGGCTTTCATAATACCATGTTTTTCCACCTCTATGCTATTCTTTCTGTCTCCTCTGGGTAGAGCAAGAGAGGAAACAGATAATCTCTAAATGCTGAAACACCTTGGTTCTTGGTCTTGGGCCTTCTTCTCTCTCCTCCTACTTTTTTCCCCAGTGATATTATCCAGTCATCCAGTTTCATGGCTCTATGGACCACTGGTTCACAAACTTTAATCTCAAGACCCCTTTACACTTTTAAAAATTACTGAGGGGGCTTCCCTGGTGGCGCAGTGGTTGAGAGTCCGCCTGCCGATGCAGGGGACACGGGTTCGTTCCGCGGTCCGGGAAGATCCCACATGCCGCGGAGCGGCTGGGCCCGTAAGCCATGGCCGCTGAGCCTGCGCGTCCGGAGCCTGTGCTCCGCAACGGGAGAGGCCACAACAGTGAGAGGCCCGCGTACCGCCAAAAAAAAAAAAAAAAAAAAAAAATTACTGAGGATCCCAAAGAATTTTTTAATATAGGTTATCAGTATCTGCCATATTAGAAATAAAAACTGAAATATTAACTTCATTTAAAATTAACATTAATTATAACTTTAATTTAATGAAAATAAAATTAATTTCATTTAAAAATAATAAAAAGATAAGCTAACACATTTTAAATAAAAACTAACTATATTTTCCAAGACAAAAGAATTTAATGAGAAGAATGGCATTGCTTTACATTTTTGCAAAACTCTTTTGTCTAGCTTAATGGAAGATGACTGGGTTCTCATATCTACTTTTGTATTCAGTTTGTTGCAAGATGTTATTTTGGTTGAAGTACATGAAGAAAATCCACCCTCATAAAGATAAGTATTATAGTTGGACTAGGGAGCAGTATTTTAACGGCCTTTTTAGATCACTGTAGGTATCCTTCTTTGATACTACACCAAAACTGGACAAATAACGGTTTCTTAATGTTACAATGTGGAATCAGAAACCACATGAATGAGCTGTTGGTATCCTGCTACATTAAAACACATTGGTTGTGGACTTCCCTGGTGGTGCAGTAGTTAAGAATCCGCCTGCTAATGCAGGGGACATGGGTTTGAGCCCTGGTCCGGGAAGATCCCACATGCCATGGAGCGACTAAGCCTGTGCGCCACAACTACTGAGTCTGCGCTCTAGAGCCCGTGAGCCACAACTACCGAGCAAATGTGCCACAACTACTGAAGCCCGCGTGCCTTGAGCCCGTGCTCTGCAACAAGAGAAGCCACCGCAATGAGAAGCCTGAGCACCGCAATGTGCAGTAACGAGGACCCAACGCAGCCAAAAATTAAAAAAAAAGAAAAAACAAAAAACAAACATTAGTTGATTTTACATTAGGCCTGGGTCTTTTACAGATGTTTTCAAAACAGTGACTTACGGGGCTTCCCTGGTTGCACAGTGGTTAAGAAGCCAGCTGCCAATGCAGGGGACACAGGTTCGAGCCCTGGTCCGGGAAGATCCCACATGCTGCAGAGCAACTAAGCCCGTGTGCCACAACTACTGAGCCAGTGTACCACAACTACTGAAGCCCACGCACCTAGAGCCTGTGCTCCACAACAAGAGAAGCCACTGCAATGAGAAGCCCACGCACTACAACGAAGAGTAGCCCCCGCTGGATGCAACTAAAGAAAGCCCGCGTGCAGCAACGAAGACCTAATGCGGCCAAAAATAAATAAATTTATTTTTTTTAAAAAAAGGACTCACTGAATTTGAACAATAAAATAAAGTTGACATTTGTTAATATCACTACAGATCTCATCAAAAAGACTTTTAAGAAGTACTGAGAGGCTATCAAGCTCATGGTGGCAGATACAAGTTTTCCTATATTCTTTTTTTTTTTCCTTTGCTTTAAAGCTCAAATTTTATCCTTGGCAACAAATACTGTCAGTTGTTCTTCTTGAAGTGATAGTTTACTTCATTCATTTCAAAGAAAATGTCTGCCAAATACCCATAATTGAATAACCAGTTTTCATCTGCTAGCCATTCTTTCAGATGGTGTTCCATGAAAAAAGTGTCCAGTTGAGCTTGCAACTCAAAACAATTGAACAACTGCTTTTCCTCAAGACAACCGCCAGAGTTCAGTACGCAGCAGCAGTACTTTATGGATTCTTCCCACCTCATAATAAAGAATACTGAAGAGATCTGTATTTAAGGGTTGAAATTTTAAATTAATAAGTTTTATTGTATTATTTTATTGATGTAAAAATCAAGGACATTTTAAGTAAGACTGGCTTTTTTTGGGAGGGGGTCACTGCAAATGCATGGGGTAAATAATTCAATGACTTTGATGCTACTTGCCTTGATTCATGCTAAAATGACAGTAGTTTTACCACTTTTTTTTTGCAAATTTTTAAATGAATTAGTTTTTTTTTGCAAATAATGTCTTAGTATTACTATGAAAGTAGTTTTGACCTCATGAATTCCCTTGAAGAGGTCATGGGGATCCCCAGGGGTCTGCAGACCACACTTTGAGAACTGCTACTATAGACTATTACAATGACTTTCCAGTTTTTATCCCAGTCTATGCTTCTTTTTTTGCCAAACCCACTGGACCCTGTAACAATGATAGAAATGTTTTCGCACTTACCAAAGGTCAAGCCCTCTGCTTCAACTCTAAATCCTATCCCCTCCAACCTTCCCTAGGACGTGGCTCCTTCAGTTATTCTGTCCTAATCCTTTATCAGCAACCACCTTCTCTCTCATCAACATACAAACAACCTCTAGTATTTCTTCCCGTTGTTTTTTTTTTTGCGGTACGCGGGCCTCTCATGGGCCCAGCCGCTGCGGCATATGGGATCTTCCCGGACCGGGGCACGAACCCGTGTCCCCTGCATCGGCAGGTAAACTCTCAACCACTGCACCACCAGGGAAGCCCTCTTCCCATTCTTACAAATCCCTCCTTTGATCCCGAAGGCCCCTCCAGCTACTTCCCCATTTCTCTGCTTCCTTTTGTAAACGAGGTCTTTCAAGAACTGTCTACACAACTCAATAAAGCTGGAAAACAAAAACAAAAACAAAATAAAGTGATTCTGAAGGATGGCAGCGAAGGGAATAAAAAAAGCTGTCCTTCTTCCTCCAGTCTCCTGAAATGATTCCTCATTGGTTAAAGCCAACAAGAAGATAGAGGACAAGAGAGACTATTGATACATCTGTGCAAGTCAGCTGCCCAGGTAGTTAGCTGAAGAAAGAAAGGTGAGAAGAAGATGTAGAAAAGCAAGAAAAGGTATCTTTTACAGTTTTGTTAGGGGAATCACTGACCAAAACCACCCACCCTGGCCAGGGGCAATAGTAACCAGCTGCATGAGTTATCTTACAGCAGGAGATCCTGGTAAAGAACATGGAACAAGCTACCACCAACCGGAAGAATTCAGGAGAAGTCAAAAGGAGAGAGGAGACGCCAGTCCATATGTCCTACCAACCTCCCAGAATCCTTCACACTGGAACCCATCTTGGCTGAGTGATGCTCACACCACCAGGAAGGACCCTGAGTCAGAATGATTGGCCAGAGACAACCTGGAAACTAACCCAACACCATAAAACCTGAGACTGTGAGCCACGTGGCAGAGCAGTTCTCCTGGGTTCCCTTACCCTCCTGCTCTCCACCCAGGCACCCCTTCCCAATAAAGTCTCTTGCTTTGTCAGCATGTGTGTCTCCTTGGACAATTCATTCCTGAGTGTTAGATAAGACCCCAATCTCGGGCCCTGGAAAGGGGTCCCCCTTCCTGCAACAGTTTACCCTTTTTACTGCTTACATCCTATCTTTCCTTTCATCTAGGGGAAAAGTTTGTAATAACTGACTAAATAGATAAATAAATTTTCATCACCCTCTTTAAAAATTTTTTTATTTTTTTCCTGCACCGTGTGGCTTGTGGGATCTTAGTTTCCCGACCAGGGATCAAACCCAGGCCCATGCAGTGAAAGCGCTGAGTCTTAAACACTGGACTGCCAGGGAATTCTCTAAAAAAATTTTTTTAAATAGAGAGTTGTCTACTTGCTGTTGTACTCCTTCACCTCCAATTCACTTCTCAACCCCTCCAATTTAGTATCTATTCTCACCACTCCAATAAAACTGCTCTAGTCAAGACCACAGTCACTGTTTTGTCCTCATTTATTCAAACTTTCAGAAGCATTGAGTAGAACTGACCACTCCTTTCTTGAAATACTCTCCTTACACTCTCCTGGTTTTGTTTCCGTTCTACTTCACTGACTCTCTTTTGTGGTTAACTTTTTTTATCTCCTTAGCTTGTAATCAATTTCTGAAAGCTGGAGTATCTCCAGAGCTAGGTCTTGGACCCTGTTCTCTAAGGCTCCATGGATCGCTGAAGTCTCCGGATTTCTCCCTATAGTCCAGAGCTCTCCCCTGATTAGGACCATCAACTGCCCACCTGACATCTCCACAAAGCTATCCAACAGGCTTTCAAACTTTACAGGTCCAACCCCGATTCTCTCACAAACCTATTTTTCTCCCAGTCTTCTTTCCATCTGCTCTCACTTCTCTAAGCCTCACAGGTGGCAAAGCTGGGATTTAAACTAGGTCTCTGTTGGGTCTTTGTTGCTGCACGCGGGCTTTCTCTAGTTGTGGCGAGTGGGGGTTACTCTTCATACTGGTGCGCGGACTTCTCAATGCAGTGGCTTCTCTTATTGCGGAGCGTGGGCTCTACGTGCATGGGCTCAGTAGTTGTGGCTCGTGGGCTCTAAAACACAGGCTCAGTAGTTGTGGCACATGGGCTTAGATGCTCCACGGCATGTGGGATCTTCCTAGACCAGGGCTCCAACCTGGGTCCTGTGCATTGGTAGGCGGATTCTTAACCACTGCGCCACTAGGGAAGTCCAAACTAGGTCTTTGCTTTAACACCTAAACCTGTGGGCATTCCTTCATATTGTGCACTGTTACTATAGGTCCCGGCTAAGGTGGCCTTCAGCCAAGTGCAAATTCAGACAGTGCATCCACCTTAACATATTTTTGTATTTGAGTGCCAAATCTTTGGAAATAATAGCTAGAATCCTGTTTTGTGTTCACAGAGGTTTCCAAGTCTGTTGTGGACAAAGTTATAAAACCAGGAAGAGATAGTAGAGACAATATGGGTTGGGTGGAGGCACAGCTAAAAGGAGAAGACCGGCCTTCAACTGTCCACTCAGCATCCACCAGAGCAGGGTTTCTCAACCTCGGCGTTATTGGCATTGGGCGCTGCATAATTCTTTGTTGCACATTCTTTGTTGTACTATGACTGTAGAATGTTTAGCAGCATCCCTATACTCTATTCATTATATGCCAGTAGTACCCTTTCAGTTTTCATAGCCAAAACTGTTTGGACATTGCCAAATGTCCCCTCGGAGGTAAAACCTTGCATGCCCCACCTCCAAGTGCACTAAAGGGATGTACTTTATGTTTCAAGGAAATATGGAAAGAAATTCAAAAAAATAGAGTAAAGGATAAATAATACAATATACTTACAAAATCATGTTTTCAAAGACTTTTTAGAGGTATGGGGAAACAATAATGACATAAAAGTATAAAAGGGTTTAGCAAACTGTGTAAATGGTATGAGCTCCACTTTGCAGAAAAAAATTACATAAGCATGAAAAAACACTGGAAGACATAATAATAATTGTTATTTACTGAACTAGCTTATATGATCCAGGCATTGTATTAAGCACTTCAAAAATCATCTCATTTAATCATCACAACAATTCTCAGTTATTGATCCATTTTACAGATCAGGAAACTAAGGGTAACTTGAACAAGGCTATATAGCTGTAGAGAAGATAGGTGTTGAAACTAAATTTATTCAGCTCTAATGCCCATCTCTTAACTAGCATTCTGCTTCATAATACATGAAAGTAATATACCAAACATTAACAATGTTTATCTCTGGATGGTAGAATTAAAACTGATTTTGTTTTCTTCTCTATATTTTTCTGTCGATTCCATATTTTCTACTATAATATTTACTACTTATATAATCAGAAAAAAAATTTTAAGTGAAAGTTGTGAATACCACTTGGTAACATGGAGAAGAGGATTATTATAAAAAAGATACAAAATTCAATGTAAAGTATGATTACAATTATGTAAAAATATGCAAAAGATAAAAGGAAGTATATACATAGTAATTATACTAGGGAGGGGGGAATAACAAGTAATTTTTACTTATCTTTTCCATATTACTATTAATGTAATTATATTTTATAACGGATAAAAGTTTATAATGAAAAGAAAGCAATAACAATCATCTATAATTTCATTAACTCGAGATAACACTGTTAGTAGGCAATGAATTTCTTTCTAGTCTTTTTCTAAGATCAACACAATTACTTACAAACATTAACGTGAAGGAACCAAAGAGAATTCTTATTCAACCTGCAGATGACACTTAGTTGGAGAGGACAGCTAAAAGTTGGATTCAAAACACAGTTCTGAGGAAGGAAAGGGAATGGAGCTAACATTGGGGAGTGTTTCTGTGTCAGACAGAAAAAGCTGAACATCTGGACTGTAGGCCTGACTCCCCCTGGATTGGACAGGACAACATTGGACAAGGTGCTTGGTTTTTCTAAACCTTTTTTTAAATACCTATTTCCTATATACCACCCACAGCATTTCTTTGAAGCTAAAATGCAAGTGTGTGTGTGTGTGTGTGTGTGTGTGTGTGAGAAAACACTTTGTAAACTCTAAATTCCTATACAAAGGTAAGAATCTTTACTGTCCAAGCCAATAGTAAAAACAGTGGTATGAAATTCAATAGTCTTTTTCCAAGCACAAAGGAAATAATATGGCGATAAAACAATTTCTGTGTGACCATGTCAATCACTAATCTTGATTCAGATTTATGTGCCTAATAAAACCGCTGTAAAGGAGAAGTAACCTTCAGGTATGACCTGCAGAGAAAAACTGTTTATGCCTTGAATAGTGCAAAGAGGATTCTCTGCAGGCAGAGAATAGAGAGCCAGTCATCTGCATCTAGGGTGCAAATTGGATCTCTTACCTGCAGCTCTGCTTCCAGGCCCAGCCGTCTGATAAAGGGGTCAGTGACATGGTAGCGCCGCTCAAAGCTCAGGGCACCCCGCTCCTGGGGAAGAGAAACAAACTCATAGATTCATTGATTCGATTTAACATGATTTACTATGTTCCTATTACATATGCAGCATTGTGCTGGGCCCCACAGGAGCTAGAAAAGAGAACAAGAAATTGGCCTGCAGGAGTTTACAATATACTTGGGCAGGGATTAGAGAATAATATCGATAGAAGAGAGGATATAATTAAGCACTAAGTTGTAATTGTTGGGTTACCAAAAAAAAAAAAAAATTGAAACAACAAATAGGGAATGTTTCCATACTTAGGTTAGAGAAGGTGGGCATCATCTTTAGGACACATATTGTGGGGTATATATAAAGGAGAAAAATAACTTGAGTGGTCCCTCCAATTCTATGATTCTGTGCCTCTAGGAATTGGTCCTTGCCCTTGGGGCCACGCAGTCTAATGAAATCACACACAAACCCCCCCACAAATGGACAAAGCTGCAAAAGGATTCAGGGATGCAGGGGAAAATATACAAAACACAGACTAACGTGCATAGGCATAAGTGTCACTAATCCTTCTGGATGGTGACCACAGCTTATGCGCATGCCACTTAATTTTTAAAAGATTTTTGGCGCTTAACCTTTACAAAGAACTTTCTCAGGTTCTTTCGGATTTCATTCTCAAGATAAGCCTGCAGGCAGACAGACATTATTATCATTTAACAACAGAAAACTGAGGCACAGAAAGGCAAAGTGACTAAAGTCTTATAGGTAGTTAATTAGGGCAGTGGTGAGATTAAGCCCCTGACCCCAGCCTGGGCTTCTTACTTCAAAAGCACATCTTGTCTTGGTTGAATCTCCTCCATTAAACCCCCATGCTCCTTTACTGAGGGCTTCCCTGACAAAGCCTGGGCTACCTCGCTAAATGAGCTTGACTGCCCAGTCATCTATTCATCTCACAGTATTGGAGTGTCTTCCAGGTACAAACTGCAGAGAAAAGGTGCAGGCTTTGGTATAGGAGACCCTCGAAGAAGAGAAGAAAGAGTCTAAGCTAAACTGGGATTAAGACTCCCCCAGGTTCTGTTATATGTACAGCTGAGTAGCCAGAGCAACGTGAAGAAGCTCTATTTACTTCTGCTGCACACCCCGCCTCCTCCACAGGTGTGCACATACATGCTCCCCTCCTCCACCAGACTCCATCAATCTCAGCAGCCCAGGTACAAGTGCTTGGATAGAAGAGTCTCCATGATTCCATGTTCTTGGATAAAAGAAGACCAGAGTCAAGAGACCTTGGTTCTAGTCCTGTGTCTGCCATTAATTAGTTAATGGCAAGTCACAGACTCTAGTCCTCAGTTTATTCAGCTATAACATGAATCTGTGGGGAAAAAGGACCTCATGCTCTGGTTCATAGGTCTGGGTTGCTTACCTTTATCTGCCTACAGATGAGGTCTCTAGTTATGTTGACTTTTGCCATCTTCTCTTAATGGATTCAACAGAAGGAAGCTATAGAAGGATCTTCAGGACCCTTGAGCATTCCAGCCAAGCCCAGGTCCACAAGACACACATTTAATTACCTGGGGGAAAAAAAATAATCAAACCTTGGAGGATGGAGTAAGGTGGCTTCAGGGCCCTGATTCCACCCCTAAAATAGCCCACCAGCCCACCCAGTAAACTGGCTATTGCCTGTGATTTATGACATGGTGTGCTGGCCCTGCTCCATAGTGTTGAAGAAGCTCTGGAGGGTGAAGGGGGTTGGGGGGTGGAGAGACAAGGATTCACAGCCACAGGAAGTACTGGAACAAACACTGAAGGAGTCAGTCATGTGTGCTTCTCTAGAAAATGGGTGTGTGTGTGTGGATATGAGTATGAAGGAAGATGGAAGCACATCCCAAAGTAAGAACAAGGCATACAGCAAGAAAGATGTCAAGTTTCACTTGCTCAGTATGCATCTGTGGCAACCAGTCTGAAACTTTTAATTATGCTTCAAAATCCTTGACCTTCAGCCTGGCCCTCCCCAAAGCCAAATCAGTATCACAAACAGAACATTCAACCCTCTAACAGATTCACAGAATCAAAGAGCAGACAGGAAATGTAATGGTGACCATGTCCAACATAAAGAAATCCTTCTTCAATACCCTGATATGTAGGCTTTCAGACTCCGAACTTCTTAAGCAAACTATTCCTTTATTATACAACTCTGTTAGAAAGACCTAGTCATCTCATTTCTGATAATTTGCCATAAGAAAGCACAAAATATGAGAAATAAAAAAGTTCCATACTGAAACATATTCATCACCGAGTTTGTAAAAGCAAAAAAAATAAAACCACCCAAGTTTCCAATGATAGAGGAATGGCTAAATAGTGTATAGCCATATGATATTATGTAGCATTAGAAATGCTACTTATGAAGGAAAAATGCTTACATCATGTCAAATGTTTATATTTTGCTTTTGCAGTAAACACTATTGTCACAGCTATGTTTAAAAAAGGAAATATAAAAAATAACAATTGCCATCTTTGGATAATAAATAGTATGACTGATTTTTTCCTTCTACTTTTTGATGTTTTCAAATTTTTTCTATAAAAGCACATTAATTTTATTTTACAATCAGAAAAAAAACCACTAGAGAAAAAAATAAACCACTGTTTTTGGGGTTGTTTTTTGAACATCTTTATTGGAGTATAATTGCTTTACAATGGTGTGTTAGTTTCTGCTTTATAACAAAGTGAATCAGTTATACATATACATATATCCCCATATCTCTTCCCTCTTGCGTCTCCCTCCTTCCCACCCTTCCTATCCCTCTAGGTGGTCACAAAGCACTGCTGATCTCCCTGTACTATGCGGCTGCTTCCCACTAGCTATCTATTTTACATTTTAAACCACTATGTTTTAAAAGAAAGTTCTGCCTCCTGTTATGTCCAGCTTTTGGTCCTGTTTCTATCTCTGAAGTCACACAGGAGGTCTAGTCTTCCTTCTCCATGATGGCCCTCTAATGATGGCTCGTAAGGCTCATCAGGCCTCTCTGCTAACCCTCCCAAGTCAACAGGACCTCCCGAGGCCACTTCTGGATCTCCTGGCCCTGGCTTTCCTCCAGCTGGCCTCCTGCAGATTCCTAGCACACCCTCCGAAAACCAAACCTTCTCCACCTGAGCTGTGAGCAGACTCCTTCCTTTCCTTTTGGCATTTAACCACAAAAGGAGACTCTATTTATAAACACTATGTTATCGCAGATTTTTTTTTCCTTTAGTGCTAGGCACACAGTGGGACTATAAAAAACTTGCTGCCTGATTAGATGTTCCCATTCAGCTTGAGTTCTTTGGGGCTTATGCCTCCATGGTCTATTTTGGGATTAAAAGCTCTTAAAAGGGCAAGAACCTTCCCTTACAGTGTGGAAGTCACCCAGCATTGCATCTTAGGGAGCATTAACAGGGATACATGGAAGTCACTGGCACTACTTAGGCTCACAAAACCTACAAGCACCAAGAACATCCAGGGATGCCATCTGAAAACTACAATTCCACAATAGCTTTTCCAGGGGCCCTTGGCCATCAAATTAAAATTATGAATTTGAACAAACTGACATAAATTAAGCGTTGGCCTGCAATTGTGTTTATGGCTCTGATTTGTGATATAATGGTCAAAGCCAAAACAATAACAGTAATTGCCCCACAATCACCAATAATATGGGGTGAGGCTTATTACAATGGAAAACACCAAAGTCAGTGAGTATATCTGATATAAAGTAAGACCAGTGGGCTTCCCTGGTGGTGCAGTGGTCGAGGGTTCGCCTGCTGATGCAGGGGACATGGGTTTGTGCCCCGGTCCGGGAAGATCCCACATGCCACGGAGTGGCTGGGCCCATGAGCCATGGCCGCTGAGCCTGCGTGTCCGGAGCCTGTGCTCCGCAACGGGAGAGGCCCCAACAGTGAGAGGCCCGTGTACCGCAAAAAAAAAAAAAAAAAAAGTAAGGCCAGTGATGTGGCCTTGGTCAAGTCTCTTAATCTCTCTAAGTAGGCCCTCATTCCTGTGACTCACAGGCACAGGAAGCATTGGTACAAACACTGAATGGGCCATGCATGCTTCACCAGAAAAAGGCTCATTTTTTACTCCCAACACCTTTTCCTTGGAAGATTACTGGGAAGGTCAAATAAAATAATGTAAGTATAAAGTTTTTTCTTTAATTTTATTTTGAAAAGAATATAAATACTTTTATCTGCTAAGAAATAGTAAGTTGCCAAATATTATGTACTTACTATGTACCAGGAATTGTGCTAAGTGCTTTATATTTATTCATTCATTAATTTATTCATTTAACAGGTGAACACAAGAAGCTTCTACTATATGCCAGGTACTATTCCGGGCCCAGGAGATACAGCAGTGAACAAAATAGGCAAGTTCCTTACTCTCATGGTACCTATATTCTAGCAGGAGGGGATAGATAACAAATAATAATACAAATAAAATAAGAAGATATCCAGTAGTGAAAAGAGCTATGATGAAAATAAAACAAGTTGATCAGAGAGTGATTGATGGGCTACTTTTAGATTTGAGGTCAAAGAAGATATAGTGTATTTTGGAGTTTTCTGGCTGCTCGGCATGTGAACTCCCTTCCTGTATTTTGGGAACTCCCCATCTAACGCGTCTGGCGGGAGGCAGAGCGCCCTCTCACTATGAAGTGAGAATGGTGGAGTCAAGATTCTCTTTCTGAGGCTCCCTTACACCTACAGTGTGTGCATATGGCCCAGGCTATGCCAACAGACACATGAGCCCCAGACTTTAATTGGGATCTGCTGTCAACGAATCAGAGGATCATGGAAAGTCCATGCTGGCAGGAAGAGGTGCTATAACTGCCATTAAGGTCCAGTCAGCTGGTGGTGGTGTAAGCTATATAAGTGGCAGCAGTGACCTCATGGACTGGTTCCGTGAATGATTCTGGCTGTGGGTCCTGGATGCTAACCAGTTTCCCTTGTTCCAGCCCTTTCTTCAAGCCTGCTCTGCGGCCTTCCCTGATATTTTGTGAGTTTCCCTAATATCCTTTCAAGAATCAGCTAGAATTGGTTTCTGTTGCTTACAACTACAAATCCTGCCTGATACAGAGGGGCCCTCTGAGAAGATGACATTTAAGCTGAACCGTGAATGACAAGAAATCGCAAAGAACTAGGGGGATACACTTCTGAGGAGAGAGACAACTAGTGCTAAGATTAGTTCAAAAAGCTTGTATGGTAGATGCTACTATCATTTTATAGATGAAGAAACAGAGTCATAGATGTGAGACAATTTTCACAATGTCACACAGCTAGTAAACTGGAGGTGGAGCTGGGACTCAAACCTAGAACTGTATGGATACTCTTAATTACTAAGTATATATGAATAAATTACTACAGTATGTAATTTCCTAGAGTAATGATCACTACGAGAATCCCCAAAAGAGCCAACTAATTTGTCACTACTCATTCATTATTTTTCTAAAAACATAAACTGAGTTTTTAGCAAGCACCAAGCACTGTGCTTGACACAAGGGAATAATGAGATGAAAGATATAGTACCTATACTAAGAAAGCAAAGAATCAAAGGTAAGGGACTTTAGGGAATTCCTTGGCAGTCCAGCGGTTAGGACTCGGCGCTTTCACTGCCGAGGGCACGGGTTCAATCCCTGGTGGGGGGACTAAGATCCCACAAGCCGCATGGCGAGGCCAAACAAAAAAGAAAAAAAGAAAAAAACAAAGGCAAGGGACTTTAGCTAATATTGGTGTGTGGCTTGGAAATACTAAAAGGAACAAGGGAGGTAAAAGCAGAGAAACCAGGCAAGCAAAAACCACTACAATTCAAGTAAATGATAAAATGGAAACTGGGATTTAAAACAGTATCAGACTGGTAGGCAGAGGTTTAAAACCCAAAATGTCAAATTTAACACAACTACTGCTCAGTTGGTATTTTGGTAAACATTTTCATTCCCATCCTGAGAAGAAATGATGGCGCGCTGGCGGATAGCTCATTCTGGAGCGCAGCCCACCCTCTCCTCTCTGAAGGGCAACAGTGCCTTTCCACAAACTTTTAGAGGCAGACAAGCATAACTGGAAACACTTCTAAGCAGAGATTATGTAAAGGCTCACCTCAGGAGAGAAATACGCTCAAATATACAGGGGGCATAACTAGTTTCATACTTCAGTCCAAAGTCTCTCAAATACAAATGATCAGAGCAATAAATTAAAGTTATTTGAATATTAGGAGATTTAATCATGGTCAAAAAAAAATTTTTTTTTTTTTGTGGTACTTGGGCCTCTTACCGTTGTGGCCTCTCCCTCTGCGGAGCAGAGGCTGTGGACACGCAGGCTCAGCGGCCATGGCTCACGGGCCCAACCGCTCCACGGCATGTGGGATCCTCCCGGACCGGGGCACGAACCCATGTCCCCTGCAACGGCGGGCGGACTCTCAACCACTGCGCCACCAGGGAAGCCCCATGGTCAAATTTTAAAAGCATTATTTTAAGGAAGGTTAGGAAATAGTCAATTCTATAAAGAACTCATAAATATGAAATGATACGAATGAAAGACTGGAATTGGCAAAAGGAAGTTATATATATTATATATGATTAAACTCTAGAAAAGACTACATCAAGGGGATTTCTATCTCTGGTGCAGTATGCAAATTACATAATGCTCAGTTCTGCTGAGGGGCAAAAAGACGGAAATAAGTGACTTCAAGAATCCATAAGGTGGGGACTTCCCTGGTGGTCCAGTGGCCAAGACTCTGTGCTCCCAATGCGGGGGGCCCGGGTTCAATCCCTGGTCAGGGAACTGGATCCCACATGCCACAAATGAAAGTTCGCATGCCACAAGGAAGAGTTCGCATGCCTCAACTAAGACCTGATGCAGCCAAATTAAAAAAAAAAAAAAAGGAATCCATAAGGTAAAAATTTCAGTGCCTATTTTGCCAGGCACTACGCTAAACTTTGAAAATACAGCAAAGAACAAGCCGAACACAGACCCGTCTCTTCAAGAGCACACAATATAGTTGTCATTAATTGTATATCAATGGCACCAAGGCTACTGTAATCAGAGCTCCAAAGAGGGACTGAAAAAGGCTAATTTAACCAAACGACCAAAACGAATAGCTAGGACAGTAAATTCAGAAGGAACAACATGGAATAATAAATTAAATTTTATTTATACTCATTTATTCACACATCTTAGAAGAGAGCACAAAAATGACAGTAGGGGAAACAAACTAAACATATAACAGTAGAGCTAGACAGACAACTGGGAAATCAATAATGAAGAATAAGGACTTTAACAGACCACAAGCAACTTTTTTTTTGGCTGAGTCACATGGCTTGCGGGATCTTAGTTTCCCAACCAGGAATTGAACCCTGGCCACCACAGTGAAAGTGTCGAGTCCTAACCACTGGAGCACCAGGGAATTCCCAGACAACAAGCAACTTTTAATGTATCTTCTTCATCCTAAGGATAGCACAGTTAATGAATAAACCCTGATTTTCACACTTAAAGCTCTAATAACACTGAGGGCTAATTTGTTGGCAGAACGTGAAAGCTCAATAAAAACTTCCTCTAGCTAGAATACAAAGGTTTAGGAATGGCATTTACTTGTAATTCAGGATATTGCAGGCAAACTCTAGCTGATATTAAATGGAAAAGAGGAAGAAGGAAGCCAGCTTCTAGGAGTCAGGAATACGAGAAATATAAAAATACCTAAGGCACAAAGGAAAAGATATGATTTAATGTTTTGCAGAGCACAGGCTCCGGACGCGCAGGCTCAGCGGCCATGGCTCACGGGCCCGGCCGCTCCGCGGCATGTGGGATCTTCCCAGACCGGGCCATGAACCCGTGCCCCCTGCACCGGCAGGCGCACTCTCAACCACTGCGCCACCAGGGAAGCCCTGATTTAATGTTATAAAGAAAATATGAGCTGCTATGCAGATGTTACACCTTCTAAAAGGTATTCTATTCCCAGAGCTCTAAAATGCCTAGAACTTAACACCATCCCTTCCACAAACTTTTTTTTTAACATCTTTATTGGAGTATAATTGCTTTACAATGGTGTGTTAGTTTCTGCTTTATAACAAAGTGAATCAGTTATACATATGTTCCCATATCTCTTCCCTCTTGCGTCTCCCTCCCTCCCACCCTCCCTATCCCACCCCTCCAGGCGGTCACAAAGCACCGAGCTGATCTCCCTGTGCTATGCGGCTACCTCCCACGAGCTATCTATTTTAGTTGTGTATATATGTCCATGCCACTCTCTCACTTTGTCACAGCCCCCCCTTCCCCCTCCCCATATCCTCAAGTCCATTCTCTAGTAGGTCTGTGTCTTTATTCCCATCTTGCCGCTAGGTTCTTCATGACCATTTTTTTTTTCTTTCTTTCTTAGATTCCATATATATGTGTTAGCATACAGTAGTTTTTCTCTTTCTGACTTACTTCACTCTGTATGACAGACTCTAGGTCCATCCATCTCACTACAAATAACTCAATTTCATTTCTTTTTATGGCTGAGTAATATTCCATTGTATATATGTGCCACATCTTCTTTATCCATTCATCTGTTGATGGACACTTAGGTTGCTTCCATGTCCTGGCTACTGTAAACAGAGCTGCAATGAACATTTTGGTACACGACTCTTTGAATTATGGTTTTCTCAGGGCATATGCCCAGTAATGGGATTGCTGGGTCGTATAGTAGTTCTATTTTTAGTTTTTTAAGGAACCTCCATACTGTTCTCCATTCAATTTACATTCCCACCAACAGTGCAAGAATGTTCCCTTTTCTCCACACCCTCTTCAGCATTTATTGTTTCTAGATTTTTTTATGATGGCCATTCTGACCGGTGTGAGATGATATCTCACTGTAGTTTTAATTTGCATTTCTCTAATGATTAACCAAAAACTTAGGCTACTGGGAAACTTTCTTCAATGGGCACATCTTTGTATAGTTACAAAGGAAGCTAATAAAATTCAACTAACAGTTAAATGTGGAGGAATTAATCTCGCACTTCAAAATGAAAAGGGTACCAGTAATATAAGAGCCTAAGGTTACCAAACCCTAGAAGAAAGTACATCTGGAGAAGATTACTCATCTGGAACCAAGGATTGAATTGGTAATATCCAAACAAACATGAGGAACCACCCATTTCAGGTGTGCCATAGTCCTTGTTTAGGCTCTGGTTAGTGCAGCAGAAAGAGAAGCAGACTTGAAATACTTAGGCACCTGGGCCTGAATTTCAGCCCCGTAGTTGTGCAAGTTACTTAATGTTTCTGAGTTTCAATTTCCTCATTTGTAATATAGGGATACTAACCTACTTCAATGGATCTTTGTGAGGAATAAATGATGAAATATATATGAAAGTACAAAATATATACCTGGATCGTGGTAGGTGCTTAATAGACTTCCACCAAACCTGAATTCTACTAAGACCTGATAACTCCTGTTATCTATACTCACTGGCATAGTTACAACATTTCTTCCATATTTCATTCCCTACCAGAGAAACAAAGCTGACACTGAGGATTCCACTGCAGATGGTGGGGCACAGAGAATAGGATGTCTTTATTACCTCTGCTAGCTTTGAAATGCAAGGTCAGGAGGAAAAAAAAGTGACTTTGTTAAAAACAAAGAAATTCGGGCGTCCCTGTTGGCGCAGTGGTTGAGAGTCCGCCTGCCGATGCAGGGCACACGGGTTCGTACCCCCGTCTGGGAAGATCCCACATGCCACGGAGCGGATGGGCCCGTGAGCTGTGGTCGCTGAGCCTGTGCGTCCGGAGCCTGTGCTCCGCAACGGGAGAGGCCACAACAGTGAGAGGCCCGCGTACCAGTAAAAAAAACAAAACAAAACAAAGAAACTCCATAAGAAAACGTGTACAAGAATGCACATAGTAACATTATTCACAATAGGTAACACGTAGAAACCACCGAAATGTCCATCAACTGATCAATGGATAAACAAAAGGTGGTTTATCCATACAATCGAAAGTTATTTGGCCAGAAAAAGGAATGAAGTACTGAGACATGTCTACAACATGGATGAAACTTGAAGACATTATGCTAAGTGAAAGAAGCCCACATATCATATAAGTCCATTTATATAAAAAGTCCAGAATAGGCAAATCTATAGAAATAGAAAGTACATTTGTGATTTCTTGGGGCTGGAGGGGACAGGAGGTAGAGGGGTGATAACTAAAGGATATGTTTCCTTTTTTTTTAATTGAATTGAAACTCACGTAACATAAAATTAATCATTTAAAGTGTACAATTCAGTGGTATTTAGTACATTCACAATGTTGTGGGACCGCCCCCTCTAGCTAATTCCAAAACATTTCCATCAACCCCAAAGAAAACCTCATACCCATTAAGCAGTCATTCCCTATTCCCTCCTCCCCCCAGCACCTGGCAACTACTAATTTACTTTCTGTATCTATGGATTTATCTATTCTAGGTTTTTCATATAAATGGAATCCTACAATTTGTGGCCTTTTTGTGTCTGGCCTCTTTCACGTATTATAATGTTTTGAGGTTCATCCATGTTGCAGCACGTATCAGTACTTCGTTCCTTTTTATGGCTGAGTACTATTCCATTGCACTGCTATGCCACATTGTGTTTATCCATTCATCCATTGTGAATAGTGCTGCTATAAACATTCATGTACAAGTCTCTGTTTGAGTACTTGTTTGCAATTCTTTGGGGTATATACCTAGGAGTGGAATTGCTGGGTCATATGGTAATTCTATGTTTAACTATCTGAGGAATCGCCAAACTGTTTTCCATAGTAGTTGCACCATTTTACAGTCTCATCAGCCAATGTATAAGGGCCCCACTTTCTCCACACCCTCACCAACACTTTTTTTTTTTTTTAATTATAGCCATCTTCGTGGATGTGAAGTGGTATTTCACTGTGGTTTGGAGTTTATTCTTGAGGTGATAAGTATGTTCTAAAATTGACTGTGGTGGTCGTTGCACATCTGTGAGTCTACTAAAAACCAATGAATTGTATACTTTAAATGCATGAATTATATGGCATATGGATTATATCCCAACAAAGTTATTATATAAAAGAAAAAAGGAGGGATTCCTTGGTGGCGCAGTGGTTGACAGCCTGCCTGCCGATGCAGGGGACACGGGTTCATGCCCCGTCCAGGAAGATCCCACATGCCACGGAGTGGCTGGGCCCGTGAGCCATGGCCACTGAGCCTGCGCTTCCGGAGCCTGTGCTCCGCAACGGGAGAGGCCACAACAGTGAGACGCCCGCGTACAGAAAAAAAAAAAAAAGGAACTACTAATACAGGCAACAACATGGAAGAATCTCTTAGATTCTGAGCAACAGAAGCCAGACGTAAAGTACATACTGTATGATTCCATCTATATGAAATTCTAAAACAGGCAAAGTATAGTTAAAAAAAATCAGAAATGTTGCCTGGGTGTGTGGAGATTGGCAAGAAAAGGACACCAGAGAACTTTCTAGAGTGATAGAAGGCTCTCTATATATTGATGGGAGTATGATTTCACGGATATTGGAGGTATGTTCACATGGGTATATCCATTTGTTAAAATTATACAATCAAGATTAGTGTGTTTTCATGTTTCTAAATTTCACCTAAAAAATAGAATGAGTGGGTGGAAAGCAGGGGAGGTATAGGTGAAACAAGAATGGCAGGATGGGGGGCTTCCCTGGTGGTGCAGTGGTTGAGAGTCCGCCTGCCGATTCAGGGGACACGGGTTTGTGCCCCGGTCCGGGAAGATCCCACATGCCGCGGAGTGGCTGGGCCTGTAAGCCAGGGCCACTGAGCCTGCGCATCCAGAGCCTGTGCTCCGCAAGGGAGAGGCCACAACAGGGAGAGGCCACAACAGTGAGAGGCCTGCGTACTGCAAAAAAAAAGAATGGCAGGATGTTGACAGTTATTGAGATAGGATGATGAGTACATAGCGGTTTATTATACTCTTCTACTTTGTATACATTTGGAATTCTCTCTAATAAAGCCCTTTTAAAAATCTTTCTTTCTGGGAATTCCCTGGCCATCCAGTGGTTAGGACTCCGCGCTTCTACTGCCGGGGCACCGGGTTCGATTCCTGGTTGGGGAACGAAGTTTCCACCAGCCTCATGATGCGGCAAAAAAACCCCAAAAAACCCACTTTTTTTCCTATTATAGAGTCATTCAAAACATGGAAGACTGCTTAATGAAATGGAAAAACCATTAATCATTTTAGTTTAAAAATTAGGTTTAAGACATATATATAGCCATCCCAGCCTTGGGGGAAAAAATACAAACCAAAAAATGTACATATGTAATGCTATAACAAGAAGGATATGCACCAAAATTGTTAGCCAGTGGTCATGTCTCTGGTAGGACAACAGGCGATATATTTTTCTTTCTGTTCCTGTGTATTTTCCAAGTATTCTACTGTTAACTTTTATTGTTTTGTGTTAATGTGGAAATAGTCATTAGAAACTAGCTTTGGATGGAAAGAAACTTGAGTTTGAATCTGGCTCTACCACACACTAGGTTGCGTTCTTGGGCAAAACTGTTTACCTTTTTTTTTTTTTTGCGGTACGCGGGCCTCTCACTGTTGTGGCCTCTCCCGTTGTGGAGCACAGGCTCCGGATGCGCAGGCTCAGCGGCCATGGCTCACGGGCCTAGCCGCTCCGCGGCATGTGGGATCTTCCCGGACCGGGGCACAAACCCATGTCCCCTGCCTCGGCAGGCGGACTCTCAACCACTGCGCCACCAGGGAAGCCGCCAAAACGGTTTACTTTTAAGCTCCTGGGTTTTTTGTTTTGTTTTTACCTGCTATATAGGTATATGTAATAATATCTATCTCACAGGGTTATTGGGAGCATTAATGAGGTAATGCATTGTAAAACACTTAGCACAATACCTGGCATGTGATAATTCAAGAAACACTGGCTGTTTTTTCAACTGTTACACAGAGATAATGATTGTACCTACCTCAGGGCTGTTGTGAGGATTACACGGGATAACTGGCACACTGTAAATACTAAGTGTGAGTGACAGTATTATTTTCAATAAGAAAAAATCGTTTAAGAAAAGCCTCCTCTCAAAAAGTTAAACTTAGAGTGACCATATGACCCAGAAATTTTACTCCTAGGTATCTACTCCAAGAGAAATGAAAACCTATGTCCACATGAAAACTTGTACATGAACACTCATAGCAGCATTGTTTATAATATCCCCAAAGTAGAAACAACCGAAATGTCCATCAATGGATAAATAAAATGTGGTATATCCATATACGGAATATTATTCTTCCATAAAAAGGAATGAAGTACTGATTCATCCATAACATGGATGAAACTTGAAAACATTGTGTTAAGGGAAAGAAGCCAGTCCCAAAAGGCCACATATTGTATGAATCCATTTATATGAAATGTCAAGAATAGAAAAAGCTATAGAGACAGAAAGTAGATTAGTGGTTGTCTAGTGTTGAGGGAGAAGATGGGACGATTGGGGGTAGGCAGTGATAGCTAAAGGGTATGGGTTTCTTTTGGGGGGTGATGAAAATGTTCCAGAATTAGATATTGGTGATGGTTGCACAACTTTGTGAATATATTAAAAAGCGCAGATTTGCACACATTAAGAGGGTAGGTTTTATGGTAAGTAAATTATATCTCAATTGTAAAGGAGGAAAAGTCCCCAAACACTTTCTTCTTTTCTCTACCTCAAAATGACAACTTATGAAAAGAAAATTTAGTTCTCACCCTTTCCTTCATCTGTCTCCTAACTTGAACAGTAGTTATTTATGTGGCTTCTCTTCCTTAAAAGACTAAAAGCATCCTGAGGGCCAGCTCTTTATCTGATTCACCTATTGATCCTCCTGGGTCCCCAAGGAGTGATGTGGGCTTAGCAGGTACCAATAAATACTTGTTGAATGAGTAACAGCATGACTACCTTGCATACAAACAGTATTTTATACCTATCAGAATGCTTTTGTTCATGCTTTTCATTTGAACCTCACAACAATCTTGTGAGGAAGCTAGAAAGTTATTATCATCCCCATTTAACAAAGGAGAACTGAAGCACAATGCTATGTGGTACTGAGGAAGAAGCACTAAACCGGGATTAGGGTCTTGTGCTCCAGGCCAAGATCTGCCTCTAACTCTGGCTGTGTGACTCTGAGTATGACATTTCATTCCCTCAGCCTATTTACCCATCTGTAAAATGAGAGGTAGACTCTGAGATGAGCTGCAAAACCCGTTCCAATGCCCTTATCCCATAATTCTAAGGACACACTGCTAGGTAGCAGTAGAGTGGAGATGGAACCCAAGTCATCTGTATTCTCTTTCCTCTGGACTTGCTGCCTACCACTGCAGGGAGGTGCTCCCATTGAGTGACAGCTGACCCCCTTTCAACATTCTGAATTATGCAAAAGATGTATGCAAGTTTCCTTTCACTCTATTTGCGATGGTTTTCCTACTGAAGCAATCCTATAGGAAAAAAAAAAAGCACTTCCAATGCATAAAGGTAATTGGAACTAGTATAATAAAATAAAAAGAGTTGGGCTGTGGAGTCCGACAGTCCTAAAGTTCAATCCAGTTCTGCCACCCACTTTCTGTGTGACAGTATTTCTAAACCTCAGTTTTCCAATCTATAAAACAGAGATGATGGGACTTCCCTGGTGGTCCAGTGGGTAAGACTCCATGCTGCCAATGCAGGATGCCCAGGTTTGATCCCTGGTCGGGGAACTAGATCCCACATGTATGCCTCAACTAAGAGTCTGCATGCCAGAACTAAAGATCCCGCATGCCTCAACTAAACATGCTGCAACGAAGATCTCGCACGCCACAACTAAGACCTGGAGCAGCCAAAAATAAATAAATAAATAAATAAATTAAAAGAAAAACAGGGATTGGGCTTCCCTGGTGGCGCAGTGGTTGAGAGTCCGCCTGCCGATGCAGGGGACACGGGTTCGTGCCCCGGTCCGGGAAAATCCCACATGCCGT
Source organism: Pseudorca crassidens (assembly GCF_039906515.1). NCBI lineage: Eukaryota > Metazoa > Chordata > Mammalia > Artiodactyla > Delphinidae > Pseudorca > Pseudorca crassidens. The sequence goes on along the minus strand of NC_090297.1, from coordinate 21,140,154 downwards.
GGAGCGGCTGGGCCCCTGAGCCATGGCCGCTGAGCCTGCGCGTCCGGAGCCTGTGCTCCGCAACGGGAGAGGCCACAACAGTGAGAGGCCCTTGTACCGAAAAAAAAACCAACCAGGGATGATAAAGCCTACCTTCACAGACTGATGAGGAATGGAAGAGCCACATATGTAAAATGCCTGACACTGGGCATAGTAAATAATATTTACTGAACATTCTAAACATTTTACAAGTGTTATCTGACAGACTCCTCATAACAGCCCTGTGAGACAGGTCCTACTATTATCCTCATTTTATAGATAAAGGATCTGAGGCATGGAGAAGTTAACTTGCCCAAAGTTACAGTAATTAAATGAAGAGTCAAACTAGATAGCTTAACTCCAGGACCCAGGCTGTTGGCCACTAAGAAAGAGTTACTACTATTATCTTTAATCAGACCACATCCAAGCAGTCTTCCCCAATAGAAACTTTGTCTCTTACCGTTTCTTAGGGTTAGGCTAAGGAATCAAAATCACCTTGACTCTGCTGGTCTTAAACACAAATTTAAAGATTGCATTTCAGGGTCATGGACTAAGTTGGCACAAGGACATCATCTGAGAAAGGTGTGGATGGTAGGACAAGCCCATCGGCAAAGCATCTTCGGAAAAGTTCTCTGCCATCTTTGAGGCTCCTGGCTTAAATGATTCCACATGGGGCTGACTGAAGCTTTCTCTGTGGAAGGCCATCCTAAGAAATGCTTCACTTGTGGGAGGCTCTGGATGAAAACTCACCTGGATGTCTTCTCTGCCTGTATGGTTCTGTATCGCGATTTGAGTTTTGTGAAAAATTTTCCTGATGTTTTCAGAGCTTTGCTTTTCAGTGATCATAGATAATTTATCTGCCTTCTCCTAGGGCCACAATTACCTTAAGGTAATGGAAGGGAACAGAAAGAGAAATGGAAGCATATTCCGATAATGCTAGCCTTTCTCATTGTATTCAAGAGCATCCACAGTCTTGCATTTTGCCTTTAACTTGCATCTTTCCAAATCCTGCCACAACTCAAAGTACCTTTTCACAGGGGAGCCTTTTAAGTTTTGCCCCCTAACTTTACTCCTAGCAGAAAGGTCAAGGAAAACTAAGCCAGTCAATTTGGAAATGCTTCCTTTCTGATTCATTTGCAGCTGTGTTACATCCAGATGTCTGACTCAAGAGGGAACCAGGTAAGCCACTGGCACCCAAACACTCAGGCCTCAACTGATGAAGCTCCCTGACCAGAAACGCCTGCCTCCCATTCTGATAAAGGCTCTCTAAAAGGTTCAGGAATAAGCACAGTTTTATGCTTTCTGAAAACAGAATCTGGGGGTTATGAACAAGGACAAAATTTTACCAAGGTCCTGACCCTAACACTGTCTCTAGAGAGCTTGTAGATAGCTACCTGGGCAAGGACTGATCCTGCTCTGCTCCCTTCCCCAAGAAAATGGGGTTAATACCTCCCCAGATGGCTACAGGGAGGATTAAGGGTTATTATTCTTGGCATCCCGCTCTGTCACAGCTCTAGCAGTTGTGACCTTGTTCACCCTAAAATAAGACATTAAATATAAAAATGCAAACAGTGATCCCTGAATCTGATTCTACAATAGGGTGAGAATTTTCTTTCCACACAGCTTCTGACACTGCCTCCAATACTCCAACCTGTTGGCTGAATACTCCTCTTATTCAGGCCTCAAGTTTTTAAGGTATTAGTTACTAATGCCACAAAGCCCTTTGTGGAGTCAGCAGCTGTTACTAATAGCACCAAGAATGAACCCCAGGACTCTCAGGGTTTCAGTCAGGCCTGAATTCAACCTGAAGAAACCAAAGTGGCAGCCCTTTACCCCCAAACCCAGGCTCTTGGGGGCAAAAGATGAGATCTAGTGAAAAGCATGTATTACATCATTTAGTCCTTATATACCCACTGTAATGTAGGTGCTCATTTCACATATGACGAAAGTATAGCTCAGAGAGAACATGTGCTTTACTCTAGGTTACACAGCTAAGAAGGTGCAGACATAGGTTCAAATATCAGCCCTACTACTACTAGCTGTGTAACCTCCAGCATATTTTTCAACTTTCTGGACCCTCAGTTTCCTCATTTGTAAAGTGGAAATAGTGATAATACTTACCTCAGGGGACTTCTGAAGATTAAATGAAATATTGTAGGAAAAGTGTTCAGCAAGTGCCAGGCACAAAGTAAGTATTCAATACATATTAGATTTTTACAGATCAAAATGACAGGAATTTGATATAATAACAGAGTTTAAAATACTGAAAAAAAAACTCAGTCCAATTTAACTACATAAGTATGAACTACTCTACCATATCCTTGATAAGAAGTGGCAAAGCCTCTGCTTGAATACCTCCAATGATGGGTAACTCACTCCCCCACAAGGCAGCCCATTGTGTTTTTAGAAAGCCAAATTCTCTCCTGTCAAGCCAACATCTACCCTCTTGGAATTTCCATCCTTTGATCCTAGTGCTGCCTTGCAGAATCACACAGAGAAAGTCCAGTTCCTTTTCCAAAGACAGTTCTTCAAGTATGTGTTCCCCCAGGCTCTTAGTTTTGGTCCTTTCAGCCCTTGCTCAAGTGTCACAGTCCCTGAGGAGACAGACCTGGGTCTGAATTCTGATCCTTTCACTTACTAGCTGTGTGACCTTAAGCAAGTTATTTTACCTCTCTGAACCTGTGTCTTCATATGTATAATAGGAAAAACTTTCACTTCACACGGTAGTCATGAAGGTTAAATTAGATAAAGTAAGAACACTACCTAGCACAGAGCGTGACATATACCAGGCCCTCAATAAATGTCAGTCACTTTTTAGGATGTATTCCAGTTAGTAAATATCCCTCAAAGTAAATTAGCCAGAATTAAACGTAACACCAAGGGACTGGTTTCTGATGGCAATTGTCAGGGCTTGGGTTTTTGAAGAGCTTATTAGACAGCTGAGAAGAAAGCACAGCCTAAGAATTATATGGGTTTGGCAGCCCAAAGATGCAGTGGAGAATCTGGAAAGGTGAGGATAAAAGAAGAAAGGAAACAGAATGGATCATTAAACCAGTGGCCCAAATGAAAAGGTTAAGTATCACCACATTACACGTTGTCTATGACTCCCTCTCTGAGACCCAGGACTGCACACGTGGGCTATACGCCTTAATTCAAAAAGGAGAGAAGAAAAATAAAAATAATTGAAGAATAATTAAAGTCACACTTTTGGGTCTTCCCAGCAGTTGGCCCCTCAGGAGCCACAGATTTTAGCAGCGGGCTTCTTCAGTTGTATCCTTCCAGATTCTGAAGCCCACATGCGTGAAAATACCCTCCATAGGATGTCCCATGAGTTCTTACCAGCTAGAAAAACTGTCAGCTGTTTCACAACTTTAAAACACAAAACTGGCAAATCATCAATGTTAACACCATCACCACAATCACTACACATATTCTCTTTCCTTCAGTGACCCCAAGGGAAGGAGTCCCAGGCAGAAATATGAATTGTTGTTCAGTTACTCTTCAGAGTTGACCCAAAGCACTGCTTCTACAAAGTGGGATGTGACCTGAACGTAAGTGTCCCCAAAGAGGTTAAGAGGGAAGGACAGCTGGACTCCAGAATTAAGCAGCATGATCACAAACTATGGCAGAAAAGGTTGTTTCCCACCTGCCGATGAAATACAACAAACTGCAATGAAAAAATCCATTGTTAGTCTTAGACTCGGCCCAAAGGAGCCCTACTAATTACTCCTTGGCCTGTGATAGAGGATCTGGCTATCACTATGCTCAATAGCCAAGATTCAATTCAATCCCTTTAAAAATATAATTACAAAGAAGCAGCAGCCAGAATTCAAACCAAAAATATCCTTTAGTAGTTCCTTCAACTTAGTGAACACAGACTGGCCACTCAAGGAGGACTGCAATGTACAGAAAAGCTTAGTGAGGCCACGGGGCATACCTGTGCCCTAGGTGGGGATTTCATAATGCCTTTGAGTCAGGAAGTGACCTCAGAATAATAATCTTCTTCTCAAAACTGTTTCAGGCCTTATTAAAAGGGAAGACTTAACTGCCACTTTGCCCTGATCATCTACCCCATCTTTGGGAAGAATGGGGAAGCTACATCCACCCTACCATGCTTTTAAACTCACTAACTTGAGAGGAAAACTTTTTAAAGTTGCTTTACCACTACCTCAGGAAGTTAAAGAAAGTCATAGAAGGAAAGGCCTTTGGAGGAAATAGTCAAATTAGGTTGTTAGACATTAGTCATAAATCCCGATGCCTCTTTTCTAGAGACCCTAGTAGTACACCTGCAGAAGAGAGAGCCAGAGGGCACTATGCGAATTCAACCTGGCTGGCAAGGGGGCGTCTCACTGCAGCTTTCAGCAACGAGAATTGGATCCTGCTGGGTCGCAGTCTCTCTCCTACTCCACACTTCCCATTTGCCCTTTGAAGTGGGTACTGAATAGCCAGTTCCCAAGTAAAGGCCCTTTGTACGGGCGCTACAGTCGCCTGGTGGAAACACCTCGGCAGAGTTCAGTTTGGTGCCAGGATGGGCCACTGAAGGCATCTGCGGCTGCCAGAAGCCTGGACTGGACACGGGGACGGACACACACACACACAGATGGAAACTAAGAGAGAGCAGGTCAGGTCAACGTTGCCCTCCCGACACTTCCACCTGCCCCCTTCTTCCTGAGACCCGCGCCAGATCAGATGTCAAACAAAAACTCCGCAAAAAAGTCCCGTGATGGGACGACTTCCACCTCTCCCTCGGAAGAGCCTCCCCAAACTCCCAGAGCCTTCCCTCCACGTCCCTGCCAGCCCTCCGTCCCCACCCCGCCCCCGGCCCACTCTGCCCTCCGACCCGGCGAGGCCTGCCCCTTCTCGGGACACCCCGGAGCCCTCAGGCGGACGGGTCCAGGCCCCCGGGCCGGCAGGGCTGGGGCCGGCCCAGAGCTGGCGGCCCGTGTGCCGAGGCTGCCGGAGCCGGTCCTCGCCTCGGCGCCCGCGGAGAGCAGGGGGCGGCGGCTACCCGTACCTGTCAGGCCTCTTCCCAGGACCGGTGTCGGCGCAACTTCAGGAGCCCATGTCCGTCCGGGGGGCCCGGCCCCTCTCCCCGGAGGGGGGGCGCGGATCCCGGGGAGGGGGCTGGAGGGCCCGGGCAGCTCTAGCCCCTTCCCATGCTCCCCGCCTGGCGCCTGGCCGGGGCCGGACAGCGCCTCCGCCCGCCCCTGCGCACCGCCTCACACCCGCGCTCACACACACTCACACTCCCTCGCGCGCTCTCACACACGCACTCCCCTCCCTCCTCCTCCTCTGTTTATCTCCTCCAGCTGTCTGGGGACCCAGGAGAAGCCCAGCACCGCGCCTGCGCCACGCAGTCTCCGCCCCCGCCCCGCGCCTCACAGCCAGCGGCTACGCTACAGAGACAGCGCCCGGCCGTTTCCAGAATGGCGATCAGGGGCCCCTCCACCCCCCTCTCCTGGTCAACGTCTGCTGCCGGTGGCGCCTACTAACCTGCTAGTTGGGGAGCCCCGCATGGCCGCGGCCAATCCGCTTCGCTGCTCGCCAGACCGGCAGCCAGTGGGCGGGCGGAAAAGCCGGGCTAAGCCTGGAGCAACCTGGGAGTCGTAGTTTTTCTCCGTCGAAGAGCTCCCGCAGCGCGGGCTCACCCCGCCCAGTTGCCATTAGTTACCCGGACGCACCTTCCACCCTATGTGAGCGTAAAATGCTCCCTCCTGTCGCTTCTGGGACACTCCCCTCACCCATTGCCCCCAGAGCCCGACACAGTCTCCTAAGAGCCTCCTCAAGACTCCCTCAGAGCCCCTTAATTGGGGGACTCTTCAGGCTGGGGCCCCAGGGTCACCCCAGAGCCAAGTCTCACCTTACTTCTTCCTGCTCTGGGGGGCTGCTGAAGTGATACATTCCTCACTCTTGGCTTCCCGCCCTGAAGGAAGAGCATAAAAGATAATCAGTCTACACCGGTGGCCTGGAGGGGAGCCAGCCACACACACACACTCTGGGAACACTCAGTTTGTTGGGAGAAAGTTCCATCTGAGACTGCTGGTCCCACCTCTGAAAAAGAGAGGCCGTTCCAGCCTTGTGCAGTCCCAAGTCTGATGCAGGAAACAATTCCTCTCTAAGGAAGTTCCCAAGGTCACAAGGGAGTTATCATGCCTAACTTCTGGAGGTAGAGACCAGGCCCCACCCATGAGGAGCCTTGAGTCAGAAAAGGAAGACATGGTCATCTTTTGAGAATGGAAACTTGTCGCTCACCCACAGGGTGTCATCCGTCAGATAATCATAATTTGCTTTTGTTGAGCGTGTACTTACTGTGTCAGCACTGTACTGAGTACAGTTCCTTAGATAGGTACTCTAATATTACTACGTCTATTTTTGCTGTAGAGGAAGCTGAGGCATAAAAGAGTTAAAAAGCAACTTGCCCAGGGTCACATAGCTGATAAGGAACCAATTTGAGATTCAAACCCACGTCTGTCTGACTCTAGGGTCTGAGCTTTTTTTTTTTTTTTGCGGTACGGGGGCTGGACACGCAGGCTTCGGACGCGCAGGCTCAGCGGCCATGGCTCACGGGCCTAGCCGCTCCGCGACATGTGGGATCTTCCCGGACTGGACCGGGGCACGAACCGGTGTCCCCTGAATCGGCAGGCGGACTCTCAACCACTGCGCCACCAGGGTAGCCCTAGAGTCTGAGCTTTTGAACATTACCTGTCCCTCCAGTGAGAACCAGGCAGCACCTACCCTCAGGAAGAACTGTATACACATACTTAGCATTTATAGTGTTTGTCCCATGTTTATCACTCCATGAGTTGCTTGTTTTTTCCTGCTTCTGCTTGCATCAAGAGTTGAATTAGTGGGACTTTCCTGGTGGCACAGTGGTTAAGAATCTGTCTGCCAGTGCAGGGGACACGGGTTCAATCCCTGGTCAGGGAAGATCCCACATGCCACGGAGCAACTAAGCCCGTGTGCCACAACTACTGAAGCTCATACGCCTAGAGCCTGTGCTCCACAACAAGAGAAGCCACCGCAATGAGAAGCCCATGCACCGCAACAAAGAGTGACCCCCACAGGCAGCAACGAAGACCCAATGCAGCCAAAAATAAATAAGTAAATTTATAAAGAAAACAAAACACAGTCTTATTTAAAAAAAAAAAAGAGTTGAATTAGTGTGTAAGCTCCCTACGTGTGATTTCTCCCCATTTGGAGGAGTTAGGGCCTACACTTGTAAATTCAGCTTTGTGAAATGCCTTTCTCCTAAAAATGTTATGGTTTATTTCTCCTGATCTCTCTCCTACAGATATATGTTCCACCAAATTTTAAAAACTATAAACTTTGGGACTGGAAGAAAGCTTTGAGATCATCTATCCATGGCTCCCCAGGTTCAGGCTGAAACATTGGGTCAATTCAACTGAATAATTGCTAACATTTATTGAACATTTACCATGGGAGATAAGTGCTTATCAGTGAATTAAGCAATATTCTCACAAATCACATAGCTAGTACAGTTGGGATTAAAACCCAGATTATTTGAATCCAGAATCCCCATTTTAAACCTTTGTTCTATGCTGGCAATATCACAGATGATCTTAGAAATACCGACAGGGAAGTGTGGTTGATGTTTCTGTGACTCTTAGCACAGTCTTTGGCACACAGCAGACACTCGGTAAGTATTTGTTGTCAGAAAGAAATTTTGTTGGTAGAGAGTGGATGACAGCAAGAAGAAGAATATTAATAATAGCTACTTCTATTAGTTATTATTTTCTACAAGGAGCTCACTTGTTCTCTCATGTACTCTTTTTCTTTTCTACATCTATGAATATGTGTATATATGACATGTTTATATATTGCATATGTATACATGCATATACATATATCTATGTACACGTATGTATATGCATACATATATGTGTGTATATGCATTTTCTGTGTACACACACATATATACATTCAAACACACACTAACTTATTTGATTCTCACCGCTACCTTATGAGATAAGTATTATTCTTACTCTCGTTTTACATAGAAGAAACAGAGAATCACAAGGGGTTTCGTTCAGAATGAGACTCCCTCCCAGCCATAGGTGTTTTCAGATCAGTTCAAGAGAGAACTTTCTAACCATTAAAGCTGAGCTACTTGGGAAGTTTTGAGCTCTCTGTCTTTGGTAGTGTTCATGTATAGGATGTATAATCATCTGTCCAGGACACTCTAGAAGAAATTATTGTATTATATAGATATTTAATTAAATGACCAATTCTAATATTCTCTGATTTGGGTTTTGGAAGTAGACAAAGATTATTCAAATAAGTCTTGTGGCAGTGAATGCAGCTTTTTCTCGCCCCTCTCCTAAAAGCATCAGTTGATGCTCCAGCTGATCAGCTCTACAGAGGTACTCACTGACCCCACTATTTTCACCTCCTGATTGGACTCCTGGACAGAAGGGGGTATATTCGAGCTGAAATCGAAGATGCTCATGCTTTACAACCCAGAAACTTAACTCCTGATATTTTAGAGGAACTGTTGCCCATGTGCACAAGAAAACATGGGCAAGGGTATGTCTTCCAACTCTTGTCACAATAGCAAAAAGAGTCAGAACAACCCAACTGTCCTCTGTAGGGGAATGGATGGGTGAATTGTGGTTTGTTTGTACCATGAAGTACTACACAACCAATTCAGTGATTTACATCTACTGATTTATCTATCAAGATAGATAAATCTTAAAAACATAATAAGAAGTGGAAAAAAGGAAGTTGAAAAATGATCTATTCAGTATGATATTGATGTAAAACAACAGAAAAATACCACATATTATAAATGCTTTTATAGGAAATAAAAGTACAAAAACTTAAATGGGAAAAACACATAGCAATTTGGGAAAGTGGTTACCTCTGAGAAAAAGGAAGAAAAAAGAGATGAGTGATGGGGTTTTAGTTATAGTGGTAACATAGTTCTTTAAAAAGAGATCAATAGTAAACATAGCAAAATATTAAACATCACTTTTATCTTCGTGGTTATATTATTATCATACTTTTTGGAAGGTTTGAAGTAGTTTGTAATTAAATATTTTTTTAAAATGTATTCCCTCACTGTATTTTCTTTAGGACTTGTGGTCGCAAAGCCTTTGGGAGTACACTCTAGTTCACTGTGAGAAAAGTTGAGACCAACTGATTTTAGTTAGTCCCTTCATTTTACCAAAGAGAAAACTGGTTTAGAACAGTCTGGTGACTTGCCTAAAGTCACAAATCCTCAAGGGCCCAAACTGTCCACTCCTGTCCAACTGGTTCATCAAGAGTATCCCGACTCTTAGGGAATCCGCCTTCCAATACAGGGGACACGGGTTTGAGCCCTGGTCCGGGAAGATCCCACATGCCAAGGAGCAACTAAGCCCGTGAGCCACAACTACTGAGCCCGTGTGCCACAACTACTGAAGCCAGCATGCCTAGAGCCCGTGCTGTGCAACAAAAGAAGCCACCGCAATGAGAAGCCCACGGATCGCAACGAAGAGTAACCTGTTTGCTGCAACTTGAGAAAGCCCGCACGCAGCAGTGAAGTCTCAACGTAGCCAAAAAAAAAAAAAAAAAAGACGATCCCAACTCGTCTTGAGCACACTGCACCTGTGTTCAAACTATTCCTTCCGCTTGGAATCATTCTTCTCCCATTTATCTTATTGATCTTCTGTTCCTTCTTTAAAACCCTGCTTAGCTAGACTAAGAAAGAATTAGCCAATCTTATGCCCCAAGTTTGTGTCTGAATCTTAGAGTCAAGAGAGCCCTAATCTGCTTCCCTGCTCAGCATCCTCAGCTTTCTGCTCAGCCCTTCCCAGGAGAGCAATTCTCCCTCTCACAGGGCAGCACATTTCCTTGTTTGCATTATTCTGATCATTAGAAAGTTCTTCTTTGTAATGAAGTTCTTACTTCCACTTACTTGTCTCAATTCTGTTCTCTGTGGCAACATAGATTTTGTGTATTAAATGAGGTGATACTTGTGTAAATTGTAAAGGCTTGGGTCAATTTGGTAAGAGCAGGAGTGACCGTCAAAATGATCTCTTTTGCTCTTAAAAAAGCTTTAGATAATGAATACAGCTCTCATGTCCCCACTTTCCTAAATGAGATATCTCCATTTTTTTCTAATCCAGCCAAAAAAGGGACAGAGATTGCCACTAAAGGGGACATTCAAGAGACTATGTCAAAGAATCCTATGACATTTCCAAAAGAAGCATCCAGAAGAAATGTACAGGCAATGATGGCCCCATAAGAATAGTTAGAAGATTGATTGAGACTGTTTTAGCAGCCAGTAATAAATAACTGGACCAGCAGTGGCTTTAACACATGAAGTCGAGTTTTCTCACATAACAAGAAGTCCTGAGGTAGGTGACTGTTGTAATTAGTTCAGCTGTTCAACATAATTTATTTCTATTTTTTCTGCTCCAGCATCCTCGGTTTTAGTTTTTCAATGTAGTAACAAAATGGCTGCTGCAGCACCAAGCATCATATCTATGTTCAAGGCAAGAGGAATAGGGGAAAAGGAAACAGCACTGACTGTCTTTTATTAAAAAAGCAAAAGCTTTTTAGAAGCTCCCAAAAGATTTCTGCTTATATCTCACTTGCCAGAACTATGTCTTATGACTACCTACAAGGTAGGTTTGGAAAATTCCAGAAGACAATTATTTAGTATGTCCAGCCTCTGTATTGCAAGAAGAGGCAAAGAAAAAGAGATTAATGAATGGATTTTGGGCTAGTCAGCCAGGAGAATCTGCTGTAGAAACTTTCAAGGTGATAGTTTTGGGCAGAACTCAGAGTCCAGGGGCCAAGCCCAGTTCTATACAGTTAGACTCTCAGTGGTGCCAGGGTGCCTGGTATCAGTCAAAATTAGGGCAGTGACTTTTGCTAATCAAACTCACAAAAGACAGGTCAAATAGAATTCCAGTGTTTTAATGTATAACGAGGAGTAGTTGTTAACCTTGTAGAGAGTAGAGAAGGTTTTTTCCCCCAGGGAGCAGGTTAGTGCACCCAGGCACTGAAAAGCCAAGGCTGTGTGACCTGTTGGATGAACAGGTTACTTAGGCTTTTTATGCCTCTGTAAATAGAGTATATGAAATGCCACCATCTACTTGACAAGAGTTTCAAGTTGAACTTAACAGTATACATGTGGAATACATTGAAATTATGAAATTCAAATTTTAAACACCAAAAGTGGTGATCATTTTGTAATGTATGAAAATATTTAATTACTAAATTGTACACCTAAAACTAATATAATATTATAAGTCAATTATACTTCAACTAAAAGAAATAAAATGGAAATGTAAAAAGTTAAAAAAAAAATTTAACTCCAATGAATCAGAGGATTGATGCTACCAAACTTCAAGATTTATTATAAAGCTACAATAATCAAAACAGTGTGGTATTAATGAAAGAAGAGACAAATAGATCAATGGAACAGAATAGAGAACTCAGAAATAGACCTGCACAAATATAGTCGACTGATCGTTGACAAAGGAATAAAGACTATTCAATGGAGAAAAGGTAATATTTTCAATATATCTTGCTGGAATAGCTGGACATCCACATAAAAAAAAATCTAGACACTGCCCTTAAATCTTTCATAAATATTAACTTATAATGGATCATAGGCCTAAATATAAAACATGAAACTATAAAACTTCTAGAAGATAACAAAGGAGAAAATTTAGGTGACCTTGAATTGGGTGATGAGTTTTCAGATCCATGAAAGAAAAAATTGGTAACCTGGACTTCATTAAAACCATCTGGTGTGGGCTTCCCTGGTGGCGCAGTGGTTGAGAGTCCGCCTGCCGACACAGGGGATACGGGTTCGTGCCCTGGTCCGGGAAGATCCCACATGCCACGGAGCGGCTGGGCCCGTGAGCTATGGCCGCTGAGCCTGCGCGTCCGGAACCTGTGCTCCGCAGCGGGAGAGGCCACAGCAGTGAGAGGCCTGCATACCGGGAAAAAAAAAAAACACCAAAAAACATCTGGTGGGACTTCCCTGGCAGTCCAGTGGTTAAGATTTCACCTTCCAATGCAGGGGGTGCAGGTTAGATCCCTGGTCGGGGAGCTAAGATCCCACGTGCCTTGGGGCCAAAAAACCCAAAACATAAAACAGAAGCAATATTGTAACAAATTCAATAAAGACTTTAAAAATGGTCCACATCAAAAAAATAAAAACTTAAAAAAAACAAAAACCATCTGGGGACTTCCCTGGCAGTCCAGTGGTTAAGACTCCATGCTCCCACTGCAGGGGGCACTGGTTCAAACCCTGCCAGGGGAACCAAGATCCCACATGCTGCATGGTGCGGCCAAAAAATTAAAAAACAACAATAAAATCTGCTCTACAAAGACACTTAAGAGGATAAAAAGATAAGCCACAGACTGGGGAAAAATATTTGCAAAACATATCAGGTAATGGACTTGTATTCAAAATATACAATGATCTCTTAAAACTCAACAATAAGAAAACAAACAACCCAATTTAAAAATGGACAAAGAGGGCTTCTCTGGTGGCGCAGTGGTTGAAAGCCTGCCTGCCGATGCAGGGGACGCGGGTTCGTGCCCCGGTCCGGGAAGATCCCACATGCCGCGGAGCGGCTGGGCCTGTGAGCCATGGCCGCTGAGCCTGCGCGTCCGGAGCCTGTGCTCCGCAACGGGAGAGGCCACAACAGTGAGAGGCCCGCGCACCGCAAAAAAAAAAAAAAAAAAAAAAAAAAAAAAAAAAAAGGACACAGACCTGGACATCTTGCCAAGGAAGATATACAGGTATCAAAGAAGTATATGAAAAGATGCTCAAGTAATAATTAGATGTTATTAGATAAATGCAACTTAAAACAACAAGATACCGCTATGTACCTATTAGAATGGCTAAAATCCAAAAAACTAACAGTACCAAATGCTGGTAAGGATATGGATGGAGCAACAGTAACCCTCATTCATTGTTGATGGGAATGTAAAATGGCACAGCCACTTTGGAAGAGAGTCTGGTGGTTTCTTACAAAGCTAAACTGTCTTACCATATGATCCTGTGACTGTACTCCTAGGTATTCACCTAAATGAGTTGAAAACGTATGTCCACACAAAAACCTGCACACAGATATTTACAGCAATTTAATTCATAATTGCCAAGATCTAGAAGTAACTAAGATGTCCTTCAAAAGGTGAGTAAAGGAACTTCCCTGGTGGTACAGTGGTTAAGAATCCACCTGCCAATGCAGGGGACAGGGGTTCAAGCCTTGGTCTGGGAAGATCCCACATGCCGCGGAGCACCTAAACCCATGTGCCACAACTACCGAGCCTGCGCTCTAGAGCCCGCGAGCCACAACTACTGAAGCCTGTGTGCCTAGAGACTGTGCTCCACAACAAGAGAAGCCACCACAATGAGAAGCCTGTGTACCACGACGAAGACCCAACGCAGCCAAAAATAAATAAATTTATTAAAAAAATAAGTAAATAAATACAACAGGTGAGTGGATAAACAAGCTGTGGTAAATCCGTACAATGGAATATTACTCAGTGATAAAAGAAAGGAACTATCAAGCCACAAAAATACATGAAGGAAACTTAAATGCATATTACTTAGTGAAAGAAGCCAGGCTACATATTATATGATTCCAACTATATGATATGCTAGAAGAAGCAAAACTACAGCAACAATAAAAAGATCAGTTGTTAGCAGGAATTTGAGGAGGAAGGAGGAAGGGAGGGATGAAATAGGGTTTGTAGAGCAGTGAAACCATTCTATATGATACTGTAAAGGTGGATATATGACATTATGTATTTTTTAAAATGTAATTTATTTATTTTTGGCTGCATTGGGTCTTTGTTGCTGCACGTGGGGTTTCTCTAGTTGTGGGGGCTACTCTTTGTTGCGGTGCACGGTCTTCTCATTGTGGTGGCTTCTCTCGTTGTGGAGCACAGTCTCTAGGCACACAGACTTCAGTAGTTGTGGCTCGCGGGCTCTAGAGCGCAGGCTCGGTAGTTGTGGCCAGCGGGCTTAGTTGCTCCGTGGCATGTGGGATCTTCCAGGACCAGGACTCGAACTCTTGTCCCCTGCATTGGCAGGCAGATTCTTAGCCACTGCGTCACCAGGGAAGTCTGACATTATGTATTTATCAAAACCCCTATTGCTATACAACACAAAGAATGCATCTTATGTAAACTATGGGCTTTAGTTAATGTATCAATATTGGTTCATTTGTAACAAATGTACTACACTAATGCAAGATATTAATAATAGGCGAATGGGGGGGATGTTAATGGGGTTTATGGGCCTCTCTGTACTATCTGCTCAATTTTCTATAAACCTAAAACTGCTCTAAAAAATAAAGTCCATTTATTAAAAAATAACAATGAGATACCTTTGGGCAAAAGTTTGTGTTTTTTTCAAATTGCATTTTGATGCTGACAAAGGTGGGGAAGCATGGGCAATGTCACATACTACTAAAATTAAACGGCAAACTACAAAGAGGGAGAAGATATACGCAACATATATACATGAAAAGGGCTTGGTTCAGATATATAAAAAAATTATTATAAACTAATGAGAAAGGACAGATGACCTTTAAAATAATGGGTAAGGTAAAAATAGACAAGATGTGGGACTACCCTGGAGGTCCAGTGGTTAGGACTCTGCGCTTCCACAGCAGGGGCCACAAGCCATGTGGCATAGTTTAAAAAAAAACAAAAAGCAAGATGGTTGAAGAGATGCATACTGAAAGAGAAAACTCACATGACCATCAAACATGAAAAGTTGCTGAACCTCAGTCATCAGGGAAATGAAAATAAAAACTTCATGAGATCTCACTACTTACCCACAAAAATGGTTAAAACTTAAAATACTGACATTACCAAGGTTTTTTACTTCTTAACAAATTTTATTTTATTTTATTTATTTATTTTTTGCTGCACCACACTGCTTGTGGGATCTTAGTTCCGGACCAGGGATCAAACCCATGCCCCCTGCAGTGGAAGGGCGGAGTCCTAACCACTGGACAGCCAGGGAATTCCCAACATTACCAAGTTTTGGTGAGGGTGTGAATCAGCTGGAAAGTTTATTCATTATTGGTAGGAATGTAAAATGGTACAACCACTTTGGAAATCGATTTGACAGTATTGAGTAAAGCTGAACATACATGCATATCCTCCACGCTGGGTGGATTGTGAACATATGTGCATAAGTTATGCTCAAGAATATTCATAACAGCCAACAAAATCATAGCAATGGAAAAATGGAAACAACCCAGTCATCAATAGTAAAATGTATGTATTCATACAGTGGAATACTATATAGCAAGGAGAAGGAGCAAACTACTGCCATAAGCAACAACCTAGATGAACGTCAGGAACATAACACTGTAGAAAGAAACCTGGCATGCAGTAAGATTCTATCTAAAATTTATTCAGATTAACATATCTAGATCTAGCTCATTTAACAGCTGTATAGTATGTCACTGAGTAACCATTCCTATATTGATAAACATTTAGGGTATTTCCAATGTCTTTTGCTATTTTTTTAAATTTTTAAAAATTCTTTAAAAAATTTTTTTTATGTTATATTGGACTATAGTTGATTTACAATGTTGTGTTACTTTCAGGTGTACAGCAAAGTCATTCAGTTATACATATGCATGTACCTATTCTTTTTCAAATTCTTTTCCCATTTAGGTTATTACAAAATATTGAGCTGAGTTCCATGTGCTAATAGTAGGTCCTTGTTGGTTATCAATTTTAAATATAGTAGTGTGTATATGTCAGTCCCAAACTCCCAATTTATCCCTCCCTCCCATCTTTCCACTTTGGTAACCATAAGTTTGTTTTCTATGTCTGTGAGTCTGTTTTGTAAATAAGTTCATTTATATCATTTTTTTTAGATTCCACATATAAGTGATATCACATGATATTTGTCTTTGTCTGACTTACTTCACTTAGTGTGATAATCTCCAGGTCCATCCATGTTGCTGAAAATGGCATTATTTCATTCTTTTTAATGGCTGAGTAATATTCCATTGTATATATGTACATTTTCTTTATCCATTCATCTGTTGATGGACATTTAGGGTGCTTCCATGCCTTGTCTATTGTAAACAGCGATGCAATAAACATTGGAGTCCTTTCAGATGATGGTTTTCTCCCAGGAGGGGGATACTTTTGCTGTTTTTAAACAATGCTGCAATAAGACTGATACCATGCAACTTTCCAAACGAGACAATTTCTTGTGAGAAATATTAAACATTTACATATTGAGTAAGTAAATAGTTATATTTCTTTTTTTAAATTAATTAATTTATTTTATTTATTTATTTTGGGGTGTATTGGGTCTTCGTTGCTGCACACGGGCCCTCTATAGTTGCAGCCAGCGGGGGCTACTCTTCATTGCAGTGCACAGGCCTCTCATTTTGGTGGCTTCTCTTGTTGCGGAGCATGGGCTCTAGGTGCGCGGGCTTCAGTAGTTATGGCTTGTGGGCTCCAGAGTGCAGGCTCAGTAGTTGTGGCACATGGGCTTAATTGCTCCACGGCATGTGGGATCTTCCCGGGCCAGGGCCCGAACCCATGTCCCATGCATTGGCAGGAGGATTCCCAACCACTGTGCCACCAGGGAAGCCCTAGATATATTTCTTGTTCCTAGAAAATATATATTTGATTTCAGAATTTCAGCTGATCGTCAACAGCACAAACAAAGCCCTGGCAGTAGGACAGACTGGCTCTAATTAGGAGACTATCTTGGCTACAGCCACATTTCCTAGGGGACAAGTTTGGATAGGGAAGTCGAGATCTAATGGAGAAAATTGGAAAGTCCATATGAGGAGGTTAGCCTACATCCCCACAGGCACTGCGGAGTCTTTGAAAATTCTTGATCAGGGGAAGTACACTAAGTCATCAGAGATTCACTGAACACTCATACTGCATTAAGCATTGAACTGGGTAGACATCAGGCTTACAAAGGCAAAAGGGATTGTTCTATTCACTCAAAATACAGTGAGAAAGATAAATGTGTCTATGTTCAAAGCAATACATTTGGTAAGTTTGTAGAGGTTTATGCAGAGTTTGCCAACAGGAAAGCTCCTTCCAATTTTGTTTTGTTGGGGGAGCGTCAAGGAGGGGTTCAAGGTGAGCCTGGAATTTGACAGACAGAAAAATTAAGGGATGACATGAAATTAGAAACTCTGAGAGCTGATATTCAAGCAGTGGCTACCTCCAAAGTGAGGGAGAAGATGGATCTGGGACAGGGGAGGGAAGGAGGTTTACTTTTTATTCTCTATCTTTTAGTAATTCTGAATTTTGCACATGCATGAGTAACTTGCCCGAAGTTCTACAGCAAGGTCTGTGTAACTGCAACCTGTGATCTTAATCATTACACTACCTCCCAAATAATAATTCCAGGTTCACCTGGAAGAGAGAAGAGAGGTAGATGTCTGATGGATGAAGAAAACAGAGCTCAAACAGAATCCTTAAGGAACTCCCTGGTGGTCCAATGGTTAGGACTCCACGCTTTCACTGTCGAGAGCCGGGGTTTGATGGCTGGTCCGGGAACTAAAATCCCACAAGCCATGGGGCATGGCAAGAACAAACAAACAAAAAACAACAACAAACCCCCCAAAACCAGAATCTTTAGTTTGAATCCTGGATCACTGAAAGAGAGTAGTGCCAATGACTAAACAGTCACCCTGGGAAGATCTATTGATCAAACAATGAGTGTGTTTTGGAAAGGGTGAGTTAGAATTTGGCAGAAACATTTAAACATATATCTTGTAGACCAGTCCTCATGACCCTTTCAGGGGGTCTGCAAATTCAAAACAATATCCATAACAGTGCAAAAAATTTACCTGCCTTTTCCACTGTGTGTTCCTGTGATTTATATTTTTCTCAGTTTTATTTTCTAATATGGTAAATCAATAGATATAACCTACAAAAACAAGATTTTTCTGAGGTTCTCAATAATTTTTAAGGTTGTAAAGGAGTCCTAGGATCAAAAAGTTTGAGATCCTCTGTTGGTCAATGGCTTTCAAACTTTTTAAACAAGGTCTCACAGAGGAAACTCCACTTTTCATCATAGTCCATTAGCCACATATATATGCAGATGTGTAATTGAATGAGAGTTTCACAAACTCTGGCTCACTCTTTGGGATGCGCTCAGTGTTTTCTATTTCACTTTAAAAATTAAAATGCTGGTAACAGTTCACTAAATTGATTTCATGACCCACTAATGGATAATGAGCTACAACTTGAAAAACACTTCTCTTCATTGTAAATACAGAAGAAAGCTGGAGCATTAGGAGAGGTCCCTCTCAACAGAACGTGGTGTACACTTAATATTTGCTGAGGAAGTGAATGGAGTGATGTGTTGTTCTTCAAGCTTCCAGTTCTCCAACTATGAAACATCTGTACAGGGCAAACAGGTTATTGTGATGATCAAGTAAGAAAAATGTAGGTGAAGTCTCTTTGTATACTGTAAAATACTACAGAGATAAGAGGGTTTGCTGTTATAAAAAACTGATTGAAATGTACAAAGATCAGTAGCCTTTAAAATCAGAAAATATAGGTGTAATTCCCAGCTCTATCATTACTAACTCTGTGACATGGGTATTATTAATAATAACTAATATTTATTCAGTGCTTACTGTATGACTAGTATGGGCTAAGCTTTATTAAACGTTTATGTCGTTTAATCCTTACCATGACTTTATTCTGAGGGAATTTTTTTTTTTTTAATTGCTGTGCTGCGAGGCTTGTGGGATCGTAGTTCCCCGACCGGGGATTGAACCCAAGCTCGGCAGTGAAAGTGCTGAGTCCTAACCACTGGACTGCCAGGGAATTCCCAGTGGGCAGTGTCTTATATTGTACTCATTTGACATACATGGAAACTGAGGCCTGGCAACTTTAATTTACAAGCTAACTTAGTATGGCAGACTTTTTGTTTGCTTGTTTGCCCTTCCAGTATCTAATCCTTTTTCTTCTCTGAAGAACACTGGATTTTCCTTAGAGAACCACCCCTCCCACACATTTAGTCCAAGGTTTTGGGGAAACTCGCTCCATCTCTTGGGGTCAGGGCTGCATTTGTAATTAAACTGGCCCAAGTAGTCCTCCCTATGGGCCACAGTGATCAGTTGAGGTGTGGTCATGTGACCCAAGTAGGACCAATCAGAACTAATAAAGGGGCTTTTCCTACACCAGCGGAAAGGAGGTGGCTCTTTCCTCTGGACTGGTAGCCGTTAGCTATGTCAGGCTCCTCTAACCCTGGAGCTTCCGGTGGTTACCTTGCCAAAACTGGGTGGGAGGTCATCCGGAGATGAGTCAAGACAGAGCACAGTAGAGCTGAGATGTGGAGCAAGAGGGAGGAGTAAGGGAGGGAGAGGGAGAAAGAGAGAGAGGGAGCGAGCGAGAGAGAGAACTAATGATACACTTTGAGCCCCTGGATCCAGACTGAAGACAAACAGACACCAAAGAACTCTTTGGTTACAAGAGCCAATACATTCCCTTTTATGCTTAAATAAGTTGATTTAATTTAGTTATTTAATAATTACTCATATAGCACTTACTAAATGCCAGGAATTCTTCTAAGCACTTTACAAATATTAACTAATTTACTCTTCATGACATTCTTATGAAGAGAAGTCATATGATTATTTTCATTTTTAAAATGAGAAAACTGAGGCACAGGGACGCTACATAATTCACCCGGCTCTCTCTTGGGACTTTTTTTTTTTTTGCTCTTGGAGTTGGCCAGGATTTGATCTGACTCCAGACAGATCCAACACATCTACTCCTTTGCTGGTATTTCTCAAACTCTCCTCATTTACCTTCCATCTTTATCGTTATTACCATATTCACAAACCTTCTATACTGTTATTCATTTAAAAGTTTCCCTTAAATCCACTTTAAATCAATTCCCTTCTTTAATTTGTCCCAAGCTATATCAGTGAAATGATGAGTTTGATGTCTTAGACATATTTTTCTATGAAAATGGATGTTAGCTACTAACATCTAAAATGTTTATCCATGTGTCAACTAAAATCACTGAGTATCCCTGACCCTCCTGTGTTGCCTTCCACTTCACCTCAACTGATGCTTAGTTTCTCCATCTGTACAATAGGGCTAATAATATATCCCTCACAGGATGGTTGATTGAAACAAATGAGGAAATAACTGATGTGCTGCTTTGTTGATTTTAGAGCACTAAACAGAAGGGAGGCACTATGGCTGTTAAGATGACAAACTCCTCAAGGGCAAGGATGAGGAGTTTGGTTTTTGACCGCTTAGACCTCATACTAGCTTCCTTCTCTTGGCTACATGCCAGGCTTTTTTTTGTCCTCAGATGGGCTCTGCCTTCTCCCACCGGAAGATTTTTTTTTTTTTTTTTTTTTTGCTGTACACGGGCCTCTCACCGCTGCGGCCTCTCCCGTTGCAGAGCACAGGCTCCGGACACGCAGGCCCATAGGCCGCGGCACGCGGGATCCTCCCGGACCGGGGCACAAACCCGTGTCCCCTAGCATTGGCAGGCGGACTCCCAACCACTGCACCACCAGGGAAGCCCCTCCCACCGGAAGATTTTTGTTCAAGGATTCTCTCAAGTGAAGCACTCTTCCCACCGGGGCAGACTGTGTTTTTCAAAAATGTCCATAGCAATATTTCTTGTCCCACATGCTCTTCTAGAACTTTGCCATCCCCCATCAAGAAATGGGAGTCTATTTCCCCTTCCCTTGAAGTGGAGTGGGATTTTTTTGACCGCTTCAACAAATAAACATAGTAGAAGTGATGCTGAGTGACTTCTGAAGTTGGATCATAAAAGATGGTGTTGCTTTTGCCTGGCTCTCTTTCTTGGGATGTTTGCCCTTGGAACCTGAGGAAGCCCAGACTGGCCCATGTGGAGAGACCACTTGATGAGGCCCATGTGGAGGGGAGCTGAGGCCTCTGGCCTATAGCCTGCATCAACCACCAGACAAGTGAGTAATCAAACTTCTGGGTGATTACAGGCCTCAGCCTTTAAGTCTTCCAGCTGAAGCCCCAGACACCGGTGTAGAGACAGGCCATCCTATGGTGCCTTGTCTGAACTCCTGACACAGGGAACTTGTGATCATAATAAATGCCAATAAGATTTGGGGGAATTGATATGCACCCACAGTAACTAGAACATCTCCTCTCTTTGCCTGGCTAACTTCTACTGCCCCTCCAGCCCTCATCTGAAATGCTTCCCTGGACAGGACTAGGTTAGATCACTGGTCATGATCTCCCATAGCATCCTCTACTTCCTCTTTTGTGGCACTTACCACACCTGCCATGATTTTTTTTCAGTATCGACTTTCACTTTACTGTGAGCCCTATGAAGGCCAGGACCAGGATTCTGCAGAATCTCCGTTAAGTAGCCTAGTGGATACCTGTCCACAGGATGCTCTCAGTAAATACTTACTGAATGAATCAACAGATATTTTGCTCCACAGTGCCTGGCACAAACACTGGGCATGCAGCAAAGATGGACCCACCCTCAAGGGTTTGGGAATTAATTTTGGCAACATTCCTGTGTGGGGTACTGCATTGTCACCAGAGTAGTCTTGATTTACTACGTAAATCCTTTACTGTTGCCAGTGTTGTTCAGTAACAAAAGGTAAGTTTCAAGAAATTCCACAGGCATTTTTTTGTTTGTTTTTGTTTTGCGGTACGCGGGCCTCTCCCGTTGCGGAGCACAGGCGCCAGATGCACAGGCTCCAGACGCGCAGGCTCAGCGGCCATGACCCACGGGCCCAGTCTCTCCACCGCATGCGGGATCTTCCCAGACCGGGGCACGAACTCGTGCCCCCTGCATGGGCAGGCAGACTCTCAACAACTGCGCCACCAGGGAAGCCCAGTTCCACAGGCTTTTACTTCTACGTTGGATGAAGAACGTGGCAAAGAACATCACTCTCACCTTAATAAGGAGAAAAAGGCAGGTAATCTACAATGTCATGATTTTTCTCCAGCCCATCAGAGAGCTCAGGCTGTAAAGTAACCAAGTCAACTGAATTCCAAAGAGTGAGAAGCCTCTCAAAGGTGAGCTAGGACACAGAGAGTGTGTCACCTTTGTCAAAGCACAAGAGAAAGAGGTAGCTGCCAGAGAAGCTGGTAAGAAGAAATTAGCTAAAATTTTGACAAATTTTTAAAGACCATATGTGGGCTAGTATATCAGTGTGGTATGGATTGGGGCCCAGACACAAGAGGAGTTTGCACTCACTCTAGGTTCTTTTCCACGGGCCTCCAGTGGGTGCTCACAAGAAAGATTAGAGGCACAGCAGGAGACCAGAGAGTCCCCTCATTGCATAGGTATGTAGGAGGTAATCGGCTGCTGCTGAAGGATGGACATAAAATCCCTCCCAGTTTTCCAGACGCTTCCTTCTTTTCAATAAAGCAAATCCTTAAGCCTCTGGGGTAGGGGAAGCAGACCTCTCATGCCCGTGTTTCTCCCAGCAAAGATCTATTGCTTCTGCAGGAGGAGTAGCAGCAAAGCCCATCTGCCTGGAGTGGTGGGGATGTAGGAAACTCTCACTCCATGACACAAGCAAGGCCCCACTGCAGCTGGGGGAAGAGTAGAAGCAGAAACCCTCTATCTTTCCAGGAGGGGCTAGAAACCAGCTCAGGCTCAGGATCCTACCAGCAATACCAATCTGAGGTCTGCTGACATGGCAGACCAACCAAAATCACAAGGCAGAATTTGAGTGCCACAAGGAGGAGGGACAGGGATGGTGAGAAGTCTCCAGCCTGAGGCCCAGATGCATAGAGCTTGCCTAAGACTGAGGATGGATCAGGACAACAGAGAAACCCACACCACGTCTTGCCACCATGATCAGCATAGCATCAAGTAACAAGCACCAGCAGGCTGCCGCAAGGAGAGGGGTGAGAGCATGGAGAAGAACCCTCACTGTGTTGCAGGGGTGCAGGGGTGGCTGAAAGCTGAGGGGGCAACAAACAGAAGCTGGGGAAATCCATAGTCAGCAGACCTAACAATGAGAAAAGATAATGGAAATTCTTCAGGCAGGAAGAGTATGATACCAGAGAGAAACTGGATCTTCACAAAGAAATGAGGAGTATTGAAAATGGTAAAAAAAAAAAAAAAAAAAAAAAAAAAGAAAGAAAATGGTAAAAATAAACAGAAAAGACATTTTCCTTATTTTCAATCCCTTTAAAAAATAATTGCAGGACTTCCCTGGTGGTCCAGTTGTTAAGAATCCGCCTTCCAATGCAGGGGACGTGGGTTCCATCCTGGTCGGGGAACTAAGATCCCACATGCCACTGGGCAACTAAGCCCACCACCGCAACTACTGAGCCCACGTGCCACAACTAGAGAGAATCCCGTGTGCTGCAACTAGAGAAGCCCGTGCACCACAATGAAAGATCCCACATACTGCCATGAAGATCCCATGTGCTGCAACTAAGACCCGACGCAGCCAAATAAATAAATAAAATTTTCTTAAAAATTGGCTGACTAAAGCAAAAATAGTCAATAATGGCATTCATAGCATATTTAAAAGTAAAATACATGACAATAACAGCATAAAAGGCGCTCAGAAGGAACTGGAAGTTTACTGTTGTAAGGTTCTTACTGTATAAGAGAAATGGTAGAATATTATTTGGAGGTAAACGGTGATGAATTGAATATATATATTATAAATCCTGGAGTAACCACTAAATTTTTTAAAGAGGTATAACTAATAAACCAATAATGGAGATAAAATGGAGTCATTAAAAAAATACTCAACTGGGGCTTCCCTGGTGGCGCAGTGATTGAGAGTCTGCCTGCCGATGCAGGGGACACAGGTTCGTGCCCCGGTCCGGGAAGATCCCACATGCTGCGGAGCGGCTAGACCTGTGAGCCACGGCAGCTGAGCCTGCGCATCCGGAGCCTATGCTCCGCAATGGGAGAGGCCGCAACAGTGAGAGGCCCGCGTACCGGGAAAAAAAAAAAAAAAAATCTCAGGCTGGACTTCCCTGGTGGTGCAGTGGTTAAGAATCCGCCTGCCAATGCAGGGGACATGGGTTTGAGCCACCACAATGAGAATTCCACTCACCGCAAAGAAGAGTAGCCCCCGCTCACCGCAACTAGAGAAAGCCCGCGCGCAGCAGCGAAGACCCAACACAGCCAAAAGTAAATAATAAATAAGTAAATTTAATAAATAAATAAAAACTCAGACTGAGAGCTGGGAAACCTTATGCATTTACTCTTATACCCTCCAATGCTCTCACAGAGGATCCATAGGTTACTAAATCTGGAAGGACCTTAAATACCAGCCAATGCTGTCTATTAGAACTATCTGCAATAATGGAAATATTCTATATCTACGCTGTCCAATATGATAGCCACTATCCACATTGTCTATTGAGCACTTGAAATATGGCTAGTGTGACTAAGAACTGAATTTTAAGTTTTAATTAATTTAAATTCAAATAGCCACGTGTGGCTATTGACATCATGGATCTAGACTAATACTCTATTCTATGCACAGACGACTGAGACTCAGAAAAACATCAGTGACTTGAGTAAGATCACAACATGAGTAGATGGACATCTAGATGTGTTTTGATGAGCGTTAAAGATGAAATGCATCGAACTTAGAAAGAGGCAGACTTGGGTCTCTGGTACTGGCTCAGCCACAAAGCTGGGAAACATAGATAACTTCTCTGGATCTCACATGCCTTCTGTGAAAGGAGATGTTTACTTTATGGTTTGCTTGCTGTAAAATCCCTTCTAATTATTCATGTTGAAAAGTTGTAATTGGATAATTTTTGTGCCCTCCTCACACAGTGCCACCTAGTGGTGCACTATGAACCCTGCATTTCCTCCTCTTGGATCAAATTCTTGGACAGGGAAGATGGAAACCCTCGTGAGTTGATCACCCCCTCGATGTGAGTGATTTGGCCATCAGATCCCACTCTCTACTCTCCGCACGTAGATGTGGGCAGCTGTCCAGTGCTGACACTCCTAGATGTCCCAGGGTTTTTCCTGACCACTTCTCACCCCCTGCATCCACAGGAACAAGACTTTGTGACTGCTTTTGGTGCAGTCGTACCTAACTTACTTGTCAGAAGTCTTCTGTCCCTGTGTCTGGTCCATGACATGGCAGCCACCTCCTCTGACAAGCCTCTAGTTTGATATTTTTTTCTCTTTCTCCAGACACAGCTCAGCTGATGGTCAAGGGAAGAGCGAGTAGGTGAAAAGCCACAAGCCCCTTAACATCAGTCTGGCGACAGTGCCAGACTCTCAAGGCTCCTGCCCCCGTGGTCCTAACAGCTCTGTGACCTTGGACAAGTTATTTAATTTTTCTGAGCCTCAGTTTGCATAGTGGAGATAAAAATACCTATCTCTAAGGTAGTTCTGAGAAATAAAATATAGAGTATTTAGTGCATAATAGGCGTAGCTGGCTAATAAATGGTAGCTGGTTACAATCACAGTCATAAGTAATAAAATACACCTTTTGTTAGCTAGGCACTGATCTCTGAACTCTAGGGGATGCAGAAGAGCTGTAAGAGACATGATCCCAGTTGGCCTCTGCACGTAAACAGCAGGCTACCACACAGGAGCAAGAGTACATAATTGGAGGCATGGTATTAATAAGTGAAAAATGATGGGCTTCCCTGGTGGTGCAGTGGTTAAGAATCCGCCTGCCAATGCAGGGGATGTGGGTTCGAGCCCTGGTCCGGGAAGATCCCACATGCCGTGGAGCAACTAAGCCAGTGCACCACAACTACTGAAACCCGCATGCCTAGAGCCCGTGCTCCTCAACAAGAGAAGCCACCTCAGTGAGAAGCCCGCGCACCGCAACAAAGAGTAGCCCCCACTCCCTGCAACTAGAGAAAGCCCGTGTGCAGCAACAAAGACCCAATGCAGCCAAAAATAAAATAAATAAATGTATTAAAAAAAAAGAGAAAGAAATGGGGCTAGGTATCCTGCAAGAAATTTGGATTTTTCCATAAAACCATTTCCTCTACCCTGAAAGGTAAAATTCCCCAAGATCATTTTCAGGCCCGTGCTTCTGAAGACTTGAACTGGTTTTGCTCTCTTCCAGCTCTGCCACTGATTAGCTGCATAACCTTGGGCATGTCACTTACCTTCTCTGAGCCTCAGCTTTCTCACCTATAAAATGGGTATACTGGGACTTCCCTGGTGGCACAGTGGTTAAGAATCTGCCTGCCAATGCAGGTGACACAGGTTCAAGCCCTGGTTCGGGAAGATCCCACGTGCCACAGAGCAACTAAGCCTGTGCGCCACAACTATTGAGCCTGCGCTCTAGAGCTCGTGAGCCACAACTACTGAGCCCACATGCTACAACTACTGAAACCCGTGTGCCTAGAGCCCATGCTCAGCAACAAGAGAAGTCACCGCAATGAGAAGCCCACGCACCAAAACGAAGAGTAGCCCTCACTTGCCGCAACTAGAGAAAGCCCACGAGCAGCAACGAAGACCCAATGCAGCTAAAAATAAATAAATAAAAATAAAATAACATTTAAAAATAAATAAATAAATAAAATGGGTATACTAATAGAGTTGCCGTGAGGACCGAATGAAGTTATGCGTAGTGCCTAGCACAGAACAGGTTGCTGAATAATGTTAGCCTTTTGTTTTCTTTTTTTCCATGGAGGGATAAAAGATAAAGGATGAGAAAACTGGCTTAATTTTTAAAAATTAATTAATTTATTTATTTTGGCTGCATTGGGTCTTCATTGTTGCACGTGGGCTTTCTTTAGTTGCGGTGAGTGGGGGCTACTCTTCATTGCCGTGCATGGGCTTCTCATTGCAATGGTTTCTCTTGTTGCAAAGCATGGGCTCTAGGCATGCAAGCTTCAGTAGTTGTGGCACTCGGGCTTCAGTAGTTGTGGCTTGCAGGCTGTAGAGCGCAGGCTCAGTAGTTGTGGTGCATGGGTTTAGGCGCTCTGCGGCATGTGGGATCTTCCCGGACCAGGGCTCTAACCCCTGCCTCCTGCATTGGCAGGCAGATTCTTAACCACTGCACCACCAGGGAAGTCCAAACTGGCTTAATTGATGTGTGGAAATCTGATAAATTCTAGCATTGAACTCTCACTGCTACAACTGCTGGCAGGAAAAGTGTACAAGTCATCCCTCAGTATCCGTGAGGGATTGGTTCTAGGACCTCCTGCCGATACCAAAATCTGCGGATCCTCAAGTCCCTTATAAAATGGCATAGTATTTGCATATAACCTACCCGTACCCTCAGCCCACCCTCCGCCTGTATACTTTAAATCAGTGGTCCCCAACCTTTTTGGCACCAGGGACTGGTTTCATGGAAGACAATTGTTCTACAGACGGTGGGGGGCGGGGGGGGGGCAGGGGTTGGGAACCCCTGCTTTAAATCATCTCTAGGGGCTTCCCAGGTGATGCAGTGGTTAAGAATCTGCCTGCCATTTCAGGGGACACAGGTTCGAGCCGTGGTCCGGGAAGATCCCACATGCCGTGGAGCAACTAAGCCAGTGAGCCACAACTACTGAGCCCGTGCGCCACAACTACTGAAGCCCGTGTGCCACAACTACTGAAGCCCACACGCCTAGAGCCCGTGCTCTGCAACAAGAGAGGGCACCACAATGAGAAGCCCACGCACTGCAACAAAAGAGTAGACCCCGCTCACCGCAACTAGAGAAAGCCCGCGTGCAGCAACGAAGACCCAACACAGCCAAAAATAAATAAATAAATAAATTTTTAAAAAAGAGTGAATCTGCATAAAAACATAAATCTACCATAAAACAAGATTTAAATCATCTCTAGGTTACTTATGATACCTAATACAATGTAAATGCTATGTAAATAGTTGTAAATACAATGTAAATCATTGCCAGTGCTCAACGAATTCAAGTTTTGCTTTTTGGAACTTTCTGGAGTTTTCTTTTTCTGAATATTTTCAATCTGCAGTTGGTTGAATCCGTGGATATGGAGGGCAGACTGTACACTGACAATTTTCCTCTCCTCTTTTCTTCCCCCCCAGCTTCTGACCTGGACATATTTGTGTTTCCAAGCAGGCCATGGAAGAAAGACTGATAACAGACAATTTTTCTGGTGTGGGTCTTGAAGGTTCAGTCTTGAAGCTGCCTCTTCTTCTGCCCTTGAGCTCCCTTCCCCCACTGCTGGACTAGTTTCCTTTCACTATGGGAGGAGAGAGGAGAGAGAGCAAGGAGGGTATGGTAGAAATGACTCCACCTAGAGCTTGTGGGATTTTTACAGGAGGCCCTGCCCTGCACCTCCCTGCCCAGGGGTCTCTGCTGGGAAGGTTGAAAGGTGGCTCTGGTCCTTACCAGGTGTGGCAATGTTGAGCCTCTAAAGACCACTGAACCAGGATAGGGTGGGGGCGGGAGGGTGAGCAGTGGAGGTGATCATCTCTGTGCTAGTGACTTAGATTCCTGCCAGAGCTTGGCTTCTGCAGGCAAAGAATAGAGAGCACGTGGAAGGAAGGGGCCTGGGGAAGCTGAAACTGTGTGACTTTGGCTGAGTCATTCTATAATCAGCCACACCCTTGCTCAGTAACCTTCAATGGTTCCCACTGCCACGGGATAAAGTCCCAAAGGCTTAACCCTGACCCAACTTATAGTAACCACTGGACCTGCTACTCCACCTTCCTTCCTTTCTTCTTTCTTCCTTCCTTCCTTGCTTCCCTTCCTTCCTTCCTTCCTTCTTTCCTTCCTTTCTTTCTTTCTCTCTCTCTCTCTCTCTTTCTTTCTCCTTTCTCCCCCTGCTTTCATATATAATATACATATATACATATCATATATATGTGATATATTTTAAAAATTAAACCTTTTCTTTAGAATAATTTTAGATTTACAGAAAAGTTGCAAAGATAGTCAAAAGGCTTCCCGTATACCCCTCAACCAGTTTCCCCTAATACTAATGTTGCAGGAAGGGGGACCCATTCCAGGGCCCAAGAGTGGGCTCTTGTCTAACACTCGGAAATGAATTGTCTGAGGAGACACACGTGCTGACAAAGCAAGAGACTTTATTGGGAAGGGGCGCGTGGGCAGAGAACAGCAGGGTAAGGGAACCCAGGAGAACTGCTCTGCCAAGCGGCTCACAGTCTCGGGTTTTATGGTAATGGCGTTAGCTTCCGGGTTGTCTCTGGCCAATCATCTTGCTTGGCCCATATCTGGTGACTCAGGGTCCTTCCTGGTGGCTCATGCATCTCTCAGCCAAGATGGATTCCAGAGTGAGGGTTTCTGGGGGGTTAGGGCAGGACATATCGTCTCCTCCCTCCTTTCGGCCCTTCTCGAATTCTCCCGGTTAGTTTTCAGCGGCGGCACCATGTTCCTTATCGGGACCCCTGTTGTGAGACAACTCAAGCAACCAGGCCTGGCCAAGGCAGATGGTTTCAGTCAACAGTTCCCTAACATTAACATCTTATGTTACCAAGGTGTATTTGTCACAACTAAGGAGTCAACATTGATATACGTATTATCAATAGCTAAACACCAGACTTTAATCAGATTTCACCTACGTACTTTTTCTGTTCCGGGATCCCATCCAGGATACCACACTGCACTTCGTCCTCCTGTCTCCTTAGTCTGCTCCTGTCTGTGACAACTTACCAGTTTTTCCTTGTTCCTATGACCTTGACAGTCTTGAGGAACACTGGTTAGGTATTTTGCAGAATGTCCCTTAATTTGGACTTACTTGATGTTTTCCTCATGACTAGACTGAAGTTTTGGGTTTGGGGGAAAAAATAGCCCAGAGATGAAGTGCCCTTCTCATCACACCCTGTCATGGATTGCATGCTACCCACATGACTTATTACTGGTGATGTTAACCACCATCACTTGGTGATATTGGCCAGGCCTCTCCACTGTAAAGTTACTGCATCCACTCCCTAACCCCCACCCCTACCTTTCTATTCTTTAGCAAGTCACTAAATCCAGCTGACACTCAACGGGTAGAGAGTGGGATTAAGTTCCACCTCCTAGAAGGGGAAACACCTACATAAATTCTTTGGAATACTTCTTTAAAGAAGATTTGTCTCTTCTCCCCTATTTATTTATTTATTCAATCATTTAGTTTTATCAGTAGGGACTCTGTGACATTGATTTTACACTTTGGGTTATAATCCAATACTATGTCACTTCTTTTGTTTTTCAAATTGTCCAGCTTTGCCCATTGGGAGCTCTTTCAGGTTGTCAGGTTGACTCCCGAGCGTTTGCCATGTCCCCCCAACCTTTGGTGTTTGAACACTTCCTTACTTTCTGGCACTGCAAGATGCTCTAAGCTCATCTTGTCTTTTCTCTACCCCAGCCCTAAAATCATCTGCTTCTCCAAAGATCCCTGGTTCTTTCTATCGGAGAATGGTTTTTAGAAGACAAACTCTGGGCGCTGGATCATTGCTCATTGCTACTGGGGAGTAGACCTATGTTTTTAAATTGTGAAATGTACAATATACAGAAGAGTACATCAAACATATAAGTATGGTTTAAAGAATAATTATAAGCTGAATATAATCAAATCTGTTTTTTAGCATTATGTCCATTCCTGTGTATCTTCCTCTTGAAACCTTCCCCTGACCTACAAGGCCAGGATGAGGTGCCCCTCACATGAGCAACCATAACACCTAGTACTTATTCCTATGCTAATTCTATATTAATACATGTCTATGGTAAACAAGTTGAAGATGCAGATGTTTAAAGAAGAAACCAAGCCAGCATTATTCTACCATCCAAGGGAAAATTTCTAACCACCAAGAGTGGTCCAAGGATACAATGGTTTCCCTCTAGATCTGTGCTTCATTCCCTAGCCACATGGGGCAACTGAGCACATGAAATGTGGCTGGTCTGAATTGGGATGATTTAGAACAGAAAAAAAGAATGTAAAATATCTCATTAACAGTTTTTTATATTGATTGCTTGTTGAAAGGATAATATTTTGGATGTGTTGAGTTAAATAAAACATTATTAAAATTAATTGCCCCTGTACATGTGACAAAACTTATACATTTAAAATTGGTTAATTTTATTGCATGTAAATCAATAATGGGGATTTAAAAAGTCTGAGAAGACAAAAAAAATTAATTTCACCTGTTTCTTTTTTTTTCCCCTTTGGTAGTTACCAGAAGAATTTAAATTATATATGTGGCTCGCCTTATATTTCCACTGGACGGGGTATTCTATAAAGAGAGAGCTCCTGGTGACTAGATGTTTTGGAGCACTGAGTGGATTTTGGTGCAGTGCTGGTGGTAATTGTGGAGGTTGGATTAGGTGATTCTTAAGATTTTAGGCTTGAGAGTTTTTGATTCTATGTCTCTGCCTTTTCTCCCACTCTTTGCCTCTGTCTACACTCTGCTTATTCCCCAAACATGCCCTATGGCTTCCTTTTTTTTTTTTTTTTCCCTATGGCTTCTCTCTGAGCCTTTGTTTATCCAGTGCGGTCCATTTGGAATGTCCTCTCCACTATCTCTTCTGTCAAAATCCTACCCGACCTGAAAAGCAGCTGACATGCCACCTCACCCATGAAGCCTTTCCCACAGCGGGAAGTAAACTCCCTGAATACCTCCATCACTACTCACCAACCCCTCAGTGCATTTTGTACTTTGGCAATTTGCTAACTTCTCTCCCCTACTAGATTGGAAGTACGTTGAAGGCAAGGGTGTGTGGCACAGATACTTTGAAGAACTGACCTGCAGATCCTCAAACTCTATTCATGCTCTTTCCT
The DNA here is from genome assembly GCF_039906515.1 of Pseudorca crassidens. Lineage (NCBI taxonomy): Eukaryota > Metazoa > Chordata > Mammalia > Artiodactyla > Delphinidae > Pseudorca > Pseudorca crassidens. The sequence goes on along the minus strand of NC_090297.1, from coordinate 21,108,479 downwards.
AAGACACATTTTCTGGAGAAGATACTCTGAAGTCCAAGTCCACCTTTTTCTTTCCCTCCCACCCTGCTCATACTTTACAAAAGTCTCTCAGCCCTGATTTTCACCCACAACCTTACCCCAGGGGGTTGGGGTGGGGGGTTAAACACCTTCAGGGCACCAACCAAAGGTGAAGAACTGTGATGACTGGATAATAAGGAATTTTGTAAGTGGGACAGTTGCTGGTACTTTGCTTTCAATAGAGTTGAAGGAGATTCTGACTTTCTTGTCATTAAAAATAACTTTTGATGATAGGTCACTATGTAATTTTTTGGCTTGTAACACCAAGAATTCAAATAATTAAGTGATATTATTGAAACAGAACTCCCTCCGCTTTCAGCTACTTATTTATTTGAACAAGGTTTCTCAGAGTTTCTATTTATAAAAGTTAAAAATAGATATAAAGTTGATGCTGAACCCAGCTTCATTCCAGCAATAAGTAACATTTATTCATAAATACATAAACTAATTGAAAAAAAAATCTATTTCAGTAAGAGATACATTTCCAATATCGTTTTACTCTTTGTTTAATAATCATTTTTCAAAAGATATATGTTATGTTGCTTTGATCAATTGTGTACTAATACAACAAAAAGTGATATTTCAATCCAGAAGAAATTTTAAAACGTAGAGCTTTAGAGTCAAAGGAAAATTTAAATTATTTAAATTTCAAAATTTCTTAAAGTGCAATCATGTATATAAATTTCTGTTGGGAGTATGAATTAGGTAATCAATAACAGACTTTCCAGCAGAAAATATATTACCCTAGGAGAACATTCTGTGAGAGGAAGCAAAATGTAACTATACATTGAAGAAGAAAACAAATAATGATGTAGCATTTCTGCCTGCTAATGTACAGCTTGTTCTGATATTTTCTTGACATGAATAATAGTGAGTAGCAAACCATGATGATACTTACATTCAACTGATGATGGAACAGTTTTATTTAAAATATTTTCAATATGCTAGCAAGTATATCCTTTGCAATGCCTTACATTTAAGATGAATATTTTATTATTTTTTTAAAAGTTTGATCTATATCCATTCCTTCATTTTATTTTCATTTTTTTTAAACTGTAGTATCTTTAATTTTATTTATTTATTTTTTGGCTGCATTTAGTGCTCGTTGCGGTGCTCGGGCTTCTCATTGTGGTGGCTTCTCTTGCGGAGCACGGGCTCTAGGTACGCGGGCTTCAGTATTTGCAACACGTGGCTCAGTAGTTGTGGCGCACAGGCTTAGTTGCTCCACGGCACGTGGGATCTTCCTGGATCAGGGCTCGAACCCGTGTCCCCTGCATCGGCAGGCGGGTTATTAACCACTGTGCCACCAGGGAAGTCCCTAAGATGAACGTTTCAGTTGTCAATTTTAAAACGTGCCAGATAGACTGCATGTGGACCAGCAGGTCCATTCTTCGACCTACTCCTTCCTTCCTCTCCCCTGGTTGGCTGACTTGGATGGAGGTCATCAACGGCTCTATGCCTTCTAGCCTTGGCTTGGATTTGGTCAATGGGAAGTCCTGGCAGGAGACAGAAGGGAGGGAAGAGAGAGAGATTAGGGTCTCTATTCCCCTTGTTCCCACCTCTGGACATCTAGTCAGTCTGGCCCTGTCCCTGGACAGAAAGTTAGTGCTCCTCTTAAGGAAGAGAAATTGCCCTTTAGACCTCAGGGGGTAACAGCCTGGCTGCTGCCCTTCCCAGCTTCCTGCATAATCCCTTGTCATTTCCCTACACCTTGACCACACCTCCTACATTAGCTTCTTTGCATATATGACCTTCTTGAATTGTCTTACTTTGAGTGCATTGTTTCCTGTTGGAATCCTCACAAATGCGGAATTAAAAAGAATTCTTTAAGGGGGCACAAGAGCAAAAAGTCTGAAGACCACTGATCCAGGTTATAGCCTCATTCATTCATTCAATAAACATTGACTGCATCATGCCCAGTGTTCGGTTACAAAGATGAATTAGTTGGTCACCTCACACCCATTAGGATGGTTACTATCAAAAATACAAAAAACAATAAATGCTGGAGAGGGTGTGGAGAAAAGGAACCTTCTTGCAATGTTGGTGAGAATGTAAATTGATACAACCACTATGGAGAACAGTATGGAGGTTCCTTAAAAAACTAAAAATAGAACTCCTGTACAACCCAGCAATCCCACTAATGGGCATATACCCTGAGAAAACCATAGTTCAAAAAGAGTCATGTACCAAAATGTTCATTGCAGCTCTTTTTACAATAGCCAGGACATGGAAGCAACCGAACTGTCCATCAACAGACGAATGGATAAAGAAGATGTGGCACATATATACAATGGAATATTACTCAGCCATAAAAAGGAACGAAACTGAGTTATTTGTAGCGAGGTGGATGGACCTAGAGACTGTCATACAGAGTGAAGTAAGTCAGAAAGAGAAAAACAAATACTGTATGCTAACACATATATATGGAATCTAAAAAAAAAAAAAAGGTCATGAAGAACCTAGGGGCAAGATGGGATTAAAGATGCAGACTTACTACAGAATGGACTTGAGGATACAGGGAGGGGGAAGGGTAAGTTGGGACAAAGTGAGAGAGTGGCATGGACATATATACACGACCAAACGTAAAATACATAGCTAGTGGGAAGCAGCCACATAGCACAGGGAGATCAGCTCGGTGCTTTGTGAGCACCTAGAGGGGTGGGATAGGGAGGGTGGGAGGGAGGGAGATGCAAGAAGGAAGAGATATGGGGACATATGTATATGTATAACTGATTCACTTTGTTATAAAGCAGAAACTAACACACCATTGTAAAGCAATTATACTCCAATAAAGATGTTAAAAAAACCCACAAAAAAACAAGTGTTGGCAAGGATGTGGAACAATTGGGACACATGTGCACTGTTGGTAGGAATGCAAAATGATGCAGAAGCTGTGGGAAATAGTATGGAGTTTCCTCAAAAAAATTAAACAGAATTAACCTATGACCCAGCAATTCCACTTCTTGGTATATACTCAAAAAAATTGGAAGTAGGGTCTTGAAGACACACTACTGTGTACACCCATGTTCACAGCAGCATTATTCGTAATAGCTAAAACATGGAAGCAACCAAAGTGTCCATCAACTGTTGAACGGTTTACCAAAATGTAGTATATTCATACAATAAAATATTATTCAGTCTTAAAAAAAAATTCTGACACATGCTGCAACATGAATGAACCTTGAAGATGTTATGCTAAAGTGAAATAAGCCAGTCACAAAAGGACAGAAAAAGCATGATTCCATTTATATGAGGTACTTTATTATATTTTTAAATTATTAATTTTGGCTGTGTTGCGTCTTCGTTGCTGCGTGTGGGCTTTCTCTAGTTGCGGCGAGCGGGGGCTACTCTTTGTTGCAGTGCACTGGCTTTTCATTGCAGTGGCTTCTCTCATTGCGGTGGCTCCTCTTGTTGTGGAGCACTGGCTCTAGGTGCGCGGGCTTCAGTAGTTGTGGCACGCAGGCTTCAGTAGTTGTGGCTCGCAGGCTCCAGAGCGCAGTCTCAGTAGTTGTGGTGCATGGGCTTAGCTGCTCTGCAGCATGTGGGATCTTCCTGGACCAGGGCTTGAACCCGTGTCCCCTGCATTGGCAAGTGGATTCTTAACCACTGCACTATCAGAGGAGTCCGCAATATGTACTTTAATAAAGGTGTGGACAAGTTGTGAGAGCATTGTGGAGAGAGCAACCAATTCTACCTGGGGGAATTGGGAGGGGCTTCCCACAGAAGGTTTTATTTGGTTTATGGCATTGAAGATAAGTAGGAGCTTGTTTGGCAGTGAAAAGGAGAAAGTGCATTCGAGGCAAAAGGGCAACATGAATCAAGTCAGGAGAACCAACGATTTTTTAGGGATTGCTGAGTCATGGCTGGGTGTTCAAAAGCTAGTTCAGAAAGCACAAAGATTAAAGGAAACCATTTGTAAATATGATTAAATTAAAATTAAAAACTTAAAAATGGCAGAAGACATTATGAACAAAATTAAAATACTAAATGACTCTCTGGAAAAAGATAATTGCAATTTATATATAAATAACACCTAGAAGCCGGTGAGAAGTAAAGACAAGCAAACAAGTTGAAACATAAGCAAAGGACGAAGAGGTAATTCTCCCAGGAACTCCCAACTGCAGAGGGAAATGCAAATGAAAATGATTAGATATCACTTCCAAAGAATAGAGTAGGGAAAGGGGGAAAATAGTAACTTTACTGTGGAGAAACACCAACTAAACCAAGTGATGAAAGGTAATAACATCACCAGTAATGTCATGTGGGTAGCATGTGACCTCCTATAGGGTGTGATAAGAAAGGTACTTCAGGGAGCTTCCCTGGTGGCACAGTGGTTAAGAATCCACCTGCCAGTGCAGGGGACATGGGCTCGAGCCCTGGCCCAGAAAGATTCCACATGTCGCAGAGCAACTAAGCCCATGCGCCACAACTACTGAGACTGCGCTCTAAAGCCCGTGAGCCACAACTACTAAGCCCACATGCCACAATTACTGAAGCCTGTGCGCTACAACTACTGAAGCCCGCGCGCCTAGAGCCCGTGCTCCGCAACAAGAGAAGCCACCACAGTGAGACGCCCATGCACCGCAACCAAGAATAGCCCCCACTCGCCGCAACTAGAGAAAGCCCGCGTGCAGCAATGAAAACCCAACACAGCCAAAAATAAAAAATAAAATAAATTAAATAAATAAAAAATCTTATCTATAAAAAAATGATGAGATACTATTTTCTACCCATGAAATTAACAGAGAATAAAAAGTCTGACTCAAATAAACCAGGAGGAATAGGAAAAATGGTTCTCTCATACTTGCAGGCAGAAGGGCCAAAGGTACTTTAGGAAAACAATTTAGTCTAGGAAAGCAGTGAATGTACAAACCCTGCAATCCAGAAATTCCATTTTCAAGTATATAGAGAGAAGAATTCTTACACATGGACACCAAGAGGTATTTATAAAGGCATTTGATACAAATTGTCCGCGATAACATAAAATTGGAGCAACCTGAATGTCTATCAATAGGCGAACAGATATAAAAATTGAGATATATAAATGTGGTGGAATATTTACTATACAGCAGCTACAAGGAAAGAATGAGATCTCTATATATCAATATGGCTAGACGTTACAAATATTGAGTGAAAAAGTAAAGATGAAGAAGGATATATATGATATGATACCACTGATATAAATTTAAAAGACACACAAAAATACTTTATATTGTTTATGTATACATGTATCCTAATTCATCCATCTAACAGATTTTTTTTTTGGCTGTGCCACGCAGCTTGTGAGATCTTAGTTCCCTGACCAGGGATCTAACCCAGGGCTCTGGCAGTGAGAGCGCTGAGTCCTAACCACTGGACTGCCAGGGAATTCCCTAACATCTTTCTTGAATACCTTATTATGTGCCAAGTGCTATTCTCAGTTCTGAGGATATAGCAGTGAATAAGGGCTAACAACTGTATAGGACTTAATAAGAGCCAAGCATTCTGTAATAATAGTAACAATAATAATAACAATAATAATAATAGCAAACACTGATGCAGCATTTACTATATAGTTATGCTATAGTTATATAGTTACTATTATAGAGGTAAAATTCTAAGCGCTTTACATGCATTAACTCATTTAATTCTCATAGTAACCTTATGACACAGGGTCTGTTATTACCCCCAACTTATGAAGACACTGAGGGGCAATGAAGTTAAGTAACTTGCTAGGGTCACACAGCTGGACAGTGGTAGAGACAGCAATCAAATCCTGGCATAATGGCTCCAAGTCTGTCCTACCAACCATCATGCTCTCTGCCTCAAATCCCCCGCTGTCATGGAGCTTACATTCTAGTGAAGGCAAGACAGACCATAAAAATGTGTAGTAAGTCAGACAGTGAAAGAGCTGTGGAAAAAAATAAAGAAGGGAAGGAGGGAATTCCCTGGTGGTCCAGCGGTTAGGACTCCGCACTTTCACTGCTGAGTGCCTGGGTTCAATCTGGTCGGGGAATTAAGACCTGCAAGTAGTCGGCGCAGCCAGAAAAAAGAAAAAAGAAGGGAAGGAAAGGGGGAGTATGAGATAGGGTGTGGGGTGTGGTGGTCATGGATGGCCCCACTGAGAGATAACATCTGAGTGAGACCCCAAGGAAGCGAAGGAGGAAACCATGCCGATACCTGAGGGTAACTGCATTCCAGGCAGAGGAAATAACAAGGTCAAAGGCTCTGGGAAGGTGTAAACCTGGAGTGTTTGGAAAATAAATAGCAAGGAAGCCAGGGTGGCTAAAGCAGAGGGAATAAGGGCAAATAAGGGGAAAAGAGGTGAGGCCAGAGAGAGGTGGGAGCTAGATTGGGTGGGTCCTTATAAGTCATGTGGACCTTGGAGGGGTCTGAGCAGGGGGTGACAGTATCTGATTTAAGCTTTACAGGGCTTAGACTTCTTTGTTGAAGCGAGATTGCCCAGAGGTGATTGTAATAATCTGGGCAAGAAATGGGTGGTGGTTTGGACTGGAGTGGTAGCAGTGGAGGTGGAAAGAAGTGATTGGATTCAGGAAAGGAGTCAAGGATGACTCAGGTTTTTGGCCTGTGTAAGTGGGAAGACAGAGTGATTGTTTCCTGGATGGGGAAGACATTGGGAGAAGCAGGTTTGGGGACGGGGTGGAAAGGCCTGGGGTTTCTTTTTGAACATGCTGAGTTTGAGATTTCTGTTGGACAACCAGGTGGACACGTTGAGCGTTCAGTTGGACGTAAAAGTCTAGAGTTTTGAGCAGAGGAGATGAAAATCTATGCATCGTCTGCATATAGATCTTATTTGAAACCACAAGAAAGGATGAGATCACCACAGAAATGAATACAGATATAGAGCAGTGAAAATGTGAGAACTGAATCCTGGGGCCCCAACATTCAGAGTTTGCAGCTGAGGAGGAGGAAAGGGAGAAGGGGCCGAATTCAGCAACAGGAGACTGAGAAGGAGCAGCCAGTGAGGCAGGAGAAAAACCAGGGAAAAGCCAGGAGAGAGAGCCAGCTAATTGAAGAAAGTGATTCAAGAAGGATCAGGTGATCAAACGTGTTGAAGGCTGCTGATGGGTAAAGAAAGATGAGGACTGAGAAATGACCATTTGATCAAGCAACATGGAGGTACAGGGTAGCAGAATGTGCCATTCCAAAATATGCCACTTTGGCATAAGGATTATTATTATTACTATTTTTTGCAACTCACGTCAAATAAGGATTATTTGGAGGTAGAGGCAATTGAGAAGAAGGAGAGGCTTCTCTACCCTACCCTTATTTGCATAAAAGCAGGACACACATCTATAAAGGTGTCCCTCCTCCTGTCTCTACCAGGAAGGATAGAAGTCAATCACCAGAGACAACTTTAGACCCTTATCAGCCTAGAGACAGCCCTGGAGGAATCTATATATAAACTTTACTAACTAACCTTTATCTACCATCATTTCCCTTGATTTGCCTTCCCACGATTTGCTGCCCCTAGAGTCAGATCCTTTTCCTTTCTCTTGTCATTTCTCTAGAAGTTTATCATTCCTTTGCTAAGATGCTATATCAGCCCAAGTTCTAACTAATCTTTGAGTCACTCATCTCTGGGCATATGATGCACATGTTTATGAACTTCTGTTTGTTCTTCTCTTGTTAATCTGTCTTTTGCTAGTATAATTTACGCAGCCCCAGCTGGAGAAGCTAAGATGGGCAGAGGAAGAGATTTTCATTCTCCTACAGAAGTCATTAGTGACATTGACAAGAGTGGTTTTAGGTACAGCATATGGGGGTGAAAACCTAACGATCAGATTTGAGAGTCTGGGAGGAGAGAAACGACGCAGGCAGTACAGACAATTCTCTCAAGTTTTTGGCAATAGCTGGAAGGGAGTGTGGGGTGAAGAGATGTGTGTTAAGGTGTCAAAATAACGCGGGCTACCCTGGTGGCGCAGTGGTTAAGAATCCGCCTGCCAATGCGGGGGACATGGGTTCAATCCCTGGTCTGGGAAGATCCCACATGCCGCGGAGCGACTAAGCCCGCGAGCCACAACTACTGAGCCCACGTGCCACAACTACTGAAGCCCGCATGCCACAACTACTGAAGCCTGCACGCCTAGAGCCCGTGGTCCACAACAAGAGAAGCCACCGCAATGAGAAGCCCACACAAAGCAATGAAGAGTAGCCCCCACTCACTGCAACTAGAGAAAGCCCATGCGCAGCAACAAAGACCCAAAGCAGCCAAAAATAAAATAAATTTAATTAAAAAAAAATAGCGGGCTTCCCTGGTGGCGCAGTGGTTGGGAGTCCGCCTGCCAGTGCAGGGGATGCGGGTTCGTGACCCAGTCTGGGAGGATCCCGCATGCCGCGGAGCGGCTGGGCCTGTGGGCCATGGCCGCTGAGCCTGTGCGTCCGGAGCCTGTGCTCCGCAACGGGAGAGGCCACAACAGTGAGAGGCCTGCGTACCGCAAGAAAAATAAAAAAATTTTTAAAAAATTTAAAAAAATAAAGCATTACGCTCATGATAGATGTTGCCCTGTCGTTGGTAGATGTTGATGTACATTACTTTTTTTTTTTTGGCCGTGTAGCATGTGGGATCTCAGTTCCCCGACCAGGGATCGAACCCTCACCCCCTGCATTGGAAGGGCAGAGTCTTAACCACTGGACCATCAGGGAAGTCCTACATTACATTCTTGATAGAGGTTGATGTCAGTGAAGGTTCAAAGAGACTTTAAAATTTGATAAAATAGTGCAGATATCTGTAAAAAAAAAAAATTGAAGGCAAATAGAACAAACTGTAACAGCTAATAATTCAGAAAGGTAAAAAGTTTGATGTTTGTTATATTATATTTATACTTTCAAATGTCTTTATAAATAATTAGAGGGCAAAAAAAGTTTGTGGCCCTGAATGTGTGAAGGCCCTTGAGTGCCATGTCAGGAACGGGGTCTGCAGCTGTCTAAACAGGGGGACCATAGCTCAGAATGTTCTCCCTGAAAGCTGTGTATAGCACAGACTGGATGTGGGAACAATAAAAAGTTTACTTTAATAGTCCAGGCCAGAGTTTTCCAAAGTGTAGACAGGACCATCTTCATCAAAATCTCCCAAGGGCACTCAATAAAATTCAAACCCAGGGCCTTTCCGCTGCAGCCTACTAAATCCTAATGTTTCCAGCAGGGCCAAGCAATCTGTACCTGAGAAGGTGGAGTGGTAGCAAGTTCAGGGGAAGGTGGGGGGCTGCGTTTAGTACCTGTGGAGATGGAGGTGCCCACAGGACTTCCAGCCTGTGAGTAGATAGAAGAGTTTCAAGTTCACCAGTGGATGTCGATCAGATTCATAGTCAAGCCTTCCACGGCAGGAAGCACAGGGACTTGCACACAGTAGGTGCTAAATGTTTATTGAGTGAATTATGACTTTAGCTTAAAAGCCATTCACTGGATCACAAATTCTACCTCCTTACCAACTCTCTCCTAGTTGCCGAGGACGTGCATGTTTTTTCATGCTGGCTCTCAGCCCACAGAAGTGGGAAAAGCTTGGATTTCAGAGTCAGACAGACTTGGATTCTCACCTGGCTCCCCTTCTTCCCAGCTCTGTGGCCACAACTGACTCTCTCCTTGGAACCTTAGTTTTCTCATGTGCAAGTAATATACCCTGTCATTCATTCATTCATTAGGGCTCTCTTGCTCTCCTGGAGCTCACATCCTATGGGGGGGAATGGCAGTAAACAATAAACACAGTAAATAGGTTTATTATATCATATGTGAGAAGGTGGCTGGGCCTGAGTGGTAGTGGTAGTAGTGGTCAGGCAGGGGAAGTATCAGGAGTCACCACATAGTAGTGGTGAGAAGGAAGATTTGTGGAAAGGCTTGAGGGATGTGATGGAGTAGGCCAAGTGGATATCTGGAGAAGAGTGTTCCAGGCAGAAGGAACAGCAAGTGCTAAGGCCCTGAGGTAGAAGTGTGGCTGTCAGTATTTGAGAAATAGCAAGGAGGCAGTGTGGTTGGAGTGAAGTGAGTGAAGGGGAGACTGAAAGAAGAGGGCCTTGGGACTTCCCTGGTGGTCCAGTGGGTAAGACTCCACACTCACAATGCGGGGGGCCTGGGTTCGATCCCTGGTCGAGAAACTAGATCCCACATGCATTCTGCAGCTAAGAAGGTTGCATGCTGCAACTGAAGATCCCACATGCCACAACTAAACATGCTGCAACGGAGATCCTGCATGCTGCAACGGAGACCCGGCGCAGCCAAAATACATACATACATACATACATAAATATTAAAAAAAAGACTATTAAAGAAAAGGAAGAGGGCCTTGCAGGGCTGTGATGTTATATAACAAAGGAAATAAGGAAATGAACTCAGTTACAGAGTGCCAATAATGTGTAAGGAACTGAGCTTGACGTACGTCAGCCATTTAATCCTTGCACTAACCTTGAAGGCAGGTGTTCTGACCTCACCCACTTTTTTTACACATGAATAAACTGAGTGATATAAACAAAATATGACTCGCTCATGATGTACAGCTAGTAAGTGGACCAGAGGATCCTTCCCAAGCACCATACATTGTCTGCTATGTATCTGTCATAGCTAGAGCCATTCCATAAAATTCCCATTACTTTTAGCAAAAGGATTCAATGAGGGGGACTGAGGAGCAGACATGGCCTAAGCAAGGGGGATTACCACCCAGGCCCAGGCATCCTGAGACTGTTCTGGATCTGCAGGAAGAAGAGTCTGCAGATATATGGCCCCTCTGAGTCAAGAGCAATGTGGGCCTGCAATGGTTAAAAAATGAGGACTTGCTAGACTTCCCCAGTGGTCCATTGGTTAAGACTCCGTGCTTCCACTGTAGGGAGCATGGGCTCGATCCCTGGTCAATCCCTGGTCCAGGAAATTCCACATGCCGCATGGGGTGGCCAGGGGGGGGAAAAAAAAAGAGGACTTGCTAAAACAGGGTTACAAATATTGCAGCATATTTTAACTGATTACCTTCAACAAGATCATGCTTTTAACATGCAGAGGGACTTCCCTGGTGGCGCAGTGGTTAAGAATCCACCTGCCAATGCAGGGGACACGGGTTCGAGCCCTGGTCCGGGAAGATCCCACATGTTGCGGAGCAACTAAGCCCATGAGCCACAACTACTGAGCCCGTGTGCCACAACTACTGAAGCCCGCACGCCTAGAGCCCGTGCTCCGCAACAAGTGAAGCCACCGCAGTGAGAAGCCCGCACACTGCAAAGAAGAGTAGCCCCTGCTCACTGCAACTAGAGGAAGCCCTCACGCAGCAATGAAGACCCAAAGCAGCCAAAAATAAATAAAATAAAATAAATAATAAAATTTAAAAAACATGCAGAATACACAGCAGTATAATTTATATAAAATTATTAAATTCATAGCGTACCACAGGGGGAGTAGTCTGATGATGGGACCAGTTTCACAGATGTGAGGGACTTCTTTCTAGCCTGTGTTTCTGTGTCTGAATGTATAACTTCATGTGGCCCTAACACAGAAAGTCTACATTTGAGGCCCTCAGTACATGTAAATAAAGATAAAGATGGTAAATATATGTGGTACTTGCTGGCTGCTGCCCTGAGTTCTATATGTACATTGGCTAAGACCCTTAGAACAGCCCCATGAGATTGGCATTACTGTTTCCATGTGATGGGGGAAGAAACAGTGAATCAGGGAGGTTGACTGATTTACCCAAGGTCTTCTAACTAGTGAGTGGTGGTGTGGGGATCTGAACCTAGACAATCTGGCTAGATTCTTAGTCTTAATTCTTATGTTATACTGCCTGGTCTAGGCCGGACCTTGGCCACGGGCTGTCCCAGGTGGTTTGTCCCAAGGGCTCTTTCCTGGCACTGTCATGTTGATACAACCTTCTCCAGGCTGTGGAGGATCTTAGGGCTGCTATGTCCTGGTTCTCATGGGATCTGCTACCTCCAAGGCTGGCACCCAAGGACTGACTGAGGACCAGAATGAGGGAGAGTCAGAGAGTGAGGAGGATCAGAGTGCATGGGTGAATGTTGACCTCAAGACTGGAAAGGACTGGGAGTTCCATGATGGTCTAGTGGTTAGGATTTGACACTTTCACTGCCATGGCCTGGGTTCAATCCCTGGGAACTGAGATCCCACAAGCCACGTGGCATGGCAAAAAAAAAAAAAAAAAAAAAGAAGACTGGAAAGGACTGTAGGTCTCAGGGTTCTGGCCCATGTCACCTGCATAAATTCCCTCCACTAGCCCCACCTTTGCCTCCTTTTTTCTACACTGAACCTGTGGTGTTTTGAAAGAGCTCTGGATTAAGATGTTAGAAAACTGACTTAAGTCCTGGATCTGTTACCTAATAGCTGTGTGATCTTGGCCAAATGGCTTTATGTCTCTGAGTCATCAGTTTTTTCATCTGTGAAATGGAAATGAGAATAATAGCTACTATTTATTGAGCACCAGGACTTGGATCATTGATAAACCTGGGGCACTTGGTTGTAAAGTATAAAGGACCGAACCATGTGAGGCATATTGTCGTTGTTCTGATCCTTGTCCTAAATGCTTTTCCTCTCTTTGGTTATTTCCATTATAGCTGATGTTCTCCTTTCATCTGCTCCAGGTGACACAAGGCCCTTGGATTTCTCTGAAGGCTTTTCTAGGCTCTTCTGTCATCTCCCAAATGGCTGGACCTGTGCCAGGAGAATGTGAAGTACAGAGAATTCAGTTTAATGTCGGCACCTTCAGTCACAATCACATCACTCTAGTAGCGTTTGAATATACTTTTATGTTAAGGGAGAGCATATCTCATGAAAAGTATACAGATCATGAGTGCCCAATGAGTTATCACAGAACAACTACATCTGTGTAACCTTTGTAACCACCACCCAGTAAAGAAAGAGAACATTATCAGCACCCTAGAAGCCCTTGTTGTGTCCACTTTGTGCCCCCTCCTAACCACTGCCACCCCCTTCCTCCCCATGTCTATGTCTGTGTTGCCAAAGCCCATCACAAAGCCTTGTCAAGAGGCCCATAAATAGGTGCTAAACTGAACTAAGCCCTTTGACATCATTTATGATCTCAGGCTAGTCACTTGGACTTCCTCTGCCTTGATTCACTCTTCTGCAAAACAGGGGTGGCATTTCAGTAATCTCAATAACTCTCAACCCTAGTTGAGAATCACCTGGGGAAACTTTTGAAAAACTATCCATCTTGCTTGGGCACTACCCTGGAGGAAGTGGATACAAACCTCTGAAGGTCTCAGGCAATGGTAGTGTTTAAAAGCTTTCCAAGGATTCCAGTGTACGGTCAGGATCTCTCAAATCTTACAAATTTCAACCAACACTATATGTTCAAATCTCAGTTCCACTGCTGCTGTGGGTTGAATTGTGTCCGCCACAAAGATGTTGAAGTTCTAACCCCCAGCACCTGTGAATGTGGACTTATTTGGAAATAGGGTTATTGAAAATGATCAAGTTAAGATGAGGTCATTGGGGTGGGCCCCTAATCCAGTGTGACTGGAAACCTTATAAAAAGGGGAAATCTGGACCCAGAGACAGAGACACAGGGAGATCACCACGTGAAGACTGGAGTTATCAAGGAACACCAAAGATTGTTGGTAAACCACCAGAAGCTAGGAGAGACGCATGGAACAGATTCTTCCTCACAGCCCTCAGAAGGAACCAACTCTGCTGACACCTTGACTTCAGACTTCTAGCCTCCAGGATATGAGACAGTAAATTTCTGTTCTTTAAGCCACCCAGTTTGTGGTACTTTGTTACAGTAACCCTAGCAAACCGATATAACTATTTACATACTAGTTAAGGAACTCTCTTTACCTGTTTCCTCATCTGCAAAAGTGGAACCATAATAATTGTTCTATAGGCTGGGCTCCATTCTAAACACTTTACATAGATTATCTCATTTAGTCATCACATATACTATACTACAGCAGATCAGCAGATATAGGTACTCCCATTATCCCCACTTTTTCAGATGAGAAAACTGTGCAACAGAGAAGTTAAGTAATTTGCTCAAGATCACATGGTAACTAAATGTATAAGATAATAATACATCCTTCACAAGATTATTGGGGAGTCTCCAAGAGACTGTGGATGTGGATGTGGATATGAAGCCTCTTTGTAAATAGTAGAGCATTTTACTCATGTTAGTCAGAATCTCTGTAGATTCCAGACTTTTTTTTTTGCCATCCCTGACTCTCCCTCCTCTTTCGACGCGATACTTCCTTTCCTCGGCGACAGGGGTCGCTGCGTTGAGCGGGCGCTGACAGGTCCTTCTAGCTCGCTGCACCGGCTGCTCGCTGGTGCCTATAAGTGGCAGCGCCGGGCTTGGAGAGGCAGCAGTCCGCCGCCGCCGGGGCTGGGGCCGGGGCTGCAACTGGAAGTGGAGCTGGACGCGGAGGACCAGAAGCTGGGCCAGGGCGCAGCGCAGCACCGCGCCGGGGCCGCAAGGAGGGGCGTTTCGCTGCTGGCCCACCGCGAGCCGCCCTCAGCGCGCGCCAAGGCGCCCTCTCGCCAGGCCGCCTGCCTCCGCCTTCCGCCTCCCTCCATTTCCCCGGAATCTCAGCCCGGCGCGCCTGCACCCGGTCCTTCTTTGGGTGGGGAAACTCCCTGCCGCTTTCTGGCTTCACTTCCTTGCAGCCTGGGCTCTCAGCCCCCTCTCTTCTTCTCCTGGACTGGGTCTCACCCCCTTCGATCCCCTTCCTTTAGCTCAGGCTCCCTGCCCCTTACCTTAGCCGAGTCCCAGCTCATCAGTCACTTTCCGCAGCCGAGGGTCCCCACCCTCCCTTTTCCTTTTCCTTGCCTGGGATCCAACCCATCCTGTCCTTTCCTCTGTCCCTAGGGTGCAGTCTCTCCCCTCCCCCACCCCCTTTCCCAGGCCTGGAGTTCCAGACCTTTTTGGTCTTCTCTTACGGTCCTGAGTCCTTGTCCCTCTTCCCCAGTTTGGAGTTCTAGATCGTGAACCCAGCCTTCCTCCACTTCCAGAGGACTGCTTCCACAAAAACACATCTCTAAAACATGAACTTTGCTTAGAGACTCCCCCAGTCTCTCTTCCCCACTGCTGACCCCCTGCCACCTATGTCCCAGGTCTTACTCTCACTCTGCTAAGGGTCGAGGGTGGCAGCAGGATGCTTCTCTGGTCTGGTGTCTGTGGCCTCTCTCCGCCTCGAATCTTCCCTTCGCTGCTTGTGGCAGTAGCCTTGGTGGGGCTGCTACCCGTTCTTAGAAGCCATGGCCTCCAGCCCAGCCCTACTGCCAGCACCATCAGAGGCTCAGAGCCGCCACGGGAACGCTCCATTGGGGAGGTCACCACCGCCCCGCCGGAGCTCGCCCCCGAGAGCCGCCCTGTTAACCATTCCTTCACTGAACACAGCCTGAAATCTCGAAAGGTCTTTCCAGTCCTGGGCATCGACTACACACACGTGCGCACACCCTTCGAAATCTCCCTCTGGATCCTGCTGGCCTGCCTTATGAAGATAGGTAAGTGCAGTTCGCCCCCGACGCTTCCGCCGCCACCAAACTAATGAGCTTCTTGAACCATCCTTACCACTTGAGGCTGCCTAGGAATAAAGGTCTGGACTACTGCTGTAAAGTAGGCAGGCTCTATCCCATCATCGTGGTCCTTCTCAAACTGGAGCTCCGTGGCCTCTGTGGTCTGAGGCCTCCTAAGATGGGAGCCAGCGTTGTTCGTGGGAGAGAGCAGGACCAGAGGATGGGATGCTTCAGGTACTAGGTACCTTCAGCGCGGCTTCCAGGCCTGGCAAGTCTCCTCTGGCTGGGACAGACCCCGAGGGGAGCCAGGCACCCAGCTGCGTGAGACAGGAGTGTCTTCAGCAAGTGGCACAGTCCGCTCTGTCCACAGCGACCAGCGTAATTACATGCTTCATGGGAGGGTGTTCCAGGATGGAGGCTGTTTCTACTTGGTTTGTCTAAGGAGTTTGAGTGTAGTGGGGGACCTGTGTGCTGGAGACTTACAGGTGTGGTGGAAGATGAGGCATCCCCATATCCTCACCTTCCTTCATCCCCAGAGTGTTATCTGACAGCTTTGCCTGCCCAGGCTGGTCAGGAGCCCCTGAGTCAGTTTCCTGCCTGGGAATGCCATTCCTTATACAGTTTATGGGACGGGGGCCTTGGGAATTCCTGAAGTCTGGTTTGGGGGTGGAGGGAGAGTGGAGGAGGGTCAGGCTTGGTTTGGCCCCAGCTCATCTCCAGGTTGCACCCAGCTGTGTCTCAAGGTGCTGTCATGTTGGCCTGCCTGCTGCTCATCCAAGAGGGAGAGGGACAGGTGGAGGAGCTCAGCATGTTCTGAGCTGAAGAGACTTTGAAACGTTCTTTTTGGGAGAAGGAAGCAGAAAAGTTGTTCCCTTCCAGAGAATTATCACCCTGCTAGGCCCGAGCACTCTGTTCTGCTGGCTGATTGATGGAGCTCACCAGAGCCTGCATAGCCTAGAAGCCCCTTGAGGTGGTGTCCGGGGGGCAGGGGGTGGGGGGGTTTGAAAGCTGCCTTTGCTTTTCTAGCCCCCAGCTAGCTGTGGAAGGCACGGGGGCCTGGAACTCTGCTGGTTTGGGTTTGGAGAGTTTGTGACTCTTGGCAGGAAGCCTTGCAGCTTTCCCAAGGACGTGCAGGAGCTCAGTGGCGATGCCAGGCTGGTATGAGGCAGGCTCTGGGACATGCTGCAGGAGGGCACTCGTGCTTCTGTTTTGATCCAGGAGCTGGCTTCCTGATACGGGGCTTTGGTGCTGTGACAGTAGCAGGCCTGCCCATGGAGCTGGGCCACCAGCACCTATCCCCTGATGGCAGCCAGCTTCCCGGAAAAAAATCAAGGCCTGGGCAAGGGGAGCCATGTGTACTGATTCTGACAAATACATGACCTTGAACAAGCCGGGGCCTTTTTCTGCAGGTCTCGCCCACCTGTGAAACTGGCAAGCGTCTCAATTGAATCGTGAAACCCTGTGTCTTAATTTGTTGGTGAGAAGCTGAAGTGACTGATGTGTCATTTGCCTGTGTGAGACCAGGAAGAGGCCTCATAAGCACTATTTATACATTGCCCTCCTCTTTCCAACCCCCTCACCTGGCCTTGTGTTAGGGCGTTCGAGGCTAGTGCACACACTGTGGGTCTCAGTGCCTTCTGGTGGGTCGACAGCCTGACCACGAAGACCCTACTCTGGATAGTCAGGAGTTTGTCTCTGCAGGCCTGATTACCTCTAATCCTGATGGGGTCAGGCTTGGCCTGCTTTGTCCCCGCCAGAACTGTGCCCGGGACCCTGGGCAGCTGGCAGAGGTGGTACCATGACAAGGGTATCAGTCTAGAAGTTAGGAAACTTGGCCTCTTATACCACCTCCCTCTGTGACCTTGGGCCAGTCATGCCTCTCCACTTGTCAGTTGATCTTTGTGGCCTCTTGCAGGTCTGACATTTCTGCCATTCCACTGACTTGGGTAACCCTGGCAAGTCACTCACCCTTGGGCCACAGTTTTCTCATCGTAAAGTGAGGAGGCTGGATATGATCTCCGAGGGCATGTGTAGTTCCAAGAGACTGTGTCTCTGGCTTGATAGGGCAATTTTCTGCCTCTGAAAACAGGAGTGCCCTAGCATCTGGCCATCCTGGGAAGAGGGTAGAGAGAAAGATGGCCAAAAGATCTTAAGGGTCCCAGTTCAGGTGGCAAAAAGTGAAAGCCCATTTTTCCCTTTACCTTGCAGTGTTTTTGTTTTGTTTTGTTTTTTTGTTTTGGCTGCGCCGCCTGCGGGACCTCAGTTCCCCAACCAGGGATTGAACCTGGGCTGCGGCAGTTGAAAGCCCCGAATCCTAACCACTAGGCCACTGGGGAGCTTCCCCTTTGCAGTGTTGGATTGAGGTTGGCACCACTCTGCCACACACCCTCTCTGAGCCTCAGTTTCCTCAAATATAAAAAGGGGGAAACAATGGTATCTAGCTATAATGCTGCTGGCGTGATGATGACATAAATCAATGCACGTAAAGCTGGCTTTGTACCTATAGGAAGCACTCAGTGAGTTGCAGCTGCTCCTGTTGGTATTTTAACCACCTAAGGTAAATGCATCCCTGCCTCAGCCCCTCCTACAGTCTTCCTCTGAGGCTGGAGGATTACAAATCTCTCAACCTAGGCTGCCACCAGCAGTCCCTCCCTAAGGTTTCAGGAAGGACTGAAAGTCAGTCCTACTGACTTTGTTCTTCCTTCCCTTAAGCTGCCTCCAGAGCAGGTCCTGTGGGGAGGGGACATGGCACCAACCGACTTGGGGGATGGGGTGTGTGCCGAGGCCATGCTCCCTCTGTACTATCAGTTACCCAGGAGCCTAGGAGTTCATTTTGGGGTCTTATCTATTCTCTCAGACCCCAGCATGGGTAGGAGCCATGTTGGAGGCCTCATTCTGTCATCTGGGGCAGCTGCTTCCCTTGCAAGTTACCCCTCCTTTAAAAATAGAAGGTGCTGTGTGCAGTTCTCACCCCTGTCCTAATCGTTGAGCAGAGCCTCATGTAGATACTGTCGGAGATGTGTGTGGGAAGGGTGGGGTTAGAGCTGAAGTTCTAGAGTAGATGCTAATGGATTCTTTTCTAAGTGACTCAGTGGGTCACATTAGGCAAGTCACTTCCGGTCTCTGGGCCTTTTTTCTCTCTCTGACAGCCAGGGATTCTTGCCTTTTCCTTGGTGAGGAGGGGCTCGTGACGTGAGTTGAGGTTAGACTATTGGGAGAACTCTGAGAATGACTCCAAGCCTTAGGTAGGCCCATTCCCCTCCCCCACCTCCGCCTCCCATTGTGGTTTGGACCCTGCATGAATTCCGCCTTGTCTCTGTTTACCTGGCTCCCAGTCCAGTGCCTGTTTCAAGGGAGAACCTCACTGTAACCCAGCTCACCACTGGCACCCCGTGCGTTTGTTTACGCATATCCCGGATCCGGAACTCCTGGCAGCCTATGAAGCAGGTATTCATCAGAGACCAAAAAACCTTCCTTTGTCCCTTCACATCTTATAGCTTTTTCTGGTTTTGGTGTTTGCAAGGAGTGTTCTGGCATTTCCTCCTTAGAGCAAGCCCGTGAGGAGGGGAGATGGGGATCATTATTGCCCACTTCACGTGCGTGGATATCAGTCCCAGCAACTGGTTTCCTGTGTAAGACTAGAACTTCCCTCTCTCCCTTCTCAGAAGGAGAGAGGAACAACTTAAAGGTCACCTTGAAACTGTCTCTAGAAGCCCAGATGGAACTCTCCAAAAAGAAAAAGGTGACCTTTTCCTCTTTGGGAAAACAGCTGAGTGACTTCAGGATAGTGGGAGGGGAGGTCATCTGGGGACTGGGAAGAAGCTTCAGGTAGGACATGTGTGTCCTGAGGCTCCAGGACACTTAGAGGGCCTCTGTTGGTCATATCGCCTGGACTTCCTTCACCTGAACACCCATGAGGTGCACCCTGCCTCTCCTTCCCGCCCCACCTAGCCCCTCCAGCTCAGGTGGGAAGGACAGATGTTGTCACAAAAGCCTGGGCTCTGCCCCTGCCCCTCGGTACCTGTGTGACCAGGCCCCTGGTTTCTCTGAACCTGACTTGCCTCATCGGGAAGGTAAGGATGCCATCTCTACCTTCCAGGATCGATGTAGAGACCAAACGTGGGAATGCTAGCGCAGAGCCCAACGTGCTGCGGCAGCTTTCAGGGCCTGTTCAGATTCCTCCACTTTGGGCGGTCTTCCCAGCCCACTCCAGCCCACAGCCGTTGCTTTCATTTCTCCCCTAAAACCGTATCCCTTATTGTTTATCCACAACTTTGGCATTAGGCCTAGCCTGCCCTGTGACATCTCTTCTGTTGGGGGGGGGGGGGTTGTGTGTTTTAGTAAGAATTACCATTTATTGAGTATCTACAGAGTGGTGTCAGGCACTTTATAAAAGTAATCTCATTTGATTCCTACTATCATCCTATGAGATAAAGGCTCTCTGTCTCACGGATGAGGAAACAGCCCAAAGGGGTTATCTGTTGTGATGCTGCATTGCCATTTATCTTCTGTTTGCGCCTTGGCACAGTCTCCTCTCAGGGTGCAGCTGCATCTCCTGCCCCTCACGTCCTCCTCAGCAGATGCCCTTGCCCCTGCACGGGGTGGGTGCCCAGCTCACTGCACCTGCCTTCCTGGATTTTAGGACTCCCTCTGGGGGCTGACACTTGTTGATGGTGGAAGCCCTCTCCCTGCCCTGAGAAAGCTGTAGGGGTTCTGTGCCGGCTTTGGGCCCATCCTCTGTCCCTGTGAGTCCATATATGTGTACCTGAATCCCGCAGCCAGGCTGGGCCTATCCCTTATCCTCTGCTAGTGACCCTGCCTGCCGTCTCTTTGCTCTCTCAGTGGTCTGACTGAGCTTGTTTCTTCCCTGCTTGGGCAGGGGAATGCCACTTAAAGAGTAGTTTCCTTTGCCCAGCAGGGGATGGCTAACCCTGTGATTACCATCTCCTGCTTCTGGGCTGGAAGGGTACTGGGCTGCTTTTGGTTACCCTTGGGGCCCAGCAGGATCCCCTGAGAGGCAGCCTCTGTGCTGGAAGCAGATGGCACAACTCTCTTTAGCCCTGTAAGGCAAGTGGAGTTTAGTAGTAATTCTCATTAGTATTGTAACTTGTTTCCAAAGCACTTGCGTGTACAGTATTTAATTCCGATCTTCTCAATGGTCCTGTGGGTTAGAATAGCAGGTGGTATTGATGTAACCATTTTACATCTAAGGAAACCGAGCCCCAGGTTGTGACCTGCCTGAGGTCACTTAGCAAGTAAGTGGCAAAGGACACAATCCCTGGATTTCTAACCCAAGGCCGTGTCCTCTTTCCTGCCTGGCCAGGTCGTTGTGAAGATCAAGGGCGACCAGAGGTTCCAAGGGTCTTTAACTAGAGTAAATGACCAGGCACATCCACGTTGGTAACTTGAGTGGTTGACAGGAGAGACACTGTTTCCTCCTGGAGGAGCGAGGGGCTAAAGGAGCATGGTGGTTTGGGTTGGTCTGGAGCCCAGGCCAGCTTAACTCCAAGTTCTTAACCCCTCAAGCATGCCTGTATTTGTATGAAGAAAGTGTGTGAGAGTGTGAAGGCTGACTCAGCCTTGGGACCTGTCATTCTCACAGTCTGTGGAGCAGCAGACTTTTGAAATGGAAACTTTTCCTTTCCCTTGATGTGTTGTAGGCCCTCCGGGAGGAGAAAGGAGAGGCAGAGAAGTGAATTACAACAGAACACATGCTGAATGGGGCAGGAGAGGGAAGGGGTCAAGAGACCCTGAGATATGGTATGGTGCTAGGTTTTTGCTGCCTAGCTGTGTGACCTTAGGCAAGGCACTACTTCTCTGAGCCCTCGTTTCCTAATTTGTAATATTTATGTTAAATATTTGTTAACTATATTAGCTGTCACTTATTCAGCTCCTGTTTCAGAGGCTGTGTCAGGTACTCGCACAGCTAGAAAACAGTGGGGTTGCAGCCCAGATCTGTCTGACTTTGGAGCTCTTGTTCTTTTCATCATCATGCCCTGATTCCCTTTCGGTTCAAAAGTTTTATTTTTCCCAAGATCATTTTGAACAGGGAAGGATTAAAGGCATTTCAAGTCTTGGCTGCTCTCTGTGGATCATTTCTTGGGTTGGGGGGGAAAACAGTGACCCCCCCCCCCCACTCCAAGTCTTACCGTGAAGCAAATAGCCCTTCTCAGAGGTGGTGGCATTCAGAAACACAGGAGGGACAGGGCATTGGAGCTCAGTAGCCCTGGGCTCCCTTCGGGAATGCCAGCCTGTCCACAGCTGGCGGGCCTGCCTCCCTCCCTCCCTCCCTCCTCCTGTCACCCTCCCCCACCTGCCCCGCCTTTCCTTCCGTGGTGGGGAGAGAAGGCTCACTAAGCAAACCCAGGACCTGGGTTATTCCTGAGTCATGCATTGCCTGTGTGGACCTCCTGCTGCAGCACTCGCTCCCCCTGTAAACGTCTGAGTCAGACACGTCTCCCCAAGATTGTCTGCACACACTGCGCTGGGCCCAACCATCTCTTTAGATGCCAACAAACATCAACTGGTACTTAAGGCAGGCCGTGATTATATGTGGGTTTTTTTTTTTTTTTTTTTTTCAGTACACAGGCCTCTCACTGTCGTGGCCTCTCCCGTTGTGGAGCACAGGCTCCGGACGCGCAGGCTCAGCGGCCATGGCTCACGGGCCCAGCCGCTCCGCGGCATGTGGGATCTTCCCGGACCGGGGCACGAACCCGTGTCCCCTGCATCGGCAGGCGGACTCTCAACCACTGCGCCACCAGGGAAGCCCTATGTGGGTATTTTTAATCTTACAGGCTAATCTAATTTTAACTGAACTAAGTTTTGAGTTGGGCCGGGATCAGTGGGCTGCCCCCCTTCCCTGGAATCATGCTGACTTCATTTCCTTCCCCTGAAAGCTCTTTCAACATGCGGGGCCAGTTTTGGGGTCTGTTAGGTCATACATGACCCCTGAGTTCTGACACTGACTTGCTGAGAACCTGGAGTTTCCCCAAATTACCCAGGCAAGTTCTTTCCTGAAAACATATAGCCTTAAGCAGCTCTGAGTGAGATTCAGGATGAGAATTCCTATTCCTTCCCGAGTCCCCTTCCCAGTCCCTTGGGGGACACTTACCCCTAAGCCCAAACTGGCCCTTCCACAGCGCTGGGCCTATCTGAGACCAGGCCACTGAAAAGCAGAGAGGTGGCATCACAGCTGTGTCAGGCAGAATCTATGAGCTCACCAAAATAATAAGTAGCTAACACTTACGTAGCACTTGCTGTGTGCCAGGCAGACTCACAGAGGCTCTGGCTTTGGGCTGGCCAGCTAGGACTGAGAGCAGCTAATCAATTCATCTGTCCGAGGTGGGGTCGTAGAGGCAGGTCAGCTGAAACCAGCCAGCGGGCTCTGAGCTTGTGGCACATCGGGGAACCAAGGAGAGTGAGACCCAGGCCTGGCTCACCAGGAGCTTCCAGTCTGTTTGGAGAAAATGGTCCATCTGTGCTGAGGTCTCGGCAGACTCCTGGCAGAGGCAGAGTTCAGAGGGAACAAGCAGTCCCCGAGGGCACAGGTGGTTAGGGAAGGCTTCTCGGAAGAGGTGGAATTCGAGCCAGTCTTGAAGATGGAGAGGAATTAGGCAAGCAGGCAGGACAGGGAGAGCTGTTCTTAGGACAGGACTCCTACAAGAATGGAAGCCCCTTGAGTGCAGAGCCTTTGTTTGCTTTCTTCTCTGTGCCTGGCACAGGGGGAGGGCTCCTAAATACTTGGGGGACAAATAAGTGCATGACTGACTTCTGTGTAGAGATAGTGTCCACACGAAGCCTTTGAGGAAGACAAGAAACCAGCTTGACACAGAGTGATGCTCTCGGCGTCAGCCAGCACCTGTGTAAGTGCTGCTGCCACAGCCGCCTTCCTCCCCCTCTGCCTCCCTCGGCCTGGCTCTAATGGAGGGTCTTCTAGGGCATCCTCTCTGGGCTGGCTGGGGTCTCTCTGGGAAAGTCTGCATCTGTTTGGTTTACCCTCAATTTGTATAAGTAAAAGCAAGATACCAGAGCTTCGTCAGGGAACTGCCGAGAGCCCTAATTGAATTAAGCTTTTCCTAGGAAGATTCATCGAGTCATCAACTGCACTGTGACTGTGAATTAATGAGACCAGTGCCGTAAACCATGCAAAAAGGCAGTCTTGCAAATTTATAGCTGTACCTAGACACGTTGACTTATGTCTTCTCTTTGTTTTTGTGTGTGTGTTGGGAGTGGGCTGGGGCCAGAATCTCCTTTCTGTGGCAGGTTTATTTTTATAATATGAATAAATAAAACAAGTTCAACAGTAGAGAGGGGTATTAAGGTAAAAAGTAAAAGTTTTCCTCCTCACTTCTCTGACTATCTCCACTGTCGTACTCCCCAGAGGTTACCACTGTTAACTTTCTCCTGCATCTTTTCAGAAATTTTCTGTGCATATATGAGTGTGAGAGTGTGAGGGCAGATTTTAGTTTTTAATCTTTTTTTTTTTTTTTTTTGTGGCTGCGAGGCTTGCAGGATCTTAGTTCCCTGACCAGGGATTGAACCCATGCCCTCAGCAGTGAAGGCGTGGAGTCCTAACCACTGGTTCTCCAGGGAATTCCGGATTTTGTTGTTTTTTGTTTTTTAATCCTAACATCTTTATTGGAGTATAATTTACAATGGTGTGTTAGTTTCTGCTTTATAACAAAGTGAATCAGCTATACATATACATATATCCCCATATCCCCTCCCTCTGTGTCTCCCTCCCACCCTCCCTATCCCACCCCTCTAGGTGGTCACAAAGCACTGAGCTGATCTCCTTGTGCTATGTGGCTTCTTCCCACTAGCTATCTATTTCACATTTGTAAGTATGTAAGTCCATGCCACTCTCTCACTTCATCCCAGCTTACCCTTCCCCCTCTCCGTGTCCTCAAGTCCATTTTCTACGTCTGCATCTTTATTGCTGTCCTGCCCCTAGGTTCGTGAGAACCTTTTTTTTTTTTTTTAGATTTTATATATATGTGTTAGCATATGGTATTTTTCTCTTTCTGACTTACTTCACTCTGTATGACAGACTCTAGGTCCATCCACCTCCCTACAAATAACTCAATTTCGTTTCTTTTTATGGCTGAGTAATATTCCATTGTATATATGTACCACATCTTCTTTATCCATTCATCAGTTGATGGACACCTAGGTTGCTTCCATGTCCTGGCTATTGTAACCGGATTTAGTTTATATAAAGCCACTTGTGTAAGGAAAAGAGCTCCAGGCTGGGAATCAGGGACCTGGATCCTAGTCCTAGCTCTGCCTCTTTCTTGAATATTGTCATTTTGCCTCCCCGGGTCTTAGTTTCCCTGTCTGTTGATTTCAGTTGTTGAAAGGCTCTCCAGGACTTTACAGCAGGAAAGGCAGTGGTCCCAGAGGAGCCCCTCCTCTGGTGAGGCCTGGGCAGCCTGAGGCCCTCAGAAGGAGATCTCCACAGCCCCATCCTTTGGGGGAATGGGCCACTGCTATCATGAGCACTGGCTTCAAAGCACAGAATTCTCAAGTTCATGGTAATGGTCATCTCCAACTCTAGCTCAGGGTTATGGGGTTAAATGAATGGGTCGGCAGAGAGCCAGCTCACTTGCAGGGGAAGTAAGACAACACACAGGGGAGAAAGCACAGGTGGGAAGTTGTGTGGCTCTGGCTAGGATGCAGAGGGGCTCAGAGAGGAGGGGGAGAGACAAGGGAAGGCTCCCTGAAGGAGGTGATCTTGAGCAGTGGGCCAGGTGGAGAAGAGGAACATCTCTCAGGGGGACTTGCTGTTAGAAGGGATCCTGGCTTAGGTGGGAGAATGGACTTGGGGACCTGCTGTTCTTCTAGGATCTAGATCTAGGTTTCTGAGATTCTTTCTGAGTTCTTTTTTTTTTTTTTTTTTTTTTTTTTTTTGCACTACGTGGGCCTCTCACTGTTGTGGCCTCTCCCATTGCAGAGCATAGGCTCAGCGAGCCGGCTCCGCGGCATGTGGGATCTTCCCGGACCGGGGCACGAACCCGTGTCCCCTGCATCGGCAGGCAGACTCTCAACCACTGCGCCACCAGGGAAGCCCTCTTTCTGAGTTCTTGATGGAGTTCAGGGGACCCATGGACCATCCTCCTCCAAATATCTGCAGACATTTGTGTGTTTGTATCAGAGGAAGAAAGCCCATAGTAGCCATAGATTCTCAGCAGGATTTGTGCCCCCACCCCCCGGCCAAAGGTTAAGAGCTTTGGCCCTTGTCCTGTGGGAATCTGAAGAAGGGTAAAGGGCTTTCCTTGGACGAAGTGGTACTTACCTCTGGGATGAGAGGGGTTTGCCCGGGGAACTGCAGAACTCCTTCTAGGCAAGGGGAATGAATCCAGTCAGAATGAACAAGCTGTGTCCCAGGAGAAGAGGAGGGAAGATGATTCTGTAAAGCAGAGAAAAACTTTTCCGGATTGGGGATCAAAGCAGATGAAGCAGGCTTCCCCTGCCCAGTGTAGACAGGGCAAGTACTGGGTTCATTCTGCCCCCTGGTTCTGGTGGGTTTCCAAGGTGAGCTCAGCTGACACCCTGGGAGGTAACTCAGTCCTCCTGCCCTTTTTCCTAAAGTGGCCAGGGCCCAGACCGTCCTCTGAGACTCTGTTACGGGAAGCAGCTACCTTGGAGGCAGCAGAAACAAGGCATTGCCTTTTAAGGGGACAGGCTTTGAGGGCACAATACTAGGCAGCCCCGATTGGCCTCTGCTGTTTCTTGGATTGAGGACCCCCATCTCCTGCTCTGACTCTGTTTCCGGGAGTGAAAGTAGACAATATTATTCTACCTGTAGAATATTAGAGGTAGAAAGAACCTTATCATAGCCTGTGGCCCCAGGGCCCAAAGGAGAGATGGAGATGTTTTGATCGAGTCCTCTCATCTCCCCATTAAGGCCAAGAGAGGATGCACCCATATTCACAAGTGAATTAACGGCAGGGCAGGGAGGGCTTTCCCTGCTCTGTTAACTAACTCAGGGGTCTCTAGGCAGTAAGAGCTGGACCAAGAGGAGGGACTGTGGTCTTTGGCCTTGATGTTGGTATCTAAGCATTGGTACCTCTCTAGTGGGCCCTAAAAGCCTAAGGAATGGCAGCTTCGTGCTGGACTGTGCATCAGAAGAGCTGTTCCTGGCCGAGAAGCCACTTGGCTTTGGTCATACAGGTCTTTGCAGGAGAACCAAGTGCAAGCCTTGGGACCCAGAAGCTTCTGCCCTCACCCATCAAATTCTTCAGGCTTTTGTACTCCTTCACAAGCCAATATTGAGCCTGGGTGCTCTGCTTTTTATAGCATCTTTGCCCTCAAACCAGGGAATGAGATCTTATCTCCTGGGGCCAGGGCCCACAGGAATCTGGATGCCGTACCAGGTAGGCAGGATGCCAGTGTGGAGGCAGGGCCAGCTCACCTCACTGAGCCCAGCCCAAGACTCAGATTACAGCTCAGTGGGGGAGGGGAGCTGGCACCCTACCACACCCTTCTGGGCCTGCCTGGCTGGTGGAACAAACAAAGATGCCCAACAACTGCTTCTCTCAAGGAGCTCAAGGACTGGTCTGAGAAGTTCAGTATAGTTGCAGGGGAGTCAGGCAGTAGAAAGTGGGTGCGAGTCGAGGTGAAGATGGAAGTTTTTGAGGGTTTAGAGAAGGCAGAAAGACCTTCCTGCTTGGGAGGATCAGGGAGGCTTTATGGAGGTGACTGGTGAACTAGGTCTTAAAGAATAGGTAGGATTTAGATGAGATGCTCGAGTGAAACAGGGCTCACTGGGCACAGCCAGAAGCTTCTACTTGAGGCAGGACGTTTGGATTGCAGAGGAGTGTCCCAGAGCAGTTTCCTTTGGAAACATGGTGGTTAGGAACACAGGCTTTGCAACTTGACAGACCTGGGTTCAAATCTAAGCTCTACCACTGTAGCACCTTGACTATGGGCAAGTCATTTTACCCTGTTTGTGTCTCATTTTGATCACCCCCAGCATGGGGTAACACCTGGCAGGGATGTTGGGAGGACTCAGGGAGAGCACCCTTGTAAGATACATGGCACAGGCTTGACACATTCTGAACATATGATAAATGGTGGCACTTAGGAGTCCTTCTAGTATCAGGAGGAGGAGAAATACCAGCTTGTTTTCTGTGAGTCTTGAATCTCCCAGCAACTGAAAAATCACTCAGCAAGATTTACTGATGCCCTGCTGGGCATCCAGAGCTGTGCTAAACACAGGGGGCAGGTGGCTCCAGGTAAATAAAATTTATTATTATTATTTTTTTAAAATAAATTTATTTTATTTATTTATTTTGGCTGTGTTGGGTCTTCGTTGCTGCGTGTGGGCTTTTCTCCAGTTGCGGCGAGCGGGGGCTACTCTTCGTGGTGGTGCGCGGGCTTCTCATTGCGGTGGCTTCTCTTGTTGCAGAGCACGGGCTCTAGGCGTGTGGGCTTCAGTAGTTGTGGCTCATGGGCTCTAGAGCACAGGCTCAGTAGTTGTGACGCAAGGGCTTAGTTGCTCCGTGGCATGTGGGATCTTCCCGGACCAGGGCTTGAACCCGTGTCCCCTGCACTGGCAGGCGGGTTCTTAACCACTGCACCACCAGGGAAGCCCCCAGATGAGGATTTTTAAAATAGGCCCAGCTGTGATGAGGTGCCAGGTGATCTGTGCCAGCGTTAAGGGCAGAAGATTCTGCCACTTCGTAACCACCCCACCCTGTGAGCCTCAGTCTTCCCAGTCAAATGCGGTAATGTCTGTAAAGCCCCGAGCACATCATAAGCTCTCAGAAATGGGAGTCACCACTGTCCTGTAACATCAAAGGAAAAGGAGGGAATTCCCTGGCAGTCCAGTGGTTGGAACTCCATGCTCTCACTGCCAAGGGTGCGGGTTCAATCCCTCGTTGGGGAACTAAGATCCCACAAACTGCGCAGCACAGCCAAAAATAAATAAATAAAAAGTAATAAAAAAAAGGCAGATGAGATGAGAGTGAAGACTAGCAGTGGAGGATGGTTTTAGGTAAGGGGGCTGGAGGACATTGGGGTAGGGCTGAATGTCACCAGGAATGGGGTGGGCATAAAATGAGACTGTGAGTTGAAGTGTCTGAGTTTGGCCTTCAGTTGGAAGAGGGGGAGACACACCCTCAGTAAACACTGATTTGCGCGTGATAAATGCTGTGCTGAAGATGGAAAGGTGAATAAATATAATCCCAGCCTCATGGGAGCGGCTGACATGGAAACTGGCACTTGCCGTGTGCTGTGAACTGCCACAGCAGGGGCCCACAGGACTGTGGGTGCACGGGAGGAGTTGGGTGGTGGGCGGCTCGGGAAGGCTTCCCAGAGCTTGAAGGTTAAGCAGGAGTTTGCTCATTTCACACGGAGGGAGGAGCTGGAGAAAGACGAGATGTGGATAATGCAGAGCATAGATAGTGCAGAGCCGTTGAGTTTTGCTTTTGAAGCCCATCGGGGCGTTCTGCATCCCCTCCACCTCACTCACCCCCAAACGTCCTTAACCCACGTGCCTGGCTGGGCAGAGAAGCTGAGCTTCCCTGTGGGACAGTGAACACCAGGGATGGGTGTCCTCATATGCAGGCGATAAGGAGGAAGCTACCATTGAGTGAGACCTACTGAGTGCCTGGCCTTGTACTGAGGGCTCCACACAGCGCATCACTGTCTGAGTGTCACAACAACCCCGAAGGGTGCGAGTCCTGGTATTTGCCTTTATCCAGCTTACAGCTACCTCGGGAAAGTGGAAGAGGGAATAATTAAGTGCTTGATGATTGCTGTGCCACTGCCTCAAAGCCCAGGAGGACTTCAGAGAGGGGAGAAATGTGGCTGGAATGAGCAGGGAGCAGGGGCCTTTGCGCAGGTGCCTTCACTAGACCCTCATAAGGGGAGGGCAGGTGGCAGGTCAAGTGAGGGTTGCAGCACCTGCTGCAGGTGTGACTGGGCAGCTGAGAGGAGGCCCAGCCAGCTGGGGGGAAAGTCTGGGCTGGGGTTCACTGAGAAATAAGATTGGGTAGGTGGGCTGGGCTGGATTCCCAGGCGTCTAGAACTCCAGCCAGAGGGGTATAGAGTCGGCCAGGCCTCTCAGGCCGGTGGCCAGATGGCTCCACGGGTCGAACGCTTTCCTTCCCTCCATTTCCACTTCTGCTCTCCCTATCTAAGCCACAAGCATCTCTAACCCGGATGACTCCAGTGGCCTCCTGGCCCCACTCCGCTCTGCCTGTAATCAGCTCTCCACAGAGCAGCCAGTGGGGTCGTTTAGAAACGTGACTCACAATGTGGTGTTCCCCTGCTAAAACCTTTCAGTTGCTTCCTGATGAACCTGGGATAAAATCCAGGAGAGGTGTGGCCTATTCCTCTCTCTCCTTCACTCCCTGCTGCTCTCTTCCCACCACTCACACCAACCTTCCTGGGTTCCTCAAACACACCAAGCCCTGCCATACCCCTTCCCCTTCCGTAGGGCCGTGGCGCTTGCTTTCCCCAACCTGGAAGCCTGCCTGGAGATGGCCACAGGCCGGCTGCCTTATTCATGCTCTGGGTCAGATGCTGTCTCTTCAGAGAGGCCTCCCTGGCCACCTAGTCTAATAGGTAGCCCACGCCTCACCACCCTCCGCCCCAGCCCACGCCAGACAGTCTTCTGGGTGCTGAGGACACAGCCGGGAGCAAGATGAGGAGGCTCCCGATGTCGGGGGGCTCACAGGCCAGTGTGGGGCGTTGCACAGTGGACACAACGTCAGGCAGTGATAAGTGTCCGGAAGAAAATAAATATGAGAAAGATGTGCTACTTTGGATGGTCAGCGAAGACCTCTCTAAGGAGCTGGGTTTTGAGCTGAGCCAATGACAAGAAGGCGCCCACCTTGCAAAGGTCAGGGCCCCTGAGGAGAGCGTCTCTGAGGAAGCTGGGGTGGAACAAGAGGGAGGTGCAGTGTGAGGACGGAGAGGAAGGCGGGGGCCAGACCCTGCTTGGCCCGTGGGCCTTGGGTTAGGCATCGGATTGGATTCTAGGTGTGTGCAGTGCCACTGAGCTGGGGAGGGATGTGCAGAGCAGCCTAGGGGTCAGGAGACGGCTCCCAGGGTCGGCTCTGGCTTTGGGCCACAGCGAGCCAAGCAAAGCAGGACCCTGGCCCAGGGCTACTCAGCCAGGTCTGTGAGAGCAACAAGAGCGAAGCTTCCCAACAGGCATCTCTGGCCAGGCCAGGAGCGGGATGGAGAGCCGTGCCCAGGGAGGAGTGGATAGGGAGCGGAGCAGAGCAGGAGGGGGGTGGCGCGAGCACGTGGCGAGGGGAGGGGCTGAGTGAGGTGCCAGGCTCTGCTGGACTCCTGCCCCTCCCCTGCCCAGCCCCAGCACCTCTAGGCAGGATGTCACCAGACCTGTCATGTGGGAGGCGTGGCACCGCCGAGCGCCAGGGCCCTGACATGCCTCTTACCACCTGAACCTTACGGTCCCATGTGGCCTAGGGAGTTATCAGGCCCAGAAAGGGCAGGCCTGGAATCAGATAATTGGACTTGATTGTTGGGAGGGATGCTAGAGACGGAGTTAGGAGTCCAGGAGGTGTAATTGAAAAAGATAAGGGCGTTGGAGGTTAAAAGGCCTGGACTCGAATCCAGGCTCCTGTCCTTGCAGCTGTGTGGTGACTGAGGGCAGAGATGTGGAGGTTCGGTGACAGTGCCGTGCAGAGCACCGAGCAGCGGCGAGGCCTCCTCATCTAGCAGAGGAGGAAGCAGAAGGCCAGAGAGGAAATGACTTGCCCACAGGCCACAGGGTGCGGTGGCAGAGCTGGGCTAGTGCAGGTCTTCAGCTCCTGGTCCGGAGCTCTTCTGTGATGGAGTGAGTGGCCCTTCCCTCCTTCCTTCCTTCACTGTTCCTCTGGAACAGTCCTCTGGCCCTTCTGCAGGCGTGAGGTGGCTGGCCCTGGGCATCCCACCTTCTCCTCAGCTTGCGTCTGAGCACCTACTACGCAATGGCAGGGCTGTGTGGGAGATAGACGTGTAAACAGCTTCAATACAAGGCAGGCTGAGGTGACACAGGGAGGCGGCACAGTGCAGCGTGGGCCCTGGTGGCAGACGGTCTCAGTTCTGGCGCCGTCGCTTAGAACGTAGTGGTGACGAGGCCCGCACCGAAGTTGGGCCAGATCAGAAGGGCTTCTGATTCACTGCAGAGCAGCGAGGACTGTAGTGTAGTGGCGGGAACTGCGGAGGTTTAGGAGGGAGGTGTGACCATGACTGACTGGCTTGTGTTTAGGACAGAGGCTCTCCTGGCAGGTGGAGAATGAACTGGATGAACTTTTCCCCAGTGTTCTTGGCTCTGGGAATTTTCCACCTCCTCCCTCCCTGGCTAATTATGCTTCCTAAGAAACTGATCAGATGGGAAGCTGCAGGAAGTGATTTGGGACAAGGATTGTGTAGGAGTTGGGGAGAGAGTGGAGAGGATGTAGCGGGAGAGGGAGATCCATGCCAAGCAGCAGGAGGTGGCTCCCTTTCGAGGGGGAGGGGGAACCTGGGCAGGCTGGAAGTTTAAAGCAGAATGTGGTGGCTCTGGGGAAGCCAAGTTCCTCAGAGCTCCTCTGTTCCTGGTCCCTGGCGGGGAAGAAGGGTGAGATCGACTGGCAGGGTCTGGCTTTTCTGGGTCAACAGGAGCTGGGGTCCTAATGGGAGAATGTGAGGCAGTGAAGCCTCGCGGCTGGAGCGCTGAGCTGGGTATCAGAGCCAAGCCCAGGCCCGGCACTGCTGCTTAGCTATCCTTACACATCTGAAATTCCATCACTGTGGGCCAGGGCCTGTTATGGTAAGTGGGTGTGTACCAGGCACCCCCTTCTGGCACAGAGCACTCCTCGCATCCCAGCTCCCAGTGGGCCCAAGACTTTAGCTGTGGGTGTGGCCTCTGCTCCTTTTTGGCCTCGCCGGTTAAAGCGCAGCCCTCAGTGTGCCGAGCCTTCCGGGGAGCCAGGCTCCATCCACCTGGTGTGAGCAGGTGACTGAACCACAGGGATAACAGTGAAGAGCCAGATGGCCGTAGATGGTCTTGAACCCAGGGGCAAGGCTGCCTTTGCAGTGACACAGGGACCCATTGGGAGATCCAGGGCATCCTTCGGGGCAGGCAGGGGTCAGTATAGCCTGGCGGCTTAAGGTCTTCAGAATCTAACAAACCTGGCTTTGAATCCCAGCTCTACTACCGGCCAGCTGTATAACCTTGGGCCGAGTGCCTGACCCATCAGCATCATTTTTATCTGGAAATAATTCTCGCCTGCATGTTGTTGTTGTTTAAAATTTTATTTTATTTATTTATTTATTTATTGGCTGTGTTAGGTCTTCGTTGCTGTGTGCAGGGTTTCCCTAGTTGTGGCTCGCGGGGGCTACTCTTCGTTGCAGCGCACGGGCTTCTTATTGCAGTGGCTTCTCTTGTTGCGGAGCACGGGCTCTAGGCTCATGGGCTTCAGTAGTTGTGACTCACTGGCTCTAGAGCGCAGGCTCAGTAGTTGTGGCGCACAGGCTTAGTTGCTGTGCGGCATGTGGGATCTTCCCAGACCAGGGATCGAACCTACGTCCCCTGCATTGGCAGGCGGATTCTTAACCGCTGTGCCACCAGGGAAGTACCTCGCCTGCATGTTTTTTTTAAACCTTTTTCCCTCTGTTCATTTAATCGAGGAATAACGTACAAACACGCAGTAGAGTACGCTGATCTTAAAGTGTACATTATAGCTCGCTGATTATTTACAAATGTTCACATCCAGATGGAGATAAAGGAACCTGTGTACCCCACCAAAGTCCCCTCTGCCCTTCCCAATCTGTACCCCAACTCTCCCCTGTGGGAACCACCATTTTGTCTTCCGTCATTGTCACTTGGCTGTACCTGTTCTTCAACTCCATATACACCCACAGTCAGACACAGGTACTCTCGTTTCTGGCTTCTTTTGCTCAGCATTTCTGGGAGGTTTCCCTTTATCTTTGCATGTCCCAGAGGTTTGTTCTTTCCATAGCTTTGCGGCATCACCTCGTGTGAGTAAGCCGCAGTTGGTTCATTCTCCTGTTGGTGGGCATTTGGGTTGGTTCCCTTTTTTGACAATTATGAATAAAGCTGCTGTGAATATTCTTATCCTCCATAGGGTTTTTGAAAATTCAGTGAGATAATCAATTACAGTAACATGTTTAATGCTGAGTTTTGACTTAGAGCTGCTGCCCAGAAAATTCCCCCCAGATTTTTGTTGTTGTCGTTTGTAAAAAGGAAAAAAAAAAAAAAAAACAACAACCAACAAACACTACATAAGTATTTAAAGAAAAAAATGCAAATCATACCTTTCACCCCAGCTGCTCCTCAGAGCTGATCAGTCTTCACCGTTCAGTGTGTCTGCCTGGACTTTTCCCTACAGTTGTATGAAGTTCTTTTTAATGAAAACGGCTTCACAATAATAATCATGCTGTCCGTCATCTTTTGCAACTTACTTTTGTCATTAAATCTGATCTTTTGAAAGAGTCCCCTTCTCTGTGTCAGTGGAGCAGCTTTGAGAGAGACAGGCTAAGTGAGCTCCTGAACCGGTCTCTCGGGCCTTTCACCCTGGCCTGGCTGGACTGCCTTCAGCTTTCCTCAATGTGGAGCCCAGGGTACAAGTTCTGGCTCTGTTGCGCCCTATCTGGATGTATTCTTGGGCTTAAATGCCCTGAGCTTTGGCTTTTTCATCTTTAACCTGGGAGAACCCATACTTGCCTCTGAAGCATGCCATGAGGTTTAAATGAGATGAAGTATGCGAAAGTACAAAGCAAAATGGAAAGTGATGCGTGTGAGCTGGTTATTATGTAAACCTAGGGGCTGTCAGAGCTAGAGGAGGCCTCTGAGAATCTAACTCAGCCCACCATCTGAGGAAACAGTGGCTTCGGGAAGGTCACAGAGCCCGCAAGTGATGGAGCCAGACCTGAACCAAGGGAGGCGTAGGAGCCACAGCTTCACAGAGCGCCCCACTTCACCCCCGCCTGCCGCCGCCGCCCCCCTGCCCACCGTTCCCACTCTCTCTGGACCAGAGCTTGGCTCTAACCGGTCCACCTCCTATCTGTGGGGACTCCCTGCTAGGCAGGAAGGGTGCTCTCCCCCTGGTTACTGACTGAGGCCACTGGGGACTAGATCTTCCAGGCACTGATCTGTCCCCACCCTCCCCTGGTCCAAGAAAGCAGAGAAGCAGGGAGGTGGGGCAGAGGAGCGGGGACTTGGATGGGACTTGGATGGATAGGAGATGCAGCCCTGGTCTAGGACCCCCAAACCTGGGGCTGTGTGAGTCCCCCAGCCCCATGGAGCTCACTTCCTCCTCCTAAGAAACCAGGTTAGCCCTCAGGTAGGCAAAGGCCTGGATCTGAGTAGTCGCTCAGACAGCTTCCAGCTCCGTGTTCAGGTCCCCTGAGGCTCCACCCTCACAACTTCTACGAGAGGGTAGAGGGGGGTCGTCCAGGCCTGTGAGACTACAGCCTAGGCTGAGGTCAAGAATCCGGAAACAAAACCCTGACCAGCATGGGCTGGGCCTTTGCCTCACTACCCACCCCTTCCCGGGAAGAATTTGGCATGATAAGATTTGCACGGTACCAGCCCAGGAGGGCCCCACTTTCCTCAGTGTTTAGCCACTGCATGTGGTGCTAGGCACACAGCGGCGGAAATGGCTCCTGTGCTCTGGCTCCCATCCGTCTAGGAGCCGCAGCTCATTATGAAAGCACCAGGGCAGTGATATCAGGGAGCTCGCAAGGCCCTGCCTGGGAGTGCCTTGTTGGTCCAGGGTGGGGCTTGGGGAGGGGCTCTGAGCCCTGGTATCTGCTTTCAGGGTGAGGTTGTGGAGCGACATGTGTTCTAGAGGCGGTGAGTGGTGACGTCACAGGAGTCCTGCTCAAAGAATAGGGGGCACCACCACCTGGTGCTTGAGCCTTACCTCACGGGCCCTTTGCCTTCAGCAACACAGTGGGGCTCACCTGACCCTGTGAGGTGGGTGGAAGTGTCCCCATTTATAAATGAGGACCCTGTGGTCTGGAGAGGTTAACTAGCTTACCCAGGGTCACACGCACCAGAAAGTGGAAGAACTGAGTGACCTTGAATCCTGGGAAGCCAGAGTGAAAGACCCATTGGAGGTTCCCTGGTCCCCTCTGCTCACAGGGGAGCAAACCTGAGACCCATAGTTAGGACAGTGTGGGGACTGGCATTCAGGGACAGTGTTCTTTCCTTTTCACTGATAACAACAATAGTTATTCCATACTGAGGCCCCCAGCCTGGTCCTTGGAACATTCTGAGACAGTTCTAGTTAGGTCCATCCTTCAGAGAATTGAGAAAATGGTATCCAGATCATTTTCCCTGTGGCTCAGATGAGGAACCTGGCTGAGAAACGCCCTGGAGGATGAGTACCTGTCAGCTCTGGAGTCAGCTTCCTGGGCTGGAGTCCTGTTTGGCCCTGCCACTTACCGGCTAGGAGGCCTTGGGCAAGTAACCTAGCCTCTCTGAGCCTCAGGTTCCTCATCTGTGATGTGGGTATGATAGGGCCTCCCGCACTGGGTAGTTGTGAGGACTAAGGAGCCCTCAGTGAGGCTGTCATCATTAACATCCCCATCGCAAGCGGAAGCTGGCCACCGAGCTAGCTGATTAGAACTGGGGCTCCAGCCGGAGTTCCAGGCCCTCCGTGTCCTGCCCTGCAGGGGTTACTTTCCTGGCTTCTGCTGCCACAGGTATCCCCACTTCTCTACCATGTGAAGGATCATGCGATGGGCCCTGCCCAGGGGGAAGCAGGTGTTCATGGAGACTTTCTTTACTCCTTCCTGGGCACGGGGCACTGCCTTCTATGGGGCGGGCTGGTGGCAGGCAAGTAGGCAGGTGGGCAGCCTCTCAGCCTGCCTGGGACCTTGCCCCTCCATGCCTGGCTCTTCACTGATGGGCTCCCAGCCTCCGGCCAGGCTCTCCCCGCACAATCTGAGCCGGACTCTGGAACCTGTGCCCTGAGGACGAGAGTGATAGACAGTAGGAAGCTGTTACAGGTCGTTTCCTACTGAGCAGCCTGGCTTGAGGGCAGAGCTTGTCTTCGGGGATCAGGTGGTCCTGGGATCAAATACAGCAAGCAAGTTGTGTTGCTTGCTGTGTGCAAGTTCTGTAGGCTCTGAGCCTCAGTTTCTCCTCCGAAAATGGAAACACTGCCTATCTCATGGCGTTACTAAGGCGAAATGAGAAAGCACAGGCTTGGTGTGACTCTCCCTTCCTATGCTGCTGGGCAGCTGGAGGGCTACGCTGTGCCCCTTGAGGCAGTGCGCACAGGCCCGACCCAGGCCTGGGAGGTAACTCTGCAAGAGTTCCATTCCTCTTCACTAGGGTACCAGATGGCTCCTGGTTCTGCAAGCAAAGCACACGCAGAACCAGGGCACGTGGGTACTGCTAGGGGTTACCTAGAGGGAATCAGAGGTTTAGAGTGGGTGGGTGGCTGGCTTACCTCCAAGGCCACACAGCAAGGGAGTGACAGAGCTGGAAGTAAACTGAGGCTTCTGCTCCCAGCCAGCAGGACAGAAAGCCAGGGCTCAGAGATGGAGGCAGCCTAGCTGAGCCGTGGCTCTGGAGTCAAAAAGACCAGCTGCAGGGCCTGGGCTACGTCCCTTCACCATCTCTGCCTCCGTTTTCTTAGCTGCAGAATGAGGATGACAATACCTGTATCAGAGAACTTTCAGGAGAACCATGTAGTTAATGTGTACCAAGCATCACAGTGAAGTGCTAGAAAAAAGGTGGTTCTTTGAAAAAGGTGGGAGTAGCATGAGGGGTGGTGTTGTGTCCCGAGTGAGGACTGGCTTTGGAATATTGAGTCCTGGGTGTGAATCCTGGCTCTGCCACCACTTTGCAGTGTGACCTTGGCCAAGTCCCTGCCTGTCTCTGGGCTTCATTCTTTGCATCTGTGAAGTGGAGGGTTCAGTTTGAAATGGTCTGGGGACGCCCTGCCTCTTCTAACGTCCTGTGGCTTTTTGCTGCCCATCTTCTTCGCCAGGAGAGGTCCAACTTCCCTTTGATGTTTCTGGAGCCCCAGGCCTTCCTGGCACCAGGACCAAGGCCTGCAGCCGGCTGTGTCCTCATCTCTGCAGTGTCCTCTAAAGGGCAGCCTCCTCTGAGCATGCTCAGCTCTCCCATCTCCTCCGCATATCTCCTGGCTCCCAGAGGCCTGAGGTGGCAAACTGTCCCCAGTGGACAGGGAGAGGAGGCGGGGAGAGGCCCGCCAGTGCTCCCTCTGTGTCCGCCCCCCCGCCCCCAACGCTTCGCAACGCTCGGCCAACTGGGCTGTTTTCAGGAGAAGTGTGTGGAGACTTTCAGGGCAGACCCGAGATGGATGCCTCGGGCACCTGCTTAGGGGGAAGCTCCAGCAGCTTAACCGCAGGGACTCTGCTGCCGAGGTTTCAGGGAACCTGCATCTGCAGGGCCCCAGCCACATCCACAGCTCTCAAGATCTGTACTCAGGTACCCTGGGAGAAAGCTTTACAGGTCTTATAGGGGACGAGAAGCAGGTTCAGTGGGGCTTCTGCCTCTCTTCAGCGTCCCCTCTGTCTTTTCTCAGCACCTCTAGAAACTCCTGCCAGCCAGACTCAGCCTGGAACCAGTGATGGCAGGGACAGGGCACCAAGCTCTGCCTCAGAAGGTGCCCTGGTCTCCTGACAGCTGCGTCCCTGGCAGCCGTGCTGTGGTGCCAGCGGGCCCTCTCTGGCCTGGGACTGGGGAGACAGCGATGGGACCACGCCCTTTGCTGAGCACTTTCTTTGGCAGCCCTTTGCTCCAGATACATCACCTCCTCGGACCCTCAGGACAGCCCTTTGACATAGAAATGATTATGAGCCCCACTTTTCAGATGAAGAAATGGAGACTCAGTGGTTGAGTGCCTGCTAGTAGGTGGCAGAGCCAGGAAACCAGGCTGCTGGGTTCTCAAGACCAGCCTCCCTGCCTCCTCTGGTAACCGAGTTTGAGTTGAAACTTGGGACAGAATTCTGAGGTGACACCCCGGTGTGTTTTTTCAGTGTCTCCCTTCCCAGCCATCTCGCTCCCAGCCTGCACCTGGACTGCCTCCCCTGGCCCAGCCCTCCTACAAGCCCGGGACCAGCCCCTCTGCCTCAGTCCTCCAGAGAGCTGGCTGCCGGGCCCCCAAGGGAAGCTGCCTCTAGTGCAGACTGCCGCCTGACCGGGGTTCCTCCTCTCACTAGGGCCTGGCTGCCTGGCTGGGCCAAGGCTTCAGAGTGAGTCTCTACTCCCGCGGAGGGCCCAGCACCTCTGGTGTCACCATATTCCTGCTGTGCTCTTGTGGAAGCCAAGCCAGGTGGCAGCCACGCTGGGCCACACAATAGGCTGAGCCCTGGAGGGCAGACATGCCCTGCTCCCCAGGAGCAGAGAGGCCCCTTGCCATCCCACCCCTCCCTCCAAGATGTGTCCTTCTCCCTCTGCATCTTCCTTGAAAGCGGAGTCGTCACGGTGATTGCCGCAGCTCTCTGGGTGTTTGTTTTATCTTCCTCTCAGTCTTTTTACTTCCATTCCCTCCTCTTTCTCACAGCCACCCTGTGCCACGGTATTGCTAGAGGGGAAGGAAGTGGGGTTCAGGGCAGTACCGTGATTTGCCATAGATCACCGAGAAGTTCAAGTTTAGAACAGAAGCCAGCTCCCTTGTTGGCAGACCAGGACTCTGTACACTGCCCCATGCTGCTTGTGCAGTCTTGCTCTGCATGAAGACTGTTCTGAGCCCAGACATCATGCTTGTTGGCATGGACAGAGACGGTATTACAGAGCCCCAGCTTTGTCCACGAGCGGGGCTCATCGGTCAGATGTCAGAGCTGGAAAGGCTCTCAGCATGCCTCTGAGGATGGGGAAGCTGAGGCCAGAGAAAGACAAGGGCTTGTTCAAAGCACCTAGTGAGGTGGTGGCAGGATCAAGACTGGAATCCGGATCTCCTGAGCCCCACCCTGGGCTTGGCTCAGGCCCTTTTCCTCTCCCAGTGTTGCTTCCTGGTCTCTGCAGGCATTTGGAGGTGAGATGGAGGCTGGGCTGGTCCACCTGCTGGAATCTGCAGGAAGCAGTGCCGGCTGTCCCTGGATCCTAGACTTGATGGCTAGGCAGTTGGAGAGCTCTGCTCCACCCCAGGATGCTGAGCCTGGGGGCAGCACCGTCTCCCTGACTCCCTCCCCAGGGTGCTTGCAGGCAGGACTTTTTCGCCTCCTCTGTCAGAGCCCTCCAGCAGTTCTGCCTGGTTCATTCACCAGGTTGACCCAGAATTCTCTCTCCAGGCTGCTTAAGGCCTTTTCACAGTCTGGCCCTGGGTGAGCCCTGCACTGGGTCAGTGGTCTCAGCTTTGTGACCTGGCTCTGCTGTTACCTGTGATCCTGGCTGCATGTCTGGATCTCTCTGAACTTCTGTTTCCTCATCTGTTGTCTACTGCCCTGGGTTTTAGTGAGGACCAGAGAAAAGGCTGCTTTATGACCATCCGAGTGATGGTTTCCTCCTCAGCCTTCACTGTCATTTACGCCCAGTAGAAGTCCTCTGCCTACACCACACTCGTTCCGCCTGTCCTGCCTTTTCGGACGCTGGGGCTTTGCTTGGAAGGCCTTCCCCGTGTCTCCCTAACCCCAGCCCTTCCTTCAGACTCAGGCCAGTTCAGCTAGTGTTTAGTGCACACAAGCTTAGTGCCAAACATTGGAGATTAGGTTAAATTAGGACAGGAATTCTGCCCTCAAATAGTCATGCAGACTCAACAAACAAGTTTTACCCTTGCCCTGTGCCAGGCTCTGTGCTAAGTGCTGGAGAGTCAGCGGTGAGTAAGACAGGGTCCCTGCCCTTGAGCAATCTGGACGGGAGACGGCCAACCAGCCACACGGTGTGAGCAGACTCTTTGGGTCTGCTCAGTGCTCCCATGTCTGGGTCTCATGTGGTCCTCACAACAACCTTGTTAGGTCACTGAGGCAGGAGACGATCATCGACTAAGCAAATACTGATTGCAAGCCTACCGTGTGCCAGGCACAGCTCTAGGTGCTAGGGACACGACAGCGACTGGACAGTCTGCCTTGATGGAGTTTGCATTCTGGGTCAGGGGAACCGTCAGTGAGCACAAACAGGAAGTGATAAGTGCTCTTAAGAATGATAAAGCAGGGTAGGCAGATAGGAGGGTACGGGAAGGCCTCCCTGAGGAGGGACCCGTAAGAAGGGAGGGAATCTGCCGTCCACGTCCACGTATTCAGTGTAGAACGTTTCAGGCAGAGGAGCCAACAAATGCAAAGGCCCTGGGGTGGAATCATATTTGCATCCAGGGAAAAGCAAGGAGGCCAGTAGCTCCAGAAGGGAGTGAGTGGAGCCAGATCCGGTGTTTGCCACTGGACTGGGTTATGGGTTGTGAGAGAAAGAAAGGAGTCAGGATGATTCCAGGGTTTGGGGCCTGAGCAACTGAGTGATGCTGGGGAGACGGGGACCGTGGGAGGAGGAGCAGGTTTGGGGGTGGGGAAGTGAGAGTTCAGCTCCTGTGCCCTTGCTACTCTGCAGGTCCACCCTGTGCACACCCAGACACACCAGCCTCAGGGTCACCCCACGCCCATCCCACCGGAAGCCTCCCCATCTTCTCAGGCTCACTCCAAGCTCTGTCCTCTGAGAGTCATTTTCTTTCATCAGTGTCTTTCTGGCCTTTCTGAGTGGTCACCAAAACCTAGCTGAGGGTTGCCAGGCACCCCTTCTTCATCACCACCCCCAGATGCTGTGAAGCGCATAGTAGACTCTGTAGCCAATTGAGCTGGGAGGGGTAGAAGGGGCCCCGGATGCCTCCCCAGGGCGCTGTTCCCTCCTCCCCGCCCAGCCAGCACCACCTAAGTCCTGTTCTCTCTTTGCAGCTCCCCCTCCCTCCTCTGCGGCAGCTGAAAATGGGGCGCCAGGACTTGCTTTCTGCACAGCTGTTGTCCTGGAAATGGTAGAATTTCTCTTTGTGTTGCTTTCCTATGGCCACCTCTCTGTACTCCACCTCTCTATATCTGAGTACG
Source organism: Pseudorca crassidens (assembly GCF_039906515.1). NCBI lineage: Eukaryota > Metazoa > Chordata > Mammalia > Artiodactyla > Delphinidae > Pseudorca > Pseudorca crassidens. Next base: position 21,066,995 of record NC_090297.1, on the reverse strand, counting down.
ATGATATCGTGAGCAAGTTCAAGTTATGTCTAAAGAATTTAGTTCATTGTTGTGCTTCTAAGCTAAGTGACTTCCAGCTGGGACATTAAGAACAGCAGGTATTTGGAATACTCAATTTCAGTTTTCTCTTAAATTTGGATTTTGCAAACACTACCCACTACCCCCACCAAAAGGAAAAGAAAAACCCAGCTTTCCCAGGGCTCTAAGGTTTCTGGAAATAGAACCTCTATTATTGAACCTCTTGTTTCTTCCCCACCCCAGGTGTGGGCAGACTGGTGCTTGGAGCTCCTGCTGCTGTCTGTAAGTCCTGAGAGCAGTCTGGCAGGAGCCACGACAGGGCTGGGGATGGGGATGGGCAGGGAGGGCAGAGCCCGAGCTAGGGAGTGGCACACCTGGGGCACCAGGAAAGGAAGGGGATGGTGGCTTGAAACCAGACTGATGCCAGGTTCTTTCCCAGCTCAAGCACTCTGTGCTTTCCTCTCCTCCACACTCTGTGGTTGAAATCTGGGGAGCGCAGAAAGGCCTCCTTTGAAAGGGATGTGATTTAGATTTTTCTGATACCAGTGGTACCACAGGGTCAGGAGAAAGCAGAAGCCGAGGCCCTCTGGTCTCACTGCCAGCCGCAGAGGTGAGGCCTCCCTGGAACTCTTAGTGGAGGATCTCAGAGTATAAGGAAGCAGGCTTCAGCCTAATGCCATCGTGGAGGGACCATCCAATACATGATGGCGCAGGCAAGGCCGTACACACAGTGAGGTTGCTTCACAGGGGGCAGGGCTGGGGGGCTGGGGGCGTGGGGTCAGCCTGGGTCTGAAACACTGCTCAGTAACCCTGGCTCTCTGACCCTGGGGCACGTAAGTGGTCATCCCTCTGACCTTCTCTTTACCCACCTTAAAATGGGGACAATAATAGTACCTACTGCAGTAGGGTTGTTGAGAGAATTGAACAAGATGCTGCAGTGAAGTGTTTAGCCCAGTCTCTGCCCCACAGAAGCAGTCACAGCACAGTGTGTAGCTTACACCATTTACACAAAAATTTTAAACTTATAGATACAGAAAAGCTTCGAAGTTTATATATCAGTCTGTTTCGGGGGTTGGGGGGGTCGTCGAATGGGTGTAGGAAACGGAGAATCACCGGCGGATTATTCTCCTTTGACTTAATGAACTCATATACTTTTGGAAAAAAGTTTTAAACGACCATGATTTCATTTAAATCACCAAAGTAATATATTTCCATTTTGAAAAAAATCAGAAGAAACCAGTGTGTATCCCATGGTCCTCTGCCAGGGACCCAAACCAGCCACGAGTGTCTTTGGAGCCTGAGGTCCTACCCACCCCCCTGAGCTGCTGCCCTTTCTGGCTGCGCGGAGACCTCTGCTGCCTGCCGTTGCCTGCTGGAGCTCTGTATCTTGTCAACACGCGCAGGCTGTTTACTGCCTGTCCCTGTCCCTGTCCCTACCTCCCCGCCCCTCTGTGAGTCATCCTCCACCTCACCGCATGGGGACTCCATCCAGCATCTATGCTGTGGGGGGTGGGGAGAATCTGCGGGAGTGAAATTCATTCAGCAAATGTTTATGGAGAGCTTGGGTGATTGGGGAGGCTGGACTAGGTACCTAGAGTTGCTGTTCCAGCTCAGGGTGAGGTGAGGGGGAGTAGGGGATACTGAAATGGGACTTGAGACCCAGGGAGAAGTCTGGTGGGAGTGAAAGGCAGGGCAGGAATAGAACCTGGCTCAAGGGCCAGACCTGAAGGTCAGGGGCCCCTCTGAGGCCCGCAGCATCAGCTCGGGCCCCTTGACTTGGGTCCTCGCATGCCTGCCTCCTCCAGCTGTGTGCCAGCACCTTCCTCACTTCCAGTCTCATTTCCAGGCTGGCTGGAGGCCTCAGGGTCCTCGGAAGGCTTTTGAGACGCCCTCTCTGTGCATTTGTTCACTCTTCCCCCATCAGCCCCCTGCCCTCCAGACCCAACTTCAATTCCACATCCTTTAGGAAGCTTCCATCTTTCCCTGAACCCACTCATCCTGAGCATTATTTTCATGGGGCTCAGGATATTTGGAAAGCCACCTCAGATCCATTCGACAAGATTAGTGCCAGCCCCGCGTGCTGGGCTGCCAAGTCGCCTAAAATACCAGCTACAGAGCTCTCACTCCTCAGTTTGCAGGAGCACCTGACTCAGCCTGGGGGTTCAGGGAAGGCTTCCCAGAGGAGGTGACACCTGCGCTGGGTTTTGAAAGGTGGGTAGAAGTTCAAGGTGAAGGATTTCCCTCTGTGTGCACAGAGATGGGGTTTGGGGACTTCTAGCAACTGGAGGACAGGGGTTGATAGGGATGGGAGGTTAAGTGCTAAGAGTTAACGAACCTGGAATCCTGATCACAGCTTCTCCTGCCAGGTCTCCGAGAGGGCCCGGCAAGTCACAGCATCACTCTGCTTACTGCTTTCGAGTCTCCTTGTCCCCCCTGCCCTCCGGCCCATGTGGCATTTCTGTCCTTACCTCCCCTTTATCAATCATCTCTGAAGTTTGTCTGCCACGTCACAATGTACAGGTGCTTCTGTATGCAGTCCCTTGATTCTCACTTGTCTACACCTGAGGAAACTGAGGTCGTCTGTGGTGATTTGCCCAAGCCTCCTGGTTACTAAAGGGCAGAGCTGGGCCTCAAACCCAGGTTTTGACCTCCTGGCTTAGTCGTCTTTTCCCCATGCCTCAGGTGGCCCAGCGTATGCTGTTGTGTTCTCAGCTAGCTTATTAGCTAATTTCCCACCCAGACTCGATGTTCCCAGAGGGTGGGATCCTGTCTCCCTGAGATGTGGATTGAAACAGGCAAGAGATAGAGGTACCATTTGGAAGAATGATGGGAAAAGGCACAGAGAGAGACAGACTCCACCAGCATGGGGAAGAGTTCTTCTCCAGGTACTTGGAACAGATTTATTTTTGGCTGTTTTGCAGGGGAGGCATATTGCAGACTTGAATTCTCTTCCTGTTGGTGCTCACACATTTAGTTTTCATTGATGCAGCCTGGCACAAAGAACTGGCAATTAGGAGACCTGGGTTCTAATTCTGACTCTGCCACTTCCCAGCTAGGTAGCCTTGGGCAAGTCACTTCACCTCTCTGAGCCTCAGTTTCTTCATCTGTCAAATGGGGGTCAGGATATGAGATGAAATGAGAGGAGCTATGTAAAAGCCTTGCATCAGACACTCTAAGTGTCCAGTAAGTGTTTTTCTCCTTCTCTGTGCTGGAGATTGTATCTTAAAGTGAATCATGATCAAATATAGTCTTACTGAGTGGGCACTGTTGGTTTACATTTTTTTTAAATTGTCGCTCATTGGGTGACTCCTGTGGGCCAGGAGCTCTAAATAAATGATCTCAGTGACACAGCCACCCTGGTCACTGGGTGACCAGGTCAGTCATCACCCCAGCAACAGAGGAGGAACCAAGACTCAAAGAGAAGTGTAACAGATATTCTGCTAAGTGTTTGACATATGCCATCTCATTTAATCTTTTCAGCAACTCATGTTTGGATATTGGCAAAGGCTTGGCGAAGTCAAGCCTTCCTATTTGTCTTTTTCTTTCCTTGTTTTTCATTCATTCATTACCCATACATCCATTTGCTACGTGCAGGGTACTTATGCTGGGGTCTTTAAAGGATACAGACCCTAGAAGGCCTTTTTTCCTGCTTCTCTCTCTGGTAAACTTCAAAGCCCAATTCAGATGGTCCCTGCTCTGGGAGCATCACCTACTCTTGAAATTTCAGAGCCCCCTTCCTTTTTCCCACACTTCACATCTGAAAGTCAGTTTTATCTCAATTCACAAATAGTTACTATGCCTACTCTATGCTGGCAGCTGGAGACCCAGCTGACTCTAGAAAGTTCCCACCCTTAGGGAGCTTAACACCTAAGTGATGGACAGGTGCGCACCAGCAGGTCATGATAACGTAGAGTGATTCATGCTATACGTGGGTTTTGAAGATTCTAATAAAAATAGCACTCACCGCTTTTTGCCAGCATTGAGCGCTAGCATTGTTTGGCATCCTTTGCCCTGATTATGTCCTCTTGTGCTCCAGAAACCTTCTGAAATAGGCTTTTACACAGATGGGGAGACTGAGGTTAGGAGATGTAACTTGCTCAAGGCCACCAAGCTAGTCAGTGGCTACACCCTGATTGGAACCAAGGGCAGAGGGGCGAGCGCCACACATCTTTGTCTCTGCCGGTCTGGCTGCAAACCTACTGAGGCGCCGCCAACTGCATCTGGTTTATCTTTCTCCCTGGTCCTCAGAGCTGACGTTGATGGTGGGAAGAATCAACACGGAGAGGAATCTGACTCAAGAACAATCAGAGCCCCTCCTACCCCAAAGAACCCTCCGGCCCCAGTGGAGACCGGAGCTGAATACAGACCAGGCAGGCAGGGGCTGACAATTCCCTCCTCCTACCCTAGGAGTTCAGGAGAAGACTGACCCCTTCTGGCTGAGTTAACTGGGGAGTGAGGCAGCAGGCTTAAAAGATGGGAAAGATTCCCCAAGGTCTTTCCTCGGCCTCTAGAGTGGAAGAGGAGCAGTGGCGCGACTTCCCTGGAGAAGAGCTCCTGGGAAGAAACACCTCTGGTACCCTGGGAACCACTTTGGGGCTCTTCAGTCCTGGGTTCTGACACTCCCCTTAGAAACAAAATAAGAATAAAACCAGGGATAACGTAGGGAGTGGCTAAGAACAGAGACTGGAGCCAGACTGCCTGGATTTGAATCAGTTACCAGCCGCTTGACTTTGAGCAAGTTGCTTCACCTTTCTGTGCCTCAGTTTCCTCATCTCTAAAATGAGGGGATGGTAATTGTGACTTCCCAGAGCTTGGTGAGGTGCAAGTAAGTTAGACGTGTCAGCACATTGCTATAAACCATAGAGTGCCAGGCTTTCCTTGGGAGGTATTACCTTTCATTACTGTAGTTGAGACTGGTTGCTGGGGCAGTTGAAGAGGGAGTTAAACGGAATTGTTGTGCAACCAGGAACCCCTTGGGACCTGGCCGAGTTGCAGCCCCAGAGCAGTCCTCAGGCCTGGAACTAGGGCAGCAGAGCCCATCGCGTGCCCCTGGGTCCCTGGTGACCCGGCACTGGTGGGCCAAGGAGGCCCCTCTTCCCGGCACTCTCCTCTGACCGCCAGGGCAGGGGAAAGATTCGGGAAGTGGGACTGGGGTGTCTGGTCACCCCGGCAACCAAGGGTGATGTGGGAGAGCCTCGCCTGCCTGCTCCACTGCGCCAGTCTCAGCAGATGGGGACAGTCTGAGGAGCTGTAAATAAAATGCTCTCATGGTGGAGAGCAGAGAGGCTGCAGAGGACCAGGAGCCCCTCATCAATATGAAGTTTAGCCCAGTGCCTGTTCCGTTTACGTGTGTGTGTCAGAGAGAGAGTATATGCGTGTGTCTGTGTAAGAAGAAGAGGGTGGGTGAATGTGTGTGTTTGTCAGAGTATGTGTGTCAGAGAGAGCAAGAATGGGTGATTGTGTGCATGTGTGTGTGTAAGAAAGCGAGTGTGTGTGTCAGAGAGAGAGAGAGTGTGTGTGTGAGTATGTATGTATGTGTGTGTGTGTGTTCCCACAGTGCCCCCACTTGCCCAACTGCCACCTACACTGGACAGAGTGAGAAACACGTCTCCCCTCCCCCAGCCTCTTCACATCAAAGGGAGGCCAGCCCCAACCTGTGTCGGTGGGTTTGCCTCATGGCGGGGATGTTGAATTCCACACCTTCTCCTCCTGTCCTTGCCCTGGGAGGCCTGGGTGCTCCTGAAGGAGGCCGTGTGGCTTGAGCGATCACTGGACTTGGAGCCTCACGGGTTCTCGTGGTGGGACTGGTCGTGACCACTGACAGGTCACCGCTTCCCTTTGAGTCTCAGTTTCCCCAACCGTGTAATGGAGGATTTGGATGGTCTCCAAGGTCTGTTTCACCTCTCACGGAGCTGGATCTGATTCTAACTGCCTCTGCCCCACCCCCGATTCCATCCTGGTGACATCACCACTGCCACGAGTTCGAGCCTTGGAAGTTTTGCCTCATTTCTTGGCATCTTGGGGTCTTGCCTCAGTGCTGGGCCTTTGTAAGGGGACCAGGCACCCAACTGTCCCCCCTTCCACCTCACTCAGTGTCAGCAAGCTTCCTGCGCTTTGAGGGGACTCTTCAGGGTGGAGTCAGGGCCTTGGGAGAGGGACTGCCAGAACAGGCCCTCAGGCCCCCTTCCACGTGCTGATGACAGAATCTAGCCCCCCCCCACCCCGAAGCTGCTTTCCAGTAATGTGCCGCCTACCCGCAGGCCAGGAGCCAGAGTGGATCCCAGACCTTCCTCCCCAGCCTGGGAGAGGCAGGGCCAACACAGGAAGGCCTGGGAGGATCTGCTCCCGGAGCAGGGCTCCAGCCCCAGGTACTCTGGGGACTGGCTTATTTGAAGAAAGTAAGACGCTCTGAGCTAGAGTCAAGCTCCTCCATTAGACTCTGGGGAGGCTGCTGAATTCTGCCGGAGCCCCAGCTTTCTCTTCTGCAAAATGGGGACAGTAGCTATCCCACAGGGCTGTTGTGAGGACTAAAGAGGTGACGTGTGCCATGCTGCCTGCTCAGGGCCTGGCTCCTGATGCACCTTTAGAAGTAATGAACATTCTTCATGTTATTGTTCTTGGCTTGTTTCTCACACACACACACACACACACACTCAGCCCCCCACCCCCACCCTGGGGCTGTGCCTTATTTGTCTCTGGGTCTCCGTGCACTGCCCGGCACTTCCTGGGGCCAGGAAAGCTCTGGATTGGATGATGGCAGAGAGGGCCTAACATGCTAGGTGGAGGTGGAAGCTGTCCTCCACCTGCCCTGGGCTGTCTCTTTAGACTCTGCCTCCTCCTGAGGCAGCCGTTGGTGCTCAGCTCCCAGGGGTGGGGGGTCGGGGTGTGGGGGCCAGCTGGCTGGGTTTGGCTTCCCCAAACTCACATGCTGTCCTGTCTCCCCAAGGATATGGTGTCACCCACACATGGTTGGGGGGCGGGTAGAGGTACAGGAATGGTGTTCTGGAGAGGCAAACTAGACGATGCAAAGTTCTGCAGGCAAAAGAGGATGTAGCTCATTTGCAAGGAATTCGTCAAGGTTGAAACATAAGAATAAACAGTGGAGGGACTTCCCTGGCAGTCCAGTGGTTAGGACTTGGTGCTTTCACTGCCGTGGGCCCAGGTTCGATCCCTGGTCAGGGAACTAAGATCCCGCAAGCTGCACAGCATGGCCAAAAAAAAAAAAAAAATTGACAGTGGGGAGCGGGGAGCATGAGACCTCAGCAAGATCAGATGATGGAGGCAGTGCTGAAAGTTTGGACTTTAACCTTTTAGCAAGTGATCAAGGGAGACTCAGACTTAACCTGACCTACCCTTCCCAGTGTACCAGCCGGGTGAACACTGAGGGTTACTGAAGGGCCCTCAAAGACGGGATGGGGGAGGGGGCGTTTTTAGCTAAGAGGTGACTTTTGGTCAGGTCTGTTTTCACGTCTCCTGGCCTAGGATGGAGATGCGTTTTTTCCAACATGTTTTGAGTATCTCCTGTGTGCTGGGCGCTGTGACAAGGTTCTGGGCCGGATAGTGTACTGAGTCTTGAATTGTAGCTGTACTGGCGCCACCCAGATCAGTACCTGAGAGCAGGAGGGCTTTGGGCATGGGGAGGGATGTTCCTCTTCCTTCCCAAGGATCTCAGGGATGAAGAGAGCAGAGACCTGGCCAAACAGGTTATCGGGAATCATGTGGGTCCTGGCCAAGCCCTTTGCATTTTCAGATCAGTAGATACTTGTTGAGTGCCTACTGTGTCCCCAGCCCTGGAGATATAAACAGGTATGGAATCTGCCTGCACAGAGCTTACAGGCTAAGGAGGGGAGGAGAGCAAGAGCCTTCACCTTGAGCAAAGTGTCAAGCAGACCCTCTTAACCAAGAGGACCTTGGGGGTTATGTGCCCGACATGCAGCTAGATGCCCAGGTCTTCTCCACCCACCTCCTCACCCAAAACAAACCAAAAACCCATGGCCAAACCCATAGCATTGAGAGGTGCCCTCTCTGAAAGGGATTTTTGCTACCTCCCAGCTCTGGGTTTGGAACCAAGGGGGCCCGCTGCAGAGAGTGGCCTGCTGCTACTGCTGGTCAGGACCTGGCTTGGGGAGATAGTTGATGGGTCTCAAGCAGAGGGGCATTTTATGCCTTAATGGGGAGGAAGGAGGGGTTGACTTAAAGAACTGCGGAATTTGATGGGAGCTTCTGAGTCAGACCTGGGTTCTGTCCTGGTTCTGCTACTGATTTGCTGTGTGACCTCGGGCAAGTCCCTTCCCCTTTCTGAGCTTCAGTTGCCCTGTCTTTAAAGTGGGTGGAATTGGGCTAGAAACAGGGTGGCAAACAGGTTTTGTCTCACATGCAAAAGTGATGTATTGCTGTCGGCCTCCTGAGCAGCTCTCTGGGCTCAGCAGGAAGGTACGCGAGTCTGGGGTGGGAAGTTGCTGCGTGCGTTCTGCACGTTTGCAGGCCCCTGGCAGTATGATTCCCCAGGTTCCTTCCTGCACTGATGCTCTTTGACTCCTCTGTGCTTCTTCCTATCTCCTGTGTCACTTCCCTACCAACCATTGTCTGCCTTTTGCTTAAATACCTCCATGATGAGGAACTGGCTGTCTTCCCTCAGACAGAATTGCTGGATTGTTAGGCCTGGTCTTGAGCTCACATCTGTCTCCCTGAACTTGTCCCTGGAAAGTGACTTGCGTTCAGGTGTAGGTAATGCCCTTAGGATCGCAGATAGAAGTTGTGAGTGGGGACGGCACCAGAAAAGAACTCCTGCCCTGACCTGGGCAGACAGGGTGGTCAGGGAACTTGGAGCCCCCGTAATCAGTGTATAATTTCTGCTTTCTGGAGTCATACAGAGCTGCTTCTTTATACTCCTTTGTGACAGTGACAGAGATAGCATCTGTATATCCTTTGCAAAAAGCACTTTAACAACATCATCACTTAGTTTATACAGCAACCCTCTGAGGCTGGTATCATCAGCTCTGTTTTACAGGCGAGGAAGCTGAGGCTCAGGAAGTTAACAGAGCGGCCTTCTGAAACCCAGCCTGTGCCCCTCTCACCAGCTGCCCTCCTCATCCCCAACCCCATCCCCAGCCTTCTGTTCTCCTTGCTCCCCGCAAGCCCATGCCTCCCATTCTCTCACCCTCTGCAGGTTTCCATGTGATCCCCACCATCTCGAGCATTGTCCCGGAGAGCTGCCTACTGATCGTGGTGGGGCTGCTGGTGGGGGGCCTGATCAAGGGCGTGGGCGAGACGCCCCCCTTCCTGCAGTCAGACGTCTTCTTCCTCTTCCTGCTGCCGCCTATCATCCTGGATGCAGGCTACTTCCTGCCGCTGCGGCAGTTCACAGAGAACCTGGGCACCATCCTGATCTTCGCTGTGGTGGGCACGCTGTGGAATGCCTTCTTCCTGGGCGGCCTCATGTACGCCGTGTGCCTGGTGGGCGGCGAGCAGATCAACAACATCGGCCTCCTGGAAAACCTGCTCTTCGGCAGCATCATTTCAGCCGTGGACCCCGTGGCCGTGCTGGCCGTCTTCGAGGAAATTCACATCAATGAGCTGCTGCACATCCTTGTCTTCGGGGAGTCCCTGCTCAATGACGCCGTCACTGTGGTGAGGGGGCAGGGACCACACCCACGTGCACACAAGACGCAGATCCGAATTCAGGTCCAGAGTGAATCCCACATCCACCCGCTAATGATAGTAATAAGATAGCAAATGTCCCTTCCTGCTTGCTGTGTGCGGACATCATGATGGGCACTGGACGTGGATTATCTCATTTCATCCTCATGACCACCTTAGGAGGTGCTTATTATTCTCACTTTACAAAGGAGGAATCAGGCTCAAAGAAGTTAAATAACTCGCTAGAATATGATAGAACCAAAATTAGAAGCCAGGTCTGTCTGACCTCAGGACCTGAGCTCTTGGCCTTACCAGGTCATATGCTCTGTCCCTGATGGATTGTGGTGTGATCCTGGTTGAATTACTTGTCCTCTTTGTACCTCAGTTTACCCTTTATAGACCGTTTAGTCTCTGAGGGGCATTTCGGCTTTCATGGTAGCTGTGTCTTAAGTTAGAGTTTAATTTGTGCAGAGTTCGAGGGCAGCAATTGTGGAAGGGGACCTTGCCCCTAAAACCTACAGAAGGTGACAAATGGGTTGGTTTGGGTTGGCCACTTCCTTACTGTGTGAGCTTAGGCAAGTGACTGTACCTCTCTGGGCCTCACCTTTGACAGCTGCAAAGTGGCAGAGTAGTTAGTGCTTTCCTTCCGGGTCTAGCGAGGACAGACACCCCCTACTGCAGGGTCTGCATGTGGCAAGGCTGTATATGTTTGCACATACCCTTCCTCCCAGTCGGCTTCCTCAGGAAACAGATACGTGTATGTGCACACTCACGTTGTGTTGTGGAAACACCTACACCCCCCTCCTAGCTGGACCCCTCAGAGAGCAGCTGCCCGCACAGGAAAACACAAGGACACGTGTGCACGCTCGCACACACACTCCCACTTCCCCCCCAGCCCCTCAGGAAGCCGCACCTGAAAGAAGCAACAGACGGTGGTGGTCGGCTGCTGACAGCCTGGGCTTCCTCTCCCTCTTCCTTCCCCGCCACCCTCATCAGCTCCTCGTGAGGCTGGTGGAGCAGCAGGCTGACCTGAGCAGGCTGGCGTCTGTCCTGTCTCTTCTTGCCCAGGGTTACCACACCAGCCTGTTGCCCCATCTGTAACAGGGATTGCAGTGCTTAGCCTGTCATCCTCCCGGGGTTCTGACAGGAGTCACACTCACTGATGTCTGCAAAATCAGTGAGTGCCAGAGACGAAGCCCTCCCCAGAGGATCTGGGTGTCGGGGTTCAGGTTGGCACTACTGGGGAGCAGCAGGGCGTGGTTGCAAGAGTGGATACCTCAGTCCAGCCACCTTGGGCCACAGCCACGCCTCCCCAAGACGGTGGCAGCGTTGGTGGTAATCGCTGGTGTTCACTGAGTACTTCCTGTCGGAATATGTATTGTCTCATCTAATCTGCACAGAAACTCCATGAGCTTAGCATGGTAATTTTCCCCAGTTTTCCAGGTGAGGAAACTGAGGCACTGAGAGACTAAGGAACTCGTCCAAGGTCATATTAGCTGATAAATGATGTAACTGGGGTTCAGATCTACACAGTCTGAGTCCAGAGTCCAAATGCTTACCAGTATGCTACTCTGCTTCTCTAGTCCCAGTGACAGTGGTACCAGGCCAGAAAGGAGGACCTTGCCCTCTATACATGCCCCATTGGCCCAGGTGGTGCACTTTAGGGGCCCATGAATTTCCTCAGGCCAGGAGTAAGTTTAGGTAGCCCAGGGCTGAGAATGCACTGCTGTCCTTCACCGGAGCCCTGCCCTGTCTCCCAGACAGCTGTGTCCTGGCAGCACCGGGGACTGGCTGGTGCTGGCTGGCTCCCCTTCCTGCCTAGCCCCAGTCAGGCCGTTTCTAGAGCTCTGGGCATGGGTGTGAGTGCCCCATTTTCCAGACAGTAGAGCTGAAGGCTGCCCCAAGCTGAGTGACCTCAGGCCTTTGCCCTGGAGCAAAGGTGCCCTGCTTCCAGGTGCGGCCCAGGTACTGGGGGCTTCGGAGGGTTCTGTCTCAGGGACCCTCAGGTCCTCTTCCCCACTCCCTCAGCGTCCCCCGGGCCTGGACACTCCCCAGCTGGTTTCTAGGTAGAGCTGTTTCGGAGCAGGCCAAGCAGCCAGCACCTGAGAGGGGGCAGAACCTCCAAGCTGAATACCCGGGGAGGCCCCATCCACGGCTGTCAGGGAACACGCTCTAGGCCCGGTTCTGCTGCTCCTGGGCTGGGGGCCGTCTGGCAAGTTGCTTCACTCCTCTGAGACTAAGTTTAGCAAAGGAACAAGCATCCTTAGCCTGCCTACCTCTTCAGGCTGTAGTGTGTCGAGCAGCATGACCATAATCAAAGCGCTTTACTGTGTATGAAGTGCCGCTTGAGGTCTGATGGTAGTGATACAATGACCGTTTATCTCCCCCGCCCGGAGGTGGGGAAGCCATGGAGAGCCTCTCGTCCCACAGTGCCTGAACCTGGTGGTTCATTGCAACCACCCGTTGAGCAGAGATTTCTGGGCCCCACTTCCAGACAGTCCAAGTCGGGTATGTATGGCCTGGCCGTGTATATTTTCAGAGAACTTCAGCGGTTAGGTCCTGTCCTAGTTCATTATCTGAACTCCCCCTGCTTTGTGCCGAAGGAAAAACCGAAATCCAGGCAAGGATGTGAGAGGCGAACTCGGTGCAGCAGCAGCTCATACTGTGATAGGCACTTTGCCTTCGTCGACTAATTTAATCTCACAGTAGCCCTGTAAAGTCGGGACTATTACCCCTATTTTCTGGTCAGGAAAACTAAAGCACAGGGAGATTGAGTAATTTGCCTCATGTGTACAACTGGGGAGCGGCAGAGCCAGAACTTCAACCCGGGTGGTTTGGCCGCAGAGCTGTGCTCTTCACCTGTGCAGCACGTTGCAGGCCCGAAGACCCTCTGGCCCCGAGGCCGGTGGTTTTAGCACCTGGTTGGTGCTAGGGTTTCTCTGCTACCACATGGCCGTGGTCAGCGGAGGGGATAGGATCACCCTGGGTGGACCCCAGGGAGCCGTGGGGCATCCTGCCGACCAACCTGCGCACTCTTCCTAGGTCCTGTATCACCTCTTTGAGGAGTTTGCCAACTACGACCGCGTGGGCATCGTGGACATCGTCCTCGGCTTCCTGAGCTTCTTTGTGGTGTCCCTGGGCGGGGTGTTTGTGGGCGTGGTCTACGGGGTCATCGCAGCCTTCACCTCCCGGTTCACCTCCCACATCCGCGTCATCGAGCCGCTCTTCGTCTTCCTCTACAGCTACATGGCCTACCTGTCAGCCGAGCTCTTCCACCTGTCGGGCATCATGGCGTGAGTCTGGGCGTGGCGTGGGGGGCTGCCAACTCAGATTCCCCAGGCTTGTAGGGTCAAAGGGAGCTACCCAGTGCCCAGCCCCCCCAGATCCAGACTCCAGGTCCCGGGGCTGCCCCTGAAGCACTGAGTTTAAGGTTCTGGAAAGTCTCAGCCCAGCTATTTCTTCCCCTCATTTGTCGCAAAGGGAACCCCTTGGTGGTAGCCGGACACAGTCACTCGCGCTTGCTGCTGCCCTCAGCAGCCCCAGCAGGGAGGCTCCAGGCTTCCCTTGAAGTGAGGGTCCTGGAGGTCCTGAGGCCCCAGACGGGTCTTGAAGCCAGGGGAGTGTGGAGGGGCAGTGAGGTGCAAAGGTGCTCACAGTAGAGGAGGCCATTGGAAGTGTGGGGCACTGGGGGTGACCGCGAGGAGGCTGGGCCAGCAGGAATGGGGCCCAGGTGTGGGCACCAGGCTGGGAGGCCTTGGGCTGCTGCTCGGAAGAGAGCTCCCCGTGGGGACCCCCACAGGTTAAAGGGACGCCACACTCGGGGGGATAAACCTGAGGCCGCAGACCTGACTTCTGTAAGGTGGGGTGGCAGCGTGGCCTCGGGGAGAAGGAACAGGCCTGGGAGCTGGGCCGCCCTTCGTTTGCGTCTCAGCTCTGCCACTCGCTGGCCGTGTGGCTGTGGGCAGGCGACTTTATTTCTACAAGTCTCAGATCTCTCGTCTAGAAAACACAAGAACATGCCTGTGTCTACAGGGTTGGGTGAGAGGATTGAGTGAGAACAGGTGTGCGAAGCCCGCAGGGGCGTCTGACTCGTAAGGGGAGCTCAGGAGACGGGCACCTGTCCGCCTCCCTGGCTGTGGAGGCGCTTTGGGAGGGTGCAGCTCGACTCTGAACCCTGAACCCCGCGCTTTCCTGACCCCAGACTCATTGCCTCGGGAGTGGTGATGCGCCCCTACGTGGAGGCCAACATCTCCCACAAGTCCCACACGACCATCAAGTATTTCCTGAAGATGTGGAGCAGCGTCAGCGAGACCCTCATCTTCATCTTCCTCGGCGTCTCCACCGTGGCTGGCTCCCACCACTGGAACTGGACCTTTGTCATCAGCACCCTGCTCTTCTGCCTCATCGCCCGAGTGCTGGGTGAGGTCCCGGGCCCGAGCCAGGGGAGGTGTGTGTGCGTGCTGGGGGTGGGTGCTGTGTGTGTGTCTGTGTGTGTGTGAGAAGTGCGCTGGGTGGAGGGGCTGGGGTTGGCTCCTGGCTGGGCTTCCCCACTCCTGCTGTCTGCAGTGCTGAGGCCATGATGGGCCTTTGAGGGGAGAGGGACGTGCTTGAGGTGCATCTGTGATCTCTGGGGAGACAGTCATGGTGTGCCAGTGGAGGCCCACAGAGCCAGGTCTGTGAGTGTCTGGACTTTAGCACTTTCAAAGCTGCCTGCAGTTCCTTCCAACCTCTGCTGCTAGCCGGGGGTGCGCACGGGGACCAGGCCTTATGCCCTTGGCTGCTGCTTCACCTGCCAGACACACATTACCTCAGTGATGGCACGGCTTCCCCGCTCTGGATCTCACCTCCTCTCTGAGGTTAGGTCTGGCCGTCGCATTTACTTGCTGCACTGTCTTAAAACCCCTTTAATCCTCCAGAAATTCTGGTTCTGTGGGTTGAGATTGGACTCTGAACTCTGCATTTTTAAATAACTTTTTATTACAGAAGATTTCAAACACACAGAAAAGTAGATCCGTCCTATTTAATAGGTGTCAACTTGTGGCCGTCTCTTTTCCCATCCCCCCCTGACCTCCAGCCACTGGAGGCCTCTGTAATGTCTCTAAAATATATCCAGGTTGAGGGCCCCCCTTAAATTGAAGATCCACCCAGCTCTTGGATTGAGGGATCTGGAGCATGTTGGGCCGAGGGACCCGAGAAACGAGTGAGCCGGGTGGGCTTACTAGTGGAGGCTTCCTCCAGACAGAGAAGTCTCTCTGCTGCAGAAGCCAGGAGGGTCTGGGACAGCCTGACCCCTCTCTTCCCCTCCCCGGCAGGCGTGCTGGGCCTGACCTGGTTCATCAACAAGTTCCGCATCGTGAAACTGACCCCCAAGGACCAGTTCATCATTGCCTACGGGGGCCTGCGAGGGGCCATCGCCTTCTCCCTGGGCTACCTCCTGGACAAGAAGCACTTTCCCATGTGTGACCTGTTCCTCACGGCCATCATCACCGTCATCTTCTTCACCGTCTTTGTGCAGGTGCTGGACAGGGTGGAGCAGCCCTGCCTGGGGACCCTGACTCTAGCAGGAAAGAGGAAGCACGTGACCCAAGAGGGGGCCCATGGGTTCTAGTCCCAGCTCCACTGATAACTAGTGCAGTTATCACAGGCACAAGCCACTCCCCCTTTCTGGGCCCCAGTGTCCTAAATTGTAAAGGGAGAGTTGTGATCATGCGTCATTGAAAAGTGACCAATCAGAATGTAAAGTAACCAGACTGCTGCCTAGTTTAGTTAGGAATTCAAATAGCATTAAGAGGAGTGGGTCCAGTCAGCAGGCCCATGATGCTCATTGTAGGGGCTTAAGGAAGTGGTTTAATGTCTTAGGATCTTAGTTTCTGCATCTGTAAAATGGGAATAATAGCGCAACATGGGGAACTGGAAAGGTCCCTGAGCTGGCCGGCAGGAGGTCTGGAGTTAGCCAGAGCTCTGCTGTTGTCAGTGTGACCCCGGGAAGGACTCTCCTCCCATCTCTGGGTCTCAGATCCCCATCTGTGAAGTGAGGGGACTGAACTGGATGATCCTGAAGAATCCTTCCAGCCTGCTGGCCGTGATTCCTGTGCATTTAAACAACCCAGACTTAGCTGAGAGCCTCACCGCCCTCAGAGTCCCCAAGGAAGCCCAGCCTGAGATGATGTAAATTGCTTTTCCTTATCTGACCTGTGACCTTGGGCAAGTGAGAAACACCCTGTCTGGGCCTCTGTTTCTCTACCATCCCCTCCATCTTTCCTGGACACTAATCCTGGCCAGGCCCTAGATGGGAAACATCATTGCCTTCTCGGGAAAAAACAGTAGAGAGGAAACTTCCTCGGGCTGGACTTTTTTTTTCTGTCCTTTAAAAGCAGAGGGGACTGCCTCTTTTGTCATCTTGCCCTGCTTCCACCTTGACTTTGCAGTTGTATATGCTAATGGTTTACCAAGCCCTTTTTTTAAAATATAAATTTATTTATTTATTTTTGGCTGCATTGGGTCTTAGTTGCTGCGTGCGGGCTTTTCTCTAGTTGCAGCTAGTGGGGGCTACTCTTCGTTGTGGTGCGCGGGCTCTCATTGCGGTGGCTTCTGTTGTTAGGGAGCACGGGCTCTGGGCACACGGGCTTCAGTAGTGGCTTGCGGGCTCTAGAGCGCAGGCTCAGTAGTTGTGTTGCACGGGCTTAGTTGCTCCGTGGCATGTGGGATCTTCCCAGACCAGGGCTCGAACCCATGTCCCCTGCATTGGCAGGCGGATTCTCAACCACTGCACCACCAGGGAAGCCCTACCAAGCCCATTTTTAATGAAAGCAGCTTTGAGGTAGGGACCTCCCTGCCTGAGTTTGAATCCAGCTTTACTACTTCTGTGAGACCTTAGGAAGTTACTTAACCTCTTTGAGTCTCAGTTTTCTCATCTGTAAAATGAGGATAATGAATGGGCTTCCCTCTTAGGGTCATTGTGGGTATTGAAGTGCTAATCCTAGTAAAACACAATTGGTCCTGGCACATGGCAAGTGTGCAGTTAAATTAGTTGCTGCTGCTCTTCCTAGGTCCTCCTGGGTGGCAGTCCTACGAGGGGGGCGGAGCAGAGGTGGTCCTCCCTGTTAGCCAGGCCTGACTTCCCTGGGGTGACAGAATGCATCTGTGGTGGAGCTCACACTTGAACCCAGGCCCTCTGACCCCTGACCTGGGCTAGATGCCTTGTGTGTGAGTCACTCGGCTGGATGGGCTGTGAAACCGCTGGCTGTGTCTTTGGAAAGAAGCGGGCCTTAAGGACCTGCTTTATGTAAGTGCTGCTGGGAGGTTGGGAGATTGGGGACCTCAGAGCAGAGGGCATCCCAGACTCAAGGACCCTGGGGTGGGGTACCTCTGTAGCCTCCCTGCCAGAGTAGCAGAGCTACAGTGCCTGACACCTACCTGCCCTCCAGGGCATGACCATTCGGCCCCTGGTAGACCTCCTGGCTGTGAAGAAAAAGCAAGAAACGAAGCGCTCTATCAACGAGGAGATCCACACTCAGGTACTGGAAGCTGGGCCTGGGCCCTGTGTTGCAGGAGGAGGCTCCGGAAGCTGGGGAGCAGCTAGGCCTCGCGTCCATGCCCTCAGTCAGCCCCTCCTCCCTCATCCCAGTGCCCGGGTGGTCCTTCAGCCTCCTGAGGTCACCAGGTCACACCCTAGGGGGGTGTGGTATGAGCAGCCTAGAACTTGAGGAAGGGGCGTCACGCAGTCTCTGCCTCTGCAGAAACCTATCCCAGGCATCGGCACAAGTGGGTTCAGAGAAGGGGTCTCAGCCGGGCCCCAGTGGCCAGAGGCTTGAGGTTTCCCTGGGGTTCAGGATGAGTGAGGTATAGGTGCCACCTCCTGGCTGGTCCTGGAACTATAGGGCTGGGCTGAGCAGAGCTGCACTAGGGTGGAAGGGGGGCGCCCATTCAGAAGTCTTGGTAGGGGAGGAGCCCAGTAGTAAGGCTTGACCTGGCCCTGGGCCCGTTTCAGTTCCTGGACCACCTTCTGACAGGCATCGAGGACATCTGTGGCCACTACGGCCACCACCACTGGAAGGACAAGTAGGTGGCAGGCCTTGTGGGCAGGAGGGTGGGAGGGGCAGGTAAGGGTCTCCCGGGGCCTGGGCATCAACCCGTCCCAGGAGGTGGCTTCATCCATGTCCTCCCTCCTCCCACCAGGCTCAATCGGTTTAATAAGAAGTATGTGAAGAAGTGTCTGATAGCTGGCGAGCGCTCCAAGGAGCCCCAGCTGATCGCTTTCTACCACAAGATGGAGATGAAGCAGGCTATCGAGCTGGTGGAAAGTGGGGGCATGGGCAAGATCCCCTCTGCCGTCTCCACCGTCTCCATGCAGTGAGTGCTAGTGGCCAACCCTGGCAGCCTCTGCAGGCGCACTGACCCCTCGACACGCACCTGGAGCAGGCCCCCTGGGGCATCCTACCGGGGTGGGCGGGAGAGCTGCAGGGCCACACTGAGGACCTGAGGCTTGGCCCACCCCCCACCCCGGCCATCCCGGGGGGACCCTTCTGGCCCAGCCCAGCAGGCCCCAGGGTCCCAGGAGTTTTCTCATCTGTGCCCCGTTATCCCAGGAACATCCACCCCAAGTCCCTGCCTGCCGAGCGCATCCTGCCAGCACTGTCCAAGGACAAGGAAGAGGAGATCCGCAAAATCCTGAGGAATAACTTGCAGAAGACCAGGCAGCGGGTGAGGAGCTGCTCCCCACCCGGCCCCCCTACAGTAGAGGAGCCCCTCCGCCCCCTCTCTGCTCCAGCCCTGCGCCACACGCCCAGAGCCGCCCAGCCCCTCCAGGCCCAGCTTCTGGGGCCTGCCCTGCCTGACAACTGTTCCTCCCACAGCTGCGGTCCTACAACAGACACACGCTGGTGGCAGACCCCTACGAGGAGGCCTGGAACCAGATGCTGCTCCAGAGACAGAAGGCCCGGCAACTGGAGCAGAAGGTGTGTCTGGGACTGGAGCTGGCTCCCACCTTTCTCCGGGAGCCTGGGTTCTTCTTCCTCTTCCTGCACCGCCACCACCAGGCCCTTTTGGGGATAGAGCCACTCGGATCTGGTTTTTTGGCCTCCTCCACTTGTTTCAAAGGCTGAGCCCCAGGGCGGGTTCCAGAAAGCTGCCTTCTCTCCCTCTTCCCCACTCAGAGCAGCAAAGAGGCCCCCTTCCCCATTGTGTCCTCAGGCATCAGAGCTAGAAGAGTCTATCCATGTGCTCTAACCCCTCATTTTCTAGTGAGAAAACTAAGGCTCAGGGGAAAGGGACCTGTCCAAAATCACAAAGCAAGGCACACACGCCTTCATTCATTTGTTCAGGAAGCATTTGTGGAGCGGTTCCTAAGTGCCAAGCAGCAGAGTACCCTCTGTGAATCCGGTGGTGAACTGGCCCAGTCCCTCCCTTACGGAGCTTCTCATGCAGTAGCCCGTGCAGGACAGGAAGTGCAAGGGGCCCTGAGCACCTTGAACAAGGAAGTGGTCAGCGTATGCTTAGGATTAAGAGCCACAGGGGAGGGAGTGTGGCAGAGGGAGGTCCAGGCGGAAGGAAGAAGCTATGCATAAGCTGCTGACCACAGACTGAGGGGGCTCAGCTTTCCAGGAAGCTTGTTAATGGTGTTAGGGTTTGGGCTTTATTCCAAGGGCGTGGAGAGTCACGAAGGAGGGTTCTAAGCAAGGGAACGACATGGGGAGCAGTGGGGGTGGCCCGGCTCAGGGCAGTGGCGGGGGGAGGGAAGGAGCAGGTAGCTTCAAGGGACATTTAGGAGGTGGAAGCAGCAAGACTTGGTCACCAGACTGAGGTGGGACGGAGGGAAGAGGAAAAGGCGTCAGGGGTCGCGTCTAGCCTTCCACTGGGGCGGTCGGGAGTGGTGGCTGGGAGAGGGGACACCAAGGAAGGGACAGCTTTTGAAGGAGGATGAGAGGCTGAGCTCAGTTCCAGCGTGTTGCACTGAGATACCTGGGGGCCATCCAGGGCCCAGGTGACACTCTGACTCTCTGGGTCTGTACCTCGGGGGTAGGTGTGGGCTGGAGCTAGAGTCTGGGCAAGTGTCACCGTGGGAGAGGCGGGGCAGCGAGGGGGGTGTTCAAGGCCACCCCGGAGGTTGCAGAGCTTGACAAGAGGCTGGGCCAAGCCCTCAGGACCTAGCACTGGCCCGGGCAGAGAGGGAGCGGGCACCCCAGACACACCAAAGGAGGGTGTGGCCACTGGCCTTGGGTGCCGTCCAGAGGGGCCACCCATGCTCACCCCTGTCTGCCCTTCCTCTGTCAGATCAACAACTACCTGACGGTGCCGGCCCACAAGCTGGACTCGCCCACCATGTCGCGGGCCCGCATTGGCTCAGGTAAGGCAGGGCGTAGGGTGCTGGGCGAGGGGCCTCAAAGCTGGGCACACAGTGCCACCATCTCGAGGATGAGGCTCCAACAGGAATGGGCCTCAGAGAGCCCGCGGGGAGGACGGGCTGCTCCCTCCCTGACCTCCCAAGCTCCTCCTACATCGGGTAGAGTTGGGGGTTCACCAAAGGGGGCAGAAGAGTGGCCCTGCTGTCCTCCCCAGGGACAGAGCGCTCCATGTGGGGCTCATGCTGAGGAGCTGGGTGCCTGGCAGGGAGGCTGGAGGCGGCTGCGCCGTTGGGATCACCAGCATGTGGGGAAAACAAGGGCAGGCCTTCCAGGACCCGGTGACTCAGGAGGGAGCCTGAATTCTTGGTCTGAGGAGGGACTCCTATGGGAGCCCCAGAGCTGAGGAGGGGAACACAGTCCTACCTCTCAGACCCCAGTCCGAGGGGAGGAAAAGCAATCTGCTGTGTTGAAAAGGGCTTGGAAAGGCCCCTGTGGAGTGATTTGAAGCGCGCCAGGATTGCTGAGGTTCTGTAGGAGCTGCTGGCAGGGGCTGAGGTGGGGTGCACGCTGGGCAGGGCTCAGGGGCACAAGCCAGCTTGTGCCTGGCTCTCTGTCCCCAGACCCGCTGGCCTATGAGCCGAAGGCCGACTTGCCTGTGATCACCATCGACCCAGCTTCCCCGCAGTCACCTGAGTCTGTGGACCTGGTGAACGAGGAGCTGAAGGGCAAGGTCTTGGGGCTGAACCGGGATCCAGGAAGGGTGGCCAAGGAGGACCACGAGGACGACAGGGGCATCATGATGCGGACCAAGGAGCTCTCGTCCCCGGGCACCGACGACGTCTTCACCCCTGCGTCAAGTGACAGCCCCAGCTCCCAGAGGATGCAGCGCTGCCTCAGTGACCCAGGCCCCCATCCTGAGCCTGGGGAGGGAGAGCCTTTCATCCCCAAGGGCCAGTAGCACTGGGGCCAGCGGGCGGTGCCCGTCCCACCACAGACTCTCCCACCAGAGCAGGGGTCTGCTGGCGGGGCTCCCCTCGTCCTTCCCGACCTGGATTGGCCCTGCCCCTCCCCCTGTCGCATGGCAGCTGGGCCCACAGCCCCCGCCGCAGCACGGCTCCCCCTGCCTCCTGGGAAGCGCCCTCCCTCCCACCAGAACTGCCTTCCCAGTCCTTTGGCAGACCTGCTGGGCTGAGGAAAACCCTGCCCTTCCTGATCCAAGCTCTCTCCCATACCCAGACCAGGGCCTCTGAGTTTCCCAGACCTTGGAAGGCCCCCTCCCAATCTGTCACCCTCCTCACTGAAGTCAATCTTAGTTTCTAACCAAAGAGCCTCTGGCTCAGCCTTGGTCCTTCCTGGAAGGGGAAGGAGCCGGGGCCTCTGTTGTCCCTCCATTAACAGCGTTAAGACTAGGGGACCAGGCATCTGACTGGGGGAGGGATCAGTGACCCATGGCCGTCCCACCCTCCTCCCGCCAGCTGTGTCACCCTGGCCAGCCACCTGACCTGTCCTTACTCAGAGCTGCAGGCTGAGGGCATCTCTGAGCTCTGTCTGGAGCTGAGGCGCTTTGGACGATGATATGACTCAGCTCTCCAAACTGTGCTCCAGCGGGGACCACTGGGCCCTTCAGGGGCTTCTGTCAGGGGCACCAGAGAGTGCTGCCTTTTTATCTGTTTTGTTTGTTCACACTTCCATGTAAGATTCTATTTGCACAGAGGGCATTCCTGTTTTTAAACCATTTTTGAAAACCTCTAGCTGAACAGAGCTCCAGCCATCCCACTCTGGAGCATTACCCATCCTCATTTGTGCCTGTCTGCCCAACACTCTCCCCCAAAACAGTCCTCTGTCCCCAGGGCTCTGATTTCAGAAATGACTTCACCCGCTCACATACCCACCCTAATCATGATTTTCTCTAACTCACAGATGCCAGGCCTCCTGGCACCTTCTTTCTCTTGGGCCTGACCCTCAGTTCCCGCTGGCCTGTTTTCTCTCATCCCTCTCCCCTCCCCCACTGGCCCCTGGAACCTCTCTTATAAGCACTGCACCCAGCTTGCTGTGGAGCCCCGTCCTCAGGGTAGGGGCCTCCCCTGAGCATCTCCCACCGGCCAGGGCTGGTGGGTGGGCTGAGTCCTGGGTCCCCAGAGGCCTTTGCTCACAGGCACACACTCCTACTCCCACTGCCACCATGGGCCAGGCCCAGGCCTACTGGTGTCTGTCCTTCTCCCAAGGGTACTCCTTTCCCCAGGATTGTGCAATAGTCAGAGCGTCCCCCTTCCCAATGGACTGGGCAGTGGGTGCTCATCTGTCCCCCCTCCTCTCCATGTAAGTGCTGTTTGGGGCAGGAGTCACCATGCAAGGGTGACGTTGACAACCATGTTCAAAGCCACCACAGCTGCTGCCGCTCTGCCGCCTGTACAGAAGAAACCGAATCTTTTTCATATTCTAATAAATCCGTGTGAGTTTTTGATAGAGTCGAGGGCTGCTCCCTGGGGACCAGGGACCTGTGGGAGGAGGGTGGCCCAGAGCCCCCAAGGACTTGGCTCAATGGCTGGCACAGAGAAACACTTAATCCATGTCAGGGGCTGGTGTGGTTATTACTGTGGGTCCAGCACCAGGAATACAGCTGTGAGCAAAGCAAGACGCTCCTTCAGCCTCTGGGGAAGAGCAACATTAATCAGTGCTATCAGGAAAACCCGTGTGTGTGTGTGTGTGTGTGTGTGTGTGTGTGTGTGTGTGTGTGTGTGTGTGTGTGTGTGTGTGTGTGTGTGTGTGTGTGTGTGTGTGTGTGTGTGTGTGTGTGTGTGTGAATGACAGTGAGGGGAGGAAGGGGTGACGAGGAGGACTTTCCTGAGTGATGGATAGAACTACAGGATGAACTGAAGTTAACCAGGTGAAGAAGGTTTCAGAGAGTGCCCATATGTTCTAATTGGGAGCTGCATGTGGGAACACCCTAGGATCTGAGGAAAGGCTGATGTGGCTGGGTCAGAGAGTGACAGGAGGGGAGGCGAAGATGGGACCTTGTAGCCCATGGTCAAGATTTTGATTTATACTAAGGGCAATGGAGAGGCTCTCCGCTGCAAAGTGGGGACAGTAACCCCTGGGTGAAACGTGCTCAGGAGTGAAATGGGCTCAGCACCAGTGCCCAGTGGGCTGAGATCCGCTGAGGTTGGATCCCTGAGGTGCATTTTCAGGAGCTGACCGCCAGAGGGCAGTGAGGCCTTGGTACATACCCCCGGCACCCTTGGAACCTGCTTTGTGGAGGAAAGCATCTCCTTTGCCCAGACTGGGACCTGTGAACAGAGCTGGTTTGATCCATAAAATCTGAAGTGGTCCATGCCAAAAGGACCATACGGAGGGACCACACCATCCACTTCTGTATCAGTGTCCCAGGTAGAAACGGATGGTACACTCAAAGGGTTACTGAAGAGCCTTCGACTAAGGAAGTCTTTACAGAGGTATGGGCAGGGTTAAGGGAACCTACCAGGGATGGGACCC
This sequence comes from Pseudorca crassidens, assembly GCF_039906515.1. Classification (NCBI taxonomy): domain Eukaryota; kingdom Metazoa; phylum Chordata; class Mammalia; order Artiodactyla; family Delphinidae; genus Pseudorca; species Pseudorca crassidens. The sequence goes on along the minus strand of NC_090297.1, from coordinate 21,043,503 downwards.
AGGGGGTTCACATTACAGGAAGCCCTTACAACTCCTAGACCTGAAGAGCAAAAGGAGGGAGTTGTTACTATGGGGGCGGGGAGGGGAATGCCCTGCCAGGGCTGCAGCCATGGGGAGCACAACACAGCCTCTGCCAGACGGAGCCAGGGGATAAATATTCTGACTTTGATCCTGCTGGTGCCTCCCTTTGGGTCAGACCCATCTGCAAGCCCAAAGCAGAGGCACCTGAGTGACTTCACTGAGTGTAGTCCACAGAGGTCATCCTTCCAGGAATGGAACAAGGGCAGAGTGGATTTAAAGGGGAGACAGGGTATCCAAGCAAAGAAATTCCTTACCCCCCCTCCCCCCACCATTCACTCTTGTCCTTGTTAAACTCATGTTCCTATTGCTTAATGGTTACAGAATTTGTTTGGGGGTAATGAAAGAGTTTTGAAAATAGATCATGGTGATGATTGCACAAATGCCACTGATTGTTCACTTTAAAATGGCTTGTTTTATGTTATGTGAATTTCACCTCAATACTTAAAAAAAATTAAGGGGTAAAGAAAGCTCATCCCTAACAGGGAAAAAACAGTCTCATCAGCCACCATGTCCTTGTCATACTCACCACGTCCTTGTCATCCTTCAGTCACACTCACCTGGAGCCTAACTTAGTCATCATCAAGGCTCTTCCAATCAGACAGCAGAGTGGGGAGAAACCTGCCCCAGCCCCACATCGGTAGCTGGTCACGAGGTCTGAGTTAGCAGTCACGCCTTCTTCCACCCCTTCCGTGCTCCTCTCACCAGCTGCCAGCACTTTGGCTAATCTGGTTCTTTACCAGGTGTGGGGGTGTGTGTGTGTGTGTGTGTGTCCTAAGTCTTTATTCCTATGCGATTCAGGTTCTTATTGGTCTGTGGTCTATTGGGTTGCCGTTTTCCACTGTTGTTATTAGACACGGGAGATCTGAGAGGTACCCAGGGAATCCTCTGGATTCTAGACGTGGGCTTCCTGCCCGCCCTCCACTTCCCAGATTCATCACTCTGTCTGGTACAGTTGATGCCCACTCTGCCTTTTAGTAAAGCAACATACAGAGCTCAAAATGAGCAGAAGGAAGACTCTACTTCCAATTTCAAGGAACCACATCTGTGTTGCCTGGAGAAAGTATTCCTCCCTTGGACACTAAGGACTCCAGACCCACTGAACACAAAGTTGAGCGATGGACAGCAAAAAGTCCTCCAGGAGGTTAATTGGAATAATAGTGAGAGGAGCCACCTCCACTTCCACCCCTTGGTCCCTGGGCCTCTGCATTCTGGCTGTGCGAGAGGTGGAGCCACTGATTTTACACTGCATCCTACACGTCAATAACCTAACCTTGAAGGTTGCTGTCTCCCAGCTGGCGCTGAAGGTTTCTCTATCCAGTCAGCTGCTTTTGAGCGATGGGGCACATTGTGCGTCCAGTGCGTTCCACGGGTGAGACCATTGCTATGTGCCCTTCACCATAAAATGAAAATAGGCAATGTGTGGGGTAGCATAGTGATGAATAAGCAGGTCCAAAAATGATGGGGCTGGCAGAAGCACTGCAGGCAGGGAAGCCAAGTCCAGAGCAGGAATACATATTCATTACCATGAGGTCATAGGTCCCCTACAAAGGAAGGGGACAATCAACCTACCAATAGGTAAGTAGCTGGTCCCCCTAAGGCAGTGGTTCCCACATTTTTTAGGTCTCAGGATCCCTTTCCACTCTTCAAAATTATTGAAAAACTATACTCTTAAAAATTGCAAAGGGTTTTTGTTTATACGGTTTATATTTATTTTACTGGATTAGAAATTAAAGCTTTATTTATTTAAAACTAATAAACCCATTACTTAGCAACATAAATATAACATTCTAATGAAAAATAAGTTTCAAAACAAAAATTGTGAGAAGAGTGGCATTATTTGACATGTTTGCAAATCTGTTTAGAGTCTGGTTTAATGAAAGAGAGCTAGATTCTCAGATCTGCTTTAGCATTCAGTCTGTTGTATACACGTCGTGTAGCCTCTGGAAAATTCCACTGTACACTCATGAAAGAATGACAGTGAAAAAGGCAAATATCGTCTTAGTATTAACAAAGTAGATTTGACCTCATAGAACCCCTGGAAGAGTCTTGGGGACCCCCAGGGCTTCCTGGTCCACACTTTGAGAACCGTTGCCCCAGGGAATAGTGCCATACGGGGAACTCAGCTTGGTCTTCGCTGCTGGCAGCTTGGGCACTCAACAGTGCCAACTGCCCAATCAGATTTGGTGAGGGAAATCTGTTGAGTCTATGTGTACTAGCTTTATACGGGTGCTGTAATAAATTACTTAAACACAAATTTATTTGTGGCTTAAAACAACACAAATTTATTATCTTACATTTTGGGAGGTCAGAAGACTGAAAGGAATTTCACTGGGCTAAAATCAAGGTGTCAGCAAGGCTGCGGTCCTTTCTGGAATCTCTGGAGGAGAATCTGTTTTCTTGCCTTTTCCAGCTTCTAGAGGCTGCCTGCATTCCTTGGCTTGCTGCCTCTTTACATTCTCAAATCCAGCCACGGCCAGTAGAATCTTTCTCACCTCACACCACCCTGACTCTGACTCTGCCTCCTGCTTCCACATTTAAAGACCCTTGTAATGACACCGGGTCCACCCAGGTAATTCAGGATAATCTCCCTATTTTTAAGGTCAGCTGATTAGCAACCTTAATCCTATCTGCTACCTTAATTTACCCTTTGCCATATAAACTATATTCACAGGTCCCTAGGATTAGGACATGGACATCTCTGGGAGGTCATTATTCATCTACCACACTATGAATAGCCCCTTTCCCTGCCATCATGGCCACTCTGTATGTGGGCCCATTGAACAAGAACCAGGGCAGATGGGGAAAGAAGTTGACATCAACAGGATAGGTCATCTTGTCCACCTGCTCACTGAGACCCTCCCTCACAATGGATGCCCTCTCAGGACATTTGTGTGGGTTAAAAATAACTTCAACACCTGTGCCCATTTCAAGCAATTCATCCATATGTCTTTCCCTTAGACCTCTTAACTCTTCATCACCAATCTCCCAATCTTCTTATTTTCAAGTCCCTGACCAGCTAGTCAACTTGTGAGCCACTGCTCATGAATCAGCATAGATCTGTACCTCTGGTCATCTCTCCTTCCATGCAAAATGAACAATCAGTATAACAAGAAGTTCTGCCCATAGAGGATACCTCTTCATCGCTGTCCTTTAGAGACACTCTGAGTGTGGCTTTAATGTGGCAGTTATCCATTTGTGGCTGGCGCTCACATACCATGCAGACTCATTTGGAAACCATGTCTGCCTTTTCCTCCATGATAACTTGCCATCGCAATTTCCCGACCTTTGGGTTGAGAGAGAAGCAGTGAAGCACTACGAGGACCTCCCACGGGGATTTGAGCCACCTGTTCCTGCAATTTCCTTGCGCCTTGTGGGCTTGCTCGGACCTGATCTCACATATACTATTTAATAATAGAATGTTGCCATGCATGTCCAATCTGATGATTAGATGGATCAGAAAATGTCCAGTTCCGGGCTTCCCTGGTGGCGCAGTGGTTGAGAGTCCGCCTGCCGACGCAGGGGACATGGGTTCGTGCCCCGGTCCGGGAAGATCCCACATGCCGCGGAGCAGCTGGGCCCGTGAGCCATGGCCGCTGAGCCTGCGCGTCCGGAGCCTGTGCTCTGCTATGGGAGAGGCCACAACAGTGAGAGGCCCGCGTACCGCAAAACAAAAACAAACAAACAAACAAAAATGTCCAGTTCCGGTTGCATGGGTCACTTGGTGTCCCACAGTCAAGCATTCAGGCTTTATCATGCCCAGCCGTGAGCCAGGAGCTGTTTTTAAGTGGAGAAGAGCTATTGGCAGAAGAGGGCATGAATGAATCCAAAACCCTAAGGGTCTGTAACTGTACTGCCACTCTCCTACTGGAGCTTGTCCCTACAGCATATTTTTCTGCCATAAACTTCTAAATCGTAAAGCTCATGTGACAGGGCAGCTTGCTCTGCAGTCTGGACCTGCCGTAGAGTCTTATCTTGCTGCAGGCCTCACTCAGAACTTGCAGTATTATAGGTTTTTCCAGTAAATGGGTAGAACAGCATGACCAAATGTAGTCTATATTGCCTCAAAAATCCAGAGTCCCATCAAATGTTTGGCCTCTCTCTTTGTTGTAGGCAGTATCAGGTTCAGTAACTTGTCTCTCATTTTGGAGGAGATACCCTGACATACCCCAGACCACTGGCTACCCTAGAAACATCACTGACAAGGCATTCCTCTGAATTTTTATGGGATTTATCACCCTTCCTTTGGCATACATACGTTCTACGAAGAATCTAAAGTGCTTGCAATTTCCTGCTCACTAGGCCCCATTACCATAATGTCATCAATATAATGGACCGGCATGTTTGGAACCATGTCAAGATGATCGGTATCCCTTTGGACTCTATTATGGCAGAAATCAGGAGACTAAACAAAGCCCTGAGGTAGTAGAGTGAAGATACACTGCTGTCCCTGCTACACAAAGGCAAACTAATTCTGACGATCTTTACTTAGTGGAATAGAAAAGTAAGAATTTGGGGTCAAAGATGTACACGAGGGCAAGAGTTGTGTTGATCCGTTCCAGTAAAGATTTCATGTCTGGAATCACAGTTACAATTGGCATCCCACCTAGTTAACTATAGTAATTACAGTAATCTATAATTAATTACAGTAATCTATAGTCTTTCCTCAAGACCCAACTGGTTTTTGCACCAGCCAAATAGGTATGTTAAACTGAGTCTTAATAGGAATGACCCCCTGACATATCTCAGACCCTTGATGGTGGTGCTAATTTCTAGAATTCCCTTAGGGATGTAGTGTTGCCTTTGGTTTGCTGTTTTGATGGTGGGGACGTTGCCGTTCAAGGGCTTCCATTTGACCCTTCCACGCCTAAGTGCTCTTCTACCCTGAGTCAGGAAATCAGTGGTGGGATTCTGCCAGTTAATTTACAGACACAGGATGGGTCTGTGGTCACATTGAGCTCACTCAGGCTAAAAACGAATTGAAAGCCTTGAACTCATGACTCAGTGCAAGGGTGGACATTCAAAAAGCCTCCAGAAGTGCTTCCCTGGTGGCGCAGTGGTTGGGAGTCCGCCTGCCGATGCAGGGGACACGGGTTCGTGCCCCGGTCCGGGAAGATCCCACATGCCGCGGAGCGGCTGGGCCCGTGAGCCATGGCCGCTGAGCCTGCGCGTCCGGAGCCTGTGCTCCGCAACGGGAGAGGCCACAACAGGGAGAGGCCCGCGTACCGCAAAAAAAAAAAAAAAGCCTCCAGAATGACTCTGAAGGAATCTTTGATTCTGGTAGTCACAGAGCAGATACAGCAGAGGACCAAGCCCAGGCCTTGATGGTCAGGGCCCCAGGGTTGCAGAGCCAGTTAAATGAGCAACCCTACCAAGTCTCTTATGCTAATGGAAAGGCACTGGTTAAGAAAGAATGGGAAACCCAAGCATGGGATGGGGACATTTGGTCAGAACTTGGAACCCCCAACACCTCCTGAATCTTCCTCGCTGGTGAAGGCAGCACCCCTACCCGGCCCCGAGCCCCCACCCCCCGCCTTCAGTCTGAGGAAACCAGCCTTCCTAGCATAAATATCCTGCAGGGACCTCACTTGGGGCAGTTTCCTCACAAGGGATGCTGATTTCCTCAGGATGCACTCCATCACCTCTCATTGCCTCTAGGACCATAATGAGAATTCTTTCCCATTTAGTCCAGTTCAAGGCTTTCAATCTGTTTTTTTTTTCCTTTGTGTGTGTTTCCAAGGGCAATCAAATGTAGAGTCAGAAGGCCACTCCAGTCTTTGTAATCACTTCTGTCACCATAGTGACTAAGTGTCATAGCTACTTGATCTCCCAACATCTTACCAGTTCATGTCACGCCACCACTGGTCATAAAGGCAGTAACTGTGATGCCGCAGATAGCCATCCATTACCCCCCTCAAGGAGGCTGTTCACACACTAATCAAGATGTGTGAGCAACCCAATCCCAGAATCCCAGCCAAGAATCTGTTTCCTGAGGCTATTCTGGTACCAATTATTGTAGCAGTCAGGGCACTGGATGGAAACAGATGGCACATTTAAAGGGGTAATTGAAAAGGGTTTGATGAAAGGATTATTTCAAAGTAGTGGGCACAGTTAAAGGAACCAACAAAGGCTGGTGAGGTGCTCAGGGGCTAGCAGCGGCAGGAAGCTTCACCACCCAGGGAGCAAGGGATGGTCCCAGAACCTGATGAGAGCTGCAGTCTTAGGAAATGTCAGCCTCTGTTGACCAGTGCAGAATGGAGAAAAGTGAAGAGTGGATCGGTACTGGCACATGGAGAACGCCAGACATGATGCATCATTTTACGGATAAGGAAACTAAGCCTTAGCTGCCCTCGTGCAATTCAGCAAATAGGCTCAGTGCGGGGTGTGTGTTGGTGTGGAGAGACGGAAGCACAGAGCCCCATCCTGGAAGAACTGGCAGTCTGGCGAGGCAGACACACTCAGCCTCATTTCCTCGTCTGTAGCAAAGGATTCATAATTACTGCCCACGTCATAAACTCAGTAAAAGGATCATGCCAGTGAGAGCCAGGAAAGCAATTTTCCATCAAGGAATATTTTTTGAGGACCCATTGTATGTTGTTCTCTGTGCTCAGGGAGACAATGGGGGGGGGTGGAAGGGGACACTTGTAGATAGTTGAAGCCCACCTTCTTAGCATCCAGGGTGTCCCAGAGAGTGATATAAGGAAGAAAGACCAAGGAAATTGAACCCAGGAGAGGCAGTCCCTGAGTCCAAGGTGGAAAGTCTGGGAGCTGCAGAGAAAGAGAAGGGGGCAGCCTTGGTCAAGCACCTCTGGAGCTGTTTCTCCTTCCACATCCCCAAGGAGCCCCTGGTACCAGCCTGCATCGTGGAAGGCGGAGGGGGAGGTCAGGGGTGGCTCTGAAACAAGGTGGCAGGTCATAAGGGAAGACTGTGTTCTGATGTGATCTACGTCTGCTGGGCTGGGTGTGTGCCCTGGAGGACACATCACCCAGACTCACTGTTGCAGCAGCCCACCAGCCCTGGGTCCACTGGCTGGCTTTCCAGACCCACCTCCAACCCCCAAGGTCCCTTTTGCTTAGCCTGTTCCACTGGTTCTACTTCACTGTAGTGTCTGAATTTGGGCATAAACTGCGTGATGTTAGATGTGTATTAGTTTCAGCTCTGCTCCAGGGAGCAGACAATTGCTCTGGTTGGGAATTCACACTGAGAGGGAAGAGGGTTAGAAGTTATCAGCTCTCATTTAGCCAGAAAGGCCATTCTCCAGTCCTGACCACTACCAGAGCTTCAGCTTATTTTAATTCCCATTGACCCCAGAAGCCGTGCCAGTTGGCACACTGAATATTAGAAATGGGTCTCACAGAGGGGGAGGGATAAACTGGGAGCTTAGGATTGACATATACCCACTACTGTATTTAAAACAGATAACCGACAAGGACTTACTGTATAGCACAGGGAACTGCTCAATATTCTGTAATAACCTAAATGGGAAAATAATTTGAAAAAGAACAGATATATGTATATGTATAACTGAATCACTTTGCTGTACACCTGAAACTAACACAACATTATAAATCAATGTAGTCCCATATAAAATAAAAAACATTTTTAAGTCATATTTACACTATACTGTAGTCTGTTAAGTGTGCAATAGCACTGTCTACAAAAACTATACATACCTTTATTGTTAAAAACTAAAATAAATTAAAAAATGTTTTTAATTATAGAAATGGGTCTCATTGATAAAAATAGTGGTGTCAAGATATATGGATTGGCTGGAGTATCATAGAAACACTCCACTGCCCTTGCCTGAACAGGGACTAAAAATCCAGCTACCACGGGCTTCCCTGGTGGCGCAGTGGTTGAGAGTCCGCCTGCCGATGCAGGGGACACGGGTTCGTGCCCCAGTCTGGGAAGATCCCACATGCCGCGGAGTGGTTGGGCCCGTGAGCCATGGCCGCTGAGCCTGTGCGTCCGGAGCTTGTGCTCCACAGCGGGAGAGGCCACAACAGTGAGAGGCCCGCGTACCGCAAAAAAAAAAAAAAAAAAAAAAAAAAATCCAGCTACCAACAGTGGTTGCCTATGGGGTTTGGGGATTGACCAGGAAGGGGAAAGTAGGAATTTTGGGGGTGATAGAAGTGTTCTATATCTTGATCAGGGTGTTATCAAAACTCATTGAATTGTACCTTTAGGATGTGTGCATTTTGCTATGTGTAAATTTTATATCCATTTAAAATATGATATCAAAAAATCTGGGGCTTCCCAGGTGGTGCAGTGGTTAAGAATCCACCTGCCAATGCGGGGGACACGGGTTCGAGCCCTGGTCCGGGAAGATCCCACATGCCGGGGAGCAACTAAGCCCGTGTGCTACAACTGAGCCTGTGCTCTAGAGCCCGAGAGCCACAACTACTGAAGCCCTCGAGCCTAGAGCCCGTGCTCCACAACAAGAGAAGCCACTGCAATGAGAAGCCCGCACAACCCAACGAAGAACCAATGCAGCCAAAAGTAAATTTTAAAAAAATGTTAAAAAAAATCTAGTGACCAGCCCTGAGTTCACATCCTGGATAATTCGCCCCTGCAGCACTCGCTCTTCTGCTGCTACTTGGGAGGCTTCTGGGAGCCTGGCTGGTTAGAAGTCAGCCCTGTCCCACAGCTAGAATAGCGTTCCATTCTCTGCAAGTTCACCATTCGTGCAAAGGTGAAACCAACCATGGACTGGTAAGGCAGATGCACAATAAACAAGTGCACACATCAAACAAGTGCCCTGAAAGAGACGGAGGGAGCACTAGGAGGGGACCCTTTAGATTCATTGGAGAGCGAAGGGCTCTCTGAGCTGGTAGCATTTAAACCACAGCTGAAGGAAAGAGGGAACCAGCCCTGATGAACAGTAGAGAGATTGTTCTGTCAGAGGGACAGGCAGGACAATGAGAGTTTTGAGAGCTTCAGAGAAGACAGTGGTCAGATTACACAGACCACAGACTTCATAGGCCAGGGGGGAAAGTGAATTTTTTTTTGACCGCTCTGCGAGGCATGTGGTATCTTAGTTCCCCGAGCAGTGATCAGACCTGTACCCTCTGCAGTGGAAGATGGAGTCTTTACCACTGGACCGCCAGGGAAGTCCCAGAAAGTGAATTTTATTTGAAGTGCATTGGGAAATTATTCACATGACTTAAGCAGGAAAGTTATATTACCTGATTTATGCTTTTAAATGATTCCTTTGGGCCATATGGAGAATTGATTTAGGGGGTCTGGGATGGAAGTAAGGAGACTAGAACAGTAGTCCAGGAAAAGGTGACAGAGGTCAGGGCTAGGGTGCAGACAGTGCTGACGCAGATGTGTGTAATTTAGAGGTGTAATGACAGACCCTGACAGGCTGTGTATGAGAAGTGAGGGAAAGGCAGGGATCAAGGAAAACTCCAGGTTCCTGGCTCTCTGACTGGGTGCGGGTTGGTGCAGTCGCCCAGAGGGAGAACAGGTTTGGGGAGCAGGAAATCCAGAGTTCCCTTTAGGACACGTTTAGTTAGAGATGCCAGTGAGAGACCTGAATGAAACTATCAGATAAGTTCCCACAGAAATGAGTCTGGAACTTGGGGAACAGGTTTGGGCTAGAGATAAAATGGTGTGAGTCTTTCAGTATCTAAATGGCGTTTAAAGCCACATCACCAGATGAACTGACACTAACCTAGGGAGACAGTGTGGATAGAGAAGCAAGGAGCTGAATTCTGCCACCAATTAGTGAGTTTGAAGAGAAACCTGGGCTTCAGAGGAGATCAGAGCCTTGGCCAACCAGAGCCTTACTTTCAGCCTGGTGAGACCCTGGACAGAGAGCCCAGCAAAAACCTGCTGGACTTCTGACCCACAGAAGCTGTGACGCAATAAATCTGGATTGTTTTAAGCCGCTAAGTCTGTGGTTATGTTTCATACGGAATAGAAAGTGAACAGAGATATATGTCTTGTTTCGTTGGGCGAAACAAGAGAGATATTACAGATATCCGTGAGTTATTGGAAAATGACCCAGTTGAGAAGAAAACACTTTGAGAATGTAAAAGAGGCAGAGATTCAGAGTCAGACACCCTTGAAAGAAGTGGGGACAGCTGCTCCTGGGCCTGCAGAAGCAGGTGGGTTTGCAGATTTAGCGGCGGGAAGATGAAACGTGTCGGTGTGATTGAAGGCTTTAATTCTCTTAGGAAAAAATGAGGCAAGGTCACCAAACAAGAATGAACCTAGGAAAGGAGGTACAAATTTTGAAGAACAAGGAAAAGAAATGAAACTGTCATCTTGAGAGAGTAGAGAAGAAGAAAATTGTGCTTATTCAAAAAACATAGTAGAATTTTCCATGTTGAGTCCATTTTCTGTTTGAGAACAGAAAACCAGTCAGCCTTAATTGTATGATTTTATCAGTGATCTTCAGATACTTGAACACAGGCACCAGAAGGATGAGTTTTGCTAAGTAAAATGAAATGAAAGAGGGGCTACAGACAATATTGCAGGGATGTGATTGTCATAAGAGACCGTAGAATCAAGAAGAGATCCCAAGAGAAGTAAGGATGGGAGGAAGGGGCTTCCCCGGTGGCGCAGTGGTTGGGAGTCCGCCCGCCGATGCAGTGGTTCGAGCCCCGGTCTGGGAGGATCCCACGTGCCGCGGAGCGGCTGGGCCCGTGAGCCATGGCCGCTGAGCCTGCACGTCCGGAGCCTGTGCTCCGCGGTGGGAGAGGCCACGGCAGTGAGAGGTCTGCGTACCGCAAAAACAAAAACAAACAAACAAACTAAAAAAGATGGGAGGAAGAAGAACAACTGAGGTCAATGGATTGACATCTCCATGAAATGCGAGCATTTAAGTGGGTGTGTATTAATTAGGGGGAAAGGCAAAGTGCTTTAACAAAGATATCCCAAAATACAGTAACTCAACATAAGTTTGTTTTTTTTCCTCATGTAACAATCCTGAGATGAGTGGTCCAGATTGTTGGGGCCACTGTGCTCCCTGTGGTCATTCAGGGACTAGGTCTCTCCCATCCTGTGGCTCTGACACCTCCTAAGGTGTTGTCTTCATCTTCATAGTCAAATCATGGCCCAGGTTTAGCCCAATGGGAAAAAAAAGGGCATGAAGGGAATGCACCTAAACTTGAAGGCCTGGGCTTGAAGGTGACACCCATCACTTTTGCTCACATCCACTGATAATAATCTATCATGTAGCCACACCCAGCTACAATGGAGGCTGGGAAATGTAGTTTCTAGCTTGGCAGCTAAGTAACCCTACTGCTAATACAAAAGAAGGAGACAACAGCTTTTGATGGACATCTGACAGTCTTTGCCATAGGGGGTACTTTAGAAAGTGGGCACGGTAATTGTCATATATGGATATCATAATTTAATAATTCACCTTTTTTTGAACACTACCTATTCTACCTAATTTGTATGTATTTTAACTAGTTTGCCAATTAACATCTTAGTACATAAGTCTTTCGGAGTGAAGTTTCTGGTAAGCATCTTCCTAAAAACATCTTCCTGAAAAGAAGATTTTTTAAGAAGATGCTTATAATGAACAAGCATCCTTGAATTCCGACAAGTTTATAATGAATAACCAGGCAAAACCTAAGCGAAATGAGTGAGGTTAGTCAAGGTGTGGAGATGTTTTTCCCTGAGGTCATTTGCCGACTTTGGGTTTGATATCTGATGGGCTTCGGGTTTGACGATCTCACAAAGCCTAGGACCTAACCAAGAAGGAGAAGCTGATAAGAGACCCCAAGGGGCCACACTCTCACTGCAAGAGTGAAGCAGCAGAAACCATCCCCCCAGCCCCGGGGATTATAAGGAAATACGCCATGGTGCCGAAAAGAGCAGGAGGAAAGAGACCATATCCCTGAGAAGTTGCTTCCTGAAGCTGTCCCTTATGCATACAATTCACATCATCTATCATGGTCTACAAATATTCAGACTGTAAATTTAATTTAAAATGGTCCTGGGCTCGTAATGTCCCCTAGCACCTGATAGAAGCGAACGCCCTCCGAAGGAATGCACCGTCATCCTAAGCCTCAAAATTTCAACAAGTTATGTTTTTTAAAATGTGAACCGTTAACCATGCAAACAAGGGAACAAGTTATCATAAGTGACCATAAAGGAAAAATAGATACATTTAATTATATCACAATCCAGAAACTCCACAAAGAGAATGAAAAGACAAGCCATACAATGGAATAATACTTGAGCACATATAACTGATAAAGGAGTCTTATTTCGAATATATAAAGAACTCCTGCAAATCAACATGAAAAGACAAACCCACCAAATAGAAAAATGGGCAAATAAATTCAATACATGCTTTGCAAAACAAAAGGAAATCCGAATGACCAATGAATACATGGAAAAGTGCTTAACTCCATAAACAATCAAGGTAATGCAAAAACTATAATGAAATACCGCTATACACACACCAGTTGGGTAAAATTCAAAAGTGGGACAAGACCAAGTGGTCACAAGGGTATGGTCCAACAGGAACTCTCATACACTGCTGGTGACTATTAGCCCAATTACTCTGGGGGAGAGTTTGGCATTCTCCAGTAAAGTGGTATAAATACTCACATCCTGTGACCCTGCAACATCCTCACTGGAAAAATGCCCTAAGAAATGCACGGACTGTGCACCAGGAGACATGTTCAGAGGAGAATTGTTTATGGAGCCCCAAACTGGAAACAATCAAAATGCCTATCCACAGTAAAGTAGCTAAGTCAATTTGGGTATAATCATACCATGGAATATTAAATAGAAGTGACAATAAACTAGAACTTCACAACAACATGAATTAATGTTATAAATCCAGGGATGAGCAAAAGAAGCAAAACACAAAAGATATGTAGGGAATTTTTCCATTTATTTAAAATTCAAGAACAGAAAAATCTAAACTATATTATATGAGGATGGATAAGCTATAGAGAACGATGAAACTATAACACTAGGCAGAGATAACCGTAAATAAAAGAATGATTACTCCTAAGAGGAAAGGTTGGGATGTGATTGAGAAGGGGCCCATGGGGATTCCTGGGGTGCTGGCAATATTCTATTCTTGACTTGGGTGGTGATTACACAGATGTTTGTTTTGTAATTGTACATTATACTATGCATTTATGTTTTATGCACCTTTCTGTATGTGAGTTATATTACAATCAAGTTTTTAAACAGAACAACTTTATGCCAATATATTTGAAAACTGAGGCAAAATGAATACGTTTCTAGAAAACTACTACTTCCCAAAACTGAATCAAAAAGTAATAAGATATCTGAATAGTTGTATAATTAGTAACCTATTGCTATGTGATAAATTACAACAAACTTAGCAAATTAAAAACACATGTTTAGGGCTTCCCTGGTGGCGCAGTGGTTGAGAGTCTGCCTGCCGATGCAGGGGATATGGGTTCGTGCCCTGGTCCGGGAAGATCCCACATGCCGCGGAGCGGCTGGGCCCGTAAGCCATGGCCGCGGAGCCTGCGCATCCGGAGCCTGTGCTCTGCAACGGGAGAGGCCACAACAGTGAGAGGCCCACGTACCGCAAAAAAAAAAAAACAAAAAAAAAACACATGTTTATTATCTTATGATTTCTGTGGGTTAGGAGTCTGGGCACATCTTAGGTGTGTGCTCTGTTTCAGAATCTCTCACAAGGCTGCAATTTTTGGCCAGGGCTAGGTATTATCTGAAGGCTCAACTGGGGAAAGTCCACTTGTAGGTTCACATGGTTGTTTGCAGAATCCAGTCCCTCAAAAGTTGTTGGACTCTGGGCTTCAGTTCTCAGCTGGCTCTTAACCTGAGGTCACCATCTGTTTCTTGCCACACGGACCTCTCCAACACAGCCACTTGCTTCATCAGAGGGTACAAGCCAAGAAGGCAATAGGGAGAGTCTAGGGAGAGTCTGCCAGCCAGCCAGAAGTAACAATCTTATGTAACCTAATCATGGAAGTGACAGTCCATGATTCCATATTCTATTGTTTAGGAGCAAATCACATGTCTTTCCCACACTCAAGGGGAGCAGATTACACAAAGACTTGATACCAGAAGTGGGTCATCTTAGAGTCTGCTCATCACATGAGTAAAGGAATTGAATCGGCAGTCAAATATCCTCCTACAGAGAAAATCCCAGGCCTCCATGCTAAGTTCTGCCAAGTATTAAAGTAACAATTCCAATTTTACATACATCTTTGTTCTCATTTCCAATTATTCCCTTAGAACAGGGAAATTAGTGGGGCAAGGCTCTTGATAAATGCTGCTGAATTTTTTTCCAGGAATGTTGTACTAATTTACATTATTACTATTTTCCCATATCTATTTTTTCCCAATATTTTATTTTGAAAAATTTCAAATGCATGGAAAAGTTGAAGAAACTGTGCAATGAAGGCACATATACTCACTGCCTGGATTCTACAATTGTTAACATTTTGCTGTCTTTGCTTCATCATGTATTTGTCCATCAATGCATCTTACTTTGTCTATTTTAATTGTGGTAGAATACATATAACACAAAGTTTGCCATTTTAAGCACTTTTAAGTGTACAGTTCTGTGTCATTAAGTACATTCACATTGTGTGACCATCATCCCCATCCATCTCCACATTTTTTTCATCTTGCAAAACTGAAACTCTGTACCCATTAAATAATAACTCCCCATTTCCCTCCACCTCCAGCCCCTGGCAACCACCAATCTTTCTGTCTCTATGAATCTGACTACTCTAAGCACCTCATATGCGTGGAATCATAGAGGTTTTTGTCCTTTTGTGACTTACTTATTTCACTTAGCAAAATTTCTTCAAGGTTCATTCATGTTGTACCGTGTGTCAGAATTTCCTTCCTTTTTAAGGTTGAATAATATTCCTTTATGTGTCTATACCACATTTTGTTTATCTAACTGTTAATGGACACTTGGATCACTTCCACATTTTGACTATTGTGAATAACAACACATCTTATATTTAATGCATTTAAGAGTAATTTGCAGGTGTCAGTACACTTCATTCCTAAACACTCCAGCATGAATAGCATTGACTAGAGTTCAATATTTGTTTGCAGTTCTTTTTTTCTTTTTCTTATAGAAATATAGTTGATGTACAATATTATATGTTACAAATGTACGGTATAATGATTCACAATTTTTAAAGGTTATACTCCATTTATAGCTATTATAAAATACTGGCTATATTCCCTGTTTAGCTTTTTTTTAGGGTTTTCTGTTACTTTTATTTTACTTTTTAAATTTAATTTTATTTATTTACTTTTTATACAGCAGGTTCTTATTAGTTACCTATTTATTTTGTACATATTAGTGTATATATGTCAATCCCAATCTTCTAATTCCCCCCCTCCAATTTTCCCCCGTTGGTGACCATACGTTTGTTCTGTCTCTCTATTTCTGCCTTGCAAACTGGTTCATCTGCACCATTTTTCTAGATTCCGCATATATGTGTTAATATAAGATATTTGTTTTTCTCTTTCTGACTTGCTTCACTCTGTATGACAGATTCTAGATCCATCCACATCTCTACAAATGACCCAATTTTGTTCCTTTTTATGGCTGAGTCATATTCCATCGTATATATGCACCACAGCTTCTTTATCCATTCCCTCTGTAGCTTATTTTACTTATTTAGTAATTTTTTGGCTGTGCCATGTGGCTTGTGGGATCTTAGTTCCCTGATCAGGGATTGAACCCCGGGCCCTCGGCTGTGAAAGCACCAAGTCCTAACAACTGGACCACCAGGGAATTCCCGCTTGTAGCTTATTTTATACACAATAGTTTGTACCTCTTAATCCCCTACCCTTATTATGCACCTATCCTGATCCCTCTCCCCACTGGTAACCACTAATTTGTTCTCTATATCTGTGAGTCTGTTTCTTTTCTGTTATATTCACTTATCTGTTGTATTTTTTACATTCCACATATAAGTGATATCATACATTATTTGTCTTTCTCTGTCTGACTTATTTCACTTAACATAATACCCTCCAAGTCCATCCATGTTGCTGCAAATGGCAAAATTTCATTCTTTTTTATGGCTGAGTAGTATTCTGTTGTATATACACCACATCTTCTTTATCCGGTCATCTTTTGGTGGACACTTAGGTTGCTTCCATATCCTGGCAGTTGTAAATAATGCTGCTATGAACATTGGGGTGCATGTATTTTTTCGAATTAGTGTTTTTGTTTCTTTCGGATATATACCCAGAAGTGGAGTTGGTGGTTCATCTAGTAGTTCCATTTTTAGTTTTTTGAGAAACCTCCACTGTCTTCCACAGTGGCTGCACCAATTTACACTCCCACCAACAGTGTACAGGGTTCCCTTTTCTCCACATCCTCAGCAACATTTGTTATTTGTGTTCTTTTTGAGGATCCCCATTCTGACAGGTGTGAGGTGATATCTCACTGTGGTTTTGATTTGCATTTCCCTGATGATTACTGACGCTGAGCAGTTTTTCATGTGCCTTTTGGCCATCTGCATGACCTCCTTGGGAAAATGTCTATTCAGGTCTTCTGCCCCCTTTTTAACTTTTTTTTTTTTTTTTTTGCAGTAAGCGGGCCTCTCACCGTTGTGGCCTCTCCCGTTGCGGAGCACAGGCTCCGGAAGCGCAGGCTCAGTGGCCATGGCTCACGGGCCCAGGCACTCCGTGGCATGTGGGATCTTCTCAGACCGGGGCACGAACCCATGTCCCCTGCATCGGCAGGCGGACTGTCAACCACTGCACCACCAGGGAAGCCCTGGAATAATTTTTTTAACCATAGATTTGTTGTGCTTGTTCTAGAACTTCATATAAATGGAATCATACACTATGTGTTCTTCCATGTCTGGCTTCTTTCCCTCAGCCTGTTTCTAAGATTCATCCATGTTGCTGCCATCTAGCAATAGTCCCTTCTACCTTACTGGTTAGTATTCTATTGTAAGTATACAGTCAAATCTATTGTCCTGTTGATAACACTTGGGCTGTTTACAATTTGGGCTTGTCAATAAAGCTGCTATGAATCTTGTTGTCCAAATCTTTTTGTGGGCATATATTTTCATGTCTCTTTAGTAAATGCCTACAAGTGGACTTGCCAGTCACAGGGTATGTATTTAGTTTTATAAGAAACTGCCAGATTTTTCCCCAAAGTGACGGAGCCATTTTATCCTCTCACCAACAACACACGAGCATTCCAGGTGCTCCACATCCTCAGCGTCTCTTGGGACTGTCTTTTCATTGTTAGCCGTTCTGTTAGGTTTTGCAGTGGTATCTCATTGTGGCTTTAATTTACATTCCCTTGACAACTAATGATGTTAAACATTTTGTCTTATGCTTATTGGCCAAGTTCATGTCTTTCTTTGTGGCGTGTCTGTTCAAATCTTTTGCCCATTTTAAAACTGGGTATTTGTCTTTTTATCATTGAGTTTTAGAAACTCTATATTTTCTGGAATCAAATCATTTGTCAAGATATGGGTTTTGTGAATATTTTCTTTTTTTTTTTTTTTTTGTCAAGAGGAACACAGGGGGTGATGTCAGTCCTCCTCACAGATCTCCTCCCACCTTCTGAAATCCCCCTGTGCTCCCCACCCTGCCCCTCCCCACTGCTACCCCCAGCAGCTTGCCAGCTGGGAGGGTCCCCCACCTGGGGCAGCTCTTAGCCAAGGATGGGGTGCTGAGGGAAGAAGAAAGCCTCGCTCCCTGGCCTCTGGTAGAGGGGTTCCAAGGAAGATTTTTTTTTAATTAATTAATTTATTTGTTTTTATTTTTGGCTGTGCTGGGTCGTCCTTGCTGAGCGTGGGCTTTCTCTAGTTGCGGGGAGCGGGGCCTACTATTCATTGCGGTGCACGGGCTTCTCATTGCAGTGGCTTCTCTTGTTGTGGCGCACGGGCTCTAGAGCTCAGGCTCAGTAGTTGTGGCGCACAGGCTTAGTTGCTCTGCGGCATGTGAGATCTTCCCGGACCAGGGCTCGAACCCGTGTCCCCTGCATTGGCAGGCGGATTCTTTTTTTTTTTTTTTTTTAAACATCTTTATTGGAGCATAATTGCTTTACAATGGTATGTTAGTTTCAGCTTCACAACAAAATGAATCAGTTATATATATACATATGTTCCCATATCTCTTCCCGCTTGCATCACCCTCCCTCCCACCCTCCCTATCCCACCCCTCCAGGCGGTCACACAGCACCGAGCTGATCTCCCTGTGCTATGCGGCTGCTTCCCACTAGCTATCTACCTTACGTTTGGTAGTGTATACATGTCCATGCCTCTTTATTGCTTTGTCACCGTTTACCCTTCCCCCTCCCCATAGCCTCAAGTCCATTCTCTAGTAAGTCTGTGTCTTTATTCCTGTTTCACCCCTAGGTTTTTCATGACATTTTTTTTTTCTTAAATTCCATATATATGTGTTAGCATACGGGTCTCTTGTAGACAGCAAATATATGGGTCTTGTTTTTGTATCCATTCAGCCAATCTGTGTCTTTTGGTGGGAGCATTTAGTCCATTTACATTTAAGGTAATTATCGATATGTGTGTTCCCATTCCCATTTTCTTAATTGTTTTGGGTTTGTTATTGTAGGTCTTTTCCTTCTTTTGTGTTTCTTGCCTAGAGAAGTTCCTTTAGCAGTTGTTGTAGAGCTGGTTTGGTGGTGCTGAACTCTCTCAGCTTTTGCTTGTCTCTAAAGGTTTTAATTTCTCCATCAAATCTGAATGAGATCCTTGCTGGGTAGAGTAATCTTGGTTGCAGGTTTTTCTCCTTCAACACTTTCAATATGTCCTGCCACTCCCTTCTGGCTTGCAGAGTTTCTGCTGAAAGATCAGCTGTTAACCTTATGGGGATTCCCTTGTGTGTTATTTGTTGTTTTTCCCTTGCTGCTTTTAATATGTTTTCTTTGTATTTAATTTTTGACAGTTTGATTAATATGTGTCTTGGCGTATTTCTCCTTGGATTTATCCTGTATGGGACTCTCTGTGCTTCCTGGACTTGATTAACTATTTCCTTTCCCATATTAGGGAAGTTTTCAACTATAATCTCTTCAAATATTTTCTCAGTCCCTTTCTTTTTCTCTTCTTCTTCTGGAACCCCTATAATTCGAATGTTGGTACGTTTAATGTTGTCCCAGAGGTCTCTGAGACTGTCCTCAGTTCTTTTCATTCTTTTTTCTTTATTCTGCTCTGCAGTAGTTATTTCCACTATTTTATCTTCCAGGTCACTTATCCGTTCTTCTGCCTCAGTTATTCTGCTATTGATCCCATCTAGAGTACTTTTAATTTCATTTATTGTGTTGTTCATCGTTGCTTGTTTCATCTTTAGTTCTTCTAGGTCCTTGTTAACTGATTCTTGCATTTTGTCCATTCTATTGTCCATTCTATCTCCAAGATTTCGGATCAACCTTACTATCATTATTTTGAATTCTTTTTCAGGTAGACTGCCTATTTCCTCTTCAATTGTTAGGTCTGATGGGTTTTTATCTTGCCCCTTCATCTGCGGTGTGTTTTTCTGTCTTTTCATTTTGCTTATCTTACTGTGTTTGGGGTCTCCTTTTTTGCAGGCTGAAGGTTCGTAGTTCCTGTTGTTTTTTGTGTCTGTCCCCAGTGGCTAAGGTTGGTTCAGTGGGTTGTGTAGGCTTCCTGGTGGAGGGTACTAGTGCCTGTGTTCTGGTGGATGAGGCTAGATCTTGTCTTTCTGGTGGGCAGGTCCACGTCTGGTGGTGTGTTTTGGGGTGTCTGTAGACTTATTATGATTTTGGGCCGCCTCTCTGCTAATGGGTGGGGTTGTGTTCCTGTCTTGCTAGTTGTTTGGCATAGGATGTCCAGCACTGCAGCTTGCTGGTCATTGAGTGAAGCTGGGTGCTGGCGTTGAGATGGAGATCTCTCGGAAATTTTTGCTGTTTGATATTATGTGCAGCTGGGAGGTCTCTTGTGGATCAGTGTCCTGAAGTTGGCTCTCCCACCTCAGAAGCACAGCACTGACTCCTGGCTGCAGCACCAAGAGCCTTTCATCCACACGGCTCCTTAATTTGGGATGACTGGTTGTCTATTCAGGTATTCCACAGATGCAGGGTACATCCAGTTGATTGTGGAGCTTTAATCCGCTGCTTCTGATGCTGCTGGGAGAGATTTCCCTTTCTCTTCTTTGTTCTCCGTGAATATTTTCTTCCATTCCGTGGCTTGTCTGTTCATTTTATTAAAGATGACTTTTGTGATGAAGTCTAATTTACTGTTTTTTTATGGTTATTGTTTTCTGTGTCCAGTCTAAGAAACTTTTTCTTACCTACAGATTGTAAAATTTTCCTCCTATTTTTTCTTTTAGAAATCTTACGGTTTTACAAATTTATTTATTTATTTTTGGCTGCATTGGGTCCTCGTTGCTGTGCACGAACCTTCTCTAGTTGTGGCAAGCGGGGGCTACTTTTCCTTGCGGTGCACAGGCTTCTCATTGTGGTGGCTTCTCTTGTTGCGGAGCACGGGCTCTAGGCATGCAGGCTTCAGTAGTTGTGGCACGCGGGCTCAGTAGCTGTGGCTCGCGGGCTCTAGAGCACAGGCTCAGTAGTTGTGGCGCACGGGCTTAGTTGCTCTGCGGCATGTGAGATCTTCCCAGACCGGGTTTCGAACCCGTGTCCCCGGCATTGGCAGGCGGATTCTTAACCACTGCGCCACCAGGGAAGCCCAACCTTTTGGTTTTAGTTCTACATTTAATTTCAACAATAATTCATAAGATTTAGGTACTTTTTCCCCTTTCATAGGGGAAGAAACTACGGCCACAGAAAGACTAAGTATCTTGCACGTGGGCACACACACATACACACCCTTAGCAAGTAATTGTTGTGCTGGGGCTGGAATCCAAGAGGTCAGACGCCAGACACAAACTCTGACACACCTCTATGGACCACTTTTGAAAGGTGCTACTGGGGAGAGAGGGAAATCAACCAAACTATTCTCTAGGGCCAGAGGCCCCTGTCCTTCCCGACGGGAAGAGAGAGCTGGGCACTAGGGGCTGGAGAAGAGGAGAGGGGAGGAGAGGCTGGAAGGACTCAGGGTTCCCAGTTGCCCTAGGAGCGGCTGGGCTGTCTGACCAGGCTCCCTCTTGACTGTCCTGGTCTAGACCCCACCGCCCTCCACAGGGCCCACCAAGGGGCATCTGAGCCTGTTGGTCCTCCTGGGGCAGTGGTTCTCACTGGCACTTCCGGTTGCACGTTCCTTTTGCCTTTAGCCAGCACCACCGCTGGAGGATTCATTCATGATTCAAGGCTTCATTCATGAAGAATCTCAACCCCGCGTGTATTTTCTCCATGTAGGGTAGAAATCCTCCATTTACTTTTTTCTTTAAAAATAAATTTATTTATTTATTTTTAGCGGAGTTGGGTCTTCGTTTCTGTGCGAGGGTTTTCTCTAGTTGCGGCGAGCGGGGGGTCACTCTTCATTGTGGTGCGCGGGCCCCTCACTATCGCGGCCTCTCTTGTTGTGGAGCACAGGCTCCAGATGCGCAGGCTCAGTAGTTGTGGCTCACGGGCCCAGTTGCTCCGCGGCATGTGGGATTTTCCCAGACCAGGGCTCGAACCCGTGTCCCCTGCATTGGCAGGCAGATTCTCAACCACTGCGCCACCAGGGAAGCCCCCTCCATTTACTTTTACCACTGGGACCGGAGGAACAAGGAGGTGTCCAGATGATCGCACCCCACCCCGGGCTGTCTCCAGGTTCCTCCTTGTCTCTGCTTTATGGCAGCCTGCATTTCCTCTCCACAGTCAAGGTCAACACCCAGCCAACACCGTAATCCACCTCATTACCTGTTTTCTCAGTGGCCAGTGACAGTCTCAGCTTCCACTTCAGAGGAATCACTTTTGTATCTCTTGATGGACCCAGTTCTCCTCCTGGGTACTGAGTATGTACCGCTCCAACCTCCCCGCGCTGGCTCCCAGACCCACGTGTATGACTCCAGGAGAACTAGCATCCTATGTTGATACTGGTTCAGAACACTCCACCATCTTCAGGCCAGCAGGTCTCATGTGGAGGTGTCTCTCAGCTCATATCACAACTGAGCCTGCAGTGGGACATTTCCCCATGCTTCAAGGCCACCTAGTCCTGCGTGGGGGTACAAGGAAAGACCACTGAACCTCATGGGCACTGGCCTGTTGTTGTATGCCTTTGGTCTTCACAGAAACATGAGCTTCTTTGTAGTGGCCATGCTGTCTTAGACAAGGCCCAACGCTGCCATTCAGTAAGTTTAAGAATGGAGGTGCAGGGCTTCCCTGGTGGCACAGTGGTTGAGCGTCCGCCTGCCGATGCAGGGGACATGGGTTCGTGCCCCGGTCCGGGAAGATCCCACATGCCGTGGAGCAGCTGGGCCCGTGAGCCGTGGCCGCTGAGCCTGCGCGTCCAGAGCCTGTGCTCCGCAACGGGAGAGGCCACAACAGTGAGAGGCCCATGTACCACAAAAAAAAAAAAAAAAAGAATGGAGGTGAAGAAGGAGGATGGGGAAGCACATCCAACTCTACAATAAGGTTCTATTGCAGGAGGACAAATTGCTGCTCCTCCACTGATGAGGTTCTTGACCAGCTGTGGCTTATGGAGACTCTCAGAACCCAGGGTGTCACCATGTAACAATTTGTCCTCTTCTTGGGAAACAGATGAAATTAACAAACTATGACTATTAAGCAAGTAACACCATAAGATAAATTATACATATTGCAACAAGGGGAAAGAGAACATGTAATGTTTGCAAAATTCTTAAGGGAGTTTGTCCTTGTCCTAGAAAAAAAAAATGCTGGCTTGCAGTTTAACATTTCTATCAGAAAGTTGAAGCTCTTCGTGCCTCAGAGAAGGCAAGAAAGTCATGCTGAGATGTCACCTCTGAAGCTGCCTGGAATGAGTAAGAGTCACAATCTAGTTGTGACTAGTTCTGTCCCCAGGGAATAGTGGCCAAATGTTGCTAGCATTTTCTTGGGTCAGGATAACAGGACAGGAAAAAGCCATGACTTGTCTCTTTTGTCCTAAAATTTCTCACTGCAATTAGAAGTATCAAAGGTAAGGCCTAGTGGATGTTACAATATTTTCTCTAATTTTGTCCAGGTCCTAAAAACAGAGAAGGGAAGAGAATGACACCCACAGGCGTCCCCTGAATATTGAGCCTCCATTCAAGGGTGCCCCTTGGTGGACAGTCACCTGGGACAATCGTTCTCTCGCAATCCGGGCCCATCCTGAGAGGCCAACCACAGAGTACCTCCTTATCACCAGTCCTCCGATCTCCCTCCCTCCAAATCCCTGCCCCCCTGGCAAGACCAGCCACTGCCCTGAACTGACATAGAGCCTGACCTCAAGCCGCCTCTCCTTCCAGGCAAAACGGACAACGAAATGTACTGCTAGAAACCCTGAAAAGGTTTCTCGTCTCTGTCGCCGTCGGAAACGGGCAGCAGTGCCGCAGCAATCGATTTCCGGCTGGGCTGGTGGCTGTGGAACCATCTGTCAGCAGCCTGTGGAGAGACCTCAGGATTGTCTGAGAAATGACCTCGAAGGCTCATCCTGGGTTGCCTGGCAACTAGCAAGCTGGGACCAGTGGCTCTGGGTCCCTGAAGGAGGGGCTGTGCCTGAGCTCAGCCTTTCCTGGGATGATGATGAGGTGGGGCACAGGCGCCCAAGGCCTCCAGGCTGGCTTTCCCAGATAGCTGACGCTTAAGGTCAGATGCTTAGCATTCATTCCCCTCACGCCATCACCCCAAGGTCCTTCTCACGCTCGCCTGTGAAAGGGAGAACAAGGTGGGGACCAGGGCCCCTCTGTCCCATGGTGCCTCCAGTCTCACCAGGGACCTGCTGTCTGTGGGCGCTCTGCCCGTGAGTTCCATCTTCACCGAGTATTCGGCCAAGTGTCCCCCGAGCTCTTTACATGGCACAGGATCGAGTTTTCAACCCTTGGGCAACTGGGCCTGGGGGACCTGCGTCTGAGGTGTGGGCGGAGGGAGGGGCAGCTGGAAGCTGGGGAAGGGCCTCCAGGGAGTTAGCTGCCTGCTTAGCGCTCGCCTGGGCTTCAGGACGTGCCTGGGCCCGGTCTCTCTCCCTGTGTGCCTTCTCCCTTTGGTGACAGATGCTGCTGGGCACACCTGACTTTGTGGCAAAGTCAGACAGCACGCAGCTCTCGTCACATGGTCCCCAGGTACCTCATGTCAGGCTTTGAGTCTCCCCTGGGGCCCACCAGCTTATGAAAGGCATGAGCTGTTTCTCAGAAGGAGAACAGTGGCTGGCAAAGGGGGAAACAGCTTTGCACCAAAATCCAGGCTCCTGAGCTGAGATTTGCCTCCTGGGGCTTGTCCTGGGCTCCTTAAGGGCATCTCAATATGCCAGAGACACTCAGGGACTCAGACGACCCCAGCTTTGGAGCAACTGCCATGTGTGAGGGCAGGAGTGTGGAGATGGCTGACCCTCCACATTATGCAGCCACCCCTACCCCCCACCGCAACAGAGCTGCGTCCTCGACCTCAGAGAGGGCTGCACAGCCCCTTGCCTCGGGGGATAGATGCAGATTACCTGAGGCTCCTGACTCCTGACCTCTGTCCACAAGCCCCCTTCCAACCCAGAGTCCTCTGTTATTTTTAGGCCCCTGAGTTCTACTTACCTTTAGTTCTACCCAAAGGATCAGAATGGACTTCTGATTTTCTTAGGATTTGCAAGAGGAAACAGAATGACACGTCATGTTCTCAGACTTGAGTGTACATCAGAACCCTCTGGGTGGGCATCTTGCTTTAAATAGAATTGCCCAGGCCCTAACTCTGGAAAGTCTAACTTGGCAGAGCTGATGTGGGACTCTGGAATACAGATTTTTTTGTTGTTTTTTTTTTGCGGTACGCTGGGACCTCTCACTGTTGTGGCCTCTCCCATTGTGGAGCACAGGCTCCGGACGCGCAGGCTCAGCGGCCATGGCTCACGGACCCAGCCGCTCCACAGCATGCGGGGTCTTCCCAGACCGGGGCACGAACCCGTGTCCCCTGCATCGGCAGGCGGACTCTCAACCACTGCGCCACTCAGGGAAGCCCTGGAATACACATTTTAACCGAGTTCCACACCCATGATTCTGATTCAGGTAGTCTGCCATGCACCTGGTGGGGTGTCTCAGGGACAGGCAAGCCTGGGTCCAAATCCAAGTTCTGTTCCTGAATCAGTCTGGATTCACTGCATCGGTGAGGGGTAGATACCCAAAACAACAGGAGCCTAAACAAAAGGGAAGTTAGAAGTTTCCATCTCTCATGTGAATGTCCAGGAATGTCCTGGATTCAGGCTGGTATGGTGGTTCCACAATCATTAAGAACCTAAACTTTTCTATCTTGTTGGTCCCAAATCCTCCACATTCAGCTTTGCTTCGTGGTCCAAAATGGCTGCTCCAGCTCCAGCCATCATGCCTGCATTTCATCTAGTAGGAGAAAAGAAAAGGGGAAGAGAATGGCACAGTCTTGTTTAAGGGCAATTCCTGGACGTTAAACAACAACTTCTACTTACATTCCATTAGCCAGAGCTTAGTTAAATGGCTAGATCTGTCGTAAGGTAGATCAGGAAATATAGATATTTGTTTGTAAACAGTGATTTAAGGCACAGAGTGTGTAAAGTAGCTGAAACAGAGAGGAAAGGGTGGTGGGAGAGGAAGATAAAACCAGTCTACTAACCCCAGTCATATACTTATGAATGCCAGTAACTGTTCTAAGCACTTTGTGTGTAACCATGAATTCAATTCTTCCAACAATCTTGTGACATAGGTCCTACTATTCCTTGTTTGTCAGAATGAAGTCACACACTCACCCCCAAACTGCACCAGTTGAAAGATTAGCCTTGCCAGCTACTTCCTGAGTGACTCTGATCAAGTTCTTTGCTGGCAAAACAGAATAGGTAAGCCATACTCAGCTCAGACCAGACACAATTTACCCCCGAGACCTGGATACATTGTGTCCCCCAAACCTTGACCATGTCAGACTTCTGCCAGCCAGAAAGAAAGGGTATGTGCTGCCGTAATGTCTATAAGCCAGGTGTCAGCAGAGGAGCCCCGTGAGACTGAGGTAAGTTTCACTCAAACCCCATCCCGTGGTCATGCTAGGGGTCGCTAGCTCTGACTTCTTGCTAAATTATGTCTGTGGGTGTTTGGAGCCTGGAGGTGCAGTTCCTGGGCTCTGGGACCTCCAGGAGTGTTTGCTGTTGGCACAGTGCTGGGCACAAAGTAGTTGCTCCCTAAATGCTTGTTGAATAGTAACAACAATAACCATCATTTAATGAGTGCTTATCACGCACCAGGCACTATGTTCAGGGCTTTACCTATATTATGCCATTTAACACTGACAACTGTCAAGATCTTCATTTTACTGATGAAGAAACTGAGACTCACAAAGACAAGGTACTTGCCAAAGGTCTCACACCCGGTAAATAGTAGAGCTAGGATTTGAAGCCACACATTTTTTAACCACAATGCTTGGATGTCTACAGCTCTCAAATAGCCACCCCTCTCTACCCACACGTACCATGAAAGTCCCAGGAGCCTGGGGTCTAGGCTGATGTTCTGTGCACTGACACAAACAAGAAGAATGAGTTTTGTCTGGGCTTCCAAGGATTCAAACTACTGCGGGACACTCCTGTCGGTCTCCTCAATTTCCCCTGCTCCTAACCCACCACCTGAATGATCCTGCTGCCCAACATGGAGGCCGCTTTCACTATGGAGAGAGGAAAGGAGGACAGGCCTTTTATCCACAGGGGACTTGGAAACAATTTCCAGAAAAGCAGCAGAGTACGTGGTTGAAATGCTGGACTCTAGCCTGTCACTCCTCAGCTTTGTGACCTGGTGAGGATTAAATGGGTTAATATGTCACAGAAAGCACTGAGAAAGGGGCCAGCACACTCTCTATCAACAGTCTCTAAGAATTAGCCATCATTATGCCTATTTCAGCGAAAGATGGTACCAGCAGAAGCCAACCACCCGGAGAGGGCTGTTTGTCCCCTCTTCTTCCTTTTTCTGCATAATAAAGTTGGTTTTTAAATAACAAGTGATACATGGTCAACTGGTAGAAACTGTAAAAATTCAGATTGAAAAAAAATCACCTACAATCCCACTCTCCAAAGATCATCTTTCTATTCTTGTATTGAACTTATATCACAGTGATTTGGTGCTATTTGTTTTTTCCCCAGAGGGCGACTAGTATTTGTGGTTCTCCCACCTCCACCAGCATGAGTCACCCTGGTCCCACACAGTCACCCAAGCCTCTGGGTTTGCTAAGGGGGCTGATGGCTCAGAGGCAAGTGAAAAAGGCTGAAGAACAGGCCCTGCAAGTGCATCTGGCTCGTCCCCAGCCACCTGGAAAATTTTATGAGCAAAGTGCTTCAGTGCCTCTTAAAAGGCAAATCAGAGCTGCACCCCTGCTTACAATCTTTCAACAGCTTCCCGCGGCACTTAGGAGAAGGCCAAGATCTCCTATGTGGCCTTTGAAGCCCACCCCCACAGCCTGGGTCTGAATTGTTGACTCCATATATCAGTTATGTGACTTTGGACAAGTCATTTAAACCTCTCTGTGCCTCAGTTTCCCCATCTATAAAATGGGAATAACAGAGCCTACCTCTTAGAACTGCTATGAGGGTGAAATATGCTAAGTGAAGTACTTAGAACAGCACCTGGCATATGAAAAGCCCTTGATAAATGTTAGCAGTATGACTATTACAATTTTGTTCCATTTTTCCCTTTGCCCTCTACCCTGGGACTCATGCCCCAGCAGCCTGACTGCAGAGCGCCCACATTTAACCCCTCTGTACACAGCTTCTGACAGTGTTCAAAGGTGATAAGACAGGGCAAAGGCAGATGTCTTTCCTGTTTTATGAGGGGGTTGGGGATGGGATATCTTTCCAGAACCTCCTCTGTCTCATTGACCAGAACTGGGTTCCACATCTGTCCCTAAATGAATAAGTGGCAGAGAGGAAAGGAAACGCCCTAGTTATACAAGACCTGGACAAAATCAGGCTTCTGTTAGCTCTGATGTGCTTCTCAGACTCCAGGTGCTTTGGAATCCCCTGGAGGGTTTGTTACAACACAGATTTCTGGGCCTCACCTCCCAGGCTTGCTTAGGTAGGTCTCAAGTAAGGTCAAGGATTTGCATTTTCCAGATGCTTCTGCTGCTGCTGATGATGATCCCAGGACCACACCTTGAGAATCCCAGGAGGAGGGGGACAAATGTCTGCCCCCAAGATGTAACCCGGCCTCTGACCAGCCTCTTGGGTTGGAGATGGGCTGTGGCTCTACGAAGACGTCCCCCAGATCTCTGCCAGTTCTCATGGCCACTGTCCTGCTTCTGCTGATTTCTTGTCGCTATGGCCTTTATTTCTGCCCTGGAATGGACCCAAGTGAGGGACGAGGGACGGAGAACATTTTCCCCAGCTCACAGAGCAACCGTAGGTACCGGCTGTTGTGTGAGCGAGACTTTAGACGCAGCGCACAGTGGAAAATAGCACGAGAGCCGTTCCTGTTCTTAAAAGCCCTGGGGCTGCCCTGACAGTGAGGTTCTCGGTGAGTTCTCAGGGCTCTTCACCCCTCACAGGGCCCAGCCAGCTCTTCTCCCCTCCTCCTTGCCTTCTCTCCTACACACGCCTCCCTCCTCGATGCCTCAATCAGAACAATGGGCTCCCTCCACCCACTCCTCCCCAACTCAGCCCTAGTCCCGCCAGTGGCCAAACCCTTGATCAGTGGGCCCAGGGCAGGAGAGTCAGAGAAATGCGCCTGTACAGAGCCTGGGAGTAAGGATACTGAGTCAGAGCCACCAGATCGGGAAGGGGGTGCTTCTGATCTGAGCAAACCCTGGGGGCAGACAGAAGACAGCTAAGGCCTGAGGGGGGGACTCTGCCTCCCGTGGGCTGGGCAAGGACTGCAGTTTGGTTCTGAGCTATGCTGGCCCTGGGATGATTCTAGCAATATTGTGAGAGATGCTGGGCTGAGGACCCTTCCTACTTCTTCGGCTCTCAGAATCACTCACAGCAGGCTCACACGAGGAATCACAGAGGCTTCGGAGTCTCAGAAGCAGGTAACCTGCTGGTCGGGGCGGGGAACCCCTAGAGGCATCAAGAGGCACCAGTTGTGGGGACAGGGGTTTAGAAAGCTCCAGGCGGACAGTGTCTTTCTAATGCAGTTTGGTTTCAGTTCTCAGGTTCTGGAAGAGCGACTGTGTCCTTTATGGTGAACTTTAAGGATGCTGAGGCCCCGACAGGGGGAGGACCCTCTTGGCTGTCAATTTACTGTGAAATTTCGATTTCACCCAGAGGAATCCAGAGGGGGGACCATTGTTATTTATAACCACAGCTTCCTTCTCTGGAGAGTAGATCCTGCTTCTTTAAATAAAAGGTCCTGGGCTTCCCTGGTAGCGCAGCGGTTAAGAATCCGCCTGCCAATGCAGGGGACATGCGTTCGAACCCTGGTCTGGGAAGATCCCACATGCCGCAGAGCAACTAAGCCCGTGTGCCACAACTACTGAGCCTGCGCTCTAGAGCCTGCGAACCACAACTACCGAGCCTGCGCACCACAACTACTGAAGCCCGCACGCCTAGAGCCCGTGCTCCGCGACTAGAGAAGCCCCTGCTCGTCACAACTAGAGAAAGCCCACGCGCAGCAACGAAGACCCAACGCAGCCCAAAATTAAATAAATAAATAGCCCTTTTGTTCTGAGGCCCCTTGTTGGGTTTGGCAAAGGTAGCCAGGTAGCCGAGTTTAGGAGGAGAAGCTGGGGAAGGCCGAGTCACTCAAACTGCTTGGTGTCACAAGTGAGCCGAGCAGGGGAAGCCCCTGTGGGCGGTGAGGTGGGGGGGCCGTGAAGGAAGGAGGGCAGGTGGAGATGCGGGAACCAGCAGATGGCAGCAGGCAGCCCAGCGAGGGCAGCAGAGAGGGTTGGGGGTGTTGGGATGAAGCGTGAGTGAAGAAGGCCTGGAGGCCACAGATTTTAATAATGTCGCTTTCAGTTGTGTGCTGAGCAGCGCTGTGACTTCCAGAGGCCCAAACAGCTTCTGCTCACTAGAGCAGCCTGATACTCATGGTTTCTTGGGAGAAGAAATGGGCTGCATCCAACGTTTGCGTCAATTCCAGGGCAGAAATAAAGGGAACAGCTGCTAGAATTCAGCAGAAGCAGGAAAACAGAGCCACACAATTGTAAGCCTGAGAAATTGCAGAAGTCTTGGGGAGGGTGAGGGATGGGGTCTGAGTCAAATTTATTTCAATCCTGATGAACTGGGAACCCCCAGGCAAGCCTGGGTTCTGCCATCGGGGCAGACTCTGCCCCCTGCTTCCCTACTAAAAGAAGCCTGTTGTGTTCAGGTGAGAGGGCAACGTACCCACCTAGAGAAGCGCGCGCGGCGAGCGGTGGGGAGGGGGGGGCGGAAGGGGGCGGGCGGAGTTGATGACTTGTCAAAGATAATTCTATGTGTTCCCACTCCCCTCTGCTGTGATTGGGTTGCGTTAGGCCTGTGACCCTCTTCTGGCCAATGAGACAGAAGGGGAAGTGGGCTGGGGGCTTCAGGAAGGATTTCCCTCTCTAATAAAAGGAAAGAGAGCCATTTTAGAGCAAGGCCTGTCCCAGCTTTCTTTTTTGGAGATGCTGTCTTTGACCGAACAGCTGAGCCATTAAAAACAGAGTCAGGGTTAAAAGCACGGCTGGGGGCTTCCCTGGTGGCGCAGTGGTTGGGAGTCCACCTGCCGGTGCGGGGGATGCGGGTTCGTGACCCGGTCCGGGAGGATCCAACATGCCGCGGAGCGGCTGGGCCTGCGCGTCCGGAGCCGGCGGGAGGGGCCACGGCAGTGAGAGGCCCGCGTACTGCAAGAAAAAAGAAAAAAAAAAAAATGCACGGCTGGGCTCTGATTAGCTGTGTGGTCTAGAGAGAGTTACTTGATCTTCCTGCCTCATCTGCAACATGAAAATAATAATGGCACCTTCCTCATAGGGTTGTCGTGAAGATCAAATGAGCAAATACATCCAAAATGTTCAGACATCTCTGGCACATGATGGGCACTCGATACATGATAGCTGTTATTATTATTTTTATCTGTGGATATGATGCTTGGAACCACTGTAGCCATCTTTTAGCCGTGAAGGAGGAACCCCTAACATATCAATAGAAGACGAGAAGGCAGAAAGAAGACAGCAGTATTGATTCCAAAACAAGACCTTTTAAGATAATAAAACTCTCAACTCTTTAGGCAACAATTTAGTGAGTATTTTGTTACCTGCAGCCTAAATCATCCTGACCAATTTGTACATAAAACTTGACTCCAGGGCTTCCCTGGTGGCGCAGTGGTTGAGAGTCGGCCTGCCGATGCAGGGGACACGGGTCCATGCCCCGGTCCGGGAAGATCCCACATGCCGCGGAGCGGCTGGGCCCGTGAGCCATGAACGCTGAGCCTGCGCGTCCGGAGCCTGTGCTCCGCAACGGGAGAAGCCACAACAGTGAGAGGCCCACGTATCGCAAAAACAAAAACAAAAACAAAACTTGACTCCATTATTGATTTACAGTGAGGATAAAACCACGTATTATATAGGACACTCATAGTTATTGATGATAATACTCACCCTGCAGGCAGACTATGGCAGTGACTGCCAGTTATTTTCAAATACTTAGTTTCTCCTTTCTTTTTTTTTAAAATTTATTTTATAGAAGTATAGTAGATTTACAATGTTATGTAGTTTCTCCTTTCTTTAATAAAAAGAACTGCCATATTTTAGCTGGGCACATCCTGCCTAGCTAGAAAATACATTTCCCAGTCTCCTTTACAACTAGGTGAAGCCATATGCCCAAGTTCTAGCCAAAGGAATGTGAATAGAAGTGATACGTGCCACTTCCGGGTTTTGCCCTTAAAAGCATTGGGCATGCCCTCCCCTTGCTCTTCTCTCTCTTGCTGGTGGGAAGATAATAAGAGCTTGAGCAGTCACCTTGGACCCAAAGATGGAAGAGCCATTTTGAGGGTGGGCAGAGTTGCCCCACCAGCCCTGAACCGCCTACTTCTTACATATAAGAAAAAGAAATTATCTTGTTTAAGCCAGTGTATTTTTGTATTGCTTCACTAAAGCAGATATACATGAGGCTACAGAATATCAGGTAGAAATAGTGGCACAGAAGTACTGTTCTGTGATTATTACTATGACCTTATGTATCAGTCAGCTATTGCTGCATAACAAAACACCCAAAATTTAGGACTTAATAATGCTTTATTATTTCTCATGATTCTGTAGCTTGGCTGCATTCTTCTGCTGGTTTTTCCAGGGCTTGCTTGTGCAGCTTCATTCAGTTGGAGGAATGGCTGAGGGCTGAGTTCAGCTAGGACAGTGGGGATGGCTGGGCCTCCCTCTCCATGTGGTCTTTCATCCTCAAGGAAGATAGTCCAAGCTAGGTTTCCTCACATGGTGATTCCATGAGAGTTCCAAGATGAAAGCCCCAAAGTATCAGCACTTTTCAAGCTTCTGTTTGTATCATGGTTACTGGTATTCCACTGGCCAAAGCAAGTCACATGGTCAAGCCCAGAGTCAATGTGGGAGGGTATAGATACCAGAGGCTTGATTCACTGGGCCATTTAGGTAACAACCACCTTACCCTATTATGCCCCATGCATGTTGGAAGCTCATTAAGGATAATTAGAAATCCTAGTGCAGTGCTCATTAGGTCCATTTGCATAGGGACTAATAATCCCCTAGGATTAGGGACAATTGAAATTCATTCCTTCATTTGGATATTCATCACCTAGCTCCGAAAAATTTGTTTCAGGTTGTTTATATAAACACAAAGATTTTTAAATGATAAAATTAAATTAAAAATGAGTATCGGAGGGCTTCCCTGGTGGCGCAGTGGTTGAGAGTCCACGTGCCGATGCAGGGGACACGGGTTCATGCCCCAGTCCGGGAAGATCCCACATGCCGCGGAGTGGCTAGGCCCGTGAGCCATGGCCGCTGAGACGCAACGGAAGAGGCCACAACAGTGAGAGGCCCGCGTACTGCTAAAAAAAAAAAAAAAAAAGAGTATCGGAGAGAATCAGAACAGAAGGAAAGTGAAGGTAGGAAAAAAACAAAAGATGGTAGCAGAAGTAGGTTCAGAACAAAAGATGTGTGTCTCAGAGGTCCAAGCTCCTGCTAGGAGAGGGACATGAGAGTCGCTGGAGAGTGCTGGAACTAGATCCAGGAGATGGTCAGGGGGCAGTGGAGGGGATGAGGGTGAAGAAGTGGCTTCCCATAGAGCTCTGCCACTTTGTGGGCTACATCTGAAGTACTCCAAGGCGGTGCTTCTCAACCTTATTTATTAGGATCACCTGAGGAGTCGGTTTAATACAGATTCATAGGCCCAATCCCTAGAGCCTGGATTTTAAACAAGCTTCCTAAGTAGGTAGTCTTTGAACCACATTTTGAAGTGACTCTGAAGCCCATAAATGGATGCCAGATGCCGGTAGTATATTCAGAGGGGAAGAATAAGCAAGAAGAAAGCTTCTTGAATAAGTGAGTGGCTCTCAGAGTCCCAGGAAGATTCTAGAAAGGGAAAGGGGATGCAACGTGGTCTTGGCATTCCCTAATATTTCAGATACTTTATTCCTGCACAGAACAAACCTCTTTCCTGAATAAATACCTCCCAGTGAGACTCTCAGCCCTCAGCAATATTACCGGCTCTAGGGCCTGCCCCATCATACAGCACCAACGTGCCCATCTTAGTGCCCATCTTAGTGCCCATCTTAGTGATAGTGAGAGATGCACCTTTTTTTCTCCTGAGGTAAATCCAAGGGTCCCAGAGAACCTACCAGTCCAAAGGAGGCCACCCTGGTTGGTTTCTCCTGGTAGAAGAAGAAACCAGAAAATCTGGTCAAGACCACTGAGGGGGCCCATTTCTCAGCTGCACAGCCTTCGCCAAACCAGAATTTCTAGCAGTTTCTCAGAGCATTTCTGAGGAAAGGAAACATGGCCTTTGCAAAAAGCCCAGGGACCCTTCCTGAAGGAACAACTTAGGGATGTCCCAATTTTTTAGAGCAAAGGAGTCCAAGCCATTGGTACAAGCTGTCCTGGATGCTGAGTCAGGCTGCACGCTTCTCGGGAAAGAAGGGAGACTCAAGGTTGTGCTAATAGCGTGGAGAATCTTCCTGGCCTGTCTGGGCTCGTCACTTCCCTCAGGGAAATGTAGGCCTCTGAGAGCTTCATGATTCCTCTTCCGTTTCCTGTCCTCTACTTCTCCACATGCTTTGCACCCCGCCACCTCTACCACATTCCCACCATATCTCGCTGCCTGCAGGCCCAAGGTACTTAGAGACCAGGGCCCTTTTCCCTCAGGATCCACCTCCCATGTAGTCCCACTCTTTTCTCTCAAAGATTCCTCTTTCGGGAAATTCCGGAGGGGCTTGACAACGGCACTGTGGTGACCTCTGTCCTGTGGATGTTTGTCATGGTGGGAGCAGGGACCCTCACCCTAACTCACTCTCCACCTCCCAGGATGGGAGGAAGATTTTCTTCCACGATACTGGACCCAGCATACAGGGCAGGGCCAAGGAGCCAGGGCAGGACCCTCCTGGAAACCGCTGCCCAGTGCCCAGTGGGACAGGTGCGCCCTCTGGTGGCCCAATGCCACATTCCCCCCACTCTCACGCTCCAGCGCAGATTTACTACCACAATGACCTTCAGGACTCCACCTGCCCATCTCCATCCCTGGGCCGGCTGCCCCTACCCCAGATCAGGGGTCCCAGCTGAGGAGAGAGGTGAGGTCACTCCAGAGCTCCTTGTCTGCTGAGTCGGGCGGGCACTGAGTTTGTAGTTATCCCCACAACATTTTGGAGAACTCTTATGACCCCTGGGAAGGGCTGAGGAGGTGCCTTTTATGCTGCAGGCCTCTGTGAGTGTGAACTTGTGGGAAGGCCAGGGAAATGGTGAGGTCTGGGGTGGCATCTCAGCCATCTTTGGTCCTCAAGGGTTGGGGGCACAGCCTTCCCACACAGCCAGGACAGCCCCAGAAGAGGAGGAGTCTGCTTTCTCACCTGGAAAATGGGAATAATAAGATCTTAAAAGGAGATTATAGAAGTAAAGCTTTTATTCAACCTCTGATGAGGTGAATTTTCCAAGGGAAGTGGACACATGTGTAGGCAGGGCTAGGGTGCAGTGGAGTGATTCTGAGTTTTCAGAATTTCAGATCGCTCTGAGTCCTGGCAGCAAAGAAAAGAACTGATTCTCTGGAGAATCTCAGGAACATGATTTGTGGGCCTGACCACATGTTTGTTGAATGAAAAAATGGCTGAATCAGTGAATGACTGACTTCACGGCTCTAGGTGAGCTCACACGGAAACAGCCCTGTGATATTCTCAAGTCTTGAAACCTGACTCCCGAAGGCCAGCAGTGGTGGAAAACTGGGAGTCAGTCCCCAGTTCCCAGCCCCAGAATTCCCTACCGTGCTGCTGAGAATTTGCCTCAGTGCCACCTGCTGGTGGGCACTGACTGGACAGCTCCTGCTAGAGTTGGAAATCTGTCACCTGGATGCAGAAGAGGATGGTGGAAGGATGGGGACCAGGTTCTCTCCAAATGACCTACTCCCTCAGGAACAGTTGCTACCTGATTTTTCCTGATCCTTCTAAGGGTTAGTCAAGAAAACATATAAAGCCCTTGGAAAAAGCAAAAGAGAGTCCTAGGTCCTTTCAGAGGAAGGCTGAGCATCCTCTGATGATGATCTGATCCTTAGGACTGTGTGCTGTTGGGTGTCTTTGACTGACTTTATAACTCTTTAGGGATAGAAGTAATTTGTAGAAAACAGATAATAATGCAATTGATTCCTGCCCGTAGCAAGCAAATGATTCCTATCTATAACCATGCAAAGGAATTTCGTCCAGGAGAAAACATTCTCATTTGAACTACTTTTAACACCTTGCTGGTTTCTTGTCAGTTACAGAATTAAAGAAAATCTTTGACACACATTCTTTTTTTTTTTTTGTATGAAGGTCATGATTTTCCCTTTTTGAAAATTACACTTGAGTAGATTCTTGGTCTTCAAGGAATCTACAGATCTCTCAGACCTTCCTTCCCATCGTGCCCCCAACCTGTTCAGGTGGCACCAGCAACTGCATCTTCTGGGTCCCCACTGCCCCCAGCACTGACTTCAAGGACAAACTGCCCTGTGTGCTTCCCTGCCAGCCTCTCCCTCCAGACTGGTCGTGCCCGGGAGCCGGGGCTAGGTCTGATTCTCACTGGATCTGCAGAGCTTGGTAGATGCTGTTGAATGAATTTATGAATATACTTAATGTGGACCACAACCCCTGCTGATGAGAGAGCCCGGTGTACGTGAAGGGCAATATATGCACGTGGCCTAACACTTCTCAGCCTCAGTTTCCACAGCTGTGCAATGAGGATATTTCCGGTGCGATGCAAATACAGATGGGAAGGAAGTCTTAAGTAACTCCTGCATGTTTTCCCTTTGTCTCTTTTGCTTTCTATTCTGACCTCCCACCCCACCCCCAGAATATTAGGAACAGGGTCGTTTCCTCTGGCTCCCCACCCTGCAAGGCCTATGGGACGTGTTCAGTTAAGTGTCCCCCAATCCCTACAACCTAGCCTCGTTCGTGAATGAGAAAGGGAAGGGGAAATGGCTTGAGGGGCCAGGGTGCCCATCAGCTGGCAGTCAAGGATCGTGGCCTACTTAGCAGAGGCCTTGGACTCCAACCCTGGGAGGGGAGGGGAAAAGTCGGGGTGGGGGTCGGGGGGCGGACACTGGGGGTGGGGTGGACTGTATACCTGAACACTAACAGGGAAACCCCAAGAGAAAAACCAAAACGAAAGAGAGGCTGGAAGGGGCACCATGACCAGACTCCAGCCCCCACCCATCCTAAGCCATAGGAGCCCAGCTGCCTCTCTGGACCCAACTCCCCTAAAGAGCTTCATCTGCTAAAGGAAAAAAAAAAAAAAAATTACCGACAACTAAATAACTGGGATTTGGGCGCCACCTCGTGGCCATTTGTGAAACTGCCCACCCAGGCTGAGCGGGTGATCCAAGGGCAGAGGGAGGCCCGCCAACACTCCTCCAAATTTCCTGGTCTCCATCCTTTTCCTCATCTTCTCCCTGCCATGTATTGAGCACTAACTGTATTCCAGACTCTGTGCTCAGCACTTCTCAGGCCTTTACCACATTTATTCTTGGAACAGCTTTAAAAGAGAGGTAATACTTAATACCATTTTACGAATGAGGAAACGGAGGCACAGAGAGGTGAAGGAGTTTTCCCAAGGCCACACAGCTAGGAAGTGGACCAGAAGAGCTTCTCTCTGTATTGAAGAGGGACGGTGAAGCAGTCGGTTCTGCCCCTTAACAGCTGGTTGGCCTTCGGGCCTTTCGGCTCTAATTCAAACGTTTTTGTTGCTGACTCTGCCAGGCCCTACACTGGGCACTGGGATCTCCTGTAATCCTCCGTCTCAGTCCCTGTTAATCCCCTTCACAGCACTGATGCTGCGTCTCTGAGCTCAAAATCAATCTCAGAACACAGAATAAGTACTCAATAAACATTTGTGAATGAACTCATTAATCAATGAATGAATACAAGATTTTTAAAAACCCGAAAATGTGCCCCTGCTCTCAAGGCGCTGATGGCCTGGTGAGGAAAGCAGTTCAGTAAAGGGCAGGAGTGGTTCCTGCTCCCCCCCCGCACCCCCCCTCCTCCTGAACTGCCCACCTTGCCTCAGTGCTTTACCAGAGGGACGCACAGGAGATTTCAGACCCAGAGGAGGCACTTAACCGCATCCTGCCCTGAAGCCCTGAGGACAACCAGCAGAGCTGAGACATATAAAGGAGGGAAGGGGAAAGGCACTCCAGATAGAGGCCACAGCTCAAGCAAGCACCTGCATGGTGTGCACTGCAAATTCTAAGCCTTTAGGAGGAACATAAAGGGAGGAAGAGAGGTCTGCAGGGAATTCATCAGGGATTTGCCATTAAAAACAAAACCCTCCCTTGACTGTGCCTCCGATTCCTCAACCACAAAATGGGAATAAGATGAGGATGACATGAGTCTTAGAGCCTGGCACACAGTAACCTTTAGGACTCTTGAATGGTTACCCACACCAGATGCACTTCAGGGGTAGATATAGCCACCAGGGGGCAGTAGGTAGGTCCCAGAGGCCACTGGGGAATGGCCTGAGACTCGGGAGCTGCAGGGGATCACAGTCCCCATCTCGTTTATTTTTATTTATTTATTTTTTTAATGTAGATATTCTTTTTAACATCTTTATTGGAGTATAATTGCTTTACAATGGTGTGTTAGTTTCTGCTTTATAACAAAGTGAATCAGTTATACATATACATATGTTCCCATATCTCTTCCCTCTTGCGTCTCCCTCCCTCTCTCCCACCCTCCCTATCCCACCCCTCTAGGTGGTCACAAAGCACCGAGCTGATCTCCCTGTGCTATGTGGCTGCTTCCCACTAGCTATCTGTTTTACGTTTGGTAGTGTATATATGCCCACGCCACTCTCTCACTTTGTTCCCCATCAGGTTTAAATCAGTGTCTCTCAGATGGCAGCACCAGGACATCCCTTGGGGTCCAAATGTCCAACCCCCATGAGATAGCAGAGATTCGTCCTATAATGCATGGGCACCAGATCAAGGAACTGGGGTGGGCCTCACAGACAGGGCATCAGATAGAACCCTTTGATGTAACCAGTAATTCATTCTTGTTTATTAAGTACCTACTATGGTCCAGCTGTTAGCAGCCCTGGTGATGCAGCTAGACAATAAACCGAGTGTGTGTGTGTGTGTGTGTGTGTGTGTGTGTTGTGTGTGGTGATGAGATGTTGAAAAGTTATTTTAGGGAGAAAAATAAAGATGGGATAGGGAATAGGGAATGCAGGGATGGTTTCCAATTTTAAATAGGATGGTACAGGAAGACCTCCTGAGAAGGGACATTTGCATAGAGACCAGAAGATATGATGGAAGTAATCCATGAGAGTATCTGACGAAGGAGGGTCCCAGGCAGAGGGGACAGCAAGGGCAAATGCCCTGGGGCAAGACTGCTTGCCTTGATTCAAAGAGCCGTGAAGAAGCCAGAGAGTGGGCTGAGTGGGGGGAGGAGGGGGCCAGATGGAGTAGGGCCTTATAGGCTGTTGAGATGCCCAAATGAGGATATAACATGTAGTGACAAAGGTACACGATGGGAGAGAAGCACAGACTGCTCATTAGGACAATCTAAACTTGTGTCTCATTACCTGACCATACCCCCTGCAGTGCACAATGAATTAATATTTTCTATAAATCCTGTAATTATCTTGTGAATAGCACAATTATATTGCATTGTATTCTGTGTGTTAAAAGCATTCATTTGTTAAATGTAAACATTTAAAATATACCATGTTGGGGTTTCCCTGGTGGCGCAGTGGTTGAGAATCTGCCTGCCAATGCAGGGGACACGCGTTCGAGCCCTGGTCTGGGAAGATCCCACATGCCGCGGAGCAACTAGGCCCGTGAGCCACAACTACTGAGCCTGCGCGTCTGGAGCCTGTGCTCCGCAACAAGAGAGGCCGTGACAGTGAGAGGCCCGCGCACCGTAATGAAGAGTGGCCCCCACTCGCCACAACTAGAGAAAGCCCTCACACAGAAACGAAGACCCAACAAGCCAAAAATAAATAAATAATAAAATAAAATAAAATATACCATGTATCATGCAGCCTTTTTACTTTTTCGGACGCCTTACGTTAGAAGCAGAGGGGGCTTTTCTTGCCCTCCAAGAGTCCCCTGGAGGCTGATCTACACTCACACTTACCCACACCCTCACACACTCACACTCACTCACCAACAGTGCCCAGCCACAACCCAGGGATGCTCACCTGCCACCTCGAGGTGGCCTTGGGCAGGTCCCTGCTGCGTCTTCCACTACCTCAGCACCACCCAGCCCTTGACAATGTACAGAATGTCCTCATCCTCATGGGCCGTCACTATGAAATGGGCAGGGATTGATGTGTCCACTTTACAGATAGATAAACAGGTTCTGAGAGGTGCCTGGAGCAGGGAGTCTGGAAAAGGCAACATGGCGATAGGGAAGATTTAAAAGTGTAAAAGTGAGGAGAGGAGCAGGAGAGTGTCATTGCTAACCCTCTGATGGACCATGACCTCAGACAGACCTGGCCCCAGGTGAATCCTAGCCCCACCATTTATTTATCTTGGGTAAATTCCTTAAAATCCCTGAGCCTCAGCTTCCAAATCTTTACAATGGGGATAATGGTAGTACTCACCCGGTGACTTTGTTATGCAGATTAAATGAGGTAGCATGGCCGAAATGACTGTTGTTATCAGTGTTGTTTTCAGTCTTACCAAGTCCTAGGGTTAGGGGTGGGGTGGGGACTAGGCTGCTCAGATTCCCAGCCGCCCCCACCCCAGCCACACACTGGCTAGATTCCTGCTGGGCAGCTTCCTCTGCCTGTGTAGTCAGCAATTATTTTACAACCATCACAGCATTTCCCATCACTCTTGCTTTATAATTTATAAGGTGGTGTCATTCGTTCATTCAACATTTACTGAGTGCCTCCTGTATAAACCAGCACAGTGCTGGACTCTGGGCATCTCCTGGTGAATGAGGCAGGCACTGTCCCTGCACCTAGAGACCTTACAGACAGTGAGTAATCACACATAAAAATAGTTAGAAATCGGGTTAAGGGCTAGGAGAGAACGATAGAGGGGGGCCAGGGGAGAAAATGATAAGGGGCCCCAACAGGCCTACCCAGCAGTGGCCAAGGATGACTCACCCCCGCTGCACCTGATGGAGACCCTGAATCTCAGGACAGGGCAGGCTCTTGCCCAAGGGCACCGGTGAGGTGGGATGAAGGAACAGGGAATCCAGCACATGCAGCTGGCCCTGGCTCCTTCCATCCTGGACATGCTGGCCTCCTTGTTTCTCAAGTTCATGGTCACATCCCTGCCTCAGGGCCCTTTGCACTTGCTGTTCCCTCTCCTGGGATGTTCCAGGCCCCGTCACTGTGACTTCCTCTCTCACTCCACACAGGCCTCCGTTCAAATGTTAACATCTCAAAAGAGCATCTTCCAGGACTTCCCTGGTGGTCCAGTGGTTGAGACTTCGCCTTCCAGTGCAGGGAGTGCGGGTTCGATCCCTGGCTGGGGAGCTAAGATCCCACATGCCTTGAAGCCAAAAAACCAAAACATAGAACAGAAGCAATATTGTAACGAATTCAATAAAGACTTTAAAAATTGTCCACATCAAAAAAAATTCTTTCTAAAAACAAAAAGTGCATCTTCCTTCCTTCTATCCTTTGTCCTCCTCACTTTCTTTCAAAACGCAGGTCACCACCTCACGTTACACTATACACGTGCTATCGCCTGTCTCCCGTCTAGAGCAGGAATTTTGCCTCCTGTTCACTGGTGTATCAGTGCGTGGAGCACTCCTGGTATTGAACAAATGAATGAAGACAATTATGAAGTTGGGACGAAGTTCTATGAATGAAAAATACAGGAAGTCTCTGCATGAGGGAACAAGAGGCCTAATAGGTGGTGGGGTGTCAGAAATGTTTTCCTCAAGGCGCTGGGACAGCCCTTCAGAGTTAATCCCAACTGAGGCAAGGGGACCAGGCCCCTGAGCTTCCCCGGTGACCAGTCCCTGAATCCAGGCTGCCCCCAGGGAGGGGACATAATCTTATACTAGGTGGTTTCTGGGGGAACGAGTACCTGAGTCCTGTAGGGGGTTCTGAGTGGTGCACCCCAGCATCCACGAGCAGCCCCCTCACACGACCCTCCCGAGGGCCCCTCCTCACCCCAGCTTAACTGTGGAAAATCCAGACTTATTACAAACCTCTTCCCCATCCCTGTATTTGCGGAAGCTTCAGGAGTGTTTATACATGCCCAGGAACCTGCTTTGGTCAGCCCCAGGAGCTCCTCACCTGGTATGCAGTAAGGGCTTACTACCTGTTAGATGGCCGGGATGTTGTGTGGAGGGAGAAGGGGGCAAGTCTAGGGAGACCCCAAGCTTTCTTTTCTGTTTGGGTCCCCGGCTAAGATGGAGGCCAAATTTGGAGCGAGAAGATGTGGTGGGTTTGGGACATGTTGAGGCTGTGGTGACTGAGATGCCCAGGCCCTGGTGCCAGCTCCCCAAGGAGCCCCCCACGATGGAGTAAGAGGGAGAGAAGACCAAGAGGGTTGCAGGGGGAGGGAAGCCTGGGCAGAACGGGGTCTCAGAATCTAGGGAGCAGACAACAATGTCAGACACTGAGAGGGCAAAAGGGATGGGGACCAAGAAGAGGGGGCCCAGAGGACATGGCAGGGCCTGAGTGGGGCGTGCAGGAGCTTAGGAGGAGGGGGCTTGGGGAGGGACCTGGAGCTCACTGGGGCCTGAGAGGTCTCCGATGCAGTCATGGGGTGGGTGGGGAGACAAGGCCTCCTGCAGAGCAGCTAACAGGGAGGCCTGCCCCAGAGCTCCACCCACCCCAGACCCCCTCCACCCCCATCCCACTGGCTGAGAGCCCAGGGTCAAGACCCCTCCCTCCACCACATCTCCTGAGGTCCCCACTACGAGGTATCTCAGCCCAGGTGGTTCCTCCCTGGAAACTGCTGCCTCAGCCCAAATCCAAATCAGACAACAGGAAAGACTTCCTGGCTGGGAGGGACGGGAGGCCCTGGACAGGGTGAATGCGGGTGCTTCTGTCCCAGATGAGAAACTGGACACAGTGACTTCTGGAGGCCCGTTTCCAATTGCTGGACAAAAAGGGCAGCGTCTTCTCCAACCTGGATGGGGCAGAAGGGGAGCTTTTTAGGACGGGGAAGAAACACTTGCTGCCAGAGAGCATCAGCGTCAAAAGCTCAGATGTGAGCTGGACACCCTGAGCTAAAATCCCAGCTCTGCCACTAACTAGCTGTGTGACCTTGGATATGCTACTTAACCTCTCTGTGCCTCAGTTTCCTCAACTATAAAAAGGGAAAGACAATAGTACCTATCTCTACGGGCTCTTATGAAGTTTCAGTTAATGAACTGAACTTTGTCAAGTGCTCCGAACAGTGCTGGCACGAAGTGAGCTCTATATAAGTGTTAGATAAAAGAAATAAAAGGTATTAGTGACCTTCATCTGAGAGCCTCCTAAGCACTGTGCCAGGTGCCTTATTTACATCACCTCTAATCCCCACGTTCCTCTATAAGAACGATCCTATTTTACAGATAAAGAAACTGAGACCCAGAAAGGTGAAGTCACTTGTCTAAGCTGACCTAGACTAACTTGACCAGCACTCCTAATTACTATGTTGCTTTTCTCCACCACAAAGGCAGGGGGATGGATGGAATGGCCTCCCAGAGGCTTGCCTTGGACCCTCACAGCCACACTCACAGGGGCAGACCCCTCCAGTGTATAAACCATCCCCAGCCTCATCGGAGCCTGGGAAGATTTCCTACTTTGAGGAAATAGCTCAAAGCACAATCATCTAATTAAGCAATTATTTTTTGGAGCACCAAGGCAAGGAAGTGACCTCAATGGCCGCTCAACACCGCCCTGCTGCTGGGGATGGAGGTAATGGGGATAATCATGACAATGGTGGTAGTGACACTGATGATGACGTTTGTCAAGTGACGGAAAAGGTGACAGCTGTCAGAGCTCAGGGTTGGTGGAGGAGGTGACGGGGCTGGTAATGACTTGATGGTGGTTAAGGGGATGGTTCCCTCATCCAGGTGTCTGTCAGCCAAGGTCATCCCAGGTGATTGGCCCAGGGATGTCCCCCCTGGTTTCAAAGATGTGCAAATGAGGTTTAAAATATAGTGTTTGAGGACTTCTTTGGTGGCGCAGTGGTTAAGAATCCGCCTGCCAATGCAGGGGACACGGGTTCGCGCCCTGGTCTGGGAAGATCCCACATGCCGTGGAGCAACTAAGCCCGTGCACCACAACTACTGAGCCTGCTCTCTAGAGCCCGCAGGCCACAACTACTTAGCCTGCACTCTAGAGCCCACAAGCCACAACTACTGAGCCCACGCGCCACAACTACTGAAGCCCGTGCGCCTAGAGCCCGGGATCCGAAACAAGAGTAGCCCCTGCTTGCCGCAACTAGAGAACGCCCGCACACAGCAATGAAGATCCAACACAGCCAAAAAAATAAGATAAAATATAATGTTTGATTCTCAACCTTTTGCTATCTGAATAAAGCAGAGTTTATTTCGGGGGGGAAAAAAGCAGATCATAGCGTTGATGGAGAGGTGACAGTGGTAGTGATGGTTTACAGGGTAGATCCTGTGGCTGGGCTCTCTCAGCCTCCATCCCACCCTCCTAGACGGGGAGGTTGGAAAGCTAACAACTACATTTCCCTCCCTTGCAGTGTTTATATGCGGAACAGGCTCCACTTATTAGATTCACTCCAGCAAGATTTGGAAGCCTAAAGTGAGGTGCAGCCCTTTCCGTGCTTCGGTTTTCTCATTCATAAAATAGGGATAATAATAGAAGAGTGCTGGCCACATAATAAGCACTATTTATGATTTGGTTGTTGTCGTGGGGGTTTTGGGGGTTTGGTTTTTGTTTTTTTGCTCCCTTTTGGCTGCTTCTGCCGGCCCGCAAGTTTGCGGTCACAGGAGGTTTTTCTGCAGCACTGTTCTGGTATCAGGTCCAGCTTCCTGCTTGCCCAGAGGCAGTGGCAATTGTGAATGTGGTGGTAGCAACTTCTCACCTGCAGCTTCCTGATTCCTGGACTGAAGCTTCAGGGGCGTGTCCTTGAATTCACAGTGACTCTCTTGGTGGATCAGTTCTGTATGGTTCTGGGAGCCATTCTTAGAGGTGTGGCTCATTCGGCCTCTGGAACAATTGTCTTCTATTAAATACCTTCCTGCTAAAAACACTAAGGCAGGGTTTCTGTTTCC
Organism: Pseudorca crassidens; assembly: GCF_039906515.1. NCBI lineage: Eukaryota > Metazoa > Chordata > Mammalia > Artiodactyla > Delphinidae > Pseudorca > Pseudorca crassidens. Next base: position 20,998,655 of record NC_090297.1, on the reverse strand, counting down.
TGCACTGAACCCTGACAAATACAGTTTGAGAGCCTGAAGACGGTTAAAGCTATTGATGCTTGAGGTCACAAGACATGGATGGTGATGGTGTCTCGTGAAGATTATGGGGCTAAATTGATGGGTGCTTGGTCTTGGCATTGATGGGAATGGTGGTAATGACAATGTCTAGTGGTGGAGGTAGGTGGCAATAAGAGTTCTTGGGTGCAAGCAATAGAACCTGACTCTGGCTGACCTATGAAGAAACAAAAGATATTGGGGAGCTCCCAGAATGGACACAAAGCCCGGTGATCCAGGCTGAGATAAAGGGCAGGAACCAAGGAAGTGACAGCATTGGACAGACCAAGCCCCTCAGCAAGACACCCAGATAGAACTGTCACCATCAGACACCACACTGACCACTACTACCAAAGGCCACCTTTCTGAGTGAATTCTAAACCCTCATATCTTTTTTTTTTTTTTTTGCGGTACACGGGCCTCTCACTGTTGTGGCCTCTCCCGTTGCGGAGCACAGGCTCCGGACGCGCAGGCTCAGCGGCCGTGGCTCACGGGCCCAGCCGCTCCGCGGCATGTGGGATCTTCCTGGACCAGGTCACGAACCCGCGTCCCCTGCATCGGCAGGCGGACTCTCAACCACTGAGCCACCAGGGAAGCCCTAAACCCTCATATCTTTGCATCACTCACTCAAGATTCAAAGCTCTGGGCTGAGGCATCCACTTGGCCGAGCCCAGGTCATGTGCCCATGTCCCATCTGCCAAGGAGTGGGAGGAGGGGCCTGTGGTCCCCTTAACTTCAGTAGTAGGATGTCCATCGAGACATATGTAGTGGGGGCTTCCCCCTAAAGAGAAAGGGGGTTGGGATGTAGGGCAGCCAAAAACCAACAAAAGTCCACCCAGTAAGGAAGCCTGATGGTAATGATAGCATGAAGCTAGGAGGAGATGCTGCCTTCTTTATTAAAACCAAACCCAGGTCAGTGGCATCTGGACCTTTCAACACTGGTCAGACCCAAAGCCCCTTGCAATCACCTACCAACTTCTGATGCCATCACCACAAGTGCCCTGCACTCCGGCCAAGTACAGTTGGGACATTGCCCCTTCCATTTATAGCCCAGCACAGAGCAGAAACCAGGCCTGGACATTCAAACAAGATGCTAGCAATGACCCAGGGAGAACAAAGAGGGAAGAAACACAGACATCTATTCATTTATTCCATTTCCTTTTATTGGGCACAGACCAGGTACCAGATACAGCAGAGAATGAGGTCCCTGCACCGTGGAGCTTACAATCTAATGAGGAAGACAGTCGAATCCGTAACACATAAGTAGACAAGAACACTGCAGGGCAGGAAACACAAGGAGGATGAGATGGAGAGGAACTGGGGGAGCCCCTTAAGAGGGGGAGGTCAGGGAAGGACTCTGAGCTGAAGCTGAAGCTGTTGTGCAGAGATCTGGGGCGACTGTGGACTCCGAGACCCTGAGGCCGGAACAAACATCCTGTGCTTGTGGAAGAGAAAGGTGGCCCGAGTAGCTGGAACACAGGAAGCCAGGGTGGGAGGAGGTGAGGTTAAAGTCAGCCGGAGAGGGACTTCCCTGGCGGTCCAGTGGTTGAGACTCCGCACTTCCACTGCAGGGGGCACGGGTTCGATCCCAGGTCGGGGAACTAAGATCCCGCATGCCATGTGGCAGGACCAAAACTATAAATAAATAAATAAGGTAAAATAAAATCAGCCAGGGAAAGAAGTGGGATTTTTATTCCCATTAATGGGAAGCCACTAAGCGCCATCCTTCGATAAGAGGAGGGCCTCATTCTCAGGAATGAGTAGGGAAGGAGAAGATGGGCCGAGTGCAGGGAGGGGTATAGGGTTAGTAGAGGTAACGGCTGGGCTTCCCATACATTGGGCTCCTGTTTCCTCAGTGAGGTATGAGGCTAGGTCATCGACGCACAGGGGAAGTAGGAGATGGCAGGACATCTGTCCATAAGGCCACATCAGGCTTCCAGTGTCCTGGAAAGAGCCATGATACAGCCCTGGGAAGGACCTAGTCGGCCATCGCACTCCTGGGCACACACCTCCTGGCAGCTTCCCTCGGGGGACAGAGGCACCTCCTTGACTGAGGTCAGTGGTAGCAAGTGAAGCCTCAACCATCACAATCACAACGTCAGTCACGATCATAATCACCGTGACCTTCACACCAACAGGCACAAGGACAGGACAGGAAACCCTCGAGGGCACCCTGCCCCTGTGAGCTAGTGGGACCCGAGCCCCTACCTGCCCTGTGGACGGCAGTGGGACTGTCCTGGGACAGAGCCAGTGGTGTGCTGGAGCTGGCTCCTACCTGCTTGCAAGAGCTGATTCTGTGAGTCTCTTCCCAACTCTACATGCAGTGACATCGCACGGGTGGCTTGAAATCAGCCACAGTGGAGGGCTTTTGGTTCTTTTTCCCAGCTAGCCAATTCATCAGCTTGCCTCTGGACAGAGCCCTGAGGACAGTTAGGGACCATGATCCACACCACTCGCCTCTGTAAACTTCAGAGCCTGGAGCAGGACCAGCAGAGAGAGTCCAGAGTCCTGGTGGGCAGGTTGTCTGGTTGGAGGATGTTGGGTGGAGGTGGGAGGTCACCTCTCCTTAAGACACACCTGATGGTAGACCAGAGAGCCTGGGCATCACCTTCACCAGAGCCTCTGCTCCAGTCCAGGAGCCTAAAGGAAGGCCGGTGGCCTCCCAGCCGGATTGCCTGACCCACCCTCCTGGGCTGAGTCTGCCCTGGGAGGGACCAAGGGCTGCTTCTCCTTGCTCCCTGCTCCTTGCTCCCAGGATGAGCCCTGACCTTGGTCATAAACTGGACCTGAGCCCAGTGACGAAGATCTCCACCCAGGCCCAAACAGAACCTCACCCTTATTCTGGGTTGGGCTATGATCGGGCCACAGAAAACACACTCCCATTTCCATCTGTGACTGACACAGGCTCACCACTGAAATCACGTCAAAGCCGGGGCCTTGAGCCCAAAGGGGGGCAGACCTGGCCAGGGGTTGTCTGAGCACCGGCCACCTCTGCAGTCACGGCTTGAGAGCCTGCCTGGGAAGCAAACAGTGAAATTAAAACCCACCACCATCTCCTCCTTGCTTTAGTGACACATCTTCATCTTAGGAAATAAAGCCTAAAGGCAAAGCATATTTTCTAAGGCCTAAGCCCTCCCCATTCCTGTCAGGCTCCCTCTTTGATTTGGAGGATTCTTGCACTAAACCCTCCCTCCCCACTGTGCCCAGACACAGGCCTCCAGATCACTAGGAGGAGAGGGAGCTGAAAAAGCCCCAGGAACTTCATCTGAGAACCTAGGGGTGGAGGCCAGGACCTTACCTAGCAAATGGGCAAGACCCTTCCTCTCTACAGCCTCAGTTTCCCCACCTGTACAGTGAGAGATTTAGCCTTCCAGCTCTAATATCCAAAGTTAATGATCCTGGTGGAAATTTAGGGCCCCATGTTCAAGGGTTGTACTTCACGGACAATTCAGACCCAGGAGATTCAGGAAACTTTCCCAAAACCATGTATGGGATACTGGGTTTAAGTCCTGGGATGTCTTCTTAGCTCTGAGACCTTGTGCTAGTGACTTGACTTCTCTGGGCCTCAGTTTTCTCATCTGTCAAATGGCACTAACGCCAAGTTTGTGAGGATCAAATGAGATGGTAGCAAGAAAACAGCTTTGTAAGCTGTGGAGCACAGTCCTCGTGGGAGGGAGGGGCATCTGTTATTCCTGTTGTCATTTGTTATTCCTGCTGTCATGGGTTAATGTTTTGCCTTCCAGCAGAGCCCAGAAAGTAGAACAGTCTGGCCTAGCTCTCGGGTGGGAGACCGCCTCAGAGTCTCCCCAGAACCCACTCCCCCTGCCCAGAGCCAGTTCCAGCCCTGCATAAGCCTGCTGCCTGGCCTCCCCACCTCAGAGGTGATAAATCCTCCTCATTGGTCACCAAGGGACCGCAGGCTTTAGAGCTAGACTGGCCTTGGGGATCCCCAGATCCCATCCCTTTATGGTGGCCCAGACAGGAAAAAGGCTTTCCCCAGAAGGCACACAGTATGTCAGCGGCACAGCTGGGCCTCAAACACAGTTTCTCTTTCCTCTACCCTAGCCCGTAAAATGGGGTCCTCTGGAATCTTCACAGCAGCAATGCCCCTGCTGGTGCCCCAAATCAGTAGGCCCTGTCCAGGCGGGGACTCTGGGAGAGAGGGCTGTCTAAGGCATCCCTCCACAGCCTTCACGCCCTGCTGGGCTCCTGCTGCCTCCAGGAAGCCTTCTCTGATTGGCACCCAAAAGGTTGGAAATGAGTTCCCTTCCACATACCTCCTTTGACAGAATACCTGCTTAAAGGTGAAAGGTGTCTGTTTGCCTGTCTGCTGGCCTCCAGCCTGAAAGTTTCTTGGGATAGGGAACGGCTAGATTAATCTGGGCTCCCCATTACAGGGGCCTAGGCCAGACTGAGGGCAAAGGGAATGAGGGAGAAGTGGGAGACAGGGGGATGGGAGGGCACTCAGGGCAAGAAAACAATGCACTGGGATTTAGTGGCCCAAGCAGCAGTGGGGCAGGGACACAAAGCCCTCACCCCTTCAGACGTTGATTCCCAGGGCTTCCCTCCCTCCCCAGTGGCCCATACCCCAGGGCAGGCTCCTCCTGTGGGAACTGCTGTCTCGGCAGCGGGCACCCAGCCACATGGGTGTTGGGAATGAGGCTTGGCAGCAGGGCGGGAGCTTTCCTGGGCAGTGTTTGTTCTGGGCCGTCCTGACAGGGCTGCCTCTTGCTTGGGCCTGGGGAGGGGATGGCCCTGGGCAGAGGTCCTGCTGGGAAGGCAGAGTGGTGCGTGGGCCCAGGGAACGGGAAGCATCCTTCTCCCGCCAGCGCCAGTGGAGCAGCTGCTGGGCAACACTGGGGAGCTGGTTAGAGATGCAGGTTGTCAGGTCCTTCCCCAGACCTGCTGTTCAGAATCTCCACTTTAACAAGATCCCCAGGTAACTCCTATGCACATTTCAATTTGACAAGCCCTGTTTTGCAAGTGTCTGCCTGTGTATTTACACAGCAAATAAATAAATAAATAAATATCTACAAATTCCCAGTTAAGATAAATAAATCATGGGTGTCCTGCATGGTGACTGAAGTTAATAATACTGCATCATAATTCAGAAGTCGCTAAGAGAGTAAATCTTTAATATTTATTTTATTTATTTATTTGGCCGCACTGCGGGATCTTCATTGCCGCCTGTGGGATCTTTGGCTGTGGTGGGTGCGGAGTCCCAGCCACCGGACTGCCGCCAGGGAAGTCCCAAGAGAGTAGATCTTAAAAGTTCTCATCACAAGAAAAAAATTGTAACTACCTGTGGTGATAGATATTAGCTAGACATCGTGGTGATCATTTCACAATGTACACAAATATCAAACCATGTCACACACCTGAAACTTAAGTAATGTTTTATAATTATATATCAATTAAAAATTAAATCATGAAAAAAACAGATTACCTTCCTTTCATTTCTTCTCTACATTTCAGTTAGGGCATTACCTTGATTTTTTTAAATTATTATTATTATTTTTTTTTTTTTTTTGCGGTACGCGGGCCTCTCACTGTTGTGGCCTCTCCCATAGCAGAGCACAGGCTCCGGACGCGCAGGCTCAGCGGCCGTGGCTCACGGGCCCAGCCGCTTCGCGGCATGTGGGATCTTCCCGGACCGGGGCACGAACCTGTGTCCCCCGCATCAGCAGGCGGACTCTCAACCACTGTGCCACCAGGGAAGCCCTGATTTTTTTTTTTTCCAAAATTTTGAGTGTGTGAATAGGATATTTTATCTGTGAATCTCATTCCATTACAGGAAAGAGATATTGCAAGAAATTTATTATAAAAGAGGGTGTGCGGTCTGCTGGGGCTGGAAACCCACTGATGAATACCCACTCCTGTTTTCAGTTGGCAGCGTCAGCCCTGAGGAGACAGAAATGGAAGTGGGCAACCCTTGAACCTGAGGAGCTCACCTTTAGCAAGGGAGATGAGACAGAGATGCATATTGCCACCTCCTGAGCCTCAGTTTCCTCACCCACGAAATGGGTGTAATCAGTCATCAGTCATGTCCGCCTGCCTCCCCAAGGGGCTGGACGGGTGCAAATGAGTTTGGTCGGGTGGGGCTTTATGAGCATAGGTGAGTGAAGTGAGATCTGAGAGTGCCCTGCTCACAGCTCTGTCTTCTGGTGTCTCTCCCTGTCCTTTAGGGTCTAGCCCTCAGCCTCCTCTTTCTCTCCCAGAGCCTCATCTGCCGCTATGGTCTCACTCTCTCTTCCTCCTTCCTCCCCCGCCCCCCGCAAAAACCCCACACCTATCTGAACCTTGCTGCAAATTAGCAAATTAGCTCTGCTTCTGGGGAGAGTAAGCATGCACTGAGTGTTGACTACATGCCAGGACCCCTCATGCACTGGGTCTTTTATGCCAGCCCTGAGACTAGGTCATAATACCCCAATGAGCAGATGAGAAAACCCAGGCTCAGTGAAAGGGAGTGATTGCACCCAGTTGCACACAGCCAACAAGAGGCCAAGCTGGAACAGGAACTCAAGCTTTTGGCTCCTACTTCACCAGGCTTCCTTGGCTGGAAACAGGAACCAAATTTCCATGACCTTGAGGAGGACTCCGTTCAAGTCCCTCCTCAGAGATCTGTCTCTAGCCGTACTGCACCACTCCCTGCAAGATCAGGTTCTGGAAGAGTGCTCCTTCCTCCTTCCCTCAAGCATCCCTTCACTCGTCCCATGAATATTTATAGACTCCAGGAGCTGGGATACACAGAAAACAAGAACAGACAAAATCTCTGCCCTCCTGGAGCTTCTGTTCCAACAGACAAACAGGCAATAAATAGGTATGATGTGTAGCATGATGTGTAGATGGTGCTGGGTGCTATGGAAACAATAAAGCAGAGGAGAGGGTGGGGAGGGGAGACTGCCATTCTAATTGGGTAGTTAGGGCTCACTGAGAAAAGGACACACTGAGAAAAAGACCTGGAGGAACTGGGCAGAAGCCATGTGGCCAAGAGGGGATGAGGGTATCAGGCAGATGAAAGCAATTTGCAAAGGCTCTGAGGTGGGAGAGGAGCATCAAGAAGGCCAGTGTACCCGCAGCAGATGAGCGAGGGGAGAGTGGGAGGAGATGGGGGTAGGGTGTCCCATGGAGCCTTGTGGTGAGTGGAGGACTTTGGTTTTTACTCCAAGTGAGATGGAGGCATTAAAATGACATGATCTGACTTGTGTTTTAAAAGGATCGCTCTGGCTGCCGGGTTGAAACCACACTGTGGGAGACAAGTGCAATAGCAGGGGGGCCAGCAGGGAGGCTCCAATAATCCAGGGGAGGGGGTGATGCCCACGGAGGTGGCAGCAAGCTGGGTGGAGGGCAAGATGGGGTCAGAGTCTGCCTGTATTCTGAAGGTAGAGCCAACAAGACTTGCGGACAAATTGGATGTGGGATGTGAGAGGAAAAAGGAATAAAAAATGGCTTCATGTGTTCAGCCCAAGAACTGGAAGTTGCCATTTGCTGTGGGAGGAGCAATTCAGTTCAAGAATTCAGTTTTGGGGGCTTCCCTGGTGGCGCAGTAGTTAAGAATCCGCCTGCCAATGCAGGGGACACGGGTTCGAGCCCTGGTCCGGGAAGATCCCACATGCCGCAGAACAACTAAACCCGTGCGCCACAACTACTGAGCCTGTGCTCTAGAGCCCACAAGCCACAACTACTGAGTCCACGTGCTGCATCTACTGAAGCCCGCGCGCTCTAGAGCCTGTGCTCTGCAACAAGAGAAGCCACTGCGATGAGAAGCCAGCGCAGTGCCACGAAGAGTAGCCCCTGCTCACCGCAACTAGAGAAAGCTCGCACGCAGCAACAAAGACCCAACACAGCCAAAAATAATAAACAAATATTTTTCAAAATTAAAAAAAAAAAGAATTCAGCTTTTGATGTGCAAAGTTTGAGGAGACCATAAAGATACATGTAGAGGTGTTGTGTAAAATTAAATAAACGAGCCTGGAGTTCAGGAGAGAGCTCTGGGCTGGAATATATAAATCTGGGATTTGCAAGCACAGAGATGGCATTTAAAGCTTGAAACTGGATGAGATCACCAAGGGAGTGAGTGTAGACAGAAAAGAGAAGAGGGGCTTCCCTGGTGGTGCAGTGGTTGAGAGTCCGCCTGCCGATGCAGGGGACACGGGTTCGTGCCCTGGTCCGGGAAGATCCCACATGCCGCGGAGCGGCTGGGCCCGTGAGCCATGGCCGCTGAGCATGCGCGTCTGGAGCCTGTGCTCCACAACGGGAGAGGCCACAACAGTGAGAGGCCCGCGTACCGCAAAAAGAAAAAAAAGAAAGAAAAAGCAAAGAGAAGAGGACCAGGGAGTGAGGCCTGGGCACTTCACTGTTCGGCAGTTGAGGGGATGAGGAGGAAACCACAAAACAGTAGTCAGTGAAATAGGAGAAAAATCAGGATAGTAAGATATCTTAAAAGCGAAGTGAAGAAAGTATTTCAAAGAGGAGGGAATGATCAGCTGTGTCACATGCAATTTATAGATCTAGGAAAATATGAGGATTAAGAATGGACAATTAGAATGGAAGAAAATTTTGCAAACCATATATCTGATAAGGGACTTGTATCTAGAATATATAAAGAACCCTCAGAACTCAACAATTTTTTTAAAGATAATTTTTTAAAGTATTTATTTATTTATTTGGTTGCACCGGGTCTTAGTTGTGGCAGGTGGCTCCTTAGTTTCGGCATGCGAACTCAAGTTACGGCATGCATGTGGAATCTAGTTCCCTGACCAGGGATGGAATCTGGGCCCCCTGCACTGGGAGCACAGGGTCTTAACCACTGCACCACCAGGGAAGTCCCAACAATAACTTTTTAAAATAATGCAATTTAGGGGACTTCCCTGGCGGTCCAGTGTTTGGGACTCCGTGCTTCCACTGCAGGGGGCCCGGGTTCCATCCCTGGTAGGGGAACTAAGATCCCACATTTTGCATGGCACAGTCAAAAAAAAGCAACTTAAAATGGGTACAGGATTTGAATAGACATTCCTCCAAAGATACAGATGGCCAATAAGCACATGAAAAGAAATTCAACATCATTAGCGATGAGAGACATCCAAATCAAAACCACAATGAGATACTACTTCTAAGATGGCTATAAACAAAAAGACATATGGGGCTTCCCTGGTGGCGCAGTGGTTGAGAGTTCGCCTGCCAATGCAGGGAACACGGGTTCGTGCCCCGGTCCGGGAGGATCCCACATGCCGCGGAGCGGCTGGGCCCGTGAGCCACGGCCGCTGAGCCTGCGCGTCCGGAGCCTGTGCTCCGCAACAGGAGAGGCCACAACAGTAAGAGGCCCACATACCACAAAAGAAAACAAACAAAAAAGACATATAATAACAAGTGTTGACAAGGATATGGAGAAATTGTAACCCTTATACACCACTGGTGAGAAATGTAAAATGGTGCAGCTGCTCTGGAAACCAGTCTGGCAGTTCCTCAAATGGGTAAACATAAAGTTACCTTATTACCTATGACCAGTAATTCCACTTCTAGATATTTACCCAAGAGAAATGAAAACACATGTCCACATAAAAACTTGTATGTGTACAACACCAAGAGTGGACCCTCATGTAAACTTTGAGTGATGATGATGTGTGAATGTAAGTTCATCAGTTGTAACAAATGTACCACTCTGGTGGGATTTTGTTGATAATGGAGGAGACTATGCATATGTGGGGGCAGAGTTTATACAGGAAATCTCTGTACCTTCCTCTCAATTTTGCTGTGAATTTAAAACTACTCTTTAAAAAGAAAAAAAAAGTAAAAAAAAAAACTTGTACATGAATATTCATAGCAGTATTCATAATAGCCAAAAGTAGAAACAACTCAAATGTTTATGAGTGGATAAATAAAATGTGGTATATCCATATATCCATGGTATATTATTTGTCAATAAAGAAAAAGTGAAATACTAATACATGCTATAACATAAGTGAACCTTGAAAACATTATGCTAAGTAAAAGAAACCAGTCACAAGAGACCACATATTGTATGATACCATTTATATGAAACGCCCAGAATAGGGCAATCTATACAGAGGCAGAAAGTAGATTAGTGGTTGTCTGTGAGTTGAAGGGGTTGGGGGAAAATGTGGAGTGACTGCTAAAGGGCACAGGGTTTCTTTGGGGGGTGACGAAAATGTTCTAAAATTGATTATGGTGCTGGCTGAACAGCTCTGTCAGTACACCAAGCACCACTGAACTGTACACTTTATATGGGTGAAGTATACGTTAGCCATCATATACTTCACCCACATAATTCATTAGCTAAATTTTATCTCAATAAACCTATTTCCAAAAAAAAATGTGATGGGGAGTTCGCTGGCGGTTCAGTGGTTAAGACTGGGCACTTTCACTGCTGGGGCCCAGGTCCAATCCCTGGGGGAGGAACTAAGATCCTGCAAGCTGCACGGTGGGGCCAAAACCCCTTGAGGATTGGATTAAGCAACGTGAAGGTCACAGGTGACCTCGACAAAAAGCAGTCTTGGTCTAGTGGTGGGGACAAAAGCCTTATTAAAGTGTGTTCAAGTGAGAAGAGAACAAGCGAAGGCAGCAAACATTTTCAAAGAGTTCTGCTATACAGATGGTGCCCAACTTGCTGTGGTTCAACTTACAATGGTTCTACTTACAATTTTTCGACTTTACAATGGTGCACAGGCAATACTCATTCAGTAGAAAATGTACTTTTTTGAATTTTAGTCTTCTCCTGGGCTAGCGATATTGGGTCTGATACTCGTGATGCTGTGCAGTGGCCGCGAGCTGCAGCTCCCATTGAACCATATGACCACATCACATCAAGGGGAAACAACCGACACATTTACACCCATTCTGCCTTTCCCTTTCAATACAGTATTCAATAAATTAGATGAGATAATCAACATTTAATTATAAAATAGGCTTTGTATTAAGTGATTTTGCCCAACATCAGGCTAACGTTAGTGTACTGAGCACGTTTAAGGTAGGCTAGGCTAAACCTAGTTAACAGTAGGTTACATGTATTAAATGCATTTTCAATTTAGGATATTTTCAGCTTACCATGGGTTTATCAGGATGTAACCCCACCCTAAGTCAAGGAAGATCTATATAGAGAAATGGGGTAGAGGGGATGCAGATGTGAGGTCAAGAGAGGTTTCTTGGTTTTGTTGTGGTTTTTTCTGAGATGCAAAAAAATTATGTCTCAACACTGATTGGAATGAACCAGTAGAGAGGGGGAAATGGCCCAAGTGAAGTCCTTGAGCAGGTGAGAGGCAGGAGATCTGGTGTATGAGTGGAAGGGAAGCACAGAGAGGAGCAAATGGGGTTCATCCAAGGTAGCAGGAGGGAGGGTAAAAATGAGGCACAGACCCAGGGATTGGGTAGAGGAGGTGTTGAGAGTCTGCAGAAATTCTCTTTTGATCACTTCTATCTTCTCAGTGAGGTAGGAAGGGAGGTCAACAGCTGAGGGAGGGTTGGGGGAGGAGCTTTCAGGGATCGAGGAGAGAGGAGAAGGTAAGAAGTTGTCTATAGGACCATGGGAGAGTGACAGGACTGGGTCATATGGTAGGATCTTGAGACAGTGCAAAGGGTCCCCTGGAGGAGGGTGGGTGTGACATTAAAGTGAGACCAGTCAGCAGGGCTGTGTGTCTTCCTCCAGCTTCTGCCAACTGTGTGGGTGCAAGTGCAGAGTTGGATTAACCAGGGTGTGGTTCTGCCAGGTGAGTGCAATTTAACAAGAAAGGCGCAAGGGGGTTGAGGGCGTATGCAAGGAAGTAATTATAATTATGGTCCACAGAATCTAAGCTGGTTAAGGAGGAAAGTCAGGACATGAGGGAGGCGAGCAACAGTAGGGGAAAAGGTGGGAAGATCAGTGGATTGAAGTCCTGGTAGATCCGGAACTGATGGAGTCAGGGTTCTAGAGGGAGTGAGCAGAAGAGACAGAAGGTGGTGTCAGGAGGATGGAATACTTGATATTGAAATTACTCAGGGTAGGGGCATAATTGTTGGTAATGACAAGGTCTAGGAAATCACCTTGGCCATGAGGGACTGAGGCAGGGTGGAGGACAAGAACCATGGGAGGAGGGAATGGGTGTTCTCCATAGGGGAGGATTATCTGTGTGTAATTGAACAAACCAAGTCATCCTCAGGGGCAGGACCCTGGGTAGGGCATGTGCCTGGGATTCAGCCAGACCTGGATATGAAGCGCCACTCACCAACTCATGCTCAAATTAATTAGTTTCTCTGAGCCTCAGTTTTCTCTCGTGCAAAGTGAAAGATGACTCCTATGTCAAAAGATTATGTTCTGAAAATTGAATGAGAAACTGTGTGGAAACTGCCTGGTGTGGGTCTAGGAACAATGCACTCAGTAATGTGGGCTGATCCCAGGATGCTCCTCCCTTGGGTCCCAGAGCTGAGGGGCCAATGTAGGGACCAAGGCTCTCCTGGGACCTCTTCTCCCTTCCCACCACCTTAAATCATAGAAGGTGTGAATGGAAGAGCCTGACTCCTATTTCTCTCCCATTTTACAGAATAGGAAACTGAGGCCCAGATAGGGAAAGTGTGTCACTATGAGTCAATTATTATACAGAGTAAGTTCCCTTTTAAAATCAGTTGGAGTCAGAATTAAGACGGGAAATTTGTACAGGGGGGAAAAGGCTCATATATAAAATTTGAAAGCCAGTTGGACTCTTCAGGATGTACTTCAGCTGTCACTATCCCCTCCATTCATTGGAACAATTAAAAGTTGGTCTTGGTGAAAATGAAAAACGCTATGAGTTTACCCCTGCTCTTGTCTTCTCTCTCCTCTTCCTACACCCCCAAGTCACACACCACCCCCAACACTAAAGTTCAGGTCCTGTGATTGGTCAAACATTGGACCAATTAGCTTTGGAAATAGAAGTGTCAACAGAAGGGTGATTCACAGTGCATGAATTTACTAATTGGTCTTCCTAGTCCAGGCAGAAGGAAGGGGAGAGGAAAAGAGATCTCTAAGTTTCCTTCCTTAGAGAACTTAATTCAAGTGTATGGGGTGGGCACAGCACCAGCCCACACCACAAGGCGCTGCCCCTGTGTAGTTCCAGCCCTAGCCAGTCTCCTTGGGGTAAATTCCTTCTGCTTTCTGGACCCCAGTTTCCCCATCTACAAAGTGGGAAGAGAGTAAACAAAATGATTGCCAAAGGGCCTCTCAGCTAAAGCCTTCAGAGTTCTAGGAATATGTAGCTTGGCACCTTCTCTGCTGCTCTGGCTGTCCAGGGACAAGCATGGGGAGATAGGGCAGAAGTGGATCCAGCAGACACAATGGAAATGTCACCTCCTTAGGGAGGACTTCCATGATTACACCATCTAATGATGTACATTGATCTCTCTAGTTCTCTTCCCCTCTCTTGCTATATATTTTTCACACTCACATACACCTGTGGCTGCTCTCTCTTCCATTTCTCTGTTTTTTAAAATTATTTACTTATTATTTATTTATTTAGGCTGTGCCAGGTCTTAGTTGCGGCATGCGGGATCTTTAGTTGTGGCATGCGAACTCTTAGTTGTGGCATGAATGCAGGATCTAGCTCCCCAACCAGGGATCAAACCCAGGCCCCCTGCATTGGGCGGGCACTGTCTTACCCACTGGACCACCAGGGAAGTCCCTGTTTTATTTTCTTTTTAGCACTATTCAAAATGTCTTATTTATTTACTTACTTGACTATTGTCTTACTACACTTGAATGTCAGTTTGAGAAGGGCAGGGACCTTGCCTATCATATCCCAGGGCCTAGCCCAGCCCTTGGTACACAGTAGGTACTTAGTATATCTGTGTTGGTTGATGAATGAATACATGAATGGATGAATGGATCTTGTGGGTCCATTCATCCAGGGTTATGCCAAGCATGACTCTGTGATCTGTGCCAAGTCTTTTAAGAAGAGGAGGGAATTAGGGCTCTGGAGTCAGGAGACCTGGGTTCAAGTCTCACACTGCCAATTAGTAGTTGTATGACCTTAGGCATGTCACTTGACCTCTCTAAACCTTAGGTTCTTCATCTGTAAGTTGAGGATAATGATGCCACTTCTTGAGATGTATTTTTAGGAATCAGAGATCACGTATATAAAGTATCTGGTGCATAGTAGGTTATCCAGTAAATGTTAGTTTCCTTTCTTTTCCTTCCTCTGCTGGGGCATGGAAGTGATAGGTCAAGGGTTTGGAGACTCTGGGTTTGGTTGAAGTATATTTCTTATCTATTTCTTATCTTTCAAGAGATAGTAAAACAAAATAGCAAGCAACTGCGCTGAGGACAGTGCAAGAGACTTGCCCGAAGTCACAAAGCCAAGCAGTGGAGCAAATAGCAGGTCCCCACCCTGGACGCCAGAGGAAGTCCCTGACCCCAGATAAGATGGAGGGAGGGAGGGAGGGAGGGGACGAGGGCAGGATCTTGCTTGGGCTGGCCTCCAGACAGAGGAAGCAGCTGCTCTAGTCTGAGAGTCAGGCTCCTGGGATCTAGTCCTAGGTCTGTCTGAGACAACCTGGTGACCATGGAATGTAGTTTACCATTTCTAGGTTTTGGTTTCTCTGTCTGTACATTGGACACATTGCTCCTTGCCCAGCCTACCTTATGGAATGGGGGTGTTAGGAGAATGATATTTAATTAATTGTTAGAATAATGATGTTTAATTTAAAAGAGAATATTGCAGAGATGAATCAGACTCAATTTCTAAAATTTTGCCACAAGCACATATATTTAAAATAAGAAAAAAAGATTAAAAGTAACAACAATAATAAGCCTCATCCCACTAGGCTCTGTAAAGTGAGAGAGAAAAACACGGAAACGTATTATTTCAATAGAATATATGAAAATGTTTTGCCAACTATAAATAATCAAGTCAAATTTTTTTTTTTTATTTTTTTTTTTTGCGGTACGTGGGCCTCTCACTGCTGTGGCCTCTCCCGTTGCGGAGCACAAGGCTCCGGACGCGCAGGCTCAGCGGCCATGGCTCACGGGCCCAGCCGCTCCGCGGCATGTGGGATCCTCCCAGACCCGGGCACGAACCCGTGTCCCCTGCATCGGCAGGCGGATTCTCAACCACTGCGCCACCAGGGAAGCCCCTCAAGTCAAATTTTTTAAAAAAAATTATTGAGTCCCTTCTCTGGAGCAGATGAGGAAACTGGCTTAGAGAGGTTAAGTGACTTGCCCAAGGTCACACAGGACCTGAGAAAGGTAAGAGGCTGGCAGGAAAGACTTCCACCAGCTACCCAGGAAGCTCCTGCCAGAAGACCAACACCCCAGTTCCAGCTTCCCTCCAACCTCCAGCCCCATGAAGGCCCTAGGTCTCTCAAGTGTAGTGGAAAGAGCATGCGCCCACTGATTCTATAGCGCAGATTCAGCACCAGGGCCCCGTCTCACCTGCTGTGTGACCTTGAGAGAGTCAGGCCCCTTCTCTGAGCAGGTTTCCTCACCCCTAAACCAAAACATTAACGCTGGCCAGGCAGTGATGTACTCAAGAGAGTACAGTTTAAAACTATTATGCTTCCCTGGTGGCGCAGTGGTTAAGAATCCGCCTGCCAGTGCAGGGGACATGGGTTCGAGCCCTGGTCCGGAAAGATCCCACATGTCGCGGGGCAACTAAGCCCGTGCGCCACAACTACTGAGCCTGCGCTCTAGACCCCGCGAGCCACAACTACTGAAGCCACTGCAATGAGAAGCCCGCGCACCGCAACGAAGACCTACACAGCCAAAAATAAATAAAAAATTTTTTAAAGACCCTATTTCCAAATAAGTCACATTAAAAAAAAAGTACCTTCCACGGTATACAAGCTTGTTACCTTTTCTCAACTCTGGAAGATTGACGGAGAGCAGGAGGAGCACTGTGTGGAGTTGAACAAGTGGCACAATCTCTCTGGCCTTCTGAAAATAGCGTATGACCAGCACCAGGCCGGGTGATTTCGAAATTCCTTCCAGCGGGGGTGGGGGGGGGATCTTGGTGGTCCGACTCCGCTACAAACTCCACAGGTCACTTCCCTAACGTCTGCCCCTGGAGGGCGCAGTCCCTTTAAATCCAGGCGCTGCCTTCCGCCCGGGCCAATCACGGAGAAGAGGAGTTCTTTAAGGACCAAAGGAGGGAATTCTGCCGGAGAAGGAGGGGCGGGGCAGGGGCGTGCCTTCCAGCCAATCGGAATCTTCCTGGCGACCAGTGGCTCACGTGCAAAGCTCTGCTGACCAATGGTAGGAGCGCCGAGAGGCGGGGCGGTTCCCGCTGTGTGACAGCAGCCGGGACCAATGGGCGTGTCGCCCGCGGCCTATAAGAGTCGGCTGGGCCCCAGGCCACAGGCTTTAGAGTCTGTTGGTCCTTGCCGTCGGAGGTGTGCCCTGGGTTTGCCTCGCTGTCGCTGCCGTCCGGCCCCGCGCCCTCCGCGTTGGCCCCGGCCCAGCCGCTCTCCCTGCCCTCTTCCCTTTAACCGCCCTCCGGTTTCTGCCGTCGGGGCCCCGGGGCCGGGCCAATGATGCCTTCAGAAAGCGGAGCGGAGAGCCCAGACCGAGCGGTTGCACAGGTGGAGACCGTTGCGGCCTCGGCGGTGGCTACGGCCGCCCCGGCAGGCGGCGGCCCCGACCCGGAGGCTGCATCGGCCTCCCTCGGACGGCACCTGAGTGGGCTGAGTTGGCCGCAGGTGAAGCGGCTGGATGCGCTCCTGAGCGAACCGATTCCCATTCATGGGCGCGGCAACTTCCCCACGCTGAGCGTGCAGCCCCGGCAGATCGTGCAGGTGAGAGGCGCTGGGCGGGAATATGGGGCTGAGGTTCTCGTGGCTGGGAGGCTCCCGGAGTCTGTTCGATTTGCTGGAAAGCTAAGAAAACAAGGCTCAGAGAAGGACAGGGGCTGTAACAAAATCGCACGACATTGATGGTAGTCCATACCCTCCTCCCCCTGCACCTCATACTCTCTCCCCACTTGACTTTCCCGTCCCCCGCCCCTTAAGGAGCCCCAATTCCGCTCGGACCATTCACCTAGGCCCTGGCTGGGAGAGGGGTGGGAAATAGGGAGGGACCTGGCCGTGAAGGAAGAGCAACCCCGCCTGCAGGGACAACAGATGCCAGGCAGCCCTGGGTGGGTAGATGTCCATGCTTGAGTCCAAAATAGTTCTTTTCATCTCTAAATCGTCATCCCCGGGTCTCACTCTCTACCTCTTCCCTCTCTCAAGGTTCTAGGAGCAGACTCTGTCCTGTGTTCCCACAGCGCATGGCTCAAGAGCCCCCTCGCTAGGTGGGAAAGCTGAGAAATTCCAGCAAGGACTCCCTCTCAAGTAGGGTTGTGGCAGGAGGAGATTAAGCACCAGTCCAGACCTGATGCCTGCATGCTGGAGGGCAACATCAGGTGTCCAATTTAGGTGTTTCTCTCCCTCCCCAAGATTGGAAATGAGGGCCGAGTCTCTGGCCCCAAGCCCCACCTCTCTCCTGAGGAGCAGAAGAGAATTCTCTCCTCTTCCACAGACTCCCTCTTCCCTTTACCTGACTCTCAACAACCCTAAAATTGCTCTTTCACCTGTTAGCCCAGGCACCGTCATGCCCTGAAATACCAGAAGATGGTCATTATTGTATGCACTTTATAGCTGGGGAAGCTGAGGCCCCAAGAGGGGCAGCGAGCTGCCTAAGATTACCTAGAGGGGAAAATCAAACCCAGAGAATCTTGGGTCTTCCCAGGAGTCGGTTACTGCAGGTTCAAGGTTTTCCCACCTCTTCCGCAGTTCCCAAGACTCAACTTCTAGGTGTTAGCAGATAGAAGGAACCAGAAAATCTAGCCACAATTCCTGCATATTCCTGCCAGCAGATGAACTTTCTGGGGAAGTGAACCATGCAAGCCAGGTGAAGCAGGCCACCACCCTGCTCCTTCTGCCTTAGCTTCCACGGAGGGGGAGTGGTGCTTGCTGGGGGATTACCTCGCCCTCCCTCCCAAGGAATGGGAGAGGGTGGGGACAGATTCCCCAGGGCTGACTCATCAGTGGTGCTCACTGAGGCATTTCTTGGCTGCCCCACTGTCAGGGGGTAATTAGGAAACCAGTTGAGGCTTTTCTCCCCTTGACAGTCAGGTCAACCTTGGGGCCCCAAATGCTGTATCTCTAGGACTATTGTCTCAGGCATGAGCCCAGTGCGGCAATTCACCTCTGCACCATGCACTGCCCTGGAGGGGAAGTCCCTGCCCCTATCAGTATGGTCCAAACTGCCTTTACTGGTGTCTGCTCTATGCCAGGCCCTGTTCAGGACACTAGGGGCATGGATGTGACTGGGACCCAGCCTTCCTGCCTTCCAGCCAGGTGGGGGAGACTGCCGGTCAATAGGAGCTGACTCTACAATGTGATAATAGTACAATGTACTACGGTCCTAGACTAGGGTCAGAAATATCACAAAACAGGGAGCTGCCGGCTGTGGTGGGGAGGGGGAAGTGGCGACTTCAGAGTTGGACTGGGAGGTTGGACATCTGGCTTCAGGGCCTGGACAGTTGTCAATTCCCTTTGCTGGGCCCAGTGTCCCTATTTGTTCAATGGGGATGGGTTGAACTGCTCTCCAACGCCCCTTCTGCTTCCAGAATCCAAAGGAAACAGGTGTGAAGAAAGTCCATCTCCTGGCAGGAACGTGCAGCTGGCAGCTTCACAAACTATTGGGATATGTGTGTGTGTGTGTGTGTGTGGCGGGGGGTGGAGGTACTGGTTGTGTGTGTATGTGTGTGTGTGTGTATGTGGCGGGGGGTGGAGGTACTGGTTTTGTGTGTGTGTGTGTGTGTGTATGTGGCGGGGGGGTGGAGGTACTGGTTTTGTGTGTATGTGTGTGTGTGTGTGTGTATGTGGCGGGGGGTGGAGGTACTGGTTTTGTGTGTGTGTGTGTGTGTGTGTATGTGGCAGGGGGGTGGAGGTACTGGTTTTGTGTGTGTGTGTGTGTGTGTGTGTGCGTGTGTGTGTGTGTGTGTGTGTGTGTGGTGGGAGGTGCTGTTTGTTGATTTTGGGCTTCTCACTAGTGCTGAGTTGTCCGATGGTTCACGAATTGGAACCTTTCTCCCTCTCTACCCCCACAAGATTTTCCTACAGCAGTGATCTGGGCAGTTAGAGATGCTATTCTTGCTTGTCCCTGGGCTAGAGGGACCCACTCTCCTGTAGGAGGCCCCCTGCTCCTGGACTGGTTTTAATTAAGTTTAGCCACTTATTGGCTGTGTGACCCTAAACAAGTCCTTTGCCCTGTCTGGGTCCAGAGGATTGAATTAGACTCTGATCTCTCCAGCTGCAGCTAGAGAGTGGCTCTGGATTCAAGTTTCGTAAGGCTGCTGGCTGACAGCACCTATGGTCTCCCTGCAGGTCTCAGCAGCAGCCTGGGAGCAGAGTGGTTTGGGGGAGGGCCTTGGTACAGAAGAAAGGAAGGTGCAGCCACTGCCCCCTCCGTGGCTGGAAAGTCTGATTCAGGAGGCTCCAAGCTGCCCTGCAGTCCTTGGGTGTGGTGGTATCTATCTGGGGACTGCCTGCCAAGCTGGCTGTAGTCACACCTGGGAAAGAGACAACAGCCGCTGGCTGGCTGGCTGACATGGCCGGCCCCACGGCCTGACACAGGCGATTTAACAAGGGTACTCCTACCTACTCACCAGGCCAGATGCCATGCCCTAGGGTGGGCATCAGCCTGGGGGCAGGAGCTGGCACTGAGTAAGGCCCAGTCAGCTCTAATGGGACTTGGAGAGGGGGCTGGTCTACTTTGCAGGTCTGCCAGGGTCCTTAGGACAAAGTCTTTGGCCCAGTTCTCCCCTTGGCCTACATGGGCACAGCTGCCAGCTGCCAGAGTGTGGGTTAGAAGTCCCACAGGCTGGACTGCAACAACTGGCCCCTTACTTCCAGCCTCCCCCGTCTGCCTGGCCAGGCTTCCCCAACCCCTGCCCTCCTGCTCCCTAGCTACTCTGGCCCTGGGCTTCCGTGATTGGAGGGTTGCCCTCACTTTGAAACTTTGAAAGGGAGAGAGGATTAGAACCCTACTTTCTGGCCTCTGCTCCTTCCAAACCCTGGGCTGGTAATGTGGTAGAAAGAAGATAGACTTTCGAGTCAGCCATACCTGGATCACCTCTGGGTGATCTTGGGCAGGTAACTTCACTCCTCAGTTTCCCCATCTATAACTGGGAGATTTTAAAGCTCTATTCCCCATAGATTCTGGTAAGAAGGTCCAACGCCTGGCACCCAATAGGTGCAGGGCCAATATTCCTCTTCCCCTGCCCCAGCTGCCTGGCCCCGCAGGTCCCTGAGGGCCAGACATTTCCACCCCCATAGCCATGATAATACCTTCCCCTAGTCAGGGTCCTCCTCCTGGAAGCTTTCTGGAGGAGCCGCCCGCCTCAGATTGCCCCACTGCAGCTTGCCTCCTCAGCACTGACGTGCATTCTTTGTAGTAACTCCCTGGGAGGCCTGAAGAGCAGCCGGGTCTGGAGCTGACTTGGCAGCAAGGCGGGGTTGCAGAATCGCTCAGGGTAAGAATGCTGCCTGGTCACTTTCGGTGTGTGAAGTACTCTGGGCTGCTGAGAACACTGAATGTCCGGGTCCAGGGATTTTGACCCATCCCCTCACCCAAGAGCAGAAAGAGTTTGGGTTTCAACTTCCAGCCCTGCCATTTCTGAATGGCTTCCTCTCTGAGCCTTAAGTGTTTTACCACTATAAGCCTCAGTTTCCTCATCTGTAAAATTAGTCTAATATTTGCCTCACTGTGTCCTTGTAAAGATAGATGGATGTGTCATAGTCAAAAGAGCACGCGTGGACTTGAGAATCCAACTGTCCTGGGTTCTAGTCTCAGCCCGACTACTCTCTGACTTCGGACATGACCTCTCTGTGCCTCAGGTCCCCCATCTGTAAATTGGAGTAATACTCAAACGGGATTATTGTGAGCATTAATGTAGTAACGCATGTGAACGGCCAGTTACATTCCCAACACATTTGAGCAGTTTGCATCATGTCTGGCACAAAGCGAAGTGTTTTACTTGAAGTTTTTGAGAGGTGGAATTGCATACTGGTTAAGACATGAACTCTGAGTTTAATTCCCAGCTCTGCATTCACCAGCTGTGTGACTTTGGGCAAGTTACTTGGCCCCTCTGTGCTTCCATTTCTCCATCTGTAGAGTGGGAGTAATAATACCCACCTCACAGAGTCACTGTAAGATTTACGTGAGTTTATATCCTAATGTATAAAGTGCTTAGATCAGGACCTGGCATTTAGTAAATTCTATGCGCGTCTGTGTTATCATTATTGCTGAGTCATTCCTCCAAAGGGGCCACTCTCTAGATTAGGAAATAGAGGCTTAGGCTTAGAGAATTAAATGATTTTCCAAAGGCACAACAGCTGATAAGTGGTCGACAGCGGTTGATGTCACTGTGATTATTACGTGGAAGCCCACAGCGGACCCCAGGGGCCCAGGTCGCTGATACCTCTCCCTCCTGCCATCCCCTCTGCAGGTTGTCCGCAGCAGCCTGGAGGAGCAGGGACTGCGCGTGCACGGTGTGCGGCTGCACGGCTCGGCCGCCAGCCACGTGCTGCACCCCGAGAGTGGCCTGGGCTACAAGGACCTGGACCTGGTGTTCCGCGTGGACCTGCGCAGCGAGGCGTCTTTCCAGCTGACCAAAGAGGTGGTGCTGGCCTGCCTGCTGGACTTCCTGCCGGCCGGCGTGAGCCGGGCCAAGATCACACCCCTGACACTCAAGGAGGCTTATGTGCAGAAGCTGGTGAAAGTGTGCACAGACGCGGACCGCTGGAGCCTCATCTCGTTGTCCAACAAGAGCGGTAAGAACGTGGAGCTCAAGTTCGTGGATTCGGTCAGGCGCCAATTCGAGTTTAGCATAGACTCCTTCCAGATCCTCCTGGACTCCCTGCTGCTCTTCAGCCAGTGCTCCTCCACACCCATGTCCGAGGCCTTCCACCCCACGGTGACAGGCGAGAGCCTGTATGGGGACTTCGCAGAGGCCCTGGACCACCTGCGGCACCGCATCATCGCCACACGCAGTCCCGAAGAGATCCGAGGGGGCGGCCTCCTCAAGTACTGCCACCTGCTGGTGCGGGGCTTACGGCCGCGGCCCAGCACCGACGTGAGCGCCCTGCAGCGCTACATGTGCTCCCGCTTCTTCATCGACTTCCCGGACCTGGCTGAGCAGCAGCGCATGCTGGAGCGCTACCTCGAGGCCCACTTCAGCGGGGCCGACTCGGCGCGCCGCTACGCCTGCCTGGTGACGCTGCACCGGGTGGTCAACGAGAGCACAGTGTGCCTCATGAGCCACGAGCGCCGCCAGACACTGGCCCTCATCGCCACGCTGGCGCTCCAGGCGCTGGCCGAGCAGGGCCCGGCGGCCATGGCCTCCCTGGCCTGGCGCTCCCCAGTCCCTGATGGGGTCGTGCCCACCACTGTCAATTACTATGTGACCCCCGTGCAGCCTCTGCTGTCCCGGGCCCACGCCTCCTATCCCACCTGGCTGCCTTGTAACTGACTCAGACCCTGGCCAGAAAGGACTAGACCTCTGCAGATGGAGTGGGGCCTCCAGAAGTGCATGGAGAACATGACCAGAGACAGGCAGCCTGTGCCAGGTAGCCCAGCACTGCTGCAGCGTTGGGCCTTAAACTGAACAGACCAGACTCCTCCCCCGAGTGAAGCCCCTGTGGGCTGAAGGCCAAGCTTAGATTCTTGGTAAATGGACCTTTTGGTTATTTGCACTACACTTTTGGACCAGCATGATTGTGGGGTGCAGGGGAAATTCGTCTTGGGGGTCAATTGCCTTCAGGAGACAAAGAATGTTTGGGATGGTAGCTTCAATGCCTGTCATCTCAGGTTGATTTCTGTGGCCTAGAAGGGGCCTTTTTTGGGTAGGGCCAGCCCACAGTGGAACCAGCAGCCTCCGAGGGCCTGCAGCCCACACAGTGGCTAAAATATGGTATGTTATGGGAACTACTCACTTTGGGTTGGGCTGGGCCACTAACTAGGAGGAGGGAAACTGAGGCATGAGGCAGATAGGTTTGGAAAGGGATAGGTTTAGCTCAGTCCCCTAACACCTCTACCCCAAGCTGTCGGTTGAGGTGTGCAGTGGACAGGAACTAAGCAGCCTGGGGTGGGACACAGCCCATGCCCCTGCCGGGGTACAGCTCCCTTCCCCCATGTCCTGAGGAGCCCTCCTGCCTGGGAGCTTGTTCTCCAGAGGGTGCTGGGTCCAAAGTAGCCACAGTCAAGTGCTCCCACCCCCCTGGCCTGGTTACAGGGTCCTTACGAGGGGGAGGAGAGCCACGCCCCGCTTCCCTTCCCATCCCTCTGTACTTGCTACTATTCAGCACTCTTAACACCTGCCAATAAAGATTGTCTACACTGAACCTAGTACCATGCTTTCTCCTGGGAGAAGGACCTTCCACAGTCTGTGGGGTCTGTGGCTGCTTCCCCCAGCCTGAGTCTGGCTTGTATTATAGGAGGGGACATGTGGCGAGAGGAGACATTTGGAGGGCAGGGTCTGAGTCCTGGGCTGTAGCTGGGGAATGCTCCTCCTTCCCCCAGCACCAGCCCAGCTTGGCAACTGTCCTAGGAGCCCCTGTCCACACAGGTGTGACTTGCCCCTGGACATCACCTCAGCAAGTCTCTTGCTAAAGAGCAAATATTTCAAAGTTTCCTACCTGGAGTCCTAATGACCCTGGACCTGGCCTCACACTCCAGTGCTCAGGGCTGCTTGACCCCAGCCCTGCTCACCCTTCCCTAACCCTTCCCAGGAAGCAGGTGGAGAACAAGTAGGGTGAGTCTGGACTGGAGACCCACCTCCTAGTGGTGGCAGCTGGGACTGGGAGGCTTCTAGGACCCTCAGAGCCAGAGCCGAGGCTTGGCCTCCTTGCTGGGAAAGGTTCCCTCAATCCTCCAGCTTCCTCTCTCACCCCCTACTGCTGATGGACATACTCTGGCTTGCCCTAAGCAGGTCCCCTGGAGGGGTAGGGACTCTCCTTTCCAAATGCATCTGGGGCCTGTCTGGGAGTGAGTGCCAGCTACCAGCCATAAGCTCTCAAGCAGGCTGATGCCTCAGGGCATCAGCCGCTCACAGGCCTGGATGCTGCCCACTGTTTACCCAGCCTCTTTGATCCAAGGGTTGCAAAGTCCTTAACATATTCAGCCTCATTAGTGGCCTCTGAAGTGCTGGCTTTGATGGTTCCAGCCAGGGTGGAAAAAACAAGGCCGCAGAGGAGGCCCCTGGTCAGCTGGGTGAGTCCAGCCATCTCACCTGCTCACTGGGTCCCTGCTGGGCTCAGAATGGCTGGAAGGATGAGTGGAAAGGCTTGCTTTGCTTGGTGACCGAAAGCAGCCTCCCACCCCATGCTGGCCGTGCCTACCCAACTAGGGTCCTGGGATGGGGGGACTAAATTGGTCCCAGCTCCTGCTTTGGGCATGAGGGGAATGCTCCCAATGTAAGCACACAGGCTTAGCTTGTTGGGGTGGGGAGTGGGGTTCACCTGGACGTGCTCGTTTCAGAGGGGAGAGAGCCAGAAAGCCACGGCACACGCATGTGTGCACTGGATTCAGCCCACGTGTGCCAGCCACCCCTCCAGGGGTGGGAACACATCAGCAAACAAAGGACCAAGATCCCTACCCTTGTGAGGATTACATTCTAATGGGGTAGAAAGAAAATAAACTAAATTATATAGTCTTAGAAGGTCAGCAATGGCTAAAAATATACATAGCAAGGTAAGGGATTGGAAGTGCTGGGTTTGCAATTTTAAAAAGGGTGAACCTCCTTTAAAGGGTGACATTTGATTGGACAAAGACTTAAAGACAGTGTGAAGCAAGCCATGCGGATGTCTGGGGAAAGAGCATTCTGGGCGGAGGGGACTTGCCAATGTACAGATGCTCCCGGCAGGTGTGTCTGGGGAAGGGCGCGCGCCGCCTGATGGTGTCCTGCTGACCTTGTGCAGGCGCAGGCGTTCCCCGTGAGGCTTGGGAGACAGGAGTTTCCCACTAACAACTATCACTTTGCTAAGTTCTCCCCAACCACACCCTCTCGGTGCACCCTCCCAACAGCTCCACGAGAGAAGAGCAAGAATTTCCATTTTACAGACAAGGAAACTGATGCCAGAGAGGTCAGAGGTTTGTCTGCCCCCAGAGCCGTTGCTGTTAACCCCTGCCCCATCCTACACTCTGATTTCACATGGATGAGCGTGACAGTATGTCTCCTGTAGATACATGTGACAGAAAAAGAGTTTGCATTACTGTTTGCCAAGTTTGTACATTTTCTTAATGCAACTGTGACACCAACCATGGCTTGTGGTGACTATGTCAGAGGCCCATGTGGCAGCAGGTGTGCCCGGGGGTGTGTTTGGGAGAGGTGTAGTGTTTCCGGGTGTGAAAAAAACACTGACTCAGTGGTTGGCATTGTTCTCTCATGGACAGTTCCTGCAGCCATCTAAGATGCCAGGACAGGAAGGAATCAAGAACTGGGAATCAGAGCCAGAGAGAGGAAGGCTGAGGGAGTAAATACCCATCCCCCATCCCCAACCCCACAGTGCTCTCCAAGCAACAGTCCACTCTCCCGCTGTGACCCATGGTGGGTGGGGGGAGCTCCAGAGGGAGAAAAAGCCTTGCAGTGAACGTTAGGGAATGGAAGATAATGCCCTCAGGCAGTTGCATATGTCGGCCCTTCCAGTCCCACTCTCCGCCCTTCTTCAGGCTCTGTGCCCTTGGGAGGCTGACCTCTACGGACTGTGCATCAATGGCCCCCTTGTTCCCTACCTCTCTGTTGGGTTCAGCCAATGAGAGTCCCCAGCAGGAGATACTGGAGGGAGGAGGAGAATAAGGTGTTTATTCCCCCTGCTCCCTTCCCATCAGGTCACCGTGGTTGCCTACATCTCTCAACCAGAGACCACTGCTCCCTTCAGGGGCCCTCTCCACACAGCTGCACTCTCCGGGTCCGTGTGCCCTCCCCTCCCCTCTCCTCTCTTACCCCTTCAGGCCCAGGAGTTGTAATGGCTTCTCCCTGTTGCTAGCCCTGGAGAGCTGCATAAACCTTGTTAGTTTCTTAAGCCCAGCCCCCATCTTTGGAAATAGTCCCTTTTTAAGTCTCTGCCCAGTTTGAGGGTGCTGTGTCTCCTGCTGGGAGCCTGAGTGACAGACAGGTCCATCCATTCACCAGCACGGTCACACACAATCCTCCACGGATCACCATGCTGCCGTGTTATGGCAAACGCGCTCGCACCCCTTTGTGTGTAGTTTCCTCAACACATCCTTATTTGGGGAAGACTCCATAAAGAGGGTCAACTTTGAGCCAGGTCAAGGGAGAAGTCAGCCTGCAAATCAGTAAGCAGGCCCAGATTGCCAAACGAAACTAAACAGAAGCTGCTCACGGAACTGCCAGCTTAAAGAGCCGTGACAGACACACAAAAAGGAAAGGCGGCAACGCCACTCACAGAGTAAACCTCAAAACCACGCGTGCTTGTCTCACATCGCTGAGATTTATTCTTCCTGAATGTATACATCAAGGAACTGACCCTATATGCGTTCATTTTGCGGAACTCTACAAGTTCTGGGTTCTGTGTGAGTCAGCGTGGCCCCCTTCCCTCTACCATCAGGATATTTGAATAAATGTGCTCCCTTTTTTCATTTAAAACTTAGAATTATGTTGCCAACGCCTCTTCCTGAGAAACAGGTGTGTCCCCCGGGAGCCAGCAGCCCATTACCTTTCTGAGGGGCCGCAGGCACGTGCCCACCTGGAGAGGGCAAGGACGGTGAATGAGGGGGACTGAGGGATTGCTCACAGCAATGTTTCCCCTCAAACAGGCCTCCTGGTGCTGTTAGACTGAGAAGCAACAGCATCTACCAAAATGGGGACCCCAGCTGCACTGTGACTTGTTAAAGAATGATGACATTTCTAAAAGAGATCCTTTTCCCTTTCACATTGGAAAGCTTTGCTGCACTCTTAAACGATCTGACTGCGTCTCAAGGACTTGTCGTAACATCTTCAGTTGTACAGTGTAAGCCAAAGTCAAATGCAGCATATATAGAGAAGTTCATAGTATCGGCAACTTCCCCAGAATCCAGCCCCTTGCCACTGTGAAGCGAGGAGAGTGCCATGCTTGTGTAGGGTCAATGAGAGGAGTCTTCCTGAAGGAGGTGCCCAGGGAAGGCGCAGAATCCAGGAGTCAGATCGAGTCGAGGCTCTGAGGAGCTGGGAGGAGCTGGAAAGAATAATTTCAAGAGCTTTAACTGTCTCTCCCATAGCCACCCAGCCCCACCCAAACCCTTCGACATCTACTTCCTTTAGAGGGGCCATTGTGGAGAGAAGGTGCAGGGGCAATATTTTGGAATCAGGCTCCACTCGCTCCTACCCTGGAAGGGGTGGGGGCTCCTGGGGTGAGCTCCCTCGGGCCTCTGTCCTTGGCTGGGATCCCCACTGGTCTGAGCAGCTGGAATGGAATGTTCCTGGGATAAAAAGCCTGCCCCCTCCTCCACCTCTTCCCTTATGGAGCTCCTCAGGGACTGTCATGGGGGGGAGAAGGGGGACTGTTCCAGGGATGCCTGATATGGCGATGCTCTGGAGAAGCAAAGGCCCACACTGCCTGGGGGCTCTGTCCTGGCAGCTCCTCCTGGGCTAGGTAGGTTGGCTCCACTGAACATTTACAGACCTCCTCTATGTGCTAGGCACTTAGTGTGACCTCTCATTTAATACTCAGAAATAATCTCTTCCCTAACTCCCCATAAAACACACACACACAGACACAGACACACACACACACAGACACACAGACACACACAGACACACACAGACACACACACAGACACACAGACACACACACACACACACACACACACACACACACACACACACACGAAACTGGCTCAGGGAAGGGAAGTCATTTGCCCAAGGTCTCCCAGCTGAGAAGCTCCAGGTCAGGACTAAATCCCAGGTCTGTCTAATTCTAAGACGGGACACTTTCTGCCCCACCATGGAGACTGTCACCCTCTTCCTCTGCCATCCCAGGCTCTTTGCTCTCCTTGGCACCAAACACGCCAGCCCACGTATGCAGGGAGAGGAGGCAGCCTCCAAGGCAAGCCCAGGCCCTGAGCATCCTTGGCCTGCCCTTGCCTGAAGCCCCGTGTGCTGACTCAGCCTGACTTACCCCCAAAGCCCAGACAACCAAGCAGGGGAGCCAGCCTCTGGGGGTGTGCCCAGACCTTGGAGGGGTGGCAGAAGCCACCCCTCCAATGTCTGATCACATCCCTCCCCAGAACCAAGGACCAGGGTTCACTGTACCCAGACTCAAAGGGTGAGAGTTCAGAAACCCTCATTAGCCTGATAAATGAAAAGCCACATAGCCTAATGTTTAAGGTGTCCCCCACTCAGAGGTTCTATGTCCTTGGGCAAGCCACCTGCCCCCCCCCCGACCCTCAGTTTCCTCATCTGTGGAAATGGGGCTAACTCCTACTTTGCAGAGTAGCTGGGAAGACTGAAAGAGATAATGGGTGTAAAGTGCTTAGCACAGTGCCTGGCATAGAGGTGGTGGTTAATATATTGTGCCACAACCAAGGAGTCCCTTCCCCCATCACTCCTAGCCAGCGTGCGGTCAAGGTCTAATGTGGGAAGAAACAGGCTGGGGATCTCCCAGCTTTCCCAAATACCTCCTCCCGTGCTGGCTGTAAAGCATGGGAGGAGGTAAAGGCTCTGCTTCTCCTTCAGCTCGGAGAAGACTGGGACCTTGGGTTTTTCTCCAGGGACCTGGCTGTTAGGCAAAGGGAACCTCCTAGAGACTGCCCACTGCAGGCCTGGAGCACTTTAGCTGTGAATTGTCGCTTCAGCCTAATCTCTAGGAAGCCACCTTGATTCCCAGGTGGCGGCGGGGGCGGCGGCAGGATGGGGTGTTCTGATCAATTATCAGGGTAACAAATCTGGGAGGAGTGAAACTACTCTGGGCTTTTACTCAGACGGTGACAGCCAACAGGGGCAACCTCTCTCTCCAAGAAAGTCTTTCCTGATGGTCCTTCCCTCTGAGGTCAGAGGCCGCCCCTTCTCTAAGTGACCACCAGTACCCACACATTCTGCCAGACCTTTAAAGCTCAAAGCCTGAGAAGCCTGGGCAACAAGGGAAGAGGCTGGCTGGAGGCGGGGACACTGTGGGTTCCCACCCTGCTCCAGGCCTTGCCCGCACGCCCGGAGAAGCAGCCCACACTGCCCTCTGGTGGCGCCGCCCAGAGGCGCCTCACTTGTCAGGGACCAGCCAAGAGAGCGAAAGGGCTCATCCACGGGAGGGGCAGGGCCTGACTAAAACCCTGAACTGGTCTTCCAGCCCCTCACTTCCTTCAGCTGACATTCCAGATGCACTGGTGGCAATCAATGTCCTCAGGGCACAGATCCCCCAGGATCCCCTGTACTCAGTCCCGTCCCCAGGGCTAGAATGCTGGGCCATCTAGAAAGTGTTCAGGAAGCCATTCAGGGTGGGGATGCAGTATATAACCAGGGGCTATAGTTACTTGTGAAGGCCTAAAAACAGCCCTCCAACATGGCCAGGGCAGGCTGCCTAGAAGAGGGCTGAGAGACACGAGTCCTCGGAAACAGAGACCCTCTGATTCAGGGCTACTTCTTGAGCCCCGGGACTGAGCAGAGATCAATGTTTGTTGATTGAGGAGAATATGAAGCCTTCTAGAGGGGCCCTGGGTGGGCCAGACAGTGGTGGGAAGGTGACTTTTATTAACTGGCTGAGGAGTAGTGGAGAGAGCACTGAACCAAGAGCTGGGGTTCAAGTCACTGAACACTGTGTGCCCTGGCCGAGGCCCTTAGTGAGAAGCGTGGGACATCTGGAAGTGGAGGGAGGGGACAGAGCTGCCTGTGACACTAGGACCAATCTCCATTTCCTACATATACCACTATCTCCAGCAAGAGCCATCTCTAATTCCCTACCCACCCCGCCCCCCCACACCAAAATCAGGACAAAGCTGATTACCAATAAATCCCGGAGAAAGGCAAAATTGTGGTGACACAGAGCACTTTACACCATTAGCTAAAAGCTTCTCTGGACCAAGTGTCCCTCTCCCATGCAACCCAGAAAACAATCAGTCCTGGCTGCAGCCCAGCACTGAAGCCTGAGCTCCTCACTGTGTCACCTCCAGGGAGTCCTTGTCCTTTCTGGGCCTCTAGATCCCAAATGACCCAAGTAGCTTTGGAAGGTCCTCTCTCTCTGGGGAGGCCAGAGGATGCCAGGGCCCCTCACTGCTCTCCCAGTCCACAAGCTCTCAGAGTCTGTGAGACCTCCTCCTGGACTTCCCTTCCCCAGCTAAGAATGGGTTCAGGAAGTCCTGGCTGTTAGCTGAGAAACCAGGCAAAAAGTTTGGTCTGGGGAGAGGAAGAGTTAGCTGGGAGAAGGACAGGTGAGGGCCCCTGGGTCTCTGCCTTTCAGAGCAGTACACCTGACCCTGAGGACTCTGGGATTACACCAGAATCCTGTGACTCTTAATTATCTCATTCTACACTCTTCTCGCCATTCCTAAGCCCTGACATGAGGAGGGACAGCTACATTCAGAGGACTGAGGAAACTGGCCCAAAGACAGGGCAGAGTTGTTCTAGGTCACACGGCAGACAAGCTGACACCAGTTCTATCTAGCCCCTGCCCCTGGACAGCAGACAGAAACTGCGAGAAGGACACACACAGGCCTAGGACCTAGTTCTGTCCCTAGCTGACCTTGCCACTCCGTAAAATGAGGACTTTAAATCAGCTCCTAGGCTCGGTCAGCAAAAGCAGTGCCTGTTTCTAGGTGTGATATAAGAGAATAAAACATTCTTCCATGATTTATGGAAAAAGATAGACCTCTGCCCTGTGTTAACCTCACTACAACCCTTCCAAGAGGTGAAGATACCCACATCACAGACTGATAAGTGAGGCTGCAGTCAACTCAGCCAGTGAGCAGCAAAGCAGCAGCCAGGCCATTCACAGCTGAGTGGGGCAGGGGAACGGGGGGCCTGAAGGGCGTGTGGAAAGGAAGAGAAGCAGATCTCATTTCGGGTCTGGCCCTTTAAGGCCCCACTTTCTAGAATCTAGAAGCCAATGACATACCTGCCCCCCTGGGGCCTGTTAGAAGATGTCACCTGGCTCCATCCCTGGCAGAGCCATCTTAGTGACAGGTTGGGAGGGAGCCCCTAGGAGAGCCGGCAAAGCTTCAGGCAGTCACCAAACACCCCACCCTGGTCATCTGAGTCAGACTGTACTCTTAGCGAAGCTGCATGAGGGCCTGAGAAAAGACCTGTCTCCTAGAAGTGGAAGGTCCTAAGTATAAGTATGATGGGAGCAAATCCATAGCCTCTCTGGGATTCCATCTCCCCGAATGGGAAACAGGCGCTTAGGAGAAGAGAACTCAGAGGTACATCGCTGTGCCAGCCCCCACCCCATCCCGGGGCCTCATTATTCTGGGCTCCCGGAGGGTAGTGCCAGAAAGCAGCAGCCTCAAGGGCAAGACTCTTCTTACAGCCCCAAGGGACCCAGGAAATGCAGCGCTGGTGGAAGGTGAGGGTGGGGTGCTGCGTCAGTGCAGGAGGCTCCAACAGGTAAAAGTTTGCTGGCAAACCCCTTCTGGGATCTGAGCAGCCTCCATTTGTCCAACTCTATAATGGGGACTTGGTGCTACTACCTCATTCCGCCGGAGGTCTGGGAGTGGCGGCAACAGAAAGCGGACAGCTTTATTAAGGACCCAGCGGACTCCAGAAACCCTAAGGTCTGGAGCCTTGCACCGCCCCGCCCCGCCCCGCCCCGCCCCACGGATACACCAGCCGCTAAGACCGCACCTCAGTTTAGCCTTCTTTACTGGGCCCTCGGCCCCCCGACTGTCTCCTCCTGGGGTCGGGCAATCTGTCCATCCGCGTCGGTGACGCCGTCCATCCAGCCGGCGTCCACAATCCGTCGGTCGGCACCTCGGCGATGGCCTGTCGGGGTGGCCAGAGGTCCCGGCGCGGAGGTCAGCGCTGGGGGGAGGCGGGGCCGCGGGGCGGGCTCCGGCGGAAGGGCGAATCGGGCTCGGGGCAGTGGCCCCGCCGCAGGCGCCCGGCGCCCCAGGGCACGCAGCCGCCCAGACCGAGCGCAGAGGCAAGCAGCGCGGGCGGGCGGCCGCGACGGCCGCGGCGCGAGCCCTTCTTGAGGCGTGACCCGTGCGCCGCCAGATAGAGCTCGGCCTGCGCCACGCCGCCGCCCAGGCGGCCCAGGC
This sequence comes from Pseudorca crassidens, assembly GCF_039906515.1. NCBI lineage: Eukaryota > Metazoa > Chordata > Mammalia > Artiodactyla > Delphinidae > Pseudorca > Pseudorca crassidens. Next base: position 20,966,416 of record NC_090297.1, on the reverse strand, counting down.
TCTCGGCGCGGTGCGCCAGGCGCAGCTCGGCCGCCAGGAAGACGCAGTGCAGCTGCAGCACGCGGCTCTCCAGCTCCGACACCAGGCGCCGGCGGCCCTCCACCTCCAGCAGTCGCCGCCGCGCTTCGGCCAGCTCAAGCGCACGGCCCCCTGCCGCCGCCGCCGCCGCCGCCGCGACCGGGCCGCCGCCCGCGCCCCCTGCTGGCCCGGTGCGCCCCGCGCCCCCGCTAGCGCCCTGGCGCCAGCGCTGCAGCTCCTGCCCCTCGGCCGAGCCCGCCGACTCCTGGGCCACTTCGGGCTGCGGTGAGGCCTGAGCCGGGGTCGGGGTCAAGGTCGGAGTTGGGGACGGGGGCTGAGGGGAGAATAGGCGCTCCCCGGGCGGCGGCGATGGGGACCCCGGTTCCGCCGACCCTTCCTGGGCCCCCGGGCCGCAGGCGCTGATGCGGCAGCCCGGCATCCCCCGCCCCCCGGCGGTCCGCAGCAGTAGGTCCGCGGGTCTGGCCGGCTGTCCCCCACGCTGGGAAGGATGGAGGCCTCAAAACAGAGAGAGACGCGGCCGTAGCTCCCACACTAGCGCCAAGGCAGCCGCGGGTGCGTCTTATAGACCATGGGGCGGAGCGAAGGGCAGCACAGCCAATCAAAGACTAGCATGCCCTGAACCCTCCTCCCCTGCCCCGCCCCGTCAGGACACTGCCCAAACCCTTTAGCTCCCTGGTCCTTCGACCCAGGCTGCTCTGCTAGGGCATCCAGTCCCTATCCACCTCCTCCAAATTTTGGGTGGAAAGGGGACCGCATCTTCTCTAGCCTGGCCCCTGAGTCATAAGCTCTAGTAGCTAGTGCTTATAAATCATGGACTCCAGTCCCCACCTGTGGTAGGCTTTTGCCTGAAGCCACACTATGTGACAGTGAAAGCCTGAGACACAACTCAGGAGGCTTGTCTCCTTGCACATACCAAACGCTGCCCCTTGGCTGAATCGGCTCTACCTGGTCTCCTGGGCCGCAAACTTCACCAGGACCACCTTCTCCAATCTCCCTGCGGCCATGGAGAGGTTAACACAGAGGGGCGACTGGCCTCCTAGTGGGGATCTGGCAGTGTTGGTTCCTCACCAGGCAAGCCCTTCACTTGCAGAACAAACCTCAGCACTGCTGCTGAGCTTGGCACGGCTTTCGCAAATCTCGGTGGCCCCCCAGGGGAGCCCCACCCCGCAGTGGGCACAATTCTTTCCAAGCCCCTGCTCCTGTCTGCTCCTCCCAGTAGGTGTCCCCACACCTAACACACAGCGGGAAACAGACCCAGAAGGTGTAGTGGAGCCTTGCCCAAGGTCCGTGGCTCAATCTGGACCGCCGAAAGGGACAAGCTCATCCATGCATGCCCTCCGGGAACTCAGATACCTGGGTCTTCTCACTGTCATTGAGGGGACGCTGCTTAACTGGGACTTTAGTCATACTGGCAAAACGATAGAACTCAGCTCTAGCCATTTTTCCCACAGCGGAAGTGATCTTGCCATACCCCCTCCAAACATTGACCCAGACAACATGACACTGCCATCCACTTGAAAGTGCCATCAGAAATGAAAGGGCTCTGTGTTGGGCGGTGGCAGGGGCTGGAGGGCCAGCAACCAGCTGAGACCAATTGGGAAGAACTGCAGCAGACCGTGGGCTCAGGGGACCTGCCGAAAGTGTGGCCAGTGTGATTACCGCCCCAGGCTGAAGAGGAGGCTGATGGGGGCGCTGCACTGGCTTGATGTGGAGGAGAAGGAGGACGTTGGAGCACACCCCACCCCCACACCACCCCGCCCCACCCCCGCATCATGTTCTCTAAGTGCTTTTAAGTGCCTTAGATTGAGTGATTGGGATTCGTGGGCGAGACAGCTCGGCTCCTGAGAGGCAGCTCAGAAGGGGCTCAGAGAGGACGGTGAGGTCCATGAGGGGGCGTCAAGCTCAGTGAAGGGTAAGGGAGGAGGACTTTGAAGGAGGGAGTGAGGGGGAGGGTGTTCAGTGACGGGAGTAGCGGAGGCTCAGGGCAGGGCGAGGGGAGGGGCTCAGTGAGGGAGGGGCTCAGTGAGGGGAGAGGGGTTTAGTGGGTGCATTGGTGCTAGAGGCGCACAGAGGGAGAAGGGAAATTCAGTGAGGAGGATGAGGTTCAGGGAGTCAGAGGGGCTCAATGGGGACGACGGAATGCCCTGCTGAATGGTTCATCCCTTTGAATGATCTCCTTTGTGTCATCAAACTTTGTGTCTTTCTCTGTGCAGAAGATCCCTCCCCCATCACCGTGGGGAGATCTACAGGTGTTTTGCCTGCATCAGGCAGATCACCGCTCCCAACTTCTGGGGATGAACCAAGAGGAACAAGACTAGGACTTACCCCCACCTCCCACCATCAGCCAGATCCAGAGAACCAGTCAGATCTGAGTTCAAATCCCACACACACTGCCCATCTGGGTTACCTTGGGCAAGTTGTTTCTCTGAATAGAAGGAGATACTCAACCTATATTTGTTGAATAGATGAACATTCTCTCTCCACAGTACCCCTAAAGGAGGGGCATCAGCAGCCTTTGTTCCTGATGAGAAACCAAAGCCCAGAGAAGTGAAGAGACTCGCTCAAGGTCACACAGCAGATAAGTGGCCAAAGATTCAAACACAGATGTGACCCACCCCAAAGTCATAGCTCACCTCCCTGCTGTTCTCTGATATGTCCCCTGTTCCTATCCTCTATGGCATTTCCCACTAGTCATATATAAGTATGTATTTATTTATAGTTTAGTTACTTAACAGTCTCTCCTTAGACTGGTTTTGCTTAGCATGAGATTCCCTGAAGTTAGGTAGAGTGCCTGGCCCCATAAGGCCACTCAAATGATATTTGTTTGAATTGAAAAATAATACAAGGGTAGACAGAGCTAGTTGAGAATAGAGACGTCCCCTTGTTCATTCATTCATTTATCCATTCAGTCTTTATTTCACTCATTCAACAAACTTGATCATTACCTTCTCTGTTGAGCTGGCTGCTGAAGGTACAGCAGTGGTCAGATGGGGCCCTGCCCTCAGAGAGCACACAGCCTAGGGAGGACACAGGTGACTGCAGTTCAGTGAGGTATCTCCTGGGATAGGAGAAACACAGTGGCTGTGCGAACGCAGAGCAGACACTGACCTGGGTGGGGAGGGGATCAGAGAGAGTTCCCTGCAGAAGATGATATTTAAACTGAGACCTGAAGGATGAATCAAAGTGTGAGATGGATGCACAGATGGCGGAGGGACAGGAAGGGAGAAGGATTCAGGGTAGGAACAGCACGTGTACAGGATCAGAGGTTAGAGAGCTTTGGCATCTGCCAGCTTCCTTCCCAGCTTCCTTAATTGCCCTGAGCTCCACGCTCCCAAGAATGGGCAGGGGACACAGCCAACCACCTCTTAGGGCACAACCAGCCTGGCAAACACAACATTAGGAATTAGAAAATACACTTTTATTTATTATTTTTTTTTAATTTATTTATTTTTGGTTGCATTGGGTCTTCATTGCTGCACGTGGGCTTTCTCTAGTTGCGGCAAGCAGGGGCTACTCTTCGTTGCAGTGCGCAGGCTTCTCATTGCAGTGGCTTCTCTTGTTGCAGAGCACGGGCTCTAGGTGTGCGGGCTTCAGTAGTTGTGGCACGCGGGCTCAGTAATTGTGGCTCGCAGGCTCTAGAGCGCAGGCTCAGTAGTTGTGGCACACGGGCTTAGTTGCTCCATGGCACGTGGGATCTTCGCAGACCAGGGCTCGAACTCGTGTCCCCTGCATTGGCAGGTGGATTCTTAACCACTGTGCCACCAGGGAAGCCCTAGAAAATACACTTTTAAATTATAATGATTATTCTTTTTTTCTGATCTTCATCAAAGTTATGCATTCCTTTTGTAGGAAAGATAGGAAATAGAGAAAATACTAAAATATAAAAAAAAGAATAGAGAGGAAAGGCATCTGGAATTGGAGAGACTTGAATTTGAATTGAAGCTCAGTTCTTTCCTAGCTGCACAACCCTGAGAAATGCACTTTTTCTCTGTGAACTTCAGGGCCTGAGGCATGGAACCACTAATACTTATGGCACAAAGACATACAAAGATCAAGGATTTGTCCAAGGTCTCACAGCGAGTCATGTCTCTCTGTGGTCTGAGTCAGAGACCTTGAAAGAGAAGAGGCAGCCGAGGGGGGACCTGGTTTCAGAGTCCTGTCCATTATACACACTCTCCTTCCAGGACAGCAGCCAGCGGAGACAGAACCTTACGGAGGGCATGGCAAGTGCAGCTGTGGCCCAAAGCAGGATCCACTCCATCAGCTGAGAGTGGGGTGGGGCAGGAGGTTAAGGCTTGAAAAGTCGACTTCTATCCCAGCCTAGAAGATTCAAGGCCTCTGCTCAGAGATCCAACCCCTCCCTTTCAGTCTCTTCCTGGCAACCTGGGCTGGCACCCTCTAGGATGTGATATCAGTTTAATAATTTAGCAGATGCAGACAAAGATAGCAGCTCTGAAAATAACCCAGCTAGGCCCCAGCCTCCATCTCCTCTTTCCTCAGCAGACTCCCCTGCCCTCCCCACAAGGACTCTGGTTGCCCCACATACCTGTCAGTGCCCCTGCCCGCCAGTGGGCACCTGATCCAACACCTCTTCCTTCTTCCAAACTTCTCCTCCCCCTCACCTCCCCTTTCTCTCCATTCTCATATTAAGAGCTTTTATATTAATTAGAGCTTAAAGGAATCTTGGGCTAGAAGTCAGAAAACTTGAGTTTAATTCATCATGTGGACTAGAGCAAGTCCCTTCTCCTTGCTAAGCCTCTGTTCCCACATTTGTCAAATGAAGCCGCTGGATTCCTAAATGTGGCATGAACAGCATGTTTGGGTGGGGGGAGGACAGCAGCTCAGACAGGGCACTGGATATCTTTCCCAGGAAGTCACAGCTGCAGTGTCAGCCATCTCAGTCAACAGCACTGCAACCCATCCTGCTACTCCAACCAGAGAGCTCACAGGTTTTCTTTTTCTTTCTTTTCTTTTACAATTTCTCTTGTGATGAAAAATTTGCCCTGGTTCTTATTCCTAGAATAAAAGGCTGTGACTTGTGTTCACAGCGGATGTAGGGCTCTGTTCGTTCCATGTGCTTTTGGTGCTTCATCACGTTTCTGACAAGTAGGAGTTTTACTTCCCTCTGGAAAGTTGGAAAGAGCAATACCCCTTCCCCCTTGAAGCTTTACTCGAATCACCCCACCTTTATGGGTCTCAGTTTTCACAGCTCTAAAATGGCCATGTGTTGAAGGGTAAGAAGGACAAGGTTAGATTCCATGCTCTCTAGACTGTAAGCTCCAAAAGGGGTGAGTTCGAGTCTGCCTTTGTGCATTCATTCAGCAATGTAATTAGGCACATACCGTGTACCAGCCACTGTGCAAGGTGCTAGGGGCACAGCAGTAAATAAGAAAAGCACAAACCCTGTTCCCACAAAGCTTACATTTCAGAAACCAAACTAATTAAATCCCAAGAAATGTGCCACGAAGGAGCAATAAAATACCTGCCAATATTTACCTAACACTTACTCTGGGCCATGTACAGAGTACCTATCCTTTGAGGCATATTGTTAACACACTGCATTTTACAGATAAGGAATCTGAAGGACAGAGTGGTTAAGTAAATGCGGCCAAGGCCACATGGTCAAGGAGTGGCCAAGCTGGGATTCAACACCCAGGCAGTCTGCCTCCAGAGCCTGTTTTCAACCACTAGGCCGTAGTGCTTCCCTAGAAATCATGAACAAGGTCTAATCTGGTGACGTGAGGGACTTCCCCGGGACTTCCCCGGTGGTCCACTGGCTAAGACTCCATACTCTCCATGCAGGGGGCCCGAGTTCGATCCCTGGTCAGGGAACTAGATCTCACATGCTGCAACTAAGAGTTCGCATGCCACAACTAAAGATCCCACGTGCCAAAACAAAGATCCCGTGCGCCACAACAAAGATCCCGCGTGCCACAACTAAGACCTGGCACAGTAAAATAAATAAATGTTTTTTAAAAATCTGGCTACATGATAGAAAGGGGAGTCAAGGAGGGCTTCTCCTTAAGAGGTGACATTTAAGCTGAAACCTGAAAGATGAGCAGGAGTCAGTTATGTGGAATTGAGGAGAGAGATTTCCCAGCAGAAAAAATAGTATGGGCAAAGGTCCTGAGACAGAAAGATCAGTGTGTTCAGTGCCTTGTAAGCCAGAAAATGGGGAGAGCTGAGATCAGAGGAGCTGGGTCTGGAGGCCAGGGTGAGGATTTGGGGTTTTATGCTAAGTGCAGGGGAAGCCTTTGAAAGGTTTAAGTGGGGATCAACAGGATCTGATTTGTCTCTAAAAGGTCATGCTGTTAGCCATGTAGAGAATGAACTGAAAGGCAACAAGAGGAGGAGGAGGGAGACCAGTTAGGAGATTACTGCAGTAATCCAGCTGAGAGAGGATGGAGGCCAGGCCAGGAGTAATGGCAAGAGGTGGGAGGAGAGACGATTTGGATTTTATTTGGAGATGAACTGAGAGGACTTGTGGATGATTAGTGAGGGGGTGAGTGAGGTACCATTAGGCGTGGTACTCTTGACTGAGATGGGAAAGACCAGGGGAGGAACAGGTTTCGTAGAGAAATCAAGGTCAAGAGGTTTTCTTTTCTTTTCCCCCTGCATGATAATTGCTTCATTACAAAAATAAGAACAAAAGAAGTCGGGACTTCCTTGGTGGCGCAGTGGTTAAGAATCCGCCTGCCAATGCAGGGAACACAGGTTCAAGCCCTGGTCTGGGAAGATCCCACATGCTGCGGAGCAACTAAGCCCATATGCCACAACTATTGAGCCTGCTCTCTAGAGCCTGCGAGCCACAACTACTGAAGCCCACGCGCCACAACTACTGAAGCCCACGCACCTAGAGCCCATGCTCCACAGCAAGAGAAGCCACCGCAATGAGAAGCCCATGCACCACAATGAAGAGTAGCCCCAGCTCACCGCAATGAGAGAAAGCCCAGCAAAGAAGACCCAACACAGCCAAAATAATAAACAAATAAAATTAAATTTAAAAAAAATTTTAAAAAGAACAAAAGAAGTCTATAGTAATAGCCCATTGTATCTTCCCATTTTTTAGTCTAAGAAAGAGTATACCTTGCAAGGGGTATACATTCAGTTTCAAAGGTGGAAAGAGGACTTCCCTGGCAGTCCAGTGGTTAAGACTCCACACTTCCATTGCAGAGGGCACGGGTTCGATCCCTAGTCAGGGAACTAAGATCCCGCATGCCACACGCACAGCGTGGCCCCCCCCCCAAAAAAACATGGAAAGATTATTTAAAATAATTGACATTAGCACAGCAGCATTCAGATGTTATGGTTTGAGTTACTGTGCACTGGAAAATGAAAGTCTGACTTGTAAAATCGTGCTCTCTGTATCAGTCTGATGCAGAAAAGCAAAACTCAATTAAAAAAAAAAGTAACACAGAAAGGGAAAAAAATATATTTTACTAGTTAGTAAAGGTCTACACACATAGAGGATAGGTAAACCTTTGGAAAGAATTTTGTTTTGGATGCCTATTTTGGAAAATCTTTTCTGTTTTTCTTCTCTATTCTCAATCCTCTATTCACAGAATCCTTCACTTCTGACACTTCTGGTCATTAAATGTGTGTGTGTGTGTGTGTGTGTGTGTGTGTGTGTTTTCCTGCACCAACCAATTCTTCAACCCTAGCTGGTTGTCCTGCAATTCAATGTGATTCGATTCTGACACTAACTGGAGTTAACGCAGACCCCACAGGTTAAGGACCTATTCCCACAAGACTGCCCTTCACTTGAGACACCAATCACAAGTAGTAGATTCCCCCCAAGTTATCCACAACTTCTGTCTGACTTACGTACAAATCAGAGGTTCCCACGACCCCCTCCTTGGATTCAATAATTTGCCAGAACAGCTGGAAAATTCAGGGAAACACATTTACCAGTTTATTATAAAGGATACAGATGAACAGCCAAATGAAGAGATACGTAGGGTGAGATCTGGGAGGGATCTCTGAGCACAGGAGCTTCTGTCCCATGGAGTTGGGGTGCACCACCCTCCCAGCATGTGGGTATATTCACCAACCCAGAAGCTCTCCACACCCTGTACTTTGGGGATTTTTATGGAGGCTTCATCACATGAGCATGACGGATCATTAACTGAATCTCCAGCCCCTCTGCCCTTCCCAGAGGTTGGGGTGGGGGTGGGGCTGAAAGTTCCAAGCTTCTAATCATGCATTCGTCTCTCTGGTGACCAGCTCCCTTCCTGAAGCTATTCAGGCACCCACCAACAGTCACCTCGTTAGAACAGAATATGCTCCCATGACCCAGGAAATTTCAAGGGGTTTAGGAGCTCTGTGTCAGGAACTGGGGGCAGACACCAATATGCATATTTTTTCTATTATTTCACAAGACCCAAGTTGGATATCCATGATAAGTAGGCAGGTGTATAGAAGCTTCTGGAAGTCAGCACTGGAGAGTCAGAGCTGGAGACTTGAATTTGGGGAGTCATCCATAGATGGTACTTGAAGCCGTGGGATAAGATGAGTGGCCTTGGGAAAAAGTATTGATGGAGAAGTGAACAGAAGTCTGAGACACCACATTTAGAAGCCAGGATGATGGGAACGAACCAGCAAAGGAGCCTGAGCAGGGATGGTTGTCAATAAAGGGGGGAAACAGAAAAGTGGGCTGAGCAATAAATTGAGATTAAGGAAGCAATTATGGCAAACACAGACCATCCTTCTGTGTAAGCTTTGTTTTGAAAAGCAGAGAAATAGGGTGGTAGCTGGCAAGAAAGGGGGTTGAGCAGGGGTTCTGTAAGATGGGAGCTGCTAGGAGCACCTTTGTATGCGATGGGATTGACCTAGTAGAAGGGGAAATATGGCTGCCTTGCACGAATAAACTCACGTGGGAGATTCTTTTTTTTTTTGGCTACGCTGCCCGGCTTGCAGGATCTTAGATCCCCGACCAGGGATTGAACCCATGCCCCCTGCAGTGGAAGCACGGAGTCTTAACCACTGGACCGCCAGGGAAGTCCCTGCATGGGAGATTCTTAAGACAGCAAGAGAGGATGGGCTGTCCAGCAAACTCATTCCTACCAAAAGCCTTCATTAAGCACTTACTATGTACCAGACACTTCTAAGTGCTAGAAATATAGCAGTGATCAAGACAGGTAAGGTCCCTGCCCTCTGAGCATGCTCAATCCAGAGGAAGAGAGAAGGCCATAAAGAATCAAAACAAATATCATTTCAGATTGCATTACATGTATACTTTGAAGGAAGAAAACAGGGTGATACGGTAGGGCATGACCCCAGCAATATACTTTAGATAGAGAAGTCTAGGATGTTGGAGTGGGCAGCTCTGGGCTTTGCCTTCCCACCATTTATGTCCTACTTTTGATAACAATGCCTTTATATTTTGGGGGGAACCACTTCTCCTATATGCTCAGTGCATGTTTCTTGTGGGGCTGACCCCAGCCTGTCTCCAGGAATGGGGTTATGATCCTGACCTGGCCAGTGAAACTCAGTACTTGGAAGTTTACTAGAACTATTGAGAAAGAGAAACTTTCTTTGCCCACGAATTGTTGACCAAGTAGACTATAAACCTGAAGCTGCAGGCAGCAGTCATCTTGCCACCACAAAGGAAGTGTGGGCCTGGTGCCCGGCAGGAGAGCCCAGAAACAGAGACCTGATGAGCGTGGAAATCACTTGAGCACCTGATTCCAGCTGTACCTGAAGGTACCCTTGGACTTTTCACTTAAGTGAGATGATAGACTCTCCTGTTTTTCTTAAGCTATTTTGAGCTATTTGAACTTATAATTGAACAAATCCTGATTGATGAAGAAAGCAAAGGAGTGCTTTAGAAGTGCTAGGGAGAAGCGATCCAGGTGGAGCGAACAGGAAGTGCAAAGGTTCTTTGCAGGATAGTTTGACGCATTTGGGGAACACAAAGGAGGCAAGTGAAGCTGGAATATAATGAGCTGTGGTAATGGAATGAGATGGGATAGACCCTCAGGAAGAGAGCTGCATTTCCAGCAAAATGGCAGAAGAGGGGAGCAGAGAAATGCTTCCTCACATATGGCACTTAAAAGTGATGGATAAATTTTTAAAATTTTTCTTGTAAAGCATCAGTGAGCTGATTACAAAGTAAGGGAATTAACAGAAGTCAGAAGTGACAAGAAAGGGCAATTCCTCAAGAGTAAATGAGTCTTGTAGCTGGTGTTTGCCCTGAAAGCACCTGTTGAACCCTGAGACCTAGACCAGTCAAAATTTTTAAATTTAACCCACAATAAGACATTTCACAACATAATCATTTCATGACGTATATAAGACAAATCAGGACTTCCCTGGTGGTGCAGTGGTTAAGAATCCGCCTGCCAGGCTTCCCTGGTGGCGCAGTGGTTAAGAATCTGCCTGCCAATACAGGGAACACGGGTTCAAGCCCTGGTCCGGGAGGATCCCACATGCCGCAGAGCAACTAAGCCCGTGTGCCACAACTACTGAGCCTGCGCTCTAGAGCCCGCAAGCCACAACTACTGAGCCCACGCTCTAGAGCCCGCGAGCCACAACTATTGAGCCCGCGTGCCACAACTACTGAAGCCCGCGCTCCTAGAGCCCGTGCTCTTCAAAAAGAGAAGCCACCGCAATGAGAAGCCCGCGCACCGCATCGAAAAGTATGCCCCGCTCAACGCAACTAGAGAAAGCCCACGCGCAGCAAGGAAGACCCAACACAGCCAAAAAAAAAAAAAACCATTCTGCTGTACACCTTAAACTTATACACTGTACGTCAATTATATCTCCATAGAACTGGAAGAAAAAAAGACATTTTTACACCAGAACCCGGCATGCAGACAAAAATTTCACAAGCAATATTCACCCTAATTACATGTGAGGCAGGCTGATATTCCTTGGTCTAGTCTATTCCATACTACTCAATTGCCTTTTTTTTTTTTTAATACTGCTTTAGTTCCATTAAACAGTGGAGTGCTAGGAGCTGAAGATTATTCTATTTGGGGAGGGGAAGCCAAGTTGCAATCAGGAAGCATTCAGAAGAAAGGGACCCTTTGGGTTCCCAGCTCCAGCATTTTGTTGGATTTTTCTTTTCTAGGGAGTTAAAGTTTGACCATGTTGAGTTTGAAATGTCAATTAGATATCTGAGCAGAAATTTCGAGTGGGCAGTTGACTTTATATGTCTGGGGCTCAGGAGAGAGGGCTGGGTTGCAGGTGTGAATTCGGAGTCAGATAGGCAGTATTTAACTGGATGAGATGACCATGGGAGGAGAGAAGGCAGAGGAGAGGCGAGGACAAACGACTGAGCCTGGGGCACTCAGATGTTAAGCAGCCAGTGGGAAGAAGTGACCCACAGCCTCTACCTTTTTCTTTCTTTTCTCCACCTTGCTGTCAGAAACACAGATGTGGTGGATGCCATCAAGGACCTTAAGACCAGGGCCTCACTCTAGGGATGGTAGAACAGTGAGCTGTTGTGCTGTGGCGGGGTGGGGGCGGGGGGGTTCTGATACTTCCAGCTGAATCTAATTCCTAACTGACACAGAAACAATACTGAGAAACTCCTGGCAAGATTGAGCCAGGAAGAAATTCCTGGCTCTAGGAACGCGGGCTTCAGTAGTTGTGGCACGCGGGCTCAATAGTTGTGGCTTGTGGGCTCTAGAGCGTGGGCACAAATAAACAATGTTAAATTTGAAGAGCAGGACTACAGAACTACAGCTATAGCAGAGATTTAAAAGATAACTGGAGAACATTAGAAACAATTTTATGACAACAAATTTAGAACAAAGGTAAAATAGACAAATTCGTGGAGAAATAAAAATTCATATCAAAAATGATCAAGTAGAGTATGAGAAAGAAAAATTACAGAACAATATTACTTAAGAACATAGATGTCAATGCCCTAAACAAAAGATTAACAAGCTAAATCTAGCAATGTATTTACAATATAATAAACACAGGAATTCCCTGGCAGTCCAGTGGTTAGGACTCAGCACTTTCACGGCTGAGGTCCGGGTTCAATCCCTGGTCGGGGAACTAATATCCTGCAAGCCACGCGGTGCAACCAAAAAAAATAATAATAACAGAAAAAAATGATAATAAACACATCATGACCAAGATGAGTTTATTCTAGGAAGTTTGATTCAACATTAGAAAATCTACTAGTGTAATTAATCATATTAATGTTAGAGGAGGAAAACCAAGTGAATATTTCAATCTATACAGAAAATGCACCTGATAATTCAATTTTTTATGTTAAAAATTCTTAGCAAACTAAAAAAAAGAAAGAAAAAATAATTCTCAGCAAACTAGGTATAAAGCACCATTAAGCTGATAAAGTGCCCCCTCCTGGAGGGGAGGTTATCTACATATATTTGGAATTCCATAAGGAAAATGTCTCTTCTCTCCATTTATTCAATCATCTCTGATTTTTTTTTTAGTTTTATTGAGATATAATTAACATACAGTTATGTACAAGTTTAAAGTGTGCAGCATAAATCAGCTCTCATTACAAAAGAAATTAAAACGTTTTTGTGGACCCCTAAAAGTATTGAGACTCCTAGGTACGATGCTTATTGTGTCCAGTGGATAAATCAGCCCAAATGATTAACACCATTAAGGGAATGATTAACACTATTTTCAGGATGTTTTTCTCTGGAAGGATGAGGAAAGGGGAGGCCACAGAGGAGGATCATACAGAGAGCTTCAAAAGTACTGAAATGTCCCATTAAACTAGTGGTGGGTGTCTTCCTTTTTACTGTTTAAATAATACATATATTTTATATTTTTAGATGTATGTATATATACTTGGATATACACACATATATTCTTCTATATGTATATTTCACAGTAAAATTTTTACAATAAAATATGTAAGGACCAGGTCATGGGTGGGTGTCGGGGGGGGGGTCTTAAAGACCAGGGTAGGTCCTGGCCGACCACAGGCACAGGTAAATTTGCTCTGAATACTTTAATGACCATCTGGCTCTGGATCAAGTCCCTCCTGCTCACTCACAATGAGGGTCCTGCTCTGCCTGTCTGCCACCCCAACCACCACAGGGGTGGCTGGTGGAGGTTCTGGGGATCATCCTCCAGGCTCCAGAAGGACCACTGCATTGGCCTCAGCTGCTCAGCTGTAGGATGCTAAGGAACAAGGACTCTGCTAAGGGACAGATTCCCAGACCCAGGGTCCACGGGGATGCAAGGGTATGGCTCTGGGACAGAAAACTGCCCAGAGCTTCCAGGGACCACAGTGGGAGGCTCTTTCTCAACCTCTTAGATAAGGGGTGGGAGTGGCAGTTCAGGCTTCCCGATCCCAGGAAATGGATGGATCTAGGCCCTTGATTCAAGGGGACAAGTGGCATTCAGAAGGGACATATTGAGTGTCCCTTAGATCACCAAAGATTCCATGTGCCAAGCATGGCTGGCACTGAATAGCACAGTCCCTGACCTGATAGGGTCATGCTGGTCAGGTGACCAGGGAGGCCTGGTGACCAGACTGAAGGACCTTGTTCATGTCTGGTTCTGTAACACCTCTGGGCCTTGGCCCAACCCTATGGGCTGTCATGGGTTGAGAGAGTCCAACAATAATGGAAACCGGATTTCCCACCAGCCAGATGGAATGAGGGCTCTGAGTGGGTTTTTAAAAATAGCCTGTATCTTCCCTACCTGATTGTGTGCATCCACTACACCTGCTTCAGCCTTTTTTCTCGCTTCTGTCTCTTTCTGACTCTCTCTAGGTGTGTCTCTATCTTCCTTTCCAGGTCTTTCTCTGATTCTGCCTTCCCCTCCCCCCAGCCTCCCTCCCCGGCCCCACCTGCTGCAGAGCACCCTGGCTCCAAGGAAAAGAAGCTTTTGCTGTGAGCGCATCAGATGCCAGGACCTCCCCTCCCACCACCTCCATCTCCTCCATGCGCCCCCTCCTCCTGTATCTAGGCCTGGGCTCAGCAGACACTCCCCCGACTGCCACCCCCAGACAAGCTGGGAGGAAGGAGCAGCTTGGATGTGGGGCTTGGATGGGGGTAGGCTGGATGCAAGGCTGCCTTTCCCTTCTGCAGGGAGGCCAGAGCCCAGCTGGCTCGTGAATTATGGAGCTCCTGTGCTAGTGGCTCTACTTGGCGGAGCGCTGGGACCCACAGCACCAGCCTAGAAGAGTGGGACAAACTCAAGGTCATTCAGGTTGAAGCAAGACTCTAAGCTCCCAGCCTCCCTCCTATCCCCTCACTTGAGCCCCCAGGGCTAAACCTGGCAACTCCGCACCTTTCCTCACTTTATAGGGAACCCATCCCAGCCCTAGTCAGAGGTACCCCATGCTCTCCCCTGGCCCAGGCCTCTGACCTCCACACAGTTGCCCTCCATCCTTCGTCCCTCAGACAGAGGGTCCCTGAGGGTGGGACTCCACAGGAGGGGCCTGAGGGCAAGCCTGCTCAGACTGGGGGCTCCAAGTCTGGGTCTGCCCATCCCCAGTCTGTGTCACCACCTCCCTTAATGTCTCCTCACAGGGTTCTACCTTACTTAGGGGAGGTGGCATGAAGCCAGGACCCAGGGAGGGGCACTCCACAGCAGCTCCCACGCCAGCCTCTGGGCACATCCCTGCAAGCTCAAGAGAGAATCCTGCCCTTCCCAACCATCCCTATGATTTCAGCAAGAATTGAACAGTGTGGAAAGAAGCCCAGGATGTGAGGAGCTGGATCTCGGTTGAATGACTTACCCGCTCTGAGTTTCAGTTTGCTCATCCATAAAATGGGAGGAATAATATCTGCAGGTGGTCTTCCCAGAGCCTACTTGTGGGCCTGCTTTCACCTCTTCACTGCCACGGCTAGAAGGCAGCTATAGGGCCCAGGCTGGGGCCCAGTCTGGCCTCTGTCTACTCCAGCTCCACTGTCTTGTCTATTTATTTTTCTAGTACTCCTCCATTGGGAACCACTCCTGGAATCCCTCCCCTGAGACCCCAAAATGCCCTGGACAACCTTCCACTGCAGCACTAAGCTGCCACTTCTCACACTGTGTTGGCACCTGTGGGTATGATCTGTCTTCCAAGGTCACATGCCAAGTCTTACTCCTCTCTGTGTCTGCAGCAGTCAGACCAGGGCAAGGCGCAGAGCAGGGGCTCAGTGATGCCTGTTGAGTGAGGGAATGGCCTAGAGGCTTTTCAGGTTCTCTACCTTGATTACCACCCCCTCCCCTGCCTCACCATACTTGCCAGGGACTTTGACTGTCCACTGCTGCTGGCTCTCCCAAGCCTACTCTCCTCCTCAGTGGCTCACTTGGGAGATCTGGGGGCGGGACACTGCACCACCACCCTACCACTTCCGACAAACCCTGTTTTCTCCCCTCTACCCTTGAATTTCACCCATTTCCTTAAACCACAAACCCAGGGGTTTGTGCTAAACTGTTACTTTGGTGGCCTCCAATGAAGCAGGCCTCCATGTATCCATGCCCTTGTGTGTCTCCTCCCATGCTGACTCTGGGCTTGGCCATGTGACTTGCTTTGGCCAATGGGATGCCAAGAAGTGTGAAGCAAGCAAAGAGCCGATAAGCACTTGCACAGTGGGGCTTGTCCTCTTGGAAGCCAGGTGCCTCGCTGTGAAGGTCAGCTAGGCTTCTTTTTTGTTTGCTTGTTTTTTGAATTTTATGACGAATTTTATTCCAAAGTGGCTCTAGTAGTAAATACCAGAGACATTTATGTAACGTTTGAATACTGTTTCAGGTAAAGTGAAAACGGATAAAAGCAATATTTCTAGTTAATATGTTTTTAGATAATATGATTTTAAATGTGTGACTTAAAATGTAATCAATATTAATGAACTTATTTACAAACCAGAAACAGACTCATAGACATAGAAAACAAACCTATGGTTACCAAAGGGGAAAGAAGAGGGGGATAAATTAGATAAACAACAAGGTCCCACTGTATAGCACAGGGTACTATATTCAATATCTTGTAATATACTATAATGAAAAAGAAAAAATGTGATAAATATTTAAAATAGAAGTTTTACTATTTTATCTATTTTGAAAGGTTTATGTATTCAGAATCATAGGGGAGTTGTTTTTTTTTAAGGAGAACCACTTTATTTTGAGTAGTGAACAAAACTCCATTTATAATAAACAAACCTTCCATCAATTTCTTCACAGTTAGTCCAAAGAACAAAACGTCTGGCTTAGTTAGAATTTACATTTAACCTTAAATATTCTAAAATCCATCCATGTCAATTTTGGAATTTTAACCTTGCCTGAGACTATGAAATAGGGCAAACCTTGATCGATGGTCAAATTTCTAATTTTTGCTGCTAAGTCACTTTTCTTGACCTTGCTCTTGATTGTGTAACATTCCAGAATGTTCAATGGATTTGTAATAAACTTCCAAGATGAAGGGGAATTTCTTGTTCATTGTTTGCCTGAAATCTTGGCTTGTGTTCTTCTTCTCAAACAAAAAATATGTTCCAAAAAATGCTCACAGTTCAGCTACTAAAACTCCTTTAAAGATCTTCTTTGCCAGTGGATCCGTAGTACGGGCCATCCTGAGGCATGTACTCGTGGAGCTGTGCAGCAGACTTCTGAATGGTAAGAGACCAGGTGACGAGAGGTCCTGAGAGAGGTGATGCCCTCGTGGTAATTGAGCCCCCGCTGCTCCCAGCTGAATGCAGCCCCATAAGCGACACCAGGCAAAACCAGCAGAGTTAGCCAGCTGACCCCCGCTGAACCACAGAATTTTTAGAAATAATATATCATTTTAAGTCACTAGGTTTTGGGGTGGTTTATTTCTCAGCAATAGATAACTGAACCAAGGGCCATCCTGAGCCCTCTCTGCCAATGTCTGGCACATCCAGTCCTGTGGGATCCACATCCAGAATATATCATGTATCCGACCACTTCTCACCTCCTTCCCAGGCACACCCTGGTCCAGGCCACTGTCACTCTCGCCTGGATTATTCCCAAAGCCTCCTCACTGGACTCCCTGACTCCACTCTTACTCTCCAGCAATCATCATACAGGGACCAGAGTGAAGCTTCTGGGGTATTAGTCAGATCAAGTCACCACCCCCCACTTGAGACCCTCCAGTTACTTCCTATATCACTTAGATTAAAAGACAGACTCTTCAGCGGCCTTTGAGCCCTGTGCAGTCCAGTGCCCGCCACGTCTCCACCCCACGACCAGTCACGCTCCCCTTGCTCAATGCGCTCCAGCAATGCTAGCTTCCTTTCTGTTTCTCGAACATGCCAATCTCATCTCCATCTTGCGCCATTCGCACCAGCTCCTTACTCTGCCCAGAAGACTCTTCCTCTAGGTCTTTCTGTCTAAGTCTTCCAGTTCTCAGCTTACACATCCGCATCCCAGAAAGGCTACTTATAGAAGAGGGAACTGAGGCTTGGAGAAGTGAGGTCATGTCCCACGTACCCACAGTTAGGAAGAGTCTGGGCTGAGTTTTCATCCTAGGTCTATGTAAGCCCCCACTCCAGGGTTCTTTCTGCCACATCAGTGGTTTGGGGGGGCTCCCGAGAAAGGGGAGGAGTTGGAGGGGCTTCCTCCACTTACTCCTCCCACAAACACTCCCAGCCATAGCCCTTGGACCCTATCCTGAGCTGGGTGCTGGGAACTCAGAGATGAATCAGACTAGACTTTACTCTCCGGGAGCTCCTGTCTTGGGAGAGGGAAAGCATCAGAGGAGGGCTCAGACAGCCTCCTGCGGTAACTCAGGGAGACAGCCTTCTAGCTGGGGCCTCTCTGGGAAGGCTTAATAGGGGATGTGAGACTGGCTGGAGGTGGGGGGAGAGAGCCAGAAATTGGGGTGGTGTTCAGTGGCCAGAGCTGCCTATTGTTTCCTGTGAGGGACCGGGAGACTCAGCATCGGCTATGTGTGTCCAAGCCGCTGTGTGTGTGTTGTGTTGTGTGTGTGTGTTGTGTTGTGTGTGTATGTGTGTAAGAGAGTGAGGGAGCAGTACCGGGGGTGAGGTAGAGGCTAGGCAAGAGAAGGGCTGAATGAATAGATTTTACTGTTGTGGAAACTAAAGCCCAGAGAGGCTGAGTTGCTGCCCCAGCTCACAAAGCACTAGGTGGTAAAGGCAGGATTTGAACCGAGCCTGTCTTGACACCACCTCCTCCAGGGCCCACTGCTTATTCACTATGTGACCTCAGCTAAAGCCATTCTCTTCAGGAGCCTTATTTCCTCATCAGTAAACTGAAGGAGTTGGATGAAGTTTCTTCCAGCATGAGGACGCTGCAGAAAATACCTCTACTAGAGCTTAGAACCAAATTCAGAACCAAAGAAGCAGCCACCGGCTCAACCTGGTACAGGATGGCTTCTTAACCTGCAGCTCCCTCCAGGCCTAGCAACTGGGTGCCATGCAAACTAAAGCCAGGGAGCCCCATAATTCCCCCAGTGTCAGGTGGACCTGGGGTCTCCCTCTCAACAGCCCAACCTAGAGTTCCAAGAGCACTTATAGCCCAGCTCCAACTACACCTCTAACCACGTTATCAGCCCAGCCCAGAGCCCAGCTTACTTGTCCAACATTCCCCAGCATAACTCCAGGACTCCCCTGGTTCTCTCCAGCCTCCAGGAACACCATCCTTTAGCCAAAGAAGGAAAGGGGAGAGGCAACTCTGAATGGTCATTGGCCCACTGTTTGACAAATATAGACAGACTGACCAATCAGAAGAGCCAAGACAGCCTCAACTTCCATGTTCCAATTCTGTTCATCCTCCACCATTCTATTCCCATGGGGTTCCCTTTCAGGTGGTTCCATTCCATTTATGCCATTCAGAATTCCAGGAAATTATATCTGGGAAAGAGAGGTATGGTAAGTAGAATTAGAGCTGATTACAGAAGGGAATTCTTGAGGGGAGAATTCCCCCATTCTGCTGGGGCCTGGGGCATTCTCCAGAGCCCAGTTTCAGTGGTATCCCGAGGAGACACTGCAAAGAGCTCAGGCTCTGAACAGAAAGAACTTGGGCTCAGTTCTGGGCTCTGCCCCTTAACTAGTTGTGTGAACTTGGGCAAGAGGCTTAAATCTCTGAACCTCTGTTTTCTTAGCTATAAAATAAGGAGCTGGGATCTATATTCACTGAGTTATTGTGAGGATTAAATGGGAATAAGGCTCATAATATACCTAACACATAGCAGATGATTATGGTCAGTCATAGTAATGTGTTCTCCTGCTTATTCTCAGAGGCAGTGGTCTGGCCTCTGAGAGTCCTGGCCCCAGAATAGCTGGGGAGGCAGAGAGGGGGCAGGAAGAAGGGGTTAAAATAAAATAGCTGTCATTTAATTACCATGTGCTGGCCTCTGTAGTAATCACCACATGAAACTATTACTACTTTAACATTGTGGACAAGGCGTCTGAGGCACAGAGAAGTTCAGTAATGTGGTCAAAGTCACACAGCTAGCAAGTGGCAGAATTGGGACATAAATTCAGGCTCCCTGGCTCCAGAGTTCAAACTCTGAAACACCGTTCTGTACTACCTCACATGAATCCCATTTTAGGTTGAGAAACGCTGAGGTTCAAAGAGATAAGTTCACACTGCTGCTGAACAGGGGTATATCTAGGACTCCAACTTAGATCCTGTGACTCTGAAGTTCTGGCAATTTCTGCCGTTGAGTGCTGCCCCCTAGTGCCCCCTATGGGAGAAGCACACCAGAGGCAAGGAGCACATACCCATGGATCCACACTCCACTGCCCACACTCCCCTGACCCACTGCTTCTCCTCACACCCAAAGCTGCAGGTCTTATATCTTCTGAGTATCACTGTGAATGTCATCCATATATACAATCATGATATTTCTTGGCCATCTCACAAATCCTTAAATTCAACAGGTCTAACTCCATGTTTATACTTTTATACCCCAAACCTGCCCTCCCCAGTCATCTCCATCCATCCACTAGCACAAGCCAGAACCCCAGACATCCTTGACACCTCCCTCTCCCCCTCATTCTTTCACCAGTCCAGGAGCCTGAATGGTGGCTGAGGAAGGAGACCAGAAAAGTAAACATCGATCAGAACAGAGCAACAGCGGTGGAAGCAGAGGATCAGGACAGTGGCCCCCAATTGTGGCCAAGAGGAAAAACTGAACTCAGGTGGTTAGAAAGGCAGGACTTTCTGCTTAGAAAGAAGCCCAAAGACAGCTTTAAGGGCCAGGAGGAGGACACAGTGTTTCTAACTGGGAGCCAGAAGGACTGGGTTCCCACCCAGCTCCACTACTAACTCACAGTATGGCCTTAGGACCTTGATGTGCCTCAGTTTCCCCATCTGTAAAATGAATATAACCATGGGTACCTCTAGGGCTTGATCCTTTGTTGTAAGTTTCAAATTTAAAGGTGTTTGCTTTGTAAACTGTAAAGAGAAGTGCACAGGAGAGGTGGACTATTATCTGGAAACTTCACTCCAATAGACTTCTCTCCTTTGTTATGCTAAATGCTGGACCCATAAGGTACCTTGTTTTGTTTTCAAAGAATGTCATCAGTTTGGGGGCTTTTTTTTTTTTTTTTTTGGCCAAGCCAGGATCTTAGTTCCCTGACCAGGGATTCAACCCAGGCCTTCAGCAGTGAAAACACCAAGTCCTAACCAGTGGACCTCCAGGGAATTCCATTGGGGGCTTTTTTTTTAATCTTCTCTTTTTTTTTAATTGATTTATTTTTGGCGGCATTGGGTCTTCGCTGCTGCGCGCGGGCTTCAGTAGCTTTGGCACGCGGGCTCAATAGTCGTGGCTCGCGGGCTCCAGAGCACAGGCTCAGTAGTTGTGGCACACGGGCTAAGTTGTTCCACGGCATGTGGGATCTTCCCGGACCAGGGCTCAAACCTGTGTGCCCTGCAGTGGCAGGCAGATTCTTAACCACTGCGCCACCAGGGAAGCCCATTGGGGTTTTTTTTTGGTTTTTTTTTGGTTTTTTTTTTTTGCGGTACGCGGGCCTCTCACTGCTGTGGCCTCTCCCGTTGCGGAGCACAGGCTCCGGACGCACAGGCTCAGTGGCCATGGCTCACGGGCCCAGCCGCTCCGCAGCATGTGGGATCTTCCCAGACCCGGGCACGAACCCGCATCCCCTGCATCGGCAGGCAGACTGTCAACCACTGCGCCACCAGGGAATCCCGGGTCAGAAACAGAAACAACAACATATATATATATATTATATATATATATATTATATATATATATAATATATATATATATACAGAAAATTTGCCATTTTGCCCATTTTTAAGTTACAATTCAGTGGCATTAATTACATTCACACTGTTGTGCAACCATCACCATTTTCTATTTCCAAAATTTTTCATCATCCCAAATAGAAACTCTGTACCCATTAAGCAATAACTCCCAATTCCTCCCTCCCTCCAGCCCCTGGAAACCTCTAATCCCTGTCTCTATGAATTTGTTTATTCTGAATATTTAATATAAGTGGAATCACAATATTTGTCCTTCTGTGTCTGGCTTATTTTACTTAGCATGATGTCTTCAAGGTTCATCTATGGTGTAGCATGTATCAGAACTTCATTCGTTTCACGGCTAAATAATACTCCATTGTGCGTATATACTATATGTTGTTTATCCACTCATCTGTTGACAGACACTTGAGTTTTCCACCGTTTGGCTATGGTGAATAGTGCTGCAATGAACACTGGCATATAAGTACCTGTCTGAGTCCCTGTTTTCAGTTCTTTTGGGTATATACCTACACTGTCATCAGTTTTTGACAGAGTTTTTCAGTATACACTGTGGCAGGGGTATGGGCCCTTGGGAACAAGGCCCAGTGTATTTGAGTGTGAGAGGGAGAAGGGCAGATGAGGAGAGAGGTTTCAGTGTGGCTATGATTAAAATACCAGCTAACTTGTGCCTTTTGCAAAGTACTCCACAAAACACTCTGGAGGAGGAGCTATTATCATCTCCATTTTACAGATGAGGAGAAGGGAAGTGGCTTCTCCAGGGCCCCACAGCTGGTGAGAGGCAGGGGCTCCAGAGAAAGGTTCCCTCACACATCAGCAAGTGCAGGCGGAGGTTCAGAGATCATATTTCCCTTCCTTCCCCTTTTTTCTTTTTTTTCCTTTCTAGACAAAGAAAGTAGTTCTGAGCTGCTTCAATCATCATGTTCCTACTTATTAACCTACAGCATTTTAGGTACTACAGAATCAGAATTTTATAATGTACTTTTACTAAACATGGTCTGGAAAAAGCAAAACTATGAAGACAGAAGAAAGATCAGTGGTTGCCAAGGGCTGAGATAGTGGGGAGGAACTGATTGCAGAAGGGTTTAGGGAAATTCGGGGGGGTGATGAAATTGACCTATATTTTGATTTGTGGTGGTGGTTATGCAACTGTATGTATTTTTCAAAACTCACAGAACTATACCCTTAAAAAGGTAAGTTTTACTGTATGTAAATTGTACTTTAATCTTTAAAAAAAGGAATGAATAAATGAATGGGGGAAAACTAAATAAGATTCCAGATGCTTGGATTTTTGCTACCTTGAAAACCTGGCAAGTAACCGTGCCCTTAATTATTTAGTTACAGCATAAGTTGCTATTTTTTTCATGCATTCATTCATTCATGATAAAATGAAAGTCCTTGAATCCAACACAAGAATCAGAACATCACTAAAACTTAAATCTGCTTATGGTTCCCCACCATTCCTGACCCCTCCACTATCCCACCCCCAGGCAATCACTATTCTGAATTCTGTGTTCCTCATTCTCTTGCCTTTTTTTTTTTTTCACACATAAATTACGTTTAACCTTCTGAATTTGCCTTCTCCCCCTTTTTTTAGGTCAAAACAGGTCAAAAACAGCAACTTCATATGGTTCAACCCAATATTATGCCTAAATATAGTACTTCTAGTTGTATTTGAACTTTATGAAAAGGATACCATTCCACATGCACTCTTCTGGGACTTGCATTTTTTTCACTCAGTATTATGTCACCGTGATCCAGCCATACTGCTATTTTTCACTCATTTTCTACTGCTATGTAATTATTCCACATCTCTTTACCTCCTGTCAGTGGCATTTGGATGTTTTCAGTTTGGGGCTACTGTGAACAATGTTTCTACTACCATTCTTGTACATGTCTCTTGGCATATGTGTGAAATTCTTGTGTCTGTAACACAGGAATGCACTTACTGGGTCTTAGGGCACACAGATGTTCAATTGTACACTATGTGACTCACTTTCTGAGCTCCAAATGAAGGTACAACGGCCACTTGCCCCAGGTGAGAATGTGAACAAGATCTGGTGGGAGGGACTGCCAAGGAGGGTCTCTGGTGGAAATTGAGCATCTACTCTGTGCACATGGCAGGGCACCTGTGGAATGAGACAATGGTGTCCTGAGAGGTGAGATAGGGAAGGAAACCCCCCAGTTGCCATGGGAATTAGCTTCCAAGGAGTGTCCCACCCTGGCTGGGCAAGGAGAGGACTAGGCAACTCAAACAGGGCAGACAAAGATACTGTCCTAATTGGCAGTATCTCCATCTAGGCTTAGGAGGTTGTGTATCTTTGGTACACCTGGAGGGAAAAGGGCTAGGCAGTACTGAATTCCTCCCACTTACCAATCCTTACCCCAGTGATCTCTTCCTGTATCCTTTAACTCATTTTGCATCCATTATCTTTTTTAATTCTCCCAGTTGGAGAGAGGTACTATTATCTCCACAGATGAGACTTAGAGAAGGAAGTGTCTTGCCCAAAGTCACACCATTTGGGCCAACTGCCTGAGCAAATCATTTCCCCGTCCTAAGTCTCAGTTTCCTCACCTGTAAAATGGGAATGATAACACCTGAGATGTTATCCTCAGGTGTAAGGACTAAATAATACTATGCAAGTAAGGGGGTTAGCATGGATCGTGGAGATGTTCCCTAAAAGTCACTTGTTTATTGGTGCTATTGTTGTTATTAAGTTGGTATTAAGGGGAATAATCCAACCCCTGACTCTTCCCACCCAATGATGTTGCCTCTTGCAGAAACCCCATGGGATGCGGTGATCATGGCCCATTGTGGCCAACTCTGCTGATCTGGGATGTTTCAGGACTGCACAGCCCAGTCTCCTCTTCCACCCGCCCCAGAGCAGAGGTCTCTGTCTTCCTCTGCAGACTTCCTGGAAAAAAGAAGGTGAACTGATCAGAGCAGAGGAACCAGGCCCCCAGTTCTGCCTCAGGACAAACGGAGAAATCAGGTCCCAACGATTCAATCAGTAGAGAATATCTGCTGAGCGCCTAGGATGTGCCAGGTCCTGCTCTGGGCACCCGGGTCATTTGTGAACAAGAGCATACCCTAGTCAGAGGCTAAAGGAGGAGACGGAAGACAAGAAAACAGTGTGCTGAGTATTATGATAAAGAGTACAGAGAAAACCAGACAGGCGTAGGGGTCAGGGAAGGAGTTTCAGGAGACATGCCCTTTGAACTTAGCCTTTAAGGCCCGGCAAGTCCTCCGCAGCAGCTCAGAGATTGCTGGGCCCATCTGTCCATTTAACAGAAAAGCAAACTGAGCCCCGGCGTCTGTCCACCGTGCCCGCCACACCTCACTTACCCGGACTAGGCCGAGCGCTGCTCTCGCAGTCCGCGGACGGAGGGCCAGAGGCCGGCCGCAGTGCCCGCCCAGCTCCCAGGGCGGGGCCTCGGCCCAGGTGCGCGGCGGAGGCGCTTCGCGGAGGCAGGAAGTGTGTCCTCAGCGGCGACCCGTGCAGCGCTCCCGCGAGACGCTCACCTGCGCCCCAGGTGAGCGGCGAGGGGGGCGGGGGGAGGGGCCGAGCTGGAGGCGGCTCACCTGGCGGGACAGGTAAGCCCCGCGCGGGCCCGAGGGGGCGCGAACCAAGGCGGCACCGGTGTGGAGAGACCCCCCGAGGCTACGCCCGAGCGTGCGAGGATCCCGGGGCCCGTTCCATCGGTGCCACCCTCCCACTTCCGGGGTGCGCGGGCAGGGCCCGGCCAGGGAGCGGCCTGAGCGGGCGCCTGGGCTGGGCGGGCAAACTGGGGTGAGGGGGCCGTGTTCGCCCTTACGGCTGCGCTGGCTTGGGGTGGGAGCCGTGCTTGCCGGGGAGGCGGGGGCGGGAGGGGAGAGGGGGCCGTGCACACCCTGAGGAACAGTGTCGAGAGGCTGGGTCCGCCCGCGGGAGGAGGGCCCCTGCATCTGGAGAAGCTGGTGCTTGCCCCGAGGGCATTGCTGCTGTAGGGGCTATGCTAGTCCGAGCGGCAGTGCCTGGGTCTGCTTCTCCCTTGCCCCCGGGACTCGGTGCCCGCGGATGCGGGAGTCCCGGGCTGAGCCTTTGGGGCAGGAGATCAAGGGTGCACGGATGCCAGGCACGAGAGCCGACGGCTGTTTCGTGAGCAGGGCTGGGGTGCCCCTCTCGGCCGGGTGTGCAAGACTCGAGTGGGTGGGACACAGGCTGGTGCGACCGGTCCTGACCTGAGCACCTTCGGAAGAAGGGGATGGGACGGAGACAGACCTCGGAGTGTGTGTGTTCTCAGGGACTAAGGGGGAGTGGGAGAGCATCAATTAGAAGTTTGGGGAGGGTGTGCCTGGGGCCTGGGAGCTTCTGACCCTGAGGAGGATCCCTGCAGTGCCTTGGGGTGCCCAGTGACCCAGCCCCTCCCAGATGCCAGGCACAGCTCTAAGGCCCCTGAGCAGTAATATCTCATTTAAACCTCAAGGTGGCCCCTGAAGATACTCCTCACTCCCCTTGTTAAAGACAAGAAAACTGAGGCCAGGAGTCTTACCCCAGGCCACAACAGGAGCCCCTGCTAAACCAAGAGACTGGTGTTCCTAGGATTTTGGAGGTGGGGGCAGCAGCAGTGAGGGGGAGATAGAGCCAGGACAAAATGGGTTGAGATTGACTTTAGGAGGGTTTAGGGCCTAGAAAGAAGGGGAAAACTGAAGCCAAGCACTGTCCTTACCCCAGGTCTTCTCCCCCTTTCCTCCATCCCACCCCGCCCCACCCCCTCCTCGAGATGTGTGGCACAGAGCAAAGTACAGGGGCTCCAGAGTCTGGTGGACCACAGTACAAATCCAGCTCCATTCCTTTCCAGCTAGGTGTCTCTGGGCAAGTCACTTCACCTCTCTGAGCTTCAGATTCCTGACCTGTAAAGTGGAGATATAATACTTACCGAGCAATTGTGAGTGTTAAATAAAGCAAAAGTCCTCTTGGGCTGGAGCCTATTTCTGGCCCATTTGCTGCTGCTTCCTCAGCATTTAGTACAGTGCTGAGCACATGGTAGGTGCTCAGAAAATATTTGTTGGATGAATTTAATAAATGGTAGCGACTGCTAAAACCTTGGAGGTAGAGGAGGAGACAGTAACCAAGACCATGAACAATAACCTCTTGTTGTTCTTACAAACCCCAGGTACCCCAGAGCTCAGTGTGGTTCAGACAGTGTAGATGTGCCCACCCTCCTGATCCAAGGGCTGAGCCTGGAAGACTCAGGGCTCTCCCTATGCAGGCCCTCCTTGGGCACAGGCTCACCCATGGAGCTGGCAGCTGACCACTTTGCCCCCTTCCTCCCAAATAATAGATGGGATGGGGTAGTGGATAAGAGTCTGGGCCAGGCCACTTGCATTCAAACAGCTGTGTGGCTTTGGACAACTTAGTTAACCTCTCTGTGCCTCTGTATAACAACAATAACAATAATACCTACAAATAGGGTTGTGAGAATTAATTAGCTGAATACATTTAAAGCACTGAGAATAATGTAAGCTTTCAATAATTAACTCTTTCACTAGAAGGCAAACTCCTGAGGTTAGGGAATTTTGTCTGTTTTACCACTTTATCCACGGAATTTAGAAGTGTCTGGCATACAGCAGGCTCTCAGTAAATATTCATTAAATGAGTGAATGAATAAATCCATACCCACCCCAACATTGCTCAAACCCAGACAAAGGTTTTTAACCGCTTGCCTCTCTGGATTGTGAGGGACTTTCAAGTCACCTATTACAATTTCAGTTTGCACACCTTTGGAGGGGGACTTCACCTTACTCTCGCCAGACTGCTGCTCCCCCCACTCTGGTCAGCCTGGAGCCTACGTCCTTTCTCTTTCTACCTAATGGTCCTGGTTCCACCCAGAGGTCACACAGAATGTATCAGTCTCCTGAAGTACTTACTGTACCAACCCTGTTCCAGACACTGATGCAGAAAGGAATCAGACACAGTCCCTGCCCCTCGGGGTCATATAGGCTTATCTTCAAACAATTGGTTCAAAGCCAACTCAGCTGACCAAGAGCCCAGCAGAATGCTGTGGGGAGAGGGGCTCCCATCTGACTTGAGGTTCTGGAGTGTCCTTGGAGAAGGACCAAGCGGGGCTGGGGGAATGGGTTGAAGAGTTGCAGGAATAGTTAAAGAATTCCTGTATCCTCCTTATCCGCATTCACCATGGCTAACATTCCCTCCTTTTCTCTGTCTACACACATATACCTTCTGTTTTGGGGGGAACCCTTTGAGGTTAGGTTGCAGGCATCATGCTTCTTTACCCCAAAATGCTTCAGTATATGTTGCCTAAGAATAAGAACATTGTCTTATTTAACATTGAATTTAACATTGGAAATTTAACATTGACGTAATACTATTAAATAATATACAGTCTATTTTTAAATTTTACCAATTATCCAATTTCTCCTTGTGATCCAGGATTCAATTTAGGATCACACAGTCCATTTAGAGTCATGTGCCTTAACTTGGGCTTGTCTGATGTTTCTTCATGATTACATTCAGGTTACACATTTTTGGCAGGACTACTCCATAAGCGATGCTGTGTCCATTTTAGTGCATAGTATCAGGAGACACATCATGTCAGTTTGTCCCATTATTAATAACGTTAACTTTGATCATTTGATAAGTAGTGTCTGCCAAGTTTCTCCAGATTTGTGTTTTGTTGTTGTTGTTTTAAATTGTCCCTGGCTGCCATAAGTAGAAGGGAGTAGAGGTGGCCAGAATGGGGGCCTTGACAGTATGTGGGTGAGAGATGGTGGTAGGCAAGTTTAGGGAGGTAGCATTGATTTGCCCAAAGCACATTGCCTATTAGAGCCAGAACTGGGACTAGGATACAGATATCCTGATGCCCAGTCCCAGGTTCCTTTCACATCACCAGCTCTAGGACACTAGTGCCATTAAATCAGGGATAAATAAAAAGTTAAGAGATTAATGTCTCAGAAAATCCAGGCTAAGGATAGTAACTCCCCAGCACACTCCTACCTGTGATCAAGGACCCTCCCAAGTACATCACTACGTAATGTTCCCGCAGGCAGAGTTGTTTACTCCCATGATGCCCCATATATCCTATGTGTTCCAGCTCATGAGCTTTTAAGCATCTGTTTTCCCTACAAAACCATGTGTGAATCACAGGAACAGCGCCTATAGTTCATTCATTTTTGGTTCTTCTGTACCTAACACAGGGCCAGGTTCAGTGAAATCTTAGCTCTGAGCTTGCTAGCAACCAAGTCGAAAAGGGAAAGAAGATGTATTTTGAGGCTTGGCTTTCTCGTCTAGTCAAAGGAAGCAAAACAGTGCTTGATGTTAAATGTTGATAGGAGAGCAAATCTGAGCCATACGGAAACATTGACCGGGGACCTGTTGATTCCCATGTCTGATTTGAAAGAGGAGGGGAAGAAAGGGAAGGTGGTAATGATCAGGTTCTGTAGCAAGTCCATGGAAAGGCATTTGTTGAGCAGCCTCAGAGGCTCTGTGCTGCTGGGCTTACCAACAGTGGGAAGAAACTCAGGGAGACCGTTGCCCAGAAAGTGAGATCCCAGGAGACTTTTCTTTTTATATGGTAAAATATGCATAAAATTTACCATTTTAATTTTTTTAAGTAATTTTAACGTTATAGTCCTGTGACGTTAAACACATTCACACTGTTGTATAACCATCACCACCATGCATCTCTAGAACTTTTTCATCTTCCCAAACTGAAACTCTACCCGTTACATACTAACTTTCCATTCTCCCCCATCTCCAGCAACTACCATTCTACTTTCTGTCTCTGTGAATTTGACTGTTCTAGATATTTCATATAAGTGGGACCAAACAATATTTGTCCTTTGGTGTCAGGCTTATTTCATGTAGCGTAACGTCTCAAGGTTTATCAATGTTATAGCGTGTATCAGAATTTCATTCCTTTTTAGGGCTGAATAATATTCCATTGTGTGTATAGACCACATTTTGTTTATTCATTCATCCATCAATGAACATTTGGGTTGTTTCCACCTCTGCCTATTGTGAATAATGCTGCCGTGAACATTGGTGTACCAATATCTGTTTGAGTGCCTGTTTTCAATCATTTTGAGTATATATGCAGAAGTGATATTGCTGGATCAGATGGTAATTTTATGTTTAACTTTTCGAGGAAACTCCACACTGTTTTCCACAGCAGCCATACCACTCTATATTCCCACCAGCAATGCACAAGTGTTCCAACTTCTCCGTATCTTTTCCAATGGCTGTCATTTCTGTTTTTAATAGTAACCATCCCAACGGGTGTGAAGTCCCAGGAGATTCTGATACATAGTTAGACCACAGAGAGAGCTTCCTCTCTGGGGAGCAACGGGATACTAGATAGGGCTCGTGGGCATACTTGGGCCCATCCACATCACAGAGCTCTCAGAAACCAGAAGTCTGAAGCTCCTCAGGTCATAGCGCAGGAGCTCACCGCTGACCTCTGATCCTGACTCCTTCCTGGCCTCTCCCCCACAGGTGCCTGGCTACGGCAAACCATGCGGTGAGCCATGCCTCGCCCTGGACACCCCCGCCCATCATCTGGGCCCCCACGCTTGGGACCCTGGGAGCGGCCAACGGAGCTATGCCTGGAGACATATGACGAGCCATCCTGGGCCCCACCGAGCCGCCGCACCCGTAGGCCAGACCCCAAGGACCCCGGCCACCATGGACCCGAGAGCCTTACCTTCATCTCTGGCTCTGCTGAGCAGGCTGCTGAGCCCCCAGCCTGCTGCCTGCTCTGGCGACCCTGGGTGTGGGACTGGTGCCGGGCTGCCTTCTGCTTCCGCCGCTGCCGGGATTGCCTCCAGCGCTGTGGAGCCTGTGTGCGGGGCTGCAGCCCCTGCTTGCCCGCTGGGGACTCCCCTGAAGGGGCTGCTGAAGCCAGCTGGGTCAAGGAGCACAACGGAGTGCCCCCCAGCCCTGACCGTGCCCCTCCCAGCCGGCGGGACGGCCATCGGCTCAAGTCGGCCATGGGGAGCAGCTTCAGCTACCCTGATGTCAAGCTCAAAGGCATTCCTGTGTATCCCTACCGCAGCACCACCTCCCCAGCCCTGGACGCGGACTCCTGCTGCAAGGAGCCACTGGCCGACCCCCCACCCACGCGGCACAGCCTGCCCAGCACCCTTGCCAGCAGTCCCCGAGGCTCTGAGGAGTACTACTCCTTCCACGAGTCGGACCTGGACCTGCCCGAGATAGGCAGTGGCTCCATGTCCAGCCGAGAGATCGATGTGCTCATCTTCAAGAAGCTGACAGAGCTGTTCAGCGTACACCAGATCGACGAGCTGGCCAAGTGCACCTCAGACACTGTGTTCCTGGAGAAGACCAGTAAGATATCGGACCTTATCAGCAGCATCACCCAGGACTACCACCTGGATGAGCAGGACGCTGAGGGCCGCCTGGTACGCGGCATCATTCGCATCAGTACCCGAAAGAGCCGTGCCCGCCCGCAGACCACAGAGGGGCGCTCAACCAGGGTGGCTGCCTCTGCTGCCCCTGCCCCTGACAGTGGCCATGAGACCATGGTGGGCTCAGGGCTCAGCCAGGATGGTAGGTGGGGCCCCACAGGGCTGAGGGGCAGAGTAGAGGAGGCTCTGGACAGGGAGGGTTGCACTGGGGTCTTTGGCCACTGTGGGTCCCCCCTCAGCCGGTCCCAGCTCTTCCTCCTCCTTTTTCTCCACTCTTCTACATCCCCTAACAGGTTCTTTGTCCCCTGCCGCCACCTGCCAGAGTAGCTTTCAGGCCCAACCAGCTAGCCTAGTTAAAAGGACCCAGGAACCCATGCGAATTTGGACCTCTGACCTGGCCTGGCCTAACCAAAACCCCTATCCACCCACTCATCCCTGCACAGACAGACCAACAGACACACACACACACATTCTCTCTCTCTCTCTCTCTCTCTCTCTGCGTCTTTGTTTTAAACATCGTTTCCCTAGCCCAGCCCAGGGGTGAATGGCCGCTCTCTCAATGGGCTGGGGGCAGAAGTGGGGAATAGGGTTGAAAGGATGTGATAATGACCACTGCCCCTTCATGTTCCCTCCCTAGAACTCACAGTGCAGATCTCCCAGGAGACGACCGCAGATGCCATCGCCAGGAAGCTGAGGCCTTATGGAGCCCCAGGTTTGGTCCTGACATGAAAGTGTGGAGAGGAGAGGGGACTGCCCTAGCAGCCCCCCACCTGTCCCTCTCCCAGCTTCCTCCTGGGGTGGGTGAGGATGGGATCAGAAAGGGACGAGAAGCCTGAGCAGCCTTATACCCCATCCCAGTCCTGCAAACTGGCTTAAAGGTTCAGCTGGGAGAGATTCAGGGGGATACCCCTGAACCAGAGGGGAGGGGGGCAGGTGCCCAGAACCTGCATCTAAACCCAGGTCACTGGAGAGGAAAGTGGAGGGCGGGTGAGGGGGGCCATCCATTGGTGCTGAGAAGGCACCATGTGTGGTTTCTACTGCTATCCTCTTGGCTTTTACAAGCCCTGGGAGCAGGGTCATTACCCTTCAGAGAGCGAGACTGGGGTTCAGAGAGGTCAAGAAACTGAGTGGATCACCCAGCCAGGATCAGACCGACCCAGGCTCGAGTCCCCCTCTGCTCCTTCTCAACAGGTTTCTCCCTGCCTGAGGGACTTGCATGAGCCCCTCCCCATCTCTGAGCCTCTGTTTCCTGCTCCCTTTCCCCTCAGGATACCAAGCCAGCCACGACTCATCCTTCCAGGGCACCGACACAGACTCTTCAGGGGCACCCCTGCTCCAGGTCTACTGCTAACCCGCACTGGGCCCAGGGGCCGCAACCCCTTCTGAGAGAAGCACATCTACTGCATGAAGAGAGAGACCAGAACCCTCTTTGTGGGAGGGAGGCCATGAGCCCAGAAGCAGTGCCCACTCTGGCTCCTCCTGCCTTGGCTGACTGGTTCCTGGACCACATGCATTTCACTGGGCCACGGTGCCCCACATCCCCCGGGTCCTCCACTGGCCTGACCCCTGCCTGGGCCTGTTCCTTCCTGCCCACAGTCTTCAGGAAGCCTAGGTCATGGAAAGCGAAGACTGAGGGGTTAATTTCTGGAACTGGATCCTGACTCTGCCCCCATAACATGCTCCCCCTGTAACATACACTCCATAACCAATCATGCAAACCTCCCCCTCCCCAGGACAGCTGGGAGGGAAGGTAACAGGTAAAAGAAGCTTGTCTTAAATGGATTGGGTTTGGGGGCAGGCAGGGCCTCGGGAATTCTGTGGGCAGCGCCCGATCCACGTTACGTCCTGTTGAGCAGTTAGGTTCTCGGCTGATGTTCTACCTGCTAACGTGACTATAGTACAAAACTTAATAGACATCTGTCTGCTCATCTTGACCGTGATACTGTCCTTTCCGTCCCATTTGCCTGACTGCTGCCCGGAGCAGGAGACAGCATAGAGCATCCAGCCTGGCTTAGTGTCGTGGGGTTGAGGTCAGAAGGCTAAACTGAGAGCAGTGATGCCCATCTCTCAGGCTCACGGTGAGTTCTAGGAGATAGAGCCAGTCACAGTGTCTGTGCCTGAGAAGGGTTGACCAAGTGGTTTCTGTCATTGTTGAGAGGTCCTTCTAGGCAGGCCTGCCTGGACTCCCTCTGTTGCCCCAATTCACTGCCTGTAGGCTGGCCTGCTTCTGGCCATCCCTGCAGTTTCCGCAAATCCCGGAGCACGTGTCAGCCCACCCCACCTCAGACCTGCTGCTCCCTCCACCTCCCCCTGGTGCGGGCAGCACTCAGGGTCACGGGTGTCTG
Organism: Pseudorca crassidens; assembly: GCF_039906515.1. Classification (NCBI taxonomy): domain Eukaryota; kingdom Metazoa; phylum Chordata; class Mammalia; order Artiodactyla; family Delphinidae; genus Pseudorca; species Pseudorca crassidens. The sequence continues at coordinate 20,933,479 of NC_090297.1, read as the reverse complement.
CTCAGCACTCCCAGGAGTGCGGGTCATTCTTTCACAGGTGCTGGCGCTCAGAGGTGTCAAGGAATTTACTGGGTCATGCAGCTAGTAACTGTGGCTCTGTATCCGGAAGCTGGCCTCTTGGCAGTTGTGCCCCCAAGCTGGCAAGCTGACCTGCTTGGGGTAGAAGCAGGCTCCCCCTGTTTGGACATCAGAGCCCAGCTGGGTTCAGAAGGACCTTACTTGGCTACTCCTCACACACAGGGGTGTGTTTGTTCTCTCAGTGAGACCGGAGCAGGCCCAGCAGCCCAGTCTTGACTGATGATAAGCTAGGTGTCCAGGATCCCTCACTGCCCCACTTCACCTGCAGCGCCCCCACCCCCGACCTTCTATTGCCCTCATGGGCACCCTTTGGAAAGTGACTGGACAAACTGTACTTGTCTGTTCATTGGACACACAGGATGGTCCCTTGTGGCCATGACCACAGGGTCCAGTACCAGTGATAAAACTGGCCCCTTTCCTTAGGCTCTGCTGTCTCTTCCAGGTCAAGGCCTCTGCGATTGAAAATGACCACAGGCCGGGAATTCCCTGGTGGTCAGTGGTTAGGATTCTGCATTTCTACTGCAGGGGGCATGAGTTCGATCCCTAGTCGGGGAACTAAGATCTCATATGCCATGCCACATGGCATGGCCAAAAAAAGAAGAAAATGACCGTGGGACTTCCCTAGTGGCGCAGTGGTTAAGAGTCTGCCTGCCAATGCAGGGGACATGGGTTCGAGCCCTGGTCGGGGAAGATCCCACATGCCACAGAGCAACTAAGCCCGCACACCACAACTACTGAAGCCTACATGCCTAGAGCCTGTGCTAAGCAGGAAGAGAAGCCACCGCAATGAGAAGCCCGCGCACCGAAACTAGAGAAAGCCCACGTGCAGCAACGAAGACCCAATGCATCCAATAAAGAAAGAAAAGAAAAAATGACCACAGGGTACTGAAGCCCAGGGATATTGCTGGACAGAGTAGGAGAGTGATGCCACAGTCCTTCCATCTTAGCCTTGGCCCGAGAGCACAATTTTCCAAGCTTAGCCTTGGGAACTACTACTGGCATTCCCAGAAAAGAGGGTTTATAAGTTTGGTAAACAGACAAAGCCAAACACTGCATACCTTCTTTAAATCTTTAACAAGCTATTCTGAAATGCCAAAAGGACAGACATGCTGTGTTCCAGAAATTCAGGGGTCACCCACGGCCCACAGAGCGTAGCACCCTGGCCAAGCCAACCTAGACATTCTTGCTGTAACCATGACCTCTGTGGCACCCTGCGCTGTGACCTGTACTCTCCCACCAAAGGGTCAGCTCTGGTGGCTGGATGTGGACCGAAGGGAACACCTCTCCAGCCCTGGCACTCCCTCGGTGGCTCACTGTGAAGCCCTACAATCTGCAGAGGTCCAGGTCAGAGACACACAATAGGCTCCACTGGGCTTCACCCTGCCTTCCCGGCCAGATCCCCACCACACACACAGCCAATCTGAGGCCTGGGCGGCTCCCCAGCCTTTGCTGCCCTCTGCCCCTGGGAAATAAGAGTGTAGTTGTAGAAACTCTTGCTCCAGGGCTAGAGGACAGACCCATTGCTGTGGGAAATTGTCTTAGAGGTGAAAATGGAATCAAGCCGGGCTGGTCTTAAACTTTGCTGAGTCATGGGCCCCTGTGAGAATCTGACATATGTTCTGGTCCCTTTGGCCACTTTTGCTCAGAATCATACACAGACTAAAAGCCTTGTTTAAATCCTCCATTTAAGTAATGAGAAACTGAGCCCCAGGGAGGGTCAAGGACTTGCCCTTGATCACATGGCAGAACCTGGGCTAGAAGACAAGCCCCCAGATCCCAGCAGCAGCCATAAGAGGCCTGTCCCCCAGGGAAAGGCCAGAGGGAAGAGAGGACACAGGTGGAATTGGGTAAATAGTTTTAATGTGTAACAGCAGGCCAAATGAAACAAGACACCCCCAAGGCCCCAGCCCTTTTCCCATGATGCCCTCAGACCTGTGTGTGGGTCAGCCCCATGCCTGCCCCAGCCCTGAGGCCCAGAAGTCCCAGGGAAGGGTGGGAAAGGAAGGTGGGTAGCTGGGAGTTCAGCCCCAAGAGTTCAGGGGGGCAAACACGGGCTAGTTGAACTTGGCCTTGGAAAAGTCCATCTCTGGATGCTGATCCATGAACCTGGGGAGGGAAAGTAGGACGAAGGTGAAACAGGCCATCCCTCTCCCCCAAATTAGTCCCTTTCTCTTAGCTCCCCACATGAGGTCTAAACTCTTCAGAACGCTGAGCAACTTGGAGCCAGGCCCCAAGGACTCTCTCTAAGGCCCATTTGAGGACCTGAGGCTGAAAGCTGAGGTGCCAACACTGGCACTGTTTTTCTGTCGGTGACAATGACCGCCTGTTACCCCTTCCTACCCTGAGGTGGCCTTGCCCTCAAGATGACCTCACCAAGTGATTACGGGAGGCAAGCCAAGGCTATAAAGCCATAAACTTGGCTGGCTCATCCTGGAAGGGGCAGGGCAGCTCCTGTGTTCCGCTCAGTACACACTCATTGCTGTCACCCAGATCCAAGCCCCAGACACCTTCCCCAAACCCCCATCTCTCAGTTGCTCACTTCTTCAGAATCTCCTGTTTCTTCTGCTCATCTGAGGTGGGCAGCCCCATGGACTTCTGTCTCTGGTCGTACATCATCTTCTCCACCATGCTGCGGGTCTCACTGTCCAGGTCTGACAGCTGGGGGGCAGGCATTGACAGGGATGGGTGAAGCTCTGGGGCCACCTAGGCCCCTCACCTCCCAACCGAAGCTCCTCCAACTGGCCAGGGCTCACCTTGGAGTTCTCAGGATTGATCTTCTTGGTATTGATCTCGGGGTCACTGGACACCAAACGGCTCCACCACTCCATCTTGTTGATCTGAGAGGAAGAAGAGGACCACCGGGGGATGGGTGGTGGCTTGCTCTGTGCCCTGGGAACCACCACCCAACCCTTCCAGAACCAAACTCTCTCCCATCCACATCCTGCACTGGGGACCTGCGAAGGCCTGTACTGGGACCTAGGGTGCAAATGAACAAGACCTCTGCCCTCCCCAGTGGCCGGGGGAGACAGACACGGAGACAGTCACAAATCAGCATGATAACGGAAAGAATAAAGTACAGAGGGAGGACTTCCCTGGTGGCACAGTGGTTAAGAATCCGCCTGCCAATGCAGGGGACACGGGTTCGATCCCTGGTCCGGGAAGATCCACATGCCCCGGAGCAACTAAGCCCATGCGCCACAACTACTGAAGGCCGGGCGCCTAGGGCCCGTGCTCCGCAACGAGAGAAGCCACTGCAGTGAGAAGCCCGCGCACCGCAATGAAGAGTGGCCCCCACTGGCCGCAACTAGAGAAGGCCCACGTGCAGTAACGAAGACCCAGCGCAGCCAAAAAATAATAAATAAATTAAATAAATTTATACCCAAAAAAAAGTACAGAGGGAGATATTCATCCAGCATGGAGGGAGAGGTCAGAGCAATACATGGATGGGCTAGGCCTTTAAGGACATGCAGTAAACCACATTAAAAAGCAGGGAAGGACATTCCAGGTGGGAGGAAGTGCAAGGGCACAGAGGCAGCCAAGGCCAGTCAGGTAGGCGGGGTCAGGTGGTATGTACCATGGAGGGCTTCCTTGGACCCCTAGCACTTTACAGAGACCACATTCATTTACTGGTGTCTGTAATCCCAGCTCTCTGAGGGTGTAAGGGAGGGAACATAGGCTTCCTCAGGGCACAGTTTTCTACGTGTTGTTCACTGTTCTCTCTCCAGTGCTTAGAACAGTCTCTGGCACGTAGTAGGTGTTCAAGTATTTGTTGAATTGAATGCATGTACAAACCTAATGGAAAGGAAAAGGCTTTGGGACTAAGGACACTTCTGATCCCAACTCCACCTCCTCCTAGAAGCAAAAGCCTGGGCAAATCTCTGAGCTACCCTTTTCCTGACTCTAAAACTAGACAGACCTACTTTAAAAGTCTCGTTGTGGGGATTAAAAAAGGTATGTCCATCAGGCCCCCAGCACAGTCTCCGAGTTCATGAGCAGCCCCCCTCCCTAAGTCACAACACAGGCCAGGAGACGGGGCTTCTCGCACCTTCTCCAGATGCACCGTCACCACCTTGCCGTCCTCGATGAGCCACGAGCTCTCCTCCACCTTCACCTCGTTGTAAAGCTCCCCGTCCACGATCGCCGGCTGCCCCTTGAGCCCCACCCGGAGGCGCCTCCGCTGGATGTCCACCACCACGTCCTTCCCCTTCAGCCGGAAGTTCACGGGGAAGGGCACTGCCAGCTGCACGGGGCAGGAGCAGTCAGGAGGGGCCCCGGGCTGGCTCCCTCACCTCAGCCCCAGCCCCTGCACTCACGTCCAGCTCCGACAGGGTCTGGGTCCAGCGGTAACTGGGCAGGTCCGCCCCATTGCCGAAATTGGGCTTCAGCTTCCCTTTGTCCTTCTCGTCCTCCTCCTCCTCAGCCTCCTCAGCCTCCTGCTCACAGATGGGGTGCTCAGCTACTTACTTGACAGACCTAGACTGAACCCCACTGGGCCAGGCCCAGGGCTGGCACTGGGCATACAGCCACAGAACAGTACAGACCTGGTCCCTGCCCAGTCCACGGCCCACTAGGAGCCAGAGGTAAAACCTGTTCTGATCTCTGGCTGAGCTCAGACTGCTAGACCGTGTGACAGCTGGGGGACGGTGACAGTCAGAGATGGACCCACGGGACCCACCCAGCTGGCAGTTCAAGCCAAAAGACTTAGGAAGAAAGCCCAGCACAGAACAGGTCATGAGGTGGCCATCAGCAGGGCTGTTCTAAAATAAAACCAGGCTGACAAATGATCAACCTTTTTCCGTGTCTCTAGGGTTGAGACCCTAGTCTCAGACCAGAACTTCTGCAAAGCCAAATGAGTGCCCCAAGGATTATCTGGGAAGCTGGACTCAAGTCAATGGGAGGAGCCCTGAGGGGAACATGCCCCAGGTGTGTCAGAGTAATCCACCATGAAGGGCCAGGCTGGGCCCACAGACCCAAGCCCACCCAAATGGTGCCTGTACAGGCACTGCCCTCCCTGGCTCTTGGGCTTTCCTGCCAAGGCTTAAAGCCAGTGGGTTTTTTTTTTTTAACCCACTTTGGTCCAGTGTGGAATCTTGAAGTATGGGGAGGATTCCCAAAGCTAAGGAGGGGTGGGGTGGGGAAGGGGAAGGCTTTCCAGAGAAACGGAAAGGCTGAAGAGTCCCCAGAAGTTCCCAAGCCCCCTGCTAGTCCTGAGCAGCCCTAGTCCATCTCACCTGCTTCCCTGGTGAGCCGAGACTGCCGTTCTTGAGCTGGGCTTCATGACTCTCTGCATCCTTTTTCTGTGGCAAAGGGCAAAACATTTGGCAAGAGGGCACCCACTTCTAGTGCCAATGGGGATCAGGGGGGCAGGGGAAAGAAGCCCACTCCTACTTGGTCAATTTCCAGCTGCAGCCTCTCGGCCTCCTCATCAGTCAGTTCCTTGATCTGGGGCCCAGAGGTCTCTGACTTGGCCTCCTTGGCCAGCCTGGCTGCCCGCTCCGCTTTCTCCCGCCGCTCAGTCTCCTGCTGAGCTCTCTTCTCCCGCCTGGCCTTCTGTGCCAGCTGGTTGTGGTGGTTGAAGGTCTGTGTGATAAGCTGAGGAAGGAAGAGAAGGCAATGAGGCATCAGGGGACGGGACATGTCCCAAGACGTGAGGCCAGTCCTATCTCTATTTGCTAAGTGCCTGGGCAAGGCACTGCACTCAGAACCTCAGTTTCCACATCTACAAAATGGGATTTAATACACACCTATACCATTGAGTTGTAGTAAGAATACCTGCAAAGAATCTGCTTCAACAAACAGCGACCACTTTAAAAAAAACAAGGCAGTCCAGGGACTAAGACCCAACACTGAAGCTGGACAGCCTGCATTCTGATCCAGGCTTTGTCACGCACTAGCTGTTGTATTTTTGGCAAATTACTTAACCTGTTAAGGGCTTCAGATTCCTTATCAGCAAGGATGAGTCCCTACCTCACAGGGACGTTGTGCAGACCAAACGATAAGTGCTCTGAAAAGTCCTTCATTGTGGAGTGAAGCTGTTAGAAGCAGAGCTCCAGCCTCAGCCCCTCTGAGAAGCTTTTCCCCAGCTCTCAGGCCAGAGACCTTTCTTAAGGGAAAAGGTAGTCTCCTCCTCTCCTCAGCCTGCAAGCTATCCATTTCAAATCCTACCTCTCCCATGAAACCTTCCCAGGATGCTTCCAACGCACATCCTGCTAGCGGCTCCTCCTGTTGCCCAACAGCAACCCCAATACTGTTGCCACCTGTCTGGCTCTGTGGCCTTGAACAAGTAAACAACTTTGACACTTTCTAAGCCCCAGTTTCATCAGCTCTCATGACATGTGTCACCTGGCTGAGGCTAACTCAGTGTCAGCTGGTGGAAGGTGGGGAGAAGCACCTTCTCTGCTATGAAAATACAATGGGAGAAATGGTTCTACCTCATGTTTTACACCAGCTGCTCTCAGAGTGTGCTCCCCTGACCCACAGCAACAGCGTCACCCAGAATTTGTTAGAAATGCTAAGTCTCAGGCCCCACTCTAGACCTACTGCATCAGAAATTCTGGGGATATGACCCAGCAATCTGTATTTTTAACAAGCCCTCCTGGCCAATTCTCGTGCATACGTGAGAGTCACACCTACATTTGAGATCCTGGTCTACTCCTACCTGTGTGACCCTGAGGTCATCTCTCTGTGCTTCTATCTTATTATTTCTAAAAGCAGTCTTACATAGCTATTCTTTGCCTATAGTATCCTTGCCCCAATTCCCAGGTTGCCTGGCAAACTCCTACTCATCCTCCAGGACCAGCTCAAGTGTCTCTTGAATTTCACCTCTTCACCTCTGGCAGGCTCAGGAATTTACCCAACTTAGGAAACCCAACTCTGTGTCAACCCACACACCTGGAGGAGGCCTCATAGGGCACCCCCCACACGATCAGCGGTCAACAAACCATCTTTCAAGAATCTCTGAGCCATAGCTGGAGGGAGAAAGGGATCTGCAAGAGCTGAGGGGAATCACGTGGGGCTCAGGGTCACTGGAGTCAGCCATGGGCTCCCAGATCTGGGTTCTGCCAAATGCCCTGTGGCCTCTCATCCATTTGAGGCCAGTCCCTCCTCTTACCCTCAAACTTCCAACCTCACACCACACTGCAGTAGCTCCACACTCTTCAAGGTTAAACGGTACCAAAAGAACGCCCAAACCAAATGGGTTAACAAAATGAGGTGTAAGAAAGAAATGAGCCACCTGAAGGCCATTCTGCTTCAACAGAAGGGCTCAGTCATGGCACAATTACGTCAGCAGAGGCTGTTCCACCACAGGGCCTTGGTCCCAAGTCCCTAATCAGGACCTTGAACTCCAGCCATCTGCCAATGAGTGGCCAAGGGGAGGCAGGAGTGGAGCCATCCCCTCTTCCAGCTCCAGTGAATCATGTTACGTCCCATTCCGTCCTGTTCTTTCCTAGCTCCTGGAGGTTAGATGAGGGCAGAGCTGAACCACCAGGCACAGTCAAGGCCAATCACAGCAGCCTCTGACCCCCTCCTCCCAGTCTCCTCCCACCAGCTTTACCCAGGCCCAGCCCCAGGTAGAGATCGCTGGGAGCACGTAGCCTACGCAGGAGTACCAACTGGCAGGCTGTCAGAGCCAAGCTTCTGTCACTGGACACATCTTTGGGAACCACAGACCAGCAGAGTGGGGAAGCGGTAAGGAGGGTTGGGCCAGTTCTAAAAAACAGCCCCAGACTGCTAAGTGGGCATACCTGAACACAGCGCTCCCTGACCTAGGCTGGGCGATAGGGGAGCAAAGGGTGGTTCCCACCAGCCTGGCCGGGAGACCCCAGAGGGAAATTTAAGCTAAACCCAAAGGCATGAGGTCCTGAACCTGACCATAGGGCGGGGGGACACATCTGAGGGAGAAGACACACTCCTGTTCTAGAACTTCATATAAATGGAATCATTCAATATGTGCTCTTATCTGTCTTCCTTTAAAAGGCTGAATAATATTATGTGTATATATGACATTTTGTTTATTCATCCATCAATGAACGCTTGGGTTGCTTCCACTTCTTGGCTATCATGAACAGTGTTGCTATGGGCGTACAAATCTCTCTTCAAGACCCTGCTCTCAATCTGGGGGGGTATACACCCAGAAGTGGGATTGCTGGATCATATGATAGTTCTATTTTTAATTTTTTTTTTTTTTTTTGGCTGTACGCGGGCCTCTCACTGCTGTGGCCTCTCCCGCCGCGGAGCACAGGCTCCGGATGCACAGGCCCAGCAGCCACGGTCCACGGGCCCAGCTGCTCCGCGGCATGTGGGATCCTCCCGGACTGGGGCACGAACCCGCGTCCCCTGCATCGGCAGGCGGACTCTCAACCACTGCGCCACCAAGGAAGCCCTATTTTTAATTTTTTGAGGAACCGCCATACAGTTTTCCACAGCAGCTGCACCATTTTACATTCCCACCAACAGTGCACCAGAGTTCCAATTTCTCCACATCCTTGCCAACACTTGGTGTTTTCTGGGGTTTTGATAGAAGCCATCCTAATGGGTGTGAGGTGACGACATCTCGTTTGTGATTTTCATTTGACTTTCTCTAATGATTAGTGATGTTGAGCATCTTTTATAATAAAAAGTTTTTAAACAGCTATGATAATTCACTTTTACCAGCAATGTCTGAAGAGTACCCTTTTTTCCACATCCCTGTAAGCAATTTTTAAAAAAATATTTTTGTCAGTTTGACCAGAAAAAAAAGGGCATCTCACTGTTCCTTTCTCCTACATTTCCTTGATTACTACTGAATTTAAGCATCTTTTCACATGTTCTTCATGGAACTGCCCGTTTTTCTGTTTATCCTTTTCTTGTCAATTTACAAGAGTACCTGCATATTAAGTTGGCTATTAAATTTTATGTCCTCTGCAATGCATCTTTTCCAGATCTATTGTTTTTCAACTGACTTCGTATGTCATTACGTCTCTTTTGCCACACATGTGTTCTATGTTTGAAGAAGCAAACAGCTACCTTTTATTCTGTAGTTTCCAGGTTTCTATCCTTGCAAGGTCTCCTCCACACAAGGTTATACATAGTTTCCCAGCTTTCCTTACTAAGCTCTTCTTGATCTGCAATTTATTTTTAGATATGAGTAAAACAGATGGTACAGTATGGTACACGTTTTGCTTTTTTACCAGTAGCCAGTTGTAGCAGCATGAATTATTAAATCGTCCTTTGCCTACTGAACTGAATTACCTACCTTATGGGACACATCTTAAATCCTCATACGTGCTAGACTTTTTCTGGATTCTCTATTCTGCTTCACTAGTCCATTCGTCTCTTCCTATGTCAATAACATACTGATTAGATCATTATGGCTTTATCCGAATCCATAATGCCTAGCCCCAAAGCTATAAAAACTAAAAGTATTTTTGTATTTCTCTAAGTTTGTAGCATGAAAGTATTTACAGTCATTTACAGTGGGAGTCATATCTCCCACTTGGTACAAATATTGATACACATTTCTCTGTAGAAATATTAATGTTTCATTACATGATGCTGCTCCAACCCCTGGACTGGGGTACTGTACGTAATGTACAACATATGCACTGTATTGCCTCCTAAAATCCAATGAATTCTAAATGCCAAAACACATCTGGTCCCAAGAGGTCCAAAAAAAGGGTCTGTGAACTTCTATCCTCATGTGCCAGCCACACTATATGACCTCTTTTTATCCTTAAAACAGCCCTGTGAGGGAAAGATTATCCCCTCTTCCAGGGAAGAAAAATGAGGCTCAGAAAGTGATTCACCCAACACCACACAGCTGTCAAGCAGGAAGAGGGGGAGACCAGGATCCATTCACATCTGCCTATAGCTCCAGAGAACATGTTCTTAACCAACGCACTTGGAAACGATGCATCTGGTGGCCTGGTGCACAGTAGGTCCCCAATACAAAGAAGTTACTGGTGTTACAAATGGAGACCAGGCAGGAAGGCTAGACAGATTTCTGCCTGCCTGAGAGTTGGACCAACCTCCTGGGAAAGAGCTGACTCTAAGGGAACAAAGAGCCAAGGAGCATAACGAGGTCTAAGAGGGACCAGCAGACATCCAGTACACAGCAGTGACACCATCATCCCGTGACACCTGAGACACCACTTCTCAATATTATTCATCTCTCTCCCTTCTGCCTGCTATCTTACTCATCCTTCACACCTCAGGCACCTCTTTCTCATCAAGTCTTCCTTGAGCCCCCAACCTAGGTTAGTCCCCATTTTATGCTCCCAGGACTTCCGCCCTAACACCCATCACTTCTTCATTGTCTTTTTTTTTGGGGGGGGCGGTTTGTAAGGGGGCTACACTGTGAGATCCATGAAATCAAAGACCATTGTCTGTATTCACCTCTATAATCCTGAAGGCTCTGTCATAGTGGCTAACACAGGCAAAGTGTTTAGTGCTCAATAAACATTAGTTTACAAATGAATGAATGCACATATTACAAGGTCGTGGCCCACAGAAAAATGGGAGGTGCTAGTGCTAATACAGAAAGAGTATTTGAGCCACAAAGGGCCCTACAGGTCAGTGAGTCCTCCTTCTTCCATTTTACAGATGTGAAGATTAAAAGGACCAGAGAATTGGTGGCAAATCAACCAGGCCACACAGCTAGACCAAGAACCCAGGACTCCTACACCAGGCCAAAGTGTCTATAACAGAGTAGCCTCAGACCATCAAGGCACATTATCAAGCATTTCAGCTTGTTAGAACCCTGAAGCCACAGAAAGCAGTTTGCAAAATATCTCCTTCTTGTTATTATGTCTCTTAAATTTAAGTGAAAACAAATATCAAGGTTATAAAAATCACGGTTCAGTGAGGTGACATCATTCACCAATCTTCAAAAACATAATCACAACCTAAGGAATTAGAAGATGTTCAAGGTATCAGAACCCATACCACAAAACACAATTCTCAGGAATCACCTCACATCAGTCAGGATGGCCATCATCAAAATGTCTACAAATAATAAATGCTGGAGAGGGTGTGGAGAAAAGGGAACCCTCCTACACTGCTGGTGGAAATGCAAATTGATACAGCCACTATGGAGAACAGTATGGAGGTTCCTTAAAAAACTAAAAATAGAGCTACCATATGATCCTACAATCCCACTCCTGGGCATATATCCAGAGAAAAACATGGTCTTCAAGGATACATGCACCCCAATGTTCACTGCAGAACTGTTTACAATAGCCAAGACATGGAAGCAAGCTAAATGTCCCTCAACAGAGGAATGGATAAAGAAGATGTGGTGTACACACACAGACACACACACACACACACACACACACAGACACACACACACAGACACACACACACACACACACACACACACACAGGAATATTACTCAGCCATAAAAAAGAATGAAATAATGCCATTTGCAACACCATGGATGGACCTAGAGATTATCACACTAACTGAAGTTAGTCAGAGAAAGATAAATATCATATGATATCACTCATATGTGGAATCTTAAAAAGTGATACAAATGAATTTATTTACAAAACAGAAATAGACTCACGGACACAGAAAATAAACTTATGGTTACCAAAGGGGAAAGGGGAAGAGGGATAATCCAGGAGTTTGGGATTAACACACTGCTGTATATAAAACAGATAAAAAACAAGGACCTGGGGCTTCCCTGGTGGCGCAGTGGTTGAGAGTCCGCCTGCCGATGCAGGGGACACGGGTTCGTGCCCCGGTCCGGGAAGATCCCACATGCCGCGGAGCGGCTGGGCCCGTGAGCCATGGCCGCTGAGCCTGCGCATCCAGAGCCTGTGCTCCGCAACGGGAGAGGCCACAACGGTGAGAGGCCCACGTACCTCAAAAAAAAAAAAAAAAAAAAACGGACCTACTGTATAGCACAGAGAACTATATTCAGTATCTTGTAATAACCTATAATGGAAAAGAATCTGAAAAAGTATATATATATATATATATATATCTGTATGTGTGTGTGTGTGTGTGTATATCTGACTCACTTTTCTGTACACCTGAAAACTAACACAAGATTGTAAATCAACTATTTCAATTAAAAAAAAAATTTTTTTTAAACCCTGCAATTCTCAAATCCTTGAACTTTTGCTTACAGCATCTGGGAAGACTGGGATAGCCGGCTTTGAGTTTTCCTATATCTCTGTCTTCTAAGCTCAATTTCTAACATTTGCCTACTCTCATCTCCCAGCTAGGTAATTAGATAAAACCTCAATGGAAAAGGAACCAAAAAGCATGGTGTCAGGGGCAGAAGGCAGTTTTACAACAGACTCTGGCTCCAATCCTGGGTCTCCCATAACTCAGCTCAAATATTTGGACAACCCTGGCTCTCCCATAACTCAGACCAATTTCCTCACTTGTAAATGGGGATAGTAACATCTGCCCCTCTCAAACTTCTAGAGGACCATGGGGATAGGGCAGATAAGCACTTGGCAAGGAGAAGGGCTTCAATAAATGACAGCTCGCTTCCCTTCCCCAACTCTTTGCCCTTGGCATTTTACTTCTGCTATAGGTTATTATTATGCCAAAGGAAGGCCAAGTAAGCTCTTCTTCTGGAGAAACAGAGCTGCCCAAGGGACAGTGGTCCCCAACACTCACCTTCTCTGCCATCCCCTCTTCTCCTCCAACGAAAAAGTCTGTTTTGCGTCGAAGGAAGCTGAAGAAAGTGTTCACGAGCTGAAAGAAGACAAAGACCAAAGCTGTAGAGATGCCATATTGGGAGCCCCTCACCTACTCAGAAGCTAACTTTCTTAGTCTAGAAGGGAACTTGGGACTGGACTGTTTCACCCCGAGCCTCCCCACTGAGAAAACAGGCCCTGACTTAGTCACTTCTGCCAGGAAGCCTAGCCTAACCTTACCTAGATCACCTGAAAGGCAGATTTCTCATTTCTTGTGTGCATGTGTATATGTGTTCCACATTTTTTGTGGTGCTAGAAGCAGCCTGAGGATATTGGACACTCCTCTGCATCCAGGGCTTGAAACACCTGGGATCCAGCTTTCCTCTCCACAAAATAAAAAGCCCATCCAGAGTGGCACTGGCTGAGTTACTAGGGCAGAGCTAGGAGGAGGGGAACAAATGAAGCCACTTCAAAGAAGGTTAAAGGGGCTTCCCTGGTGGCACAGTGGTTGAAGAGTCCGCCTGCCGATGCAGGGGACATGGGTTCGTGCCCCGGTCCGGGAGGATCCCACATGCCGCGGAGTGGTTGGGCCCGTGAGCCATGGCCGCTGAGCCTGCGCGTCCGGAGCCTGTGCTCCGCAACGGGAGAGGCCACAACAGTGAGAGGCCCGCGTACCGCAAAAGAAAAAAAAAACAAAGAAGGTTAAGACCAACTAACTCTGGCTGGGTTATCAGTGCAGCCAAGTCATTTAAGAGCATTGGTCTGGGTATCAGACTGATACACATTAGCTCTGTGGCCTTGGGAAAGTTTCTTAACTCCACAAAACAGAACCAGCAGCAGGACCTATTTCTAGGGACATAAGTGAGGATCCTCTGTGAGGACCAAAGGAGGTAATGGAGGTGAGGTGCTTAGCAGTGTCTCGCCCAGAGCAAGAGACCCTCTGCGGGAGAGTGAACTCCTCACAAGCAGGCACTGTGAACCATGACTTTGTCTACAGCCCCAATGCCTAGCACCAGATCTGACTCAGAGCACATGCTCAATAAAATTTTTGCTGAATGAAAAGACCTAGTAGTGACCTAAGATTAGCACATATAACTAAGCCTCCTTTTTTTTTTTTTTTGGAGGAGAAGCCAATGTAATGGCTAGTCTTTATTGGAAAGAAGAAACTTTACATTACATTTTGAGTGAGTTAGTGCAGGGGCTCAGTGGGCCAGCTGGTGGGGCACCAGCGTCTAATGGGTTCCACAGCTAGGGCATCGCTGGGCCTCGCCTTTATGCAGCCAGAACCAGATGACAGCACTGTTGTCTTCTTCACAGATGCAGCCCACTATCCACTTATTGGTGATGGAGGGGACTAAATTAGGGTCTTCCTTGGTACCTGAGGCTGCCTTTGGGGCGAGCATATTGTACGGGTCTAGTCCCTGCGTGCAGCCAGCATGACCTCCCTCTCCAGCCCAGTGGCCTGCTCATCATCAGTAGGATCACAACCTCCAGACACCATAGAGTGCACCACGGAGACTCTGCTGGGACCGCGGGCCCTCAGGGCCTGCGTGGCCAGCACTTCAGCTCCGCGCAGTAACCTTGAAGCCTTCACGCCAACTAAGCCCTTTTATTTGCCCAAGTGAGTGGTTCTAAATCTGATGCTAGAATTTATCTCAATGGCTTCAATTCCTGCTTCTAGACACTTTTTCAATTCACTCAAAAACGAACTCACTCCCAAATCCAACTGTGTCAACAATTTAGGGGGGTGGGGGATGGGAGCCTTTCACATCTCCAAATTAATAGCACTCTTCCCACCTCAAAGGGCTTAGGAGTCCTTGGTCACCACAGGCACCTAAATGAGAGAATGGGAATGGAAAGCTCCATGAAAACTTGTCCCCAGAGAGACACAGAATCAGAAATGGTCTGTGGAAAGCACACACTGGCCTAAGGATTCTGGTCCCCTCTAGGTCAGGACACTTTTGGATGATCTTGGGCTAGTTCCTTCAGTTTCTTTATAGAAAGACTGATTTTGATAGGCTTTTCTACCTTTTGAACTTTCCATGGTTCAAAACAACCAACTCTAGAATCTCGACTAGTTGGTTTTTATCCTTCATGCACTACGTGTTATTGGGTCTGGTCACTACGCATGAATTATGTTCTTGTACACATCAATCACTCAACAGATACTTGTTGAATGTTCAAGCCTGATTACTGAGAATTCCTCACTGTCCTTCACTTCAAGACTGCTCTCCTACAAGTTCAGGAAATAAGGATTCGTAGCTCTGTCTCAAAGAAAGAAACTGAGGCCTGGAGACGTGGAACGGTCTCAAGATGATAGGTGGTGTAGAACAATTGTGAACACAGGTCTCCTATTCCCTCATTCAAGCCCTAAAAAGACCACGTGTTAACATCACCACCCCACCCCCACACACCGCACACATTCTTCCGCTCGTTCCAAGTCTTGGTACATGCAAATCTCAATGTCTAGAACAGTTCATCCTAAAGGATGCTCTTCGGGAGCGGCCAGCAGAAAAGAAACGGGGCCAGAAGTATGTGGGAGAAAAAGCGTGGGGGCGGGGAGAGATCCCAAGACTCTGGGTCTTTTCAGGGGCGGGTGCAGGGACGCCGGAGCTGCTAAGACAGGAACTACTGAGGGGCCCCGGGGTCCCATGACTGATACGAGTGCAAGACTTGAGGCAAGGAGGCCAGGCCGGAAGCTGGAGTGCAGTAAGAATGCGGGGGGGAATCCCAAAGCTCGCGAGGCCCAGCGGTGTATCTCGGCCCTTGAAGGCAGAGAAGGGCGGAGAGAGCGTGGCTGGGGCATCCCGGGTGGGCCAGGCCGAGCCAACGCCGCACGGGCCGTTACCTCCTGCACGCCGCCCTCGTGCTGCTGCGCCATGGCCAGCAACATGCCGTCGAACCGATCCTCCTCCTGCTCTCCACCCATCGTGCCGGCCGCTAGCCACGCTCCGAAATCTGAGCTCCGCACACGCGTCCCGCGCTCTCCGGTCCTTAGGGTCGCGCCCGGTCCAGCAGCTCTAGTCCTCGGCCTTCCGCAGCGGAGCCGGAAACACGCACACGCCCCGCCGCCCAGGCCCGCCTGCTAGTTCTCTCTTCCCGCCTCTCTTCCGGCCTGCAGCCATTGACCGCGAGGCAAACAGCCCGCTTCGCCGGCCATTGGTCAACTTGCTAAGCCAATCAAAGAGCTCGTCAGTGAAGCTGTGGGCGGAGACGAGGGCTCCTGAGTTTGGGGTGAGTTGCTATGGTCACCAGACGCTTTTTATGGAGCCTTCCAGAAAGCCCTAGGCCCAACTCCGGCGGGATTGGAAGCTAAAAAGGCACGAACTTTGTTCCTATGGGAATGACCTCCCAGCTTGTAGAACAGTGAAGTGGAAAGTGTTCTTAGTCATCTCTTCTAACCCTTCAATGAGTCAATTGAGGCCCAGAAAGGAGAAGGGACTTGCCCGAATGTCAGCCCACCTCCGGCATCATCGCATACTCCATACAAATTTGAAGGGTCCCCGAGCGTATAAGGTGCTCTGTGCTTGGGTTAATGCTCTTCTGCTGAAGTCCTGAAAATTTTTTTTTTTGGCCCCGGGGCATGCGGGATCTAGTTTCCCGGCCAGGGATCCAACCCCTGCCCCCCGCAGTGGAAGCGTGGAGTCTTAACCGCTGGACTGCCAGGGAAGTCCTCTTAAATTCTCAATAATTTTTGAACAAGAGACTCCACATTGTCATTTTAAACTGGTCCCTGCAAATTATGTGATGAGTGCTTTATTCAACGTTCACTTCAATTAATGTGCGGGACGGGTCCCAGCCATCTAAGGCCAACCACTTTACTTTTGTATTGAATTTCATCATCTTAGTCTTTTCAGGGATTCTACTCTTATTATCCTTTTCTAAATCTCCTGCATCACAATCTTCTTTCTTCTGGATCATCCCTTTCAACTTATAAACGCAATTCAATGTCACTTTTTTTTTTAAATAAATTTATTTATGTATTTACTTTTGGCTGCGTTGGGTCTTCGTTGCTGCGCATGGGCTTTCTCTAGTTGTGGCGAGTGGGGGCTACTCTTCGTTGAGGTGTATGTGCTTCTCATTGCAGTGGCTTCTATTGTTACAGAGCATGGGCTCTAGATGCGCGGGCTTCAGTAGTTGTGGTGCGCGGGCTTCAGTAGTTGTGGCGCACAGGCTCAGTAGTTGTGGCGCACGGGCTTAATTGCTCCGTGGCATGTGGAATCTTCCTGGACCAGGGCTCAAACCCGTGTCCCCAGCATTGGCAGGCGGATTCTTAACCGCTGCACCACCAGGGAAGCCTGTCACTTCTTTTTTTACTATTCTATGACCCCACCTTCTCCTCCTACCACCCCAATTTTCAGTTCTCTTTCGCAGCAAAATTTGAAAAGATTGCTTGTTTCTCCACTTCCTCACCTTCCATCTCTTTTTTATTTACTCTAATTAGTCTTTTTTTAATACTCTGACCAAGGTTACAATGACCTACTTATTGCCAAAGCCAGTGGACCACTATTGCTTTACTTGACTTACCTGCATTTGACACAGTTGACCCCTTCTTTCTTCTGGAAATAATTTTCTTTTTCCTTAGGCTTCTGTTATGGACAGAACTGTATTTCTCCCAAATTCCTATGTTGAAACCTTAACTCCCAGTGTGACTGCTTTTGGAGATAGGGCTACTTAAAGAGGTAATGAAGGTTAAGGGAGTTCGTAAGGGTGGGGCCCTAATCCAATATAACTAGTGTCCTTACGAGAAGAGGAAGATACCCCAGGGACTCATAAGCAAGCAGAGGAAAGGCCATATGAGGCAGCTATCAGCAAGCCAAAGAGAAAAGCCTCAGGAGAAAGCAAACCTGCCAACACCTTGATCTTGGACTTCCAGCCCTGAGAACTGTAAGAAAATAAATTTCTGTTGTTTATCACTCAGTCTGTAATAGTCTGTTATGGCAGCCCTAGCACACTCATAGAGCTTCCATGTCACCACACTTACCTGGTTTTCTTCCCACCTCACTAACACTCTTTCTCAGTGTCCTGACTTACTCAGATTTATAACTGTTGGGGGCTCTGTCCTTTATCCCCTCCTCTTTTCCTCTATCTATACTTTGTCTGTAGGTGATCTCTCTTTTTTTTTTTTTTTAATTTGGCTGGCTGCATTGGGTCTTAGTGCTAAGATCCCTTAGTACACGGGATCTTTGTTGAGGCATGCAGGATCTTTCGTTGTGGCGCGCAGGCTCTTCTTTGTGGTGCGCAGACTTCTCTCTAGTTGTGGCATGTGTGCTCAGTAGTTGCGGCACGCAGGCTTAGTTGCCCGCGGCATTGTAGGTGACTGCATGATGCCTCTGGCCCAGGCCTCTCCTGAGCTCCTGGAGAGCCCCACTTGGGTCGATTAACAGATATCTCAGAACTCACATGGCTGGTGATGGATGGTGGTGACGGTTGCACAACAATGTAAATGTACTTAATGCCACTGAACTATAGACCTAAAAATGGTTAAAGTGGTAAGTGTAATGTTACGTATATTTTAACACAATAAAAAATTTATAACTTTATGAGACAATCTGAAATTTGAATTCTTAATAGATATTCTATTATATTCAAGAATTATTTTTATTTTAAAAAACCAACATGGCCAACACTGATGCTCACACACACACACACACACAAATTCCTCCCAAAGTCTTCCCCACTGAGCTAAATGGCCCCTTCAAGCACCAATTTGCAAAAGCCCAAACCTCCACTCATCTATGCATTTGGACGAGCCAAAATCTGACCTCATCTAATCCATTAGTAAGTCCTGTTAGCTCTCCCTCCAAAATATACCTTGATTCTGTCTCCTCACCTTGCTGTGTGAAGCAAGATGCTGTTACTACTCCAGTCTAAACCAGCATCATCTCTTGCTTGACATCTACTCCGACAGCTTCCTCTCTGGTCTCCTTACCTCCTTTCTTGTCACTTTGTAATCCATCCTCCACCCAGCAGCCAGAGCAATTGCTCTTAAGGATAAGCCAGGTTTTGTTATTCCCTTGCTTAAAATTAGCCCTATTAGGGCTTCCCTGGTGGCGCAGTGGTTGAGAGTCTGCCTGCCGATGCGGGGGACATGGGTTCGTTCCCCGGTCCGGGAAGATCCCACATGCCACGGAGTGGCTGGGCCCGTGAGCCACGGCCGCTGAGCCTGCGCGTCCGGAGCCTGTGCTCCGCAACGGGAGAGGCCACAACAGTGAGAGGCCCGCATACCGCAAAAAAAAAAAAAAAAAAATTAGCCCTATTGCCATTGCATTCAGGATAGATTCCAAGCTCCCAACCATGGCCTCCGAGGAGCAGCAACATCAGGGCCCTGCCCACCTGTCCAGTCTCATCTTGTCCCACACACTCCCCTTCACACACCAGGCTCCCTCCTCACTGGCCACTTTTACTTCCTCAGATGCCCTGTCCTAGTTCCTAGGCCTCTACCAGCAACTCCTTTTCACCCATCAAGTCTCAACCCAAATGCCACTTCCTCTGTGAGGTCTTTACTGACCTTGATATACAGATTAAGTCTCCATCTCCATGATTTTTGCTTTCAAAGTAACTTGTGCTCATCCTGTGTAATTACTTATCACAATTGAAATATACAGTTAAGAAATTTTGGTTCTAGGGACTTCCCTGGTGGTCCAACGGCTAAGACTCCGTGCTCCCAATGCAGGGGGCACGGGTTCGATCCCTGGTTAGGGAACTAGATCCTACATGCATGCCACAACTAAGAGTTCACATGCCGCAACTAAGACCCAGCACAGCCAAATAAATAAATATTTTTAAAAAGAAAGAAAGAATTTTGGTTCTATATCCATCCCCTTTCCCTGGAATATAAACTTCAAGAAAGATAGAAACCGTCTGATTCATCCGAGCATTCAGCTCAGAGCCTCAAATGTAGAACCTCAATAAATATTTGGGGAATGAATAAATGGTCTGTGCCTGTTACTGTTGACTCTCATTATAGAACTTTTCAATAAATATTGGTAAAATTTATTGGTAAAATTTAAGTGCCCAGTACCGTACCAAACACTTTATAAACATTATTTGACTTAACATAATGCTCCTATGTTGTTATCTCCATTTAGGGGAGGAGAAAACAGGGCCAGAGAAATGAAGTCATGTGCCCAAGGCCACACAGCTGAAAGGGTAGAGCCAGGATTCAAACCCACGCAGCCTGACTCCAGCGCCCACACACTTACCCACTTCTTATCTCAGAGTTCCGCCTCCCTGAACTGGCATTCTGATTTTATAAATCAGACCCAGGTGCTTGTTTGATGTGACTCCCCGCTGAGAGACCTAGGCCTGATCTTGAGCCCTGGTAAATTCACTGAAATAATAAACATTGCCCAGGAAGGCCTCTTGGTGATAAGTCAGCCTCCCCTAGTCTGACCCCATCTATATTTGAACACCATCAACAGCAGGTAAGTGTGTGATTACACCACCGTGTGCTAAGTTCTCTATTTGGGGGGTGAACCTGATGACCTGGGAACTCAGGGAGCGAGCAAATTGTTCTGCCAAAGAGGTGGAGAGGGAAAAACTGTGAAGCCTGTGCTAGACCATAAAGGGTGACCAGGAACTTACCAAACAGAAAGGGTAACAGAAAGACATCCCAGGCACAGGGAACAGCTTGGAGGCACAAAGTTGCATGACGTGTTCAGAGTATGAAAAGGCATCTAGTCCTGACCCTGCCTCCCAGTTCCAGTCCTTAACCCAGGCCCTCTGCTGCCCAGGGTTTCCCAGCTGCATCCTCAAGTAGTCAGGCCTCTGTACAGAGCAAGAGCATACGTGTGCACCGTGGTCATAGGACTGCAAAGCACTTTCACCCACATTGCCTTGCGGGGCGCCCTTTAATTTACAGATGATGCCCAGCCCAATGCCTGACACTGGGCAGTAAGTGCTCAGTAAATGTCACTGTTCAGAATGATGATGGTTGTTGTCCCTGTTTGAATAGTAACACCTTCGTCCCATTGTCACATGACGATTAAATGAGATAATTATTGGGAAAGCACTTTGTAAACCATAGAGTGCTGTACAGATGAGAGAGTGTTGTCATGACCTTTTCCTCCAGAAAGGCTTCCAAATTCAAGCTACTCAGCCCCATGGCTCCACTGTAGGGTTCCCGCCCCCCACCGACGCTCCCCTGTTAGAGCTACTGGGAACAGGGCTGTCTCTCCCTCCTCAGAATGAGGCCTCCTCAGGGCTGGCCTGTGTCTCCCCATCACACTGAAGACCCCCAAGAGCCAGGCTTATCTCCTCTATCAGACTAGGGTCTCTGGGGCCTGGCCTGTGCCACCCCAATTAGGTCTGGGGTTCCTAGAGCTGTGTCTTCCTCTTGAGACTGGAGACTCCTAAGGGTTGACCTGTGTCTCTCCCTTCAGATAGAGGGCAGCTGATGGACCATCTTCCCCCAAGAGGCCTCCTACCCCTCTGAGTGAATGGCCCCAGTCAGGCTCCAGGCTGTGGAGATCCCAGCTGAGGCCTTTCCTCACCCTCCAGGGCCTCCAGGGCTGACCCTGGCCTTCAGACCACACACAGGGCTCAGAAAACACAGTTGCTCACAGCGCAAAAAAAAGCAAGACTTAAAACCCAGGATCCCAACTTCCAGCCCAGCTTTTCCATGACCCCCAGTGAGGGTTCTCCTCCCTCCTCTGGGTCTCCTCTTCCTCAACTTCTTCCTCAACCTCTTCCTCTAGGAAACAAGGGTGAAAGCATCAACAATAACAATAACAATTGTCCTCTTTTACAGAGCACTTGCTGTGCCAGGCACTTTATGTTCTCACAGCACCTAAGAAACGCATTATTAGAAGCAGGTTTGCTGTGAAACTAATGAAGCTCAAATTCCAGGACCTTGCGTTTGCATGGGCCCTTCCAAGGCAGCAATGTCTTCTTAGGTCCCAGCAATGTCTTCTTAGGGTCAAATACATGTATATTTTTTTCTTTTTAATTTGCAAAAAATAAAAATTTAAACTACAACTGGTCAAGATCACTGTTTTTTTCCACTCTATCCTTCTTCCCAATATAAATTATTCCCAAGGCACCTGGAAGTATGCGGGTGGTGGAGGAGAAACAAGGATTTGTATGGAGCAAGAAGCAAATCTGTGCAAAATTCTTTCGATCATTCATCACTAAGTTGTCATTTCATATTGACACCAACTCTAAAAGGAAGTTCCCTCCTATAAGGAATAGGCAGCATATGCAATTATAAATGTTCCATGCATGTTTTTCTTTTCCAATAAGCATTACACAATGTAGAATTTATAAAAATTCTGATTACAAACCTCCAAGCAGTACTACAGGTAGCAAATACTGGGTTGGCCAAAAAGTTCATTTGGGTTTTTCTGTAAGATGTTATGGAAAAACCCAGATGAACTTTTTGGCCAACCCAATATATCTATGTGTGAAAGGGCATGTTTTACATCTCCTTACTATCAAGAATAAAACTTAAAAAAATTAACATTGCAAGAGGAAAGACAGAATCATCTCTCTATTCTCACTGTAGAAATTTATTTTTAAAAATCATTGACAGCTCTACCTCCTTCTCTTCCTTTGTCTTCCTGAAAATGTCCATCCTAAAACTATTGGGTAGAAAGGAACAAGGGAAAAGCACACACCAGTGAAAGAGGGCACCACGGTGGCCTCAGCAGGGGCAGGAGGGTGTCCTCAAAGAGCAGCGACCTGGCATAGAGGGACAGGCCCAGCAGGGTGAAGAAGTCCATGAGTGGGAGGGGGCAACCTGACCCGAGGTATCAGAGCCCAAGTGGGGAGAGGAAGGCATCTTAGAGCAGAGAGGGTTGTGGCGGAGACGGCAGATTGGTTACAAATGGAGGCTTGATCCAATGAGTAAATAAGTTAAAAATAATGAAAACCAGATTTCTCAATGTCAGAGAAGAGAGGTATAATATAGAAAGGGCGAAAACTAGAATGAATCCCATTATAGTGGATTAATATTACAGGTAATAGTATGAACTCATGTTTTTCAGTATGTGTAAATAAACATAGGTATAAAGGTGTGTGTGTGTGTGTGTGTGTGTGTGTGTACATTCCCTAATTCTGGGAGGGCTGGGAAGCAGTGGCACCGTAATAACGATTAATAGATCTTCGTTTCTAAATATGATTCTGGTACCCAGATCATGGTGGGTTTTTTTGTTTTGTTTTTTTTGGGTTTTTTTGCGGTACGCGGGCCTCTCACTGTTGTGGCCTCTCCCGTTGCGGAGCACAGGCTCCGGACGTGCAGGCTCAGCGGCCATGGCTCACGGGCCCAGCCGCTCCGCGGCATGTGGGATCTTCCCGGACCGGGGCACGAACCCGTGTCCCCTGCGTCGACAGGCGGACTCTCAACCACTGCGCCACCAGGGAAGCCCCCAGATCATGGTTTTTAAATACTATTCTCTACTAAAAGATTAAATCAGAGCTACGCGTAGTACTAGTTGATTCCAGGGGCTGGAAAAGTGATATCTTCATATACTAGGAAACAAAGGATGTTCAAAGAGTAATGGGGGCATGTCAAAAGGACATAGACTCCAGCTTGAAGGGGATCCCATCGGCCAAGTCTGTGACAATCTGAGCATCAAAATAAATAACGATAGTAACGACTACAAGCCACTGAATAAAATAGGAGACCACGAATTCATAGTTAAATACAAACACACACAAGTACATTCAATGTATGAGGAGGAATGTTTACATAGTTTCAAAGTGCCTCCTCAAGAAATACTGATTCAGGGACTTCCCTGGTGGTCCAGTGGCTAAGACTCCTCGCTCCCAATGCAAGGGGCCCAGGTTCGATCCGTGGTCAGGGAACTAGATCCCACATGCTGCAACTAAAGATCCTGCATGCCGCAAGGAAGATCCCGCATGAGCGGCAACAGAGATCCCGCGTACCACAACTAAGACCCAGGGCAGCCAAATAAGTAAATAAATATATATATATTAAAAAAAGAAAGAAATACTGATTCATTAAAAAGGGGGAAAGAGTAACTGGTATACAGAAGAGTCTGACAGAAATCCCCTTCATCAAGTGACCAAGTGAACCCTGGGACAAATGGAAATGTGTCCTCCCTGATATATCAGGGTGTATCAAGAACACAACATCACTTCCAGGGACAGTCTAATCACAAGAAAGCCACAGACAAACTCCAATTGAAAGCCATGAGACAAAATAACAACTCTTCAAAAGTTTCAAGGTTGTGAAAGGCAAGGACAGACTAAGGATAGTTTTCCTGACCAGTAGGGGCTAGAGTGACATGGCGAAGAAATGCAATGTGTGATTCTGGACTGAGCCCTTTTACTATAATGATTTCACTGGAGCATTAAAGGCGAAAACTAGAGATTAGATATTAATTTCCTGATGTTCAATGAGATTAGATGTTAACTTCCTGGTTTTATTCAATGTTAATTTCCTGATGTTGATGATTATGTTGTGGTTATGTAGGAAAATGTCCTTGTTTGTAGGATTTACACATTAAAGTATTTGGGGGTGATGGGGCTCAGGTTGGCAATTTACTTCCAAAGCGTTCAAGGTAAAAAAAAAGTTCCCTGTACTGTACCTGCAACCTTTCGGTGTTTGCGTCAGTTTCAAAATAAATATCATTAACATGTGAAGAGGAGAGCAAAGAGTGTGCAGCTAAAATATGTAGGCAAATATTGTCAGGCAATTGATCAGTAAAAGTACTTTGTTATTCTCCTGGGTTTGTGATGTTTGTACTTTGTACTGATTTGTTTTATCATTTATTAAATGTTCACTTTCACACCTGATTTTCTATTCTTAATGAAGGCCCTACAAAATTGTATCGGCTTCATGCCCCATAAAACCAATACTCATGCGTGGGCTTTCTTACTACCCTTTTAAAGATGAGAAAACTGAAGCGCAGAAATATAAAGAGACTTGCCCAAGGTCTCTCAGTTAAGTGATGAAGAAGAATTTAGACCCAGACAGTCTGACTGTAGACTCTCCTTCCACGGGATGTTGTGAAGACCCAGTAAGATAAAAGGGCATTAAAGGAACTTTATAAACGTAAGAATGAAGATTATTATGCAATTGTAATTGCATGAAAGATGCGTGCGTGTCTGCTGGGGCCTGTTTGCCTTAGTTCCTTAGTCAGAGGGAAGGGGGAGCAAAGTCCTCCTACTGTATGCCAGAAACTGCTTGGAATTCAACACGTAGGATCTCACTTTGTCCTCACAGCATCGCTGCAAGCAGGCGTTGTCCCGGATGAAGCTTCTGAGGCCCACAGAGATTTGGGGTTCAGCCCACAGTCACATAACTGAAAAGTGATAGAGCCAGGAACAGATGCCAGGGATGGTGATGGCTGCCCAATAGTGTGTTAGCAGAAGGGTTGCCAGCCTGGGCTTGCCAAGGTCTACAGACATAACGCAGCCAAGGAACTTCCCACGAGCTCTCACAACCCATGCCCCAGCATCTGAGACAGATGCCTGGGACAGGGGAGCCATATGGTTGGTGGCAGAGCAACGTTTCTGCCCAGATCATAAATGGGCAACATCTGCAGACCAGGAAGCAGCAGCAAGGCAGGGGCCCAGGTAGTCACCAGCTCTGGCTGCACAACTGGGGCAGTGGGTCCAGGGGAAAAAGCAAGGACTTTGGAGTCAGACTGGTGTGGGCTCTGTCTCTTCTTAGTGGTGTGAACTTGGGCAAGTCACTTTACCTCTTTGAGTCTCAAAAAGTAAGAATCGTGCCTCATAAGGAAGCTCTGAATATTAGAGTGGGAAGTGCCTGGCACATAGTAGGTGCTCAGTAAACAGCAGTATTTCATTGTCATTCTGCAAGGGCTTCTCAGCAGATATGGCCCCTCAGGAGCTCCAGGAATCCAGGCTGGGGAGAAAGAGCTCTTAAGGACCTTATTCGTGCAGGGCCCCCCAGAACTGGAGGAAGAGGAAGGCAGCCTCCTAGACTGCACAGTGGGCAAAGTCCTCCCAGCCCCCCAGGATCCTGGCTCCCTTCCCCGAAGCCTATTCCTCACCAACAACAGGAGTAGGGCCCCAAGGTTAGGCAAACAAGTGAGCGATAAGGCGCTTCCAGGCTGGGCCTTGTATTCAAGGCTTGTCCAGCTCTGGGGCTGGCTTCCTAGCTGAGCGAGAGTCCTGCAGGCACAAATAGGGCCATCTGCCATGGCCACCTGCTGATTGTGCACCTGAGGCCTTGGTGCCCTGGTACAGCCTGGGTTAATGACCCTGTTTATCCACTTGAATCATCTGATAAGGGGCAGCAGGGCCAGCAGGCAGGTGACCCTGTGCCCTGCACCCGCTGCTTCATTGACTGAAGTGATATCAGGGCCACGTGGAGCTTCCAGGCCTCCCTCCCCCGCCACTTCCCCACCGGTCCTGCCAGGGTCAGTGTGAGTTTCTTTTTTTTTTTCAATGAACATGACTTCTGGAGTCAAGGTTGTTGGGCGGTTCCCCCCTTCCTCCCCCATTTGTGGATATAAATAGCACCCACAGCACAAAGCAGGGGGCGGGAAAGCCTGGAGGAAGGAGGAACAGATCCGCAACCATGAGCTCCAGCCAGCCAGGGACCTGCCCATGCCAGGGTGCTGCAGGCCGCCCAACCATTCTGTATGCACTTCTGAGCCCCAGCGTCAGGGACTGGCCCTCTGTGCCCCCAGCCCGTGGCCGCTGCCTGTGCAGGCAGCACCGGCCCGTCCGGCTGTGTACTCCCCATCGCACCTGCCGGGAGGCCTTGGATGTTCTGGCCAAGACGTTGGCCTTCCTCAGGAACCTGCCGTCCTTCTGCCAGCTGCCCCCCCAGGATCGGCGACAGCTGCTGCGGTGCTGCTGGGGCCCCCTCTTCCTGCTTGGGTTGGCCCAAGACACTGTGACCTTCGAAGTGGCTGAGCTCCCAGTTCCCAGCATACTCAAGAAGATCCTGCTGGAGGAGCCCACCAGCGGTGCAGGCCATGGCCAGGTGTTGGATCGGCCCCAGCCCTCACTGGCTGCAGTGCAGTGGCTTCAGTGCTGCCTGGAGTCCTTCTGGAGTCTGGAGCTGGGCCCCAAAGAATATGCCTACCTGAAAGGGACCATCCTCTTCAACCCTGGTGAGCTCCCAGACATTCCTGGATGGGCCAAGGCTGGAGGGGGGGCAGGGCCCAGCCAGGGACAGCGCCTTCTAAGGGCTTGACATCTGTGATCACTTTGGGTCCTGATTATCACCAAATAGTCATCTCACAAAAGAGGCTCAGAGAGGCTAATTGACTTGGTGAAAGCCACACAGCCAGGTAGGGGCAGAGCAAGAATGGGGACTCAGGTCTATTCATATCAGTATCTAGTCCTTGCCACTCTGCCTAAGAAATTGCCCTGACCCTCAGGGAAGGTGGGAGTGGGGAAAGGGAGGGTGGGCAGACACAGCTGTGCCCCAGTCACGCCTTCACGAGCGGACTGCATGGGGAAGTTCTGAAGGTGAAACTCTGTGGGTTCAGAAAGACCACATAGAGAAGAGGAATAAAGATGAAGGGGTGTGGGGGAGGAGAGGGAGGAGTCCCCATAAACTTCAGCTGGGAGAGCAACGGATAGAGGAAGTGTTCTTTGTAATCTGGAGAGCATCTAGATGAGAATTCCTCACCAAAGGCCCTCGTAGAATGCATTATTATAATTCATTATAATCATAGTGAATACTCATATTAACTTACCATATGTTAGGTCCAGTTCTAAGACTTTTACATATACTAGCTCATTTAAACCTCATAACAAGCCTAGGAGATAGGTATTATTATTTATCCCAATTTTACCAATAAGGAAACCGAGGCACAGAGGTTGAGTAACTTTGTCCAAGGTCACACAGTTAATAAGTGGCAGTGTGGGATTCAAACTCAGGCAGCCTGGGTCTTAACCATTGCTCTATACTGCCTCTCCATAAAGGATGGAAAAATGAAGTGATAAATAAATAAATGAAGGAGGTAGTAATGGGGCCTCAAAGGCCAAGCCGGTGGCCTCCAGTCTTGGGCCAGTCTTGCCCCGTGGTGTCAGAGTAGGCTACTCACCAGCCATCTGTGCCTTCTCTGCCCGCAGACGTGCCAGGCCTCCACGCCTCCTCCCACATCGGGCACCTGCAGCAGGAGGCGCACCAGGCCCTGTGGGAGGTCCTGGAGCCCTGGTGCCCAGCAGGCCAAAGCCGCCTGGCTCGTGTCCTCCTCACGGCCTCCACCCTCAAGTCCGTTCCACCCAGCCTGCTTGGAGACCTGTTCTTTCACCCTGTCATTGGAGACGTTGACATCGCTGGCCTCCTCGAAGACATGCTTTTGCTGAGGTGACCTGCTCCAGCTCAAGCAGAGACTGGGTGGAGGCTGGCAGCACTGATTCGGCCTGGTTGTTCCCTGGGTGACCCGGTGCTCCCAGAGGCTTCCCATGAGCAGCTGGTCCCGGCCCAGCCAGGTGGGCTATGGGGCCCTCACTCAGCCCAACCCCATCTTGGCCTTCCTTGGTTTGGACACAGTGCTCCAGCTGTCTGGCCAGCCCTTGGTGGTCCCAGAGCCTCTGGGCCAAGACTCCTATCCCTTCCTGGGACGGGGTTGGTTTTGACTGCTCATTGGGCCAGGAGTCCTATTGACTTTGTACAGAACTGACTTAAGTTATTGGGTTTTGTAATAAAAGGTGTGATACACTTGGAGCCTGTCACTGTAATTTGTACATGTGGAAGGGACCCGTTCACCTCCCGAGCCACCCTGCCCCTGTCAGTGGGAGCCCAAGAGGAAGGAACTATAAGTGGCACAGAAGCCAGACCTCAGGAAACTAGAATTTTAATTTTTCAGAGTGGGATGATGATTTCATTTCTGGGGGTGAGATTTATTTCACGTGGGTCTGAGTTCAGGGGGCAGTGTCAGTTCAGGACCCTCTCATGTCCTTGCCTTTATCTTAGGGGGTAGGGAGTGTCTCTCCCTGTCTTCAAATCCCCTGCTGACCCCTCCTTCAGCTCCTGCCCCGGCCTCCCTCTCACCTCAGTGAGAACTGCCAATTATAGCCAATAAGGAAAATGAAGCAGCCCATTTCCAAATTGAAACAGACAGGTTACAGGAATTTCTTCAGTTTGGGATCATTCACTTCCCCCATTCCTTCAGCGACAGAGGAGTCTAGTCCACAGTTCTCCCAATGGAAGGGGGCAAGGGCAATTAGGGCTGGCCTGGAGGCTGCTTGGAAACCGGAGCAGACGGAGGCTTAGTTGCCACACCAGCTGTTAAAGTCTGAAACACACTTCCATGACAGTTGGCTCATAGCCACTGCCTGGAGCTCCCCTGCCCCTCTGTGCCGGCCCTTCTCCTGGAATCCATCCCCATGTCCAGCAGCTAGAGGGCAACGCTTGACATAGCCACGGCTTCCGGGGCTGCTCCATTCAGTGCATGGCTTGTGTCTATTCTGATTAGTCAATGTCTGTGCCTCACTGTTTGTTAAATATTTTGAATATCACTCAGGTCAAGGTCACTGACCTGCAGGGTGGGCAGGAGGGAATGATAACAACACACATGCCTATAGGACCCCCTTTCAGGTCTCCTCCTTTCTCCAGCAATGAGGCCTGTCCCAACCAGGCCCCACCCCCCTCACCACCACAGTTTGGATTCTTCTCACGGTGGGGCCAAGTTAATTATTACTCAATGAGAGGTCATTCACTCAGGGACAGCAGTCTAGGAGTCATCATCACTCAGACCTTTCCCTAAAGCCACAAAGAAAGGCACCACAACTGAACCGGCCATGTACCCATTATGGGCACCCAGTACCAGCAGCAAGGGCACCCCTGTCCCTTACCCAATCACCCACTCACCACTCAGACACCCAGACCCCACAACGAAGACACTCACACAGCTCAGACCTACAACTCTCTCTCACAGACACACTAAGTTGAACAACTCAGACACGCTTACATAGACCCACAAAACAGACCCTCCATCGGCCCACACGCAGCACAGAAATGCACAGTCCAGACACACTCACTCAGCGACATACGGCAAACACATTCACAGAGAGGAGACGTGCCCCCAAGCCAGACGTTCACACCTACATCCCTCCACCCATGGGTGGGACACACCAGAGCATGCTCTCCACCTTCTGTATTTCACAGTAAAAGAAAAAGTGGCCCCAGCGTAGGAAGACCTGAGTCCGTACACTTCAGGTTCTACCCAGAAGCTGCATGTACAGGCCAAACTGCTCTGTCCAGCATTTAGGGCCTCAATCGCTCCCTTTTCCCACGGCGACCCCAATATCCACCCTCCTCTCAGAAAGGCCATGTCCTGCTCAGCAACACCCCCCCCAGCCAGGACCTAATCATATCCCCAAGTAGAGATGTCCTCTAGAGCCCAGGAACAAGCCCTGCACCCCTCTACCCCTTCACCCTCCACCAGAACCCCAGACCCAGACCTCAGTCCCTGACACCTGTCCCTGCCCTGCCCCTCCCAACCCTCGGGCCCATCTCACCTTGCAGACGCATGAGTCAACGCAATGCTTTCAAGAGCAGATGACTCATCTCCCCATAGGAGTCAAATCCTGCAGATTCAGGGATTTGGGGTCATTCTATCTTTCATGTCCCTTCACCAACTGCCCCCATTAGTTTACTGTTGCTCCTCTCTGAACCTCAGACTGAGTCTTCCTTCCTCTCACCCGCCCTCCCTAACCCTGAGCAGGCATTAGAAAGTGCTCCTCTCCACTCTCCACCCCAGCCTTTTCCCTCAATTTACCTAATGTTTCCATCATCCAAATAGCTTCCCTATTAGCCTACCTTGTTCCTTTGCAAATTTCTTCCCTACCCCTACACATGATTGGGGAGCTACACTTCTATTTCTTGTCTGTATCTTTTGAGTCACTCCCTGTGCCCTACCCAAGCCTTCTAGAGGAACATAAAGACAAATTTAGCAAAACTAAAGAGAAAATTATAATACAGTTTTAAAAAAGATTTTTATTTATTTATTTGGCTGCACTGGTCTTAGTTGCGGCACGCACGATCTTCGTTGCCGCATGTGGGCCCTTCATTGCAGCATGTGGGATCTAGTTTCCTGACCAGGGATCGAAACCAGGCCCCCCCCTGCATTGGGAGAGTGGAGTCTTAACCACTGGACCACCAGGGAAGTCCCTATAATACAATTTTTTAAAATAAATTTATTTTATTTATTTGGCTGTGTTGGGTCTTCGTTTCTGTGCGAGGGCTTTCTCTAGTTTCAGTGAGCGGGGGCCACTCTTCATCGCGGTGCGCGGGCCTCTCACTGTTGCGGCCTCTCTTGTTGCGGAGCACAGGCTCCAGATGGGCAGGCTCAGTAGTTGTGGCTCACGGGCCCAGTTGCTCCGCGGCATGTGGGATCTTCCCAGACCAGGGCTCGAACCCGTGTCCCCTGCATTGGCAGGCAGATTCTCCACCACTGCGCCACCAGGGAAACTCAGTTCACATCATTTGCTACGTAACACTTATTTTTCAATTTTCAGATTTTTAAAAAGATAGCTTTAACTAAACCTTTTCTGTATAATATACATAAAAGTATGCAAATCAGACCTGTATAGCTTGGTGAATTATCACGACATGAATACAACCCTGTAACCACCACCCAGCTCAAGAAATAGAGCATTAGCAACACTCCAGAAACCCTCCCCATCATTACCACTCCCTCCTGCCCAAAGGGTATCACTAACCCCTGATTTCCAACATGATAAATGAGGTTGCTTGTCTCAAACTTTATATAAATGGAATGGTATAGCATGTACTTTTTTGTGTTTGTCTTCTTTTACTTGATATTATATCTGAGATCCAGATATAATCTATGCTCTGTGTAGCAGTAACCCATTCACTTTCATTGTTGTAAAGTATCCCATTACACTACAATTTATCTACCCATTATACTGCTGAGGAACATTTGGTTCATCAAATAATAATGCTAGCATTATTCTTGCACACCTTTTTTTGGTGCACGGATGTTTGCAGAACTGGTGCTATATAACAAGAATCGGAATTACCGAGTCATAGAACACGTGCTCAACTTGAGTAGATCTTGCTAGTTTTCTAAAATAGTGTACCAATCTAAACATCCCTCGGCAGATTTTAAAATCCAGACGTAACGTTGTCCCTTTTCACAGTTACCCAGATGCTCGTTAGAACTGTTTTTATT
Organism: Pseudorca crassidens; assembly: GCF_039906515.1. Lineage (NCBI taxonomy): Eukaryota > Metazoa > Chordata > Mammalia > Artiodactyla > Delphinidae > Pseudorca > Pseudorca crassidens. The sequence continues at coordinate 20,901,671 of NC_090297.1, read as the reverse complement.
TTTTATTTCTTGAATAGGTGGATATTTGCGATCACCACAATGTAATTACTTGCTTTATTGCTTTTTGAAATATTATTTTCCCTTTTAAGATTTTAAAAATATTGAGTAAAATATGGGACTTCCCTGGTGGTTCAGTGGTTAAGAATCTGCCTTCCAATGCAGGGGACGTGGGTTTGATCCCTGGGCAGGGAACTAAGATCCCACATGCCACGAGGCAACTAAGGCCACGTGCCGTAACTACTGAGCCCATGCACTCTGGAGCCCTCGTGCCACAACTAGAGAGAAGCCCGCGCACCACAGCGAAAAATCCCACGTGCTGCAACTAAGACCCAACACAGCCAAAAATAAATTAATGTTTTAAAACAACTTTAAAAATATTGAGTAAAATAAGATATTTATAAAATATATGTAATATATAAAGAGTAACAGTACTGAGAATTCCCCGGCATTCAGTGGTTAGGACCCAGTGCTTTCACTGCCACGGGCCCAGGTTTAAAAAAAAAAAAAAAAAAAGAGTAGCAGTACAAGAACCCTCATCATTGTTCCACAGATCATTATTGCCATCAACTTTTGACATCTTTCTAAATCTATCACCCAAAGGTAATGACTACCCTGAATTGGGGGTTAATCATCTCTTGATGCCTCCCAAAGGCAGCAAGGCCTCCAACAACCAACCAGCTTTCCCTAAGCACCTACTATGTGAAAGGCGTACAAAGATGAAAAATTAAAATAGGTAGGGAGGGACTTCCCCAGTGGCTAAGACTCCACGCTTCCACTGCAGGTTCGATCCTTGGTTGGGGAATTAAGATTCCCCCATGCCACAACTAAGAGTTCACATGCTGCAACTGAAGATCCCGCGTGCCGCAACTAAGACCTGGAGCAGCCAAATAAATAAATAAATATTTATAAATAAATAAAATAAAATAAGTAGGGAAAGCCCTCTCATGTTTGTGGCTCCCCATTCTCATGAAAATAACAGGTAACGTCTAAGGAGGGTTTACAATATGCTAGGCATTTACCGGACGCGCAGGCTCAGCGGCCACGGCTCACGGGCCCAGCTGCTCCGCGGCATGTGGGATCTTCCCGGACCAGGGCACGAACCCGTGTCCCCTGTATCTGCAGGCGGCCTCTCAACCACTGTGCCACCAGGGAAGCCCTACTGAGGACTTTTATATGCGTGATGACATTAAATTCTCACCACAGTCCTCTAAGGGTAGGGACTATTATTCCTATCCAACAGATGAGGAAATTTAGGTTCAGAGAAGTTAAGTAACTTGCCCCAAGTCACACTGCTAGCTAAGGATCAAATTTCTAAGCCTTGACTTTTTTTTTTTCCTGGCAGCACCACGTGGCTTGCGGGATCGCAGATTGAACCGGCCTGGCAGTGAAAGCGCGGAATCCTAACCACTAGGCCACCAGGGAACTCCCTTTATGATCTTAAAGCATACTTATATGTGTATCCTTAAAAAATGTTGATTTGTATTTTTTGAACTTTATACAAGTGGAATATTCTGTTTTCTGACTTATTTTCACTCAGTATCATATCCCTGAAATTATTGGTACTGAATGCCAGTTTTTGCTCCTACAAACACTGCAGCTATGAATATTCATACATACTGTCAAATAACAAACAAATCTGGACTTAGGAAGGAGGGACTTTATTTGAAGTGATTATTGCAAGGAAGGAAAGGAGCTACTGAAATAGGGAGAAGGAAGCTGTTGCAAAGAGAGAAGCTCTAACCATAGACCTACACGCGTCTCAAGGGTTAGGCAAAGAGGTTTTCTTTCACAGGGAGGAGTAAATAAGGCTAGAAAGAACTGGGTGTGAGGAAGTGGGATGACCAGGAATAGCTTATGGCACAATAGATCAGAGAATGTTTTACCCTGAACCCAGCCTATTCTCAGGAGGGGCTGTTAAGGAGGGGTTGTGTACAGCTCAAGCTGGGGGAGGGGGACACAGTGCAAAGTTCATGGACCTGGAGGAAGGAGAGCAGCTTAACCAAAGTTTAGTTAACAAGCATTTTGTTTTCATTGTTCTGTGGGGAAAAGCAGTTCATCTAAGCGTTTATGAGGCAAAGAATTGAAATTTGGAGTCTGTGTCTAGCCTTGCCATAGGTAAACAAGGGGGCACCCATGAGTTTTATCTAAGTAATATAAGGAAGGGTGTCTCTTTGCAGTAAGTCATGTTCCAGAGCACAAAAGGGTGGGAGGGGTTTCTTAACTTTTCCAGGATCACAGGGCTTGAGCGAGGTTCAACATTGTCGGTACATCTCCTGATAAACATACGCAAGAATTTCTTTAAAATATATAACTATAAGTGGAATGGCTGGGTCAAAAGGTATGTGTAGTTTCACTTTTAAAGGGTAATGCCAAATTGTTTTCCAAAGTGGTGGTACCAGTTCACACTTCCAACAGCGCATGGGAGCTCCAGTTGCTCTATATCGTCAGGGTTTAAAAGAGGATTTGAGGATTTAAATTTTTTGCCAACGTGGTGGCTATGAAGTGGGTCTCATTACATTTCCTTGATGATTGAGACTGAGCATCTTTCATTGTTAACTGCATGTGTTTCTCTTCTGTGAAGGGTCTTCGGCCCACTTTTCAATTGGATTATCTTACTGATTTTGTGAGAGTTCACCAATATGTTTTGGTAGCATAAATGGATTTACGACTGAAAAGGCCCTAAACTGATAAAGAACTGCGATTAGGTTTGGGAGATATCCAACAGCTAAAAATCTTAAACACAGCCTCTCCCTCGGGCTTCTGATTTGATCCTCACTAGCGTCTTATGAAACAGAGCCGTAACCCCACTTCTCAGGTCAGTTTTACCCATCACCACCGGCTTCTGTCTGTGGGAAAGGGACCTAGCGACTTCCTCCCGTGCTTTCCCAGCTCTTGGTTCCACGTCCTCAATCCCGGCGAACTAATCACCGGTTACGCAGTATTTATTGCAGCACCTCAACGCCCCTCGCAATATTCTCGCAAGTGTTGGTTCCAGCCGATCATGTGACACCCAAGATGGCGGCGTCCAGTGCGGCGGAGGAGGCGGCGGTTTACTTAATAGTGAGCGGTATCCCGTCGGAGTTGCGCTCAGCCCAGCTACGGAGCTACTTTAGCCAGTTCCGGGAACAGTGCGGCTGTGGCTTCCTCTGTTTCCACTACCGGCATCGGCCTGAGCGGGCCCCTCCCCAGGCTGCTCCCGACTCTACCCTAACTCCTATCCGCCAGGGTCTCGCCCAGACTTCACTCAACGATGCCCGCACTCTCTCCACTCAGGACTCTGCTCCTGCCCAGACCCGCACCTGCTGCTGCGTCATCTCGGTACGGGGGCCAACTCAAGCCCAGAGGTTTCTCCGTATGTACTCGGGCCGCCGGTGGCTGGATTCTCAGGGGACTTGCTTACCTGGTCGTTGTTTCATCCGCAGACTTCGGCTACCTACTGAGGCATCAGGTACGAGTAGGAGAGAGAATAGACTGGGACTACTAGAGGCACTGGAACAGAGGCACCGTCCCTGAGGATTGTTGAGGATAAGTCAGGTCTCTCGTTAGGGCTCTTTAGGAGTTTATATCATTTCTGGACAAAGTTTCAGGCTCAACTCTCACGTTAGAAAAACTCGGGGGGAAAAAAAAAGAGGCCTATTCAGGTGATCTTTCCCATTTATTAAGTCTATTTATTAAGTCTATCCTCTTTTGCACTGACATAGAAGGGGAAAAAGGAAATCAGATATTGTCTTTGTTGCTCTCCACCCAGTCCTCTGTTGGCAAGATGCAAATGAAGAGACAAACTCTTTTCTCTGGACAGCTCCCATTTTCATGGGAAATCACTTTGATAGGGAAACAGGAAGCACAGTGCAGGGCCCTCTAATTTATTCATTCAACAAATCTAGCCTGTATTGCTAGACGTAGTGTGACTCTAGCTGGTATGCAGAGCACAGTTGGACACAGTCTGTGCTCAGAATCCAGAGAGGAAGACAGATTTGTAAAAAGGTAAGTGTCACAGAGATGCCATTCTAATTGTTAACGTTTACTGAGCACTTCCTGTGCACTTACTGGGCACGGTTCGAAGTCTTTTCGTTTTCTTATTGACTCTTCACAACAATCCTATAAGGTAGGAGCTATTGTTACCCATTTTATAAGTGAGGAAACTGAAGAATACGGAAGTTATGTTATATTACAAGGTGACAGAGTCACAGTACTAACTGGGCGTTTTGCTCCAGAGCCTGTGCTCTTTAACACCAACTGCTGTGAGATGACAGGGGAGGGAGAAACCCATTTCCTAGAAGGATTAGGAAATGTGGCTTTGCATCTGGATCTTGAAAGATAAACAGGAGTTGGTGGGAAAGAATGGTGTTCAAAGTAAATGGCATTTGCAAAGACACAGATATGTGAAAGCCCATGAAACTCTCAGGGCATGTTAAATTGTTTGATGTGATTGGAACACATGGTATGACGGTGTGCAGGGGGTGAGGGTTGGTGGCAGTTGAAAATCAAAAGGTCATCAGGAATCAGATCTGGAAGAAACTTATGAGCTTAGCCTAGGTGATGAGAAATGGCATGAGATTACTAGGTGGTTCTGGTCAGGGAACAGAGGAAGGGACTCTGGAAAAGTTTGAAAGGGAGAAACAGCATTAGGCTAAAGGATTTAAACCTTGAACAGTTTCTGACTCAAGTGTTGCTGGAGACTTCTAGGTTTCAAGAACTATTCTTCTCCCTGCTTTCCAAGGTTTGGACTCCTTTCCCTTCAAGACCCGGAAGGAACTGCAGAGTCGGAAGGCTGAGAGTGAAGCCTTCACGCTGGCCGACCTGAGGCAACTGCCAGAGCTGAACCCACCGGTGCTGATGCCCAACGGGAATGTGGGGACTCCCCTGCGGGTCTTTTTGGAGTTGATCCGGGCCTGCCGTCTACCCCCTCGGATCATCACCCAGCTGCATCTCCAGTTCCCCAAGACAGGTTCCTCCCGGCGCTACGGCAATGTGTCCTTCAAGTATGAGGACTCAGAGACTGTGGAGCAGGCAGAGCTTGTGTACACAGCCGAGGGTGAGGAGATACCCCAGGGAACCTGCTTGGCAGACGTACCAGCCAACCCCTGTGAAGAGCCAGAGGAAGAAGAGGAAGAGGAAGAAGAGTCACACTCAGATGACGTGAGTACAGGGAGCCACCTTGTCCTTGCTGGCAGCTTAGAGAGGCCAAGGCGTTAACAGCACCGCTCTTCAATTGTGTATTACCAGAGTTCTAAACCTGGGGTCCTCAGGAGGCTTCCAAAGACTTTGAACTCCCTGACCTTGAACGTAAAACTGCATTTGCACATGCAGGTATATGTTTCTTTGGGAGAGGGGCCAGAGCTTTTATCAAAAGATTCTCAAAGCGGTCTTCTTTTCATTCCTTCAGAAGAAATGTAAGGAGGGTCCCTTTCATTGATGAAATCCACTGACCAAGAGATAAGATCACCTAAGGAAGCAGAGGCACAGCTGGGATGTGAACCCAGTCCCCTTCGCTGCTTGTCTAACTTCTGTGTGCTTTCATTATGTGGTTGAGAAGTCGCCTCTATTTTCTGACCTTGAGTCTGTGGATTGAACACTAGCCTCCACTCTAACTTTATCAATGAAATAGACGTTTCTTCTACGTCTTTCTCCAAACTTGTTTGTTCATCCATACAATCGGGAGAGGTGTGATTTGTTGGGAAACTTTTTAAATGCATACTCTGGGTAAGAAGTAATTGACCTGTGTCTTCAAAATTCCCAGCTCAGAGTTGCTAACACATCTGGACCACATCCTTAGTGTGTGGTACTGTCCTGCCTTTTCTCCAGCCCCTGCTCTGTAGCAGTGATTCCTGAGACCTCCTGGAGTTTAACTGGGGCAGGAGTCCCCAAGATTTCAAGCCAGGAGTCATTCTGTCATTCCACAAGTCCAGTCAAGCAGTTGTAAACACAGGGGCTAGCACAGGATTCCAAAGACATTTTAAGACTCATTTCCTTCCCACAAAGAGCCTTCAAGCTCCCTGAAGAGAGAGAACCAGCATCTGGAAAGGGGATGTGGTATGGTATGGGTTTGAACGCTGGCTCTGCCCCTCTCTTAGGCAAATCACTTTACTCCTCTAAATCGAGGTTTCATCACCTGTAGAATGGGAATAATGGTACTAACCTCACAGCGTTGTTGGGGTGATTAAAGGAGCTAAGGTATGTGAAGGGCCTGACACAGTAGACGATAAGTTTAGTTCCTGTCCCTTCTTTCTTTGTGACATAATGTAGAAAGGCATAAACAGGGTGTATTGATTAGCAGTGAGAAATTCAGAGACCAGTGAGAGTGGTGGGGGACCTCATGTGAGCTACAGAACTTGAGGAATGAGGAGGATTTAACCAAGTGAAGAGGAGGTGGTGGTGGAAGAGGAGGGCAGATATTCGGGCAGGGAGAACAACATGGCCAAAAGCACAGGGATAAGAGTGAGTCAGGCTTGTGGCGGAAGGGGCCAAGTATGTTGAGAAACAGGGCATGGAGAGATGTTTTGGTCACGGCTTAGGGGCCAGAAAGTGCTGCTTCTCAGAGAAATTTGGAGGAAAGGAGCCGAGGTCCCATCTATGGGACCTCCTGTGCACTGAGCTGCCCTCCTCGTGGGCCTGAGGTCAGGAAGCTGGACAGGCAGATCACCTCTCCCCACCTTCTCCCAGGACGATGAGCGGGGTGAGGAGTGGGAGCGGCACGAAGCGCTGCATGAGGACGTGACCGGGCAGGAGCGGACCACTGAGCAGCTCTTTGAGGAGGAGATCGAGCTCAAGTGGGAGAAGGGCGGCTCAGGCCTGGTGTTCTACACTGATGCCCAATTCTGGCAGGAAGAGGAAGGAGGTAACACTGGCACCCGGGCAAGGGCAGGGGTGATCCCTGCTGCGTTCGCTCAGGGCGCTGTGCTCCACACGGTGGGTTCCCTGGCAGTGAGCCCAACTAAAGGGCTAGGGAAGAGGCTTACGCTGGTCGTATATGAGAGACCAGCCATCCTTTCTAGGGGTGAGGGATCAGTGGAGTGGAGAGAAAATGCCCTCCTACAAATTCTGAATGACCCCCCCTTCAGAGGAGAGATTTGAAGATAAAATCAAAAGCCCCAAGTTCTAGGAAGTCTAATTTAATTTAACTCTTGACAGAACTGAGAGTCCTTGGCTCACTCTGCTTGATGCTTTTCTATCTGCAGACTTTGATGAACAGACAGCCGATGACTGGGATGTGGATATGAGTGTGTACTACGATGCAGGTACTGGGCCAGAGGTTGCAGTACTGGGAGGTGGAATGGTGCCCTGGCCTTGCAGTGACACTTTACCAGACCTGCTTAGCAGAGGCTGAGACAGGGCACCAGTTCCCTTGGGGTAGCCCGCTAAGAGGTTCCTCTCTTAAAACATCTTTAGTTGAGTGCATTAAGTGCTGGTTGTGGGCAGAGCCTTTTTCCTTTCTTTGTGCAGGAAGGACATGTGGTGACAGCCCTCAGGGAGCTCTGGTTCTGATGGGCAGACCCTAGTAGAGTGGGAGGGTCAGGAGTTCGGGCTCTGGTTAAGAATTTAGATCCTGGAGTCAGAAATGACCTAGGGTGGTTGGGGGGTGGGAAGGGAAGACCTGGGTCCTAATTCTCTCTCTCATTTTTTGGCTTTATGACTTTTCTGTACTTCAGTTTCCTCATCTGTAAGATGAGACAGCTGTGGTTCTTATTCTTGGTGAGCTCCCAGTCTAATGGGAGAAATAATAATACAGTAATAACACACCATAAAAATGAATATTTAAATCTTGTGAGGGCCTAGAAACCTGATTTTACCCCCCTTCTGCTGAGAGAGACCCTTCCACAAATTGGGCTCTACTTCCTCAGATGGTGGAGACAAGGATGCCCGAGACTCTGTCCAAATTCGTCTGGAACAGAGACTCCGTGATGGCCAGGAGGCCGGCTCCATGATTGGACACCAGGTGGGCACCTTCGAGCGCCACACCAAGGTGAGCACTGTGCCAGCCCGCCGACCCCTCTCTTTTCCTTCTTTACCCTCATTCCCTTCCCCGCCCCCACAGGAGCCCCATCTCAAGTCTTCTCCCTTCCCTCTGCAGGGCATTGGGCGGAAGGTGATGGAGCGGCAGGGCTGGGCCGAGGGCCAGGGCCTGGGCAGCGGGTGCTCAGGGGTGCCCGAGGCCCTGGATAGTGACGGCCAGCACCCTAGATGCAAGCGTGGATTGGGGTGAGTATGGGTGAGGGACTTCCCTGGGAGCCCAAGTGAGCCTTTCAGCTGTACCCTCTTCCCTCTGGTTTTGGATTGGGTGCTAGAGACGCCTAGGGAATGAACTTCAAAACAGAATTAGAAGGAAAAAGTATGTTTGGCGCTAACGTTTTCAAGACTGAGTCCTCAGGCTTGACACGATCATTAATCTCCTGGGGGAGTCATTCCCCCAAGTCTGAGGAGTTTGGACTTGATGATTGCTATTAGAAAGTGACTGTAAGTCACAGAGTGGTGACAGTTGTTCTAAATTTCGTGTACCATTTAAAATGAAAGCAGTATGTGAGGCCTCTGGTTGCTGGCACTATCAATGGATGGATAAGGGGGCTGGAGAGCAAAGATCCAGATTTAAATGCTCAGTCTTTGGGACAAACCACATATGAAGTAGCTTCTACCCTGTTCTTTCTCAAACCCTTTACTGCTGTGAGATAGCAGCCCTCTCACTGAGAGCTCTTTTTGATCCAGGTACCATGGAGAGAAGCTCCAGCCATTTGTGCAACCAAAGAGGCCCCGTGGAACTGGCTTAGGGCTCATCTCCACCATCTACGATGAGCCCCTACCCCAGGACCAGGGGGATTCGCTGCTCCGCCGCCAGCCACCCACCAGCATGAAGTTTCGCACAGATATGGCTTTTGTGAGGGGTTCCAGCTGTGCCTCGGACAGCCCCTCAGAGCGTGAGTGGCAAGTTCAAGGGCTTCCTTAATCAGGATCACTCATAATTGCACAGTGGCAGCCCTCTGCCTGGCCCTGTCTCCCACGGAAGCAGAAAGAACTATGGGAGCAGCAGTCTGCGCGGCTTGTTCAGAACTTGCCTTCTGCCTGTCTACCTCAGGGGCATTTTTATAAAAAGCCCCCTATCCTCCCTTTTGATGATAGCGCTTAATGACTTGTCCTCGGTGGTCTCCTAACTCTAGTCCCTGTTTGGGCTTGCTCCTGTTGCCTCCCCCAGCACCGTGAAAACTGGATTGACTGAGGTTATCGTCACAACCTTCCTGGGGGCAAGGGGAGGGTGGGAGTGGGTTCAGCATGAAGCCCAGAAAGAGGGGAAAAGGGACATGGAAGAGGAGAGGATTTGTGGTTGGAAGAGACGCTCTTGGGGCGGGCCCTCCATCGCCTCTACCCTTAACTGGCTGGGACCGGGCAGCGGAGAGTCCGCTGCAGGTGTCCCGGGTCTGCGACCTGACGAGAGAATAAAAAACTTTACTACCGAATTTCTCTTTCTCTTCTAATTCGGCCGGGAGGAAGGTGGAGAAATCCCCAGAAAGGTAACCGCCCTCTCCCCCAGGCCCCCACGTCCGCCCCACGCACCGACGTCACCGCGCCCTTCGGCGCCAAGCTGTGTCGTCGCCGTATGGGCGGGACTTCCTCTCCCGGCCCTGCTGTTTCCGACGTCGTCCGGAAGTCGGGTGCTGGTCCCGTCAGTACCGGCCCATTTGGTCGTCTCACATCGCGCGGGTCCCTGCTCTTCCTCCTTAGGCGACCCCCGGGCATCACCGCCGGCCCCCGACGAAGTGCACGTCGGGGATCCCGTTGCCCTCGGCTCTCGTCTTCGGCTTGGCTCCCGCCCTGCTTCCCTGCCGAGCTTACCTGCTCCGCACGGGGCCGTGTGCCGGCTGCCCATGGCGGGGGCCGCTCCGACCACGGCCTTTGGGCAGGCGGTTATTGGCCCTCCGGGCTCGGGGAAGACCACGTACTGCCTGGGCATGAGTGAGTTCCTGCGCGCGCTGGGCCGGCGTGTGGCGGTGGTGAACCTGGACCCGGCCAATGAGGGGCTGCCGTACGAGTGCGCCGTGGACGTGGGCGAGCTGGTGGGGCTGGGCGACGTGATGGACGCGCTGCAGCTGGGGCCCAACGGCGGCCTGCTGTACTGCATGGAGTACCTGGAGGCCAACCTGGACTGGTTGCGTGCCAAGCTCGACCCTCTCCGCGGCCACTACTTCCTCTTCGACTGCCCTGGCCAGGTGGAGCTCTGCACGCACCACGGAGCCCTGCGCAGCATCTTCTCCCAGATGGCGCAGTGGGACCTCAGGGTGCGTCTGGGGACGGGCAGGCCCATTTTGCAGATGGAGGAACTGAGACAGGGAGGAGAACAGATGCCACGCCCCCATGTCCCACAGCGAGGTAGGGGCCGAGACGCTTTGGAGTAAAACAGATGTGAGTTTGAATCCTGGCTCTGCCACTGACTCGCTGTGTGGTCCTGGGCAAGTCAGTTTATCTCTCAACCTCAGTTTTCTCATCTGTAAAATGGATGTGTCAGTACCCAATTTGGGATTATTGGGAGTATGGAAGTAGTTATGTGGAAAGTGGTGTGGTAATTGTTGTTGTGACTTGTGGGCAAAAGAAAGTGAAAGAATAGAGTCAGGTGCAGTGTGAATTGAACCAGTTGCCCACTGGGAGGCTCAGTGCAAGGCATCTTGTAGGAAAAGATGCCCCACATCTCCTGGAATAAGGAAATGACTATGACTATTAGAATGAAACAGAAGCAGGAAAAAACTAATGGGAAGACTTTCCCTTTGCCCTCAGAAGTCCCCAGTCTGATGGGGGAGACATAGGCCCTAATGTTCCCTGCCTCCCCAGGCCAGTCTCACCCTGTCTCTTCCTTCCCTCCCAGCTGACTGCTGTCCACCTGGTGGATTCTCACTATTGCACAGACCCTGCCAAGTTCATTTCGGTACTGTGTACCTCCCTGGCCACCATGCTGCATGTGGAGCTGCCCCATGTCAATCTCCTCTCCAAGATGGACCTCATTGAACACTATGGGAAGCTGGGTAAGAGATCCTGTTCTGACAGGCAAAAAGTAGGGCAGCGGCTGGGCTGGAGTGAAGCAGAGATCTCAGCTGAAGGAAGCTGCTTCCAGGGACCATGCATGGCCTGATGATAGTAGCCACAGTCAGGTCTGACCCCTGCGTATTTATTTTGTGGCACTGTGTGCCAGATACTGTTCTGGGTTTTGGGGACAAGAGAGCTACAGATGATGATATGTATTATGAAGGAATTAGAAGAAAGTGATGGGATAGTGAGTGGTTGGGAGTGAGGGGAGTGAACAGTACCATCTGAGCTGAGACCAGAATAGTGAGAAGGAGCCAGCCAAGGCAGAACTGTTCCTAGGCAGAGGGACCAATAGGGGTCCCTATTTCCCTAATCCTTAAGGAAAGAGTTTTGTTTGTTGTTTGTTGGTGGGTTGTTGTTGTTCTTTGCCATTTCACCTGAACCACAATATTTTTTTTTTAATTATTTTTTTGGCTGCGTTGGGTCTTCTTTGCTGCGCACGGGCTTTCTCTAGTTGCGGCGAGCAGAGGCTATTCTTTGTTGCGGTGCGCGGGCTCCTCATTGCGGTGGCTTCTGTTGTTGCAGAGCACAAGCTCTAGGCACGCGGGTTTCAGTAGTTGCAGCATGCGGGCTCAGTAGTTGTGGCTCGCGGCTCTAGAGCACAGGCTCAGTAGTTGTGGCGCACGGGCTTAGTTGCTCTGCGGCATGTGGGATCTTCCTGGACCAGGGATCGAACCCACGCCCCCTGCATTGGCAGGCGGATTCTTAACCACTGCGCCACCAGGGAAGTCCCGGGAAAGAGCTTTTTGTGTTCAAGGAAAAGGGGGTGGGGAGTGAAGGGAGCCCAGGGTAGCTGAGATAGTGCCCAGGGGAAGGGTGGTAGGAAACGAGGTCAGAGAGGTGGGCAGAGGCTAGAACCTGTACTGTTGAAACACAGAGGAAAGCCATTGATGAATATGAAGCAAGGGAACACCATGAACTAAAAAGGCCCTTCTGGCTACTTTGTGAATTGAAAGGGGCAAGAATGAAAACAGAGGTCCTGTAGGAGGTGTTTGCAGCAGCCCAGGCAGTGGTAGTGGGAATGGAGAGAAGTAGATAGATTCAAAACTTACTCAAGAAATAGGATTTGCTGGTGGATTGGATGTGGAGACAGAGGAATTAAGGATGACTCTCAGGTTTCTGACTGAACCAGTGGACAGATAAAGGTGCCATTTGTCAAGGTGGGAAAGACTGAGAGAGAAGTAGGCTGGCATGAGGCGGGGACGTTGCCTAGGGGTCTATGGCCAACATTTTTTTCCTGCAAAATTAGTGCCCTGCTGACTGGGGCATTAGTTCCCTAAATAGCATCTTCAGCCACAAAGGAACCTAGAGAAGAATAGCTGAAATGACCAGCAGTGAGCAGGAGGGAGGTTGTAGGGAGAGTGAAGTGTCAGGGCCTTGTCCAGGGAGGGTGACTGGCTGCCAGTTGGGACATGGAAGGATGGGGATAAAAAAGCCCCATTTTATCTATGTCCAGATTTGTGTCTTCCCAAGCCTGTCTCCCCCTTCACAGCCTGCAGCCCAGATGGCTACATGCTGGTCCTCTACATTTCTAGCTCTGACTCTTGCCAGTCATCCTCACAAGAGACTGAGGTACAAACCAGATCAGGCAATTGAGGCCCAGAGACATTACATGAATAGCCCAAGGTCAGTCACTCAGCTAGCCTTTTAACTGAGATAAAATTTAAACCAAGTGTACCTGGCTGCAGTTTCTGCATTCTCAGTGAGAAACGTACCTGTCAGGCAATCCAAGAAGTTTGTTGGAATGCCCAGCACTTCCTTCCTTGCAGGCACAGGGGTGTCGGTTTCTAATTAGAGCTGATAAGAACACAGGAAGCAGAGATCAGGGAGTGAGTCAGTCAATCCCAATAGCCTGATTCCCTCGGCTCACTTTGGAACAGACCTACTGAGTAGCCCAGCTGCTTGAGTCTTCCAGGCAGAAGTGGACAGTGCAGAGGCCCACTTTCCTTCTCTTAGTGCAAAGTTTGTATTCATAGAACTGAGTCAGGGACCTCTGAGTCATCTAGTCTAATCTTCTCATTTTACACTAAGAAGGAACTGACCTGGAAAGGGAAAGTGATTTTCCTAAGAGGCCATCCTGCTAGATAGAGCACTAGATAGTGTGCCAGGTCCTGGGAGCTCTGCCTGGCTATGAGCTTTTTGAGGCAGGGACCAAGCACTATTATTGGTACATGTTCTACCTTACTACCACTGATCAAGCACTTCTCTGAACCAGACACTGGGGTTTATAGCCCTTAATCCTCACAGTAGCCCCATGAGGTGGGTAACTGCCCATAGAGCTAGTAAATGGCAGAGCCAACAAGTGAAATCAAGTATTTTCTTCTTAGTAAGTTCATTTCACTGCCTCAGCAAATGTTTGTTGAATGAATGAATGAATGAGTGAGTGAGTGAGTGAGTGAATGAAGGCAAAGGAAGAAGGAAAAAAATAATGGTCCCTGTCCTCAAGTCTTTAGCCTGATGCCAGTTGCTCCTGAACACCAGTTTCTCTTCTTTTTATTTTCTTTCTAATTAAAGTATAGTTGATATACAATGTTGTATTAAGTTCTGCTGTACAGCAGAGTGACTCAGTTATACATATATATACATTCTTTTTTTATATTCTTTTCCATTATGGTTTATCATAGGATATTGACTGTCGCTCCCTGTGCTAACCAGTTTCTCTTCTTAGCCTTCAACCTGGACTACTACACAGAGGTCCTGGACCTCTCCTACCTGCTTGACCACCTGGCTTCTGATCCTTTCTTCCGCCACTACCGTCAGCTCAATGAGAAACTGGTGCAGCTCATCGAAGACTACAGCCTGGTCTCCTTCATCCCTCTCAACATCCAGGTACAAACACACCTCATTTTATTGTACTTTGCTTTATCATGCTTCACAGATACTGCTTTTTTTTTTTTTTTTTTTTTTTTACCAGTTATAGGCTTGTGGCAACCCTGCATTGAACCAAGTACATGTTCCAACAGCATTTGCTCACTTTATGTCTCTGTGTTACATTTTGATAATTTTCACAATATTTCAAACTTCTTCATTATTATTATATTTGTTATGATGATCTATGATCAGTGATCTTTGATGTTACTATTATAATTGTCTGGGGCACCATCGACTGCACCCATATAAGACGGCGAACTTGGGAATTCCCTGACGGTCCAGTGGGTAGGACTCTGTGCTTTCACTGCTGAGGGCACAGGTTTTTTTTCTTTGTTTTGAGGACACAGGTTTGATTCCTGGTTAGGGAACTAAGATCCCGCAAGCCACATGGCGTGGCCGAAAAAAAAAAGAAGGTGAACTTAATCCACAAATGTGTGTGTTTTGACTGCTCCACTGACTGGCTGTTCCCCCATCTCTCCCTCTCCACCAGCCTCCTTATTCCCTAACACTCCCTAAAACACAACAATGTGGAAATTAGACCAATTAAACCTACAACGGACTCTAAGTGTTCATGTGAAAGGAAGAGCTTCACATCTCTCACTTTTTTTTTTTTTTTTTTTTTTGGCCATGCAGCATGCTGGATTTTAGTTCCCCAACCAGGGGTCGAACCCATGCCCCATGCAGTGGAAGCAGAGTCTTAACCACTGGACCGCCAGGGAAGTCCCATGCCTCTCACTTTAAAAGCTAGAAATGATTAAGCTTAGTGAGGAAGCCATGTTGAAAAGCCAAGATAGGCCAAAAGCTAGGCCTCTTGTGCCAAACAGTTAACCAAGGTGTGAATGCAAAGGAAGAGTTCTTGAAGGAAATGAAAAGTGCTACTCCAGTGAACACAGGAATGATAAGAAAGCAAAACAGCCTTATTGCTGATATGGAGAAAGTTTTAGTGGTCTGGATACATCAAACCAGCCACAGCATTTCTTTAAGCCAAAGCCTAATTCAGAGCAAGGCCATAACTCTCTTCAGTTCTATGAAGGCTGAAAGACATGAGGAAGCTGCAGAAGAAAAGTTTGAAGCTAGCAGAGGTTGGTTCATGAGGTTTAAGAAAAGAAGCCATCCCCATAGCATAAAAGTGCAAGGTGAAGCAGCAAGTGCTGGTGTAGAAGCTGCAGCAAGTTATCCAGAAGATCTAGCTCAGATCATTAATGAAGGTGGCTACACTGGGAACTCCCTGGCGGTCCAGTGGTTAGGACTCTGCGCTCACTGCTGAGGGCCTGGGGTTCAATCCCTGGTTGGGGCACTAAGATCCCACAAGTGGCCGGTGTGGCCAAAAAAAAAAAGGTGGCTGTAGTAAACAACAGATTCTCAATGTAGACAAAACAGCCTTATACTGGAAAAAGATGCCATCTAGGACTTTCATAGCTAGAGAGAAGTCAGTGCCTGGCTTCAAGGCTTCAAAGGATAGGCTGACTCTCTTTTTAGGGGCTAATGCATCTGGTGACTTTAAGTTGAAGCCAGTGCTCATTTATGATTCCGAAAATCCTAGGGCCCTTAAGAATTCTGTGAAATTTACGCTGCCTGTGCTCTATAAATGGAACAACAAAGCCTGGATGACAGTACATCTGTTTACAACATAGTTTACTAAATATTTTAAGCCCACTGTTGAGACCTGCTGCTCAGAAAAAAAGATTCTTTTCAAAATATTACTGCTCATTGACAATGCGCCTGGTCATCTAAGAGCTGTGATAGAGATGTTGTTTTCATGCCTGCTAACACAACACCCATTCTGCAGCCCATGGATCAAGGAGTCATTTTGACTTTCAAGTCTTAGTATTTAAGAAATACATTTCTTAAGGCTGTAGCTGCCATAGATAGTGATTCCTCTCATGGATCTGGGTGAAGTAAATTGAAAACCTTCTGGAAAGGATTCACCATTCTAGATGCCATTAAGAACATTCGTGATTCTTGGGAAGGGGTCAAAATATCAGTATTAACAGGAGTTTGGAAGAAGTTGCGTCCAACCCTCGTGGATGACTTTGAGGACTTCAAGACTTCAGTGGAGGAAGTAACTGCAGATGTGGTGGAAATAGCAAGAGAACTAGAATTAGAAGTGAAGCCTAAAGACACTGAATTGCTGCAGTCTCATAATACAACTTTTTGGATAAGGAGTTGCTTCTTATGAATGAGCAAAGAAAGTGGTTTCTTGAGATGGAATCTACTCCTGGTGAAGATGCTGTGAAGGATGTTGAAATGGCAGCAAAGGATTTAGAATATTATGTAAACTTAGTTGATATAGTAGCAGCAGGATTTGAGAGGATTGACTCCAATTTTGAAAGAAGTTCTACTGTGGGTAAACTGCTATCAAACAGCATCGCATGCTACAGAGACATCGTTTGTGAAAGGAAGAGTCAGTTGATGCAGCAAACTTCATTGTTGTCTTATTTTAAGACATTACCACAGCAACACCACCCTGATCAGTCAGCAGCTATCACCACGGAGGCAAGACCCTCAACCAGCGAAAAGATTACGACTCACTGAAGGCTCAGATGATGGTCAGCATTTTTTAGCAATAAAGTCCTTTTTTTTGCACGCGGGCTTTCTCTGGCTGTGGCAAGCGGGAGGTACTCTTCGTTGCGGTGCGCGGAATTCTCACTGCAGTGGCTTCTCTTGTTGGCGGAGCATGGGCTCTAGGCGCCCCGGCTCAGTAGTTGTGGCTCACAAGCTCAGTAGTTGTGGCTCGCGGGCTCTAGAGCGCAGGCTCAGTAGTTGTGGCACACAGGCTTAGTTGCTCCACAGCATGTGGGATCTTGCTGGACCAGGGCTCGAACCCATGTCCCCTGCATTGGCAGGCGGATTCTTAACCACTGCGCCACCAGGGAAGTCCCAGCAATAAAGTACTTTTAAATTAAGGTACGTACATTGTTTTTTTGGGCATAATGCTATTGACTATATGCTTAATAGACTACAGTATAGTGTAAACATGACTTTTATATGCACTGGGAAACCAAAAAATCCGTGTGACTCACTTTATCATGAAATGTGCTTTACCTTGGTGCTCTGGAACCCAACCCACAGTATCTCCGAGGTGTGCCTGTACTGGGCACTAAGAGGCCTCGTCCCTTGGCTATTGGCTCTGCAGTGCCTGGGAGCACACCAGGCTACGTGTCCAGGAGGCTTTGAGGCCTCAAACAATGGTCTTTGTCCTGGGTCCAACAATCATTCAGTCTCCTTGGTTTCGAGACCAGTGGTGGGCAGGATTCCAGTAAAGAGGGTAGACCAAATTTTGGCCCTATCTGTTCTGTTTTTTTGTTTTTTAATTTATTTATTTTTGGCTGTGTTGGCTCTTCGCTGCTGCACACGGGCATTCTTTAGTTGCGGGCTACTCTTCATTGTGGAGCACGAGCTCTAGGCATGTGGGATTCAGTAGTTGTGGCACACGGCCTTCAGTAGTTGTGGCTCACGGGCTCTAGAGCGCAGGCTCAGTGGTTGTGGCGCACGGGCTTAGTTGCTCCGCGGCATGTGGGATCTTCCCGGACCAGGGATCGAACCCGTGTCCCCTGCATTGGCAGGCAGATTCTTAACCACTGTGCCACCAGGGAAGCCCCCCTGTTGTTTTGCTGGGTTCTCTCTACACATGTTCCCTCCTCATTGTGAAAAAGGATGAGTTCAGAAAGTCATTAGCAAGGGACTTGACCAAGGCCAGGGACAAGTCTTTCAGCCTCCTTCAAGATGGGCAACTGCCTGTCGACTTTGCAAAGTAGTACCCAACCCCTGTGCCTCTCACCTTGCACCCTGCAAAGGTAACCTGGGAGACAAAGGTGCGTGTTAGATTCCTTTCTGCTGGGGGTGAACTTAAGGGAGCTTGTCTCTTCTCTGTTTAATGCCACACTTTTCTCCACTAAAACGAGGAGGTGAAACCTATAATATGAATCCTACAGTTACACTTATTGAAGACTTTCTGTGCTAGGCATTGTGCTGAGGACTGTACATGCATTATTTTGATCTCTCTTTCCCATGATGTGATGTAGGGACCATTCTTACCACTTTTATGTGGACGAACAAATAAGTTACATGCATATTTATCGGGTGCCTACTGTTAGATAGGTTCTGCGCCAGCCACTGGGGATGCCTGGACAAACAAGTTCCCGACCTCAAGGGGTGCACAGTCAAGTAGGAGAGGCAGATGAGTTAATAACTTGCTAATAGTAAGATGGTAAGGATCATAGCTACAGTGGGGATAAACCCAGGGGACTGCGGGTGTGCATAGAGGTGCTTATCTGTTCTAATTTGGGTGGGTTGGTAGTCAGGAAAGATGAGGTGTAGCCGGGCCTCTGGGCACATGTAGAAGTACTCCAGGCCAAGGGAGCTGCATGGACAGAGGCTTCATGAGGCAAGATCAAGGGGGGTGTTTGGAAACTGCAGTCGGTTTGGTACAACCTCAATTCCACATACCCCTATTTCACTCAGAGCTGTTTCTCTCCTCCCTGCCCAGGACAAGGAGAGTATCCAGCGGGTCCTGCAGGCTGTGGATAAAGCCAATGGCTACTGCTTTGGGGTCCAGGAGCAGCGGAGCCTGGAGGCTGTGATGTCTGCCGCGGTGGGAGCTGACTTCCACTTCTCCTCGTATCCTTGCTCACTAGCCTCCGCCACAGCCAAGAGCGGGAGGCCAGGGGCTCAGGAATGGCCATGGCTGCCCTTGCAGATGACTGATTTCATGTTGACCAGTGGGCTCCCTGGTAACTGGTCCCTTGGAAGGCTTCAGGGTTGTTTGTACCTGAGGACAAGGGAGGCTGTTGATCGGAAGGAGCAACAAATACAGAGGCCCAGATATGAGAGAGCACTGGTCACTTCGGAGAGATGCAAGGGATTCGGTTTGCCTGTGTCTTGAGTGTGAAGGGGAAAGGGAGATGCAGTGGGAAGGGGAGGTAGGCGATGGAGGAGTGTGGACTTCGGCCGTGGGTGGCCAGTGGGAACCAGCATACTATTGTTGAGCGGAGCGTGACGCAATCAGATGTACATTCTTGAAAAGCACCTCCAAGTGTGGAAAATGCATTTAAGGGATGTGATTGGGAGCAGGAGAGTCTTTACAGTCTCCAGGTGAGATGGGATGCAACATTAGTAGTGACAATAGCAAAAAGGGTGTGGACTGGAAAAATGTGAAGGAGACAGATAGCTAGAGCTCGTGACCAGGTGGTTATGGGATAGAAGGAGGTGAAGCAGAAGTTAGACTCCCAGGTTTCTGGTTTAGTCAGTGGTAGGGGGTGGTTGTAGTCACTGAGGCAAGAAAAGGAAGAGGAGAGGGCAGGTTTGTCACGTGGGTGGCAGGGATGGGAACTGGCAGCTGTGCTGTGTTTGAGGGGGCCATGGGATGTATTGGAACCTCAGTCTCCCTGGTTGTAGAATCTCAAGTTCTGACGCCGGAGTCCTCTAGTACAAGAGCCATGGTGGCCAACCTAGCCATAGTCAGACCCCAGACCCAGGCCTCAGGTCGGCCAGCCTCACACAGCTCCATGGGCAGTGTCGTGGTCTTTTCCTGTGTGACTCTGATTGATGTCCTTCCTGCCCCACTTTCCTGCTATTCCAGAGAGAGCTAGAAGGTACCCTATAGCCCAAGCAGAAAGTTGTTGTTTTCTTTGAGCTTCCTGAGTTCCCTCCTCTAGCTGAAGCAGAGGAGTCATTTGCTGAGCACCTGCCATGTGCCAGTTGCCATGCTGGCGCTTTATATTCGTTGTCTCATTTGACAGAGTTCCTCACAGCTCTGTATTACAGATGAGAAAAACAAGTGGGAAAATCAGGGTTTAACCCCACAGCCTGGCTCCAGAGCACGTGCCACAACACAGAGCTGGAGGGTTAGTGCTCTCTGCTTCTCTGCTTCTCTGCAGTGTGGGCAAGAGGCAAATAGAGGAGCATTTGGGTCTGGTTACTTGGAGGGACTTCTCAGACCCAATTGTTCCCTGTTGCCTGAAGCTCTAATTATGAGGAAGGGAGTGGGATGGGAGGAACCTCCAGACGCAGCTAGAGGGCACACATCACAGAGGTCAGATCCTACCCAGACCAGTTCTCCATCCTTGCCTATGCTATCAGCCTTGATGAGCCCTCCATCAGCACCCTGGGCCTGCAGGAGAAGTACCTGGCGCCCTCAGAGCAGTCAGTGGAGCAGGAGGCCATGCAGCTATAGCAACAAGCTGAGCTCTGGAGAACAAGACACACGACCCAGCGCTGGGGAGAGTGGCAGCTCCCAGTGAGCAGCGGACAGCTCAGTGGCCTGCAGATCCAAGGGCAGCCCTCCCAGCCAGAGCTGGGAGACTGCCGAGGGCATACTCAGCCTTGCAGAGGACTTCTGGCCAAAAGCCACACATGTAGTCAAGCAGAGCACCAGTCACAGCCTCATGAACTCTGGGCGCTGCCACCAGGGATTCAGCACTGGTCCCACTCGGGCTGTGACGGAATGTGCTACAATGCAAGAGTTTATCTTCTACTTTTTGTGGCTTCCAAACTTTCTTCGATCATCCAGGCCGAGTGAGTTGGGAATATCGGAATGTCCCCTTTCCTCAGAAGAGTCCTATTTCTTCATACTACAGGGCAGTGTTTCCCCCAAAGCACGGGATCATACTAGAGGGTTGACTCTCAGTCCTCAGTTATGCTCTTTGGTTAATCCTTAGTTTTAACAGTGAACCTCAAACTTGAGGTCTCACAGACAACACTTCCTAGCAGATCTTGTAACGTTTTATTTTCATTGTCTTTATGTCATGGTTTTATTGTTTTTTGAGGTTAAGTGTTAACTAGTTTTCCATTTATATTAGTGATTAAAAGTTGACTTTAAAATGAAATTATTTATACAAAATGAGTTGCTTAAAGGAAAATATCAGTATATAATCGTATCATGAGGGCTGTGGGGAAAGTCAAGCCGGCTTGAAGTTGGAAATACTGGTGTTTGCTTCCTTTGCTCTTCTTGCAACTGGTTGGATGCAATTCACATTTTCAACCAGTAGGTAGCATCCCAGGCTTATTTTTTAATTTTAATTTTTTTTTTTTTTCCGGCTGTAGCCTGGAGGCAGAAGGGGACAGATGGCTGTCGTGCCAGTAGTCTTATTTGCAGACACTCAGTGCTGTTAATACACGGGAAGGGCTTAGCATTTCACAAAGAGCTTCCACACACACAGTCCTCATGTGGCTTTCACAGCAGCTCCTAGGGACATAGACAAGATGGGGAATAGTACTAAGCCCCACTTTACTGTGAGGAAACAGAAAGATGAGGAGTTTGAACTTCAGTCAGCCTGTCTCTCTCATAGCTCACTTTGCTGAATACTTAATGGTGAAAAGTCAGGGCCCTCCTCCCACAGGGTTTATAACCAATCAGGAGAAAGAATTTAGACACCTGTAGGGTATTAACTGAATCATAAATCAGGGGGAAGATAGATGACTGGTGGTTCGGACAGTTGGAGAATTCAATTTAGGAAAACTGTTCTGAAGCAGCATTGAGATGGGGGTGACCGGGCTTTGCTTCTCACATTTGGTCACCAGAGCAGAAGGCAGAAGAGTTAGGGGCTGTGAGGAGGCCCCTCGGGCTGGAACAGTGTGAAAGCAGCCGACCCCCACTCCCACGCCTGGCGGGACAGGGGATGATAACTGGGTGCTCCTTCCCCCGACTCTCATCTAAGGAGTTCAAAGCACCTCATCCCTATTGACACTGTACACGGTGGGGAGTGTCAACAGTGCAAGCCAGGGAAACTGAGGCCAGGAGGCACTGCCTGGGGCTGGCTGTGAGTCACCTATGGGGCCTGGAGCCCAGGAATAATGACACCCAGGCTGCTGGACAGATCCCTCATCAGTTAGGGCATGAGGGTGGGTGCTGTGTTTTTGAAAGTAATACCAGTAGCTGTGGTCATGGGTTTTGATGCTTACCCCATCCTGGAGGCCCCAGCTATCACCAAAGCACACCAGCTGGAAGGAAGCATCATTTAGAACTTTATGGCCTCATATGCAAGCACCCTGAGCATTTACTCTCTGCAGTCATCAAGTGAAGAAGGATGGACAAATTCCAAACTTTATTTTCAGGCCTTGGTGTGACAACAAGGGTGTTTTCTCCTCTAGTAAATGGAGCTCTGTCCACTTCCCACTGATAGCAACGTGATTTTCTATCCCCCCTGTCATGATTGGGAGGGGATAGCACAGTGCAGAAAAGCAGAGGTGTCTGGGTTCCAGGTGAGGTCTGTTCAGCATGAAGTGTGTAGGGTAAGAGAAAGACCATCCTCGATTTGTCAGCATATGACGACTGTCCTTAGGATTTCTTTTTTTCCTGATAGAAAAGTGAAAAGCTTGGAAAATGAAAATAAGTCACCCATGATCCCACCACAGATAAATAATTTTTAAATATTTATAATAAATTTTCTATTCAAATGTATATTTTGTGTTTTTTATTTCAAGTCTTATTTTTCTATGCGTTCAGAGAGATAGCTATAGCATTTATATACATGGGATATATTGTTAATGCTTTGTAACCTGCTTTTTTCAGTTAACATTATTTCATGTAACTAAAACTCTAAGGACCTTTTTAATGTCTACATGATAATATTCTGGAGTATGGCTATAACATTGTTTATCCAGACTCCCATGCTTAGCCTTTAAATTGTTAGGAATTTTTTTGCTGTTGTAAATAGTGCTGTGATTAACATCTTTGTCTGACTCTCTGACTTTTTTTTTTAACATCTTTATTGGAGTATAATTGCTTTACAATGGTGCGTTAGTTTCTGCTTTATAACAAAGTGAATCAGTTATACATATACATATGTTCCCATATCTCCTCCCTCTTGCGTCTCCCTCCCACCCTCCCTATCCCACCCCTCTAGGTGGTCACAAAGCACCGAGCTCACCTCCCTGTGCTATGCAGCTGCTTCCCCCTAGCTATCTATTTTACGTTTGGTCGTGTATATATGTCCATGCCACTCTGACTCTCTGACTTTTAACTTATGATAAAGTCCTAGAAATAAAATAGCTGATGTTTTCTAGGTTCTGGATTCATATTGCCAAAATGCCTCCCAGAAAAGTGCCACTTTACAACTCACAGGCACTGTCTGGAAGTGCTCTTCTCACCCCCGACCTCACTTGGCAATCATGAACTTCCGGAGGGAGGAAACCATCCCTGAATGCTTTCCAAGGGACCTTCTTGGTCTTCTCTGCTAACCACTGACACTGGGCTATACTATGCATATCTTGACTCTGAATTGGGGACTTCCAACAACTGGAAGATAGTGTTTGGAACCTATCAGTGACCACAGCTAATTGGAAAGGCTTCCAGCCCAGACAAAGAGGCTTAGGAGTGAGGGTGACACCCTAAAGCCCACAGAGCTGAAGCACAGACAGTCTGCCCTCAGCTGTTTCTGAAGTAGCAAAACGCTCACCCACAGCTGGCTGAGAATAGGAAGCCTGATCCCATTAGGGTCTGTGGGAAGACGAGGATCCCGTTAGGATCTGAGAGATTCTCTGTCCTTTCTCAAGGCTCCTGAGAGAGGCAGGGGAGTGACTTCCCAACACTACTAAGGCCCACCCCATTTTTGAAAGAAGCTGGGAGGCCCAACTACCTCAAAATCCTGGAGGGAAATTCTCTATCAAGCTGAGTAGCTCCCCTCCTCCCCCTTTTCCTCTCTCTTGTCCCTGGTTGTTGAGCCCTTACCCAGCCTTGTCTGGGCTGCTCACCTCCTCTTCCTGTCCCCTTTGGAAGGAAGAGTCTCAGATTACACAGACCTCAGTGGCATCAGGCTTGCTGAGGGTAGGGGAGAGCCATATGCCTCATTTCCAACCCACTGTGTCCTCCATGTCCAGCCAGGGAGCCAACTTCCCATAGCCCCAGAAGCCCAGGTGTCAAAGTGGCTCTGAGCCTTAGTCTCTTCAGAAGCAAAACAAAGATGATAATATGTGTTGCTGTGAGGAATAAGGTATGAAACTGCCTGGCACATAGCAGTCATGCCACGTGCTCTTATTACTGTATTCTGTTCTTTAGGAAGAAGCAGGAGGGGGGCACTTTTGGTCAGACGAGCAATCTTGTTGCAAGCATCTGAAATCAGGTTTTCCCAAAAAGGCACTGGACACTTGGACATTGTGTGTGTGTGGGTGTGTAGGAATATCGTGCCTTTCTGCCTTTCTGGAAGGAGACACAGTGGCCTGCCTGACCCCAATGCCTTGGCCTAGGGTGCCCGGTTAGTTCTGAGAAGGAACCTTAACCCCAATGCCTTGCTTTCCATCACCTATTTCTGTGGATCTACAGAGCCAATTTGGACTTTGCTCTCTGAAGTAACTGCACATAAGAGAGAAGAGTAGATACCTTCTTTAGAGAATTTTAGGTTGCAAACTTTCCCCACACAACTCAAATTCTTGGGAGAGGAAAATCTTTGTAAGCCCTGGGCCTCTGTTTCCTAGGGGATAACCTGGCAGTGCAGAAAGGATGGGACTGTGGTTACTTGACTCTTTGTGAGCCCGATTTCTATCTAGAAAGCTTTGCTTTATCCCAGAACTAGCTATATTTCCATTTTCCACAGTAGAGGACCTGGCACTAACCTGGTTTCCAGGCATTTGGAGGGACAGTTTTAAAACTAAGTTTTGAGCTCCTTCCTGCACACAAAAGCGTGCTGGAGACGCTGTGGGAAGAAGGAGGAATAATGGGACAAAGTTACCATTTTTAGGGAGCTCTCTGGGGAGATAAAAAATAAACCCAGGACATAGTTGCAAACCTAGAGGTAGAATTAAGTAGGTATGAAATCATGACTGAATAAATGTATTTATATAAGTGAAAGAATTTGGCGGACTAGATAGTGTACCCAAAGCTCTGTATGTGTTAAAGGGAAAGGGATGGTGGCTAGTCGTGTTTTGACCTGAAGATGGCTTTGAAATTTGGAAAAGTTTACAAGAAAGTGCTTGGGGCTTCCCTGGTGGCGCAGTGGTTGAGAGTCCACCTGCCGATGCAGGGGACACGGGTTCGTGCCCTGGTCTGGGAGGATCCCACATGCCGTGGAGCAGCTGGGCCCGTGAGCCATGGCCGCTGAGCCTGTGCGGGAGGGGCCGCAACGGTGAGAGGCCCGCGTACCAGAAAAAAAAAAAAAAAGAAAGAAAGTGCTCAAGTGGAGAGGACAACTGGGAAGAGTGGCCACCACGAAATTTCCAGCAGAACTTGGCAATCTTACCAACTTTGCCCTCTGGGACTGATTTTTTTTAATTGAGATATAATTCACATATCATAAAATTCATTATAGAGTTTACAGGTCAGTGTTTTTTCATATATTCACAAAGTTGTGCGACTATCACCACTATTTAAATCCAGAACATTTCATCACCCCAAGAGAAATTCCATATACATTAGCAGTTGGACTGAAAAAAAAATTTTTTTTTAATTTTATTTAAGTATAGTTGATTTACAATGTTGCGTAGGACTGAAAATTTTTAAATGTCAAATTTAGGCCAGGAAAAGATGACAAGAAATGCTCACTGAGACCCCACCCTGGGTAACATTAAGAAAGCTTTAGATAGAAAAGTCTGGGACCCAGTTCAGAAGCTGGTGCCTAAGCCAGCTCACAGCTAGCTGTCTGATTTGGTGATATTCCAATCCATAGCATCTGCTTTTAAAATCTGTCAACACCAACATGCTACCTTAGGGTAGCTCATTTCTTTCCCCATAGAGGGCAACCGTGACCGGTGTAGAGGAAGTAGGCAAAAGTCAAATGCTGAGAGAAAAGAAAGAATTTCCTTTCTCAGGACCTACCCATTAAGAGGAAGTCACCAGACCTGTCCGGTAAGAGAAACCAGGTCACTTCCAGAGCTGAGGGTAAGTCACTTGCCCTCTCCCAGAGTCTTTGACTGGTTTGGAACCTTAAAACCCAACACCGTTCTGGGAAAAGAGAGGTGAAAACGAGGGACCCAGAAAGCATCAGAGTGGTCCTGCCAGCTTCCCCTGTAGAATTAGTAGCTCTGATAACAGCCCTTTGAGTCCCATGGGTGTGACCAAACTTGGACTCTGGGGAACCTGATGAGGCTGGACTGAGTTTCCCCAATAATGTCAGGTGGAGGAGTGACCACTTGATGTCAGGCCAGTATTCTCAGGAGGCCCAGTGATCATGTAGGTCATATTTGGCAGTAAAGCTGTGCCTCAGTACTGGGCCTGATTATCCTGCTTTTGGCACAGAAATGCTGGATAAATCCTAGACTATTGATGCTGGAAGGATTAATAATGCGCAGCATGTATTGAATATGTACTGTGGGCTACTTTACATGCATGTATTTGCTCAAACTTCACAGCAACTTTAAAAGGAAGGTACTATTTTTTAATCCCCAGTTCACAAATGAGGACAGAAGGTAAGCATGGTGAAAAGCCTTGGCCAAGGCAGGCTGGGAGTCAAACCCAGGCAGTTTTAACTTCACATTTTTTCGTTATAAAGCCTTTAGTCCAAGCCCCTTATGATACAGAAGGGGAAACTGAGGCCCAGGGAGGTATAATGGCTTTTCCAAGCCAGTCAGGGACACTTCCAAGCCTCCTGGTTACCAGTTCAGTGCTGCCTGGGCTCCGGAGTGTGATGGGGACACCTTGGGGGCCTTTTCCTAGCCGACCCTGCCTGCCCGGCCAGGCTCAGGCACCGCCGGTAGATCAAATGACTCAGAGGGCAGGGACTACTTTGCCGCACGACCCCGCCCTGTCCCGCTGCTCTGAGGATGCCGAGCTCTCGGGTAGGGCGGGTGGCAACTCGTCCGAGCGAAACCGGGAGAGCGCCGCCTCTGGCACCTGGCGGGGGGCGGGGGCCCCTCAGTGGCGCAGCCCGTCTCGGCGCCTGCGGGGCCGGATGGGCGGAGGGAAGACGCAGTGCGCGCCGTCCGCCGCTCATTCTCCTATTGGTCAGTCGGGCCCCTGGGGCGGTACCCTGAGTGTCTCCCTCCCGTGATTGGATGACATCGGCCTCGGGCCCGCCTCCAGCCTCGGGCTGTGAAGGCCTGGCTGCGCTGGGAGGCCGCATACGTAGGCGTGTTGCAGCTGGGAGCCGGGGTTGGGGGGGGCGGGCCGGGGGAGGCGTGGAGGCGTAGGGCTCCGCCGACCAAGGCAGGACGCGCTCCTCGCGGCCCTTCCCACTCAACTTGAGTCTCCTCGTCGTCAGCCCGTTTCATTTTTGTCCCCATCTCCGAAAGCTGGAGGGCCGTCTTCTCAGACCTGGGCCAGACTTTTAAAAAGGCGGCGTCATACCCCTGCCCCAGGCCGTACTCCCCTCCGCTCAGATATAATGACTCTTTCCCGCTTTCAGATCTCAGGCGCCCAGAGCCGCTCACTGCAGCGTACCCCTCCGGCGCTGTCCTCGGACCTCACACCTGAGACTGCACTGGTTTCCTGTCCCCTCAGACCTGAGCTCTTAAGCCTCCCGCCCCGCGGCCCCTGCAGAGAAGCCTCCAAGCCGTCTTTGCACTCACCTGACCCTCTCGGGAGGACCAGTTTCGGGGGACCAGACCAGACCCTGATGGAGAGAGCTGGACCCCCAGCCTCTCTCCTGGAGTCACTGGCTCCAGAGTCTTGTCTGCGGGTCACTGAGCCATCCCCATGGGAGGGTCTCTGTAACTCATACACCAAACCCTGTCTCGTCCCTCTGCAATAACTGGAAAAGACAGGAGAAGTGTCACAGGGGAACTTTATTGAGAGGAAAGAAACATGGTCACACCCAGCAGACATGCTTTCGCTCGCTTCCTTGGTCTTGCTCGCTGCATGCACACACTCTCTCTCTCTCTCTCTCTCATCTCCAGCCTCTGCCACACAATTGAGTTCTCAGCCACAAAGGTGGGATACTCCTCAATTCCTAAGATCCAGAGGCAGCAGGGGCAGGAGGGGGGGGTGGGGAGGAAGTGGCCAGGTTCAGGGGTGGGGTCGGGGGGCGGCGGAGGTGCAGAGAGCAGGGCTGGGTGGAATGACCAGTGGCCAGGAGCACCTGAAAGCTGCAGGAAGCATGGAATCCTCTGGCTCCAGGCGGCCTCAGCTCTGCTGGTTCCTCTCTGTGGAGCCTTTCTGAGCTGGGGCAGAGCATTTGGGGAGAAGGGTTGGGCCTCCCACCCCGTACAAGTCCTCTCTGCCAGGTGTGGGGGACGAGCGGGCAGGGCAGGGAGGGCAGCGGGCACGGCTCAGCTCTGGGGCTCCTCGGGAGCCTCGCACCCCTCTTCCCCGGCGTTGTCGGCCGTCCACAGCGTCAGGTTGTCCCGCAGCAGCTGCATGATGAGGGTGCTGTCTTTGTAGGAGTCCTCGCTGAGGGTGTGCAGGTCAGCCATGGCTTCGTCGAAGGTGGTCTTGGCCAGAGAGATGGCCGCCTCGGGGCTGTTGGCGATCTCATAGTGGAAGACGGAAAAGTTCAGGGCCAGGCCCAAGCGGATGGGGTTGGTGGGCGGCATCTCCTTCTTGCTGATGTCCATGGCATCCTGGTAGGCTGACCGGGCTGAGTCAATGATGCGCTTCTTGTCATCACCGGTGGCCACCTCAGCCAGGTACCGGTAGTAGTCGCCCTTCATTTTCAGGTAGAAGACCCGACTTTCGGCGTCACCGGCCTCCTTGATGAGATGGCTGTCCAGCAAGCCCAACACCGTGTTGCATACGCCCCGGAGCTCTGTCTCCACCTTCTCCCGGTACTCTCGCACCTCCGGGCCCTTCTCTTCTGAGCCCTCCTCGTTGCCCTTCTGCTCGATACTGGTCAGGACTCTCCACGCGGCCCGCTGGCCACCCACCACATTCTTGTAGGCCACTGAGAGCAGGTTGCGCTCTTCGCAGGTTAGCTCCTCACCCTTTTCCACGGCGCTCTTCATGAAGGCTGCCATGTCCTCATAGCGTTCAGCCTGCTCGGCCAACTTGGACTTCTGGATCAGGCTGGCTCTCTCCATGGCTCTGGGGACAGACAGGCGGCAGGTTAACTGGCTGCCTCGGAACAGATGCCGGGTTCTGTGCCTCTTCTGCTCTCGGCCTGCCTTTTGGCTGGAAGGCCAGGCCCACAGCAGGGTGGGGAGGGGCAGAGGGCGGGACTGGGGCCCCAGACCTGCCTCCTCTCCTCTTCCCCACCACACCCTTTCCGGCTCTTCCTTAAAGGTGAAAGGGCTGGGATGTGGGGTGAGTCATTGGGACAGTCAGCAGGAGAAATCTGGGCGTTGGCCACACCTGCATCGACACCTCTCCAGCCTCCAGGCTGCCCCCTCTTGTTCAGGGTTTCCATTACATTGCCACATGAGGTAGCTGCCCCAGTTTCTCAAATCAGATCCTCCTTAACCGTGTCCTTCCAGGGGCTGAGGATGGCTTCAGCTACCTGACCGCTGTGGGCCTAGGCGGAGCCCATGAAGCCAGGTGCAGGAGGATGGGGTTCCTGATCCTGCCAGGTACATTTCCCCCATTGGTTCAGGTGAGAGAACTCATTGTTTAGGTAGGGCTGTAGTTTCCCAAGCACCTTCATACCCGTGATCTATAGTATCTGCTGTGTCTCTGCAAAATGGGCAGGACTGTGACTCCTACTCCCACTGCAGAGATGGGAATACTAAGGCTCAGAGAGGGATGAGATTTGCTCAGGGTCACACAGCTTTGGCTTCTCTCCCATCAAGGCTTCTGACTTGTGAGCTCCAGGCTGTATTTAGAAGTAAGATGCAGGCTTCTTCCAGAGTCTACCTGAAATGGTTCCATCCCCCACTCCTCACTCCCCCTCAGGGTCCTGTCCCCTCTGAGCTCCCAAAATGCACAAGCAGCAGCGTTCAGGGTGCCACTTAATGAGGTGTTTAACGATCGGCTTCTGACGCTCCAGCCCAGCCTTTGTAATCAGTCACCCAGTAGGTTTTTGGATACATTCCCCATCACAGCACAATTTTCCCTTTCAAGTTGGTGGCCTGTTGCCACTTGTCTGAGCACTTACCCTCTGGCTCTCCACACCAGGTCACCTCGCCCCTCCAAGCCACCTGCCATCATGCATCAGTGGGGCTCACAGAGGGTGGGGACCCAGCTCACTGACTATCCCACTTTCGTGCCTGACTCAGCCCGCCTTCTGTCAGAGGCTGGGAAGCAGGCCACCTGGGTACTCTGCCCAGTTTGCTTACCCAGGGTGGGGTGCTAGTAACCGGGGAGAGAGACAGGACCGAAAAAAAGGAGGTGGCTGTCACACAGGCCATTTTTTTTTTTAAAGGGCTTTAAATGCTTGGCTTTTTATTTATTCTATTTTTTATTTTATTTATTTATTTATTTATTTTTGGCTGTGTTGGGTCTTCATTTCTGTGCGAGGGCTTTCTCTAGTTGTGGCAAGCGGGGGCCACTCTTCATCGCGGTGCGCGGGCCTCTCACTATCGCGGCCTCTCTTGTGGAGCACAGGCTCCAGACACGCAGGCTCAGTAGTTGTGGCTCACGGGCCTAGTTGCTCCGCGGCATGTGGGATCTTCCCAGACCAGGGCTCGAACCCGTGTCCCCTGCATTAGCAGGCAGATTCTCAACCACTGCACCACCAGGGAAGCCCACACACAGGCCATTTTGTTTTACGGGGCAGCAGTCCTAGCTGAGTGCTGCCTTCCCCAGCCTGCCTCTCAGAAGTTTCCCTGCCCCTTCCCGTTGACCATGGCCCCACCCCTGACCCCTGGCAGAGGCCTCAGAGATGGAGACTGCTCTGTTGCCAATCTTCTATCCCTGTTCACTGAGGTGCTATCTTTGTGTCAGCCAAGAATTTCACCTAAAGGTGTTGGCATTGCACCTACGAGGGTGTGTTCCTGCTTATCTGCTCCACCCCTAGCCAAAGCTCAGATGGGACTCAGGGGTGGGGCTCCTCTCTCTGGGATCCAACCAGTTTAATCCTTGAGCCAGGACTATTTCACAGGCCTGTCCGTCCCCAGTTCCTCTTGGTGTCTGAATACCCACCCTCCCCTCCTGGAGGGACTCTGAGGCCAGAACTCTGAGGCCCAAAGATGAGATCTGCCAAGGAAGCAGAAGGGATTTTAGGCTTGCCATCCCGAAGGCTTTGCTTAGATCACTGACACGGAAAACGCTAGAAACAAAATACACTGAAGTACCAATTTACAGAGTATATCTTAAGGTAGTAGGAGTCTAAGTGGGGTTTTTTTTCTTTTGATTTTCCTAGTATCTTCAGGTTACCAATGGTGAATGTGTATTATTTTTCTATGACAGACAGAATAGCCTAGTATCTTTGGAATCAGACTGCCTGGGTTCAGTTCTCACAAGCTGCTGTGGCTTTGTCTAAGTGACAACCTCTGTGAGCCTTAGTTCTCCTAAGTATAAAACGGGGCTTGTTGTGAGGAAAGCACTTAGTAGAGTGGATGGTAACTATTAACATTGTGTGAAAAAAAATCCACATAATAATGTTTATTATTATAAACATACACACTCAAAGCACTAATATGGAGCTGGTTTCTATGAAATAAGGACCTCAAACCAGGCCTCAGCCGAAGGCCAGACCCTGCCCAGCTGCAGAGAAGACGAATGAATGGTCAGATGCACTCGCTCAGCACTGCCTCCTCACTCTCCAGCCCAGACATTCCTCTGGCCTGCGCAGGCGCTGGGCCCTCAAGGACCTTCCTTCGTATTAGTCATCCAGCTCAGGCTTTCCCAAGTCCTGGGGGAAAGCAGGAGATCCCAGAACACTAGAAACCTGGAGGGCAGGGCCTGATAGGCCTAGGAATTTTGGAGATGCTTCTGTCGCAAGGGAGGAAGCATGCTCTTCCTACCACTCAAGCCAGGAGACCTGATGGTTCACACCACAAGCTCTATGCCCTCAGCACAGTGATGAGCAGGCCAGGCTACCTAACACCTCCTGCCCGCTCTGGCCTGTTGGTCCTGACTCAGTTCCTCTCTCAGGCACCTCCCTTTGCCTCCAGGCCTCCCTTTCCCAAGTCCAGGAGCCCAGGCAGGCAGGAGGCAGCAGGCCCTGGCAGGGCACGGAGTTCCACTGTCAGCCACCTGAGTCAGCAGGACAGAAGCGGGGGCTGCAGCCCAAAGGGGCTTTCCTCATCCTGCCTGCTACCTCCCCACCCTCCCATATAGCATCCATCCTACCAGCAGGATCAAAGCCTCTGGTCTCACAGACAACCAATCCGTCTTAGCCAGTAATAACAGCCTTTGAAGGGTTGTGGCATAGAGAAGATAGCTACCTCCATTGAGAAAAAGGCTGGGGCTCTGATTGTAGCAGGAGGGATTCTGGTTAGATTTCAGAAAGAACTTCCTAGGAAATTTTTTCAGTCTTGGAATGATCAAATTAAACAGGTGACTGGAGAAACTGGCACCTTCTCCCTTGGTTAGCTGTGAACAAGGGTTCAGTTATTCAGCTAAGAGCTCACGGTACTAGTTGGTTGCCTTTGGGAGAGAGATTACTTTTAAGTGACTCAGCTGAGTCTTTTCTTCCTCAAGGTGCTGCTGTTTAGCGTACCCTACGTCTCCTAGGCCATTCCAGTCGAGGACACAGTGTGGAATTACTGGAAAGAGAATGGAATAAGGTCCGGGTGTGGAACTGCATCCCAGCTCTATTATAAGGCTTTGAGCAGGTCCCTTCCTGCCTTTTGGCCTCAGTTTCCCCATCAGTACAAGGAGGCCAACACAGATCATCACTAAGCCCCCTGTTGGCTCTGAATGACAGTCTCTAATTTTAGGGTTTCTCCCTGAGATCCCCTCCTCCCACAGCAGCCAAATTCATTCCTTGGGTGGTGCAGAAGGGTCAGAGGTTGGGGCAGAGATCAGGTTCAAATCCTGGATTTATCAGCTGGGAGACCCTGGGAAATTTCCGTGCCTTTCTTGAGCCTCTGTTCCCTCACCTGTAAAAAGGCTGTCATTGCCTTCTTCATAGGTTTAGGGAAGAGAATGGGCAAGCCCTTGCTAAATGGCCACCGTAATTATTTTTTAGCTCTTAGAACACTGTGTGTGTATCTCGATGTGGGGCAGCAGCTGGGGAAAGGAAAGGTTCCATTGTTACCCTGGGCTGGGCTCAGTTCAGGGGTGTGACAGTCCCTGACTGGAGTTAAACCCTCTGTCCCAGCCTAGGCTGGGACCTTTCCGAGTTCAGAGGTCAGCTAAGGTCTCTGGAACTGAGACCAGGAGTTCCAGAGGGGCAGGGTGACAATGACACTAGCCACTCTGCCTGTGTCACTTCTGGCTCCGCTGTGCCTCTTTTTTAAATCTCCAGGACAGCACTGACCAGCTGACAAGGCTGGCGATGAGGGTGAGCCAGGTGTTCTGCAGGTCCATCACAGGCCCCAGCCCTGGACCCCAAAGCAGAGGTGGTACCAGACAGCCAACGGTATGGCAAGAAGAGGGAAATCTTTATTTTGGTTAAAAAAGGTACAGGACAGCAGACAAGCAGCACCCACCGCACGCCCATGGGCTCAGCAGACTTCCTAGGCCCGGCCTGGTTTCCTTTAGTTCCTCTGGAGAGCACGGGGTTGCCAGAGCCAGCTCAGTCCCTCAGTGCCTGGAGCAAAGGGTACAAGCATTCTCCTGGCGTCCTACCTGCTCGGGGGGTGGGGGTGGCGCCGTGGGAACAGCGTCAGACCAGCTGTGCTTAGGACAGTCACCGAACTTGTTCAGCAGCATCAGTCAGCACCCCAGACGGCTCCTTGAAGAAACCTGCTCGGCTCGACTACAGCTGTGCCTGATTCTGGGGCTGGGCAGGCTCTAAGGCAAGATTCCTAGAGTCCTGACTCCTTACAGATCCGGGGACGGGGAAGGAGAGCGGAGGAGGGGAGGGCGAGTTTCAGCATAGTATTATGTCATCGTGCCGACAGCAGCTTTATGGCTTTCTACACTGGCCGCGTGGAGGGGGGCGGGGGCAGAGAGGCCAGCCCCTGCCTCCTATGGGGGGCCCTAGTGAGAACACGTGTGGGGCAGGCTTGGGGGCAGACCCTGTAGGCACAGACGGTGGCCCGGGTTAGGCAGGTGGAGGTGCCGGGTGCCTGGCTCCCCCCAGGCCGCTCCTGGAGAGGCAGAGAGTAGCGGTCTTCAGGAGGTCCTTAAGCCCCCGCACAAACTGGAGATCCAGGGCAGGAGAGCAAAGAGGGAGAAGAGAGAGGGTTAGCGAGACGGGAGGAGAGAGGAGGCCCACAGGGGTGCCACAGCACCTGCCTCTTCCCCACAGAAGGGCCAAGGCTCGGGCAGCAGGCAACAAAGCAGGAGAGAAAAAGGGCAGGTGAGAGAAAGCTCAGCAGGGACAGAAAGCCAGGACACAGTGTTAGTGATCAAGGGCCCCTGCACACCAGGACACCACCCGAAGGGGCCCCAGCACCTCGGAGCAGGTGCGCATCCTCTCCCCAACCTCGCTCTTCACCTCCTGCTCCAGCTGGGGAGCTGCTCTGTGCGAAGCCACTTCCTCAGTCCAGAGTGGGGCTGGGCTTCTAGACCTGGCCCAACACCCCGGCCCTTCTGCTTAGGGGGGAGTCCTGGGGGCCCCACCACGGCCAGCACACATACCACACCACACACCAGACAGATGAACAGGCTCCGTGGGGATGGCGAGGCATGCGATGAGGATGAGACAGTGTGTGAGGGGAGCAGGCGGTGCTGGCTGACAGGGAGATACAGTCTTACCAGCTAACCCTCTGCAAAGAGGCCTGTTAGCTCCCCTCAGGCTGTGCAGGAGATGGCAAAATCCTGACAGGTGTCCTGGGGGAGATACCAGAGGTGGGCCAGCGTTACGAGCTGTCTGGCCGGGCCCTGCTGCCCAGGCGGGGGCGGGGGCCAGGGAGGCTCTGGCTCTCAAACTGGAATCCACTGCCTTATAAACATTTTCTTAGCTGAGCAGTCCCTGGGGGTCAGCATGGAAAGACAGCAAGGAGGAAGAACTCAGGGGTCTCCAAGCCCCCAAGGCAGGGGAAGGTAGAGGCGACAAAGAAGAGACAGGATGGCCTTTTCTTACACGCCTGCGGGGCCCTAGCTGCAGCCCCCTCTGCTCAGCCTCCAGCAGACAGACTCCAGCCAGGGGAGGAGAGTGTTAGCTAGGTCACTGGGCTGCCTGCCTTCTTTCTGTCTCCCCAGGAAAGACCAAGTTTGGCTGGAAGAATAGAGAGCTGCCAGTTGGGGCCTCAGCAAAGAAAGAGCAAACAAAAACCAAACCAAAGCAAATCAATTCTTAAAAACAAAAATTTTATTACAAGCAGGAACAAAGAATACTGGCTTAAATAAAAGGCAGGTAGGAGTCCCCTCCTCTAGCCAGCTTCCTCCCCATCCCCACTGCCACGGCAGCATGGCCCAGGGTCCTGAGGCTGGGGCGAAGCTGCTTCTCCCAGAGGGAACCCCTTGCAGCTGCCACCTCTCAGCTGCCTGTGACCCACTAGCCTCTGCAGCAAGGAAGGACAAGATGCGAGGACTTCCTATGTCACTTTCCAAGGGCTTCAGCCCACTTAAAGGGCCAAGGAAGGAGACAGAGGGACAATTTCCTATCTATTTTGACAAGAAACTAAAACTCCCAGGAGAGGAGGGACATCCTGTAAGTTTCTGACCCAGATTTAGGCCAACCTTCACTCGTCTCTCGGCCCACCCTGTTCCTTCCTTTTCTCTGGAGGGAGGCCTCCAGTTGGCCGACTCCCCATACTCTAGCCCCTGGCACTGGGTCCCATACTCAGACCTTGGAGGAAGGAGTGTGGCATGCAGGCTGGCAGCCACTCCCCACAGCCATTACCCCATCCACCTGACCAGGCCCCAGCCTGTCTGGGCAGGTCCCAGCTGGAAGCCTGACCTGGGGGCTGGGCGCTGAGTCCCAGCCACTGTTTGTCTGAAGTCCTTGGAGGAGGGGAAGATAGGAAGATGAGGCTGAACTGCCGCAGGAGCCCAGGGGTCTCCTGTGACCAATGCACACACTCCCTGTGCCCATGGTTCAGGCTGCTCCCGCTGTTGCCACCACCAGCTGACACCCAAGGGGGACAGTGGCGAGTGAGGCAGCCCAGGGGGTGTGGGGGAGTGGGAGCCAACCACATTCATACACGGGCACGCGAGCGCACACACACATACACACACACACTCACTCACTCACTCATGGCCAGAAGGTCTCTTGTAATAAACTTATTAAAACCAAGTTGCCTTCTGATAACCCTTAACCTGGCACTACACAGATAGCAATGTGGCTGACTTCATTTTTCTTCTTCCATTTAAAAAAGGCTATGTAGAAAAGAGGTCTATAAAATTGTGCAAAATACCCAGCATTAATAATAAACCCATTTCAAGTATTGCCAGCATGAGTATAAGCTGCCCATCCCCAGACCTGACTTGGGAGGAAGGTGAGGGGCCAGGCTGGGCCCCTGGAGAACCGTCCGTGGGCAGAGAGAGGGCCAGGCCCCCGCTTCCTAGCGTGCTGCCCAGGAATCATGCAGGAGCTGAGGTCTCGGGTGCCTGGCTCCGGTTTGGCTTCCTCTGACACAGGCTACCCCCGCCTCCCCCAGCTCTGCCCTCTCTACCTGGAGCCCCAGCTCTAGTCTACTGGCCAACTCCATACAAAAACAAAAATGGAAGAAAGAACAATGGCTATCACAAAAAGAATGAAGGAGACCACAGACCAAAGCAGACCACAGAAGCATCCTCTCCGACAGCCTGCTGTCCAGAGCCGATTGCTCCTCCGTCCTGCTTCACCCCTTGGACCCCGGCCCAGCAGGGCCCAGCAGCTCTCCCACCTCGGAGGCATCACACTCAGTCCGCACCCTCACTCGCACGGGGCACGGCTCAGAGGCACGGCAGAGGCTTGGCGTGGTCCCCTGGGCGGCCTCAGGAGCCCTGGCCTCTCTCTCCTGTCACTCCTGCCACTGATCAGCTGGGGGAATTTGGCACCCAAGACCGTGGGAACCTGGTTTAGGGAGCAGAGGGTACAGCCATGGCACAGTGTGGGGAAAGCCACGCAGGGTGGGAAATAAATACGAAAAGACTTAAAAAGTCTTTGGCGGCTCTGCTTCCCTTCGGGTGAAATGGGGAGGGTCCTGGCAGGTGTGGAGGGCGGCAGGTGAGTGCGGAGGGGCATACAGGCCAGCAGGTGGCAAGTACTGAGCCCGGCTCAGGGGTGGCCTCCTACCATGCTGGCATCAGGCTTGGCTCTGCAGGCTGGCTCGTCGCTTCTGATGGGCGAGGGCAACACGGTGTCAGACTGCACAAATCCCCTCCGGTCAATCAGGCTTTCAAAATACAAGGTGGGGGGACACATGAGGCCCTGCCTGACACCAGAGCTCCAGGCCGGGGGCTGGATGGCAGGGTCCTTCTCCCAGCCGAGGAAAGAGCCAGCCCTAGAAAGGCTGAGGAAAGGGGAGCTGCGCTCCAGTGGGCGGCTCAAGACCCTTCCCTTCCGGAAGGGCCCTCTCTGTACTCTGGACACTTGGCTTTTGGCCACAGATTTTATCCACTATTAATTCAAACTGTCCAGCGTTCTGTCGGGCTCCCAGGCTGCAGGTAAGGGGAAGAGCAAGGATGAAAGGGCATTGGGAGATGGTGCAATTCCTACTGTCCTTTCCCCGGGGGCAGGATCGGAGAGAAGCATATTGGATATTGAGCAGGAGAAGGTGGGGATGGTGTTGGGAAGTCTTACCAGCCTCCCTCCCCCGCCCCCACAGTGCCCAATTTAACTCCGGAGCTGGACATCTAGCGCCCCCTGGTGTCAAGACAGAGGGGGCGCTTCCCAGCAGGGCTGAGCCACCAGGGCTCTCCTCTGCCAGGAGGAAGACAGAGGCCCCACCCAGTCCAGCCTTCAGCGCCAGAAAGGCAGCCTCACTCTAGCATGGACAATACATTAATTGTGGTTATCCCTGGGGAGTAGGATTACATGTGATGTACAACACTCTTGTTAGTATTTTGTACTTCATTTTTTTCTACAATGATCGCACGGGATTACAAGTTAAAACTCTACAGAATTCCTTTATGTGACAAGTGTCCTGAGTGCACCCAGCAGGGGATGGTGGACAGAGGGCATCTGTGGTGTGGGGAGAGGTCTGCTGATTCCAGAACCTCTTTCAGAGGAACAGACTCACAGGGCCACCCCCCACTGGCCTGGCCAGGCCAGGCCCTATGACCTTTCCCCTGTGCCCCCTGGCTTACCTGGGAGGTAGGGGGCCGCAGAGCACAGCACAGCAGTTAGTGATAACACTTTTATGGCTGTAGGGATTGACAGAGGCCTCACCGCTCCTCTTGTTGGACCACGAGCCTTTGATCTGCAAGCAGGAAGGAGCTCTGGGTCAGGTACCTCCCTTCATTTCACTTGTTCTAGAGGCTGGGGAAGATCAGCAAATTCTGAAACCAATTCTGGCTAGTCTATTGCAGGGAACATGCCCTTAACCCAGGCCATTCAGTGAGGATGTGGGGGACTGCTGGATGTTGGGGGGCACCCAGAAGAGGAGGCGCTAACCAAGACAGAAGACAGAGCAGAGCCAAAGAGAAGCCTCCAAAGGAGACTTTGTGGGTGCATCCCTCCTTCTCTGTCCAGCCACCCAAGAGGGAGGATAGTGCAAGGGCACAGGGCTCAGGCTGACCTGGCCGTGAACTCTGGCTCTGCCACAGACTTGCTGCATGACCCTGGACAGATCACCACTTCTGAGTCTCAGTCCTCATTTGAAAAATAGGGAACTCTCTGGTAACACTGTTAGATGAAATCTTGCCCATCTCTAGCTCTGTGAAGCTGGCTATCAAAGGCCTTAAGGAGATTAGCAGTAAAGGATACTGGCTTGAGTTTAACCTAGAGTTTTCCAAACTTATTTGGCCATGACATCCCTTTTTGCTTAACCCCTAGTATGATCCTGCAGAAACAGGATCACCTTGGGAGAAGCTGGCTGACATCATTTCTGCTCTGTACCAATCACCCAGCATGTGATACCCTATTGGGCATGTTAAGTTTCGTTTCCCCGAAAGACAGGCTGAGGTCAAGAAATGTATTTTCTGTTGGTCAATGGGCCTCTGAGCAGTATCAGATGGTGGCCCTGGAACAGATGCTCTCATTTGCTTTTTTGTTGTTTGGAAGGATGGTGGGGCAGGGGGGTGGGCGGTCAGGTCTGGCCCAGGGCTGGGCACACAGTGGGTGCTCAGACAATGCTTGTTGGTAGAGATCTACAAGGCAGCAGGTCAGGAGGTAGATGGAGCTTCACATTTCTGTCCTGGCCGGCCCCCTCAACAAGGATGCCTCAGAGAGCCCCAGGACATCCTGAGAACAGGCACATCGCTGCTGTCTACAAGGGCAGTGCGGTGGGCACGGCGAGCTTGTGAGTGCAACCCTGGCTCTGTCCCTTTCCAGCTGGGCGACCTGGGGCAAGTCACTCAGCCATCATATGAAGAAAAAGCATCCTTGTTCCTTCTGCTTCAGAGCTGGCAAAAGGACCCAAAGAGATGACAGAAACTGAAAGAACTCTGGAAATGGTCATGAGCTGGCCAACTGGAATGACGGTTATGGTGTGAGCGTTGCTCCAGCGGGGCTGGGGAGAAAGCAACCTCGGGACCCCGGGAGCCAGCACCGAGGGGGCCTCGGAAGCCTGCACGGGGTCTCCCGGGGCCCAGCCCTGAACACTGGAAGGAGACGTCAGGTCACCTCACATCTCCACCCGCATTTCCCTGGCAGTCTGAAAGGCAGGGCTGCACTGCGGCTGCTCCAGGCTCCCTCAGCCCTGCCTCCATCCTGGGATCGGGCCCAGGGATGAGGTGTTGCTCCAGCCTTACTCACGTCTTCATTAGTTGTCAGGTTGGAGGCGACGAGGTAAGTGTGAAACCCTGAGAGGCCCAGGATGGACCAGATGGAGAAGAAGCAGATCACCAACTCCAGCACGGTGAGCAGCGCAGTCAAGGAGGCACACGGACACTGGGGCCGGGAGCCTCCCTGTGCCTGGAAGCTGGCCTCGCCAGCCTCTCTCACCCATCCTTCCGTGGAGCCACTTCCCCAGAAAGGATCTAACTTTGTAAGCTTTCCGTGATCTCAGATCACCTCCTGGGCCCCAAGCAGGGTTTGGGAGCACCCCAAGGGCAGGACGAGCCCAGGGTGATGGACGGTAGAGGGAACTGAGGATTCCAAACACCAGAACTGCGGACACGGCATGGTCCAGGGAGCTTGGTGTCTTAAGGAAGGACAGGGACTGTGGCCCTGAGAGCTCTCGGCCATCCCAGCTCCACAACAGCCCATTCAGAATCGGCTCCAGCCTGGGGCTGAACAGAAGCAGCTAGTAGACTGGATTCTAGAGCGTGAACATCAGCTCTGGTCCATTCCCCTGTTTACGGGATGAGGTGCGGGGACCCGCCCCAGTGAAGGGGCCTCGGGTCCCACCAGGGCTCCCCCTTGCCAACAAAGGATATCTCGCTGGTGTCTCCTTCAGAGTGGAGAGGAAGTTGCTTCCCTGAGAGCCTGGGGAGGAAGAGACAGGAGAGGGCACGGCTCAAGGGAGAGTGACCACAGTCCCTTGACCTGGCCAAGCTTGCTGGCCCGGGCCGCCCGCTTGCCCCTGCCCGCACTCCCACCATCATCCCCAACTCACGCAGCGTCAGGTGGGTGACCACGCAGGCGAAGATGAAGGCCGTCAGGAATGAGAGGGAAAGAATGAACGCATAGAAGAAGCGGTAGTTCCGTTTCCCCACACAGTTGCCCACCCAGGGGCAGTGATGGTCAAACCGTTCTGGAAGGGCCAGGGAGATGGGTTAGGGCCACCCTGGCCCACAACCGGCAGGGGTGTTAGAGGCCTCTCGCATCTCCACCCCTTCGCTCTCTCCACACGTGACTCTCAGTTCCTCGACACTCCCGGCCTCTGGTCCTTCACCTGCCAGTTCCCGTAATTCTTCCTTCTTGTCTCAGCTGCAAGGCCACTTCCTTGAGAAAGTCTCCCCCAACCCCAGACAAGGTGAGGCCCCTGTTATCTGCCTTGTTGCCACGGCATTTATCCTTTGCTGCACTTTGCCCACGTGTGTTTATATATTTATTTACAATTGGTGGGCTGGCCTGTAACCCCTATTCGATTGTGAGCTCCCTGAGAGGGCCTGAGCTGCATCCCAGGGTCTGGCAGTGTCTGGTACAAAGAAGAGCCACAAAAAGTACTTGTCACCTGGCCTACGATCCCAGCCCCATGCCAGCAACCAGTGACCCCTGTCCCTTGCTCTAGAATAGAAGACCAGTGAGGGGCTGGGCCGCGACGTAACTTGTGGAGAACCGGCATCGGAGGCCTAGTCAGAGGGCTGAGCTCACACCAGTACTATGTCCCTGGGGGGGGGGGGTCACACCCAGACCAGTGAGGAAAGTCCCCTGTGGGAATGTGGGTCACAAGCCTGTCGCAGGCCTCACACCCAGGCCAGGGCCCTTCACGGTGGGGGCGGGGTGGGACAGATTCTCAGGGATGAATGACGCCCACTGAGTCACCCACTTCACTTCCTGCTGTCTGGGTGTTCCCCACTGTTCTCTCGCTCAGGGAGTACTGAGCTAGCGTGATGAGCTCTCCGCCCTGGGGACCGGGCACAGTCAACGTGGCTCAGCTCGCCTGGGTCCTCTGCATAGCCTTTCCCTTACAACACCCTCCCAGGGGCGCACCCTGGGTCCCCATCAGAGCTGCCAGACCTCTGGAGAGCAGGGAAAGGGGACAAGACAGCCTCTGGCTCCCCAGCAACCACTGCAGCTGTGGGTCAGGAGCTTAGCTTCCAAGCCTGGCTATGTCCTCTCCACCTCACCAGCTTAAACTCCTCTGTTCCCAGATTCTTGTCCCTCTAAATTCTGGGAATCAGGTCAAAGTCTTTCGGTATAGCTGGCCCTGGGCCACATATCTAGAATGTCATTGCTCTAGTCTCCGGCTCCTTGGAACCTGGACCTACTGAGGACCAGGCCAAGGCCTGGAAGAAGGGTTCAGGGCATCTCTGTGTCTGCCCCACACTTCAGAGCTGGGGGAAGGAATCCACTAATCCTGCACTGAAGCCAAGGTACCACTGGTCACATTCAGAGCCCCCGCTCCACAGCCCCTCCTCAGTCACAGCAAATCTGGGTGAACCAGACTTCCTGCCCAGCCCTGGATACTTCAGACACCCCCCGGCCCCCACGAGCGACTCCCCTGTCTGCAAGGCTCCATCCCTCTCAGGGCTCCCACTTACCCACACAGTTGTCGCAGACACTGCAGTGTGAGGTCCGGGGCGGCCGAAACATCTTGCAGGTGAAGCAGTACTTCAGCTTCACCACCTGCCCATTGATCATCACCTCCCGGGTCCGAGGGGGTGGCCGGTACGTGGAATTGCCTGTGTTGTCTGAGACGGGGACGAGAGACAGATGGGGGATGGCCAAGCCCAGAGCTGGGAGCCGCAGCACGGGGGGAAGCCAGTGCTGCCTGGCCGGGACAAGAGAAGCTTTAGGGAAGCTGTTTCTGGGGAACAAACATTAGGGCAAAATCCCTAAGTGGGGGACAAATCTCAAGGGCTGCTGCCACCTACCGAAACTTGCTATGCGCCAAGCGCCGCGCTGAAGCTTCACACACCTGCTCGCGTGCCACTCTAAGGAGGGCTATCAGAAAGGGAGACCAGGGAAGCCTTCGCGAGGTTTATCTGCATCTGAACAAGCCTGGATCTAAGTTCTGGTTTCCAGGAGGTTCAGGAGACAGAGGGACAGAGGACACAGTGAGAGTAAAGCTATGAAGAAACAATCAGATCCAGAATGGGGGACATCTACGAGACCACTGGCCTGCTCTCTAACAGAGTCAGTGTCAATACTGTACATCAACTATAGTTCAATTAAAAAAAAATTTTTTTAAGTCGATGTCACTTACAAAAGGAGAAGGGAGATGGTTCTAAATTAAAAGAGATTTAAGAGATATAAACCAATACAATCCTTGGTCCTAGACTGGATCCTGTTTCCAAAAACAAAACACAGCAACAAAAGAGATTTGGAGGGTGATGGGGGACAAATGACTATAGATTAGAAATTTGGGAACTATTAATTTTCCTAGATGTGATAATGGAATTGTCATTATGAGGAGGCTATCCTTAAATCTTGGAGATACATATTGAAGTATTGATGGGTTAGGTGTCTATGATGTATATAATTTATTATGAAATGGCTTAATAAGAATTATGTGTGTGGGTGTGTGTATCACACAAATAACTAATCTAGACAGTGAATGTATAGGAATTTGTTGTATTAATTCTTCCAACTTTTCTGAATGTTAGAAATTTTTCATAATAAAAATTTTAAGAGAAAAAAGAAATACAGAGCTATATGATATTCATGGATTGGCAGAGACTCAATATTAAAAAAGGATTTATTCTCCCTAAATTAATCTGTAGATTCAACATAATCCCAGTCAGGATATTTTTGGTGTGTGGAAATTGACAAACTCATTCTAAAATTCACATGGCAATCAAAGGGCCAAGAATAGCCAAGGCACTCCTGAAGAACAAAGCTAAAGGTCTTATACCACAGACATCAACACTTATGATAAAGCCTTAGCACGTAAGACATCCTGGTTTGGGTACAAGGGTAGAAACGCTGACGAATGGAACAGAACAGAGACTCCAGATAGGAACATGTACATGTTCGTGTGGTTCACGACAAAGGTAACATTGCAGTGCCAAGAGGGAGGATGGGGGCTTCCCTGGTGGTGCAGTGGTTGAGAATCCGCCTGCCAATGCAGGGGACACGGGTTCGAGCCCTGGTCCAGGAAGATCCCACATGCCGCGGAGCAACTAAGCCCGTGCGCCACAACTACTGAGCCTGCACTCTAGAGCCCGCGAGCCACAACTACTGAAGCCCACGTGCCACAACTACTGAAGCCCGCGTGCCTAGAGCCCACGCTCCGCCAACAAGAGAAGACACCGCAATGAGAAGCCCACGCACCGCAATGAAGAGTAGCCCCCACTCGCCACAACTAGAGAAAAGCCCGCGCACAGCAACAAAGACCCAGAGCAGCCATAAATAAATAAATAAATAAATAAATAAAT
The DNA here is from genome assembly GCF_039906515.1 of Pseudorca crassidens. Taxonomy (NCBI): domain Eukaryota; kingdom Metazoa; phylum Chordata; class Mammalia; order Artiodactyla; family Delphinidae; genus Pseudorca; species Pseudorca crassidens. The sequence continues at coordinate 20,857,870 of NC_090297.1, read as the reverse complement.
AAATAAATTTACTTAAAAAAAAAAGGAAGGAAGATGGTCTCCTCCCAGTAAACAGTGTGGGGTCCACTGGATACACAAATGGGGGGAAAAAAACATATCTGCGCCCCTGCCTCCCACTAAATACAAATTCAATTCCAGATGGACTGCAGCTCGCAATACGAACGTTCTGGATTAAAAAAAAAGAAAAAGAAAAATAGAGCAACCTCATGACTCTGGAGTAGACAAAGATTTCTTCAACAAGACACAAAGGGACTACTCATAAAAGAGCAATATGATAAACAGCATTTTATCAAAATTAAGAACTTCTGTTCATCTAAAGAGATCATCAAGAGAATGAAAAGATGACCTTCAGAGTTGTATTTGCAGTACGTTTATCTGACAAAGGACAAAGGATGCGTATCCAGAATATGTAAAGAATTCCTATGAGTCAGTAAGAAAAAGTCAGACAACTGAATTCGAACGTGGACAAAAGATTCAAACAGGCATTTCATAAAAGAAGGTGGTCAAATGGCCAACAGACACATGAAAAAGTGCTCATACTTGTTAAGTCATCGGGGAAATGGAAATTAAAACCACAATATATTACCAGTACATATGCACCAGAATGGCTAAAATTGAAAAAAAGAAACAAAAAACCACACACACACACACACACATCTCTCAAGTGTTGGCAGAAACGTAAAGCAGCTAGAAATCTCATATGACCACTCTGGACAACTGTTCTGCACTAACTACCAGAGCTCAGCATACGCATCCCAGCAATCCCACTCGTAGGTGTTTTCCCAGCAGAAATGCGCATGAACTGACGTGCACCAAAGACAAGTACAAGACTGTTCCAAAAACAATTCTCAAAATAGCCAAAATCTGGAACTACCCAAACACCCATCAATAGTAGAATGGATTAAAAAAAGAAGAAATTGCAGTATAGTCATACAATGGCATTCTATACAGCAATGAGAATGAATGATCCTTAATTACACACGGCAATATGAATGAATCTCACAAACGTTGTGTAAAGTGAAAAATACCCATAGACGTAAGAGCACAAAATGTTCACAAACAGATAAAAGTAATCTATGGTGTTAAAAGTCAGGATCGTGGTTATCCTTGGGGGCGGGGGCTGACAGAGACCGGAAAGGGGCACAAGGGGGGCTCCTGGGACACCACTGTTTCTTGATCTGGGTGCTAATTACGTGTGTGTTCCAACCGTGAACCCTCAACAAACAGAACACTTACGAGTTGTACACTTTTAGCAAGCCTGTTATACTTCAGTAAAAATCTGAGAAAAAGGAAAAAGAAAGTAACTTGTCCGACGTCACAAGGTGGGTAGGCCGGCAGAGCAGGAAGCTGAACTTAGATCTGCCATATGCAAAACCCACAATTCTACCCACAGAGCCTCTTGGTCCCCCAGGCCACGGAAGACCAGCGTTCCCCAGAACAGTGGCTTCTCCCCAGACAGAATCCCGAGAGTCACACAGGGCTGCCTGGGATCCCCAGCCCTCGGCTATGTTCGCAGACATCATTTCCACTGGATTGAGTCCCAGATAACATCTCCAGTTTGGCCACTTGCCCCCGACGATTACTTACTGAGTGCCTAGCGTGTGCCAGGCACTATTCTAGGCACTTGGCATGCATCAGTGAAGCGGATTCTGTCTCACGTTCCTAGCTCCCAGAGACACTTGCTAGGCTGTTTCACCACCACTTCGACGGTAGCACGTTTAAAATGGAACTAAGCATCTAAGCATCTCTTCCTTAGCAATGGCAGCACGGTCAAGGCAGGGGGTTTGAGGCCAATGGACAGACTCTGAAGCCTGGTTTTGCCACTGACTGTGTGCGAGGTTGCAGTCCAATGAACTTTTCTGAGCCTCAGTTTTCTCATCTGTAAAATGTGTGTAACAGGTAGAATGGGACACGAGTCCTAGCTCTACCTTTTACCAGCTGGGTTTCTCTTGATGATGCCATTTGCTAGATGTGTGACAAGGCAAATCATTTAACCTCTCTGTGCCTGTTTCCTCGATCACCGAAGTGGGGATAAGAAGAGTACTCACCTCATAAAGATGCTGCGAGGGTTAAATGAGTTAATACGTGTGAAGTGGCACAAAGCAAATGCTTAGGAAGTATGCACTGTTACTGCCAGCTCACAGAACTACTGAGAGGAAGAAGGGAAAGGGAACAGGTCACTGCGTGCCACTGTATGCTGGCATGTGGCGTAGAGTCTCCTCTTCAGTCCTGATAACACCCCAGGAGGTAAAGTGATCGTCATCATCTCCAGGTTACAGTTAAGGAGCCTTTTCAGTGAGGCTAGTGACTTGTTCAAGGCCACACAGTGGCAGAATCAGGACGTGAACCCAAGCTCCCAAGGCTTGGGCTTGAGGTCTTCTTGTAAATTTTGAAGTGTCATGAGTGTTATTTTTCCCTGTCTAGTTCCTTATTTCTGCGGATGGCACAACCCAAGGGCCGAAAGGAACCTCAAAGAGCATATAACACAGCCCCTGGCACACAGCAGATAGCTGACAAATGTCCCTTCACTGACTGCCTCTGTTCTAACTCCTTCAGTTTACAAATGAGAAAAGAGGGCCAGAGAGGTCAGGGGATTTGTCCGAGGTCACGCAGCCAGTAAGTGGCAGAGGCAGGGGAACCCAGTTTGAAGGCTCCTCGCAGACCCTTCCTTCTCCCTCATCCATGCCTGGCCAGTTGCTAGGTCTGGTAAGGTTTTTCCTTCATCACCTGTCACTCTCTCCACTCCCAACACCCTAACACAGGCCAGGCCCGTATCACCAAACAGCTTCCCCAGAAGACTACCTGCTCCCAGACCCTCTGCCTTTCCACCCGCCTTGTACACACTGTCACATTCCTCTAAATAACCCCTCGTGAGTCACTTCCCAGCTCAGAAACCCTTCACTGGCCTCCCCTAAAAAACAGGATAAAGGCAAACTTCTTGTCCTGATGTTAGGACCCTCCACAGTTGGGCTCAACCTCCATTCCCAGCTTTTCTCCCACTACTCTGCCCCAGCTTCCTGCCCCTGTTCCTGAGCCCAGCCTCCCTTCTCTCTGCACACCAGGACTCACCGGGCCTTGTCAGCAGCCTCCCTGACCACAGGAGCCTCGGGGCTGTCGGACCTCACACACAGCACAGAACACACTCTCTGCTCCGTGCCGAGCTGGGACAGGACTGCTGTGTGTGTACACTGTCTCTCCAACTGGACCCTACACTGCTTGAGGGCAAGGACAGTGGGATAAACAGGCAGTCCTGGGCCTATCAACTACGAGGCAGCAGGCAAAGAGGAGAGATACAGGCAGGCCTGGAGTTCGAATCCTGACTCTTGAGACTTCCCTGGTGGCGCTGTGGTTAAGAATCCGCCTGCCAATGAAGGGGACATGGGTTCGAGCCCTGGTCCAGGAAGATCCCACACGCCGCGGAGCAACTAAGCCCGTGCGCCACAACTACTGAGGCTGCACTCTAGAGCCTGTGAGCTACAACTACTGAGCCCACAAGCCACAACTACTGAAGTCCGCGTGCCTACAGCCCGTGCTCCGCAACAACAGAAGCCACCGCAATGAGAAGCCTGTGCACCGCAACGAAGAGTAGCCCCTGCTCGCTGCAACTAGAGAAAGCCCACGCGCAGCAAGGAAGACCCAACGCAGCCAAAAATAAATGATTTTTTTTTTAAAGTGGAACTTAATTGAACAAGAAAAAAAGAAAAGAAATAGTACACATAAGGGAACTGACACTTGGTGAGTACTTACTAGTAGATGTTTTCATGAGGGGCAGCAAGGCACAGGCTCTGGAGTCTGGAACACTGGGTTCGAATCCTGGTTTTGCTACCCACTTGCTAATTCAGGAAGTCTCTTCACCTCTCTGAGCCTCAGTTTCCTCATCCATAAAATGCAGACAAGACCATCTCACTCTCACAGAGCTGTGGTGAGGGCTGAGTGAGAGGCTGCAAGGCACAGTGCCGGGTTCACAGGAGCCTTAGTCCTGACAAACGGCTCAGGCTGTGACACCCCAGTGTGCAGAACCCCCCAGCTCTTCCCAAAGCTGTTGATGCTACCCCAAACTCAACCCCTAATCCTGCCCCTCGGGCCCTAGGTCCCAGTGCCTGCCCCTGCCCACTGTGGTCTCCCGGCTTGGATACAGGCTTTGGAGCCAGACAGACACTTGGGCGTGAATCTCGGCCCAGTCACTTTCTAGCTGTGTGATGTGTGTCAAGTCAGATAACTTCTCTGTGCCCTCATCTGCTAAGCAAATAAAATGGGACATAATCAAATCTACCTCCTAGTGCTGTTAGGAGGGTCAGGCAAGAATTCATCAAGTGGGTTTAGCAAAGTGCCTAGTACCTGGCAAGAGCTTAATAAATATTAGCCATTATTATTACTGTTGTCTCTACGAAACACTATATTCCAACAACTGATCTGTAGAAGAGACTTGAGAACACAACCCATCTGTGAGCAAAGGACAGCCACAGACCCTCTTCCGGACTAAGAGAAAAGTTACTGGAACCCTCACTGGAGTCCCAGAGGCCCTCCCAGGGCAGAGGGGTGCCCATGCCTCTCCCCCATGGCAGGGAGAGAACTCCTACCAGTATGTTCTGGCCCCTGGCAGCCAGGCCTCCTCCTCTCTAGAACCCTGAGAAAGAGGAAGTGAGGCTCTGCACACCCAGCTTCCTCGGGCTGCCAGGAGCTGGAGGTAAAGAAGAGGAAAAAGGGCCCAGTGCAAGGGTGCCAGCCAGACTCAGCAACGTCACCAACTGCAGGGCCCTGGAGGAGATGGGTCAAAGCAGGCTGTGCAGGGATGCTGCTTCAGGGCTGAGCCCCGCATGCGGTAGGGGAAGACGAGCAGGTGTCCCACTGCTTTTTCTCAGGCCAGACAGTGCTGACCAATAACTACCCTGGTCTCGGCCTCAGAACCCTCCTCAACCCGCTCCTCCCAGCAGCCATTACCAGTGGTAGCTTGTTAGTGCCCAGAGCAAGACCACTTGCCATTCCTGACCACAAGTCTCAAGCCTCTTAAGTTTCAGTAGAGCAAAACCATTTTCAAAGTGCACTGACATTCCCCATCTCACTCGGACAAAAAACGCCCTGGGCTGGGCAACGACGGGACATGTGCCCGCGTTTTACAGACTTCACTCCAACAGTACAAGGTGGGGTTGAAATTAGAACCCTTGTCCTCCAGGGCATTCATTTGTCCATTCTTTCAGACACTAGCACCTATGACGTCAAGATATTGTACAAGGCCCAGGGTGGCGGGTGAGGGAAGTAGTGGGTAAGTACACAGAAATGAGTCGAGTGCGGTTGCTTGGTTACTCAGTTCAGAAAATACTCGTTGAAGAAACGAATGAAGGAGTGGTAATAAGAGATGCTCTCCCTGCCCTCCAGAGCTCTTTCTGGTTCAGGCTCTTCCCCGAGAAGTAAAAAGCACCTCCAGGTGGGAAACTAGAGCCCCAGGGACATGGTAACGGGGGGGAAGCTCCTTCTCGCTGAATGGCTGGGAGGAGGAAATGAATCTCCCACGCCTTCCTCTTGACCAGGGGGCCTGCTTTGGGTATCTTCACCCCAACTCCAGCCCCGAAGAGGCGCAGCCAGGCCCCGAACGGCTGGGACTGTGACTGAAACCCAGGGCTGGCGGGGAGGCCCCTGCGGCTGGCCATGAGCTAGCGAGGAGGCGTTAGTGAGGGGAGGCCGGGGACCTCTACCTGCCCTTCTGTTGTTCCCACCTGTGGAGGAATCAGCTGCAGGGCTGCGGTTGCCCAGCTTCCAGGCTTGAGGTCAGCCTCAGTGGCCAGGCTGTGAATACCGGGTCACTGTGACCCCCACCAGACCATTTCTGTTCATTCGGGAGGTTTATGGAGCCCCTGCCGCACACAGGCTTCCTGGCAGGCCTGGGGGTACAGGAAGAGCTCGGCCTGGGGGCAGAGTGCGCGGGAGAGGTGGATAGTTACAGAGTCAGCACAGGAGGCACGGTGAGTCAAGTGTGGTGACTCTGGGGCCAGTGTGATCTCACTGAGAAACTCGGCCTGGCCACTTGTTAGCTTGTGATTTTGAGGAAGTTGCTCCACCTCTCTGAGCCTCAGTTTCTTCACTGGGTAATAACAGCGTCAACCCTGTAAGACGATGACGCCAATGATAGATGTGAAGGTGTAACCCGCAGCTGGCCAATGAATGGCGTCACCGGTGTCTGTACTCAACCCGCCTTGAGGAGACAGAGTGGAATATGTCGGGAGCGGGCAAGAGGCAGCATTCAAGAAAGCAACGAGATGAAGCAGCACTGCAGCTGGGTGGGAGAGACTGAGACCTTGGGCTCATGGGGGCCGGGGGCGGGCACGGTAGCAGAGGGGGCCCCGTGGGTCAAGGCATCCGCATGCAGTGTGGCTGGGGCACCGGGGAGTGGAGTGAGATGACGAGGGAAGGGTGGGCACCAGGGAGTGGAGTGAGACGACGAGGGAAAGGTGGGCACCGGGGAGTGGAGTGAGACGACGAGGGAAAGGTGGGCACCGGGGAGTGGAGTGAGACGACGAGGGAAAGGTGGGCACCGGGGAGTGGAGTGAGATGATGAGGGAAGGGTGGGCACCAGGGAGTGGAGTGAGACGACGAGGGAAAGGTGGGCCGGAGCCTCCTTCATCCTGCAGGCGAGTGCGCCTCGCCTCCGAGGATGAGCTTTCAGGAGGGTGGGAAATGGGTTGTTTCCTGGCCATGACACTAAGCAGCCCTGAATCACATGATGAGAAAGTCACTCCCTTTTCAATTCTCTTTCGAGTCTCGACTCCATCCAGGGGAAAGTGTCAACTTTTAACACCGAATACCTGTGACCCTCACAGGCCTCAAGGTGACTGCTTTCCACAGGCGATGTAACCACCAAGAATTCTGTAACATTGTCATGCTTTTGTTCTTATGATTATCTTCTATTTAGAGCAAGTGGCTTCTGCTAACAGGGCTGATATAAATTTTCCTTGTAAAAACCGTTTAAAAGCAAGCCATGTAAAGGAAAATACTAAAGAAAGGAGGGTACAAGGGGAGACGCAGAAGCGCAAAAATCACCGAGGTTGTACTCCAATGGCCGATCCTCAGGAAACGCTGCTGAGGGTAGTAGGGTGTCACCCAAATCCTGAGCCAGGGAGGGCCAGGTCACATCTGGACCTCGGAGAGACAACTATGACCGAAGGGAGAGAGGACAGGGCCTGGTCAGCAGAGTCCCGAGCCGATCCAGGCGGAAAATGAGGTGTGTCTGCCCGGGGCAGTGGGCTTCAGAAGGAGCAGAGGGGAGACATCCTGGGGGCAGAGAGGATGCAGTTTGTGACCTGCTGTGTGGTGACGGAGGGAGAGGCGGCTTCTGTGTCTGTCGTATGAGCTGTAACCGTGGCTAGGTGAGTGTCTGTCACTCAGATTCAGGTGTTCCTATGACTTCCCATCAGACCAGGAGCTTCTTGGGGGCAATGTTGCCGCCTCCTCCTACCTCTTTTCCAGCGGCCCAGAGCCCACGGGGGAGTCTAGCTGCACGGCTCACCAGCTGACAAGTCAGGAGCTCAGGCCAGGGTGGCCAACCAGCCCTTTTGCCTGCAACTCTGGGGTTCCCCAAGATATGAGGCTTTCAGTGCTAAAACAGGGACAGTTCTGGGCAAACTGTGAAGCGCTGGCCACCCCAGCTGGGACGGTGCTCGCACAGTGGGAGCCCTAGAACCAGATCCCATGGGGCTGGAGCTGCTGGCCTGTGGGGCCAAAATGAGAAGGTCACACTGTCTGCACGGGCCCGGGCCCCAGTAACCAGCACACGTTTATATGGACAGCACCACCCACCTCAGAGCCGGCCCCCGACCTTCTCGAAAACGCTCAGTGACTCCTTTTCAAGAAGGTATGTTTCACCCTGATTAGAAGCCTCCAGTTCAAGTTTAGATTCAAAGACCCCAAAGATGCCATTTTCCAGGCTTGGGAACTGTTCTCAAAGGGGTGTTTCTGACCCTGACACTCAGGGCCCTCAAGACTGCCTCTACGCATCCTCCAGGTTCTCTGAAGCACTCCTGTGTCCTGCCAACATGGCCTGCTCAGCGCCCACGCCTGCCCCCCTCCTTCCCACTCTGTCCTCCCCTCTTCCTGTTCCATTTGCATGGGGGGCTCCCTTCACACACCTTCCTGTGCTTGAACTCCACCCAAACTTTATGGTTTGGCTCCGGGCACCTCTCCAGGAAGCCTCCACATGACCTCCAGGCAGAAGACACCCTGGTTTCTTCAATCCTCTTCCCAAGCCTCCTCTAACCTGTGGCGGCCAGTCAGGCCTTCCACCTTGGACTGGGCTAAGCTGGAAACCACCAGAGGGAGGGTTCACATCAGATTCATATCCCCTCCCCTCCAACCTCCCTGCCTCCTCTCCCTGCAGTCAGGAGTCGGCATACAGAATTAACACATAAACGAGCAAACCTATAAAGCCTGGTTAGGAGAAATTCCAACTGTCTCTCCACCAGTCACCAGGGGACAGCAAGGAGCGCCTCTGTAGAGGCCGGTCCGTTCAGCCAACATCGCTGAGCCCTCCACGTGGCGGACAAGCTGAACAAGACACTTACCACCCAGGAAAGTCCGCTGGGCTTGCCTGACAATTCTGTAATGACCACCATGCAGCCCAGGGTCATGGTGGAAGGACAAGGTGCTCTGGGAAGGTGTCCCGAAGGTGTAGCTCACCTGGGGTCACAGAGGCTTCCCAGTCAATGGAACTGAGACCTCAGAAAAGAGAGCGTGTGGCCACGGAAGACTGGGATGTCTCCCTGCCGCCATCTCAGAAGAGAAAGCATACAGCTTGGGGGTCAAGGCTCTGTCTCTGCGCCCCCGATCCCGGCCATGGGATCCCCTCCCTCAGTTTCTGCATCAGCACAGCCGGGCTGTTGCGAGGATCTGTGGGGATAATGGCCGGGGAGCACCCAGCACAGTCAAGCTCTCCCCAAACACAGGGGATTACTGTTGTCAGTATGACCCAAACAGCTCACAGGAGGCCAGAGGACTCCAGGCAGCCAGACCTCTGAGCCTGGGCTGAGCTGGACAATAATCCTGCCTCACGATTAGCCCCGACCTGGAGAGAGGAGAAACAGGGCTGCCCCGAGCCTCCCCTGCTGCCAGCGGCCGGCCGCTGGGTCAGACCGCAGGAAACTGAAGCAGCAGAGACCAGGAGGCTGGGTGGCGAGTGGCCCAGGGGTGTGAGGGGGAAGGAAGCTGGATGCAGGCAGAGGAAGACGACAACCGAGGGCGTGGCTGAAGACAGGCCAGGGCAGAGGAGAGAGACAAAGAACAGACAAGCGTGGGAGAACATCCTCTCCCCTCCCGCCCGCCCTCCTGAGCTGCTCCAGACCATCGGTGGAATGACTTCCAGGACGGATGCAGCAGGGCTCTGCCACTCACAGGCTGCCAGGGCTCTTCAGAGGCAGCTGGGTATTTATTTAAGTCTGTTTGAAAGCCACCCTGTTAGGGGAAGGAGCCAACCACAGACCGGAAACCCCTGAGGTGTGCGAATCCCCACGTCACTTCTCAGCAGGAAGGAGCTGAGGTGGAGCAAGCTGAGATTAAGGCCGTGGCCGTGGCGCCCAGCCACCCAGGACACCCACTCAGCACTCAGGGAGGCACCAAGGGCCACCTGGGTGCTGGGAACACAGGTCCCTCCTGGCCACGCTGCCCTTCCTGCCGCTTCTCAAACACATCAGTCCGGTCGCCACTCCCGGCTTTTGCTTTTACTACGTCCAGAACGCACATTACTGGCTCATCTCAAGTGCCACCTTCTCCAAAGGGCTCCCCCTGACCGACTCATCTGGACCAGCCCACTCCCCACACCACCGTGCTCTCCCCCAGACACCCACGCAGCTCAACTCCTCATCTCTGCAGGTCTTTGTGTCTTTGCTCGGATGTCACCTCCTTCACAAGGCCTTCCCCACCCCCCTGTTTTCCCCCTATTTAAAATTGTACACCCTCCCCCAGCTCTCACCCTCCTTCCCCCAGCTTCCCTCTTCTCTGTGTCACAGACTAGATATTTAATTGTTAACTGTCTTTCCCCTCCCACCGGAATGTCAGCTCCAAGAAGACAGGGATTATCGTCAGATTTGTTCACTGCTGTATCTAGAAAAGTGCCTGGCACATAGTAGGGGCTCAATAAATGTTTGATGAGTGAATGAATAAGTGTGTTTAAGAGCAGGGACTCTGGTCAGAGTGCCCGGGGTCTCATCCGCGCTCTTCCACTGACTGTGTGACCTTCGACCATTTACTTAACCTCTCTGAGACTCAATTTAATTAATCAGTAAAAGGAGAATAACAACAGTACCTGTCTCACAGGATTACTGGGGGATTAAATATGATCATGCATATAAAGAGGCGAACACAGTGCCTGGGCTCCAGTGAGCACCCAGTACCGTGTGGCTCTCAACACCGGCCCTCACGTGGTAGTGTTTCTCGCTTATTTGCTCATGTGCTTATCCTCTGCTTCCTCCACTCTAGCATCGGCTCCAGCTTGCCCTGCTCACCACGGTACCCCCAGTGCCTAGCACAGTGTGGGAACAGAAAATCAGGCCTCCTCTCAAATCAAGAAATGCGGAGCTGGGAGACACAGCCACAGCTGGAGTAGGAGCCTCACCGATCTGTTTCTCCAGGGCCGCTGCCTCACAGACGGTGGCCCGGGGCAGGATTCCGGGGTCGGTGAAACTTGTCTGTAGCAGGCAGCTCATGACGAAGAAAAACAGGATGGCAGCAATGATGGGGATGGCGAGGGTCAGCTGGCGGGCCAAGAAGGGACAGCTAGAAAAAGAGAGGGAGAGAGAGATGAGCAGACACTCCAAGGGTTGCCTGGGGCTCAGGGCTACGGCACCAGGCAGGCGCTGTCATCCCATCAAACACCACCACGGTCCTGAACAGAGGCAGATGTATGGTTCCTGGATGAGTGCAGCCCCGCACCCGTCCGTGCCTAGAGCAGACATCACTAATTGATCCTTGTACTTTCTCCCTGAGCCCCTGGCAGATGTGATCAACAGATCCCAGCACTCAACCCCTGCACTTGGCTGCAGCCTCAGATTCCTTCTAAACACAGAGCTTCAGGCAGCCACTACCAATGAACTGGATTGTCACTTGAGATGAATCATCCAGGACAGTGTTCACTCATTTATTCGGTCTCTCCACAAATATTTACTGGGGTCTTCTCTGTGTTAAAGGCAATGACTTCAACAAGCAGCAGGGATAACGGCAGTGAATAAGACAAGAGGCCCCCTGCTCCCTCAATGAGGCTCATGGCCTAGTGAGGAAAACAGACATGTAAACAGAGAACTGCCACGCAGGGCTTGGCATGTTATAATGGGGAAGGGGAAAGTAGTAGAACAGTTAGGAAAGACTGGATGAAGGAGAGACTTCCTAAGCTAGAACCTGAATGAGTAGGGTCAGCCAGGTAAAGGGTGTAGGGGGAAGAGCATGGTCCAGCCACTGCCACTGTCACCCAAGGGTTGGCATCCGGAGTCAGTTCTATCAGGCCCCCTGACCCTAGTGGGCTCCAACAGCCTGTGCACGGGTCTGACGTTGAGGCCCGCCCATACTATTAACCTCCATCCTATGTGGCCTTCCCTCCCAGAGCCAGAGTGGCACCTGATGGGGTGAGGAACTGCTATTTGGGGATGACGGACAGCTGGGAGGCCTGAATCAGCCAACGTCCCAGGAGCTGGCACAGTCGCAGGAGCAAACCCGTGGGCATCTACATGCTGTTGCTGGAGCCTCCATTGTTGGAGGCTCTGGCCTCCAGAGAGGCCCTTCCCTTGAGGAGCAGAGACTGCCAAAACCAAGGGCTCCAAGTGGGCCACGTTCTGCTCCAAACATCTCAGTGGTCCCCAGGTCTGAGCCTCAAACAGTGCTGCGCCCTCTGTGTCACCCACATGACAATTCAACCAGTTCATGTACAACCAGACTTCTTGGGAGATGGAGAAGATTTGCAGAGCCCTCAGGAACACCAAGTCCTGGCCCCTGGTTTTACAGACGGGACTCCAAAGCCCACAGCCAGATCCAAGGTCATCCAGCCAGGCGATGGCAGGATTGGGGTCTCCAAGCCCCCAGCAAATGCTCTGTCCATTTCATTCAAGAAATAAACGTATTTGCTATATTGTATTGCAATGTATTTACTGTATTGTGTGCCTACTACATACCAGGCCCTGTTCTAGGCACTGTGAATACAACAGTGAGAATAAACACCTGTTCTCATGGAGAGAGACAGGCAAGAAGCTAACCAGAAGCATAAGTGTAGTATGTCAGATAGTGGCGAGTGTTTTGGAGAATAAGTCAGGGCAGAGGGGACAGGAGGGAGGGGGCCAGTTTCCTGTATTACAGGCATGGTCAGGGAAGGACAGGAGAAAGTGAGGGAGTGGGCCAGGAAGCTATCTAAAGGAAGGATATTCCAAACCATGCAAAGGCCCTGAGGTCGGAGTATGCAAGGAAGCCAATGTGCCTGGGAGGGAATGCACAGGGGACAGTGGGAGGAGATGGGGACAGAGAGGAAGCCACCACGAGGGCTCTGGCTCTTACCCAGAGAGGCAGGGAATATTCAGATCTGACTTGGAAGTAAAGGGGGCACTCTGGCTGCTGTGTGGGGATGGGAAGCAGGGCAGAAGCTGGGAGGCCTGTGCAAGAAAGCACCAAATCACACATTAGAGAAAATCATTCACAGCAAGAAAGGCCCTAGAGCCACGTTTACCTCTCCCCAGAGCCTTGGGAGAGTGTGAGCACCTCTCGCCCTCCAGGCCCTCGCCAACAGCGTTCCCATACGCCAGGTCCCTCCTGAGGTTCCACCCCAGTCCAGGCCCAGGCGAGCTCTCAGCCCAAACCCAAACCCTCCTGCCAACACCACCAGCCCAAGTGAGGAGAAGCAGCAACAAAGACGAGATGATTCACAAGCTCTTCCTGGAACCCAGAAGTCCTCGCTTCCTCCCTCTCTGGGGACAAATCTGTCACCAGTGAAGACATCCCCTCAGCCCAGAGGTTCTGAATTGACCAAATCCCACACTGCAGGGTCACAGGGGCCGGCCCTGCCAAGCACCACTTCCTCCTGCCTCAGCTGCATCCCCGGCTGGGAGGATCTGGTGGAGCCTGAGGGATGCTGGAAAAGGAACTTCCAAAACACCCACGTGGGCCGGCCCAGCGGGGTGGATCTGAAACTCAGCCAAGGGCCATGCTGGATCTGGGGGTTCCCCAGAGTTTCTGCTTGTTAATTATTCTGGAACTTTTTATCCACCCTGAGTCAGAAAGGAAAGGGTGAAAGGGAGAAGCTAATTGGTAGGAAGCCCTCACCTTGCTTCAAGGGGAAACCCAAGGTTGCAGATACATGATCTGGCAGCTGGAAGGGGTACCTGGGGGCCAGTGTCTTGGTGGAAGCCTTATCAAGGCCCTTGGGAAGGACTTTTTGGTGATGACAAGTAACAGCAGCAGCCAGCTTTAAACGCTTATCACCAGCTAAAAGCTTATGTGCATGGATTCCTGCCACCCTCGTGACAACCTGGGGAGGGGGCACTAGTATACACCGCATTTTATAGATGAGGAAACTGGGGTTCTGAGTAGTGAAGTGGTTGCCCCGAAGTCACACACTTGGTGCGTGGTGGAGCTGAGACGTGAACCAGCTCTGCTGGCTGCAGAGATGGAGTTCTGAACCACCTGTAAAATTGAGTAAGACCACAAAGGATGGGTAGAACCAGGAGGGAAAGGTGGGGCTCATGCAGCATGGGTAGGGGTGCGTTTGTGTGTATGTGTGAGTGTGTGTGAAAGGAATCAGGAAGCAGGTGGCTCAAGCTAGAGATCAATGGTAGAGTGGAAAACTTCTGATACAAATATGTGACCCTGGTAAAGTGACAGGCATCCCTTCCTCCATCCATGAAATGGTGACCGCTGTGTGGGCCAATCCTGAGTCACTGGGGATACGAAGAGGTCAAAAAGCCATGGGGGCAAATATGACCTGTCACACGAAAATCCTCTCGACTCTTGAAAAATAACAAGGCACTGCAACTGTCCCTGCCGTGGAACAGGCCAGAAGGTACTCTGGAGTGTTGGGAAGGGAAAGAAAGCCAGGAGGTCAGGAGGTGGGGGGCAGGGGCCTGGGACATGTCTGGGGGGACCAGAGGAGGAGGAGGGAAGGACAGGAAGCTCTGGAGAAACTAAGGAAGGTGCTGGAGAGAAAAGGGGAGGTCTGAGAGGCCCAAAGATATTTGAAGGCCTAGGGTAAGAACGACTGAAGGGAAAGCAAGGGGGGAGGGTCTGAGAGTAGAGAGATGACTAGGGGACCCTAGAGGGGCCCTGGAGGGAACAGGGAAGATGGCCGGGAAATCTGAGGTGGTATATAGCCAAAGGACAAGGAAGAAATTCAGAAGTTGTCTGGAAAGGATATAAAGAAAAGATGCCTCAAGGAGTCAGAAAGAAGCTGGGAACAAGAGATGGTCCAGGGGATAGGTGAGGAGAGGGGAATCTATCTAAGGAGCTGGGGAGGCCTGGGGCAGATTCTGAGAGGGCAGAGAGGATAGGGGTCTTGGAGGGACATGGGAGGGCAGTGATCCTGGCAGAGGTTGGCAAAGGCAGGGTGCCAGGGAAGGATGGGGGTGCTAGGGAGGGGCCAGAGGGGATGGGATGGCTGGCAGGGATGGAGGGGACCAGCTTAGATGGTGATCCCAATTGTCACGGAAGGATGGCGAGTCTGGGAGGGGATCAGAAAGGACAGGTGGGAGATAAGCAAGGAGACTGGAGAGGCCTGAGGGCAGATTCTGAAAGGCGCCAAGGAGAAGCTGGGAAGGGAGGGTGCTTGGCAGGTGCTGGGAAAGGTGGAGGGCCCAGGAGGTGGGAGAGGACGAGGTGCCCAGCAGGGGACCAGAGGGGCTGGAGTGTCCATCAAGGGCTGGGGAAGGTGGGGTGAGCGGCAGGCGGCAAAGGGGATCGGAGGGTATGGGGCGCCTCAGGGGGCGGGGACGCCGCCGAACTCACTCGAAGACGAAGAAGAGGACGGTGGTGGTGAGGATGAGCAGCAGCGTGAGGGCGAAGACGCCGCCGTGGCCGGATAGCATAAGGCGGCCGCCGCAGTAGAAGCGGTTGCGGCCCGGGAACACCTCCCACTTGCGCCGCGGGCGGCGGCCGATGCTCTCGCTGCCGCTGCCGCTGCTGCTGCAGCGCGGCGCGGCGGCGGGCGGCGGGGGCCCGGGGCCCGGGCCGGGGGGCGCGGCGGGGCCGGGGCGGCGCGCCCCGGGGGAGGTGGGCGGCGGGGCGGCCCCGGGGCTGATCTGCTGGTATTCGCAGTCCTTCATGCGGTCGGCCGCAGACCTCGGCTCTGCACCCCGCGGGCCGGCCGGGCCGCACCAGGACCGAGGTGGAGCGGAGAAGCTGCTAGCGCTGGCTGCGGCGGCGGCGGCGGCGGCGGCGGCGGCGGCGGGGTCGGGGGCGCGCGGCGCTCGCTCGCAGGGGGCGGCCCCATCGCCGCCCCGCCCCGCCCCGCGCGGCCTCCCGCCGCAGCGCCCCCTCCGCCTGGGCCTGGGATGGCGCTCGGGCCCCGCGGCCGGGTCCTGACCCGCTGCAGGGCCCCAACCAATCCCCTGCCGCCCCGATCCCTGCTGCACAATGACGGGGCAGCAGAGGCGCGCTCCAGGACTCTTTCTGTTCTTTTGCAATCAAACCATTTGTTGGGCGTCCGCTGTATTCCGGGCGCCGTGCCGAGCGCCGAGATTCGAGAGGTGGATTTCGTGAACTACTTCTGGCGATCTGTATTTCCAGGGCCAGGCTTCACCCATCTCTGATGACCTACCTACTGGACAGGCATTTTGCGGGGCCAGCAGGGGTGGGGATGGGGATACAATCTGCTTTGAAAGCCAGGGGCCTATTAATTACTGTGTTGAAGTTCAAAGTGTCCAAGGGGTATGTGTGGCACATCCTGTCCTCCCTCACCCAGCTCTGTGACCTGCATCCAGACCCAGGTTTCCTATCACCTAATGCAAGGTTGATGCCACAGGGCCCCAGTGTTTTTTTGTTTGTTTGTTTGTTTTTTAATTTATTTTATTAATTTATTTTTGGCTGTGTTGGGTCTTCTTTGCTGCGCGTGGGCTTTTTCTGGTTGCAGCGAGCGGGGGCTGCTACTCTTTGTTGCGGTGCGCGGGCCTCTCATTGCGGTGGCTTCTCTTGTTGCGGAGCATGGGCTCTAGGTGCACCGGCTTCAGTAGTTGTGGCTCGCGGGCTCTAGGCGCGCTGGCTCAGTAGTTGTGGCACACGGGCTTAGTTGCTCCACAGCATGTGGGATCTTCCCAGACCAGGGATCGAACCTGTGTCCCCTGCATTGGCAGGTGGATTCTTAAAAACTGAGCCACCAGGGAAGCCCCAGCCCCAGGGTTTTTCAGGAATTCTGGGTATATTATTTTTCTGTTGCTGTGTAACAAATTACCACAAATTTAGTGACTTAAAACAACACACGTTATATCTCACAGGTTCCAGGTCAGGAGCACTGGGACTGCTTAGCTGAGCCCTTTGCTTAGTCTCAGAAGGCTGCAATGAAGATGTCAGCAAGGCTGCATGCTCATCTGGGGACTCAACTGGGGAAGAAAATACCTGCAAACCCACTCAGGCTTTGTGGGCAGAACTTATTTCCTTGTGACTGTCTGACTGAGGGCCTGGCTGTCACCCAGAGGCCTCCCTGAGGTTTCAGAGGCCACCTGCAGTTCCTTGAGGTTACCACAGTTCCTTGCCACGTGGGCTTCTACAACATGGGCTCTTACCTCATCAAGCCCACAAGGAGAATCTCTAGCCCCAGTCTGCTAACACAGAGTTTTACATAACGTAACATATATGTAATGGGAGTGGCAGCCCAATACCTTCACCATATTTTATAGGTTAGAAGCAAATCACAGGTCCCACTTGAACTCAAGAGGATCACACAAAAGTGTGAATACCAGCAGGCAGGAATCACTGAGGCTCACCTTAGGGTCTGTCCACCACACTGGGGTTACTGGAAAACCTAAGGAAAAGTATAGGAAAAGAGAGAGCTGGAGACTAGGATAGGAGAGAGTAAGAAAAGAAGTCAGAATACACGATGCAGAGGGGTAGAAAGACAGCAACAATGACCTCAAGGTTCTGTAATTTTTACACATGACAAAGGCCACAGAACCATGCCCTTGGTGCCAAAGATCCTGGATTTGATGAGCCCCACCTTGGAATGAACCATATTGTGGACTTCCTCCCCTCTTGCTCTTTGGCTGTGGAACAAATCCACAAAACTGGACATACTGGTTCAAATACAGATTCCTGTCCCACCTCAACTGGATCTTCTTGCAACCCTAATTCTTGCTCCTTGTCACTTTACAGAAACCAAAACTATCCTGCTTGACTGTTAGCTACCCTCCTCTCGACCTCATAATTTCTATTTGTATCAATCCTTTCCTCTCATCTTAAAGATGTGGGCCTCATTCTGTCCATGGCCAACCCTCCACTCATGTCCTATCTCTCTTCCTGTTCTCTGAGACTACAAATGCATCTCAATTCTCCTCTATCAATTAAAATGCAAAACTAAACTAAAAAACCAACAACAGAAACTGCTTTCCGTGTTTGGCTACCTCCTCACTCTAGCTTCAGGTTTATCTTTTTCTCTCTCATTAGCCACTCTTATTAAAAAGTAGCTACCACTTCCCTGTCACTTAATCATTTCTTAACTTTTTATAACTCCCCTAAGAATTCTATCTTAAATGTCACTAGTGACCCATTTAGTGTGGCATACACTACCCATTCTCACCAAAACCCACAGTTCCCAGCCTCTCTTACAGAGAGGTACTGAATCCTGGCTAATGGAATATGAGTGGAAGTGACAGACTGTCCCATAAAACTCTCAAGTGCTGATCTCCGCTCTCCTTTCCATCTGCTGGCAGAATGGAGGAGACTCTGAGAACCTGGAAGAGAGTCAAACCGCATGTCTCCATTCCAAGTTTTAGGGTCCCACTTCTTCTCAATCACAGGAAAGGCTTAGTCAGACTGAATTCAACTAATGAAATTCTACAACATGCACCATATTTTTGTTTTATTTGTAGCAAATAAGGCTGGTGGCTACAAGAAATAAGAGAGTCTTTTATGGCTATCATGGAAGCTCTGTGACTCTCTGACCATGTCTTGAGCCGAGAGTTTAAAGACCTAAGCTTGGGACTTCCGTGGCAGCCCAGTGGTTAAGATTTCGCCTTCCAATGCAAGGGGTGTGGGTTTGATCCCTGGTCAGGGAGCTAAGATCCCACATGCCTCGCAGCCAAAAAAAACCCCAAAACATAAAACAGAAGCAATATTGTAACAAATTCAATAAAGACTTTAAAAAAATTGTCCACATCAAAAAAATCTAAAGACCCAAGCTTGTCATTTTCTTTCTGCAAGGATTCTGATGCACTCAGAAGAATTCTTCCCATACAAAGTCCCTGTAAGCCATCATCACTGCCATAACAGTCAGGTGCAACAACCACTTGGGCCCCCAAGGCACTTGCCTTTTAGTTGGCACTTCATCACAAATAACCACAGGTGATAATTTAATTAATCATGTTGCCACGGCATGCCGTGGATTAGCGGCATCACGTTTCTCATTGACAAGCAGCTTTAGCGCATTCAAACCCAATGACACAACCGGACCAGTTCCCTAATCCCATCTTTTGAGGTCTGTTTCCTGGGACCCCTCCTAGCACTAATTTCTGTGCCAGTCAGTGTCCCGCCAATGAGACAGAAACCACACCAGTCATTGGGGAAAATCTAACATAAAGAATGGTTAGAATGGTTAACTAGGTATAAAGTTGTTAACTAGATAACTAAAAGGATGAAAAGAAAACTGAGATACCATGGAGGCAGCAACAGCAGGAAGCATCTATAACTCCTAGGGCTAGGAGAACAAAGGAAAGAGTTTGGAATTACTAAAACTTAGAAACTTAGAAGACGGGCCCTGGACTTCCCTGGCGGTCCAGTGGTTAAGACTCTGCTTCCACTGCAGGGGGTGCAGGTTTGATTCCTGGTTGGGGACCTAAGATCCCGCATGCTGTGTGGCGCAGCCAAAAAAAAAAAAGAAGAAGAGGGGCCCTACAGAGCTGAAACTCAGACCTCTAAGTCTAGTGCTGGTGTCTGGTGTCTCTGAACTTAGAGGAGGGACCAACACTTCTGAGAAAGAGGTGCTATCCAGATGGTGCTGGTGTCTCTGACTGGGACACCATGAAGCTGGGTTTGTAACTTTTGGGAAAAACTGCAAAGTGGATTCAGCTGTTGCTATAGGAAGGCAATGCTGCTGCTGGGGTGAAGGAGCATTGCTAGGGTGACCTCACACGAACAGGAAGC
Source organism: Pseudorca crassidens (assembly GCF_039906515.1). NCBI lineage: Eukaryota > Metazoa > Chordata > Mammalia > Artiodactyla > Delphinidae > Pseudorca > Pseudorca crassidens. The sequence continues at coordinate 20,838,571 of NC_090297.1, read as the reverse complement.
AGAAGGAAGAAAGGAGTCCTTTCTTCCTCCTGTGACCTCACTATCGCCCTCTAGTGGCCCCCATTGGCAGAGCCCAAAGTAGAGTCAGCTAACAGCAGAAAAGTGATTTGCAGAGTCCCAGCTCCACTATCTCATAGTAGAAAGTAGAAGGGTGGATTTGGAGCTGAGACAATAACTTAATAACTAGCACAAGTGTCTTTATAAAGTATTAGAAGAAAGAGGTGAAATTAGGTGAAAATTAGCTGATTTTCAAGCAGAGGTGAAAGGGAAATGGAGAAAGTCCAAAAATGATGGGCCTTTCAGGGTCAGAAAAGATGACTGCTTCTTGACTACAAATTGTATAAGATCAAAAAATGTCTTGAACAACATGAGGTGAAAGATGTGATTACCTCTAAGGCAAATATCAGGTAAAGAGTGTGGCCTTTCCACTTACTTCATATGACTTCAATGTAGCCACTATTATGCTGAGAGTGAGGCGAGGGGGTGATGAGGATATAAATATATCAGCTTGAGAATTCTATCTAGGAAAGAACTTGTGTGTGGTTAGTGTCACATGGATCTGACTAGAAGCAAATAGAGCAGAAATCTGTTGTGTTAATTTTGTGTGTCAACTTGGCTAGGCCACAGTACACAGATATTTGGTCAAATAATCTAGATGTTTCTGTGAAGGTTTTTCTTCAGATAAGAGTACCATTTAAAACAGTAGACTTGAGTAAAAGCAGATTATCCTCCATAAATTGAGTGGGTCTCATCCAATCAGTTGAAGGTCTTAATAGAAAAAGGATGGACTTTCCCTGAGAAAGAGGTAATTCTGCCAGTAGACTGCCTTCAGACTCAAATTATAACATCAGCTCTTCCACTGGGTCTCCAGCTGCTGGCCTACCCAGCAGATTGTGGACTTGCCAGCCTCCACAATCATATGAGCCAATTCATTAAAATCTCTCTCTCTCTATGTATATAGACACATACATACATATAGATACAGATACACACACACGTACATCTAATTGGTTATGTTTCTCTGGAGAATTCTGATTTATATACCAAAAATATATATATATTTTTAAAGCTTGTGTCTCATTACTTCTTTTATTTTTTAAATGTAATTTTTTTAAAAATAATTTTATTTATTTATTTATTTTTGGCTGCGTTGGGTCTCTGTTGCTGCACATGGGCCTTCTCTTGTTGCGGTGAGCGGGGGCTACTTTGTTGCAGTGTGTGGGCTTCTCATTATGGTAGCTTCTCTTGTTGCAGAGCTCGGACTCTAGGTGTGTGGGCTTCAGTAGATGTGGCACTCAGGCTCAGTAGTTGTGGCTCACGGGCTCTAGAGCACAGGCTCAGTAGTTGTGGCGCACGGGCTTAGTTGCTCCATGGCATGTGGGATCTTCCTGGTTCAGGGCTTGAACCCGTATCCCCTGCACTGACAGGTGGATTCTTTACCACTGCACCACCAGGGAAGTCCCTAATGTTTATTTTTTATTGGAGTAAAGTTCATTTACAATGTTGTCTCTCTTTTAAAAATATTTTTATTATTTATTTATTTGGTTGCACCGGGTCTTAGTTGCAGCCGGGGAGCTCCTTAGTTGTGGCTCAAGGGTTCCTTAGTTGCAGTTTGCCAGCTCCTTAGTTGCGGCATGTGGGCTCCTTAGTTGCAGCACGTGGGCTCCTTAGTTGTGGCATGCGAACTCTTAGTTGTGGCATGCCTGTGGGATCTAGTGCCCTGACCAGGGATCGAACCCGAGCCCTCTGCATTGGGAGTGCGGAGTCTGAACCACTGCGCCACCAGGGAAGTCCCTCCAAAAATATTTTTTTTTGTTTTTTTGTTTTTTGTCTGCTTGTTTGTTTGTTTGTTGCGGTACGCGGGCCTCTCACTGTTGTGGCTTCTCCCATTGCGGAGCACAGGCTCCGGACGCGCAGGCTCAGCGGCCATGGCTCACGGGCCCAGCCGCTCCGCGGCATGTGGGATCCTCCCGGACCGGGGCACGAACCCGTGTCCCCTGCATCGGCAGGCGGACTCTCAACCACTGTGCCACCAGGGAAGCCCACCTCCAAAAATATTTTGAGGTAACTGTATTGCCAAAGAAATTATGAGCCTCACGTGGTGAGGCCAAAATAAATAAATAAATAAAGGGCAAAGGATCTGAATAGACATTTCTCCAAAGGTATACAAATGGCCAATAAGCACATAAAAAGATGCTCAACATCACTAATCATTAGGGAAATGCAAATCAAAACTACAGTGAGATACAACTTCACAACCACTAGGATGGCTAGTATTTTAAAAAAAGAGAAGAAGGAAAAAAAAAGGAAAATAAGTGTTGGTGAGGATGTACAGAAATTTGGATCCTTGTGCACTGCTACTGGGAATACAAAATGATGCAAATCCTGTGGAAAACAGTATAGCAGTTCCTAAAAAGCAACAACAACATAGAATTAACATACGATCCAGCAATATATACTTCTGGGTATATACCCCAAAGAATTGAAAACAGGGACTTGAACAGGTATTTGTACACCAATGTTCATAGCAGCATTATTCGCAATAGCCAAAAGGTGGAGCTATCCAAGTATATCCCTCAAAGGATGAATGGATAAACAAAATGTGGTATATACATACAATGGAATATTATTCAGCCTTAAAAAGAAAGGCAATTAAAAAAAATTTTTTTATTGAAGTATAGTTGATTTACAATGTTGTGTACAGCAGATAATATTTGTTCCTGGTTTTTTAATGACGACGATAACAATGATGACGATGATGATGATAAAAAATAGCTACCATTCATTAAGTTCTTACTATGTGCTACGTGCTATGCTAGTGCTTTATCTAGTGCTTTATCTCATTTAATCTTCATAACTACTCTGTGTGGTAAGTGATGTCACCCCCATTTTAGAGATGAGAAAACAGGTTTAGAGAAGTTGAGTCACTTGCCCAAGGTTTTACAGGCCCTCCTTCTCTCTCTACATTTTTTCTTTTTGACAATCTCATCCAATATCATGGCTGCTATAATTATCAGGTCTGTGTGGATTGCTCCCTGACCCCTCTCCTTGTCTCCTGGTCCACATTTCCTGGCATATGAATGTGCTGATGGCATTGTAAACTCAACATGTCCAAAATGCAGCTATTCTTTTGTTAGTACTATTCTAAACATTTTTCATTTAACTCACATAACTCTGAGATAGATAACATTATTATTCATATCTATGAGGTAGATAGTGTTATCCATGTTTTACAGAGGAGTGAACAGAGGCCTAGAGATTCAGTATCTGGCTCACCTTTACACAGCTAGTACACAGTGGAGCTGGGCTTGGGGCTGATTTCAATGCTTAGACCACAATGACAATACCTCAGTTCCACTCAAACTGAGCTCTCCCTGTCCTGTTCTGTTTCCTGCTTCCTATATTCATTCTCTGCCCTTAACTTCAAATCCTACTGTCCTTCAAAGTCCAACTCAAAGGCCATTCCCTACAAAGTCTTTTCAAGTATTCCAAGCTGGGAGGGATCTCCATCTTGTGTGAATTTACAGAGAACTTACTCTGTACCACACTTACCTTTTCCCAAGCATACAAGTAAAATTTTAATTCATCCTCACCATAAAAAGTTCAAGTAGAGAATACTGAGCAAGAAGTTTAAGTATCTCTTCATTCCCCAGAATTTATTAGTTTTTTCCTTGATTAACGTTCCTGTGTTTCTGCTAGAAACTCTATCAGGCAGCTATTTGAGGACAGGAAGCAGGGCGAGTATTCTTTAGTCCCCTAAAACAGGCAATACTAAACAATTGCTGAAAGAATCAATCAGTTGCAAATCCCATGAGCCTGCACACACTACATTTTTTGGAGGAGGGTGAGAGGGTCTGTTCAAGAAAAGTGATTTTTTTTTTTCAGGGGGACTGGTAAAGCCATGTCAAACGCTCCCTCTCCTCCCACCTTCATTAAAGAACAAAAAAGCATCTACTTCTAGGTACATAAAGCGTCTGGTTTCTGTTTTAGCTGGGTCTCAGAAGGAAATGACTTTTCTCTGAAATTGTAGACGCCCAACCCAGCTGCAGCATTGTTAGACCTCAGGGTAAACAGGAAGCTTCCTGCCTTGGGCCCTTCATATCCCTCTCGAAGGCTATTAAAGACTGTTAATAGCATAGTAAAAGGACAGCTGCTGGCCATAAAATCAGCCCATTCCTTAGCTCCTTAGAGAACTAGATCCCTCCAAGGTCAGAGAGAAAACTGTGTCCATCTCCAGGTCACACCAGGTACGTCCACCTAGCTGGGGTCCTCACTTAACTCCTCTATGATCGGCTGTAACCAGAATGGTCTTTGCAAAATACCAGAGTGATTTAGTTCCTTGGTATTAGTTGAGAAATGAGAGGTTCGCATTTATAGGGTTTCCGGTCCTTGAAATCACTTGTTTCTGGGGGTGACGAGGTCTAGTGTGAACGTTAAGCTGAGACTGCCAAAGCAGTGAAATCACCCCCTACCCTGCGGAGTTTGAGTCACCTCTTCCAGTAGGGAAACAATCAGTTCTGATTATCCCCCCCAAAAGAGGCAAAGAGGTCAATCCACGAGAGCAAACAATCTAGTACTCCTACCTCTGCAATAAAGAGCTGAATCAGGCCCTCAACGCTTCCTGCACACAGGGTGGAAGTCCCCAGATTTGCAGCTGTGGGTGAGGAGGGAGGGAACAGTTTCTGCCAACTGGAGGGACACTAGGGCAGGGGTGATCATCTTTTGCCAAGAAGGGCACTCGGGTGTCTTGGCAGAAGGCAGAGGGCTGTCCCGAGCTGTGTGTACATTTTCAGAAGCATTTGACTCTGGACCAAATTCTCTCAGCTGTGCTAAAGCTGGGGCGATGGATGGGAAATGCTTATTGGCCAGGCTGACTAGGAGCTCCAATAGAGGGTGCTGGGGCTCAGCCAGGAGCTTCCCTTCAGCTGGCAAGTTTAACTTTCAGTCATGGTCAGAGGGAGCGTGTCAATCCATCTATTTCGAAGTTTCTGCTTGTTGGAATTTTTGGCTCAAATGGGGAAAGAGTGGTGATGATGCAGAGCCTCTTACCTGGCTCAAAGAATGAGAAAAAATAGCTCAGCAGGGGTCAAGATTTTACTACAATTATAGAGTCAAGCCCATTACCAAATGGTGGCCAGGAAGATACCATTTCATTCAACCCTGGACTTACCTACAATTTATCAATTCCTGCTGCTGTGTTGGCTCATCTGACCCTTACCTACCAATCAAGAAAGCACAGGCACTCAGGCAGGGCCGGAAAACCAGTCACTGCTCACACATTGAACATTTAGTTGCCCCTGGGCAGGCTTACTTACACAGGACAGGGGAGCCTTATTTGCCAAGTGTCACTGCTCTTCCTCCTTCAGAGGAAACGTCACTGAAATTACTCCTCAGAGTGCTGAAAAGAGGAGAACTGGATATGTTTTCCAGTGGGAGAATGTAATTTTCCCCTAGTTTCAGAAGAGGTAACTAAGGCTCTGAAAACTCTCCCAAGGTCACACAGCTGGTAAGTGGGGCTTTACTGAGAGGACCAGAATCCAGGCCTCCTGCCTCCTCATGCAATGTTCTTCTTACCATGACTTTTTTCCCCCAAGTAACTTGTATTAATTTTTTTTGCCTCAATTGACCTTTAATATCCAAATGAAGTGTGGATGCAGAGTATGTGGCAGGGTCTCAGCCCTTAATTTGTATTATATTTTTAACAAGGTAATTTATGGGAATTCACTGGTGGTCCAGCTCGGTGCTTTCACTGCTGTGGACCGGGTTTAATCCCTGGTCAGTGAACTAAGCTCCCGCAAGCTGTGCAGCCAATAAAATAAAATAAAATAATTTAAAAAATAAAAAGGTAATTAATTGCAGATATAATCAAGAGTTGTTTAATTTGCGTATCTTTGTAAGGTTTTTCATATAAATAAGTGAACAAATCATGAAAAAAATAATCAGAAACAATGTCCCATTTAGAAAAGATGGTCCCATTGTACTTAGGCTACACTGTCCAGGCCTCCGCCATCACTGTGTGGACTATGACCAGCTTGTCAGCTAGAGCCTTTGATGAAATTCACATTTAAATAATTTACATTTAAATTTACGTGTGGGTAGGTGGTAAGTTTAAGACTATCTCTGCTATGGTTGATTGACAAGACAGATCCAGGTATGCTTTAGACCTGGAATAAGATTTCTTCATTTACAGAGAAAATAGTTACTACCCTAAAGTCTGCCATAGCCAGGACCAGAAGGTGCTCTCTAGAGGCTCACACTTCTCCCATTCCTAACCAACCTTCAAGGAGAGAGAGGTTCTAACGGGCAGAGTAAGGGTTCCAGGGCAGCACAGGCAGCCCCAGCATGTATTTGTACTTTCAGACCCTGGTTAAGTCTGCTTCAAGCCTGTCCCCTAAGTCTCCAGGTCATGTCCAAGGTAGGAAGTTGCAATGCAGGAGTAGTCCCAGGAGCCAGTAGGTCAGGAAGTAGCCTAGAATGCACCGTGTGACCAGAGAACAAGTTTTCCAGTTGTACAAGAGTCCCATGATAGAGTTTCTGGGGACCTTTTGTCCTGGTGGGGAGGCCCCTGAAAGAGGCTTCCAAGGCACAGTCTCTAGGGATCTCAGCAGTGGTTCTTGATCTTGAAGCAAGTGAGCTGAAAACCAGTACACAATAGGAGTGGAGGAGCATAAAAACCTGGTGAGAACCTGGAAATCATAAGAGGGGGAAAACCCACACATTTACTGGAATGTCACTGCCTCAAATTGGATGAGCCTGGGACTTCCCTGCTGCTGGGTGAGCTATAGCTCTACGACTACAAATGTATTACACTGGAAAAGATATTCATTCAGCAGAGCTTAGGATCTGCCTTATAAAGCTGTGCATGACGCCAGCCAGGTGACTGCAATGTTACAAATAAACATGGCTACACACTAATTACCACAATAATGGGCCAACTGATACTAAAAATTCTATGGTGGGGGCGGCGGGTGGTCAGGGGACTTCCCTGGCAGTCCAGTGGTTAAGATTCCATGCTTCCAACGCAGGGGGCGTGGATTCGATCCCTGGTTGGGGAACTAAGATCCCACGTGCCACGCGGCATGGCCAAAAAAAAAAAAGTCTGTGGGGTCCACTTTTAGCCCAGGGCCAGGACTCTGATCCCCTGCCCCCTGAAACGGTTCCCTCATCCCACGGGGATGGCAAAGCAGAGAGAAAGGGGGCAAGGGATCCTGTGGTTCAACACTGTCCTTCTAGGGAAGCTCAGAGCCAGGTCTCCAAATGGCCCCCCCTCGTCTATCCTTGAAACTCTAAGCTTCGCTGGCACTCACTCTACTAGCTCATCCAGCTACAAACACAGAGTGCTCCTTTCTATTTCCCCTGTGCCTCTTAGTCACATAGCGCAGAGAACTTTACAAACAGCCAATGTGCGCCTCCAAGAGGCAGAAACTGCTGAGGAGTGGCCAGCATGGAGACAAAAAGACTTCCTCAGGGTTTATGGTGGACCTGGGGCCACAACCAGGAACGAAAAAAAATCGAATGTATGATCAAACCCTTCCCATCCCTCTCTATCCTCCCCACCAACTGAACATTGCACAAGAGAGCTCCTCTGAAAATGGAGCACCTGCCAGAGCTCAGAGTACCTCAGAAAGTCGACATTCAAGCAGACATTCTGGGTATAGTTGTAAGTTAGGGGAAGGTCCCAGAGATACCCTCTGTGCTATTCCTATAACTCAGTCAGATCAGGTCCTTTCACAACTCTCATTGTCTTCGAACATGCCCTTCCATTTGCCCAGAATGTTCTTCCTCTGCTTCTTAAATGGAATTCCTTCTTACCCTTCAGGACCCAGCCTAAATATGATGCCCTCCTCACCTCCTTCAGCCAGTTAGCTACTTTTTCCTCTGTGCTTCCACAATACTTTACCTCAAAAATATCTCCAATTCCATCCCACTATACTATAATTTAAGCCGTTAAATGTCTGTCTCTCCATTTTGACCACAAGACCTACCAGGGCAGCAAACTTAACTTATTTATGTTCTAACCTCAGTGATCTGACCCAGGGACTCACACTAAAAACACCCCCAAATAGTTGTTGAATGAATAAATTAGGTACAGGTCACTCAAATGGGCAAAGTTAAAGGTCTTCCCTGTCCCTGACTGAGGGCTTTGGCCCGTGTTCCCACCTTTTCCCAGCCAGGAGTCCACCTCACCTGAACATGCAGGCACAGACCACCAAACAGCAGCAGCGCTGCAGCGTGGACCAGGTACACGAACACCCGAGGACTGAGGAATCCAGGCTCAGGCTTCTCTGGGGTCTCTCTGTTCTTGCTCCTTTGCATCCCAAGTGTAAGGCAGAGCCAAGGATGGGTGGTCCCATATGTCCAAGTTGCCCAGGCAACCAGTATAGCCACTGGCGCAGCCAGTAGAAAATTGGGCACCTGCTTGAGTTCATAGTATCTCAAAAAGCCAACATTCCAATAGATATCCTGGATGTAGCTGTATATTAGGGGAAGATCCCAGGAGCACCAAGGCGGCTCATTTCCCTCTACGATTCGGTAGCCCTTGTCCACAGCTAACTGCAGCAAGGGCTTAGGAATGGGGTAGGCTGGGCCTGGCAGACAGAACTGAGTATAGGCGTAATATTGAAAGAGGGCAAAGGGAAGGCTAAGTGTGAGCACTGACAGGAACACAGAGCCCATCAGCTTCAAGAGCTGTCTCAGAGGATTCCTCACCATGAGAGAAGAGAAAAAGCCTCGGCACTGAGAATGCACGAGGAAGCCAACGTTGACCAGCCCGTTGGAGCGCACACCAGTGGCAAGGGCAAAGAGGAGTCCACTAGTCCAGCTTCGGCCCCTTTCCAGCTGCCCCAGGGCGCTGAATGTCAGGAGGGCAAACAAAGCTTCTGAGTAGCCAGCCGCCAGGAAGACATTGGCGGGGCTGAGGCAGAAGAGCAGCGCTCCATAAAAAGCCTGGCGGGGACAGCGCAAAACCAGACAGCCCAGGTCATGAAGCGCAAGTGCGGCCAGCACGGAGAACAAGGAATTGAGCGATGCTACTGAGATTAGCAGGCAACTCCGTAGGCTCAGTAACCCCCACAGGGGTCTCAGCAATTCAGTCCCCACCAACAGGACCAGGGGGAAACCGGGGAAGAAGGCAAAGTTGTGCTCATACAGGTAGCCATGCTCAGCAATGAACAGGAAGTGTTCAGCATCCCAGTGAGACAGGCCGCCCAGGAGACTTTCCACAAGTTGGTCCACAGAGCCGGAGGGGGCGAGGCGAGGAGGTGAGAAGGCTTCCGCATGATGGTCTGGGATGATGGCATTGAAGAGAGCCTGTGGGATGAAGGAGAACTAGGATTTTGGTTGAGCCAGTGGAAGCATTACCATTTAATAAAATGAGGAGGAACAGACATGTTGGGGAAGAATCACAAGTTCAGTTTGAGATGGACATTCCAGTGCAGAGGTCAACGAGACAGTGAGATATATGGGTCTGAGGGTCAGGAGAGCAATCAGGGCTAGAGATATAAATTTGGGAGTCATAAGTATATGGATGATATTAAAAGGTGTGAGACTGAATGAGATCACCCAGGGAAGAAGTGCAGATAGAGAAAAGAAGAGATCTGAGGACTGGGCCTCAGACATGTCAATATTTAGAGGCTCGGAAGACAGTGAGGATCTAGCAATAAAGGTAAAGAAGGAAGGTCAGTGAGGTAGGGAGGAAACCGGGAGAGCATGGTGTCATAGAACCAAGTAAAGCAAAGGAGTGATCGGCTCTTAAATGTTGCTGATAGGTCAAGTAAGATGGGGACTGAAAACTGACCACTGGCTTTAGCAATGGGAATGTCATTGGTGACTTTGACAAGAGCTACTTCAGTGGAGTGGAGGAGAGAGAAGACTGCTTGGACTGGGTTCAGGAGAGAAGGGAAGAATTGAGACAGTAGATACAGACAACTGTTTGGAGGAGTTTTCCTGTAAAGGGAAGCAGAGAAATGGGATAGTAGGTGAATGACAATGTGGGGTCAAGAGAAATCTTGTTTTTTTTCCCAAAGGCGGGAGGTAAGTATTTGTTTGCCAATGGGAATATCCAGTGGAAAGGAAACCACTGAGTATGCAGGCGAGAAAGGGAAGAATTGCTGGAGCAGGCAAAAGGGGATGGAATCTGCTTTGGAGGTGGAACTGGCCTTAGAGAGGAGACAGACAGTTCATCCACCCTTCAGTAGTGAAGGCACAGAGGTGCAGATGTAGGTATGCTGATGGCTGTGGTGGAAGTATTCAGAAGGTTACTTCTTATTGCTTCTACTTTTCTGAATTTTCACTCAGGAAAACAAGCTGGGGAAAAGGTGCTAGAGACTTAAGAGGAAAACGTGTAAAATAAGTCATCTATGACCCTAGTTCTCAAAATAGGCTGTGCACTGGAATCGCCCAAGGGGTTTCAAAAATACTGATGCCTGGATTTCCCTCCTGCTACAACATTGATGACTTAACCAATATGGGGTACAGCCTGGGCGTTTAGATTGTTTTTAGCTCTCCCAGCTGATTCTGATGTGCAGAAAAATTTGAGAGAATGGGTGAGCGACTGGACCAGGGAAATACACTAAGATTGCCAGGCAGCACTAAGGACTCACTTGGGTTAATGATATTGAATACAAAGAGACTAGTTAACACAGTTGTGTGCTTTTCTCTGGGCAGATGCATGTGTGGAGTAGACACAGAATTGAATTTAACCATGGCTGGGCTTTTGTCTTGTGATTAAGACATAGAGAGAAGGGAGCGAGTGAGTTGTACGTGTATGCATGGTGGACCATGGAATCTAAGCTGGGTAAGAAGTGGAGCTGAAGCCATGAGGCAGGTGAGGGACAGTGAAACCGTGGTAGAATCAATGGATAAGTCCTGAGGGAGTGGAAGAATCGTTAGAACTGGGGTAGTGGAGGGAGTGAACTGGAAAGATAGGAGATAGTGGTTAGATGTATCAGCTTTACTAATATTGAAACCACCAAGAAATATACAGTAGTGCTGGAAAGAGTAGCAGTGAATCAGGAGCTAAAACCTTCAAGGAATGAGGAGGAATGAGTTGTCGCTAACAGAGATGACAGCAACAACAAAGGGTAACTGGGGTATAACCTGATGGCGCGAGCTTTAAAGCTGGAAGGCGGGGAGGGGAGGATAATGAAATAGCATTATTATTAAATGTCTTTTTGCCCCGTTAGATTTGGTCAGCTGCTTAAGGGAAAAGAGGTCGTGACTTTTTATACTCCCACCTAGCATAGTTCTTTGACCAGGGCAGGAACTTAATAAAATTTGGTGGTTGAGCGAACAGTATAGAGGAAACATACCTGTTTCCAAATCACCATCTGAATTAGAACCCAGCTGTCCTGGTACCCTATCCCAGATGCCGAGTCACAGTATTGCTCCCTTAGTTCTGTCAATCATTCAGCTGATGCTGGTTCAAAGCCATCATCAAGTCAGTTTTCCAGCCTAGCAACAGGAGTATAACCTCATTTTTAAGGCTCTTCCCTTTTTCGGTCAGTTTCTTTATCAGGCCACTTCAAACAGTGAAAACAAGTGGGACAGGAGTGACAGTCACAGGTAACAGCCCTAGTCTCCAAGTTGAAGACACTTCTAACTAAACCTGGGACCCAGCAGAGGCTGTTATGCCTCACATAGTGGGGGAGGAGAGAAAAAAGGAGTTTTCCACAAAGGAACCACCGATGAGCCTCAGAGAGAATGTGCTTGTGATGAAAGGCACATATAATATGCTAACAGAACATCCCTAGGGTGTTGACATACATTCAACAATAACAGATACTGAAGACCTACTAAGCACTGGGCACTGTGCTAGGCACCATACATAGTTCATATATACCTGAAATTTGATTAAAATATGTATCAAGGGCAGCCTTGGAGGGGACAGGGAATTGCAAAATGCATTCTGCAGGTTGTGTGTGGGTGAGACAGCAAGGCGACACAGCTGGGGGAAGAGTAGGAGACACTGCTGACTAAACAACTATACACAGAGGGTCTCAGGACAGTGCCACCTCTCTCCCACTCAACTGACTGATGCAACGCTCAGTCTCCTGGTCAGGGGACCCAGGGCAACGCTTTGAGCTGTCACACCCTAAACCAGAACACACCTGTTCTGGTTACAGAACATCATGGTCTGCTGGAAAGACCACTAGCCCAAGAGTAAGGAAACCTGGGGTCTGATTCTGGTCCTTCTCTAACTTGCCTTGTGACTTTAAGGAAGCCATTTATCCTTTCTGGGCCTCAGCTACTTCATGTGTAAAATAAGAGATTAATAGATCAAAATAAATAAATAAATAAATATAAAATAAGAGATTAATAGGTCATATCTACGAGTCCTGCCCACTTTTCAGCTATGTGGTCTAGGTCTCTATAGTTCTAACCACATGGTCGGGGGTGGGGGGGGCACATCTGGGAAAGGGAAAGAAGATGAGGCCTATTCTTAATGTCTACCCCAGTCATGTGGCAATGGCATGTTCAGGACAAAAGATCAGAGACTGACCTGCAGCACCAGAGTCAGGACACGGCAGCTGACTGCAAACCCCAGGACCTCTTTCCGGGATGTGTCCAGGGGCCACATCCTCTCACCACCAGGAATTCAGGGGGGCTGCTGCCAGGGATGAACTCCCTCAGGCTTCTAAACTCCAAAACCCAAAGAGGAAATGTCACACATAGGCAGAAAGTAAATTATTGAAAGCATTCTTCATGAAAACATCACCCCTGCTTCAGGACTACTATGGCAGACTTAACCACCTTACTTTCCAGATGAGGAAAAAGCGTCTTAAAGGCAGATGGGACCTCTTGGTGTCACTCTCAAGCACTGTATTCTTGTAGGGGAAGTTCCACACAGATAGGCATGGAGCTGGAAAGCTAAGCTCACAGAAAACCTTTAAAAGCCTGTTGAGTTCCCCTATCCAGGAACTAAAGACCTGGGTTCAAGTCCTGACTTTGTCATTCATAAGTTCTCATTTTGTTCTTCTAAGCCTCAGTTCTCTGTGTATAAAATGAGATCGGGGGACTTTCCTGGTGCCACAGTGGTTAAGAATCCGCCTGCCAATGCAGAGGACACGGGTTCGAACCCTGGTCCGGGAAGATCCCACATGCCGCTGAGCAACTAAGCCCACGCGCCCTAACTACTGAGCCTGCGCTCTACAGCCCGTGAGCCACAGCTACTGAGCCCGCGTGCCACAACTACTGAAGCCTGCGTGCCACAACTACTGAAGCCCATGCGCCTAGAGCCCGTGCTCTGCAACATGAGAAGCCACCGCAATGAGAAGCCCGCGCACCACAAAGAAGAGTAGCCCCTGCTCACAGCAACTAAAGCCCATGCATAGCAACAAAGACCAATGCAACCAAAGATAAATAAATAAATTTATAATAAATAAATTAATTAATTAAAAAAATGAGATCGGACTATTTTGCCTGTCTCATGAAATTGTCACGATGTGAAATGGACTGAAGTGTGAAGAAGTAGTACCAAATCTATATTGTGGTTGCCGTTATTTAGTGTGTGCCCTTTCTCTGTTGCCCAGAATAATAAACTAGGTCCCAAACCAGAGTCCCAAAAGTGGGGCATAGAACTGAACTGGAAGACCATAATGACTACACACTCTAGTTAAGCTCTCTGATGTGTGTTCAGCTGGTCTGTTAAATTAAGTGGAGAAGGAAAAGAAAACCACCACTCAGCAGGACTTCAGCCAGCTCACATTGCTAAAACAAACTTAGGGGGACGACAGAGTCGACTACTAGGGATGGGGAAAACTGTTATTTCCCATCTCTTTGTTGGAATGGCAGCAATGTATAAACAACTGCAAAGCCATTCTGAGGGAAGGAATGCACTTTAAGGCATTTTTTTTTTTTTTTAACAATTCCTTGTGCTAAAAGAAGTAGCAATGGCTCCTACGGAACCAGTCGGAAATCAGAAGGAAGGGCAAGAGCATCAGGGGCAGCTCATCAACTTGGGGTGAAGAACTAACGCTAAAAGAAAAAATACTAGAACTGAGAAATTAACAGGGAGGAAGGCCTGGAAGACTTTTCTTCCTTCTCCTATCTCCTATCAAACCTTTAGGTTATCACTTGTTTCTGGAATTCTCTGACTCTCACTAGACTATGTGATATGCTCTCATTACACTCTGCCTTGTCGTCTTTATTGCTGTTGCTTATTTAGGTTGTTTATGAGGGCAGGGGCTTTGTCTATCTTGCTCCCAACTATATCCCCAGGGCCTAGCACTACAAACAAGCATTTTAAGCCTGTGTTCTAATTGAGTGGAAGCAGTTAGCACTGGATATGGCTTCACCAGTTCATTGGCTCTGGATATAAAATCCCTGCTCCGAGTACTCCTCCCACCATATCTCATGTTGAGAGCAAAACGACAAAGTCACAGAAGCCACAGGAAAATACAATTTCTCCAGAAAACTGGCCATAAGCAACAGTTCTCTTTCCTCTCAGCACAAGGGGGCGCCTGTTGCTTACTCCATCACCAGGAGGCCTGGAGGAAGGGAGGGGCCACAAACGCCACACCGGTTTGCTCATCAAAATTCAGTTCAAAGGCAAGCTTCTGAAATCCCCCCAACACTGCCAACATCTGACTCGCCGAATCGAAAGGAATCGTAGAAACAAGCACAGCCAACCTTACACGGCCGCTGGTTCTCCATCCGAGGGTGAACTCACTTTTTCCCTTCCTTCATTTCCCACCCACATGCAGAAGAGTTGGGAAAAGAAAAGCACGGAACCCACCTCTGCCTCTTCACCAGGCTTCCATTCTTCCTTTCCTTTCTCCAGAGTCAAGCTCTAGACCCAGCGATCACAGACGACTTGTAGCTACACTTAGTTTACAGGTAAACCATGTGAAAACAAAAATAAAGCCAGTGAGCTCTCCCTCTCAGCTAATTGCGGGCTTTACTTCCCAACAACCCGTTTACGAAATCACAGGCCCTCTGAACTGGCAGGACACTTACAGAGCAACTAGTTTTACTCTATTTTCCCGTGAGATAAATATGCCCCAGAGAGGTGAGTAATAAGACTCTCCAGAGTTTTTACGTCAGAGATCTCATTAGACCCTGTGTAATTACCATCGCCATTTTATGGATGTGGAAACTGAGGCTCACTGGGGTCAAGTGGCACTCCCAAGGCTATATTTAAGGAGAATTTTTTTTTGTCTGAAACATCCATCTTTCCACCAGCCGTCACTCCTGCCAAAGGGGATGCGCTCTTTCAGAGCCAGAATTACAACCAGGGTCTCCCAACTCCCAGCCCAGGACTTGTCCAGTGACAGCGCATGCTCTTGCTGGCTATGCTTAGGGCAGGGAGGGCCCTATCTGAGCAGATAGGAAAACCTGTTGAATCGGAGCCCAGGACTCACATCCTGGGCTGTAAGACTAACATCCTCAGGGGCGGGCGCGGGGTGGGTGGTGGTGTTCGGACCCAGGGTCCTTAGGACCAGAGGTCTTGATGGCCGCCGCGAGGCAGGGGCCGCCTTCTGCCAGCCTAGGCGGGTCCGAAGCCCGTTCTAGCCCCTTCCTTTCGGACACAGTCCCAAGAGGGGATTGGGCATCTCCTCTCCCCAAAGGGGCCACGGCTCAGAGGTTACTCCCGAGGGGGCCGGCGAGGCCCGTCGCGGCCTAGGGCCGGAAGGCAGGGGAGGGCGGGAGGCTGTAACGGAAGAGGCGGCCCTGGGAGGCCGCTATGGCGGAGGGGCGGGGCTCTTCGCTTCTCGGCGGCCTCCGCCTCATTTCCCTCGGCCTCCGTTTGACAACTTCCCTCCCCCCAGAACTCCTAGGCTCCCAAGCTGGCGCCGGATCCCCAGCGCCCGCCGGTCTCTACCTCCCAGGCGGGGCCCGAACCACAGTTCCTCCATCCGGGGCCCCGAGCGGCCGCGCCTGCGTACTGGCTCCGCTGATGGCGGCCCCGCCCCGCTCCTGCCGGGACTCGGAGCTGCCCCGCCCCCCGCCGCAGCGGCCATGTTGAGTCCGGGCGAGCGGGGTGTGGATGGCGTGAGCCGCATCCTCCGCTCTCCTCCGCTCTCCTCCGCCTTGGCACTTTCCCGCTTTGGTGACACCAGGGGTTCCTCAGCCCCTTCCCCCCGCCTTCAGTTAGTCCGCCGGGGCTGCTGTCTCCGAGTCGGTGCTCTTGCCCCAGTTGCACCCCACAAACATCCACTGAGTTCCCGTGTGGGCCAAGGCCCTCGGAGTTGGGGGCTGCCCCGCGGCCTCTAAACGGAAGGCAGAGCCGCACTTTCCCTGCTGTCAGGCAACAACAGCTCAGTACAGGGCCTAGCACACAATAGCTGTTCTCTGAAGGGAAAGAAAAGCCTGCTTGGGGCTTCTGTGGCCAGGAGCGGCCCCCTGCGTCCTGGGCGTGAAGAAAGTGGGGGTTCCCCCCGACTTTCCCCTCCTCCGGCTGCTCGGGACCTTCGCTCCCGCTGCAGCCCGCAGCCCCACCTCCCGTGGCTGACGAGGGCGGTGAAGGAAACTTCAGAGAACGACCCCCAGGACTGCTTTCTCCTTCCTTACTCAAGCAGTTTCTCTCTCGTAGAAAGTGGGCCCAAAAAAGCAGAAGAAAGAAAGAAGCTAACTCAACAGAACTGTCTGTGCGGGAGGAGCGGCCAGTTGGGAACCCTGTAACGGAAACTGTTAGAACAGCTTTGCACCCTCCTTAAAGGAAATAGATAATAAATCCTTCTCCGTTGGTGGATTTCTCGTTTCTCAGGATTCCAAAGCCGCCTGTGGTTTCAGTTATCTGCCCTCCAAACGAAGCTAGGGTCTGGGTTAGCCTCTGGCCACAGCCCTGGCGGAGGGAGGGCTTTATCTTCCGCAACAGCTACTACTGTGGGTGGGAACAAAAGAGGTGGTTGCTCTCGCTCCAGGCGAAGACAGCGAATCCACAGCAGTTCTCTGGGGGCCAGGGACTGTGCCTTTTGATTCTTTATAGCTCATTTCAGGCCCTGGGACCTGAACTGCCCTCAGGTATTTGTTGTGTGTAAGGTGGATAAATCACGTTTTAGTTGTGGTGTGTTGAAGGAGAAGGGGGAAAATGGAGTTTAGAACCCCAGGTTTTTCGGTGACACACCCTTGCTCTCAGCTCCGGAGGGATGTGAGTGAATCGGCAGAGCCGTGGGGCACACTCGTGCCTGGGGCCTAAGCTTGTGGCTTGGATCTCTAGAAGTCTGTGAAGCTCCAAGCAGTACTGTGTTTGCAGAGACAAAACTGAGAAATGAACTATCCTTCCTTTGTGGATTCACAGGGAAAAAGACATGCATTCTTTAGGTTCCCTCTGTTCACACCAAATTCCCTCAAAAATCTGTTTGTAAAAAGGACAGGGGTCTCTTTTGACACATCAGAATGTTTTTTAAAAGCTCAACTGTCACCCTTTAGAGGTAGAACTTTGTCCAGCTCTTCAGCCCTACTTTCTTGCAATCTCTCCTTCCTTTCCTTCTCTACTACCCACCCCCCTTCTCTTCCGCTCTGTTTCCTGTTTCATTTTCTGGCTGCTGCTCCAACTGGAAAACAAGGAAGCTGAATCTTGTGCTCTCAAAGCTCTGGCTTGTCAGAATGGAAGAGGACTAGGTGGGGTGGGAGGGGTTCTGGGCCTTCAAGGCTGTGAGTAAGTAGTGGAGGAGGCAGCTCTCTCCAGTCTGCTTTTAGAGTCTGCAGCTAAAATGGAGCCTGCATCTACACAGGGAGCCCCTGAGCGGCCAGCACTGTGGGAGAGCTGGAGAGACAGGGACGTATCCCAGGGCTCCCAAAAGATTCTACACCGCCCAAACACTTCCATAAAGAAGTAGATATGCCACACCACCAAGAAACGGTTTCATAATACAAATCCCGGACCAAATTAAACAATGTAAGCAGTGCATCGCTGTTTCTAGACTCCTAGAATGTAAGAGACAGCATTTGTTTCTGAACTTGCCTGGCTCTGCTCTTGCTGTTTCCCCCGTTTGAAATGCTTCACTGCCGACCACTCTTTGGCCAACGCACTAAATTCAGTTCTCAGCTGAAATGTCACCTCCTTGGAGAAGCTTTCTCTGTCTACCCAGCCACAACTACCGCTCTGTACTATCCCATCACTGTTCTGCTTTCATCATAGCACTTATTATCACCTGGTTGTCCTGTCCATGAATTTTCCTCATTTCATTGTCTGTTTTCCTCTTAGGGAATGCAAGCTCTATGAGAGCAGGGGCCTTGTTCACCAAAGTGTTACCAGCACTTAGAACAATGCCTTGCACATTGTGTGTACTCAGTAAGGAACTAGTGAATAAATCCGTTTGTTTAACCTGATACCTGCATTTTATGGATGAGGGAACTAAGGCTCGGGAAGAAGTGACTGGCCTGAAGTTACACAGCTGGGGGCAGAGGTGGGATTTGAATTCAGGTCTTCAGCCTCCCTGGCTGTTTTGTTTTGTTTTTTACCACCCCACAGTATTTTAATCTTTCTCAGGTTTACCTCTTTCCCTCTCTTCCTTTTTTTCCCCACACAACTAAGAGTCTTTACGGGCTATGCCGAGAATTCTACATAAGGCACACCAAGTCTTAACAGCTCCTACCTACTCTTTCCTCCATTAAATCACAGTTTTATCTTTTTGATTTGTTCAACGAAATAGGAGTGCCTACTATGTGATGGGGATGAGGCTGTAACACTAAGCAAGACAGACACAGTCCTTGTCCTCATGGAGATGATAGTATCATCTACCTTATGGATTTTATAGTGCTTGGCACAAAGTGCTTGATAAACATGAGCTGTTAGGTCCAGTGGTTAAGAATCCGCCTTCCAAGGCAGGGGACACGGGTTGAATCCCTGATTGGGGAACTAAGATCCCACATGCCGTGGGGCAACTAAGCCCACACGCCACAACTAGAGAGCCTGAGTGCCGCAACTACAGAGCCCACACACTCTGAAGCACGCACGCCACAACTAGAGAGAAGCCCGTGCGCCGCAATGAAACATCCGACGTGCCACAACTAAGACCCGACGCAACCAAAAATAAATAAATATTTTATTTTAAAAAAAGGTGCACCGTTACAACTCCCTGAACAAAAAGGGGAGCAAGTGATTTTCCCACTGAAGATGTGAAGGAAGTTTAGGAGTTCTCATGGAGCACTCACTTCCCTGGAGCAACCTGACGACTCATTTTTCTCTGTAGCTGCTTTGCTCTGCTGCCACATCTGGAGATGGCCTTGGCCATCTCTCAGTAACTCAGCTTCCAGACACCAAACTTTCCATGGTCCTAATCTTAGGGGAATGACGGAGTAGCTGATCCTGATCTTGGCTTTGAGGCCAGGCCATTATGGGACAAAAGTGAGCACACTGGCCTCTGATTCTGTCACTGCCAGCTGTTAGCAGGCAGGGCTAATGCCTGTGATGACAGGCAGCTGTACCTTACCCAAACTTTATGCTACTTCTTTTCGTGCGGATTCTTTTCGTGGGCATTCGTTGGCAGTTTCCAAGGATGCTGGATGACACTTAAATCCATGCTGAAACTAGGGGTGGCACCAGTCAGGTCTTGGACATTTACCAGAAGCATCCTTTTTGGCTCTGGCCATACATATCACTTGAGGATGCCCATCCACCCTGGGACAAGGACCCCACCCTTCCTCCCAATTTCAGGAGCCAAAATGCTGATCATTTAAAGGCCACGGATACTAGGTGTTTTTCACCCTTTCTTCGGTGTTTGCCTTTCGGTAGTTAGAAAACCTTGACCCCACCGAGAGGCCCAGTGGGAAGGGCCTTAGCCACTTGGGGGTGGTAGTGGCCGCAAGGCAAAAGAGCCAATGAGGTTGAGAGTATTGTTTAGGCTGGACTTGGCTGCTCTCCAGCCTTGAAAGAAGGTTACGGTCACTTGCGGGGCTGGGGAGGGAGGAGCCTGGGAAAAGAACTACTTACTGGCCACACCCCTGGGTTCTCTACTGGCGAGGTTCTATTTACTTCTCAAAAGCAAATTACTCACAGCTCAGTGGCTAGCAGCCCTTTCGGCCTGCGCCTGCGGTAACTCCAGTCAGAAACTGGACACCAGGCTAGGCTCCTCCTGCATTGCAGGAGAGCAGATGAAAAGAACCCAGGAAACCAAACTCCTAGGCAATGCTCCACACACAGCCCAGAAATGCAGTTTCTTGACTAGAAATTGGAGTTTCAGAAGCCCAGAGCAAAAATAGCCAAGAGCAGTATTACTCACCAAAATATAGATACGAAAAGCTTGCCATTTAGTTTTTTTCCAGAAGAGTCCTAGGAAGGCATCTTAGTTGACAAACGTTAGCCAATTGTCTCTATTTCCCCCTCTCTCAATGGAGACGTATGAATTAGTCATTCCTGTCCCTGACCCAAATATTAACAACCACACTTAGTTTGATGAACACTTGACTGAAATTCCTGGGACAATTTTACCTCATGCTAAACACAGCAAAAAACGAATCTTGCCTGCTGTGCTCCACAGCTGGGTCCAGTTACTCCTGGTTGTTCTCCAACCCAGGAAGGAGGTGGAGTGTGGTGCATTAGGAAGAACTCGGGCCTTGGAGTCAGGGGGACCTTTGTGTGTGAACTCAAACAAGCTGCTTTCCTCAGCTGTAAAACGGGAGCCAGAATACTGACCTCACAGGCATGGGGCTGTTGTGGAATTATTTGATGTACTATGTCTGGTACACAAGTAGGTACTCAATAGAAATCTTTTGTCTTGTTTTGCTTCTAAGTGTCCACAATAATAGCATTTTCTCTGTTACTGTTTCTGGTTTCTCCATTGTCTCCCTAAGGAAGGAGATGAATAGAGAAGCTATATATTGCAACATTAGCCTTATAAATGTAACTGCATCTGGCCAACATCTACCATTTCATTCAGCAGCTACTTAGTAAGTGGCTACTATGTGCCAGGCTGTTCTGCAGGACAGGGATATAGCAATGAACCAAATAAATCCCCTGCCCTCAGAGAACTTACATTAATTACAGTGGAAGACAGTAGGTAAGTACAATATACAGTAAGCCAGATGGTAAAAAGTGCTATAAAGAAAAATCAAGCAGAGAAGGGAAATGAGGCAGGGGAACAGATTGCTATCTTATTTTATTATTTTTTTTGGCCGCACCACGCGGCATGCAGAGCTTCCCCAACCAGGGATCAGACCCGTGCCCCCTGCAGTGGAAGCACAGAGTCTCAACCACTGGACCACCAGGGAAGTCCCAGATTGCTATTTTAAATAAGGTGGCCAGGGAAAGATTCACCGAGCTGATATTTGAGCAAAGACCTGAAGGAGATGAGGACTTGAGCCATGCCATTTTATCTGGTGATAACAGCTCTGTATGGTGGAACAAGCAATGGGGAAGAGAGAAGACCAAAGAGGTAACAGTAAGATAGATAACTGAGGGCCATTGTAGGTCACTACAAGGATCTGGACTTTTACTCAGAGTAAGGCTGAAGCACCGAAGGATTCTGACCTTGGGTTTTAAAGGGAGCATTCTGGTTGCTATGTTGAAAATAGGTTCAAACACCAGGCAAAGCAGAAGCAGGGAGGCCAGTTTGGAGGATATTTTGAGTTCAAGAAAGATATGATGGTGTCTTGAACTAGTGGTAGTAGCTGGACTGAGGATTATTTTTTGAAGAGAGCTAACAGACTGGATGTGGAAATGAAAGGAGTCAAGGATGTTTTTGGCCAAGCGATGGAGTTGCCATTTCCTGAGAAAACTATGGGAGAAGCAGGTTTCTAGGGGAAGACAGGGCATCTTAGGCATATTCATATTAAACTTTCAAGCAGAGATGTCAAGAAGGCAGCTGAGGGCTACCCTGGTGGCACAGTGGTTAGGGATCCGCCTGCCAATGCAGGGGACACGAATTCAAGCCCTGGTCCGGGAAGATCCCACATGCCATGGAGCAACTCGGCCCACATGCCACAACTACTGGGCCTGCACTCTACAGCCCATGAGCCACAACTACTGAAGCCCGTGCGCCTGCAGCCCATGCTTTGCAACAAGAGAAGCCACCGCACATGCACCACGATGAATAGTGGCCCCTGCTCGCTGCAACTAGGGAAAGCCCACGCGCAGCAACAGACCCAACGCAGCCATAAATAAATAAATAAATAGATAAATAGATTAAACATTTTTTTAAAAAGGCAGCTGAATGCTCTAATCTGGAATCAGGGAAGAGAGCTGGTCTGGAGAAATAAATGGTTAAGTTGGAGGCTGACTCCAGATAATGGTCTTTTAAAATATTTCTAAGAAAAATGGAGATCCTCCCTTTGCCAACTATTTCCAAAAGTTTTTTCCTAGAGTATCATCAATTTCTTTGGCTACTTAAACCCACTTTACTTCAAGAGGCTAACAAGCTTTTTATGCCTAGAACTTCTTCTGCAGGTAAAATCATCTCTACAGCTCTCTTAAAGTCAGACTTACACTGTGGAAGGTCAAGTGAATATGGTGCAGAAATGACAGGGTCCAGGATGCCACCATTTAGGGAGAGAGTATACCAAGGGGGACTCGCAAGGACAGGACCAGCTCCCCAACACCCCCAAAAGGGTCAAGATTTTAAACAGTTTAAAAATAAAAAGCTTCACAAACGTCTTACCAAGATTTAATGTACATTTATTCTTAACACGTGGAACATATAGTATAAAGATTTCATACTGAATAAATGATATTCATTAAGCCAAAAAAGGAAAAAAGGAGGAATTTACATCAAGTTTTAGCTACATTGTTTGAAATACAAATATGCAGATTTTATCACTGAAAAAATCTCAATTGTGTTTCTTCATCAGGAACTTCAACTGAACCTAGAACTTTTTCACACCTCGATTAGAAAGAAAACAAAACAAAACAAAAACCCAGAAAAAAATAAACTATAAGTTGATTGGCTGCTGAGACAGCAAGGACTTTTTACAGAGACCTGTACAGCATCGCACCAAGAGGGGCGATGTCTGGCAAGAGATTAAATAGCTGTGTCTCGCTTTGTGCAGGTCACCAACTTGTTAACTCGTCATACTATAAAGGGGTAGCTGGGAGGGGGTCCAAACTGTGGGGATCCAAGGGTATGTGCAATGTACAACGTCATATATATACACACGTGGCAGCGCAGCCGCTGCAGCTAAAGGTTAAAACCAGTTCTAAGAGGTGATCTCAGGGTTATTCATACAATCAAGGAGGAGAGAAAGAGGTCAGGGTGTTGTAGGTTCACACATGATACTTTGGGGGAAAAGCCTTTTTTTTTTTTTTCTCCTCAACGTTTAACTAAAAACATTTTTAAAAACTACAGCTTGCTGCTGACCCAGCGTTTTCTCTTGTTTCCATGTGAGACATTATTATTACAGTATGTTTACAGTATCAGGTGTACAGTACAGTACATGAAAGGGTCTACACTCTACTGCACAGGCCTCTCCAGTGAACAGGGTTTGTCCACAACTGCGAACTTCTCGGTTCCTGCAAGATTGTGAATGTACAACAATAAACCATACACAGTTCAGCAGTCACCATTTTTGTCCTTCAGGGGTTTTTTTTTGTTTTTTTTTTTCCTTTTTTTTTTGTTTTTTTGTTTTTTGTTTTTTTTAACCATTAAAAACATTATGAAATGTGGCATCCCCTTGATGCAAGGACTGGGAAAGCCATTTTTATTTTTATTTTTTTTTCCCCAAACTCACTGTAAACGACAGTAACTTTGGTTAAAATAAAAAAAGTCTTCTATGTAGGCAGAGCTTTGTCTTTTCAAATAGGGCAGGGTCCTGAGGGGAGTAAAGTGAGGACAGGGAATAGAAAGATCGGGAGGAAGAAGGGGCGAGAAGGAAGAGAAAAGAGAAATAGGAGAGACTTTTTTTTCCAAGGGAGAAGCTGGACAGCACAGGGTAAACTGGATTCTGAGGTGGTTTTGCATAAATAAAGGGCAACAGTCAGTTTCTAAGTTCTCCACACACGCACACGCACACAGGGAGGGAGGTGTCCCACGGCTGTCATGACTGGCCAATCAAAAACAGTACATCGCAAATGACTTGTGAAACCAATGAGTTCATCAACGGTGATACCGAGATGTCCAACAGCCGTGACTCATACAGCGTGAACTCCGAGTGGTTCTCGTCCACCTTGGCCAGGGCCAGCAGCGCACGGGCAGCCCGTCGCATCATGTCCACACTAGTTGGCTCAAAGGGCGGGTTCTGCATGTGGAGCAGGCTGGCCTGGCTCTGCTGGAACTGTGTGGCAGCAAGGCTATCCTCCAGGAAGCCCAGGAGGTTGCCGATGCTGCCTTTCTGCACTGCAATGGCACGGGCCGCCAGGCTGTCACCCTGTGCCAGGTTGGCTAGCAGTACCACAGCCATCTCCCGGCACACCGGGTTCTTTCGGTCACTGAGGAAGCGCACCATGGTGCTGTACAACTTCTCCAGGCGGCTGAAGGGGGGTGTGGCCAGGATCAGGTCCACATTGTTGTCCTGGATGCTGAGTTTGCTGAGGGTTTCCAAGACCAGTCTCTGTGGGGAGAGGACGGCGTTGGGGCCCAGGGTGGAGAAGGGGTCCTGGGCTTCAGCTGAAGGGCAGACTGCCCAGTGTAGGAGTCCATCCAGGACAGGCAGGCAAATGCTCTCTGGGTATGGGGAGAGGTCCAACTGCCCCGAAATGTTGGCGAGCGTGACCAAGGTGTTTTCCCGAAGCATCTCCAAGCAGTCCCACCACCACTCCACTTTGTTGCAGCTCACCCCTTGGTCCTGCTCCTCCTCCTTCTCGTAAGTCAGTGGCGCCTGCTTCCGTTCCGGGTGCTTGTGGTGCAGAAGGATCAGCTTGCCCAGGATGAGCAGCAGCCCCGGGTGCTTGGACATCTCAAAGTCGTTGCCTGGCACAAATGACAGACTTCGGATGGTATTGGAGACACAGACGCAGCGTTTGGCAAGGGAATCCTGCCAGTCCAGAAGGGTACACAGTGGGGTCTCATCTTTACTGTGGGGTTCATCCTCTAGGATCTTGATGTTCCGATGGCTCTGTGCTGGGCTGATGCCAAATGGAAACTTGCTGCTTTCCTTGGTGGCCTCTACACTCTTAGCTCCCTCCTCGGTCAGTGTGCTAGACCGGGTGGACAACATGTCATCCATAGTGGCTGTGATCCGTTTTTCTGGAGGGCCATCAGTCGGGGGGCCCTCCTGCTCTGTTGTCCCTGGTGTACCCTCTACTGCTGTGACATACTTCCGAGTGACTGGTGGGCAGGGTACATGAGGCCGGGAAGGCAGCAGCTCTGTTTTGCTCTCAAAGTGGGTCTGGATATGCTCAGTGGTGTCCCCCCCACCAATCCGCCAGTGCAGCAAGCCACTGTCAAACTCCTGCACGCGCCCAAGCTTATCTGAGCAGTCCACCACGAACGGGTCATTCTTTTGCACGATCTTTACTGGAAGCCTGTCAAACTTACTAATCAGTTTCTCCTCACTATTCTCTGAGGCGGCTTTGTCCTTGCCCGCAAAGGCCATCTCCTCATCATTTTCAATTACTTCCTCCTCTTCTTCCTCCTCTAGTTTGGGACCTAGAAGGTCTTCCTCCTCCACCCCCTCCATAGGAGCCGGACTAGACGCTTTGCTGAATCTCCCAGGGTCCAGTAGTGTTCTCTGTCCTGGGTCACCCACCTCATACTCCTTTAAAATGCCAAAGATCTCAATCAGGCAACGTCGGAAATATTCCACAAGGAGCTCTAGCAACCCTGGGAGCTAGAAGAGAAAGAACAGGAAATAAATTAAGGGAGAAAAGTGGGCTAAGAAGAGAATCCTTGACTTGAGAGGCCTGCCAAGGTCTTCTATCTAATCTCCCCTCTTCCCTTCTAGGTCAGATGTCTGTATCACTGGGAGAGTCAGAGTTCTCCTTTCCCAAAGGCTCTCCACAAATCAAGTCATTTGAACTCTCCTCTGCTTAGCACAAAATTCTTCCTTCTGCCCAAACAATCTTCACACAAGCCTGCTTCAGCAGATGGACCACTGACCAGCAACCCTGCACCTCACCTACCAGTGCCACCCACCTCTCAGCCTCACCTTTCTCAACCAATTTCTGCTTCTCTTCACCAGGCCCAGTTTCCTACCCGTTGGTCACTGCCATTGTCCCTCTTAGGACACTCTCTACATTCCATTGCCAAGTGGAGCCCAAGGCTAGGCATGGTGGGATAACACCTTCCAACACAATGCAGGGTGGACAGATATTCATTTGCTCTCTTCCCCAAGCTCCCCAACTTTTCCAGGAGGCTGGACCTCTGTGCGTCATGTAACATAATGAGTGGGATGAGGCTTATATTCTCTAAACACTGTTCCAAGCTGGTGCCAGACAGACCCAAATTTCAGCTTAGATTCTGTACAGGCCATTTACTACTCCCAGCAGAAAACATTAATCTCCAGTCAGATTAATCTCTGGCTAAAGAGTACAGCAGAAAGGAAAACACAGGGCTTTAGACTTAAACAAAGACCCAGGTTTGAATCCTGGCTTCCCCAGGAACTATCTGTATGATTTAAACTCTCTGAGCTGTAGCTTTCCTATCTTTCCACTGAAAATGATGCACATTCCTAAACTTTACAGGCTTGTTCTAACGTCTAAATGGAATATGTCAAGTGCCTGGCTTATGGAAATTGCTCCATCAATATTTGTTCCTTTTCTTTCTCATGGGAAGCAGGCTTTGGATTCAGAAAGACTGCTAACAGCTGTGTGAACCTGGGCAAAGATAAGACTCTGAGCCTATTTACTCATCTCTAAGAGGCCACATCTGCCTCAGAAGGCTGCAGTGAGGATGACACAAAAGAAAATATGAAGTACCTAGCACAAAGTGAGGGCACAGTAAATGGGAACTATTAATAACGATGCCCCCCTAGTCAACTCCTAAACAGATGGGCTGGTAGGTGCTGAGGATGATCAAAAGAAAGAGTAGGATAGTGCAGAAGAAACTCTTCCCAGCTGAGAAAACTCCAGGTGCGTGTCTATGGAGAAAAGGTCTGGAAAACCACCTCTACATTAACTGCCCCCCCAGCCCCCGCCCAGCAGCGTGCACTTCTTTACCCTTCCCATTCTACACCTTAGGAAAAATGGGATCAAGAAAGACCTCTTCTATTCGGAGTGGATGAAGAAAGAAAGGGAAAATAAAGAAACTGCTCTACTCACTGACAGACAACAGGTTCTTCTTGGTAGTCTAAAAAATATGGTGTCCTCACTGACGTCAACAGAATCTGCATTTCTTACCAATACCAACAAGTTTCTCCCTTTGAAGTCAATCCTGATTGACTAAATTACACAATTATTGTTCTCAGTATTCTAGGCCCATGGCTGGTGGCAAAGTACTGGCATAGAAGGTATCAGACAGCAAGTGAGAGAAAGGAGACCATGTTGGCCAGGGATGGCTTAATTCCCTGGTCACTTAGCATCATCTCCTTCAAGAAGATCCCAGGCCCTCCCAATCTTCCCCGGGCACCTGTACTCACCTGACTGAGGTTGAAAGTCATGATGCTGTTGTCATCATACAGCAGGATGTTAATGGTGTCTAATGCCCACGTGCTCTCTGCCAGCAGCCCAGACTTGAGGGACATCATTACCCGCCATGCCTCCGGGGTTCCTGAAATAAACCTCCACGTCGTCCATCCACCAAGCCCAGGTTGGCAGGAGGCACCCCCCACCCCAGAGCTGGCTCATCAGTCAGGCTACTCTGAAGAGAACACATGGTGAGAGGCAGTTCCAATCTGGGAGATGACACACATCTGCCCCTCATGGCTTCTAGGCTCTCTTAGGACATCACTGTGTGGCAATTCCTTTAGTAAAGCCTGACATCAGCTGATTTCTTCCTTACCCAAAGTTCTTTGGCTCTACTTTAGTCAACACTGGACCAGATTTTAATTCATCCAGAACATCAGGATGGAGAGAGAACAATGAACAAGATGTAAAGAGGCAGATTAAGCAACCCAATCAAGGAGGTCTCCTTACCGATGTCTTTCATCGTGAGCCGCCTCCTCTGCTTCAACACAGGCTGTGTGGCTTCAACAGAGCCAGGTGGGAAGGTGATGTCCCGCCGAATCATAGGGGGCTGCACAGGGGCAGGTGCTATGTGTGAGGCAGGTACTGGGGGACCTGCCTTCTGCATCTTCATCCCGGAGTGCAGGAATGGAGACTTGCTAGGAGAGGTGCGGTTCTCCATTGGCCGGGGCAGGGGAGCAGGGCTGGATACCTGAGGAATGTGATTCTGCATGCTTGGTGGGGGCTGGTAGTTGGATGGAGGGGGCCTTGTCATGGGGGGCACGGGGGCAGAAGGACCATATGGGGGCTGGCGTGTGCCATGGGAAGGCCATGGGCCTTCATGGTTGGCTCTCTGATCCGTGTGCAGCATTTCATCTGTTCGGTTCACGCCATGATAGGCAGCACCTTGCGGGGCAGAGCCCGTGCTCTGCCTGTTGGCGTAACTGTAGGTCATGTCATTACGCCCCTGCCACATGGTGCCTTGCTGAGCAACCTCAGCCGATGCCTGTATGGGGCCGCCCATCATCTGCGGTGGCATGTTCTGCTGGGCACTGGAGCCAGGGGGTGCTGAGACACGGTCTCGGCCAAACTGGAATGGAAACTGGTTCTGGGGGCCGCCTGCTGGTCGGCGCTCAGTAGCAGCAGTGGCAGGATAGGCATTGCCATACTGGTTGTACACATCTTGCTGAGGGGAAGGCTGAGCAGCTTGTTGCTGGCTGGCAGGCTGGGGCTGGGCTGGGGGCAACTGCTGCTGCTGGGGCTGCCCCTGCCCCGTGCTGTACGGCACACTGTACATCTCCCCTTCGTGCCTCTTGGCAGGAGGGCCATATGTGCCATCCATCGGCCGCTTGTAATTCTAAGACGGGGACAAGCACAGGAAAGGTTAATACTCTGCACTCAGGGACACAAGACCCACAGCTGCCCAGATGCTACACCAGACACCTGCTGGGCTTACTTCTGCCCCTCTAGAAGAGAGGACACAGACTCCAAGGGAACAAAGGAATCACCTTTATGAGTTATCTTTTGAAGTTGTTTCTGAAAGCAAGAATCATTCTCTATTCCCTCTGGCTCTCCCTTGCTCTAAGTAGAAAAATGTGGAAAAGTTCAAAACTCAAAATAAGGCCTGTTTCTAACCCTTTTGGAGAACTAGAGACGGGACTAGACTCCAAACAGGGAAGAGACTGAGGGCCTGGCTCTTCAGACAGAAGCGGCCATCGGGGTGGGAGAAGAACACCAAAGAATCTAAAGTGGACTTCACAGACTGCACAACTTAGCCTTCTAACTGGCTCTCGGGGGAACCTGTGTGTCAGCTCACCCGCTACCCTCCTCACCTGCTGCTGCTGCTGATACATCGTGGTCTGCTGGCTGGGGAAGGGGCTGCTGGAAGGGGTGCCTTGAGCGGAGAACTGATTGCCATAGGAATCATGTCTGCAGGAAGGAGAGAAACAGAGGATCAGGGTGGGAAGTGGGGAAGCCTGAGCCACAGTGGCACTGAGACCAGGTTTTACTTACCGTTGCTGCTGCGGCTGCGGCTGCGGCTGCGGCTGTGCGGGGTAACGGCTAGGAGAATACATCCCCGAGTCTGGGTTGGAAGGCATGAGATTCGGCTGTGGGGCTGCAGTGCCCATGTTTCCCTCGGGTCCTATTCCGGGCTCCGTCCTAAACAAAATTGGAGAAGCAGGTTGAGTCCATGATAGTTGTGGGGTGCTGGTGTGGGACAGGGGTGGGAGGTGGGGCGTGCTTACCTCACTCTGTCATAAGGACCTCCATAGGGATAGTGCTGTCGCGGTCCCATCGCCACATTTCCCAGCCCAGGGCCGGCAGCTCGACTGTAGGGGTCCCCCATCCCGCCGTTAGGGCCCTGACCTGAGGACATGAAGGGATCACTCCCCGGAGCTAAGAGCAAAAGGGAAGACGATGAGCAAACTGGTTCGTCAGTAGGCGTAGCAGCCTATACCTTGCCTGCCCCAAAGACCCAGGCCCTCTTCAGAGCTCAGGTTTGTACCAGGTCTTTAACAGAGATCTAAAATGGCCCCAACCAGCAAAGAAAACACACTGATAAAGGGATGACAAGGTGAGGCCAGGGAGAGGGAGACAAGAAGGGAGGATGGCTCGACAAGAAACCTTAAATCACTCTCAAGTCTACCCACCGCCCCCGCAATTCCCCGTCCTCAAGGAAGTAAGGCAAACAGCAGTTGGTCACCTTTCCTCATGCTGCCATAAGGATCCTTATTTGGCTCGTAGGACATGCGCCCCATCATGTCAGAGGTATTCATACTGGGCTGGTACCCAGGGTTTGGAGTCATGGAATTCCGCTTTTGGAATGTGGGGTCACTTCCATCAGGAAAGGCATCCTGGATCCCGACCGAATTGCTCCTGCTCCAGAGTGAGGAAAGCCAATTAGACCCCAAATAAAGGAATTCCTCCAATAATGCAAGGCACATGGGAGTCACTGGTTGGACAGGCAGAGCAGGGACCGCCCTGGGCTGCACAGGAGCTCATGCACTTCTGTCCAGGATCCCCCAAACCACCTGTCCCTGTTCCAGGCCTTACCTCATGCCTGGCAAGGGGGGGATCTGGCTGTGTGGTGTGGATGCTGGAGTTGGTGGCTTCAGGTCTCCCCCTTCTGCCATGGAACTGCTGGTTGACTGAGGTGTCTGTGGCCCCTGCATTGACCCTGATCCCGCTGTGGACAGAGATGCAGGGTGAGCAGGAAAGTGTTTAACTCTCACAGCAACACACAAATGCCCTAGGATCTCTTTGAAGCAGATCATTATAAGGCTAGAACTAGGGTTCTTTAAAACCTAAATAACCCTCCTCAAGAGAGGATCTGCAAGGCCAGTAATAAAGAAGGAAATCTGACAGCGCTATCGCTTTTTGCTGCTGTTCACATTTGGAGACCAGGAGTGGTGTGGCGATGCCATCAACATGCTGGTGATTCCTTGAGTCTGTCAGCTTCCCTGACTACTTTTCTTTACTTCCCCCAAGGACCCTACCTAACCTATAACACATTGTTATGCTGGTACACAAGCTCCCAGTAAGAGGCCCTGGAATGCTAGATGGGGAGGTTCCATCTTGCCCCAAACCTGCAGAACACTGCAGGAGCCCAGGAACTCCTATTCTCAAGCATCTAACCCAGTGGCACTGTGCAGTTTCAAATGTTCCCTTAAGCTGATGAGCACAGAACTACCCATAATTAATGTCTCCATTAGCTACCATTCCCAGCAGCAGATATCCCACTGATTAGGCCTCCCCAGCTGATGAGTCATCTCAGGCACTCACTATACCCTCAGAGGTCAACACCAGGGCGCATGTGTTTACACCCACCTTCTAGGAGCCCTGGCCTTCTTCCCTCCCCATGCTTGTCCAGGCCCCATCCTCCTCTCAGAAAGCAGGGTGGGCAGAGGCACTCCCAGCAGAGAGCTCCATTCATGTTCCCTCCCCACCCCCTCCTTCCCATTCATTACCATCTCAGCTCCCTGGGGAATTCAGGGCTCTAGTCTGAGCTGCATTCTAAGGCGCTGACATCAGTGAGCCAAAGCTCCCAGATGGCCCTGCCTCACTGCTATTTGTCAGATTTCCCGACTCCTTTGGTGTCCCTCCCACTCACTAGTTTACAAACATTTGGCAAGACGCCAGGTGCAC
Source organism: Pseudorca crassidens (assembly GCF_039906515.1). NCBI lineage: Eukaryota > Metazoa > Chordata > Mammalia > Artiodactyla > Delphinidae > Pseudorca > Pseudorca crassidens. The sequence continues at coordinate 20,807,013 of NC_090297.1, read as the reverse complement.
AATGAAAATTAAAACTTAAGGGCTGCTGCAAACTATCTCCCAAGGGAGTCGCCACTGCCCGCTCTTTAGTCTGCCAACCTGTTAAGCTCTGTGGTAGGACAAGGCAAAGCACACATCCCTGGTGGCAGGCACTGGTGAATAAGGAACCTGGACCCTTGAATGCTACCCCTTTTATTTTTTTCATTTTTTTAAAACATCTTTATTGGAGTATAATTGCTTTACAATGTTGTGTTAATTGCTGCTGTATAACAAAGTGAATCAGCTATACATATACATATATCCCCATATCTCTTTCCTCCCACCCTCCCTCTCCCACCCCTCTAGGTGGTCACAAAGCACCGAGCTGATCTCCCTGTGCTATGCGGCTGCTTCCCACTAGCTATCGGTTTTACATTTGGTAGTGTATATATGTCCGTGCCACGCTCTCACTTCGTCCCAGCTTACCCTTCCCACTCCCCATGTCAAGTCCATTGAATGCTACCCTTGAAGGGTGAGCCTTGGTGAGGCTGCTCACCCAATCCTTACCAGGAGAGGGAGGCTGGATCTTGGGCTGGGACTTCTTGGAATCAGCAGCTGCAAAGATGTCTGGGGGAGGGTCTTCTCCCCGTTCGATCTTGCACTCAAAGGCATAGAGACATTGGATGTACTGCTTTTTCAAGGAGCTGGCAGCACTGCTTGAGGTGCCGACATTGAGGTTGGTCGCAAGTTCCCGCCATTTTTTGTTCTTGTTGACCTGTACAACCAACCAGAAGAGTTGGGGGTACATCTTCCATCTGGTCTTCCTGCCCACATACCCCAAACCCCATCAGGCTACCAGGTACTCATCTTGTGATATCACAGTTCCGTTAACCACAAAAGTTAACCTTGCTTGTGGAGAGTCCACAATAAACATTAAATCCATGGCTTCCCTCTACCCTCAGCAGGTTTTATCCACAGATCACTGCAACTGTCAGACAGTGCTTATTCAAAATAGGGCAAACCTTACACCACTATTAGAGAGAATGTAATTCAGAAGGTATGGGCTTTGCTTTACACAAGTGTACTGCTGAGAAATGATGTGCAAATCACCATCAGATCCAAATCATATTTTAAATGAACTGATAAAAACTAACATTTTATAAAATGGAGACGTGTGGCAATATCAACGACCACGCTGCTTGACTTTTACTTTGTCAAACTGGGGGTTTTCATAACTGATTTTTTTTCTCAGTGTGGGGCTCCTTCCAAATTTGATACTCTGCGTCACTGCTCCCTGCATCTCAAGGACATATAACTACAAGCCCCTTTCCCTCAGCAGTCACTGTCTTGATTGTCCGGGAGATGCTTCAGACCCTATGACTCCTTTGCCCCTTCCCAGCGGCCGGCCTACAGTTCTGCCTCCTCTCCTCAGCTTCAGCACACACTGATCAAGACCAGTCCCCCAGTCCCTACACTTGGTCTGTCTGCTTTAGCCAGGCAGGTCTCCTTCTTCACGTATTCCTTTTTTTGGGCGCTCTGCGCGGCATGCGGGATCTTAGTTCCCCAACCAGGGAAGGATCCCATGCCCCCTGCAGTGGAAGAGCGGAGTCTGAACCACTGGACCGCCATGGAAGTCCCCTTCATGTATTCTTATGTTTATTCATCCACCATGTGATAAGCCTGTCTCTCAAGGCTAGAAACACTGACTTTCCAGTCCCAATCCACAGGGAGTTCAATATGTTTTGATACCTGCTGGTCTGGTACCTGTGACACCAGAGAAGAGTGATAAGGCAGCAAAGAAAGGAACAACCTAGACGAACACTTCCTAGAGCAGGCAATATCTGAGCAGAGTCTTGAAGGTTGGAGGTGGCACTGGTAGGGTATACTCCAGACTCTTTCCCATCAGCATGACAGGTGGGCCAGTCAACTGCCTCCTCCCTCCCCCGCCCTCTACCTAAACCCTACTAATCCTTCAGAAAAGCTCAGGTCTCATCTTTTGCCTTCTTGGAGCCTTCACAAACTAACTCGTAACAGCACTCTTTCTTCTCTGAACTCTGTCTTTAGAGTTTAATCACATCACTGCATCTAAAAGGTTGGCAACCTTTTGCAAACTGGAAGACAGACCCAGGCTTTGGGATTCCCTCTATATCTCATTTTAGGTCCAGTGAACCCAGAAGCCCACACAATCAACAGTGTGCCAAACCTAACCCAATGCCCCCTTTCCCTTCAGGTAGAAGAGCCCTGACTACGAGAGCTCAATACCAGGGAGAATGGCAGGAATGAACCCAGGGTCACCTCAGAAGCCTGCTGTGGCTCGGCTTCCCACGCTCGTTATGTGGTGGTGTGCACGTGTCTTGCTTTATTTTGTTTTCCTTTTGTGGGGGAGGGGAACGAAGCCTGAGGGAGAAGGAATTCATAACTGACTGTTGGTTGGCTTCATTCCAATCATTTTCTTTTCTGCTGGTGACAGCTGTTTTCTCTTCTGATTTAGAAGGTTTGGAATACACCCCTCCCCACGACGCCTCCCCCTGAGCTCAGCCACACACTCAGATCCAATAGCAGGCTCCCGGTATGATGACTACAGAACATACATAGGAGGAAAGTTTGCAAGGCACAGTGGGCTGTCTGCCAGCGTTGCCTCACCTGTTTGACTCCTGGGCTGAGTGTAAAACAAAGATATAAGTTATTAGGGCAGGCGCAAGGCTCAGGCTGGTGCTCAGTTCAGAGGTTTCCAGTGGAGATTAACCCAATCACTTAAGTCTCCCATACAGAGTGACTAAACACAATTTCCCACCTACTTCTTCCTTCATAAACTATTTCTATTTAATAGCTCCTGAAATCCCATCTCCATTGGGAAGCTTCCTAGAATGAAAGGATCAGCAACCACTCTGGCTTCCCTTGTACCATACTGTAGACCAATTTATGTGACAGAAATCTTGCTGAAAGCTGTTTGATTATCCCCAGCTTTCGACAGTCTCAACAGGATACACACTGTCCCTACATTCCAAATAAGGAAAACGAGGGCTCGGAGTAGTTATATACCTCGATTAAGGTCACATATATCGTAAGTGGCTAAGAAAGAATTCAAAACCAGACCCATCTCTCTTTTTTTTTTTCCAGACCCATCCCTGAACCTTGCCCTTGTCTACTACTCCAAACTGCCTGCCATGGAATCAGAATGCCCACAGACTTGCCCGATTTTTGCAACCCAGGGGGACTCTGGACACATGGTAAGTTAATGCTAATACTTTACACTACCCACGGAGGTCTCAGCCTCCTCCCTTTGCCTTATCTTCTGGAAGGCCCGAGCTCCCTGGTCTGTCAGTATGTGACTCAGAGAGCAGCAGGAGAGGGTGATGTGCCTGTGGGATGCATGGCACCAGTGATGCCACTGAGTACCTAGAGAGAGGCTTGTTGAAACCACAGGGGAAGCCAAGTGCCAGGCACTCACCTGAGTCAATCCACCAATTTCCTTCACAGACACATAGAGGCGGTACAGGTCCAGAGGTTTCCTACCCACAGCAGGCAGATTTGTCATGCCCATGGCCTTCTCCTCCGTGAAGGCCAGATAACGGTCCACCCACATCTTCCTCTCAGGCTCACCACCCAGCTCATACAACTTGGTGATCTTCTCATTGGTTGTAGTAGAAGAACTGGATTTCTGAAAGGGGCAGGTCAAGATTCTTAGGAACTGGTCAGATTCAAAGCCTATGCTAGGGGTCTTAGAAATCCCTCGATTAGGGCAGTGGTAAAGCTTCTCATTCTGGGGTGGCCACTAACATCTGCACTGCCTTCACAAAAACCAAAAGGGAGATAGACGTTCCTATAAAGAAAGAAAGCTAACACTGCCTATGTGTTATGTATTGAGTGCTGTGCTAGAGGCCTTTACACATTAGGTATTATAAATTATCCTGCTCTTAAAAGATAAGGTAGCAAACACAAGGAGGCCATGCCTGAGATCTCATAGCTTTTAAGTAGCAGGACTGAGAGTCAAACCCTTGTCCACCTGACATCAATGTCACTACTCCCATACTACTACCCAGGAGCCTGGACACACTTTTACAGACTGTTTCAGAGAACTCAAGAAACACAAAACATGACCTTGAGACAACTGACTAAAATGAAAGCCAACTCTTCCTCCTCTCAAGAAAGGAAGGGTCCTGCTTGAATGGCTTTGGATATCCTATCCAAGACATGAGGATGACTAAAAGGGTCTAGAAGCCAGAGGTGAACGTCCACAAGAGGTGGCAGTTATGATTTTGATTTCCCCTACTTTATAAGATAGGGAAAATGAGGCATGACAAAGGGCCGAAATAATTTAAATGACTTAAATACTGAGCAGGTCCCCAAAATGCCACACAGTCCAACCAATAGCACACTCAGGACCAATCTAAGAGAGGCCAAGGACCCAAAACCCCACCTGCCTCGTCTCCCACTTTATAGAACGTAGGGCACCAACCATTCCTGCTGTTCTGAGTAAGGTCCAGGAAGAGAAGAACTAGTCCCCCATGGCATACACCATCTATCAATGCATAAGGACAAGGGTCACAGTTTCAGAGAGAGCAGTGCAGAGAATTCTACTCTGCAGGTCTGGCATTTCCTCCATATCAGACAGCTGTGAGAACATGTTATTTACGTTAGGACCCCTTAGGCTAACTCAAACCCAATTCAGTGAACTATTATCCTGGGACCCTTCATGGTAAGAAGAGGTGACAGCACTCTTTTCCAAGATTATCTAGTTGGTGTCATAAAAGGCTGGAATCTAATCACCCTCTCTTCTTTTTCCTTCCTATCACTGAAAGGATGGGACAGAAAGTTGAGGGGTCAAAATATAAATCATTACCTTGGATTTAGATTCCGTCTTGGGTGTCCCATCTGCCTTGTTGTTCATTTTGGTGGCTGGAGTTAACTTGACATCCCCAAGACCCATCATCTCTGGGCTGGCTGCCATCCCTATAAAAGAGAAAAAAGTCCAATAGGTTTGTGACATGAAGATCACTTTGGAAGAAATCCCTGGGGTGAACAATGACTAGGACTTACCTGCTGAATTGTTAGCCATGGTTCCACCCATGGGATATGGGGGTCCCTGAGGGTTGATCATGCCAGCCATACTATTAATCCCTTGTCCATAGGGAGGTCCAGTTCCCATTATGCCCCCTTGATTCATATTGGGGTAGCCTGGTGGCCTGAGGAAGAAGATGCAAAGTGTGAGAGAGAGACAAGAGTTAGAGACACTAAGCTTTCGGATTTGGACTTGAGCTAAATAGGGCTGTGTGAGCCAAGATCATCTAGTTAGGCTTACAAGGAAAAAGTTTATGGCTCCCGCAAACCACAACCATGCACAGAGATATTCTTATCTTCCACCACCCACAAACGGCTCTAAGAGGGTGCAAGCTCCCAAAAGGAACTCACAGCTCAATTTTAAAGGATACACTCCTTGAAGAATGGAGTCTTACGGTGCCTCTTAAATACTGCTTCCTTTTAAGGCATCTCCAAAGTCAAGCTGTGTTTCCATTTAAGGGCCCTCACTATGGCAAAAGGCCTAGATTAAATGCTCAATTTTATTACTCTAGCATGGCACCTGGAGGGGCTTTGCATTCTTTTTATTTTATTTTTAAAATTATACCTCAAAAAACCCTTATTTACTTATTTTTTGGCCGTGTTGCATGGTTTGCAGGATCTCAGTTCCCTGACCAGGGACTGAACCACGGCCACGGCGGTGAAAGCCCAGAGTCCTAAACACTAGGCCACCAGGGAACCAAATCCACCTCTTTATAGTCAATCACCCTATTCTACCGTGGTTCATCAACATCCCAGTAAGAGTCGCTTTAAGAACTGTAGGCACCAACAATGGGGTACACAGACTTCAAAAACAGCAGAATCATAGTCACTGAAGTCAGTGGCCAAGGAAGAAGAGATGAATCTTGAAGTCATTAAACCAAATCACACGAGCCTTCTACACTTTTGCACCAGAGTCAAATACACAGGACCACACAGAAGAGTAGGAGAAATGGCAAACCACAACCTCACCACCCTCCATTTCTTACATCGTAGATCCAAATCATGTGAATCATTAAAAATCCTTTTGGAGGGCTTCCCTGGTGGCGCAGTGGTTAAGAATCCGCCTGCCAGTGCAGGGGGCATGGGTTCGAGCCCTGGTCCAGGAAGATCCCACATGCTGCGGAGCAACTAAGCCCGTGCACCACAACTACTGAGCCTGCACTCTAGAGCCTGCAAGCCACAACTACTGAGCCCACGTGCCACAACTACTGAAGCCTGCGCGCCTAGAGCCCGTGTTCCGCAACAAGAGAAGCCACCACAATGAGAAGCCTGGGCACCGCAACGAAGAGTAGTCCCCATTCGTCGCAAACAGAGAAAGCCCGCATGCAGCAACAAAGAGCCAACGCAGCCAAAAATAAATAAACAAATAAATAAAATTGCATTTAAAAAAAAATCCTTTTGGAAACCAAGAAGCTAGACTGGCAGAAGAAATAAACTCTGAAGACTTATTTTACTAATCAAAATAATGTATACTTTATAAAGTTCTTTACATATGGTATCTGGTCATGTGAAATTTGATACCAATCTAAGATGCTTACAAATCAGCATTCCTGCTATATTTTTCACTGTAAAGAAACCTGGTTTTCTAAAGAGCTCTCAATAAAATGCATATTTACCAAGATAACATGATTTAGGTCCAGAAGTATCTCAACAACCTAAATGACTCTACAATGAGTTTCCTAGCACTGATACCCTCCCTCTTCACTTCCCAGGCCTTACCTGTTCTGGATAGAGTTGGCAGCAACGTGCATGGCGACAGCAGTTTCTTGAGTTTTCCGGTTCATACCCCCTGGTGGGGGACACATCCCTGACCCAACCTGAGGTGGCATATTGGCCATGTTAGGGCCATAAGGCCGGTTGCCCATGGAGGCATGACTCATTCTCCCTGGAGGGAGTGTGCCATAAGGTGGGATGCCAGGCTGCCCATGCATCTGACCTCCAGCACCCATAGGGTTCATGCTTCCAGCCATGCCTGCACTGGGGTAGTTAGCATTGGGCAAGGCATTATAGTTTGGCTGCCTGGGGTAGCCTCCTGGGAGGGGAAGGAGAGAAGATGCAGAGACTTGGTTAGTGACTCACTAGCAACTCACTAATAACACTCAACTCTAAAACTCCAAAGATAACAAATAATGGGAATCATTCAATATTTGGTCTGGAAAGAGACCAATTTCACGGTCTCTTTAAACAACAACAACAAAACTTCATGATCCATTTAAAAACAAAAAAAGTGGGGGGGGGGGCAGGAGTATTTAAAGGCAGGCCTCAGTCGTCCCCTTATCTTAAGGACAGCACAGCACAGAGCAAGGCTGTCTGGCAGGCAAGGCTGGCTACGCTGCTATCCAGGCCCTTCAACGCCCAGAATTCTTTCCTTTCTACATACTCATCTTCCATGCTCTGTTTAAGAAATTCAGCTTTAGATCCACCTAGGGCTGATTTTGAGCAAAGATCTACTCTAGTAGGACTAATTTACTCAAAAAAGTTTAATAACCAGTAATTACCATTTACTAAGTGTCTGTGCTCAGTCTTGGGCTAAATACCTTATCCCCATTTTAGAGATGAAACAGAGGCTCAGAGATATTCAAGGACTTTCCAATGATGGCAGTCCTGCCCTACTTTAAGGGCCTGGCCTTGGTGGACTTAAGGCAAAGGACAGTTCTACTCTAATAACCCAGAGAGCAGCATATCAAACAAGGAACTCTTTTCTCGCCTCACCTCCATGTACTCCTACGGTAGTATACTCACCCTGTGGGCCGTACTGACTTCCCTGGGGACCATAGCTCCCCATGGAGTTCTGCTGGTAGGAGCCCATGCCTGTGTGCATCTGTCCTCCAGAAGGCTGACGTGGAGATAAGGCCGACCCGGGCTGGGGGGAACTGTACTGGGGCATCTGGGGGTTCCTCTGCATGTAACCTATTTGTGGGTAGTGTCCATAAAGTTAGTACCTCAATACAATGAGAACAAATGCTCTCCCTTACCCTAGGTCTTAACCATCTACGTTTTCTTTAGCAAATACTTGCACGGGGGCTCTTATCTGCTGTATAAATTGTGTGCTCTTTTAGGCACACTCAAAAGTGACACAGCCATTAACCAGGGCATGCCAACTGTTTCTACTAAATGGAGGTTTGAAAAAACAAACAGCAATGACCCCCCCTCTCCCCCCAAAAAGAGGTAGTATTTAAAGGGTAGAGATTCAATGCTGAGTATTTAGTATTTGCTGACCAAATCAGGCACAATGTAGGGGGGAAATCCATCAAAACACATGACCAACAAAGAATGACTGTGGGGGAACATAATTCTGGAGACACCAAGATGGCCAAGCCCATCCTAACTTCACAACCTGCTGCTGACACTGTCCTAAGCTTCATGGTCATACAGTTCTCCAAAAGCTGTTGCACAGATAATCAATCCAAGGTCTGCCTCTGCCCTGCTCCCCCCTCCCTTGAAGCCCAGCCTCTCACCTCGATCTTGGGCAATGCTTGATTGGTTCATAGAAGGATGCATGATGCTGTCCGACTGGCCACTGGGTGGCCGAGGTGGCATCTGGTTGCCTGCTCCAGACAGAGAAAGAAGTAAGCCAATTATGACTAATTGGAACTAGAATTCCGCCGCAACTAGAATTCCATAGCCTGGAAATTCTAGCCAGAAGGTCAAGTTAGAACTGGAAATGGCTTCTGAGAAGGCCAAGAACCTCCCAGTATCCCATTCACAAAAGGATCCAGCAAAGGGGCTCCCATCTCCCTTCTTCAAATGCTGAAGGGAAACTCTCTGCCAGTGGAAGCCTGGGGCTCCCTAATATTGCTGGGGGCCAGTCCTCTTTCCCTTTCCCCAAAGGTCAGCACTCGTGGGTACCTGGCACTGCAGCAGGCGAGAGTGGTCCTGAGCGAGACTGAGCAACACTGGCAGGAGAGCCAACTGGGGACGGGGAGGGGCCTCGGATGCCAGGCAGGTGAGGGGAGGTATGGGGAGAAAAAGGAGACTGAGCTGGATTACTCTGCTCCCCTTGGCTGCTTGAAATCCCTGATGTGCTCACTCCAGGGCTCAGAGCTCCTTCTGTCCCCATGGGGAGATCGTCTATTGAACCAGACAGATCCTGGAAAATACACACAAGGACATGGATTAGCAGTATTTAGGCAGAAAGATTCTTTTTCCAACAATCCTACTACATGATCAACATTTTTCTTAAACAACCCGAAGTAAATATACTGCACACATTTATGCAGTCGTGATACTATAGCTTACATACAGCAAGCTCTCTATTAAGGGCCAGAGAGGAAATACTTTAGACTCTAAAGGCCACATAGTCTTTGTCACAACTATTCAACTCTGCCACCAGAGTGCAGAAGCAGTCACAGACAACACATAAACAAATGGATATGACTGTGTTCTAACAAAACATTATTTATAAAAACAAGTAACTAGGGACTTCCCTGGTGGCGCAGTGGTTAAGAATCCGCCCGCCAATGCAGGGGACACGGGTTCGAGCCCTGGTCTGGGAAGATCCCACATGCCGCGGAGCAACTGAGCCCGTGCGCCACAACTACTGAGCCTGCGCTCTAGAGCCCGCGAGCCACAACTACTGAGCCCACATGCCACAACTACTGAGCCCACATGCCACAACTACTGAAGCCCGCGCGCCTAGAGCCCGTGCTCCGCAACAAGAGAAGCCACCGCAACGAGAAGCCCGCGCACCGCAACAAGAGTAGCCCCCACGCGCAGCAACGAAGACCCAACACAGCCATTAATTAATTAATTTTTAAAAGTAACTAGCCCACAAGCTATAGTTTGCTGGTCTATCTGGTCTATCTTCTGGTCTATCTACCAGAAGCACATGTAGTACTTTCATCTTCTTTCCCAGCCCCAACTTCTACAGTCATAAGAGAGCAGCTCTTTCAGCGAGCCTTTAGTTCTTTTCCAACGGGGAAACTTAACAAAACACTGCCAGGACAGCATCAGGAGCTATAAGAAAATGTTAACAAGTTTGGGCAACATTCACAGATCCCCTCTCCATCAAATTATTATAACCTACATTTACCAAGAACTCACTCCAAGTTACCATACTTTAAAACATAAGGGGTAGGAGGTAAGAAAGGGATATATTGCACAGACAATTCTTTAACTGCCAAGAGGGTCTGGGACTACATTCCTAACACCTGGCCAACAACAGGGATGAACAAATGTTTGCCAACTGAACAAACCCAGTTTTTTTTCCTAGTTTTAAGTTTTTCAATGAGAATTTGGTATTTATTTGGAGGTTGTGCTTGTCTTGAATTAATCGGTAAAGAGTTCACTCTAGGTCAGTAAACCCCAAGATTAGCAATCAGGAGCTCAATATGAAAAATATTTAAAAATAGAAAAAGGGACTTCCCTGGCAGTCCAGTGGTTAAGATTCCACACTTCCACTGCAGGGGGCGTGGGTTCGATCCCTGATCAGGGAACTAAGATCCTCCATGCCGCGTGGCACACCAAAAAAATAAAAATATTCACCCCAGGAAATGCACCCCCAACCCACTCCCAGCCCCAAGTTCACTCTCTAGCAATACCATGGGCTCAACATCACGCATTAACTTCAGGCTGGGAACTAACTGTACCTTGAAGAAAGAATGAAAGCTTTCAGTACATGCTCAGCTCTGTGAAAACCCTAATACTCAAATAGTTAAGAAAAGAGTTCTCTTAAAGAGACACAGCTGAAGAGGAAGGAAATCCAAAATGGCCTGATTTGAGTCTATTCCTATTCCCACAACAAGCTCACCTTGGAGAGATCAGTTCAAGGTGATTCTGACCCTGGAGTCGGACAGTAACACTGGAGATCAAAGAGCACCTCTTAGGCTCTCCCCTAAGTATCCAGGTTGGTTGGATCTTTGCAAACCAGTTGGTTACTTCACTAGGCTGGGAGTATTTCTGCTGAGTTCTGTGGGAACAAAGCTTGCCTTGAAGGCAAGGCAAGTAGGTAGGTGTGCATTTGTGTCTGTGTTCAGCTCTCAGTGTTAGCTGAGAAGTCAGAAAATGCTAGCTTTCCTACAAGGAGCAGACCCAGTACACCATAGCATGCTTTCACAAACTGCAACTAGAATTAGTCCCAGCATGGAAGAGAACTCAAGAAGCCCTTCTCTAGGTAACACCAAAGGGCCTCTTTCGTCTCAAAGGATTAAAGTACCTGGAGCTATGAAGAGCCCTAGATTCATCCCAAGAGAGGAGGATTCCTTCCCCACGTTGAGGGCTAAGCTGTACCAGGGACACCTAGCTTCTGAACCAAGGAGAGTAAACTCAAAGAGGCAGCAAGATGACAAGAGGAGCCAACTGTGTAGGCCAGAAAAGGCCTTGAAAGCCACTTGTTAAGCCCTGGTTTATAACAGAAACCACAGCCCAATGCTCTGTTTTAGGGACCAGTAGCTTTCCTCAGCATTCCCTCCTACTGTCTCCATTCCTTACCAAACCACCAGCTTCTAGTAATAAGAGCTACTTGCTTAGAGGAAAAAGAAATCAGCATACTTTGGAACAGTACAGGAATTGAAGGTCTATCCATAAGACAAGAACTCTTCAAATGGCCTTGAAAAATTAAATGTTTTAAACATTTCTGTCTTTGATTAAACAAGTAAAACATGAACATTCTCATGGTAAAAACAGTTGAGACAGTATAGGTAAACTTAAAAGTCCCCTTTGCTCTCTTTCTGCTGCCTTCAATAGAGGAACCCCTATTCAAGCTGGTGTATATCCTTGGAGACCTTCTGAGGAACTGAGGAGGAAAAAAAAAAAGAGGATGTTCAACATCACTAACCATCAGGAAAATGCAATTCAAAACCACAATAAGCCTCACGTCTGTTAGGATGGCTATTAACAAAAAGACGAAAAGAAACAAGTATTGGCAAGGATGTGGAAAAAAGGGAACCCTCGTGCACTGCTGGTGGGAATATAAATTGGTGCAGCCACTATGGAAAACAGTATGGAGGTCCCTCAAAAAAAAAAAAAAAAAAAAAAAAAAAAAAAAAAAAGGAACTACCACATGATCCAGCAATTCCACTTCTGGGTATTTATCCAAAGAAAACCAAAACACTAACTCGAAAAGATAGATGCACCCCCATGTTCACTGTAGCATTATTTACGATAGCCAAGGCATGAAAGCAACCTAAATGTCCAATGACAGATGAATGGATAAACAAAATGTGGTGTACACACACACATACACACACACACACACACAGGAATATTATTATTCAGTCATAAAAAAGGATGAAATCTTGCCATTTGTGACAGCATGGATGAACCTTGAGTGCACTATGCTAAGTGAAATAAGTCAAACAGAGAAAGATAAGTACTGTATGATCTCACTTACATGTGGAATCTAAAACAAAACAGAACAAAAACCAAGCTCACAGAGAAGACTGGTGATGGCCAGAGGTGGCGGGGGAGAAACCAGAGAAGGGGGTTAAAAGGTACAAACTTCCTGTTATAAAATAAATAAGCCATGGGGGTGTAATGTACAGTATGGTGACTAAAGTTAATAGAACTGTATATCTGAAATATTTAAAAAGTTCTCATCACAAGAAAAAAATATTCTGTAACTATACAGGTGACGATGTTAACTAGACTCATTGTGTTACTCATTTCACAATATATACAAATACTGAATCGTTATACTGTACACCTGAAACTAATATAATATTGTATATCAAATATATATCAATAAAAAAAATAAAAAGGAAAAAACCCCACCAACCCAACAACCGCTGCTATGGGGTCAGGGCGGGGCCTACAGATGCTCTTTCAGCCACACATCTGTTAAAAACCAGGCTCTCCACAGATACACAAGCAAACGTCCTAGCCCACCTGAGGGATCCCAGGAGCCTGAAAAAAAACCACAGGCAGCCCCTGGGGTTGCGCTCTCAGGACCCTGGAGGCACCTGTGGTGGCAATGTGGTGGCTTCCTTCACAGAGGCATTCTGAGGAGAGCTGTCAGTTTTGGTAAAGTGCCCTGAGCTTCGTAGAGAAAAAGTACTAAGTAAACCACTGTCAACAGCAGTCCACGTGGGCTGGGATGCCTGGGCACAGAGTAACCGTAGGGGAAGAATCAGCATTAATCTTCTTATCTCTCTCATTTGGTTGGTTTGAAGCCAGTCTCTCAAACTGTCATTTTCATCAGAGGGCAACTGGTCAGCATGGGGGGAGTTGATTTAAAAAGATATTAAGAAACAGAATGTTAGCATAGGAAGGAACAGATCATTTATATTAATACTAACAATAACTATCATTTGAGCATCTACGATGTGTCAGGCATTTTATGGAGTTACTTAATTTTCTACAATTCTTGGAAGCAGGTACTACCACCACTAACATGTTGAAAAGGAGCAAGCGGGTGCTCAGAGACGGGGTTACATGCCCAAGCCATCCAGCCAGTAAGTGGCAGAAATCAGACTTTGAACCCAGATCTGCTGAACCCCAAAGCCTATGTTCTTTCTCTTTCCACTACGCTGTGATACTATATAGACTGAGGAAAAAGCATCATAACCTTGAGTTAGGAGACCAAAGCCCAGCTCTTGGTACTTATCAGTTGTGACCTTGGGCAAGCTAGCAACAAGATGGGCTTCAGTTTTCTCATTTATACGACGAAAGGACTGGACAAATCTGAGTCTGTGACAAATCTGAGTCTGGGGCATCTGCAAGAAACTCTACCGGCACCATATAGTCAGGGCCATATGGAAAATGCAATACCAGCAGCAATACCCTGAATAAGAGATACAACTAACTATACACAGCAGTATAAGATGTAAGACATACCCATCAATCTGAGCGGCTAATCACAGTAAATGTTTTTATTGGGAAATGAGAGGGAGTGGTAAAAGCAGAAGACTCCAAAAGAAGTCTCCCTCCTCTATCTGCATGAACAGATATTGCTCTGAACTCCACGTCCTTTTATTGCACAGGACACACCTCTGCTTTCTACCCTACAAAAAGCCAGTTTTTCAGGTCTTTTGTTCCACAAAAAGCCGGATGTCTGGTTGTTGAGTCAGACTTCACTGTGCCTAACAAGTTCGGCTTTCTACAGCACACATATCACACAGACAAAGTTCAATCAATCCAAGCCCCTATTCTCTCTCCCTGGTGGGGCGACCTTTAGCATTTCAGGACTCAGGTTCTCAGTTCTCCCAAAAGAGTCCACCTAACAGGTGTCTTCTAGGAGGACTGCTGAAAGAATTGTAGCAATGCCCTGTAAGTGGAAAGATCTCTTTTCCCGGGCTTGCATTCCTCCAAGCATAATCCTGCTGAGAGATAGGAGGTGAGGATCAGCCCACTCAGTGCCCTGCCAGTTCCAAGGAAGCAGCAGGGCCAGGGAGAATTTCCTCACGTGTTTCCAACGTGTTTCATGCATTTTATTGCTCATCTACCATGCAGATCAAAAGCGCTGGAGCAGGTCCAACTATTTCACACAGAATCTCACACTCCAGGCTGGCTACAGCCCCGAAAGCCTTCGTTTCTTCACTTGAAATACTGCCCAATGTTATTTTGGGATGTGACCTGATAGAGGAAGCCCATAGGGATTCCATGACGATAACTGTTCCAGCTGTGATTGGTTGCCCAGCCCCAGCGAGTGCCAGCATGGGTCTGTCAGGCTCTGCTGACAAACAGAACTCAGCAGCTAACACCTCTTCACACCACAACAAAACCATGCCCAAAATCACACAGTCCATACCTCACTGGGTGTGTGGGGGGGGTGGGGTGGGGTTGGGGGGTGTTTGCAGTGCTCTCACAGGAAGAGCTACAAATTCTAACATGAACTGGCTGCCTGATTAAGTACACTTTCAAGCAGGAAGATACCAGATCAGGGTTACAGAAGGGTGGGGGGTTAAACAATCTTCTGACAGAGACTCACAAGGATGACATCAGCTCATTTTGCTGAACAGATTAAGCAACATCAATAAGGAAGTCTAAAGAACGAGCTCATAGCAATGCTCAGATTCAGGGTTTTCTCATAAATTTGGCCGAATCCTCGAGAAATAGAGCTTCTGTTAACCCCCAGGTGGAGTCCTCATATTCTTTCAGTTGTGACGAGCTTTTGCCAAGTTGTGCTGACTACTGGCAGGGAAACCATCCGCCCCAGGTAAATTCTACACACATACTTGCCCAGCCTAACAGATCCACGGTCCCTGTGGGAGGCTGCTCCCAGGCTGGAGAATGGGAGGAAATCCTGAAGAACACAGAAGAGGTTGGGAAACTTAACTTTGATGAAAGGCAGATGGTAGGAAAGGAGGCAATAGTTTTAACAAACTTCAAGGAAAAAGACAAACTTAATTACTTCAGAACTACTTAAGGCAAATAAATTTGGGGGAGAGCTGATTTTTCATAAAGCCTTCTTTAAGCAATATATTTGTCAAGGGTCAGGGGAGGAAGAGGCTACCTCTATCATACACTCACAAAAAAATATTCAGTACAATAATTCTCTTTTTTCTCCTCAGTCTTTGCTAAATGGAAAGATGGGCGATCTGACCCACCCAGGCTAGAAGGGACTCCAGAGTTACAGGACTGCTGCTCTGTTGTTCTAATACGTGGTCTTAGTCCAAGAGACTAAATGCCATCCCTCCCTTGAGAGCAGGCTAGCGGTAGCAGTGCTCGTGGAAATGCCAAGAACGAATCAACACACAGAAGAGGCTGCCTCTTACTTCCAAGTCAGGCTTTAAGCAGGTGGTAGGGAAGGGGAAAGAAAAGACACAGAGGCTGGCAACTATCCTTGCAGCTTAGGACCAAGCACCATCTCCTGCCTGGACTACACTCACTGTGTGGAATAGAAGAAACTGCTCTGGGAAAGGCTCAGAGAACTCTTATTTCTTAACCCCCCACCCCAAGTTCCCAAAAACCCCTCACCAAACTCCCACTTCTCTTTTTCGACAAGCTTTTATTTTGGCGATAATGAATCATTTCTTCTGGGTGCCTTCCGGCTGCCTGGTGGGAAATGCACAGTAGAGAAAGGTCAGACTCTTCTTGTCTCCAGAATGCTTTTCGGGGCCCACTTCCAAGACGAAATCCCCTACATATACTCAACAAATTTCATAAAGAAAGCTCTGGGAGACCAAATCTCCAAATTCAAAGGATGTTGGAAAGAGGAATAAAAGCCAAGTCCCTTCGTGTCTCCCTCTTTAAGGGACTCAGAACTGACACGAATATGTGACTATCATGTGTTCAACCCTAGGGTACGTGGCTGTCTCACATTCCACTCTCACAATCTTCTGAGGTAGGTATCATCCCCATTTTAACAAAGCAGCAAGAGGCTCAGAAGTTAAATGACTTACCCAAGGAGAGAAAGCTATTAAACAGAAGAACTGGGTCTAAACCCATATTTTTGATTCCAAAGCCTGCACTCTTTCCACCATAAGGTGGAAGTTTGCCACTATCAAAGGCTAGGCTCCGTGCTCGAAACAAGGTGAGGCAACAACAGTCTGTCTCCAGACACACCGGGTGATTAGCTACATGACTCTAAGAGGCTAACCTCACTAGGTATCACTTAGTTCTTCTGCAGAAGGAAAGAATAAAACTAGATAATCCAACTCTACAAGTCTACAATGCTATGTGTTCCTCTCTTTCCTAGCCACTCTTCCTTATAAATCACTCTTCCTTTCATGGTTATTTCAAGTCAGCCCTGTCACCTATAACTCTCTTAATTTAAACCTACTTTTTCTATACTAAAGGGTGTAGTACTTTTCCTCTCCTCTGGGTCCTTAGAAGGATACTTAATGCACAGGGGTGAGGAGGGAGGAGAGAGTGACTTAGAATCTAGGGAGATAAGCAGGAAGTTAAGTCCCATGAAAGTAGGTGTCTGATCTCTCTCTGCAGGTACTCCTGGGCCCTAATCCTATTATCAAGCATAAGGGTGTGGCCCAGAGAGAGAAGTCAAAACACTCCTAGCCTCTAGGCGGCCTCATCTCCGATAATTTCACACTTTCTTCCTCACCCAGCCCTGCAGCCACCGTTGCAAACTGCAGGACAACTGGGTCTTGTTTAGGAGCCCCAACTCCCAAACTACTCCTTTCTGGGGCATGTGCCAAGCAAGCTTCAACCCCCTGCCCACAGCCGCGCTCCAACAATGGGGCAACAGAGCTCTCCTCTAACACAACAGGGTAGCCCATTTCCCAGCCACCAAAGAGAACTGGGTGGGAAGAACAGTTGCTTGAAGTTGCACTATAGGTGTATCAACTACAGACTAAAATTGTTTTCTGCCTTGGGATCTTCAAAGATGAGAACAGCTTTGTGGGGGCAAAGCCTCCACAATCACAGTATAACTACCCTGACCCCTCACGCTCGCTCCGCAGGCAGAGCCCAGAGTCCCTTCAACGTCCTCTAGACCCAGTGTTCAGGACTGATGGTACTGTGCTGAATCTGCCTTTTTCCTCATTAGCCTTAGGAGCTATATTCTCCTATGTTATTAGTGACCAGAAAAATGCCAGGCACACAAAAGACTATAAATGCTTGATAAATATTACTCAAAAGCATCCTCTTTAGACCCAATCTCTATTAGTCTCTTTCCTTTAATAGTCATTCCTCCACCCTAACCCTGCACACCTCCACTCCAGACCTCCACAATGAAGGAGGGACTCTTGGGTGTTGTCATCAAGGGAACTGACTCTCCTGCCTAAGACGGAGAAGTGCAATCCTGAAAGGGCCTCAGCCACTTGATAAGAGCTCTTGATAGAACTGCAGTGCAGGGAAGGAACGTCGGGCAAGGAGGCTGTCGGGAGGTGGGGCTCTGTATCACTGGAGAAATTTCAATCTAATTACAAAAAACAAGAACCTGCTGTTCTAATCCACCTCAGCAGAATCTCTTGACGTAGGTCTGACCCTTTGGGTGGAGGCTGAGGGCGTTGCTGAGGTAAAAAGTGGGGAGAAGAAAGAGCGTTGGGCTGCCAGCATTCCTGCAGTGGGCGCCCCTTCAAACAGCAGCTCGGCCACTGCAGCAGCCATTGATTTTCCAGGGGTCGATACTCTGCTCCCACAGATCTGCTCGGCTAGAGGTTTAATCACATTGAGTGCTTCTGCTCAACATCTCCCCTGCACTTCCCCCTCCCCAAGCCAATAAAACAAACACCAAAAACACAATAAGAGTTGGCAACGGATAGATGGTGTTTCCCACAGCTGGCCCCTAAACCCAGAAAAATTGTAAGCACCAGCTCAAGGGAACCAAAGCTACCTGGGCAATCCACAAGCTGCAGGGGTAGACCCACAGGCCCCGGAGAACCTTTTAATCCATTGCCCAACGTCCCCATGAGACCTTTCTAATAATTCAGATGTTTTACATAAAAAAATCCAGGTTCCCAACTTATGAAAAGAATAGATCCTAGAACTCCCAGAGGTGCTGATCGATTGAAACCTTGCTTTCTAGTTTGTCACAGACCCCACCACGTCTGTATAATACCCATGTTACCTACCTGACCAGCCTTCTGACACATACCCCTCCCCTGCCAAGGTTTCTTCTCACTTAGGCATTTCTCATTAGAGAATGTCTCATCTAGCCAGAAACCACCTCTTGGCCAAAAGTGTACAGAGTGTTGTAAGGGTCACTAGCTGCTAAGACTCAAATCTGAAAAAAAATGAAACTAGGTCAGAGCTGGGCCTGAGTTAGAGCAGTCAAGATCAGTGCATATTTATGGAATAGGGCTATTCTAATCCCAGCAGGAAGTGAGCACTGTAAAGCTAGAGAAGACAAAGAAGTTAAGAACCCCCTACTTTCTCCAAGCTTGCATTCCCTGTCAAGAAGGCCAACCACACAGACCGTGTTCCACCATGATCATCAGCTTGGATCCTAGAACTTGAGTAAGGAGAACAGGAAAAAGGGGAGAGGAAAAGACGGCAGAATTCTAGATCTGAGAAGTGTAAGGGGGAGGGGTACTGCCTTAGGCTTCACCTCATTTGGCTGCTCCTCAGAAATACAGCAACCAGAAAGCAAGGAGGACGGACGTAATGTACACAAGTAGGGAAGGTAAAGTTGGCACTGTGCTTAACACAGCGTAGACCAAGGTCTAGGGGGCTGGATGGCCTCCTTGGTTTGATATTTAAAGCCCTAAATTTATATTTGCCAGTGGTCTTCCCTACCATGACCTACGGGTCTAGATAAAATCCAAAGATTTGGGGGGAGGGGGTGGAACAAAGAAATCTGAGAGTGGGGAATGGATAGAATCCTAAACCAGAAAAGACAGCCCTGAAGGCCTTTAAAACCAAAAAAACAACAACTCTGTACACAGGGAAAGACATAGTCAAGTCCTAAAAGCAAAAGACGAGGAAGGAAAAGAACGAATATTCTTGATGACAGTTCCTCTGAATACAGATGCAGTGAATTTATTTGGAACTTGGTTTCTCTCCTACTTTTTTTTCTCTCCTACTTTTTTTCTCTCCTCAAATATCAGGAAATTACCTTCACTCACCTCAGTAAACAACCGTCAATATTCCTCCCACAACAAAGCTGGCCTTAAGGGACAGATTTGCTCTCAGTCTGAACCTTCAACCTCTAGTTCCCACCTTCAACAAGGCATGGCTTCTTAACTCCCTTGGGGAAAGGTCAATAGGAAGCTAGCCAACAGCTTGGAGATGAGCTCCGCCTCACAGCAATCAGAGATTACATCACAATACCAGCCAATTCCATGCTGACACCAGGTGGGGAGGAGAAATAGGTTCTGGCCATGGAAGTAGATGGAGCAAGAGATCAAGCACTGGCCCCCAAAGGGACAGCACTAGATCACATACCAGTTTCATCGTAACATTCAGGTAGAACATCAAATATCTTAGAAATATGAGAAAAAGACAACAGAGCTGATTCCATGCTTGATTTATCAGGTATGTTAACATAGTTCACACCTATGGGCCCTCCTCTCTGGACCAAGATTCTCACTCTGGTGCAGGGGGGCCCTAGTGGTTTCTGTAAATATAGCACTTCTAGGAGGACTTCGTTCAGAAAGTCCAAGCTACCCCTCACCCACCTTCCCCAGACAGACAAGAAACAGCTTCACAATCCCAAATCTAGGGGCTAGCTTTTGGATTTTGTTTGGTCTTCTTGGAGAAGGACAATGGCAGAACCGGGGCATGTACTTCACCAAGGTAGTCTCCCAGACAGCTCTGCAGGTTATAAAAGCACCAACAAGAGAGAAGGAGAAGGGGAGATAGATGGAGGAAAGCTACTGTCACCTAGGCAACTGAGTTCATCCATATGTTGACTCAGGAATTTCAAGAAATTCTAGTTGTTGAGGTTTCTTCCTTCCAGAGTAAATGCTTCCTACATCTTCCTATGGAGGAGACCCAAATCCAGAAGCTACAGTATCACTACCTTTGCCTAGAAGTCTCAACCCCACATCTCTCCATACCTCCTCCCTCCCTTTCCTCAAAGAGAAGAGAATATGGAAGACAAAGTCTGTTTTCTTTTTTTCTTTAATTAATTAATGTATTTATTTATTTATTTTTGGCTGTGTTGGGTCTTCGTTGCTGTGCGCGGGCTTTCTCTAGTTGCGGCAAGCAGGGGCTACTCTTTGTTGCGGTGTGCGGGCTTCTCATTGCGGTGACTTCTCTTTGTTGCGGAGCACAGGCTCTAGGCATGCGGGCTCAGTAGTTGTGGCTCACGGGCTCTAGAGCACAGGGTCAGTAGTTGTGGCGCACGGGCTTAGCTGCTCCGCGGCATGTGGGATCTTCCCGGACCAGGGCTCGCACCCGTGCCCCTGCATTGGCAGGCAGATTCTTAACCACTGTGCCACCAGGGAAGTCCCCAAAGTCTGTTTTCTGAATATGGCACTCTTCCTTCCCCTAAAGGAGCTTTTTACTCACCCTTTATAGGAGTTTTTCCTAATAGTAAAAGCAATGGGTTTTCACTATGAGGGAAGCCCATATTCTCATTTACTGAATGACCTTGGGCAAGTCCTTTAACTTGTTTGGGTCTTGGATTCCTCATATATGTAAAGAGTGGGGTGAGGGGGGATGGTGGTGTTTGTGTTAAGTGTGGTGAATATTCTGTGGAGTAGCTCATGCTAACTTCATTCTACTCTTTTCCTAATTGCAGAGGTTAAAAAGCTAAAAACTACATTTCCCAGAATCCCTGCAGATGGGTTTTGGCTATAATTCAGGTTCTGCTAATTAGAATCAGACTCAAGATTAGATCAAAGTATGGCAGTGATCATACTTCTGTCTCCTTCACTTGTCTCTACAGGAGCATTTTGGTTTCATCTTCCAGTTAACTGGGTGCTGGTCCTGGTAGCAGCAGCTGCTGCTTCTTGATTCCAGCTTACTGATCCCTAGATAGCAGATTTAGAGCACTCAATCTGATAGTGACTCACAAGCAGGAGTTCCCTTGGTGGGTCAAATCTAGGTCTAGATCCCGACTCCTGGAGGATGAGCCTAGAGCATGCTCCCTCAATCCGCCTAACAATTTTTAAGTCCAATTCCCTATATTAAATACTTCTCTATTAAACATACCTAGGGTTTAGCATGGCCTAGGTTCAGTGTAGAAATCACTCTATCTGACACAGTACTGTCAGATGATCCTAAGAGAGTAGTTGTGAAGGAGAAAGAAGAGAATTATTCACAAAGCATATTCCCTGAGTCAGAGTCTTCTGGGGAAAAATGGGCAAAATGGGGAAGCCTAGAACTTTAAAATACATTTGCCCAAGACAACCTCCTTCACTTCTTCCTTTTTTACAACCTTCCTGTACTTTCTCCCTCCCACTCTAAGCTCTGAGGGGTGTTGAACTGCTCACATAAGTTGGAAGGTTGAGTCAGCACATGCTTTCCTTTCCATCCCTATATTCTCTGTAAGCTTTTACTCTGCTGAGGATAGCATTACCTGCCCAAGCCCAAATATATTCTCTGGGCTTGGGCTAGAAAGGGTACCAACTGTCTTCCTCAGCAGCAGGAAGTATGTTTTACATACTCCAGGTGGTAAAGAACCAGGGCACAACAGTCCTGACAGCCCTGCACTGCTAATAAGTGAAGATACATTTGGCCTACAAGATCCCAGTTTATCTTCTTATACCAATTTCTGATTGAAGTAACGAACCACCAGCTTCCTGTAGCAGGACTGGGGACAAACTGAAAAACAAGGTCAAATCGAAGTGATATGCTTGGTGGGGATGGGGTACTTCCCACCAGTCCTCAGTAACGCTAACTGAGCCCAGGAGCCATAACACTAGACCTAAGGCTCAGTTAGTTTTCAGAATGAAGTTGTTCCGAAGAAAACAAAAGGTTCCAGCAAGAGGAATCTGTGTGAGACACACAGGCAGGAAGCAGAGCTGAGCCACCAGCAACTAAAATAGAAACAGGAAATGGGCCCAGGAACAAGCATACAGTAATCTGCTGCTAGCAGCACAGGCTCCAGCAGGCGCCAGGCAGTATCAGGGCCAAAGCAGCGTGACTAAGATGGAGAAGCAGATTGGCTAGTCCTGCCAGAGAACCGGCGTTCTAGAGAAGGGACAGCTACTTGCACACGGTACATGCTGCTCTGAGCAGTCTGGGCAGATATGTGAGAGGGGGTAGAAAGTCTCCTTTATGAGACTTTCTAAGAGCACCTGGATTACAATTCAAGGGGAGCAAGCATAGATACACAGTCAGATGTAAAGAAAACAGGTCACCAACCTCAGAATGGCCCAGCTTCTCTGGGTACCAAAATTGCTAGTGACATTTCTGTTATCCCTTTAAAAATAAGCCATCGAAAACCTAGGCAAAAACCGTTGGTCCTGCCTCCTTTTACCATGAAATGTGATGAAAGGAAACACTAACAGTGTAAAATTAAAATCCTTCACAAACATTCCAGTTTTTTAAGCCTTTAGAGAATTTGTCATTCTGCCCCCCCGCCCCTCACCAATAAACCTAGACAACAAAAAGCTGGTCCCCAAGATCAAGTAGGTAGCAAGAACCTAGGGGCTAGTCAACAAAGGTTTACTAAGTATTTGCCTGACACAGGTATTAGACACAGGCCTGAGTACTCAAGCAGAAGTACCAGCATAATGCTACGTCAACATGAAGAAAATGGGAAGAAGTCCCAGAGAAGGTATTTCACAGCTAGGTTTTGAAGCCAAAGTAGAAGTTTGCTGGGCTTTAAAAAAAAAAAAAAAAAAGGTTGGGGGTGGGGGGGAAGCAGAGATCACACACACACCTTAAGCAAAAGGACAATGGCAGGAAGGACCACGGCTTGTGAGGAGCTTAAGGCACACGCGAGTGGCCAGAGATGAGGTTGCAGAGGTATGCTGGGAGTTGTAGATGGCCCCATAATAGTGTCTGGACTGTAGGCACAGGGAGTCAGGGCCCCCAGAGCACCCACAAAACAACTGGTTTACTAGACACGGTAAAATTTATTGTATTCCAAAGTCTCTGGCATGATATTTTATTTGAAAATATTACTCTCAGCTTTCAGGGTCTAACTCCTCCTTGCTTCAGAACCATAAGACACATGAATCACCTGGAGATCTTGTTAACAGTGTTGGATTCAATAAAGCTAGCGTGGGGCCCAAGAATCTGCATTTCTTGCAAGCTCCCAGGTGATATCTGTGCTGCTAGATAATGGACCACATTTTCCCCAGTACCAAGGATCTAACTGATTAAAGTTTTAGCATTAATCAGGACACTGCTTTAAAAAAAAAAGGCACAGGGACTTCCCTGGTGGCGCAGTGGTTAAGAATCCACCTGCCAATGCAGGGGACACTGGTCCTATCCCTGTTCCGGGAAGATCCCACATGCTGCGGAGCAACTAAGCCCGTGAACCACAACTACTGAGCCTGCGCTCTAGAGCCCGTGAACCACAACTACTGAGCCTGCGTGCCTCAACCACTTGAAGCCCACGTGCCTAGAGCCCGTGCTCTGCAACAAGAGAAGCCACCGCAATGAGAAGCCCACACACCACAACGAAGAGCAGCCCCCGCTGGCCGCAGCTAGAGAAAGCCCGTGCATAGCAACGAAGACCCAACGCAGGCAAATAAATAAATAAATAAATATTTTTAAAAAATAGACTTAAAAAATTTTTAAGAAGGCACAGAGCAGGCTCCCATACAACACAAGGAAACCAAAGAACCACTTTTGTCAACTTTTCAGTTTGAGGTGATTCCCCAGTTGGTTAGTACCTCCAGCAGGCCTGACCTATAGATTTGGCCATCTTCCCTCTCCCACTCCTCCCTGTGCCTTCAGTTCACAACTCATCTATGCCTCCATCACAGGCAGGTCTGGGCAAAAAAGGGAAATGGAAATACATTTATACTCTTCTTTTAGGACAAATCTAGTAAATGTTAAATGACAAAGGGTTCAGGCTTTTGGCTAAACATTAAGAGAGAATCAGATTGTCCACGACTTTCCTCTGCTGGGTGGGATGCTAAAGGAAATATTTCATCTAAAATATCAGAGAAAACTGGATTCAAATTCCAATTCCGAGCCTTAGTTTCTTCTTATGTAAAACAGAAGTGATTATTCAACTTAATACATTTCAATTCCTGCCTTTCCAGGAAGATTCGTTTTGGCTGTAGATCCTTTCCTGGCTTCACTCCTGCCCTCTAAGATACAGATTCTACAAGAGTTCCCTCCCATTTCCTCTTTCCAGATCACTATAACCCAAGCTCTCAAGATTTGAGAACATCACAGTAGTAAAGCATGAGTGCTAATAGCTACTTTGTTGTTAAGTAGAAATCTAAAGAAGGGCTTGGAAACCCAAGTGATACAACAATATCTTTAGATAATTTAACAGACATTAAAAATCCTACTCCTGGGCTTCCCTGGTGGCGCAGTGGTTGAGAGTCCGCCTGCCGATGCAGGGGACACGGGTTCGTGCCCCGGTCCGGGAGGATCCCACATGCCGCGGAGCGGCTGGGCCCGTGAGCCATGGCCGCTGAGCCTGCGCGTCCGGAGCCTGTGCTCCGCAACGGGAGAGGCCACAACAGTGAGAGGCCCGCGTATCGCAAAAAAACAAAACAAAAAAATCCTACTCCAGCTCACCTCACTCCTGGCATCAACAACTTCCACACTTCCACTCCTATCTAACCACAGCAAACAAATATGGTTGAGATCTTCAATGGCAGTGTCTGAGACATTTTCAGTCAAGGATATATAGTGTCCCTTTTAAGCTAAACCAGTGTCCCTGATTCCCTTCTCTCGCAACTCCTGAAAGATGTGCCTGTTTATACCTTCCTAATGTTCTGCCAGCAGCATCACCATTCTGTATCTATCTGCTTTATACACATGTGGGTCTTGAGATGAACCTAAGGAATTCAGGCCGATTCAGCTGCCTCCCTTTCCACGCCTTTCAAGGGTGCTCGTTACCCTTACACCTTTCCCTTGCTCATTCCCTTCCCTCCAGCCCTCAGAAATTAGGTCTTCTCCCTACCTCAGAAGTATTCCAATAACCTGCTTCATGACAAATCTAACTTTATATTCCTTGAAAATACTTTAGATGCACACCATCTTTGTCCCTTCCTTGGCTTCCAGAAATATGGAAATATGACATGATCCTGGTCCCCCTCCAATCTCTCCAGCTACGTGTTGGGCGCTTCTACTCAGTGACCACAGGCATTGTCCAGGGCTCCATCTGGCTCCTCTCTCCATGCTGCATGGTCTGGGTGGTTTAACTATTCCATGGTTTAACTTCATTCCATGGTTTAACTATTAACCACTATGCAGACAACTCTCAAGTTCTATCCAGACTCAGCTCTTACCCAAGTTTCAGTCTCCTATCTCCAACTAGTAACTAAGCATTTGTTTTTCGATATCTCACTATATGGGACTTAACTTCTCCTCAAAAATGCGTTTTCCTATTAACCTTTCTATTTCCGTCAATGAGATCCCCCCACCCCCGCCCCAACCCAGTATACAACATTGTTAAATTTTCCAGCCAGTAGAATGCAGTTATTCTCAGTTCTATAGATTCTTTCCTGTGCATCTCACAACTAAGACTAGGTGGTTATGTAAATGAGACAGAGGGGTAGAACTCCACTGAACACCAGAACTATTTCAACAGTTTAACTTATCCCCTTGCTTGCAGACTATCCCCTTTTCAAACTACACTACACACCAATGGATCATTTCTGTAAAACATTAATTTCATCATGCTATTGCCCTAATTACATATCTGCAGGCCTATGAGATAAGATCCAAATGGCTCCCTTATCCTACCAGGGCTCCAGCCCCTGTGATCTAGCTTTCCATCCTGTTTGTTACTCCCCACCCCGGGAAGCCTGATCCTGACCAGCCCCTCTAAGTGTCATCCACACTGCATCCCACCCCCACCGAGCCTCTGCTCAGGCTGTACTTTCCTTTCCAACCACCCCAATACATCCATACCTAGTTCATTCTAACTAAACTTCTGCCATGATGTCTTCCCTCTACTATTTAGACATAAATGGATCACTGAGTTCACCAAGCCCTGATAGCACTCACTGTAACATTCAGGCACACATTCTTCCATCTATTTTACTAATGAAACAGAGGAGGATCCTTGAGGGTTGCAAGCATGTCATACTCAGACTCACCAACTTAAGAGCTCAGATTACCTCAGAAGTCATCAAAGTTCAACCCTTGTCTAATGCGTATTCTGCCTCCTATATGACAACCACAGCAAACAGGGTGCCAGGTTTTACAGGTAAGACAGGGAACTTACCTACTTTTCTTTTTCTTTTTAAAATATCCTCAATACTCCAGATCACAAAGGAACTTGTATGTCACACTTGGGCTTAAACCTATAGGCAACAAGTACCCAGAGGTTTTAGAACAATAGTGTAACTTGCCAAGTTTGATTTTTTAAGATGATCACTCTGGTGATTATGTTGAGGACAGACTTGGAAGGAAAAGAAGCAGGTCAAGACTCTGTAGCAAAACACCTGGTGAGAGATAATGGGGGCCTGAAAGAAAGGCAACGAGGAAGGACAAGGGATTTAAAAGCCATTTCTGAGGTAGACTAGGATTTGGTGAACAACTTATACAAGGGATCCAGCAATCAGTGCCACAGAGCTGAGAGCTCCCAGGGTGTGCTGGCAACGCAAGGGCTGCCCTAACCTCCGAATAAACTGCAGGGGGCACAGCTGCAGGCAGTCTGTCTCTCCCAAGGTCTCCCCTCCTTCATTTTCAACCCGCAGTCTTCCCTCCAGATCATCAAGAGGCAAACGACAGTGTAAGTCACCACCACTATTATTCAAGTTGCCACTGTGGCTTCCAAGTCTAGTCATTTTTTTCTTCCCTTTTCAAAGGACTACCAAAGCTCATTGTTATTCAAGTATGGTCTTTAGAACTACAGCACCACCTGAGAGCTTCTTAGAAATGCAAATTCTTGGGTCCTACCCCACAACTACTGAATCAGAATCTCTCTGGGTAGAGGTCAGTAATCTTGTTCTAATTGATCTCCAGATGATTCCTAATGCATGCTGAAGTTTGAGAAGCAGTGATATAGCTAACCTCTACCAGATCAAGGCTTTTAATCCTATATCCATTTTGCACCACTGAATGGAAACTCTATCCCAGGTACACTTTCAAGACTAACATGTAAATTTACAAATGTGCTGCAGTAAGAAAAATTTGGGAAGCAGTCATTACTCCAAGGAAACCACATACACTTGAATGAATCACTTAAATAGAAGCTTTTCAAGATGCAACTCCAAGTCATTCTCAAAAATGACTATAATCAAAAGTCAGAAACCAATTTACAGATGACTCCCTTACAGATTTTGACCCAAAATAAAGAAAACTGAAGACTTAACGAAACACCTAGAGATTTGCTCACCCACCCCTTACAAGAACCTTCTTTCTTTCTTTTATTTTTTTTGGCTGCACCATGTGGCATGCAGGATCTTACTTCCCCTGACCAGGGATTGAACCGTGCCCCCTGCAATGGAAGCACTGAGTCTTGACCACTGGACCGCCAGCAGGGAAGTCCCAAGAACCTTCTTAACATAAGGTGAAGTGGTAGCTATAAGATAATGACAAACCCCAACCCCATTTCTTCCTAAGGCCACTGTCAGGAAGCACAAATAAATTAATCTATCCTCTAAAATGAAGTTTGGGCATTCCCATATCAGTCTGTGATAACTGCTTTGCACTAGCAGTGAAAACAACAATCTGGTAATATGGTCACGCTGTCCCGTCAGCCATACACTTTTTGGATGATCAATGAACCTGCTCAGGTTTATTTGTTCAATGAGTTGGAACCTACTATATGCCAGGCACTATGATGGCATTGAGCAAGACAAAGCAAGTCTACCCTCACTAAGCTTGGAATAAGTAACTGAAATTACCCTTGAGATAAGCACTGACAAGAAGCATGGGCACTAAGATGGTCTATTACAGTAAAGGAACCTGACATAGTTTGGACTAGTGGATCTCTACAGGGGCTGTAAATCAGAATCACCCAGGACAGCTGCTAAGCATACCAAAGCCCAAGCCTCACCCCATATCAAACAAATCAGAACTCTGTGAACCCTGGCCATTGGTTTTAAAGATCATTTGCTTCCCAGGTAATTCTAACATGCAGCCAAGATAGAGAACCACTGGTTTTGGGTATAATGCGATACGTGTTATGGGCACAGAGGTCAATAATACAATGCCTACCCTCCAAGAGCTTTCTGTCTAGTGGAAAAGACCCAACAACGTAGAAGTATCAGCAAAATACTCTAGCAAGATGGAGCAAAAAACCCTCAGATACAGGATAGTGCTTCTCTGGGCACAAGGGTAGGGAAGTGATCCCACTGGGCTATATAAGGTGCTTTTACCTGTTCCAGCAAGGTTTGGTTTCTAAAGATGGGTACTCAGGCAACTAATTATTTTTTATACCTTTTCATATATCTTAAATATTGCAGGCTTTTAAAATAATAAAATAAAAACTACCTTTAGGGACTTCGCTGGTGGCACAGTGGTTAAGACTCTGTGCTCCCAATGCAGGGGGTCCAGATTCGATCCCTGGTCAGGGAACTAGATCTCACATGCATGCTGCAACTAAGAGTTCACCTGCCACAACGAAGGAGCCTGCCTGCCGCAACTAAGACCCAGCACAACCTAATTAATAAATAATTAATTAAAAAAACTGTCTTAAGTCAGTGAAGGCATCATAGAAGTTATTTACGCTGAGATTTTTTTTTTTTTTTTTTTTTTTTTTGCCGTACGCGGGCCTCTCACTGTCGTGGTCTCTCCCGTTGCGGAGCACAGGATCCAGACGCGCAGGCTCCGCTGCCATGGCTCATGGGCCCAGCCGCTCCGCGGCACATGGGATCCTCCCAGACCGGGACACGAACCCGCGTCCCCTGCATTGGCAGGTGGACTCTCAACCACTGCGCCACCAGGGAAGCCCCTTAAGCTGAGTTTTGAAGCTTGATTAGGAAAGAGTTTTCTGAGGAAATGATCTTGAAGATGTAGTCTGAAATATGAACGGGAAAAGTTAGGAGGAAAAGTGTATTAGGCAAAGGGAAGATTGTGTGCGAGGGGCTGGAAGCAGAAAAGGCATGGGGCCTTACAGAAACTGAGAGGGCAGAGAGCAAAAAAGGATGAAGCAGAGGTTCTCAAAGTGCCATCCTTGGTCTAGCAGCATCAAGAATTTGTTAGAAATGCAAATTCTGAGACCTCACTCCAGACCTACTAAATCAGAAAGGGAGGGCGGGGAGGGGGGCGGAGAATAGCCTTTGTAATAATAAGGATTTTGGATTTTATTCTAAGATTAATGAAAAATAATTGAGAGGTTTTAATAGAGGGATAACATAATCAGGATAATAGTAGCTAAATGGTTTGGCATTAATAGCTGAGCAAAAACTCCTCAAAATCTAATTTTTGTAATAATCAGGATCAGAAACCATACTGAGCCTTTAAGTCAAGGGTCACAATCGTAATGCCTTTAGGGCTAAGCCAGAAAGGCGAATGATTGAAAAGAGGGATGTGGAACACTGATGGGGCTGCACAGCATCTGCTCTGGAGCCAAACAAACACGTGCTGAGTGGAGGGATTCACTGGCGAGCTTAGGGCTCCCTTAACACACCTGCTGAAGAAAGGAGTGGGCCCCTTGCAGGGAATCCAGCCTTCTCCCTTCTTCAGATGTGACTATTTCCCCGGCCTGGCTAGGCAAATCTGGCATCAAACCAAAATTTCGAAGAGTAAACCACCTTTTGTTTCTTTGTCCAAGTAGCAGAGGGATAAAAAGCAATTCAACAAACAAGATGCCAATAACCCAGCCTGCTCACCTCTCACACGGAGTTTCTACTACAAAGCAAATGACCCATTTGTATGAATCTACAGTAGAAGCCTGAACTTGGGAATGCTCCTTGTGATAGGCTAACCCAGGAACAACCCTCTCCTGGGCCCAAGAGGCTACCAGTGTCTTCACTTCAGAAGGTCAAATCAAGCTCTTGGATTCAACAGTATAAGGCCCTCAACCCTCAAAAGACACACAACATGTTTGTATGCTAGGTTTCTCAGGACTAAAAGCTATCAAATACAGTCCAATCAAAAGGTCACTAGAAACAAGCAGAAACTTTTTGATGAGGAGCAACTTACAGCACTGGTAGAAATCCACCGATCTGGATTCTTGCCACAATATTGTGTACCTCACCCAGACTTAGCTACAGACCATAGATGATGAGGGAGTGGTGACACAGTTCTGACTGAATCAGGTTAAAAAGCACATTCCAGTGAAGTTCAGGATGCAGAAAAGGATTGCAACAGACATTAATGAGAAGGGAACAAAGAGTGATTGCCTTATTCAGACACTTCCTCCCCCAATTCCTCAGCTGAGAAAGTCAACAGTCTCCGAAGTCCCATCTGACAATAGCTATTCATCCTGGCCTGGGAAGCCTGAATTACAGGTGCTGAGAGACTCCACAGACCTTGCCCTACTAAGGTTATGGTTCAGAGATCTTCAAGGGAAGCCATGGAGGCTTCACGATGAAGTGAGTTCCTGCCTCCCACCTATTCCTTAAAGATCCCAAAACCATTTTCCCCAAAGTCAGAATAAATGAAGAGACAAGCTTCAAATCCAAGTAGAATCAAAATTTCAAAAGAATCTTATTTGCACCTGTGGCTGAATTTCCATTTCCTAAACTGAAGCCAGATTTGTAATGGCAGGTTTGCTACCTGCAGTCTTACTAGATTTCAGAACATCCCATTTTATTCCTGTGCCCAGCCTAAGTGACTTGCCTACGTGTACTGGCAGAGCTAAGACGAAAGGTAAATGTTCCCAGAACCAGCCTACTATTTAATAGTTGGTGTTAACTGCCTTTGAGTATCAAGTATAGTCCCTCTAAGATGATGATGATAACAGCTGACATTTATGGAGCACCTACAAGCACCAGTACTCTCTTTATATAAACTTATTTAATATTAACCTCTCCATGAAGTGGGTACTTAAGAGTTTCATTTTACAGATGCAAAAACTAAGGCACGGAGAGGTTAAGTGACTTGCTCAAGGATCCAGAGTTAGTGGCAGAGTCAAAATGCACACCCAGGAACTCTGAGTGTAGAGCCCAAGCTCTAAATCAGCAAACCACACTGTCTTTCTCAGGATACTGTCAGTCCATTCTACAAACACTAACCAAGCATCTGGGCACCAAAACCTCTACTAGACGAAAGCACCTATTCACACAAAACAACAACTAGCAAATCTGCTTTTACTCCGCCATGCTCAAGGTGACAATCCATGCTGAATGCACCCCAGATCCTACCTCCCAGCTTACCCCTCAGACAAACACCTAAAAATTAAGCCCTCAAAAGTAAGATGAACAAACAAAAAAACTTTAAAACAGTGTTTAGATCTCTAAACAGAGATCACACACATATTCCTCCCTGGGCAGGCAACCAAAACAGACATTCTATAAGGTCAGTCCATAAATTCCTATTCAGAATTTTGAGCCTGAATTCAAGGAATAGCTCATCATTCATTTAGCTCAATACCACCAAAACATCCAATCAGAAACTGGTTTTCTTTGCTTTTCTCTCTGCCCCCATCATCTTTTAGAGGGTGGCAGAAATACTCACAGGCAAGCTTGAAGGTCTTGACTGAAGACTCAGGTTCATATCTTCTTGCCCTCCCTTACTGGAGGTCATTGAGGGGGCTGAGGACGCCTGAGACCCAAATGAATCTTGAGATAACTCCTAAAACAAGAAAAACAAAAGCTGTGAGAGCTTGGTATTGATAAACCAGGCAAGCTTGCTTCATGATGAAAGGCCTATGGGACTCTCTTCAACAGGGGAAGCTAGGTGTGAGAGACTGCCCAATCACACACAATATTACCCAAAGGCAGAAAAAAACAAGCTGTGGCTCTTAAGAATGTCAACAGTGGACATAAGACTCTCTGATGGCACTCCTGACCATTTATCACCACCCACAGAACGCTGTTACTTGGGGATAAATGCTAAAGTCTAGCTAACTACAAGTTATATCTATCAAGGAATGAGACCACCTGATTCAAAAACACCAACAAAAAAACTCACGCTAGGACCTCTGCATTAAAATGAGTACTGCTTCCTTTAAAGATATTTATTCCAACAATGCCATCAATGCACAAAATCTTTAATGGACCTGTCATCACTCAGTCATTCTCCTCTTTCTGCTCCTTAAAGAATAAAGCCCAAATTGTTATTTAGACTTTATCACCTACCTTGTTCATAGACATGGCTACAGATGAATTTTAGCTATTTCCCAAAATCAAATCCACTCTCAAAAAAATAAAGAGATTTGCTACCACTGAGACTATTCTAAAGAATGTGATGTCAGCTCTGACAGCAGTTTCAAATGAAGGGCTCCAAAATATTTTGAGCAATAGCAGAATGGAATGGCAGTTGGATGAATGTACAGTACAGCCTCCCAAAGCGACTGTTTTTAAAAAGACCAAACTAACTTGGATGCTCAAGTTCTGAATTCTGAGTTAAAAAAAAAGAAAAAGAAAAAAAAAAAATCAGTCCCATTATCTTTATCTCTTTTCTGCCTATGCAACTCTCCACTGCCCTATTTCATGAGTATGGAGAGCTACAGGTTTTTATGCAGTTATATCTTTATTAGTTTCAATTAGAGGACCAATTTTGTAAGGCAAAGTTCTCATGACACCAGCCCCCAAAGTCTGCGGTCACACGCAGGGAAGGGCATGAGGAAGGGGCCTCTTACCTGTGGTGGAGGGAAGCGCTGCTGAGAATAGGCAGTTTGCTGTGACTGCTGAGACTGGGGCTGAGGGTACGCAGCCTGCTGGGAAAGCGTCGAGGATGCTGGCTGCTGAGGTGGCGGCTGCTGGTAAGGAGACTGTGCCTGCGGCTGTGAGTAGGGGGGCTGGCTCTGGGGGTGCTGCTGGGTGGTGGACTGCTGGGTGGGGTACGGGGTTGGGGACTGCTGATGGGGGGGCTGGGATGGCTGCTGGGAATACGGAGGCTGAGAGGACTGGAGCTGCGGTGGCTGAGACTGAGGCTGCTGCTGATATGAAGGCTGGGCGTGAGGGGTCTGGGATGGTGGCTGCTGGGAGTAGGGCTGCTGCTGCTGCTGGGGGTGAGGGCTTTGCTGGTTGTAATATGGAGCCTGGCCCTGCTGACCATACCCGCTGGGGCCTGGCTGTCCATAAGGTGGAATCTGTAAAAGGAAAGGATACTTTTAGCACTGACCCTTCTGGATGAAGAAAGATGATTATGTCAGAAGCCATGCCCTGAAGATGGGTATACAAAGCTGGCAAGCCAAGCCTCACATTTAGAAAGCCCAGGGTTTTTCTACCAACCCTGTTAAACTGAGCCAGGAAGGACAGCCAGGCTGGGTTCCTAGTTGGTTTGTTCTTAAGTGGATCACATTCATTCGCAGAAAATTCACACTATTTAATAAAAATATGGTCAACTTACAAGAGTTCAAGAACAGCTGTTTTCACCAATGAGTCTACTCTTTTTATCATGGCCTAGACTGTTTTTATAAGCGCTAGGAATCTGTATCCTAGCCACAACGAAGAGTCAAGAGCAGCCTGGCTCAGCCGACTGAAAACCTAGGGTTTAGTAAGCCAGATGGTATGCCAATCACTAAACTACCCTGGTTCTCTTTTTCATTTAGTCTTCATTCAAAAAGTATCTGACAGCCTACTTGCTTACTTGTACCAGGCACTACTCTAGGCACCGGGGATATATCTGGCAAGGAGGGGGGAAAAAAAGGACCAATAATATCCTTCCCAACTCTCCTCCATTTTCTCATTGAAAAAAAAAAGTGATTTTATATAAGGGCATACTTTGCTTTCAAGTCTTAGAAGTAAAGTTACGTCTTATATTCTATCCCTCACCATTTTCAGTATGAATACCATTCACATATAAATGGTAGAAAATGCTGTCAAAACAGAAAATGGCAATAAAAAGATGATGGTGCGGATGGTCAGATAAAAGGAGATGAGTAAAATCTTAACATCTGCAATAGCACTGTTAGCATCTTTACTGTTCAATCCTCCCTTTTCCTGCTACTCCCAGTCCCTTCTAAACATTCACTTTAAACCAGACAGCTGTATGTTGAAGGCCTTGAGAACATGAAGGGCCTCTTCTCTCCCCAGGGCACATGGTATGAGCGGTTTTTCTTGGTAGCAGTGGATTGATTGGTGCTCAGCCACTGCCTTTTTCTTTCTTCCCACTTCCTTCAGAGATCGCCATTCAGTGGGTACAAGCAGGCCAGCCAGGTCAAAGAAGACAGATACGTATAGCAGGTGGCCAGGGAGCAGTTTTCCTTCAAGCATACATGCGATGGTGACCACAACCTTGGCCTTGTACATAGCACAGTGAAACTAACTGAGTCAGTTGGCCTATATTCCTTTCAAGAGGTTTGGAAGCCAAAGACACATTCTGATTCTATAGCTGAAGACCAGATCTTGGACAGCAACAAGGATTGAGGTAATCGGAGTCAACATCTACCTGCTGTGCATAAGAGAGGCCGCCCATGGTACTCTGCGCTCGGCCCTGCATGGTCATCGGGTACCGCTGTGGGGTCTGGGACCCATATGGCTGCCCTGGGTACCCATGTCCTTGCTGCGGTCCTGATGGAGGTCCCTGTTGTTGCGAGTATGGGTTAGTCCCGCCATATGGCTGAGGTCTCATCTTGCCCATCTGATCCATTGGACTGGATGGCTACAAAATAAAGAGCATTTCATTAACCTGAAGCTTTGATGTCCTCTAGCCAATATGAACACAAACCTTGGCATACAGGTCTGTATGGCACAAAGGAAAACAGTTACTATGAAATAAAGTAATGGTATAGACCCAATAACCCTTGAGCAAGTCATTTAACCTTCCTCAGAACCTTGATTTTGTCATATGTAAGATGGAAACACCACCAGTTTGTGAAAGCATCTTCTAAGCTACATACTAGCTTTATAAGTGTGGTACTACTTGAGATCCAAGGAACGGGCCAGGTGTGGAGCAATGAATACACGTACTCTATGGTACAGAAAAATGAGAACAAAGGCCCTTCAGCTGGGAGGGGATGGTGCTGCTATACTCTGCCATGATCCTGTTCAATAACACCAGAACTGATGCTTTAATACTGTGGTAGGGAATTCAAATACACAAGCCTCTAGATGTTTTTATTCTTTAAACAGTGGAAACTTATTTCCTTGCACATCCAGAGCCCATTTGTGCTATGGCACGAGGACTTAAATTTATGCTTTCTTCCAACTGGGTATCATAGCTAAGTTACAGTTGTTGAGGGAATTGTGACCCCGAATTTATTTAGAGCCTTGTACAACTCAACTGAAAAGTTCACCTCCTTTAATATTCAAGCGCTTGAGGGCGTAAGGCAGGTAGAGAGTATGTCTCTCTAAAAAACAAGATGCAGAGGTACCAATAATGGAACCTCAAAGCTCATAGGTATTTGGCTACAAACGTAATTTCCAGCTCTTTGTGGTGCAACAGGATCAGTCAACTCATTCACTTTCTGACATAATTTTATCTTACTGGAGCTACGTAGAACAGAGGCCCAGCACACTTTCCCCTCCCAGAGATGCCTACCTATATCTATTGGTGGTGAGAAGGGAAGGAGTATCTCTAAGCACTTAAATAGATACACCCAAGTTGCCTTGCCAAGTAGGCCTGCACCTGACGTAAAACCTGAAAACTGAATCTTAAATTGGGGATGGGGAGTAGGTATTAAGGAATTCACTGGTTCTCAAACTTCAGAATGCATCAGAATCACCCGGAGGGCTTGTTAAAATGCACACTGCTGGGACCCATCCCCAGGGTACGATTCTGTAGGTGCAGGGGTGGGCCTAAGATATGCATTTATAGCAGTTCCCAGGTGATACTGATGCTGCTGGTCCAGGGACCACCATACTTTTAAGAACCACTGGCCTAGATAACACCTAGGGTCCCTTCTGGTTCTATTATTCTATAATTAATAAATTATTCTAATATATTTTTTTTGCAGCACACTACCTAAGTGTTTTATAATAATGAAGAAGTCGAGCTGTCGTGAGGAAAATGGATAAGATAAAAAGCCACAGAGACTATTCTTCTAAATACTAACCGAAAAAAAGCAGAAACGAAGTTCTCTCTTAGGCTGCAGCTGAAATCTCACCTTAAAAGGTTAACACTGAAACCTCCCAAGTTTCCAAACTACGAGAATCATAGTAAAACCGTGTCCCAAATCACTACTACATGTCAATATTATTAAAGTGCTATTTCCAACAATCATAACTAAACAATTTTTGCCCAGACCTGCCTCTGTATCAGAAGCTCCAATAACATTCCCGATCATAACTTTGGAGCCACGTGGATTCTTTTGAGCCTGTTTAGGAAGTTCAAATTCAACAACCAAACTAGTGAGTAATAAATAGCATGTGGTCTTCCCCAGATACACCTGGCAATGGAGCCAAAACATCACCATTCTCTCCTACAAAGAGCTCAGGGGCTTACACAGCCACATCATGCCGCAAATAACAAGGAGATCCTCATCTTATCCTAGACTGCAGCTGCTGTCCACGTGGCCCCCAGGTGAAGAGACTACATTTGCTGAACAGAGACCAGCCCACTCTGGGTATCTCTGTCAGTCTAGATCTCCTCAACACACAAGGGGCAGTCATTACCATGGTTACTACGGAGCTTCTAGAGCAGCAGCTATTAACCACAGCTACCGATCAGATGTGAGAAGCTGCACAAATGCCTGGGCCTCTCCCTAGAGATTCCAATTTAGCGAGTCTAGAAAGGCTTGGCTCCCTCCCCCTAAACCCCTTAAGATCCTTGGATGATTCGTGTGTCGGGGGAGGGGGCAATGCATGGCTTGTGGGATCTTAGTTCTTAGTTCCCCAACCAGGGATTGAACCCAGGCCACGGCAGTGAAAGCGCCAAGTCCTAACCACTGGACTGCCAGGAAATTCCCTAGTTCTAACATATATTACTAGCTGAGAACCAGTGATCTAGAGAAACACTGCCCAATAAAATTTTCTGTGTTGTATGACTATTAAGTACTTGAAATATGCCTAGTGTGACTGAGGAACTGAATTCTTTTTATTTACTTTAAATTCAAATAACCACATGTAGCTGGTGGTTATATTGGATTGCACAGTTCTAGAGCAATACTCACAAATCATTTTCACCTCTCCCTGCTCAACAACAGCCCCAAACTTCCTACCTACTACATCATGTACAGTAACAAATAGAAAGAGCAAAGAAAGTAATAAATCGACAGACTTGGGTTCAACTCCTAAGTCTTGTCACCGACCTTGAGCACATCAATTCTTTAACTAAAATGCACATAACTGGGGCTTCCCAGGTGACGCAGTGGTTAAGAATCCACCTGCCAATGCAGGGGACA
The DNA here is from genome assembly GCF_039906515.1 of Pseudorca crassidens. Lineage (NCBI taxonomy): Eukaryota > Metazoa > Chordata > Mammalia > Artiodactyla > Delphinidae > Pseudorca > Pseudorca crassidens. Next base: position 20,769,287 of record NC_090297.1, on the reverse strand, counting down.
CGGGTTCGAGCCCTGGTCCAGGAAGATCCCACATGCTGCGGAGCAACTAAGCCCGTGCATCACAACTACTGAGCCTGTGCTCTAGAGCCCATGTACCACAACTACTGAAGCCCGCGCGCCTAGAGCCCGTGCTCCGCAACAAGAGAAGCCTGCGCACCGCGACGAAGAGTAGCTCCCACTCACCGCAACCAGAGAAGGCCCACGTGCACCATCAAAGACCCAACACAGCCAAAAAACAAAAACAAAAAAAACATAAAATGCACATAACACACTTCACACAGTGCCTGGTACTTAAACACCCAATGAATAGTAGCTATTATCAATTATGATAAATAGTGCTTCTGCCCGGCTCTCAAATGGGCCACAGCGCTCCAGTTCTACGCATTTTTCAGCCTCATGCCAGACTTCCCACATGTCCAGCTCTGCGCAATAGTACCCTGCCCTGCCCTCCTGTCCACAATGGCTTCCACCAGCAGAAACCCAACCCTTCAACATGAAGCCACTTCCCACTTCTTTAGCACATTCTGTTCTTTCACACTTCTAAATGTCCTATTGTAAAATCAGTCAGAATCATAGGTTTAGCACTTAGTTGTCCAGCTAACTGACTGCATCTCTCGAGACTAAGTTCTCAGAAATCGGAGATCAGGTATTTTATCTTCTAAGTCCCCCGAAAGACCCCAAGTGCAGAACTAGGGCTCAGGAACTTCACTGTGCCAGGCTGCCCTACTTTAAGAAGTGGGTAGGGGATACTATGGGAAGAAAGCCTAGATTAAACCACCTAGCCAAAGGGCCAGGGACACCCCTAAACCCTAAACCAGGTTATGACTTTGAGGGCAGAAAAAAATGGGGACTGAACTGAAAAAGCAAAGGGGAGGGTAGAACAAACAGCCAAGGAAGAATGAGCACACCTCTGAGGAGACTCTTAAGTGCCATCCTTAAGTGCCTCTCTCCTATAACCAGAGAGGTCTTCAAACCACACAGGCATCCACAAACACACTGCTTAAAAACAAAAGGCTAAAGGCAAGTTACTCCCCCCTACCCACCACCCCCGCCCCATGTCTCACATCAGGGTGCCTGCACTCCCAATTGAGGACAGCTACTAAAGGGTTCAAGGATTCTTCCATTACTTTAGAAACTCCTTGCAGACTAAAAATAAACGCAAGTTAAAAAAATTCTTATTCTAAAAAATGAAATTAAGACATTTCCCTTTCCTGGACATCAGATTTCTGACCCCTTCCCTTCACTAAAGGGTTATAATAAACGGAATACACAGCTTAGCAACTAAAATATATTCAGTTCAACCAGATTAATCTGGTCTCATGTCAAAGTTAAGCATCTGCTCATATCAGAAGGGGAGGTAGGCAGGGACTGAACTCACACTTCTGACATTTAAAACCATTGTGAAAGATTTGTGATTTGCAGTTATAGATGAAATGTCATCTTCCAATCTTTCATAACAGAGAAGGGGCCTTAAATCTTCACTAATCAGTTTTTTTGGAAAGTAGCAATTTCAGCTGAGAAAAATGCCTACTACATACAAGATAGAAAAACCAGTATCAGCAGTCTGCAGGCACCAAGGAAGAGGCAGAGGATGGGAAACACCAAAGAGCCAGAGATTCCTCTCTGGGAAAGACAGAGAGGAAATCCCTTCAATGGGAAACCACAGGAGTAGATTACTGTGATTACACTTCAAAAGCAAAGGCTCTGCCACAAAGACACATAATTGAGAGGAAAATGCTGCCCCCTTGATCAGGGCAGTCGGGCCCCCTGCTATATACTCTCCTACATTCATAAAAAATAAAAATAAAAAAGAGGAAAAGAGCCATAAGAAAACCCCCAGCTCTATTCACCACTTATCTCTTTCCAGATCACTGGACGTCTTACAAACTGCCTGCCAAATGAAATGCATCAAAAGTTGTAGTTTCCCTAGGCATCAAAGGCAAGGATGCCTAGCAGGCTGGTCCCTTTGAATATATTCAGAACAAACAGCTTACAGACTAACCACTTGCACAGAGTTTCCCTGCTCTAAGCAAACGGAATTAAAAGCCCCTCCAGATCAGAGGGCTAATGGAATCCCTTACAACTTCTTATTGCACCAAGGAAAGCCATAACGACCTAAGGGGTTGCTGAGATATAACACACTGGACTTCAAATTCTCCAACTTCTGATCACAACTGATTGAGAAGAGAGCAGAGAAGGCGGGGCCAGGGACTCCAAAGTGAGAGATACTGTTCACCAAAATGCACCACACCACATGCAGTGGCACCAGGAGAGAAACTTCTTAATTTTCTTGAAATAAAAGTCCAACTGAGGAAAGTTCCAGGCTTCAGTCCCAATCCAAAGATGCAGAAAGGAAGTGACTGTGTAGCAAACCAAAGGAACCAGATTTGGTACCCAAGGACCAGCAAGAACATGACTGGAGAGAGATGGACTGGGCTGCCAAAAATGTGTCCATCAGAAAGCAGAAGTCTTGACTACCACTTGTCCTGTCACCCTAAATGCCAACTAGTTGAGGCTAGTAGAAACCTAGAATATTATTTCTTACTCACTGCGCTTTCAATTTATTCCTGGCCAGATTTGTTGTATGACTTTTAATAACAACAATAAAAAAAAGCATCCCTGGCTCTTTAACCAAAAGAACCACCTAATTGATTCCCACAGTAATTAACCTGCATTTTACCTCAGAGAGCGGTAGTTAAGGAAGTCGGCACTGCTATTTATAACTCATCTCAAATTGAGGGCAGACTGCCTAAAATCTAACACATCCCAGCTGTACTCCTGTTTGAACTGGGGCCAAGGGAATTTTTTAAAGCAATCTTGGCACCGAATGAATGACACCAACAGTATGAGAGCTCGAGCGGTTGTGTTGTGGTGACGTAGCACTGGAGGTGGAATGGGAGGGGGCCAGTGTACTGTGATCCCTCTCGTGCACGCCTGCTGCTTGCTGAGTCCCAGTACAGTAAGCTGGGAACCGCCCACTGAGAGCCAAACACAGGAAAAGGCTTTTCCTGTGGAACGCCTTGAAGTGAGAAACACATGGCTAATCTGCATAAACGCGAAGCCACACCACCCCTGCCAGGAAGGTTAGTGCTCGTAATCTCTGGCCATGAAGCTGGCTGCCTGGGAGGACTTGGACTGGCGCCCGATAACCCAGAAAGAGCCGAAAGAACAGATGGGTAAGGACCCCGGCAGAAAACAGCCCCAGGTCACGTGACTCGCCACATGGCCCCGCCAGCACAAACTATTGTCTGGCTGTGGAGCTCCCATACAAAGGCACCCAGCCTTGGCTTCCTGTGATTACAGGGACAGGCGGCAGCTGTTGATCCAGTTTCCCTATGGGACGCTCCCTTACTGAGGAGCATTCCAGGGAGGGATAAATACAAAAGTTAAGGCCTCTCCCAACCAACGTGCTCTCAGCTTCCCGCAAGCTCCACGTGGCCCCACACTCAGATCTGAGGAAGGACCGAGTAGATTCCATAGAGAGAACCACCCTTTGCACCCCGATACACGTGAGCTGACCAGCATAAATCATTCTCACAGTGCCCCCCTCCCCAGCCACACAGACATCTGTATCCTCATCCTGTTTTTTCTCACTCCTGCAGTACACTTCATGGCTTTGAAGACTGGTCTAGGGGCCCAACCCCAATCAAGGAAAAACTGCCCAGAAACCTGCATTTAGTTCTATCCCCAGATCCTGCCTCCTAAAATAAGGAGATTCCTTCCCTTCATTTTGTTTTGCATTTAAACAGTCATGTGCCCACTGTTTATGTGACCCAGGATAACAAGAGATTCTTCACTTCCTATTTGGCCTCACCAGAGACATCACTGATTTCCTGAAGCTATACCGATGATAAGAAAATAAAAATCTCTCATCAGATATACCAACACCTGACCCAGGAGATCAACCCACTCAGCCTATGTTTCTTATCATTCATAACCTGAGAATCACACCCCATTTTTCTACTTCACAAGAGACTGAAAACAATTCTTTCATTTTAGTTCTAGTTCATTCCAGTTCTCAACAAACTGGCCATATGCCTATGGTGAGAGAGGAATCACCAACAACTAGTTTACAACTACCACCTGAAAGAGACAGTTTTTTAAAAAATTCTTTCAACGTTCCATAAGTGTCCAAGTTGAATATAAATAAAAAACCCAAAGTCAATTAAAAGTTCTATCTACCCCATTCTGTTTACAGAAACGATTCTTGAAGATCAGGGCACATTCCCCTTTGCAGCCTTAAGTAAGAGCCCATTTCAAAGACATGACCTGAAGCATCAAGCTGACCGAACTCCTAGGAGGGGCTGCAACCTGACAACAGACTCAGGACCTTCCAACCCACACTGTCTCTAATGTGATAGAGAACAAGACAAGATGCCTGGCTCTCTCCCTGGCTCAGAGGTATTTAGGCTACTGTGCTCCATCTTTCCAGACCAGAAAATCAGAAAAAAACTCACTAAGGGTAGAAAAAAGAGACCAAAGGGGGAAAAGTCACTGAATCTTCCACAAAACTCAAATAAATTATGAGAGCCAACCGTAATAACCACCTCGCAGCTGTCCCCCAGAAGAGGCGTGACAGAAAAACCACAACCAGGTGGCTGGCATTTCTTTATTTCTTCGCTGGGTCCTGAAAGAGCTCTTCAAATAAAGCAAGTAGAGCATTAAAGTAATAAATTCCCCAACAAATGATAAAGTTCTTCTCATCCAGAGCACTTTCATTAGCCACCTTTCAAAGAGAAAGTGCTCTTCCAAAAATGATGATCCCTTTTTCGGAAGACCAAACTTAGCTAACCAATTTCTCCCAATTTCCAGTGAATTACAAAAGCCTCTAAGAAAGACACATACCTTCTTGAGAAAGAATTCTTCAGGTACTACTTAAAACCCAGGTATATAATATATAAAACAGTAAGGCCCCAAGACAATGATTAAACAAGAATGAAATGCCATTTGATAAAATTAAACATCCCCTTGTTTACAACTTTTTAATCTCAAGAGTAAGACAGCATTACAACACGATGAAAAGAGTACACTAGACTAAGAGAATGCCTGAGTTTCAATCCCAGTTCTCTGACCAACTGGGGAGAGAGGGGTAGGCACTAATCAGGCTGTACCTAACCTCTTCAGCTACACACTTGAATCCCGCCCTCTAGATTCTGAATCAGCAGCTCTGGGATGGGGCCAGGAATCTCCTCAGGCAATTCTCATGTCCAGTCTGGGAGCATTTGGGCTGCATGGCCTCCCTCCAAATCTCCTCCCATCTCCAGCACAGAATGACCCTAGAACTCAGATGCACGTTCAGCTTCCTTAGCCAACCTATGGTCTGAAGAGGGCAGTGCCTGGCCAATAGAGAAAAACTAGGAACGGACCTCAGATTCCCAAATAAGCAGCATTCTCAAAGCCAAGATTTCCCAAATTCTTATACTTAATCCCCGACTGTCTTGTTCACCTGACCACCTATTACTAACAATACTATATGCTTTACTTATTTACCTTGTTCACTGTCTGTATCCTAGACTAGAACACAAACTCCGGGAAGGTAGACATCCGTGTGTAAAACAAACTTTTCTACTTTAAAAGAGGAAAAGAAAGGGGACTGTGAAAGAGAAAGTGGACTCCTAGAGGTCTGGGCAATTCCTAACCTCTTTCATGCTGAGAGGAAATGCTTGGTCCAACACAGTTAAGTGCTAAGAGCTCTGCCTCCACAATGCCTTCAACTTCTCTGTCCCTCAGTTTCTACATCAACAGAATAGAGACGGCACTAGCAGCACCCTCAGGGTTGAATAAGTTAATACATTAAAACGAAACAAAACATTGTTCTTCAAACCAGCTGGACATGCTCCAGCCTCAGAGTCTTTGTATTCACTGATCTCTCCACCTGGAATACTCTTTCTTCTCTCAGGTATTAGTATAGCTCTCTCACATCAAATATCACTTCATTTTGGCCTCCCCTGGTGTACCCATTTAAGATTTCAATCCTGCACACTTCTTACAGTTGATCCCTGATTAACTTTGCTCCTGAGCACATATCACTAAGCATACTATATGCTAAAGTTTACTTATTTATCTTGTTTAAAGTCTATATCCTAGACTAGTATAAGCTACAAGGCTAGAATACAAGGTATGTGTCTGTGTTTGATTGCTATCTCCTCCAGCACCCAAAATGTTAGCTATTATCATCCTACACAAGTCCCAAATTTCTAAGCAATAAAGCTTAGAAACCAGACCCAGTTCTGGTCCCACACACTCAAGACCAGAAACCCAAAGTGGTCAACTAGAAGTTAACTAACAATCAAATAAATTACTTCCCTCTCTCCATACTCAATAGGAGAAAAAGCAGAATGGAGCTGAAAGCAGTTTCAAAATACCCACTTAAAAAACAAGAATACTACAGGACTTCCCTGGTGGTGCAGTGGTTAAGAATCCGCCTGCCGGGCTTCCCTGGTGGCGCAGTGGTTGAGAGTCCGCCTGCCGATGCAGGGGACACGGGTTCGTGCCCCGGTCCGGGAAGATCCCACATGCCGAGGAGCGGCTAGGTCCGTGAGCCATGGCCGCTGAGCCTGCGCGTCCGGAGCCTGTGCTCCGCAACGGGAGAGGCCACAACAGTGAGAGGCCCGCGTACCGCAAAAAAGAAAAAAAAAAGAATTCACTTGCCAATGCAGGGGACATGGGTTCGAGCCCTGATCCAGGAAGATCCCACATGCCGCGGAGCAACTAAGCCTGTGTACCACAACTACTGAGCCCACGTGCCTAGAGCCTGTGCTCTGCAACAAAGAGAAGCCGCCGCAATAAGACAACTTCGGTGCACTGCAACGAAGAGTAGCCCCCATGTACAACAACGAAGACCCAATGCAGCCAAAAATAAATAAATATTTTTTAAAAATAAAGAAAACTTAAACACAAACACACTCACACACACACACACACGTTAGACACCAAAAGGGTTGACCAGTCCAGTTCTCAAGCTCTACCTACTTTCAGTCTGTTCTCCCAAAGGAATTTGTTCAATAGCTCCTTCCAAGAATCCTGACAGTAAAGCCCAACGGTTTTCAACCAGGGCAATACTAGCCCCAGAGAAGTGTTTGGAAACCAATGTACGAAAGTGCCTTTTAGGTTACCACAGCGATTCTGTGGTATTACTGACATTTATTACCTGGGGAGCAGGATGCCAAATGTCCTGCAATGCATCTCCACACAAAGAAGAGCCTCACTGAGAAATAATGGACTCTAGCCCATTACAAGTCCAGTCTGAGATGGAGAATTTCCTGTAACAATTGACCCTGGAGCAGTGATGGGAAAGGGAATCAGAACTGACTGGTACCTATCCCAAGAGCTCAACAGTACAAAGTCACCCACTAGCCAAGGTAATCATAAATAAAAATTTACTTTATGAAATAGTTGGAAAATAATTTACTGAAGGCAGTACTTCCCCAGTGCATTAATACAATTATAATTATATAGTTATTTGTGATTATTTATTTATATCTTTCCCTACTAGAAAGTACTCCATGGCATTATGAATCCTGTTGCCTGATACACTGTAGAAGCTCCTTAAGTAGCTGTTACATTACTGTAAGCAACTGCCAAATGGTAGGTAGGTACTCACAGGTTTTTCAAAAAAAGTTTTGCCACAAGATTTCTTACACTGGCAAGTCCCAACTATTGTATGCTTTAAATTAGACAATATTTCAGTAACAGGACCGGACAATTAAGTGAGCTAAAAAAAAAAGTTCTTATCCTGAAAATTCTTGAGAAATGGGGCATATGATCAAAGTCCAAGAAAACCTGATGGTATACAAGGAAAACAGGTTGGTATACTGCCTTCCAGTATATGCTTAATAATTAAAAACTTAACAAAATACAGACCTGACTACCCACACGAGGTGTTATGGGTTGACATCAGAAAAAAGTATTTCCTCCCACAAACCATCCTTTGGTGCTTCTACTAGCGAACGGACCTTATTGTGGATGGACCGCAGCCCAACTGAGCAGGTTAAGAATGAAGCACTAAGTAGGTTTAGACATTTTCTTCCCTACCTATTTGTTATTTATCAGGAATTGATATGGTACGCTTAAGGGATACATGGAGAGGCAAGGGGCACATAGCCTTTCAAACAGAGCTTTACCCAGGAGAGTATATATCAACTTTTCAGTAAAGACAACACTTCTAAATCACACCTAGTTCTTTTGACCTAGTTTCTAAAATACTACTCCCTCTTCCATATGTTAAATTGCTTTACAGATAACTGCTCAAAAATAGACAAAAAAGGCAAAGGCAAAAACTGCTTCTAGCCAGAAAACTTCAAGGCCTCCTTGCCTTCTCCTTTAAAAAGCTCTCTTTTCCCCCGTTCCTTTTACTTTATCTGTAACTCCAGACTTGGTCTGGCATGGGTCATATAAAAAGGTTCTAAATTTCTCTAAGTGCACAGTTTTACATTCTGCCCAAGTTTTTCCTTCTATACTAAAAAAGGTATCTGTGACATCACTTAGCTGTAGGAACTTGATTCACATGCAGTAGGGGAATCTGTCTGCCATCATGCTTTGATTGTAATCAATCCAATCAAGTACTATATTTTGATAAAGACACTGAGAAGCAGCAGCCATGGCACTTTCATTAATTCCTAGGGCTGCCCTGGACCACTTTCCAAAAATGCCAGCCTTTCCCTTGGTCCCCCTATGTCCACTATAACAAGCACAATAAAATAAGTTAAAGAACGGCCAAGGGCACAGCCTACCTTATTAAGATTACAGATGCTTCCAAATCCTCAGGCTTTTTTAAGGTCAGCAGTTCCCTGAATGAAAAGCCATAGAGTACTATAGATTCTCCTATTCTTTTCAGAGCTCCAAAAGTACATTGGTACCAACCTCCCCGCCTCTATAACACTGTCCACACAAATGTGTACTGAAGACCCTGGCTTCATCATTTATACGAGAAATGCATGAGACTAGACCAAAGTTACCAGCTGTCTTTCCTGCTATCTGTGGCCAGTATAATCAAATTAGGATGAATACTTGGCACACTAAGCTATGGACATCTAGCTAATATTTATCCGTACCCCCCCCAAGTCTGTTTTGGCTCATACACTCTTTTGAGATTGCTGTGTTCACTCACCCAGACACATTTACCAAAGGGAAATTCTGTGTGCCTTGAATAAGGCAATCTCAATCTCATTTTATTTTAACCCAAAATACCATAATGAGACCACATATTGGTCACTTGAGGTTTTATGTAGGGGTTTTAAAGAAGCCAATTCAAAGCTGCACTGGGAAAGCAGAAGATTCAAATCACAGACTAGAAAGAAAAACAAGAATGTTACAAATCTGTCTTAGACCAACAGAACCCCCAAAACAGATTAAGGAGGGCTAAGAAAGTCTCCAGACCAAAGGCAATAAGGTGAGAAAAGAGAAGAGGGAGAGATCATCTAGGAAACTTCTGTTTCTTAGTTTATTAGACAAAGACACGTCCTGCCTCTAGTTAGCCAGGCCATTCCAACAGAGGTAAGCAGATACCAGGAATCTTCACTGAAACGATGTTGATCTGAAAGTGGTATAAATTGCCTCTCCGGTTCCCTTAAGACATTTTGTCAGCTCTGGTGTGTTAAAGCCACTGAAGTCTCCATGTGCTTTGCATTCTACTAACAGAGTTAGAAACCAAAGGAGAGAATGAAAAAGGAAAAAAACAAGAACAGAGAGAAAATAAAGCTGAATGGCAGAGGGATGATAAAGTGAGTCTAGAACACAAAAACACACACACGGAACATATGACTACCAGAGTATTGTCTGTACATACAAATATCAAATCACAGATCAAACTGTCAGCATACTGCCTCCTGGAAGCCTCTGCCTTCATCGCAGCCAGGTCACAGTGATCACAGCTTCCCTTCTCAGGCAGGAGGGAAAAGAGGTCTGGTACAGGAAACATGTTTTTAATGGGAAGGATTCAGAAACCACATCAGGTTTTCAGAAAGCCCCCATGAACTACAACACTGGTTCTCCACTTGGTCTTTGCATTATTAATGTTTATTATCTAACCATTTCTGTAACTTCCATCTCTGTGCCAAGCACAATCCTTATTAAGTCATACAACTAGGGACAGGTTTTGGCTCAAATGTCCATTCCTCAAAGAGACCTCATCCACTTCAGAGATGGGGTAACTTGTCAGGAGTCTTCTTAGAGGGTTTATTTACTAGGACTTCACAACAAGGGACACAAGGAAAGGAATCACAGCAAAACTCAAGGTGGCCACTGGGGCACTGAGGGGTGGGGGATGAGAGACAGAGGGAAGTCATTAAGAATGGTCTAGTCAGAGACCACCAGATTCTCAGATCAGCGGGCCATCAACGAGCAGAAAGGATATCATGGCATTTAATTAAGGTTTCAAATACTAGCCTCTGAGGAGCATTTTCAAGAACGATTTTTTTGGGCAGTTTTATCAACTGGTCATACTTGGAGGCCACCACCCTAAAATGAGCTTTTCCACCTTCATCAAACCAGAACCATCCTCATGCTACGCCACCAAAGAGCTAAAAGAGAAACGGAGGGCAGGGAGTCCCCAGGTCCTATAAACAAACAGAGTGTGTCATTACTGTATAGAAGATCCATCTCAGAAGTATTTTCTTTCTTCTCCCCCAACCCCGAGCACTTTTAACCTTTTCTCCAACCAATAACACACTTTCAACATCATGGGAAGGGCAGATACATCTGAAACATTAGCCTTTGGTATAATGTGGAAGAAGCCCCTCAGGTATTTCAGATATATTCTGTAGCCTAGTTGAGCATAAATCCAGTAGTTCTCAAACTTGAGTGTGCATTATAGTGGCCTGGAGGTCTTGTTAAAACATACTGCCAGAGTTTTGGATTCAGTACGTCTGGATGAGTATTTGCATTTCTAAACAGGGCCCAGGTAAAAATGCTATGGGCCCAGGTAAAAACTATGGGATAGCTTTTAATTCAGCACAGACTAATGCTGTCTGTCTTTAACCATTCAATTCTATCCCCCTCTCAAGCAGGGGCCTCTACCAACTAGGAGCTGTGTTCGAATTTTATTGGATAACAAGTAATACTTACATATATGTTATTTAACGTTTACTACAGCTGCAAGTAGATATTTTTCCTTATCATACAGTTGAGGATACAGATTCAGAGAAGTGACTTGCCTGAAGTCACACAGCCTAAGGGAACTTTAAACCTCACTTTTAGAGCTGACTCTGACATGAAACTGTGTGAGGCACTTAACCTTTACGTGTTCACTTCCCTGAAGTGGAAAATTAAGACAATAATCCTCATCTCTCCAGGGAGTGCTCCAAGTTCTAGAAAGTAAAATCACTCTGCAAATATTTTCATAATGCAAGTTACTCTCATTTAGGTCAAAGTGAAGGGCTCTATCTTTGAGCCTGAATCCTACCTCTATCCCCACTCTCAAAGAGAAAAGGGCCTAAGGACCAAATCCTGCCAATTCTTACCATCGGGATCATACAGACATTCATCAAAAACCTAAATAAAATTCTAAATGGAAGAGATGGATGGGACAGAAATCTAGGCATAATGTCAAACTGTAACTAAAGGCTTTTCAGTCTTTCACCCCATTTAAGAGTTCTAGGGACTTCCTTCGTGGTCCAGTGGCCAAGAATCTGAGCTCCCAATGCAGGGGGCCCGGGTTCCATCCCTGGTCGGGGAACTAGATCCCACATGCACGCTGCAACTAAAGATCTCGCATGCCGCAATGAAGACCTGGCACAGCCTAAATAAATAAATAGTTTTTTTTAAAAAAAGAGTTCTAGATTATTGCAAAAAATAATGTCCCAACAAGGTCTAGTGCTTGAATAATTTATTTTGGAGAAGCAAACTTAGTATTTTATAATGTTACACAGCTCTGGAGAATCAGACAAACCTTGATTCAAACCTGAACTCTACCTTTTACTAGTTTTTTGTCCTAGGGCGAATTTCTCATTCTTACTCTACTTCCTCATCTGTAAAGTGGGAGGAATAACTCTAGAACCCACCTCTCATGATTGCGAAGATTAAATAAAGAAATTCATGGAGAGACCCAAGCATAGTGCTTGGCACATAGCAAGTACTCAACTACATGGTAATTACCATTAATATTCACCCCCAACACACCATCACTTGAAAACAGGGAACTCAGTGAGGTCCCTGGCCTACCCCTGGCCCAGGACAAAGTTGTGGACAAACTACCTATAGAATTGATCCCCAAATCCTTATTAATATCTTTGGCAGCCCAGATTCCTAAACAGGTAAAAAGTTAGAAGTCTGGAAACGAAAGGCAGGTTATCCAAATGTGAATCAAGAGTTTCACACTCCTAAACTAATGCCATGAAACTCCATCACCTTCCAACCAGAACAGAATCTTGTCCAAAAGGCAAGAGAGAAAGCCATCTGTATTCACCAGAAAAGATGTAGTAACGAAGAGCAACCAATTCCCAGCATTCTGCTCAGGTGATTTGTTCTCTAAGAACAACATAAAGCTGTAATAAGGTCTACCCAAGAGAGAGGGGAAATCACTGGGCAAGAAGAGCCCAAAGACATATCTGTTTCCTCTTAAAGGAAGCACCCAGCACGATGTAGCCTTTAAGCCTCTACCACGTGGCTGAACTCACACTCTTCTTAAAGTCAAAGTACACCAGGCACCAGTCAGTTGAGAATAAACAGCTGGACCCAGATGCACTCATGCAAGTTGTGACCTCAAGGAAAACAGGAGGCAAAATAAAGACACTAAGCACACAGCGAATGGGTTTTCAAATATCACACCAATCCCTAAACTCCCCTGCTGCCGTCATGCTGGTGCTAGATCTTGAGGGGGGAGTTCCTTTTAACAGAGACGTCTATAAACAAGCAAGCTGAAAGCTAACAAGTTTAAGAGGGAAAAGCATACAAAAATCTTGGCTGCTGGTGATGAGCCACAAAAAAATCATGAACGTGCCAGTGCCAAGGGAGGAGGAAGTCTAATACCTAACATTGCAGACTTACGAACCCAGAAGCAATGAAGCCATAAGGAAGCCCAAATGCAAAAGAGAAAAAAAAAAGCACATGGCACATTTCCTCTTCATATTCAAGCAGCACTCTGGGCCTGCAGAGCGCATAGCCCAGTGCCCAAAGCCCCTTAGTATTTCATACCAACATTAACTTCCTGGAGGACGACAAAAATCTGTCCTGGATTACTGAGTGATTTCTAATATGTACCATAACCAACACTAAGTCAACATTTTAGGGATCAAATTTCCTACTCTGCAGCATGTTGGAATGCATTCTTGGCATTAGACTTCTTCCCACTGCAGTCCACCCTTAGAAAATGCAGAAGCCACTGGGAAATACAGACTCAACCTGTCCCAAGACCATCTTCTAGTATGCACAAATGACTAACAAAAATAAAAGTTCACTCAGATGTCCCTTCAAATTCAATAAATACTAATGCCATCCATTTAAATAGGGGGAAGAGCAAGTTCAGGGAAGAATACTCAAGGCAGTTAAGTCAACATTCACCCCAACTTGGATTCTTAAAACCTGGACTGACTAAGGAGTTCATCTCAAGCCCCTACACACTTGCGGGAACCACTGTGCCCAATTCTGAGTTACTGGAAACTCACTTTCACAAAATGCCAGAATGGCAAGGTAAAGATGGTGGAAGAGATATTTCCAAACTAGAATCTGTATTCAAGACTCCATATCTTTATACTGGAACAGTGTAACCTACCCTCCTCTTCCAGGTGGAAGCACTGTAGTAGCCTGGTACTGGACACTCCATGCGTCTTCAGTTGTTAAGCATCCACTTACCATTTGAAAAGTGCCAGAAATCACATGTGATCCAATCACACATGGACTAGCAGGTAAAGAGAAACCAAAATCACTACATTTCAGAGGCTCCCATAAGGAATAAGCATGTGTTTGCAGCATTTATGAGCTTCTTGGCCACAGCCAACCTAATCAAAAACAATATTAAAGGCCATTTCTGTGAACAGATGGGCAAACTGCATATGTGCAGGCTTACCCACCCAAAAACCCTCAATATAAGGTCTGATCCAAGCAACTCAGCTTGAGCACAGCTCCCAAACCTTCAGAAACAGCAGCAGCCTGAGTCCAGACAGGTACCTCATGGCTCCTGTTTTAAGAAAGGTCAATTAACTTTGCCGAAAAAGAAAAAACTCAGGCTCTCTAACCAAAGTTGAACGACTATCACTGTAGAGTTGTCCAGGGCACACAACTCTGAAGGTGACACAAACTTCCAAACCCAAAATTACTACAAAAGAGCCTCTGAACTAGCCAAGAACTTGGCAGGTTGTACTAAAGGCCCCACATAACCACAGGAACCACTAAGACCCTGAAACCACTCTCTTTCATGGAACTGGTTACAGTCCAAATTCTCAAAGTCACCAGAATCAGACAACTACAGGTCTGGGGATAGATGTGTAACCTGAATTCTATAAAGCCCATGAAACTCAGAGTAGCATTATGAAAAAGCAAATTAATATTTTAACTTTCCCCTTCTTGGACATTTAACTTCACAAATCACTGCCTCTGGAAAGCTGTCCCAGGTTTACTCTGCCCAAATGTGATTGCTCCTTATTCTCAGATTCCTTCAGCCCATACACTAAGTTTGGTCTGTATCCATTTGTAAAACCCTGCTTTGCAAGTTTTCCAAATGTGTACACATAAGCATGTTTCCCAAGAAAACTAAATTCTTCTGAAGCAGATATTGCCTCTATCTTTTAAGTCCCTCCCTAGTATCTAGTAGGTATGTTCACAAAGAGCTACATCCCACCCCCATTTGAATCTCCAGACCCCCCTGAGCTAGAAATCATGCTCTCAGCAACAAGCCTGAAGTTCTAATACCCTCCCTACCACCATACTGGGGAAAGGCCTGGGCAATCAATATCAGTGTCAATCCAAGTTTTTGTATCTTGTTTTAAAACAAGCTGATAGCCTTTGGTAAGTTAGCTGAACCTAACTAAAAATTATGGTCAGGGCCATAATTACATTCATACTCCCTACTACTATGCTGAGTCAAAAAGGCACTTCCAGGACTCTGGTCTAAAAAACACTTCTTGTGAAGAACACTGGTGTCAGAGTCAGTGGATTACGTTTAAAAAGAGACTTTGAGAAAGTAAATCCGGTCATCTCACAAGGCTACCAAGGGAGAGTACGATAGGCAGACAGATAAAACACTTCTAAAATACCTCCTCCTCCATAAAAAGAATGTTTCACCAGAAGAACCAGAAACGTTTTTAATCCTAAAATGGCAATTTTAAAAACAAAGATTGAATCTACTCACATAACCCTTCAGGCAGGACTTAGCGAGTCCGCAAACACTGTAATGACCCAGGAACCTGGGGCATTAATTTTAATATGAAAATAAGTGATGGGGCTTCCCTGGTGGCGCAGTGGTTGAGAGTCCGCCTGCCGATGCAGGGGACACGGGTTCATGCCCCGGTCCGGGAGGATCCCACATGCCGCGGAGCGGCTGGGTCTGTGAGCCATGGCCGCTGAGCCTGCGCTCTGCAGCGGGAGAGGCCACAGCAGTGAGAGGCCCGCGTACCGCAAACAAAAACAAAAACAAGAACAAACAAACAAAAAACAAGTGATGCACAGGAGTCCAGTAAAAGCTATATAAATTAAACCCAGCCCGGGCTTCCCTGGTGGCACAGTGGTTAAAAATTGCCTGCCAATGCAGGAGGGGACACGCGTTCGAGCCCTGGTCCAGGAAGATCCCACTAAGCCTGGTGCAACTAAGCCCGTGAGCCACAACTACTGAGCCCACGTGCCACAACTACTGAAGCCCGTGCGCCTAGAGCCCATGCTCCCTAACAAGAGAAGCCACCACGGTGAGAAGCCCGCGCACCACAATGAAGAGTAGCCCCCTCTCACCACAACTAGAGAAAGCCCGCACGCAGCAACGGAGACCCAATGCAGCCAAAAATTAATTAATTAATTAATTTAAAAAAAATTAAACCTGGCCCTTGGAAGAGTGGGCTTATAATCCTGCGAGCCAAAGCAGAACAGAGGCTGAGGACAGCACTGAAGTAGTAGTATCTTTTTTTTCCTTTTTGGTATTCCAAAAATGCAAACCCAACCCTAAAAACATCTCACCAAACTACAGAAACGTTCTGAAAGAACAATGCTTTAAATTGAAAACTCACAGTCTCATAAAGCAAGCTTTAGGAGCACACTTAGTTCACTAACTGAAACTTAGGACCTTCTTTCCAAACTTCTGTTTATTTTCACTCTGAAACTGCAACCGATTTTAAACAGGGCTCCACGTGCCCTGAACTCAGCATGGAGCCAGAACCAGGGAGGTTTCTCTTCCAGGGCATCATCTTTTCACTTCAAACCTCTTTTACATCATTTCTTCTCATCTCCATGCTCTCCACCCCCACCTCTACCCTCCAGCATTACCCTCTCTTCCCTACCCCCAAGTCTTTTTCTCCAATGTTATTTTATTCCACCACGTGAGAAGAAACTAGCATTATCTTTGCTTGAACACTGTTTATTAATTTGCCTGTCAAACATTCTATAGAGCCGTTTACATCTTACTATAGAAACCTCCTGGGTACATATTGACAGCTCAGCAAGTATTTACACAAAGCTCTGAAACACTTGGCTCCTTCAGAGAGAAGAAGCTGCTGTGTCAAGCAAAGAATTATCAAACACCTTTCCCTCTACCTTTTTCCCTCTTTCATAAAGGGAAGCTTCCTTCTAGCACACCTCTAAGATGCCTAAATTACACTTTTTAACTACTAAACCAGGAGGAGAAAAATTGGAAATTCTGGTATACTGGAGAACAGCCGAATGAACAGCATTTCCAGGACCAACTACAAACCACACAACATAGTTTTAAAAAAACAACAGGGGTATGAGAAATGGCAATACACCTATGAAGCTGACCCTGAGACGCTTAGCTTTTCCTGTTCCTGTTCCAATCTCAGGAACTTTTGCTCCTCTCTCAGCAAAACTTACAGGGCAAGTTCAGGCACTCAGATTACAACCAACTGCCCAAACCAGACCCAGACCTGCCCAAACACCAGAAGAGTCTGGAGAGCTTAATACTACCTCTCCCCACCTTCCTATCCACCCCCAACCAAAGAAACAGTGTTAATGCTGAATTTATGAATATCCACTCCTCACCCCCTCCCTAATCTACCCAAAATCCCCTCATGGAGATTCTGAAGGAACTATTTTTCAAGTCTTGCTCTAATGAACTCTAATTTTTCAATTACTGTTTAGTGTATTAATACCACCAGCCAGGTGGAATGACTAATGACAACCAGATTAACAGTCTCAAAGCAAAACAATCTGGTAGGGCTTTTTCTGTGAAGGGCCACAGACCACAGTGGCACCCAACTATTTAGAGCTTGTTCCTGTAAGTCCTCAAGAGAAAACAGACTTGAATTCCTTGAGCCCAGGGAAAGAAAGATGGTCTCAGGATCCCTGTTGAAAAAGGTACAGGAAGAAGCTGCCCTCCTAACAAGCCAGGTATGGAAGCACAGACAGATGTGTAGCATCAGAGAAGGTTATGCAGTTCACCAGCTTCGCTTTACCAGCGAAGAGAAAATGAAACAGAGAAGGCAAATGCCCTGCCCAAAGTCACACAGCTTAATCCAGAGTTGCATGTGGAACCAAAGCTCCTCTTCCTTCTGAGTCCTGCACTCTTTACTGCTCACTACTATACCACACACAACTCGATGCACATCAGTAATGATAATGACCAATCTAAACAGGGAAAAACCCAGAAATGAAAGCCAAGGGAATCAGGACTCCATTTCAGAGACCAAGGTATCATCCCATCTCACTGGCAGGAAAGAACTATTTAGTGCCAATTTATTTTGAATGCCATATTTTAGCCATATTTGCATGCTTCAGTTGCTTCTAGAATTTTGGGATTTGAAGCCAATCAATACAAACTTTTGGGGGATGGGAATGGGAAAAGACCCTGACCATTACTTTGTTAGCTTATTTCCACGTTTTAAAAAAGGTTCACTGGGCTTCCCTGGTGGCGCAGTGGCTGAGAGTCCGCCTGCCTATGCAGAGGACACGGGTTCATGCCCCGGTCCGGGAAGATCCCACATGCCGCGGAGCGGCTGGGCCCGTGAGCCATGGCCGCTGAGCCTGCGCGTCTGGAGCCTGTGCTCCGCAACGGGAGAGGCCACAGCAGTGAGAGGCCCGCGTACCACCAAAAAAAAAAAAAAAAAAAAAAAAAGGTTCACTGGGACTTCCCTGGGGCGCAGTGGTTAAGAATCTGCCTGCCGATGCAGGAGACATAGCTTCAATCCCTGGTCCAGGAAGATCCCACATGCCATGGGGCAACCAAGCCTGTGAGCCAGAACTACCGAGCCTGCGCTCTAGAGCCCGCGTGCTGCAACTACTGAAGCCCGAGCACCTAGAGCGTGTGCTCCACAGCAAGAGAAGCCACTGAAATGAGAAGCCCACACACCGCAAGGAAGTGTAGCCCCTGCTTGCCGCAACTAGAGAAAGCCCGTACGCAGACCAACGCAGCCATAAATATATACATACATACATACATACAATAAGGTTCGCTAACTTTGCAAAAGAGTGACTGTAGACTTCACACCCTACAGGAGTCAATCTAACATATGAATATTTAATGCAATCCAAATCATCTTGTTACAGCAGGTGCCACTTGTCATGGTTACTCTGTGCCACACACAAGGGAAGGAACCTTAAAAAATCCCCACAGGGCCCAATACAAAGAAGCCAGCCTTGGTCCTGACTGCTTTCTCTCTTCTCTCACCATCATCCCAACCTTCATCAGCCCAGTTCTCTCATGGAAAGCAGAGAAACATGAAGCCCTCACAACTAAGTGCCGTCTCAGTGTGGTTTTCCTGATCCCTCCTACTTGAGAGAGCTCCAAGAGTCCTGTGTTTCAGCCAGCCCAGAATTTCTGCCAGTAGGCATTCCCATAAGCCCAGGATTCCTGTATTTGTTTCCCAGGAGTCGGAAATATCATTTGATATTTCCATAGCAGGAACTAACAGCCAAGCTTCTACAATCAAATCCACCTTGATCCTGGACTACATATTCTATTGGATTTTTTACTTTGATGAGCGTAGTCTACCAGCTCAAGGTACTACAGCTAAAAAAAAAAAAGCTTTACACGAGGTTCAAGAACATAGGTGACTGAAAAGTATTTCATCAGTAGCAGGATTCAACACCTTGAGATACAATACTACTTATGGAAAGGCATAAAGGAAAAGTTTGTTTGATGGGATCCAACCAGCTCCTGTGAAAAAGACAGAGCCACAATACACACACATACCTAATCTTTACTCCATAAAGATTCAGAGTCAAATGAACATTACCACCTTAACTCTGTTAATCAAGTCCCTGCAAAAAACTTTTTTTTAACATCTTTATTACAGTATAATTGCTTTACAATGGTGTGTTAGTTTCTGCCTTATAACAAAGTGAAACACTTGCAAAAAACTCTTAATTCAAGACGGAGTTAGGGAAAGAAGAGAACAAACCAAGATCTTATTATTTAAGAATGCTTAAGAATAGGCATCATGGTCTGACAAGTAGTTTATCCTTAAGTAGCAAAAAGGAATTCAGAACGAAATCTACCCACCTACAACCTTCATCTAGATGACACACCTGAAACAACCCACAAAACTGGAAGTTGCACTGTCTCTTCTACAAGTGAATGCTCACCAGCCCATGCTCTGGGTCTCAGGAGAACAGGCAACTGAACTGAAATCCGACAGAAATCTATGTTGTGTGAAGTGCTAGGCCTGTTAATGTTAAAAGGGAATAAGAAAATTCACACAAAGGCAGCACAGACAAGCTTCCAAACAGGGACTGTATCTACTTTCCTACCATTTATCCAGAACAGAACATAGTGCCTAGTACACAGAAAGTGCTCAAATATTTGTTTAATGACTGAAAAACAGAAATTACTATACGGCAAAAATTGGTTTTACCAAAAAAAAAAAAAGAATTTGCTTGAATATCCCCAAGCTGAAAGAATTCAAATTAATTTTTGTTTTTAAATGAGCCTTGACTTACCCCAAATTATTTCATCTAACGGTTTAAGAATAGTAAATTACTTAGCCTCCTTTCCCCCTCACCCCCAAAAGGGAAAAAATGGGGGGAAAGAGATAAACTACAGAATGACCCAGAGAGAAGATGTTCTAAGACAAAATTTCTCCTCCAGACACTAGGAATCTAATTTAAAATTCCCCTATTTCTTGCCCAGATGTAGAACATCATGGAAGACCCGGAGTCAAGGCACAGACCTCTAAACCTGCTACCTGACATAAATATTTTCAAAATTCCCAGCTCAACGTAAGGGTAGAAAAGCAGTTCTAAGATGGGGAGGGAATACATCTAATTAGGCCGCCGAAGTGAACAAAATGTGAACAAAATCTCATAGGACAAAGGTACAACTGGGTACTGCTGGGAGAGGGGCAGACATGAAGGAAGACTTTTTTCTGCTTTGAAAAGATAGATGACTCCAAAGAATACCCAATATTCGTGGCCAAAGCACTGAAGACAGAACATGATGAAGAGGAAGAGCAAAATAAAACAGAATACATAAAAACACACCTAAAAGTTGTAATTTCTAAGCAAGTCTTAAGTATCATTGTAGGTCATATCTTTGTTATCTTGGAAGACAGAAATAAATGGAACTTAAAATGCAAAGAAAAAAACTGGTTGACCTCTATTTCAAAGCTGTAAAATGAATGATGACAAAATAGAAAACTAGGCTTTTTGATATTTCCAGGAACAAATGATAAATTTCACCAACCAAGCCTTTAAGAAACAGCCCCTCTCAAGATCAAAAAAGATGTCCTTCCCTTTAAATTGATCTGCTCTCCCCAAGTTCAATTAACAAAAGAAAGTGTTAACATGTAAACAAATAATGAGGCCAGCCTTCCTTAAAACAGAACACCTAAATATGAAATTCTCTTTCAGAAAGCTTTCAGTTCTCAAAGTTTTTTCCTACCCCCTCTGATAAAGATCCCACATTTGCCACTCAATAAAAAGGTCAGTAAAATAATTTCAGTTCTGCAAAGCGAACAGGGTCAAAATTACTCAAGACAAACGCATCTTCAGAGCCATCAAAGAAGTCATTTATACCATCAGGAAAGTCACAAAACCAAAACAAACAGCAAACCCATTGTAGAGAAAAACTCAGCTACTGTTCTGACAACACAGAATCTATTTCAGTCTGCATAAAACATAACAAGCAAAATAAATCCAAGGTACAAGCAAAATGCCACTGCCTCCTCTTTTGTTTCGGGCACAATGTAACAAGGGCAGCCTGTCTGGGACTCTGCTCCTGCTGATACAGTATTGCTGCTTAAACCTCCCTCCTCAAGGTCACAGCCAATTTCAGCTCTGGAATAAAAGGCAGATAGTGGCAGCGATGGTTTGGGTTATCACTGGCAGAAAAGCAGAGTGTAAAAGTTTATGAGCTCATCAGGATTGTTGTACCATTACATCAGAGGCAATTATAAATGGCCAAGAGCAGGAGATGGGGAGCCAATCAGATCACAGATAGGATGTCAACCTAAGACCAACTGTCTCCTGGCTTTGACAGAAGGATTTTACCTCCATAATTCAAATCCCAAACCAAAGCAATCTGCACTTACTACTCCAATCACTCAGCTGTTTACCAGCACTTCCAGGGAGAAGCCCAGGCCACTGGGCCGACGGAGACTAAGACAGGAGACGGCCCGGGCTGCCCTGGGTGGACCGCAGCCGGCCTCTAGCTGCTCCCAAGCAGGCCCCTGCCCTCCCTCGAGGTCCCCCCGAGCCCGAGGGGCCCCTCCTTGGAAACACAGATGGGGACCGGCCTAGAAGAAGGTGGGCGGTGGGGGGAGGAGCAGAGAGGAGCGGCAGGTGAGCAAATAACTGTTCACTCAACTCCAGACCTCCTAGCACTGCCTATACCCCTAACCTGACCCCCCAGCACCCCGTCACCCCGGGCCGGGCCCTTTCCCGCACACTCTGCTTCGCACCCCCTGGAAGACTCCCAGAGCTGGAAGGGACCAGGGTAGAGGGAGAAGGGGAGCAGACACCTCAGGGAAAGCCCCACACAAAGGCTGAAAGAGGGAAAGAGAGTAAGGCAGACAGGCAGCCATTTTAAGAGGGAAGAGCGAGACAATGGCAGCTCCCCAGCAGTGGGGGCCCCGGACTGGGGGTAGCCCACGGCTGTGGCCTGCTCCCCGCCGCCGCCCCCCACTCCCAGGACCCCGCTCGCCCCAGCCCCCTCCCCACTCAGCCGTGTACCTGCGGGGTCCGGGCGAGCGGCTGACCCCCGCCGCCGCTGCTCCCGGGGCTCATGGGCGCGTGGTGGCTCCTTTGTTGGGCTCCTCCCGAGGCGGCCGCCGCCGCCGCAGCAGCAGCAGCAGCAGCCCCCCAGCACTGCGAGGCCATGTCCGCCGGGCCCTTGCCGGCGCCCCCGTCCTGGGGCCCGCCGCCGTAGTCGCCCCCGGGGTAGCCCTGGTAGCCCCGGGCCGAGCTGGGCGACGTGAGCAGTTGGTTGAGGGTGGGGGTGGCGGTGGGCTGAGGGGTTCCCCCTCCGGCCGCTGTGGGGCCGCCTCCCCCCATGGCCCCGAAGCGCTGCTGAGCGAAGGACGAAGACGACGAGGAGGCGGAGGCGCTGGAGGAGGGAGGCGGCTTGGAGCCGGTGGCCGCCGCCGCGCCGGACCCCGGAGTGCCACCTCTCGGGGAGCTCAGCGCGTAGGCCTGGGGGGGCGGGGGGTAGGCGCTGCGGTTGGGGTAGTAGGAGTTGTACTGGTGGTTGGGGAAGCCGTGGTCGTGCGAGTTCTGCTGGGGCCCCGCGTAGGGCTCCAGGCCCCCGCCGCCGCCGCCGCTCTGCAGCGCTGCCAGGCCAGGGCTTTGTTGTCCGCCATGTTGTTGGTGGAAGACGGCGGCCGCCGCGGCGGCGACGGCAGACGGGCTCCGGCCGTAGGGTTGCCCGAAGCCGTAGGCTGGGGGCGGCAAGGCGGCCGCGGCTGAGTGAGGAGGCGCCCCCACCCCGTCGCTGCTGCCGCCACCACCGCCGCCGGGCGGCTCCGTGAGGTTATTGTTCAGGGCGGGCCTAGGGCCCGCGTTCCCGTTCGAGTTCTTCAGGTCCGGCTCCGCGCCGGGCCCGCCACCGCCGCCGGCTCCGCCGCCGCCGCCACCCCCATTGCTCTCAGCCCCGTCCTGCAGCTCTTTTCCCAGTGGCTGCGGCGGCCCCACGGCGGGGCCCTCGCTTTCCTGCCCGGCGGCTGCCTTCATTTCCCCGCGCTCGGCCGCTACCGCCGCCGCCTCGCCCCCCGCCTCCTCCCGCTGCTGCTGCTCCGCTTTCTTCAGCTCCGAGGGCGGCGGCGGCGGGTTGCCCAGGCTGCTGGCGGCGGCGGGGGCGACCTGCGCGGCCATGATCCCCGCTGTCTCGTCCGCGGAGAGACCCGGCCCTGTCTTCGTCTTCTTTCCCCCTCCCACCCCGCCCCGGGGCCGAATCCCCCGGGCTGCCCTCCCCACTCGCCCGGGCGGGCCTCGCGGGGCTCCGCTGCTGCGCTGCGCTCGCTCGCTCCTCTCCCCCCCGCCCCGCCGGCTCAGGCTCCGGGCTGGCGGCGGCGGAGGAGGAGGAGGCGGCGGCGGCCGAGGCGCCGGCGGCTCAGCTGCTCCCGGCTCTGTAGGCTCGGGACCCGGCTCTCCCGGCTCATTCCCCCCAAGCCCTTGCCTGGGAATGAGGGGGGCGGTGGAGGCTCCGCTCCCCAGGGCCTGGCCCCGCTGTGACTCTCCGCTTTCTGCTGCCGGAGAAAGGAGGAGGGAGGGAGGGAGGCAGGCGAGGGGGAGGGGGCGGGGAGGGAGGGAGGGAGGGAGGGAGGGAGGGAGCGGGGGGAGGGGGACCCGGGACGGGCGGGCTGGAGGGCGCGCGGCAGCAGCCCAGGCGCCGGGAGGTAGAGTCGGAGCGTAGGCCGGGCCGGGCGCCCTGCCTCCCCTCCCCGGCCGCGGCGCGGGCTGAGGTTGCTGCGCGGCAGCGGGCGAGCGGGCGGGCGGGCGGCCGCACTGAGCGGCTAGAGCGCCCCACTCTCCTCCGAGTCCCCCTCACTCCGACACGAGGCTCAGCACTGCCATTTTACCCAGCGCCGTCGCGGCCGCCTGGCAAACCCGGAGCGGAGCGCGGAGCGGGCGCAGGCCGTGGAACGGACTCGCTCCCGTCCCTTCACAAAGGAGGAGGGGAGAGAACCAGCCGCGGCGGCGGCAGGCCCTCTGCCGCTTTCGCTCGGCAGCGCCGCCGCCGAAGGCTTCGGGGAAAACCCGGCCCGGAACTCGCGCCTCTCCGGAGCCTGCGCCGCCTCCCTCCTGGCGTTCCTACCCAGGTCGGTCCCCTCCAGGCCGCGCGTAGGGGAGCGGGCAACCGTGAAGTTTACTTGGGGCTGCAAAATTGGCCTGAGCCCGAGACCGCGGCCGCCTCGGCCCAGGCCTGACCCCCTGGCAGCGGGCCTGGTCTCTTGGCTGCTACTTAGCATCTCTACAGCACTTTTCTTCTTCAAAACCTTTTACAAACCCGCTCCAAAGAACCAGCTGAGCCTTACAGTTTATCCCCTTTGCAAGCTGCATGGAATGACAGATCATTGTTTTAGACTTTCCGTTTTCCCACTCCTCTGCCCTCATTAGCCAGTCCTCACAAGGCCCTGGGGGCATGAGGTCTATTATCTCCATTTTACAGAATCAAGACAGAGTGTAGGGGACTGCCCTGTCACTTAAAGTCAGAGCAGAGGAGGGTGGCTTTAAAAAGCAGAGTCCCCACAGCTGCCCCTAACTACTTAGCATTAAAAACAAACAAAAAACAGTGGTCACGGGCTTCCCTGGTGGCACAGTGGTTAAGAATCCGCCTGCCAATGCAGGGGACACAGGTTTGAGCCCTGACCAGGCAAGATCCCACATGCCGCGGAGCAGCTACACCCGTGAGCCACAACTACTGAAGCCCGCGTGCCTAGAACCCGTGCTCCACAACAGGAGAAGCCACAGCAATGAGAAGCCCGCGCACTGCAACGAAGAGTACCACTCACGGCAACTAGAGAAAGCCCGTGCTCAGCAACGAAGATCCAATGCAGACAAAAATTTTTAAATTAATTAATTTAAAAAAAAAAACAGTGGTCAAGTTGTGCCATATTCAACAATGTGATCAGAATGGGTTTGAGATCAAAGCTGGTCATCTCAACACTGACTTAAAATAGTCACCACTGAAGCTACTTTGAGGGCATATGACAGCCTTCTAGCGGGAGAACACAAGCCCCACCTTTGCCCACAATGACCAAGAGCCCCAGTCTCCAAAGGCAGTACCTGTAAAACTGTAAACAGATCACAGAAGAGGCTTCAGGGACTGGAGGAACCTAAGTGTTCAAAGAAACCACTGCAGAAGAGGGATGACCAAATGGAGGAAACTATTTTCGCCTTAAAGAGAGAAAAGGTGCAGTCTAAGAGGTCACTTAGAAAACAGATGCAACCCAAATTTGTTTTCTGTCCTACACTGTAAAGAATCATCAAAGTTTACCATTATATTCTAAGAGATGCTGATTGAGCTGCAGGCATACATAGAAAATTCTAGATCCACAGGCCCCACCGAATCCCAGCAGCAGCCTTTTCCTCCTCTGGCTGACTTGGAATGCTCTGACATGACAGGCTACAAAAGCCAGAGGGGATTCCAGCTCCTCACCAAGCCCAAGGCTGCCTTGGGAGAGGCCAAGCCAGCTAGTCACTAGACACCAGAGCCTTTTTCCCCCTTAGATTCTGTAAATGGAGACTTCATGGCCACACAACCATTACCTTAGAACTTCCAGATTCTGCAGGCCCCTGGAGTTTTGGCCATGCCACTGGTCACTGTGAATAATTCCGAAAACCTGAACTCATTCTTACCCCCAAGAAAACCTAAGAGCATCTTACACTAAAAAAGCAAAAACTTCCTACTGGTGTTTTCTTTCCCCCCAAGCCAAGAACCAAACCGGCCTACCAGGATCTGACTGACTGGAATGGACCAGTGCCCTCCTTTCACTCACAGTCCTCAGGGGCAACAACTCGCCCGGTGCATTAGGTCCTAGAAACCAGATTATAGGCTGCCTCTTAAATGGACTTGGCTATTTAATCAACTGCCTCTGAGCTGGCAAACAGTCCTGAGTCCTGCACACAAATGAGGAATTTTTTACATGCAATTACCCTGCCATTTCCCTCAGAGGTGGAGTATAATGAGAAACCTGGAGCCCAGTGACAATCTGGAAGCCAGAATGAATTTGTCTCCAGAGGAAGCCCTCATCCCCTTTCTTCAATGGCTGTGAAATTTGGAAAGTGCCAAAATCCCTGTCCGACACGTGGGCAGGCTGTTTTGAAAACAGCCACCATTTTTGTCTAGCAATAAAGTGCGCAAAAAATCTCTCCACCTGGGTTGGAGGAGGTAGTAATGTCGGATTTCTCCTTTCCCACTTTTTTTTTTAAAATCTCAAATCCTTTAGGGTCCTCTTCCACCCCTACCCTTACAGCCCCACATCACTATCCCGAGTTGACGGGAACTTTCTTAGAAACTGGCCCATCAGCTTTCCCTAGGGGTAATGGCTGCGGGAAAGGGGGGAGGGGAGGAACAGGGCACGTGGCCGGCCCAAGCTCCGAGACCCGGGTTTGGGGCTGTGGGTCCTCCCGCTGGTGGAGTTTTCTCCCCCACGGCCCCTGCCTTTTAACCCCACACCTAGGCAGCTCAGGAATCCCGGCGCCGATTGGAGAACTAGGACTAGGACAGCGCTACCCGCACGAAAGCTCCTTTGCCACCAACAGCCTGATGGCAAATATGGACTGTATCGTTGACATGGAAACCGGACTAAAGTCTCGCTCGCTCCGTCACAAGAGAGTTCTTATCGCCGTCCCCTACCGCACGGCACCTGGCAAACGTGGACTGGATCTCCGGCCCGGAGGATCAGGCGGAGTTTTCTGCTCGCAGCATTAACTCCCGCGGCTGCCGCAGCCAAGGAAGGGGGCAGGGCTGCCAGGACAAACCGACTGAAAATGGCAGAAAATGTGCTCTCATTTTATCTGGCTACACAGTGTGCATGGATTGGGCCCGAGAGTAAGGGAACAGCCTATTAAAATCCACGCAGTCAACTGCAAAATGTGGAACCGAGGCCTGGAGGGTTTGCTAAGAGAGGGAAACGTTTGCAGGGAGGACAGCCCTTCCTCTCTGGCAATTTGCTTCCCAAGTGTCCGAAATACAAAATTCAACAAACAAACAAAAGATCGGGCCCGGCTCCTTCCTTTCCCCACTCTTTTTGAAGGAAGACGTTTAAGCCCAGGGACCCAAGTGAAGGTTTGCCTCGGTTCTGAACTAAGGCGCGGCGAAATAGGTGGAGCGCCGGCTCGTAGCCTCACACGCGTCCCCGCCGCGCCGAAGCAAGCAGATACCCAGCGGAGCTCTCCCGAGTGCGAACTGGAGCTGCGAGTTTGAGCAAAAGGGCAACTATGTCAGTTGACGGAAGCCAGAAGCAGAGCTCAAAGCCTGGCGTGGATTTCCGTCTGGAGCTGTCTGTTTCTTAAAGTTTGTAACTCCGTGTTCTGAAACAGCCCCAGCGGAGGCTTTGGGAGCAGTGTGAAAGTGTAGCAGTACCATCTGACAGCGAGCTGCAAAACTTTGGACTGCATATTAAGCGAGGAAAGTGGATTGAAGCAAGAGTCAAGGCAATTCATTACATTACCGGCTTCCAGGCGGGAGCTGTAAGATACGAACTGGATCGCCACGGAGAAAAATGGAATGGAGTCCGAATGGCGCTCAACAGCCCTGGTAAAATTGCGCTTGCCCAGCACCTAGAATTCCAAAGGAGCAACCCCAGAGGTATCAAGCATGGTGGGCGCTCAACAACTCCTTGTCTAGATCCTTCTTCCATTCATCTCAGAGTTTTAAAATAAACAATTTGAAGGAACTTACATTTCAGAATAATAAGGAACACATTTTGAGAAATGTTAATTTCTGAATGAGGCTTTTTTTTTTCTTCACCAAAAGAGTAGCTCTGCAAAAAAACCCTTAGGTATAAGTCAACTTGCTTTTTTTGTACCAATATAAAATAAGAATTACCCTCACCATCACCTACCCCAAAACTGAAATCTAAAATAAAATTAAATAAATAAAGGTCCAGGCTAGTTTGGTTTGTGGTGGGTTTCAAACAAAGCAAGCACCCAGAGTCAATCTAACATGAAGGAAAAAGCACAAGCTCTCTCACACTCTAATATATACATTTTCCGTAACCACTTATCTCATTGGTGAGCTTGTTGACGATTCTTTTGTAGAAGATAGAGTAAAACTATTAATAATATTTTAAAGACAAACAAACCAACCCAGACTCGAGTTTTATAAAACCACTGGGCAGATCAGGAATTTGGGCATTTCTCCTGAGCCTCACTGAAGGTTTGTGTTCACCAACGGACACAAAAATAGTGCAGATATGAAAAACCTACTTACAAAGAAGCTTGAAAGCCACTTTACAGTCCATCAGAAGAGACACGACAATTTTGTGTTTGGTACTTATTACACAAAGCTGTTTTTAGATTTGGAGAGCTAAACACTAACAACACTACCAAGGAAAGATAAGGTCACCAATCTGAATACTGAAGGTATTGCTCAGGAACAGTAAAAGTCTGTTTTCCTTGACTTCCCATATTAAACCAATCCAGGCTGCATTTGTTCTGCTTTATTCTTTAAAACCAATCTAGAAAATTCCACACGTGTAAAATGATTGTAGGGGAAATTTTTGAAAGTTGAGAGTAGAGAAGAAAATCAGAAGGAAAATCAAATATTCTAGGTGGGTATTTCTTTCAGCCCTGACTGCATAGAGCTTTCTTACACTGCCATTTTACTGAGATAGGAAAAAAAGTCAGAGAGTGGGGAAGTTTCTCATAGTAACTCTGGAATGGATCTGGAATGGAGTCTTTTGCTCCAACACAAGTCTGTAGAAGAGAGGTGGAAAGAGAAGGAAAAACCCAGTGAGCACTGACAAAATGGAGGGAGGTAGGCATGCAGTCCTGTGAAACAGGATAGGAGCCTAAAACAGCAAGTGTGCAACACAGCCGCCTCAAGAGAATACTCCAGCATGATCATGCCAGGCTTTTTATGTAAGCATCAAGGAAAATCCAAGGGAACTTATTAAGCATAAGGCAGGAAGTGAATGACCCTTAAGGGAAAGCATTCTGACTAGCTTTAATAGAGTGTAAATCCGTCTATCCCTACTGAAAAACGGCTTCTTCCAAAGATAAAAGTGGACCAAATGAAAAAGTCTGCTGCGAGGTACTGTAGTAGTAGTGGTGCGGTACTCCAGTGAAATGCAGAACTTACCAATGACACCAAGGGAAAGCTGCCAGGAAAAATTACAGTGGGTTTTGGCACTTTTCCAAATTATCACTTTCTGCCCTGAAATTTAACAACACTGAAACTGGATTCAGAACCTACCAGAGTGGCTGGGGGTGGGGACAAGCAGTTTGGTTCTAATTGGCCTACCCTTCCAAACAGACTACTGGAGGCTTGGGTATAAGTGTGTTGTTCTTCCAGTCTTACGGTGGAGGGAGAGAACAGGAGACAAAGGTGAAATAACCTAACACATTTCATCAAACCTACCCAACAGGCCATTTAAAAACAGCACTGAGGGCTTCCCTGGTGACGCAGTGGTTGAGAGTCCGCCTGCCGATGCGGGGGACACGGGTTCGTGCCCCGGTCTGGCAAGATCCCACATGCCGCGGAGCGGCTGGGCCCGTGAGCCATGGCCGCTGAGCCTGAACATCGGAGCCTGTGCTCTGCAACGGGAGAGGCCACAACAGTGAGAGGCCCGCGTACCGCAAAAAAATAAAAAATAAAAATAAATAAAAACATCACTGAAACATACACACACACACATTCCTCTCCACCACAGTGTGTTTTCACTAATAGAGTCCATCTACAAACTATGTTCAAACAAAAGAATACACAATATCACACAACATTAGGTACTATTTTTGTGTCAAACACCAAGATCAGGATATAGAATACACATTTTTAAATGCGGTCCCTTTTGACCTCAGAACAAAGTCCAAGAGCCCATTTAAGTATTTTTTTTCCCATAACCGTCAATCATGGTTACTTAAAAATATGGCACTCTGTCCAGAAAACCCTGGAGTTCATGGCTCACGTCGTTCCACTTTAGCCCAGCTAAAGTTGGAAGTCCAAAGTATCTAGAAAAGAAGGATTCTAGTTGACTCTGTACATACTCTCTGGTTTTTTATGAACTAGCAGCCAGTGTTTCCAAGATGCAATCATAGGAGAATTGAGATACTACATAACCTTCATAAGATATTC
Source organism: Pseudorca crassidens (assembly GCF_039906515.1). Taxonomy (NCBI): domain Eukaryota; kingdom Metazoa; phylum Chordata; class Mammalia; order Artiodactyla; family Delphinidae; genus Pseudorca; species Pseudorca crassidens. Next base: position 20,738,965 of record NC_090297.1, on the reverse strand, counting down.
TCTAGGAAGATGCTTAGAAGTAAGGAGGTCGCAACCTGATTGGCTACTGAGGATTTTTGTAATCCATTATTAGCACAATTGGTAACTATTACAGAGAGTTTAGGCAGAAACTGTTTTAAAAACTTAACCAAGGGCGCTCAGTCTCCACGTTGAATATTCACCTTTCATGATGAAGCAACTTTATGCACCTGCCCTTCTTCAGCAATCCTTGAGTTGCATGTGCTGTTCTAACCCAATTTCCACCAAAATGAGTCTTCTACTTAGGCTCAGTACTCCTGTGAGCATGTGATTCTTTCAGCTAGAAATTAATAGTATGACTATTGCCAATAAGATCAGTCCAAAGCCATATTTATAAACTTCATTAAGAAACTTGTTCCTTGCTCTAACTATCAACTGGAATACTTATTAATGCTACCCTTGGCAGTAGACATTTCTAAAGTCCCACAATAAAATTCACAGGAGAGGCCCGCGTACCGCAAAAAAAAAAAAAAAATTCATAGGAGAGCCCTGCAGTAGCAATAGTGCTAGGAGTAAATACAGGAGCAAACAGAAGCAGTCATGCTGAGCTATAACCATTCACTGACATCACCTTTTGACTGCCAGTGAGTGATTCATATCCTCAGTGATCTGCTAATTGAAGATTAATTAAATTTAGTCAATTCTTCACCACTGCACACATTGTACTATCTAACCTGGTCTTTCCCTCACCTCTACCTGCTCCCCCCCCACCCCACACCTCTGACATCATGTTTTGGTGTGTGATGCCAAAATATGAGAAATGCTTAACGGGAACAATACAAGAAACATTTTCTTTTTTATTTTTAACTTATTTATCTATTTTTGGCTGCGTTGGGTCTTCGTCGCCGTGCGCGGGCTTTCTCTGGTTGCTGTGAGCGGGAACTACTCTCCGCTGCAGTGCGCAGCCTTCTCATTGCAGTGCTTCTCTTGTTGTGGAGCACGGGCTCTAGGCGTGTGGGCTTCAGTAGTTATGGCTCACGGGCTCTAGAACGCAGGCTCAGTAGTTGTGGTGCACAGGCTTAGCTGCTCCACAGCATGTGGGATCTTCCCGGACCAGGGATCGAACCCATGTCCCCTGAATTGTCAGGCCATTCTTAACCACTGTGCCACCAGGGAAGCCCTCTATTTTATTTAAAGTTTTTACTTCTAGGGAATTCCCTGGTGGTCCAGTGGTTAGGACTCTGTGCTTCCACTGCAGGGGGCAAAGGTTTTGTCCCTGGTCGGGGAGCTAAGATCCTTCATGCTGCAAGGTGTGGCCTAAATAAATAAATAAGTAAAGTTTTTAGTTCTATACTTTCAACCGCAGAACACACACACACACACCCATGTGTGTGTGTATATATATATATATATATATACACACATATTTATATATATATAATATATATATATATTTTTTAAAGGGATGAAAAATGCTGGCCAGGACTAGGGTTATACCAAACATACTCTACACTGTCATTTTCCAAACTACATAAAACAGAACAAAAACATAGAGAAGAAGGAATTTACAGGAATGAAGTACTACAAAGACATTGAAAACTCTGTCAGAGATGTTCTTCTTGGGAGTGATTGGGGGTGGAGGATGAAGAAACAGAAGACAAGAGTTAAAGGAGGATAACCTACCTAATATTCAAGGCAAAGAGCCTACAATTTGATAGTATCTCAATATTTGAGACAAAGGTCCAGGCTTTCATTCTAAGTCAGACTTCCAAAAGGCTATATCCATTTATAGACTGTAATGATCAAGATTTCAGACTTACAAAATCTAATCATATGGACTATGTATGCTCTGAAGCATCAGAGCAGAGGTTCTCCATGAGTCACATGACTGTCCTTTCACTGTGATGCTTTGAAACCAGTCTAGAGGTTTCCACTTTTTGATTTTGGATGTCAATCCTCTCATTCAGTTTACTGTAAATGGAAGGTTCTCTGTCAATTACCCTGCTGTGATGTACAAAATTGTAATATACACTACTTTTGTACCTCCTATAAAGTACAGTGTAGGATGATGTCTAACTAACAGGAAAGATAGGCCTTTTTCCTTCAAAATCGATAAGTTCCTAACTCTCAGGGCGAGATCCCTCATTTTCCAAGAAAGTTGATGAATAAAGAGGAGAGAGGAACAGGGAAAAACTTAAGACATGGCAATTCCCATTCTATGGGACGTTAAAGAGATTTTGGTGAGTACAAAGAAAATAATGGATGTTAAAAGTACTTGAGGGGTGCTTCCCTGGTGGCGCAGTGGTTGAGAGCCCGCCTGCTGATGCAGGGGACACCGGTTCATGCCCCGGTCCGGGAAGATCCCACATGCCGCGGAGAGCCTGGGCCCGTGGGCCATGGCCGCTGAGCCTGCGTGTCCGGAGCCTGTGCTCCGCAATGGGAGAGGCCACAACAGTGAGAGGCCCACGCACTGCAAAAAAAAAAAAAAAAAGTACTTGAGGGCTTCCCTGGTGGTGGTGCAGTGGTTGGGAATCCGCCTGCCAGTGCAGGGGACACGGGTTCAAGTCCTGGTCCGGGAAGATCCCACATGCTGCGGAACAACTGAGCCCGTGCGCCACAACTACTGAGCCTGCGCTCTGGAGCCTGCGAGCCACAACTACTGAGCCTGTGTGCTGCAGCTAATGAAGCCCACAAGCCTGGAGCCCATGCTCCACAACAAGAGAAGCCACCACAGTGAGAAGCCCACAGTGAGAAGCCCGTGCACCACAATGAAGAGTGGCCCCCACTCGCCGCAACCAGAGAGAGCCCGCACGCAGCAACGAAGACCCAATGCAGCCAAAAATAAATAAATAAATTTAAAATAAATAAATAAATAAAAGTACTTTGAGATCAGTGGCCTAATTATCAAAGATATTATTATTAATATTACTAATGCTCTTACACTCAGGTTATATTTTAGTCATTTTCTCCCCTTGGGGAGAATAGAATTAAGATAACTTCTTTCCTCCTGTTCATCTTCTCCTACTCTCTTTCTGTTTGTGTCACATAGGCTCTCATGATGGGTAATTGTACTTGGACTAAATGGCACAGAAATGTCCACAAGTCACAATCTATGCCACACTGGCTGCTCTCTAAGCTCAGGCTTCTGTACATAACAGTGCTCATGCCAGGGATTCCTGCATAGACTAGAACTCAGTCCTCCTAAGGCAGCTATGTGGAATTATGCGATATTTGTTTTACCTATTTGGCTGACTCTGGGTTTAGAATGGTCATTGGTCTTTATAACAAGAGAAACAACTGTCCACCAAAATGAATGGCTAAGACGCACCAAATGAAATAATGTCCTTAACTGGTCGAATAAGAAAGGAAAGAACAAGCCGACTTAGAGTCCACTCCATTGCAACTCTTCACCAGAATCCTGGTGCTAGATGAGGAAACAGGATACAGCCTTCCAACATTTTGATCCTTGCTGTTGAAGAGAAGAATTGGATCTTTAAGATCAGTGTTTAGGGGGTTTTTCAAAATTAGTGACCTGGGAAGTCCCCAGCCAGCAGCTAGCACTTCCTCACTCCATGAACACGTGACTGTCCCTTTCAGGGGGCTGGTGTTTCCAGTCCAGCCTTTCTGAGGCCCTCATGCAGTAGTGACACAAAACAGAACAGTTAACAGAAGAAATCCTAAATATTCAAAGCTGCACTGAAGACATAGAACCTCTTGTTTCCTTCTTCAAATTTCAAAATATGTCTTCAACACAATTCTCCATAAAACAAAATTTTTGATTTGTTTTTGCATCTCTAAAACCAGTTTTCTATTACAGTGTTTACAAAAGTTAGAGTGATGTTTACCTTAAATTCTAAACATTTACCAGCTGACAGCATTAGAGTCTTCTATAATTTAAAAAACAAATAGAGAAGAAAACAAGTTCTTAATTCTCCATACTGCTTAGGCCTTCATATAGCTAATGCTGAGTACACAGTGACAGAAAGGTGTTGGCAAGGGGTTAAATTTACAAAAGTGTTAAAAAAATTTTTTTTAAACACAAGAATGATTTAACAAGAAGGAAGAAATGAATTTCACTAATGCTGTATGCCGGGAACTTGCCAGTGACAATTAGTATTTGCTACATATTCTTCCAGAAACTAGGAAAATCAAGGAGATAAAGTCAGCCTAAAAGTCGAAAGACTATAAAAACAAAAGGAAGCAAATACATTGGGCAGCCCCTTGCAAGTCTACAACATTCAGACTGCAGCCCAAGTATAACATGGAGGAACAAGGCACCTGGGTGCTTGCCTAATACTGTAGTCCATGGGCCTCCCAGGTCAGAGCACCACAAGAAGGAAGAAGCAGCAGTCCTCACTCTAGTCCAAGCTGTGTGCCTGTGATGTCTTATCATTTGTGGCAGGAATTCCTCTTCCATGCGGAGCTATTGAGGAGCAGCTCTGTTCCAAAACAGGGTTTTCCGAATTGCCTCTCTCTGTAGGCTTCCCTGAGGGCCAAGCATTAGAAGAACTTGCCTGCTGTACCTGTAAAGGAAAAGGAAAATAGCAGAGGCCCTAAAGTGAAATTGAGTAACTCAGTTTGAAAATTTTTTTAAACAAAAATAAGTCATTGATGTTGAATTATTCCAGCTTAACACTAGAGAATCAGGGAGACCAAAATTCCTTATTAAACATCCTGAACAGGTTTCCCTGGTGGCGCAGTGGTTGAGAATCCGCCTGCCGATGCAGAGGACACAGGTTCGCGCCCCGGTCCGGGAGGATCCCACATGCCGCGGAGCGGCTGGCCCTGTGAGCCATGGCCATTGGGCCTGCGCGTCCGGAACCTGTGCTCTGCAACGGGAGAGGCAACAACAGTGAGAGGCCCGCGTACTGCAAAAAAAAAAAAAAAAAAAACAAAACAAATCTTGAACTTTTTCTTTGAATCTCTTAATAAAAGAACAAACCCTCCCACAAAAAAGAAAGCAGACATCTACGTATTAAAAAGTATATTCCGTATGGATTTTACTAGAGCTCCAAACAACACCTTCTTTAGGCAGATAAAGAAAAATAATTTTTGAGAATCATCTCCCACACAACCAAAATTTCAAGATTTAGGAGGTTTTAAAGAAAATATGGAGTGATGCGAGATCCAGAGAAGGAAATGTGGTAGCTCTCCCACCTCACACAAATATGATGACAATAATAGTAGTTATCTCAAGAGTGAGTATAATGTGTGTGCCATAGTCTCCAGCACTCCCAAAAATCCGCTGAGATAGGTATTAGTATCTCCATTCTATACACAAAGAAACTGAAACTCAGATAGTCCAAGGCCATGACATTGGTTAATGATAGAGCCAGGATTCAAACCCAGTTCTCTTACAGTTCCAAATCCTGAACTTTTCAATAAAAATGGATAATAAAATACCATAATGTTAGTAATGTACTTTTTCAAGATACCTGTATTAACTGTTGTTAGAAGCATCATATATATGTTGTGCCACTAGCAAGTCAAAATAAAAATATTTACTTGGCATTTTAACTTCAGTACAGAGCTGACATAATACTAATCTCAATCAAAGGACAAATATAATTTCAATGAGTCTCTTAGAGTCTCTCTATTCCAAGTGTAATTCTAGGACCAGCAGCTTCAAGATCACCTAGGAGCTTCTTAGAAATGCACAGTCTTAGGCTCCACTTCAGACCTTCTGAAACAGATTCTGCATTTTGACAAGATCCACAGGTGATCTGTATGCAAATTAAAGTTTAAGAGGCACTGGCTTAGAAATGGGTGATTCCAGGAAAAGGCATGCCTCTCATCCCTATTGAAACCATAGGTATTCAAAGGACCAGGGAGGGAGAGAAGGGTTAAGAATGCACTCACGTTATAACCTTTCCTCTCTGGGTTTAATTAAATATTCGTTTTTTAAAAAGTAACAGCTTTATTGAGGTTTCATTACAATTTCTCCATTAAAGTGCAAAATTCAATGGTTTTTAGCTTATTCAGAGTTAAATTGTTCTAAAATTGATTTTAGAACACAATCAATTTTAGAACATTTCATCAACCTAGAGTGAAACCCTTTAGCAGTCACCCCCTCTTTGTCCCCAGTCTCAAGCCCTAGGCGATCACTCACCTACGTTCTGTCTCTATAGATTTGCCTGTGCTGGACATTTCACGTAAGCAGAATTGTACAGTACACATCTTTTGTGATTGGCTTCTTTCACTTACCATGTTTTCAAGATTCATCCATGTTGTTCATCAGTCCGTCTTAATCCTTCCTCATAAGTGGCAGTTATTCTTTTAACAGACGTATGGGTGCCAGGCAATGTGACCTCATCACGCATTCCTCCTAGTGGAGCTCCTGGTGCCACTGCTGCCCCAGGAGAAGCCTTTTTCCTTCCATCACTTACTACCCTAATAAGGAGGTCTTTAACAGAGTTCCCCTTTTCCATCTTTTCCCTGGGACTTAGCAGCTCAAGTACAGCTGGCCCTTGGCCAAGTTTCTCTCCACAACACCTGCAGGCACTACCAGTGCTGCCACCTTATGCCCATTTCTTGAAGTAGTGGACACTGGGTCAGGCACTGTCTTCCTCCCCGAGAGCCCAGCTCTTTGCTGTTTCCACAGGACTCAAGGTTGTGACTCATGACAGAGTGTGACCAGGAGAGGTCGAGGGTGTGCCATGTGGCAACGCATGCCTGGCACCTCCAAACAACCAAAAGGCAGAGGAAGAGGCAAATGCAAATGCACTTGGGGCTAAAGGGGGCATGTTTTGCAATCTCTCTTCCTGATTCTTGGCTGTTTCTTCAGCTCCCATTTCTCTTCCTCTCCAGTTCACTTTCATTTCCCTACATTACTCTTCACAGAACAGGGAACCTAAACATCTTTTCCTGTTCATTTCTACCTGGATTGTTTTCTCTTGCCACTTCCAGCAGCATAACAGTTGTGTACTTAGACATTTGGGTATGCTAAGTTACTTCTGTAAAAAAGAGAGTCGGTCTAAACATTCTGCCCTACTGAACAGCAACACAAGGAAAACGGTGTTCCGTTCTCCAAAATCATGATGTTCTTCTTTAATAAATGAAGTTGGGGGCTTCCCTGGTGGCGCAGTGGTTGAGAGTCCACCTGCCGATGCAGGGGACACGGGTTCGTGCCCCGGTCCAGGAAGATCCCACATGCCGCGGAGCGGCTGGGCCCATGAGCCATGGCCGCTAAGCCTGCGCGTCCAGAGCCTGTGCTCTGCAACGGGAGAGGCCACAACAGTGAGAGGCCCACATACCGCAAAAACAAAAAAATTTTTTTAATAAATAAATGAAGCTGCCCAAAGCCAAATTTCTGTTATGAAACATAAATTATCAGTCCCAAAGAAAAACTAGCATGGTAACAAAATCATTTTCCCTAGATGCCTGTGCCTGGATTTGGGACCTTGTCTGAGTTCATTTGGGGGCATATAGCTCCATTACAGATTGTTGTACACTGCGCTGTACTCCTTGAGTAGCTTATATATCCCCAGGTCATGCCTTTATGCCTGGGAAATGCTTTCCAAATTAAGGCTCCAGTTACCTCAAGTTCTCATTGCCACTCTATCATGTTCATTTAGGAAATGGTTGAATACTACTACATGCCAGCCCTGTGCTGTACGCTGTACATAAGACAGACAAGGTTCAGCTCTCATGGGGTTTTGCCCTGGAGGGGATGGGAGGGAAGGTATATAATGGTAGCCTGCAGCCCTAACCAACCTGTCATGTGCTTGGTGGATTCTCTCAGCGTGTCTTGAAGAGTCCTGCTCTTCCTGAGTGAATCAGACAAGAAAGACCCTGCTGTCTTGGACAGTAAGGAAGAAAAGCAGATAGATTCATGTGTTCCTGGCTGGTAGTCTTGCAGAACTTTCTGCTTTCAACTTACTTTGACCCTTGAGTAACAAATAACCCCCTAAGAGCCACAGAGGTATCTCAAAAGGTGAGAACTATAGCATTAATGGACTTCAAGATATTATTGAATTCTTAAACAATAGCTTATATGTGTTAGGAATTGCTTAGAAATTGTTCTTATATATAATCTTTGTTAATTTATATAGTTTCATATTATTCAACAGTATAAATAATTTACATTGTGGGTTTGTTCATATGATCATCCTTTAATCCTTGGGAAGTCAGAACAAGGTGCTACATACCTTTCTTATTTTCTACTCATTTTCTCTTCCACAGGTCTGGGCATACCAATGGGAACTTGTTACACTTTTATGGTTAGTCAGCTTGTAGAGGAATGCATTATTTATTCTCTCTTGCTTGGGGGTCAAAGCAACCAACCAGATCTACAGACACATTTAGAAAACTTGTCAACATAAACAGGTATTTATTCTGACTTTGCTATTATAATTTAGAAAATCTTCATTTATCTAACACCTTTGAAGAACGTGAAAATTCTGAATTAGTTTTCTAATTAATTTAAACTAATCCCCTTAAGTGTAAGATGTTTAAAAATCTGCCTTTAATGAAATATTTTAGGGACTTCCCTAGTGGTCCAATGGTTAAGACTCCATGCTTCCAATGCAGGGAACATGGGTTTGATCCCTGGTCAGGGAAATAGGATTCCAGATGCTGCGCAGCGCAGTCCCCCCACAAAAAAATTATTTTAAATAAAATTGATCCCTGCCTTCTTGAAACATATAGCAAATATACTTTAAGCTCTTGTTATTTTCTCGGTCATTGTTAGCATTAAGAAATAGAGGGCAAAGTAATGCATTTTGGGAAATATTAAAATATACTAGGGACTTGCCTGGTGGAGCAGTGGTTAAGAATCAGCCTGCCAGTGCAAGGGACATGAGTTCGAGCCCTGGCCCAGGAAGATCCCACATGCCGGGGAGCAACTAAGCCCGTGTGCCACAACTACTGAGCCTGCGCTCTAGAGCCCACGTGCCGCAACTACCGAAGCCCGCGAGCCTAGAACCCGTGCTCCGCAACAAGAGAAGCCACCGCAATGAGAAGCCCGCGCACCACAACGAAGAGTAGCCCCCGCTCAATGCAACTAGAGAAAGCCCGCGCGCAGCAACGAAGACCCAATGCAGCCAAAAATAAATTTAAAAATAAAGTTTTAAATAAAATAAATAAATAAATATAGAGTGTCCACTATACGCCAGGTGTACATATTTTCTTTCCTATACCTTGAACAGTGCTGTGAAATATATAACAACCTTACTTTACACCTATGGAAAACTGAAGCTAATAGATATTAAAGGAACTTAACTGGGTCACAGGAGTGTTAAGTTTAAGAGCTGATATTCGAATCCAACCCTTAATCAAGAGTCTCTATTCTGACTAATAAGAGCCTCCTGTATAAAAATAAAATAAAATAAAATTCAAAAATTCAAAAAAAAAAGGTGTCTGTACTCTTTTTTTCTTTTTTAAAATGAGAAAACAGAAGTTTATTTCTCAAATAACAGTCTGGAAGATGCTGAGCAGCAGGTAGCTCTGCTGCACCTGGTCAATCAGAGACTTGGGTTCCTTTCATATTGTTGCTTTGCCCTCTCTTAGGATTTCACCTCAATTGCATGGTCAAAACTCAGTCACATGCACATCTGGTCCAGCTTGCTCTGGAATGGCGGAGGTCAGACTGGAGTGGGTAAGGGACACTTCAAGTCCTGTGTATTGAGGGAAAGGAGAGATAGGGAATCTGGGTGCCCCTGGGTAAATAAGGAGGGTTAAGGACTAGGGTTGCCCATCTCTCCACCTCCACTCACCTCCCTCTCTCTGGTTCCCAGACCTAGAAAGCTACTCTCAGATTCTGCATCCTTTCTATTAAGTCAGGTTGCCTTCCTTATACTGTTGCTAAGAGGTAATAATAGAGTAATCAGCATGTATTCAGCAGAGTAATTGAGGCCAACTTGACCATGGACCTACTGGCAATAAATGTAACCAACCAGCTGTGCTTGTAATTGTCAGTTATCATTAGAAGATAAAGTGGAAGTGGTTCTTCCCAGTTGCTAGAATCTTCCTCTGAGGGGGTGGTCAGGAGACTTGGACTAGCCCAGCTGAGACCAAAGGCCAAATTGTTTAAAGGCCAGGGTTGGGTTTCATAAGAGCAGATCTAAAGCCACCTGATGGGGGACTCCCCTGGTGGTCCACTGGGTAAGACTCTGGGCTCCCAATGCAGGGGGGCCGGGTTTGAACCCTAGTCGGGGAACTAGATCCTGCTAGGCAGTTAGGGATATGAACACCCCATCCGGAGTGCAAAGGCAAATGTTGAACTGATATAGTACAACGTTGAGACTTTGGTGAGAACAAGTACAAGTGTAGTTCAATAAGAGGAAATCTTAGGCAATTTCCTAAAACAACTGTTATCGAAAGATAGGTAGAGGGGTCAACCTTGCTTAAAGGGGACAAGATCTTCTGTGATGATACTAAGAGACGATTTGAATCGTAGGAGCCATTTACAAGCTTTGTCAGTCAGTCAGTGGCATAGTCCATAATGAATGAATGACAATAGAACCGTGCTTTTCTGAGTTCTTTTTTAATATTTACAGCAACTTTTAAAGTCTTTAATTCTTTAATTTTTCTTCCTTTTTTCCCTTTAATTGTGACAAACACCAATTCTAGTGCCTCAATTAATTCATGGTCTTTCTTCCATTTTCTGTTTCTGCTTTAGGTTAGTTTTATGCTATAATTAGCTATCTATCAATATATATCTATATCTACTGTATTAGAGTTTCTGCCTAAACTGCTTCTACCCAGTTGGTTATGCCATTCCATGATTCTCTGACCAAATCCATCCTTGGTGGTTTTTTTTTAAACTACATTGGGTTCTTCTGAAAAGTCTGATTTCAGCAAGCTTGCATTTGAAGATTCATACATGTGGTAGTCAGCCTCCAAGATGGCCTTCGATGGTCCTTACCTCCTGCTATCCGTGTCCCCTCTCATGCTGATAGGGATGACCTCTGGAACCAGTAGGGTAGTGTGGAAATAAAGACATACGATTGCTTTTTTTTTAATATTAATTAATTAATTAATTAACTTATTTGGCTGCACCGGGTCTTGGTTGTGGCATGGGGGATCTTCGTTGCCACCTGTGGGATCTTCGTTGCGCATGAGGAATCTTTAGTTGTGGCTTGCGAACTCTTAGTTGCAGCATGTGGGATCTAGTTCCCTAACCAGGGATCAAACCCTGGCCCCCTGCATTGGGAGTACAGAGTCTTAACCATTGGACCACCTGGGAAGTCCCAGGTATACGATTTCTGAGGCAATTCATAAAAGACTTGTGGCTTCTTCGTTACTCTCTCAGATCACTCTTTCTAGAGGAAACTAGTGGCTATGCCTTGAAGACAAGCAACCCTATAAAGTAGTCCATGAGGCAAAGAACTGAGGCCTCCTGCCAACAGCCAGGTGAATAAGCCATCTTGGAATTGGCTCTTTCTGCCTCAGTTAAGTCTCAGATGACTGCAGTCCCGACCGACACTTTGACTACAAAACTCATGAAAGTCTCAGAACCACAACACTTAGACATTCCTGAACTCCTGACCTGTAGAAACTATATGGAATAATAAATGTTTATTGTTGTCTGAAGCTTCTAATTTTGGAAATTATTTGTTATATAGCAATAGATAACATACAATATGCTTGGTGGCTTTCCTTCTTTTTTAAAAAAATATTTATTTATTTGGCTGTGCCAGGTCTTAGTTGCAGCATGCGGGATCTTTAGTTTTGGCATGTGGGATCTAGTTCCCTAACCAGGTACCAAACCTGGGCCCCCTGCGTTGCAAGCATGAAGTCTTAGCCACTGGACCACTAGGGAAGTCCCGTTAGTGGCTTTCCTTCTATCTAAATTCCTTGTAGTTTTGCAGGACACCTTGAACTTCTCTTCTTAGCTTTGAAAATATCGAATTCTACATTTTAAAATGTCTGTCTATCTCCTTCATTGGGGCAGAGAGCACATGTAATTTTTCATCAAGCACAACTCCCAGCATACAGAAGGCATTAAAATATGTTTTAGTAAATATCTAATAACAAACAAAATAAGGAATCCTAAACCCAAGAATGATTTGTTCCCCACATTTTGTATCCCTAAAATATATTATAGTGGTCTTTCCCAAAATCATTTTTCGCATAATATTCAAACATTTATGTGCCTCTATTGTAGCATTATCACACATAGTAATAGTTGGCAGTCTGTGAGCTCCATGAGGGCAAGGAGCTTAGCTTACTGCCTTTGTATTTACAGCATTTGCAAGTGCCCGCCACAAGGGTGTTCAATAAATGCTATTGAGTGATAAATTAAGAGAAGTGATTGGGGACTTCCCTGGTGGCGCAGTGGTTAAGAATCCGCCTGCCATTGCAGGGGACACGGGTTCGAGCCCTGCTCCGGGAAGATCCCACATGCTGCGGAGCAACTAAGCCCGTGCGCCACAACTACTGAGCCTACGCTCTAGAGCCCATGAGCCACAACTACTGAGCCCATGTGCTACAACTACTGAAGCTCGCGCACCTAGAGCCCGTGCTTCACAATGAGAGAAGCCACCGCAATGAGAAGCCTGTGCATCGCAATGAAGAGTAGCCCCCGCTCGCCGCAACTAGAGAAAGCCCGCGCGCAGCAACGAAAACCCAACACTGCCAAAACTAAATAAATAATAAAATAAGTAAATTTTTAAAAAATTAAAAAAAAAAGAGGTGATCAATCTGTGGAATGACTAAAGATGGACTTCCCATGATACTATTCAAGATTTGAAGGCATGCCATCTCACTCAATATTGCAGTTTTGGGGATTCTTTGCTTTGTTGTGGAATCATCAGTTATACTGAATTTTTTCAAAAACCTTATTAAAAATAAGCCTTCTATTAATGCCCTTTGACCAAACCAAATTTAAGTAAGAGGTTCTATTCAGAGAGACAGTAAATCAGAGGAAGGATAATATCTTCTGGTCCAAATGCTGCTCCAATTTGGCAGATGGCGAACACAGGAAATACACGTTCCATAAGACATGTGGATACATAGACTAATCAATTCATGCTCATGCTGAACCAGCAAATCCAAGGATACTAGGCACAGATTCTGCAATTAGAAGGGCTCCCTTGAGAGAGATTGCCATTCAAAATACTAGAAAGTCCAAGAGATAACTGAGGAGTTGGATGATTCATGATACATGGAATAGTAAAGCCCAGAGCAAAATGCCTTGAAACTGTATAGTATTTACAGTAATACTCATAAACAGCTATGGGTGCAAATACCATTATTACGGTGTCGACAAGTCAGCAGACACTTTTTAAACTCATTTTTATTTTATGTTACTGTGGAAATTTACAGTAGAACTGTTAAAGTCATTCTCAGTGGAAGAAGTACATCTAGGGCTTCCCTGGTGGCGCAGGGGTTAACAATCCGTCTGCCACTGCAGGGGACACGGATTCAAGCCCTGGTCTGGGAAGATCCCACATGCCGCAGAGAAACTAAGCCTGTGTGCCACAACTACTGATCCCGCGTGCCACAACTACTGAAGCCCGTGCGCCTAGAGCCCGTGCTCCGCAACAAGAGAAGCCACGGCAATGAGAAGAGCACCACAACGAAGAGCAGCCCCTGCTCGCCTCCACTAGAGAAAGCCCACGCACAGCAATGAAGACCCAACATAGTCAAATAAATAAATAAAATTAATTAATTAATTTTAAAAAAGAAAGCCATTAAGAAAAGTTTTTTTAAAAAAAGTACATCTAACATATCATGTTAGGGACTTCCCTGGGGGTCCAGTAGCTAAGACTCCGTGCTCCCAACACAGGGGGCCTGGGTTCGATCTCTGGTCAGGGATCTAGATCCCGCATGCCACAACTAAGAGTTCGCAAGCCGCAACTAAAGATTCCACATGATGCAACAAAGATCCCGCACACCACAACTAAGACCCAGCGCAGCCAAATAAATATTAAGAAAGAAAGAAAGAAAAATAAAGTATCATGTTATACTAGAACATATCAAACATGATTTGTCCTGACTGCAACCACAGCTGCTTATACAAATTATATAATAAGTATACTCACTAATTAAAACTAGCAAGAGTATCAGTTGATTTAGGGATGACTGAGAGTTGAAACAGTTAATTTTCTTCTGTTACTTACAGTTCCTATTGCAATGACTACTAATATAACTTATTCATACTAATGTATCCATGTAGACTTCTCATCAAAATAATGAGGTCATGTTTTTTCACTAGTGGTCTTCCTTACTATTGATGACCTTCTCATCCCATATACAAAGAATTGCCATAAAGCAATAACAAAAACAAATCTATAATCCTCTTTTGCAACCCAGAACTCATTGTTCAGTATGAGTTTTGATACAGATAAGAAGGAACATGATACCTAAGAGAGTCAAGTGATGGGTGTGTATTGATAAACATAAAGATTGCTTCCAGGACTATAGAGCTGATAATTTCCCTCATATCTTAAGCTTTTAAATTATCAGCTGTATTGATTTAGTACTCTAATTTTAATGTTGACATGAAACAAAGATGGCTTCTTTTTTTAGGCTTTTATCTTGAACACAGTGTCTGGATAATTTTAAAAGGTATTGGCATATCCCAATGATCTGTACTGTTCTAGGGTGTGATGGCTTAGGAGTGAATATGATTTGAACCTAATACGTTTTTAGAGGGTGTCAAATTCAGAACCAGGCAGATCCATCTCCTGACCCTAAACATGGTCCTAAAGTAAATCGCTTGAGGAAATTGGATCCCAAAGATTACAGGTGGGGAATTTTGAAGTGTGTCCATATTTCATTGGAGATCAAAGAAGCCTAACTAAAAGAATTGTGGACTGACTCACATGATAACTTCTTTTTGAAAGGGCTATTTTATCTTGAAGATTATGAGTTTGGAGGAACTAAGGTGATTAGCAGTGGAAAGAATCAGAACGTGTGAAATTCCTTAAAAATTTATTGACTTAAATAACTTTGTGTTACACATAATAATAAAAAAACCCTTTACACTTAAAAAAAATCTATATTATATTGCCAAAGTATAATGACCAGCATGAAACACAGATCTTGGTTAAAAAAAAAAAAAAGCAAAGGTAACATTTAAGCTGGTACTCCCGTATTCAAACATTTTTGTTTAGATCATACAGTATTTAGCCAAAAAGAGGAGGCCATAGTAATGCCAGCAATGGATCACACAACTTTGAAGAGGATCTCTCAGCAAAGTCAAAGGAGCCACCATTGTACACATGGTGTTTAATGAAACATAAAAGCACAATGTTCTGGCACTGGGCTATGTTTACACGGTGTTGATATAAAAACCATCTCAGCTCCAATTATGGCTTGCTCACCAAGAGTCTTTCATTGCAATGGTCATGAGGGAAGGAATTTTGTTAGCTGATAAAGCTGACAAAGCTGTTAATTAACAGTTCCTAAGAGGTAGGAACCATGAAAGCCTAAATTCTAACTTTCACAGAAGTAGCCAATTTGATAATATCCCAATTTAATATATCTAATTTCATTATATAATCTCAAACTACAATGGCAATCGTTCATTCATATATTTTTTAAAAGCCTATAATTTGCCTGGCACTATTTTAGGTATTAGGGAAACAGAGGTGAACAAAGTGGACAAAAGTCTCTACCCTTAAAAACTTACATTTTAGTGATGGGAGCTAGACAGTAAAAAATAATTAAAATATAGGTATAATATGCCAGATGATTTACTGGAGAAAAATAAAGCAGGAAAGGGGGAAAGAGAATGCCAGGGTTAGACAGGGTTGCAACTTTAAATACGATAGAGAGGAAATACCTCAGTGAGAAGGGAACATCTGAGCAAAAACCTGAAAGTGGAGTGTGTTAGTCAATTCAGGCTGCCATAACAAAATACCATAGGCTGGGTGGCTTAAACAATAGACATTCATTTTCTCAGAGTTCTGGAGGTTGGAAATCAGAGATCAGGTAGTCAGCCTGGTCCGGTTCTGAGGAGAGCTCTTCCTGGCTTCCAGAGGTAGCCTTCTTGTTCTTCGGGCACATGGAGACAGAGGAGAGAGAGAAGGAGGTGGGGAGAGGGAGGGAGAGAGCTCTCAGGTATCTCTTCTCACAGGGACATTAATCCTGTTAGATCAGGTCCTACCTTCATGACCTCATTCAACCTTAATTACCTTCAATAAGGCCCTATCTCCAAATAGTTATATTGGGAGTTAGAGCTTCAACATATAAATGGGGGTGGGTGGGTGGGAACAAAACAATTCAGTCCATAGCAGGTCGTTAGTAATACATATATCTGGGGGAAGAATGTTTTAGGCAGAGAGTTTGGGCCAGAGATACAACCTAGGGAGTTGTCAGCATATAGATGATATTTGAAGCCCTCAGGCTGGATGAAATCACCACTAGAGTAAAAGTAGAGAAGGGAAACAAAGCCAAGGGCTGAATCCTAGACTGAAAGGAGCAACCAGTGAGTAAGTTAGGAGAAAACTAAGAGGGTGTAGTGTCCTGGAAGCCTAGTGGATAAAGCATAGAATTTCAAGAAGGAGGAGGTAAGAGCTCTGTCAAATAAAAATGAAGGCTGGGCTTCCCTGGTGGCGCAGTGGCTGAGAGTCCGCCTGCCGATGCAGGGGACACGGGTTCGTGCCCCGGTCGGGGAGGATCCCACATGCCGCGGAGCGGCTGGGCCCGTGAGCCATGGCCACTGAGCCTGTGCGTCTGGAGCCCGTGCTCCGCAACGGGAGAGGCCACAACAGTGAGAGGCCCGCGTACCGCAAAAAAATAAAAAGAAAAAGAAAAGAGAACGAAGGCTGAGTCTTGACCATTGGATTAACAACATGGAGGTCACAGGTGACCATACCAAGAACAATTTTAGTGGAGTGGTAAGGGCAAAAGCCTGGCTGGAGTAGCTTCAAGAGAGACTGAGAGAGGGACTTCCCTGTTTGGCCCAGGGGTAAAGACTCCACGCTCCCAATGCAGGGGGCACATGCTCGATCCCTGGACAGGGAACAAAGATCCCACATGCTGCATGGCACGGCCAAAAAAAAAAAAAGAGAGAGAGACTGAGAGGAGAGGAATTCAAAACATTGAGTAGACAAGCAACAAAAGAAAAAAATAGATAAATTGGACTATATCACAATTAAAAATCTTTTGCTACGAATGATATCATCAAGAAATGAAAAGACAACCTTCCATATGGGAGAAAAATTTTTACAAATCTGATAAGAGACTTGTATCCAGAATATATATATTTTAAAATTCTGTAACTCAACAATATAAAACCAAATGACCCATTTTTTTCAAATGGGCAAAGGACTTGAATAAACATTTCTCCCAGGAAGATATGTAAATGGTCAATAAGGACATGAAAAGGAGATCAGTATCATTAGCCATTAAAGAATTGCAAATCAAAGCCACAATGAGATACCACTTCATACCCACTAGGATGCCTATAATAAAAAAGACAGATAATGTTGGTGAGTTTGTGGAGAAATTGGAACTCTCATTTATTGCAGGTAGGAATATAAAATGGTCCAGCATTTTGGAAAACAGTTTGGCAGTTCCTCAAAAAGTTAAATATAGGATTACTCTATGACCTAGCAATTCCACTTCCAGATATATATCCAAGAGAAATAAAAATATATGTCCACACAAAAACTCGTATGCAAAAAGATGTACGTGAACGTTCACAGCAGCATTATTCATAATAGCCCAAACGTGGAAACAATCCAAATGTTCATCAACTGATGAGATCAATGAAAGTGGTATATTCAAACAATGGAATTATTATTGAGCAATCAAAAGGACTCAAGTACTGATACATGCTACAACTTGGATGAACTGCAAAACATTGTGCTAAATGCAAGGATCCAGTTAAAAAAGATCGCGTAGTATAATTCCTTTATATGAAAAGTCCAGAATAGGCAAGTCCATTAAGACAAGAAGATTAGTGTTTGTGTAGGGTTTTATAGGATAGGAGTGATTAATGGATGGGGGGTTCTTTTTGAAATTATGAAAATATTCCAAAATTGATTGCTGTTGCACAACTCTGTGAATATGTTAAAATCATTAAATTGTATACTTTAAATGAGTATATTTTGCAGTATGTGAATTACATCCCCATGAAGACGTGGTGGGTTTTTTTTTTTTTAATTGCATAGTGATGACTTCAGGAACAGAGAAATAAAACTCTAGTAGATACTTAGCATCACCATTTGGGATCCAATTCTAAGTGTATCTGACTCCAAAGACTGTGTGTTCTTAACCACTCTGCTATACTGCAGATAACCTAAGGGTTATTTCCTTAGGTTAGATTCCCAGAAGCAGAATTAATTACTGAGACAAAGGATCTGAACAATTTATTGTAAGGGCTGAAGGAGTCCATGCAGCCATCTGGGCTTGCCAGGTACATGGGCCCCTTCTAGGCAAAGTGATCCAAACTGTTCTTTCCCGAGCAGTTGTATGACTCAAACAACCTGTTCTGAATGAAATAAACCCTGCTATCACAGCTGATTAACCAGTGGCTAAGACACAAGCCAAAGGCAACTACATACAGGCTAGTCAACTTCCACTGAGGCAGAAGCAGTAGCTTAGAAGCTTAGTAGCTTAGTTCAAAAGCAGCACTTGGGACTTCCCTGGTGGTCCAGTGGTTAAGAATCCACGCGGGCTCAATCCCTGGTAGGGGAACTAAGATCCCACGTGCCTCGGGGCAATTAAGCCCTCAAGCCACAACTACAGAGCCCGCTTGCCACAACTAGAGAGACGCCACAACGAAAGATCCCACGTGCCGCAACTAAGACCCAATGCAGCCAAATAAATAAATAAATATTAAAAACAAAGAAAAGCAGCACTCAATACTGAGTAATGGTAAATCAACCCAATCAAATTATCTCTGTAGGGATGTGCCAGGTGAACAAAGAGACGGCAAATAACTCAAGCCCAAGGTGTTAAACTTTTAGCAGCTGTGTGCTAAGTATAGAAAATGAATTTTGTGGAGAGTTTTCAGTTGTTGTCCAAAGAGTAAGCCCAAACACCTCTTGAAGAGAATCTTACCCCACTAGGAACCCATGCAAAGCACATTGATACCAAGTTAATTTTACTAATATAATTATATGAAGCATTTTCTAAGGATAAAGGAGTTTTCAAAGGGAAACAAAGTCATTCCATCAGATTGAATCATTATATCAATAAGAATTTTAAATAAATTATCTTTTGTTCCAAGGTGGGGAAAATGAACATAAGCTAGAACATCTAATCCAACAAGGCCTCTAAACCTTCTATATCTTCATCTGTCCTCAAACCTTAACACCCCTTTCTGCCCTGCACTCAGCTAATAAGTTTGCCTTTATGCCACTGGGAAAATATAGGCAACCAGATAAGACTTTCTCACCCTCTCACCACCAAATCCACCAACCTATCTGCATCAGCACGCATATTCTCTGTTTTCTCTCCCATGACAAAGGGAGGAGTATCCCTGTTCTTATTAAAGGCCAATTATCCCATTTAGGCTTTGTATCTCATTCCCTCTAGCCTAATCATAGACTTTGCTCCTAAAATTTTCCTTAATAGCTCCTGCATCATCAATTCCTCCCTTTCTATTGAAAACATGCAAACATGCTCTAGTATCGCCAACCCCAATACTTTAAAAACTCTCCTGGGAAATTTTTAAAAAAACAACAACAAAAAACTTTTGAAGTAGGGACAGTTTTCAAAGTATGACACAAAATTCAGAAAAATTCAACTATGTAAAACTTTTTAAATTTCTGCAGAGAAAAATCAACATAAAGTGAAAAGACATATTTGCAATTCATATCACAAAGTGAAGTCTAATGTGCCTGATATATTAAAAGCTCCTACAAATCAATAAGAAAAAGACCAATAACCCATTAGAAAGAAGAACAAAAGGTAAGAAGAGACAATTCAAAGAAAAAGAAATACAAATAGCTTTTAAACTTTTGAGAATATATTCAACCTCACTGGAAGTAAAAGAAATAAATGAAAATTTAAAATACACCAAGAGGGGGACTTCCCTAGTGGTGTAGTAGTTAAGAATCCACCTGCCAATGCAGGGGACACGGGTTCGAGCCCTGGTCCAGGAAGATCCCACATGCCGCAGAGCAACTAAGCCCGAGCGCCACAACTACTGATCCCGGGCGCCTAGAGCCTCTGCTCTGCAACAAGAGACGCCACCACAATGAGAAGCCCGTGAACTGCAACAAAGAGTAGCCCCCACTCGCTGCAACTAGAGAAAGCCCGAGCACAGCAACGAAGACCCAACGCAGCCATAAGTAAATAAATAAATAAATTTATATTAAAAAAAAAATACACCAAGAGGGGACTTCCCTGGTGGCGCAGTGGTTAAGAACCAGGACACGGGTTCGAGCCCTGGTCCAGGAAGATCCCACATGCCACAGAGCAACTAAGCCCGTGAGCCACAGATACTGAGCCTGTGCTCTAGAGCCCATGAGCCACAACTACTGAAGCCCGCGTGCCTAGAGCCCATGCTCCACAACAAGAAAAGCCACCACAATGAGAAGCCTGTTTACCTCAACGAAGGGTAGCCCCCACTGACCACAACTAGAGAAAGCCCATGCACAGCACCGAAGACCCAACGCAGCCAAAAAAAACACCAAGAAACCATTTTTCACTTACTAGATTGGCAAACATTAAAAAAAAATTAATAACATGATATGGGGAAACAGGTTTTCTCATCATTGCTGGTGGGAGAGATATTGGTACAAATTGTATTGATGCATTCTGGAACCATATCTATCAAACTCACAAATGTACTTACCCTTTGACTTAACAATTAATTTTACTCTATAGATATGTTGCCACACATGTGAAAAGACTTATGTATAAAATTATTCATTGCAGCTTTGTTTGTAATAGCAAAAGATTGAAAACAACCTAATATTCATCAACAGGAATCACTAGGGGGTTGAATAAATAAATTATGGTATAACAACACAATGTAACCATCAATAAACTGGAAGACCTCCTTGTATACCTATACGGAACAATCTCCAAAATATGTTGATAGTAGAAAAGTAGGGGGCAGAAATAGTGTGTACAATGAGCTACCATTTGTGTATTTGTTTAAAAGGAGGGAAAGTGGAAGAATAGATATATATTTGCTTGTACATACACAGAGTATTTCCAGAAGGATTCTTAAGAGACTGGAAACATTGGAATGAGAGAGGAAAACACTGTGACTGGGGGAAAGTTGTGGGAGTGAGACTTTTCACTATATACCCTTTTGTACCTTTACAATTTTGTACCATGTAATGTAACCTATTCAGAATTTGCTTCTATTAAAAAAATTTTTTTTAAGTTTTCCCTGACCTACCTCCCCTCCCAACTATCATCCTAATTCTTTACAGAACCACTCAAAGTGTTTGTCTATATTTGCTGTCTCTACTTTCTCATCTTTATTCTCTCTTCAATCCATTCAAACCTAGGTTTTGTCCCAACCATTCTACTGAAACTGCCTTCTTCAGGGCATTATAACCTCCATCTCTGATGGAGGCTAAGACCTTCATCTTAGCCTCTCAACAGTATTCAACACTGTTGACTACTCCCTGCTTGAAGTAATTTCTATTTATCTATTTATTTTTATTTATTTTTAAATTTATTTATTTATTTTTAATTTGACTATGCCGGGTCTTAGTTGCAGCACGCGGGATCTTCATTGCCACGTGTGGGGTCTTCCTTGTGGCATGTGGGATCTTTCTTTTATTTTTTTTGGTTTTGCTGTGTATAGGGTTTTTTTTTTTAACATCTTTATTGGAGTATAATTGCTTTACAATGTTGTGTTAGTTTCTGCTGTGTAACAAAGTGGATCAGCTATATGCATACATATATCCCCATATCCCCTCCCTCTTGCGTCTCCCTCCCACCCTCCCTAACCCACCACTCTAGGTGGTCACAAAGCACTGAGCTGATCTCCCTGTGCTATGCAGCTGCTTCCCACTAGCTACCACTAGCTATCTATTTTACATTTGGTAGTGTATATATGTCAGTGCTACCCTCTCACTTTGTCCCAGCTTACCCTTCCCCCTCCCTGTGTCCTCAAGTCCATTCTCTATGTCTGTGTCTTTATTCCCGTCCTGCCCCCAGGTTCGTCAGAACCATTTTTTTTTTTTTAGATTCCATATATATATATTAGCATACAGTATTTGTTTTTCTCTTTCTGACTTATTTCACTCTGTATGACAGTCTCTAAGTCCATCCACCTCACTACAAATAACTCAATTTCGTTTCTTTTTATGGCTGAGTAATATTCCATTGTATATATGTGCCACATCTTTATCCATGCATCTGCCGATGGACAGATGTCCATGTCCTGGCTATTGTAAATAGTGCTGCAATGAACATTGTGGTACATGCGGGATCTTTAGTTGAGGCACGCAGGATCTTTTTTAGTTGGGGCATGTGTAATCTTTAGTTGCTGAAGTAATTTCTTTTCTTGGCTTCTAGGACACTTCTTTCTCCCAGTTTTCTTCTTGCTTCCTTGGCCACCCCTCAGTCATCTTGGTGGGATCCTCCTCTTCCTCTATCTAATTTCTAAAGATTGGTTCTCTCTTTGGCTGTTCTCTTTCTTTTTTTGAATTTTATTTAATTTATTTTTTTATACAGCAGGTTCTTATTAGTTATCCATTTTATACATATTAGTGTATCCATGTCAATCCCAATCTCCCAATTCATCCCCACACCCCCACACCTCCACCCCCGCCACTTTCCCCCCTTGGTGTCCATCCGTTCTCTTTGGGTCTTTTCTACTCCATCCACAGTCTGCCCTAAGTGATCCCATCCAGTCCAATAGCTTTAAATACTACTATTGACCACCTAATTTATAATCCAGTCTCGCCTGTCTCCCTGAGCTCCCAGGCTCATATATTAAATATACACTTGAAAATTCACTGGGATGTCTAGCAGACATCTCAAACTTAACATATGGGAATTCCCTGCTGCTCCAGTTTTTAGGACTTGGTGCTTTCACTGCTGGGGCTGGGTTCGATCCGATATTGCAAGTTGCATGGTGTGGTCAAAAAAAAATAGGACTTTACTCCCTCAAACGTTTCTCTGTCTACTCAGTCTCCTCCAGCTCAGTAAAAACCTCTTGTGGATATTCACAGATACTCAGATCCAAAACCTAGAATCATCTTTGATTCCTCTTTCCCTGATACCTATATCCAATCATCAATAAGTTATTTCAGTTTTACCTTTAAAACATAGCCCAAATTCATTCACTTCTTATGTCTACAGCTTCCTAGCCTGAGGCACCATCATCTTCCTAGTGTGTTACTCATCTTTTTGCTACTATTGGTAATTTAACATTTCTACCTCCTCAAATACAGTATGAGCCTCTCAAAAGTAGGACCCACATCTTAGTTATTTTTGTATTCTGTTATAATGCAGTGCTTGGTACATTATAGCTGCTTAATAAACATTTGTTGAATGAATAAATAGATGACTGGAGGAACTAATGAGTGAATGGTGACAAGTAAACCATGACTCAGGTAACTAACAACACCCACATCTAGTGCCTCCTGTCATTTCCTTGCAGTTCTTTGCTGGAAAGGCCACATCTTTATAAAATTTCATATAGTAGGCATCCATTAGGTTTTCTGTCCAGCATCATATTTTCTGTGAACTGCTTTCCCCACCTCCACAGCACTAAATTCACCTTATAATGGTAGTGGGCCCTTGGTACCATTTTGTGCGATGTTTATACACCAAAAGACACCATAAACTAAATCAAATGGAAGAAAAACCACTGTAGACAAAAGGCTAATACTATTAGTGTAAAGAGAACTCATATAAACTAATAACAAAATGATAAACAACCCAGCAGGAAAAATGCTGGGCAAAGAATGAGAACAGGCAATTTATTAAAGATGAAATACAAACGTCAAAAAACAAAACAGGGCTTCCCTGGTGGCGCAGTGGTTGAGAGTCCGCCTGCCGATGCAGGGGACACGGGTTCGTGCCCCGGTCCGGGAAGATCCCATGTGCCACAGAGCAGCTAGGCCTGTGAGCCATGGCCGCTAAGCCTGCGCGTCCGGAGCCTGTGTTCCGCAACAGGAGAGGCCACAACAGTGAGAGGCCCGTGTTCTGCAAAAAAAACAAAACAAAACAATTCTATTCCATTGGTCATGCTTTTCTTTATGAAAAATAGACTTTTAATATACCATTTTTAACTCCTCAGATTGGCAATATTTCAAAACATTGATAACATTCAGTACTGGAAAGAATATGGGGGGATGAGAACTCTCATACATTGCTGGGGGAAATGATAAGTGCTATGACCATTTGGGAAAGTAATGTGGCAGTATCTTTTAAAATGTAGTATACCTTTTTTTTTTTTTGGCTGCACCGTGTGGCATGCGGGATCTTAGCTCCCCAATCAGGGATCGAACCTGTGCTCCCTGCATTGGGAGTGCAGAGTCTTAACCACTGGACTGCCAGGAAAGTCCCTAAAATGTAACATATCCTTTTAATGCAGTATATGGGATCTTCTCTATAGAAATAAAAATACCAGTACATAAGCATACGTGTACAAAGATATTTATTGTGGCATCATTTGTAGTGGGAAAAGGCTGAATTAGAAAATAGCCAGGTAGCTTTCTCTCCATTCATTTTTCTTCCCTGGGATCACATGTTTTCTCATCTCTCCTTCTCTCTGTATTTCTTCCTGGTCTTACAGATGGACCAACAAGGTCACCAGACTTGAATCTCTGATCCTACAAATTTCAGTGCTCACCATGTCTCAGTCTAGAGTTTCTATTTTGTTCATTTACAAAGCTGCTATTTGTATTTTAATGTCACTTTTTATAGTTTCCAGTTCTCTGCCAAATTTTTCAAGTTTAGCTTTTATCTCCTGGAACATAGTAAACAGTTATTTTATAGTCTGTGTCCAGTCATTGTAACATCAGAGTCCCTGTGGGTCTGTTTCTATTATCTGTTATTTCTCTCCTTCCTCATGGTATCTTGTCTCCTTATGTGCCTGGTTATCTTTGTGCTGGACACTGTATTTGAAAAAAAAAAAAATTGGGAATTCCCTGGAAGTCCAGTGGTTAGGACTCCATGCTTCCACTGCAGGGGGCATGCAGGGGCATAGGTTTTCTCCTACGATCCCACATGCCACATGGCAAAAAAAAAAAAAAATTATATAAATAGTTTGATGCCAACGATGATGATATTTTCCTCCAAAGAGGATTTTTGTTTGCTCTTGCCACTAGCAATTAGGGACAGTTTAATACAAGTTCAGGCTTTTAGATTTTTCTGGGCCACTTAAGAAGATATGAAGTCAGCCTGCAGTCTGTATGAGGGTTAGTTAACTTCCAGTGCTCCCTTATACCTACAGTGCAGTGTTTTAAAGTCCTGAGCCAAAGCACAGGGTGGTATATTAGGGTTACCACCTTTTATGGCTCCTAGACACCAAATTTTGTTCCCATAAACTCTCGAGACTGCCAAAAGTACACTAACTTCCCAGTCACTTCTGAATCAGTAAATGTCTCCAGACAAAAGCAGCATGAGTGCCAGGCTCATCACTCCAAATTCCTTACCTATTGAGAATTTTGGCCGAGTAATTCCTCACTGTCTTGTTATTTTATGAGATGTTTCTAGAAGACGCTTTTTAGGTTTCATCCAGGTTGTTTAGCTGCCTTCAGTAGGAGGGTTGACGTGAATTATGTAGTCTACCATTACTAACAGTGAAAGTCTATTCAGTTTACCTTATTCCTGCAAGAGAAAATTTCATTAGTTCCAGTCAAGGGCTGATTCCTGGTGATGTGGCCAAGGGTATGGGGTCATTCAATATATAGAGTACTCAATATATATTAGCCTTGAGAAGGGCAGATTCCTAAGAAGAGGAAGTGAGCATAGGAGAAATGATTGGCATCTCTAATATACCTAATTACTTGCTGTTCTCTAAATATACTCTCCGATGTCATATTCCTGTACTTTTTCATATGCTATCTCCTCAGCCAGCATTTCATCCCCTCTGGTTCACTAGACAAACTACCATCTCTTTTCAAGTATTGATACCTCATCTCAAAAACAAGCAAACAAACAAATAAACAAAAAGGCAAAGACAAACATCCCTTCCTCTGTATGCTCTTTGTAATGTGCAAAACTTTTTCATAACAATTTTTCTATCCTTCAGGGCAGGAATTATTTTTTCACCTATGTTACCTGACATTGTATCAGGCACATTCAACAAATATTTGTTTAATAAATGAATGATTGTGAGTAAAGAACAACTCTTTCTAAGTTCCCTCAGATCTTACATTCCATGATTCTATAAAATTCCAACTCCAAAAAATAACTTACTTCAGTGGTTTGTCATTCACAGGACCTTAACACTTACAAAGCCCTTTTTCTCCTTTCTTCTAAGAATACAGGTATGTTTTGAGAAAGAGTAGATAATGATATCATTTTAGGGATTCCCCTGGTGTTCCAGTGGTTAAGAGTCCACCTTCCAATGCAGGGAACATGGGTTCGATCCCTGGTCGGGGAACTGGGATCCCACATGCCGGGGGGCAACTGGGCCTGTGCGCCACAACCGGAGAGCCCTCACACCACAACTAGAGAGAAGTCCGCATCCCACAGTGAAGATTCCGCGTGCTGCAACTAAGACCCAAAGCAGCCAAAAAAAAAAAAAGAAAAGAAATCATTTTAGAGGCAATTTCTTAACTACTTTTACCCTACTAGATTTGGTTCTCTAGATTCTTAATTTTTTTCCTTATTTTCATGCCTGAATGACAAGGCTTCAAACTCATTAGCTGGCTTTATGACTGATTCACACTTTACCCACCTCCCTCTCCATTCCCACAAAATCCTATTTTTTTCCTTCCACATTTTCATCCCTTCTCCCTTCTAACATTTCATTCCTTCTTCCATACAAGGACCATTCACCATCACACTACTGGTCAAATGCAGCAAAAGAAACACACAACGTTATATCTACACAATTCTGTAACTTCTATGAAAATCAGAGAATAAGGAATCAAAGCAATTACTAACAAATTTAGAGCATTCCTCAGGGACCTGTATCAACCAGTTCTAACAATTGCACTCCAAGGGAGAAGTGGCAAAATGTTTGTGAGTACTAAGAAGCCACCTTTTGAAGTTTTTTGTTTGTTGGTTTGTTTGTTTTGCCACACATTGTGGCATGGAGAACTTCCCCGCCCAGGGATCGAACCCACACCCCCTGAAGTGGAAGCATGGAGTCATAACCACTTGACCACCAGGGAAGCCCCTGAAAATATTTTCGAGAAAGATAAGGAGAGCAGTGTGACCAAACAGCCCACCCATTAGCAATCACCTTCACCAGGACAAGGAAAACAGAAAGCATCTGTTCAACCATACTCCCCAAAAAGAAGAGACTAGGAAGAAAACAGACAGAAAACTAATAGTAGCTCTTTGAGGAGGAACAAAAACAGAGGTTGACGTATGACCAATTGTACAAAGCAGGAAGGATGCAAGAAAACAATACCATTAAGAAGTTGCTTTGGGGGCTTCCCTGGTGGCGCATCAGTTAAGAATCCGCCTGCCAGTGCAGGGGACACGGGTTCAAGCCCTGGTCCGGGAAGATCCCACATGCCTTGGAGCAACTAAGCCCATGTGCCACAACTACTGAGCCTGCGCTCTAGAGCCCACAAGCCACAACTACTGAGCCCGTGTGCCGCAACTACTGAAGCCTGCACGCCTAGAGCCCATGCTCCGCAACAAGAGAAGCCACGGCAATGAGAAGCCCACGCACCGCAACAGTGTAGCCCCCACTCGCCGCAACTAGAGGAAGCCCGTGCGCAGCAACAAAGACCCAATGCAGCCAGAAATAAAAAAATAAAATAAATAATTTTTTTTAAAAATCCATAAAGTAAATTATGAGGACAATTGGGAAATTTTAAATACGGGTCATATATTAGGTAATCTATGTATCTGTGTTAAATTTCTTGAGGATGACAATTGTATTGTGGTTGTGTAGGTGTATTGGAAAGAATGGTAGCCCCCAGAAAGATATATCCATGTCCTAATCCCCAGAACCTTTGAATGTTATTTGGAAAAAGGGTCTTTGTAGATGTAGGGTCTTGAGGGTCTTGAGATGAGGAGGTCATCCTGGGTTATCTGTGTTGTCACTAAATCCAATGAGAAGGATTCCTATAAGAGATGCACAGAGGAGACAGAGAAGAAAAAGAGGTAATGTCACCACAGAAGCAGAGACTGGAGTGATGTGGCCACAAGTCAAGGAATACCAGCAGCCACCAGAAGCTGGATGAGGCAAAGAGGATTCTCCTGTAGAGTCTCCAGAAGGAATGTGGCTCTGCAAACACTGTGATTTTCGAATTCTGGCCTCTAGGGCTTCCCTGGTGGCGCAGTGGTTGAGAGTCCGCCTGCCGATGCAGGGGACGCGGGTTCGTGCCCTGGTCCGGGAAAATCCCACATGCCGTGGAGCGGCTGGGCCCGTGAGCCATGGCCGCTGAGCCTGCGCGTCCGGAGCCCGTGCTCCGCGACGGTGAGAGGCCCGCGTACCGCGGGGAAAAAAAAAAAAAAAAAAAGACAAAAGAATTCTGGCCTCCAGAACTGAGAAATAATACATTTCTGTTGTTTTGAGTCACCAAGTTTGTCGTAATTCGTTACGGCAGCCACAGGAAACTAAAACAGTAGAGAATGCATTGTTTCTTAAGCAATGTATGCTAAAATATTTAGCATATTCAAGAAATGCCATGATGTCTACAACTTGTAACTTACTTTTGAAAGGATCATAAAATAATATTTTTAAAGTATCTATGTATATATTTTTAAGATATACAGACACATGTAGTAAATAAGACAAAATATTAACGTTATCAATTGATAAATGGATGTTGTACTATTTTTTTTTTTTTTTTTTTTGGCTGCGTTGGGTCTTTGTTGCTGCACATGGGCTTTCTCTAGTTGTGGCGAGTGGGGGCTACTCTTCGTTGCGGTGCACGGGCTTCTCATTGCGGTGGCTTCTGATGTTGTGGAGCACAGGCTCTAGATGCACAGCTTTCAGTAGTTGTGGCACATGGGCTCAGTTGTGGCTCATGGGCTTAGTTGCTCTGTGGCATGTGGGATCTTCCTGGACCAGGGCTCGAACCCGCGCTCCTGCATTGGCAGGCAGATTCTTAACCACTGCACCACCAGGGAGGTCCCCTGTTGTACTATTCTTTCCATTTTTATGTAGAATTGAAATTTGTAAAAAAAAAAAAAGTAGAAGTTTGGAAAAAATAATAAAAGAGTACTTCTCTAGCTAAGTAAGAAAAAAAAAGAGATTTACTGGCCATGGGGCTGTCAGTTCTTAAAAGCAGCATCCACAGGTAGAAGGACAGTTATTTCAGAAAGCTTCTTGGAAATCTCAAATCAAAACCAGCAAAATCTGCTGCCTTATACCCTCCACCCAACCCTCAAGATGGAAGGGCTATGGAAACTATCTAATGCTTCTGAATGGCAGAGCTAAGCAGGCTCCATACTGTACTTATAAACTGGGGTGACGAGGAAAAGGTAGAGTGGCCAGTTTAAGTAAAACGAGAAAGAACTTAGAAAATGAATTTGTTTCTCATCTTCCCTTTCTTCAGATTCATGATATGAAGAAATAATTCCACCTGCACATATGGGTTCCTCCACATCCTGCCTTTATGGTGCTAAGTACGGAGACCGTTAACTTGAATGGTGCTAATATGATTAAAGTCCTCTGAGGAGGAAACAAACCCAGGGTAATTGTTTTTTAAAATAATGTAAATATTATAAGCAGTAATCAGACAAAACAAATTCAGAGACCCAGTTAAACTCTTTGCTCTCAAAGGTGAAATTTAATGAGAGCAATTTTTACAAGTAAATCAGGAAAATAAATACTGTGGAAATGAGGAGAACATGGACGAACCAGCTCAATTCTGTAATGGTATATGACCAAACGGTACCTGTACAAGTGACAGATCAGAAAATAAACCAACAAAAGTGAAAATAATCTTTGAATATACTTTTTAGTTGCAGAGATGTTGATCTGCACTCATGCTAATTGAGTGCATTACTAATTTAAGGAGAGAACTAAGCAACTGTCTTTCTGGAGCTTAAAGAGAAAAATATTATCAATTATTTCAACTTAATTTTCCACTCATTCATTCAAATAATTTTTGAGCACCTGCTATGTGTGAGGCACTGGGGTTGGTGACGGGTGGTTGTTGAAAATACAAAGCAGAAAACGAGCACAAAGCTACTTTCTGTCTCTATGGTTTTGCTTATTCTGGACATTTCATATAAATGGAATTATGCAACATGTAGCCTTTTGTGACTGGCTTCTTACACTTAGCATAATGTTTTCAGGTTTTATCCCTGTTGTAGCAAGTACCGGTACTTCATTCTTTTTTTATTTCTGAATAGTATTCCACTGTATGGATATACACATTTTGGTTATCCATTCATTACCTGACAGATACTTAGGTTGTTTCCACTTTTTGGCTATTATGAATATTGATACTATGAACATTCGTGTACAAGTTTTTGTGTGAACAAAGTTAATACAGAATGATTAATTAATGTACTAATTATGTATTCATTAATACAGAAGTAATGGAATGTGGTAAGCATCATGTAGTGGATTTTTATTGGTTTTGGCTGCCCAGCATCTATTCCTCCTTCCCCTTAGAAACAGTACCCATATTCTCTTACGTATGATCACAAAAGGAAGCTTCCAAGGAAGCTGACTTCACACCCAAAACCAGGATAGACCCTATTTGGCTTAAGCAGAGCACATCCTATCTCCATGGACATTGATTAGTTCAGTGATGAACAAGTGATCTTTTTTTTAAAATAAATTTATTCATTTATTTTATTTATTATTTTTGGCTGCTTTGGGTCTTTGCTGCTGTGTGCAGGCTTTCTCTAGTTGCAGAGAGCAGGGGCTACTCTTCCTTGCGGTGCGCACGGCCTTCTCATTGCAGTGGCTTCTCTTGTTGCGGAGCACGGGCTCTAGGCGTGCAGGCTTCAGTAGTTGTGGCGCACGGGATTAGTTCCTCCCCAGAGTGTGGGATCTTCCCGTACCAGGGCTCGAACCCGTGTCCCCTGCATTGGCAGGTGGATTCTTAAACACTGAGCCACCAGGGGAGCCCCTGGACAAGTGATCTTAATTCAGGACAATGGGATATGAAAAGACCTTTGCTGGGGCTTCTGGAAAAGATGCTGCCTTGTTATTCTGAAATAGCTTCCTTGAGAGATGTTCTCTTCCCACTAGAGATGAGGGAAGCACATGCAGCCCTCCTAGAAACTGCTACAGCCATACTGAGATCATGAAGGAGGAAACTTTAGAAAATCAAATATTTTAGAAGATGAAATGGAAAGAAACCAGGTCGTTAGTAGTATCATTGAGCCTCAACACTGAGGACGAAACTTTGAGTTTTCAGTTGATAACTAGTAAATTCCCTTAATTAAGTTTGAGATGAGTTTTCTGTTGCTAACAATCAGAAGATTACATAATAACATGAACAGGAACTAAATTTTTATAGCACTTATATAGTGTAACTTCAAGCTGTGTGAATTCAGTGGTGGACACATTGGCTACTGCCTGTGGGAGTTGTGAAAGGCTTCATGTGGAATGTAACATTTGAATTACAACTTGCAATTAACAAAGTATTTACTGAGTACAATGGGCTAAACAAAGTTAAGCAGATTTCTTTTACTGCAGATGTTCTCAGAGACTTTAACATTCATTCATAATTATTCATAACATGAATCATAAATATCTCCAAGAGAAGGATATAATATACAGTGTTTACTAAATTTATTTCACCCGGAACACCTAGTAATATTTCAAGGAATTGGCCGGCTTGGGAAACACTGGTATGTTTAATGTGTTAATGGATGGCTAGAAGTGAAGAACAAGAGCATCTTGGCCACCTTATTAGGAAGTTTTTATGAAGATGAGGGCATTTGAAACAAATTTTAAGAGACTGATAAGTCCTGACCAAGTAGAATGGATTTAGGTAGCTTCTTTTTTTTTTTAATTAATTTATTTTTATTTATTCATTTTTGGCTGCATTGGGTCTTTGTTGCTGTGAGCAGGCTTTCTCTAGTTGCAGCGAATGGGGGCTACTCTTCGTTGTGGTGGGGGATTCTCATTGCAGTGGCTTCTCTTGTTGTGGAACACGGGGCTCTAGGTGCGTGGGCTTCAGTAGTTGTAGCGCACGGGCTCAGTAGTTGTGGTTTGCGGGCTCCAGAGCTCAGGCTCAGTAGCTCCACGGCATGTGGAATCTTCCCAGACCAGGGCTCGAACCCGTGTCCCCTGCATTGGCAGACGGATTCTTAACCACTGTGCCACCAGGGAAACCCCTAGGTAGCTTCTTGACTAAGTCAAGTTCATCAGCAAAGCTCTTTAGTCAAGAAGAAATCTGAAAGGTTAGCCAACGGTGACTCACTTTAAAATTTATCAGTAACACTCTTTTTTTCTGAGTCCTGCAGCAAATTCAACAAATAAAAGGTAATAACTATTACTAAAAAAAAAAAAGCTAAAGTGAAAAATTTTTTAATGTATTGGCCACTGTATTTATAGGAAATACTTGCAGAACACAGGCATGAGTAACAAGCAACTGATTCTTTTATATTTGGTAAGGGACCTGGTAATGCGTTTGTCACATTCAGCTTCACTATATAATTGTGAATGTACCCTGAAATAAATACTACATCTTTTCAGCTCTGCTATCCAACAGGAACAATTGATAGTTGGAGAAAACTCTGCAAGTTCGTAGGGATAAAATTAGAGAATTAGGGTTGTTACTTTATTAAGACAGAATCATTAAGTTTCTAAAACTCACAATTTTGTTTAACATCTTTACTGCAGTATAATTGCTTTACAATGGTGTGTTAGTTTCTGCTTTATAACAAAGTGCATCAGCTATACATATACATATATCCCCATATCTCCTCCCTCTTGCGTCTCCCTCTCACCCTCCCTATCCCACCCCTCTAGGTGGACACAAAGCACCGAGCTGATCTCCCTGTGCTATGCGGCTGCTTCCCACTAGCTATCTATTTTACATTTGGTAGTGTATATATGTCAGTGCTACTTTCTCACTTCGTCCCAACTTACCCTTCCCCCTCCCCGTGTCCTCAAGTCCATTCTCTACGTCTTTATTCCTGTCCTGCCCCTAGGTTCTTCAGAACATATTTTTTTTTTAGATACCATATATATGTGTTAGCATACAGTATTTGTTTTTCTCTTCTGACTTACTTCACTCTGTATGACAGACTCTAGGTCCATCCACCTCACTACAAATAATTCAGTTTCGTTTCTTTTTATGGCTGAGTAATATTCCATTGTATATATGTGCCACACTTCTTTATCCATTCATCTGTCGATGGACACTTAGGTTGCTTCCATGTCCTGACTATTGTAAATAGAGCTGCAATGAACATTGTGGTACATGACTCTTTTTGAATTACGGTTTTCTCAGGGTATATGCCTCTCACAATTATTGATGGTAACTCCATTAATTCCAGATGAAGAGGTCTTTCTCTTCCACATTTTTCCAAATCACGTCTATGAATAGCATGCCAATTAAAGCTTGAAAGGAAAAGAGACCATTAATATATATCCATCCTTTATTTTCCAAAGAAAATTGTACAATTTTGGGCTTCCCTGGTGGCACAGTGGTTAAGAATCTGCCTGCCAATGCAGGGGACACAGGTTTGCGCCCTGGTCTGGGAAGATCCCACATGCTGCGGAGCAACTAAGCCCGTGCCCCACAACGACTGAGCCTGTGCTCTAGAGCCCACAAGCCACAACTACTGAGCCCGCAGGCCACAACTACTGAAGACTGCATGCCTAAAGCCCATGCTCCGCAACAAGAGAAGCTACTGCAATGAGAAGCCCATGTACTGCACGAAGAGTAGCAACTAGAGAAAGCCCGCATGCAGCAATGAAGACCCAACGCAGCCAAAAATAAAAGAAATTAAAGAAAAAATTGTACAATTTTGCCATAAATTGTTTTCAACAAAGGCTTAGTTTACACATAAAAAGATGGTAGGGAGGTGAGCACGGGGGTGGGTTGGGGGGTGGGAATAAAGAGATTAACTAATAAAAAAAACCCAAAGACTATTTCTGGAAAAGCTACATGGCAGAGGAAAGAAAATATAAACATTGACCTTTCTCTTTAAGAGTAAAGCTTCCACTGACTTTTTACATCCATCAGTCAGTGCTTATCCAAACTCCAGGCTGAAGTATTATCTCATATAAGGCTCACCTACCAATAGAAGGCCAATTTGTCCCAAAGTAGGTAAAGCACCCAAAACCAAATTTCTGGGCTGCAAGATGCAAATGCTGACTAAACAAGGTGTTTACAGGGTACTTCTTATCAACAGCTAAGTCTTTAAAGGTAGAGAAGGGACTTCCCCTGGTGGTCCAGTGGGTAAGACTCCATGCTCCCAGTGCAGGGGGCCTGGGTTCAATCCCTGGTCCAGGAACTAGATCCTGCATGCATGCCGCAACTAAGAAGCCCACATGCCACAACTAAAAGATCCCTCATGCCACAACGAAGATCCCATGTGCTGCAACTAAGACCCGGAACAGTCTACATAAATAAATAAATATTTTAAAAATAATAATAATAAAATAAAGGTAGAGAAAACCTGAGATACTCCTCAATGTACCAGATTCACACACCAAACATTCACTCTGAAGTTTTTCTACTTATTGGCTGAGTCTCTAGCTGAACTGTCTTAAAAATACATAAATTGTAAAAAAAGCAATTGCCTCTGCTCTGCTCTTTAAAAATTATTACAGTATTCCTAGGACCCAAAGACTTGTCCATTACCCTAAAATCTTCTGCTTCCCTCATACTAAATAATTTTTTCTTGATATTTTACTCTGCTCCCCTGAACATGAATCCCAAAGGTCTTTTCAAATAAACAATTCAGTATTTTAGGAATAAAGATAGGGTATATTTTCAGCAGAGTCAAAGGTGATTCAAACTCTACTTTGTGAGGTTTAACAAAACATCACTCATTCATTAAAAAAAAAAATTCTAATTCCGATTCCTTTCCATTGTTTCCACTGGGCTATGGTAGTTTTTATTGTAAGGACAGATATTATCAATCACTATTTTTTCTTAAATTATTTTCAAAATATTCTGTAAGTATAAAATAATACACGGGCTTCCCTGGTGAAGTGGTTAAGAATCCGCCTGCCAATGCATGGGACATGGGTTTGAGCCCTGGTCCAGGAAGATCCCACATGCCGCGAAGCAACTAAGTCCGTGCGCCACAACTACTGAGCCTGTGCTCTAGAGCCCGCGTGCCACAACTACTGAGCCCTTGTGCCACAACTACGGAAGCCCACGCGCCTAGAGCCCGTGCTCTGCAACAAAGAGAAGCCACCACAAGGAGAAGCCCGCACACTGCAAGGCAGAGTAGCCCCCGCTCACCACAACTAGAGAAAGCCTGTGCACAGCAATGAGGACCCAACGCAGCTAAAAATAAATAAATTTATTTCATCAATGGCAAAGATGGAAAGAGAAAGAGAGAGAGTGCACAAGCTAAAGTTGCTCTTGAATGGTAAAAAGGCAAAAATGAGGAAATAAAGGAGATCCAGGTGACTGACTGACATGAGAACTAAGAAAAAGATAAGGGGAAGAAAGAGACAGTGAGATTGAAAGATAGACCCAAGTCTATAAATTGGGCTGTAGAAAATATAAGGTAGAACATGGATACTGAGATAGAAAGACCACTATCCTGGGAGTCAGGATATCGCATTCATGCCACATCTCTGAGATATCAGCTTTATGATGTTAACCTCTGTTTCCTCATCTGAAGTATGAGGAGACTGAACAAACTGCTTCTGGTATTCCATCTCTAACTTTCTATGAATTGCTGGATGGATCCCAGGTGGCAGAAGCTAATATAAGCCAAGATGGAAATTTGGAGTAATTTGAAGAAAGAATCTCACAGAGAGTGACAGGACAGAGGAACAGCCAGGGTAGGAAAAGAAAGTGAGAAGTTGACGATTCAAGAGCAGATACCACATGAACTATCTCCATTTTTCTACCAATTCCGTAAGAGAAGAGAAAACACATCACTACCTAATAATATGCTTACTGCTATCAGGTTGAGCCATATGAAATTGTTGACATTTAATTTTTATTTAATATTTTCCATTATCTCACTTGGAGACAAGGCATCCTCCCGCTGATTTACATGGAAAATGATAGATCTGATTTCTTAATTTTTTGATAAAGCTGATTTACTCAGTAACTAGTAAAACTAGTAAATGGCCCCCACCATCTATGATTGTGGTTAGATTAATCTCCATATTTTAAGACTATAATTCTGAAATGCTATGTTCCCTTTTTTTTGGCATATTATGCCTTAATTTTCCACCAATTAAGGAAACTGAGTCATAGAACCACAGAAATGAAAACATACAATTTTATTTAGAATAGATAATATTGAAGAGACCTTGAAATGGAGTGGTCTATGGAAAGAAGTTTAAAGAATAATACATCATCACTCTATGGGGGACAGGGTACAAATAATACCATATAAAAGAAGCTGACCATGTACAGAAAAAGACTGGCGATAAGAAAGATG